>NC_077229.1:253523068-255983068 GCF_027887165.1 Monodelphis domestica
GTGGAAAATCAGTAAAGAAGGAAATAAACACTAAGTATCTATTATAAGCCAGTCACTGAGCTAAGTACTTTATGAAAATCCACTCATTTGATACACCCAACAATTCTGGGACATAAATGTTTTTATGATCCCCATTTTATAGTTGAGGAAGTTAAGGGAAATAGAGATTAAGTGATTTGTCCAAAATCACATAACTAGTAACTTACCTGATGCCATATTTGAATTGAGGTCTTCTTGACTCCAAGTCCAGCATACTAACCAATGTTTCATCTGGCTTCTAAGTTAGACTGACTAACAAATTATAAGTGGACCTATCAATTGGTCCAAATATATTCTGGAGAAAAATCAGAATTATGAAAGAAATGTATCTAAATTATTAATACACTTGAACCAGAAATTTTAACATTGGGCACATATCACAAGGTTATAAAACAAACAAAAAAATTCTATAACAACACCTACCCACATTCATCACATGAAGGGGCAGTATATGTGTGTTTAGATATATTTTAAGTATATATAAACTTAAAGCAACATTTCATTTCATTCTTAAGAAGCAAAGAAACTGGAAACAAAATAGCACTTGTTGATTGGAAAATAGTGGGGAAAATGAGGTATGATGATGTAATTGGATGATAATGGATAAAATAAAATCTTTTAAAAGCCTTGGTGTTTGAAGTAGTAAGTATCAACAAACTGGAAAATCATTTAGGTGGAATATTTCATTCTTCAGAGATAATAAATGAATCAAATGTTGATTTAGTTCAAGTTACAAATAAAAAACAAATGAAAGTCAGAATTCCCATAGCCATATTAGCTCATCCACATTGATGGTGGATGAGCTTTCAGGTGATCATTGCCAGAAGAATGCTACATCACAGCTATTTCTTTCTGAAAAGAATAATATGTAGTGATTTTTCTATAATTTAGGAAATTAGAACCTTCTAGATCTAATCTAGATTCTAGATATCCCATTGTAGAAATTCAGGAATTTTTTTCTACTGAATGCAATCAAGTCTCAATTCTATTCTTATTTAGCATCATATTTATCAATAATCTCTGCTCTAACTACTTCCTTTTAATTCATGTCTCTACTAACAGAGAATATCTAGGAAAAAGGATGCTGCAGTTTAAATGGAACAGTTGTAAGCATAAAATGCTTGTGAATGAATAATACTTTGGCAAACATGATATTATTGCACCACATTTCCATTGCATCTTAAGTAGATCATTTGTCACTGAAACTTGACTATACTGCTAATGAGGCTATCAAAAACAAGCCATAAAAAGGAACATTATTAAAGAGAATATTTTTGCCTTTATGTTTTGCAACAGTCAACCCCATTCACCTTGAAACTCTTATGCTACATATACCGTCCTATAAATGAGATCTACAGGCCAGCATCCCAAACTTAATGTAATCACATTTTTAAAAGAACAGAGAAAAATAAATCCTAACAGAAACCTTTTGGAA
This sequence comes from Monodelphis domestica, assembly GCF_027887165.1. Lineage (NCBI taxonomy): Eukaryota > Metazoa > Chordata > Mammalia > Didelphimorphia > Didelphidae > Monodelphis > Monodelphis domestica. The sequence continues at coordinate 253,524,543 of NC_077229.1, forward strand.
TTTCCTGAATCAGATAATTTCTCAGTTTTCCTGGAGGCAATTAATATCATAATCATTTGTGGGTATTATAACATGTAGACAGCTCAATAAGGGGAACCAGAAAAGAGGCTACTTTCAAAAACATTTTAAGTAGCACAGAATTCAGATCTTTAGACACTCGAAGTCAAAACAAAACATTTATGAAAGTCTAGATCAAATCAAAAATTTGAAACTTCAAATTTTACTTTTTTTACCTTATTTTTATTTTATTTTATATAACTCAATTTCTTTATTAGACCTAGAAAGGATATAATATCTAATTATCTGGCATCAATGAAAAAAATAATCTGGAATTTTTAATTTAGGGGTATGTGTGTATGTGTGGACATATGCATATATGTTTTTGTGTATGCCATTAATTTTTTTCCTTTCAAGCCTAGAAATGGTTTTAAATTACCAGATGTTCTGCCTCAGCAATAGATAATACTCACAATACCTCATCCTCCATAGAGCCAGAAACCAAGCTAATAAAATGAATATTTATTGCTCATATAATATTAAGTCAGTGACTTAATTCCATGTTTTGCAGAGGTAAAGGGAAACTTACTTTATTTTGGCAAATAAAGTTTTCTGTTGAGTTTGTTGCTTTTGGACCTCTTTTGGCTGACAAAGAACAGGATTAACAGATAGCTTGGCAAAGATACCAAATCTGAATGGTTTTGGATCATTTTTTATAGAACCCCAAGGAAAAAACTCCATAATGAACTCATCAAGAAATTATGAGGTTACAATAATTATGGCTTATCTGTTTAGAAGAAAGAGAAAACATGACCAACTACACTGTCCATTCTCTATTCCATTACGACATAATGATACTCTTCCTTTTATTTCTGAAGAAAAAATAATTTATAAAAAAAATTTCCTCTTCTTTCTTCCAGTAAAATATTTCTTATCTCACCTGTAAAAGAACATTAGACTACTGTGATATTGAAATCACTTTAAAAGACTGATATAAAAATATATATATATATACATATATATATATATATATTAATTTAAGGTCACCAAGGAATTTATTTATGTAATTCCTAAATGCAACACTCAAGCCAGATGCCAAATTTTTATGGTGTTTTAATTACAACAAGAGGAAGAAAGTGAGAGAGAGAGAGAGAGAGAGAGAGAGAGAGAAGGAAAGAAATTTAACTCGGACCCACTCTGGCTCAGGCTGAGCCAAAGTAGGCTTTAAGGCCTTGGATAGCCAAGGCAGGGAAAGAAATCAATCTTTATCACTCATGTGACGGATCTGAAGGAAAGCAGTCTGTGGGGCTCCTCCAACTCTAAGCACCAGCCTTGAACTGACTCTAGCCCTCCTCACAGGAAGTCCCGAGAACTCCAGAGTCTGTTCTCTACTTCACTTCTTGCGTCTCACATGTGCCAATGGTGGCTCTAGCTTGACCTAGGACCACCCAGAGGTCTGTCCTTTTTTTGCACATGTCTGTTGAAGACCATATTCTCAAATAATTAAATCTCAAGTTTGCTGCGGCCCTTCCTAATCTTGTTACACTGAGAAGGGTGGAGAATGCAGTTTCCAAGACCTGATTCTGTTATTCCAAGTATCTCTATTGTTATTGATCAGGAAATAGCTAAATCAGATCTTCTAAAGAATGTTCTGAATAGGGTGGAATAGTTTTGAAATTCACACTAATGAGAAGACTTGGGATTAAGCTCTGGGTCTGCCTCTTATTAACCAAATGGCCATATCTCTCTGAACTTCATTTCCTCCATCTATAAAATGGAGCTAATCTTTCTCACTGGGGTATTGTGAGTAAAGTATTGTTTTGTAAGTGGAAAAGGTCTGTGCAAATAGGAAGCATCATAATAGAAGCAGTCAATAGTTGTAATAATATCTTGAGAGTTAACAAGGAATACTGGAAAGAGAGCCAGTTTGGGAGTTGACAAGACACAAATTCAAATCCTGGCTTTGACACATATTGGCTATGTGACCCTGGGCAAGTCACTAGACTTGTCAGTTTATCCACAACTCTTCTTAAGTTGCAGAATAGTTGTGGAATGGCATTAGTAGTAGGGTTTTCTCAAGGGGACTTTCCTATACCAATAAAATCAGTAATTAATATGATATAGATTTAGATAAACTGGATATCATATCTACTTGAGAAGTCAAAGCCTGGTACTCAATGGTTTTAGAACTCATAGAATTTGATATTTGATGCATTTTGATGAGAAAAAAATTGTCTCAGTATTTGACCTTTGCTTAGCCCTTAACATGCTTGCTAGGACTTGTTGGCATCATGATCTTGGGAAGCATAGGCCTGATAAAAAGATAAAAAAGATAAAAAAAGGATCATATATTAGTTCCAAATGGTCACTTGTCTTCAGACACTATGGAAGAAGACTCCTCTTCAAGACAACAACATTTCTTCCTACCCCACCCACTTTAAGCCATGAGCTCCTCTCAATAGGAGTAAAGTGGAATTAAAATTATTTTATTTAATCTAATTATTGTTTTTCATTTATATCTATGTATTATTAATGTTTGTTTAGTAAAATACCATTAATGCATATAATGCCTTATAAAATTTGGGGGGTTTAGGCATCTGGAACAGATTCATTCAATTTATATTATTCTTTTTGGGAAAATTCATTTGGTACTCAATATACCTGCTGGAACAAATTAGTGATCAATAATATCAAGATACCACTGTATATTTCAGAATATCATCATTGTTTGGGACTCAGATGACATCTATACTTAATACGTGATGCAAACAATAACATTTTCAAGACTGTTTCTCCATCTCATTATATCATAGATTCTGAGTTGGAAGGATCCTCAGAACCCATAAAAAAATTCAATTTATAGATTAAAAATTAAAGTCCAAGGAAGAAACAATGCTTGCCTAAATGCCATTCGTGGTAAAATTCAGTCTGAATTTGAAACCAATTTCTCCAAGTTGAGAGCTTGTGTTCTTTCCACTACATTATGCTGCCTCCAAATGTAAAATGAGGATACTCGTACATAATCTTATGAACTTAGAAAGATTATAATGGCAAACTGAATAGTGCCTAAAAAGCATTTTGATGCTGGGAAAAATCTTTCTTAAAGATGTTGCTGGCAGTCCTGTTACTATATTAGTCTCTCATTGTGAGAAGAGCACTGAATGTTCTCTGTCTTCTGAGAAATAAACATTTTTTCCAAATGTAAAACAATATTTCCTGCTCATTTTAAAAAAAGTTAATGCTCAACGATGGGAAACAAATCATCTTCTACACTAAAAAAAAGTACTATCATTATCTGGTGATCCCTGAAGACAAAAATTTGCCTTTGCAATTCTGAGTCACCATTACTGATTATGAGACCATTGTTGATGATTCTGTCATTAGGACCCATGATGAATAAGTTCACACAGATGATTCATTTAAAGCTATATTTTCACATTTTATTTTATTAGCAATAGTTTTGGAGGAACAAACCCCAATATTCCTAAGGATCCATATATGTTCCCTCATTCTTTCAAATAAAGAAGTTTAATTTTATCACTGGACACAGAAAGCATATTATTTTGTATTGTAAACTTTTCTAAATTAATTGTGATAAATAAGAGCAATAGCTATACCTTGCATTTATATAGTTCAATAAGACTGAAAAGTGACTTTCTCACAATAGTTAAATTAAGTAATATAATTGTTTTTATTATCCTGACTTAAAAATATAAAAAAAAAATTCAGAAAGTCTATGACACCTAACCAGACTCTCACCACTGTGAGATTTAAAATGGTTGATGTCTTAAATTGTAGTGAGTTAAAATGGTGGAAGATATAAATTGTGATAGATATAAGAGAGGGTGAGTAAATTTGACCACAGAAAATATGTTTCACTGCAGTGTCTTGGTTTTATATCAAATATAAAGTGGTCGCCAGGGAAATATTCCCAATTATTCAAATATCCAAGTCAACTGGGTTTTATAGAGATTTTTAATTAATAATATAATGAGGAATTAGAGAAAGAGAGAAAAGGAAATAAGTATGAAGGGCCTCAAGCCAATATGGCCTAGACCTGAGTCTTAAGAGAGAGAACCAGTCAGTCAGTCTTTTAACACTCACCACAAGGTCTGCCTAAACAAGGATTCTAGTGACACCAGGCCAGCTCCATCTCAGCTGACTTCACCAGAGAGCCTTCCAGCCAGAGACTGTTCCAAAGGGCCTCTCTCCAGAGCCTCCAGAGGGACAAAGTTCCCTTAGAGGAGCTCCAGCGAGACCTCCTTAGAGATTGTCCTCCAAGAGCTTCCCTTCTCCAGAGCCTCTCTCAAGAGATTCTTCCCAAGCAATCCTCATCAGAGATCCTCCAAAAGGAATTCTTCCAAAAGGATATATCCTCAAGAGATTCTGCTTTTTCTTATATAGGGGTTTTTCTCCCATGTCACCTCCCCTAAGTCCCTACATCTACCAATCACTGTAGATGCTTTCCAAAGGACTGCCCATCTAAATTCCTGCTAAGTCGACCAATCTCCTCAGTAAGTCTGAATCAGAAGAAATGCTGCTGTGTCGACCAAGATCCTCAGTAAGTCTGAACGAGAAAAAACACAGCTGAGTCAACTAATCTCATCAAGAGAAAACTTGCCTGACCCTTTTAGGTACCTAGCATCCCATTGTATCAATTCTAAAAATAGGCCTGGCTCAAAGAACTCCTTGCTTTATTATAAGCATGGGTCCAAGTACTTTCATTGTTTAGCAAGGACTTTTCTCTCCTAAAGCAGTCTTAAGTACAGTTGGAGTAGAGGTCCTCCCATTTCTGATCCTGGCAAGTTCTCACATGAAAATGGGGAATGTTTCTCAGTAGGGAATTTGTTCCAATTAGGAATTCCCCGATGGGGAAATTTTTAACATTCACAAGTCTGAGAGATTTCAAGATTTACACCACCACAGGAAAAAGTATGGACAAAATAAAGTACCATTTTAATGAAATTTTAATGAAAATTTAATTTCATAGGTTCATTGTCCACTAACTGTATATGTTTTATATTTACACATGTGAATTGTCTGTTTCCCCTAAAAGAATCCAAGCTACTTGAGGACAGGGCTACTGCAATTTTTACTTTCTAACCTCAATGACTAACATAGTAGATACTTAATTAAAAGGTTTTTTTTATTTCTTTTTTGTTTTTCAGTCATGTCTGATTCTTTGTGACCCCATGGACCCAAAGCATCTCTTTAGTACACCAGGTCCTTCTATACTCCACCATCTACTAAAGGCTTTCCAAACTTATGTTTATTGCTTCCAATGACACTCTCTATTCATTTCATCCTCTGCTGTCCCCTTCTCCTTTTGCTTTCAATCTTTCCCAACATGAGGATCTTTTTCAATGAGTCCTGTCTTTTCTCATTATGTGGTAAGAGAATTTAAGCTTCATCTTCAGTATTTGATCTGCCAATGAATAGTCTGAATCAATTTCTTTATGTGTTGATCTCCTTATTGCCCAAGCTTGACTCTCAGACATCTTCTCCAGCACCATAATTTTAAGTGTCAATTCTGTGATGCTCAGCTTTTCTTATAATCAAACTCTCACAGCCATACATTGCTATTGGAAAAACCAAAGCTTTGATTATATAGATTTTTGTTGGCAAGATGATACCTCTGATTTTTGCTATGCTTTTCAGATCTGTGCTCACTTTCCTTCCAATAAGCAAAGATTTTTAAATTTCATTTATTCATACACAGAGGTATACAGGGTGTTCAGGAAGGTCTAGTACCTCTGTTGTGAGGGCTTATTGAGCCCTTTTTGTTCAAAGCTGCTTTTCTCCTTTTGTGTCCACCTGCCATCCATCACTCACCTGTGGCTCCAAGAAGCTATTACATACATAATCACACCTTGGTTAGCCAACTTGATAGATGGGTTAAACCAGGTTAAGGATAACCAACATGCTTCAAATCTGTTGATGAGTTAGGGGGGCCTCAACCCTAGGCATGTGAAGACTTTCCCCAGGGCAAGTGTGGATGAAAATAAGTTATTCCAACAGCCATGAAAGGGACAGAAGCAGATGGTATAGGGCACTTAGAGCTTGGCTAGACAGAAGCCAAGGTCATCCACAGCATCCTGAGCCATCACCAGTCATTTTGTCTTTTGTTTTGTCACCAGATTTTGATGACTCTGGAAAAGAAAATAAGGCCAATGATTCTTTTTCCTATCTCATTTTAATCCAAATTTGCACGAGTCAAAAGACATTACCAGTGTTATCATTTTGGTTCTCTTCTCATACAGAGAACAACCACCAACCAACCATTAATACTCAGCAATTTGGAAAACCAAATCATGCCAATACATCAATGTTTCAAAAAGACTGTGATATCATTTGGAGACTGTTTCCCCCTAATGGTCAAACTTCTGAGGCTGAAGCTCTCCAAAGTTACCAAGGCTGATCCTCAGACCACAAACACAAAGTTGATGTGTAAGCCTAAACTCCAAGACTTTTTAAGTCTTTTGTAGGACCCATAACATCTTAGATTTCTGTTAAATACCTTTCAGAAACCCAGGTCTTCCTTTGCTACAAGATGCATGGAAGTAGAATTCTAGGATAAAAACAAGTGGAATGTTTCTTTTAAAATATAACCCTGTTTTATTTACCTCTAGGTTTGGTAAATTTTTCAGACTCAAATGATGTTGTGATAATAAAAATTAGAATACATTAATCTACTAATTCTAGTCTTGCAATGAAGACTATTAGTAGGCTTCCAAAGGGTCTGGAGTGATGTCTCTGTCTCTATCTCTCTGTCTCTGAATCTCTGCCTCTTTCTTTTTCTCTCTCTCTCTTTTCTAAAAAGTTCTCTTATCTCTGAACTGAATCACATAATTCAAACTGGATCCAACACTGAATACTGGAACATGTAGAAGAAGAGATAGGCTCTTTATATATATATATTTTTTTTTTCTAAATACATTACCTATGCCAGAACTCTGGGGGAAACTGTTAAAGATTAAATATTGACACACATCTAGGTTCTCCTCAAAATGTAGCTAGAAAGGTACTTGATGTACAATAAAAGCATGAGAAACACATTTATTTCCTTAACACAAAAGATGTTAACACAAAGCACTTAAAATATTGCATTGGTAAAGATTCTGAAAACAAGATTTATTAACATTATAGGTATATTAATTATTATATGCTATTGAAGAAGATTCATACTTTAACTTCATAAAAATATAAAACAGTTTGTGAGACCCCTTAAAGGGTATTTTGCATTTTACTTTGATTCTTTACTGTCCTATGACATCAGTCAATTCAGGCCAAGGATTTCTTTTAATCACCTTTTAGAGATCATCTCCAAGAATAATGGAAGTAGTTGTCTGCCTAGGACCCTGCACCATGTCACCATTCAGTTCCTACCAAAAATCCAGGATTTCCAAGCTTCTTGAAAACACAAACTGGACTCTAAGCCTGGACATATCCACATCAATATTGATGCTCATTCACCTAAGATCAGAAAAGAACAGATAAAGAGGACACAACCCTAAAGCAGGACAGGAATTTCCTAAGCAGGATATGGGTTTTAACTGCCATGTGTTCCAGGACACATGGCTGCCAGTCTGGGGAAAATGGGAAGATACTCATTGCTCTACACTTCCCACAAGAAGTCCCAGAATGACATGATGTCACCTATAGGGTTGAAATAAAATTCTGGGTTGGATACTCTATTCTCTCTAGGTTTGGGGGACACTGTATTCTCCTACTTCTTAACTCTCTGGCTACTCCTTTCCAGTTTCTATTGCTATATCTTCATCCAGGCTATACCTGCTAACAGTGAGAGTTCTCCACAACTCTGTCCTGGGAATGATCTTTGTCTTCTTTACTTTTTCACTTGGTGATCTCATCAGATTCCATGGGTTCAATTATTCTCTATATTCAAATGATTCTCAGATATAGCCCTACTCTTTCCCAAATTTCCAGATTAGACTTCACAAATTGGATATCGTTCCAACTCTACCTTTTTAAAAATGCTCATATAAACTTATTTTCTTCTCTGACAGTGCCAATATTCTATTCTGTATTTTGGTTTTCCTGGGTTCATTCAAGTCCCATCTATGATTCCTCTTTTATGATATTTGCTTTGATTTGTAGCACATGATCTCCATTTTATTATATTTGTATATGTTTATATATCTGTATAATATACATTTATATGTATGTACATGTGTGTGTTTGTATATACTCATTCATGTTTGTCCCTTCCTTCAAGCTTCAATTTAAAGTCTTTTTGATTATGTCATCAAGACTCCAGTCAAAGATATTCTTTCTGGTCTCCATGAGATTCATTCCATCTCTGACTACAAGCCCATGCTCAGTCATTTTAGCCAAAGAACAAACAATTCTCACCCCCACTACCACAATTAAAACAAAATTATACCCTCCAAGTAGCCAACAAAAAAGAGGTCTTCCTCATTTTAGTTTACTATCATCTATGAGTGAGTGATAGAAATATGTTTCTTTTGATCCATATTTGGGGGCATCTCTGGAGATGACATTGATTAAAGGATTCAAATATATAGTAAAAACCAGTGCTGTCCTACTAATACTGAGAAATCCTTCCATTTACAAAAAGTTTAATTACTGTGAACTCAAAAGTATTTGGTACATTTGTTTCAACATGGTAAACTCTCAGACTAAATATAAATCAGTTAAAAATCAATGTTTATTCTTAAGGCTCTACTGAATGAGTACAGAAGTGCACTTAGTTCCAATTAATGTTATAAACCATTATGCAAAAGCTATTATCCATTATCCAAACCTCCCAGCTTGGGTGGCAGAGGATAGCAGTAGAAATGTGGATGTAGAGATGGATAAATCACCCACCAATACTAACAAAAATGTTTACATGTCATGTTATAAATCCATGTGGTCTTGAAGTCTATGCCCAGAGCATGATCATTTTCAGTGGATATAATTATTTTATCTTAACCAGCACAGAGCCTCAATTTTTACATCTAGAAATTGAAAATTATAATACTAATATCTATAGAATGTTTTTTGACAGTCAATTAACAAAGTATGCAAAAGTTCTTTGAACACATTGAATTGTTATATAAATGTCAGCTTTTATTACCATTTATCCAATATCTCATTCTTATCTTTTTTGATGAAGTTCAGATAGAAAAGATTCAAGGATTAGATTCTACTTTATTATTCCTTCATTTTTGTGAATTACTGCAAAAGGGGATTAAGTGATTGTTTTTCATAATTGAATAAAAGGATTCAGATATAAGCTTATGTCCTATAGAGCAAATGAAAGCAACTTCTGAATAAATTACAGTAGCATATGGTATGACAGGGATAATTAATGTATCTCTTCCTCTTCCCTTATGATTTTCATTCCTTCAGATAGGTCTCTATTTTTCAAAGGTTTTTAATTCTATGTAATTTATAGTTTGTAAGTATTTATCATGGTGACATATATTATTAAAACATTGCTCTTAAATGTTTACAGATTTACTATTAAGTTTGGGAAACTATGGACAATGGTTCTATTTCTCAAGATGATGTAATTCCTACTTATTTACTTAATTCTCCAGGATATTTTGGAATTTGTATTTGTAGCACAAATATTGTTAAATATATTTTGTGAAATGTTATGTTATAAAATTCTAGACATCAGATCCTATTTTTAAAAATATCTGATCCTAATTTTTATAACTTTTCATGATTTATTAGATAGATATAATTAAAATAGATGGATAGAATGTTAAAAGTGGAGAATGTTTTGAGTAAAAGTATCAGAAGGAAGTCTCAAAGTAGTAGTTAGAAGTAAAATATTTGCTTATATTTCCTCTTTACTTGGTCTATTTGGGAATATAAGAGAAGAAATAGTCAGTTCAGGAGATGGAGGGAGGATGTAGCATCTCCTGGAGGTAGTTACTGTTTCACTGAAATCTTTATACCAGGGACACTGCCATTGGAGACTGGTTAGAGCAAATATGTGACTCATTGGATAGAGTACTGGCTCTGGAGTCAAGAAGACCTAACTTCAGATATGACCTCAGATAATTAAAAATTGTGTGATCCTTGGCAAGTGACTTGATATTTGTCTGTGGATTTCCTCAGTTCTAAAATGCAGATAGTAATAGTACCTTAAATGAGATAATATTTATAAAAATTCTGAGGATGGTGTCTAGCTTATAGTAATAGATGTTTGTTCCTTCTCCCTACCCTGCTTAAAGCATGAATGCTAGTGAGAAACCATTACTTGGAGTCTCAAAGTGTTGGACCTTGCAAGAATTGCTTTCTACCAAGAAATCATGAAGCTCAGATAGAATGAAGTTAGAATAAATAGAATAGAAAGATAGAATGGAAGGTGAGAGCTGTTCATAACCTGCCAAGACTGGGAGCAGCTCTTGCTCCAAAGTTTGGGAAATCAAGCAGAGGTAGAACTTATGGCAAGAAAAAGTATGCATGAAGACGGAGAAAATTGCTCCCAAATAATGATTGATCAGACTACAGGAAGCCAGACCAAGAACACATAGTCCCCCTGATTTCCTAGAATTCCTCATGGAGGAAAAGACAAAAGAACTTTCCTATACCTGCTAAATCACTCAAATTCCAATTTTGCCTCTAAAAAGTGGAAAGCATAGTAAGATTAAAAAGACATTCAACACCTACACTCCTAAAATGCAGTCAAAGTAGCCTGAAAAGGGGAATCTATTTTAATGCTTTTTTTGCTTTCCTTTGCTATTCAAAATTATTATTACAGTGTATGACCAATTGCAATGATTTTCATCCAATTAAATTTGGGAATAGAGGGGAAGGGGGAACTCAATAGAATTTAAGTACTTTCAACAAATGCATAGAATGTGCAAGGTACTATGCTAGGTGCTATAGGTGAGAAAACAATTTTTTTTTAATTCTGGCTTCAATTCCACAGAGGGAACACATCTATGTGTGTGTGTGTATATATCTACATACATGCATACATATGTAAATATAAACTATATAAAATAATTTCAAGAAGAGAGAGCATAAAATATGGAGGATCCAAAAAGGCCATATCATGGAAGTAGCACTTGAGTCATATATTGAACAAAGTTAAACATTCTAAAAGTTGTAGGATAGGAAAGAATACATTCCAAACTTGAGAGACCACCTAGGTAAATGTATGAGGTGGGAAATAGAAAGTCATATCTGTGGAACAGCCCATTTTCACTAGAATAGAGTATGAAAGGGAATTATATAAAATACAACTGGAATGATGGGGAGAGGCCAAATGGGATGACTTCAGATGTTAGACGGGGGATTTGTTTTTAGTGATCCTAATGATACTAGGAAGGCACTGATATTTTCTGAACAAGGGATGGCATATCAAATTTATGTTTTAGGAATACAATTTTGCAGTTATATGGAGTGTTTGGAAAAGGAAGACATTGGTAGTAAAGAGACCTTTTTAGGAATGATAATAGTCCAGGTAAGTAATGATTAAGACTGAGAAAATTGATCAAGGCAGATGGATGGAAGGGATAATATAGAGGTAAAAATTAATGATATTTGGCAAACTCTTGAATACAAGGATTGAAGGAAAGAGAAGAATCAAGGCTCTTGATTCCAAGGTTGTGAGCCTGGTGACTGGAAATATGATGGTGCCACTACCAATAAAAATGGGTAGGTTTGGTAATAAGAAGGGTTTGGGGTAAAGTGAAAATGAATTCTCTCTTAGACATGCCACATCTGAGAGACCCATGCAATATTCAGTTGAAGGTATTCATTGGAGAGTTTGAAATGCAAAATTAGTGGTTGTTCAGCAGTGATATTTGGCCTGAATATATAGATTCAAGAATGATCTACATAGCTATGACAATTGAGCCTATAGAAGCTGACAGTATCATAAAAGGTGAGAGAAGGCTTAGGCTAGGTCCTTGGAGAACACTTATGTGGAAGAGGAAGGTAAAGGAAGAAAATAATTCAAAAGAGGTAGGGCAGAGCAGAATGGGGATGAGAGATAAGGGAACTAAATGAATAAAAGAGATTTTCATCTCAGTTGTTTCTGATCAGCTTGTAAATATAAGGGAAAGAGGAGAAAAGAATTTTCCAGAACTCTCATGGAAGAATTGTCACCTGACTTGATCCTCCTCCCTCTAGGAACCTGGGATGAGAGATAGCAGTGCCAATTCAGTTTCTCTTTAAATATGAGGAAGTAGGGAAATAGATGCAGCATGGATATACTTGAAAGAGTAAGTACCTAATGATCACTTCTCCAGAAAATGACTAAATTTATTTTTGGCACAAGTTCCTTTGATTGATCACAAATTATTGTAAAGGATATGAACATTCTTAAAGTTCTTCACACACATACTATACCCTGAATCAGAATTATAGTTTAAGATCTATGATCCTAGAATCATAGATTTGGAACCAGAAAGGAACTCAAATACCATCTGATTCAAAAACCTTATTTTATAAATAAGGAAACTGATGTTCAGAAAACCTAAATGGCATATAAAATTAGTAAAAAAATAGAGATAAAATTTGAACCTAGGTCTTCTAACTTTAGAACCTATATCTTTTCTACTGCAGCTCCCATTTTCTGGACATATGAGAGTTATATATATATATATAAGGTGGAGTCATCGTTTTTCTCTGATGGTCCAAAGAAGCAGAGTAGAGTAGATATTATAGTCACATAAAGTATCAGGTTTGGGGGTTAGATTTCCAATCTATTCCCTGAGAAGAACTGTTTTGTTGCCTCAACCTTTAGGGTCCAGCAACAACTAAGGGAAGAAATGTTACTGTGGTATGGACTTTGGTATCAGCATTAAATTCTATCTGCCTAAATATTCAATAGTGATAATATAGGGATCTCAATTTTGTGATACAAAGCAGTGTAAAAACAATCTGTATGCATGGAAATAGGTTCCAAGACTAGGGGATTCCAAACCTATTTGCTGACAGAAACTGGGTCTGAGAAACTCATCACTGATAGTCTAATTATGAATACTATTTGAACCTTTAAAATAAATGTATTTTACTTGGAAAAAATGAATATTGAAAAAAAGATGAACTATTGAAAAATCTATAAATGTATTTACATATATGTATACATGTAATAAGAAAAAGAAGAAAAAGAAGCAAAGAGAAAATAGAGAAGAATGGGATTAAAATGGAAAGGCAAGGAAGAAAGGAGCGAAGAGCGGGAAGGTTTAAATATGAGAGGGAGGGTAAACCTTATAGGTTGGGCCTCATTCCAACCAGTGTCCTGGTAATATAGGTTTGGGTAATATAACAAAATGGAATATATATATATATATATATATATATATATATATATATATATCATTCAATAGTTAACAAAAGGAGATTTACTTAGCCATAGCAGGTTATTGAATAAGGAGAGGCATTGAGGACACTTTGAATTGATTCAGATGAGAGGAGTTTCCCCTGTGGTCTATCAGCTAAACATTTAAATGTCTCATTAGCTCCCTGTGGCAATTTTGTACTCACAGGATGAAGAAGTGATGTTAACAATATAGCCCTTTAGGCCTTTGAGCTAACCAGATTAAAAAAAGTTTCAATATATTTTAATGAAAAAACAAATCTCACTAACATAGGTGGAGGGGCTAGGATTTGTTACTACCAGAGAAGATATCAACAAAGGATATTCATAGAAGGACAGGAAGTTGAAATAGAGGACAATCCTGAATAAAGGAGACCCGCTAGTCCCCTAATATTATGTAGGCAGAGTTTTTGAGGAAGAAAAAACCTTACTGAAAATCCATACAATTAATTTTTACCAATGAGGAAAGTGAGCTTTCCAGAAATTATTGTTGGATCAATGATAACCTGGAAGAAAATCTCTAACAAAGTGTCATAGGGTTCTCTTCTATTCCTGTTCTGATGAGCATTTTCATTAGTATCTTGGGAAATATATAAGGATATCATTGCTATCAAATCTGAAGATACTATGAAGCTAGAATGTGTGACAGAATTGTGATACCAGAGGGCTAGGAAGGAGAAAACATTAACCTAAATGTAAGAAAATGAAATGTAATAGAAATAAATTTTAAAACTTAATGTTAGCATAAAAAGTAAACTGTGGAATGATAAGATAGGGGGAGATACTGCTAGACAAAAGTTTTCATGAGAAAGACCTGGAGGTTGGAATAAATTTGTAATTTTAGATCAATATGAACCAACATTGTAAAAGTAGGGAAAACAATCTGATGTAGTATCAGGAAACACAGTGTCCAGGAAAGTAACAATCCTATTGCCTAGAGCATCATACTCAGTTCTGGGTGCCACATTTTAGGAAAAATATTGACAAATACTATTGACAAGCTAAAGCACATCCTAAGGAAAGATGTGAGCATAGCAAGTGACCTAAAAAGCAATGTGAGGTCTAGTTGGAGAAATAGGGGATGTTTTAACCTAAAGAAGAAATTGAGGAGAATGATAGATGTTTTCAAATATTTGAAAGGTTGTTCTGTGAGGATAAATTAAATAAGGGGTTTTTTTTTTCTTCTTAATCTTGATTGTTCTCAAGTGAGAGAAATAAGTTATAGGTAGAAGTTGAAACAACAATTTTCACCTTCCTTTAAGGAAAAACTCACTATTAATAAAAACTGTCCAAAAATGGAAAGATATGCATCATTAGTAAAGTCCTCATAACTTGAAAACTTTAAGAGAAGTTCTGAATAATAACAAAAACCTAATAATAAAAATGACAACTTTAGGGTTTCCAAAGTGGTTTACAAATATTATCTCACTTTACCCTTAGAAAAATATTGGGAAGTAGGTGCTATTATAATTCCTATTTTATAGATCAGAAAACTGGAAAAAGACAAAGGTCAACTGACTTGCCCAGGGTCATGTAGCTAGTTTAGTATTTTGAGGACAGATTTAAATTCAGTTCTATGCTGCCAGCATTCTATACCTTGCACCACCTAGATGCCCTACATATAGGGTGGCACTGAAGAAATACCTTGTTGAGTATAGTTTGACTACATGTCCTCAGAAGTCCCTTTTACTTTTGAGAGTCCATAATTCTAAGAGATCAAGTAGTATATAAATGACATCAGATGACAAAAAACAAAATGAGAACTTAATATTGTGTAAAAAAAAAACCCACATCAAATGCAATCAGTAATCTGTGTTTCATCTGCCTAATCAGCAAGAAATCACTACCTAATCAGTAAGAAATCACTCTAGCTATTAGGAATTCCATTGCTGAGAAAAAGAATTTCAAAGAAGAAAGTGAAAAGTCAAAGTGGTTATCAATAATTAGGAAGTGATACTACTTTTAAATTATGGAGGTACACACCTTGGCTCTCTTGTATTGTGTGTGTTCATTTTTCATATATATTCATACATTTTTCATATTGTCTATATCTATATATTAATCTATAAATATGTATATATATACGTATTTGTATATAGTGTTTCCATGTTGTTTCTCTCATTAGACTTTGGTAAATAAATATTAAAATTATATTTGACTTCTTTAAAGAAAAATAAAATTATTCAAATCTTCAGGGTGCCTATTTGGGGTGAAGAACATAACTTACATATGGACATTCTAACCTTTTGCTGCATGAACATCTCTGTGAATAAAGCATAAAAATTAAAATTAATGTACAATAATTAAAATATTATATTTTAAGCAATTTATTAATGATCATGAGAAATAAAGGAATAAAAAGTTAACAAAAGAAAAGACCATGTGCCCATGATTAAAACACCTGGTCAAAAGGCTCACTCCACCACTGTCTCAAGAGTAAGCAAAGAGAGAGAGAGACCAGGAACCCTACCCAATATATCCCCCTGACTGCAGGAAGTACATAACAACAGAAAGTCAGTGGACTCCTAGGAAATGTAGTTCAATGACACAAAAGGGAGTACAGAAATGGAGGGATTGAGTAGCTTGTTCAGATAGATACACTAGTGACAAAACTAATCTTAGAAAGATATGTCCCCATACTTAAGTCAGTCTTCTCTAATAAACAAAAGATACAATTTCAGAAGTACAACAAGTAATTCATTAGAAACTGTAGCACCCTATAATTCAATCAAACCTTCAGGATATAGAAAAGAAGGAATGATGCTTTGTCCATGTAATATGTTTAATATTTTTTTTATCTTTTTTCTGCACCAAAGCTCTGTCTAGTGGCCTTTCACCATGAGAATTTGTCACTTCTGCTTTGTGGAATTTATTTAAACTCATTCTTTTTTGAAGCACCTCAATAGGGAAGTGTTAAGTTTATCCATTCCATCAGGGCATGTATACATTAATCAAGCAGGGTAGCCAGAGGAATGGAAGATATAACATGGAACTTATAATCAGAAAGACATGCATGGAATGGAATCAGCACTTTTCAACCACCCAGTATGGGCCAGGCACTGTGTTAAGTGATTTTACAAATATCACATTTGGTCCTTGAAATAACCCTAGGAAATAGCTGGTATTATTTTCTCCATTTTAAAGTTTGTAAAACTGAGGCAGACAGAGTTTAAGTGACTTGCCTAGAGTCACAGAACTATTGAGTGTTTTAGGTTGGATTTGATTTTAAGTTTTTTCTCTCTGACCCCAGTACTCTAGCTATTTCACCACCTAGCTACTTATACTAATAAACTTTGACCTAAATTTAAAGACTCAGATATTTACTAGTTATGTGAACCTGAGCAGGCCAATTCAAATTTTAACCCCAATTTCAGCATCTGTAAAATAGAAATTGTTAGAATTAATTGTGTTTGGACTCTGAATATATTATTATAGGTGGTCACCAGTGATTTAATTTCTAAATCCCAAAATGAATTAATGTTTTTTGTTAGAAATGAGTGTCAAAGGCTTTTCAACGTCTATTGAAATAATTGTGTGTTTTTCTGGGTTTGTAATTGATGCAGCCAATGATGTTTAGGGTTTTCCTAATACAGAACCATTCCTTCATTCCTAAAATAATGCCTGGCATGCAAACTCTAATCACAGTGTATGATTCTTGTAATATAATATTGTAATATCTTTGTTAGTATTTTATTTAATTTTTGTATCATTAGGAAAACTGGTCTATAGTTTCCTTTTTTCTCTTTTAACTCTTCCTGTTTTAGGTATCTATACCATATTTGTGTTATAAAACAAGTTTGGAAGGATTCCCCCTTTCCATATTTTTCTAAATAGTATATTCAGTATTGGAGTTTGGAGTCTTTGAATATTTGGTAGAATTCACTTGTAAATCCATATGTCCCTCATCCTTTTCTATAAGGAATTGTTTCCTTCAGTGTTTGTTTATTTATTTTGCCTCCATTTCCTATTTTCTTCTTTTGTTTAGGGAGTAGTTTTCTTCAATGTATTGAATATCTCCATTTCTTTTTTGCCTAATTTATTTTTTAGGTTTTGATTTCTGTAATGAATTTTCCCCAGCTTTTTAGTTTTTCTGTCAATTCCCTTATTATTTGCTTTTCCAATTTTTTTTCCATATTCTTCCAGGAGTTCTTTTGAGGTCTGGCATCCATTCACACCTTCCCTTGAGGACTCACATTATTCCTCTTTGGTGCTGTTGTTCTCTTCTGAGTTCACATTTTCATCTTCCCATTCACTGAAGTAACTTTCTAAAGTGAAGGGTTTTTTTAATTTGTTTGTTTTTTGTCTTTTGCTCATTTTTCTCATTTTTTCCCCCAGTAACGTAACTATCTGTTGAAGTTATTCTCTGTTCCTGGGGTAGAGGGTGCCCTGCTCCAAGCTTATAGTATATTCTTCTCTTTTACTCAGGTAGGCCTGTCTATCTGTGTTGCTTATATGGTATCTGGTGAGGAATTGGCACTGCTGGCTTGCTCTGGGGAGTTTTGTAGCTGTTTTTTCCAGCTTTATCCAGTAGCTTATGCTACCATTTCCCCCTATTGTTTCATGGGCTGAAGTAGTTTGTTCTAGGCTGCCTTCATGCTCCTGCCAAGTGATTTGGGCTGGGCAGGTAACCTACTCTGGGCTCTGTTGCTTCAGGTACTTTGTTGCTATATGGGACGAAGTAGATTCCTATAGTTTGCCAGTCCTCTCCCCATCCACACTCTGTTACCCTATTTCCTCAGGTGTTCTACTGGCATTTAGGAGTGAATAGATCCCTGCAGTTCATCTTCCTTCTCTTTGTTTCCTTGTAGACTCGGGATTCTGCCCAACACTCTTTTTAAAACATCACACTCCACCATGGGAGACATCACAAAATGGATCAAATGATTAAGATATAGATATAGATATATAGATATATAGATATTTAATAATTATTTTATTGTTATTTATATCTTAGCTAATATTGTGCTATTTCCTTTTCAATTCACCTGTTCTCTCGATAACTTGATTTGTAGGATAGTACCAAGCTGAAGAAATCCAAACCTTGAGTGCTATTATAAGTAGAATTGCCACCTCTGGTAGCCTTAGTAACTAGTAAAGATTCTTATACCTTCAAAGGATTGAATAACTCACCTTTATCTTACTTGGAAAAAAATAAAATGGGAAAAAAGGAGCATATTGTGTTGGCTCTTGGACAAGTATAAAGTCTTCTCTTGAAAAGAAGACACCCATTCAAGGTATCAGAGGGGAAAGGACATCAGGATTTGGGTTCACCTTTTCTGAACTTGTGGTTTCAAATGGAACATCCCTTAAACTGAAATAAAAATATAGAAACTGCTTCTTTGCAAGAAGATATACTTAGCGAGGGATGGGACTTGAGTATATATCTAGTCTAATGTGTGTTTTAGTATATTAATGGCATAACTGAGGTCCAAGAATATAAAGTGATTTGATAAAACCATTTAGAATACCCTTATCCTTTTATTATTAACGAAACTGAGACCCAGATGGGTTAAATGACTTGCCCAAGGTCATTCAGCTCTGACATGTCAGAGGCAGGATTTGAACCCAGATCATCTGACTCCAAAAGAGATTCTCTTTAGGCTCTACCACCTTGAACTATTTCTAAATCACATACACTTCAGAGGAGAAGTGAGGAAAAACAGTTTATTTATCTTACAAACTCAGTCTATGTTGACAATGCTCTTACATTTTTTTCTTCTTGCTGAAAGAAGTTTTGCTTCAGGGAAAAAATCAAGGATTCACCAGCTGGAACGTACAGAAATTAGCAGAGAATAATACCTGGACCCATCAGCTAAGAGCACCAGATCACTGCATAAAAACCCTTCCAGAGTGATATAGTTACTGGCAGAGAATAGGCAAGAATATATGAAAATATAAAGCAGATATCTAGAAAATGTAAGGCTTATGAAGTAAGTCAGTCAGATTTATCCCCATTCCTAGAAGTATATGTCCTAGAATGTAGTCTTGAGGACAAAAGGCATAGCTATCCATCCATAAGTTGGTGTTTCAATTTCCTCCTTTCAATAAAGCATTCTTCTGTAATACTATGGATGTCAAACTTGAAAGTGAGAAATCTATTTTATTATAGTAACAGGGTACCAGAATATATATTACCAGGTTTCCTGGATGGGAGTATTCAAGTGAATAGAAATGAGAATACTATGAAAGGTAGCTTAACCTTCTGTACCATTAGAGTCTCTGGCACAACTTTTAAATTAATAAAAACAACCTATATGTTTCAACCCTGTTTTAAAAACTGACTATAAAATTATTTCCATATTACAACAAATGTTGATGGATCACGTTAATGATGTTTTTAATGAAAAAAATATTCATAATGAATTATTTGACTTTGAAAGCAAGACAATGGTCTACATTTGTATTGCTTTCCATTTTTCAGCTTTGAAGTACTAATTGATTTGTGGAATTAATAAAAGAGGAAAACACACCTGGTTCTTTATATATCCAGTGGGAAAGACCATGAGGAGAGTGAAGCTGCAATCACACTTTAATAAGACACACAAGGCATGGGGGCAGATAGTACAGAAAATGGACAAACTACATGAAACAGTGGGGGATGCAGAGGCAGATGGCATGGGAATATGGAAGGGAAGGTGACCAAAGAATGGCAACATAGGGAAAAAAATGAGGATGGGGAAAGTAATACCATGGATTAGAGTTGGAAATGCTCAATAGCATGGGGCCAGATGGAGATGAAAGAGTGTTGGATAGTATAGGGTAAGGGTTTAGGGGTCTCAATTCTAGAGGGTTTTGATGAGGGGTAGACTAACTCATTTGTGCCACTTCAAGGTTGGTTCATTACCATATCAACATCCTTTAAAAGTTGTAACCTTAAAATTAACATA
Organism: Monodelphis domestica; assembly: GCF_027887165.1. NCBI lineage: Eukaryota > Metazoa > Chordata > Mammalia > Didelphimorphia > Didelphidae > Monodelphis > Monodelphis domestica. The sequence goes on from NC_077229.1 coordinate 253,544,739, forward strand.
TCTACCTCATTCCCAAGGTATTAATAAAATTTGATGTTCTGCTGGTCTTACTGGCTGACATTTATCTGAAATTTACATATCATCAGACCAAAAAAGTTCTGACAGCAAAGTCTAGATGACTTCCCAAGACTTAGCACATATTATCAGGATGTAGTTTTCGTTAATATATAACAGTTTGCAAAATATTCTCTTTGGGTGTTTGAAAGTCTATACACAACTTTTAAGTTCTCTTTTTATTCTTATATTCAACTATTATTGATTGTGAAGAGAAAATTGAACTCTCTTAGTTTATTTTAATGTAATCAACCAACAATCTTTAATCAAATCAAGAATCCGAAATGCCCGTACTTAATACTTGGTAAGTCAATAGGTGAGAGAGCTCACAAGTCAATTACTAGTTTGCACCCTCAAAGGCCACAAGCACTGTCCCCCCTTGGGCAGTGTTGGCAAATTGGGAGGCTGTGATTGGTTCCCATGAAGTGGAGGAGAGACAAGAAGTGATGTAGAAAAAGGACTATAAAAGGCAAGACCAAGGATAAGATTCATTCTTTGCTTCCTTGGTTCTGCAAGGAGACTCTCTCTCTCTCTCTCTCTCTCTCTCTCTCTCTCTCTCTCTCTCTCTCTCTCTCTCTCTCTCTCTCTCTCTCTCTCTCTCTCTCTATTTCTCTCTCTCTATACTATTTATGGTGCAGATCTCATCAGTTCCTAAAGATTGGCTTTTCATCTCTATGCATATTTTTCTAAGCTATATTTGTCTGGGTCTAAACTATTTCTGACTTCCAGTGTAGCCTCCCCACCTCCTCATTGGATATCATGGACTGAATGTCCCCAAAGCATCTTAAATTCAACTTATACAAAACTGTTTTCATTATCTTCCCTTCACCATCCCACCTTAACCCCTCCAAAAATCCCCTCTTCTAAACTATTGATTTACAATGGCTACTTATAAACTTACTAGGCTGACTAGAAGAGAAAGGTAATCAGGGGAACCAGAACAAGATACAGTTTTAAGACAAGGGTACCACTATTCTCCTCAATACTCAGACTCAAAGCATTTTTAGATAATAGGCAAATAGAGGCAGCATATTGTATTAAAGTGGCAGAGTTGGATAAAAAACAGTGTTGTTCAGTTATTTCTTTTTGATTTTCACTTTACTTCAGACACATTGCCTAGATAGGTTTCCCAGTATAAATATTCTCTCCCTCTATTCTAGGAAGTTATAATAAAACTATTTCTGGCCTTTCTATTTTTAAATTCAAGTCCCCAGTCAGAGACAGTACTCTGGCAAAACACCTCAATGTTAAATTGATCTCTCTCCTCTAGAGGAGCTTCATTTTCAATTGCTTCCTTCTAACTGCATTCCAGATAAGTGTATTCAGACTAGAAAATGCCTGTGGTAAATTGCTTTTATAAAGACAAAGTGAATCTTTAAAACAAACAAAAAAATTAAATAAACAGAATTTGTTATTGCACAAAAGAAAAAAAAGAGAGAATTTCATGCTCCCATAAGCAAGCCCAAGTGAAGTAAAGAAATATAGAGGGATTACTTTGTAGCCTTCCATTGGTGGTACAGGGAAAGAAAGGGTTTGTCAATACAGTATCTTTCCCTACATTTCCCATGACCTGTTAAGTCATAGAGCCACTATTCTTGATTGAGGTTTTTGAAATTTTCCATGATCTTTTAAATGTATGTGAAGGGGAGGTTTTAAGAAGGGTGGCCAATTATTGGACAATAGTATTAAATTGGCGTGTGATAGCAAGATATCAATGCCAAGTAAATACATTAAGAATTTATCAGCTATAATTATGCTTTGTATCTACATCAGCTGAGCTGGGTGAGAGGGTGACCTCCCTTCTTGAATACTATGCATCATGGAGGTGGGTAGATAGAGAATAATACTTGATATTTTTTAACTACTTGAGAACAGAAGAGAGAAACAAAATTCACTGCACTGGGGGCAACTGGGTAGCTCAATGGATTGAGAGCCAGGTCTAGAGATGGGAGGTCCTAGATTCAAATCTGGATTCAGACACGTCCCAGCTGTGTGACAATGGGCAAATCACTTAACCCCAATTGCCTAGCCCTTTCCACTCCTCTGCCTTGGAACCAATACACAATATTGATTCCAGGATAAAAGGAAAGGGTTAAAAAAATGAAAGAAATGAGGCACTAATGAGCTTCAGAAGACAGGCCCAAAAGGATTTTGATCACATATATTCTAGTAACTCATTGATTGAACCAAATTACTTACTTTTTCAAGTCTTTTCTCTTCTTTAAAATAAGGGAATGAGAGAATTTATAAGATCTGTGATCATGTAAATACATAATTTTTAAGATCTTTTCCAATTTCAGCCTACCTTAAGTCTATAAAATTCACATTCTAACTATGGATAAGATTCAGATGATATAAGAATTTCTTTTATGGATAGTCAGTAGAAAGCTTCAAAAATCATATCATGCATTAAGAATGAATTCCATTAAACAACTCTTCATAATACTTTATACTTACATTCAAATCATCAAAGGAAGAATCAGTCATTAGTACTCATGAATAAGAAGATAATGAAGGTTTAAGATGGCCTTGGCTGAAGTGAAAACTGTTTAAATACTTAGTTTCCTAAGACAACTAAAGCATCTCCTCTGGTGAGCTAATTTTAGATATGTCAAATGTATGCATTACATAGAAATTTGCCTAATATATTTTAGGTGCTTTAATGCCTGTTTGTTGATTGACAGTGCCATTGAACTCAATGGAATAATTTTGGGAAAGGAGGCATCCTATGTAAAATTGCTAGTATTATTTATACAAAGACCAGTTAAATGGTAATCATATGACCATTTGGCTACTTGCCAGACTATCCAGGAGCACACAGCAGTATGATATGCGAATACAATCTGGAATTCTGAGAATAAGAAAGGACCAAGTACATGTGAATCTATGGGTTGCCCCTGAGTAGAAAAGTACAGCAGTGATTCTGACAAATAATCCAGAACAATCATCATTAAGCAAATGCCACATAAGTCTACTTCAAGCCTTTCTGAGAGAAATGATGACATACTTCTCTAGAAAAAAGGAAATAATAGCAATATGAATAAGCAGAAACCCTCAATCTTCATTAGGGTCTGCTTTCTTCTGCCAGTAACTGGCGACTATTAACTCCACTTAGTCTCTATTAGTTATCCTTAGATTCAAAAATACTTCATATTTTATATATTTTATACAAACCTATTCTGAAATGTATGACAGGGCAGTCTTATGTTTCTAACATGAATGAATGAATATTTGTTTCAGATAGAAAAAAAAACACACAATAAAGTTTTGATAGTAACAAACTCACTGACTATTACAAATAAATACCAACTATATGTATTTTCTTGTTAAAAAAGATACCGACCAAACATGCAACACCTTTTCTGAAGGATAGTGGGGTAGCCAAGAAAGCTAAAACAATACCATTTTATCTCTGATTTTTTGTATATTGGGCCAGGTTACAAGATATAACTAACCTATAGAATAGCATTTCCTGTTACTAGTCCCAGCAACAGACTTTTTTTTTAATCAAAGAATATCACATCCCTATTCCTACTTTGCAAACCTCCAACAACATTTTTTTTCCAATTCTAAAGTACTCCATATGCCTTTCACTCCCTACCTAAATTGAAACCTATATGAGCTTATCTTTTTTGTTCCTTCCAAAAATCTCCACTTATGCAAGTGGGGCTCCCTCACTGATTAATTCAATCAACCTCAGTAGTTCCTAAACATTTGGTTTGGATTTGATTTTGGTTTTGATCCTGATTGGTTCCAGCACTGACAATTTTATCGGCAGTAAATGGTGGCAACAGTGGGATTCCCAGAGAGATGGACCCAATAAGATGAGGGGTGAAGCAAGGATGCCCATTAAAATCACTAGTAATCAATATTATACTAGAAATGCTAGCTACAGAAATGAGAAGAAAAAGAAATTGAAGGAATTAGAATAGGCAACGAGGATACTAAACCAACACTCTCTGCAGGTATATAATGGTATATACACAGAGAATCAAGTAAAAAAACTAGTTGAAATAATTAACAGCTTGAGTGGTTACAGGATATAAAATAAATTCACATAAATTATTGATTTCTACATGTTTCCAACAAAATACAGCCAGAAGAGAAAGAAAAATTCTATTTGAAATAACTGTTGACAATATTAAATAAAACATTATAAAATTTTTACAATATGAAATATAATATAAAACATGAAAGATCTGATAATCTACCTGCCAAGACAAACACATGAACTATAAAAACACATTTAAAATACTTTTCCCACAAATAAACAAACACCTGGGGAAATATTAACTGCTGACGAGTAGGGTGAGCTAATATAATAAATATGACAATTCTACCTAAATTAGTTTACTTATTCTGTGCCATAAAAACTACCCAAAATTATTTTATAGAGATAGAACAAATAGTAAAAGATTCATCTAGAAGAACAAAGAGGTCAACAATATCAAGGGAATTAGTGAAAAGAAAATGTGAAGGAAGGTAAGCTAATAGTATCTGGTCTCAAACTATATTTACAAGTCAGTACTCAATACAACAATCTGGTACTGGCTAAGGAAAAAAGAGAGTGGAGGATCAATGGAATAGATTACTTACACAAATAACCATGGTAATCTAGTGTCTAACAAAACAATGATCCAAGATTTTATACAAAAATTATTCTTTGGCATAATTATTGGAAAAAACTAGAAAACAGTATTGCAGCAATTAAATAAAGACCAATTTGACATCAAGGTGACACAGTAGAAAAAGTCTAGTCTGGAATCTCAATATCTAAGTTCAAATATAGCTTCAAATATTTACCAGCTGTGTGAGCCTGAGCAAATCACCTAAGCCAGTTTGCCAGTTTCGTCTTCTCTATAATGAGCTGGAGAAGGAAATGACAAACCATTCTATGGCCTCTGTCAAGAAAACCTCAAATGAAGTCACACAAAATATATATATTTACATCGCACATCATAGGTCAAAATGGCTACCTGATTTAAACATAAAGCGTGATAATGAGCAGATTAGGGGATCTTAGAATAGATTGCTTGTCAGATCTATGAGGGGGGGGCAAGAATTTATGACCAAATAGGAGACAGAGAGCATTATAGGAGATACAATGGATAATTTTTCTTATAATCATTTAAAAAGTTTTTGTTTTGCACATAAACCAATACAGCCAGGATTAGAAGGGAAATGGAAAACTGGGTGGAGTGATTTTGTATGAAAAATTTGTCTGATAAATGCTTCATTTCTCAAATATATATGGAGCTGTGCCAAATTTATATGAATATGAATCATTCTCCAATTGATAAATAGTACAAAGATATAAACAGTCAATTTAGGAAGAGGAAATCAAAAATGTCTATAGTCATATGAAACGATGTCCTAAGTCACTATTTTTAAAACCTTTCCCTTCAGTGTTAGAATCAATACTATGATTTTTGCCAACTGCAAAAAATGCAGAGCCACCAAAGCAATTATAAAAGAAGACATCCTTAATCAGTTCAAGGGAGACAGTGCTCTTACTGCCTCTACACAGAGTCATACACAAGCACAAGACCACAAAGTCACCCAGCTCTGAGAGATTCTGAGAACTATATCTCCAACAAAAAAATATCAAGAATGGGATTTTCCATCCAACTAAAGAACTTGGAGTTCTATTTATATTTTATGGAGTATAACCAAAGAGAAACAACTGACTGGTTACATAGGGGCTTAGGAAAGAGGTTGTAGGCTGAAGCCAGGGTATCTGGAAGAGGTCTAAAGACAAGGAGACACACTAAGAAGACAAAAAGAGTACTTATAAATCTTGATTATTTACTTCACTCCTATGGTGCTCTCTGGGTGCTTGGTGGACTATTGTTCTGTCTGGGACAAGGGTCATTCTCTGTATGAGTTTCTTGAAGGCATGTTCCAATGGGATGAAGGTAAATTAGGGGTTTCATAAAATAAGGTTGTCACTTCCAAGAGCAGTGAGGATTAAGTGATCAAGGTTAAGTGACTTGCTCGGGGTCACATAGGTAGAAAGTGTCTGAGGCCAAATCTGAACCCAGAACCTCCCATTTCTATGTCTGGTTCTCTATTCACTGAGTTACCTAGTTGCCCCCTCGAAATCACTATTGATTTGAGAAACACAAATTAAAACAATTCTGAGATAACACGTCACACCTATCAGATTGGTTAATAAAACAGAAAAGGAAAGATGCAAATGCTTGAGGAGATCTGGGGGGGAGGGGGGAACTAATGCATTGTTGGTGGAATTGTGAAACTGTGAACTGATCTAACAATTCTGGAAAATAATTTGGAAATATGCCCAATATGACTACTAGGTCTATATTCCAATAAGATCAAAGACAAGGGATAAGGACCTATTTGTACAAAAAATACCTATAGCAGCTCTTTTGTGGTGGCAAAAAACTGGTAATGTGCTGAAAGTAAGGATACTTTTAGAAACTCTGGAAACAGTTTTATGAACTGATGCAAAGTGAAGTGAGAACCAGGAGAATATTGTATGCAGCAACAGCAGTACTGTATGACGATTAACTGTGAATTGGTAGTTATTCTAAGCAACACAATGATCCAAGAGAATTCTAAAGGGCTTGTAATGAAAAAATGTTTTCCTCATCCACAAAAAGAGGATGAGGTCTGAGTGGAGATTAAAACATCCTTTTTTTTTACTTTTTTGTCTGTGTTTTTTGTGATATGGCTATCCTGGAAATATGTTTTATATAACTGTACATATATAATCTATATCTAATTGCTTCCTATCTTGGGAGGCTAGAATGAAGAAAGAAGAGAATTTTGAATTTTAAATTTTAAAAGTGAAAAAATAAATTGTTCTTACATGTAATTAAATATATATAAATACATATATATTTTTCCCAAAAACAAAAACAAGTAAAACAGCAAAAGGAAAGAAAAATAATCAAACCTCTTGTGGCCACCTGGAATCCATATAAATAGGAGTCTCTGAGTCTATAGAAGAAATTTTGTAGCTAATGAAAAAGAACATGATCATGGGCAGAGGGTTTCCACAATGGATCAGTACTTCACTTGACAAAACCACTTGCAGAAATTGATACTTCTAAAAGTGAGATGCAACAGAAAAAAATAGAGAAAGCCAAAAAACAAAAACTGTTTAGGCAGGAACTCAAACTTGGAGTTTTAGGTGATTTAATTCCTTAAGGACCACAAAATATTAGATAAGGAAATAATAAATATGGAAGCTACAAGTCAAAGAAAAAAAAGTAGACAGGAAGGAAAAAATTTGTGGAAAGAAGTTTTTTTTTTAAAAAACGTTAAGTGTCCAGGAAAAAAATAGCATGAGAAAATGAAGAGAAAGAAAGGAAGTGAAAATTTAATTAACCCTTTAGCTGAGAAGAAAGAGGGTAGAAATAAAAAATGAAAGGAAAAAAATAAAAATTATAACTTTTAAAGTAAAATTTCAAAATTAGAGAAAGGAATGACAAATAGGAAGCAGGTTGAGATGGGTGGAAAAGAGGCCCTGAAGGAATTGGATTACCTTAAAGTAAATTAAGCAAAAATAACTCAGGTCAAAATATAGTTTTAAAAGAGGAGAGAAACAAACAACAACAAAAAAACACATTTAAGCAAAGGAAAAGCACTAACAGAAACAAAAGGAGAAAAGTATAAATAAATCTAATGAATTTAAATGTTCACAGATTAAGCAATTCAATAAAGACAGATTAGCTAAGAAAAAAAGCAAAACAGTTGACTATAAGGAAAATACTTAAAAAGCAAAAACATATAGAAAACAAAAATAAACCACCAGAACAAAATCTGTGCCTTAAATAGATTCCGAAAAGCAGGAGTTGCAATCATTCTATCCAGGATGCAACCAAAGTAGTACTTGAGGAAATTATACTCCTAAAAATTCATATTAAAAAATACTCATGGGGGCAGCTGGGTAGCTCAGTGGATTGAGAACCAGCCCTAGAGACGGGAGGTCCTACGTTAAAATCTGGCCTCAGACACGTCCCAGCTGTGTGACCCTGGGGAAGTCACTTGACCCCCATTGCCTACCCTTACCACTCTTCTGCCTTGGAGCCAATACATAATATTGACTCCAAGATGGAAGGTAAGGGTTTAAAAAAAAAACTCATTTTTTAAAAATTGGAAAGCCAACAAATAAACAAACCCAAAATAAGCAAGCCAGCCTAAATAAAATATATGAGGAAATGAATAAGAAATAGAAATTGAAACAATATTACTATGAAAAATAATAAACGAAACTAAAAATTGATTCTTAGAAGAAAAAAATTATCCTTTAGGCAAAGTGATTAAAAAGACAGAAAAATCAAATCAATAAAATAGCAAACAAGTGATGGGAAATCCAAATAAAAACAGAAAAAAAGAATTTACAGAATTTACACAGTTATATGCTAGCATAACAAAGAACTCAAAAAAATAATTACCTTTAAAAATATAAGATACCTAAAATAAAGGAAATACAAATAGAAATCTTAAATAATCCTATCACAGAAAAGGAAGAAGATCTAATTGTAACAGAACAATCAAAGGGGATAATGGAGGGTTCTGTCAACATTTTAAAGGACAACCAATTTCAGTAATAAACAAATAATTCTCAAAAATTGAAAATGCTTTCAACATATTTGGTGAAATAATGTACACACATGTACATACAAAATAAGTATGTACAGAATTGATGTAACCAGTAATTCTGCATGAGGCATATGCCATTTGATAAATGACTGTTATTTTCAAGTCACTTGGCATTTAAGATACAAAGATAAAATTTGTATAACCCCTAACTTTAAGGAACTTACATTCTACTGGTTCCTGTGTGATACCACACATACAGCTAAACAAAATAAGTCAGAAATGCTCATTTGCATGAAAATTCCATCTTTTTAACATCAGTATTTCTCTAGTGAAAAAAGTTTTTTCTATGTGGATGATTTGGCTGAGAATCATAGAACAATATAACATATGAAAAATCAGAACTGAGGATTAGCCAAAGAGTAATTTTGCAATGCATGGTTCACAAAGTAGGTATTAGCATATAGAAATGAGAAGACAGATTTACTCAAATTGATTAGATCATGAATCCATTGAAATATTTTTACACCCACAAAAAATGTTCAAGATCTCATAAATTCTGGGACTACTGAAAGATAGTAATGACATGGAAAATGAACTAACTGGATTTAGAGTCACAGCAGATGGATGTGGATCTAGAATATGCTAATAAGCAACTGTATGAATTTAAGAAATTTACTTGAACTCTCTGGGGCTCTTGGGTAATTTATGAAATTAGGACCTCAGACTCAATTATTTCTACTCATAAATATTACTATAGTTGCCTACATCAGAATCACTAAACCAAAACATTTGCACATATATAAAGATTTGCATCTTTGCATATAAATTATGAGATATAGTTTTTTTATTTTCCACTAAAATTATTAACTAACAACGTGACCCTAAAAACTCATAGACTCTTCTTTAACTTTTCTTCACAGTATAAGATGGATTATAATAAAAAATCCTTCCCTCCATGATTATTGTCAATACAAACTGATATCATGTTTGTACAGTTCTTTGAAAAAATGCTACATAAAAATTAGTTATTATTAGTGTCTTAGATAATTTATAAACTTCTCTATACTTTCCATTGCGTTTATTAACTGAAATTCCATACTGGAATTTTTTTAAAATTTTTTTTTTCCATTTGAATAAGTTTATTTAGTCAATTTAGAACATTCCTTGGTTACAATAATCACATTATTTCCCTCCCTCCCCTCCACCCACTCTTCCCACAACCAATGCACAATCTCATTGGGTATTCCTTGTGTCCTTGATCAGAACCTATTTCCATGTTGTTGTTTACACTAGCATGTTCATTAGAGTCTACATCCCCAACCATATCCCTTAAACCCATGTATTCAAGCAGTTGTTTTTCTTTGTTGTTTTTACTCCAATGGTGTTTCCTCTGGATGTGGATAGTGGTTGTTCACGTAGGTTCCTATTAGTTGTTCAGAGTCACTGTATTGCCACTAATGGAGAAGTCCATTACATTCAATTGTACCACAGTGTATCAGTCTATGCGTACAACATTTTCCTGGTTCTGCTCCTCTCACTCTGCATCAGTTCCTGGAGGTTCTTCCACTCTCCATGGAATTCCTCCACTTTATTATTCCTTTTAGCACAATAGTATTCCATCACCAACATATACCACAATTTGTCCAACCAATTCCCAATTGAAGGACATCCCTTCATTTTCCAATTTTTTGCCACCATAAAAAGTACAGCTATGAATATTTTTGTACATGTTTTCTTTTCCTTTATTATCTCTTTGGGGTACAAACCCAACAGTGCTATGGCTGGATCAAAGGGCAGACAGTCTTTTAGCGCCGTTTGGGCATAGTTCCAAATTGCCCTCTAGAATGTTTGGATCAATTCACACTTCCACCAGCAATGAATTAATGTCCCAACTTGGCCGCACCCCCTCCAGCATTCATAACTTTCCTTTGCTGTCATGTTAGCCAATCTGCTAGATGTGAAATGATACCTCAGAATTGTTTTGATTTGCATTTCTCTGATTACAAGAGATTTAGAACACTTTTTCATGTGCTTAATAATAGTTTTGATTTCTTTAACTGAATATTGCCTATTCATGTCCCTTGCCCATTTTTCAAAGGGAGAATGGCTTGATTTTTTGTACATTGGTTTAACTCTTTATAAATTTGAGTAATTAGACCTTTGTCAGAGGTTTTTGTAATGAAAGATTGTTTCCCAATTTGTTGCTTCCATTCTAATTTTGGATGCATTCATTTTGCTTGTACAAAAACTTTTTAATTTCATGTAATCAAAATTAATGATTTTACACTTTGTGGTTTTTTCTAGCTCTTGCTTGCTTTTAAAGACTTTCCTTTCCCAAAGACCTGACAAGTATATTATTCCATGTTCACCTGATTTGCTTATAGTTTCCTTGTTTATATTCAGGTCACTCACCCATTCTGAGTTTATGTTGGTGTAGAGTGTGAGATGTTGATCCAAACCTAATCTCTCCCATATGGTCTTCTAATTTCCCCAGCAGTTTTTAATCAAAAAGTGGGTTTTGGTCCCCAAAACTGGGATCTTTGGATTTATCATAGACTGTCTTGCTGAAGTCATTTATCCCAAGTCTATTTCACTGGTCCTCTTTTCTGTCTCTTAGCCAGTACCAAATTGTTTTGATAACCACTGCTTAATAGTATAGTTTGAGATCTGGGATTGAAAGTCCTCCTTCCTTTGCATTTTTTATCATGATTTCCTTGGATATCCTTGATCTTCTAAATGAACTTTGTTATGTTTTTTTTTCTAATTCAGTAAAGTTTTTTGGTAGTTCAATGGGTATGGCACTAAATAAGTAAATAAATTTGGGTATAATTGTCATTTTTATTACATTAGCTCATCCCACCAATGAGCAATCAATGTTTTTCCAATTGTTTAGATCTAGTTTTAATTGTGTGGAAAGTGCTTTCTAGTTGTGTTTATATAGTTCCTGTGTTTGTCTCAGGAGATTGATTACTAAGTATTTTATTTTGTCTAGGGTGATTTTAAATGGACTTTCTCCTTCTAATTCTTGATGCTGAAATGGGTTGGAGATTTATAGAAATGCTGATGATTTATGCGGGTTTATTTTGTATCCTGCAACTTTGCTAAAATTGTTGATTGTTTCAACTAGCTTTTTGGTTGATTCTCTAGGATTTCTTTAAGTAAACCATTAGATCATCAACAAAGAGTGATAGCTTGGTCTCCTCATTGCCAATTCTAATACTTTCAATTTTTTTTCTTCTCTAATTGCTACTGCTAGTGTTTCTAATACAATGTTAAATAATACAGGCAATAATGGGCATCCTTGTTTCACTCCTGATCTTATTGGGAAGACTTCTTTGCACCATTGCAGATGATGTTTGCTGACAGTTTTAGATATATACTGTTTATTAGTTTTAGGAAAGGCCCTTCTATTCCTATACTTTCTAGTGTTTTCAATAGGAATGGGTGTTGTATTTTATCAAAGGCGTTTTCTGCATCTATTGAGATAATCATGTAATTTTGTCAGTTTGCTTATTGATATGGTTGATTATGTGGATGGTTTTCCTAATATTGAACCAGACCTGCATTCCTGGTATGAATCGTACCTGGTTATGGTGAATAACCCTTGTGATCACTTGCTGGAGTCTTTTTGCTAGTATCCTATTTAAGATTTTTGCATCTATATTCATTAAGGAGATTGGTCTATAGTTTTCTTTCTCTGTTTTTGACCTGCCTGGCTTTAGGATCAGTACCATGTTTGTGTCCTAAAATGAATTTGGTAGAACTCCTTCTTTGCTTATTCTGTCAAATACTATGTATCATATTGGGATTAGTTGTTCCTTGAATGTTTGATAGAATTCATTTGTGAATCCATCTGGACCTGGAGATTTTTTCTTGGGGAGTTCTTTGATGGCTTGTTCAATTTCTTTTTCTGATATGGGATTGTTTAGGTAATTTATTTCTTCTGTTAGTCTAGGCAATTTATATTTTCATAAGTATTCATTCATATCACCTAGATTGCCATATTTTTGCCGTGTAATTGGGCATAGTAGTTTTTAATAATTGCCTTAATTTCTTCTTCATTTGAGGTGAGGTCTCCCTTTTCATATAGGATACTGTCAGTTTGTTTGTTTTTTCTTTCCTTTTTTTAATTAGACTGACTAGAACTTTGTCTATTCTTTTTTCAAAGTACCAGCTTCCAGTCTTATTTATTAAATCAATAGTTCTTTGAATTTCAATTTTATTAATTTCTCCTTTGATTTTTTTGGATCTCTAATTTAGTCTTCATCTGAGGATTTTTAATTTGTTCACTTTCTAGTTTTTTTTTTAATTTGCATGTCCAATTCATTGACTTCTGCCCTCCATAATTTGTTAATATATGAACTCAAGGATATAAATTCCCCCCTGAGTACTGCTTTGGCTGCATCCCATAGGTTTTGAAAGGATGTCTCATCATTGTCATTTTCTTGAATTAAGTTATTGTTTCTATGATTTGTTCTTTGACTAACCAGTTTTGGAGAATCTGTTTAATTTCCAATTAAGTTTTGATTTACCTCTCCATGAACCGTTACTAATTATTATTTTCATTGCATTGTGATCTGAGAAGGTTGCATTTATTATTTCTGCTCTTTTGCACTTGTTTGCAGTGTCTTTATGCCCTAATACATCGTCATTTTTTGTGAATGTACCATGTGATGCTGAAAAGAAGGTATATTACTTTTTGTCCCTATTTATTTTTCTTCACATGTCTACTAACTCTAAATTTTCTAAGATTTCATTCACTTCTCTTACCTCTTTCTTATTTTTTGGTTTGATTTATCTAGTTCAGATAGATGAAGGTTCAGGTCTCCCACTAGTATAGTTTTTCTATCTATTTCATCCTTGAGCTCCACTTGTTTCTCCTTTAGAAATCTGGATGTTATGCCATTTGGCACATACATGATGAGTACGGATATTTCCTCATTGTCTATACTGCCTTTTATCAGGATGTCATTACCTTCCCGATCTCTTTTAACTAGATTTATTTTTACTTTGGCTTTGTCAGATATCATGATTGCGACTCCTGCCTTCTTTTTATCAGTTGATATCCAGTAGATTTGGCTCCATCCTCTTACTTTCACCCTATGCGGATCTACCTTCCTCATGTGTGTTTCTTGTAGACAGCATATGGTAGGGTTTTGGATTCTAATCCACTCTGCTATTTGCTTGCTTTTCATGGGTGAGTTCATTCCATTCACATTCAGAGGTATGATTACTAGCTGTGTATTTCCCAGCATTTTGATTTCTACTCCTGATCTTGCCTTTTCTTCTTTCAATATTTCCTTCTACACCAATGCTTATTTTTAATCAGTCCCCTTAGTTTCCACCCTTATTTTACTTCCCTTTCTACCCCCCTCTCTTCTTATTCCCCCCTTCTTTTCCCTGTAGTCTTTCTAAAATTACTAAAATTACTGCTTCCCTCCCCACCAACCCATTTATTACCCTTCTACTACTTATTGCACCTATAGGGTGCAAATCTATTCTCTGCCCCAATGGATTGGATTGTTCTTCCCTCTTTGTGTCAATTTCAAAGCTCTTACAAGTTGAGTATTTCCTATCTCCTACCTGTTTACCCTTCCAGTGTATTGATGTTCTCCCTCCTCCCACCATGAGCTTCTTTGTGACATATGAATTTACCCCCATTTGTTTCTTTCCCCTTTTCTTTTAGTATTAACCTCTTTTTAGCTCTAGTTGTTTATATATATATATATACACACATGTGTATGTATTTATGCAAGCATATATCTATATACCTATTTATGTCTTGTCCTTTCATCCTTTACAGTTTGTCACTGTTCCCTCTAAGTGTAATTCTTCTAGCTTCCCAGGTGCTAACAACAGTTTTCAAGAGTTACCAATGACCTCTTTTCTTATAGGGATACATATCATTTTAACTTATTGAGTCTATTAAAATTTTATTTTGTTTTGTTTTTCTCCCCCCCCCTTTTTTAAACCCTTACCTTCTATCTTGAAGTCAATATTGTGTATTGGATCCAAGGCAGAAGAGTGGTAAGAGCTAGGCAATGGGGGTCAAGTGACTTGCCCAGGGTCACACAGCTAGGAAGTGACTGAGGCCAAGATTTGAACCTAGGACCTCCTGTCTCTAGGCCTGGTTCTCAGTCCACTGAGCTACCCAGCTACCCCCACCCCCCTCTTTTTAATTATCTTTTGATGATTCTCTTGAGTTCTATGCTTAGACATCAAATTTTCTGTTCAGGTCTGGTCTTTTCTTTGCAAATTCTTGGAATTCTTCTTTTGTGTTGAATGACCATTCTTTCCCCTGTAAGAATATAGTCAGTTTTGCTGGGTAGTTGATTTTTGGTTGTAGACCTAGTTCCCTTGCTTTCCAGAATATCATATTCCAAGCCTTTCAGGCCTTCAGTGTGGATGCAGCCAGATGTTTTGTTATACACACTGTGGTTCCATGGTATCTGAATGGCTTCTTCTTGGCAGCTTGTAATATCTTTTCTTTGGTCTGATAGTTCTTGAATTTGGCTATAACATTCCTGGGTGTTGTCAGTTGGGGATTAAGTACAGGAGGTGATCTTTGGATTCTTTCAATCTCCACTTTTCCCTCTTGTTCTAGAATATCAGGGTAGTTTTCTTGAATAATTTCCTGTAGTATTGTGTCCAGGCTTTTTCTTTTGTCATGGTCTTCTGGTAGACCAATGATTCTTAAATTATCTCTCCTCAAACAATTTTCTAAATCCTGTGTTTTGTGAATGAGATGCTTCATATTTTCCTCAATTTTTTTTCATTCTTTTGGTTTTGTTTTATAGTGTCCTGCTGCGTTGTGAGGTCACTTAATTCTAGTTGTTGTATTCTGGTTCATCTTCTCTTTCTGGTCTGATTTTCTATGGAGCTTTTCTTTCATACTCTTTACCTCATCTTTCATCTCCTTTGCCTCATTTTCCAACTGATTAATTTTGGCTTTCAAGACACTGTTTTCTGTTTCCAGATGACTTATCTTGCTGTTAAAGTTGTATTCAGCCTCTCTTAATTGTGTTTTGAATTGCATTTTGTGTTCTTCCAAAACCCACATCCAATTCACTGAGATTTCTGATTTATCATTTGCTGATCACTCCCCCTCTGTTCAGTTCCCTGTATAGAAGCTATTGTAATTTCTTTCTTCTTTTTCTGTTGTTTGCTCATATCCACCCCTTTTTTGTTCCCCATATTTGTCTGTGCTCTTGCTCCTCTCATTTTTTTGGTTTTGGGGGCTTCTGTCAGTCTCTCCTCTTGGTGATTTGACAGAAGATGTCTTGGTGCAGTCTCTAGGGGAGGGTTGTTGGGGGTTTGAGCTTCCCTGTCCTCTGGAGTCTTTTGATTGTATTAAAGTCCAGCAATCAATGAGGGAGGGATATGGAGCCTGGACTTCTCTGAGTGCTGAAGACTTTTGATGGGATTAAGTTCAGCTTGGTTGGGCTGAGTGTGCTCGGAGGCCAACACCTCCTATAAGGCTGGAGTAAATATGGGGGATCTCCACTGCTCTGGCCAGGCTGTCAGCTCTATGTTCCCTCTCTAGCTCCTTCCCTGCCATCTGTGTTCAACACTCTGAGCTTAGCACAGCCCTGCCCACAAGGTACACCCTCCAGACCAGCACCTTTGCCCGCTCAGAAGTTCCCGCTGCCACTAGAGTCTCAGTGCTCTAGGTTGGAGGGGGGAGGGGTCCTGGGACCTTCCTTCTGCCTTCCCCTTAAACATGAGTGTTCTCAGATTCTGGCTATTGGGGATGAGTACCTTTTGAATTGAGTCCAGCAGGAAGATTACTTGGCTGTCTTATTGTGAGGTTTGACTTTCAGTTCCCCTAGTAGGATTCGCTTTGTGATCAGTAAGGAAGGGTATTTAGAGGTCTGAACTTCTGCTCCTTCTAGGCCACCATCTTCCATCCTGGAATACTTTTTAAAATTTGTATGAGCCTATAGTGGCACATATGAAAATGTGGCACATATAAAAAGATGGATAGTTTTCTGAGTTAGAAATTGAGTTTCTATGACTCTAATTAGTCTCATTTTGTTTTTAAATTTAAATTATTTGAGATTTAAAATTGGTTATTAATAGCATAGTTAATTCAACAAGAAATGAAGTCTAACATAAGGAATAATAAGTGACTGATGATATCTTCTGTAGTATGTTATTGAATTTTTAGTTTTGTAATACTAAATCATTTGGTAATTTATACATGGAATATAATGGAAATCACTGAGGAATTTATGTGGGAGATCTTAAATAGTAAAACCCCTGGAACTGGTCATGGCTGATTGGCAGTGATATACCTACTATCTATTGATATATTAATTTATGAACAGAACAATAGGTCTTAAATCTTGCTGTAAATATACTAAGGGAACTGATGAGGCAATGTGACTAAGAGGAGAACTAGGTCAAAATATTGGTGAGATCTTAGTTCCAAGACTCTGGTATTTATTAGGTATGGGAATGTGAATATGGGCAAACCATTTAATGTCTCTAACACTGAGGTTGCTAATATGTGAAATGGGAAGAATTGGTAGGATTGCTACAATGAGGAAAAAATGAGTAATTATTTATAGAATTTAAGACCTAACATATGTATTAGTGGTTTTTCTTCTTATGGGGAATAGAATCTCAAGTACCATTTGTGAACAAGTGCTTTTTCAGATGTCAAGTGGATAACCAGACAAGTTGCTTTTGAAATAGACTAGGACTGGATAGTTTAGATCCGAAATACTACTATTGAGTTATAAGCACAGAACAGGGGATAGCTATTCATGAGAAAGGGCTTCATGTGTTGAGAAAGGACTGTGAAGAATATCATTGGAATGAATTGGAGCCACTAGATATAGACTATGAAGAGATAAACACTCAAACTACATCCCTTAAGATCACTTAGATTTTTGAGTTATGCTATGAATAGTGACTTCATGCATAATTTAGATTTTCTACTTATTCTATTAACTATGTATTTTATGGTTGTTTTCAAGATTATTACTTCTCTCTAAAATTCTTACAAAGTACTATATGTTCTCTTCCATTCCATTTTTTTTCCTACAAGAATATTTATGTTTTGATTGTATTTATTTTTAGGAACATTTCCAGTTTCAGATTTGATATCCATTCTGTTATCCTCCTACATTTTATGAGTAAGCTCATCCCTTTACATTCATTTCTGATTATTAATTGTGTATTTCATTTCAATAATAATTATATTATATCTTCTCCTTTCAAGAGAAGAAGATGGCAAAAGAAAAGGAGTATCATCTACAGTAGACACCTACAAATGAAGTGGTTTTAACTCACTGCTATGTTCCTCCTCTGATCAATCAGTCCACAATCCAGTTAATGGTTCTGAAGCTTTTGATATTCATATTATGTCAAATAGTTAAAATTCATTTAATTTGTTACTGTTCCCTTTTTGACCCAATCCTCTCTCTTAATTCTACCCTCTCCCTTGTCTTTGTAGTCACCTATTGCATGGTTGAATTTAATGTATTTGGATATGAAACTCTGTGTTTCATGTTCAATCTTTCTTTGGTTAGTTCAGAGGAGAGTGAGTTTCATCAGTTATTCTTTCACCAAATTTTCCTTCCATATTTATGTAATCTTTTTGCATATTAAAATATGCAAAAATATTAATTTTTTCTCCCTTCTTTCCCATTTCGTACTTGGTGTATTCATTCTCACTCCCTTTTCTTTCTTTCTTTTTTTTTTGCTTAAAACTTATAATACAAAAAAACCCCAGCAATCCCTCCAATTCATATTGCTTAACTGATTATGTAACCTTGGAATAAAATATTTTTAAAAACTGGACCCTCAAAATACTTTAAAATATCATCTTTTCTATGTTAGACATTCTTCAATTCAAATATCTGCCCATTGCACTAACTATTGTATCTTCTGCTTTAGCTTCAATGAAGACAGACTGGGCATTGTTGTAACCATGACTCCTATTGTGGCTCCAAAGTGAGCATCCAGGGCATTGGCTTTTAGAAGATCTCAGGCAAGCATGTATTGCCTAGCCTTATCACACTGCGCAGTGAGCTAGGAGGGCAGACTCAATCTTTATTCCTATGATATTTGTTTTTTAAATATTTACATATTGTCTTGGAATCAATACTGAGTATCCATCCCAAGGCAGAAGAGAGGTAAGCACTAGTCAGTTGGGGTTAAGAGATTTGCCCAGGATCACACAACTAAAAAGTGTGTGAGATCAGATTTGAACCTCTCATCTCCAGGTCTGGTTCTCTACCCACAGAGCTACTTAGCTACCCCCAAAGCTCTCATTTGAATGGGAGATTTTTATTGTGGTTGTCATTGAGTAGTTTCAGTCATATGTGATTCTTTGTTATCCCATTTGGAGTTTTCTCAATAACAGTAATGGAATGGTTTGCTATTCCCTTCTCTAGCTCATTTTACAGATGAGAAAACTGAAGCCAGCAGAGGTAACTGACTTGCAGCAGGTGACATAGCCAGTCTGATACTGACTTGAACTCAGATCTTCCACACTTCAGCCCTGGCTCTCTCTCCACTATAACAACTAGCTGTTCCTATTCCTATAAATTGTTACACCTTCTTATTACTTTCCCCCCTTTTTTCTAGATTTTAGTTAAACTCTTGTATTTTCTCTAGATTGCATTTCCTGAGAGCTGCAACATTGAAAACCTCAGAAATTTAAAAGGATATGTGCATATTTCAAAGACAAAAAAGAGATAACTCATCGACATTTCCACCATAGAGTTGGACAACACGAAACCAAAATCAAAGCAGTAATGGCAGTGTTACTCAAAGGAAGGACAAGAAAAACAGAACATAGGGACTTGATTCCTAGACAAGAAGTGTCTAATACATGCTAAACATTTCCTGTGGACCTACAGATATTACTCATAAGATGTCCTCAACCTATACTCAACTAGAAATAGTGGAAAATTCATGGAACCCTGAGAACATATCTACCATAATACAAAATTATTTTTCACCTGGAGGAATCTTGGAAAAGTCTGTTTTGTAACAGTAAATTTCACAGGAAAAATGACTTGAACATTTTCCAACCACACTTTGCTTCTATTTCTCCCCTTGGGAAAATACTTTGCTATATTTCTTAGAGATGTATTTCAAGAGAATGGACATAGAGTGCCCAAAATAATTGAAAGCATCTTTT
The DNA here is from genome assembly GCF_027887165.1 of Monodelphis domestica. NCBI lineage: Eukaryota > Metazoa > Chordata > Mammalia > Didelphimorphia > Didelphidae > Monodelphis > Monodelphis domestica. The sequence continues at coordinate 253,564,519 of NC_077229.1, forward strand.
TTCTGTCCTAGATTTTCTTCAAGATATATTTCCATGTGAATGATTAACTCAATCTTTAGTTACTAAGGATTCTAAATATTATCCATCATTGATCTTTCAGAGCAACTACAGAAGAAAATTGTCATCTCTGATTTAGTTTTCCTTCACACAATCACATATTGTCCCTTGATTTTAAATTAGAAGCAACTATCAGTCAGGATTTCATCTTCCTCCATGCTCCTCAGGAACTTCTTTTGGTATGAATTAAACTATGTTAGGAAAGGGAAGAGAAGATTTAGCTACATATGAATTATTTTTAATTGGCTTTATTTTGTTCTAAAGGTGGGAGGTGGGGGATTAATAAATAATGCAAATGATTAATAGGGTCAGTTTAAAAAGTATTCCAACCCCCTACCACACACACACACACACACACACACACACACACACACACACACACACACACATCTATATATTTGTCTCAGGATCTTGATCAAAGGAAGTACTGAAAGAGCTAAATATTTAAAAATTTTTAAAGATCACCTAATTTGGAGAGGATATAATCTTTTGTTCACCCATGTCCCAAGCTATATATACTAAAATTCATTAAGTTGAATGTCTACACGAGAAGGAAGGAAGGAAGAAAGGAAGGAAGGAAGGAAGGAAGGAAGGAAGGAAGGAAGGAAGGAAGGAAGGAAGGAAGGAAGGAAGGAAGGAAGGAAGGAAGGAAGGAAGGAAGGAAGGAAGGAAGGAAGGAAGGAAGGAAGGAAGGAAGGAAGGAAAGAGAGGAAAAGAAAAGAGGATAAGAGGGAAGGAAGGAAGAAGGAGTTTTATTAAGCACGTAGTAAGTTCCACACCTTGTGTGCTAAGCACTCCAAAAATATCCTCACTACAATCTTGACAAGGAGGTGTTATTATTAATTCCATTTTAGAATATAGGAAACTGAAACAAACAAGTTAAGTGATTTGCTTGGTAATTTGATGATTAGTAATTACATAGCTAGTAATTGTATCAGGCCAGCTTTACATTCAGGATATTCCTTCCTTTAGGTCCAGGGCTCTATGCACTGTGACAACTAGCTGTCTAGGTATGTATACTGAATTCTTAGCCAGACATCATCCCCAGTATCCACAGATCTCCTTATTTATCTATGTGGAATTGGTCTGAATGAATGACTCACTATGATTTGATTCTGGATTTCCTCATAAGGATTTGGTCTAGTGCATTTTCTAGATCTGTTTGTAGGAGTTTTGAGTGGGGAACTTGTTATATATATATATATATATAAACCCTCCAATAAGAACATTTTCTATGATAGGGGAGGTGGAGGGGATTTTCTGTGAGCCTTAAAAAGTTTCCCTTAGAATGAAGCCCATTTAGTCAATTCAAAAATTATTCTGTCTTTATTTTGATCTCAAAAACATACTTTGCATATAAGATAGAAGCCTAGCAGATTTCCCCAAGAATGACAACACAGGTTTAAGGTTGCAAACAGTCTTCCTGAGCAAATAACGTTGAATTGTTAGCAAAAGCTAATTAATTACCATCACATTTACTTCATGCCTTGGGGATCTGAGAAAAAGTTGTGAAGATTGTTAAAGGTTTCATACTTGCTTTCAAGACTGAGTTAAAAAACTTCTCTGAAGCAACTTAGCAAGTCCGTAGTGAATCTATAAAAATAATGTATTCTGCCCCTTTCCACAGGAAACCAAGATAGCAAGATTGAAATTGTATATAATGTTTGGTAGCTTTAAAAAAAATGGTCAAACTGACCTAGATAGATCAGTACTTCTTACAAACTGCCTTAAGTGAAGCCAAGGGCTTTTTATCCTTTAGTAGTTCTTACTAATAATGGAGTATGTATTCTAGTAAATGCTAAGGAGATCCTTTTTCCAAGGTAGGAAGCAAGCTTGGGTGAACAAATAGAATGAAACTAGATGCAAATCAACAGCATTCTAATCAAAGTTCATTATGTACACAGTTGGAAGCCATCAAGAAACATTTATTAAGCACTTATTAAGTGCCAGTCACTATGCTAAGTATTAGGCAGAGAAAGAATAATAATTAACTTCCTTGCTCTGAAGGAGTTCATTCTACTAATATAGACAACATGTAAATAACTAGAAACAGAAAATATTTATGTACTGTAAAACAGGAGAAATGGAGAGAGTCTCTCCTCTCTTACTAATGGGAAGGGTGAACAGGTTTAACCCACTGGATGGATGTGCTTCTCCAGTGAGAGGCTAAAAGGGAGATGTGAAGGAAAGCTGAAAGGTCTGAGGAAAGGTGGCTGTGTCTCTCCTTCCTCAAGATTGACAGACCTTAGAGCTTTGGATTACTGGGAGAGACAGGAGGAATCTGTCTACCTCTCTTCCCAAGGATATACCACAAACTATATCCTGAGTCTCGGAAGTGGGCTCAACTGCTGGGAAAGATGTTGTATCCCAGACAGTCCTTTTAAAGGCAAAAGTTTTGTTATTGAACCCTTACCTATATAACACAGTGAGTGACAAGCTGAATCTTTGCTTGTCAAAGATGAAACAAGACTTATTTTGGTTTTGTTCACTATTCACTTAGCTTCTATCTTCTCATGAAAATGCCCCACCAAACTCAAACTGACATAAACTGTGATTTATTTGAAGAGATGGGGAACAAAGGGGTTGGAGGGACAAAGCAGTAGGATGGAGGGATAGGGATGCTATAAAAACTATTTTACAGTAGTTGGGTTTCAAAGATGCTTGGCCAGAGGCTTTGTGCCTCAAGCCTTTTTTCTCAACACACCATTTCTTATTTTCTTATACTACACTAACTTAAAATCTCTATAAATCTATCCAATTAAAAACAAAAAGGGGGAGACCCAAAGGAAAGGGCAGAGTGGCTCTGGCCAAAGAGTCCAACTGAACCCCTTCCCAATCTGGAATAGCTACAGTCAAGTCAAGGGGGGTTGTGAAGGATTTCTGGCTGAAAACAGGTCCTCAGAAAGTAGGAAATCAGGATCTTTCTCCCTCCTGTGTTTTCAGATATTCCCTGACCCTCAAGAAAAAGATCCTTTCAGTCTCTTTCCAAAGCTGGAAGTGAAGAAGTTGGTCAGAATCCTCTCAGCTCTCTGTTCTTTTTCCCAGAATCCTCAGCTGACTCTTTACTGCCCCCAGGCTAGTCTGTCCATCAGACTGCAGTATCTTATTAGGGTCTCTTCTCAATCATTACAATACTACATAGAAAGTAATATGAGGGAAGAAGGGAGTGGCATCAGTAGCTCTGAAAAAGTACTTCTGAATAACGGTTTATGTTATTCTTGAAGGAATCTGGGTAAACTGAGTTAGAGGTAAGGAGAGAGAATATCATAGACATGGGATCTGGCAGATGAAAAGACAAGGAAATGGAAGATGAGATATTGTCAAGGAATGACAAATAGGTTGGTGTTGCTGTAAAGTAGAATTGTTGCTGGGGAGTAAAGTATAAGAAGACTGCAAAGGTTGGAATATGCCAGGCAGTGGAGCGTATTAAATGTCAAAGTGAAGACATTATATTTGATCATAAGATAAAGAAAGTGACTAGAATATTATTAAGTTATAGAGGGGAAAGAGAGGGACATGGTCAGAACTACTCTTTGGAAAAATTACTTTGGAAGTTGGAATGGATAGAGACTGGAGACAGAGCCCTTTTGTAACTGTTGCAAGAGTCCAGAAAAGAGGTGACCTGAACCAGGTTGGTAGCATTTTGAGTGGGGAGAACAGAATGTATAGAGAGCTGTCCTAACTGTATAAGTGACAAGATTTGGCAATAGATTTGTTATGAGGTTTGATACTGAAGAGTGAAGGATTATAGTAAGATGGTGGAACAATGGTGATAACCTTGACAATAACAGAAAAGTTGGGAAGCAAGTGAAATAATGAGCTCAGCTTTTTAGTTGTTGAATTTGAGATGCCTCTGTAATATCTCATTCAAGATGTTGGAAAAAAAACCTAGGTAGTGATACAAGCTTGGGCTCAAGAAAGAAATTACAGCTGGAAATATATAGATCTTGGAATCATCCAATTGGAGCTGAAAATATTACTAAGCATATCAATAGTATAGATCAAGATGATAGTATAGCCCTCTATAAAAATGGGGATGGTAAGAGGAGAAGTGGGTTACAGGGGAAAGATAATGAGATCTATTTGGGACATATTGAGTTTAAGAGATCTACTGGACAACCAGTTTTAGATGTTTGAAAGGCAATTAAAGATGAGAGATTAGAAGGCACTAGGGAGGTTAGGGCAGGATAGGTAGTCTGAGAATCATCAGCATAAAGATAATTAAATCCATGGAAACTGGCAGGATCGCCAAGTGAAGTAGTAGTAGAGACAGAAGAAAAGAGGGTTCATGAAAGAATCTTGAGGGACACCCAAGGCATGTTCTTGAGGAGGATACAGCATTAGAGGCAGAAAGGGGATAGTCATATAGGTAAGAAGAGAAGTAAGAGAGTATCAAGAGGTTGCAAAGGCTGAAAAGAGGTCAAGGAGAACCAAGAAAACAAATATTATATTGTTATTTCAGCATTAGCAACTCTAGAATGTGAGTACAGGAATCATTCATAGACATCATTGAGCCCAATATTTTCATTTTACAGATAAATTCACTGAGGCCCCAAAAGGTTAAATGATTTATCCACAACACCATGGTGCTACTAAATGGCAAATCTGGAATTTTACTGAAGATCTCTTGAATTAGTGCAGTGCTCTTCCTTCTAGATCATATTGCATTTCTTCAGATGTCATATACAATTTCATTAGAAAATGATTATAATGTAGCATGATTTTCTTTGATAATGGTATATGGGGAAATGTAAAGAAAATTAATTTATTGCTAAGCATCTAAAACAGGAAAAAGGAAACAATTATTAAACAAATATTTAAAGTTTTTATTTGAATTTTGAGATGTTCTCCATAATACATATTAGTTTATATTTTGTTTATACTATGGCTCTAAAATTCAAATATTTATACAATCTAACTTAATATTTATTCACTTTGGCTTGTTATAACTGGAGGAAGTATAATAAGGAATGTTATGGTTTATGTACTCTGGAAATAAATGCAAATTGTTTTGGGGGGATAAGAAGAGCGACAGATTGAAACAGAAGGAGAAAAAGAGAGGTAGGAGAAAGAGAAAGAAAAGGGGTAAGGTTAGTTTAATAAGCACTTACTATGTGCCAGTCACTGTACTAAGCACTGGAGATAAAGGAAAGCAATATAGTTCATACCCTGAATCTCACTTATTTATTAAACACCTACTATATTCCAGACATTGTGCTAATCACTGGAGCTACAAAGAAAAACAAAAGACAGAGTTTTCCCTCCTGGAACTCAAACTAATGGGGCAGATAATATGTAAGCATCTAGTTGCAAGCAGAATAAACTAGAAATGATCAAAAAAGGAAAGAGGCTAGAATTAAGGGGGATTGGGAAATATTTAGGTGGGATTTTAGCTGGGAGCTTATATTCTAATGGGAGAAAACAACATGTATGTGGAAAGCCTAAGAGCTTAGAGTTAGAGAAAGGTGATGAGTGAGAAGATAAAAGAGAAAACTGTACTCTAGAGTATAGTAATCAGTGAAGTGTGGAATGACTGGAGCCTCTTTAATAATAATAATCCAAGGAGATAGTCACCAGTTGAGAGAATAGAAACTCAGAGACAAGGAATCCCAGAGCTCCCTCTTAGTTGCATTTGATAGATGATCATTCATGCCTACTTCCTATCAGTGTATATTAAAGATTTCTCCTGTGTCCTCTTTTCCCTCTCTACCCCCTCTTTCTAACTATTTTAATGATTCTCTCTCGCTGATGATTTCCACATCTGATGATTTCCACATCTATATATGTAGCTCCAGTCTCTGTTTTGAGCTCTAATCCTATATCACCAGTTATTTATTATATGTCTTCAACTGGATGTTCCATAGAAATCTCAAACTCAACACATTAAAAACAAAACAAAACAGATTAATCCCACCCCAATGATCTAAACTTGTGGCCCCTCCACCTTTCCTTCTTTCCATTGAGGGTGTCATCAGCCACATTTCCAGGTTTGTGACTTCCTCATCGTTTTCTTTTCTTTCACTCCATAGGCAAATGCAAAAGCTACCAAATCTTAATGTTGCATATCTACATCATCACTTACATTCATGTCCTTCTCTCTAATCCCATGGCTACCACCATATTTCAGAAGCTCATCATATCACAACCACCTGCTAATTAGACATCTGGCAGTCAGCCTTTTTCCTCTCTAAAACTTCTTTGACAAAGCTGCCAAAATAATATTCCTAAAGCACAAGTTGAATCAGGCTTCTCCCCTGCTCAAGAACCATTGGTGTTCTCTACTGACACTACGATAAAATATAAAAGCCTAAGGTTGCCATTTAGAGTGATTCACTAGCCCCAGTCTATCTTCCCAGTCTTATTTGACATTACTCATCTCCATGTAATTTTTGGTTTTAACCAAATTATCCCACTTGCTATTCCTCTAACTCACCACTCTACTTCCTCATTCTGTGTCTTTATTCAAACTATCACCTATGCCTTGAATGCATTCTCTTGCCACCTGTATTCTTAAGAATCTCTCTTTTTCTTCAAGGTTCAGCTAATGCACTGCTTCCTACAGGAAGACTTTCCTAATTGTGGTTCTCTCTCCTTCCTCCAGTTATCACGTCTCATCAAATATTATTTTATTTTATTACTTGCAGAAAAGTGGTAAGGGAAAGGCAATGTGGATTAAGTGATTTGCCAGGTTCACACAGGTAGGAAGTATATTTGAACCCAGGACTTCCCATCTCCAGGTCTGGCTCTCTATTCACATTATTTCTCAGTCTACCTGTTGTACTCCCCTTCCCCTAGTAATATATGTCTTGTTCTGACGTTATATACACAGTGAAAAAAATATATATATACCAACATATATACTTATGCATATATGCAAATACATATATACATATAATACAGTCTTTTTTTCAGTTATGTCTGAATCTTTGTGACAATCCCCCAGGGGAGGGGGGATTTCTTGGCAAAAATACTGGAGTAGCTTGACATCTCCTTTTCTAGCTCATTTTACAGATAAGAAAACTGAGGCAAAGTTAAGGGACTTACACAGGGTCATTCAGCTAGTGTCTGAGGCAGATCTGAATTCAGGTCTTTCTGAGGTCAGGAATTCTATCCACTCTGCCATCTAGCTGTGTGTGTGTGTGTGTGTGTGTGTGTGTGTGTGTGTGTGTGTGTGTGTGTGTGTGAGAGAGAGAGACAGACAGACAGACAGACAGACAAACAGACAGACAGAGACAGACAGAGACAGAGACAGGCAGAGACAGAGAAAGAGACAGAAAGAGAGAAGGAAAGAAAGAGAGAGAGAGAAAGAAAGAAAGAAAAAAGATACGAATGGATGAATGAATAGATAGATATGTAGATAGAGAGACAGGCAGATATTAAACTCTATTGCAGTGGATGGTTTTTAGTCTAGATTGGTTGGGTTATTGATGACACACCAGAAGGACTCTTTATCATTGCTCTTTTCTAGATATTCCATAGTTAATCAATATTCTTTCTAAATTATAGTACCCAGGTCAAATCACAGCAATGCAGCCATGGTCTGATTGCATGACTGCAGACAGTGCGCATAGTGAATGAATGTAGGTTCCTATGTGTTGAGGTTTGCATAAGGGTATGGTAAATTTCAAATAGTTTCCAACAAAAACTTTTCTTTAAGATAAAAACCATGTTATGAACTGCTTTTCATAAAGCATCATCCTAAATCCAACTGTGGAATCCTGATGGTTAAAAACCCTCCTGGTGGAGGAATCCACTCCCTGCTACAATTCTTAATGCTCATGTAAAGTTCCTTTCCACTGAGATTGAATTAGCTCTGAGAGAGTGAAATCACAGGCTCAGTTAAGGGCCAAGCAGGTGATGAATGAATATTGAGAAGAGAACAGGGCATCCTGATCTTTAAAGCAGAAGATATTTTTGGCATGTTCTTCCTAACATTTCACTGGGGAAAAAAGCCACCTCATATCAATGAAATAAGTAATAAAATATCTATCTCAGTGGAAGAGTTTTGTTGTGGAGTAAAGGGTATTTTGTGGTATTTTTTTTAACTGAGAGAAAAAGGAAAGACCTGTCTGAAAATATGAATGAATTCAGTCATCAATTAAATTAAACATCAATTCCTAATAGTAATGCTGAATAGTTTTATTATTCCTGAAAAATGTCCAGTTTTTGTTCAAATCTTAGAAAATGTCATAGATCTAAAAGTTGTGGTTATTACTATTAGGGGTTTGCCCTAATCTCATTTAGCGATGGCATCTTGTTAAGAATAATTTCTCTGTCCTTTAAACTGTCATCTCTGATGGAAGTGCTAGTTAATAAACTACAAAGCGTTCAGAAGCATAAAGATGACTCTTTATAAACTTCTTTCATTAGTCCATAGAGGCATATTCTATCACAAGGCAGGTAGTGAATAGAATAGTGAATAGAATCCTAGGCTTTGAGTCTGGAAGATTTGAGTTCAAATCCAGCCTCAGACACTTACTAGCTGGGTGGCCTTGAGCAGATCACTTAAATCTGTTTGCCTCAGTTTCCTCAACTATAAAATGTGGATAAAAATAGCACCTACTTCATAGGATTTTTACAAAGATCTATTCTAAAGCACTTATAAATTTTAAATTCTAAAGCATAAATAAATAAATAAATAAATAAAATGCTAGCTATTATTTTTTTGTTGTTATTGGAGAGCACATTAGATTATGAAGTAAAGCTCTAGGTAGATATGTTTAACTGAGAGGCAAGAAGAACAATTATATTGTCATATAAAGTCAATTATATTATTGAGTGGGGTTTTTTTTAACTTGAAAAAGGATTCTTAAAGCCAAGCATAAATATGCATGATCTGCCAATTGTTATATTCTAAACTATGATCGCTATAAAATGTCAGTGATTCACAGTGAAGGCATCTTTGGGTACCTGAAAGTTATTTCAGCAGAGTGGGAGCTTATCACAGTATTGCTGAAATGAAAAAGGGTTTTTAAAGGAGGAAGTTCATTCTCATGTTATTTGGGAATCATCAAAAGAGTTCAGAGTGGCTTATAATTGCAATGTTTGGCCATCAGAAGAGCATCGAGCACACACAACACACACACACACACACACACACACACACACAGAGGTCTCTACATAGTAAGTACTTTAAAAATGTTTGCTGAGTGAATGACTAAATAATTTTCTTTTTGTTGAGTTATTTCAGACTTTTGTGACTCCATTTGAGGTTTTCTAAACAAAGACATTGGAATGATGTGTCATTTCCTTCTCCAACTCATTTTACAAATGAGCAATCTGAGGCAAACATCATTGTGCGACTTGTCTCATGTCACATAACTGGTAAGTGTTGGAGGACATATTGGAACTCACAAAGACAAGTCTTCCCAAATCCTGGCCCAGTGTGCAATCCATGGAACTATGTTCCTACCCTGACTAAGGGTAGATAGCAAATGTGGATAGATTAGTAATCTGTAATAAGGGAGAGAAATGATTCATTTTTGTGTTACCATAAAATAAATAATTTAAGGCAAGATTTAAAGGAATACAGATTTCTAAATATAACAATAATTTTCTCATTCACCTTCAATTGTTTTCAAATAACTCTTGGTAAAACCCTTTGGGTGTGGTCATTCATAAAATGAATACATCTTTCTAACTGATTTCTTTTTTAAATTTAAAAAATTTTTTCCAGATTCCTTGTTGATATGATTTTTAATATTCATTTTCTAAAATTTTACAATCAATATTCCATGGTCACATGATGAGCCCAGATCTGAACACACAAAGATGAGTTTTCCCAACACCAGACCCAGAACTCTATCCACAAAACTTATTTAGTCAAAGCTTTTCCAAACTTCTGGGATTCCTAACCAGCTTTTATATCAAAAAAACATTGCAGGAAACTTTACTTCAACCTAACTTTCAAAGTGGATTAAAAAGAAAAATTTGAAAATGAATTGATTTGAACTTAACATTTTCTTTTTTGCCTCTGCCTATCTTTTACATTCTCCCTACAAAAGACACTTACTTCAATACTGGCTTTCAGCCTATCAGCCTTTTTGAGTTCTTTGTTTACACAACTTACTCCTTTAGTGGCTGAAATAAAAGAAGTAGAAGTTGCAAAATATAATAAAAAGTCTTTTGGAAGTCTTAAATTTCTCTAACACTTCCTAGCTGTGTGACCCTGGAAAAATCACTTAGCCCCCACTGCCTAGCTCTTACCATTCTTCTGCCTTGAAACAATTAAACAGTATAAATTCTGAGGTGTCAGGTAAGGATTTAAAAAAAAAAAGAAAAGAAAAGAAGAGAAAAGTCTTGTTTGTGTGTTTTTTATAGTTTTGCCACCAACTAGCTTTAACATTTCTTCAGTCTTTCCCTCCTGTCACATTACCAGTTTTCCCAGTGGATCATAGACACGAAACTGAATTTGTCTTCTATCATGTTTTGTTGATCCAGTGAGAAGAGCACTTTTCTATGAAGATGGTAGCCATGAAATAGTTTTCCTAAAGAGTCACACTGATGCTGAATGAGTGGAACTAAAAATGTCTATCATGTGAGTGAATGAGTGAATGAATAACCAAGTGCAGAAATGCTGGAGCAATCTATATTGCAAAAGGGCCACTCAGAGACCAATCTCGTTACTGATAGGTACAAGATGTTTGACCTGCTCTGTTTCTGAACTGGACTAGTTCACTCCTTCTTAGGTACCCAGGCCCTCAAGAGACAGTGCTCACCATGTTGGTTCTAGACTTGACTTAGAATACTAGAGCTCAGAACTCCAGAGCTCAAATAATCTGCTAGCAACAGCCTTCCCAGGAGCAGTGATTTAAGTATGTGCTTGGTTTCTGAGGAGTAGATCTCGAAAACTTCATAAAATGTCTTACAAAGAGAATCAAGGAAACTGGTAAAATGAAGAATTAAAGTGGATTGTGGAGTGGGGTATCTGAAAATACAGTTTCAGTTTTCTTACAGAAGTTGTATACATCCATATGGAACCTACATGACATCAAACAGCCCTGATACCCAGGGAGAGAAGGAAATATGCCAGAAAGACACAAATTGATAGAGGAGCAATTCAAGTAGAGAATCTTCTGAATAAAATGGAATACTTAAACTAAAGTCAGAGTGTGGTTTAAGCCAGGAACCACAGCAGCCAGAATCAGAGAGCAATAAAACAAAGAACCTGAAGAAGGATGGGAAAAAACAATCTTCACCTTCCATTTGTACTGTGAATTGTATGATAATACATGTGTCAATGTATAAACTCCAGTATCCCATAGGTCTTCCCGTATTTGGGGTTCTTCAGCCTCAATGGGGATATGTGTGTGTGTGTGTATGGGCCTCTGGAGAAGGATGGGTTCATCAGAAGGATATTATTATATAAATTCCTACCAATATTTACTTCCTCCCAATGAGGATCCTCAGGAGTTTTTATTATGACTAAAATTATCTCAAAAGATTGATTTGGGGTAAGAAATGTCCATTTATTAAATATATATGTTTATTAGTTAGGCTAGCATCAAAACTGATAAAAGTAATAGAGCTCTATGACCCTCTCAAATGACCACCAACCCACCAGCTGGGTCAAGCAGCATAATAGATTTAGGAGCTCATTATTCAGCTTCTTCTTTGAATATCCCAAGATATTTCTAGTTGGTGGATAGCTAAGTAAGAGGTGGTATATCAAACCATTCACCCTTCCCCATCCCCACAGATGGACAAGTCACATACACAGGAAGAGAATCTTTCTCCCCTCCATTTTTTTTTACTTTTTTTTTCACTTACATGTAGAAATAATTTTTTTAATTGTTTTCTAAAATTTTGTGATTCAGATTCTTCACTTCCTTCTCTACCCCTCTTCTTAAGGTGTAAAATGTTCAGGTATAGGTTATACCAGTGCTTTCATGCAATGCATATTTGCAGATTTACCATACCACAGAATATATATGTCACACATTAAAAAATTGATGAAAGAAATAAAGTGAAAAATGGCATACTATGATCTACAAAAAGATTACAACAGTTCCTTTGGCTTTCAGTAGGTTTTTTTTTATTATTATTATGAGTCCTTTGGGGTTATTATGGGACTGTGTTTTCCTAGTAAAAAGTCCTTTACAATTGATCATTGCACAATATTTCTGTTACTGTATATATTGTTCTCCTTGTTCTGCTCACTTTTGTTTAATCTTTTCAGATTGCTCTGAACTTATCCTATGCATAATTTTTGACACAATAGTATTCTATTACAATTATATATCATAACTTATTTATCCATTCCCCAATTGATGAATACCTTCTCAGTTTCCAATTCTTTGTCTCTACAAAGAGAGCTGCTAAAAAGATTTTTGTGTAATTAGGTCCTTTTCTCCTATCTCTGATCTCTTTAGGGTATAGATCCAGAAGTAATATTGCTAGGTCAGAGGGCATACATAGTTTTATTGCTCTTTGTGAATGGTTGTATCAGTTCACAGTTCCACTAACAGTGTACTAATGCCTCAACTTTCCCAAATCCCTTCCAATATTTATCATTTTCCTTCTTTGGTCCTATTAGATATGAAGTACTATCTTAGAGTTGTTTTTATTTGTATTTCTTAAATGTTATGATTAAAATTCTCTGTAGTCTATATATTAATTTGTAATTACTTATTAGTATAAATAGGAGTAAGAGAGAGAGAAATAGTCACATAATCACCTGGTCATAACTCACTAACTTGAGTTTGCTACACTTGTCTACATTTGCTATCCAAAAGTGGCTGCATAGACTGATCAATATGGCAGCAAAGGAAAGTGATAAATATTGTACGGGATGTGGTAAAATTTAGACACTCAGACACTGCTGGTAGAGTTGTGAATTGGTGCAACCATTCTGGAGGGCAATTTGGAATTATGCACAAAGGGCTTTAAAAGAATGCCTAACCTTTGACCCAGCCATAATACTGCTGGACTTGTACCCCAAAGAGATAATAAGGAAAAGTACTTGTACAAAAATATTTATAGCCATTCTCTTTGTGGTGGCAAACAATTGGAAAATGAGGGGGTGTTCATAAATTGGGGAATGGCCAAACAAATTGTGGTATCGGATCATGATGGAATAGTATTGTGCTGAAAGGAATAATGAACTGGAGGAATTCATGCGAACTGGAAAGACCTCCAGGAATTGATGAAGAGTGAAAGGAACAGAACCAGGAGAACATTGTACACTGAGACTGATACTGTGGCATAATCAAATGTAATAGACTTTTCTACTAGCAGCAATGCAGTGATCCAGGACAATCCAGAGGAACAGAAAGAACTGTATCCACATCCAGAGAAAGAACTATGGGGAAAAGAAACTCATAAGAAAAACATATGATCAATCACGTGGTTTGATGGGAATATGATTCGGGTTTTGATATTTAAAAGATCATTCTAATTCAAATGTGAATTTGAATTAGGTTTTGAATAATGATACAATGTCAGCTCCAGGAGTGGAAGAGGGGAGGGGAATTATGAATCATGTAATTATGGAGAGATATTCTAAATTAAAAGAAAAAATTACTGCACTAAAAGTCTACAGACCAAGAGCCAGCCAAGAGTCAATAAGCCAAAAAGACCCTCTCACTTCCTTAATCCCCTCTCTTATAAAGTCAGTGACATCACTCCTTCTGAGTGTCTCTAGATCAAGTATCCATTTTGACTTTATCTTGGGTATGGTGTGAGATGTTGATCCATGCCTAGTTTCTACCATATTGTTTTCCAATTTTCGTAGAAGTTTTTGTCAACTACTGAGCTCTTCTGCCAAAAACTTGAATCTTTGGATTTAGTGAACATTAGCCTACTGTGGTCATTAGTTTAAGTGTTGATTTCCTAACCTATTCCAAAGCCAGTACCAAATTATTTTAATGATTATCACTTTATAGTATAATTTGAAATCTGATAAAGGTAGGCCTCCTTCCTTCAGATTTTTTCATTAATTTCCTTGGTGTTTTTTACCTTTTTTTCTTCCAGATAAACTTTGTTCTTAATTTTTTTGTTCTATGAAATAATTTTGGGTAATTTTATTGGTATGGCCCTGCATAAATAAATTTATGTAAAATTGTCATTCTTATTATATTGGTTTGGTTTATCCATAAACAATTAATATTTTTGAATTATGCAGGTCTCACTTTATTTGTGTAAGAAATGTTTTGTAATTCTGTTCATATAGTCAATTGTTACAGATAAAATAGTGGCTGCCATAAACTATGACCACGAAAATATGGGTTCAAGACTTTGAATTGCCAAAAGCATAAAGATAATTTTTAGTGTCTTGATTTAAATCAAAAATAAGTGGTCACCATGGGAAAAATTCCCAAATATGAAATACCCAAGTCAGCTGGGTTTTATGGCTATTTTAATTAATACCAATGAAGGAATTAAAGAAAGGGAGAGAGACAGAGTAAGAGGAAATATTAGGAAGGCTGGGCCTAGGCCATTCTTTTAAGAGAGAAAACTAAGTTAGTCTTTAGTCACTCACCACAAGATTGTCCCAAGCAAAACTCTAGTGTTCAGAGAGACCCTCCAGTTCAACCCCTGAGCTCAACTAAGTTCAGCCACCAAGAGAGCCCCAATTCAGCTTCCTAAGCTGAACTCAGTCCAGAGGCCTCTGACCTCCTTTTAAAGAGAATTTTCTCCTATGTCACCTCCCCTAAATTTCCACATCTACCAATCACAGTAGGCGTTTTCCAAAGGACTGACCATTCTTAGTTTTTAGTTCTCACCTTCTCTGGGTATTTATATCTTCTGAGTATTTCACACCTCTTTGCTAAGGTTGTCAAGTTGCCTGACCTTTTAGTGATTAATTTAACCTTCATAGGTACTTAGCACCCTTTTGTATTAGATCTAAAAATAGACCTAGCTTAAGGGCTTTTGCCTCACTATAAGTATGAGTTGAGTACTTTTTCATTGTTCAATAAGGAGTTTTACAACTTTATCTTCCCCTAAAGTATGCCTAAGTATGGGTGGAGTAATGTAAAGTTCTCACATACATTCCTGACTAAGTACCTCCATTGTTTAAAATGGGAAATACCCTTAACCAGATGTTCTAAGGTAGAGTCTGAGAAATTTTAAGATTCACACAGTATATTTGATTTATTAAGTATACCCCTGGGTATTTTATATTGCCTATAGTTATTTTAAATGGAATTTCTTTTTCTATCTCTTGCTGTTGTACTTTGTTGGTGGTAAATAAAAATTCTGATGATTTATGTAGGTTTATATCCTGCAATATAATGACTAAAGTCATTAATGGTTTCTGTTAGTTTTTTTTTAGTTGATTCTCTGAAGTTCCCTATGTATACCATATCGTCTACAAATAATGATAAATGATAGTTTTGTTTCCTCATTTCCTATTCTAATTCCTTCAAATTATTTTTCTGCTCATTATTATTATTAGCATTTTTAGTACAATAGTAAATGATAGTGGAGGTAATGGGCTTCATTGTCACACTCCTGATCCTATTGGGAAAGGTTCTAGTTCATTCATGTAATAGATAATGTTTGCTGATGGTTATAAATGCCCTTTACCAAGATAAGGTTTTGTAATGTATTTTTAAAAATGAGAATTGCATTTTTTCAAAGACTTTTTGCATCTATTGAGATAATCATATGTTTCTGTTGGTTTTGTTATTGATATGGCCAATTATGCATGTAGTTTTCTTAATATTGAACCAACTCTGCATTCCTGATATAAAACCCAGGTTGTCATGGTATATGATCCTTGTGATATAATGCTCCTTGCTAATAGTTTACTTAAATTTTTTATCAGTATTCCCTAGGGATATTAGCTTATAATTTTCCTCATTTAACTCTTCCTTGATTAGGAATTAATAACATATTTGTGTCATAAATGGAATTTGGAAGAATTACATTTCTCCCTATATTTCCAATTAGTTTATGTAGTATTGGAATTATTCTTTGAATGTTTGGTAGAATTCACTTGTGAATTCATGTGACTGTGTTTTTTTTTTCCTTTGGGAATTGATGTTTTATTCAGTTTCTTTTTCTGCGATGAGGTTTTTAATCCACCCTTGCATCCTTTTCTGTTTCATGGACGAGTTCATCACATTCACTCTCAGAGTTATGATTATTGTTTCTCTCCATCTAATTTCCCCCCTGTTTACCCTTCTCTTGCTATCCTTTCAGCCTTTTCCTATTCACAAGTGTCTTATTTCCAACTACCACATCCCCCAATTTTCCCTCCTTCCCCTGCCTTCTCCTCTGCTGCTTCTCTTCTTCCTCTTTCACTCCTAGAGGCATAGATACCTATAGCTGGCTGAATGTTGGTATTATTGCCACTTTGAGTTAATTCCAATAAGAGTAGAGCTCAAGTATTGTTCACCACACATCCCCTCTTCCCTTCCACTATATTGGCTCTTAGGCACCGCTTCATGTGAGATAATTTACTCCCTTATATGTCTCTTTTTCTTTTATCTTCAAGGTTCGTCTTTCCCACTACTTAGTTGTTGTTTTTTAATATATTAACCAGTCCTATTATACATGGTCCCTTCTTAGTTTCTGTTTATACTCCTTCTTAGTGTTCTAATAGGGACAATGCTATTAAGTATTTTAAGTACTTTACCTATTTTTAATACTTTTGGTACTTTAAGTAGCTCAAATATCTTAGATATCTTAAGCATCTTAGTTATCACCATCCCAGGTATAAATGTATTCAATCTGGCCTTAATGAAAGTCTTAAGTTTTCAAGTTTCTATTTACCTTTTTATAATTCTTTCCTTTTGAGTAGCATTTGCTCATTCTTTTCTGCTCTGTTTTATTTGTTTCTTGAATCCCTGGAAGTCCTCTAGTTCATTAAATTTCACTTTTGTGTTCTAAAAGATTATGCTCAGTTTGGGTATGTGATTCTTAGTTGTAGGCCTAGATCTTTTGCCTTTCAGAATATTATAATCCATTTCTTCTAATCCTTTAATGTAGAAGCACCATGTCTTATGTAATCCTGTGGCTCGACAATATCTATAGTGTTGCATTCTTGATGCTTACAGTACTTTTCCTATGTCCCAGGAGTTTTTAAATTTTGCTATAATAGTCGTGAGATGTTTTACTTCTATGGCTCTTTCAGAAGGTGATCAATGGACTCTTTTGACTTCTGTTTCCCTTCCTGTTCAAAGATATCAGGACAGTTTTCCTAACGATTTCTTTTAATATGTGTGAAGATGGGATTAACTCTACCCTTCTTATAAATTTAATCAACAAAAAGTGAAAACACCCATACTTAACATTAAAGTATGATGGGAAGTCTACAAACTACTCACTAAATGGGTTTGCATCTCCAGAAGCAACTGACTATTCCCTGGACATTCATAAGCAAATTTAAAGACTGCAATTGGTCCCCTAAATTGGAAGAAGGAACAGGAAGTGACATAAAGAAGGGTCTTTAAAAGTGGCCAAAACTTCCTGTTCCGAGGTCTTTGAGCTCTTTAAAAAGTCTGGAGGCTGGTGGAGGACCTTCTTAAGCATGGACCTGGGACTCTAGTATTTAGTAAGACTGCTCTTGGATCTTCCTTTTGGACTACAACCTGGGTGAGTGAAAAGCTGACTCCTTTTCTGGCTTCTGGAGAAGATTAGTTTCTGGAGGAGGCTGTGTGGTTATTCACCACTGGGTTCTCTGGCTAAATGGCCCTCTGGCTGAGGGCTCTCTGGTGGAGGGTTAATGAGCCCTAAGAACCAGAGAAATATTTAGGGTGATAAGCTAGACTACTTACTCTACCCTCTTTCACATTTCTCTACTTTATTCTTTCCCTCTATTTTGTAAATAAAGCTGCTAAATAAAAAGTTATTTTGACTTGAGTTATAATATCAGCAACCACATTCTCTTATAGTTAATAAAACCATATTAATTCTATCTCCTACATATGGCTATTTTTTTGGTCATAACTGTCAGGTAATTTGAAGATTCTCATACTGTCTCTCCTGAATCTATTTCCCAGGTCAGTTATTTTTCTATGTATTTAAAATTTTCTTCTATTTTTTTTCATTCTTTTGATTTTTGTCTTATTGTTTCCTGATGCCTCATGGAATCATTAGCTTCTATTTGCTCAATTATAATTTTATTAAATTATTTTCTTCCTTTAGCTTTTGTGTTTCCTTTTCCACTTGATTCATTCTAGTCTTTAAAAAGTTGTTTTCTTCAGTGTTTTTTGGCCTCTGTTTCTATTTGACTCATTCTAGTTTCCAAGTTGTTGATTTTTTCTATCATTTCTTTTATTTTTTTATTTTTAAACTTTTAAAAAAATTATTCCAAAAATTCATTTGGGCCCTAACACCCCTTCTCACTTTTCTTCAGCATTTCACAAGCTTCTTCTTTTTTGTTATTCAAAGATATTTTATTTTTCCAATTGCATGTATTAATAATTTTCAATATATGTTTTCCAAAATCATAAGATCTTATAGATCTAAACCATCTCCTTCCTTCTCTCCCTTCCTGCCCCTTACTTGAAGATGGTTTGCAATCTGATCTATGCCATACATGTATTATCATACAAGACATAATTCCATATTGGTCATTGTTCTAAGAGCTCAAATCCAAAACTAAAATCATAAATAAACTGATGTGAGAGATAGTATATTTTGATCACATATATTTGAATCGAAATGAATGAATGAAAATGAATGAAAAATCCTTCATTTTGAGGTGGAGCATACTCCATTATGTGTCTTTCAGAATTATCTCAGATCATTGTATTGCTGAGAGTAGCCAAATTTTCATAGTTGATCATTATACAAAATTACTGTTACTGTATGCACTATTCTTCCAGTTCTGCTTATTTTGCTCTACATGAGTTCATGTAGATATTTCCAGCCATTACTGAAATCATCTTGCTTATAAATTCTTTTAGCACAATAGTATCTCATCATCAGCATGTAACACAATTTGTTCAGTTATTCCCCAATTAATAGACATTTCCTTAATTTCTAGTTCTTTGCCACCACAAAAAGAACTGCTAGAAGTATTTTTGTACAAGTGAGGACTTTTTTTTCTATTTTATTATCTCTTTAGGATGCAGACCCAGTAGTGGTATTATAGTTACAAAGAGTATGCTCAATTTTATGACCCTTTGTGCATAGTTCCAAATTGTCTTCCAAAATGATTGGATCACTTCACAACTCCATCAACAATGCATTAATGTCTCAATTTTACTACATCCCTTCCAACATTTTTCACTCTTTCTTTTTTCCCATTGTTTTCATCATCTGAGTTCATATTTTGATCTTCCCTATCATTAATTGGTTTCTAAATTTGGGTTTTTACTTTGTCTCCTGGTCATTTTTCTAATAATTATTTTTCTCCTTATTATGTTGTCAATCTATTGAGATTCCCCTCTACTCTTGAGGTAGAGGGAGTGTTGATCATATTAACTAGGTTATCTTCTCTGGAGTTTGGGGTAGACCCAATTGTGTTTGTATCCCTCAATGTGCATTTTGAAGGGGTGGCCTGGCTGGCTTCCTATGCAGAAGCTTGTAGCTGTTTTTTTTTTTTTTTTCAGCTGAATTTGATCCCCTCCCCCACTTGTAGGTTTCCCTGTTGTCTCCTGGGGCAGCCTGTTCCTCAGCTCTCCTATTAGCCTCAGGCCAAATGGAGGTATGTAGAGTAACATTGGAATGCTCCCCCACTCTGTCATTTCTTTGCCTTAAGACATTTGGCAAGGCCAGCCTTCTCCCCTCTCATTACCTCAGACTACAATGAAAGCAGTGGTCCACTCAGTAGTCTCATTGCCTCAAGATGTTTGGCATCTTCCTCTACCCTTTCTTTATCTCAAGTCATATGGAGGTAGAAAGGCTGGTGTTGGGCTGAAGTCAGGCTGCTCCCTTTGGTCTTTCCTCAGGCTATTTGGCAGTGATAGGACTGGCTTCTTATGCTGGACCCCCTGATGCCACACTCCCTGAGCTACTCTCCATTCTTACCCCAGTAAGGTATATCCCTCCTGCCTTCCTATGTTATGAGATACTTTATATTCTGTTTTTGTATATTCAGAGGGTTTCTACAAGCTGATGATGGTCCATTACTCCACCATCTTAGCTCCCAGAATTCTCCATTTATTATCCATAGTCTTTTTAAAAGGAAGACATTCTTTGTTATTACTAAGGACAAAAAAATGCAAAAGGCAGTAGACAAGATGAGATTTCTGATGAAAATCTTAGATATAGGATTACACAGTAATTCTCCTTAAATATAGGAATCAATTTAGGAATTAATTTCTACTCTAAAAATCTTCCTGATATGACAATTAATATAGTATGTGAAAATAAATTCTTACATTATCATGACTGATTTGCTCTTAGAAGAAGTAGAAGTCCATCAGAGGTAGGTTTGCATGATGCTACATCAACTATAAATCCTTTCATTTTTGGACAATTTGGGAAAGAACACCTAGGATATTACTTTAATTCTGGAGAACTGTATAATTACCTTTTGACAGTAGAAACTCACCAAAGAGAGAATGATCATTTACTTTGCTATTTATGCATATTCTTTGCTTTGCCAGACCAAATAAAATTTGACCTATATTTAAAACATTGTTTAGAAGAATGTTTACTTGGGAAATGGAAGATGTTATTCGTTTCTTTATCTCAGAGGCTTAATAAATGATTGAGGAAGAAGAGGAAGAAGAAAGAGAGGAAGAAAAGGAGGAGACACAAACCAGAAGAACCACTGGGTGGAGGCACTATACAAGGATAGTTACCTAGTCTTGAAAATTTTACTGATTTCAAGTAAAACAAGTCACATTGAGGTCATTGAGTCACACTTAATTTTGAGGGCCATAATAGATTTCTTTGTTCAATTAGATTTTCTGACATTGATTTCAGTGGCCTACTATACAATTCTAAATCCTATTTGATTTCTATGATTATGAAAAATAAAAATGAATTAAAATCAATTTAGTTTTGGTTGTTTTTAAAGTCAAACCAAACATCTTATAATTTTTTTTTTCTTGAACATACAGAAGGATTCTCACAAGGTACTATCTGTCAACAATTCCACAGAATTCTAGTATTCTATTTCAACTGGGAAATTTACAGTGTTAGTGTGTGTGTGTGTGTGTGTGTGTGTGTGTGTGTGTTTCACTCTGTATTTTAAACTCTTCTGTAGTAATCAATGGCATGAAGATAACCCAAAGTCTATGCTAGCAAGCCACCAGTTCTAGTAAGTTATACAATACCAGAAACACATTGAGTATAACAACAGTTTATCAGTTGTTTGAAGGCAAGACTAGCCAAAATCAAAAAAGCTTATTGCTACATTTCAACAGGGTGATAAATTTTTCAATCTCAGAGATCATTAATTAGTTTATAGAGGAGTTGAAATCTTAAAATAGCAAAGGAAATATCTACATGAACAAAATTATTGCTCTTTGAAGGGTACTTCAATTCTAAAAAATCTATGATCTCAGTGATGCTGGTATTCCATCCAAAGAACCAGATTACAACCTCACTATGGCTTTTCATCCTGAATGATTCTTGTCAGTCTTTCCTTAGTTTGTTTGATATTTCATGAATTCTAATGAAAAATACCAACTAATCCATCTGATACTATTTTGAATAAATGAACCAAAAATCGACTAAGCACTTACAATATAGAAAGTACTGTGCTAAGTTCTGGAGACATAAATAGAAAAGTCCATGCTCTCCAGGAACTCACAGAGTAATGAGAGAGAAAACATATAAGGAAAGTTTCAGCAGCAATACAAATGGAAAGGTCCCATGACATTTAGGGTGCAAAGTACATGTTAATATGTCTTCTTAATCAGATATCTACTGATAGCAGCTTACCGGATAAAGGATTTATATACCTTTTTATATCTTTTAAGCTGTTTCTACCATATGAGCTTTCAGTTTGTAAAGGATGGCAATGAGACCCTAGATAGGATCCTGCTGTTTGATGGACAGATAGCTGAGTGGCAGTTGAGAGTCAGTAGAGGATTCTGGGAGAGAACTGGGAGCTGGGGAGAATTCTGAACAGCTGGGGACTTCCAGTCTTGGAAGGGAAACAGAGAGGAACTTTCCTCTGTGTGTGTAAGATTTTGTGATTGTTCGAGTGTATGAGTGTGTAGCATTTTTCTTCAGTGCATTAGTATTTTGAATTTGTGAATAGTTTGAATGTTAGAGAGTATATTCAATTATCTTTTTTCAGTCCTCTTTATCATTTTCTAAGTTAATATCAGTTTCTAGGTTAATATCAGCATCGCTTTAATCTAATCCATTATGATTTGGGTCCTGATTTGTTTCTGAGCTTATTATTTCTAGATAGGTCATGACATTTTGAGTTTTTATGTTTGACACAAGATACCAGGGATATCTTCCTAAGATTTTTACCACTGACAGGGTTACAGATATGTGGTCCATTCCATTTTGGGTCTGTTATTGATCTTCTGCCAAAGTTCTTTACATACATCATATCTCCAGGGCTTATATTATGAAGTGAATACTCCAGTGGTACCCACTATAGAATTAAGCCAAGTTCGTGCAATTCCTTTAGCCTGTTTTGGAGGGTATGTAAATAGGTGTGTAATTGACATTAACCCCCTGGCATTTATACATATGCTAGTTTTACTGTTCTTCCTTGCCAAAGCGGCTGGCCAAAGAGCATTTCACAAGGAGAGATGTGCAAATCTCCTCGAGGCTTTGTCCTTAGAATAGTGCTAGTTCGAGAACTGTCTACTTGAGATGTTTGTGCACATAGTTTTCCCACTGCAGTTTTAACTTCTCTATTTAGCATGTCCACGTGGCCAGCGCTTCTGGGGTGATAGAGACTGTGTAAATTCCCTTTTATTTCCAAGTTTTGGTATATTTCTTGCAAGGTTTTAGAAGCAAAATAGGTTCCATGGTCTGAGTCTATGCTTTCTGGTATGCCGAATCTGGGGATGATTTCTTTTAAAAGGGTCTTTACTACAAAACCTGTATTGTTTTTCTTGGCCGGGAAGACTTCAGGCCACCTGATCAGTCTGTCTACAATAACTAAGACATACTCGTATTGTAAAAATTAAATTAGTTTCTATTAATAAAAGTATTATATTTTATAAGGTTTATTAAGATTATTAGAAATCAAAGATACAAAATAATAAACCACATTTGTGCCCATGGCAGATTAGCCAATTCAGAACCCCCACACTTAGCTTACTTACTACATCATTGCAAAATGGAAGAGACCCCATGGGAGGTAGAGAGTCAGTTCAATACTAATTGTGATCTCGTCCAGGTGGAAGCTCAGGTGAGATTATAGGGAATTCTGGGAAATACCAAGGACTTCTGGGGATTGAAGTCTGGGGTTCAAATCTCCATTTTTACAGTATCCTTTGTCACTGGCCATATTGATAAAGTTGATTTGCAAGCATTCAAAGGGTGTGAAAGCTAAAGGCCTACTCCCTAAGGCTTTGCTTCTGAAATTTCCCTTATTAAACTTCTTGCAAAGAGTACATGTTTGGCATACTCCGATTACATATGTTGATATCCCCAGCATGGTCCAAAATCTCCTGATTGAATGTAATAGAGCAAGAGTACAATAATGCCCTTTTGAGTATATGGCATTACACAGGTGGAAGTATAAGGTTTTGGGCAAAATGGGTTTCTCAGCTTCAGAGATCCAAATTCCCTGCATGTCTGGCGTTCAATTGTTCTTTCCACAACTGAACTTCTCTTTCATTGTAAGCTTGTTTGATATCTTGCTCTTCAACTAGAGAGAAGTTTAGTACATGTATGGGGCCAGACCTTACAGCAAATTTTGCAGTTACATGTGCTCTATTGTTCCCTTGGGATATCTTGTTTACCAAAGGAGTGACCTTTGCAATGGCTTACTGCTACTTCCTTTGGTAGCTGGACTACTTGTAATCATTGTGATATAAGGTCCCCATATGCAATTTTCTTTCCAACTGATGTGATAAAACCTCTGTGTTTCCATATAGCCCCTGTACAATGGAAAACTGAACATGTGTAAAATGAGTCACTGAAAATGTTGATTCTCTTGTCTCTGACAATCGTGAGTGCCATAGCAAGAGCTTTCAGCTCTTCTCCCTGTGTGCTAACATGATTGGGCAGAGATACATGCCATAAAGTGTCCATTTGTATGACCACAGATGTCCCAGTGTATCTTGTACCCTCCTGCACAAATGAAGATCCATCAGTAAACACTTCCAATTCAGGATGTATCAATGGCATGTCTTTTAAGTCTTATCTGGATTTCTGTACTAGTTCAATGGTTTGCAAACAGTCATGTAATGTTTTACTGAAAGGGGTAATTCTGGAATCATGGTAGCTGGATTTAATGGTAAGCAGCAGTGTAAGATCAGGTTTTCATTCCTTAGCAAGATGACTTCATATTGGGATTGTATGGCAGATGTAAAAGCTTGTAAATTACTCATTTTTTAGTATGCTTTCTATTTTATGGGCTGAGTATACGTTCAATTTACATCCCAGGACTAGATCACTTACTTTCTTTACCATCAGGGCTGCTGCTGCTATGCATCTAAAACAGTGTACTATGCCTTGTGCCATGGGTTCTAATTGGCTACTGTAATGGGATATGGGTCTCATTTGCTGTCCTAGAGTTTGGGCTAAGATTCCTGAAGCAATCCCCTTTGCTTCACGGACATATAAGTGGAACAAGGATGGGAGTACAGAGCTGGTCAGAATTCTCCCCAGCTCCCAGTTCTCTCCCAGAATCCTCTGCTGACTCACAACTGCCACTCAGCTAACTGTCCATCAAACAGCAGAATCCTATCTAGGTTCTCATTGCCATCCTTTACAAACAGCCTCATTATGTCTCCTTTATTTTTCTTCTCTTTAACCTTCTTTACAATCACTTTCAACTTTAATTCTTCTAAGATGCTAAGATGCTTCCAAGATTGCTATTCTGTAGGGTCACTAAAAGAATATTGACATTTAAAATAGGGAGGAGCAAGTTTCAAGCCCTTGAAAGTTCTATGCAAAATCTCAAATGCAATCCAGCACAAGCATCTTCTTCTATTCAATTATGGACCAAGTTTATCATTTATTTGCAGTTCCAGGTCAAGAAATCTGTAGGAAGATGATCTAACTCAATAGGCTTCCTGTCCACCTGAAAGTCAAAATATCAGCATGTATTGTTCTATTTTTTCTGTGTCAATTTTGCACTGACACAGAGCTCTCAACATTAGGAGTATGATATGCTTTGGAGTGCAATGATGCCCCTGATTCTCCTAACACTCTCTTTTTCTTAAACCTAGATCTTCTATCTTGGAATCAATGCTGTGTATTGGTTCTCAGGCAGAAGAGTGGTAAGGGCTAGGGGATGGGAGATAAGTGACTAGCCCAGAATCACATAGCTGGGAAGTGTTTAAGGCCAGATTTAAACCCAGAACCTCTAGTCTCTTGGCATGGTAATGTAAAAATATTATTATTTAAATTGCAAAGTTTAAATTACTTTTGAGAAGAATTTTAGGTTAAGAAACAGGCTACCTCTCCGAATCCAGAAACTGAACTGTTTGGAGAAGACACCTTGAAGATGCCTCCAGACCACAAGCTTCAGGAGAAGATCAATAATGAACTTTGGGTGTGGTTGATTGAACATTTATTTGTATGTATACTTTCATGCCAAAGGAGACTGCCCCCTAACTGATTTTTTGTCAATGCATTCAGCAATTATTGGTTTTGCTCTTTTTTCCTCTTACCCTCAAATTATTGTAATCTTTAAATTGATTATGTTTTCATGATCCTTTTGGGGAAACTGGTTTCCCAATAATGATCAAAGGGAGGAATGTAAAAAAATGGAGATCTGAACCCCATACTTCAATCCCCAGAAGTCCTTGGTACTTCTCAGAATTCCCTATAATCTTACCTGAAATCCCCACCTGGGCGATGTCACAATTTGTATTTAAACTGGCTATAACACCTACTTCTCTCTCTTCCTCAACTTGAAACATTGTAACATGTAGAAATTAGGCTGTGAATGGGCTAAATCAGCCCTAGGCTCATAGCTTACTATTTTGTATCCTTAATTTCTAATAATCTTTAATAAACCTCATAAAATATAATACTTTTATCAGTAGAGACTAAATTCAACTTGTACAGTTCTCAGTACACTGAGCCACCCATCTGCCCACCCAAGACCCCTTTTTGAACTTTCCCTTCATCTCCCAGTAGCTGACTTTTGAAACAGAGCCAATCATGGTTTTACACTAATGATGAAGAGGTTTCAGGTTTTTTGTTGCCTCTAGAATCTTCCTTTTGAAGTAGTTTCCTTTTTAGCACCTCCCTTGCTGCATCTGTGGACCTAAATTCCAATCAGACTACCACTAACCTCAACATGAAGTTTAAAGACCTCTGAAGAAGGTCTGAGTCACTCTTCTTTGATTCTTTTGCTGTTTTCCTTTCTTCTGTATTTACTGGCTAAAAAGTAGTGCCAGAAGTTACATGTCTACTGAATTATAAAATACAGCTTGAGCCCAGGCTACTAGAAGAGTCCAAATTCCAAGGGTAGAGTCAACTACTGTCTACCAAAGATATTAATGCAGCTGTAAGGATGGCAAGGGATCTTAGCAAAACCCTGTGCTTTGACAGACAGGCACTGAGATGACAGTTTGGGACAACAAAGTACTGTGGGAAGAGAACAGTTTTTTTGAGGAGGATTCTGGTGAGCCCAGGACTTCTAATCTCCTTTCTGTCCCCCTAGAGGTTGCCTCAAGCTCTTGTTTCAGTTAACCCTAGGGAGGGAGAGATCTTTCCATCTTCTCTCCACCAACAAATTACATTTCAACCTTTATATTTTCCCTTACCACTTGGTCCACTCAATTGTTTCACTGGGGATTTCATCTTTCCAGTGGGACAAACCATCAACCCCTCTCCATTAAAAAAGAAGGAAAGCCTCCTTCTTTTTTTATACAGCCCAAGGCCATTGAAGTATAATACAATTCTATTGGTTACAACTTTATCTGTTGCTCATGCTTCCAAAGACAAAAGGGTGACAAGGAAAGTCTGTTTTCAACAGTAAAATCCTATAAAGGGATAAATCTGACAGAAGAGTTCAAAATCCAGTTCTCCGTTAGTTCATACATGTTTTCTCAAGTTTCTTTTAAAGTATCAGTCATTGTTGTGTCTTATGGTAAAATAGTAAGCCATTATATTCATGTATAATAATTTGTTCAGTCACTCTCCAGATGATGGGTACCTTTTTTTTGGTTGCTTTGGAACTGCATTGGAGTCTATAATGCCTGCTCTGAGAAACAGGTGGGGGATTTAGACTATGAATTGCACATACTAATTTGATTTGATTCCTTTTATTTATAGTAGGGAGTCAGATGGTCTTTCTCTTTTATTGGGAAGAATGGGAAGAATCTAGGGTGAAAATGGGTGTGAGAGTGAGGAAAGGAAATCTTACAGTACTATCAGCTAAAAGTAATTTTTAGAAATGTTGATGACTTTCTGTGGAAGTCTCCTCATTCTTCCATGATAATGGGGCATGAGATATTTGGCTGGTTCTGAAGATAGTTGCAGCAGCATCACTTGGGCCTTTGGGATGGAGCTAAGCTTGCTGTGTCAGAACTAAAATGTAAATTAAAAACTTTTTATCCTCAAAAAAAAGGAATCTTTTTGAAGTAAGAATAGGCCTCATAGAGATGAACTAGTAGTTTTGTTTTGGAGTTCAAACCAACAAAGAGTATACATTAATAAATGGGAGTACTTAATTTTCTATGAGGAATCCTTATTTGATCTGAGTTTGGACTGGCACTTCCCCAATGACAATGGCAAAAACTTTTGGCCAGCAAATGTCTCCCTGTTTTATAGTTCAATTAATGTTGATATTCAGAGAATCACTGAGGAAAGTTAGGTCTGTACTTGCTTCTGTCATGGACTCTTGTATACACAACACAGGAAACTCCTTGGTACAAAGGAGCCTTTAAGTCTGTTTCATGATAGAAACCATATGAATTTTTTTTTTGTAATTCATAAACAATAGACCTGGAGTCTCCTATCCCTGGTCTTTGACTATCCACTACGTGACTTTTAGGACACAGTCTGCTACAGAAAATCATCTATGAGAATCTGCCTATTAACATTTCATGTTTTTATCAAGAATAGCCCTGATGATTGGATATATAAACTCAGTAAGATCCTAGATGAGGTGAAAGAGGCTGTAGAGATCATCTATCACAACTATCTCATTTTACAAATAATCAAACTGAGGCTAAGGCACAGATTAGTTAAGCAACTTGTTCAAAGTCACACAGCTTTTAATCCTTTTGAACATAGTATATATGATTTCATTGCTCCTCTACAAAATCCCATGAAGTAGAATTTTTAATATTTTGCTGGTCTAGGATTTCTTTGATTTGTGGAGATCTGGGTAAAGAAGTAGCTTATACCAATATAGGTTAGCAATGAATGGTTTTAGTAAGTTGCTTGAATCACTGAAAAGCTAATTCAGAGGAGTTCAAAAACAATATATGCAAAAGATGGTTCTAGAACCTAGGACTTTTTTACTCCAAGACCAATTCCATGTGGTTCTTGGATACACTCTCTATTGGAAGAAGATATTAGGGTCTTGTTATCTCTTATTGGACATGAGGAAATTTAGGCTCAGAAAGGGTATGTTAGTGGCAAATGTGGTCAGTAGAACTCAATGTCCCCTCTCTCCCAACCTGAAGTTGTAAAATATTCCACTAGACTGGACTTTGTTAAATATACAAATGGATTTTTTTTTGCTTTCTAGATGTGCAATTGATGCTCTTTTTTATATGTCTATATTTTTTAATAAAATTAATCTTTCAGTCAATTAACTTTTTTTCTCTTTCTTATATCCTCATTAGGAGATAAAAAAGAATGAAGAATCTCTTGTAATAAACTGGATTTGGTCAAGTAAAACAAGCCCTATTGTTGGCCATGTTCAAAAATGTATGGTTCATTCTAAGAATTTAGTCCATAACCTCTTTCTTAGTAGTTGTATAGCATTCTTTATTATCAGTCTTCTGGAATGAATATTGATTAGAGTTCTTAAGTATTTCAAAGTTGTATTAGAAATAGGCAGATTTAAGTGCTATTGATGAAGCTATGAACTGATATAATCATTCTGGAAAGCAATTTGGAAGTATGCACCCAAAGTTATTAAACTGTGCATACCCTTTGACTCAGTGATGTCATTATTAGAACTAT
Organism: Monodelphis domestica; assembly: GCF_027887165.1. NCBI lineage: Eukaryota > Metazoa > Chordata > Mammalia > Didelphimorphia > Didelphidae > Monodelphis > Monodelphis domestica. Next base: position 253,593,715 of record NC_077229.1, read on the forward strand.
ATCTGAAAGTGATCAAAGAAAAAGAAAAGACCTTCTATGTCTATCTATGAAAAAAATATTTATAGCAGCTTTTTCTGGCAAAGAATTGTCCTCAAAAGAGAGGAGGTGCCTCTCAAACTGGAGAGTGGCTGAACAAATTATGATCCATGGATATAATGGAATACCACTGTACCATAAGAAACAATAATGGAGGTAACTAGGGGGTTCATGCATTAAAGAGCCAGACCTGGAGACAGGAGGTCCAGGGTTCAAATCTGGATTCACACTCTTCTTGGCTGTATGACTCTGGGCAAGTCACTTAACCCCAATTGTCTAGCTCTTACCTAACTTCTGCCTTGGAACCAATATTTATTATTGATTCTAACATAAAAGGTAAAAGTTTTTAAAAAATGGAAAAAAATTATGGCAGTCACTTTAAGAGGAACTTGAGAATATTTGTATGAACTAATGCAGAACTGGAATTTGAACTCCTCTGATTTCTAGTTCTCGTATTATTATAGTTCACCAAACTTGCTTCAGACAAGATACTTAAGGTTCCAATCATATATGTGCTTATAAACTCTGGTTAAAAGGGAAGGTTGTCATTTTTCCATCTAAAATGTAAACTATGAATTTGTATGTTCTTGAAGATGCTTATTGTATGTGAAAGTATTTGCTATGCAAATCAGTTTCATTTTCTCTTGGAATATTTTATCTCTGGGGTAGAGTGTATACCTGACCTGTAGGCCCATACGTATAAGTTCCATCTCAACACTTAAAATGTAAGAGGAAAATTATGAGATTGGCCTTAAATTAGTAATTTTATTAAATCAAAAGCTGTAAGGAAAAAAGATGGGAAAAATAGGAGAAAGAGATGTAGTTTACCTTCCTTATTGCTTTATTTAGCTTGCTATTCTACAGCTGCCATTTTGGGCCCCTAACCAGGCAGATCCAGTCAGCAACAAACAGGGAAGAGAAGAGGGAGAAAACTGCTCTTGCCTCAGTTTATCAAGCCTATTCCCACACCCACTAACTCTCACATGTGACTTCTCAGGATCCAACTCTGGCTTTCTATTTTGCCTGCGCCACCCAACGAGGCAGTTTTGGAGGTATCACGAGGAAGATTGCCCTGCCCCTGGCTTGACTCCATCGCTGCCCCTTTCTCTCTACCATTCTATACTTGTGACTCAGTTTACCCCATGATTTCCCTCACAGAGTTCTTGCTTTCTTGCCAAGTTCAAACTCATGTCAGGTACATGAAGTCTAAAGGAGGAAAGGCAAATTTCCTTTTGCACACAAGTCTCAAAGTACATCTCAGCCAAACTGATTTGGGGAAATGCTGTTAAAGGCATTTACTTCAGCTAACACACCAGAGGATCATCTGGAATCTTTCACAGAGTCATCATATCATATTTTCTAGGATATCAACCAAAATAAGTATTTTAATTAATTTCCTGAGTGTAATACAGTTTCATCAACATTACACCTTTCCTTATGTCTACACATATTGTTTCTACCTCTTCTCTCAATTGCTTTGAATAGATATTATATTAAATTATGCCTTGTTTCTGTGATAAGATATCAGTTCCTTGAGAGTAGTTATTTTTTTGCCTTTGTATCCCAGTGCATGGCACTTAGCAAATGCTAATTGATAAAAACGTAATTATATAGATGAACTACATAATCTAGGATGTTGAGATGATACCACAAAAGGATTGTGAAAATGTAAAAAGTGTACATAAACAAAGCAATCCACAGAGATTTTACTGTTCTCACTATTCAAGATCTAAACAATGAGGAGAAATATAATTTTATTAAATGTAAATGTAAATAAAGTCAATATGGCCTTCCTTTGGTTTGAGGTAAACTATTTTTTTTCTAATTTTACAAGATAATCAGAGGTAACATTTACTTGGGCACAGTGTGCTGAACATCCTTGACAATAAATAACTTTCTTATTTGTTCACAGAGGTAGCTGTTAGTCAGAAACCAATCTGTTATTTACTGATAATAAATATGTGCTAAATATTATTCAGTATTGCTTTGGGTATCTACTATGTTAAAATTGAAATTTAGATGAGTAATTCCAAAGGTTATCTTTTTGTTCCTTCCTTTAGCAATATTTTCTCTTTACATCTCTTCTCTATTAATTTCCTATTATAGTAAAAAATATGACCATTCTCCCTGTAAGCCAGGCTTGTGTTCTTGGGGTCATCCTTGGTTCCTCATTCACACGCATGCCAAATATCCAATCTCTTACCATAAAAGCATCTCATATAAATCCATTCATCTTTACAAAAACACTCAGATCACTTGATAAGCCCTCATCTACTCCTTTGTGAACTACTGCAAAAAGTTTGTAATTGGTATCTTTATTTCAAGTATCCTCACTCTAGGATGTCTTCCACTCAACTGCCAAGTTTTATTTATTTGTTTGTTTGTTTTGTCCCTAAAACACTGTCTTACTCATCATTTCCACACCCCTGATAACAAATTCTAGAGACTCTGTAGTATCTCAGAGATCAAGTATAAATAATAGATTGTCTCTATTTGTTCAGACTTTTGTTTTGCCACTAGACCTTGATGACTCTGGAAAAAGAGTGAAGTTGATGATTTTGCGCAACTTTTCTTCATTAAAATCCAATTCATGACCAAGTCAACATATTGATCTTTGAAAATAAAGGATGGCCAACAACAACAACTAACTAAATGTACATTGTTAAGGAACTAATATAGGTAGTCCATTTGTTTAAGGTGCTATTCTTATCCTCAAGGAGTTTATAATCTAGTTGGTGGATTAAAGGTCAACAGAGATCTTTATATTCAATATTACATGAAAATACAGTATACCAGAATGAACTAGTAAGCTACAAAGAACCTACTGAGATCTAAAAGGGGAAAAAACTTTATAAACTGAAGAAATATGAAATGCTTCATGGAGGATTTTTAATCTAATTTAGTTTTCATTTTTAAACCCTTACCTTCCATCTTAGAATCAATACTGTGTATTGGTTCCAAGCCAGAAGAATGATAAAGGCTAGGCAAGGGGGATTAAGTGACTTGCCCAGGGTCACACACCTAGGAAGTGAAATGTTTGACATCAAATTTGAACCCAGGACCTCCCATTTTCAGGCCTGACTGTCAATCCACTGAGCCACATAGCTCTATATTCTGTTATTTACAAGAGATGAATTTACCAGGTAAATGGAAGAATACAGAAAGCATAGAAAATAGCCTTACCAAGGACACCAAAGAGAACAAGTGCTATGTCTGACCTAAGAGATATAGAAATTGGTATATGACTAATATTTAGAATGTGTAGAGGAAAGCAAAGTAACCTAAGTTTATAAATATAGAGGTAGACAACATTTGTTTGATGTCCCTCAGGATAATGGTAGGAATAGAGAGGAAGATGAGGAGCATTGTAAAGTCATTAAAAACCCAACAATTTTGTTACAACTGCATTAAATTTAATACATCCTTTAAAGTTGTAAAATATAACAGAAGCTTTATATACGACTATCTTTTTCAATCATTCTTTGTATATTGGGGCAGACATATAATACAGTAGACAGAACTCCAGGACCTGAAGCTAGAAGAACCTGGGTTCAAATCTGGCCTCAGATGTCTTCTAGCTATGTGACCTTGGGCAGGTCATTTAATCCCAATAGCCAAGCACTTGCTGCTCTTCTGTTTTAAAATTAATGCTGAGACAGGAGGTAATGCTTTTTATTATTATTTCTTTTTATTCTTAATCAGTTTTAGTGATCCCTTTTTTAATTTTTGGAAAATATCATTTATTCAATTTAGAACATTATTCCTTGGTTAAAAGAATCATATTCTTTTCCTCCCCTCCTCCTACCCCTTCCTGTAGCCGACACATAATTCCACTGGGTTTTACATGTGTCCTTGATCAGAGTCTATTTCCATGTTGTTAATGTTTGCACTAGGATGATCATTTAGAGTCTACATCCCCAATCATATCACCTTCAACACATGTAATCAAGCAGTAGTTTTTCTTCGGTGCTTTTAATCCCACAGTTTTTCCTCTGAATGTGAACAATGTTCTTTCTCATAGATCCCTCCGAGTTGTTCAGGATCACTGCATTGCCACTAATGGAGAAGTCCATTGCATTCAATTGTACCACAGTGTATCAGTCTCTGTGTACAATGTTTTCCTGGTTCTGCTCCTTTCACTCTGCATCACTTCCTGGAGGTTGTTCCAGTCTCCATGGAATTCCTCCACTTTATTATTCCTTTGAGCACAATAGTATTCCATCACCAACATATACCAGAATTTGTTCAGCCATTCCCCAATTGAAGGGCATCCCCTCATTTTCCAATTTTTTGCCACCACAAAGAGCTCAGCTTTAAATATTCTTGTACAAGTCTTTTTTCTTATTATCTTTTGGGGTACAAACCCAGCAGTGCTATGGCTGGATCAAAGGGCAGTCTTTTAGCGCCCTTTGGGCATATGTCAAATTGCCCTCCAGAATGGTTGGATCAATTCACAACTCCACCAGCAATGCATTAATGTCCAAAATTTGCCACATCCCCTCCAGCATTCATTACTTTCCTTTGCTATCATGTTAGCCAATCTCCTAGGTGTGAGGCGATACCTCAGAGTTATTTTGATTTGCATCTCTCTGATTATAAAAGATTATAAAAGATTTAGAACACTTTTTCATGTGCTTATTAATAGTTTTGATTTCTTTATCTGAAAATTCTCTATTCAAGTCCCTTGCCCATTTATCAATTGGAGAATGGCTTGATTTTTTGTACAACTGATTTAACTCTTTATCTGTTTGAGTAATTAGACCTCTGTCAGAGATTTTTGTTATGAATATTTTTCCCAATTTGTTGCTTCCCTTTTAATTTTGGTTGCATTGGTTTTGTTGGTACAAAACTTTTTTGATTTAATATAATCACAATTATTTATTTTATGTTTTGTATTTTTTTCTAAATCTTGTTTGGTATTAAAATCTTTTCTTTCCAAAATATTTGACATGTATACTATTTTGTGTTCACCTAATTTACTTATACTTTACTTCTTTATATTCAAGTCATTCACCCATTCTGAGTTTATCTTGGTGTAGGGTGTAAGATGTTGATCCAAACCTCATCTCTCCCATACTGTTTTCCAATTTTCCCAGCAGTTTTTATCAAACAGTGGATGTTAGTCCCAAAAGCTGAGATCTTTGGGCTTATCATAGACTAGTCTTGCTGAGGTCACTTACCTCAAGTCTATTACACTGATCCTCCCTTCTATATCTTAGACAGTATCATATTGTTTTGATGTCCACTGCTTTATTTTGAGATCTGGGACTGCAAGGCCACCTTACTCCACATTTTTTTTCATGATTTCCCTGGATAGCTTTGATCTTTTGTTCTTCCAATGAACTTTGTTATGGTTTTTTCTAACTCAGTAAAAAAGTTTTTTTGGTAGTTCATTGAGTATGGCACTAAATAAGTAAATTAATTTTGGTAGGAATCTCATTTTTATTGTGTTAGCTCATCCTACCCATGAGCAGTTAATGGTTTTCCAATTGTTCAGATCTAGTTTTATTTGTTTGGAAAGTGTTTTGTAGTTGTGTTCATATAGGTCCTGTGTTTGTCTCAGCAGATAGATTCCTAAGTATTTTATATTATCTAGGGTGGTTTTAAATGGAATTCCTCTTTCTAATTCTTGTTGCTGAGATGTTTTGGAGATATATAGAAATGCAGATGACTAATGTGAGTTTATTTTGTATCCTGAAACTTTGCTAAAGTTATTGATTATTTTGATTAGCTTTTTAGGTGATTCTCTAGGATTCTTTTAGTAGACCATCATATCATCTACAAAGAGTGATAGCTTGGTCTCCTCATTGCCTATTTTAACACCTTCAATTTCTTTTTCTTTTCCAATTGCTACAGTTATTGTTTCTAGTACAATGTTAAATAATAGAGGTGATAATGGGCATCCTTGTTTCACTCCTGATCTTATTGGGAAGGCTTCTAATTTATCCCCATTGCAGATGTTGCTTGCTGATGGTTTTAGATATATACTGTTTATTATTTTTAGGAAAGGACCTTCTATTCCTATGCTTTCAATAGGAATGGGTGTTATATTTTGTCAAAGGCTTTTTCTGCATTTATTGAAATAATCATGTGATTTTTGTTGGTTTGCTTGTTGATGTGGTCAATTATGTGGATGGTTTTCCTAATATTGAACCAGCCCTGCATCCCTGGTATAAATCCTATCTGGTCATAATGAATAACCCTTGTGATCACTTACTTTTTGCTAGTCTCTTTACAAGTATTATATTTAAAATTTTTGCATCTATGCTCATTAGGGAAATTGGTCTATAGTTTTCTTTCTCTATTTTTGACCAGCCTGGCTTTGGAATCAGTACCATATTTGCTTTGTAAAAGGAATTTAGTAGAACTCCTTCTTTGCTTATTCTGTCAAATAGTTTGTATCATATTGGGATTAGTTCTTTGAATGTTTGATTGAATTCATTTGTAAATCCATCTGGTCCTGGGGATTTTTTCTTAAGGAGTTCTTTGATGGCTTGTTCAATTTCTTTTTCTGATATGGAGTTGTTTAGGTATTCTTTTTCTTCCTCTGTTACTCTAGGCAATTTATATTTTTGTAAATATTTGTCCATATCACCTAGATTGCCAAATTTATTGCCAGATAATTAGGTATAATATTTTTCATGATTGCTTTAATTTCCTCTTCATTAGAGGCGAGGTCTCCCCTTTTCATCTTGGATACTGTCAATTTGGTTTTCTTCTTTCCTTTTTTTAATTAGATTGACCAGTACTTTGTCTTTTTCATTTGTTTTTTCAAAGTACTAGCTTCTAATCTTATTTATTAAATCAATAGTTCTTTGACTTTCAGTTTTATTAATTTCTCCTTTGATTTTTAGGATCTCTAATTTATTCTTCATGTGATGATTTTTAATTTGTTCAATTTCTAGTTTTTTTAATTTACAAACCCAATTCATTGACCTCTGCCCTCCCTAATTTGTTAATATATGAATTCAAGGATATCAATTTTCCCCTGAGTACTGCTTTGGCTGCATTCCATAGATTTTGAAAGGATGTGTCATCATTTTCATTTTCTTCAATGAAATTATTAATTGTTTCTATGATTTATTCTTTAATTGATTTTGAAGAATCGTATTATTTAATTTCCACTTAAATTTTTATTTACCTCTCCATGAACACTTACTAATTATTATTTTCATTTCATTGTGATCTTAGGAGGTTGTACTTATTATTTCTACTCTTTTGCACTTGTTTACAATGTTTTTATGCCCTAGTACATGGTCAATCTTTGTGAATGTACCATGTGCTACTCAAAAGAAGGTGTATACCTTTCTGTCCCTATTTATTTTTCTCCACCTATCTACTAACTCTAATTTTTCAAAGATTTTGTTCACTTCTCTTGCCTCTTTATGATTTACTTTTTTGGTTTTATTTATCTAGTTCTGATAGAGGAAGGTTCAGGTTTCCCACTAGTATAGTTTTTCTATCTATTGCATCCTTGAGCTTCACTAGTTTCTCCTTTAGAAATCTGGATACTATGCCATTTGGTTTATACATGTTGAGTACTGATATTTCCTCATTTCTATACTGCCTTTTATCAGGATGTAATTACCTTCCCTATCTCTTTTGACTAGATCTGTTTTCAACTTTGGCTTTGTCAGCTATCATGATTGTGGCTCCTGACTTCTTTTTCTCCATTGATGCCCAAGAGATTTGTCTCCAGCCTCTTACTTTTACCCAATGTGTGTTTCTTGCAGACAACATATGGTAGGGTTTGGGTTTCTAATCCACATTGCTATTTGCTTGTATTTTATCAGTGAGTTCATTCCATTCACATTCAGAGTTATGATTACCAGCTATGTATTTCCCAATATTTTGATTTCTACTCTTAATTCTATCTTTTATTCTTTCAATATTTCCTTCTACACCAGTGTTTTGTTTTTAATCAGTCCCCTTAGTTCCCACCCTTATTTTATTTCCCTTTCTACCCCACTGCCTTCTTATTCCCTTCTTATTTTCTTACGGTCTTTTAAAGCTACCCCCCACCCTCTTTCTCCCTTGTATTAATTCCCTCCCCACCAGTCTGTTTGTTACCCTTCTACTTCCCTATAAGGGGCAAATCAATTCTGTGCCCCAATGTATTTGATTGTTCTTCCCTCTTCAAGTCAATTTCAGTGCGCGTAAGAATTGAATATTTCCTGTCTCCAACCTCTTTACCCTTCCTTATTGATGTTCTCCCAGTTTTGTTTTTGTTTTTGTTTTTGGTTCTTTCCCCCCCCCCCCTTTCTTAATTCCCTTTTGACGATTCTCTTGAGTTCTGTGTTTGGGAATCAAATTTTCTGTTCAGGCCTGGTCTTTTCTTTATGAAGGCTTGGAATTCAATTTTTTTAAATGACCATAATTTCCCCTGTAAGAATATAGTCAGTTTTGCTGGGTAGTTGATTTTTGGTTGTAGACCTAGTTCCCTTGCTTTCTGGAATATCATATTCTAAGCCTTTCAGTCCTTCAGTGTGGATGCAGCCAGATGTTTTGTTATACACACTGTGGTTCCATGGTATCTGAATAGCTTCTTCTTAGCAGCTTGTAATATCTTTTCTTTGGTCTGATAGTTCTTGAATTTGGCTATAACATTCCTGGGTGTTGTCAGTTGGGGATTAAGTACAGGAGGTGGTCTTTGGATTCTTTCAATCTCCACTTTTCCCTCTTGTTCTAGAATATCAGGGTAGTTTTCTTGAATAATTTCCTGTAGTATTTCATCCAGGCTTTTTTCTTTTGTCATGGTCTTCTGGTAGACCAATGATTCTTAAATTGTCTCTCCTCAAACAATTTTCTAAATCTTCTGTTTTGTGAATGAGATGCTTCATATTTTCCTCAATTTTTTCATTCTTTTGGTTTTGTTTTTTAGTGTCCTGTCTTGTGAAGTCGCTTGGTTCTAATTGTCGCATTCTGGTTTTTATATACTGAATTTCATCCCTGTTTTGTTTTTTTTGGTCATCCTTCTCCTCCTGGTGTGATTTTCTTTGGAGGCCATCTTTTATCTTCTTTGCCTCACCTTTCATTTTCATTGCCTCATCTTTCATCTTCTTTGCCTCATTTTCAAGCTGATTAATTTTTGCTTTCAAGACATTATTTTCTGTTTCTAGATGACTTATCTTGGTTTTTATGTTCCTTTCCCAGTTGTCTTCAGCCTCTCTTAATTGTGTTTTGAATTGTATTTTGAGTTTTTCCAAAGCCTGTGTCCAATTCACTCAAGTTTCTGTGTTTTTGCTTGGTGTTCCTCGATCCTCTTCTGTTCCATTTGCTCTTTGTTCTATGCCTGCATAGAAGCTGTCAGTTGTAATTTTTTTTCTTTTTCTATTTTTTGCTTATATTTGCCCCTCCTGTTTCCCCTGTAGTTGCCAGTAGTCTTGCTCCTCTCATTGTGTGCTGGATCTATGGGTTTTTGGGTTTTCTGTCAACCTTCACCCTTGGAGCTTAGCAAGACTCAGTCTGTGGGGGAGGGGTGTTGGAGCTTGAGCTTCCTGGTTCTCTGATGGATTGATATGATTATGCCCAGTGGAATTGAATTTGCAGAGCTGGATGTGCCCTGAGGCCAAAACCTGGGGAGGAGGGGGAGCGGCACAATATGCTGCCTTCTTTGAGGTTCTCCTCTAGTTGCCTCCCTGCAGCCTGTGATTGAGGCCCTGAGCCTGACACAGCTTTGCCTGCAAGGTACTCCCTCCAGTCTAGTGCCCTAGCCTGCACAGATATTCAAGCCACTGCTGGAGGCTCAGCGCTGTAGGTGGGGGAGGGGTTCTAGGACCTCCTACTTCCTTCCCCTTAAACCCTAGTGTTCTTGAATTCAGGCTTTTGGGGGGGCATACCTATTAAGTTTACTCCAACAAGAGGGTTCCTTAGCTCTGTCCTTTTGTTAGATTTGATTTCAGTCCCCTAGGAGCATTTGGTTTTTAATTGGTGAGGAAGGGTTTTCAGAGGTCTGAACTTTTTCTGACTTTACGCTGCCATCTTGACTCTGCCATCAAGGTAATGCTTTTTAAAATATTCATGTTTAAGTTAATAATAAAAAACAATTTTAAGAAAAAAATAGGAAAAGATTTGAAGGTCAGTAGATGGCCTTAATAAGGATCAATAGTAGCTGGGCTAAGTGGACTGAATATACCTCAAAAAAATACAGGTCAGGGAAAGATAGGAATAGTTTAATGTCTTCCAAACAGTAGTTCAGAATTAATATGCCACTGTTTTATTCTGGCCCTTTGAGTCAGAAAGAGTGGGAGAGAGAGTCACCCGCAATGCTCCCCAAGTCATAGTTTATTCAGAGTTGGTCAATTACTTCAAAACTAAGGATGTTGAAAAAATATTGGTTTTCAAATTCAAAGATGCAAGGGAGTATGTGAACAAATGTGAAAAAAGACAGTACAAGAGCCTTGAACCAAAACTCTGAGAGTAAACCCAGAGATAATTACAATGGGTGCACGTGTTCAGATAGAGGCAGCATGGATAGGAAGATGTCTGGAATAGAGAAGTCAATAGGAAAGAAAGTAGATCTCCTTGTTCTAGTCTCTCACCACTCCAGCATATCATACTTATTGCAGCTAAAGTCACTTTCTTTTAGTGCAGATTTGATCAACTCCAATGGCTTCCTATTGCCTCTAAGATCAATTACATATGGTTATCCTTTTTAGCTATAAATTTTAGATTTAACAAATCTATCTTTCCAGCCTCATTGGATAAGAATTTCTCCTCTTCCCACATTCTAGAATCCAGCCAATCTGGATTACATTCTATTCCTCACTTGTAAAATTACATTTCCCATCATCATGCCTTTTCCTTGATATCACACTTGTCTAAAACACATTCCTTCCTTATAGACTCATAGACTACATTTCTTCCTTTAAGACAGCTCAAATATAATCTTTTGCAAACAACATCTTTCCTGCCAACCATACAAAATTTCTAATGGCCTATCTACCAACAATTTTTCTAATAATAATTAGAAATACCTTATTTTTAACATTTGAGTTGTGAAATGGATGAAAGGATAGATGAGGGTCTCCATGGGTTGTGTACTAGGCTAAATTAGGTCAGGAAGGCTATCCCCATTACAGACCTACTTTTTAACTAGGAATAATGTCCAATGGAATTCAAAATTTCTTAAACTGTGAGAGAAAAGATTTTCATGGTGGCAGTGATGGTAGTGGTAGTGTGTGTGTGGGGGGGGTGATTTTAACAAGAGAGAATTTATGGTAGAATATTTTTAATTAATATTTGGATGTTTTCCCCCATACTGAACATATGAAGTAAGAAGTAGAACTATTATCTCTATTTTCAGATTAGGAAATTGAAGCTCAGAAGAGTTGAATGATTTCTCCATAGTCATAGGGCCTCTACATGTGAAGAGCAGGATTTGAATCCAGATCTCTGACTAAAAAGTACCACACTCAACTTAAAGTCAGAATATTCAAGGGCCAACTTTGTAATTTATGAGTTGTATAATCTTGGATATCACTGTCAATCTCAGCTCACTCATTTGTAAAAAACCAGAAACAATAATATCTCAATGAGTTCCCGTTAGGAAGAAATGAAATAGTGTATGCAAAATGCCCACAACCCCCATGAATGTAATCATAAATAATTGTAGGAAATCAGCTCTAATCCCCTTCCCACTACCTCTACTTGCTAGCTCATTCTCACCTTACATTTTAGCACTTATAAAATAGCATAATTATAGCATATTCTTTCTTACCTCTTTGTAATCTTCCCTATATTTTTTATGGATTATTACTTTAAACTGTACCCATCAAAAATCTGTTTTTAAAAGGTGATTAATTTATTCCCTACCTTTTTCCCATGTGGACTTGCTGATTTCTATTTGTTACACTTATGGCCTCTTTTGTCAATAATCTTACACAAAAAAATCAACTCAATTCTAGGGTATTTGACTGTCTGAAATGACTTATTCCTCTTGTCCATTAAACAAAAATATGGTTAACTGGTACAGTTATAAGCATTTGGGTTTCTATATCAGGTAAAATTCTGAGTAAAAACTATAATCATTCATTGCAGAATCAGTTTCTACCTTGAGATTCGGGAAGGAAAATAGAAATATCTAATTGCTTTCATTCTAATGTTGCCCCCCCCCAAAAAAAATAAACCAAAATTTTATTGTCATTTTAAGGAAGAGAAATAAGAACAAAATAAGAAATATATTCTTTAGTATTTTGGAATTTTGGAATGATAGATTTTAACATTTGAATTTCCCCCAAGCATTAATAGAAAATGATGCCAAAAGAAAGCTGTCAAAGAAACTGGGTTATTTTTTTAAACTTCTTTATATTGTAAACCATGTGCAAATTTAGAGCTAACTGGATCAATTCTTTGGAGTAATATTTTCACTTTTTCATGAACATGAAAGAAAAGGACCATTTCCCCTTGAAAAATTCTTCTAAAAGAAATGTGTTATATAATCTATGTTCTCAGTGTGAAAGGTAAGATGCCATGATAGGCATAGGTAAGATTCAATATTATAACTTTAGTAAGCTAGATCCATTGGTTAAAGAAGTTAAGCACACTAAAATATAAGCTTCTTACCAAGTGGACTTGAATTGACTCATAAGCAAATAATTCAATCTTCAGAAAAGCCTCTCAGTTCCATATGGCATTAGCTAGCCTGGGATTAGCCAGTTTAATTGAAATAGCATTGACCTGGGAGTCAAGAAATGTGACTCTTATTTCTACTTACTGTGTGACCTTGGGCAAGTAATCTAACCTCTCTCAACCTTTTTGTTTCTCCAATTATAAAATTAAACAGTTGTATTAGATCAATGTTTCCCAACCTAAAGGCCACGGTCCCCTGAAGGACTTCAGAATTATTACAGAGCATCCAGGAATTCATATTTAGAAACATTACAATTGATCAAGTATTTATTAAATACCTTCAATATTATAGTCTCTGGGAATACATGTTTAATGAATGAGACAGTCCTTACTCATATGAAGCTTTTGTTTGAGTGGGAGAGATAAGTGCATACACATAGCATAATTATAAAGTGAATAAATGCAACAGTGATATACAAGAAAGTTTAGAGCAAAGGGTGCTAGGAATTGGGATGATCAAGGAAGGTTTCCTGCTGAAGAAACATAGTATGAGGTACTATATGGGAGAGGTGAGGAGGGAATACATTCTAGGTAATGATGAATGATCAACTCAGAGGCCTGGAGATGAGAAGAGGCAGCCCCTGTGTCAAGAAGAGCATCAAGTGTAATTTGGATGGATCACAGAGCACTGGAGAAATGGTACCCAACAAGGCTAAAATGCTAGAGTGAGGCCACGTTGTACAGGATTAGAATAGCTGAATTGAGGCATTTTTATTTAATCCTAGAGGCAACAGGAAACCACTGGAATAGATTGAGTAAAGGGGTCACGTGGTTAGATCTATGGCTTAAGGAAAATTATTTTGGCAGTATGTAAGCTGTGGTCTGGGATGGTAGGAGAAAATTAGGAGAGACCAGTTAGGAAAATCCTACGATACCTGACAAGAGTCATGATGAGGACTTGAATTAAAGTGGTATCTGTGTGAATAGAGAGACAAACTCAGATGGAGCAGATATTGGGAGTATAGAAATGACAAGATTTGGAAATTGATTGACTATCTAGAGTGAGAGATAATGAAGAGATGAGGATAATAAGTTTATAAATAAGAGAGACTGACACCAGAGTGGTTTTGCTTTCAGAAATGGGAAAGTTTAGAAGAAGAGAGGGTTTGAGAGGAAAGTAAATTTCTCTTAGAATGCTGATTTTGAGATATCGCTGGGACATATCCTTTGTGTAGATTAAGGGAAAAAATTCCTTACTTTAAATATATTACTATTTTAAAATTACTTGTATTCATTATTGGGTTAGAGCCATGATGAATAAAATACAATTGCTTTAAAAGCATTAAGTTCTTTGAATTTTTGTTATGTATTTTTCTCAGTCAATGTATAATAACAGCAACAGGTAGCTAAGTAGCATAGTAGAAGTGTCAGCATTGAAATCCAGAAGAGTTAAGTTTGAATCCTGCCTCAGACTCTTACTAGTCATGTGACTTTGGGCATGACTTAATCTTTCTCAGGTCTAGTTCCCCTTACTTGTAAAATAGGGATAATAGCATCTGCCTCTATATTGTTATAAGGATTAAACGACATCATATACATCAAGCACTTTGCAAACCCTGAAGTGTTGTATAAATACCAACTATTAGCTGTAGCAGCAGTAAACTTCTATACTATGGGGTAGCAGAGGGTGATACTCCAACAATTTCTGATATTTTAAATGTGGTCTCAACAATGTAAAATCTAACAAACCAACACAGTAAATGATCTTTTAAAGTACTTTCCAATTCAAACATTCTATGATTTTATACTTTCAATGTGTAATATATATTTCCAAATAATCCCCTTATCAGGAGGTCCAAAATATTCCAGATGACAATCTTATAGTTGTGTGGATGAGAGAAGTTACAGACTGCATTGCAAGGACTTGGTTTGCAGGAAAACATCATGTAGGAAGAGAAGGGAATGTTGCTGTCAACAGGGGTTGGGACTAGAACCTCTAGCCAAGAAAAGCAGATCAGCAGTTGGAAAGGGGGTTTTTCTCTCTTTTGAACTTGAAGAAAGAGGAGCATCTTGGTGAGCTCAACCTGTTGTGATCCCTCATCTATCTGAAGAAAATCACATTAGCCATCCTTCCTCAGGGGTAGATAGAGACTTTTTCCCTTTGGGGAAAAGAGACTATCCACCCAAGAAGATTTTCAATTGATCTCTTCAATAACTGTACATCTGTCTACATCAGGAAAATACAACAGCCTGACTCCACAATCTCACCAGGGACTCGGGCTCCCAAAGCTGAGCCCTCAACCCCTGAGGAGAATTTAGGACAAAAATAATAATTAGGGATTTCCCAATTTTCCCTCTACCCATAACCTATCATTCCTAAATACTACAAAGAATAAATAGATCTAATTAATCCAGAAGAAACTGAACATCTTATTCATCCAATGTACTAAGGGGATCAGGATAATATCTATCAAGGGAAGAAACCAGAAACCAGAGACTGAAAGGAATTTCCTCCTTACCTTTCAGCTCTGAACCTCTCTCATCTTCCCTTGTGTAACTTTACCTAAGAGAGAAGTAGTGTTTCTTTTTTATCTGTCCCCTCTCTCTCTCTTAGACCTTTCAGACTTTAGTTTCTGACCCCTTGTTAGTACAGTTGTAAGAAGCTTGTGTATAATATGAATTTCTTTTATGTATTTTCCAGGATCAGGGTAAAGACACAATTAGTCTGAATACCATGGAAATTAGAAACTAGAAAATGAGAATGTTTCTAGTATGAAAAATTAATATTGAATTGTGATATTTTTATAAAATCATTTCTCTTCTTACCCCCCACTGCTATAGTCAGGATGAAGCATTTGGTTTTAAAGTTCAAATAGTTTCTCTCCTCAGCTATGAAACTAAGTTGAATTCTCCCTTTTTGTAAGAGCTCAGTTAAAGAATAAAAGGATTTAGGGGGTAGGGCAGTGTGCTAGGCAGCTGCCATTTTGAATAGCAGTGTCCAGCCACATGGTAGGTCTGTTGAATTCTTTCTCTAATTCTTTCTCTTCTTTCACCTCTGTCTATCTTTTATCTCTGTGTTTCTTTCTGTCTTTGTCGTTTTCTCTTTCTCTTTGTCCTCTGTCCTTTTTCCTCTCTTCTCTCTCTCCCTCTCCCTCATTAATATCATTTAAGCTACGAACTGTATGATCTGATATGAGTTACTATATTTCACCACATTAGGACATGATATATTCTGTAACACATTCATTTGAGCCACTGGGTTTTCAAAGTGCTTTTGAATACACAAGAAAAAAATAAAAAGAAGAAAGAAGAAAGAAGAAAGAAAGAAAGAAAGAAAGAAGAAAGAAAAGAAAGAAAGAAAGAAGAAAGAAAGAAAGAAGAAAGAAAGAAAGAAATGAAAGAAAGAAAGAAAGAAAGAAAGAAAGAAAGAAAGAAAGAAAGATAGAAAGAAAGAAAGAAAGAAAGAAAGAAAAGAAAGAAGAAAGAAAGAAAGAAAGAGAAGAAAGAGAAAGAAAGAAAGAAAAGAAAGAAAGAAAGAAAGAAAGAAGAAGGAAGAAAGAAAGAAGGAAGGAAGGAAGGAAGGAAAGAAGAAAGGAAGGAAGGAAGGAAGGAAGGAAGGAAGGAAGGAAGGAAGGAAGGAAGGAAGGAAGAAGGAAGGAAGGAAGGAAGGAAGGAAGGAAGGAAGGAAGGAAGGAAGGAAGGAAGGAAGGAAGGAAAAGAAAGAAAGGTCCTAGTACATGGAATAACTTATAACTAGAAATAAAATAACTCTCATCCTTTTGGGAATGGCTAAACAAGTTGTGGTTACTTGAATGTTATGGAATATTAAAAAAGAAAATAAGAAACAAAAATATGATAATTAAAGAGAAACATCAGAACACATGAATGGATTGATAAAAGGTGAAATAATTATGAGAAGGAAAAGAATGGACAGGACTACAAATATGTTAAGTGGAAAGTGTTATAGTAGAAATAATAGACCAACCAACTTTGCAAACCAATGCTCAACTCCACTTAAACTCATTTCTATTTCTATTTCTACTATAACAAAACAAAGATAGCAGAATAACTTAAACTAAATGCTCTGAAATTAATGTAAAAAGGAAAACATTCTCAAATTTGCAGTTCCCAGTAGATTATGAAGAACAGTTAATTCCCAGCCTGTGCCTAATGAAGCATATGGAATTTTGGAAGCCTGTTTCTAACCATTTATGGTTGAGGTACTGGTGTTTTATGACAAAAATACTTTTAATTGGCTGTGAAACAGAACTCACAACTCATATTCTGGTGAGCAAGAATTACCTTAACAACAATGGTTCTCTCAACTTCTTTCCTTTTAGCTTCTAATCACAAACGTTACTTTGAGCTGGTAGATAAGAGAAAAGAAGCAGACCAAATTGACTCACGTGGTGTCTATGAGCACATGGGCCCTCTGTTTCTTATGTATTTGTTTTTGTTTTGTTTTATTTTTTCCTGATACCAGGCAAACAAGCAATCTGAGATTTGCAGATCCAGGTAGTGACCTTATGAGTTGAGGAGATCAAGAGATCTCAACAGAGGTTCCCCTAGTGACTAAACATAGGAGCACCGTCCATGAAAGCCTATAACAGAACCATAGGAATCAAATGGTGAGTGAACAACATCCTCAATACAGATGGGCACAGACAGTGACCTTGTCAGCATCTAAAGGTCTGTAAAGGTTTCAGGGCAAGTAATGGATCACACAGTCCAGCCACAGCAAATTCCAATGAGAAGCCAGCATAGCAGGAAAGCAGACTGAGATGCAATGCACTGTAAGCAGCCAAGCCAGTTGAACAGAAGATGTTGAACACCCCCTTCCCTCAATCACATACTATCCACCAATAGAACTAATTTCAGGAGGATTTCCGCAAAGGGAGAAAAGAACTTCCAAAGCCAGGATCCCAGATGAATCCCTTTTCTGCCTGGATTCTCTACATTTATAATTTTTTTTTCTTTGAAAAGCTATTTGATGGAGAGAAAATGGTGAGAAAACAAATTCGTACTTGTGAGTAACAGTAGTGGGAATCTCATCCCTTCAGGCTTACCTCTAGAATTCTGAGTCATAATTCGTTATACTTTCTTCGGCAGTAGATCTATTTTATAACTCTTAAAAGAGAAATATGAGAAGTTTCCTCCCCTAATCCAGAGCTGGGAAGATGGGAGGATATGGGTCAGCAACATTACATATAAAGCCAGATTTTTTAAATATGTTGGTTAGTTTGATAAACTGGTTTAATTTCTTTTTTTAAATAAAGATATTTTCTTGGAGAGGGGAAGGGAAAAGAAGATATTTATTAGAAGCATAGAAATATAAAAAGATGTTAATGAAATATTTACAAAAAATAAGTACATAAGGGACTTCTAAACCATTAGAGCAGCATAATTAGTACAAGATCCATTCCACTGAGAGGTAGATATTCTAAAGAAGAACCTAAAATTAAACTAGAAAGAAATTCTTGGAATTTAAAAATCTGGATAAGAAACTAAAGACATTAGAAGCAAAAATAGTCTAAACATTGGAAGGTTAGGTCCTTCTAAGAATGTATGATATATGTATACTCACATTAAAATATGTGAAAGATGTTATAGTGGATAAAAAGCTAGAATCAGTCAGGAATGTTTGGAGTCAAGTCTTGCCTTGTGACACTGAACTAAAATTTTACATTGTTTCTCCAACCCATCATCTTCCAATTCTGTGTTGAGGGAGGAGGTGCCTTCTCAAATTTCTCTTTCAAGGAATATCATAACTCTGGGTAAGTTACTTAACCTTTCGGGGTCTGAAGCAACTGTACAAGGCTAAAAATTGCAAGGCAGGTATCAATTTCCATACAGAGAGGGGGTTTTCTCACTAGCATTTTCCTTCATCAATGAAATAAGTTCAGAACAAAATTTATGTGTGCCTGTGTATATATGTGGTGCATGTGCACATCCTCTGTGTGTGTGTGTATGTGTCCCTAGCAGGTGGTGCTGGAAAAAGAGGTAGACTAAACTGTTATTCATGTATTCTCTGGCCAGAGGACCTGCTTGAGCATGCCTGGACAGTTTTCTTTCTCTCCTCTTCTTCATAGCTTCTCTAACAACTCATTCCCCATTCAGGGATGTAACTTTCCCTTTATACTGATTCGATTTCCCCTTTTGGCAGTGTCTTTTATTCTAACCCTAGTGTGCAAAATTCCCAGTGTGACTCCCAGATAAAAGGGGAAGTATAAAAATGTCTTTGCTTATTCTTTTGCAGCCTAGGACTCTCAGTAAATCAGAATTTTGTTTCTATGGATACCTTGGTTTGGGAGCCTTTGCTACATTTGTAAAAATCCAGTACTGGTCTTCATGTTTTGTCCTAATATTCCCAAAATAGAATTCACAATTCCTCCATCTAATTCAGGAAAGAAATATCTTGGTTGAAATCCCTCCTTCACCTCTTTTTCTCCCAACTGGTATTTTTAAGCATCAACTGAGAGAAAGCACATATCTTATGATTTTTGTCATTAATATTCTATCACATTTATCTCTTGAGAAACAATGTACACATTAAGAATAAAAATAATATTTCCTAAGGCCAGAGAGAAGAAGAGGATATAAAAATAAGGAAATAACCAACAATACATTTGACACCATTAGAGAGAGAATAGTCATTTGCCTCACCAGGAGATGGAGCTACATTACAGGTTGTGTTTGGGACAGAGCTTATGAAGTTTGAAATATTATATCATCCTGATTCAGGGCTCATCATAGTCACTGTTGACCTCAAAGAACCACTTTCTGTAGCTCCCAACTTTGTACCTTCTGCTCTCAGCAGTATTCATTTCCATCATTTTCTTTCTTCTATATGTTTGCTTGGCTCTCAGGTCTTACATACTACTCTCTTTCCTAAAGTCAAGATCAGTGGCATACTGGGCAAGACTGCAGCTAAGTCAAATCCATAACTTCCTCAGAGCTCAGAGAATGTTAGGAGGAAAAAATGCCAACAGCATGTCCCCAAATATCCTTTGCTCCATAGCAAAACTTTGGCGGAACTCAAAAGATAGGTAATACAGGAAATATGAAAGGTGCTACACATAGAATGTAGGTTAGACATAGGATTGAATAGGAAGGGTCCAATTGGCTGGATCACATGGGGAATTCCATACAGTTTATTAGGCAATTCCCAACTACCCTCTGTCAACAAATACATTTTTTCTTCAGTAACCTTATTTCTATTATGAGTCTGGTTACCATGGAATACAATCTTAGGAGAATCAAATTTGCCAATGAATAGGAAATTGTAAGATTACGGATAAGTGTAAATTAGCTGTAGCCAATTGGCTATTAAAATTTGCACTCATGAAATGGATCAGAAAAATAAGAGATGGGACAATCATAAAGTGAGAGCAAAGGATAATATATGACCAGACTGAGTGTTGAACTGGTGTTCATAAAATATTAAAACAACAATAGGAAGTGTTCCAGAATTATAGACTGATCCTCTGTGAACAGTTATTACAAAGCATCAAACCATAGATGAGTAGCAATCTGCCTCAGGTTGTGAAACACTCTCATCAATGAAATCACAGACCATTCAAAGTGTAAATTTAAATTCCCACACTTGGGTTCAGAAAATCTACTTAACAAGCAGAAGTTGGCCTAGAAAACAGTTCATGTGAAAAAGACAGGAATTTTAATTGACTGCAAACTCAAAATGAATGAAAACAGAATGACATAATAATCAAAACAACAATTAGGAGTTTAGTGTACATTAATGGAAATGTAGTATTGGAACAAGGGAACTATTTTTCTCAGTGTGCTCTCCTTTTTGTTCAAATCATAGCAGAAGCACCATGTTTAGTTGTAGCCATAATTTAAAGCAGAAAAGTTTGGCTAGATGTTCCCACTTTTTTTTGGAAGACGTCTAAAAACCTCTTGTAAAGATTTAAATGTATAAATACCTAGCCGAATGGGACCTTCAAAATGACCACCAGCCCTGCTTTCATCTTTGTCTATCAATCAAGATTTTCCAGAAATTATCTCAGTTGTGCTTCACAATAAGATAGACAGGAATTATCATACTAGTTTTATAGAGATAGAAAATTAAGCTTAGAGGGGTTTAATGATTTTTGCCAAAGTTACCCAAATGCTAAGTGGCAGAGGAAGGATAAGAACTGAGTTCTAAAACTAAATCCAGGTCTTTCTATTATACTATACTGTTTTTGTGGGAAAAGAATGACTATTGCTCCATTTAGGCCCACATCCTGTCAATACTATGCAGAACCAATTTAGTACACATTAAATAAACAAATCTGAGGAATATGTTAAAAGTTGAAAAGTTCTCAGCTATAAGAGCCTTGGATATGTTCAGGTTCAATAAATCTTCTCAATACTTACATCCAGATATGTAAATTAATTCAAAATCAGCTGTTTTATTCTCCTGAAATGAATGATTTTATAAATTATCACCAGGTATTCTGAACCTACTTTTTCTGCCAATGTGACTGATCTGTTGTTTTTATTTTATTTTTAATTTTAATTTTTTCCAGATTATATGTTCTCTACCTCCATCTCTCCCACCCCCTTTCCTCAAGAAGGCAGGTAATATGATATAGGTTGTACATATATTATCACAGGGTGTGTGCAGCTGGCCCAACTTGCTGAGTGTACAATCAACATGCCTTTCACAGAAAGGCTTTTGATGGGAATCCTCTGGCTTATATACCTTTTGAACATTTGTAAATTAATTTTAATGCTATGCCTAAGGCTGGATATTATAAAGTTTGTCCAGTTATAGTGGACAAACTCACTTAATTGATAGTAGCCTTCTCCAATGCTCAGGCCACAGCAGCTTTTGTTGATAAGGTACTCTTGAGGGAGATTGTCCCTTGTTTGGCCCACTGATTTAGACATAGAACCCATTTTAATGACTGTCTTATCCCAGGTTTATTCTTGTTTGGGGATTACTCCCTAATTCCATATACCACATAACCCCAATAGCTCAGGCCAAGTGGAATACATGAATAGTGAACTTCAAAACATGATTGGTAAATTGTGCACTGAGATTCACTTGAAATGGTCTCAGGTTCTCCCCTTAATCCAATTTTATCTTTACAGTGGGCTCAAAGGAGATCTATAGGTCTT
Organism: Monodelphis domestica; assembly: GCF_027887165.1. Taxonomy (NCBI): domain Eukaryota; kingdom Metazoa; phylum Chordata; class Mammalia; order Didelphimorphia; family Didelphidae; genus Monodelphis; species Monodelphis domestica. The sequence goes on from NC_077229.1 coordinate 253,615,447, forward strand.
ACCACTTAAGATGCTTTTTTGGCATCCCCCCATATAGGCCAATAGTTTTCCCCCTGCATACACATCATTACTGGGTGGTGAAGTGAGGGGGAACACTTCTGTTGCTTCATATATACAGGATTTACAGGCCAAATTACAAGAACTCTAATCTGGAGCTATGGTACAGGCTGAACTTCTAGACTTTTCACACCATGATCTATACTGAGGAGACAAGGCATACATAAAGAACTTCCATTACACTGGAAGGACTCAACCTGCCAGGGAAGGTCCATTTTAAATACTTTTAACTACTCCAACAGCTATCAAAATTGGAGAAATTTTGACTCTTAGATTGATTATGCATATATAAAAAAGGGTATCCTTTATTGACACTGAATGACTATCCTGTTACATATTTTGTATTTGCTGCTGGTTTATTTTTGGATTTGATTTTGATTTAAGTTTGCATATTTTCTAATTTTAGATATTCTATTACACATTATTATCTTCAGTTACTATATTTTTGTTATCTGCTATAAGTTCTGTTACATTGTTCTTATTTGTAACCTCTTCCTATGATTGGACTAGATAGAGATAATGCCATTATAAAAGTCCATAAAAAAGTAGGATGAACCCTTTTCCGTGGAAAACTCATTGGTCATTATGGATACTGGGTCTCTTACAAGTTACATTGGAACTCTCTTTTTTCATAGGCAACAATTCCAGTCCACAGAAATGAGGTACATTCACAGGAAAGAAACATGTAACCTAAATAGCCTTTTGCTCATTTTGCCTTTTTAAAATTTTTTTTATTTAGAATATTTTTCCATGATTACATGATTCATGATTCACTCCCACACATACTTTTCCTCCCCCACCCAGGAGTAGATAAATAATTCCACTGGGATATACATGTTCACAACCTATTTTCATATTATACATATTTGCAGTAGAGTGATCTTTTAACATAAAAACCCTAATAATATCCCTATTGAACTACATAATTGATCATATGTTTTTCTTCTGCATTTCTGTTCCCACTGTTCTTTCTCTGAATGTGGATATTGTTCTTTCTCATAAATTCCTCTGGATTATCCTGGATCACTGCATTGTTGCTAGTAGAAAAGTCTATTACATTCAATTGTACCATAATGTATCAGTCACTGTGTACAATGTTCTCCTGGTTCTACTCCTTTCACTCTGCATCAATTCTTGGAGATCTTTCCAGTTTACATTGAATTCCTCCAGTTCATTATTCCTTACAGCACAAGAGTATCCCATCACCATCAGATATCACAATTTATTCAGCCATTCCCCAATCAATAGACACCTCCTCATTTTCCAATTTTTGCCACCACAAAGAGCATAGTTATAAGTATTTTTGTACAAGTCATTTTTCCTTATTATCTCTTTGGGGTACAAACCTAACAGTGGCTTGGCAGGGTCAAAGGGTAGGCATTCTTCTCAGCCCTTTACCCATAGTTTCAAATTGCCCTCCAGAATGATTGGACCAATTCAGCTCATTTATTTATTATTTCACTACTTGTATTAATGTCATTTACCCATTTTCAATTTATCTTGGTATAGGGTGTAAGATGTTGATTGAAACCTAATTTTTCCCATACTGTTTTCCAACTTTCCCAGCAGTTTTTGTCAAATAGTGAGTTGTTATCCCAAAAGCTGGCATCTTTGGGTTTATTGCTGCTGAGGTCATTTACCCCAAGTCTGTGGCATTAATCTACCCTTCTGTCTCTTAGCCACTACCATATTGGTTTTTTTTTAATATTTTATTTGATCATTTCTGAGCATTATTCATTAAAGACATAGATCATTTTCTTTTCCTCGCCCCCGCCCCCCATAGCCGACACGTAAATCCACTGGGCATTACATGTTTTCTTGATTTGAACCCATTGTTATGTTGATAATATTTGCATTAGAGTGTTCATTTAGAGTCTCTCCTTTGTCATGTCCCCTCAACCGCTGTAGTCAGGCAGTTGCTTTTCCTCGGTGTTTCCACTCCCACAGTTTATCCTCTGCTTATGAATGGTGTTTTTTTCTCCTAGATCCCTGCAAATTGTTCAGTGACATTACCCGCCATTAATGGAGAAGTCCATTACATTCGATTATAACACAGTGTATTAGTCTCTGTGTATAATGTTCTCCTGGTTCTACTCCTCTCGCTCTGCATCACTTCCTGGAGGTTGTTCCAGTCTCCATGGAACTCCTCCACTTTATTATTCCTTTTAGCACAATAGTATCCCATCACCAACATATACCACAATTTGCTCAGCCATTCCCCAATTGATGGGCATCCCCTCGTTTTCCAGTTTGGGGCCACCACAAAGAGCGCAGCAATGAAAATTTTTGTACAAGTCTTTTTGTCCATTATCTCTTTAGGGTACAGACCCAGCAGTGCTATGGCTGGATCAAAGGGTAGATATTCTTTTGTCGCCCTTTGGGCACAGTTCCAAATTGCACTCCAGAATGGTTAGATCAGTTCACAACTCCAACAGCAATGAATTAATCTCCCCACTTCACCACATCCCCTCCAGCATTCATTACTTTCCTTTGCTATCATGTTAGCCAATTTGCATGGTGTGAGGTGATACCTCAGAGTTGTTTTTATTTCATCTCTCTGATTATAAGAGATTTAGAACACTTCTTCATGTGCTTATTAATAGTTTTGATTTCTTTATCTGAGAACTGCCTATCCATGTCCCTTGCCCATTTATCATTTGGAGAATGGCTTGATTTTTTGTACAGTTGATTTAGCTCTTTACAAATTTGAGTAATTAAACCTTTGTCAGAGGTTTCTATGAAGATTTTTTCCCAGTTTGTTGTTTCCCTTCTGATTTTAGTTACATTGGTTTTGTTTGTGCAAAAGCCTTTTAATTTGATGTAGTCAAAATTATTTATTTTACATTTTGTGATTCTTTCTATGTCTTGCTTGGTTTTAAAGTCTTTCCCCTCCCAAAGGTCTGACATGTATACTATTCTTTGTTTACCCAATTTACTTATGGTCTCCTTCTTTATGTTTAAGTCACTCACCCATTTTGAATTTATCTTGGTGTAGGGTGTGAGGAGTTGATCTATTCCTAGTCTCTCCCACACTGTCTTCCAATTTTCCCAGCAGTTTTTATCAAATAGTGGATTTTTGTCCCAAAAGCTGGGATCTTTGGGTTTATCGTATACTGTCTTGCTGAGGTCGCCTTCCCCCAGTCTATTCCACTGATCTTCCTTTCTGTTTCTTAGCCAGTACCAAATTGTTTTGATGGCTGCTGCTTTATAATATAGTCTGAGATCTGGGACTGCAAGACCCCCATCATATGTGTTTTTTTTTCATTATTTCCCTGGATATCCTTGATCTTTTGTTGTTCCAAATGAATTTTGTTATGATTTTTTCTAAATCAGTGAAGAAATTTTTTGGAAGTTCTATGGGTATGGCACTAAATAGATGAATAAGTTTGGGTAGGATGGTCATTTTTATTATATTGGCTCGTCCTATCCATGAGCAGTTAATGTTTTTCAAATTGCTCAAGTCTAGTTTTAGTTGTGTGGAGAGTGTTTTGTAGTTGTGTTCATATATTTCCTTTGTTTGTCTCATGAGGTAGATTCCTAGGTATTTTATTTTGTCTAAGGTGATTTTGAATGGGATTTCTCTTTCTAGTTTTTCCTGCTGAGCTGTGTTGGAGATATATAGAAAAGCTGATGATTTATGTGGGTTTATTTTGTATCCTGCAACTTTGTTAAAGGTGTTGATTATTTCAATTAGCTTTTTGGTTGAATCTCTAGGATTCTTTAAGTAGACCATCATGTCATCTGCAAAGAGTGATAACTTGGTCTCCTCCTTGCCTATTTTGATGCCTTCAATTTCTTTTTCTTCTCTAATTGCTACTGCTAGAGTTTCTAGTACAATGTCAAATAGTAGAGGAGATAATGGGCATCCTTGTTTCACTCCTGATCTTATTGGGAATGCATCTAGTTTATCCCCATTGCAGATGATATTAGTTGATGGTTTTAGATATATACTGTTTATTATTTTTAGGAATGACCCTTCTATTCCTATGCTTTCTAATGTTTTTAATAAGAAAGGGTGTTGTATTTTATCAAATGCTTTTTCTGTGTCTATTGAGATAATCATGTGGTTCTTGTTGGTTTGCTTGTTGATGTGGTCAATTATGTGGATGGTTTTCCTAATATTGAACCAGCCCTGCATCCCTGGTATATATCCTACTTGATCATGGTGGATGACCCTTCTGATCACTTGCTGGAGTCTTTTTGCTAGTATCCTATTTAAGATTTTTGCATCTATATTCATTAGGGAGATTGGTCTATAATTTTCTTTCTCTGTTTTTGACCTGCCTGGTTTTGGAATCAGTACCATGTTTGTGTCGTAAAAGGAGTTTGGTAGAACTCCCTCTTTGCTTAGTATGTCAAATAGTTTGTATAGTATTGGGATTAACTGTTCTCTGAATGTTTGATAGAATTCACTGGTGAATCCATCAGGCCCTGGGGATTTTTTCTTAGGAAGTTCTTTGATGGCTTGTTGGATTTCATTTTCTGATATGGGATTATTTAAGAATTCTATTTCTTCTTCTGTTAGTCTAGGCAGTTTGTATTTTTGTATCTATTCATCCATATCATCTAAATTGGTGTATTTATTGCCATATAATTGGGCAAAGTAATTTCTAATGATTGCCTTAATTTCATCTTCATCAGAGGTGCTGTCCCCCTTTTCATCTTTGATGCTGTTAATTTGCTTTTCTTCCTTCCTTTTTTTAATTAGATAGACCAGTACTTTGTCTATTTTGTTTGTTTTTTCAAAGTACCAGCTTCTTGTCTTATTTATTAAATCAATAGTTCTATCACTTTTGATTTTACTAATTTCTCCCTTAATTTTTAGGATTTCTAGTTTGGTTTTCTGTTGGGTGTTTTTAATTTGATCGCTTTCGAGTTTTTTCATTTGCATTTCCAATTGATTGATCTCTGCTCTCCCTAGTTTGTTAATATAAGCATTTAGGGATATGAATTTACCTCTGATTACCACTTTGGCTGCATCCCAAAAGGTTTGAAAGGATGTTTTGCCATTGTCATTTCCCTCGATGAAATTATTAATTGTTTCTATGATTTCTTCTTTAACTAAATGATTTTGGAGTATCATATTGTTTAATTTCCAATTAGTTTTTGATTTGGTTTTCCATGTACCATTACTAATCATTATTTTTATTGCCTTGTGATCTGAGAAGGCTGCATTCATTATTTCTGCTTTTTTGCATTTGTGTGCTATGTTTCTGTGACCTAATGTATGGTCAATTTTTGTGAATGTGCCACGTGGTGCTGAGAAGAAGGTGTATTCCTTTTTATCCCTATTTATTTTTCTCCATATGTCTATTAATTCTAATTTTTCTAAGATCTCATTCACTTCTTATAACTCTTTCTTATTTATTTTTTTATTTGATTTATCTAAATTTGATAATGGTTGGTTTAAGTCTCTCACTAATATGGGTTTACTGTCTATTTCTTCCTTCAATTCTCCTAGTTTCTCCATTAGAAATTTGGGTGCTATATTATTTGGTGCATACATGTTGATTAATGATATTTCCTCATTGTCTAAAGTCCCTTTTAACAAAATATAATTACCTTCCCTGTCCCTTTTGATCAGGTCTATTTTTGCTTTGGCTTTATCATATATCATGATTACCACTCCTGCCTTCTTTCTATCAGTTGAGGCCCAGAAGGTCTTACTCCATCCTTTAATTCTGACCTTGTGGGTGTCAACCCGCCTCATGTGTGTTTCTTGGAGACAACATATGGTAGGGTTTTGGATTCTAATCCATTCTGCTATTCGTCTATGTTTTATGGGTGAGTTCATCCCATTCATGTTCAAAGTTATGATTGTCATTTGTGGACTCCCTGGCATTTTGATATCCTTCACTAATTCTAACCTTTTCTTCTTAGGCTCTACCTTTTAGTCCAGTGATTTACTTTGAATCAGTCCCCCTTGTCCCCTCCCTTGATGTTTCCCTTTTTAGTTCCTCCCTTTTTGTTCTCTCCCCCTCCCCCCTCTCTTTCCCTCCCTTTTTGTTTTCCCTCTCCCCCTCCACCCCCTTGGTTTTCCCTTCTCCCTACCCTTGTTGGTTAAGATAGAATTCAAGATCCCAATGGATCTGGATGTTTTTCCCTCTCAGAGTTGATTTCCCTGAGATTAAGGTTTAAGTAAAAAACCCTCTCTTCTTCTCCTTCTTATAGGAGTTTTCTTCCCCTCCCCTTCCCATGTGAATCTTTGTGTGAGAAAGACTATTCTATTTGGTCTTTCTTTACCCCCTATTTATACATTACATTTTCCCCACATGTTAGTATACATAGATTGATATAAATGTAGTCCTTATAGAAGAGAGTTTGAATAAAAGAAGAAGATAACATTTTTCTCCTTTCCCCTTTCCTTAATATTTACCTTTTCAGGTATTCCTTGCTCTTTGTTTTTCAGTATCAAACTTTCCACAGAGCTCTGGTCTTTTCTTTGCAAAAAGTAGGAAATCTTCTATTTTGTTGAATGCCCATACTTTCCCTTGGAAGTATATAGTCAGTTTTGTTGGATAGCTGATTCTTGGTTGAAGATCCAGCTCTCTTGCCTTTCTGAAGATCATGTTCCATGCCTTAGGATCATTCAGAGTAGAACTTGCAAGGTCTTGTGTGACCCTGATTGGCATTCCTTTATATCTAAATTGTCTTTTTCTGGCTTCCTGTAGGATTTTTTCTTTTGTTTGATAGCTTTGGAATTTGGCAATTACATTCCTGGGAGTTGTCTTTTGGGGGTTTAGTGTAGAAGGTGTTCTGTGAGCTCTGTCAGTGGCTGTATTGCCCCCTTGTTCTAGAATCTCTGGGCAATTTTCTTTGATTATATCTTGTATCACCATGTCCAGTTTGGTGTATATTTCTGGCTTTTCTGGAAATCCAATTATTCTTAAATTATCTCTTCTCCCTCTATTTTCCAGATCTGTCACCTTGTTGGTGAGATATTTTATGTTCTCTTCTAATTTCTTGGTATTTTGGCTTTGCTTTATTAATTCTTGCTCTTTTACACGATCATTGTCTTCCAGTTGCCTGATTCTGACCTTTAAAGCCTGGTTTTCCTTTTCAGTTTGGTCACACCAGTTTTGTAGATGCGTGAATTTCTTTTGCATTATTTCCCACTTTTCCTCCCAGAAGGCTTCCATCTTTTTGGTCATTTTTGATTCAAATTCTTCATGGGTTTGTGGAGAGTTTCCATTTCCTTTGGAAGTGTTCGGAGCATTTTCTTGTGTATTATCTTCTATCTCCTCTGTATTTTTGCTCCATAGAATGTGTCCAAAGTTGCCCCTTTCTTCTTATTTTTCTTGGTATTTTGGGGCTTCTGTGCTTCTGTGGAGTTTGCCATCTCTGAATGTGGAGGATTAGCTTTTCTTATCTCTGTCTGGTGTTCAGAGGTTTTAGTCCTGGGCAGATTGTCCATTCTATCAGCTTTCCCTGGGTTGAACTGAGTATGCCTTAAGGCAATGACTTTCACTGGAACTGGAATGGAAGGATCCGGCCAGGGGGTTACACTCGACCCCAGCTCTCTCTGTTTCCCTGCTGTTTGGGTGCCCCCTTGACTGGGTCGGGTTGCTTTCTGGAAGTTGCCTTCAGAATAGCTGGCCGTGAAGCTGTCTTGCAGGCCCTGAGGGTTACTGTTGTTTCAGATGACCCTGCTCTCTGAGGGGGGAGGGGCCGCAGCTTCCCGGAGCTCTGAAGGCAATTACTTTCGCTGGGACTTGGATGGAAGGATCCGGCCAGGGGGTTACAATCTCGGCTCTAAGTTTCCCTCTGTAGCCTTGGACTCGGCGCTCCTACCCCTTAGGTCCAAGTGATCTCAGGTTCTGGCTTTTGAGGGGGGCCATACCTTTTGATCCAGGTCCAGGTCTAGGAGGAGGATTCCCAGGGTCTATGCTGTTGATTGTTTTGAATTTTGGCACCCTAGGAGCATATAGTTTGAGATCGGTAGGGAAGGGTTTCCAGAGATCTGAACTTTAGCTTTATCTAAGCCGCCATCTTGACTGGAAGTCCCACTACCATATTGTTTTGATAACCATTCTTTTATAGTTTGAGATTTGATACTGCTAGGCCCCCACCCTGCACATTTTTTTTCATGTTTTTCTATTCACATGGTTCTTTCTCTGGGTGTGGGGAGTGTTCTTTCTCATAAGTCCCTCAGAATTGTCCTGGGTCATTGCATTGCTGTTAGTAGTGAAGTCCAGTATATTCAATTAAACCACAGGTTATTAGTCTCTGTGAACAATGTTCTCCAGGTTCTGCTCCTTTCACTCTGCATCAATTCCTAGAAATCATTCTAGTTCACATGGAATTCCTCCAGTTTATTATTCCTTTGAGCACAATAGTATTCCACCACCAACAGATACCACAACTGGTTTAGCCATTCTCCAATTGAAGGGCATCCCCTCATTTTTCAATTTTTTGCCTCCAAAAAGAGTGCAAATATAACTATTTTTGCACAAGTATTTTTCCTTATTATCTCATTGTGGTACAGATCCAGCAGTGGTATGGCTGGGACAAAGGGAAGTTAGACATTTAAAGCCTTTGGGGCATAGTTCCAAATTGCCTTCCAGAATGATTGGATAAATTCACAACTCCACCAGCAGTGCATTAGTGTCCCAATTTTGCCACATTATGTCCAATATTTATTATTTTCCTTTAATGTCATATTAACCAGTCTGCTAGGCATGAGGTGGTACCTCAGAGTTATTTTGATTTGAATTACTCTAATTATATGAGATTTAGAACACTTTTTCATTTGTTTATTGATAGTCTTGATTTTTGTATCTGAGAATGTCCTATTTATATCCCTTGCCCATTTATCAATTTGTAAATGGCTTGCTTTTTTTTGTACAATTGATATAGTTCCTCTTATATTTAAGTAATTAGACCTTTGTCAGAGGTTTTGGTTATAAAGATTTTTTCCCAATTTCTTGCTTCCCTTCTAATTTTGGATGCATTGGTTTTGTTTGTGGAAAAAAAAAACCTTTTTAATTTAATGTAATCAAAATTATTCATTGTATAGTTTTGTGATAGTCTCTATTAGTATCTTGGTCTTAAATTCTTTTCTTTCCCATAGATGTGACAGGTATACTATTTTATATTGACCTAATTTGCTGAGTTTCCTTCTTTATTGTCAAAATAATTTTTCTTAATCTCTTCCTCTGTATCTTTAAGACAGGGGTCCCCAAACTATGGCCCATGGGCCACATGTGGCCCCCTGAGGCCATTTATCTGGCCCCCACCACGCTTCCAGAAGGGACACCTCTTTCATTAGTGGTCAGTGAGAAAAGCACAGGATGCATTTTCATCCTGTCCTCCTGGAGTTGTAGGTGGTGGTGCCACAAAGCACAGTGTCACTCACGAATAGTACTACTTCCGGTGACATAATCTTTTGCATGGTGCCTTGTTCTGAGAGTAACTGAACAATAATGAAGCACCGCACAAAGGATTATGTGACTACACAATGGAAGACATCAGCATGGTGAACAGCGATCTGGGGGAGGGGATTCCGCACTGTGTATGCTGCTGCCCGGTATAGTGGTGGCAGTGATAGACTTGTGCAAGGTATGACAGGCCCATCACAGCCAGCGCTGTAGCCTCTGCTATCCCAGACAGTGGTATTCAGTGTCGCAGGCCCAGCACTGCCTCCAGTACTGTATAAAGGCATTGGATAGCAGTGATCTGGCCTGTGACATCAGCAGTGAGCCTCTACTGTGAGAACCCACCACTGCAACTGGGTGATTTATAAGACACCCCTGTTTTGGGGGGTCAAATTAATATAAGTCAGTGTCTTATTTTCAGGGAAACATGGTAGTACAATGGCCCCCTACTCCCTTAGATGCACAACATAATGGCTCCTATTGTAGGGGCCATTATGTTGTCAGTTTGCTGATTTAAATCTATTTGTTCTTTATTTTAAATATTGTATTTGTTTCCATTTTGTTTTTATTTTAAAATAAGATATGTGCAGTGTGCATAGGAATTTGTTCATAGTTTGCTTTTTTTTTTAATAGTCTGGCCCTCCAATGGTCTGAGGAACAGTGAATTGACGCCCTGTGTAAAAAGCTTGGGGACCCCTGATATAATACATATCTCCTTTTGTTATGTTGTGAAACAAGACACATATTGCCTTCACTGGAAAAAAATCCATGGAGGATATAAAGTGAAGAATGATATGTTTGAAGAATAATATATTTTAATCTGCATTTCTGTTTTCTTTTTCTTTTTTTGTCATTTTATAAGCATTCATTCTCTCTTTCCCATATCTCTTCAATTGAAAAAAAAAGAAGGAAAAACAAAGCCCTTGTGACAAACAAGAAATGTTACACAAAAGAAATTACAACATTGGCCATGGCCAGAAATGTACATTTCATTCTGCATTTTGAACCCATCATCTTTCTGCATAAGAAATAAAGTGACTGATGAATTCTCTTTTGTTTTTTGATATTTTCATCTGGCCTGCTGAACATATGATTTCAAGTTTTTTTATTTTATATTCCATCCAGCTAGGGAGCTTTAATGTTACTATTCATATATGCTTTCAGTAAAATGGCACCCAAAACAATAGTGACTGACAGGGAAATATTCTGAACAAGTATGTGAGAGGACAAATAGAATGTCCCCCAAACAACTGTTTTTCTTCCTTATTATCTGCCCTTGTCACTTTTTAGCAAATTGTAGAGATCACAATTAGGCTGAAGGTTCACCCTTCACACTGAAGAGAATGAATTCTTATTCCTTTGGGTGGGTTTATTTTGGTGTATTGGTCCATCTCTATTTTATTCTTAATGAGAACCTCTTCATGTTTGCAAGAGAAAGAAAGGGAAACTTCCCAAGACACTTTCTAATACTTATTTTCAATTAAAGTTCATCTTACTCTAACGATTTCATAGGATTTCTGCAAATCCTCCAGCCAAACACTGGGATAGGGCTGGGGTGTTGTAACTGCAGAGCAGGATCCTTAGGGAATGCACTGAGGAAGCTAGGAGTTTATTTGTGGGGAAGGAGCCAAAGCAGGTGGAGTAAAGAACTTCTTCCCATTGAAGTGCAGTCAAATGACTCTTGCTGCTGGATGTCATTAGGGGAAATCTAGAAATCATGTAGCTGACAGAAACAATCAAACACAAGCTGGCAGGAAAGTAAAAGTGTGCAGATCAAGTCACACTTCACCACAGACATCAATGAAAAGCAACATTTGAACAAAATGAGAAATTACAAAACAGTAAATCAGTCTTCTATAGCAACTGAGGTATTTTGGCTAACAGATGGGAATCACTGTAGAAAACTAGACTGCTTTTAATCCAGGTACTTTTGGCACACTGTAGTTTTCTTTTTCTTTTTAAAAATATATTAAATTGTACCCCATGTGGCAATCAACAACCACAACAGCCTCTCACTATGGAAACTACAACTTCAGATTCTGCTGTGTTGAAAAAGGGTATTGTTTTGTAAAAAATAGACTCAAATACAGGACTACAATCCCCATAAGCCTTTGCTCCACTTCCCCAAAATGCTTTGTAATCTCACACAATTCTGAGGTGGGTTGAGATCGAGGAAGGATTTAAGCTGGTGGCAAAGGTTTTTGGGCCTCGTTTTGGAGCAGAGGTGTCTCTTCCATGATGTGAGGTTATTTTGTCTAGGCCTCTGGCCTAGGCACATGTTTCTTACTTGTATATTCTTTAATCCTTAATAAACCTCTAAAAAATATAATACTCCTTGCAGAGAGAAACTAATTTCTACCTGCCATAGTCTCTCCCCATATCCCTAAATTTTAATCTTTACAGATGGCAACCACTAGATTGGATGAGAACTTCTCAAATTTTTTAGCCTAGATAATGATTTTTTTAAAGATGCTCTTTAGAAAACCATCTTGATCAGCTCCTGCCTGCGGCCCTCTCCGGCTCCTGCTTCTGCTCCTGGCCTCTCACCTGGTGCCCGAGCTCCTGGCCCTACCTGTCTGTCCTCTGGCTCCCGGCCCAACCCACCCCGGCAGTCTGTCTCATCACCCCAGCCCCAGACCCACTAGTGTGACCCCAGCCAGCTCATCACCCAGATCCTTGGAGCAGATCGCTCAGGACTCATTGCGACTAGCTGGTAACAGTATTGGCCACATGGGTGGAGGGGAGAAACGAGAGGGAAAGGAAAACGGGTAATTTTCCCTTAGGCTAAGCCTCCACGTGGATGGGGATATTGACCACAGGGGGTTCATAGCAGGAGAGAGAGAAGAAACAGACTTTTCAAACAGACTTTTAAGCAATGGGCTATTTAAAAGGATACCTTTTGACTGTTCTGGTAATTTCATTGATTTCACCTGTGTGCCAGAAGAAAGATTCAGCCCAAAGATTCAATTTTAACTTTGAAGGGGCAAATGGGTGGCTCAACGAACTGGGAGCCAGACCTGAGGACATGTGGTCCTGGGTTAAAATCTGGCCTCAGATACTTCCCAGCTATGGGGCCCTGAGCAGATCCCTTAAACCCCATTGCCTAGCCTTTACTATTCTGCCTTCGGACAATAGACATTTAAATGGATAAGAACCCAAGGAACTTAAAGGCTATATTTTGAGGCATTTCAGACTCCAATGGTTTATAAAAAAAAATCTCTGTATTTCTGTTGCATTTCCTGATTGTTCTATTTAAGATATAACTTTGTGATTTTAAGTTCATATATTACTGGATTCAATATTATGTTACACTGAAGGTTGATTGAATTTATTTTGAATGTACTGAGTTTTAAAATTCTGTTGCTTTTCCCCTGTAACTATTGAACAAATATTAGTGATTAAGCCCATATATGAAAAAACAGCCTTTCTATTTTTGCCTTTGTAAATTGACATAGAGGATGGATGGTCTTCAGAACTGGTTATAATTGTATTAACAACTTTGGAAAATTTAATGTGCTAAATATCTCAACTGATTTTAAGGGTTTTTTTAAATATGATTTTTGGAAATTTTTTTTAACAATCTCTGGCTATTTTTGCCTGCCCCTACCACGAGGTAAGGCCAAGAGTAGCTGAAGTGAAATACATTTTATAACCCCCAACCTTCCCGCATTTCTAAATATGTGAATGGAAGTTGGGGCAGTTAATCTCAGGGCATTTGTATCCCTATAAGCCTCCAAGAAAAAGGAGCACCCCTTTATTTATACTCTTCAGCTCACTATTTTACTTGCACCAGAATGATATATAGATTTCTTGATTATGTTCTTAACCCAAGATGAGTTTTACTTTGTTTGAAAATATGTTTAATTACCAAGGTTGAAAGATTGCTATGTTTGTAAAAATTGTGACAAATATCCATCAATTCTTAGGCTTTAAAAAAATGCCATACAGAAAGTTATGTGAAATATGAAAGTGTGTTTGTTTGCTATTGTAATTAATTGGGCTATCGAGAATTTTGGGGATATTGATAACTACATATTTGTACTACTGTTCAATTCACTTGCCTTCTCTCACTCACAGTGATCATACCAGATATTAAGAGGAAATGGATCTCATTTTTGGTGAGAAAGGCTTGTATTCTTTATTTTCTTAGCTGACACAGAGTGTCAATGATTATAAGCTATATTTTTGAATTTTTTAAAGCTCTTTTATTATTATATTTTTCTTGCATGTGCAATATACCTTTTCAGGTTTTTTATATATTTTTCTCTCTTATTTATATTTGAAGCACATGTCACCAGTATTAAGATTTTCTTTAACCTTTTGATTTTTCAGTACTACAAGTTTGAAATACATTTGCTAATGCATGCCCAAAAAGGCTTGTGACTATAAAAATGATGCCACTAATTATTTAATAAATTATGGGACTTTGCTTAATGATTCTGTCTCATTCCAGGACAAGATATACACACAAGAGCCATTGCACAGAGCCAAAGAAAAGCCAATTCAGGATGGATTGATGCACTTCTAGGCCAATACAAAGGTCTTGAACCTAGTGTGAAGACTCGAGGTTAATGTGTTTAACTTTGTTACAACATAGGTTTTCCTTGTGTCCACACTCACTCTGAAGATACAGATGAGTATCCCCAAACTTGGCTCCTACTTGACTTCTATAATCTGGTCCCTTTCTTTTCTGCCTCTCATAGTGTGGTACCTTTCTATAGTCCTGGCTACTGACTGGGTAAATGCATCATTGCTTAGATCATTTTGATTGGGCCCTGATTCAAGGACCTGTTATAGATTTATTTTTCTTTTACTTGGAAGTTTTACACATAAGACTTTGATGGTCTATATTTTCATCCAGTTTTTTCTTTTTTTTTATTTGGATTTTTCTGATATCTTTTTAATATCTCTTACCAATTGATTCATATACTTCATACCTCAGCCATGCATCCCTAAGTGATCCTGTATTTGTCAATCACCCTCTTAAAGGGGGGAATGTAAAAAATATCATTATTTAAATTGCAAAGTTTAAATTCCTTTTGAGAAGAATTTTAGGTAAAGAAGATGCTCTACCTCTCTGAATCCAGAACTAAGCTGTTGGAGAAGCCACCATGAAGAAGCCTCCAGACCACAAGTTGCACAAAATTGAACTTTGGGTATGGTTGATTGAACATTTATTTGTATGTATACTTTTATGCCAAAGGGGACTGCCCCCTAACTGGCTTTCTGTCAATGCGTCCAGTAATTTTTGGTTTGGGTTTTTTTTGTTTTTTTTTTCTCTTATCCTCAAATTATTGTAATCTTTAAATTGATTATGTTTTTATGATCCTTTGGGGGAGGATTTCTTCCCAGAGGATCAAACGGGGAATGTAAAAAATAGACTCGAATACAGGACTACAATCCCCACAAGCCTTTGCTCCACTTCCCCAAAATGCTTTGTAATCTCACACAATTCTGAGGTGGGTTGAGATCGAGGAAGGATTTAAGCTGGTGGCAAAGGCTTTTGGGCCTCTTTTTGGACTTCTGTTTTGGAGCAGAGGTGTCTCTTCCATGATGTGAGGTTATTTTGTCTAGGCCTCTGGCCTAGGCACATGTTTCTTACTTGTATATTCTTTAATCTTTAATCCTTAATAAACCTCTAAAAAATATAATACTCCTTGCAGAGAGAAACTAATTTCTCCCTGCCTCAGTCTCCCCATATTCCTAAATTTTAATTGTTACAGTTTTGCAAAGTATACATAAAACCATTGCCATAAAAATTTTTTAAAGTAAATGGGCTTTTTTGAAAGAGTTTTATACTGCAGTATCATACCTTTCCATTTTTTCATCTATAATGCCATGTTCAATAAAGAAGACATAATCTTAAAAGTATTGGCTCTTAATAAAATCAAGCAGATGTTGTCCTTTCTATTGCTTGCCAATACAGATATAAAGGGAACAACACATTCTTCAAAACAAGTAAAAACCAAAGCCACTCCACTTTAGGAGAACCACAACGAAAATGTAACCTCAATCACAGCTGGCAAAGTGGATACAGTGTTGGGCTTGGAGTCAGGAAAATGTGACTGAATGCTGCCTTAGACCCTTAATGGCTGTGTGAACCTGAGCAAGTCATTTAACTGCTGTCAGTCTCATTTTCATCATCTATAAAAAGGAGATGATAATAATTGCATCTCATTCAAAGAGTTGTTTTGAGAATTGTGACAGAGGCTGGCACTAGAGAAAAAAGTGCCAAGCTGAAGTGTATGTGAAATTGGTCACCTCAACAGGGGAGGGGCCCGAGGAGTGGAATTCTGGAGGAGAGAAGACTCTGGCTGGGAGAGGTCTCTCTCCATCTTGAGACATCGAAGAGAGAGGTGGATAAAGACTTTCTCCTGTGGGTTACCCACTTTTCCTGCTGATGACTGCTGGTGAAATATTTCTCCCCAAAACTTCCCAATTGAAAGGACTTTCTGAAGAGAAACCTGAGCAGACTTTACCTCAGCTCCTGTTGCCCAGGGATCAACCTGACTTTCTCTCAGGGGGCTCAGGCTGCCAAGGACTGAGTTCCCCCAAAATTTGAGGAGGGAGGGGAAAGGGTTTAGATAGAGACAGGGACCCCCTTTTACCACTTTCCTTTTCCCATTCTTCCCTGCCCATTATTCCTTTGTATTACCTGAGTTAACATTAAAGTTATCTGTTCCCCAAACTAAGTGTGAATGAATGGATAAAGGGGAGATAACATACGTAAAGTGCTTTGCAAAGCTACAAAAACTACTTAAGCTATAAAAGTTATATATGTATTTATATATATAATTTATATATTTATATATAAAGTTATATATGTATTCATATATATAGAAATGTACATATTTATATATACAAAGTATATGTTTTATATATAATTTTATATATAAATCATAAATATGATTTATATATATAAATATTATATATATATATTAAGAAAGATGCTAGTGCTATTACTGAGAAAGATATTATAAATTTTTTAAAAATAAAAATTTTTAAATAAATGATAGGGAGGCTTTATTGCATAGTGAAAAGAGCCAAGGATCTATAATCAAAGAATGGCCAGAAACATTTCCAAATAAACCCTCAGTAGTTTAGGAAGAATTTGAGTTGGAGACTTGAAATATTTCTATTTTGTAGGAAGCACTTATAATTTCTGCAAAGTCTCCCCAGTACATAACATGAGGGAGGAAATGGGTACAGATGTCAGGATGAGCTAGGAATCCCTTTGAAATACAAGTATCACAAAAAAAGAAAATAGCTTGAACACAAACTATGTAGGCCTTAGGAGTCTGCTAGATTGTGAGCTACTATATGGAAACATCTGGTCTTGAAAATGAGGTACATTTTTAAAACTAGCCATTCTTTATTGAGTTCCTAACTGCTGTTAAGTCAATGAGAAAGGAGTTCAAACTACTTTAGTACTGAATTTCTGCGGTCTAAGTGTGGTGGATCCTGCATACCTAGGTCCCAAGAAAGTCAGTGAATTAATTCTGGAACCACGCTTGGTTATTTAAACTCACTGGAGAAAAGAGCTATACAAGTCAGTGTCCTTAAAGCCATTGGTTGAAGGGTTTTCTAAGCTTTCCAGGGGCTCTCTGTGTGAACAAAGAGAACCAGAACTCCTTGATAGGAAAGCTATTTGAATTTTATCTTCTAAGGGAGAAGGCTGCAAAGTTAGGAGAAGTAGCTCAGTGATCCAGAAAGCCAGTGACTAGACACAGAAAAGAGGAAAAAGCTACTCCAAAAAGATTAGTTTTAAGCCCCAAAGCTACAGATTCTTAAAGGTGAACAGTGTCTATAATCAGCAGGCATGTAAATGGGGAATCGTTCCACAAAGCAAACAAAACCTCTGCAGAGAAAGAACACTCTTCACTGGAGAGGCAATAAATTGTACATCAGCCAGCCTCTGTACTTCTGTCAAAGGATTTCAGGAAATACATTCTCTTATATTAAAGAGGTAAGGAATGATTTTTAGGAAAGTTGCACATTTTAAACTTTATCTTATAAAATGGACTTTTTCTTAGCAATTGTAATCATAAAGCACTGGAAATGCTGTTGTGTTCACTATATATCCAAAAAGTTAAAAGTCTATATTACAGAGTAATCTCAAATGATTCAATTATTCTTTAAGCTACAGAACGGGTCCATCAATATCAAATGTTACATACAAAATAATGAGGCACTTCAGGGAAAAGAATGTCATAATTTAATTAAAGGAAATAAAATAAAATCATCAACAGACTTCAAGGTTTATATCTGGTCTAAGAATTATTTTAAATTTTTGCTTCAACCTTATAAATATAAATTGATCTAGAAATGGGGCTTACATTATAGCAGGTCTTATTGGAATTTTGCATTGGTAAATGTGAAGAAAGGGGCTTGAAAGACATACTCAGATAACAAACAAGGAGGGAAAGAAAAGTAATTGTTCTTTCTCTTAACTATTTACTATTAAGGCCCTGTGTACATTCATTCAATTATGTCCTTTTCAATTTGATCAATACAAAACAATGAGACTAGATTTGTTTTATGTGATACAATAAACCTATTAAAAAGTTGGGTGGTTTTAGTTATCAGAAGAAAAATCTCAGTAACGCACTAACCTCTTTCTGAGGGGCAGCATGGCCCAGTAGATAGAGAGCTAGGCTTGGGGTCAAGTCCTGGATTGAAGTTTTATGTCTAACACATAGCACATTGCCCAAATAACCATGTACAAAGCATATAAATTCTCAGTATTCTCAAATAGCTTTCTAAGAGTATAATATAGAAGTATATAGAAGATATGTCAATCTTCAAAGGTAGAAAAAGTTTCTATGCTTGAAAATCCCCATACTGATTATTTTTTTTTTAATCACAGGTACCTACCAAAACCAAACTGAGAAAATTCTGTTCTCTTCTATTTTATAAGAAAGTGATGGTACTATGTAGCTATGTAGGGAAATGAGAGAAACATTACATCATTATTGATAAAAAGATCCAGGGGAACTGTAGAAAATTCTCTCTGTGCATAATTTGAAACATGAATTCATAATATGATTTTAAAACAGTTTTCATACTATGTTCTTGTATCTACATTTGTTTGCAGAAAAAAAACAAGTGAGAACAACAAAAATTTGATCTCAATAGGCATATCCTTCTTTCAATCATAATCCAATTTTATTATGGAATAATACACAGCTAAGCCACATTTTGCCAAAAGGTAATTCTATTAGATAGAGCCACTTTTCTCAAATGTAGATATTAAATATAATCATCAAAATACATCTGTAACATTTAAATTAATTTCTGCACTGAAAAGGTTTTGGCTGAATATATGCTAGGCAAAGAGAAGACAGGAGTTCCAAAGCTAAATTTCAATCATGAGTTCCTTTCTCCCATTTCATAATGGTCCTATTTGTTAGTCTAACCCAAGATAAAGATGAGAAAATTTTCAAGCTACAAGACTCGGCTTTGTACAAAGTTAAAACTGAGAAAATTGAGTGAATATTTTTTTTTCTCTAAAGGCATGAAAATTTATATTTCTGAAGCCAAATATGAAACTAAATATTCTTTGGAAATCCACATCTCCATCAAAGCTAATACCATTCCATGCTTTGCAAGTAAAAAGGTTCATTTCCCAATGTAAATTAAATGCCTCTAAAGACTGGATTAGTCTGAAGCAATCTCAGAACATCTAATTAAAGAAGCTCAAGATTAAAAGGAAAAAAACCAGTAGTTTATTAATTCACATCTTTGATTACTTAAAAGGTCCATTGGTTGCCCAAGCTAAAATGATCAGGAGACTAAGCAGAACCAATAAAAAAAAACCCTACACATAAACTAAATGGAGCTATTTGAATAAATGAATTAAAGACTAAAAGTTGTTCCTCATACATTTGTTTGAATGCAAACAATTAACTGGAGCAGAACTTCAGGTCAGCAAGGTAGTCCTGATTTGAAGGAACCAACCAAGGCTCTGCCTCTACTGATACTGAGTTACCTAGGCTACACCTGACTGAAGAAGGGGTTGACTCTTTAATACCCAGTGAAATTACATCTTGGGTCAGGGAGATGGGATCTTACTAGTATAGTAACAAGAACCAGAAGATCTGGGAAGTGGAGTTCACCCCAGCAGTAGATGAATTGACTCTAAAACAATATTGAGTGTTTTCACTTGGCAGAAGAGGTGGGTATAGGGAGACTCATATTAGTATTGTTAATTCTGGAAGACTTTATATATCCATGAAATATAGAAAGAGAGTTACTGTCACCACTTAACTAATTTGCAATAAAGTCCTTTAGAGGCAGCTAGCTAAGTGTCACAGTAAATAGAGCACCCGGCTTAAAGTCAAAGACCTGAGTTCACATCCAGCTTCAAGTATTCATGGCTGTGGAACTCTGAGCAAGTCACTTAGTCTTTGTCTTAATTTCCTCAAATATAAAACAAAGATAATAATAGCAGCTACCTCAAATTGTTATTGTGAGGAATGAGATATAATGTTTAGCATAAAATATACACATAATAAATACTTTTTCCTTCTCCCTTCCTTTTCCCTTCATATATTCTATAAGAATGTATATTGACCATCCTTTACTACTCTCTTATAATAGATGATTATCCTGTATTTATATATGAACTTTTCCACTTATGTGAAAAGTTGGGCACAAGCAAAAATCTGATGTTCTCCAATGATATTTTAGACTATGACTCACAGTTGAAGCTCTGTATTTGGGTTAAACCTTAGGAACTTCTTAAATAGTAGTCTTTTTGACTCAAACCCCCACCCATATTTTTCCTTAAAAACCCCTGAAGTTGGCTCATTTTGTCCCTATCCAGAGAGCTATAGAATTCTCTCAATTTGAATATGACTTTCCTTGGCTCCCTCAATCCACAAAGTGAGACTATTCAGGGTCAAAAATTTAACTCTCTTTCCCAGCAATAATGGTTGAGATAACTCACAAAGCCAGGGTAAATTCACATCTTTTCTTCCATATGAGGGCCCTGTCCATTAGTAGCCTTGCTCTAACTCCTCTACTTATTCTAGGAATTTCTTTGCTAAGTTAAGGATCTTGAGCCTTAGAAACTACTCATCTGGCCTAGAAATCTCTTCTTTGTTCCTACTCTTCCATTAGTTCCATTAGTCATATTTCTATAGCTTCCAGCATGGTCTAAGAAGTATTTGCTACTTGACCAATGCCTCAGGGCACCATCTTTGGTGCATCTTGGTTTTTTGGAAGCACAGTTCCTAAGAGCATATGAAAAGCTAAAGAAGCCACATGATGTCACAGGTTTGTCTTCTAGGGAATCTAGTCTGCAGGTGTCTCATTGGTTTCTCTTTCCAATACTATATATTTTTGCCTGAATATATATTCAGTCTCTCTCTGAAAGGCCATGCCTCAAGGTATAACCCAATGTATGAATTGACAGTGAATTTGCTAATCATTTAAAATGAAGTGTCAAGAGAATAACATTGAACAAAACAGGTACTTCATATCTTATTAATGAAATATCACCAACTAAAACAAAGTCCTAATCATTAAGCAATATACTTTTACACCTTTCATTAGAAGATATAATAAATATATGCCAGAAAAAGCAAAAATAGACAACTGAAGAACTTTATGCTTTCTACACAGATTCATTACCAATGCCAAAACAATGATCTGATTTAGTGGTATGGATTAGACCTTTAACATGTTGCATAGAAATAAGGAATAAGAAGAATGAATGTCCTGATTTGACATAGTTAGTAGAAGGAAAGTGGTTTGCTGAAAGTTTTCAGGGGATAGCAAGAATCAGTTATCAGTGGATTGAGAGTCAGGTCTAGAAATAGAAGGTCCTAAGTTCAAATCTGGCCTCAGATACATCCTAACTGTGTGAGGCTGAGGAAAGCACTTATGCTCCATTACCTAGCCTTTACTATTCTTCTGTCTTGGCATCAATACTGACCAGATGAGGGGGGATTCCTAAACCTTATTAAAACATATCATCTTTTTCTTGTGCAGGAAAACACAAATATTGCAATGGACTAGAAAGGGATACTGAAAGCAATGGAATGAACCAAAAATGACCTGATTCTCAACTTCTCTTTTTAACCACAGAAAATAGCTTGATATTTCTATGTCTCAGTTTCTTCTGCTGTAAAATGGAGGTGTTGGACTTAATATCATCAATCATTTTTAATTATTAAGAGTATATCAATCAATGAATCTAAGATTGGAGCCAGAAATAAATCTAGAGAGAGAGATATAGCTAACAAAAAGAAATGTTTCAAAGTGAAATAAAGCTGGTTTCCCTTTGTTAGAGAAATTCAAATTAAGTCTGGATGATGATTTGTCAGGGTTGTTATAAAAGATATTCCTTTTTGGGAATAAGTCATACTCTAATCTCTGAGGTACCTGCCAGCTTTAAGATTCAATTATTCCATCAAATGCTATGGTAGTGTTAGGGGTAAAAATTAGAGTTGTTGACTGAATATATTATTTTAGTGGTCACCAGGGATTTTTAAATTCAATCCCAATAAAATACTCAAGTCAGTTTGGGATTTTTATGGTGGTTTAATTACAATAGAAGGAAGAAATTAAGAAGAAGAGAGAGAGGAAAGGGTATAAGATTTCTCCGGCCTAGCCTAAGCAAGGGGAAGTTCAGAGGCCTCAGCCAAGGGGTCTTTTCAGAAGATGAAATCTAGCTCAGCTTCCAGCCACAGGGTCTCCTCCCAGATAAGGGGCTTCCTCAGAGGATAGTGCCTTTTCAGGAGGTCAAGGAAAGGAGGGTTCAGCAGCCATGCCACTCACCAAGGTCGATCAGGGAAGATGCCTCACCTAAACCATGCTACAGAACCAAAACGCCACCAGCACACCAAAATACCACTCAGAGCTCCCAACACTACCCAGAGTTCCCAAAGCAGCTGAGAGAGCCCCAACACCACCAAGACGTGAAATAAATAGGCAGTTCTTTACATTACTTCCTGCATCTCACATGTACAAATGGTAACTTAAGCTTGGCTTAGGACAGCCCAGGGGGTCTGTCAGTTGTTTCTGATTTGTCACTTGCTAGCACATATTGGTCATAGGTCATCCTCCTCACAGTTAATCCTCAAGTGGGGGGTGTATACATTCCTTGTTGCTAGAATGCTAAAGACTAAGCAGGGTGGAATAAATCTAAAATTCACAATAGACCCAAATGATTCCTGCTGTAGAGACTGTGGCTGACTTACTAGGGTTAGGTGTATGGGTTAGGGAAGTATTGTTATGGTCAGGATTTAAGAGCTGCAGTGGACTAAGACGATTGAGTGTCAGAAACTAAGCTCAGCATTAATATAGGTGAGTTCCAATGAAAAGATGAGTATAAGTTAGAAAAAGGTGAGAAAAACTGAGCCAGGATGGAAAATGGAGCATATTAAAATATTTGTGCTGATCAGAGAAGGCCTAAAAGTAGCCACTGAACTTTTAGCCTGAGGAAGTAAGGAAACCCAGTCTTCAAACAAGAAAAGGGAGAGAAGAGAAAGAGAAGGTTCTATGATTTTTGTGAAAATGTCTTTAAAACTCCTCTTTCACAGCTGCCTTCAGAGCTAGTGGCAAATTCATTTGAATGTTTTTGATGTGGGTGATTTCCATTCATTGAGCATAGAACTGACTTTCTGAAAATTGCCAAATGAAATTCAGTCAAGTCTAGGAATATAATAGTGGATGAAGCTGGGTAAAAGCATTTTTGATCAAAAGGTTTTTCACTAGAAGTATACCTTGGGGACAAATAAGTGAATCATTTGATACAAAGCCAGGCCTAGAGTCCATAAGTTTCAGATTCAAATATGGCCTCATAGAAATGTCCTAGTTATATGAACCTGGATAAGTTGCCTAACCCTTGTTGTCCAACCCTTTTCACTCTTCTGCCTTAGAACTGAAACTTAATATCAATTCTAAGACAGAAGGTAAGGGTTTAAAGAAAAAAAGTGTACTATGATCATTACAAGGTAAACAATTATTGGGTGAAAATATATTGCTTTTTGCTTCACAAAAAATCCTTCTGATATACCAGAATTGACACATCTGATGGACTGCTTAGAGAATTAGCTCAAGAGCTTTAAAGAAGTTGATTAACAGGGAGCAGCGCCTTTTACCTTTTCAACATATTATCTTAACATATCTACTTAAACCCCTAAATTTGAGTGAAGGACTTAGGGGCTTAAGTAGGTAGAGAAAGAAAGTAGATATGACACAGGCACTGTACCTCCAGAAGCTCAGGCAAACTATTATCAGGGAAATTCCTTTGCTCCCTTGCATCTTCATGACTCCTAGCCTAAAACAGGACCCTGACATGATTGTACTCCTTTGATCATCCTTTAGATTTAAGATGGACAGAGAGATGCACCTGCAGGCTACACTTCGATCCTATTAGGCTACATCTCAGACATCTGTCTGTTCCCTAGAACTAAGGAATCTTTATGAGGGTCATTCCCTATGTCTCCAGGCAGACCCCACCAAATGCCTGAGTGATAACCACTCTAGAGTCACGCCCACACTATGACACAGCATTTGTTGCAAGACTATAAAAACCCCAGAATTGATGGGTTCTGGGAGCAGCCTTCCATCTTGCTGTTCCACCTTGCTATCCTCTTGGCCATTCTCAACATTGCCTTCCTAAATTAATAAATTTCTCTTTTTGTTTTTAAGCTAAGTTTTGGAGTCTTGCATTCTTGCAAAAGGTATCCTTCCCGAACCCCAGGGATACACATCTGAGCCCCCATAACAGATAAAGAAAAATGAGCATTTAAGCAGTGCAACAGAGAAAGTGGTGGCAATAACAGCAGAGCCAATGGATCCCAGCAATTGAGTTGGGGAATACTGAAATATCAGGCCAAGATGGTGAAGTAAGGAACACTTCAAGTCCAACAACCATCCTCCAAATGAGGGCAGAAGAACAAAAATGCCTTAAAACAAATAGCCTCCCCAGAGAGTTAGTAAAGGGATTAACTAAAAAAATGTTATCACAAAGGTCTTTAACATGGCATTTGAAGATTTGTTAATTTTCACTCCCAAATTAAAAATTAGTTATTTGCTTTTCATTTTTCATGGACACAAAACAACATACCCATCTATTTGCCACATTAATGAACAGAAGATACTAGAGACCTTGAAGAAACTGTTAATGCAAACAGAAGCACCACTCAACAGGACCTTAACATTTTAACACCTTTAATTCTACTGACATACAGTAGAATTGAACTAATTTATCATGAGACTTCATTGAATAGTTCCTCCATTTATTTATATGGAAAAATATTGACTAAGTACTTCCCTTCAAGTCATATCAACAAGCATTTATTATAGGAATGCAAAGAAAAACAATAGCTCAGCACACAATCTAACAGGAAAGGCAATCCGTAACTAATTATGTACAAACAAGATAAATTGGAGCTAATATTAAGAGAAAAGCCAGGGATTTAAGGGAGATTGGGAAAGACTTCTTGCATAAAGGGAGATTTTATCTATCATTTCAGGGATACCAAAGAAGGTAGAAGATAAAGATGTGAAGGGAAAGAATGAGACAGTAAATTAATTAGTGTCTTCTAAGACCTGAGTCTTTAATCTCAGCCCCTCTGAAAGAATCTCTCTAGAGAGTCTACTGATCTTGCTATGCAAATGCATCCCTAATCTGTGTTCCTTAACTCCACCCTCAGTTTTAGGGCTCCTGATACTGAGTCTGCTCTTCAGGGCTCTCTGAGTGACCCCACCAAAGGTATAGGTAAAGAGATCATAACCCACCCTGGTTCTACTTTTCTTCCTCTGGCCACATGTCTATAGGTCAGATTTGTAATCTTGGGCTGGAGAGATGGCTCACTGAAGTTTCTCCCTCAATTCTTCAACTCTACTTGGTCTAATGTTTTTCTTTACATTATTGTTTGATTAATTAAAGAGGCAGTCAACTTGTCCACCTTCCTCCTGTCCCACCATTTCTTTGAATCTCTTGATTCTTTCCTTTTAAACTTTCTTCATAATTTACCCTGAGGTTAAATTCATTTTATTTATGACTAATCCTTCACCTAATCTATCCATACATATTATTTCCCTACTCAGTTCTACCATTCTGTCCTGATTTCCTGTGGAATTGAATCATTTCTGCACAGAGCAGTGTGCATGTTTTCTATCCTCCATTGATTGATACATAGTAAAGTCAAGTTTGAGGGATGCCTGCTCTGCTTATCCTTTTTTTTTTTGTATTTGTCTAGTCTCCTGCTTATATATCTCTATTAGACAATATAATAACTGAGCAGAAGACCACCTACTCAAACGAATTTGGGGGTCAGTGTGGCAGAGGCTATTTTATTTCATCCTCCTGAGGTTGGGTACTCATGAGCCAATGATACAGTCAGCAAGCAAGTATAAGGAATGGGAGCAGGCAGGCTCCCGTTTATCCTAGTCCCTAATGCAAATCAGTCTTCCCCTCTTTCCCCTTTGGCTGGTTACTAGAGAGTTATAATCTAGTTATATAGTCAGCTGATTGGAACCAGTTTTTCATTACCCCAATCATTAACATGAATTTTAATCAATCAAACTGAAAGCAACTTACTTGTTATTCTCTTAAAATATTAATTGATCATGTGTTCCTCATCATGTCCTGCTGACATGGATGTGCGGAAAAGGAGCTTAATCTAGGAACATGAAACTTAACTCAATTATTTTTTTACTCCATTATGTGGACTTATGAAGAGTGCACCATATTGTCAGGACATGTTCCTCACAATCCCTCTTTCTATTTGCTATTTGGACTCCTCTGACTCCATGTTATAAATTTCTTCTAACTTCCTCAAGGTCTAAGTATTGACCCCCAGAGTCTAAGGATTTGTTCTCTTTTGTCACTTAATTGTTTAGGAAATATTAGCTGCATATTCTCAATTGTTCTTTGATTAAGTCCTATAAAGCAGAGTATTAATCAGGGAATTATTAACAAAGCTCTTTGGGTGCAAAGCAAGAAGAAATCAAGCTATTTCCACCAACTCCCAACAAACCATGCAACCCAGTTGCTGTCAAGTCAAGAATTCCACTTCTATAAATAGAAGAAATTAGTTCAATAATAATTGATTACATAGACTAACATTAGACTTCTTTGCATTTGAGTAACTTGTCCCCAATGACACAAACCCCATCTCAGAAATCATCTTCTAAGAGTCAGGGATGGATCTCCTCAGTAAATTTGCTCTATTTGTTTTAAGTTGCTTGTAAAGATCTTTGAGATGTCCTGCTAAAACATTTTACAAAGAAGATCTAAATATAAATTAGTATAGCTTTTAAGAACATAAAAGTAATAATACTTTTGTAGGTAGATTTCTCTGCCCCAGATTTTGTAAGAAATACAGAAAGTTTTGAGCTAAAATTCTAAGCCTAAACTTCAATTATAATAAATTAAAACTGTTAGTTTCATGGATCTTTACATCTGTTTCTACAGGACCTTGATAACTAAAACAAATCATTGATTAACAAAACCCCACATATTTTAAGTGTGCTAACTAGTTGTCAATAAATTATAGTCTTCAACTATGCGTTCACTTAATTATTTGAGACATGGAATGTTCACACCTTCATCTTACAAATTGCTCTCTTATTTTCCATTGGGCACTTGCTCTGATTCTAGAAAAATTGTGGTAAAACAGGGAAAAAAAGCAAGGAATAGACAACATCAACACTGGTTTTAGAGTGAATTGACTCTGTTCAACCTCAGGTGAGAGAGCAGTATTAACAAATACTGTGGGCCATTAATGTTAGAAGGATCCCTTCCCAGCCTGGGCTAATATTGTCCTTTCAACTGTTATAAGGATCTGCCCCTGTAACCACTATCATTCCTCTGAGTGTCTTGTGGTTTCCCTTGGTGAACAATATTCCAATTCAAAATATCAGTTGAGATCTCAAGAGCTTTTACCTTCAATTGCAAATCTTACTTACTAATCACAGCTTAGAACTAAAAAGTTTGCATTCTCAATAATTCAATTATATTGTCTCAGAATTCCATAATCCAACCCACCTTTTTTAATTCTTCCAAAACAGTGACAGATGTATCAATGAACTCTCAAGGGCCTTAGGCATGCCCTATCTTGTATGTTAAAAGGTCGAAGTAGGGAAACAAGACAGTTCTTAAACTCCAATTACAAAATAGATAGGAGATACAATTTACTTTACAGAAACATTCACATTAAAACTATTTTTTTCCAATACATACATTTTCTCTTCTTGTCATTGAGTCAGGAAAGGGTTAATATTGCTGCAGGCAGTTTATCTTATATTACATCTCTCTCTCTTATTAGTGGCAGTTTCATTTCAAGAGGCAGAGTTTGGGTTACTAGTCTTTTCTGTAGGAATAAAGAGATAAATATAGAAAGGGCAAGCATATATTCCCTTAAGAATTTATCATTACTTTCAAAATGGGGGAGTTCTGACTTCCACCCCCAATAGGGGTGGAACAACATATCAGAGGGTAACACTCCTATAATTTTTCTAGGGCCATTCTTATTCTTATCAGAGCAATGGGTAAACATTTTGTTGAGGGTAATTTGGTCTCAAGTATCAATTTTGATATTTCTTTCTTTAAAGTCTGTTTTTTTTTTCCTTTCTACCCTTCTCGAGGAAGGTAGATGCCATGGGGTATTGCAATCCCAATTTATTTCTAAGGCTCCCATAATATCCTGAGGAACCCTATAAATAAAGTGAGTCCTATTGCCTGAACCCATATTTTCCACCAACCCATGCTTTGGAATGATGTGCTTCAAAATGGTTTTGGCTATTACTTGGAAAGTTAAAGTAAGCCTCTACCAGCCCTTTCAAGTGATCTACTATTACTAGAAAGCATTTTACTCTCCCCCACAGGAGCCATTTTAGTGTGAAACTTAAAATTTCACAGACTTATGAATGTTAAAAATTTTACTCCACATTGAGGAATCCTCAAATTCCCTATTGAGAAACATTCCCCATTTTGATGTGAGAACTCACCAGGATCAGAAATGGGAGGAGCTCTATTCCACCAGTACTTAAGAATGCTTTAGGGCAGAAAACTCCTTGCTAAACAAAGAAAGTACTTGGATCCATGTTTATGGTGGAGCAAGGAGTTCTTTGAGCCAGGCCTGTTTTTAAAATTGATACAATGGGATGCTAGGTACCTAAAAGGGTCGGGCAAGTTTTCTCTTGATGAGATTAGTTGACTCAGCTGTGTTTTCTCTCCTTCAGACTCACTGAGGATCTTGGTCGACTTAGCAGGAATTCAGATGGGCAGTCCTTTGGAAAGTGTCTACAGTGATTGGTAGATGTAGGGATTTAGGGGAGGTGACATGGGAGAAAAACCCCTATATAAGAAAAAGCAGAATCTCTTGAGAGATATAGATCCTTTTGGAGAAATCCTGTTGGAGGATCTCTGATGAGGATCGCTTGGGAAGAATCTCTTGATAGAGGCTCTGGAGAAGGGAAGCTCTTGGAGGACAATCTCTAAGGAGGTCTCGCTGGAGATCCTCTAAGGGGACCCTGTCCCTCTGGAGGCTCTGGAGAGAAGCCCATTGGAACAGTCTCTGGCTGGAAGGCTCTCTGGTGAAGTCAGCTGAGATGGAGCTGGCCTGGTGTCACTAGAATCCTTGTTTAGGCAGACCTTGTGGTGAGTGTTAAAAGACTGACTGATTCTCTTAAGACTCAGGTCTAGGCCATATTGGCTTGAGGCCCTTCATAATTATTCCTTTCCTACTCTTTCTCCCTTTCTCTAATTCCTCATTATATTATTAATTAAAAATCTCTATAAAACCCAGTTGACTTGGGTATTTGAATAATTGGGAATATTTCCCTGGCGACCACCTTATATTTGATTTTAAAACCAAGACACTGTAGTGAAACATATTTTCTGTGGTCAAATTTACTCACCCTCTCTTATATCTATCACAATTTATAACCTCAACCATTTTAACTCACTACAGTTTATGGGCTTCACTATTTTAAATCTCACATTAGACACTTTAGAAGGTCCAAAAGCCTGGATGGTGACCTCCCAGTGATTGGCTTTTCATGACCTTATTCTTTTGTGAATAATACAGCCCTCACAAATCTACTTTGCTATGGTATTAATTACAACATATCCAAATCTTCTGAGTATAATTTCACATATAGTTTGAACCCCTAGATGTATCCCTTTATGTAAAGTGCTCATAATTTCCCCCATCACAGATTTATTAACCATAGAATTGTGGGA
Organism: Monodelphis domestica; assembly: GCF_027887165.1. NCBI lineage: Eukaryota > Metazoa > Chordata > Mammalia > Didelphimorphia > Didelphidae > Monodelphis > Monodelphis domestica. The sequence continues at coordinate 253,645,084 of NC_077229.1, forward strand.
ATAAAAACTCAGAAGAAAAACATATGAATTATCAATTGTTTATATGTGTTTATGATTTGGGGCTTTGGCTTTAAAAGAGTACTCTATTATAAAAATGAATAATATGGAAATAAGTATCAAGTGATAACACATGTATAATGCAGTGGAATTGCTTTTCAGCTCCAGGAGGGGAGAGAGAAGAGGGGAGAAAACATGAATCATGTAACTATGGAAAAATACTTTAAAATAAATAAATAAAATTTAAAAAGAATAATAATATTAAAAGGCAATTTGCCAAATATTAATAAAAGTTTAGTGATGATTAAAAAAATAAAAAGTAAAATTAAATAGTACTTACTTGAAAAGGGGAGCTAACAATCAAAGCTCCCCTGAGTGTTGATTTTGGCCTTTTTTCTGGATGATTCTTGTTTTCTCAGAGTTATTAATTTCTTTTCAATCCTTTCTAATTTTCAAGGAGTTGGACAGATTTGTTGTTTGTGGTTCAGCTTCACAGTCTGCATGTTTCTTGAGAGAAAAAATATTTAATTAACCTGACACCAAAAATAGTTGGTTTAAAAAAATCATTCTAGGTCTATACAATTTAATTCAAAAGGCAACAATATCCTGTTGAATATTTTGCTAGTAAAAAAAAAAGATAGATATATAAACTAGTGCACATTAAATTTTTATTATTTTTCCTATTCAAAAAGTCAAAACAGCATTGTTATATGAGATTATTTTCACCCTTTTTCTCTATTTTGTCTCAGCCTTTTTTTGCCTAAAAATGTCTGAGTTTGTGGTAAATAGGTATAATGAATAGAATTTAAGGAGGCACAGTTGTAGAATTGGTTGTAAAATTTTTCTTCATATTAAAATAGGCACTTTCAGAATATTTTGATGGTATTTTAATAGAACATTGGAATCTACCAAAGCAATTCTATGCATTCTTTTTTCTTATCATTGTGGAGAGATTGGATTTCTAAAAAAATTTCCAGATTTTATTTCCCAATTAAGTTTACCTTTCCTTGCCCCTTTTTGTCTACATATATTATAATTGAATTTTAATGAAGACTTTTTGTAAAAAGTAGTGGGTAAAGGGCTAGTCCAGAAAAAAAAATGTAAAAGGATAATATGGGAAACATATCTCAAGACAACACAATGTAGACAATGACCCCTTCAGAGGATAATCACTGAATGAAGAGCTGGCAAAAAGGCTTACGATAATTAAGGCCTTTGGAAAACCCTATAAAAAGCCAAAGATTTTTACAGTTAATTACAAACTTTTTAGCTAAGTATCCACATTGTCAAATGATTTTCTAAAAGACAAACAACAGGATTCAAAATATCAAATAAGCCGTGCTTGGCAGCTAGCAAATAAAGACAAATGCAATGCTTTATTTAGAGACATACACAGACAGAGGCATATACAAAAAAAAAAAATTTAGTTATGGATGCAAACCTCAGCATGTTCTCCAGACTCTGTCCCTCTATCATAGTAGATAATGCTAAGATCTGGGTGGGAGATGATGCCAATAAGGAAAGGCCTATATAAACAAGCACCTTTTTTAATGGGGTATTTGATAAGCAGAGAGGGGAGAGAGGTAGTTCTGGAGTGGCAAAAAGAACAGAAAAAAACAAGTCAGAAGCCACTGTTGAAACTATTTTATATTTCAGTTTTTTAAAATATATTGGTTTATGGTGACTTGTAAGAGGTACTGCCAAAACAGTTTGAGATATAGACCAATTTTTTTTTTAATTCCAAGATAATCTGTGATAGAAAACTGTTTCTAAAATAACTTTTTTTTAAAGGAATAATTGAATTCAGATTTTAGTTCACAACTGGCTCTGCTAAAATATTGATCAGAAGGGAGGGAAGACAGTTAAAGAAACATAATAACAGAACTGAGGATCCAATACTGAGAAATTGTAGGCCTAGAGATTTCTACATAACATTCCAATCTTCCTGCTTCAGCCTGTGAATGAAGAAGAAAAGCTAGGAAGACAGAAGGAAGAGTAAGATAATTAAGCCTCTTGTGGATGTGACAAAAGGAAACAGCTGGCAGGTAAGAAAAGCTACTCACAAGGGTTTGTGGATGCCAAGATGCCTAGTGGCTCTTGTAACCTAGGAGTTGGAATGAACTGCAAAGGAGAATTCCACTCAAAGCTTGAGAGGAAACATTTATTATCAAAAAATAATTTTGTTTTGAAAGCTTTTAAATTGTTATTTATTGCTTTTGTCTTCACATTACCTTCATTTCCAAATGTTTCCCTGTCTCCCTCCTCCTTTTCCCAGAGTTATCCTTTAAAAAATAAAAAAAAAGATTTAAAAGAGAGAGAGAAAAGCAGAAACTCTCATCAAAACTAATATATTAATCAAATGAATGTGTGCAGTCTTCCAGCTCTACAACCAAGAAAGGGAGGTGAATTTTCTGATCTCTTCTCCACAACTAAGCTTGGTCCTTGTAATTGAACAGCCTTCCACGTCATTTTGTTATGCTTGATTTTTCCATTTATATTTATTTAGTCAATGAGTGTACTGTTTTCCTGATTCTACTTATTTCAGCCTTCTAACTTCCTACGAGTCTTCCTAGCTATGCCTCTGAATTATTCATAAAAAATAACTAACCTGGATGAAGCAACTTCAAGCCTATAAAGCACTTACCATGTATTATCTCATTTGATATTCACAACACTTTGAAGCTATGATTAGCCCTGTCTAATGGATCAAAAAACGAAGGCTAGACAGGTTGGGTGACTTCTTTGGGGTCACTTAACCACTATGTGTCTGAGCCAGGATTCAAATGCCAGTTTACCCAACCCCAAATCTCACCCTTCATTCACTTGATGTGCTTCATTTCTTTATTCCTTCCACCATTAATTCCAGCTTCCAACTACCAGTGACTGCTGGACAGACATATCCAAGAGCTGAGAATACCAGTGCCTCCTAAACCACCACGTATGCTCCCAGCACATCCCCTACCCTGAGCCACCCCAAGAGGAACAATTCTGGGAGGGGAAGGGAGGAGGGCAAGTCCTCCCCATCAACTGCCCAGGAATGCTACCTACTGGACAAGCAAAACGGTTTAGCCAAAGTGAAAGGCAGTCTGAGGGAGCGACAGGCATGTGCCAGAGAGGCCAGACAAATGGCACCTCCTCAGGCAGCACCCCCATTCAGAAGTCAGTGCAGATCCCCCTGGACCTCTAGCCACAAGAATACTTGGCTCCATAGACCCCTGACAGCTCTGCTTCCAGCCCAGTGCAGAAAGCCATTGCCCAGAGAAATAAGCCTTGTGGAGATGGTGTGGTTTGTCTCTCTTTCTTCAAGTAGAAGGAGCAATTTCACCCATTTTACAGCTTTACCTGGGGGGCTTCTGTTCACACAGATTAATTTAGGAGCCATTTCTAGTTACAGCAGATAAGCACCAGAACCAAAAGCCAGTCCTTCTTAGCCCCCAAAGCACATCACCACATCCTTCACAAGATAGTGGTGAGGAAGGTTCTTGTAAACCTTAAAGCGTTATATGTAAATAAGTTATTGTTCTCATCCCCAGCTAGGAAGCAGATCAGAAAGTTTAGATATCTCCCAAACATTTTTTTTAACTCTTACCTTCTGTCTTAGAATCAATACTAAGTACTAAGGTCAGTAAGGACTAGGTGATGGGGGTTAAGTGACTTGCTCAGGGTCACACAACTAGGAAGTATCTGAGTTTAGATTTGAACCCAGGACTTCCTATCTCCAGATCTGGCTCTCTCCCCTGAGCCACCCAGCTTTCCTTCCCAAATTTTTTTTTTTATTATTGAAGGGGAAATAATTCAGTCATTTCCTTACTCCCTTTAACTGAATAAGAACAAATATATTACTATAATTTGGAGTGTACAGACATGGAAGTAATATTTTAAAATTAAGACTTTTGCTAAGCAACTAGGTTAGTCACAGCCTTAATTTGATGCAGATTAGGTAAAGGCCCTGAGGTTACTCTAGTAAATGTGCCCTGTATGTATAGTTACTGAAATAGTTTCCTATGCAATCACTAATTTGTTTACTTGCTAATTATATTTCTGCAGCAGCTCAGGATATTCTGAATATGTGAAATGAATCCTGTTATATAGACACTGGAAGGAATTGAAGAGATCAGGAAAATAGTGAAATTCCTCCCTCCTGAGAATGGAGTAGAGTTTGGGCTAGAAATAAAGACCACCTGTTTCGATTCTGATGACTAAGGTACCTTAAATGCACTCTCTGAATGCCTTTCTCTAACTTCAGGAGATAGTCACTGCAATGACATCAAATATCAGATCATATATATCATACATATCAAATAACTTGTAGCATTATTTCTATGAAATTTCCTTGCCTATATAATAACATTTCACTTCGTATTTTGTTTGAAACAATTAAATTTGGAGCAGAGCATGCCTGTATCATCCTTCTGCTCCAAAACTTGCCCCCCAAAGTGGTAAAAGGCTTCTCGTATTAACTTCTACTTTTCCTTTTCTCTTTCTGGCTAGAGTATCTTTATAAATAAACAAATATAATAAATATCAGAAACTGTTTACACAGCTGTTTTGAAACTTACCAACTCAACTGGCACAAACTTGACATAGAATTCTTTTCTGTGGTATTTTATGTTTTGTGTGAAGTAAAATCTGATATTTTCCATCCCTCGGTGTCTATTTGATCCAAGGCTCACTATTTCTTTGACTGAACAATAAAGTTAAGAGGTAAATCAATTCCAATCCAAATTATGATTAAAAGTTGCAGTTTCAGAATAACTTGGCCACTGGGTTGGACTCAACATCTAAATCACAGTTGTAGTCTCTATTGGCATTTAGCACAAGGAGGAGTTAATAGGGCTTAATTCTGTTGTATTGATTAATAGTGTCTGTGTAACACAATATGCTAGCTGGAGAGATGAGTCATTAGGACTGCCGAATTAAACTACCTCTGTGGTAGAGGCATGGAGAGAGAGAGGACTTGCAATCCAGGCATGCAACCAAGGTGAAGGACCTGATCTGCAAAATCAAGGAGAAGGATCCAAACAGAATGTTCCCAGGAGGAGGCGATTGAGCTGGCCAGGAGAAACTGAGAAACCACTGCTCTCTCTGAGGTTGACTGACCAAGAAAGGAGGCAAGCCTGGCTGTAGGGGGAAGAAGCTGAGAACTAATATTATTAACTTCTGTGCCAGGCTGAAGGACCCTTGAGGGGGGCTTCTGAAATTAGGCTGGGAGACCTTGGTGGCTTTGTGGAGAAGAAAAGAAGAATAACATTTGTCCTCCATCTCTCTGACTGTACCTCTGTCACAGTTGTGACTGGACTGGCTTCCCAAACCCTCAAATTCTCCTTAAAGTTTAGGGAAACCCTCATCCCTCTTTCCTCAGTTCTCTATCCTGTTGTTTCCCAATAAACCCCTTACCTAGAAATAAAATCAGAGTATCTTCATAGTCCACTGGGGGGGAGGGGCGAAGCCACAAGCTTCAAGAAGAAACTAGGAGGGAGAAGTTGGAAGAAGGGAGCGGGTTAAGGAGTGTGTGGGATCTGGGAGTGAAGGGAGGTGGAGGTTAGGAAATAGATTGATCTACTAGTCATCAATAGAGATCAGTAGGCAGACCCCAGAGCATTCCCCTGTGGCAGCATTTCTATCTCTCTATCTCTGTAGTACCTCCATCACCATTATAGCTAAGAAGCCCTCATGTGTGTCCTCTAGTAGCAGCCCTCTAGTCTCAAGCCAGAGTATATCAATCACTGCAACAAGAAATAGTGTCACTCAGATTACCATTTCTATTACAACTCCTTACTTTTTTTCTTTAAAACTAGGTTCAAATCTGGCCTCAGACACTTCCTAACTATGTGACCCTGGACAAATCACTTGACCCCCATTGCCTAGCCCTTACCAATCTCCTGCCTTGGAGCCAATACACTGTATTTATTCTAAGACAGAAGGTAAGTTTTTTTAAAAAACTATATACATATTATATGAAGTTTTTAAATCCTCCAACAAAAGTATTATACCATATTATAGATATATATAGAGAGAGATTATATATAACTCTAAGTATAACTCTACCTAGCTTTCATTTTATTTACTTTGGTATATTCAATTTTTTTCTCTAAAACTATAGGCATAGGGGGCAGCAGGATAGCTCAGTGGATTGAGAGTCAGGCCTAGAGACAGGAGGTCCTAGGTTCAAATTTGACCTCAGACACTTCCCAGCTGTGTGACCCTGGGCAAGTCACTTAACCCCCATTACCTAGCTATTACCACTCATCTGCTTGGAGCCAATACACAGTACAGACTCCAAGATGGAAGAAAGGGGTTTAAAAAAACAAAAACTTTAGGTATAAAGAGTAGGATAATGAAAGGGGGAAAAAAAACTGGTTTGGGGATTTCATAGGTCTGGAAAACTCCCAAGCTAACAACTTCTACCAAGAACTCTTCTATGTTTTTTGCCTACACATAGAAAATACCTTTTTGAAGAGTCTTTTTTGATAAAGCTCTGCTCTACCTAATTAAATTACATTTTTTTGTTCCACAAACAATAAACAAAGTAGGGTTTTATATTCTCTTCATCTTTCATTCAATTTCATTATAATATAATAAATGTAAATTTCTTTAGAAAAATTCTTAGCCTTTTACAAATTGTAAGTACCCAAGAGAACATCAGATAGTAGTGAAAACTACACCTAGTAGCAAGATTCTTTTAATGACCCTTTATCTTCTGTTAGCTTTTCTCTGAAATAAAGGCTCATCTTTTTTATAACACTATCCAAAACAAAACGAATGAACTAGTTGTAACAATAAAAGCAAAGAATGATGTTAAAGAAGTATATAAAGCATTTAAGCAATTTTATTATAGCATTATAAAAAACAGTGAACATGAAACTATAGAAAAGCATGAAAGGATTTATATCAATTGATAAGAAGCAAAGTAAGCAGAACCAGGAGAACAAAATTCATGCATGCAACAATGTAAATGAAAATAATAATTCTAAGGAAACTGAATATATTAAGACAAAAGAGGAATGTAGAAAATGAATCTTTCTCTGAGATGGAGGACTAGAAAAGTGGAACATTGAATATACTGTCAAGCAGTTAATATGTTGTTCAGTTTTTCTGGCTTGTTTTTCCCCCCTATTTATTTCTAGCTTTCTTTTTATTTTTTGTTCTTAGTTACAAAGAATGGTATTCCGATGGGGCAGGAGACAAAAGCCAGTACATTTTTGAAAATGAATATTATGTAAAAATAAAAGGTATCAAATGAGTGAGTCATACTAACATCAACTCATCTCTATGTCAGGAGAGACAAACCAGGAAACTATTATTCTTTAAAATACTATAAACAATAAATCTACTAACATAAATATTTCCTGGCATAAAACCTAAATTAATAAAGGAAAATTTAATTGACTTACTAAACAATGTAGCTAATATAAGAAATAAAACAGAAGATAAATAGGTAAAATGAAAAATAAAGGAATAAAAAACTTGCCAAAAAAGCAAGACCTACAAAAAGAATATAAAACAATGATCATGAATCTAACCTGATTGAAAAGAAAAAATAAAATTATCTAAATCTAATGTGTATTTAAATTTTCTAATTTCTTACATATCAATACAAATTTTAAAAACCATTTTCTTACACTTTGTGATCCATGTTCTCTCCCTTACCTTCTCTCCTCTCCCCAAGCTGGAAGATAATATGATGTAGGTTGTACTTGTATTACCTATCATACAATGCATATTTCCATGTTCATCACATGAAAGAAGATCCATATTGCTTACATTTGAGAAAAATTCATGGAGTATATAAAGTGAAGAAGGGCATGTTTCAATTTGCATTCAGACTGTCAGTTCCTTCCATGGGGCTGTGGATAGTCATCATGGGTCCCTTAGAGTTGTCCTAGGATAAACTGCATCTAATATATGTAAGTATATGCTATCAAAACTGTGAATTTAAAGGAAATAGATGGTTGAACATTGGATCTAGTCATGATACATGAGTTCAAATCCTACCTCTTCCACTTTCTATAAGAATGTGAGCAAGCCATTTAATCTCAATATGTCTCAGTTATATCATTTGTAAAATGAGGGTGTAATAACATATTCCTCTGCATTTCCATCCACCCTTGAATATATAGGTCCTATAACCTATATAACCTATAAAAGAATTGATAGTTTAAGCTAACATAATGCAAAATAGAAAAAATAAACAATATAACCTCAGAAAATGAACTGACACAAAGAAACTAACAAAAAAAGATCCAAACACAATTAAAAGTAAATTCTATCAAACTTTTAAAGAGTAATTAATATTCTATACAAATTATTCACAAAAAACCATTAGCAACATCATATTATGAAACAAATGTTGTTTTTATATGTAAATGAAGAAAGATAAAGTAAATAAAAAGAAACAGATGGAGATTGCTTAATAAACACAGAAACAAAAAATTAAGTAAAATCCTAGCAAAAATATTACAGCAAGTAATTGGATAAAGTTGGATTTATGAACTATGACTCAGTTAAAAAGGAGTTAACAATTAATCTAATCATTTTAAAAACAAAAAATTTGATGACAAAGTGCAGTTTTCACTATTGCATTTAAAAAATAAAGCATAGACACAGAAGAAAAACTTACTGATATTGAAAAAGTTATATATTTAAAAATAAAAGCCATCATTATTTACAGTAAGGCAAAACTCAATGCTTTCCCAATAAATTCAGGAACATGACAGCAATGATTTTCCTTTTTCTCACTCTTAATTTGAAATAAATTCTAGTGATATTAGTAATAGCAATAAGACAAATAAATAAAGAATTCCTATTTGCATGTAGAATCATTATTTACAAAACTTTACAGAACTGGCATTTTTCAAAAAAGAACATTGATAACAATAGCTTCAAATAAGTAGCATGATACAAATAAATTCACATGTCTATATAGCAGTAACAGAATCCAAGACCCCATTGTTTCGTGAAAGAACAATAAATTTAGAATCCAGGTACCTGAGTTTAGATTCCACATTTGACACTGTAAGATTTGGGGCAAGCCATTTAGCTTCATTGGACTTTAGTTTCTTTATCTGTAAAGCAAGGAAGTAGGACAAAATGACTTCACAGATTAATTTTATATTTAAATCTATGATCCTATAATATATCACCCCATTTCTACCAAGAAAAAAACAAAAGGGGAAATCCAATGCAAAATATATAAAATATCTGAGACAATATACTACATACACAAATACACTTATATGCACTCTTTAAAGAATTAATAACAAATAAATGGAAGACTACATATTGCTAGTGCTTTTTTGTGCCACTATATCTAAAACAATTATATGACCTAAAAGTATTTGTATTCTATACCAAGCTTCTAAAATATCACTTTAGAGGGTTCAACAAGTTAATCACAAAATTCATTTGTAAAGAAAAATTGTTAAATGACCTTATAAACTAGTAACCACTGTAATAATTTAGTGATTAAAAAAAAAAACACCAGTAAAACACACTAAATAAATGACAAGTAGAAACAATAATCATACTCCAGAAGATACTTCTGGGAAATCCAAGACTTTAGATTACTTGGGGAAAGTTTTTCTTTTGACCAGAACTGCTAGGGAAACTAAAAAACAATTTATTTAAAAATAATCTTTTTTTAAAAATTTAAACTTATAACACACTGTATATTAAGATGAGTTCAAAATGGATACTTAATTTAAATATAAAATGACTTCATAAAAAAAAGAAGAAAATAGATGGAAGTTTAACAACAATGACTGGGAGAAATTTCATAAAGAAACAAAGAATGAGAGAGAAAATTAAAAGTACATAATTTTGATTACATAATAACTTTAAAATTATCCATGGACAAAATCCATACAACTAGGATACGAAGGAACACTCAGTTGGGGAAAAGCTTTCTATTCGTATCTCTAATCAGAGTACCTGAGATCCAAAATGTATAAGTAATTAACATAAATACAGAAGGACATTCCCTAAGAGACAGGTGGTCAAAGGATAAGAACAAGTAAATCTTGAAAGTTTCTAATAGAGAAAAAATGTATCAAAAATATTTTTAAATTCTCAGTTATGAATTTTAACCAAAGGAAAGATTGCTCCAAATTAAAGGGAAAAAATGCAAAACAAAGCAAATCTATAATTTATTCAACAATTTGGCAGTGTTGATAAAATATATAAATGAAAAAATAGGTACATTAATATACTGAGAATGAGGCATAAGGTGAGGGAAGGTCTTGTATTACAAATAATTTTAGAAAGTAACTTAGAATCAAGCCAATGGTGGAACTAGAACGTCCATACCATTTGACTCATGGTATCCTCACTGTTAGCCTGACCCCCTTCAATGTCAAAGATAAATGGAAAAGTCGCACGTTAAGAGAAAATATTCAAACAGCATTTTTTTGTAATTGCAAAGACCTGAAAACAAAGTATATGACTATCAATTGAAGAATAACTAAACAAATTGTGATACAGATGTGTGATGTATACTATTTATGGTGAGAAGTGACCAAAAAAAACTCAGAAAAACATAAGAAATTGTAATTACAACAGAGTGAAGAACCAGGATATTAATATATGCAATGGCTATGGCAAGGTAAATAGAAGCAATAATAAAAATGACACTGACAAATAATAAAAAATGAATTGTTGTAGAAGCTAAGTGGGACAATAGAGTGCTGAACTTTAATTCAGAAAGACCTAAGTTCAATGCCTGTCTCAGACATGCTCTAGTTGTCTTACCCTGAAAAAGTAAATTAACTTCTCTCAGCCCCAGTTTCCTCATCAGTAAATTAAGAATGGTAATATTTCCTAGTTCACAAGGTTGTTAAGAAGATCAAATGAAAATTAATTGCAAACTTTAATGCACTATACAAATAAAACAACATCATCATCATAACAAATTAAAATTGCCAATGTGGCTTCATGTACATGCTGAGAAAATGCACCTTCCTTCTTTTATTAGAAAAGTAGGGGATTGGACTTCCGGGTAATCATGGCTGCAATCTAGATGCCACACGCTTCTTCTCCCCGGCACCGAACGAAATAGACGACATCAAAGGAGCATAAAAATCACCTTTGGCGGAACAGGACTCCCCAGTACCCCACAGAGGCGAAGGTACGTAGGGTTTGAACATTTCCACACTATAATAAGAAGGAGGAAAAGCTTGCACAGAAACCTGAACTGAGCCGCCCATCCCCCCCACCTCCCCCACCAAACCAGAGAGAGCTACCAGAGTGCTCACTGGAACACCTAGTGAGTGGTGAACATCTCTGTCGGGGGGGGGGGGGGGTTGGCACTCCAGGGTCCTTGGGATCTGGGGATTGCCAGGAAACAACGTCTCAGAGCGGTTTCACAGGAGAACCCGGCGAGGGCTGCAGAGCCTTACTCGGGGTGGTTGCACTGAACATCTGGGCGGAGCTAAACACCAGGGGCAGTTTGGATGTGATCAGGGGCCCAGCGCTCTAAGAAACCTTGGAGGCTGGGAAGAACTAGACTGAGGCAACCTAAATTCACAGAAAACCCGTCCATATCACCCAGACCCCAGACCAAAAAGAAAAGGGGAATAAAACCACCAAAGGGATGGCTCACATGGCCCAAAATCAAGCCTCCAGGAAGAAAGGGAAAAAGGTGACTATTGAAAACTTTTATGGTGGAAGTACCCAAGGAAAAGAAGAGAATGAGGAGGAATATCCAAAAAAAATCAGAACATGCCTCCCAAAATGGAAACTATCAACAAGCTCTGGAAGATCTCAAACTGGAACTTATCCAAAAGATGGAAACCTGGAAAGAAAAATGGGAGAAAGAGATCAGCAGTCTGACAGATAAGACTGCTCAATTGGAAAAATAGCTCAAAGCATCCAATAAAAGGACTGACAAAGCTGAAAAGCAAAACCAGTCCCTAACGAACAGAATTAGGCAACTCAAAGAAAGTGAGATCATAAAACAGCAACAATCAATAAAGCAAACCCAAAAAATTAATGAATTAGAAGAAAACATAAAATATCTCACTGAGAAGGTCACAGATTTGGAAAACAGAGGGAGAAGAGACAACCTCCAAATTATCAGTCTCCCAGAAAAACCAGAGATAAACAATAAACTCGATATTATTCTACAGGAGATTATAAAAGAAAATTGCCCGCATGTTCTGGAGCAAGGGGGCAAAATAGAAATAGAAAGGGTTCATAGAACACCCTCTATACTAAATCCCCAAAATACAACCCCTAGGAATGTAATTGCCAAATTCAAGAGCTTCCAAGAAAAGGAGAAAATCCTACAAGAAGCCAAGAAGAGGAGCTTCAGATATAAGGGGGCTCCCATAAGGATCACACACAACCTAGTGGCTAACACACTAAGAGACCACAAAGCATGGAACACAATATTTAGAAAGGCAAGAGAGCTGGGTCTCCAACCAAGAATCAACTACCCAGCAAAACTGACTATATACTTCCAGGGGAAAGTATGGGCATTCAACAAAATAGAAGATTTCCAAGCATTTGCTAAGAAAACACCAGAACTTAGTGGAAAATTTGATATCCAAGCACAGAAAGCAAGAGAAACATGAAAAGGTAAATATGAAAGAAAGGGAAAAGGAGATAAATCTTATCTTTTCCTTTAAGTCAAACTCTCTTCTATAAGGACTACATTTACATCAAGTTATATATATTAATATGTGGGGAAGATGTTTTGTGTAACTCTCAAAAATTGTAGCATCATAAGAGTAGTTAGAAGAAACATTCATAGAGAAAGGTTGGGGCATTAAGAAGATTTGGGGAAAGTGGGGGAAAAGAAAAGAAAAGGGAGGGGGGAACCATCGATAACACTAAGATTTACTTCAAGAAATAGGGGGGAACTTAATAGAATAATCTTTCCCATATAAAGATAAACATGGGAAGGGGAGGGGAAGAACTCTCATATGAGAAGGAGACGAAGAGAGCGTGAAGTAGAATTACTTAAACCTTACTCTCAGTGAAATCAAATCTGAGAGGGAAGAACATCTAGATCCAGTGGGATCCTGAATTCTATCTTATCCATTAGGGCAAGAAAGAAAGGAAAATTAAGGGGGGGGGTGGAGTATAAAAAGGGAGGGAAGGAAAGGGGGGAGGGGAAGAGAATATAAAAAGGGAGGGGTTAGAAGGAGAAGCATCTCAAGGGAGGGGACTAGGGGGAATGACCTAAATTAAATCACTGGTTCAAAAGGAGATAGCTAAAGAAGAAAGGTCAGAACTAGGGGAAGATACCAAAATGCCAGGGAATCCACAAATGACAATCATAACTTTGAATGTGAATGGGATGAACTCACCCATAAAACGTAGACAAATAGCAGATTGGATTAGAACCCAAAACCCTACCATTTGTTGTCTTCAAGAAACACATATGAGGCAGGTTGACACTCACAAGGTTAGAATTAAAGGTTGGAGTAAGACCTTTTGGGCCTCAACTAATAGAAAGAAGGCAGGAGTTGCAATCATGATATCTGACAAAGCCAAAGCACAAATACACCTGATCAAAAGGGATAGGGAAGGTAAATATATTCTGCTAAAAGGAAGTATAGACAATGAGGAAATATCACTAATCAACATGTATGCACCAAATGGTATAGTATATACATATAAATTGCCTAGACTAACAGAAGAAGAAATAGATTTCTTAAATAATCCCATATCAGAAAAAGAAATCCAACAGGCCATCAAAAAACTTCCTAAGAAAAACTCCCCAGGGCCTGATGGATTCACCAGTGAATTCTATCAAACATTCAAAGAACAGCTAACTCCAATACTATACAAACTATTTGACATAATAAGCAAAGAGGGAGTTCTACCAAACTCCTTTTATGACACAAACGTGGTACTAATTCCAAAGCCAGGCGGGCCAAAAACAGAGAAAGAAAATTATAGACCAATCTCCCTAATGAATATAGATGCAGAAATCTTAAATAAGATACTAGCAAAAAGACTCCAGCAAGTGACCAGAAGGGTCATCCACCATGATCAAGTAGGATATATACCAGGGATGCAGGGCTGGTTCAATATTAGGAAAACTATCCACATAATTGACCACATCAACAAGCAAACCAACAGGAACTACATGATTATCTCAATAGATGCAGAAAAAGCCTTTGATAAAATACAACATCCATTCCTACTAAAAACACTAGAAAGCATAGGAATAGAAGGGTCATTCCTAAAAATAATAAACAGTATATATCTAAAACCATCAGCTAATATCATCTGCAATGGGGATAAACTAAATCCATTCCCATTAAGATCAGGAGTGAAACAAGGATGCCCATTATCACCTCTATTATTTGACATTGTATTAGAAACACTTGCAATAGCAATTAGAGAAGAAAAAGAAATTGAAGGCATTAAAATAGGCAAGGAGGAGACCAAATTATCGCTCTTTGCAGATGACATGATGGTCTACTTAAAGAATCCTAGAGATTCAACCAAAAAGCTAATTGAAATAATCAACAACTTTAACAAAGTTGCAGGATACAAAATAAACCCACATACGTCATCAGCATTTCTACATATCTCCAACACAGCTCAGCAGCAAGAACTAGAAAGAGAAATCCCATTCAAAATTATCTTAGACAAAATAAAGTACTTAGTAATCTATCTCCCGAGACAAACACAGGAACTATATGAACACAACTACAAAACACTTTCCACACAACTAAAACTAGACTTGAACAATTGGAAGAACATTAACTGCTCATGGGTAGGACAAGCCAATATAATAAGAATGACCATCCTACCCAAACTCATCTCTCTATTTAGTGCCATACCCATGGAACTTCCAAAAAAAATTTTTACTGATTTAGAAAAAACCATAACAAAGTTCATTTGGAAGAACAAAAGATCAAGGATATCCAGGGAAATAATGAAAAAAATACAAAGGAAGGGGGTCTTGCAGTCCCAGATCTCAGACTATATTATAAAGCAGCAGTCATCAAAACAATTTGGTACTGGCTAAGAGACAGAAAGGAGGATCAGTGGAATAGACTGGGGGCAAGCGACCTCGGCAAGACAGTATATGACAAACCCAAAGATCCCAGCTTTTGGGACAAAAATCCACTATTTCATAAAAACTGCTGGGAAAATTGGAGGACAGTGTGGGAAAGATTAGGTTTAGATCAACACCTCACACCCTACACCAAGATAAATTCAAAATGGGTGAATTACTTGAACATAAAGAAGGAAACTATAAGAAATTTAGACGAACACATAATAGCATACATGTCAGAACTTTGGGAAGGGAAAGACTTCAAAACCAAGCAAGAATTAGAAAGAGTTACAAAATGCAAAATAAATAATCTGGAATACATCAAATTAAAAAGGTTTTGTACAAATAAAACCAATGTAACTAAAATCAGAAGGGTAGCAACAAATTGGGAAACAATCTTCATAAAAACCTCTGACAAAGATTTAATTACTCAAATTTACAAAGAACTAAATCAATTGTACCAAAAAATCAAGCCATTCTCCAATTGATAAATGGGCAAGGGACATGAACAGGCAGTTCTCAGCCAAAGAAATTAAAACTATTAATAAGCACATGAAAAAATGCTCTACATCTCTTATAATCAGAGAGATGCAAATCAAAACAACTCTGAGCTATCACCTCACACCTAGCAGATTGGCTAACATGACAGCTATGGAAAGTAATGAATGCTGGAGGGGATGTGGCAAAGTGGGGACACTAATTCATTGTGGTGGAGTTGTGAATTGATCCAACCATTCTGGAGGGCAATTTGGAACTGTGCCCAAAGGGTGATAAAAGTCTGTCTGCCCTTTGATCCAGCTATAGCACTGCTGGGTTTGTACCCCAAAGAGATAATAAGGAAAAAGACTTGTACAAAAATATTCATAGCTGCACTCTTTGTGGTGGCCAAAAATTGGAAAATGAGGGGATGCCCATCAAATGGGGAATGGCTGAACAATTCGTGGTATATGTTAGTGATGGAATACTATTGTGCTAAAAGGAATAATAAAGTAGAGGAATTCTATGGAGACTGGAACAACCTCCAGGAAGTGATGCAGAGCGAAAGGAGCAGAACCAAAAAAACATTGTACACAGAGACTGATATATTGTGGTACAATCGAAGGTGATGGACTTCTCCATTAGTGGCAATGCAATGTCCCTGAACAATCTGAAGGGATCTAAAAAATACTATCCACAAGCAGAGGATAAACTGTGGGAGTAAAAACACCGATGAAAAGCAACTGCTTGACTACAGGGGTTGAGGGGATATGACTGAGGAGAGACTCTAAATGAACACTCTAATGCAAATACCAACAACAGGGAAATGGGTTTGAGTCAAGAATACATGTGAAAACCAGTGGAATCATGTGTCGATTGTGGGAGAGGGCAAGGTGGTGGGAGCGGGGTGGGGAGGAAAAGAAAATGATCTTTGTTTCCAGTGAATAATGTTTGGAAATGACCAAATAAAATAATGTTTAAAATTTAAAAAAAAGAAAAGTAGGGGATTATGGATATGCAATATTGAGTATATTCTTAAACAAATAGTAAATGTTTTCTTTAGTATTCTATACCCAGTTTAGCTATCAGAGTTTCCTTTATCTACTGTATCTTAGAGACACTGCTAGTTGAAACTTGAGTGAATCTACCTCACCATTAATAAAAAGACTAGTCAGGTGTCTCTAAGTACCCCCTTCCTCTTATTAATTAGACAGAGACTAACAATCATAGGCTTCATTAATTAGGAACAAATTATCATTTATTTCTTCATTAACACATTGGAAGACAAGGATGTTTCAGAATAGAATATTTAACAAAAGGTCATCTCAGGTTGTAAAATGAACTTAAATGATCTTGAATGCTATATGGAGATGAGCGTGAGACTATAGCACTTAACCATGTTTCTCCAGCTCAGTGATTCTCCAAAATTTTCCTCCATTATGGCCTTCTTTCTCCTTATATTCCCACACTAAGTGTTAAAGAACAACTTTCCATCCTCAACACCACTGGCATTTTCCTAGTACTGAAATTCCAGTGCATAATTTTTTTTTCCTACGGAGGGCATCTCTCATTCATAAAGATATCATTTCGCATAACATGATTGTAAAGTGTAAAAATATACACCTGTCTTTTTTCTCCTAAGGTACATGATAAATAAGTGTTATCAAGCCATGTTATAATCCTCTTGGAAAGTCAATGAACTTGTCACAATTATAAGAAAACCCCAAATGTAATGAGCAAATAAATATCATATATGATTGATTACATATGATATGATTATATGTGAAACTCAATTATAATGAAGAAGGTCTGCACTCCCTTCATTCATATTTGTCATTTCTGTTCTCTCTGACACCATGCAGGCAAGAGAAAGGTAGTTATCAGATTGGTAAGGTATATTCCATATTGTGGACTAATTTCTGATTTGCAATTTGAAGACAAATTCATGACTGAAACACATCTAATGTCTCAAGAATAAAAGGTAATCCCAGACAGTAGATATCAATGATGCTCAGACTCCTGTGGTTTCAATACAAACAATATGAAATCATTTCTCCCAGAATGACACAGCTTTGTCTACATGACAAGAATATTAAAATACAATCTCTTTGTATCTATGACTCCTACCATTATGTGTAAACTTTTCTTTCTCTGCATTTCAATTCCAAGAATAATATGCCAGCTGGGGGGAGGGGTGGTTGAAGATCCACAAAAGAGACAAAAGAGAAGTTGAAAAAAAAATGAAAGTTACACAATGAAAAGAAGAGAAATAAAAGTCTCATTACACTGAAAAGACTTTAAAGGAGCTCATGTGAATTAAAATTCATTCAATTAATGAAAAGGAGTAAAAATGAAAAGATAAAAAGTCTGGTCAGACAAATTTTTAAAAGGAAGAAATTAACAAAAAATAGTATTTGAGATTCTAGATATTTTTTTTCTCAAAAAAAGAAAACCACAATAAATCAGATTCCTGCATATGGCTACTTGAAGATGATACTATAAGGACATGACCCTTCCTAGAAGATGAGTAAAAACTCAATTTGTTGGGTATTAGGAAATTATTCAGCCTCCCAGAATGAAACAAAGACTCTGGTAGTACTCCAAATCCAGAAGTTACTCCTTGATTATATGTCCATTAAGTATATGCACATTTAGAAATATCACTGTGCATATACAAAGCACAATGATGAGTGCATTGGGAGCTAACAAAAAATGACTCAGACAATAGTCCTACCTTAGAGTAGCCATTATTATTACTGAGCCTGTGTATCTGAGGAGATAGAAGGATGTTGGTGCTTATAATGGAGACAGGGAAGTGTGGAAGAAAATGGATTGGATGCAGAACAAAATAATGAGTTTCATTTTGAACAAAATGATTAAGAGATAACCATGAACATTCACTTGAAATATTCTGTTAGTATATGGAAACATATGGCTGGAGTTCAGGAGAGATGCTTGGGCTATATATACAAATCTGTGATTCCTCTCCATAGAATGATAATTAAAGCTATATAGTTAGTAAGGATACTAAGTGACAGCATAGAGAGGGAAGAAGAAGGTCTCAGAACCGAGTTTTGACTTATACTCAAAGTTAACAAGTATTATATGTATAAAAAAAACTAGTTAAGAATAGTGAGAAAAACCAGTAAGACCAGCAAAAAGAGAATTGAAAGAGAATAGCAACATTTAAGTACAGAAAAGAGATAAAATTGGGGGGAGGGATAGAAAATGAAGGGGAAGGGTCATCAATAGCGTCAAATACTACAGAGAGGTAAAGAAGTGTAATTACTGAGTAAATGGAATTAAACATGGCTAGTCAATGATCACTGGTAATGAGAAATGATGTGATCTGTATGATAGACAACTTCTCATTCTTTTAG
The DNA here is from genome assembly GCF_027887165.1 of Monodelphis domestica. Classification (NCBI taxonomy): domain Eukaryota; kingdom Metazoa; phylum Chordata; class Mammalia; order Didelphimorphia; family Didelphidae; genus Monodelphis; species Monodelphis domestica. The sequence goes on from NC_077229.1 coordinate 253,663,951, forward strand.
AAGATCAACTCATTTTCTCCTCTATAATCCTATGCCACTTCTCTTGTTCTCCTTGGTTCCTACAAACATACATAGAAGAACTTAGTGGTGAGAGAATTCAAAACCATGCCAAAGAAAGATCACTTGAAGAAACCACATATGTTTAATTCAGAGGTGGAAAAGCTCTAAAGGACACCTATTCGTCTCCATTTATAACTGGAAGGTAATAAATGATAGAAGAGGAAGTAGAAGTGTTTTACTTGGCTTCAGAAGGCAATTTTGGTCCAAATTTGTGGAATGTAAAAGAAACAGATTTTACATCGATGTCATTAATAAATCAATATTTATTAAGTTCCTATTATATGTCAAAAATTGTGTTAAATGCTAGGGATACAAAAAAGCAATCGTTGCCCTCAAGAAATTAACGATCTGGTTTTAGACATTGAGAGATGTCTAAAATGAACTAGGTTGGGAGGAAGAACATAATATCAGGAGCCTTCTGAATCTCCTTCCAACAAATCATTACAAAATGTTTCAAAAGGATAGAAATCAAAACCGGATGAGTAAAGGGGCTCTCTGACTAGCCACAGCATGAAAGGTAGGAAGAGAGTAGAGATTCCCACGCTATAAGGGGGCAAAAATCCCAAGGCAAAGACCTAGCTGATCATCCTTCCTCAACACCACCTATAGCTCCATATTTGAGCAAAGGTCAGTAAAAGCTTGAAATTCTTGGGGTCTGGCTGAAAACACCACAGACTTATGCCCTGAGTGCTGTGCCAGGCATTGGCAGTGAGACTCAAGGCTACATAACACAGAGCATGGTCCTTGAAGTAGGGGCAACAATGTGGCAGGCCACAGTTGAGGTAGCAGGGGTGGGGAAGATAAGCTCTGAGCAAAATATAGGGTAAAGTTGAAAATTCAAGAGGCTATAGAAGAGGAAGGTAGCCTCAGGGCAAAAGGCTTCAAAGCACCCTACACAAAAAAGCATCACAGATCTAGTCCCTTCCTTCACTTGGGCCTCTAACAGGAAGGGAAGATAGTCTCAAGGCAAGCTCCTGTGAGACAGAAGCTAAGAAAACAGTAACCACCAGCATTCAAGAATTGCAATCCTCCTGTAGCAAAAGGGCTAAAGAAAAGCAAAAAAAAAAAAAGCTCTTGACTGAAAATTTTCTGTGGAGAAAAAGAGCAAAATTCAGTGAGAAGAAAGTGAGAAATAGGCATCCAAACTTCTCCCCAAAAATGGAAATTAATCACAAGATCTGGAGAAACACACAAAGGAGTTCAAGCACCAGGTAAGAAAGATAGAATAAAAATAGGAAGAAAAGTAGGAAAAAGAAATGAAAGTCAAACAAAAAGAAAATAACAGCTTAAAAGATAAAACTGCCCAAATGGAAAAAGAGGCATAGAAATCAAATGAAGTAATAAGCAAATTGGAGGTCAGAATTGACGTGCTGGAAGCCAGGAAAAGGATAGACCAAACTTAAAATCAAAAGATCATTGCTGAAAAATCAGCATTTAAAGACTAGAATTGGGCAAGTAGAAGCTAATGATCTCATGAAATAGCAAGAATTAATAAAGCAAAATCAAAAGAATGAAAAAATAGAAGTAAACAGGAAATATCTCATTGAAAAAACAATTGACCTGGAAAACAGATCCAGGAGAGACAATTTGAGAATTATTGAACTACTTGAAATCCTGGAACAACAACAACAACAAAGCCTTTACATCATAGTACAAGAAATTATCCAAGAAAACTGCCTAGATATTCTTGAACAAGAGGGCAAAATAGACATTGAAAGAATACATAGGTCACACATAAATTCCCAAAAGACAACTTCCAGGATTGCTAAAGCCAAATTCAAGAGCTTCCAGGTCAAGGAAAAAATACTGCAAGCAGGGAGAAAGAAAGAATTCAGATACCAAGGAGCCCTAGTCAGGATTTAAAAGGATCTGTTATCTTCCTCACTAAAGGACTGCTAGGCTTGGAATATTATATTCAGGAAGGCAAGAGAACTGGATCTACAACCAAGAATCACTCACCCATCAAAATCTACAATATACTTTCAGGAGAAAATATGGATATTTAATAAAATAGAAGATTTCTAAGCATTCTTAAAGAAAAGACCAGAAATAAATGGAAATTTTGATGTCTAAATACAAAATTCAAGTTAACCATAAAAAGGTAAACAAGAAAGATGAGAAGAAAAAATTTAAGAGCTTCAATAAGGTCAAATTGATAATATTCCTATATGGAACATGGATATAAATTTTCCCCTGATTGCCTGTATTAACAAAAAAGAGAAAGAGGAGATTAACAAATTGTGCATGCAACTAAAAAAATCACTAAAGAACAAATTAAAAACCCTCCAATAAAGACCAAATTAGAAATCCTAGAAATTAAAGGAGAAATTAATAAAATTGAAAGTAAAAAAACTGTTGAACTAATAAATAATTCTAGGAGCAGGTATTTTGAGGAAAAAAACAAATGAAATAGATAAAGTGTTATTTAATATAATTTTTAAAAAGAGAGAACCAAATTAACTGTATCATGAATGAAAAGGGTGATCTCACCTCTAACGAAGAGAAAATTAGTGCAATTATTAAGAGCTATTTCACCCAATTATATGACAACAAATATGGCAATCTAGGTGAAATGGATGGATTTTTACAAAAATATAAATTGCCTAGATTAACAGAAGAGGAAATAGAATGCTTAAATGATCCTACTTCATAAAAAGACATTGAACATACCATCAAGGAACTCCCTAAGAAAAAATCACCTGGGCCAGATGAATTAATAAGTGAATTATAACAAACATTTAAAGATCAATTAATGCCAATATTCTACAAAATATTTGACAAAATAGGCAAAAAAGGAGTCTCACCAAATTCTTTTTATGATACATATATGGTACTGATTCCCAAGCCAGAAAGACCACAAACAGAGAAAGAAAACTATAAACTAATATTCTAAATGAACATAGATGCAAAAATATTAAATAAAATACTAGCTAAAAGGCTACAGTAAGTTATCACAAGGATTATTTACTATGACCAGGTGGTATTTATACCAGGAATGCAATGATGATTTAGTATTAGGAAAACTATCTGCATAATTGACCATATCAACAAACTAATAGAAATCCTATGATTATATCAATAAATGCAGAAAAGGCCAATGACAAAATACAACACCCATTCCTATTGAAAACACTAGAAAATATAGGGGGAAAGGGCCTTTCCCCAAAATAATAAACAATATTTATTTAAAATCATCAGCAAGTAGCATCTGCAATGGTGATAAGTTGGATGCTAACTGTGATATTGAAATCACTTTAAAAGACTGATATATATTAATTTAAGGTCGCCAAGGAATTCACTTATGTAATTCCTAAATGAAACACTCAACTCAGCTGCCAAATTTTTATGCTGTTTTACTTACAACATGAGGAAGAAAGTATGAGAGAGAGAGAGAGAGAGAGAGAGAGAGAGAGAGAGAGAGAGAGAGAGAGAGAGAGAGAGAGAAGTAAAAAGGGAGAGAAGGAAAGAAGTTTAACTCAGAACCACTCTGGCTCAAGCTGAGCCAAAGTGGGCATTAAAGCCTTGGATAGCCAAGGCAGGGAAAGAGATCAGTCATTATCACTCACATTACCATCTGAAGGAAAGCAATCTGTAGGGCTCCTTCAACTGCAAGCACCAGCCTTGAACTGACTCTAGCCCTCCTCCCAGGAAGTCCTGAGAACTCCAGAGGCTTTTCTCTACCTCACTTCCTGCATCTCACAAGTGCCAATAGTGGCTCTATCTAGACCTAGGACCACGCAGAGGTCTGTCCTTTTTTTGCACATGTCTGTTGAAGACCATATTCTCAAATAATTAAATCTTGAGTTTGCTGCAGCCCTTCCTAATCTTGTTACACTGAGTAGGGTGGAGAATGTAGTTTCCAAGACCTGATTCTGTTATTCCAAGTATCTCTATTGTTATTGATCAGGAAATAGCTAAATTCCATCTTCTAAAGAATGGTCTGAATAGGGTGGAGTAGTTTTAAAATTCACACTTCCCAATAATATCAGGAGTGAAGCAATGATACCCGTTATCATTACTACTGTTTAATAGTCTACTAGAAATGCTAACAGTAGCAATTAGAGAAGAAAAAGAAATTGAATGGATCAAAGTAGGCAATGAGGAAACTAAACTATCATTCTTGCAGATGACATGACAGTATAACTAGAGAATCTGAGAAAATCAACTAAAAAGCTAGTAGAAATAATCAATAACTTTAGCAAAGTTGCAGGGTATAAAATAAATCCCCATAAATCATCAGCATTCCTATATGTTTCCAACAAATCCAGCAGCAAGAATTAGAAAAAGTAACTCCATTTATAATCACTCTAGACCAGCGGTTCTCAACCTGTGGGTCGCAACAATGAGAATACATAATGCATATCAGGTATTTACATTCTGAATCATAACTGTAGCAAAATTATAGTCTTGAAGTAGTCACTAAAATAATTTTTTGGTTTGGGGTCACCGCAACATGAGTAACTGTATTGCGGGGTCACGGCATTAGAAAGGTTGAGAACCACTACTCTAGACAATATAAAATACCTGGGAATCTACTTGTCAAGACATATTCAAGAATTATATGAATACCACTACAAAACACTCTTCACACAAATGAAACTAGATCTAAAGAATTAGAAAAATATCAATTGCTCATGGGTAGGATGAGCTAATATAATGAAAATGATAATACTACCTAAATTAATTTACTTATTCAGTGCTATATTTATCAAACTATAAAAACACTTTTTATAGGATTAGGAAAAAAATTTAATACAAAGTTCATCTGGAAGAACAAAAGATCAAGAATATCAAGGGAAACAATGAAAAAAAAGTGTGATGGATGTAGGTCTAGCGTTATCTAGTTCTTAAACTATGCTATAAAGCAGTGATCATTAAAACAATATGGTACTGACTTAGACATAGAAGGGTGGATCAATGGAATATATTAGGGGTAAATAACCTCAGCAAGATAATATTCAATAAATCCAAAGATTCCAGCCTTTGGGACAAGAGCCCACTATTTGACAAAAACTACTGGAAAAATTGGAAAACATTATGAGAGAGATTAGTTTAGATCAACATCTTATGCTCTATAACAAGATAAATTCAAAATGGGTAAATGACCTAAGTATAAAGAGTGAAATCATAAATAAATGGGGTGAACATAGAATAGTATACCTGTCAGATCTACAGGAAAGGAAAAAAAATTTGAGATAAAGAATATTATAAAATATAAAATGAATAATTTTGATTACATTAAATTAAAAAGATTTTGTACAAACAAAACCAATTCAACCAAAATTAGAAGGGAAGCTACAAATTGAGAAAACATTTATACCAAAAACCTATGACAAAAGTCTAATTTCTCAGATTTATAAGGAGCTAAGTCAATTGTACAAAAAATCAATTCATTCCCCAGTTGACAAATGGTCAAGGGACATGAATAGACAGTTTTCAGATAAAGAAATCAAAACTGTCAACAAGCCCATGAATACTTTTTTTTAATCCCTCATACTTAGAGAAATGCAAATCAAAACAATGTTAAGGTACCACCTCGGGGCAGCTGGGTGGTTCAGTGGATTGAGAGCCAGGCCTAGAGACTGGAGGTCCTAGGTTCAAATCTGGCTTCAGACACTTCCCAGCTATGTGACCCTGGGAAAGTCACTTAACCCCCATTGCTTAGCCCTTACCACTCTTCTGCCTTGGAGCCAATATACAGTATTGACTCCAAGAAGGAAGGTAAGGGTTTAAAAAAAATTAAATTAAAAAATTTATAAGAGGTACCATCTCACACCTAGCAGATTGTCCAATATGACAGTAAAGAATAATAAAAGTTTGAGAGGATTTGGCAAAATTAGCATATTAATGCATTACTGGTAGAGTTGTGAATTGACCCAAACATTCTGGAAGGCAATTTGGAACTATGCACAAAGGGCTTTAGAGAAATGACTACCCTTTGATCCAGTCATATCCCTACTGGGTTTGTACACAAAAGAGATAGTAAAGAAAGATATTTGTACAAAAATATTTATAGTCATGCTCTTTGTGGTGGCAAAAAAATTGGAAAATGAGGGAGCGTTCCTCAATTATGGATTGGCTGAACAAATTGTGCTATCTGATGGTGATGGGATACTATTTTACTGAAAGGAATGATGAACTGGAGTATTTCCATGTGAACTAGAAAGACCTCCAGGAATTGATGCAGAGTGAAAGGAGCAGAAACAGGGACTGATATACTATGGTACAATCAAATGTTATAGACTCTTTTACTACTAGAAATACAATGAACCAGGACAATCCCAAGGGATTTATGAGATAGAATACTATCCACATCCAGAGAAATAACTGTGAAAGTAGAAACACAGAAAATCATATGATCGATAACATGGTTCAATGGGTATGTCATTGGGGATTTGGGCTTTAAATGATCACTATCACAAATATTAATAATATGGAAATAGATTTCGAACAGTGATACAAGTATAACCCAATGGAATTGCTTGTCAGCCCCAGAAGGGGGGAGGGAAGAGAAAGAACATGAATCATGAAACTATGGAAAAATATTCTAATTAAATAAATGAAATTAAATGCTAGGGTACTTCAGAAATTAGGAATTCTTCCTTGTTGGATATGTTCAAGTACCGGCTTTATGACCAGTTGATGAGGTTTTGTAAATGTAATAATGCTATGGAGATTCCTATATAATTTTTCTTGGATTTGATTATTTCTGAGGTCTTATTCGATTTTGTGATTCTATAATTCTATGTTCTTTCTCTAAACTTTATGAAGTTTACTGTTATAAAGTTTACAAACTATGTCAAACACTTCTTTTTCTTTTCTTTCTTATATATTATGAATTCAAAAATTATATCATCACTTCTTGAGAAATCTTCCATTTCTGTTTTCCCAACCAAGTCAAATCAATAAGGAAGTCAATAAGCATTTATTAAGCTGCATATAGTCCAAGAGTCTCAGATAGATGACAGAGCTTCAGATACAGCCTCTATGATCTGTTTCAAGCACTCATCATTTCATTGGTCCATATAACCATGTCTTCTCTTCAGCTCTGTTATGTAACCTTTCTTAAGTTCTTAAACTTCCATACAAGAGTATTATCTTTTCAATATCACTCTGTAATTACCTTTTTTATAATTTTTGAGCTGAGTATGGGAGTCAATTGATATAAAGTAATTCTTCACTTTTCACTCTAAGTTATGTCTATCAGATTTTATGTACTGCATTTTAAAATCTCTAGTGTATCTTACTTATAACCTATGAGTGTTGGCACATAGAAAACTGAAGCCATGATTGATATCATCCTTGACACATGACAACCCTTTCTACTATTTCTGATTATTTTCTCCCACAAATTACTGATCCCTCGCACTGCTCTTTTCCTTACATTTTACTTCATCCTCCTTCAGTTTAATGAATTCTAAATTAGAATAAACAGTCATCAGACTGTTACTCTCCTCAAACTCCATCATTATAGAACCTTCAACCTTATTTCAAAAAGCCCAAACTCATAATCTGACTCTGTCTTCTTTGCCAGCTACTGACTTCCCACATCTTCCTTTCTCAGAGAAAAGTTATCTTCCTACTGAATGTTCCTACTGATGTTGGTGCCTCTCACTAGATGTTCACCTGTCATCCCAGGACCAAAGAGGTGGGTCAGAGCTCAAAATATAAAATTGACCTAAGCTACTCTACTGTGCCATCTTCTTGCCATGTTATATATAATACCTGTTCTATCCAATGATTCCTCTGGTAATGATAATAAAGACAGCCGAAATGTTTTGGAAAATTATGCTAATCATTTGATTGCTATATGGGCCTACTCATCTTCCCTATGACTTCATCTGTATCCACATACCACTCCCCTACTAGAGTAGAATGCTGTCCCTCTGCACTAGAATGTAGGAGAGCAATTTATAAAATTAGTATAGAGAAAAATAATTTTGAAAGACTTTAGAAATCTGATCAGTAGTAGTCTCTCGGTAACCGAGGATGACAAAGAAATCTGATCAACACAAAGATATACCAAGAATCCACAAGAATGAAGAAGACATATATCATTCCTCTCCTGATAAAAAGGTGGTGAACTTAAAATACAGAAGGAGATAGGTACATATTAGAAGAGATAGATAGATATAGCTATCACTAATGCAAGAATTTGTTTTGCCAGACTACTAAGCATGTCTATATTGGAGGATTTTATTTACAAGGTTTTTTAATTTGTTAAATGAAGTGGACAGGGAGTAATTAGAGAGACAGTTTATTAAATTTTTAAAAATGTTCCTTGAAAAAAAACACTGATTTTGATTTTGTTGCTATTCAGTCTTTTCAGCTATGTCTGAGTCTTTATGACACTTGCGGTGTTTTCTTAGCAAAAATACTGGAGTGGTTTGCCATTTCCTTCTGCAGTTCACTTTACAGTTGAGGAAACTGAGACAAAGAGCATTTAGTGAATTGCCCAGGGTCACATAGCTAGTAAGTGTCTGAAATCATATTCAAACTCAAGAAAATGAGTCTTCCTGACTCCAATCCTAGCAATCTATCCACTCTTCCACTTAGTTGCTCCAAAATGATTCTATAAAATATCAAATCTAGTGCTTTTCCCACTATACAGCAACAGTCTACTGAAACTCCCAAACTTGAGTCAAGAATTTTCAGAGTTCTGACAAGGAGGGCAATGAGCAGACCTTGCCCCATATCACAGAGCTTTGGGAGCACTGAAAACTTAGAGGCTCTCCAGCCTGAACAGCAAAAGCAACAGAAGCGTACAAGAACCCAGACATATTCCCCCTCCCCAAAGCTCTCTCCTACAATGCAGCTCTAACATAAATTCCAAAATCAAAAAGGGTTTTGTAGAAAGAGCAAATACAGAAAGAATGTTATCTTAAAGAGATATTTTGGTATTAGAGAGAGTAGAGAAACAAACACAGAGAAAAAGAATGACTTTAAAACATCTTCAAATATGACTCCAGAATCAGAAGATGCCAATGAACTGTTGCTCTAAATAAGGAGAGAAAATCTTATTATCTCCAGAGGGCAAACTGGGCTACAATTCAACAGAGCAACTGGAGGGAAGAGGGAAAGGAGAGATAAAGAGGAGAGAAGAGAGAGGGTAGAATTAGAGAGCAAAAAACTCCTAACTTCAGAGTAGAAAATCATAAAAAGGGAGCAAGAAGGGGGAAATAGATGAGAATCTATGATAAAAAAGATGGGTTGTAGTTACCTTCTCCTCCAAGAGCCTAACTCGATAATTCTAGCATGCCAACATTCCATTGTCCCTGCACTAGTCACTTGCTTGTGAACCAATTTTATGATCTTGTACTGAAAAGATGGGACATTTTTTGTTTCTTCTTATATTTCTAAATATTACTCAATCCGGGGCCAACTGAGTTATTCTTTTGAGTAGCTATTGGGGGAATCTAGGCTTCACTACTTTTCCTTCTTCCACATCTTGACTGGTCCCTGAAATTTACTTTCTATAACTTTTACCTATTGGTCTTAGTTCTCCTTTTTATGTTAGGTTAGGTATGTAGGTTAGGTAGCACCTGTATAATTTCTTGTTTCTACGCTTAAATCTCTCATTAACATAGTTAACCAAAGTATTGAATTTCAAATGAAAAGATATATTTTTTGTAATAGTAGCTAAAAGCATACCACATCATTTTTGTGTTATATTTTCCAAATGGGGTTTTTTAATATGAGATTAAGAAATGAATGGGAAAATTATAAATTCATTACTATGTGCCAAGCACTATAATAAGCATTGAAGATACAAAAAGAAAAATTAAATTAAAATGGTCCTAACTCTCAGATTGTAGGGTTTAACAGTTAGCTTATACATTTCTCTATAAACATGACTGTCTTTTTATTTTTTTTGTCCTTATGTTGATTTTTATGTATTTTTTTCATTCGAATTAGTTTATTTAGTCAATTTAGAACATTATTCCACGTTATTTCCCTCCCTCCCCTCCACCTACCCTTCCCATAGCTGACCTGTAATTTCATTGGGTATTACATATGTCCTTGATCAGAACCTATTTCCAAAGTCTACATCCCCCACCATATTGCTTTGACCTATGTAATCAAGCAGTTATTTTCCTTCAGTATTTTTACTCCCACAGTGCTTTGACTGTGGATAGTGGTTTTTCTCATAGATTCCTCCAAGTTGTTCAGGATCAATGCATTGCCACTAATGGAGAAGTCCATTACATTTGATTGTACCACAATGTATCAGTCTCTGTGTATAATGTTTTCCTGGTTCTGTTCCTCTCACTCTGCATCAATTCCTGGAAGTTGTCCCAGTCTCCATGGAATTCCTCCACTTTATTATTCCCTTGAGCACAATAGTATTCCATCACCAACATATACCACAATTTGTTCAGTCATTCCCCAATTGAAGGGTATCCCCTCATTTTCCAATTTTTTGCCACCACAAAGAGCACAGCTATGAATATTTTTATACATGTCTTTTTCTTATTATCTCTTTGGGGTACAAACCCAGCAGTGCTATGGCTAGATCAAAAGGAAGACAGTCTTTTATAACCCTTTGGGCATAATTCCAAATTGCCCTCCAGAATGGTTGGATCAATTCACAACTCCACCAGCAATGCATTAATGTCCCAACTTTGCCACATTCCCTCCAACATCCGTTAATTTCCTTTGCTGTCTTGTAAGCCAATCTTCTAGGTGTGAGGTGATTCCTCAGAGTTGTTTTGATTTGCATTTCTCTAATTATAAAAGATTTAGAACACTTTTTCATGTGTTTATTAATAGTTTTGATTTCATTAACTGAAAATTGCCTATTCATGTCCCTTGCCCAGTTATCAATTGGAAAATGACTTAATTTTTTGTACAACTGGTTTAGCTCTTTATAAATTTGAGTAATTAAACCTTTGTCAGAGGTTTTTGTTATGAAGATTTCCCCCCAGTTTGTTTGGGGGAAACCCCAGGGGTTTGGAGTTTGAGCTTCCCTGTCCTCTGGAAGGTTTTGATTGGATTAAAGCCCAACAGTCCCTGAGGGAGGGATGTTGGAGTTCTGGCTTCCCTGACCTCTGAAGACTTTTGATGGGATTAAGTTAAGCTGGGTTTGGCTGGGTATGCTCTGAGGCCAAAACCTCCTGGAAGGCTGGAGCAATATGGAGGTTCTCAGCAGCTGTGACCAGTCTGCCAGCTCAGTGCTCCCTCTCCAGCTCCTTCCCCACTGCCTGTGTTCGGAGATCTAGGCCTGGTACAGCCCTGCCCTCAAGGTACACCCTCCAGACCAGTGCCTTTGCCGACCTGGAGGCTCCTGCTGCCACTAGAGGCTTAGCACTCTAGGTGGGGATGGGGCCCTGGAAACTTCCTTCTGCCTTCCCCTTAAACCTGAGTGTTCTAGTATTCCAGCTTTGGGGGGCCGGGGAATGTGTACCTTTTGAATTGAGTCCAGCAGTAGAGAGTTCCTTGGCTATGTCTTATTGTTAGGTTTGATTTTCAATCCCCTAGGAGCATTCAGTTTGTGATCAGTAAGGAAGGGTATTCAGAGGTCTGAACTTCTGCATCCAAGCTTCCATCCTGATTCTTCCCCACTCCATGACTGTCTTTTTAGATGGAATCATGGCACCAGAATTAGAAATTTTTTATTCTGCTATATAATTTCAACTTCTTTCTATTAGTGTGAAAAAACACTATTTGTCATTATTTGTTACCTTAAAATTTGTGAAGAATTTCAACTGCAATGAAGAATAGTGTTTGAAGGGAGGTCAGAATCAAATCTATTTAAACAAAATTGATCGTTTTCTTTTTCTGAGCATGAATTGTGGAAAATTACAGGTGTGAAATCTTCACAGAATCACTAGTTTTGAGAATTGGAAGTGACCTCAGTGGCTACATAGTTCAGTCCATGCTTGATAGGAATTCACAATTGTAACATTAAAAAAAAAGATAATTCCATTTGCCCTCCACCTATCTTTACTGTATCTAATCAAAATATCTTTTCCAAATAAAATTTATTTATTCTCCAACACATTAGCATTTTAACTAAATTATCTTTCTTTAATCACTACTGTCTTGAAACTATAATGCTTTAGTAGGGAAAAAAAGCCTTAAACTGCCAATCAGGAAAACTGAGTTTCCTAACCATACCTTGCATTACTTTGGACAATGTCATTTACTGAGTTTGAGCCTGATCTCTATGGTTCCTGCACGCTTTGAGATTCTATTCTTCAACATACTTTAGGCAACCACCAAATCTCAGTTGTAAAAAACCTAAGTAACCAATTAATCCAACATTTGCTGAAATAGGAATCTCCTATAAAATATTCCTAAGAAATCATTAATAATAATGATTAATAATAAATACTTCTATGGTGCCTATTCTGTGCCAGGTACTTTGTTAAGTGTTTTACTATTATTATACCATTTGATCCTCACAACAGCCCTGAGAAGGTGCAACCATTTTCCCTGTTTTACATATGGGGAAATGAGGTTAAGTGATTTGTCCAGAATTGGATAGTTTCTAGCTGTCTGAAACTAGATTTGAACACATGTCTTCCTGACTCTGCTTGAAGAAGTCTGGTGATGGGATCATAAATTTAAAACTAGAAGGACCTTAAAAGATTTTTTTTAATTCTTTACTCTCATTTTTAGACTTGAGAAAAAAGAGACCAATAAAGGGCTTGCCCAAAATCTCACAAAGGATCTCAGTTCTAAGGCTGACCATTTCACATTGGAATGGAAACTTTTTTTTCTTTCAAACTACAATCTGCCTTTCTCCAGGATCCATGTGTTTCTCCTAGATCAACCAAGTTTAACAAGCTCAATCTTTGATCTTCATGACAATCCTTCACATTTTAAAAGATATCTATTCTCTCCCCTCTAAGTCTTTTTTTTCCTTCTCCCTTATCCACAGGATCCTTCTATGACATGGTTTCTAGCATTCTCACCGTCCTATTCATTCTCCTCTGGACATATCTGAATTTTTAAATTTAATAAATATTCCATATTTAATTACTAATTAATTTAGGAAATTACAAAATGGGGCAGGTATATTTAGTTCTTTGAGTATTCACCAGGAAAGACCAGGATGGCAGTGGGAATTGAGGCTTCAATCATTAAGACAGTAGTTACAAAGATGAACAGGTGCAGAAAGTACAGAGACAAGCAGGTTCCAAGTATTGTGGGACATGTTATGGAGGCAGACAGTGAAGACAGTGATGGTGTGGTAAAATAAGGCAAACACTGTAGGGAAGAGAATAAGGAGAGGGAGAGGGAAAAGCATGGAAAGTAACTCTAACCACAGCTAAGAGTTGGGAATACTCCACAGCATGGATCCAGATGCAGATGAAAGCATAGTAGGAAGGCAGGAGTTTTGAGGCCTCACTCTTATAGGATTTTCTGTGGGAGAAAGAAAAATTCTTATATGTGCTACCTTGGATTAATTAATCGCCATATCCAAATTATTTCAAGTTCCAGTAAAACTTTAAAGTTAGCAGGTGCACAACTCAAAACTATCACCACAATCGGGTATTCTGCTGACTTTTTATTGTGGATGTCTAGAACTCATCTGAGATTTATATATCATAGGATTAAAAGCTGACTGCAAGGTATAGGTGACTTCTTTGATTTACCTAATCTCTGGATATGAAATTTGGTTAATATATGATAGAGTTTATAGACAGTTTGTACCTGACTTCTAGGTTCCCCTTTGCCATCTTACTTCCTGCTGTAGTTACACTATCCTGGCTACTTATAAGTGGACAGTGCTGACCTCAAGATAGGGATGAACTCAGGGAAAACCATATACAATTTTAACCTAAGAATTTATTATTTGTTTATGATATGCCAGGGGCTGCTATATATTGGAGTTACATAATACTAAAAAGTTTTTTAAGGAAAAAGGAAAAATCCTCTGTCCTCAAATAGCTTGCTTTCTTTTGGAAGTGGGGACCAAGAGGTGCTCAAAAAATTGATGAAACATGAGTTTTGTAACAGAATAGTTACAAAATAATTACAGGAAGGGAGGAGTTAGCAACTTGAATGGGAGGAGGAACAGCATCATGATTCTTACTCTGGATCTTTTAAACTTTAAAAAATATTTTTAACTTTTAAAACTTTTTTTAAAATTTAGACCTATAATTCAATATAATCATTTAAAAATAAACCTGTGTAGTTATTTTTGTTTTTTGTTTGTTTGTTTTTGTTCCCTTTTGCAGATAGTGTCATAATTAATAGAGTGGGAGGCCTAGAGTCAGAAAGATGAGTCTTCCTGAGTTTCACATCTAGCCTCAGTCACGTATATTAGCTGTGTGACTCTGGGCTATTCGCTTAACCCTGTTTGCCTCAATTTTCTCATCAATAAGATGTATTGACAAAGGAAATGGCAAAACATTCCAGTAACTTTTCTAAGAATACTCCTAATGGGATCAAGAATAGTCAAGCATGACTCAACAATGATAATAAACATTTCATTTTATTTATTTAAAAACATTAATCTGAAGTTTCACTAGGTTTTTCCAAACTACTGAAAGGATCTATCATACAACAAACCATGTTAGAAATCCATGTACTGGCACTTTAGCCAACCATCAAAGTGAATTAGGTATATTGAGGGGTTGAGGTAAGTTGGGAAGACATTCCAGGCACAGAGTACAACCTATGTAAGGGCAAGAAAGAGGAAATGTAATGTCAAATATGATTCACAGGAAATGGATAGTTTGGCTGTGTAATAATTAAAATAGTGGAAGACATAAATTGTTGCAGATGATAGAATGGTTTGGTTAAAATTGTGACCACAGAAAATATGGTTTCAAGACAGTGTCTTGTTTTAAATCAAATATAAGGTGGTTGCCAGGGGAAAATTCCCAATTATTAAATATACCCAAGTCAGCTGGGTTTTATAGATATTTTAATTAATACAAATGAGGAATTAAAGAAAGGGAGAGAGAGAAAAAAAAGGAAATAATGAGAAAAAAGATAGGCCGGCCCAGGCCAGCCCTGGCCAACCAGGCCCAAGCCTTAAGAGAAAGATCAGTCTGTCTTTTATCCACTCACCACAAGATTTATCCAAGCAAAGATTCTAGTGTTCAGAGAGACACCAGCTGCCTCCTCCAATTCAGCTTTACTAGCTGACTCTCCTGAGAGAGACCGAGAGAGACAGAGCCTCCTCAGAGGGAGTTCCAGCGAGAGCCCCTTGCTCTCAGTTTCTCATCTCCTTTTAAAGGGAATTTTCTCCTATGTCACCTCCCCTAAGTTCTCATATCTACCAATCACAGTAGACATTTTCCAAAGGAATGACAATTCTTAATTCACACCTAAGAAGGCTTGAACTTTTGATTAAGTTCACACCTGAAAAACCTCTGAATAAGTTCTCACCTCTTTGCTCCTTGTAAATTCACAAGTTGCCTGACCTTTATAGGTACTTAGCACCCTTTTGTATTAGATCTAAAAATAGGCACAGCTTAAGAACTTTTGCCTTATTTTTCATTTTTCAGCAAGGAATTTCTTCCCCTAAAGTAGGCTTAAGTAGGGGTGGAGTAGAGCTCTCACATTCCTGATCTAAGTTCCTTCATTGTTTAAAGTGGGGAATGGTCTTAACCAAATCTTATGAAGTAGGGTCTGATAATTTTTAAGGTTCACAGCTGAAATGCAGCATATAGCAATGAGACATGTACAAAAATCCTGGGAAGGTATTTTGAAGCAAAATTTAAAGGAATTTTAAAAGCCAAACTGAGAGGGTGTTTTTTCTTTTTATTGTCATTTTCAATTTGACCCTAAAGAAAAGAGATAGCCATTGAAGTAAGAGTATGTATTTTGTAATTGATTGGAAGATAACTTGGAGTAGTGTAGAACTGGAGATATGGGGACCCAGGTGACACAATGAATAGTACACAAAGCCTAGAGTCAAGAAAACCTGAGTTAAAGTATTATTTCAGACACTATCAGACACAGATGAAGAAACTGAGGCAAACAATTAAGTGACTAACTATGTGACTCTGGGCAATTCACTTAACTGTTTGCCTCATTTTTCTCATCTGTCAAATGAACTAGAGAAGAAAATGGTAAACTCTTCTTTTTTTTTTTTTGGAAAGAAAATCCCAAATGGGGTCATGAAGAGTTGGTCATGACTGAAATAACTGAGCCACAAGAACTCACAACAGAATTGGGAAGCTGTTCCAAAGTCTAAGAAAGAGGTACTAAGAATTTGAACATAGATGGTAGCAGCTATGTGAGAAGAGATGAGGAATGATTTGAGAAATGTTGTGGAATAAATGACAAGATATGTCTTCTTGATAAGATATTAAGCAAAGTTTTAAATGTGGGTGATTGAGATGATGGCTGTGACCTCAGCAGAAATATAGCAGCAAGAAAATGAGAGGCTTTGGGAGATAAGCTAAAGAGATCTCGAGGAATAGCAGTACTAGATATCAAGGGAGTAATTGTCAAATTTTCTTTAGTAACAGCTAAAAAAAAATAGGAAAAGTCAATCAGTGGATCAGGATAGATACACAATATACAGAAGAAATGATCAAATAAACTGTGTTTGATAACATAAAATTTCAACTATCGAGTTAAACATTTTATTAGACAAAAACTTCTGGGAAAACTGGAAATCAGGCTAGTAGAAATTAAGTTTAAGTTGTGCCACCATAAACACCACAATACACTATAAATGGATACATGAGGCAAATATAAAAAAAAAACATAAAAAGTTAGGGAAGGAAGAAAATATCTTTCATGACTATAAATAGGAGAAAAGTTCTTAAATAAGCATAGGATAATGATTATAGAAAAAATGTGGATACTTTAAATAAAATTATAAAAAGTTTTGAGGGGGGATGGCTAATTTTTATTTTTGTTTTGCAGAAACTAAATCCATGAAATTAAATTAGAAGAGAAACATCACCAAAGAAGAGAGAGTATTATAAGATATAAAATGAATAATTTTAATTACATTAAATTTTAAATACTATGTACAAACAAAACTAATGTAACCAAGTTATTAGAAGGGAAACAACAGGCTCGGAAAAAATTAATTTCCCTGGTAAAGGGCTAATTTCTCAAATTTATTGAGAATGAAGTCAAGTTTATAAGAAAACAAGCCATTCCTCATTTGACAAATGGTCAAAGGATACAAACAAGCAATTTTCAGATAAAGAAATTAAAGCCATCTATAATCATATGAAAAAATTTTCTAAATCACTCTTGATTAGAGAAATGCAAGTTAAAACAATACTGAGGTATCATCTCACACCTATCAGATTTACTATTATGACAGTAAAAGAAAGTGATAGATGTTGGAAGGAGATGTAGTAAAATTAGGACATGTTGGTGGAGTTGTGAATTGATCCGACCATTCTGAATGGCGATTTGGAACTATGCCCAAAGGGCTATAAAACTGCACACAATTTGATCTGTAATACTATTATTGGGCCTGTATCCAAGAGATAGTAAAAAGGGGGAAAGGATGTATTTGAACAAAAATATTTATATACTTATAGTATATTTAGATACTTGTAGTGGCAAAGAATTGGAAAATGAGGGTATACCTATCATTTGGGGAATGGCTGAACAAATTGTGAAACATATTGGTGATAGGATGCTATTGTGCTATACGAAATTATAAACAAGATGATTTCAGAAAAAAGCTGGAAAGATTTGTATGAACTAATGCAGAGTGAAATAAGCAGACCTGGGAGAACATTGTTCACAGGAATGGCAGTATTGTATGATGATCAAATGTGAAAACTTGGCTACTCTCAGCAATGCAATGTCTGGAATGATCCTGAAAGACTTATGAGGGAGAATGTTATCCATTACTAGCGAAAGAAGTGTTAGTCAGATGGATGCAAATCAAAGTATACGTTCACATCAGTGTATTTAAGGTTTTATTCTGGGGTTTTGGTTTTGTATGAGTGTGCTCTTACAAGAGTGACCAATATGGAAATATGGTTTACATGCTATTAAAATATTTTTTTTAATAGAAGAAACATAGTTGGTCAAAGAGTAGACTCTGCAGCAATTTTTTCTGATAAAGGTCACATATCCAAGATATATAGGAATCAAATCCAATATATTGGAGTAATATTCATTCTTATTAAGATACATAAATCTTCAGTTTTCAAAAGAAGAAATCTAAGATATTTACAGACACCACCATTCTCCATCTTCTAGGTTCATAGCTTGGAGTTTCCCCTTTCCCTCACTTCTCATATTCAATCAAGTGCTCTGTAAGCCTTACCAGCACAAAAAACTCTCTTCTCCTTTCTCTCCTTTCCAATCTTTTCCCAGTACAATCAACAATTGAAAGTTACCAATATTACATGTTTAATATCACTGGATTTAGAGTTCATAGGGACCTGAGATATAATCTAATATAATGCTGTTTAAATAAAGGCTTACATAAATCCTTCTGGCTTATTGCAATAGTCCTCTAATAGATCTTTAATGCTTCACAGTCCACTCTCCACTCAACCTTCCCTTCATTCTGTTACTGTGTTTAAGTTAGCATGGTAGTACCAGGTAGATAGTATTGAACTTCAAGTCCAAAAGATCTGAATTAAAATCCTAACTCAGACATTTACTAGCTGTGTAACTCTGCTCGTCACTTCATTTCTCTCAATTTCAATTTCCTTCTCTATAAAGGGTTGTTGTGAGGATTAAATGAGATAATGTGTGTCAAATGCTTTTGGAACTTTAAAGTTCTATATAAATGTTAGCTATTAGCTGACCAATTGTCCTTATTTATTCACAAACCTTCAGTTTCTCTTTTGTGTCTTCAGAGAAAAGTTTAAATTTCTTGGTCTGACATTCAATGTCTGCCATAATCTAAAATCATCCCAGCTCTCTAACCTTATCTCACACTACTTCACATAGTGTATGCTATGTTCCAACCAAACTGAACTACCTCTTTTCCCTCAAAGACATTCTACTTTTCCATGCTTATTTTCTTTCCAACTTCTTCCTATTTAAAAAAAAATATCCTAGGGGGCAGGTAGATAGCTCAGTGGATTGAGAGCCAGGCCCAGAGATGGTAGGTCCTAGGTTCAAATCTGACCTCAGACACTTCCCAGCTATGTGACTCTGGGCAAGTCACTTAACCCCGATTTCCTAGCTCTTACCACTCTTCTGCCTTAGAACTAATACACAGTTTTCCTTTTAAGACAGAAGGTAAGGATTTTTTTTAATCCTTACTTTTCTATTAATAACAACTCCATGACAAAAGGAAAAGGGCTTAGCAAATGGGGCTAAATAACTTGCCCAGGATCACACAGTTGGGAACTATCTAAATTCAGATTTGAACCCAGGTCCTCCAGACTCTAGGCCTGGCACTTCATCCACTGTATCACCTCCCTGTCCTTCCTCTTTTTCTTTCATTGTTGAACTTCTACCTATCTCAAATATGAACTCTTTGAAGGTTCTTTGATCACTGCTATCAAAAATGACCATTTTTCTCTTGATTTTACACTTCTATGATCTAATTGTATATATTTATATTTTATTATAATCTTGTATTATATTCTATTGTCATATCATATCATATTATAATAATGATGCCTGTATCTGTTCCCCCAATAGACAATAAATTTCATGAAGATATGGATCTCGTTTCACCTGAAATTTGCATCTCTCTCCCTTCCTAGATAAGTACTATTCATATAATAGGTATTTAATAAATGTTTGTTAAATTCAAATAAAGTGAATTGAATGAATAGGAGCTAGTGGATATTCTTAGCCTGCCAAGGTCAGAATTGTAGGCAGACTAATTCTACTCCAAAGTTATACTTTCAACTTAATTTCCTTGGCAATAACAGCAACCCAGTAACAATGTTTTGCCTCCATTATTTGTTCATTTATATTTAATCCCAAGTTCAAAGTGACCCAAACAGGACAAATTGGGATTTGTTCTTTCTCTCCATCCATTTGAAAATGTGGAAATTCACATTTCAAAACAGGACTATTACTTGAAGAATAAAATTCAAGAAAGGAAAGATTATACATTTGGGTTCAAATATAAGTTAATGTTAAGAAAGAAAATGGAATTATGTTAAGAATTTCAAGCAAACCGCACCCACAATAAGGACCCTGATCTTTATATGCTAAATTTTGTTCAGTTTCTGATACATCAAAGATTTTTTGCATTAACAAAGAACCAGAAAAGGTACTTTCTGTCTAAATCTCAAGGTACTCAATAGTGTGTCATGAATATTCTTTGGTGAAGAAACTGCCATTTTATTCTGTATTTAAAGTTAGAGTCTGAATTTTGGAAATAAAAATTTAGTTAAAAGACTTCATTTTTTCCCTTACTATATATTACAGTGAAATACATCTCTCAGTTAACAAGCATTCATTAAGCAACCTGCTAGTAGGCATAATAGGGCAGTTAGGTGGTGCAATGGATAGTGTATGGCCCAGAGTCAGGAAGATTCTTTCCCCCAAGTTCCAATCTGGCTCAGAAACTAGTAGTATGACCCTGGGCAAATCACTTAACCTTGTTGGTGTCAATTTCCTCAACTTATAAAATGAGCTGGAGAAGGAAATGGCAAACCACTGAGATCTTTGCCAAGAAAGCCCCAAATGGAATCAGGACAAATCAAGCACAATTGAAAAATGTCTAAGTAACAAAAACCTTGTGCTAAGGGTTAAAGGATACAAAGACAAAAAACAAAATTGCCCCTGACTTCAAGGAGATTACATTCTTTCAAGGGAGACAATATGTTTCTAAATAAGTATATACATAATGTTGACAAGCTAGATACAAAGTAAAATGTTAGTGTTGACTGCACTAACACTTAGGAGTTCAGAAATAGCTTCTTATGCAAGATAGGACTCAAGCTAAGTTAACAATGGATTCTAAGAAGCAGAGGGGAGAAAAAGGTAGATTCCAGAAGTCAAAGTGGAATAATCAATAGAAAAGTATGAGCAGGTTCTGATATGTCATATACGAGGAAGAGTAAGGACATTTTGGCTGTACGCTAAAATGCTGGAAGGAGAATGATGGGTAATAAGGTTTGAAAAGTATTCTTCTTTGTAACTTATTCTAGAGAGTTGCTTGAGGCACTAAAAAGTCAAGTGACTTATACATTGTCACATAGACAATACGTTTAACAAGCAGGTGCTAACAAGCAGGTGCTGGACCTCATTATTCCTGACTCAGCTATTGAGTATCCATGACATCAGGATGCTTCTAAAAAAAAAAGAAAAGAAAGGAAAAAAGTCAGCTGTTATAGTCCATGTTCTCTCTTTTCCTTTGAAACTTAACTTTTCATATGTTCTGACATTCTCTTGGGAATGAGCCCTCTCTACATTCCAGCGTGGCAGCTAAGTAACCTAATCAGATCACCTCTGGAGAAGAGGAACTGAGTTCATTACCTCCTTATTTCTCACTGAAATTTTCGAATCAGGGAGAAGCAGAAGGGGACACATTCATAAGATTATGGAACAAATATCACTCTCTAAGTAGATTATTGTAGCATCTTCAAATAACCTTTCACGTATACTAGATAGAAGAGATTATATCTTATATGCATTTACTTATATGCATTTTCATGTTTCCTTTTCCTCTGATCCATTAAACTGTGAGGATTTTTAGGGTGAGAAATTTTAACTTCCTATGTTTCCCTAGTTTATAGTATGATGCCTGGCATATCATAAACCCTTCATAAATACTTATTGACTGATATCTGCATGACTATGGGTATTGTCAACATTAGCACAAGATTAATAATAATAATAACCATGTATAAATATATGCATTGTTTTAAGGTTTGCAAAGCTCTTTACTTTTTAATCATATAAGAACTCTGAGAGGCAGGAGCTATTATTATCACATTTTACAAATGAGGAAACTAAGACTGATGGAGGTTAAATGAATTGCCAGATATCACACAGTAAGAGATATCTACAGCCAAATTAGAACTCAGGGCTTCCTGACTCTAGGTCCTGCACTCTATTTACTGCACCATCTAGCAGCATTCACAAATCTAAATACAAATTTGGCCTTTAGAGATCGGTATCCTATAGGAAGAGAATATATATCATGTCAGCAGGGACAGATAATTTACTTGGCCATACATAATAGTACCTTAATAGTACAGCAAGTCTGTCCAGGTAAGACATTTTTTGGTGAATTTGGAAATAACTTCTTCTATGTAAAGGTGATGTTTCTGAACAATACTTTGAATTTTCTCATAAGCACAATTTGTAGAGACTCCAGAAATTCCTAGATGATGTGAAGACCTAAAAGCTGACAGAGTTCCAATACTAACTTAGAGGTCATAGGGAGGAGCATAAGAGACAGTGATCTATGGAGCATGGCCTACTTTCTCTACTGAAAGATCTGAGAATATTCAATAGAAGATTGTGTGAGTGTTATTCTGTTTACACCAAAATCCACCAACCCAGAAACATCACTACTGTATCCCAAAGAGATGAGAGAAAAAGGAACTATTTGTACAGAAGTATTTATAGCAGCCCTTTCTGTGTTGGCAAAGTATTGGAAATTGAGGAGGATATTCATCAATTAGGGAATGGTTGAACAAGTTGTGGTATATGATTGTGATGAAATACTTACTATTGTGTTATAAGAAATGATAGTAAGATATTTTTGGAAAACTCTGGAAAGACTTATATGAACTGATGCAAAGTGAAGTGATCAGAACCAGAGGACACTGTATACAGTGACAGCAATATTGGACAATGATTAGCTGTGAATGACTGAGCTATTCTCAGCAATACAATAACCTAAAGCAATTCTGAAGGATTTACATTGAAAAATGAAATCCA
Organism: Monodelphis domestica; assembly: GCF_027887165.1. Lineage (NCBI taxonomy): Eukaryota > Metazoa > Chordata > Mammalia > Didelphimorphia > Didelphidae > Monodelphis > Monodelphis domestica. The sequence goes on from NC_077229.1 coordinate 253,686,766, forward strand.
CCTTCAGAGAAAGAACTGATGAAGTCTGAATGCAGATTGAAGCATACAGCATATATTATTTTTATTTTATTTTTCTTCAGGGTATTTTAAGTCTGTTTTATTTTACACTATTACCAAATAGAAATATATTTCACATGACTACACATCTATAACCTATATCAAATTTTTGCCTTCTCAATAAGAGGGGGAATATGGATAAAGGGAGAAAATCTGGAACTAAATTTTTTATTTAAAAATTGTTTTTATATATAATTGGAAAAATTAAATATTAAAACAAAAAATTTAAGAGGTAATTATTAAAACATTGAAAGTCCTGATTATACACATTTTTAGGAAATCCAGTTATGCCCTTTTGTCACTGTTTTCACTGGCTCTACAGAGCACAAGTTCTAAGGCTACTGATACAATTGCAACCCTCATTAGCTCTTTAAGTATATTCCATAGGCATTGGGATACATTTGGAAGCCAACCACATATATCCTCTATCCTAAGAGAAAACAACTGATACTCTCTTTCTCAAAGCAAGGTTAACTGCTCAAATAAGAATTACACCTAGGACCCAATTAGAGTGATAAATCCCCTGAAGTGGTCTCATTATTCAAATTCACAGTTTTGGAAGTTATAATTATGTAAAATATGGTAATTGCTTCCAATAAAATGGAAATCTGCCACTGTATGAATTCAAATAATGCTACCAATTCAAAGAATTCATTATTCATATTTATCAGGAACTAGCTGAGTTTTTTATTCCCCTTTCATTCCCCCTTTTTTAAAGAAATATTTTATCTTCATATCCTGGCTTCAAAACACAGAAGAAAGAAGATTTATTTGGATAGAAAGTGAATATGAGACAATACATATACATATATATATAGCTTTTGGCCTGTATTGTCTCACATTCACTTTATGTATATATATGTATGTACATATATATATGCATATGAATACATAACTACTAAAACGATGAACAAAGAGAGGTCAATTCTAAAACAACCTAGGTCCTAGCTTTCTAAGTCAGATAGTTGAAAATAATAATGGCCACACATTCATAATAGTAGAAATTCAAGCAACAGAGTCCTTTTTCTCTGCATTCTTATCATAGTAAACTCAGAAATAAGACATAATTGTAATACTAAGAATCATTATATGAAAAATTGCCATTTTGCCATGGTCAGAGAAATTTTCAATAAAAGGAGGAAGTCAGACATGGTTATAACGCTGTCAAGACCATTTCATCCAGCTTAAATCTAAAGCCACAGATTGACCTACAATAAGTAGAAGACAAAACTCCCTCAGCTGTACTCAGGTTTAAATAAAAGTAATTTATATCTTTTGGAACAGTCAATCATGCAATAGAGTTCCAAATGATTAAAAGGATCTTGCATCCTGGCTCATGATCTAATAGGTAGGAAACTTTGCCACTTAAAAGTGCAACAGCACAGTAGGAAAATTGAGTCAAGGGGTTCCTGCAATTCCTTATATAAGGCTATTTTTCAACCTTCCTAGCAGTCTACAATTACTTCCATGTCTGTAGCATTTGGAGATGAAATGATAGAGCTCCCAGTGAACAGTTCTTGGCATTTACCTTTGAATGGTGCAGTACTGACTTAACAATAGATCCAAGAGTTGTCTCTGGACAAAGTACTTAGAACAAAGTAAATGACAGTTCCAAGAGGTTCCACCATAAAAGGAAGTTCTATTTCTTACAGATTAAATAGTGGTACAGTTATTTCTCAAATTAACAGCAATGTCACAAAGCTCAAAATGAATGACAATTAGTGAAAACATATTGCCTTAGTGCTCATTAAACATTTAAAAAACTGTTTCCAAAAGTTTTCATTTTTTTTGACATTAGCACATTCTAAAGGCAAAAAAAAAATCAATCATTATAAAAAGACCATATTTGAAGATTGTAAGCATAAAACAAATGCATGACAGTTGGAACAAAACCAGAAAAGGACTGGTTGCAGTAAGCCTGTGTAGCTTGATGAACTGCATATTAACCCCTAAGGAGAAAAATCAGTCTTTAATGGAGTCTATTGATTCAAAATTGATTCAAAGATGTTATTCTAAAATTTTCCAATTGAAGTACAATTTGTCCAGTTATTTTTCCATGAATTTCATAATAATTTGCATTAATATAGGTAATTCAACATATGAATAATTCTGTTCCATATGTTTGAGCCCCTTGTCCCATTGCTTGTGAGTGTGTATGTCTGTGTGTAGACAGGCCAATTTAGTCCCTCTATAATTATAAAGATTTCAGCCTAGAATTTTCAAAGCTTTCATTAATTACACACACATACATACACATACATACATGTGCACACATTCTTGCAGTTTTTTCATCTTCTTTTCCCTTAAACCCTTCCCAACCTCTTACCTTTCTTGTTAACCATAGAGGGCAATACCATCTTCTCCATCCCTCAGGCTCAAAACCTAGGAGTTATCCCAGACTCTTCATTATCTTTCATCCTCCCATATCATATTGCCAAGATTTGTCACATTCAGCCTTGCAATATCTCTCAAACATCTCACCCATTTCTCTCTTTTGACACTGCCACATTAGTGTAGACCCTCCTCACCTCATATCTAGGTTATTGTAATAATCTACTGGTCAATCTCCCTGCCTCAAATTTCTCTTATTTCCCATTCATTCTACATTTATCCATTAACATAATTCTCTTATCATCACACTACCAGTACACCATAAACTTCAGTGACTCCCTATTGCCTCCTGGATCAAATAAAAAATCCTTTGTTTTGCATTGAGTGCTTCATAACCCAACCCTCTCCTACCTTTCTAGTCTGTTTATACCTTACTCTCCAATGCATACTTTTTAATCCAGTGACTTTAGCCTCCTTCCTCACTCTTCCCCAAAGAAAACACTACATTTTTCAACTCCAGGCATTTTCTCCAGGCATTTCTCAACTCCAAGCATTTCCCAATGCCTAGGCTATTCTCTCTCCTATGATTTGATGGTTTCCTTTAGATCCCAACTAAAATTTCTCCTATAGAAGCCCTTTCCCAACTCCTCTTATTTCAAGAACCTTTCCTCTGTTAAATATTTCCTAATTATCCTATATATAGCTTACTTAGTATATATTTGTTTACATGTTATCTCCCCCATTATATTGTAAGTTCCTTGAAGGCAGAGATTATCTTTGGATTCTTTTTGTATCACCACAGTGCCTGGAACAAAATAAGAGCTTAATAAATGTTTATTGATTGATCGATGACTTCTTTTCAGCAATCATTCATGAGCATTCATGAGAACAAAAAATGTTCATAGGAACATTTTTTACAATAATTAAGAATTAGAAACAAACGTAATTGCTCATCAATTGGTAAATGTCTAAACAAACTATTACATGATCATCATTATTATCATTATCATATGAATGTAATGGCATATTACTACACTATAAGAATTTGTGATGAATACTAGGAAACATGAAATGATCAATATGCAGTGATGCAGGATAGAGCAAGCAGAGCCAAGAAAACAATATACATAGTAATAGCAATGGTGCAAATGAAAAGAACAACCAAACACCAAAAATTCAAGACTTCCATGAAAAATTATGAGAGGACACATCCAACCATCCCTTCATTTAAGGGAAGGTTCATAGGTATTATATATTGCATATGTTTTCAGACTTCTAAAATATATTGATCCATTGTGTTCATTTTTCCCCTCTTAAAATATTATTTGTTAATTTTGCATGACTCTCTGGAAGAGAGGGAAAATACTTTGTATAACTATTATGATATAAGAAAGAGAATAAAAACTTATTGTTAAAAGTAATTAGTTATTTATGGGAACCCAGGAAAATTTCTGACATTTTCCCCTCAAGAAATCATCTGGGGGGGGGGGCATCTGGGTGGCATCTGGGTGGCTCAGTGGATTGAGCTCCTGGATTCAAATCTAGCCAGAGACACTTTCTAGCTGTGTGACCTGGGCAAGTCATTTAACCCTCATTGCCTAGCCCTTACCAATCTTCTGTCTTAGAACTAATACACAGTATTGATGGAAGGTAAGGGTTAAAAAAATTTTTTAAAGAAATCATCTGTGATCAGACTACCCCCAATAATAATAGTTCAAACATGAAAATCTTTGAAAAATTAGATAGAAATTTCAGCAATTTTATGAATTATGATGTGATTCTTGAAATTACTTCACATTTTCCATTCTCTCAATGGACTTGGTCCCTTTGTTATCTATAATGAAATGCTTATGTTATGTGTGTACATGACACCAGTCTAAGATATTTCTTTCCAGCTGGTCAGGGCAGCTTGTTTTCTGGGTTTTGAAGGCTGAGTCATTATGTGAATTTAATGTTCTCTTTCTATCTGTATGTCTATCTGTCTCTTTTGCTCTCTCACTCTCTCCCCTTTCTCCCCTCTCTTTTCTTTCCTTTTTTTGTCCTGAACACCTCTGAGGATTCTCCAGATATATAGCAGTCCGGTCAAACCTTTTCAGCTGAATTATGTTTCTCATTTTAAAGGAAGCTTAACATTTGTAATGTGTCTCTGCCACAGTTCCCCAAAAGAAGGATGTTAAAGGACCCAATCCTACTGCTAAACTCAAAAGAATAATGTCTTTCTGTGCAAATGTGCTAACAAACCCTCCCACCCAATTCAGAAGGCTATTGGATTTTTCCAGTGAAATAGTTGTTATTTTTCACTTTAGGTCTCCCTATATAGCTTCCATATCATTTGGCTTTGCTTTGATTGCTGCTGAAAACAGTTAAGTCGGGTAGATATTAACATCGAAATGGAAGTTAGACTAGCTCCCTCAAAACTGGTGAGATCAGCCAAAGATTCTGTGAGGAATTCTGAGGAGATATCAAGTGGCTACATGGTAGCATTCACCCTTTCAAAAATATCCAGTTTTTCCATACATTTTTAAAAGAGAGTCTAGGAGGCAGCTAGATGGCTCAGCAGATTGAGTGCCAGGTCTGGAAATGGGAGGTGCCATGTTCAAATCTCATCTCAGACACTTCCTAGCTGTTTGACCATGGACAAGTCACTTAACCCCCATTGCCTAGCCCTGCTCTTCTGACTTGGAACCAAGTGACACATTGTCCCATAGATGGGAGGTAAGGTTTAAAAAAAAAGTCTGGCAATTTTCAGTTTCTCTTACAGGGAAACTAAAGGAAAGTAGTAAAATTTAAGGAGGATAAAGAATGAAGAAATATAAAAAATTGTGATGTAGTTCTAGGACCATCAGGCCCTATCTTTAGGAAGTCATTTCCCAAGTAGAATAACATAGTAAGAGTTTTAATTATTTCTAATGAGCGTTTTTCTTCTTTTGTATCTCCAATGTAGAGAAATTACCCAAAATAGCATTTCTGCCTGAAACAAAGTAAGTTTGATATGAAGCCTTCAAAACTGGAAGTCCTTCTGAGTTCTAAATGAACGTTCTCTAATCTACCCCCATCACTAAGAGATCACCCCTTCCCAGAAGCATCCAATCATCAGCTAATCACTGTTCACTTAACAAACATTAATTAAGCACTTCCTGTCAGGCACTGGAGATACCACAAAAGCAAAACAGTTCCTTAGTTCAGAGATTCTTTCTGTTAGGGGAAATATTCTTGTGGGACTAAAGATTGGGGAGGGAAAACAAATGTGTATTTGAATATAGCTCTTCCTCCTTCTTCTCCTCCTCCTCCTTCTTCTCCCTTAACTAGATTCATGTCTTACAATTTCTTTAGCCATTCTTCAATTGATGGACATCTATAGCCACTCTTCAACATTCATAAATTTGACTTTCAGAACTTAAACAGTCATATGATTTTAAGATTCAGGTTAAATTTAACTTATTTTTTAGAATGTTGTATGCTATCAGAAATGCAAGGATTCAAGACAACTCTATGGACTTATGTCAAAAAGGACTATCTACCATCATAGAAGGAACGGACAAAAAAACTGAGGACAGATTAAAGCATATTATTTTTCACTTTATTTTCTCCATGAATTTTCCTACAATGTAAACAATGTCTTCTTTCGCACTGTGATGAACATGGAAATATGTATTGTATTATAATATACAACCTATATCATCATATCTTGAGGAGGAGTCAGAGGAAGAAAGAGGACATATATCCCAAAATGTCAGAAAAAGATTATTAAAAATTGTATCAGTATGTGAAGTTTTTTTAATTTTAAAAATGGGAAAAACCTGTTTTTGTGCAATATTTATGGTACCACAGATTTTACATGCTATGAAAAGTGAATATTGTTTGAAATCAATTTTTTAGTTGAGGTATTAGCAGAAGTTCTGGAGAATTACTAGCAAAAATGTTTTGTATATTATCATTTTATAGATTATCTCATAATTATTGTGTTAGGAAAAGTACATATTATCAGAACTAATGTTTTCTGATAGAAAATTACATTGAGAAATGAAAATGAGGAAAGTGTATTTTCTGCAATCTCCAGCAAATAATTACAATTCTTGGTAGTTACAGGAACCTAATCCCCAATCTACCACAATATTTGCATTTTTTACTTTAGAGCTGTTTTCTAGGAATGTTTACCACACACAAGTTAAGGACTGATTGTATTTGCTCTCCAATTTTTATTTATCACAATATATGCTCCAAAATATTTTGGGTTATGTGGGTATTATTTTTTATCAGTAGCTTCTTTGGGACATATGATTAGTAATAGAATTGCTGTTTCAAAGGGGATGAACTTTTAAATCAATTTATTTACATAATTCCAAATTGCTTTCCAAAATGATTGTTCCAATTCACAGCTCTACTAATGATATATTTGTGTGTTTACCTTTTCACAACCCAAACAATATTGACTGCTACATTTTTTATCATTTTTGCCAATTTTCAGGGTATGGAGCAAACCATAAAATGGTTTTGATTTGAATTAATCTTACTATCAGTTATTTGGAGCATTTTCTCCCATATGTTGTGGATACTTTGCAGTTTTTTGAGAACGGTTTGTTCATATTCTTTCACCATTTATCTACTGAGGGGAGGCTATCTGATATAGATAAAGATATATAAAACTGTTTGTATTTTTGAGATACCGAACCCTTCTCAGGAACATTTTTTTTTAACCCTGTGTATTGGTTCCAAGGCAGAAGAGTGTTAAGGGCTAGGCAATGGGGGTTAAGTGACTTGCCCAGGGTCACACAGCTGGGAAGTGTCTGAGGCCATATTTGAATTAGGACCTTGCATCTCTAGGCCTGGCTCTCAACCCACTAAGCAGCCCACCTGCCTCCATCAGGAACATTTGATGAAAACATTTTTTCCCCATTTGATCATTTCCCTTCTTAAGCTAAATATATTAATGTCTGTGCAAAAGCTTTTCGGTTTCAATTTCCCTCTTCTCCTATAAAAACAGTCTAATGCTCCTTCAATTACTTTAATCTTTCTTTTAACATGGCCCTGTTCCCACTGACTCTTTCCTTCACTTCTCTCCTTTCTTCATTTGATATTCCCTCTCCTCCTTCCCCTTAAACTAGTCCTGTTCATTAGTTTTACATTTTCTTCTTTAGTACAACTTTTCTAAAAAGATTCCTCTCATTCTCTTCATTCTCCATCTTTCTTTTTTACTCTAGACCCTCATTATCTGGCTATAACTCCTATAATTATCTAGTCTCTCTCTTTTCTCTGTATTCCTTATGTAACAGACTTTTCCAAGGTATCTCATATCTGTTCTAGGCTCTCCCCTCTATGCACTTTCTGACACTGCTCATAGATCTTACCCAAATTCTCTTTTTCCATTTTGCCTTACTTCCAGAAAAATCTCAATGACTTCAAGTGTCATAAAGGGCAATAATGCCAGTGTGGGACCCTCTCATGACCACGTCACTGATTATGCATCCTACCATTAATCTATATCTCTTGTTAACCTTTTTCCTCAATTTTGCCTGAAAATTCACTCCCTGATTCATGTTTTGCCTCTCCTTCAGGTTCCAGTTGCCTCCAGCAATTCCAAATCCTCCCCACCTAGGACAAGTGGAGTTTTTAAGCACCAAATCTCCCAACATTCATACAGTATTGAGGTCCTTCAGCACCCTTCACCATCTGTCTTTTTTCATAGGAGCATTCATCAATGGAATCCCCTCCCACATCCAGAGTAAGGCCTTCTTTTTCTCTCCTCTTCAGTCTTTGCCCTTTCCTCCTAATCCATTCTCCTGTAGCCTACTCTCTTGCTAAGACTCCAGAGGTCACCTTAACTTCAAACATATTATTCACAGTTCTCTATCCTCCTATTTCTCTCCAACTCTTTCATGTCTCCTCCCACACTGCAGTATAGTCCACAAAGCAGCATTCACCAGTAGGCAGTCTTTTGCCAAGTTTTGTCCATAATATTCTTTGTCTACCTCTTCACCATTACCTCTCTCAGATTTCCTCCTTCACTCCTTTTTCCTTGTATACAAATAGACTTGTGTCTCTATTGTCATTCTGTTACTATTATTGTCCTTGTCTGCTATATTTATTCACCCCCTCCTGAATTTTTGTTCTTGGAGATGTTTGAGAAACAAATAATCCTTTCTGTTCTGGTTTTCTTTCTTAAAAGGTTTTAAATTCTTCTTAACTATTGAACATGCATTTTCTTTGTATAGTTAAGCTCACATTTGCAAGATGGGTCACTCTGGACTTCATCCTGAGTGCATTGCTCTTCAGAACACATAATTCCATTCCTTCCTCATTTTTTCTGACAGGTGCAGAATAGTCTTGCATCATTTGGATGTCCTTTTCTCAGTAATTGAAGGTCTTTCTTCTGAAGGCTTGCAGAACTTGTATCTGAATTAAATTATTAAATTCAAGCACTTTGTGTCTCAGAGTTTGAAGTATTAAGGTTTGTTGTTTTTTTTCTGGAGGTGTTCTATGAATTCTTTCAACTGGAATTTCATTTTATATGTTTAGAAGTTCCAGAAAGTTCTCTTATATTATTTCTTTTCTTTTCTTTTCTTTTTTTTTTTTGGAGTGCTTTGCAATTTCCTTCTGCACCTCTTTTCACAGATGAGGAAACTTAGTCAAACAGGGTTAGTGACTTGCCCAAAACCACACATCTAGTGTCTAAGAGCAGATTTGAACTCAGGAAGGTGAATCTTTCTGACACTAGGCCTGGCACTCTATCCACTTAATCATGTAGCTTTCCCTTAAATCTTTTGTATTTTCAGGGGTTTTTTTTATTCCTTATTTTCCTTGACTTTCAAATTCCTGACTCACTCCCCTATTTGTGATTTCTATCCATATTGAATCTCAAAGAATCTTGGCTTCTCCTACAATGGATAATTCAAGATTCACAATCTGAGACTCTGCATTCTACTAATTGCTGGGTTATTAGATGATGTGCTATTTCCCTCAGGCATGGTGGAGGGCTTCACAGTATCCCACCCATCCTGGGTATCTATCTACCCCACTCCATTCCTCAATTCTCTGACCTCTCTACACAGTTCTGTGCCTCCAGTGCCTCCAGGCTACAGGCCCCTCTCCCACTCCCCATGAACACAGAGGCTTCTGAAGGGCAGTGGTCAAGCTGAAAGTTGAGGCCCAAGAAACTTCTGCAACCTGGAGTTAAAATTCCCAAAACCCTGGAAAGAGAGAGAGGGGCCAGGGTAAAGAGCTGGGCTTTGATGTAAGCCTGTGTTGTGTCCTTGGATCTAATGGCCCTTATTTCCAATAGTACAAGAGGTGAAGAAGGGGTACTGAGAGAACACAGGGTCAGTGAGTGTTAGTTCTTGGGTCTGAGGCTTTTTTTTTTTTACCTTTTTTAGGATTCTGGGTGTCCCAGAACATGGCGAAAGCTGAAGTTGCTTTATCTTTGGCTCATCATTTCTGTTTTGTAGAGAATAACAGAAAATGAGTAGTTTACTATCTTGTTGCTCATCAAATTCATAATTTTTTATTCTAAATCAAACTTCTCCAGGCCATTGAAATAAAGAGAAAAATGTGAGCTTTGGGATCTATTTAGCAATATTGAAAGCTTACTATATAAACTACTGGACTTATGACCCTGGAATTTGGATATATGACAAAATATACTAATTTGGAGAGAAATAAAGCATACTTATAATCAATCATAAGTCATAGGACTGTAGAAATTATTTAGTTCAATCACTCATTTAACAGATCAAAAACTGGAGAAAAAGAGATGAAAATACTTGCAGAGCTAGACGTTGATTCTGCTTATGGGATCTTTATATTACAGCAAATGCATTTATGTATTTTGTGGAGTTTTCAACATAAAAACATCAGTCAGCCAAAAGGAATATAATAACCATTTATACAAATATACCTTGTAAGGTACTTGGTTTTTGTCCTTAGAAAATTGTCTTAATTCAAATAGAACAGCAGCAATCTAAATTCCTGATACATATAACACTGTGAATCTTGGATGGTGAATACAGTAAGATTTCAGTCAGCTTTAAAATGAATTTTATGTGGATTTTGTATAAATCAAAAAGTATTTCAAATCTGTTAGCTCTATTAAAATTCATTAGGACCCAACCAGATCTTTTGTAGATTTTTCTTTTTGCTACATATAGTGGGGAGAAGTTCTTGTTCTCCAATCAAAGGAGGTTTTAGCCAATTATTTATCTACTCAGACAGTCATACAAAAGGAATATGATTCAATGACATCTACTCTTACATCAAAGCATTTCTTCAAAATAAAGAAATAGTAGTAATACAATATTCTTATGCTTGAAAAGAAAAAAAAATTAAACTGTGCTAGTTTAAATTTATAAGAAAAATTTAAAAGTGAAACTTCCAAGTAGAATCTGACCTCAGATATAAAAATGTGATTTAATTTGATTCAGTGAAAATTTAATCATTAGCAACTAAAAACTTATAGATAGTTTTAAAATATGGAAAGCTCTTTTTCTCAGAATAGACAACATGAGGTAGCATGTATTGCCAGTTTTATCTTGACTTCAGAAGTTAGGAAACAGACCCCTAAAAGACAAATGGCTTCTTCATAGTTACAAACCTAGTATGTCTTCAAGCCAAAATTTCAATCTGAGTCCCCTAATTCTGGGACTAGTATGTCATCTTGAAGGAAAATAAATATTGATTTGTATTATTTATTAGTAATATTGCCATGTGAAATCATTTTCCCCTTACTCTACCAAGTTTAGGCTAAAACAGCCTGTTTTGAAGTTAAGGTTGCTCACAACTCCCAACCTATCACAATGGGCTACACCTTTTTCTTTCAATAAGACTATGAAAGGATTAAAATCAGGGCTAATCAGCTATAGTGAACTCTGACCCATTTGGAAGTAATTTGGCCCAGCCATGTAGTGGGGGAAAGGGTGTGCAGAAGTCTTCCTTAAAAATTCCTCTCCCCTATGATAATAGGAAGAATTGAAATCTTTAAGTCCACTTCCTCATTAGCTACTTACCAATTAGATGTCTGTCTTGGAATGTGCAAAAGAGGGACTGAATAATGACTTCCAAATGGTATTTATAGATCTGTATGAAGGAACTTGGGGGTCTGATTTTCAAGAGGATCATAGACCACCAATTTATTGATTAAATGCCAGCCTAATTAATAAATGAATATTCTTACCTCCAAACAAGTCTCTTAAATATTTTAAACATAGTACTTTAAACTGTTGTTGTTTGACCATTTCAATCTTGTCTAACATTTCATGACCCCATTTGTAGTTTTCATGGCAAAGACACTAGAATAGTTTGCCTTTTCCTTCTCTAGCTCATTTTACAAACGAGGAAACTGAGGCAAAAGTGCTAAGTAACTTGCCCAGAGTCACAGAGACAGTAAATGTTTGAAGACAGATTTGAACTCAAGATGAGTCTTGCTGACTGCAGGCTCAGTACTCTTCACTGCACCACCAGCTGCCCTTCTATAGTAGACTGTTTTGCTTTTTATTCAAGAATGATCAACTTGCACATTTTGCTGACTTTTATTTTAAATGTAATTTGACAAGATACTCTTGGCCTTGAACAAGTTGGGATTATATGGAAAGAAACTACAATTTCAGCCAATGATTTGATCAAGACATTGTATCAGAAGCAGTACTTTTTGAATCTCAGGCCAGCTTTCTCATCTACTATGCAAAGCTGCCTTTCTACTTCACATATCAGAGAAATCTAATAAATATCCATTGAATTTATATTTATACATGTTCCTTCCTCAGCCAAATTGTAAGCCTTTTGTCATCAATTAACATTTTTATATCTTTATGTATTTTGGAGGATAGTTCAGGGTTCCATAAAGTATAGCCCCCACAAAACATATAGTAAGCACTTACCGAAGATTCTGCCTTAAAACTGCAATAGTTATTAAGTAGGAACCAAACTGGATCCATGATAGTGATTCAATGAATTTTATAGTGATTCTACCAATTGCTTGAAATTGGCTTTAGGAAGACACACATAATCAATTGAGAAAGAATCCATCTTACTTAGTCTAGCCAAAGACAAGCAAAGTTCCAGTGCTGTCTTGACATTGTAGTCATATCTCAATATTTCTATCTGTAATAATGTAGAAATATCTACAGCACAGGACTTGTTGTGAGACACAAATGAGATAATAAACTTGAAATGTTATGTATACTTTTAAATGATATATCACTGTCATCTATTTTCACTACTAACTACATCTATTGCATGATATTCAAAATCTTGTACAAAGTCTAATGAATGGTTATGTTTTAAAGTAGTACAAAGTTGTGTACTTTTTGATTTGCCCAAATATTAATTTTAGGGTAATATTTTGGGGAATTTCAGACCAATACATTCTCAGTGAACTTATTGTGATTATGTTTTAAAGAATTTCAAAGGTTAACTTTATGTATGTCACTAATTCAAATTCTTCCCATCTTCTTGCCCTACTAGATAAATTTTAAATAGAATTTAAAAAAATTATTTCACTGCTAACTCAGGGTAAATAATAAATTTTTGCAGGAACAACATAGTAAAGATTTTATTCATTTCATTCTTTACATGTCTATTAGGGACAGTTTAAGCTGGCAAAAACTGGTAAGCTGATGAATTTTGATTACTTTTTGTAAGATTTAATTAAGTGCGTTCATATGGTTGAATAGATCTGATAAATGATGATAACAACCCAGCTTCATCTAATTTCTCAAAATTTAATTTCTCCACTCTTTCAAGATGAAATCCTAATGTTTATTTAAAGATTTTCATTTTCTTTTTTTCCCCTCACATGGCATTTTAAAATGCATAAAATCTTTCATTTCTATGGGACCTCATGAAAATACTGGGGCACAAATAAACCTTATTTAATCAGCTAAAATTAGATAATTACTTTACACAGTGAGAAGCCAAATGTGAATCAAATGTTATTCACTTATTAATTGGTCAGAGGGAAATTATTGGTGCATTTTGTTAGAATCTTTCTAAATTCTTCCAATAATAAAGATGATTAGTTCAACTACTGTGCATGAACTTACTAAATAAATATGAGTTAAGTGACCACAGTCAAATCTATTCCCAAATCCCTTCTATATTGTATCTGACAAGGGAATCATCCAGATTTTGTTTGAAGAGCCTCAAAGATGGGGGCCTATGTCCCCCAAAGGTATTCAATTACTGGGAAGCTCTACTTGTTAGGAAACTTTTCTCTACATCAAACCTAAAGTTACATCTTGGCAAATGCTTCCAATTTCTCCTAATTCTGTCTTTTAAGGTCAATCATACAGAAAAAGTCTAATCCCTCTTCTAAGTGACAGCCTGTGACAATTATTATATGTTAACCTTCTTGTCTTTTCTCCATTCTGAGGATTATTTTACAATTATAGCCATGATTATTATATAGAGTATTACTCAATTCAGTAAACATATATTAATAAGCACAAACTGTATGCTAGGCACAGTGCCAGTCACTGGTGGCTCACAGACCAAAACAAAATAGTTCATCAAAGAAGCAATCTTTCATTAAGTAAGACAATTAAAAATCCTGAGAGACTCCTTTCTAAGTAAGAAAATCAATTTATTGATCAGTCTAGTATAGAACAAATAAATGGTCAATGATCCTCTCGATAATCAAAGACAAGGAAGTCCCCTCTTGGAGTTCCATAAGTACAAGTGTGGGAGTTCATTATTCAACCATTCCCTTAGACATTCTACATTCTAATACATCTCTAATTGATGTATATTCATTGAGGATGTAGTCCATCAATACTCTTAATCTTTCACTATCCCTTTGGTGATAGTTGACAGTCATTTACTTGGCCCCATGTCCCAATATCTAAGGGCAGAAATTTCCCTGATGAGGAGTATCTTTCTGTAATATCTCTTAATGAGAATTTCAAGGATTTAATTCTGCTATTAGCAGTAACTCCTATTATAAATTAGTCTTATTTACTGAGCAATATGAATTTCATATCTCTTTTCCTTCTGCCTACAAAGGAAGATTCTCCAAGGTGAAGCATTCTCAGAATTCCCTAGGAACAAAGGAATAAGGAATAAGTCTGAGTTTCAATTCAGAACTCAGGAACATAAATAATCCAATATATTAAAAAATAAATACTCTCAAAAGGATGATATAGATTCCACAAATTGTATAGTAAAATGAAAATTGAGAGAAAGGTGACAGAATACGGAAAGAATGTCTACAAAGAAGGGTTAAATAGAAAAATAAAAATTTCAGAGAGGTCAAGTATGAAAACTTGAGAAAAGACTTTTGGATTCATCACTTTAGAGATTATAGCTTACCAGTTTCAGTTACAAATGAGGATGCAAAGAATAGAGAAATGAGAGCGGAATAAAACAGAGGGAGGAATAAAGACAGAAAATGAAAGGGAGACAGAGAAAAAGAGACAGAGGAAGTATATATAAACTGCTTGGGGATTGGGGTATTATGAAATGCTTTGAGGAAAGATGTTGATTGAGTTGAGCCCCAAAGGCAAGAACTATGAGAAATGTAGAAAAGGAGGAAGTACATTCCCAGCTCTGAGGAATGACTTATGTGAACACATAGAGACATAAAATGGAGTATCATATCTATAGAATGGCTAGCTGTCCAGTCTGACTAGTATGTAGAAAATATAAAAGGAATAGTAAGAAACAAAGTTGAAAAGTTGGTTTAGAAGTCTGAATGAAGAGAGCAAAAGAGTTTATCTTTCATGTCAAAGACCACAGAGATCTACTGAAGTCTTGAGTCAGGAACTGTGAATTTCAAAACTACTCAACCCTGTTCAAACCATTCTTTAGAAGATAGGATTTAGCTATTTCCTGATCAATAACAATAGAGATACTTGAAATAACAGAACCAGGTCTTGGAAACTACAATCTCCACCCTACTCAGGGTAACAAGATTAGGAAGGGCTGCAGCAAAAACTCAAGATTTAATTATTTGAGAATATGGCCTTCACCAGACATGTGCAAAAAGGACAGACCTCTGGGCGGTCCTAGGTTAAGCTAGAGCCACCATTGGCAAAGGTGAGACACAGGAAGTGAGGTAGAGGACAGCCCATGGGGTTCTGGGGTCTTTCCTGTGAGGAAGGAGGTGGTGGTTGGAGCCTGGAGCTTGGAGTGGAGGAGAGCTCAGACTGTTCTCCATTTTGGTCACGTGAGTGATAGGGACTGATCTCTTTTCTTTGCCTCGGCTATCCAGGGCCTTGGGCCTTTGGCTCAGTTTAAGCAGAGTGGGTATTTAAGTCCTATTCCCTTCTCTCCCTTTTCCCTCTTTCTCTCTCTCCCTCCAATACTTTTCTTCCTCCTGTTTGTAATTAAAACACCATAAAAAGGTCAACAGCTGACTTGAGTTTTCATTTGGGAATTACATAGCTGAATTCCTTGGCGACCTTAAATTAATATATATCAGTCTTTTAAGGTGACTTCCATATCACAGAACTTACATGATTACATCTGTGCCTAAGGAAAGTAATTTGGGCAATTATCTAGAAAAGGGAGAGACTAGAAATAGAGATAATTGTTTCCTATGTTATCTCTAATTTATTCTCCAATCCTTCTTCCCTTTCTTAAGTATTAACCCACCCTCTCTTTCACTCCTAAATTGACAGAAAAGTTGATCTTTCTCCTTGACAAGACTTAGTTGTCTATTTATATCCTTCATTCCATCTGCTGCTCTTCTGTCCTATTAGATTTGTCTTATTGATGTTTCTCTGTCACTTCATTATTTTTAAATATTTAGCTTCTGGCTCTTTCCACTCTTTATTTTCAGGAAAGTGAGTCAAGAACATACATTGGTGGATTGTGAGAGATTAACTAGGAGATATTAAGAAGAAAAAGCATGAAATGTATACTGAAGGATAGATATTAGATGAAGGGAGAACAAAAATGTTTTGTTGTGCCTAAGTGGGGGAC
Organism: Monodelphis domestica; assembly: GCF_027887165.1. NCBI lineage: Eukaryota > Metazoa > Chordata > Mammalia > Didelphimorphia > Didelphidae > Monodelphis > Monodelphis domestica. The sequence continues at coordinate 253,703,062 of NC_077229.1, forward strand.
TAGTTGAAACTAGTTTATCTAATTATGTATTGAAACCAATCTGCATAATGATTTGACTTGCTCCAGAGACTTGAACAGCTTGGAATATGATCAATGAAGGTATATTGTAAAGGTTATCAAAGTTTGAAAATTGACAGATCATAAAGAATAGTATGACACTGAGTGAATGTAGTATGGCCATCTACAGGTCAAGACTGTAAAGAACAGAAAATGAGAGCAGAGAAGAGTGATAGCCTAAGGGGGGCGGGGGGAAGAAAATAATGGAGGAACTAGAGTTTTTAGTATGTATCAAAGACTTTAGTAATTGGGCAGAGAGAGAGATGAAAGTATAAAACAAAGTTATCTGAAAGGGGACTTTCTGAATCCAAAGTCTTGGAGATCACAATTATGGATGATGGTGAGATACGTTCATTCCTCTGTAGGTAGAGAATATAGAACAAGTGTCTATAAAAGTTGATACAGTTGATGACCTGGGAAATTAAGATATTTGAGAGTACTTTAAAGCGAAGAAGGAAGTCAACAATTGTGAGGGCAGAGGTCAGGTTGCCAAGAAACACTCTGAGTCAGATACTGAACTATAAAAGAAAGGGAGGAATATAACCTAGAGTTGATATATCATAGCAACGATTTTATAAAAGAAATGATATAGACAGATGAAGTGAACCTTAGAGGAGGAAAGGTCACTGGGTATTAATGGAAGAGGAAGAGGCCAGAAGTGGAAATAGGTAACAGATAATATTAAACAATCACAGAATTTGATTTCCCAGTGGAAGCTATTCCAAAGCATATATGAAAAGTATCTTCATTACAAAATGTTGAAACATTGGTTTGAATAGTCTCAGTTTGAAGACATCCAAAGATGGGGAACTCAGGCATTCCACTCTAGGATAGCTGAAATTGTGAGAAAATTCTTTTTTGATTTTATAGTTACCTCTTTACAATGTCTGCTGATCCTTCCTATTTTTACTTTTAGGGCCCAAGAAAAACAAATATAAACCTGATTTGACATGATAACCCTTCAGATACTTCAAGGCAACTAGGTAGCTCAGTGGACAGAGTACTAGGCCTGAAGTCAGGAAGACCTGAATCCAAATCTAGCCTCAGAGATTTTCTAGCTGTGTGACCCTGGACAAATCACTTAACTTCTGTCTACTTCAGTTTTCTCAGTTGTAAAATGAGGATAATAAAAGAACCCTGCAGAGTTGTTATATTATATATATACACTAGTGGTAGTCTCTCGGTGACCAATTGTTTTATATATATATAAAAATGAATAATATATATGTATATATTATTTATAACACTTAACATTGTGCCTGATAAACACTGAGTGTTTAATAAATGCTTATTGCCTTCTCTTCCCCTCATCATTCATGCACCTCTTTTCTTCTATTTTATCTTGTCTAGACCTTTCAACTGATCCTCATGATATGAACTCAGTCAATATGTATTTATCAAATGCCTACTGTGTGCCAAATGTGGTACTAGTTTCTGCAGATGAAGTTTTGATGAAGCAAGCAATCTCTCCTTACAAAGAACTCATATTCTAACAGTGACACATGTGTGTATAAATATATAGTCTTGCAGACTGGATCTGTTATTTCATTGGTGTAATTTCTTTATCAATAGAGATTGCTACCTTCTCTTCGATTTAACATCTTGTACAATTAGCTGGGATATTGTGAAGTTAAATGACTTGACCAGTGTGTCAGAATCAGAACATGAAACTAAGTATTTCTGGTTTCGACACCAAATCTACCTACTATACTATGATGCCTCCACAGAATAAGTATAAGGAAAATAAATGAAAAGTAGTCAAAGCCAAGATAATTTAGTGGGGATAATAATAGTTCAGAAAAACAGGAATAAGTAGATAGTGATGAAATATGTTCCAGGGAGAGCCAGGTTTCCAGATAGAAAGCAAAAAAATAATAAATTCAGTGAAAGGCAAAGAATTGTTTATTAAATACTGATTAGGAGATCACAATGGGAAAAAAGGGCAAAGGAGGGAAATAATGGAGATAGAGTGGGTACCCTAATTCTAAAAGTATGATAAGAGAGGAAGAAGACATTTGCCTTAAAATATATCAATTCCAAATTGCTAGGATTAGGGAAGTAGGTTTATAAATTTTCTAGCAATAGCTACTAGATGCTTGGAATTCTTTTCATTGTCCCACAATTGTAGATTTAAAACTGTAAGATCCCTTTAAGAAATCTTAAAGGATAAAATCTAACTCTCTCATTTTATAGATAAGTAAATTCAGATACAAAAAAAAAAATTTTAATAAGTTGCCCAAGAATGTACAGCTATTTGTAATGATGAGCATTAATAAACTAAAAGCAGCAAGGGATGCAGTACATTCCTCACCCCCCCCCAAAAAATGCTGCAAGCTTTGTTGCTTTAATGGCATCTAAGTATTTTTGTCATCCAATTCAGTGTCTGATGCTCCAGTCATGGCATTGCCAATCCTTTGCCTCTATATCCAGTGATTCCAGCTTCAAACATGATATCAGGTGAGTTGGCATAGCATTAAGCCTTTACCCGAGTTCCCAGGGAGCACTATAAATAAATATGATTTTGTTCTAAATAGACATGTTAGAACTCATTCATTTAAAGCAATAGTATCAGTAGCATCAGAATACTGCCCCTGGGAAACTATATGCATATCCAGAAAATGTTGCTCATTGCTCAAAATATTTTTGGAATTTCTCCCATGTGATTACAATGAAAGTTTGTTAACTATGCTGTACATTAGTTTAAACATTCTCAATAATTAGAAACCATTATATTCTCAGAGCACATTTGACTTTTGGAACCATCCAAAGATCATTTAGATTAAATCTGATGAATAAAATATGTAATTTAGCTAAATAATTCTGATTTGCTCAAATGGGCCTCAACAATGAAGAAACAAGATTTTTTTTTTGCTTTGAAAGCACTTCCAAAAGCCATATTTTCATGCTAGGAGCTATATGGATGCACAGAGATTTCAACTGCAGCTGAGAAATGGGGGAAAAGTCACTGATCTTTTAAGTCACCTTAGCTAATTGCCTGTATTTCTTATGGGGAAAAAAAAAAGCCACGTTGAGCGATGCTGGGAAGTCCTCACCACAGAATTATGCATCTTGTTTGCAGTTTGCCTATGGAACCCCCTGGAAATTATTTGCCCACACAAAATGTGTAATAAATATTAAAAGGAACATCCGTCATTACTCAGAAAAAAGTAAGTCAAGACACCAAAAAATAAGAAAGAAGAGACCATAAGACACATAATGCTACATAAGGATTTCAAAAGTCTTAAGGTCATGAATTAAAATATCTGATAGGGGCTTATTATACCTGCAGCAAGTAATAAATCAAGATTTCAGTAAGTGCCTGTACAAGGAAATAATATTCTTTCAGACAGCATGAACAGCTGGGCACTTTGAGACCTGAAGGAACTATTTCTTATATGTATGTAATGGGGTCCTGCCAGACCTACCCTAGTACCCAAAGACACCTCTTGGCAGATGATTGCATAAGAAAAAAAGTCATGGTGATTGGGCCAGTGCCCATTCCCACACTGAACCACCAATATGCAGGAGGAGCAAGAAACCTGGGGTTAAGGTAGAGAGGACAGTGGAGGTCATACCAACTCAAAGTCTAGCTTTCTCTCCCAGGTTAGGATTTCAGAATATGGCAGATTGGGAGACTAGGACCCAAAAATCCCATCCAGAACTATGGCAGGATAGTAGCAGCAGAATCTGAACTGCAGCAAGAAAAGGTCCAGGACCTTATTCAAGAGTAAAGAAAGGGAAGAGTGTGTCTCTGACAAGGAATCCTCATTCAGAAAATAACCTGGAAATATATTTTCATACAAATCACCTAGTGCAATTTTAAAAATTACTGAGTTAGGAAAAGTTAAAAAGATCAATCTAGAAGAAAGTTCACAAAAAGCACAGGTAGAGACTAAGTAATGGGGAGGAAATAGCTTGGTCACAAAAATTGTAAAAGTGGATGTAAGAACTAAAGCAAAATATTTATTAAAATAAAATTAGAACCCTTAAAAATGGAAGAATTATAAACAGCTTAGAAAGTGAAAAATCTTAACCATACTGAAATACCCTAAAAATGAAACAGATCAAACAGAGCTCAATAATTGAATGAGAAAGCAAGTTTATTAGAATAAAGTTGTTTTTTTTAATTAGAAAAAACATGTTTTCTATAATCCAAAACAACCCACCTGGAGAATGATACAAAACAAACATTTAAACAACAGACTCTAGAAATGTTGTTTCCAGAAAGGAAAGGATACTTCCCAGAATTATTAGAGATTGCTACAGTGAATCTCAGTTCTTTTATTTTGTCACTATCTTTTCCTTTGTAAAGGAAGAGCAGGGAGAAGAGAAGAATATAACAAGATATGTAGAGAAAAATCCAAATAACAATAAAAACATAAATGTGAATAGTATGAAATGATGGATAGCCTACCCACAAAATGGAGTGGGATAACAAAAGAGGCTGGATTGTAATTTATTATATCTGAGACAGATTCTAAAATTTAAGTGTAATAATCATAAACTCAGCAAAGCATCAGTAGAAACAAATGTGGTTAAAAGTGGTTAGAAGGGAAACTACTGTGTTTAAAGGAATTGTGCATATTATAATAGTATCAATACTTAATATATATACAGTGAATTGTATAGTATTTAAAAACTTAATCTAAGTAAAAAGTGAAATAGCCAGCAAATATATATTAGATCAGATGAATCTAAACAATTTAAGGACAAAAACAGAATTTTTTAAAAAGTAGAAGTGATAGAAATTTGACAGTCAATGAATATAAATGTATATATGGAAATATTCCTCATCTTTTCTTAGTGAGGTGACAGAAATTGGTCACATATTAAGGGAAATGAAAAGCTCATAAGTGAATTCAAAAAGTTATAACTTGTAAATATATTTTATAATAAAATTGTAATAAAAGGAAGCACTTGAAGAAGGGATTCAAATTTAAATTAAAGCTAAGTAAATATAATCCCCAAGTGTGTGGTTCAATAAAAAAATGTTAATAATAAATTGTTGTATCAAAAATGAGAACAATGAGAGAACACAACAAAACTATTGGGAGGTAACCAAAGAATTACATAGGAGAAAATTTCAGTCTTTCAACTTTCATGAACAGTAAAGAAAAAGAACATAACAATGAATCGGGCATGCAACTTAAGAACAAACAAAAAAGCAAGACATTTTAAAAACCAAAATAAACAGCAAAATATAATTTTTCAAAGAAACAAAATTGAAAATGACAATTTGAAATGATAAACACAAGTATTAAATAACTAAGAAAAAACAAACATTAAGGAATTCAACTTAAAAAGGAGAAAACATCAAAAATAAGAAAAGTTGTTGAGATGAAATTGAAATAAAGGAAATTGTTTGAAATTTTTTTTAGTTCTGTACCTAGATTAACAGAATAATAAAGAAAATTTTAAAACCATTCTCAGAAAAATAAATTGAACATACTATAAATATATTCCTAAAGTGGGGAAAACACTCAGATGAATTTGCAATTATTAAAACTGGAAAAAGCTGTAATATTTTACCATCTACCTACAAAAATCAGGAAAAAAGGAATTCTATAAATTTTTTTAATGGAACAAATGTTGCCTGACATTAAAACCACAGAGAAAAATAAGGTGGTGAATTAAAGGCAATTGTAATAACAACAAACTCTTCCACACATACTTGGGTCATGGATTGAGTGAAAAGGAGTACCAATATTTAGGTCACATCAATTTCAATGTTAAGGAATTCATTGCCTTATGCAAGAATTTGGATTCTATCAACAACAATTGCAACCAACTCTAGACTGTTCAAATTACTGACATTGTATTGGAGAAGACTATTTTTTAAATCTTCATCACTAAATATCACAATAATACAAGCTTCCTATATAGGAGTTCCCAAGAAAATAGAGACCAATAATGAAAGAGACTATCAAAGGAATGAATTACCTTTCAGTGGATGATACCAAGTTCAACTCTGTAGACTTTTCATTGCCTAGAGAATGGAAAAAAATGTATAAGGAAAAAACTCACCAAGAGAATTCAAGCATTTATATCACATTAATGATGAAATGGAAATAGAGAATGCATAAGAAGCAATATGAACTTCTTCCATCCTTCATTCAGCCACTAAAGTGATTTTCCTAAAACAAGATCTGACCATGTTATAGTCAACTTAATAAAGTCCAGTTACAGGGGGGCAGCTGGGTGGCTCAGTGGATTGAGAGCCAGGCCTAGAGACGGGAGGTCCTAGGTTCAAATCTGGCCTCAGACACTTCCCAGTTGTGTGACCCTGGGCAAGTCACTTGACCCCCATTGCCTAGCCCTTACCACTCTTCTGCCTTGGAGCCAATACATAGTATTGACTCCAAGACGGAAGGTAAGGGTTTTTAAAAAAAATTAAAAAAAAAATAAAGTCCAGTTACAGGCTATTATCTCTAAGATCAAATACAAAATCCTCCATTTTCAATTCAAAGGCTTTCATAATCTAGTTCCTTCCAATTTCTAATCTTCTTATACCTTTTCTCCCACCATTTACTCTTCTATTCAGTGACACTGAACTCTAGGCATCTTCTCTGACTATACCTCATGCCTGAAAGTACCCCCTCTTCATTGTACACTTGCTTATTTTTCTACCTTCTTTTAAATTGCTTGAGTCCCATCTTCGGTTGGAAGTCTTTCCTAATCCCTCTCAAAATTAGCAAAGCATTGTGTGGCCCAAAGGAAGACAGAACATATATCCTAAGTGTCTTTTCCCTCAATCTTTCTCCAAAGAAGACTTTCCTGTCAAAAGTGATAACAGAAGATTGGTGCTGGAAGCCACTTTGCTCTTCTGAGAGAGAGGAGATATAAAATTAAAATTATATCAATCTACTCCTTTAAGTATTTTTCATCTTGGGAATGTTATTTTAAGGATCCTCTCCAGTATCTTTGGCAAGAAAACCCCAAATGGAATCAAAAAAGAGTTGAAGTTGACTGAAAAATGACTGAACAAAAGAAATTGAAGAAAATAAGCAGTAAGGAAACCAAACTATCTTTGTAGATAATATGACAGTATACTTAAAGAATTCTAGAGAATCAACTAAAAAACTAGTTGAAATAATTAATAACTTTAGCAAAGTTGTATAATACAAAATAAACCCACATAAATTATTAGCACTTCTAAATATTACCAACAAAGTACAGAAGTAAAATGTAGAGAAAGAAATTCCATCTAAAATAATTCTAGGGGCAGCTGGTGAGTGCAGTAGATTGAGAGCCAGGACATGTGCCATAGATTTGCCAAAATAGTCCTATACCAAGATAAAGTCAAAATGGGTATATGATTTAGACATAAAGGGTGATACTATAAGTAAATTATAGAGAAGGGAAGAATTTACTACTAAACAAGAGATAGAGAACATTATAAGATATCAAATGAATAATTTTGATTATGTTGAATTAAAAAGGATTTCTACAAACAAAGCCAAGGTAACCAAGATTAGAAGGAAACAACAAACTTGGGGGGGGGGAGATTTTACAGCAAATTTTTCTGATCAAGTTCTCATTTCTCAAATATATAGAGATCTTAGCAAATTTATAAGACTATAAGTCATTCCCCAGTTGAAAAATGACCAAAGGATATGAACAAGCAATTTTCAGAAGAAGCCAAAACTTTTAATAATCATATGAAAAGTGTTCTAAATCACTCTTTAAAAAAAAAAAAAAACCTTACTTTCTGTCTTAGAACCTAGTTCTAAGGCAGAAGAATGGTAAGAGCTAGGCAATGGGAGTCAAATGATCTGCCCAAAGTCACACAGCTAGGAAGTGTCTGAAGTCAGATTTGAACCAAGGACCTCCTGTCTCTGGGCCTGGTTCTCAATCCACTGAACCAACCAGCTGCCCCCTCTAAATCACTCTTGATTATTGAAATGCAAATTAAAACAACTCTGAGGTACCACCTAACAACTATCAGAGTAGTCAATATGACCATAATGGAAAGAGATAAATGTTGGAGGGACACATATATTGTTGGTAGAGTTGAGAACTGATCCAACCATTCTGGAGGATAATTTGGAACTATGCCCAAAAGGCTATTAAACTGCACATACCCTTTTATCCTAAAATAGCACTACTAGGTGTATATTCCAAAGATTTTTTTAAGGGGAAAAGACTATGCATACAAAAATATTTATAGTAGCCACTTTTTTGGTGGCAAAGAATTAAAGATTAAGGGGATGTCCATCAATTGGGAATAATTGAACAAATTATGGTATTTGATTGTGATGGAATACTATTATTCTATAAAAATGATGAACTTCAGGGTTTGAAAAAAAAAACCTGAAAAGATCTACAAGGCCTACGTGAAATGATGCAAAGTGAAACAAATAGAAACAGGAGATCATTGTACACAGTAATAGCAATATTGTATGATGATCACTTGTGAAAGACTTAGCTACTCTCGATACAATGATCCAGGAAAATTCTAAAAGACTTATGACAAGAATGTTATCCACCTCCAGAGAAAGAACCAGAGGAATCACAATGCAAAATAAACCATGCTATTTTTTTCATTTTAGTTTATCTGTGTTTTTATTTGGAGGTTTTGTTTTATTTGGTTTTGTATTCTCTTAAAGCAATGACCAATATGGAAATGTGTTTTACATGATAATATTTGTGTAACCCAGATCAAATTGCTTACCACTTCTGGGAACTGAAGGAAGAGAAGAGAGGGAATTTGGACTGTATAATTTCAGAAAACATGGAAATTGTTATTAATTGAAATTGGAGAATATATAATATCTTTTTTAAAAAGGGAAAATGACTAAACAACAAATTCTGATCAATTATCAACAAATTCTGAATTAGCAGAGTTTGAATGATTATAAGGAAATTTTATTTATTTCAATATCCAAAGACATAATTTCATCAATATCACTCTATTAACACATATCAAAATTTACCATTGCCTTAGTACACCCTCTTGATGATTTGAGTCCAAGACTAATTCATCATCCAGTAGATAATCATATAGTTAACTCATTAAGAACAAGATGCAAAATACTGGACTCCATTGTTAGATTATTTTTTAAAAATCATGTTTTACATTTCCATAATTTTAAAGAAAATGGTACTTGAGTCACATAAATCTAAATACGGGGGAGGAGATGGGTTTCATGGAAGGAGGCAATGCATTTGCCACATCTATCTATATCTATATCTATATATCTATATATAGATATTATATCATCCCCAGTAGATTGAAAGTTTCTTGAATTCTAGGACTTTTTTCTTTTTGTCTTTCTATCTTAGTTGTGAAGAACAGTGCCTTATATTTATATATACCTTATAAATACACTATTTACTAAATTCCAAAACATAATTTGTATTTAAGGTTTTTCCTATCTCGTAGGCCTACCAGACCATATTCATCACTGGTATAACTTTTGACAAACCTACATCAAGTAAACATCTCATACAAGGGTCACAGATAGAACTTCAGTGGAGATTTTACTGTATAGGAAAGCATCTGGGCTATAGCTAAGAATTACCAACCAAAATTAAAAGTATATTTTGTTCATTTATTTAATATATATGCAGAATGCCTATGGAGTTCTCAGAAGATTATGATATAATCCATATAGTTATCCAATGATTTTCACCAAAAAATTTCAGAAATTTTTGTAATACTTTTACTATAGTGAAGCTGTCAAAGAATCCCTTAAGGAACAGGCTGAATTTGTATTTTTTCAGATTTACTTTCCAGTGACTACCCATTTTATGGTAGACTTCTATGACATCTTGAAGCTCTAGTTTTCCCAAGGTTATTTTTGTTGTTATTGTTCATTTTTGTTTGTCTTTTTTTTACTACAAAGAGATTCAGCATTTGTTTCAGGAAAAGAAAAGGAAGAGAGATCATAGGAAATACATTGTCATTCTATATTTGACCAAAAGGTGGAATAATAAATATAACAAAACCAAGAACCTCTACTGTATCTTCACCACAAAGTTTCATATTCATGGAGCTAGAAGATAAATATTTAGTAAACACAAATGTCTAAATGTGACATTTAATCCCTGAAAAACTTAATTATTTTGTTTGAACCTATTTATTACTTCAACAAATTATTATTTTGTTTATGTAAGAGGCATTGTGGGAAATACAAGGAAGCCCATTCTCTTCCTAAAAAAAATTAACTTTAATAGGGACAATAAGGCAAAATACAAAGAAAAATAATAAATGGCAGAATCAGGTAAGTTATAAAAATTCAATCCAATCAAGCAAGTATTTATTATGTATCTGTTATGTTCAAGGCATTGTATTAGGAAAAACAAAGCATAAAAAGCCTTTGCATTTAAGAAACTTACAACCTATTAATATGATATAACATCTGGCTCTTGATATAACATGTGACACTGATAACATTTCCACTCTCTAACCTGCTTTTCATGCACACACATTTAGGTTATATGGTTCAAATGCTGCTTTCTCTTATTTTATTGATAAGTCAATAAAGGAGTCCAATATCTGAGTAACTCACAAAGTGGAACTCTACTTGAATCTCCATTTAGGGAACTTTGTCAGTTTCTCTCTGAGGCATGTGTAGGACAGCTTTTGTAGAAATTGTAGTTTTCTGTTGACTGAGAGAATGGTCATGCCTACGTTTTTCTCCATCCTCCCAAACCCCATCCACTTATCTTCTCATTCCAGATACATGTTACAATTGTGCCAGAAAAATAAATAACTTGGATTAATGATCACTGACCAGGTCTAAAATTAATTCAAAGGATGAAATAAAATATTGCTCAAGATGGTAAAATATTCTTTGCTATATTTTCTTAGCTCATGAATCCCATAGAATCTCTGTGTGTCTGTCTCTTTCTGTCTCTCTCTTTCTCTCTCTCTTTCTCTCTGTTTTTCTCATTCTCTCATTCCCTAATCCTAAAGACATAATAAAACAACAACAATAGAGAAACATTAATGTAATGCAGAGGCCCCAAATATTTACACAATTTAATAGATACAAGATAATTAGAGGTGAAAAATCTCATTAACAACCATGGCTTTTCAGCCTTGCTTCCTTTAGCTATGCCTTTTGCCTCTCTCTATGTCCATAGCACTTAGCAGTGCCTATCCCAATGAAGGTGCTTAATTAATGTTTATTGATTCATGATTCTCATAGCAGGTGGAACTAAGTTGAGCCCTGAAGAAATCCCAGCATTTTAAGATGTATGGGTAAGGAAAGAATGTATGATGCTGAGATCACAAATAATTACTTAGAGGAAGTGGGAATTTGTTCTGAGGTGAAAGTTCTAATAAAGGATATGACATTCGAGTTGAAAGTTTAAGTATGGTGAGATTTCAATAGAGAAGTCAAAGAAGATGAGGACCCTAGCTGTGTGACCCTGAACAAGTCACTTAACCCTGTTAATTTTTTTTTTTTATGGTTGTGCTGAATATATTATTGGTGGTTGCCAGGGATCTAATTTCTAAGTCCCAAAATGAATTACAAAAGCAAAATGGAATTTATAGTACTTTATTTTTATAATAGAGGAAAGATATTAAGGAATGAGATGAAGGGAGAGAGAGAGAGAGAGAGAGAGAGAGAGAGAGAGAGAGAGAGAGAGAGAGAGCGAGAGAGAGAGCTCTGCTTCCTCAGAGCCAGGTAGAAATTTTAAGGCCCTAATCAGGGAAAAGAGTCTCAAGATGATGGGCTTTCTTAGAGGATCACACCTCCAGAAAGGCAGGTAAACAAAGTCAGCCTTTCATTCACCACAGTGACCATCTAAAAGGAAAGCAGTCTGAGGTCTCATGCATGAGCTCCTCCAGGGGTCCAGTTCCACAGCCAAGTCCAAGTGTCTGTCTTCCAGTCTCTCCTCCAAATGACTCTTCTTTACTCCAAGCTCAAGAGATTGATCCTCCAGTCCAACTCCAAATCAGAGTTCTTTGATCTATATCCTCTTTCAGTCTTTGTTCCCTTTATTTAAAGACCTTTTTCTCTGGTAGAGACTTGAAGAGAGAGGTTTTTCAGGACAAGCCAAGATGCAAGAACCAAGGCTGGGGACCCTGCCTGTCAATCAAGGGGAAGGTTCCAAATGGAATGTTCCCAGGAGAGTCAGTTGAAGGTCTGGCCACAGAGAGGAGAAGAAGCAGGATCTTAAAACTTCTGACTCTGTCTCTGGCCCTGGCAGTTGAGCCTGAGTAAAGGGGAAGAAACTGAGAACTGATCCCAGTTAGCTTCTGTTCATTGGGTGAAGGACCCTTGTAGGGCTGGCTTGACTTTGGGCTTTCTGATCAAGGGGAAACCTCTGCTCTCTCTGAGATTTGACTGACCAAGAGTTGGAGGAAAGCCAAGCTGAAGGAGAGACTTTTCTTGGTGGCTTGGTGAAAAAGAAAGATGATTTTAAACAGTTGTACTCCATCCATCTCTCTCTAATTGTCTCTCTGTCACAGCTTGTGACAAGACTGATTATTTCCATAACCCTCCTAAATTCTCCTTGCAGTTTAGGGAAACCCTCATCCCTCTTACCTCAGTTTCCCATCCTGTTATCACAATAAACCCCTTACCTGAGAAAGAAAACTAGAGTAATTTATAGTCCACTCAGGGGGCAGGGAGGAAACCAAAAGGCATCCAGAAGTAGGTGGTTAAGGGAGGGAGTGAGGGAGGAAGGGGGAGGAGGAGGTTAGGAAATAGATTGATCCATCAGTCCAACAGCTATCTGTTTACTTTGGGCAAGCCACTTAGTATCCCTAAGCCTCAGTTTCTTCATCTGGAAAAATCAAAAGGTTGAACTGGATGGTCTCTGAAATCTCTTTCATCTCTACATCTTTATATATGGGAGGAGCTAGGTGGCTTAGTGGATAGAGAACCAGACATGGAGACAGGAGGTTCTGGGTTCAAATCTAGTCTCAGACATATCCTAGCTATATAACTCTGGGCAAGTCATTTAACTTTCATTGCCTACCTCTTACTGCCCTTCTGCCTTGGAACAAAAACACAGAATTGATTCTAAGATAGAAAGGGAGTTTTTTAAGTAAATAAATAATTGTATATAGACTAGTTCTCTTCAATCATATGACAGTTGTCACTTGACAGCTACTCTAGGGTCAATGAACACTTTGAGCTAGCATCCACTCAAACTTGAACCCCAAATAATGTTTCTTTTTATCAGATTGATCAAATTATATACTGGTTCAGAGCATCAAGTAAACAATAATAAACATACAGGAATACACTCTATCAAAGATTTTCATATTATAGTCAGGAAACGGAACATACATATAGAACACACATGATCTATATGGTCAGATCTGGTGCTGAAAGGACACATGCTTAGTGAAAACATTTGGCCAGAAAATGTAGAGAGCTCTAGCAATTCACATGTCTAATAATTCTGTCCCTGATCTTTCTGGGGTCCTTTTCTGTCTCTGTTGCTATTTGTTTTTCTACAAAGTCAAGGATGATGTTGTGATAGTCTTTTGGTTTGTAATCTGCATTCTGTGCCATTGATAACTATTGGTGATCCTCTGCTGCTCTAATTCCCCTGCTATGCTGCCATTTTTCAGTGTTTTAGTTGAGCTTGTCTGTTGGTGGCTGAAGTCTTCTGCTTCTCTACTGAACTGCAGCTGTTATGCACCCACTCACCCACCCACCCACTTAAACTACACATAGAGAGAGAAGTTCTCAATTCATTTATGACTCAGATTTAGTCACAGGCAGTCAGGCATCCAGTCAATGAAGAGCTTGGACATTGAATATATATCTGATTTTTTTCTGCCTCTTCTAATACTCTTTGATTATAGTCTATTCTTTGAGTCAGTGGGACCAAATTCTGTTCAACTCTCATTCTGCTCCATGTGAATATGCCATGAGCTACACGTAAGACTAAAAGGGACTGGGTACAATTGGCAATTTTGTTCTGCCTCCTATAAGCAAAGGAATAATAGGACACACTTCATTTTGCCACAATTTATATATTTGAGTTTCAGATATCAGTAAAAAGGGGGAAGGAAGAGAAACTACAAAGAAACAGAAAGAATTGTAAAGATAATTTTGGTGTTTTGTACTTAAATCTTAATAATTGGTTGCCAGGGATGATTCCCAAATAATAAAATACCCAAGTCAGCTGGGAATTATAGAGATTTTAACTAATATAGAGAGAAGGAATTAAGGAAGAGAGAGAGAGAGAGAGAGAGAGAGAGAGAGAGAGAGAGAGAGAGAGAGAGAGAGAGAGAGAGAGAGAGAGAATTAATTTAAACTGCTCTGGCTCAGGTTGAGCCAGGAAGAAGTTAAAGGCCTTGGCCAAAGTGGTCTTCCTGAGTCTAAAGGAAAGGGAGTCAGTCTTATCACTCACCAAGATACTGTCTCCAAGGAAGCTCCAATCCTCCACTGAACTCAATCTCAGACAAAATTCCTCCCCGAACTGACTTTTAGCCTCCTTTTAAAGAGAATTTTCTCTTATGTCACCTCCCCTAAATTACAATCACAGTAGACAGTTTTTTCCAGGACTTCCCATTCTTAGTTCTCACCACTCTTTACTTTTCAACTTCTCTGGTTAGATGATATCTTCTGAGGACTTCACACTTCTTTGTTAAGCTTGCCTTTTGTGAGTTACTTGACCTTTTTGTGATTAATTTAACCTTTACAGGTACTTAACACCTTTCTGGATTAGATCTAAAAATAGACTTAGTTTAAGTTCTAGCTTCACTATAAGGTATGAATTAAGTACCTTCATTGTTCAATCAGGATTTTACAACTTTATCTTCCCTTAAAGTATGTCTAAGTATGGGTGGAGTAATGTAAAGTTCCCAAGATATTCCTGATTCTTGTTAGAACAAGTATCTACATTGTTACCATAAGGAAATAGCTAAATCAAATCTTCTAAAGTACAGTCTGAATAGTTTTTAAGATTCACATAATATGGGGGCAGCTAGGTAGCTCAGTGGATTGAGAGCCAGGCCTAGAGATGGGAGGTCCTAGGTTCAAATCTGGCCTCATTCACTTCCTAGCTGTGTGACCCTGGGCAAGTCACTTGACCCCCATTGCCTAGCCCTTACTGCTCTTCTGCCTTTGAACCAACACACAGTATTGATTCCAAGATGGAAGGTAAGGGTTTAAAAAAAAAGATTCACATAATACAATAGAAATTCTCTTACAAAAAATGTTTTTTACTCTTCATGGACTTCTGCTTTGTTATCCACAAAGGTGAATGAATCACAGCTCCTGGTGGGGCAAAACATCAGAGAAAAGGGACACATTAGAGCCATTCATCTCCCCAGTGTAGTTCTTTCAAGATGTTCAAGCCAGCAGAACTTCCAAGAATTTAAAAATAGCATATGTAGAACCCCATATTTATTACGGAGACATTGAATGATTCAGTTGACTTACATATACAAAAAATTGATATTTCAGTATCCCAGATCAACTAATCTTTCTAGACCTTAATTTCCTCATCTTTAAAAAAGGAGTTGGACTAAATGATTCTAATATTCCTTTCATCTCTAAATCTTTTATTCTATAATCACTGACTGATTTATTCAATGAACATTTGTTGTTGTTATGGTTCAGTTGTGTCTGACTGTGGCCTCATTTGGCATTCTCTTGGCAAAAATACTGGAATGATTTGCCATTTCCTTCTCCAGATTATTTTACAGATGAAGAACTGAGGCAAACCAGGTTAAGTGACTTGCCCAAGGTCACATAGCTAGTGAATATCTGAAGTCATATTTGAACTCAGTAAAATTAGTCTTCCTGATTCCAGGCCCTGTACACTATCCATTCTACTATCTATCTGCCCATTTGCCAATTACCTCTTATGACCTGTCAGATTCTAGTTAGATAAAAGGTAAACAAAGAAAGTATTCCTAAAGTCAAAGAGATACTTCAAGTATTTTGTTAATACTCTGATTTGCATGTTAAACTTAATAGGTTCTAATTCCAACTGCGGTCTAAAAACATATGCTAGATTAACTTAAATATTCACAATTATATTATCAGAAAAACGAATTTCCCGTGGATGCCAAGTCTTGAATAGTAGTAGAGAATCCTTTTTGAAAATGATATAAACTAAATGATCACTGACATTTCCTTTAAAATCTCAAATTCTGTGATTCCTCTTCTCCCTTCACACCCATAGATGGACAATGAACTCACTGACAAAAAATATTAGCTCAGGAACCAGGTCAGGCCCAGTGAAGGAAAAGGAACTGAATCTCTGACTGAATTCTAGTGCCATGTACTATTTTTTGTTTAGTATTGTCCAAGGTTCCTCTCCCAGGAGACTATTAAAAATTAGCTACATCAATAGACAAGTTACCTAATTCATACCAACTAAAACTAGAGCCAAACCAAATATTCAAATTTTAGTTTATATGAAACGTTTTTTTAATTCTTATGCAATGAAAATCATGCTGTCAGTGGAGTCAGAGGAATTGGCTTTCTGTTATTACTCTGCTATTTATTCTGTGAACTTGGCTAAGTCATAGTCACTTTCTTTTCTGAGACTCAGTTTCTTCACCTGTATAATGTGCCATCTAAAGTCTGTTCCATTTCTCAGTCTGGTATCCTATGATCCTATTCTTCAATACTTCAAAGATCTATTATTTAATCTTTGTGGGAACTGCTACCAATTCAGATTGTAACCCCTTAGTAAATATTCTATGTGAGTTAATATGATCAAAATAATCTTCGGCCTAGGGACCTCTAGAAACCACATTGGGTGGTTTCCCAAATCTAGCTTAATTAGCCATCTTGTGATGGAACAAGACTTTCCAGCCAGGATCCATTTGTTCCAACTCTGCTGACATAGATGTCAAGAACCTAGGGTCACTTTTACAGAATCATATGATTTCACATTTAGAGAGGACCTCAGCAGCCAGGTAATCTACTCTATAACCTAACTGGAAATTCATCTATAGCATACCTGTAAGTTCTCATGCAAACTTTCCTCAAAAATTGTCAAGAAGGAGGAAATCACAATCTAGCAAGGTGCCTCATTCCATTTGGGGATAACTGATTGACTGATACAGAGAAATAAGAAAGGAAAGTATAAATGGCATAGGTAGTCAGAAACTCTGAATCATACATATGAGAGGATATAAAGGGATTTTGCCCATAGAAGTGCTAGGATGATTTGATTCGGTTTCTCTCTCAGAAAGTTCCTTTGAAGATAAAAGACAGACAGTAAATTCTCTCTCAAATACCAATGAGAATAGAAATCTGGATAAATATCTAAGATAGAAATAGAGATCCCAGGGACCAGACATTCTAGCCCCAACTACTTTGCCTCATCCGAAAAGAGCAGGAAATGAATGATGTATGTTAAGATAACACACTTCACATGTATGAAAAAAACTTGGACCCTGGTTTGGCTATGTGAACAAGTGGCTATTTTTAGGTTAGATACTGGAAGAAGGTGGCTTGTTGTCTGAGACCCTAGTCCTAAGCAAAATCCTTGGGGATGAGAGGTCTGGTGTCTGCCTCTGAAGGTAAGAATTTTTATTCCCCTAAAGACAATAGTTCAGCTCCTTCCTGTAATATTTAGGGGCTAAAATTCTAGTGATTTTTTTTCACTCTTCCCTTAAGATTAAGGTTCTAGTCCTGGGTCAGAACGCCACTGATGTCAAAAATATAAATCAACCCTGCCTTAAGTTGTGATTTCTGCCATGCACACTCCTTCATCACTTGGGAACTTTCAATCTCTAATACTTTCTGAGCCACACTAGAAATGCCATATTTCATAGATAATTTAAAAAAACATTATTTTATCCAGTTTTCCTTGAACAATCAAAGCAATGTCATCTTGATTCTTTCCCTTTATCAGTGAAAATATAGCACCATCTTTAAAGAAAGTTTCCTAATGTTTTAGCTTTCATTCAGAACAAATCCCCTTTCTATCAAAATATAATACTTTTGCTATCATTGTCATAGTCAAATCAGTCAATAGTCAATAATCATGCATTCTGTGTCTGCCATGGTGTGCTGAGCACTATATTAAGTACTAAAAATTCAAATTAGAAAAAGAAAAATGTTTCTGCTCTCAAGGAACTTACCATCTAATGGCATAAGATAAGAAGGGGCAGGGGAATAATGGTTCCTGGAGCAGAGACAAAGCAGTCAGCTGAAGAAAAATGAAGGGAGAGCTAGAAAATGCTGAACCCTCAATAAAGAACAGCTTTGTGAGGGGTTAATGTTTTGCCTTCCAGCCCCTGCAATCAGATAGAAGCAAAAAAAAAAATGAACCAGTTTGAAAAAATCAAATCTCAAACTCAAAAACCAACATTTTAACAAATCCTTTGAAGGGTTCTAAGATTTTCCTTGTATCAGGAGAGACAGCTTTTCTATCTCCTTCATCTTTTAAAGTCAGTACAAACAGTTTAATCTTTTTTTTATTTTGGAAAATGTATAATTTTTTAACATTCTTCATTTTAAATTTTGAGTTCCAAATTCTCTCTCCCTTGAAGACAAACAAAATGATAACAGCAAATTATATATGTGATATCATGTGAAACATTTCCACATTAGCCATAAGTTTTTAAAAGCAAAAGAAAAAAAAAGATAGAAAAGTACACTTCAATTTAGACTCAGAGTTCATCAGTCCTCTTTCTGGTTGTGAAAGCATTTTTTCATCATGAATTATTTAGAATTGTCTTGGATCATGGTGTTGATCAGAGATTCACATTGGACCATCTTTATAATATTGATATTACTGTGAAAAATGGTCTCCCAGTTCCTCATCCGTCACTTTGCTTCAGTTCATATAGGTCTTGCAATGTTTCTTTTTTTCTAAAACCACCTTTCTAATCATTTTTCATAATACAATATTACTGCAACTTATTCAGCCTTTGCCAAAATGATGAGCATCCCTCAGTTTCCAATTCTTTGCCACAACAAAAGAGATGATATAAATATTTTTGTACACATTGATCTTTTCCCTTTTTCTTTGTTCTCTTTGGTATATTGCTTGGTCAAAATATAAGTAGGTCTATAATCTTTTGGGCATAGTTCCAAATTGTTCTTCAATAGGTGAACCAGTACATAATTCAATAAACAGTATATTAGGGGGCAGCTGGGTGGCTCAGTGGATTGAGAGTCAGGCCTAGAGATGGGAGGTCCTAGATTCAAATCTGGCCTTATTCACTTCCTAGCTGTGTGACCCTGGGCAAGTCCCTTAACCCCCATTGCCTAGCCCTTACTGCTCTTTCTGCCTTGGAACCAACACACAGTATTGATTCCAAGATGGAATGTAAGGGTTTAAAAAAAACACACACACAAAAAAAAAACAGCATATTAGAATATATTTTTCCTCATTCCCTCATTTCTGATAGATGTGAGGTGCTATCTTAGCATTTATTTCATTTGAATTTCTCTAATCAATATTCATTTAAAGTCTTTTTATATGACTATAATTACCTTTGATTTCTTCCCAAAACATGCCCATTCATATCTTTTTATATCATTTGTCAGTTGGGAAGTGGGTCTTCTTTTTTATAAATATGACTCAGTTGTTATGCATTTAAAAAAGCCTTTATTAGAAAAACTTGCCGCAAATTTTCTATTTTAATATATTGTCTATTGTACCTTTTAGAAAAATATATTTTCCCTGATGATGTCTTTTAATTACTTCAATTTTTGCTTTATTCTGAGATCATGACTGGTACCCTTGCTTTTATTTTTGCTTCAGCTGAAGCATAATAAAATCTACTCTAGTTCTTTATTTTAACTCTATGTTTTTCCAAGAGTATGTCTGGTAAATAGCATACTTTTGAATTCCGGTTTCTAATTCACTTTGCTATCCACTTGTATTTATGAGAGATTTTATCCTACTTATGTTCAAAATAATGATTACTGTGTAGTTCACTCTATCTTATTTTCTTATGTTTATCCTGCCTTCTCTCTTTTAATCCTATCTCTCCTCAAAAATTTGTTTTGCTTTTGAATACTATATCCTTTACTACCTTCCTTTTATCATCTCCTATACCCCTATGTATTATTCCTTTCCCTTCTTATTTCTCCACTGGATATGATACATTCTATACCCAACTGAGTGTGTGTGTGTGTGTGTGTGTGTGTGTGTATGTAATGTTATTCCCTCTGAACTAATTGTGATGAGAGTGAGGTTCAAGCATTATATGGCACTACCCTCCATTTCCCCTTCACTATAAAAGTTCTCACTTAAAATTGTCTTTTATGTGAGAAAATTTTCCTCATTCCACTTTATACCTCTTCTCCCAATGCATCCTTCTTTCTCTCTCCTTAATTTTTTGGGGGGATAATCTCAACATCATAGCCTTGCATTCATGTCCTCTGTCAATGTAGTCTCCTAACTGCCTTAATAATGACAAAGTTCTTAGGAGTTACATTTATTATCTTCCCATTTAGGAATATGAATGCTTTAACTTTATTGTCTCATATGATTACTTTTTCATGTTTATCTTTTTATCCTTCTCTTGTCACATATTTAAAGGTCTCATTTTCTATGCAGTTCTGTTTTTTTTTCTTCATGAATCTTTGAAAGTCCTCTATTTCATTAAATATCCATCCATTTTCCTCCTGAAGTATTATATGCGGTTTTTCATGGTAGTTCATTCTTGGTTATAATCCTAGCTTCTTTGCCTTCTAAAAGATACATGCTCACTGCTTCTTTAACATGAAAGCTGCTAAATATTGTATAATCCTGACTGTGACTCCACAGTGTTTGAATTATTTCTTTCTGGCTAATTGAATTTTTCTGTCCTTGACATGGGAGCTCTGTAATTTGGCTATATAATCCTAGAAGTTTTCATTTTGGTATCTCTTTCAGGGTATAACTGGTAGATTCTTTCAATTTGTATTTTAACTTCAGAATCTAAAATATAGGACAATTTTTCGTCATAATTTTTTGAAATATGATGTCTATAGTCTTTGATCATGGATTTCAGATATTCCAATAATTTAAAAATATTTCTCCCTATTCTATTTTTCAGGTCAGTTATTTTTCTGATGAGACATTTTACATTTTCTTGAATTTTTAATTCATTTGGCTTTTTGATTGCTCCTTAATATCTTATAGAGTCATTAGTTTCCATTTGCCCAATTCTAGTTTTTAAGAAATTATATTCTTCACTGAGGTTTTGAACTTCTTTTTCCACTTGGCCAGTTTTGTTTTTTAAAAGGTTATTTCAGTATTTTCTATCTCTTTTACTAAGATATTAATTCTCTTTTCATAACTTTCTTGAATCCCTCTCATTTCTTTTCCCAAAAATTTCCTCTACCATTCTTAACTTTTTCTTTAAATCTTCCAGGAACTCTTGTTGGATTTGGGTCCAGTTAATATTTTTCTTTGAGGCTTTGTTTGTAGTAACTGTTTTCACATTATTGTACTCCTCTGAATTTAGATTTTGGTCTTCCCTTGACACAGTAGTAGATTTTTATGATTAAATTCTTTTTTTTTTAACTTGTCTGCTCATTTTCCCAACTTATTTCTTGACTTCAAATTTCACGTTAATTTGGGTTCTGCTCATTTCATGCTGGAGAGACATTACCCTACTCTTCAAGCTTTTGCATATTGCTATGTTCAGGGGTAATTCTGGGGGTCTACAAGTGCTTCCAAGATGGCATGATCCTTGGAGAGGTATAGTTACTGCTCTTTTGATATGTGCCCTGGTCTTTACCCAGGAGGGGCACTGATCCCCTGCAACTGCAAATGCTAGTGCTCCTCCTGGTCCTTGAATTGAAACTAGGGCCTCTTTCCCCTCGTAATACCATAAGTTCTCTTCTCCATCCTAGACCTATAACCCAGAACTGTGTATGGGCAATACTATTGACAAGCAGTACCAGCTGCACCCAGTCCTAGCAAAGGATCCTTTGCAATCTCTTTCTGACCAGTTGTTCTCACATGGACATATAAGCTCATGGCCATCTTATTAATCAAAACAATGAGACAAATTGACTGAAGTTCAAGGCACTGTTGATATAATCTGAATCACCAGCACCACAGTTCCCTGATGTAATAACTCCTTTCCTTCTTCAGACCTAAGAAAAATTATTTCCATTTCTTTAAAGTCCCACTTTCCCTGATTATTATACACATGCATCAGACATGTGTAAAGCATCTGCTATATGTTATATGTTGTGAAAAACATTGGGAAGATTTTATGAGTTCAATAACATTCCATGCCATCAAGGAGTTTAACCCTAGTGAGATGATAATATATATATATATATATATATTAATAAATTCTGTTTAACTATAATGTGTTTTGTAGGGTACAGACCAAGCCTTATGAATTCAAGTGAAGGAAAGTATTACTACTGGCTAAAATAATATTTCATATTTTGCTCTTATTGACAGTAGCTCCATAAACATACAAAAGAAAATCAACAACTTAAGTGTTCTTAATAAATGCATGGATTTTTGATCACCGGAACCAGATTATGAATTCCTTTAAGACAAGAACTTCCTAGTCCATTTACTTTTTCCTTCCCAGAGCAACATGCTCTCCAGATAACGAATGAGCAAAGGTCTATTTTTCTGGTTTACATTTGCTTTTACTCCTGTGCCCTCATCATCTACATTTTTATTTTTCTTGCTCTTCTAAAATCTGTTTGATTTTGACCTGTAGTTTAATAGTGCTAGAGCATTTCAACATCTTCACAAATCATTCCTATGCAGTATATAGTTCTTGCTCTCTCCCTCTCTCCCTCTCTTGCTTTTTGCCTCTCTCTCTCTTTTTCCCTGCCCCCTCTCTCATTAAGTGTGTGTTTCTATCTCTCTGTCTCTCTGCTTCTCTCTGTCTGTCTACCTCTCTGTGTGTGTGTCTTTCTCTCTGTGTTTTCTCTGTGTCTGTCTGTTTATCTGTCTCTCTCCTCTCTCATTTATATATTTTCCATTTCTCTGTCAATCTCTTCCTAACCTTTGGCCTAATGTAGGATAGGATAGAAAGATACATAAATACATAGAAATATGCAAATCATATGTAATTTATATAGTCACACAAATAGTTACAGATTTCCACCAATTCCTAAGACATATTCAGTATTTCATCTTTATATGTAACAGGCTCTAAAACACCCCAACTCAATCTGGTTAATTGGGTTCTTATAGCCTGACTGGAGTTCCCACATGTTATTTATTGACCAATTCCCTCTCAGGACTCTAGGAATATCCCTGAGGAATTGAGGGTATTCTCATTACTAGACCATCAACACTACCAGGGTGCTTCCCCTCAAGATTATTTATTAAATACCATTTAGTCAGTCATCCTTAACTAGTTTTTAGAAAGGAGTTCTTACTAAGATGATACAATAAAAATGGTGGGGGGTTTTAATCATCCAAATCTCTGTGGCACGTTCTCCCCCATAGTGTAAAGAATCTTGTGGAAAGTAAGCCCAAGCTTAGAAAGCACATGGTGCACAGGGATAACTCACAGTTTCTGGATGTTACAAATCCTTTTCTACCCTTCATGGGCTGTTCATGAAGTTCTTTTCCTCAGACATGTTTTAGTTTCAATTCTGGGATCTTTGTAAAAATGTGTATCTGTGTCCTGTCTGTCCTTGGGTCCCAGTTCAGACACTTTCATCTGCTGCTGCAGTCTCAAGGACAATGCTAGAACACTGAGGGGAAGATAGGAAGTAAAATTCTTTGGGACCCTTCATAATTTATAACATCCTCTCGCCAAGGAGTTGGGGGGCTGAGGCCAAAGTCAAAACACTTTCTCCCTTCCCCAAAAGATTCCTTCTTGATGGAAATAGAGCTTTTGGTTGTCTGGAATTCCCTCTCCTCATTTTCTGCACATTATAACCCCAATTCCTCAAATAACTATGGCTCTGAATTCTCCAAAGAGTTTTTATATGCAATCCCTGAGATGCAGCCAAGTTGCATCCGACTATGTAAACATTCTTCCTTTGCAACATCACTCCATTTTATCTAACAGTTCAGCACGTTTCACACTTAGTTGGAATGTTCTTGTCTGACCTGATATATTTTGGATTTAGTTCCCTCCTGGATAAGATGCCAAGGCCTAACATTTTCTGACAGCTTTAGGGGAGGTTGAGTCATGATTTATTTACTCATCTGACAGTAGCTTTACATAAATTTTATCTGTTTTTAAAATAGTAACTTACTCAAAGTAAATTGATTATCATAAAAAGGGAAACAAAAGAGTCTTAAAAGCACATTAACTAGCAAAGATTTGACTTACACATCAAAAAACATGAGGGCTAAGGTAACACTAGTTTAGAATATTAAATTGTTAACAAAATTTTGCAAAGAATAATGAGAGACATTTATAAGCATTATCTGCAAAGTCATCCCAAGGCATTTACACATGAAAATGGAAGGAGACAAAGAAAAGAAAACAATGGAAAAGAACTGGAATGATTACTATAATACACTCTTTTTGCCTTCAAGGATAATGGAACCATTAAACTTGGACTTTAGGTCATAGTATTATATATGCTTAAAGGGAAAGTACAAGTAGAATTAAGGATAAAAATTTTGGAAATGGAAACAAATTAAATACCATATATATAGAAAGGTCAAATGTGTGGGACATGACACAATGTTAAGATTGCCAAAGAGTCAATATGTGAAATACCTGAAGGAGAAGAGATTGCCAAAAGGATGAAAAACTTTTTGGAGAAGAACAAGGGGCCCTACCTCAGTGAGGGTCAGATGACAAACCAGGAGGACAGTGACCAGACTCCTCCACAGATCACACCACATTGGAAACACAGAAAATGTATAAGCCCCTAAAGTTAGCTAATAAAGAAGCAGTACATAAATTTGAGAAGACAAGTCCAGGCATTATTCCCTGCTACCCCCAAAACCAAACTCTAAAATAAAAACCAAAATCAAAAAACAGATTGGAAAAATGAGAAAACAACAAAAGTACTTGATTATAAGAAATTTCTGTGGTGATGAAATAGAAGCTTTAAAAATAACATTAGAAGAAGACAACAGCTTGAAAACCATCTATGAACAAAGGTTCAAAGAAATAATATTATTCATAAGTCAAACAAGAGTTCCTAGAAGAACTAAAGCAATACAAAAAGAGTGAAATAATTATTTTGAAAATCAAACTAGAATGGTAGAGAAAAAATTGGGAAAAGAAATGAGAGTAAGGGGCAATTAGCTAGTGCAGTGGATAGAGAGCCCAGCCTGAAGATGAGAGAGCCTGGATTCAAATCTGTCCTCAAATGCTTTCCATCTGTGTTACCTTGGACAAGCGACAACTCAAAATGCCTAACCATTACCATTATTCTGCCTTGGAATCAATGGTTTGTGTTGATTCTAAGAAGACAGAAGGTAAAGATCTAATAAAATAATTAACAGCTTGGTAAAAAGGAACAAAAATACTGAAGAAGATAATTTCTTAAAAGTAGAAATTGGCAAAATGGTTAAAAGAGGCACAAAATCTCACCAAATAAAATATTTACTTGAATATTTTAATTGGAAAAATAGAAACAAATAACTCCTTTAGACCTCAAGAAATAACCTAGCAAAATCAAAGAATAAAAAAAAGATAAAAATTTGAAATAACCCCAGAAAAATAATTTGCTTGGAAAACATATTGAGGAAAAATAATTTAAGATTCTTTGGACTACCTGAAAGCCATGATCAAAAAAGAATCTAGAAATCATGTTTCAAGGAACAATAAAGGAACACTGCTCAGATATCCTAGAAACAAAAGGCAAAATAGAAATTGAAAAAATCCATTGATCATCTCCTGAAAAAAATTACAAAATGAAAACTTCCAGGAATATCATATGCTAATTCTAAACCTCCCACATCAAAGAGAAAATACTGTAAGGAGTCAGAAAGAAATAATTGAAATATTGTGGAACCATAGTCAAGATCAAACAAGAATTTGAAACTACTAGTTTAAAAGAAAAAAAGGTACAGAATATAGTATTTAGAAAACAAAATGGCTAGTATTACAATCAAGAATAACCTTCTCAGAAAAACTAAGTTTTATTACACAGTAGTATGGGGAGAATGGATATTTAATTTAAAAAAGTAGATTTCCAGGCATTTCTAATAAAAAGACCAGAGCTGAATATAAAATTTGACATGCAAACATAAGACTCAAAATGAATAAAAAGCTAAATATAAGTGAGAAAGCATAAGGGTTAAACTGTTACCATTCTCAATGGGAAGATGATACAGTTAACTACTAAAAACTTTATCATTATTGTTTATGATATGTTAGAGTCTACTCAGAAAGAATACATGGGTGATGGTCTATTATGTTGAGATGATCTCAAAAGACAAATGAAATAATGAGAAAGAGAATAGGGAGAGGGGAAAGTAAAAGAAGAGTGAGGGGGTTATTTATATTAAAGAGGCACACATGGAATATTTTTATAATAGAAATGAAAATGGGGGTTATGGTCAATGCTTGTATTCCATTCTCATATAAACTGATTCAAAGAGGGAAGTGTATATGTTTACACACTTCCATCTTTGATAGATAGACAGACAGATAGATAGATAGATAGATAGATAGATAGATAGATAGATAGATAGATAGATAGATATAGATAGATAGATGGATGGATGGATGGATGGATGGATGGATGGATGGATGGATAGATCTCACAGTTAGTGATCAGAACAGTAAATATGAATGGGGAAAACTCACCTATAAAATGGAAGAGGATAGCATAATGCATTAGAAACCAGAATCCAACAATATGTTGTTTACAAGAAACACTTGAAATTAAAAGGCACACATAGAGTTAAAATAAGGGACTGAATGAGAACATTGTGTTTCACCTGAAGTTAAAAAAAAAAGTCTAAAGTAGCACTCATGATATCATAAAAAGTATATAAATAAGTAATTTTCAGAAGAAGAAATCAAAGCTATCAATAGTTATATGAAAACATTCAAAATCATTATTGATTACATAAATATGAAATAAAACCAGTCTGAGGTACCACCTTACATATCTCAGAGTAGCTAACATGATAGAAAAGGAAAATTATAATAGTTAGATGGGATGTGGGAAAATAGGGGCACTAACACAGTATTAGTGGAGTTGTGAATGGATCCAACAGTTCTAGAAAATAATTTGGAACTGTGCCCAAAGAGCTTTAAAACTGCAAATCCTTTCAGCCAGTCATATGACTTTTAAGTCTGTACCTCAAAGAAATGTAAAAAGGACTTATGTGTACAAAAATTTTTAAATCAGCTCTTTTAATGGTAACAAAGAATTGGAATTGAGGATTTTCCCATCAATTAGGGAATGGTTTAACAAGTTGGTGTAATGTGATGGAATAAAATTGTACTTTAGGATATTATGAAAGGTATACTTTCAGAAAAATCTGGAAAAAACCAATGTGAACTGATAAAAAACAAAATAAACAAGATAATTTTATACACAATAACAACAATATTGTAACAATAATCAACTATTGAATGATTTAGCTACTCTGATTTTAAAAAATGATCCAAGACTATTCCAAGGGATTTGTGATGAAAATTATCCTACATTCCCAGGGAGAAAACTTATGAACTCTGAATACAGATTGAAACATCTTTATGAATTTTTATTTCTCGCAACAGGGCAAATGTGGAAATATATTTATCTTTACTTCAGATATATGATGGATATCATATTTTTTGCCTTCTCAATTTGTGGGGGAGGGATTAGAGAGAGGGAGAGAATTTGAAACTATAAACTTTTTAATTAAAAAAAGGTCTTAATAAATCTGATGTTTCTCTTACATGAAGTCAACTCTAGCGATGCAAACTACAATCACACCACAACTCATTTCATGCTATTCACTTACATTTACTCCAATAAAGGCTTCCTGGGGGAAGGAGGTGTCTAGCAACAATACTGAGGATGTTCCTAAAACACTTGGCATTTTATGGACACAGATGTAATCCATAGATTATCCATCTAATATTATTTGTTTTTACTATGCGACCAGTTTATTTTCTTTTCTGGTCAAACATCTCTGTGATGATAGCTTTTTTGGACATTTTTTTTTGCATTCAATGATTTATTGTCTAGATGCTGTAACATATTGAATGAACACAATGAATCTCTCCATAATCTTTTGGGTGACTTGCAACTATATTTCTTAAGGGGGTTGATATATTCTATAACATACAAGGACATGGTATCACCAAAAAGAAGTCTGTGATTTCTTTAGGATGGGAACCCCTAAAGGTGAGGAAACAACTTTTACTAATATAAATTGGCAACTTCTCTGAAATCTATAGATTGAGAGTTGACTAGAGCACTGGAAATTTCAATGACTTGCACAGGGCCATATAACCAACCAGAGGAAGGTCTTGAAAATGGGTCTTCCATGCTATTCTTATCATAGTAACATAAAACATAGGTATTAAATAGGATTCCTATATCAGGAAAATGCTTAAGGTTCTGAAAATTCTATGAATATCCAAGAACAATCTATTCCAGTCTTGAACTATTTCACTTCTTACTCAATTCTGACCAATTTGTTGTCTATAGTGTCTATCTAAAATAAAGGACCAACCCCAAAGTCTGTCTACCCAACTGCAAGTGATAAACTGATCAACAGACATCCTTCAATCCTTTGATTTTTCCCTTGTGAATTGTTAGGCTGAATTTTTGTGAGCAAATATTTATCCTATTTAGGAGGCACAATGATGTGTCATGGCTTGATACAATCAGCAAACTACCATCCAGTAAAAGGAGCATTTGGAGGGCCCAGTGATCTAAAAGGAACATCTCTTCCATTCAGAAGCTGATTTAGACATCCTTTAGACATTTAGGCAAACACTTTTAGTTAAAGTATATTTTCATGTTTATGCCTCTCTTGATATTAATAAAGGATTATTGAACCAAGATATATCACCTATTGGATTGTCAAAGAAATCTGTAATTTTATTATCTTTGGAAGTCATTTCATCCTAGGATAGGCTTAAAGGCAGCATTTTATTCTAACAATCCCCTCCCACAAATGTGCTTAGTAAGCAAACAAGGACAGTGGCCTCTTTTATTTCACTCACCTTTTAGTCAATTGAATGATGGCAAAAACCTGACCTGCAAGAGAATGTCTTTTATGCAACTTGACTGTTCCTTTCTCATTCGTTAAGAAGAAAACTTAATAAATGTTCTGACTGAAGCGTTACTTTTTCATTGTCTCATTTTTCTGTGGATTTTTTAAAAATCATCTAGACCAAAATGTTCCCCCATTACTCTGAATAACCAAGAGTTGCCTGTACTAAGAAATATGTCAAGGTGTTTTTCTTCATTAGTATTTAGCCTACACTTTATTTCTCCTTAGTCTTTGTGCCTCTTATGCTTTCTGTGTCTGAGCTGAAAATAATGACTTCCAACAAAGAGTAGAAGGCATTTCACTACTAGATTTTGATTGAAGCCCTTACTCTAATAACAGCCTTTAAAGTTATATATTAAACAATCCTTCTGAATACAATACAGGAGCCTAATTTATTGCTTGAGTTGGGCTTAAAATGCCACTTTGTAGGGGAAGAGTATTGAATAGAGCCTGCAGAAGGAAATAAGGGAAAGAAACAATTGAGTCAAATCTTTGAGTTCGATAGTTGATATTTAACTTCATTCAGGTGGTGCAGTGGATAGACCAGTAGACGTTAATTGGGGAAGAACTCAATACAAATCTGGCCTCAGACACTTATTAGCTATGGCAAGTCACCATTAATCTCTGCATGCCTCTGTTTCCTAATGTATGAAATACCTGCCATGGTTGTTGTGAAGATAAAAAATAATATTGTAAATGTTTTGCAAAACTCAAGATACTACATGAGTGTTAGTCAAAATTCATTTGACAATTATTTACTAAAGTCCTACTATTTGCAAGGTGCTATGTGCCAGGAACTGGGAAAAGAAAGATAACAATGAAATGGTCCCTATTTCAAAGAGAAAGCAGTACTACTAGGGAGAGGATGGAAATGATAGTGTAATAAACATGTGCACAAGTGAATGAAAACAAAAATAAGCAGAATAAAATAAAAAGTAATTTAGAAAGCCAAAAAGGAAGGTACTAACCAAAACTGGGAAGGACCAGGAAAGGTTACATGGATGAGGTGCTATTGGAATTTAGTCATGAAAGAATTTAATGTTCCCAGAGAAAGAGGTGCATGAAGAGTATATTTCTCTTGTTGGCTATAAAGTCACCAATACAGGAAATGGAATGAAATATGTGAGGATGAGCTTAGTAAGTCATTTTGGCTGGAATATACAAAGTGTGGGAGGGAGAAAATGAGATTAGTCTTGAAAGATAGAATGGAACCCCGATTGTGAAGTATTTAAACCAGACATAGAACTTTCATTTGATTCCCAAGTGGCTAAAATGGAGAACTAGGTAAGCTTCTTGAGTTCATGAGTTATCATGGTTAGTTCTATGCTTCAGTAACAACCTTTATTTGACTGTGTGGAGGATGAACTGAAGTGGGAAAATGTTTGAGTCAGAAGACAAAGTGGGAAAATTTTCCAGTAAATCTAGGTGAGAGATGATGAGCACCAGAATTAGGAAAGCAGAAAGAAGGGACAATATGGGAGGTATGCATGTCAAACTCAAAAAGATACAAAGGGCACTAAACTGTACATAAAGATCCTTGCAAGCCACAAAGTGACTTAGAAAATGACATATTTATCTTTTCTATGTTTTACTGCATTTTAATTTATTTTGTTACAAACATTTCCTAATTAGACTTTATTCTGGTTCTGGTCAGACTAGAGAGTTGTCACTGACCAAGTCTGACAGTGCTGTTACAGAAGTAAGAATTGAAGTCTAAACCCAAAGATATGAAAAAATAAACTGGGAGATCTAATAGTTCCTCAGGCCTTTTGTTATCAGTGCAAATGATCTGCAGTCTCATCATGGGAACATTCCTTCTACTAGTAAAGGTCCAACTAATTATGCCTTCTCATCTTGTTCAATGCTTTCCCATGTCATTTCATGGATCTTTCCCAAAGGATTCACCCAATAGGCTTGAAGCCTTCCTAATGCAGTACCTCACATTTTCAAAATATGGAGGACTTAATTTACTGGAAGTCTTAAGCTATCAATTCTTTGTACCACCTCACCATTTCCCCTTCTTTTTCTAAATACCCTTTTCCTTAATTATTTACTTCACATCAGTTTCCTAAACAGTTTATTATTGACAAATAAATATTGAAATATACAGACTCTTTGTTTCCACTGTGTGTGTCTCTCCATTTTAATTTATATCAACTAGGAGGCTGTACTGTTCTGATAACTGAAACCATAAAGCAACAAAGATGAAAAATATCTATTTTCTAATTATGAAATTGTGTTAGAAAGCTAATACATTGAATTAGTATATTAGTACATATCAAATTTGAAAACAGCTCATTGATTCTTTTTTAATTCTTTAAATGCCCTTTATTTCTTCAGAGAATAGAAAAATAAAGGAAGAAACATTTATAAGAGAATTTGCCAATAACAACTAATCGATAGCTTTAATTCAGAAAGTCTCTTGTTTATCTAGTTAACATTTTGTAATATTAATAACATAGACATCTACAGAACAGAAAATGGATGAATCACATCAATATGTTTACTTGAACAAGCGAAATTCTTAATTAAAGTAGTTTCTTGTTTCCAAGGTAACATTTTGAAGAGAAAAAAGAAAAAAAATGGGTTCCTAGTGAATTTACAAGGTGATTGATGATACTTTTTCCCACCATCTATTGGTTTCCAAAATCAAAGAGTAGAGACTGATTTTTCCTCATAAAGCATTTTTATAACCTCAGTGAAGTACAGAAATACATATGTTTCATTGCCTACATAAGTGCCATACATCATCCTGTCACTATACAAACTCATGGAGATAGTATTCTTCTATAAGTTTATCAAATTAGTGAAAAAACTCCTTTATTATTTATTGGAAACATGCCAATAAGATATATCAACATGTAAGGACCTACATAGGAACCAAAACATATGTTCATTTAAGCCCTTTAGAAGTATCCAGAACTCTGACCTTTTAGGGGTCTCTTGAGGATTTGCAAAGTTAACTTTGGCCTCCAAAGTACCATTACTCTCAGTTGTTGCTTACCACTCCAGACATCAGTCCCTTTGCTACAGTCTTCCTTATGTTTGAAATCAGTGTAGCAAGTGGGAATTCCCTTATTGAGCCTTCTGGACCTTAGGATGCTCTGTTTCACTTTCTTTTTATCCCTCTTCCCTTATTCTCTCATCCTTTCACTCTGCTCTTTTTTTCTCTCCCTTTTAAAAATTCCCTTCCAGGTTATAATCTCTTCTCAATCTTCTACTAAGAAGTAGAAAAATAAATAAGCAATTAACAGAAGAAAAAATATAAAATATCAAAAAATATTAGGGTGGTACTGTACAGTGTGTGTATATACATTTTGTGTATATAAATGGGGCCAGTAACTATAAGAGAGAAAGAAGGGAACTTAGGGGAATTACTGGTCTATTTAGATTTTTACTAAATACTGACTTTTCTTCTCCTCCATCATCATATAGCAGCTTCAAAAAGGATTAAAACAATTTATAAAGTCAATAGATTTCTGTTTTCTGTTTTCAGAGAACTAATTTAGGAGAGGTGAGAAGGGACAAAACACTAGATTCTCCTTGTGGGTCTGATTTCTTCTTATGTTATTATGCTGGCCAACATGATCAAGGTGTTAAAGAGCTTCCTCCTCTGTTCTCACAAATCAGGTTTTCCTCTGATTTCCCCATTAAGTCAACTAATAAGAAGGAAATTTCTTAGATCAAGATACCAGCTTCAACTGACTTCTACATCTGACTTTAAATCTCTCTCACTTAGAAGTGTACATTCAATTTCTTTATAATATTTTGAAAGACTACCTTAATGAACAGGATTTTTACTATAATAGATTATACCTAATTAAGGTATGTGCTTGAATTTTCTCTTGGAATCAGTTGTAAAATGAGTCTTCCAAATCATAACTATAACATAAATGGCCAAGAATGTTAAAAAGCAATTGTTTGGAACAGTCATTTGTTTATCATATAACATAATTAATTAGGACATCGAATGCCAGTAATTACAACATAAAACAAAACATGACTAGTTTCTGGCATGAGATAATTTAAAGAGTAAATGAAATGAACTTATAGCAGGTAGAAACCAGGAGATCCTTTGTACTTTCCTTTTCTCTCTTGGTCTCAGAAAGTACTTATGGAAGAGGTTCTCTTGAGATTGTTGAACTTCTCTGAGTCAGTCAAAAATATTGATTATTACTATGTTCCAGGTGCCAGGCTAAGTGCTAGAGATAAAAAGACAAAAAATGAAATAGTACCTGCCCTCAAAAAGTTTACATTCAAAATAAATGTGTGAATACTAATGAATTCTTATAAGAGAGAGGCCTTCAAAGGGCCTCACCATTCTGAAAAACAATTTGGAACTTTGCCCAAAGGGCTATAAAATTGTACATACTTGTTGACCCAACAAACCTACTATTAGATTTGTATCTGAAAGATATAGGGAAAAAAGGGACAGGACCTATTTGTACAAAAATATGAATAGCAGCTCTGTTTGTGGTGGCAAAGAATTGAAAAATGAAGGAATGCCCATCAATTGGGGATAATCAAGCAGACTGTGTCTATGATTGTGATGGAATACTATTATGGCATAAGAAATGATGAGGGGGATGTTTTTTGAGAAACCGAAAAAGAACTACATGAATTGATCCAAAGTGAAATGAGCAGAACCAGAAGATCATTGCACAAGTAATAGCAATGTTCAACTGTGAAATGATTAACTGTTAAGGACTTAGTTAGTCTGATCAATACAGCGATCCAAGACAATTCTGAAAGATTCATGATGAAAAAATCCTCTCCACTTCTAGAGAAAGAACTGATGAACTCTGAGTACAGATTTTCACTTTTTTTCTTGCTTCCCCCCCCCATAACATGGCTTATACAGAAATATGTTTTGCAAACATCAATTTCACATGTATAATTGATATCATATTGCTTGCCATCTCAAGGATAAGCTGGGGAGAAAAGGAAGGAGAGAATTTGGAATACAATTTTAAAAATAAATGTCAAAATAAGTAAATAGATAACTAGATACATTAATAATGAAATAAAAGATAAATACATAAATGTAAAGTGAATAAATTAAAGAAAGCTTATTTTTCCTTTTTTCTTTCCCAATCACATGCAATAATAATTTTCAACATATCTTTTCTGAAACAGTGAGATCCAAATTGTTTTCCTCCTTCCCTCATTCCTCCCCTCTCCAGGTTGTTATTTTGTGAAAACAAAAACCAAGCAATTTCGGACTCATTTGAAATTTGGACATTCATCTCACTTCCTTCTCACTTAATAGTTTACCCACCTGATGCTTTTAATAAAAAAAAGGAAGAAAAATGGGCTTAAAGGATTTGAAAATATATTAAATTTAAAATAATTTGCTTGACAAAAAAATTCTCATTTTTAAAGCATCAGAATTGATTATTAATGATTTACTACAAGTGTTTGGGTGAGTTCCTCCCTTTCTACTCTATAATTTCACTATATTTTTCCATCTCTATTATCTAGGATCAAGTCCAGAATCAAATGGTCTGTGTCTTTATCCTGAAAAGTTTTATTATTTGGTTCTGTTCCCAGCATCTCCTTATCCCCTACTTTCTTTAAATAATTCAATAATCTCCAATTTAGTTGAATCAAATACAAATCCATTGATACCTAGCAGATGGAAAAGTGTTAAAATATCTCCCACTGTGAATATCTTCTAATTAAAAAGAATTTTACCAGAGCTAAATTATATTGCCCAATTTTCAGTTAGCAATGATTAAAAAATAACCTTTCAAACAATCTCACAGGCAGTTACATTATTATCTGCTGATAAAAGGTTAGCACTCCTAAAATAGTGATATTGGTGATCAGGGGAACTTAGTAACTAAATAAGCCATTAGAGAATCTACATCATCTAAATTAAACTCCCCAGCATTGTTCTTGAGTGGGAGTTGCTCTATATGAAGCAATTTTATCTATTATCACATAGCCCTGGGCTTCCACAAATCCAACTGTTCAATTGATTAGAACTCAACCTGATGGAAACCAGTCCAAAAAACGTTCAGGCCCAATCTCTTGACACTGTTTCCAAGCCACATGATTCACTATGGTGCCTTATTTCAACACTATAGTTCTTAAGTTATATTTGGTTTTTTTTTTAATGTCTTATTCAATACCACAGTACATCAAATATCATTTCTTTCAGTACATAGACTTTCCATCCAGCCTTCACTCAGTGTTTTCTGAGAGCCAGGTAGAACTGGCAAAAAATCCAAAATATGCCAACAGAGGATGCATAAAGATGTAAAATAATAGAGAAAAAAGGGATTTTAGAGTTCATCTAATCCAAATAAGGGAATTCTAGTAAAAAGATCATCAATCAGCTTTCAAAAAAAAATTACAGAAAACACATTATTAACATGTTTCTTCATCATTTTCTTAAATCTAGATAATCATCAAAACAATAAATCAACCCCTGATTTGTAGTTTTATGGATTTCTGAGGCATAAATAGGCACTCTAAAAATTGAACACTTAGCTCTCAGAAAGTGGGAGCTAACTCCAGAACACCTCTGTGTCCAGCACTCTCATTTTATAGAGAAGGAAATTTAGGTCCAGAAAAAAGGAAGCAACATGTCAAAGGCCACACAATTAATGAGTAGCAGAGCCTGTATTAGAATTTCATTTTCTAGTCTCATATCCCAGAGCACTTCTGTATCATGTGCATTTGCCCTTGATTTACTTACTGTTTGTAATCATAAGGTGAAGAAAGAAATTTCAATCAACCAATTAATAAACCATTATTAAATGCCTATCATGTACAAATGTTGTGCTAAGTGCTAGGAACAAAAAAGCAGCAAAAGACAGTCTGCACTCATGGAGTTTGCAGTCTAATGGGGAGACAACAAGCAAACCAGTATTTACAAAGCAACCTATCTACAAGATAGTAGTAGTCTCTTGGTAACTGAGGATAATGATTGTCTTTGTGCGTTTTCATCTATGATAGATGAGTGTGCACACAGATACTTGTGCGTGAAGGAGATTTAAGTGGAAAAGTCGATGCACAGAGACAGTCCCACTCTCTCAGCATTGGAAGCCTGGGTCCAGTGGCAGGAAAGGTCATTACACCTGGAGACTTCCTCATCTACAAGATAAAGAGGAAATAATTAACATTGGGGAGGCACTGGAATGTAGAAATTTGGGGAGGGCTTCCTTTGGAAGGGGAGATTTTGATTGAGACTTAAAGGAAGTCAGGGAGGTCAGTAGTCAATGTGGAGGAAGAACATTGCAGGCATGGAGGACAGGCAGAGAGAATACTGGAAACACAGAGATGCAAAGTTTCATTCATGGAACAGTCTGGAGGTCATTGTCACTGGATCTAAGAGTGAATGTTGGGAAGTAAGATATAAGAAAATTGGAAAGATAGAAGAGGGGTAGATTATGAAGAGCTTTGAATGCCAAACAAAGCCTTATGTATTTGTTCCTGGAGTTAATAGGAAGTCACTTTGAGTTTTGAATAGAGGAATGACTCAATTAAATCTGCCTTTTAGGAAAACCATGTTAGGAATTGAATGAAGCATAGACTGGAGTGGGGAGACACTAGAGGCAGGCTGACCCAACAGCAGACTATTGCAATAATCAAAGCATGAGGTGATGAGGGAAGATTCAAAAAACTAAAATCCTGTAAGAGTTAAATTTAATGGTTGGACAATAATTTTATGAAATTATGTGGTCACCAATATTATATCTCAAGTCAGAAATCTATTTACAAACATATACAAATAGAGAAGAAACAATAAAGAAGAGAAATATGAGGGGGTTAGAGGTTATCTATCCTATGTTAATCCAGGCAGAGATTAATTAGCTCTCAACCAGGAAGGCTAGTAGTGAGTAGCCACATGGCCTCCTCCAAGATGGAAGCTAGTCTCTCCAAAAACTAGGAAAAGAGTCAGCCTTTCATTCACCCAATGAAGTAATACAGGAGTCAGAGTTCAAGTTGAAGCTGAGCTCCAAGTCCATGATCAAAGCCGCAGTCTCCAGCAAAGCTCTCTCCAGTAAGAAGACTATCTCCACAAGACTAACTCAAGCAGAAAGATTTATGGCTTTTATGGTATTAGCACTGCCCAGGGGGAAATGTTTTGGGGAACCAGTTCTCACCTTCTGAAGGGGTGAACTCTTATCAAAGGCCTCTGAAGGTGTAAACTCTGATCATAGGATTTACAAGTTTCTGGATTTGTCATTCATTGTAGTAAGTGACTTGCAAACTCCTCCATCTAGTTCAAGCTTTTGTTGGTTCAATCCAAAGTGGACAAAGGAGAGTTAATCCTGTCTTCCACTAAGTAGGAGTACTTAAGTTATTGTTAACCAAAGTATTAACTCAAAATAGACAAAGGAAATAAAGGATTCCCTTTCACAAGTGTAACCTCAGAGAGAGCAAAGAATTCCCTTTTACCATCCAAATGTCTTGGCAATGGCTTGCATATGCATTGAATTTTTACATGTGACTTATTTATTTGTTATAAATTTATTAATATATTTATCTACTCTAACAGAAAATAAGTTCCTCAAGGGGAAAAACACTTTCAGGTTTTTGGGGGGGTTTTGTGACCTTAGGCAAACCATTAAACCTCTTTTTACATTAATCCATTAAGGAAGGAAAAGGAAAACTACTTCAGCATCTTTACTAAGAAATCCCCTTGAAAGATATGGTCCATGGGGTTCTCAAGGGACAGACCACTGAATGACTAAACAAGAATATTTATTAACACATATATATTATAAACAAGTATATACATATTTATTGTTCTTTTTGTTTAGACAGATATATAGACATATATACATATATATATATAAATTTGTCTATATATATAGATATGTGGAGAGATACAGAAAGATTATATCTATAAATACAGTATGGATATATATATAGATATGTATGCACATGTGTATATGCACAAGTAAATATGTGTGTGTATATTATATATGGAGAGAGAGAGAGAGAGAGAGAGGTAGCTAGGTGAATAGAGCACAATCCTGGAGTCAGGAAGGGTTGAGTTCAAATCCAATTTAAGACACACTTACTTCTCTGATCTTGAGCAAGTCACTTAATACACTAGAAAAGGAAATGGCAAATGACTCCAGTATGTCAAGAAAATCTCATGGCAAGTATAGTCCATAGTGTCACTAAAAGTCAGGCACAATGGAACAAGTATACATTGTGTGTAGTATGTATTAATATTTTTTTCTCATTCTCTCTCCCACCCTCCACTGCCCCAAATATATTTGTAACATCAATGGCAGTATGTTTATTATTTTGGTCTTATCCATTATCACTATGCATAACCACTTCTAGAAATTTGGAGAAATTTTTACAAATATTTATAATCTTTAAGTTTTTTCTCTCTCTTACCCAATACCTTTTCTCAGAAAAGAAATGTAGCCTTTTAAATTCTGTAACAAAGGCAAACAAATCTTGGGGAAAGTTCACGTTTGAGATAAAGTAGCATGAAATCACTAGAGAGATAAAAAAACTGATAAATGTGATAGAAAATGAGATTGAGCTGACCTCCAGTTTGACAATAATCACATTGTCATCTGTAACTGTTTCAGATAGCAAAAAACATGTAGTTAACAGTCCTTCAAATAGTATAATACTTTAAAATGTTCAACCATGAGGTTAAAATGTTAATGGAAAGATCACAGAATAAGAAGGTACAAGAAACATCTCCAGCCATAGGTTAGGTCTATAAACATGATGAGATATATTTTCTGCTGATTTTCTTTAGTTGTCTGACAATTTTGATGAAAAAAAAATTAGATTCCTTCTACCTATGTTCATTGTATTGGCAAGACATGCAGTGGCATATCAGGCATCATTTCACAATCATTCTCCATAAGTTGTTTCCAATAACTTTAGATTTTAATACCCAGGGCTTCCTTTAGACTGAAAACTCTTTAAATGACTTCCTCTCATCTCTATTCAACTAAACATGGACTGTTAAAAGGCAGGTTACCCTAACAACCATATAGAATCAAAATTAAAAGCATTTTGAAAATTGGTTTTCATGACTTTTAACTATATTTAAGAGATTTATTCAATGAATGATGAAGTCTTTTCATTTTATACTACTAAATATGAACTTACATAGAAATATACTTATAAGATATTTAAATTCTTCAAAGGTCCAAATTAGAAAGAAAATCATCAATTCACAGTTACCTCTCAATTCCAGGTTTTTAATAACAATATTTTTAAATAATACCCAGCTGTGGACAAATCAATAAAGAAAGGACATACAGAGAGAGAGAGAGAGAGAGAGAGAGAGAGATTTATATTTAGCAGATATATTTATTTAATTAATTGGTCTTATAGAAGATTACCTACACAATGGCTCAACAAAAGATTTTTTTGTTATTTGTTATTGTTTGTTTTTAGAACCCTTAATTTTTTGTCTTAGTAACAACTATAAAAAAGAACAAGGGCTAGACAAATGAGGGTAAATGACTTGCCCATGATCACACATCTAGGAAGTATTTAAGGTTACATTTAAACCTAAGCCCTCCTGAATCCAAGCCTAGAACTCTATTCACTCAACCACCTAGATGCCTCAAAAGAGCAAGAGTTTCCCCAGTGTTCCTACCCTCCCGTGACGTTGTCCCTTTTGCATTAAACCAGAAGGTTATGAAGCTTACATAGTCAAATTACACAGCAATGTGAAAGAGATTGGTCTAAACACACTAGAAATACAAAGTTTTTTAAAAATATGTATTACCTGGATCATGATGTGCAGCATGTCAGTGTCTATCTTGAATAGTTGCCTTAGAAAGACAATTCAAGTTGTCTAGAATTGTGTAATAGGAAAAGTTTGAGCTGGAAGCATATTTAGGAAATTGTATAGTGTTTGATGATTCTATACTACTTACAGGTAAAGCTCATTCCTTTAACATATATTCTAATGTTTAACCCAATGAATAAGATGACCACAGAGGAATGAAGATGACAAATGGCATAGTCATTGAAAATATGGAGAAAAAGTGGAAATTAGTAGGATAATCTTAACTATGCTTAGAAGAAATGGTGTAGAAGTCATCATCAAGAAAATTCTATGCCTGGAAAAGAAGGCAAGTTAGATGTCTTGATGGTGAGATCCAGGAAGTGGACATCGCGAGTGGTAGACCAGTATCCTAAATCACCATAACAAGGAGAGGAAGTTCACTGGTAAATTGGGTCAATTCTTTATAGAGGACTCACAGGAGAACATGGAAAAAATGGGACAAAATGCCAGGTTTTGGTCTACTTAGATTGAGAGTGTACCACACCAAAGAAATAACAGATGGACAGAAAATCCCAAAAGTAAGAATAAAAAGTTTGTAAAAAATTGAAAACAATCCCACTCAGATAAGTGGTAGTTTTATGTGTTGTTCAGAATCATAGGCTGTCAGAGGAGGAAGAGGCCTTGGGGGTCATCTAGTACAATCCCAACCTAAACAAAAATTTGCTCTTCAACATAACGCACAAGTAGTCATTTAAATATCATTTGAATACCTCAAATGAGTCATAATCCACAATTTTCCAGAATGATTCATTCCTCTCTTTGACAGATCTAATTATTAGTAATTATTTTTCCTTATATCGAAACTCATGTTGTACCTTTTCAACTTTCAATCACTACTCCTAGCCTTATTCACTGAAGCCAAGGAAAAAAGTTAATTCCTTTCCACTGTGCCTATACTAAAAGCACCAGCCTTACCCCTTTATCATAAGGGGAAAACAACATTGTGGAGTTATTCCACCTCCAAATGTCACTCACTCTCAAAGGCCAGGAGGATTTATTAGTACATATTGAGCACCCAAACACCCTGCTCAGTATCACTTTTTCCCCACACTTCACCCAGTGTCTTCATTCACCCCTCGTATTCTAAAGCAAAATGAACATTTTTCATTATGGCAATAATTTTATGCATTATCCCTCCCAGGAACATTTAAATTTTTAAAGGATTATCCCAGGAAAGGAATGCTTTAAAAGAACAAAGGAATGATTCTAGAGTTTTGAGCATCAAGGTAAGACTAGTCAAGGAAATATTTTTAACAAAGAAGATATTTCCTAGTGGCCTGTAAGTCACCACAGACAGCCTCCTACTCACTCTCCGTAGGTTCTCTCTCTCGATCTCTCTCTCTCTCTCTCTCTCTCTCTCTCTCTCTCTCTCTCTCTCTCTCTCTCTCTCTGTCTGTCTCTGTTTGTCTCTCTCTCTGTCTCTCTCTGTCTCTCTGTCTCTGTCTCTCTCTGTCTCTCTCTGTCTCTCTGTCTCTCTGTCTCTCTCTCTCTCTGTCTCTGTCTCTGTCTCTGTCTCTCTCTGTCTTTCTCTCTGTCTCTGTCTCTGTCTCTGTCTCTCTCTCTGTCTGTCTCTCTCTCTCTCTCTCTCTCTCTCTCTCTCTCTCTCTCTCTCTCTCTCTCTCTCTCTCTCGTGAATCTAGGGAAGCAAACAGTGAATCATGGACATGTTGAGGAGCTGGCTTCCCCCCCTACCTCTCCATCTTCTATAACTGTCACTATCCAGCTTGGTGGTACAGTGGAAAGACAACTAGGGCTGGAGTTGGGAAGACCTGAGTTCAAATCCAACTCCATAGGCTAACTAGATGTTAGACCATCAGTAAACCACTTAAATCTATGTTTGCCTCAGTTTCTTCAACTATAAAGTAGAGACAACAACAACACCTACTTCCCAGAATTATTGTGAGGATCAAAAGAAATATTTATGAAGTGCTTATCACAGTACCTGGCACATTGTACCTATTAGTATCAGACATCTTTAGTTTTCATAGCATTTTTCTCTCCATTCTTCAGAATGTCCTCTGCTCCATGTGTCTCTCCCCTAAAGAATCTGGAATCACATTTATCTTTCTCCCAAGAAGCTCTGAAACCACACTTTTTTTTTCCTCCCTAGAGACACTAGAACCACATGTGGCTTTCTTCCAAGAAGCCCTGTTCCTAATTCAGTCCTTTACAGGGTTATATAGCATCACCACAGCATTCTCTGTCCATCTAGAGTTGCATCTCTTCCATAAGTAATTGTGGTCAAAATGTTCCTAGTGTTGCTGGGGACTGTATAAAATTGCTTGCAAAGCACAGAGATATTCTTCTTCTGCAAGAGTCATTTCCTTCAGTATTACACTCTGGCATGGAGATGACTTGAGTAATTGAAGGATCCAACATTGGAATATAAATTATGGTGAATTCTACTAAGCTAGAAACATTTGCAATTTGTTTGCAGTGATAAACTTTGCCAGTAATGTCCACAACAAAGTTTAAGTTTGGAGAATTTCATTGCCAGATGGGCCATAGAGGGAAGAATTTTTTGGTCATAGCAATTCTTGACTACTATCTATTAATACTTACATATTTATAGCACTTCCAAGTTTTGAAAAATCAAAACAATTCTATAAGGGCAAACACTGCAAGTTTCATCAACCCCAAATTATAGATGTGGAAACCAAAGCTCTAAGAGGCTAATTAACTTGCCCATAACTGGAAAACAAACTAATGCCTGAGTGAGTATTTATATTCAAGTCTCCTAATGCTAAGTCCCTTGTTGTATCTGCTATACTAGGCAGTCTGCAATCTGCATCTATTAAAGAGGCATACATAAAAATTTAAGTGTAGATCCATGAAATTTTGGTATTTATTATTAACTACCTAATATGGTGACTCAGAGAATTTTAAGAAAAAAAAATGGATCTACAAACACAAAATATATACAACGAAAATATTTTAATATGGTCTTGAGTTTATAGCTCCACCCCAAACATGAAAAAAAAATTCAAAAAGTTTCATCCACAGAAATTGTTAATCTCTTTTCTTAAAGGGATCATTAATGTAGAATAGACTAGATGTTCACACTAGCAAATATAGGAGGATAAAAGAGACCAAATCTTGTCCCAATCCATGCTAATTATCTAAATAAAGCCAAAGATGTTGAATTATCTCAAGAGATCACCTTTTGAACTTACTTTCTGGTACTAGGCTTCCCAACCATTTTGATGAGAGGAGCATTGATTTTGCAGTATTTTGAAATTATCTGAAACCATGATCCTAGATACATTGATTTCAAGTTAGAAGAGACTTTAGATTCTGTTTGTCAACAAACATTTATTAAGCACCTACTATGTGCCAGTCACTTTATAAAATGCTAGAGAAACAAAGCAAAGTTAAAATCAAGTCCTGCTAGAGTTCCGTTTGATAGGAAAGACAATATCCAAACTCTGCTATGTACAAATAAAGTATACACAGAATAAATTGGGCAAAATCAAAAGAGAAGGCATTCGAATTGAGGGGCCTTCAAATGGCCTTCCTGTTTTACATGGGAATTTATCTGGGATTTGAAGGAAGCCTGGGAAGTCAAAAAGCAAAGA
Organism: Monodelphis domestica; assembly: GCF_027887165.1. Lineage (NCBI taxonomy): Eukaryota > Metazoa > Chordata > Mammalia > Didelphimorphia > Didelphidae > Monodelphis > Monodelphis domestica. The sequence continues at coordinate 253,746,493 of NC_077229.1, forward strand.
TGCAGAAAGAGAGAATTCCAGACATGGGGGCAGCTAAAAAATGTAAAGTCAATAAATGGAGAGTCTTGTGCCAGGGAGAGCACTCACATTTCACATGATAAATATGTATTGATATACATATATATTTTGCTATTTATATTCTTGTGTTTTGTGTCAAGTTTTTAATTTGTAATTAAAAAATAAAAACGTTTTATAAAGCAGCACAAAAATGTGAGCTATTATCACTGTTATTGGTATCTGAGTTGTATCATTGCCATTTCTATAGGAATGATTGTATTCAAACTTCATTTCTTATTAGACCCACCAGGAGATGTTGATTTATTGGCTGAGGACTCCCCTCCCGCCTTTCAAATCAAATTCAAACTTTAAAGTTTAGAGCACAAAATAGATGTCCTAGATAGCCTTACTTCAACATAAATGTGCAGTGAGCCTCTAGCGACATAGACTGTAATTGCCCCCATACTTTAGACTCTCCATTATCTTCATGAATTTCTATGACCAAAATATTTCACCTCCTAGGGGCCAATTTTCGGCTTACAAGGATTTCCCTTTTCACATAGTTCTGTGGTTCTGTGATAATGCAGACTTTTCATGGACTCATGCTCACAATCTATCTTATGTAGTAAATACTGTCAGAACATGACCTTTAAGAACAAAAAGACACTGACATTGAACTTTAATAGACAACATAAATACAAACCAAAAAAATCACCTTGATTGAAAATACTGATAATAATAATATTTCCAGGCTGTGGTTATGCCATCTCCTAAAACAATCCTAAATTTCTTTTTTAACCTATATTTAAACCAAGGCCATAGATCTCCTCTCTGCTATCAGCTTTACATCCAGCATTCACATGCAAGATGAAAGTCACTGGAAGTAAAGGATTTTTATGTAAAACCACATAATACAGATTTTTTTTTCACATAAAATACCAGGAGCAACTGCCCTCAGGCAAAAGCAAGAAGTACAGATAGAGTCACAAAAATCTTTTGTATGTCATGTGCCAGATCTATTTTGCTGATTGATCATTCTATTTTTTTAGTCATTCTCAAAATGTCTTGAAAATTGATGCTTTGTAGTGTAATTTAAATTTTGGAATTCCAAATAAATAAGTCCTTTTGAATTTAGTTATTAATTATTATTATAGCATATAAATTTAGTTATTATCTTCTAATTCTCTAAAGTAATCCTTTGGTGGTTTGGTTATAGCATTGAATAAGTTAATTTAGGAAGTTTTGTCATTATTATTAAGTTGGCTCAACCTACTTATAGACAATGAATATTTTTTCAATTATGAAGGTTGTCAGGTCTCAGAAAACTGTTTATATTTATATTTATATAATTCTTATATGCATCTTGGTAGATAGATTCCCCAAATATTTTGTACATTGTGCAGTTATTTTAAATAGAACTTTTATTTCTATATCTTTCTGCTGAGTTTTATTTGTATTACATAAAACTACAGATGGCTTGAATCTAAGAACCTAAGCTCTGAACTTTGTTGTGTGGATATGTAAGTAGGTATTGTTAGACTTAAAATGGTTGAAGGCCTTAAACTGTAACAGTTAAAAGAGTGATGTTGTAAACTGTAGTGAGTTAAAATGGTGGAAGATATAAATTGTGATAGATATAAGAGTGGGTGAGTAATTTTGACCACAGAAAATATGTTTCACTACAGTGTCTTGGGTTTTAAATCAAATATAAGGTGGTCACCAGGGAAATATTCCCAATTATTCAAATACCCAAGTCAACTGGGTTTTATAGAGATTTTAATTAATACAAATATGGAATTAAAGAAAAGAGAGAAAGAGAGAAAAAGGAAATAAGTATGAAGGGCCTTAAGCCAACATGGCCTAGACCTGAGTCTTAAGAGAGAGACATCAGTCAGTCAGTCTTTTAACACTCACCACAAGGTCTGTCTAAGCAAGGATTCTAGTGACACCAGGCCAGCTCCATCTCAGCTGACTTCACCAGAGAGAGTTCCAGCCAGAGTCCTCCTTAAAGAGGCTTCCAGCCAGAGACTGTTCCAAAGGGCCTCTCTCCAGAGCCTCCAGAGGGACAGAGTCCCCTCAGAGGAGCTCCAGTGAGACCTCCTTAGAGATTGTCCTCCAAGAGCTTCCCTTCTCCAGAGCCTCTCTCAAGAGATTCTTCCCAAGCAATCCTCATCAGAGATCCTCCAAAAGGATTTTTTTCCAAGAGATTCTGCTTTTTCTTATATAGGGGTTTTTTTCCTATGTCACCTCCCCTAAGTCCTTACATCTACCAATCACTGTAGACGTTTTCCAAAGGACTGCCCATCTGAATTCCTGCTAAGTTGACTAATCTCCTCAGTAAATCTGAACCAGTGAAAACACAGCTGAGTCAACTAATCTCATTAAGACAAAACTTGCCCGACCCTTTTAGGTACCTAGCATCTCATTGTATCAATTCTAAAAAAAAAATGGCTCAAAGAACTCCTTGCCTTATTATAAGCATGGGTCCAAGTACTTTCATTGTTTAGCAAGGAGTTTTCTCCCCTAAAACAGTCTTAAGTACGGGTGGAGTAGAGGTCCTCCCATAGCAAGGATTTTTCTCCCCTAAAGCAGTCTTAAGTACAGGTGGAAGAGAGGTCCTCCCATTTCTGATCCTGGCGAGTTCTCACATCAAAATGGGGAATGTTTCCCAGTAGGGAATTTGTTCCAATGGAGGATTCCTCAATGTGGAAATTTTTAACATTCACAAATCTGAGAAATTTCAAGATTTACAATCCCCCCTAATGATCATTGGGAGACTAGTCTCCCCATTGATCATTTAACATAATCAATTTGTAATCCTAAATGCACTTCTAACTATAGATATACACGATATTCAAATTTCTAAGAGGAATTAGAATAGTGAGAGAGGAAATAGAAAAGAAAAGAAAGCAAAACCAATGTTTTGCTAGGCGCATTGACAGAAAGCCAAATTAGGGGCAGTCCCTTTTGGCATAAATGTGTACATTTACAATAAATGTTCAATCAAAGTTCAGTTCAATCAATCATATCCAAAGTTCATTCTTGATCTTCTTGATAAATGTAGGTTTTCCAGCATCTTTCTGCAACAGTTCATTCTCTGGATATAAAAGTTTCAAGCTTCCTTCTTGAAGATCTTTTCTCGAACAAAATCAAAATCTTGAATTTTTATAAAAGTACAATCTTAAACAAAAAATCAAAATTCTTGGATTTTTATAAAAATACAATCTCAAACAAAAAATTCAAAATTCAAAAATTCTTAGATTTTAAATTAAAATACAATCCCCCCTGAAGTAGGTGTTAAAAAAACATTCAGTTCAACTCAGTATGCAATGTTGAGTTATGGGGGTGTATGAGTCAATTATCAAAAGAAGAGAAAAATAATCAAAAACATAAGGAAAAATTCAAAATAGGCCCTTGTATAGGTCCAATATAAAGTAATTTCTATCCCACAAATCTGTCGGACAGAATGCAGTAATATGTCATTTAGCCATTTGCAGCCAAGACTACAGGAAGTTGCCATAATATAAGAAGAAAAGAATTAGAATTCTATTTTGATAGGGAAGCGTCATTCCCTTGTCTGATTTTTTTGTCATTCTCAGGGATATAGAGAGCCAGCATGATAGTCAAACTTTGTACTTGTATGAGAACTTCGTAAAGAGTGTAGATACAAGGAAGTCCTATGACTTAACATATGTCAAGCATCGCAAGCTCGAGTCTCACATTAGTATTTCATGTGTGCTCTTTTTGGCACTATTCAGGTTAAGTCTGTGCTTGTTTTTTATCCCTTTTTCTGGAATCATACATAAACATTAATCACAGTCCTATAATATTTTATCAATAAATGGCAGGTTCCCATAGTTTAAAGCTTTTAGGTATATATTGATATTATAGCAAGAATATATATTAACTTCTATTACTGCAGGAAAAAATATTAATATTAATTGTGTACCTTCAGTACAAAAATGAGAAAAAATCAAATATTCTAATCAAAATAAAGAAAAGAAATAATAAAAATAAGGGAAAAATCAGTAATTCAATGTGTTCTCAAAAAAAAAACAGCATCTACTTGTCTAAGGATTATTATCTCCAATGCATGCGATAGGTTTCAGTCAATCAGTCTCAGCAGAAGATGCTTTCTTCACATTTGAGCAGTGAATCCAAGAGTTCTTTTCTCAAATCTTTATGGATGTTGGAGTAGTTAACAATATTTGGAATGGTCCTTCCCACAAAGGCTGAGTTGCTCCAGTATGCTTGAAATTCTTAATATAAACTTTATCTCCTGGATTCAGGTCATGCAGAGAAAAGTCTAATGGTCCAGCTTGTACTGCAGCTCCAGATTCATGAAGTTCATGTAGTTTGTGCTGTAACTCCTGTATATAGGAAGCAATAGTAATATCTCCCCCTAATAGTGAGGTATAAGCCAGGGAGAAAGGCTTAGCCTGTATAGGCGGATGTCCAAAAAGCATCTCAAATGGTGAAATATGTAAATCTCCTCTAGGCCTGCTTCTAAGATAAAATAGGGCCAGAGGGAGAATTTCAGGCCATTTTAAATGGGTCTCAGTGCATAGTTTTCCAATCATAGTTTTAAGTTCTTGGTTCATCCTCCCTACTTGGCCTGAGCTCTGGGGATGATATGGAACATGAAATTTGGGAGTTATTCCCAAGCTAGTATATATCTGATTTAGAACAGAATCAGTAAAATGACTCCCCCTATCGGAATCAATACGTGCTGGCAGGCCAAAGTGAGGAATAATTACTTTTAAAAGTAACTTAGCAACAAAAGCTGCTGTGGCTCGGGTTGTAGGAAATGCTTCCGGCCATCTGGTCAGTTGGTCTACTATGACCAGACAAAATTTATATTGTCCAGCCTTTGGCATCATTATGAAATCTATCTGTAGATGTTCAAAAGGTGTATAAGCCAGAGGACGTCCACCAAAGGCTTTTCCACAAAATGCATTTTGGTTATATGCCTGGCAGGTAGAGCAGGCTGAACATACTTTAGAGGCTATAGTAGTTATACCAGGGGCTATCCATACTCTCTTGACAGAGTCCACGATGCCCTGGGTACCAAAGTGGCCATTTTTATGAATAGATTGGCAAATTTGGTTATAGAAACTTCTAGGGAGCAGGGGTTTTCCTTCAGATGACACCCATACTCCATTAATCTGTTTTGCTTTAAATTTTTGTTTCCATTTTTCCACTTCCTTTTCATTATAGGAAAGTGGTAAATTTAAATCATTAGTAGTTGTTAATGTTAAAATTAATTCAGGCCCTTCTATGGCTGCTAGCTTTGCAGCGGCATCGGCTCAATCATTTCCTCTAGAGACAGGGTCAGTGCCACCTGTATGGGCAGAACAATGAACTACAGCTAGGGCTTCAGGAAGCTGGAGAGCAGAAAGAACTTCATTAATAATTTCTGCATTAGCTATAGATTTTCCAGCTGAGGTTAAGAATCCTCTCTGGAGCCATAACATTCCGACTGAGTGACAAATGCCAAAAGCATATCTAGAATCCGTATAAATTGTTGCCTTTTTATCCTTGGCAATTATACAAGCTTGCTTCAGAGCTATGACTTCTGCTCCTTGAGCGCTAATTTTAGAAGGTAGTGAAGCTGACAATTCAGTGGCAAATTCTGAGACTACGGCAGCTCCAGTGTAACGTATGCCATCCCTCATAAAAGAGGAACCATCGGTAAATAAAATCAGATCTGCATTGTCTAAGGGAGTGTCCAAGAGATTATCTCGAGGGTTCTCTGCCATGGACACTAATGTTTCACAATTGTGTAATGGTTCTCCTGAAGTTGGTAAATCTGGAAGAAAGGTGGCAGGGTTAAGAGTAGTACAACGTTTTAAAGTAATGTTTTCACTATTTAATAAGGTTATTTCGTATCTTGTAATTCTCTGATCCGAGAATGCCTGTGTTCTATGTTTTATCAATAATGCTTCTACCTCATGTGGACACATTATTGTTAATGGACATCCCAATACTAAATCTAAATACTAAAGTTTTTGTTACTAGTAAGGCTGTAGCAGCTACTCCTCTAAGACATGGTGGTGCTCCTGCTGCTACTGGGTCCAATTTAGCAGAATAATAAGCAATTGGGTGCTGAGAAGGTCCCAAAGTCTGAGTTAACACGCCAGAAGCTACTCCTATTCGCTTATGTGCATATAAAGTAAATGGCTTGTTGTAATCTGGGATGCCTAGAGCAGGGGCAGACATGATAGCCTTTTTTAGATCTGATAGAGCTGACAAGTGTTCAGGCTCTAATTTGAGGGGTTCAGGAACTGAATCCTTTGTTAATGCTCTAAGGGGTTTAGTAATTTCCCCATAGCAAGGAATCCATTGTCTACAAAACCCTTTTGCTCCTAAAATTGCTCTCAACTGTTTCTTAGTAGTAGGAGCACTTAAATTTTGAATATTCTCAATTCATTTTGGAAATATAATGAGCTCCCGCAGTCAAGATGAATCCCAAATATTCTACTTTAGGGAGACACCACTGAACTTTATCCTTAGAGATTTTATGTCCTTACTTGTGCAATTCCAAAAGAAGGTGTTTGCTATCTTCTTGACATGTTTCTGCGTCTGTTGAAGCCAAGAGTAGATCATCTACATATTTGATTAATTTACTATTTTTAAATGTTATATTGTCTGTGTCTTGGCTCAAAATTTGCTCAAATAAACGCGGACTTTCCACATAACCCTGTGGCAGCCGACTCCATGAATATTGTGAGCCCTTCCAAGTAAAAGCAAAAATATGCCTGGAGTTCTCATGTATAGGTATGGAAAATAAAGCTGAACACAAGTCTACTACTGTAAAGTATGTAGCTGTGCTAGGAATAGAGGAAATAATAGTATTTATGTTAGAAACTATGGAGTGTCTCTTTATAACGTGATTATTCACTGCCCTCAGATCCTGTACGAATCTATAGAGGTGCTTGCCATCAGGCCCTCTTTTTGGTTTTTTAACTGGTAGGATGGGCATGTTGTATTCAGATTTGCAAGGGATTATTATTCCCTCTTCTATTAATGAGTTAATAACTGGTGTAATACCCTCAATTGCCTCCTTTGAGAGGGGATACTGAGGGATGGAAGGAGGTGGGCTAGATTTAGTTTTTATCTGCACAGGAACAGCAGATTTACGTAAGCTTACATCAGAAGAAGATGTGGCCCAAAAAGACTCCGGTATATCCTTAGGTATTTCAAAAGTGGTAGGCTCTTTTGCCTCCTGGTTTTCGGAGAGAAGTACAGGGAGTAAATTTAAAGATTCCTCTGGTACTTCCAATGATAAAGAACCATCTGGTGAACAAGTTATTGTGGCTCTGAGTTTGCATAGAAGGTCTCTCCCCAGCTAATTTAAAGGGGAGTCAGGCATTAAAAGAAAGGAATGTTGTACCTCTATGGGTCCTACAGACACCATTCTAGGGGCAAGTTTTTCAACTCTTTGGGGTATTCCTGATACCCCCACTACACTTTGTGAATCAACAGAATAACAATTTAAATCTGGTACATTCTTCAATACAGACCTGGTAGCTCTAGTGTCTAATAGACAATCATAATAAGTGTTACCCACCTTTAAGGTAACATGGGGTTCATTAGTATGAGGAGGGCAGTGGATAGGGACAATGGGTAGGGTCCGGAAAATCAAAGGTTGTATCCTATGATTCCTGTGCCCCAGCCCCCCCCCCAGACGCCATCATTGTGTTTGGGATATTCCTTGGGCAGCCCCCTGAAGGGCACCTCGACTATTTTTTGGACGAGCTCCATTTCTTATATTTTGTTGTTGAGTATTATCATTTTCTTCATTTGGAGCATTGTCATTATTTTACCAGTTCCTATTTCTATAATTCTGGTTTCTAAAGCTCTTATTTCTATATTCATTATAGTTATTTCCATAGTCATTATTATAATTTCTAGAGTTTCTAAAATTCTGGTTTCTATGACCATTATCATCATTGTAGTTGTTCTGGTTTCTATTGCGATTATCATCATTTCTATAATTGTTATTTCTAAAGCTATTATTAAACTGTGTATTTCTTCCAATCATCTTAAGAAAGGTTCTACATTCCATCATTTTGTGGCCCTTCTTCTCACAAAAGTGGCAAGTTACTGATTTATTTGTGAATTCCCGCAAAGGGGCTATAGTCTCTCCCTTATTTTTCAATTGTTTCTTTAACATTTAAATTTCTCTCTTTAAATCTTCCACTGATGTATCATCTTCCTCAGGTCTTTTTACATGACCTTTATAAACATAGGTTGCTACTCTCCTTAGTTCATCGAGGTCCATAAAGTCCCAATTAGGACAGCTAGTTCTAAAGTAGTCTTTTACCACTGAACAACAATTCTTAGCAAATTGCCTACATATTTGTCTAATGTCTGTTTCCCTGGATAAATTAAGGTCCATATATGTATTCCCTACATCAATAAGTCTGTCCATAAACTGGGAGGATGTTTCCTCAATATGTTGTCGGGTTTTTTCAAATTTTGACCATTTTTCAGGTTGATCAGAGCAAGCTCTCATGGCTGTCAATAATGCTTCTCAGGCCTGGTTTAGTTTTGTGTAATCTAGTTCAACATTGGTGTTCCAATGTGGATCTTCAGTTGGCCAATAATGTCCTCTTCTACCTCGTTTTTGATTAGCCAGAGAGACAATATTATTTTTCTCTCTCTTTGGTATTAATTCTTCTAATATATTCTCAACATCCAACCAAGTGGGGTCAAAAGTTCTGAATATGTTCTCTAATTTTTTTATAATTAATATTGGTTCATCCTCAAATGATAGCATATCTTCCCTCAATTTTTTTAAATCCTCAGGGGTAAAAGGTGTATGATGTCTTACAGATACCAAGTTTCCATTCTTATTAAAAGTGGGTACTTCCCTTAAAGGAAATAAGCTATCTAAGTTATTTGGTATTCCTGTTTCTAGGCTTCTTGCTCCATTTTCAATTGGGTAAGTCTGAGAAATAGAAGAGTTGGGCACATTAAAAGGAACAGTTTGTTGTTGTCCCATAGTGCCAAAAAAATCAGGGGTACGGTGTGAATTTAGGTTGGAATGTGAACTTAAAGTGGATTGTGTAGGATGAGAAGGAGGAGCCAAGGAAGAAGTGTGAAAGGATACAGAGGTGTTTGGATTGGAGGAATCAGTGTCAGAAGTATGGGTAGGGTGTGAACTTAGAGTTGATTGTGTTGGGTCTGAAGCATGAGCAGTGGGAGGAGTGGGTGGGTTTTCTGAGGCTGAGGGGGTAGGGGAAGGGGTGGGTTGGTTAGAAGCAGGGGGTTCTAAGGTCAAGTTGGCAGGAGGAGCTGTTTCCAGAGTTTCTGATAATGTTCTTAATCCTCTTTTAATGCTTCTCATAAAAGCTACAATCTCTCCTTGACCTTCCTCTATAAGCTCAAGCCAAGTATTTAATTCTGCATATTGTTGAGTAGTAGAAGGAACACTTGGTTGGTTTGACTGAGAAGTGGGTTTTGTAAAGAAATACCATATTACAGCTATAACAATCAAAATCCCAAGGGGGAGTACTGTGTTGATTATATTTTGCCATAAATTCCATGGTATGAGAAATTTTAGAGAGAAAAAGATTGTAAATTTTACAAGGTTGGTCATGGAGCTGAATAGCCAGTTGTTATGTGACAAGGAAATCACTTTAAAAGACTGATATATATTAATTTAAGGTCGCCAAGGAATTCAGCTATGTAATTCCTAAATGAAAACTCAAGTCAGCCATCAGCCTTTTATAGAGTTTAATTACAAACAGGAGGAAGGAAGGAATTAGAGAGAGAGAGAGAGAGAGAGAGAGAGAGAGAGAGAGAGAGAGAGAGAGAAAGGGGAGAGAAGGGAATAGGGCTTAAATACTCCCTCTGTTTAGGCTGGGCCAAAAGGCCCAAGCCCTTAGATAGCTGGGGCAAAGAAAAGAGATCAGTCCCTATTACTCACATGACCAAAATGGAGAAACAGTCTCAAAGGCCCCCACCTTCAGCTTCCTTCAGAGCAAGCTTCTCAGAGCACACTCCAACCACTAAGACAAACTCCTCAACCTCTTCAGTCCTCAGACCCCTCTCTCTTTAAGGAAACCATCCAAGTTCCCTCCCCTCAGTTCTCACATCTACCAATCACTGTCCATCATTTTCCCTGTGCCAATGGTGGCTCTAGCTTAACCTAGGACCGCCCAGAGGTCTTGTGGCTTTGCACATGTCTGTTGAAGGTCATATTCTCAAATAATTAAATTTTGATCTATGCTGCAGCCCTTCCTAAATCCTGTTAGGACTGAATGGGGTGGAAATTGTATTTTCCAAGACCTGATTCTGTCATTCCAAGTATCTCTATTGTATCAATTCTAAAATCAATCATGACTCAAAGAAATTCCTGTTCTATGCTTAAGCATAGGTCAAAGCCCTTTCCATTGTTCAGCAAAGGGTTTCTGTCCTAAAGTAATCTTAAGAAGGGAGGAGAAGGAACCTCCCATGCCAATGGGGTTCACATTCCAATACACTATCAGTAAGAAATTTTCCAAGTATGAAATTTCCCAATGGTGAAATTTCCAACATTTATAAGTCTAAGAAATTTTAAGGTTTACAGTATGTTGTGAACTGGCTGTAACCACATATTTCTAAAGTAAACACGTGGGGAGAAGGACAAGGCCAGAACTTTCCCCAGGTTTGTCTTAATCTTAATTTAGGCAGTTGTTTCCTAAAGGAAAAGATTTAGAAATAGTTCTCCTAGCCAGGACTTTAGGGCCCTGTTGCTAAGATCTAAAACAGCTTAAATTTAAGGAGAATCAAAAAGGTTTTTTACTCACCCGTTCTTGCAGCTGTAATTTTGAAGCCAAGTTAAAACAGAAAACAAAACTGACTGATAGGCAAGTAATAAAGCAAAGAGATAAAGGAAAGAGATTTCACAGAAGTCTTTTGAGGGTTTTATCACCAACTTCATGATCAGCCATAAACTGTTAAATTTAAAATGGTTGAAGGCCTTAAACTGTAACAGTTAAAAGAGTGATGTTGTAAACTGTAGTGTGTTAAAATGGTGGAAGATATAAATTGCGATAGATATAAGAGAGGGTGAGTAATTTTGACCGCAGAAAATATATTTCACTATAGTGTCTTGGTTTATAAATCAAATATAAGGTGGTCACCAGGGAATTGGGAATAAATTCCCAATTATTCAAATACCCAAGTCAACTGGGTTTTATAGAGATTTTAATTAATACAAATGTGGAATTAAAGAAAAGAGAGAAAAAGGAAATAAGTATGAAGGGCCTTAAGCCAACATGGCCTAGACCTGAGTCTTAAGAGAGAGACATCAGTCAGTCAGTCTTTTAACACTCACCACAAGGTCTGTCTAAGCAAGGATTCTAGTGACACCAGGCCAGCTCCATCTCAGCTGACTTCACCAGAGAGAGTTCCAGCCAGAGTCCTCCTTAAAGAGGCTTCCAGCCAGAGACTGTTCCAAAGGGCCTCTCTCCAGAGCCTCCAGAGGGACAGAGTCCCCTCAGAGGAGCTCCAGTGAGACCTCCTTAGAGATTGTCCTCCAAGAGCTTCCCTTCTCCAGAGCCTCTCTCAAGAGATTCTTCCCAAGCGATCCTCATCAGAGAGCCTCCAAAATGATTTTTTCCAAGAGATTCTGCTTTTTCTTATATAGGGGTTTTTCTCCTATGTCACCTCCCCTAAGTCCTTACATCTACCAATCACTGTAGACGTTTTCCAAAGGACTGCCCATCTGAATTCCTGCTAAGTTGACTAATCTCCTCAGTAAGTCTGAACCAGGAAAAATGCTGCTGTGTCGACTAATCTCCTCAGTAAGTCTGAACCAGTGAAAACACAGCTGAGTCAACTAATCTCATTAAGACAAAACTTGCCCGACCCTTTTAGGTGTATCAATTCTAAAAAACAGGCATGGCTCAAAGAACTCCTTGCCTTATTATAAGCATGGGTCCAAGTACTTTCATTGTTTAGCAAGGAGTTTTCTCCCTTAAAGCAGTCTTAAGTACAGGTGGAGTAGAGGTCCTCCCATAGCAAGGATTTTTCTCCCCTAAAGCAGTCTTAAGTAAGGGTGGAATAGAGGTCCTCCCATTTCTGATCCTGGCGAGTTCTCACATCAAAATGGGGAATGTTTCCCAGTAGGGAATTTGTTCCAATGGAGGATTCCTCAATGTGGAAATTTTTAACATTCACAAATCTGAGAAATTTCAAGATTTACAGTATGTATGTGTTTCCTGGTACCTACCAATCAATCATGGCAAGCCTTAAATCAGAATATCTGTACTCTGTTCCATCAATTACTTGGTTTTCTATGATTTGCCTTCAGACTTGAAAGAGTTTGGGCAACATGGGATGGGAAAAGCTATGGATGCCCAATCTCTGTAGGTATGAGTAAATAACTATAGTTATATCTTACTCGTGTTATTAACTCCAAGGAAATAACAGGTAACATTTAGATAGCACTTTAAGGTTTGCAAAGCATTTTACACACATTACTTAAGAGGGGTAAGTTGTTGATTTTTCCTCCAGTTCAGGGTGCTGACCCAAGGGCAAAATTGGATAAATCCAAAATCCCCATACATTTAGAATAATAACATAAATGATGTCACCCACAAAACTGGCAGTGCTGGGCGGGGAGGACAGGTGGGCTGCCAGCCAGTTTTCTGAGAGCCTAGAAAGATTGGCATTATTTCATAATATCCTTTACTAGAACTTGGAGCAATATAATTGCTGGAGTGATTAAGTGTTTGACAATATTTGATCCCTATTTTTAAACACAATCAGGCAGGTAGCCAATAGAGCCCCTTCGAGATAAGCAAACTGAGGCTGGGAGAGATTACCTGATTTGGCAATGGTCAGATAACTGTTAAGTACCAAAATTCTAATTTAATGAGGGAACATAAATCTCAGAGATGCTCCATGTTTTGTCTATGGCCACACAGCTAGTAAGTATCAAAGCTGTGCTTCAGTAAAGAAATTGAGGCTCAGAGAGGCTAAATGATTTTGTTGTGGTCAGACGGCTATTAATTTTAAAATGTTTTAATTTTTTAATAAAATTTTTTTAAGTTTAAAAAGATTTAATAGAAATGAATTCAAATTAAGTATTAAGTTATTCAATTCCATGTCTCTAGAATCTGAATCCAACAAATTCAGTACGGGACTCCTTCCTCCATAATAGTCAACAACTCCATCCTAGAGCATTATCCCAGGTAAGCCTTAAGGAGCCCATGCAACCCCAGATTGACATGGCCACCAAGTAATTAACACTTACCAAGCCAACTAATCTACCATTACTTTACTAAAGGATCATCCATCCCTGTGAGGAACTGGCTGTACTGCATAATAACATAAAACTCTTCTTTCATATGTCTGACCTTTCCACTCATGCTAGCTTTTCAAGGAGTGAATGGGTCTTTCAAGCAGAATGGAAATACCATTTGCTAAAAGAGTTAGCTATAATTAAACCAACGCTGTTTTTATTTGTTGTATAGACTTTGAATATGAAATGCAGGTGTTGACTTTAGCATTGAAGAAAATGCTGTCAATTTGCTTCTCTTTTCCCCTTCCATATGTCACATAGCTCTAAAAATCCCACAAAGAGAGCTGGGAAAACATTTCAAGCCATATCATAAATGTGAACTCGGGAAATTCACCTTTTTTGTTATTCCATGGAAGGCTTCCATCAAAAGTAACTGATGAATCATTTTCTAGTTGTCTGTAAGAAATCATTTTTTTAAAAAATCATTGCTAAATGATATTCTGGCCATTCACCATTGAGTTTTCTCTATTTTTGTTTACTACCTTAGCTTTTCCTGATAAGAAATGAAGTTTTAATACAATCATTTCTACAGTGATGGCAATGATACTCAGATATCAGTAACAGTGATAATAGTTCACATTTCCATGCTTCAGCATTTACAAAACCGTGCACTTCTTTAAAATGACAAATTTAAGACAAAAAACCAAAAATATATAAATAGTAGCAAAAAATATTATATATGTAATACAGTGTGTGTTTACATGTGTATGCATGCATATATAGGGGGTGTACACACACACACACACACACACATACCTGTGGACTTCTGTTAAGTAGAGCTTGCTTTTTTATTTATTTTTTTTATTTAATAAAGAAAAAAAATATTTATTTATTTACTTTTATTTTTTTTTAGAGCTTGCTTTTTTAAAGTATATATTAAATTGAATAAGATGGAGGGATTTCCCTACTCTTTGAGTCCCCTGCTGATTTTTTTCTTCTGTATAACAAAGTTCTTTCTTCATTGCCAACAATATCACATGGCACATAGTGATGATCATGACTCACAAAGAAAAGGTTAAATCATGTTTAATTTTCTCTGTTGAAGAAGGCAGAAAATATTCATTAGAACTTAGAAATATTTCTCTCCCTCAAAGCAGATAAGGATAAAAAAATTTGGTTACTTAATAGAACAAGTAGCCCCCTGAGTAATCATACACACATATATAGATATACATATAAGCTTAAAACTATGCTAAGACATGAAAGAAATAAAAAGAACTGGGCCAAAATCCCAAGCCAGAGATCTGACTTCATTTTGTAGGAACAACACATAGAAGTCAGAAGTCCACATCCCATGCCCAGTCTTGGAGGCATCATACATCTGCTATCCAGAGGACAATGGGCCTTAAAAGCTTAACAGAGGTTAATAGCGGGATCAGGTATTCAGAGTATGTTCCTAAAATGGATTTTTGAATTTTTGCTGAAATGAGTAACAAATTCCAAGAAAAAGGGGTTCTGACTGGAACACCACCCTTCTCTCCTTTGCCTTCTTGGGTCACTTGGTTATGACACTGTAGGACTAGGCGAGGGATCCAATTTCCTCATATCACAATTTCCAGAGTGTGTGGTAAAGAAACAGGAAGCAAACAGGCACTTTTATCATTGCAGAGACTTTTAATAATACTCCTATTCCTAGTTTATCTTATTTAAATCACAGTTACAGTTTATCAAATGATTATAGAGAACGTCTTTATAAGTGATTAAAATCTACTTAAATTTTCTTCTTACATACATTTGGGGTATTCTACATGCATATATGTGTATATATGTATGTATAGATATACATGCACATGTATTTTATTAATTATAGAAATCATGATAACTCTGCCTAGAATTGCCTTTTGGAAATCTCTTATTTTCAAACTTCCTTTCAATATAACATTCACAAATGAAAATGAACCAGGAGAAAATTGATATTATATTATGAAACAAATTGAAGACTTTTGATTAATGATATCTTTTAATCCATTATCATTTCTTTTAAAAGCTATATTATCACTGAATGAGCCAGTTTTTTTTTTAAATAAGTAGTTGTGCTCCCTCTGTCTCCATCCTACTCTGATACTTCATCTTGGCATAGATGTGACTATATTTTGAAAGTTTTGTCAGATTACTAGAAAAGTAATCTGACAAGAGGGAAGAAATTCCTAAAGCTGAGACACATGGGGATTCGTATTATTGGAAAAGGGTTCACAGAAAGGAAACTGAAAATTGCCCCGAAAAAGTTGTACTAGGGAAACAGGAAGTCACTAAGTTGAGGAACTAGAGACAGTGTACATGTGGGAATATCAGTGTGTCTGTTGAAGACTCTTACTAGGAAAGCAGGCATTCCTTGGGGTTGAAAGAAGGATTCTGAGTGTGGCTCTGAATCACTGAGGAGAGCATCCTGCAAGGCAGAATGAGAGAGGGGAGTGGTAGACAGCCTCCACAAGAATCTTGATTGGTTAATAAATATGGATGCAGTGAATGTGAAAGGAGAAGAGGTTACTGGGTAGAAGAGGGAGAGGAAGAATAAGGAAGTGTCAGTGGGGAGTAAGGAGTATTCTGATTGCTCCATCACTGAATCGGGGTAGGAGTGAATGTGTGATTAGAAAGAGAAGTAGGAATCCTCTGTGCCTACTTTTTAAGTAGCAGAAACATTTTGGTTGACTAGTTTGACTTTTAAAAAATTAACTCATGGAATTCTATCCCATATAAATCCCCCCAAGAGCTTTTTCTGAATTTTCAGTATTTATTTGGAAATAATTCTTCCAGGAAAGCCTAGCTGTTTACACTTAAAAATTCATGAATTATTGCAGTATCAGGCTTTATATTGTTGGAGTTGCATTGTTTCAGTTGCATCTGACTTGTGACCTCCTTTAAGGGTTTTCTTTGCAAAGACTCTTGAGTAATTTGCTATTTCCTTTCAGTTCATTTTATAGATGAGGAAATTGAGGCAAAAAGGATACTTGTCCAGGGTCACATAGCTAGTACGTGTGTGAGGTCAGATTTGAACTCAAGTATTCTTGATTACAGGCCTGGTGTTTTTCCCACTCTATTACCTGTTACGTTAACATTATAGTAATATTACATAACTGTGTAGATGTGTCATTGGAAACCTTGTGCCTTTGAACTACATTTCCCAGGAGCCCACTGACTTCCTGTCATCACATGCTGATGTAGACAGAAGATAAATGGGGGGCATTCTGTATCTCTGCCTTTTTCCTTTCTGGGTCCTGACATTGGTAGAGCAGGCTATTTGAACATGTAGATTAGCCATAGGCATGTAGTTTTATTTTGTTACCTTTTTATTTTGATACTTCTAATGATCATTGATAAATCATATACGATATGATATTTTAAGTTGTTGTATATTAATTCTAATTTTTACAGATACCAATATCACTGAGAATAATAACCAAAAGCAATATAAACTATGGGAATACTCACTAAGCCAGCCCCAGAATCCTTGTACATGAGAGAATTATCCCTTTCAAGCAAATGCTGCATTTCTGGATTACTCTGACAGCAACTCCTCAAAGAAGGTAAACTTTGAAGTGAGTTGGTCCTAGACTAGAGAGTGTGTCACTGAGGCAGGAAAGGTCAGTGGAAAGATCATTGCATCAGTCAGAAAACCACTGAGGCTTAGTACCTCTGTGACTCTGGTCAAGTGACTCAATCTCCCTGGGCCTCAGTTTCTTCATCTGTAAAATGAAAAACCCTTGAAGTCTCTTCCAGCCCTGTAGGTATGGTTCTAAGTTCCAGTTGTATAGTGCTAGATGGTAAGATCCTTGAGTGTAGAGACTATTTTTTGCCTTTGTATCCCTACTGCTTAGTCCAACACCTAGAATATAGTCGAGATTTAATAAATGTTTATTGCCTGAACTAGTTGACTAATGAGAGAACCATATAGCCATAAAGAACTAGTCACATACTTTTGAAGTACATGGTTAAGTCTTTCTTAAACTGCAAAAAGCATGTGACTAATTATTGAAGTTGTTGATATTTCTGAGCAATTCCCTGTTCTAGAATAAACGACTTAAAATTCATAGAAAAAGGAGCTAAGAAATTCTTTACCTGCCCCCAGATGCATTCTGAAAAGTATACTCTCAGAATCAAAGCATGTTTCCCTGCATGATTTCTGAATCTACTATTTCACCTCCCCATTCTTTCATTTTTAAAACTATAATACTTAGAGAAGAATGGCCAATGGGATTATTCAAGCAGTGGAACTTAAAACCAGGGTAAGGTAAAGAAAATGGGAATTCAGGGCTATAAAAGAGAAATTTTCGAGGGGCACGTTGATAGTCATCTTCAAATTTTTGAAGTCTTCTCAATGGAAGAACAATAAAACTGATTCTTATCAGTTCCAGTAGCCAGAACTAAGACTAGTGAATAGATGTTACAGAGAGACATTTTCAGCCAACATAAGGGCATATTTATAACAAGGAGAGCGCTCACAAAGGAATGGGCAGTTTCTTATCTAGGGAGATGTTCAAACACAGTGTGGGTGACTACTTATGAAGTATTAGTGGAGAAATGATTGATCTAATTTAGATTAGATTTAGATTTAGGTTAAATAACTTCTAAAATCCTTCCATCTCTAGTATTTTGTAAATTTCTAGTATTGATCAAGTGAAAAAACAATAGAACAGTTCTTCCTAATTTCTTGTATGACTGAATTATTAGGCCACAAGCACATAGTAGGCATTTGACTCTCTACTTAACTTTGTGTATATAGATTCAAGAAAGTTAATTTGCCACTAACATTATATTAAATTATATTAAAATTATATTATTTTACTTTATATTAAAATTTTATAAAATACTCTGTTTGCAAAATGTTTCAGGAAATTTTCACATTTTATCCACTCAATAATCATGGAAGATTACTGCTATTATAGATCCCTACTTTATAGATAAGGAAATGGAGGCATACAGAGGTTAAGTGACATGTCCAAGGTAACACAAAAAATAATTGCCTGAATATGGATTCAAATAAAAGTCTAACTCCAAGCCTAGCATTGCCTCATCTATTTGCCTCAAAGTAATAATAATTAGCCAGACCTAGAGATAGAAGATTCTGAGTTCAAATTTGACCTCAGACACTTCCCATCTATGTGACCCTGGGCAAGTCACTTAATCCCCATTGCTTAGTCTTTATCACTCTTCTACCTTGGAACCAATTGCTTCCAAGACATAAAATAAGCGTTTTTTAAAAACTTAATAATAGTTAAAAATAGCTATTAGGCAATAGCTTAATATTATATCTACTATGTGCCAGGCACTATTCTAAGTGTTTTACAATTATCTCATTTTATCTTCACATCAACCCTGGGTGGTGAGTGCTGTTATTATCCTTATTTTACAGATGAGGAAACTGAGGTAAACAAAAGTTAAGCAATTGCCCAGGGTCACATAACTAGTAAGTGTCCCTATTTGAATTTAGATCTTTCTGACTCTAGGCCTGATCAACTTGCCTCTGATTACTAGTGAGAAGGAAAGGAGATAGACAAGGAAATCTTGTAATACTCATAAAAATGGATTATTTGCATTTATTTACTTTGATTGAAAATTTATTTTATTTAAATTGAAAATATTTAATCCTGATAGACAGATTGTTGCTGTAAAAGCTAAAACTTCTGTGAAAACTGGAGTTTTAAAGGAATTTTTTTTCCATTTATGGTGTGAAAAGAAAATCATTGAATTTGACTTCCAGTGTCGAAGAACTAGCAAAAAGTTTTCTGATACTTCTCTCTCTTCCCTAGTGACAGTGACTAGAACATGATCAGTAGCAAAAAGCATTTTGGTGATTTTTTTAAACCCTTACCTTCTATCTTAGAATCAATACTGTTGATTCTAAGGCAGAAGAGCGGTAAGGGCTAGGCAATAGGGGTTAAGTGACTTGCCCAGGGTCACACAACTAGCAAGTATATGAGGTCAGATTTGAATCCTGGATCTCCCCCTCTCTAGGCCTAGCTCTCCATTCACTGAGCCACCTAACTGCCTCCTAGTGATTATTTTTTTAATACAATGCCAAGCATACAATTTCATTGTGTTTCAAACTACTGAATGCACTTGAAACATAATTAACACAGAATAAGGATTTATAATTTCAAGGCACATTAGAGACCTTCTAGTTTAACTGTCCTCATTTTGCAGAAGAAGAAATTGAGAAACAGAGAGATTAGGTCACTTAACCAAAGGTCATTCACCTTTTGAGTATGATAGATGGGATTGGAAACTTGGAATTTGCCACTGTTTCCAATGTGTTGACCTGTCTCAATTGTAAGTTTCTCTTTCTTTTTTCTTTTCTCAAAGAAACACAACTGGAATGTTCAAAAATGGGGACACTAATGGTGGAGCTATGAACTGGTCCAACCATTTTGCAGAGCAATTTGGAATTATACCTAGAGAGTTTATCTGTGTATACTCTTAGCTTCCCAAGGATATCAGGAGAAATGGAAAAGAATCAATATTTTCCCAAATATTTATTGCAACTCTCTTTGTGAGAGCACATCGAATTTGGAAATTGAGAAGGTGCCAATCAATTGGGGAAAGGCTGAACAAATTGTGGTATATAGTTGTGATAGAATAATACTGAACCAAAAGAAGCAATGAGTTAGCTGATTTAAAACAACAACAACTTGGCAAGAACTACATGAGATAATGAACAGAGAGATGAATAGAAGTGAACATTATACACAGCCGCAGAATTAATGGAAAAATAAACCATGAATGTTCGCCACAAAAAATGAACTGAAAGGTGAAACATGAGAGATTTAATTATATGAACATGTCAGTCTCCCAGACAATAACCTTTTGTGATGTGGGGAAGGTGAGGAGGGACTGGAACACTTGTGGATGGGATTTATTATGTAGACATGAGGAAGAGTAAGCTTAGCATATGAGATTTTTGGCTTCATCTGTGTACAATCTTCTTTTTCTTTATATATAAAAAT
The DNA here is from genome assembly GCF_027887165.1 of Monodelphis domestica. Taxonomy (NCBI): domain Eukaryota; kingdom Metazoa; phylum Chordata; class Mammalia; order Didelphimorphia; family Didelphidae; genus Monodelphis; species Monodelphis domestica. The sequence goes on from NC_077229.1 coordinate 253,766,728, forward strand.
AATTGTTTTATTTGGGCTTGTAAAATTTGAAATAAACAGAACAAAAGAAGAAATTTTTTAAAAGAAGAAAAAGAAACCCAAGTGGCAAATGATAATATGGGGGTAGGGGGAAAATAACCATGCAACATGCTGAGGACAATTTTCTACATTGACTCTGCTGTTCCCTGAGGCAGTAAGCACATCTCAAGAACTTTCTCTGTAAATGTTACTTTTAAGTGTGACAAATAATTTCTTGAAGGTACACAAATAAAGATAAGGAGCTAGCAGAAACTATCAGTTCCATAGAATTCTTGATATTTCTTCAATTCTTTCCCACATGGGCTTGATAAAATAACAAAAAGTCGAGTTTAAATGAAAGCCTGACAGAACAAGCAAAAGGAAATGGTATATAATTTCAGAGCTCTTTTCCTTTAGGAGTCCATAGAACATTGTGTTGAAGTCTTTAAGGAGATAAGGGGAAATAGCCATTTCTATTGGGGAAAAGGAAGAAATGGGTCAGTTGTAGAAAAACTGTCTCTAGTCAGTCAGGTTAACAGTCAATCAGTCATTCAAGAAGCATATACCAGGAATGGTGATAAACACTAATGATACAAAAAAAAGCAAGGTTCCTGTTCACAAGGAACTCACATTCTAATGGGAGGGACAATAAGCAAATAACTGTGTGCATACAAATTATATGCACTCCACTAGAGTGGATGGGGATGGAGAAAAGTGGCAAAAATGCCCCTTTTTGAGGGTAAAATTAGACCTGAGTCTTGAAGAAATCTAGGGATACCAAGAGGTAGAGATTAAGAGGTGTAAACCTCAAATTTCCTTAGACTTATAAATGTTGGAAATTTCACCATTGGGATATTTCATACTTGGAAAATTTCTTACTGATAGTCTATTGGAATGGGAACTCCATTGGCATGGGAGGTTCCTTCTCTTCCCTTCTTAAGATTACTTTAGGACAGAAACCCTTTGCTGAACAATGGAAAGGACTTTGACCTATGCTTAAGCATAGAACAGGAATTTCTTTGAGTCATGATTGATTTAGAATTGATACAATGGAGATACTTGGAATAAATCTCCACCCTATTCAGTCCTAATAGGATTGAGTAAGGGCTGCAGCCTAGATCAAAATTTAATTATTCCAATCTCTACCATACTCAAGTTAACAGGATTTAGAAAGGGCTGGAACAAAGGAGTAAAGATTTAATCATTTGAAAAATATGACCTTCAACAGACATGTGCAAAAGCCAGAAACCTCTGGGCGGTCCTGGGTTAAGCGAGAGCCTCCATTGACAGGGAAATTGATGAAGAGTGATTGGTAGATGTGAGGACTGAGGGGAGGCAACTTGGATGGTGTCCTTAAAGATAGGAGGGTCTGGAGACTGGAGGGGGAGAGAGGATTGAGTTTTGGTCGGTGGTTCCTGGGCTCTGAGGAAGCTTGCTCTGAAGGAAGCTGAAGGTGGGGGCCTCTGAGACTGTTTCTCCATTTTGGACACGTGAGTAATAGGGACTGATCTCCTTTCTTTGCCCCAGCTATCTAAGGGCTTGGGCCTTTTGGCCCAGCCTAAACAGAAGGGGTATTTAAGCCCTATTCCCTTCTCTCCCCTTTCTCTCCCTATATATATCTCTAATTCCTTTCTTGCTCCTATTGTAATTAAACTCCAAAAAAGGCTGACGGCTGACTTGAGTTTTTCATTTAGGAATTACATAGCTGATTCCTTGGCGACCTTAAATTAATATATATCAGTCTTTTAAAGTGATTCCCTTGTAACATTGTGGCGACCACGAAGGGACCACACGGGAGTCTAAAGAATCCTCTCAATAAAACTTTTTCCTTGCCTTTTTACTATACTGTTTCACCACTTAGTCCTTTTTTTTTAACAAAAAACTTGGCTTAAAGACACAGCTGCTAGAACACGTAAGTATAAAAAACTTTTTCTCTTTTCTCCTTAAGTTAAATTGGAATCAGCAGTTTTTTCTTTTTCTTCCCTTTAATCTTAAGGGACAGCTGGGTAGCTCAGCGGATTGAGAGCCATCCCTAGAGGCAGAAGGTCCTGGGTTCAAATCGGACCTCAGATACTTCCCAGCTGTGTGACTCTGATAGACGGAAAACAGCTGTTTTTAAATCTCAGCAACAGGACTCTAAAGTCCTGGCTGGAAGAACTGTTTCTAAATATCCTTTCCCTTAAGGAACAACTTCCTGGATTAAAAAAAAAACCCTGTGGAAAGTTTGTTGCTTTGCCCTGCTCCCCACGTGTTTTGTGAAATTACAAAATATACATATAAAAATGAGTACTACATTCTTTGACAATTATATGGCAGCTGAAGAAGTAGGGGCATTGAGGAATGAAGGATACCTCCAAATTTTTATATTAATAGGTACTGTCATTTTTGTACTCCTCAATACTATATTTAGAGATGAAAAAATAGAAAATATTGAGGATAAAATAGAAAAAAATGAGGATAAAATAGAAAATATTGAGGATAAAATAGAAAATATTGAGGATAAAATAGAAAAAATTGAGGATACAATAGAAAAAATTGAGGATACAATAGAAAAAATTGAGGATAAAATAGGAAATATTGAGAATAAAATAGAAAAACTTGAGGATAAAATAGGAAATATTGAGAATAAAATAGGAAATATTGAGGATAAAATGGGAGATATGGAAGATAAAATAGGAAAAATTGAGGATAAAATGCAAGCCCAATTAGAAGATCTAAAATGTTTCTTACAGGATCAATGGGCAAACACCCACTCTACCAGAAACAGACCTGTTTCTGAACCTTTGAATGAGGAAATTTCCTTCCCTGAAATAGAGATGGAAAACACCTTCCCTATAGCCCAGTTAACAGACTGCTTCTCTCGTGCAGTGCAAATCTTGTCTGAATTTAATCCCCAAAACCCTTCCCCTGCAATCCCAGCTTCTCATGTTCCTTCTCCTACAGAAAACCAAATTCCAATGCAAGGGAGATCTTGTCCTCCTAGAGAAACCTGTCCTTGTCAAACTGACCCACAGGTGCAAAATTCAACTAGAGGCCTGTTTCCTCTAAGAGAAGTACCTGAAATAGGACGAAATGGGGATGTGGTGACTTTAAGACATAGGATACCATTTACTCCCCAAGAAATAAATGAATTTACACGAAATATCCCCACATATGAACAAGATCCTTTTCTAGTAACAAAAAAGATGGGAGACATATTTTTTCAATATAATCCGTCTTACAAGGACGTTGAGAGCTTACTACAGGCTTTTTTAAGTGAACGTGAAAAAAATAAAATAATTGCTCATGTCAACAAAACCCGGGGGTGTAATGCAGCACATTGGCCATCTCAGGATCCCGAATGGGACTATAATAATCCTGAGGACTATCTACAACTATACCGTTGTAGAGAGGCCATCCTCACGGCCATGAAGGAATGTGCGGACAGTACAGATAAGTGGATGGAACTGGAAAAAATTAAGCAAAAGGAAAACGAAACACCCTCCAGATTTATGGACAGAATTATCGAGTTTGGGGACAGATACTTAGATTGGGACTTAAATAAAGAGAATAGTTTAAGACAAGTTAGAAGAATCTTTGTAAATAATTCTTGCAGAGTAATTAAAAATTATTTTAAAACACAATGCCCAAGATGGTCAGATATGGACCTTGAAGAATTGCGAAAAACAGCTATATATGTTTTTAAGGGAAATGAAGAAAAGGAGAAAGAGAATAATGATGACATGGAGGAAATGAAGAAAAAAATGAGATGTGTAATAGATAGGATAACTAAATTAGAAAGTGGGCATGATAATGAACCAACGACAATTGCCCCTCTCCAGAAATCCAATTATCAATCCATTACTTGCCACTTCTGTGAGAAGAAGGGCCACAAAATGATGGAATGTAGAACCTTTCTTAAGATGTTTGGAAGGAATACACACTTTAATAATGGTTTTAGAAATAATAACTATAGAAATTATGATAATGGTTATAGAAACCAGAATTCTAGAAATTATAATAATGACTATGGAAATAACTATAATGAATATAGAAATAAGAACTTTAGAAACCAGAATTATAGAAATAGGAATTGGGAATTTAATGACAATGCTCAAATTGAAGAAAATTTTAATGATAATACTCAACAATATATGAGAAATGGCGCTCGTCCAAAAATTACTCGAGGTACTAATGACCCTCAGAGAGGTGCCCTTCAGGGGGGTGCCCAAGGAATATCCCAAACACAATGATGGTGCCCAGGGGGGGCTGGGGCACAGGAATCAGAGGATACAACCTTTGATTTCCCAGACCCTGATGTCCTACTACCCGTTGTCCCTATCCACTGCCCTCCCCATACTAATGAACCCCATGTTACCTTAAAAGTGGGTAACACTTATTATGATTGTCTATTAGACACCGGAGCTTCCTGGTCTGTATTAAAGAGAACACCTGATTTACAATGTTATTCTATTGGCTCAGAGAATGTAATGGGAGTATCAGGAATAACCCAAAGAGTTAAAAGACTTCCTCCTAGAATGGTGTCTGTAGGACCCCTAGAGGTACAACACTCCTTCCTTTTGATGCCTGACTCCCCTTTAAATTTGCTGGGGAGGGACCTTCTATGCAAACTCAGAGCCACAATAACCTGCTCCCCAGATGGCTCATTATCATTAGAAGTACCAGAGGAATCTTTAAAATTACTCCCTGTACTTCTCTCGGAAAACCAGGAGGCAAAAGAACCTTCCATTTTTGAAATACCTAAAGATATACCAGAGTCTCTTTGGGCCACATCTTCTTCTGATGTAGGCTTACTTAAATCTGCTGTTCCTGTGCAGATAAAAACTAAATCTAGCCCACCTCCTTCTATCCCTCAGTATCCCCTCTCAAAGGAGGCAATTGAGGGTATTACACCAGTTATTAACTCATTAATAGAACAGGGAATAATAATCCCTTGCAAATCTGAATACAACACGCCCATCCTGCCAATTAAAAAACCAAAAAAAGGACCCGATGGCAAACACATCTATAGATTCGTACAGGATCTAAGGGCAGTGAATAATCACGTTATAAAGAGACACTCCGTAGTTTCTAACATACATACTATTATTTCATCTATTCCTAGCACAGCTACATACTTTACAGTAGTAGACTTGTGTTCAGCTTTCTTTTCCATACCAATACATGAAAACTCCAGGCATATTTTTGCTTTCACCTGGAAGGGCTCACAATATACCTGGTGTCGGCTGCCACAGGGTTATGTCGAAAGTCCGAGCTTATTTGAGCAAATTTTGAGCCAAGACACAGACAATATAACATTTAAAAATAGCAAATTAATCAAATATGTAGATGATCTACACTTGGCTTCAACAGATGCAGAAACATGTCAAGAAGATAGCAAACACCTTCTTTTGGAATTGCACAAAAGAGGACATAAAATCTCTAAGGATAAAGTTCAATGGTGTCTCCAAAAAGTAGAATATTTGGGATTCATCTTGACTGCGGGTGCTCGTTATATTTCTCCAAAACGAATTGAGAACATTCAAAAATTGAGTGCTCCTACCACTAAGAAACAGCTGAGAGCAATTTTAGGAGCAACAGGGTTTTGTAGACAATGGATTCCTTGCTATGGGGAAATCACTAAACCCCTTATAGCATTAACAAAGGATTCGGTTCCTGAACCCCTCAAATTAGAGCCTGAACACTTGTCAGCTCTAGGAGATCTAAAAAAGGCTATCATGTCTGCCCCTGCTCTAGGCATCCCAGATTACAACAAGCCATTTACTTTATATGTGCATGAGCGAAGAGGAGTAGCCTCTGGTGTGTTAACTCAGACTTTGGGACCTTCTCAGCGCCCAATTGCTTATTATTCTGCCCAACTAGACCCAGTAGCAGCAGGAGCACCACCATGCCTTAGAGGAGTAGCTGCTACAGCCTTACTAGTAACAAAAACCGTTGATTTAGTATTGGGATGTCCATTAACAATAATGTGCCCACATGAGATTGAAGCATTATTGGTAAAACATAGAACACAGGCATTCTCGGATCAGAGAATTACAAGGTATGAAATAACCTTATTAAATAGTGAAAATATTACCTTGAAACGCTGTTCAACTCTTAACCCTGCCACCTTGCTTCCAGATTTACCCACTTCAGGAGAACCACTACATAACTGTGAAACATTAGTGTCCATGGCAGAAAAGCCTCGAGATAATCTCTTGGACACTCCCTTAGAAAATGCAGATCTGATTTTATTTACCGATGGTTCCTCTTTTATGAGGGATGGCATACGTTACACTGGAGCTGCCGTAGTCTCAGAATTTGCCACTGAATGGTCAGCTTCACTACCTTCTAACATTAGCGCTCAAGGAGCAGAACTCATAGCTCTAAAACAAGCTTGTATAATTGCCAAGGATAAAAAGGCAACAATTTATACGGATTCTAGATATGCTTTCGGCATTTGTCACTCAGTCGGGATGCTATGGCTCCAAAGAGGATTTTTAACCTCAGCTGGAAAATCCATAGCTAATGCAGAAATTATTAATGAAGTTCTTTCTGCTCTCAAACTGCCTAAAGCCCTAGCTGTAGTTCATTGCTCTGCCCATACAGGTGGCTCTGACCCTGTCTCTAGAGGAAATGACCGAGCAGATGCCGCTGCAAAACTAGCAGCCATAGAAGGACCTGGATTAATTTTAACATTAACAACCACTGATAATTTAAATTTATCACTCTCCTATAATGAAAAGGAAGTGGAAAAATGGAAACAAAAATTTAAAGCAAAACAAATTAATGGAGTATGGGTGTCACCTGAAGGAAAACCCCTGCTCCCTAGAAGTTTCTATAACCAAATTTGCCAATCTATTCATAAAAATGGTCATTTTGGCACCCAGGGCATCGTGGACTCTGTCAAGAGAGTATGGATAGCCCCTGGTATAACTACTGTAGCCTCTAAAGTATGTTCAGCCTGCCCTATTTGCCAGGCATATAACCAACATGCATATCGTGGAAAAGCCTTTGGGGGACGTCCTCTGGCTTACACACCTTTTGAACACCTACAGATAGATTTCATAACAATGCCAAAGGCTGGACGTTATAAATTTTGTCTAGTAATTGTAGATCAACTAACCAGATGGCCGGAAGCATTTCCTACAACCCGAGCCACAGCAGATTTTGTTGCAAAGATACTTTTAAAAGAAATTATCCCTCGTTTTGGCCTACCAGCACGTATTGACTCCGATAGAGGGAGTCATTTTACCGATTCTGTCTTAAATCAAATATATTCTTGCTTGGGGATAACTCCAAAATTCCATGTTCCATATCACCCCCAGAGCTCAGGCCAAGTGGAGAGGATGAATAAAGAACTTAAGACTATGATTGGCAAATTATGCACTGAGACCCATTTAAAATGGCCTGAAATTCTCCCTCTGGCCCTATTTTATCTTAGAAGCAGGCCTAGAGGAGACTTACATATTTCACCGTTTGAGATGCTTTTTGGACATCCGCCTATACAGGCTAAGCCTTTCTCCCCGGCTTATACATCGCTATTAGGGGGAGATATTACTATTGCTTCCTATATACAGGAGTTACAGCACAAACTACGTGAACTTCATGAATCCGGAGCTGCAGTACAAGCTGGACCATTAGACTTTTCTCTGCATGACCTGAACCCAGGAGATAAAGTTTATATCAAGAATTTCAAGCGAACTGGAGCAACTGAACCTTCATGGGAAGGACCATTCCAAATATTATTAACTACTCCAACATCTATAAAGATTGGAGAAAGAGACTCTTGGATTCACTGCTCACATGTGAAGAAAGCATCTTTTGCTGAGACTGATTGACTCTATCCTATCATATGAATTGTGACTCTATCTTATCATATGAATTGGAGATAATAATCCATAGACAAATGGATGTTTTTTTTTCAAGAATATATTGAATTACTGATTTTTTCTTATTTTTTCTTATTTCTTTTATTTTTTATCAGAATATTTGATTTTTTTTCTCATTTTTTGTACTGAAGGTACACATAATTAATATTAATATTTTTTTCCCTGCAGTAATACAAGTTAATATATATACTCTTGCTATAATATCAATATATGCCTAAAAGCTTTAAACTATGGGAACCTGCCATTTATTGATCAAATATTATAGGACTGTGATTAATGTTTGTGTCTGATTCCAGGAAAAGGGATAAAAACAAGGAGCACAGACTAAACCTGAATAGTGCCAATAGAGCACACAAGAAATATTAAAGTGAGACTCGAGGTTGCGACGCTTAACTTATGTTTAAGTCGTAGGACTTCCTTGTATCTACACTCTTTTCGAAGTACTCAAACAAGTAAAAAGCTTGACTATCATGCTGGCTCCCTATATCCCTGAGGAAAAATCAGACAAGGGAATGACATTTCCCCATCAAAATAGAATTCTAATTCTTTCCTTCTTATATTATGGCAACTTCCTGTAGTCTTGGCTACAAATGGCTAAGTGAAATATTACTGCATTCTGTCCTACATACTTGTGGGATAGAAATTACTTTAAACTGGACCTATACAAGGTCTATTTTGAATTTTTCTTATGTTTTTGATTATTTTTCTATTCTTTTGATAATTGACACATATACCCCCATAACTGAACATTGCATTCTGAGCTAAACTTGATATTTTTTTTTTAATACTTACTTCAGGGGGGATTGTATTTTAATTTAAAATCTAAGAATTTTTGAATTTTTTTTGTTTGAGATTTTATTTTTATAAAAATCCAAGACTTTTGTTTAAGATTTTACTTTTATAAAAAATTCAAAGATTTTGATTTTGTTCAAGAAAAGATCTTCAAGAAAGAAGCTTGAAACTTTTATATCCAGAGAATGAACTGTTGCAGAAAGATGCCAAAAACCTACACTTCATCAAGAAGATCAAGAATGAACTTTGGATGTGATTGATTGGACTGAACTTTTGATTGAACATTTATTGTAACATTTATGCCAAAAGGGACTGCCCCTAATTTGGTTTTCTGTCAATGCGCCTAGCAAACATTGGTTTTGCTTTCTTTTCTTTTCTATTTCCTCTCTCACTATTCTAATTTCTCTTAGAAAATTGAATATTGTGTATATCTTTAGTTAGAAGTGAATTTAGAACTACAAAATGATTATGTTAAATGATCAATGGGGAGACTAGTCTCCCAATGATCATCAGGGGGGATTGTAAACCTCAAATTTCCTTAGACTTATAAATGTTGGAAATTTCACCATTGGGATATTTCATACTTGGAAAATTTCTTACTGATAGTCTATTGGAATGGGAACTCCATTGGCATGGGAGGTTCCTTCTCTTCCCTTCTTAAGATTACTTTAGGACAGAAACCCTTTGCTGAACAATGGAAAGGACTTTGACCTATGCTTAAGCATAGAACAGGAATTTCTTTGAGTCTTGATTGATTTAGAATTGATACAATGGAGATACTTGGAATAAATCTCCACCCTATTCAGTCCTAATAGGATTGAGTAAGGGCTGCAGCCTAGATCAAAATTTAATTATTCCAATCTCTACCATACTCAAGTTAACAGGATTTAGAAAGGGCTGGAACAAAGGAGTAAAGATTTAATCATTTGAAAAATATGACCTTCAACAGACATGTGCAAAAGCCAGAAACCTCTGGGCGGTCCTGGGTTAAGCGAGAGCCTCCATTGACAGGGAAATTGATGAAGAGTGATTGGTAGATGTGAGGACTGAGGGGAGGCAACTTGGATGGTGTCCTTAAAGATAGGAGGGTCTGGAGACTGGAGGGGGAGAGAGGATTGAGTTTTGGTCGGTGGTTCCTGGGCTCTGAGGAAGCTTGCTCTGAAGGAAGCTGAAGGTGGGGGCCTCTGAGACTGTTTCTCCATTTTGGACACGTGAGTAATAGGGACTGATCTCCTTTCTTTGCCCCAGCTATCTAAGGGCTTGGGCCTTTTGGCCCAGCCTAAACAGAAGGGGTATTTAAGCCCTATTCCCTTCTCTCCCCTTTCTCTCCCTATATATATCTCTAATTCCTTTCTTGCTCCTATTGTAATTAAACTCCAAAAAAGGCTGACGGCTGACTTGAGTTTTTCATTTAGGAATTACATAGCTGATTCCTTGGCGACCTTAAATTAATATATATCAGTCTTTTAAAGTGATTCCCTTGTAACAGAGGGATGACATTCCAGCTGTGAGGGACAGCCAGTGAAAATGTAACGTGCAAAAGAGGGTATCATGTACAAGAAATAGCAAGAATGAAAGTATCATTGGATTGCATAAATGGAAAGGAATGTTGCATGTAAAAAGACTAGAAAGGAAAAAAAAGTTGGGTTATGAAAAGCTTTAAGTGCCAAAGGATTTCATATTTTATTCTAAAGGTAGTAGGGAGCCATTGAGTAGGGGAGAAGTTCCATTTGGACCTACAGGTTAAGAAAGTCACTTTTTATAGTTGAGTGGAAGATGAATTGGAGAGGGAAGAGATTAGAGAAAGGGACACTGTCCAGTGTAAAATGATGAAGGCCTAGACCAGTGGGATGATTGTATTAGCAGACTGAAGAGGACATATACAAAAGATACTGTTACAGAGAAATTATGACTTGACAACAAATTGCATATGTTGATTAAGAGTAAGGAGTCAAGGATAACATTAAGGCTGCAAGACTGACTGACAAAGAAGATAACGGGGCCCTTGCCAATGACAGGAAAACTGGGAATAGGGGACATTTGAGGAGTAATCAAGTGAGAAGTTTTTAAGAATAAAAGAGATAGGGATGTATAAATCCAGGGCAACATCCATTTATATACCCTGATATACTTGTCAGTTGATTTAGGAGATAAAAAGAGACAGAAGATGAGGAGAGAGTGAAAAAATAAGAGAAGGTAAGAATGATAATGGGGCAAATGGCTAGAGAAAATGTGAAAGGATGGGATTCAGGGTGTTTATTGTTTTATGGCAAAGAGAAGGGCCACTTCTTCATGAAAACAGAACTGAAGAAGGAAATAGTGGGGGCTCAGGGAGAGGAATATAGTAGCCTGTTCTTGATGAAGTCATGCTAGTTCCTTTTTGCAATTACCATTTCATTTTTCTGTCAAAAACTGCTTTTAAGATCCGTTCTGAAATTTTCCCAGGAATCAAAAACAAGTTCACTGACCTACAGCTTTCAGACTCCCTTCTCTTTTTTAAAGCTAGGACAATATTTTACCTCCAATTTTATAGTACCTCTCTTATTTTCCACAATTTTTCAAATATTATTGAGAGCTCAACAGTTACATGTCAGTTCTTTGAAGACCCAAGAATGTAATTCTTCTGGGCCAGGTAGCTTGAATCCATTGGCTAGATTCTCTCTATATATTTCACCTCACTTATCTTGAGTATCAACATTTGCCATTTGTGCTTTGTAATTTCTACTTCAAAGGAAGCAGATGAAAAAATATCTCCTAGTAGAAAAAAATAGAAGCAAAATATAGAGTAGCTCTGCCTTCTCTCTGTTGTCAGTTTTCATTGTCCCATTCACTCTAAGTAAAAAGTCTTATTCCTTCTTTTATCTTTTTTTCTCTAGATGTCATTTTAAAATACCCATTTTGTTGCCTTTAGTTTCCCTTGCCAGCCTCAGCTAATTCTACTAAACTTAAACTTTATAGAGAAGTATTTTCAGAGGACCATGTCATATAGATTCATCCACTTTTACCTAGTTCTATACATTTTATTTTCAAATCTAAGTCAGTGACTTTTTGGTGAAATCACTTTGATCTTTTTAGACAAATCCTATTTTTCCTTCTCACTGAAATTATTTCCCTTTCTTTTGATACTTCAACAATGGCATTTTTCAGTACTTGCTTCTTTTTAGATGCTCATCCTGACTTCTTTGTCCATTCCTGAATCCCTGACACCCACAGCAGGGTATAGGTGGAATGCCCTGCCTCCCATCAGTGTGATCATTGAGACTATGCTGGTGGCCAGTCAGAGTTGGATATAAAAAAGGCAGAAAAAGAGGAATAACTTATGTAGCAGAGAGTTAAGAAGATGAAATATGGAAGCTGAAATAGGTACTTCTAAGACCTCTGCTTTGACCTGGTTCTGTCTTATTTTAATGAGTTCAATTTGACACTTTGAGAGCAGCTTCACTATGATTTTAGCACTTTTATAACTGGCTTTAGCAGTCAAGTCAAACTGATCTTAGTTTTCTAAAAAAATTACATTAAGGAAAATAGAAGGGGTTTTGACTTGTACAACTTCATCTGGATAGCTAATTTAATGCAATGCAATGGTCAGTTGATCAGTTCTGCGCTCTGCCTATGGAGACATGGTCTTTGGGACAAATTCTAAAGACTTGAACTCCCCATTAAGCAAAATATTCCATGTCACTTTCCACCCCAAAAATTCCTGTGGTACCTCTCACCCCAAGAACCAAACAAACCCCCTTTTTTGGCATCTAAATCTAGTAACCATCTCTGTGCTTCCTGCCTTTCCAGTCTCTTTTTACATTACTCCATTCCATGCATTCTGTGGACCAGTCATGCCATTTGCCATGTACAAAGTTCTATCTCTCATTTATATGCCTTTGCATTTGACATCTTCCAGATCAGAAATGGACTCCGTTCCCTTCACTGTCTCTTGAAATCCCTAATTTCCTTCAAGACTCAGTTCAAGTGACATTCTTTACCTAAAACCTTTCCTGATCAAACCAAATGCTAATAAAATCTTTCCTCTTCAAACTGCCTTCTCCTTATTTGAAGTAAATTCTCCAAGTCCTTATAAACATGTTGTTTCCTCCTCCAATTTTCATCAATTGACAAGAACTTAAAAAGCCCTTCTATAGAGCAGGCACTGTATTAAATGTCAGGGATACAAGGAAAAGCAAAAGTGATCTCAACCATGCTCAGGTTACTTGCTATGAGCTCCTCAGGGGAAGAAATTATTTCACTTTTGTCTCTGTATTCTTATTGTTTAGCACAGTGACTGTGGCATAATTGGAATTAATATTAGTATAATGTGATGCTACATTTGCCTACATCAGTTGTCATATTGCAACATCCCACTAAAATTCCTATTTTTTCATAAGATTTGTAGTGTAGATATTTATATCCCTTTCTCTACCTACCCATAAAATGTATTCTTTAAGCCCAAATGTAGGAAAATATGTTTATCCCTACTAAATTCCATCTTCTTAAATTTGACTTATTAACCAGCTACTGTAATATTTTTCATCTTTATTCCATCACAATACAGGAACAATCACTATAATAAAAAGTTAACAAAAGCATGAGACAAGATATGAGGACAAGTGCATTCACACATTGAGTGAGTGAATCAAGGAAAGAGGAGGTTGTATTGGAGTTAGATTTTTAAAAATAAGTAGGTGCGTGGAATTTCATAGAGTTGTGAAAGGAGAGAGGGAGCGACAGAAACAGAGACAGAAACAGAGAGGCATTCCCTTTAGAGGGGAAAGTAAAGGCTGGGAAGAGAGAAAGAATAGTGCATGTTCCAGGGACACAATTTGGCACGAATTTAGTGAACTTGAAAGTTTGTAACATGAAATGAAATGGAAAGAATTGTATGTTATTAGATGGCAGGTGGCCTTGAATGCTGGGCAAATGAGTTTGAGTTTACAAAGTAGCAATAGAGACTTATCAAAGAATTTTTAGCAAAGGACCTACATGACTTTAAATCTATGCATGACACCTTTTTTTTTAGTTCTTACTTTTTGTCTAAGTAGAAGCTCTAAGATAGAAGGGCAAGGCTAGGCAATTGTGGCTAAGTGACTTTCACACAGCTCAGAAGTATCTGAGGCCAGATCTGAAGCCAGGTCCTTCTGACTCCAGGCCTGGGTCTCTATCCACTGCACCACCTAGCTACTCCCATAATAAGGGGGTCCCCCCCCCCCAGTAGATTAGAAGTGGAAAGAGAGGAGAGGCCAAAAAGTCCTGTAATATATTTGCAGTACAATATAGAGTTCCTGTCCTCAAGGAACTTATATTTTATCCAAGCAGATGAAGCAAGAAGTGGACATACAAAATGAATAGTAAAAGAAAGTTAAGGAAATACTACAAAGTTTCTGTTCCTCCATGATAGTCATATAAAACCTCCATCCATAAAACTGAAGAAAGTCATAAACCTCTCAGTTGTACCCAGTGGAAGCATTTCCTACAGGGTAATAAATCAACTTAATCTCCTAAATGTACCTTATACAAGAAATGGGAGACACTTTACTTCCTCTTGTAAGAACTGAAATAATATTTCTCCCCAGATATATATTTTATAAAGTTTATTAGAAAGGGTAGACAATCAGTTTAAATCTCATCATTCCTATAAGTAACCTGACCATGTGGTCCCTAGCCAGCAAGTCTCTTCCTCCTTCCCTTCATCTGCCTGCTCTGTTCCTGACTTCCTCCTTCTTCCTTCTCTTCTTGCTTCTCCCTCCCTCTCAAATCCAAAGCCTTGACTTTTATTGACATACAGCACATAGAGGGATGCAAACCTGGAGCAACTGTGTTATGTCAGGAATGTTTGATGGACAGGTCAAGCTACTCTGGAGGGAGAGGGGATGAACTTCCTTGACACACCCTTCTTTGCTATTTCCCTTGGCAATCTCATCAGTTTCCATTGTTTCCATTAAGAGTTCTAAGCAGTTTACTTGGGCAGAGACTCCTGCTTGATCTTCAGCTCCACTATGCCACTTGGATATCTCAAACTAAATGTTCTATAAAGCATCTCAAAGTCAGAATATCCAAAACAAAGCTCAAATGATGCAGATCTCAAATAAGGTGATGGCTATGCATTCAGGGGAAGCAGATGAGTGACTCAGTGGATACAGTATTGGGCTTGGGGTTAGGAAGACCTGAGTTGAAATTCAACCTCAAACACTTACTAGCTGTGTGTCTTGGCAAGTCACTTAACGTCCATTTGCCTTAACCCATTGTATAAGAAAATGGCAAACCACTCCAGTTTCTTTGCCAAGAAAACCCTGTAGAGTGCATGATCCTCTATAAACATTTGTATAATTTACAAATGAAACTATAGTTTGTAAGGTGTAGAAAATTAGCAATAGTAATTCCCAGCCAACAACAGATAAGAAGAAACATACACTGTTAATTGTACCTTGACAAAATATTTAATCTCTCTAATAAGCAGATATGCAAATTAAGTCAACACTGAGGTTATAGTTCATACCTAACAAATTGAAAAAAATCATTAAAGATATTAAGATTTCATTATGACAAGGGCATAGAGAAAATAAGTAGATTGTGGAAATCACAAATTTGTAGAATTTTA
Organism: Monodelphis domestica; assembly: GCF_027887165.1. Taxonomy (NCBI): domain Eukaryota; kingdom Metazoa; phylum Chordata; class Mammalia; order Didelphimorphia; family Didelphidae; genus Monodelphis; species Monodelphis domestica. The sequence goes on from NC_077229.1 coordinate 253,781,977, forward strand.
TGGCATTAACAACAAATAACATTTTTATAGAACCTTAATATTGGCAAATTGCTTTATATAAGTCTTAACATATGAAACATGTTATCATCTTATTATTATTATATAAGCATATTATCAAAAAGAATTATCATCTTTGATTTACAGATATCAAACTGAGATTTTCTCATAACCATATAGTTAGTAAAAGTGAAAAGTGGAATTTGTACCCAGGTCTTCTTGATTCCATGTCTAGAACTCTTACCTTGTTTCATTCTACAACTTCAATAATAATAGCTAACATTTATATAATACTTTTAAATTTATTTATATTTACATATGTGCCAAGTATTATGCCTTTAAAATTATTTACATATATGTGTGTGTGTGTATATATATATATATATATATATATATATATATACATATTACTTATTATCTCATTTGAGTCTAACAGTACTCCTGAGAGGTAGGTGCTATTATTATCCACATTTTAGAGATGAGGAAACTGAGTCAAACATAACTTAAGTGCCTTGTACAAGGTTGCACAAGTGGTAAGTGTTTGAGGCTAGATTTGAACTTGGGTCTTCCTGACCCCAAACTGGGCACTAATTCACCACACCACGTAGCTTCTGGCTATGAAAAGTTATACAAAAAAGATTATACAAAAATTATACAATAAAGTTATAAAAAAAAATACTCTTTGGTCTCGTGATTCTCATATTGTCAACATGCACTGCAAGTATTACCTAAAACAAAAATACTAAAGATTTCATTTAAAATATGTAATTTACAAAAAAAAAAAAAAAACTAAAATCCCAGCAATACAGGACTAGTAAAATAAATTATGGTAAATTAATGTATTTGAACATTATTAGGCTCACAAGTATGAGACATATAAATATGGAACAATCTTTGAGGTAATGACAAAAAAGCAGAACCAAAAGTACACATTAAGTACCATAAAGGAAAAAAACGCAAATGAAAGCCAATGGATCAATAAAGAGAATGATGAGGACTTAGAAGGAATGACTGAAAAGTTATTTTCATATTTTAAACACAGAAATTATTTCGATGTAATCAGCAACTATGTTTACTAATTCATTAATGTTCAATATTAAATCGATCATAAAACATGGAATCTTTTTTTAAAAACTTTCCATCCAAGTTAAATAGATAAGTGAAATAGAAAGATATAACTTGACTCACAACAAATGAGATATTTGTGAAGTGCTTAGCACAGTACCTACCAATTATATGATTTGAATTATCTTGAGAGTATTGGGGGGTAAGAATAGAAGTTAATTGATTATATCAGATTTATTGGTTAGGTGAGTCTCATAGCCAAGTGACATAGGTCTCCATTGTTGTATCTCATACTAGGAATGACCTATTCTGCCTCAGACAGTCTAATGAATAGATTTCTAGGAATTCATTATTCAGCCCATCCCTTGCTATCCCAAGACATCTTTAATTGGTCATAGCTAATTAAGAGGTGGTTCATCATCCTATTGATCTTTTCCCATTATTACACCTTGGGAAATTCACAGACAGGAAAAGAACCTTAGTCCCTTCAATTATTAAACCAATTCTATTAAAAAGGAAGGCATTCCTTGAGATCCAAATGACAAAGAAAACACAAGATGCAACAGACTGGCTGATATCTTTGAATCAGATCCCACACAGAGAAATACATAGTAACTCTCCCTAACATATAGGAATTAATACAGTATATGAAAAATAGATTCTCACACTACCACATAATATGGGCTATTTAAACACCTATTCCTTTGCCACCCTTCTTCTCCCTCTTCAAAGCATTTACCGTGCCTTAGGTTTTTCATTTCCAGTGCTCTGTTCCAGTGAATTGCTTTCACTGGATACAAGCACTATGAAAGAGTAATTTGCTTAATAGCACAATCATTATTTCAAAATTTTAAATAGCAAACATAGCTCAAAATTATTACCAATATTTAGTGACTTCAGTTGGAGCACTTATTCTATTTATTGGCATCAGTATAAACAAAAATATTGGGGGGGAAAGAAAGGAAAAAAATATGTACTAAATAATTATTTCCAGGACTAACCCTCATTCCAGAAACCCTCCAATAGAAATAATAAGAACACCACTTACATATTGCATGAATAACAATAAACAGGATTTAAATTCTCTTCTTATTTAGACCAGTGAAAACTAAAAGCCTATGAGAAAGAGCTCTGAATCAAATTGATTGTTCTGTCTATGCTGACCTTGACTTCCCATCCATATTGAGCTGGCCCAGAGTAGCTCTTCAAGTTGTAGATTTAAAGAATGAGAACACTGAATAGCCAACACAAAGCTACTTAGTCATCTCATTTGATTTAGGTGGCCTGTATACAGTAAGATGTTCTCTTAAATTTCTCAGGATCTGGAGCAATGTCTATAATAGAAAAGCACAATGAATGCAACACACAAATAGAATTACAAAATTATTAGAAAAAAATTCTATGAATTTATGAGATGGAAAACAACGTGGGTGGCAAGTCTTAGTGTTTAATTCATGGAAAGTGAATATAAAAAAGATGGATAAAGCTTTTCTTGGTAGAAGCAAATAATGTTGAGCTATTTCCCACTGGAGCATTAAAAAAAGTTAAACACATTTTGAAGATGTCTAAAATTATGTGAATGTGTCTAAAAGTATAGCAAAAATGGCAATAGAATATTTTCTTTGTCTGAAGAAATGGGAAACAATTGGAATTTCAATTGCTCTATTGTAAACTTTCCAAAATTTAAGATGTCCTTGATCCTACTCTTTACTGAAAGTATGAAAAAACTTAAAACATGTACTTAAGCATATGAAAAGACACTTTGGACAATCTTATTTCACCATATTATGGAGCAAGGATTTGCTCATCTCTCATAAAAACAGTACTGTACCAGTGAGATCTATTTAAGGAACATTATATCAGTAATACAGTTAGATAACTTTGGGGCCAAGTTTATAATCATTAATCTGAAAGGGGTATATGATTAGCAAGTTTTCTGTGAAATCTAGTGTGAAAAAAGAATCTCTTTTTTAACTTTCAATTTTGTTTTATTTGTTAAAATTAGCCTTTTCTTCCCTCCACTCCCTAATTCAGAAAGCAAAGGTGGGAGAGTAGAATCCTCTATTGCAAGCATATATAGTCAAGCAAAATAAAATTACTCATTGATCACATGTAAAAAAAAAAATATATATATATATATATATATATATATATATATATATATCTTCCCATATCCTAAAAAAACTGAAAAGAAAGAAAAATCAAAATCTCTCATTAGCATGGATAGTCAGGCAAAATAAAATTTTCACTGAATGTGTAAAAAAATATGTCTTATTCTGTTCTCTTTCTCTTTCTGTCAGGTTCTGGGTAGCATAATAAGTCTTTAGGAATTAAAGTTAGCCATTATGTTGAACAGATTTTCCAAGTTTTCTTTATATATCTGTTTATATATATGTGTGTGTGTGTGTGTGTGTGTGTGTGTGTAGTGCTTTGATAATCTTTTAAAAAGAATTTTTTTGATCAGCTAAAAACTGTCTTCTCATCTTTCCATTCCAAACTCTCCCTCCCATTGAAAATACCAGAAAAACAAATCCAATTACAAATATGAATCAAAACAAACTTCCACATTTGCCATGTCCAAAAAATATTTGCTTATTTTGTATTCTGATACTTTCTCTTCTCTATCATGAGGTTCTGATAGGTTCTTAAACTGATAAAAAGTTGTGTACAATAGTATTCCATTACATTTATATGCTGTAGCTTTTTCATGCAATTGCTAATTTATGAATATTTCCTCACCCCAAATAGAACTATAAATATTCCTGTACATTCTTAGAATTAATTTTGCTTACTACAAATCCCCTTTAGTCAATCTTCCCTCTAATTTCCCTCACTTTTTCCCCCTTTCCCTCATTTCACTAGTGAGGAAAATGTACTTTCATATTCATCTGTGGGTTGTCTTTCTTCTTTTGGCCAATTCAGAGTTTCAGGAATTAGTCACTGTCTCTGTATTGTTTCCTTCTTGTTTATATAGATATCTAGCTGTACACTCTCAGTATGTAAGATAACTTTTCCTAATTTATCTTCCCTTCAACTCTTCCTTATAAGTATTATTCTCTCTTTTCATTTTTATTCATATAATTTATTTCCAGATATATTAGCCCCAGACCCCTCCCCACAACATGGGAGGCCTTATTCAGCAAGTAGTTATGAAGATAGATAGATAGATAGATAGATAGATAGATAGATAGATAGATAGATAGATAGATAGATATAGATTATGTCTTTCATATTTCAACTTCTCAATTCATTCTCTGGAGATGAGCATTTACAACTTATTCTTCAAATAATTAATCTGTAGCTGTATGTAATATTCTCTTGGTTCTATTTGTTTCATTCTTCATTATCTCATGTAGTTCTTTCCAAGTTTAAAAAGATATAATCTCCTTATCATTTCTTATGGTGCAATAGTATTCATCATAATTATACACCACAATTTGTTTAGCCATTAAACAAGTGATTGACATTCCTTCAATTTCCAGTTCTTTGCTACCACATGAGATCAGCTACACATATTTTGGAACATATAGGTTCTTTTCCTGTTTACCTGATCTCCTTGGGAAATGGCATTGCTGGGTCTAAGAATATACACATATTTATAGCTCTCTGGGTTTATTTCAAAATTGATCTCCAAAATGATTAGATCAGCTCACAATTCCACCAGCAGTGCATTGGAATCTCAGCTTTTCTACATCCCCTTCAACATTTGTCATTTTGCTATTTGTCATCTTGGGAAATTTGATGAGTGTGAGATGATACCTCAGAATTGTTTTGATTTACAGTTCACTGATCTGTAGTGATTTAGAGCATTTTTTCATGTACCTATATACAGCTTTGGTTTCTTTATCCAAAAACTGTGTTAATATCTTTTGCTATTTATCAATTGGATCTTATTCCCATGAATTTGACAAAATTATCTTCATATTTTATATGTGAGAACTATATCTGAGAAACTGTCTATGAGAATCTTTCCACATTCTAATTGTGGTAGCATGCTCTCCATCTCTTCTTAACTCATAAATTCCTCTCCTATTCATAAATCTGAAAGGTAACATTTCCTGTTCTAATTTGCTTATAATATCTTCTTTTATGTCTAAATCTCATATGCATTTTGAACTTATGTTAGTGAATATAGTAAGATATTGGTCTATACCTAGTCTCTGCCAAACTAGCATACAGTTATATCAGCAGATTTTTCAAAAGTGATTTCTTATGCCAATGGCCTGGATCTATACTTTTGTCAGATACAAGGTCGCTATAATATTTTACTACTGTTTGTTGTATATCTGTTCTGTTCCATTGATCTTCCTTTCCATTTCTTAGCTAATCCTAGATAGTTATGATAATTACTGCTTTATAATTCAGTTTAAAATCTGGTACTGCTAGACCTCCTTCCTTTATTAATTTTTGAATAATTTTTTGGATAATTTTGATCCTTAGTTCTCCTAAATGAATTTTTCTATAATTTTTTCTAGTTCAATAAGATAATTTTTCAGTCATTTGACTGGGATGGCATTGAATAAGTAGTTTAATTTAGGTAGGATTATTGTTTTAATTATATTGGTTCTGTCCATCCATGAACAACTAATATTTCTCCAATTATTTAGATCTGATTTTATTTGTGTAAGAAGTTTTTTGTACTTATATTCATGTACTTCTTGGGGATTTTTTGGCAAGTTCCAGGTATTTTATCCTATCTGTAATTATTTTGAATGGAATATTGCTTTTTATCTCTCCCTTGAAGACTTTGTTGGTGATATATAAAAATACTGATGATTTATGAAGTTTTATTTTATATCCTGCTACTTTACTAAAATTATTGATGGTTTCAACTAACTTTTTTGATTGAATCTCTGTGATTTCCCACAGATACCATTATATCATCTGCAAAAAAAAATTAAAATTAAAAAAAATAGTTTTATTACCTGTTTGCCTATTCCTTCAATTTCTTTTTCTTCTCATTGCTTTTACTAGCAGGATATTAATGTTAAATAATATTGATAATAATAGGCATCTTTGTTTTACTCTTGACCTTAATGGAAAGGTGGCTAGCTCATCTCTGTTCCAAATAATATTTGCTGATGATTTTAGATAGATTCTCCATATTATTTTAAGAAAAACTCTATACTTATGATTTTAAGCATTTTTAATAGAAAGGAGTGTTGTATTTTGTCAAAGGTTTTTTCTGAATCTATTAATATAATCATATGATTTTTAATTTTTTATTATTAACATAATCAATTATGTTGATAGTTTTCCTTATATTGGACCACCCTTGAATTCCTGGTTTTAATACTATTTGGTCACAAAGCATAATCTTTGTCAGATATTAATGTCGTCTCCTAGTTAGTATTTTACTTGAGATTTTTGTATCCATATTCATTAATGAAATTAGTCTACAATTTTCTTTCTCTGTTTTTGCTCTTCCTGGCTTAAAACTAAATGCTATATTTGTTTCATAAAAAGAGTTTGGTGAAACTCCTTGTTCACCTATTATTTCAAATAATTTATTTAATATTGCAATTAGTCAATCTTTAAATGTTCAGTAGAATTCTCTCACAAATCCGTCTGGACCTAATGCCTTTTTATGGGAAGTTCATTTATGGCCTGTTCAATTTCTCTTTTCTAAAATAAATTCATTTAGAGGTTTTATTTGCTCCTGTGATAATGGAGACAGTTTATACTTTTGTAATTGTTCTTCAATTTCTCTTATGTTAAATCTGTTATCATATAATTGATTTAAATAACTCCTAATTGATTTAATTTATCTTCATTGGTGGTATATTAACTCTTTCATCTTTAATACTGATTTGGTTAATTAATTATGATTAATCATTTTATTTTAATTAATTAATACTTATCAATAAATCATTAATAATGATTTTGTTTTCTTCCCACTTTTTAAAATCACATTAACCAATGAGGATATATTTTGTTTCTTTTTTTTTCATAAAACCAACTCCTAGATTTATTTATTAATTCAATGGTTTTCTTACAATCAATTGTATTGATCTTGCCTGTAATTTTTAGGATTTTCAATTTGGTGTTTAGTTGGGGATTTTAAATTTGATGCTTTTCTAATATTTTTAATTGCATTCCAAATTCATTAATCCATTCTTTCCCTACTTTATTAATAGAGAATTTAAAAATATAAATTTTCTTCTAATTATTGCTTCTGCTCTATCTCACAGGTTTTGGTATATTATCTCATTATTATCATTCTCCCTAATGAAGTTATTGTTTCTACTTTAGCCCAGTTATTTTTTAAGATTAAGTTACTTAGTCTCCAATTAATTTTTACTTTGTGTTTCCATATGTTATGAATAAAAATTAATCTTGGAGACTTTATACTAAATTTATAAGTATTTATTAGTAAAGAGAAAGAAAAAGAGAAATAAGGTTTTCAGTCTACCTTACTCAAAAAGTCTCCTGTCAAGTTACTTCTACTCCATCAACTCCTGGATTCTCCATGGGCCTTGATCCATTTCACAAGTGGGGGCCAGGGAGCCTAGGTACCTTCATTGTTCAGTCAGACAAATTAAGGCCAGTTAAGGAGTAGGCTTGAGTTCAGGAAAGGACAGGAGCCCAAGAGACCCAATTCCTGAATTCCCAGCCATGGTATTCACCACTTGCCAGAGTTGGCTTGCATAGATAAAATGAGAGAGGGCTTCTTTCACAAGCTCAAAGAATAGTAAAGTGAGTGAATGTACTTCCCACACTGGCTTTTCAAGCTCAGTCTGATTATTGATATGTTATCTATTTCTATCTGTAACTTATTTAGCTTTTCCTTTAAAAATTTGGGTACTGTAAGATTTGGTGCATATAGGCTTTCATGTTTACCTTCTTATGATTCTTATAGATTGAATTTTCTACTAAATTCTGGTTTTCTCCCCCAAGAGTAGTTGAGAATTATTTAGTTCATTAAATATCAGTTTTTCCCTTGTGTGATTTTATAAGCTTTGCTGAATATATTATTCTTTGATTGTAAACCCAGGTCCTCTGTTCTTCAAAATATTGTTCCATGCCCTTTGTTCTCCTAATGTTGAAGTTTCTTAGTCTTATGTTTTTCTGACTGTTGCTCTACAGTATTTAAATCATTTTTTCTTGTTGTTTGTAGTATTATCTCCTAAACCTGGGAGTTATGGAAGTTAGCAATGATGTTCCTGTGCATTTTCATCTTGGGATCTTTTTTTTGTAGTGATCAATAGATCCTTACAATTTATATATTGCTCTCTAGTTTTAGAACTTCTGGGCAATTTTCCTAAATGGGTTCTTGGAGTATGATGTCTAAAAAATTTTTATCCTAACTTTCTGGTAGTCTGACAATTCTTATATTGTATCTCCTGGGGCTATTTTTCAGGTTAGTTTTTTTTTTTCTATAATAAGATGTTTCATATTCTATTCTATTGTTTAATTCTTTTGATTTTGTTTGTTTTTTTTTATTGCCATTAGCTTCTCCTTGTCCAATTCTAATTCTTAATAAATTCTTTTCTTCTGTGAGTTTATGGATCTCTTTTTCTATTTGGGTAATCTTTCTTGCATAATTTCTAGATTTTCTTGCATTTTCTTCCTTTCTTCTTGTTTCACCACAATCTCTCTCATTTGATTTTTGAAATCATTTTCAAGCTCTTCCAAAAGCTCTTTTTGGACTTCTGACCATTTTTTTTGGTATTTTCTTTGCTTTTTTAGAAGGGAGTATTATAACTTCACTGTCCTCTTTGAACTATCTTCTCTGTCCCCATAATAGCTATCTAAAGTTGGGTGCTTTCTTTTTAGCATACTCATTTTTTTTTCCAAATATTAGCAATCAAACCAATAGGCTTCACTATTAGTTTTATGTCTGATTTGGGCTCTGGTCCTAGGGAGTAAGGGGTGATGCCTCAGATTTCAGAATTTTTTTGTGTTTGTTATTTCTTAGACCTTATTTGGGTTTTCCAATTTCCATAATCCAGGGTTAACCCCAGTTGAAACTTCAGGTTATGATTGCTTTCAGGTGTACCAAATAGAGTCCTCCCAGTAATTCTGCAATGCAAACCCCTGAAGTCCTTCCCTGTGGAGAACTAGGAAAACACTGTACACATTAATAGTCATATTGAACAATGATCATCTGTGAAAGGCTTACCTATTCTGAGCAACACAATGGTCCAAAACAATTCTGAAAGACACTTGACAATGAATGTTATTCACTTCCAGGGAAAAAAGTAATGGAGTCTGAATGCAGATCAAATTATACTATTTTCACTTTACTTGCAGTGTTTTTATTTTTATGAGTATTCTTTCATAGCATGACCAATATGGAAATATGTTTTGCATACATGTATAGCTGGGAAGAGAGTATTAGACTCTCTTAGTTTATTTTTAATTTGTAATCAATCAGAAAACTTTAACTTAATCAAATCAAGAACTTAAAGTACCCCTACTTAGTACCTAACTAACCATTAAGTAAGAGAGCTCACAAGTCACTTACTAGTTCACACCCCCAAAGGCAACCTTGAGCAGTGGTAGGCAAATGGAGAGGCTGTGATTGGTTCCTGTGAAGTGGGAGAGAGATTGGATGTGACATGGAAAAAAGACTATAAAAGGTGAGACCAAAGGACAAGATTCTCTCTTTGCTTCCTTGGTTCTTTGTCAAGGAGACCCTCTTTCCATTGGTGCTTTGATGGGACACTCTCTTCAGTGTGAGCTCTGGTGAGATTTTCAGTGGTCTTAGCCTTGAGTGTGCTGAAGGCTCCCACTGGTTTTTCAGTATCTTCTTGCTCTTTGGATTTCAGCTTCCTAATTAGGACATTGGATTCTGGTGAGACTTGCTTTCAGATCTGCATTAACCACCTAAGATTAGGGTATCTATAGCTACACAACTTTTTTTCCTACTTCTTTCTTATATTCCATATCTCTACCCAGTTGTAAATTAAAGCTGCTAACAGTTTTTCTGACTTGAGGGTTAATATTTTATAAATAGCAACCACAACTTTACTTTTATAACACTCATATTTAGTCAAACCTAATTTTAAATCTTACATAACCTAGATCAAATTGCTTACTATCTCAGGAGTGGAAGATGGAAGGGAGGGAGGGATGAAGTTTGGATGTTATAATTTCAGAAAACATGTAAAAGATTGTTATTACATGTAATTGGAGAAATAAAATATTATATAAAAATACTACAAAGGGAAAAAAAGAATAAAACAAAAAGCAGTAGTAGAGCACTAATGACAGAAAGAAAGCAAAGACCAATCTATATTGGCAATGGCTTATAGGCATAGGGAAATAGATATAATGTCAAGTTTTAAGAATAGTGAGATTAAACCAGTATAACTGAAGCATGGAATTCATACATAGGAATAACTTGAAATTAGTTTAGAAATGCAAGCTGGTGACAAATTGTTTAGAAAATTAAAGTTAAACTAACACTAAAGATTTTGCATTTTATTCTCAAGACAATAGGAAATCACTCAAGATTTCTGAGCAAGTGAATGACATAATTAGAACTATACTATAAGATTATTTGGACAATTTGTGGAAGATGGATTAAAAGTGAGAGAGAATAGAAGCAAGAAGACCAACCAGAAGGCAGTGGTGAATCAAATGCATTTCTCAAGCTAGGAAAGCTGGGGGGGGGGGGGGACATTTATCTGTCCCACCTAAGGAGTTCTGGATTAAAAGGGAAAAAAAATGAAAGTTCTTGCCCTCAAGTAATTTGTATTATATTGGGAGAAATAACTTGAACATAAACAAGTTTAGTCACTTCCCATGAAACTCTAATATATGAGAATAGTTCTTTTCTGAAAAAAAGGGTTAAAAAGGTTAGTTACCAAAAGAAAAATTGTCGTTGCTAAATTGCAATGAGACAAATTTAATGCACCCCCCCAAAAAAATACAGATGCTAAAATCACTGGAACAAATTGATACCATTTAGAAAGTATAGAAGATGAGGTGAGAGAGATAGCATAGACACTTTAAATTTTTCTTTCTAAGGAACATGATGTATGAAATTATCACTATTATTAAAAAAGCAAACAATGAGTATTCTTTGAGGATAATTTAACACAATAAAAGCCAACTGAAAAACTTTGAAAATAATTTCATGAGCATTCAATCAAATCAGTCTTCAAGAACAAATGTCAACAAGTCAAGAACAAGACAATAAGAACAAATGCAGTGATTTTATATGAAACTTTTCATAAAGTTTCCTCATAACCAGAATGGCCATATCTCAGGGTATTATTGTTTATAAATATAAATATGCAAAGTATTATGAAACATTTATTAAGCATCAAGAGAGAAGGAATGCATGTGAGGATTATATATATTATATCTAGCTGGATTATGTAATCTGGGAGGGGAATGATGTATAAAAAGTTCGGAAAAGTGAGTTGACAAAAAACTGAATATGAGAATTGAGGGATTGATGACTCCAAGGCTAAAAAATTTAGTAAATAAAAGGAAAGTGGAACCCTAAAAAGAAATGGGGAAACTTAAAAAGGAATATATCCTAGAGGTAAGATAACAATCACTATTTTAGACATGTTGAGTTGGAGATTCTAATGGACCCCTTGAGTGTCCAGACTGCAATCCTAGAGAGAAATTAATTACATAGATTGTGGAGTTATTCACATATTAAATAATAGTTAAACTCATAGGAGCAGAGTTGGATCACTGAGGAAAGCTAAAGAACATAAAAATGAGAAGAGGGTCCAGTAAAGAGTTCTAGGAGATACTTATAGCTAATGTATGGGACATGGAAAGTATACCAAAAAAGAATAATCCTATTGGTAAGAAGAGAACCAGAAGATAGAAAACCTACATGGAATAATAAATGAATGAAATCAAATGAATAATGAATGAATGAATAAAATGAAAAATGAATCAAAAGCATAAAAAAGTTTGAGAAAAAAAAAAGGACAGAGAAGTACTCACCAATTAGCAATTAACAGCTTCTTCATTTTAAACAGAGTTTTAGAAGAAGGGAAGGAAAGTCAAAAGCCAGATTATAAGAGATTGAGAAGTAAGTAGAGGATGAAAAGCTAGAGGTAAATACAATCATGTATTTGTCAATCAGTGAAATTTAGAATGAGTCAGGGAATGCATAGTAGAATTGGAGAAGACTAAAACATTTTGAAGATCATTTTATAGACTGTACTGCTGTAAGAAAAAAAAGGAAATAAAAAATATGAATCCTTGATAGTACAAGTCTGCTGAAGATTCCCAAGCATTGGCACACTGCCTAGCATATAGTATTCCCTTAATAAATGCTTGTTAAAATGATGAATGAAACAAAAACAGTGAATCTTTGGCTCATGTTTGAATCTACTGAAGCTATATAGGTAATATTTCAAAATGGAATTTGATGGAGATTTTCACAAATATGATTATTCATTTTTAATAATTTCCCACAATGTGCAAATGTCACATTGCTTCTTTTTGTTTTGTTATGCTCTCACACTGTGACTTTTTAGAGAAAATGAAGGCAAAAATACCGAGTTATCCATTCATAACTTCTTTATATGAAGGGAAAAGCTGTGAATATACTTATTAGTTAAACTGAAAGGGAGAAATATTTGACAACTCTTCTAATTTAATTATATTGCCATACAAATTAGAATTTATGCAGATTAACAAAGATAGAAATTTCTTCAATACAGTTCAGGAGACCCCTCAGAAGTCTGAAATCCAAGTTGAAAATGTAAAGAATATATTTCAATCTCTTACATAAGAATATATAACTTATTGTGAAGAATGAATCTAATGAATAGCTAGAGGAGAGGGAATTTAAAAGTATTATTTTTTAAAACACTGAATCTTTTCTGAGGTATTTAATTCAATTCAATAGTTAAATACTCTATATATTTTAATACCATGCAAATAACTGTGTGGTGGAGGAATTGTGCAAAGGTTATAGTGAGGGGCAACTAGGTGGCTCAATGGATAGAGAGCCAGAGATGGGAGGTCCAGGACTCAAATCAGACCTCAGATACTCCCCAGCTATGTGACCCTGGGCAAGTCACTTAACCCCCCATTGCCTAACCATTTCCACTCTCCTGCCTTGGGACCAATCCACAGTATTGATTCTAAGACAGAAGATAAAGGTTTCTTTTATTAAGGTTATACAGGGTTCTAAAGGACCATTCCTAGTTCTACCAAATGTATATTCTTTATAACCACATATGCATATTTTTCTTCCCTCTCTCCAAGAGAATATAAGTCCCTGTTCCATTTTCTATCTATGTAGCCCATATAAACTCTGAGAATCCTCATGCCAACTCATATTCTCAAAGATATTTGGAGTCTCCAGAATTTGGTAACTTCTTACTCTCACTGTTCTAGAAGTTTAGAGTAATAGTACAATCTCCCACTGTGTTTCCCTCCAATATTACTAGCGGAGATTCATATAATTAGTCATCCTTAAATGGTTTTTAGAAAAGATCATTAATTAAGGTGTTACCAAAAAAAAAAACAGTTGGAACATCCTTCCAGGCATCTGACTTTTCAACAAGTACATACAGATGTCAAGGGAAAATGGGTTCCTACTTAAATAGTCCATGTGTCAAGGGATTAATTTATTGATGGAAGTCTTTTCCTCTCACCATGTCTCAAAGACAGACATCTAGAAAATTTTGCTCAGACACCAACTGGATGACAAGATATGGGAATCATGGAAGAATTTTCACACAGGACAGTTTGGTTTCTCATCTATGATTATGGAACTAAGGTTTCCTTTTTTAATTAGCTTGATTTTCTTTTTCCTAAACTTGGTCAATGATAAAATTTGGTCTATACATGTGATTCCAAAGTAGAGGATTCCCCTAAAATGGAAAGGGATAGCACAAAACAGTCCAAGCCCCCTGGATCAAATGCAAGTGTTGTCATCCATCTCAGTATCTGAGTTCAGAATATAGGGTCCCTTCTATGAAAGAGAAAATTGACAAAGACCCTGGAACCAGAAGATTATTATTGCTGCACAAACATTAAGCCAAATTTGATTGGTTTACCAGCCAAATAGTGAAGAATTGACTTCCAGGCAACCCAAAGCTCCTAGTTGTGGGGAGAGTCCCACAGGATTCATAGATTTTAGAAAGAGACTAACTTTCCTACCCAAAAAGGAAGGTTTCATTTTTTTTCTCTTTCATTTTGTTTATTTTGGGGGGTTGGTGAATTTGAAAGCAACAAAATAAATGGGAACCTATTAGGACTGTGTAAAAATGGCATTTATTTAAGTTGTTCTGGTGTATTTAGAAGTATTATAAATATGCAAAGTTCTGGATCTGATTATGAATCAAGCTATATAAATATTTCCTAAACTCTTCAGTACAATGTGGAAGATATTCAAAAAGTAAATGAAGACTCTTTTCAAGTCACTAAAGAACTTTTCAGGATTTGACATTTGCCAATTACTTTTCAGAATATTTCCTGAGAATGGCAATTACTAAAAAGTGAGGAAACAGTAGAAGGTTGTGGCTGAAACCAATCCTAGTTCCATTTTAGCTTCATACCTTCACTAGTTGAGAATATATCTCAATTCATCTAAAAACCATAAAGTATGAATAAAATACCATAAAGTATGAAAATATACTTTGATTAAATTAAATGATATCAGTCAAAAAGTCTGAACCAAATGATTGTGCAGTTTTATATTGTCATTTGATCCTGTATAAAAGCATTGATTTGGTTGGAATGGAAGCATTTCCAGAAAAAGAAATATGCAACTTGATAATATGTTCATGAGGAGAAAGAGAAGCCTTGGCCAGGTCTTCTTCTCTTTCTCCCTTTGACCAAATAGTATGGTTTTTCATTTCCATTTCCTAAAAAGCATTCCAGATCAACTAGCAATAATGTTCACATCAGAACCAACGTCTAACTGGACACATTCACTATGCTTAGAAGGAACTCCTTAAACATCTGCAAATGTGAGAAAAGACATTTCAGCAGCAGGAACTATGTTACTCATTTGGGAGGTATGTTTTCTAAGCCTGAATGACCTTCCTATAGTAACTTCCTAGAGTGGATAGAGAGTTTTCTACCAACTACTACTGTTATCTGACCTTAGGATACACCTTTTTTCAAAAGCTATTTAAGGCAGGTTGACTTGTTATGGGCAGGAAGGTTAGGTACCCTTTGGGGCTCTGGAAGGATACCTTTTGCAAGCATGCAATGACTCGAAAACTTAGCTTAAAGCAAAAAAGAGATTTATTAATTTAGAGAGTAATATTGAGAGTGACCAGGAGGATAGCAAGGTGGAACAGCAAGATGGGGAGCAGTTCCTTGGGAGAGGCTGTCCCCCAGATGACATCAGTTCTGGGGTTTACTCTTTAGATGCTATGTCCAGGGTGACCAGAATGTTAGTCTCTCAGGCATTTGGTGGGGTGAGGTGGTCATCTGACTGGGGTCTGCCTGGAGGCATATTCATTTCTGTGTCCACCTTAAATCTAGAGGACAAAAGAGGGTAAACATCTCAGGACCCTGGGTGGAGTCATTGGGTGTTTCTAGGTTAAGAGTCACAAGGATGCAATGGCAAGGGAGTTTCCCTGATAATAGTTGGCCTGGATTTCTGGGGGTACAGTGCCCATGTCATCTCCCCCCTCTCCTAATATGTAAGGGAAAACGCAACAGCCATCTGTCTTCTGTAACTTCTTCAGAGCTGAGAATGGGTGTAGAGAGGTCCTTAGGAGAGAGAGGCATTGACTGTAGACAGTGTCCAGAGCATCAGGCTGGGGTTATGGTGGAATCTGGCATCTGGGTGACTCCCATGAGTGCTTTTACCCTAGAAGCAACTAGAGATGACAAGGTTACAAATACAACCTCAGGTCTTGGATACACCTCAGAGGCACTGAGATCTTGGGCTAGAGGCCTGGGGTTCTCTCCACTTTGGGGGTGCTTCATACAAACCCAACAGTTAGAGTCACCCACTTTGGCTAAGGCTTCCCCAAGCCAAATCAGAGAATTATATGTCCGGCTGGCTGGGTATGCATGATTTAAAACATAGAAGACCCAAAATTTAAGGAAAGAAAGTTATGGCCAGGTAGTTAAGAACTAAAGTAAAAGGGGTTGAAGATAACAGGGGAAGAAAGGCTGTGGGCACAGGGTCTTAGGGACATGTCCTCAGTGAATGCCTGTGTCCTAGGTAGCTGGAAACCTGCTTCAAGATGTGAGGGATGTCCAGCGACTGCTTTCCCTGATGGGCAGACAGATCACAAGGGGAGTGTCAGCCCCTAAGATAGAAGTGTAGAAACCAAGACTAGGGGGATAGAAACAAAGAAAATTACTACAATAACAATTGGCATTACACATTTGCATTTGGGTATCTTAGCCAACAGACTTCTTCAGAAATCATCTTCTGACAGGAATAGAAAATCGGACTCCTGAGTTGTTTGCAGAGTTGGTATGTGATGTTTCTGTTAAAGAATATCCTTTTGCAAAGTACATATTAACTATAACATCTATAAACACTTGAGTAACAATATTTTACAGATGGATTTCTTTACTCCAGATTCTGGGGAAAATTCAGGAGAGCTCTGAGCTATTCCAAGATCAAGATCCAAACTTCACTTAAGGCTGCAAATACAAGCCATAAATTAATAAACTTCACCTACTTCTCAAAGTCTGTTCCCTAACAGTTTGAGAATGTCCAATTAGCCTGATAGATTGTTTGGGGAAATGGAAACTTTAATTTTCCATTTTAATTTTCCAATTTGTATTATGTGCTGATTATGGGGCTGTCACAAGGAAGAAGGTCCAAACAGGAAAATATCTTATGTCACAAAGGACACAGTGAGTGGCTTCGTGTACCAAGCAAGGCTGGCACTGCCATTATTGTTTCACTCAAGAATTCGCAGTCTAGATGGTCAGGAAAATTCAGTCCAAGGTGAGCCTTGGGCTGCCTTCTCTATAACCATCCTAGGACTTTCTCCTTGTAGCACTTGCCACTGGATGCCAGAGGCCTTCTTTTCCTTAAAGAACAAGTTTCATCCATTAACAACTCAGAGAAATTCTGCTTATTAGCAGTCCAAAAACAAATTTCCATACCCTCAAACAAGCTTTTCTGACCATTTGCCCTCTCTAAGGATCCCTTAAAGCCTATGAGTCTACATTATAGCAATTATTCTTACATATTTTGGCAATAATTAATTTGTCACAATTTAGTCATAAAACCTGAACAGGAATGCTGAATTCATTAGCTCTACAGTAAATACAAATCAAGGCTAGATCATATCCTGACCTTAGACCATCTGAAGGAACTAAGACAAGACCAGTCAGCAATCTCTCTAAGGAATTTTGATTTTCCAAAACTACATACATCAATTCTAGAAATGATCCCTAAGTTAAAGATCCAATTATGAGAGCAAAACAGCTATCTGTCTTATTTCACCTTCTCTCTCTCTCTGTCTCTCTGTCTCTCTCTCTCTCTTTCTCTTCAAAACCCTCTGCTTAAAAAGGCAGAATACAACTTCCATTCTTCCTTCACAAATCTACATACTCAAGCTTTATGGACTTTAAAGCAGCAAAGTTCCTCTTTTTTCTGAATTCAAACTCAACATAACTCTTCACCTTCTCTGACTTGCTTTTACCATCATAAGTCAAACAAACATTCTATTGATATCACTTCAATTGCTAATTGGTAACCCAAAGAATTCTGATTTAAAGGATCATTGAAATACTGTATCTTTAGCATAGTACTCATCAGTTATGAGTTTCAGTTCATAGAACAAATTGGTAAACTGAGGTAACCACTGAGTATTGAACAAAATCAATGTTATTGTCAGGTTTACAATGAGCTTGTTTACATCCAAACAATACTTAAAATACATATTTCAACAGCAACTCACATAACATTTAAAAAATTTCATAAAGCATTTAGTTTTATAGGATCTATTTTAAATTTAGAGTTTTGAAACCTTTTAAGGACTGTAAACCTTAAAGCAAACCTTTTGACAAGCAGGCTGATTATCTGTTTTCAAGACCAAGAAGTTAAATGTAATAATAAAGTTATTCCAACTTTAATACACTGAGATGAAAACCATTGAGAAGAAAACCATTTGACAATTTTAAACAAAAACCCATTTTTGGTCAATTTAAACACTTTAATGAATTTTTTTCCTTTAAACCTCTTATGATGGAAAGGTAGATAAGTATGGAATGGAGTCTTTTCAAGGCTATACTGCTAAAAACCTATTTTACAAAACCAATCTGTGGCTTTTCTATACAAACAAATTTCACTATCTGACAAAATTAAAATTAGGATGTTATTTTTTAAACCCATATAAATACATGATCACAATTTTGAAATAAAGTACCAATAAATACCTCTAATAGACAGATTTTAAGCATTACTTCCTTCTGGCTAGCAGACAGGGAAAGATTTATCAGGTCTTCTTATCTCTCCCTGTTTACCTCAAAACAGAAGATAATTAATAGGTTGTTCTACAAGTTGAAAAAACTTTAGTTTTAAAAGGGTAAGACATTTAAAAATCCCCAAAATAGGGGTGTCTCACCAGTTTTTCTGTTCAGAATCAATCCTTCTTCCTCTCTGCAGTCTTCACCTGGGCTTTTTTTTTTTTTGGCGGGCCCTAGCCTTAAAATCCAAGTGAAGAGTAGATTTTGGAGAACAGGGAGCCTGGTGAGAGAATAAAGCTAAAAGATAAGGAGCTTCTGTCCATAAAATATGTCCAATTGCCACCTGGTGTTAGAATTTTGGGGTAACAAAAAGCCAATTTCCTCATCTTTTTTTTTATGTTGCTCAGCTATTTATCATGAGAGAAAACAAACAAACAAAAAATCCAACTGAATTTTCTCTCAGGCTCTTAGACTTGATTACTTCCCAACAGGAGAGGCCTGCAAGCATGCTTCTTCCTTTGTCTTAATTGGGTTGGCTAGTCCCCATCTGGCTTGACCTCAGGCTGGAAAAAAAGGATTTGCCATGAATAGGCCATGCCTCTTGCTTATCAAAAATGTAACCAGTCAACATTACACAATGTGGCCAGTCAACATTACAAAAAGAAATTGGTTGCTTTTTCTTTAAGCTGTTTAGTGCCAATTTTTTTCCAATTTTTAAGTATACACACCAAAGGGGAATCTCGGGGTTCTCTCTATCTCTGTCCCATTTAGATTCGGAATGGCCAATTCCACACCGGAGGGTTAACAACTATGCATCCACAGAGGTTGCCCGACCAAGAGCACTCAGTTTAGCACTGAGGCAAGCACTCAGTGTAAAACTGAGGCGGCAAGGCGTCCCACACAATTGAAACGTCTTCCAGTATAGAAGGGGAGGCCGATAGGTAGACCCCAAACTCCAGAGGCCAGACTGATCTGGGGCCAATTGGAGAGAGAGCACGAAAGAGTTCCCACAGAGATATCACCCAAAAGATGGGGGTTACAGGAGTCAAAGAAAAGGTTCCTTCCTACCTGAGAAGCTGTGTCCTCATGGGCAATCTGGAGTACAAAAGTAGCTTTCAGGAGAGCCAAACATGTTGAGCACCAAAAATGTTATGGGCAGGAAGGTTACCCTTTGGGGTTTGGGAAGGATACCTTTTGCAAGCATGCAATGACTCGAAAACTTAGCTTAAAAACAAAAAGAGATTTATTAATTTAGAGAGTAATGTTGAGAGTGGCCAGGAGGATAGCAAGGTAGAACAGCAAGATGGGGAGCAGTTCCTTGGGAGGACAGCATGAAAGGAAAGGCTGTTCCCCCATGGGGACAGCATGGATGGAGAGGCTGTCCCCCAGATGATATCAGTTCTGGGGTTTATATACTCTTTAGATGCTAGGTCCTGGTGTGGATGTGACCAGAATGTTAGTCCCTCAGGCATTTGGTGGGGTGAGGTGGTCATCTGACTGGGGTCTGCCTGGAGGCATAAGGATTCATTTCTTTGTCCACCTTAAATCTAGAGGACAAAAGAGGGTAAACATCTCAGAACCCTGGGTGGGGTCATTGGGTGTTTCTAGGTTAAGAGTCACAAGGATGCAAGGGCAAAGCAGTTTCCCTGATAATAGTTGGCCTAGGTTTCTGGGGGTACAGTGCCCATGTCAGACTAAAAGTTTGTTAACCAATAATGGTGGAATGAGGAGCACTGCATACTGAGAGAGGTCTGAGTCAATGGCAAAGAAAAAACATCTTTCGAGCATGGAAAACTTTATGAGTTACAGCTATGGATAAAGGAAGACTTTGTGAACAAAAAGGACATAGACAGTATCATAGGAATTAAAGGGAACAATTTTGATTACATGAAATTAAAATGTTTTGCAATAACAAAACTAATACAGACAAAATTAGAAAGAAAGGAGGAAATGAGGGAGGGGGAGAATTTACAGCTAGTTTCTCTGAGAAAGTCTTCATTTCTCAAATATATAGAACTGGGCCAAATTTATAAAAATGAAATCCATTCCCAATTGATAATTGACCAAAAGATATAAATAAACAGTCTTCAAAAGAAGAAATGAAAGCAATCAGTTTTGTTGTTTAGTAATTTTTTAGTTATGTCTAACTCTTCATGATCTGTTTTGGGGGTTTTCTTGGCAAATATACTAGTGGTTTGCCATTTCCTTCTCTGACTTATTTTACAGGTGAGAAAAAAATGAGGCTAACAGGATTAAATAAATTGCCCAGAATCACACAGCTAAGAAGTGTCTGCAGTCAGATTTGAACTCAAGATGAATCTTCCTGACTTCAGTTCTGCTTTCTTATCCATTGGCCATCTAGCTGCTCCACAATCAAACAACAGTCACACAGAAAAATGTTCTAACTCACTCTTGATTAGGAATATGCAAATTAAAACAGATTTTTTTTTTCCACAACTATCAGTTTGGCTAACATGACAGAAAAGGGAAAAGTTAAAAGCTAAAGTAGATGTGAAAAAATCTGAATGCTAGTGTAATCATAGTGGAGTTTTGATCTGGTCCAAGCATTCTCTAGAATAATTTAGAATTATGCCCAAAGGGCTATAAAACTGCATATGCCCTTGACCCAGCAATGCAACCACTAGGTATAAATCACAAAGATATTAAAGAAAGGGAAAAGAACCTATTTGTACAAAAAAAAAAGATTATGTCAGGTTTTTTGTGGTGGCAAAGAATTGGAAATTATGGGGATGTCTATCAATTGGGGAAAGGACTCCTTTTGAAAAATGTTATCTATTTCCTGAAAGAAAACTGGTTAACTGAGTACAGATTGAAACATACTTTTTTCACTTTTTAAAAATTTTTTCTTGGACTTGTGTGTGTTTTCTTTTGTAATGTGCAACATTTTTCATGTCTTCATATGTATAATTGATATATTATTTGTTTTATCAAGGGATGGGAGAGGGATAAAATTTGGAACTCAAAATTTAAAAAAAAAATTTAATTAATTTTAAGTAATTTGGAAATATTTAATGAAATTAAAATGTGCTACATTATTCCTCAACGAAGTTTCCTATATCCCTAAATGGCAAATACGGTAAACTTCTGGAAACCCAGTTTGTAAGAGAGTAGGAACTGGTATAAGGATTGTCATAGCTTAAAGTTGCTACATTTGCATTCCTATTGCCCTAGCAATCAATGTGAAATATAATAGATGCTTTAAAAATGCTTGATCTTAAGAAGGAAAAAAAAAGAGAGCAGGGAAATAGAGAGAAGAAAAATCATAATTGAAAGTAGTTACAGGAGTTAGCATTCTTCTTCTGAGAAGAAATTGAATACAGTATAGGCCTAAAAAAGGAGAAAAATAAGGCTATCAACCACTTAAACTCAAACCTGGGTTAACCATGAAAATATAAAATATTGTCTTTTTATTAATTTTCCTGAATAGAAAATGCATTTGTAGAAGAAGTTAATGAGTGTCTGGGGAAAAATAATGTCTTTCTAAACTTAATAAGTTTATTAGTCAGCATAAGTAATCATTTCCAGCCCCATTTTCCCCATCCCTCATTAGGGAAAAAAGTAAGTGAAATATAAGGACTTTTAAAATGCCATCAAAAACTCTGTAGAGTAGAAGAAGAACCCATTCTCCTTTGGGGGGAATGTTGGACCTATGAGAAGGGGAGAATCATGTTATCATCCAGGCTTGAAAAAATTAAGTTACATGTGCTTATTGCATGCTTATTGTGAATGTTGTATAAGGTAACATTATAAAGGAGCACCAGAAAAATAGAAAACAGATGGTCCAACCCAAATAAATTTACACTCTGGATAAAGAGACCAGACTCACAAAAAAATAGTAACAAGCCTCCCCCCAGACCAAGGTCACCTGGCAGGGGACCAATAAGGACCCCTTTATGGTTGTCCTTAGGTTCAGCTTCCTTTATATCCCCTGAAATGATAGTCCTTTTATCTGACTGCGGGTTATTTAACTCAAGATGAATTAAAGTTCTGACTTTCAGAGCTGGTTGGGCCTGTCTCTTCGGGCTGATGCCCCTAAAGATGGACCTTATAGTTCAAACCATTCCCTTTCAATCCTTTTGTTCAATGACACAATCACAAGAATCCAGATAGAGCACACAGTTGGGAAATATCCAGGAATAGAAGTACTTCTATCCTGAGACAGGGAGAGAGTGCTCCTTCCAGTCCGAGGGCCAGGAAAAAGAAAGTCCTTGGAGAGCAACTGTCACTCTCCAAGACCCCCTCCCCGCCACCATCAGCTGTCATCGCTGTTCATCAATTTCACTCTAACCTTCCAAGTGCTGTTAGCTCCAACTCAGTGGCAGAAAGTCCAGAGCTTGATTCAGTTTTCCTTTCCACAGTGTGTATATATGTATATATGTATACATTAATTTATATAGATGTGTGTGTATATATATATATATATATATATATGCATAATAGTCTAGTCAAGTGTGAATATGTTGTAATTTAGTGATATCTTTTAAGCTCCCCTTTGACAGGCTGCTATGGCACCTATTTCCCAAGGCTGTTGTGAAAATCAAATGAGATAATATTTTAAAGTGCTTAGCATAATAAATCCTCGAGTATTTTGTTGTTGTGGCTGTTCTGTCATTCTTGAGTCATGTGTGATTCCCCTGACCACATTTGGGATTTTCTTGGCAAAGATACTACTAAGTAATTGGCTATTTCCTTCTCCAGCTCATTTTGCAGATGAAGAAACTAAGGCAGAGTTAAAGTGACTTACCCAGTGACACACAGCTACTGTCTGAGACTGTATTTGAACTCAGGGAGATGAGTCTTTCTGCTTCCAGATATGGTACTCTATCCACTACACTACCTAATTGCCCTATCTTAAAGCACAGTAGGTGTTTAATAAATTCTTATTCTTTTATATCCTTTCTTTTGATTATCTCTATAACAATCTTAAGAGCCTGAGAAGACATGATCAGATTACCTGAAAAGGTACTTCCAAGCAGGTCTATTTATATGATTCCATTTTCTTTCCAGAAACAATATTTAACTAAATTTTACCTCTTTAACTGCAGTTACTAAGAGTTTCAGACTGATTAAAGAAAATTACAAATGACTAGGAGCCAGAGAATGTTCAAAAATAAATATATTACAAAATCACAGAACATTGCAACTGCAGGAGACCTTGGGATTTACACCTTTTTTACAAGTAAGGAAATTAAGGTTCAGAGGGATTATGTTTCCTGCCTAAAGTCATAAAGCTAGTAAGTTATAGAGCCAAGACTTGGTTGTAAGTTTTCTGATTCCAAATAAATATTGTTTCCACTTGATGAATAAATTAATTAATTATAGTAGACCACAAAATTTATTTTTGATATTGTCCCATTCTAAACAGAACTGTAACTAAGATGAAATGGTGATGTTTTTCTACTGAACCAAAATATAAATAGTACTGCTAATTCACCTACTTCTTTAACTAGAAACAATTGATCTTAGCCAGAATATGCTTAGGAAATTATGCTTGGTTAGAAAGCAAAATTAATACATTTTTATAAAAATATAAACTACCTAGATTAACAAAAGAGGGAATAGAATACTTAAAGAACTCAATCACACAAAAAGAGAAATTGAACAACCCATCAAAGAACTCCCTAAGAAAAAGATCCAATGGCCAGATGGAATCACAAGTGAATTTACCAAACATTCAAAGGACAAACAATTCTATAAATTATTTTTGAAAATAGGAGAAGAAGGAATCCTTCTATATTTTTTATGAAATAAAAATGGCATTGATACATAAACCAGGACAAGATAAAAGAGTGAAAGAAAACCACAAACCAACATCCCTAATGAACATTGATGCAAAAATTGTAGAAAAAATAACAACAAAGTTTTCTGGAAGAACAAACGGCCAAGAATATCAAAGGAATTGATAAAAATAAAATGAAGGAAGGAGGCCTGGCTATACCAGATATCAAATTTTATTATAATAAAGCAGTAATTATCAAGGACAACGTAGTACTGGCTAAGAAAAGAGTTGTGGATCAGTGGAATAGATTAAATAATCAACACATGGCAGTTAATGCCCATAGCAACTAAAGAACTCACCAAAACTTCTGGGAAAAGTAGAAAGCAGAATGGCAGAGACTAGGCACAGAACAGCATGTTACACAATACACCAAGATAAATTCAAAATAGATATTTTATCTAGAAATAGAGGGTGATAATAAATAAATTAGAGGAACATGGGAAAGTTTAGGGTTAAGGGAAGAAATTGGGACCAAATAAAACATAAAAACATTGTGAAAATGAAATAGATAAACTTTGATACATTAAATTAAAAGGTTTTGTATAAAAAAACCAATGCAACCAAATTTAGAAGGGAAATAACAAATTTTGAGAAATTTTTATATCAATTATCTCTGACAAAAGCGTCATTTCTCAAAGACACAATAAAGGAGTCAGATTTTATAAGAATACAAAACATTTCCCAACAGAGAAATGATCTAAGGATATTAACAGGCAATTCTCAGAGAGAACGATTAAAACTACATAGTCACATGAAAAAATGCATCAAATCACTATGGATTTTAGAAATGCAAATTAAAACAACTCTGAGATACTACTTCATACCTATCAGATTGGCTAATAGGACCAAAAAGGAAAATGATATATGTTGGAGGGAATGTGGGAAAATTGAGACACTAATACTCTATTGGCAGAGTTGTGAACCAACATAACCATTTTGGAGAGCAACATGGAACCAGGCTTAAAGGGCAACAAAACTATGCATACACCTTGACTCAGTAATACTTCCACTGGGTCTGTATCCCATAGAGATGAGAGATAAGAGGGAAAGGATCTAACTGTAACAAAATATTTTAGCCATTCTTCTTGTAGTGACAAAGAATTCGAAACTGAAGGGTTGTCTATCATTTGGGGAGTGACTAAATAAGTTGGAGTATATGGTTACAATGGAATACTACTGTGCCATAAAGAACAATCAATAGGATGAGTTCAGAAAAATCTGGAAAGACTTATATGAACTGATGCAAAAGGAGATGAAGAGAACTAGGAGAATGATGTGTACAGTAATAGAAATATTATAAAATGATCAACTGTGAAGGTCTAAACTATTATCAGCAGTCAAGTCTACTAATGATTGAAACTCTCCTTTCTCTAGAAAGGTCTTCATATACTTTATAATATTCTGAAACAAAGACAAAATTCCACAACCAAGGTAAAGCAAGAGCTCAGAGTTTAGGTGGGACTGCCTCAGGGAGGTGGAAGAGAAAGAGTGGGAGAAAAGTCTGAATTTTAAAATGCCAAAAAAACAATTGTCAAAAATTGTTTCTACATTTTCTAAAAATAAAATTTAAAAAATGTATTAAGAAAGCATAATTAGTCAAAATAGACAGCTATTAGGCAGTGTGTTGTACCCTTGTCCTTGATAGCTCTACTTCAGATGAGCTTTTTGACTCAGTCTAATCCTCACCAGCAGTGACGTTGAGATGTCCCAGGGTTTCTAATATTTTCTCTGTAGAATAATGCCACATAGTCCCCCTGCCTCTAGCAACTAAATTTGCCTTTGAAAGTTGAAATGTCACATTTCATGCTTATTTCTCCACACATACTTTAATGAAGCATTTCAAGGGAGCAAAATATCCTTCCACATCACTTGGGTTAGGGGCTCAGCAGCCCTGATATAGAATGTCTACATAAAATTTTTTGCCCCTCCCTCCACACCAGAGAAGTCTGAACTTTTTCTTTCTCTTTTATAAACACCATATAATAAATACCTTATTTTAAAATTGAGGCTAAGTTTTTGGTTATAAACTATATATGTAGGTCAATGTTAAACTATCTCTACATTTCCAATCTTTGCTGGCTTTCGTGTTCTTTTCACAAACTAACTTTTTATTTATTTTAATTTCTTTAAATTGAATATATTTATGTTATTAAAAGATAAAATACACTGATGTGAGAGAATACTACCCAAATATTGTATCCATTTCTGAGTTAATGTTTTTTTCTATGTCGTCTGATGGCCTTCACTTATCATCTGTGGCTTCTACAAAACTCTAAAAGAAATTCAATTACTTTCTTATGCTGTCCTGCAATACATCAAAACTATTACAAGGAAAGTTGCAATGTAGACGGGATATCTTTATTTTGTTCTACCCCTGATTATGAGATCTTTTCTAACCAAAGAATTACTCTAGTTGAGACACCTACTATGACATGTTTAATTCTAAATGATGGTTTATTTTATTTCAGAGATGATAGAGAATAGTTTATGACAAACTAAAGCATTTCATTCCATTTTAACTTCAACTTGGCAGTTATCTACCTCTATAAAGAAACAGCAATAACCTTTGTAATAGAATTGTAGTTAGAAATGTTTATATCCAAGTTCATCACAACGGTGGTATTACCAAGTCTAATACTGTGAACTTGAAGGAAGCAGCTACTTTATTTATGAGTTTCCTGGAGATGATGCAAGAGTTCATTTGTGGGGATTTTTTCCTAATAGCTAAACAACAAAAAAAAAAACAGATATATTTTAGTAAGAATGCTTGTTTAAGGAAACAGCTGGGTAGCTCAGTGGATTGAGAGCCAGGCCTAGAGACAGAAGGTCCTAGGTTCAAATCTGGCCTCAGACACTTCCCAGCTGGGTGACCCTGGGCAAGACACTTAAACTCCATTGCCTAGCCCTTACCACTCTTCTGCCTTGAAATCCGTACACAGTATTGATTCCAAAATGGAAGGTAAGGGTTTAAAACAAACTAACTAAAAAGAATACATGTTTAAAATGCCTTCCAAGAAGAAGTTGCCATACAACTTGGAGATTGTTAGCTTAATTCTCTTCACATGCCCCATTATTGGTTCTATTACCCTGAGCAAGCTATTTCACCTTTCTGAGGCTAATCTTCCTCATCTGATTCCTATAATCCTCAGGAATGGTGCAGATTTCTTGATATAATGGTCTATAGGTTGGATATACATTGTCAATGCTTTTTCCAGTATGAGAAACACTCTACAATCACATAGAAAAATTAAGTTCTTTTGATTGCTCTCTACTGAAATACAGTCAGTCACTCATTTTTTCTCTTCGTTGGCATTGTTTACCTTTGTGACTAAAGAAGTTCATTCTTGAGCATCTCATATCCCTCCTGGGATAATTTCCCTCCTAAGCATTTTATTCCATAAGATCCTTCTTACCTTTTCCCTACACTCATTGAAATCTATTTTCACAAAATCTACGACATATATCAAATTTTGCCCAATTTTTTCTTCCTTCTCTATTCCATCTAGGATGGAAGGCCCACTTCACAAAAGATTCCCATCATTTCCATTCCAGAAACCAGATACTCTTTATCAATGAGAAGCAAACCTCCCCAAAATTCCCGTGTTGGTTCTTCCACTTATGAAGATTAAATTATCACTCTGCTTTTAGCAGAGGATTCCAGCACATATCTGAATAGCTGTAATCCTTCATCACTACTCTATTGTGACTCTGTGCCATATTTATGATGTTTCCCTAACTCTTCATCTACTTCTTTCAGTCCAAAAGATCTATAATATAATTCATTATTAATCTATTTGTCTCTCCTTCAACCTTAATGCAAATATTCTCTACAGCATACCTTCCCCTAGCAGAATTCTGGACTACCTAACCTGAGAAGGCTGTATTATACAATGTTACCCTATACCCTCATTTATTTATTCTGTTTATTTTCAGGAAGGTATACCCATCAAGAGCCATTGTCCATTTATGAGTTTCATTCCATCAAATGTTAGTGATATCTAATAGGTCAACTGCCACTTTGACCTTCAGAGTCTAATTGTTGTCTAAATTCTGGGTATGTATATATAAACACTTAAAGCTCCAAGTTTTAATACTGACTCTTTTCTTGGATTTTGTCTCCTTTGAATTTTGGGTTATTTCCTCCTTTGTTCATTTTCTTTCTTTGAATTTACATCTAACATCTAGCTTTGGGAAGATAACATGCAGTCTTCTCTCACCTTCATCTTTTTTTTATTTTAAATCCCTTTTATTATATTTGCAAGATACCTGGCAAATATATTGTTATTAAAATCTTCCCAGAAATCCATAAACCCTAAATTGTAAGCAGTGATCCAGAAATCTCAATATTATTTTCAGATACTACCTTCTCAGCCAGATATTCACTTCCCAAGTTTATTTTTCCCTTCTTTATCCCTTTGTGAAGATAGGATTAACTCTCCCCTTGCCTATTTTAAAATTAATTGACAAAAACTGAAAATACCCCTACTTAACACTAAGTAGGGGAGGTCCACAAAGCCATCTGCTAAAAGTGAGTGTCAATTCCAGAAGCTACTGACCACCCCTGGGCAGAGCTAAGCAAATTTAAAGACTGCGATTGGCTTCCATAAAGTGGAGGAAGGGACAGGAAATGATGTGGGGAAAGGACTATAAAAGTCCTGAACTTCCTGTCCAAAGAGGGGTTTGACCTGAATTTAGAGACTTGGAGGATCTTGGGCTGGGATTGAGGCTTGGAACTATAACTTGGGACTTTGACCTGGGACTCTGGCTTTTGGACTGTATCTGGTGAGACTGCTCCTGGATCTGTTCCTTTGGAGCATCAGCTTGGGTGAGTGAGAAGCTGAACCTCCTTTCCTAGCTTCTAGAAAAATTAGTTCCAGAGAGGCCTCCCCTTCATGGAGGGCTGAATCCTTGTTTAATTCACCACTGAGTCCTCCAACTGAGGAGTTAACAAGTCCTGCATGGGTTGAGCTAGGGATCAGAGCAACATTTAGGGTGATAGGCTAGATTTCTTACTCTACCCTCTTTTGCATTTATCTATTTTCACTCATTCTATCTCTTTGTAAATAAAGCTACTGAAAGTCAATTTGACTTGAACTATAATGTTTTTAAATTGGTGACAATAGTACTATCTCATATATTTACTCAAACCCTTAATTTTAATTCCTTACACCTTGTGTTTAAGAGGAAACAAAATGTAAAGATTACGATTAATATTGTTATAAGTACATATAATATGGATGTGGGAAGGAAAGTAATACAGAGGGATAAACATATAAATATTGAATTTATTTTAACATAGAAGGGACGAAGGAAAGAGAAATGGGAAAAGATGAAATCTGACTGCTTTTTACCCACTAAATAATCAATATCTGACTTATATTAGACTAAACCCTAAATTATCTAAAAGCAAGTCCAAGGTCAATATCTCACGAAGATTCATGGGGCAGTCTGGCATACAAAGAAATGCATGCTCCACAGATAAAGGACTCAAAGTCATCATTTTAGCTTGTAATTTTGCTATTCTCTCTGGTTTTCCAATTGCTCCTATTATTTCCCTTCTACCCACAGTTCTACAATTCTTAGGGAAACTTTGTAAAATTGATTTATTGGCTCCAGTATCAACCAAATGATCATATATCTAATCTCCTATAGTCACAGGTACATACGGTTCTGTACTGTTTGGAGGTTGAACTGTTTCTAATACTGGTGCTAGCACATTAACATCAGAACAAAGCTCAGTCATTTCCTGTCCATCCAAGTTTACATCTGCTTGAACTACATGATATTCCCAGGATTTTAAATCTTTAACTCAATCATCAGCTTTTTCATTATTCCCTTTTGTCCTTATATTTTCCATCTTGCTATCATTGTTCTCATTTAAAATTTCATTATAATTATCCAGTTTACATTATTTACTATTTTCTCTTATTTTATATTCATTAGAATTTTCTGCTAACTCTGTATTACAATTTTCTTTTTTCCTACAATTATTAACACTAACCATATTATCATTTGATTCAATCAATTAATCTATATCTTCATTAATCATATTACCATTACACTCACTTTCATTTACTCTCAATTCATTTTCCCTTGATTTAATTACAGAAGTACATTGGGAAAACCTTCATAAGAAATATGCACCCTTGCTCTGATTACCCTTAACTACCTGACTATATTTAGGCCTTTCTCCATATTTAACCCAGTCCTGCATAATGTTGAGGTCTGGTGCTTGTGGTCCTTGGCAACAAGCATTTTGACACACATTACGTTATTTCTTCTTGCATAATTATTATTCCAACCATTTTATTGTTATTATAATTATTATTGTTATTCCAATTGTTCCTATCATATCCTCCATATATGGCCTCTAAATCTGCATTGTTTCACAAAATGGACAACCCTATTACAGAGGAAACAATATTGTAGGCCTGATCTCCTATCCCTTGGCTTATAGTAATTATTATTATTATTAGACTTTATTTATCTCAATGCAAACACTGCCTTAACCTCTTTTATTTCACTTTCTTTAGCTTTAGCTTCTGCTTCCCTAAGCCTTCTTTTAAGATATTCCATTTCTGTATCTCTATCTATCTTCATATTTTCCATCATTATCAATGGTCAAATATGTTTCCTTTCTCCTAATGTCTTCCAACTCTATTTCCTCCCAATGAGGATAGTTATTTTTAAGGAATAGTTTAATTTTTGGTATGGCATTTTTTACAAAGATCCTTTATATAGGAAATTGTCCCCTCCTCGAGTACATCCATATTAAGATATGTCTTGGCAGCCTCAGTGATATGATCTAAAAATGATGTTGGTGTTTCTGTGGGTTTTTCCTTTATTCCTTCAAATTTTGACCAAGCATTTGGTCTTTTGGTATACTGACCCATGACCTCCAAAATCTCTTGCCTGCATTCCTCCATTACATCATATTGAGCTCTATCATTCATGTCCATGTCATATCTTTCTGTCCAGGATACTAATAGAGGGTCTGATCTTGTCTCCTCTATAAATTTATTATGTTCCCTTTTTGTTAATAGTTCCTTCATTAATAGTGCAAAATCATTATAATTGGTGTCAAATATATCTATAGCCCTTTTCATCTCTTTGTTTATACAAACCACAAAGTCTGGGGTTCTTTTCCTTATGGACTCCAAGTCCTCTGGGGGAAATCTTTTGTGTGTCTTGACCTGTAATATTTCATTCTTTTTGACTACAGAAAGAACTCTTAGAGGACATAGAGTAACCATCCCTCTAGCCTCAAGACTCAGAATTCTCCCAGGACTTTCAGAATTCCAAACTCTTTGCACCCTGTAATTTCCCTTGCTTCAATATACAATAACTAGAGTATTATATTTTATAAAGTTTTATTAACAATAACTAAAGTAAAAGAACTACCTAAATCCAGCCTGGTTGCAAGACAAAGAGACCATGGGAGGAGTCACAGCAAACTTAAATACAATAATGTAATCATGCAAACATGGAGACACAGGAGAAATTAAAGGGAATCTTGGGAAAGGTAGTTTTTTAGGGGCTCATGAATTTCTAACAATACAAAAGCATATGCCCCTACATGTTTCAGTTTCTTGTTCAAGACTTCACAATTATTAGTAGTCCCTTGTAGGTCCTTTATAATGAAGTCACTTGTGCCCACATGAATCACAAAAATTGGTCATTTGCCATCCAATTTTATACATTTTGGAAAGTTCTTTCTAACATTTCAGATACATGCCACAGGAAGATCACAAACATCTCCATTACTGTTAACAAATCTATAATTAGTTATCTTATTTCCTTGAGCAGAGTAAACTATTTATCACTACTATTCTTTTCTATCTTTAATATATTATCTCTCGCTTAATCATGTGGCTTTATTATAACATTTTAAGAAGGACAAGCCACTTCTTCCTCATGAAAATTGAACAGAGACACAGAAAGATAGAAAGATAGAGAAGAAAGGAGTCCTTCAACACCTAGACTTAGTAAAATCTGAAGAGAAAAAGACTCCCTACCCATTTACTAGGGGGAAAGGAATCACATGTGACTGATTAACTTTATCTCAAATAGTAATGGAAAAAAGAAATCACTTATCCCTTATCACCTGGAAGCTGTTGGTATACAGAGTGGGTCTGTGGAAGGAGTAAATGGCCCAGATTCATTATGGCCTTGGAATCTTAGAAAAGTTGAAACTATCTGTAGAAATTCCACTTTAACCCTTTTATTCTTCTTCTTTTCTGCAGAAGAGCCAAGCAATGGTCACACCAAAAGGCAGCTTGATATTGATGAATAATAGAACAAAATCAATACTGATCTTTCCTCTCACTGGAACCCAACCCAGGGAATTTGGAGAAGTAAGGAGGAAAAGGAAGAGGAGGAGGAGTAATTATTATAATTTATAGTAGTAATTTATAAAAGTAATAATAATGATTATAATGATAAGTATTATTTATATAGTTTTTGAGGTTTGCACAATCCTTGATTAATATAATCTTATTTGAGTGTAATAATGTGTGTCTGGGGGGCTAAAAAGATCTTGGAATGAGAATGGAGTAGAGCCTGGCTCAATCACTGTCAAAGTGGGGAAGAGGTTTACTTAAAACTCTACAAGTTGACATGGAAGTCTTTTCTGTTTTCTTTACTATGCAAATAAAACTTCTTGTCCTTGAAACTTTTACAGTGACATTCCTACATATCATCTCTGAGAAGACAAATGAATCAAATACTGAGCAAATGAGTCAGAGAGAAGTGAAGTCCCTAATGCAACCCAGGCCTTTTTCTGCTAAAAGGGGACTTCTAATATACATCCCTTTTTTCAGGTCAACAGTTTGTGTACATAAGACTGGAATTATAATGATATTCAGAGTTATCCTCATCATTTTTTATTCTACTTTGGTAATGGTTTTGAACTTTGCTCTAATTCTTTTGGCTTTGCAGATAATTTGGAAATTGCTACCACATTAGTAACAAGTCGTTTCCTGTCCTTTAAGACAATATCTTAGGACTATGACTTAATAGCTGGACATTACTTTAGAGAGAATCTAATAGTCTAAGTGCATTTCACAAATGAGGATGTTGAAATACAAAAGGTCATCAGATTATAGACTTAGAACTGGAAGAGACCTTATTGACCATCTAGTTTAACCCCTTCATTTTTCATATGAGAAATGTGAGACTAGAAGATTAAGTGACTTCTTCATGATTGCACAGATAGGAAGGGAGTAACAAAAATAGTATTCAAACCCAGATCTTCTGACTACTATTCCAAAAATCTTTTTTTTTTCCTGTACTAGAGGACTTAAGCACGTTACATTAGGATTTTTCTTAATAATTTGCATTGAATTCCACAACTACTTTTGTCTAGACCTTCCACACCAAATATTATTATCCTTGGCAGAAAAACTAGAGACAAAAACAAGAAATATAATATGAGGCACTTAGGTCATGAAGGCAATAGAGAGCACTAGATTCTAGAAAGTCTGAGTTCAAAGCCCACTCTCAGATACTTACTAGCTGTGTGACCCTATTTGAGTCACCTAACCTTTGCTTGTCTTATTTCCTCATCTATAAAATGATGATGATAATAATAATTTTATGAAGATAAAGTGAAATATTTGCAAAATGTTTTGTAAGCCTTAAAGCACTATAGGTATAAATGTGATTTATTTCTATTTTCTTCTTCTCTAATGTTATGGTCATCATCTTGTCTACCTTGTGCTTTGATTTTCCTCTTGCCTCCAATATAGGAAGAGGAAGCAACATAGTCCAGAGGATACAAAAATTCAGCTTGAATTCAAGAAGAACTGGATTCAAATTCTGCCTCAGATACAAATACTAGTCCAAACTCACTTGTCCTGTCTGATTCTTACTTTCCCCTTTTTAGAAAATATGCATGATAACAGAACTTTCCTCACAGGGCATTATAAGAATTAAATAACATAAGACAATATATGGAAAACACTTTATAAACATTAAAGAGCTATGTAAATGTCTGTCATTATTATTGTCTATGGCATCCTAAGGGTTAGTGCTTCTGACAATATTATTACAGAATTATGCTGCTCTCTTCAATCACCTGCCTTTGCTTCACTCTTATGTATATATATCTTTTAAGAATCCAAATTCAAAATTGGTTAGTTTGTGCCTCCATGTTGGTCTCAAGGAAGGTCATGCTTTTAAAATTTCTAAATTCAATAAAAATAAAAATTTAAACAATTATACACAAAAACATGAATTCAAAATTATTTTTCTTCATTTAACGAATTCATTTTTATTTTTAAAAGTCAACATGGGAAAGTAGATAGAAATCTGTCCTCTAAATCAGGGAAACCTGGATTCAAATTCCACCTTGAACATATACAAGCTGTGTGACTGGCAAAGTACTTATCTTCTCAATGCTCCAGGCCACTCTGTAAGATTATAAATTACAGAGATGATGATGATGTACATTAATAGAATTTCTTTAATAGGAGTTTTCTATACCAACGAGATCATAGGTCTGATCAAATATATGCTACTCTATAAACATACATGTATGTATATACTCCTGAATACATATACATGTGTTAATACAACAGGCAAAGATATATACATAAATATGTATGTACTCACAATGAAAATGCTATTTTTATTTGTCTCCTATTCTTGTTTTCTTCTATACGTTTTCTTTTCATTTGTTTTTCTGTCATTGTTATGAAGTCATCAACTTGAATATTTCTATTTTCATCACACTTTCTACACCATGTAACAATTTATTTTATGTTCTTTGTATTCTTATTTGTCTATTTTTATTGCATACTATTATTCCATTATTCACCTACTACAATTTATTCAAACATTATCCAATTGTTGAATTTTTTTAGTTTTTGCAATATTTTATACAAATACATCTTTTTTGCATTTTTATAGCAAAATGATTATAATTCAAAGACTTGTTCTTACCTAAAGCTATCACAAGTTGAAAAAGCATAATCAAGTCTATAACTCAAGTATTTTGTCATATTGCTTTCCTATAAGTTGGCATAAATGAATCATATGGATATTGTCATTCTCATGCCAAATGAAATTGATACCTACCTGGAAGGATGGTACCAAGGATTTCCTAGAAAAGGCAAATAAAGAAATAAGCTTTGTTATGTATACAAATGCAACATGAGAAATCATTTCATAGAACATTATGCTTCCTTGACAAATAAATGTTTACATAATTGTTTGCAAAATAACCACCATGAAAATGATTGCAATTTATGTACCAATAATAGCTAAGAAGAATGAAGAGGCAGGGAAATTCTAAGAAAAACTCAAAAATCCCCTCAAAATGATATCAGCATATATTTTGACACAATAAATTTAATGCAAAAATAAGAACAAAGAAAGATAATAAGAAATAAGTTGGAAAATAGGTACCAGGAATAAGGAATGAGATGCCAGAGTCTTATAGATCATATAGAAGCCTCATACTTATGTTTCATGTGTTCTTTCTTAAAGAAAAGAATTGGTGTTGGATATGGATATGGATAATTTTGTGTAATATTATCTCAAAAGTGAAGTTGACTTATTTTAACATGCAGAAAATGACTCGATAGTGCTTTAAGAGTTATTCCTAAATTCATATAGTCACAACTCTATATTTTAGGTAAAGATCAAAATTCACTTGTATCAAGATAATAAGAGACTTCTGGGCTAAGATGGCCACAGAGTAGAAGCAAGGGGCTTCTTCTCTTCACCAATGAGCAATATAAAGTGCATCAAAATGACAAAAATAATAATCAGATAAGCCAAGGTAGGCAGGGTCTCAGCATTTCCATGCTATAAGGGAGAGACTGAAAAATTGCCTTAGGGCAAAAACCACTCTGTAAATTAATACACAAAGACCTGCCTACCTTCCTCACTCAGACTACTGGCTGGGAAGGGAAGAAAAAACTAACATAGCAATGACCACCAATGGGCAAGAACTACAATCTCCAACTACAAAAAAAAAATCATAGGAAAAAGACTCTGACCCTGGATAACTTCTATAGAGAAAAATATCAGACTACAAAGGAGACAGCAGAGGATAACAAACAAGCAAACACATCTAAACTTTATGAAAAAATGGAAATTGGTTACAAGCTTTCCAGCAAATCAAATTGAAGTTCAAGAACCAAGTAAGAAAGATAGAAGAAACTTGGCAAGAAAAGTAGTAAATAGTTCAAAAAGAAAATAACAGTTTAAAAGACAAAATCTCCCACTTGGAAAAGGAAGGCCAAAAATCAAATGAAATGATAAGCAAGTTGGAGACCAGAATTGACCTTTCAGAAGCCATGGAAAGCAGGATAGACCAAATCAAAAAGGAAAATCAAAAGATCATAGCTAAAACCCATCTTTAAAAACTAGAACTGAGCAAGTAGAAGCTAATGATCTCACAAGGCAGCAAGAATTAATTAAAATAAGTCAAAAGAATGGCAAAATAGAAGGAAACATGAAATATCTCATTGAGAACACAACTTTCTTGGAAAACAGGAGAGACAATTTGAGAATCATAGGCCTACCTTAAAATCAAGAAATAAACAGAAACCTTAACACTGTACTACAGAAATTATCCAAGAAAACTGCCCCTGAAATTCTTGAACAAGAGGGCAAAATAAATAGTGAAAGAGTCCATAGATCACCCTCTACATTAAATACCGAAAAGACAATCCCCAGGAATGTAATTTCCAAATTCAAGATATTCCAAGCTAAGGAGAAATATTGCAAGATGCCAGAAAGAGACAATTGACATAAAAAGGAGCATTTATCAGGATTTCACAGGACCTGGCAGCCTTCATACTAAAGGACCACAAGGCTTGGAATATGACATTCATAAAGGCAAGAGAATTGGATCTACAAACAAGAATTATCTACCCATCAAAACTGACTATATACTTCCAGAGAAAAGTATGGGCATTTAAAAAAAATATAAGATTTCCAAGTATTTGTAAAGAAAAGACCAGAACTAAATGGAAAATTTGATGTCAAAATATAAGATTGAAGAGAAAAATAAAAAGGTAAACAAGAAAGAGAAGGAAAAATGTTTAAGGGCTTTATTAAGGTCAAATTGTTTATATTCCTGTATGGAAAAAATATAATTGTAACTCTCAAAAATTATATTCATTATCATAGTAGGCAGAAGAATTATGCATAGGTAGAAGTTGGGTACTAAGTGGTTTAAGATGATATATAAAAAAGGGGGGGAATAGAAGATGGCACCAAGAGAAACTTGAAGGAATAAGAAAAATGGGATAAATTATACCACATAAAGAGGCTCATGGGAGGGGGAGGGGAAGAATAATATTATAAGAAGGATCAGTACAGAGTGCTAATAAGTAATACTTAAACCTTACTCTCGATGGAATCAACTCTGAGAGGGAATAGTATCTAGATCCATTGGGATATTGAATCCTATCTTACCCTACAGGGAAGTTGAGAGGGAAAAACCCATTTGGGGAGTGGGATGGGTTATACCAAAAGGGAGGGAAAGAGGGGAAGGAAGGAATTTAATAGATCCTACAGAAAAATAAGAGGGGGAATAAGTAGGGAGGAGGTGGGAAGGGAAGTAAAATTAGGGTGGGGATCAGGGGAACTGATTAAAAGCAAAACACTGGTGTAGAAGGAAATAATGAAAGAAGAAAGGGCAGAGGTTGGAGAGCAAAATGAACACACATGGTAAAGGTCAGAGGCTGGGGCAAAATCTATTGGGCATCACCTGAGAAAAAGAAGGCAGGAGGCACAATCATGATATCTGACAAAGACAAAGTAAAAATAGATCTGATTAAAAGAGATAGGGAAGGTAATTTCACCCTGATAAAAGGCAGTACTCAACATGTATGTACCAAATGGTATAGCATCCAAATTCTTAAAGGAGAAACTGTTGGAGCTTACAGAAGAAATAGATAGTATAACTATACTAGAAGGAAATCTGAATCTTCGTCTATTAGATCTAGATAAATCAAAGCAAAAAAATAAATACATAAGAAAGAGGTAAGACATATGAATCATATCTTAGAAAAAATAGAATTAATAAATATATGGAGAAAAATAGAGTCAAAAATGAATACACCTTCTTCTCAGCAACACATGGTATATTCACAAAGATTGACCATGTACTAGAGCATAAAAACATGGCAAAGAAATGTAAAAAAAAACCATAAATAATAAATGAAAACATTTCAGATCTTAATGCAATAAAAATAATAATTAGGAAGGGTACATGGAGAGGCAAATCAAAAAATAATTAGAAATTAAATAGTATGATTCTCCAAAATTGGTTGTTTAAAGAACAAATCATAGAAACAATTAATAATTTCATTGAAGAGAATGAAAATGAGGAGAAATCATATAAAAATCTATGGGATACAGCCAAATCAGTAGTCAGGGGGAAATTTATATCCCTGAGTGCATATATTGACAAGTCAGAGAGGGAAGAGGTCAATGAATTGGGCATGCAAATTAAAAAACTAGAAAAAGAACAAATTAAAAATCCCCAGATAAAAACTAAATTAGAAATCTTAAAAATTAAAGCAGAATTTAATCAAATTAAAGTGAAAGAACTATTGAATTAATAAATAAGACTAGAATCTGGTACTTTAAAAAAATAAAATAGGTAAAGTATTGGTTAATCTAATATAAAAAAGGAAGAAAAACAAATTAACAATAGCAAAGATAAAAAGGGTGACCTCACCTCCAATGAAGAGAAAATTAAAGCAATTATTAAGAACTATTTTGCCCAATTACATGGCAATAAATATGGCATCTAGGTGATATGTATGATCATTTACAAAAATACAAATTGCCTTGATTAATAGAAGAAGAAACAGAAGACTTAAGTAATCCCATATCAGAAAAAATTTGAATAAGTCATCAAAGAACTCCCTAAGAAAAAATCCCCAGGGCCAGATGGATTTCACAAGTGAATTCTATCAAGCATTCAAAGAACAACTAATCCCAATATTATACAAACTATTTGACATAATAAGCAAAGAAGGAGTTCTTCCCAATTCCTTTTATGACACAAATATGGTACTGATTCCAAAGCCAGGCCAACCAAAAACAAAAAAAGAAAGAAAACTATAGAGCAATCTCCTTAATGAGCATAGATACAAAAATCTTAAATAGAATACTAGCAAAAAGACTCCAGCAAGTGATCATGAGGGTTATTCACTATGATCAGGTGGTATTTATGTCAGGAATGAAAGGATGGTTTAATATTAGGAAAAGCATGCACACAATTGACCATATCAACAGGCAAAACAACAAAAATCACATGGTTATTTCAATAGATACAGAAAAAAGCCTTTGACAAAATACAACACTCATTACTATTGAAATCACTAGAAAGCATAGGAATAAAAGGGTATTTCCTAAAAATAATAAACAGTTTATATTTCAAACCATCAACAAGCATCATCTGCAATGGGGGTAAATTAGAAACCTTCCCAATAATATCAGGAATGAAACAAGGATGCCCATTATCACCTCTATTATTTAACATTGTACCAGAAACATTAGCAGTAGCAATCAGAGAAGAAAAAGAAATTGAAGGTATTAAAATAGGCAATGAGGAGACTAAACTATCATTCCTTGCAGATGATATGATGGTCTACTTAAAGAATCCCAAAGAATCAACTAAAAAGCTAGTGGAAATAATGAACAACTTTAGCAAAGTTGCAGTATACAAAATAAAGCCACATAAATCATTATTATTTCTATATATTTCCAACACATCTCAGTAGCAAGAATTAGAAAGAGAAACTCCATTTAAAATCATCCTAGATAATATAAAATATTTAGGAATCAATTTGCCAAGACAAACACAGGAATTATATGAACACAACTACAAAACACTTTGTACATAATTAAAATGAGATGTAAACAATTAGAAAAACATTAATTGCTCATGGATAGGATGAGTTAACATAATTAAAATGCATACTCCTCCCCAAATTCAGTGCCATACCTATCAAACTACCGAGAAACTTTTTTACTGAATTGGAAAAAATTGTAATGGAGTTCACTTGGAAGAACAAAAGATCAAGAATATCAAGGGAAATAATGAAAATAAAATGTGAAAGATGGAAGCCTAGCAGTACAAGATCTTAAACTGTACTACAAAGCAGTGATCATCAAAACAATATGGTGCTGGTTAAAAGGCAGAAGGGAGGTTGAATGGAATAGACTTGGGATAAATGACCTCAGCAAGACAGTGTACAATATACCCAAAGATCCCAACTTTGGGGACAAAACCCCACTATTAGACCAAAACTGCTGGGAAAATTGGAAAACATTATGGGAGAGAGATCCCATCTTACACCCTATGCCAAGATAAATTCAGAATGGGTGAATGACTTAAATATAAATAATGAAACAATAAGTAAATTAGGTAAACATAGAATAGTATAGCTGTCAGATCTATGAGAAAGGAAAAATTTTAAGGCCAATCAAGTGATAGAGAATATTACAAAATGTAAAATGAATAATTTTGATTACATCAAATTTAAAAAGGTTCATATAAACAAAATCAATGCAACTAAAATTAGAGGGGAATCAACAAATGGGGGTAGATGGGAAATCTTCATAACAAAAACCTCTGACAAAGTTCTGATTACTCACATTTATAAGGAAGTAAATAAATTGTACAAAAAAAGCAAGCCATTCCCCAATTGATAAATATGCAAGGGACATGAATAGGCAATTTTCAAATAAAGAAATCAAAATTATCTCTAAGTACATGAAAAACTGTTCTAAATCTCTGATAATTAGAGAAATGCAAATCAAAACAATTCAGAGATACCACCTCACACCTACTAAATTGGCTAATATGATAGCAAAGGGAAGTAATAAATGTTGGAGGGGATATGGCAAAATTGGGACATTAATACATTGCTGGGGGAGTTATGAATTTATCCAGCCATTCTGGATGGCAACTTGGAACTTTGCCCAAAGGGCTTTAAAAGACCTTAGATCCAGCCATACCACCGCTGGGTTTATATCCCAAAGAGTTAATAAGGAAGAAAAAGACTTGTATCAAAATATTTATAGCCACAATCTTTGTGGTGGCAAAAAATTGGAAAATGAGGGAATTCCCTTCAATTAGGAAATGGCCAAACAAAGCATATGTTGGTGATGGAATACTATTGTGCTGAAAGGAATAACTGGAGCAATTCCATGTGAACTGGAAAGGCCTCCAGGAATTGATGCAGAGTGAAAGGAGCAGAACCAGGAGAACATTATGAACAGAGACTGATACACTGTGACACAGTCAATTATAATGGACTTCTTTACTAGCAGCAATGCAGTGACCCAGGACAATTCTGAGGGACTTATGAGAAAGAAAGGTATCCATATCCAGGGAAAGAACTGTGGAAGTAGAAATACAGAAGAAAAACAATTTCTTGATCACATGGTTCAATAGGGATATGATTAGGGATGTAGACTCTAAAAGAGCACCCTAATACAAATATTGAAAATATGGAAATGGATCTTTATCAATGACACATGTAAGACCCAATGGAATTGCTTGTTTCCTATGGGAGGGATTTGGGAGGAGAGGAGAGAAAGAACATGGATCATGTAGCCATGGGAAAATATTCTTAATTAATTAATTAATTTAATAAACTGAAATAATAAAAAAAATGATGATGATATCAAACACATTTCACATTTATGTGATACCACAAAGTTAACTTCCATTTCTTACAACTCTTTTGGTTTTACCATCTTATTCAACCACTCCTTATAAATTCCTTTTTCCCTGTCTGAATATGTCTCTCCCCAGACTAAGCAAGATTCAAGAGACATAGAAATAATGCAGAAAAAAAAATTTACTTAAAAGACAGTGTAAGACTAATAAGAAGAAATTACAATGTAGCAGTTAGTTTACTCACATTGCCATTGTTCTAAAACTATCTCATTTTTTTCCTTCTATCTCAAAGTGTAAGTCTCCTTTCTCTTCTAAAGGTTGCAAATAAAGGAATACAAAGTGCATGAAGACTTATCCAGCTATCCATGACTCAGGGACAGCATTGTCTTTCGACAATGCAAAGGTAAAACTTCAGGGTCTTTCATGGAAGAAGGTCAAGCCCCAATGTCTACAGAATGCTGACACATCAGTGTTGAGAGGTAGCACAAATAGAGAGAGCTTACATTATTAGCAGCAGAAACATAACAAAGTTGAAACCTAGGGCTGAAAAGTTTAAGGAAAAATCCTGATAGCGACAGCAGAAGCTACACTCCTGAAATCTAACACCAAGTGAGCAGAAAAAGTTTGAGTTTAATGTGACCTTATCCAGACTCTACCTCTTGAAATCCACTTTTCTCCTTGTCTTCCCAATTTCTCTCCTTTTCCTTGCTGCATTTCATCTTAGGACACAAGCCCTACCTACCCTCTCACCAAGTATGTGATAACTACTCCCAAATAGTCAACCTACATTAGGGTAGCATCATTACCTACTATACAGGCTTCTGGAACTCCTCATTCCTCATTCCTCATTCCTCATTACTTCTGTAATGAAGTAAAATTTACAATGCCCTGCCCTTAAAAACGATCCTATGAGGCCAGTAATGCCAAGTGTTATATTTCCAGCTTTAAAGATGAGAAAACCAAGAACAAGAAAAGAAAAGTAATTTGCCCATGGGTTATAGCTAAGGAATGCCATTTTACAGATAAGGAAACTGTGACAGAGACTGGCACTAGAGAAAAGGTTCCAGGTTGAAGAGTATGTGAAATTGATCATCTCGATTGGGGAGGGCCTCCAGGAGTGGAATCCGGAGGAGGAGAAGACTCTGGCTGGGAGTGCAGCAAGGGTATTTTGGTCTTGAGAAGCTGAAGAGAGAAGTTGGGAAAAATACTTTCTCCTGAGGGTTACCCATTTTTCCTGCTGGTGACTGGAAATCTTTCCCCCGAACACTTCCCAATTGAAGGGACTTCTGAAGAGAGACCTGAGCTCCTGTTGCCTGGGGGTGAGTCAACCTGACTTTCTCTCAGGGGGATTAGGCTGCCAAGGCCTGAGTTCCCCTCAAACTCGAGAAGGGAGAGGAAAGGGTTGAGAAACAGGGACCCCCTTTCCCCAGTTTCCTTTTCCCATTCTTCCCTGCCTTTTATTCCTTTTGTATTACCTGATTGAGTTGACATTAAAAGTTATCTGTTCCTCAAGCTGAGTGTGAGTGAACAGATCAAGAGGAGACCCTTTGGTCTCGAGTAGTGAAGGGGGTACAAGAGGGACAAGAGAGAATTGGGGAGAGCAGCTTTAGCTAAGGAGGGGAGGCAGAAGGGAGAAAATCTTCAAATCCCCTCTTTTCTCTCTGAGCCAACTCATTATATTCTGCTGTCTCCCCTGAACCCTGCTTTGAGAAGGGGGTTCTCCTCTCTTTCCCCCTCTTTATACTGAAAGTCCAAAATTCCCTCGGGATACAAACTTCCCTCTTTTATCTTTCTATAATACAGCCCAGAAAGATTAACTTTGTTGTTGTTTGGTCATTCGGCAGTTAGGTACAATTCTGGGTGATCTTATTTGGAGTTTTCTTGGGAAAGATACTGGAATCATTTGCCATTTCCTTCTCCAATTCATTTTACAGAAGAGGAAAAAAACCAAAACAAACAGGGTTAAGTGGCTTGCCCAGATCATACAATTAGGTATGGTTGTAAAGCCAAATTTGAACACAGAAAGATGTCTTCTTTTTTTTTCAATTAATCAATATTTGTTTGTTGCTTTAAAATCCCAGGTATCTCCTTCCATTCCTCCCCTCACTAGAGAAGGCCTCACTTAAAAAAAAAGATCTATATGTATATCAATCTGTGTCTTGCTTGTTTCTAGTCATCAGTTGTAACCGTAAAAATGTGGGTTTCCAAAACTGTGAATTGTCAAAACTGTAAAGGTTTCAGCCAAACTGTAAAGATAATTTTTAGTGTCTTGATTTAAAATCTAAAATTAAGTGGTCACCATGGGGAAATTCCCAAATATGAAAATACCCAAGTCAGCTGGGTTTTATGGAGATTTTAATTAATATAAATGAAGGAATTAAGGGAAGGAGAGAGAGAGAGAGAGAGAGAGAGAAAGATTAAATAGTAGAAAGGGCCTAGGCCAAGTGACCTAGGCCTGAGCCTAAGGGAGAGTCAGTCTTTATCACTCACCCCAAGATCATCTTCAAGCAAACCCTCTAAACTCCAACTCCAACTAACTTCCAATCCAAAAACTATAAGTCCCTTCCTTTTAAAGAAATTTTCTCTTATCTTATGTCACCTCCTCTAAATTTTCAGGTCTACCAATCACAATAGACACCTTTTCCCAGGACTGCCCATTCTTAGTTCTCATCTTCTTTGGTTCTCACCTTCTCTGGTTAGATTAAATCTACTGAGA
This sequence comes from Monodelphis domestica, assembly GCF_027887165.1. Taxonomy (NCBI): domain Eukaryota; kingdom Metazoa; phylum Chordata; class Mammalia; order Didelphimorphia; family Didelphidae; genus Monodelphis; species Monodelphis domestica. The sequence goes on from NC_077229.1 coordinate 253,826,539, forward strand.
ACTTCACACCTCTTTTGTTAAACTTGCCTTTTGTAAGTTGCTTGACCTTTTAGGTACTAATTTAACCTTTATAGGTATTTAGCACCTTTTTTGTATTAGATCTAAAAATAGACCTAGCTTAAGGTTCTAGCTTTACTATAAGTGCGAGTTAGGGAGTTTTCATTGTTCAAGCAGGAGTTTACAACTTTATCTTCCCCTAAGGCACTGTCTGAGCAGGATGGAGTAATTTAAAAAGTTCTCAATACATTACTGATCAAGTACCTCCATTGTTACAATAGGGGAAAAACTTAACCAAATCTTCTCAGGTACAGTCTGAGCATTTTTAAGATTCACAATTTCTTTCGGGCACTTTTTTGGATGAAGATGATGAGCCTTCCAGACTCCAGGCTCAACACTCTCTCCACTGTGCCACCTAGCTGCTGAACTAGTAAGTGTCAGAAAAAGGATTTGATCATATCTCACTGACTGCAAGTTCATCTCTCTCCAATATGCTGTACCACTCCTTAAAATCTCACTTTTTAAAATAATCAACTAGTCGAGGTAGGGTTTCTGTGTATGCCTATGTAGTTGTTTGTTTTGTTTTGTTTCCTTTCAGAAGAATCTTATCTCAGAAAGGCATATTACATATGGACCATTACAGTGACTGCTGTAGACATACTCTCAGGATAAATCCTCCTTTATAATCCAATGGAATAGGAAGTTCTGGTGGTGGTGGTTACTTGTAAAGAACCCAAATTTCCATCACCCCCAGTGTATTTTCTTTAAGACCTGGGAAAAGAACAAATGGGTAATTCTCAAACTATGCTATTTGTTCTCATGTTTACTAATTATTTCTGGATTTTCCTTCTGATTCCTGCTTTCAGTCTTGAAAAACTTTCAGTCCCCAAATATTAATGCCTCATTTTTTGTTTCCTTATGCTAACTCTAGTAACTTCTAAAAACAGTAATCACTATTCTCTTTATGCCTGTACACACCCTCGAAGCATCTCACAAATGATTCAGCATGACCAAAAAACGGAGGAAGAAGTTTTCCTCCTTCCAGAGCCAGTATCTGGGCTATTTTCCAGTAATATTTTCTTGCCTGAGGAAACTCTGCCAGAACCCTTTGTACAAACATTAAGTAAGAATTGTGAAACTCAATTCTTTGTACTAGCAATTGACTTTCTATAGGTAATTATCTCTATCTTTCAATGAGGATTACACAGACCTCACCATTGCTGTTAAGCATTCCCACACCTACATCATAATACATAGTGCTTATGCCAAAAGCAATTCTGAGGAGCTTATCCCAACTACCACTGGGTAAGGCAAGGGTAAAGAGGTCTTAGTGTACATGCAGTCCATCCCACTCCTTCTTAGTATACATGCAGTTTACCCCATTCCTTCTCTATCACTGACTCATTTTCCCCCATCCTTACTTTTTTGCCTCAAGCAGAATCCTTCATGTTTTGAAAGTTTAGGAGAGTATAAATAACATCCTGAGAAGAGAGTTACATCAACATGAACTGAGACCAAAGGGCATATGCGGATATCATTCTTCTTGTGTTAATAAAAGAAAATAAGGGATAAAATTTTTAGGAAGGAAATCGAGGCAAGTAAGTTTAGTATAACTATCCAAAAGCAATCCTAAAAGAATAGTCATATATAACAAGGTAGAAAATGAAAGTGGTAAAAATAATTAATCCAAATATCACAAAAATGGCATTTAAAGCAAAGAGTGAAGTTGTCTATATAAACTAATATTTACTAAGTGTTTGTTCTCTATACAAATAAGGCAGGGAGGACATAAAGTGTCCTACCTGTCCATTTCCATACCAAATTGCGGAGATGCATTAATTCATTTCAGTACTGTAGATTAAATAATACAAGATTTCAATTCAATTGAACAAGTATTTATTTAACATGTACTATGTGGAAGGCAGTTGAATTCTTTCTCCTTTCAACTAAGGTAGAGGAATATCGTCTTGTCTCTCTCTTATTAACACTTTCACATTCTATTCAACTTTGTGGTATTTTGGATGTTGTACTATGCTTATATTCGTCTGTAGGCTGCATGAGAGCAAACACCAGTTCTTATTCCACTTTGAAACTCCCACATTTTCTTAGTACCTTGAACAAGGGAGACAATGGATCAAATTGAAATCCTGTATTGTTTAATCTATAACACCAAAACACATTTATGCAAATCTCCAATTTGGTATGGAAATGGCCAGGTAGGACACTTTATGCCCTCCCCTGCCTTATTTTTATGGTGAACAAGCACTTAGCAAATATTAGTTTGCTGAAACAGCCAGAGGGCAAAATAAAAATTTAAAGCATCTACTTGTATTCTCCAGGTGTATATACTCCCATACTGTGAAGGAACTATAATAAAAGATCTGTCATATTGGGAAAACTTATTGGAGGATATATTATACAAGATCCACATTCATACATGAATGGGTTATCATGTGTAGGAAGTGCTTACATTATGAGAATAAGCCTCGAAAGTCATCCTGTCTACATGCATCTATGTGTTTGGTATTATTTCCTTCCTCTCCCTAAAATAAATTTCCTTGAAATTCCTTCAGACTAATATTATTTGTTATTAATTCATTACTAATTTGCATCAAGCCAAAAATCTTGGAACAATTTAAGATATTAAGCTCCTAGGGAGGAAACAAGAATAAATCTGATGACATTTTTTTATTACCTGGGATCAAAGAATCTAAAGCTGGAAAGGACTAAAGCCCATCATTTTTTCAACTCAATACATGGAGGAATAGACAAGAGACACTATTTGCCTAATGTCAATCTTTTGGCAAGGAGCAGATTAAATATTCGACAAGACTTTGATTCCAAATCATGATTAAGAGCCATCCCTAATAGATTAGTAATCAAAGGGTTAGAACAGGAAATGTTCAAAGGAAGAAATGAATGTTTCAACAATGATAAGAGGAAATACTCTAAATCACTAATAACTAGATAAATGCACATTAAAGTAACTTTGAGGTTCTATCTCATATGTATTAAACTAAGAGAGATGACAAATGGGAAAATGTTGGAAGGGCTAAAAGAATACAGGGACCCAGTGTAATGTTGGTGGAGTTGTTCATTGGTCCAGACATTCTAAAGAGAAATTTAGAATTATATCCCCAAAGTTACTAAATTGTACTCAACCAGTACTAGATTTGTACCTCAAAGAAATGAAGAAAAGACACAATTCAGAAGAACTCATGACCAAAAAAGCATACTATCTATCTCCAGATGAACTCTAACCAAAAATTGAAGTATACATTTCCACTTTATTTTTCTTGCTTTTTCACTCCCTGACTAATATGGGGATTTGTCTTGCATAATTTCGCACATATAATTGAGATCATATTTCTTGCCTTCTCAATAGTTTGGGAGGGGTTACTGGAAGGAGAAAGGATTTGGAAAGAAAGAAAGAGAGAAAGAGAGAAAGAGAGAAAGAGAGAAAGAGAGAAAGAGAGAAAGAGAAGAGAGAAAGAGAGAAAGAGAGAAAGAGAGAAAGAGAGAAAGAGAGAAAGAGAGAAAGAGAAGAAAGAAAGAAAGAAAGAAAGAAAGAAAGAAAGAAAGAAAGAAAGAAAGAAAGAAAGAAAGAAAGAAAGAAAGAAAGAAAGAAAGAAAGAAAGAAAGAAAGAAAGAAAGAAAGAAAGAAAGAAAGAAAGAAAGAAAGAAAGAAAGAAAGAAAGAAAGAAAGAAAGAAAGAAAGAAAGAGAGAGAGAGAGAAAGAAAGAGAGGAAGGAAGGAAGGAAGGAAGGAAGGAAGGAAGGAAGGAAGGAAGGAAGGAAGGAAGGAAGGAAGGAAGGAAGGAAGGAAGGAAGGAAGGAAGGAAGGAAGGAAGGAAGGAAGGAAGGAAAGAAGGAAGGGGAAACAGTACAGATCTCACAGGATGGAGTAAATATAGTGATAGCCAAACAGCAAAAGGAATCCAGGCAACTGCAATCTGGCCATGCTATGCTGACTATGAATATGTCAGGACCAAAACCAGAGATAGGTTCAGTTCAGCTCCAGAGACAATAAAGCAAGCAAAGAGTTTTCTAATACAGGAGACAGAAGCAGACCATGAGGCTAAATATGGCCATGTCTTTCCTGGAATTCCCCAATTCACTTGTACAACTACTACTACAAAATTTCCTAATTAGTGTGGTAAGTTTTACTAATGCATGTGATTGGGGCAGAGAGCAGTAACTAGCACTACTCCACTGCTCACTAAATCAATTCTGAATCCCACTTCGGTTCATTATAAACTTGCAATAAGTAAACTTTGTAGTTAAATATTTATTAGAAATTTCTTCTTGAAAGTATATGAGAATGAAGTAAGGGGGTGAAGGGGATGAATAGAATGAATAATCCAATCAAGAGAACTTCATAAAATTTTATAAAACATAGGTAATCCTATAATCTTGTAGGTATTATAAAATGATTATTTCCCCTTCTGTGATGGTTATGTTTTAATGGTAACTTCTCAGTTGCTAGTAGCTAGCTAAGAATAAGCTTCCGTCTTTCTTGGTGTTTGTCTTCGAACAAATCCAAGAAGTTTTCAACTTTCAGAACTATGACAGCACATTGTTCGATCAGCTATCAGTCAGAGTATTCCAGGCTGGGTCAGGTAAACATGACTCCAAAGCCTGGACCTTACATTAAGAAAATTGAATGATGCTAGCAATGTTTTATACAAATAGTACACACAAGAAGTTTCACAGACAGTTGTGCATTCAATTAAGTTTCAGATACAAGAGAGTAGGCATTAATTCTCTTCCATTTGTGGTAATTTTGTACTGACAATGAACACTAAGAAAACAGAGGTTCTCCACCAGTTGGCATCACACTATCCATACCTAGAACCATCAGTTACAGAAAATGAAGACATTTTAAATGCTGTGGGTGAATTCATTTACCTTGGCAGTACACTTTCTAAGGATGTACATTTAGATAACAAAGTTGAGGCATGAATTGCCAGAGGCAGCTCAATGTTTGGGAGGCTCCAAAGGAAAATATGAGAGAGAAGAGGTATTAAGCTGCCTTAATATAGGTCTACAAAGCTTCCTAATTATATGCCTATGAACCCAGGACAAAATACCAGTGCCTTGACAGGAAATTAAATCATTTCCTTTTGAATTATTTTCAGAAAATTCTGACGATCAATCTGCAAGAAAAGGTACCAGACACAGATCCTTTCTCTAACTGAACTGCCAGTCATTCAAACTCTACTGCCAAGAGTGCAACTCTGCTGGGTTGGCCATGTTGTTCCCAAGTCAAACATATATATTTGCCTAAAAAACTATTTTATGGAGAACTCACACAAGGCAAATCTTCCCCAAAAGGTCAGAAGAAATGATACAAGGACATTCATAAGGTCTCTCAGAAGAATTTTGCTATCAACTGTGAGATATGGGAGACCCTGGTACAAGACTGTCTACCATGGCATGGCTATATCAAAGAAGACTCTGTGCAATGTGAACAAAGCAGAATTGCAGTAGCTCAAAAGAAATATGAGCTGCGCAAATATAGGGACATCTCCATCCCAGATGTTCAGATGGGCTCTTTGTGCCCAACTTGTGATAGAGATTTCTGAGCTCCTGTTAGTCTGATCAGTCACAGTCAGACATACTGTGTCCCCTGACCCTGACATAGTAATGTCATTTTGGTTCTCCTTGAGTATGAAAGACAACCAAACAAACAAACCACAGACTCAATGTCTGTCTTATCTTGTAGATAAGAAGCATATAAACTGGCAAAAAGCTGATCTGAATGTCTGAGTTGCGTTGCAAGTATATTTTAAAGAGTAACACACTATTTGGGATGGTCTCTAGCAAAATAAGGCCCACAGGGAAAAAAAAGAATTAAACTAGGCTCTTTAGGGTCTCTGCCCTTAAAGATCTGCCTCTTCCTCTCCCATCAGTACCCATCAGTTCTAGTTCAGAAGGATGTTTCTTTCTTGCTGCCACTGTTTGTCCAAACTGATTAGGGAGAAAGCATACACATAGTCCCTGAAATATGTATTGGATAATATGAATATTCATGTGACCCAGCCTTAAAGAACTAAAGTAGATTGGCACACAGCTTTTTAACACACGCACAAGTCCTGGTGGGACCTTCTCTTAGCTAGTCATGAAGAGGAAAACACCAAAAGTGAAAAAAAGCATCAGAATATTTCCAACCAAGGAACAGATGACACAAAGCTGAAGTAGGTGACTTACTTAAAAACGTATGTGACTGCTACATTCCACATCATGGACAAAATCACTGTTACATGAAAAAATGATAATAAGTCTGGCCTAGTGTTTGATGTCCTCATGGGAATTATGGAGATCAGCAATTAGCCCAGACATCAGATTTCAGGTGATGATTAAATTACCAACTATTTCTATCAATGAAACAGATAATAATAATAGGCAGCATTTATAAAGAACTTTGAGTTTGCAAAATGCATTGCCTATATTATCTCATTTTATTCTCACAACAACCCAGGGAAGTAGGTGGTATCCACACTTTACCAGTGAGGATACTGAGGCCGAAGTTAAATGACTTGCCTAGGATCACATAGCTAGTAAGTGACTGAGGTCAAATTTGAACACAGGTCTTCTGTCAGGTTCAGTCTATCCTGTTTTTCTGAAATGCCTTTAGGAAATGTCTTCCATATCCATAAGGAAGACTTCTTTGTTCTATGAGGTAATCAATGCCATATTCTGAAATTAATTTCCTCATTCTCAAAGAAGGTGGTCCTCTAAACAATGCCAAATATTGTGGGATAGGCAGAAATTGGTTACTATGGTGAATGTGCAGGATAAGCAGGGTGCCATTGTAGCTTGTGCCCTCATCATCCTTGACAAAGCATGGTATACAGCTGCATTCAAAAAAATTCTTTTCTAGATTTCCTTTCCCTGCCTGCTCTTAAATGGTTTCTCTTTCCTTACAGAAATACAGCTATCTGCCTTTACTGAAATAAAGCTCAAACTTTAGGGAAAATGGGGTATTCAGGAGAGTAAACAGGTCATTTGATCATTACCACTTTATCTACCGAAAGGTGCATCTCTTGCATAGACATATTGCTAGACTCAAAGTTAAGAAGACCTAAAATGAAATCCATGCTCAGATATTTGCTAACTGTGTCACTTTGAGCAAATTATTTAACTTCCATATGTCTCAGTTTCCTCAACTGGGAAATGGAAATAATAATAGCTCCTCCCTGACAGGCTTGTTCTGAGGATCAAATAAGATACCAGTTCTAAGTTCTTAGCAAAGTGCCAAACAATAACATGTGCTTAATAAATATGTATTCCCTTATTTCCCCTCCATGTCAATTTTAACCACAATACCAGTCTTTCTTCGGTGGATTTCAGACTAGTTTGGATAGATTTCAGTATTTGGGAGAAAATGTGTTCTTGGGACAAATGAGCCAGGGCCACTCCTTTTTGTAATGACTTAAAATAGCAGAAGCTCATATGAAACTAGCTAAATATTCCAGTCAAAAGAGTCCACTGGCAAGGAGTGATATTCTTTGACCCCACTGGACCAAAAGGCTGAAAATCAGACATACAGCATTCAGTGCAAGTATAGTTTTCCCTCTTGGTATTCCTTTTATTCCACAGTTTTCTCTAGTTCTGTTTTTGCCAAGACAAATTGAACTATTGTCTCATGCCAGATGCCAAAGGAAGTCATGGCTACAATGACCAGTCCATCCAAAAAATGTTGCATGAAAGTTGGGTCCTCTTCTATGTGAGCCTTTAGAGTATCTGTCTAATATCTCCCTTTGGAGAACTTTAACATATATGTGAATATGTACATATAAATATATATAAACCATTCCAAGGAATCTGACCCCCATAAAAATTGTGAATCTTGACAGATGTTTGTCATTCATCCTCACTTGGAATTATCTACGCATCCAACTTCCATTTATCAAAGAGAGGATTCACATTCTGTTATGTTTGGGACTCACTAACCCCCAAGGTCCTTTCGATATCTGCAATTCTGTGGTTCTGTGATGCAACCAGTGTCTCAGACTTACTACATAACTCACAGCATAAATGTTATAATATTCCATCTACTTACATACCAAAATAGGGAATAAAGAAAAGATTGTCAAACACATTTCTAAATATAGAATGTTCCTAAATTAGGAGAAATCTTCATCCCTGTAAAAATTAAATTACATCTCTAATAATAAAAATATTATATTTTATGAGATTTATTAAGGATCATTAGAAATCAAGGAATAAAGAAGATGTAAAATAAAAACCATGTGCCCATGGATGATTAGCCCATTTAAAATCCCCGCACTTAGCTTACCACTATACTTGCTACATCATTGCAAAGGAAGAGAAGACAGGGAGGTGTTACTGTAGGTTAAATACCAATTGTGATCTCGCCAATGTGGAGACTCAGGAGAGATTATAGGGAATTATGGGAAATACCAAGGACTTCTGGAGAACAAAGCCTAGGGTTCAAAATCTCCATTGATACATTTCCCTCTGAGAACCAAGGAAGACTAGTCTCTCCTATGGGTCTTGTAAACATAACAACTTTGAAATTACAATAATTTGAGAATAAAAGAAAAAGAGAACAAAACCAATAATTGCTATGTGCATTGACATAGGCACATTGACAAAAAGCCAGTTAGGGGGCAGTTCCCTTCAGCATAAAAGTATATATACAAAACAAATGCATTCAAAACCCACACAGTTCAAATCACCACATACCAAAGTTCACTCTGGATCTTCTGGTGCAGCTTGTGGTCTGTGGAGGCATCTTCATGGTGCCTTCTCCAAACAGTTAAATTTCTGGATTCAGAGAGGTATCAAGTTTCTTAACCTAAAATTACTCTCAAAAGGAATTTAAACTTTGCAATTTAAAATGATAATAATTATACATTCCCCCTTGAAGAGGGTGATTGAAAAACACAGGGATCACTTAGGGATGCTTGGCTAAGTTATGATGTATATAAATCAATTGGCAAGAAAAATAAAAAACATCAAAAATCCAAATAAAAAAGATAATTTCTGGATGAAATATAGACTATCAAAGTCATATGTTTAAAATCCTAAGTAAAGAAAAAATAAATCTATAACAGGTTCTTGAATCAGGGCCCAATTAAAATGATATAAACATTTACCCCAATCAGTAGCCAGGACTACAGAAAGTTTGCCACACTCTGAAAGACAGAATAGGGACTAGATTTTTAAGAGCCAGGTAGGAGCCAAATTTGAGATACTTGGTAGAATGTGGAACAAGGAAGACTTGCCTTTAACACATGTTAAATAGCCACAATCTCGAACCCCAAACATGTTCAAGTCCTCTTGTCTTGGCTCAAAATTACATCAATCCCACCAGGTTTGGTTGGTCTCTTTGACCTTGTGCTCTATTGGCACTATGCAATTTAGCTTTGTGCTTCTGTGGCACTGTGCAATGGCTCTTTTTGTATTCTCTTGTCCTGGAATCAGACAAAATCATTAAGCAAAGTCCCATAATTTTTTTAAACAATCAGTGGCATTATTTTTATAGTCTCAAGCTTTGGGGGCATGCATTAACATATAGCAAATGTATTTTAAATTTATGTTACTACAAAATCAAAAAGTTAAAGAAAATCTTAATACTGGTGACATGTGCTTCAAATATAAAAATGAGAGAAAAAATAAAACTGAAATAGTAGAATGCACATGCAAGAAGAATTTAATAATAAAAGAGTTTTTAAAATAAAATATATATTTATATATAGCTTATAATCATTGACACACTGTGTCAGCTAAGGAAATGTAGAATACAAAGATTTTTCACCAAAAATGAGATCCATTTCCTCTTCATACCTGGTCAAGATCCACTGTGAGTACAATTAAATGATTTTCACAAAGTAACAGTTTTTTACAAAGAATAGTAGCACAACAGGTAATGCACATTCAAAAAGTATCAATATCCTCAAAGTTATAATAGCTCATTTAATGACAATAGCAAACAAACCCACTATCATTTTACATGAGTCTGCTGTATGACATTTAAAGAAAATGGATACTTGTCACAAGTTTTTCAGGTGTAGCAATGTTTCAACCTTGGCAAACATATTTTTAAACAAAGTAAAACTTATTTGGATCTAGAACATCATCAAGATATCTAGATTGTTCTGGTGGAAGTAAAGTGAGCTAAAGAGTTATAAATGAGAGATGCTCCTTGTTTTGGGAGCCATTCGGGGGTCCCATGCCCTGGGATTAACTCCCCAGCTCCTTTGGTATGAGACTGCGATGTCCCATCCATTCACATTTTTATAAATGTGTGAGGTAGGGATTATAATTGTAATTCACTTCAGCTACTAAAATGGACCTTACTTCCTGTTAGAGGCAGGCAAAATGATCAAAGTTGTTGAAAAAAATCTAAAAAACATGTCTAAAAACCCCTTAAAATCAATTTGATATATTTAACTCTTTAAATTTTCCAAAGGTTGTTATACAATTTTAACCAGTTTTGATGAAGTTTATCCATCCTTTAAGTGACAATTTACAAAGTCAAAATAGAAAAAAAAGGCTGTTTTTTTAAAATATGGGCTTATTCAATAATATTTGTTCAGTGTAGTTATAGGGGGAAACCAACAGAATATAATAGTAGTTAAAACCCAATACATTAAAATGATTCAGTGTAACAGAATTGTATTGAATACATTAATATATGAACTTAAAACCAACAAAATTAAATCTTAAATAAAGCAATCAGAAAATGCAATAAAATAGAGATTTTTAAAAACATTGAAATCTGAAAAGATTTAAAAATATAACCTCCAGGCTCTTTAAAGTTCGGGGGGCTTTTGTTTTTGTTTTTGTTTTTTTTTTTTATCCATTGAAAATCCTTTTGTCAATACTGTGGAATTTCCCATAGCAAGGGTGATCATGGGTTTTAGGAATCTCAAATTGGTCAGGCCCAAATGGCAACGAGTTGCAGGGAGATGAATTTCTCCCCTGAATCTCAGGCAAGATAGGTAAAAGGATCAGTGCACTCAAAAAACATCCTTTGAAATAGACAATGCACTTCTCTCTCATAGAATATGCCATGCTTGTAATCAACTTCCTATTTGGAAAAGTCTTTTCCTTCTCCTTGTCCTCCCCCCAGGTCCCTAGCCATGTGGAGGCTAATCAGTGCCTAAGGAAAGAACACCCCAGTTTTTACCAGTTGGTGGAGAGTGGCAGCTACCAGCAGCCTTGGTCCTGGGGCTAGGCCTGGGGTTGGATGAGCAATCTGGCTCAGGGGCTGGAGATCAAGAGTAGAGTTGTTGGGTCCTGAGACTGGGGCTGAGGCTGGGGCCAGGCCGGGACCAGGTGAGTGATCTGGATCAAGAAGGTCAGGAGTGGTTGGCTGGAGGCAGGAGCAGGTATCAGGAGTGAGCTGAATCAGGAGAAGCAGCTTTGCGAGGGTGGGCAAAAAGCCTTGGCAGGTCTTAAAAAAAAAGTATCTAGGCTACCTTAAAAAAGATTGAGAAGTTCTCATCTGACTTATGGTTGCCAAAACTGTAAAAATTTAATTATATCTCTAATAATAAAAATATCATATTTCATGATATTTATTAAGGATCATTAGAAATCAAGGAATAAAGAAGATACAAAATAAAAACCACATGCCCATGGCTGTTATCCCATTTAAAATCCCTGCACTTAGCTTACCTCTATATTTGCTACATCATTGCAAAGGAAGAGAAGACAAGGAGGCATTACTGCTAGTTAAATACCAATTGTGATCTTGCCAACATGGATTATAGGAGAGATTATAGGGAATTATGGGAAATACCAAGGACTTCTGGAGATTGAAGTCTAGGGTTCAAAATCTCTATTTTTACATACCCCCTGTGATCCTATTGGGAAACCAGTTTCCCCAAAAGGATCATGGAAACATAATCAACTTAAAGATTGCAATAATTTGTAGATAAGAGTCTAGGGTTCAAAATCTCCATTTATACATCCCAAACTATTGCAAAAAGCTATGATTTGTTTCTAAGGTGGTGGGAAGTGGTGATAAATCTGCCAAGTTCATTGGTAAAGGAAATTTCCACTCCTAAAATTAACTGGGAACAAATTAGGAGCTTATGGACTTAGGGAGCTGCTGGAAGCACCAAGGTAAGTATCTAATCCATGATCACATAGGACTTGAACCCCAAGTCTATTGATTCCAAATTGTAATAGATAGTAATTCTGAGGGTGAATATTTGATTGATTCTGGATAACTAATGGATCAAGTTTTGCCAATCCTCCTCCGTATTTGCCTCCCTTATTTCTCCCCTTTTCAGACTTTCAGCTTCCCCTCCCCCTTCTTTCCCTTCTTGTCACTCAGTGTGAACTATACTTTAGGGGAAATACTCTTTTCTCTTCTTTAACTCAAGTAAGGGTTTATTGAGGAAGACAGGTTAGGAGGATATTGGGGAAATGGCAAACAGTCACTAGCAGGGACAGTCAGAGAGATGGGGGGACAACTGTCTTTCTTCTTTTTTCTTCTGCCAACCAGTCGGGTAACCTTCAACTTGATTAATTCAAGTCCAGAGACACTATTAGCTTCTTCACCACTATCAGCCACACCAGCCAAAGCCTCAGCTTCTTCTCCACCACTCTGTCAGAAGCCAAAAGCTTAGTCCATCACGCCTCTCAGCCCAGTTCAGCCTGGCTTGGCTCCAACTGTTTTTCCGGGTAACATTCCAAATGGAATGTTCCTTTTAACTGACAGATGATGTCCTTTGCATACATGTATATTCTCTCTTTTACAAAATCCAAGTCTCCACTTCACCATGCCACTTCATAGTTGCATTGATGAGGAACAGAAAATATATGAAGTACCAAATGATTTAGGATTTGCATAGGTTTTTCTGTAAAGACATCTTTTAGAAATCATGTACCAGCATTCCATTTAAATTCATCAGTTTTAGTAATTAAAAATTCATCAGAGATTTTATATTGTTTAAAATTATTTGTTAGTAAAGAGAAAGAAGAAAGTTGCCAGCCCAACTACCCAATAGTATAATTGCTGCATTGCTGCTACATTAGGTCCTAGATTCCCAACTAATCTGGCCCATTTTACAAGTGGCAGCAAAGGGGCCCAGCTTTGGGACATGATCCATAGTCAGGCCAGATAAATTAAGGCCAGCCAAGGAGTAGGCTTGAGTTCAGGGAGAAACTGGAGCCCAAAAGACAGAGTTCCCACTTATCCTGGCTATTATATCTTCCATGATGTTATATCTAGTTAGTTTTTGATTGGACAAGTTGGGTCACAAATTCTGATGTCCAGGCATGTAATTATACAGAGCTATCAGGTCAAAGACTGGGCAGGGTGACTTCTGTCAGCTCATACTGGAAGTAAAAAACAATACTATCACTCTTCATCCTTCATTCTTATGTGCCAACTATGACTTATATTTTATGTTAATTTCACACACTAGTAAAGCAATTGGGCAATAATCTAATGGTTTCGATTCATATTCCTAGATGTGTGTATATATATATATTTTTAAAATTTGCTTTTTTCTCCGTGGCAGATTGGGTTCTCATGAATTTCTCTTTCATATCTTCCTTATTCTTCTCTTTACTACTTACAAATATGTGTCTTAAGGGAATTTGTATTTATATATACCCATCTCTTTTAGAATAAAGAATGAAAAAACTTTATATTTTCCTCATAGATAACAATATTTAAAGTTGAATGAGTTTAGTTATAATATAATGTTCTTTTGGGTTGACCTTTATACTTAAAGTGGACCAAAATGACATCCCTGGTGATCTTTTTGTAACTTGGATTTAAGTGAGGCAAAATTACACAAAGTTAGCCTCACTCTCTTTTCCAGAGTCATTGATGTGCAGTGGCAAGACAAAAGTCAGGATGCCTTTGATGGCTTGGGATGCAGTAGCTGACCTTATAATCTTCAATACCTAACTAAACTCTATGTGTTCCACAACACCTGTTTCAGTCACTTTCATGCCATGAGAATTAATTGTTCTCTTCTGCCCCCTCTACCAAGGAAAGCCTTCACATGTCTAGGGTAGACACTCTTCTAACACAATGATAGGTTTAAGGTCAATCTTCAACCTGATTTAGCCTATCTTCTGAGACAGTTTATCAGGGTCTCTGTGCATTCTACAGCTTCTTGAAGTCACAGGTGGGTACCAGGTGGGCACCAAAGGAGGAAAGCTGCCCTCAAAAAGGGCTCCGCAAGCCTTCAAACCAGGTTTTCCCTGAACACCCTATATAACCCTATCCACACCATAGAATGTAATACCCAACAAAAAGATGTGTCCATATAGATTGTGTCTTTTGTGATTCCATTTTCCAATTCATTCTCTGGAGGTGGATATTCACAATTTATTATTTAAATATTAATACTATAACTGCATATAATGTTTTCTTGGTTCTACTCATTTCACTCATCATTACTTCATGTGGATCTTTCTAAGTTGTTTTTTTTAATTAACCTGCTCATTGTTTTTTATAATGTAGTGAGAATTCCATCACAATAATATATCACAATTTGTCCAACCATTCCCTAATTTATTAACATCCCCTCAATTTCCAGTTCTTTACCACCACAAATGGAGTTGCTATAAATATCTTGGAACATATAGATTCTTTTCCTTATTCCCTGATCTCCTTGGAAAAACTGACCCAACAATGGTATTGGTGTGCATAAGGTATATAAACTATTTATAATTCCCTAGGCATAATTCCAAATTGCTCTCCAAAATCTTTGAATCAGTTCACAATTCCACAAATGGTATATTACTGCCCCCATTTGTCCACATATTCTCCATCATTTGTCATTCTGTCCTTGTCTCATTTTAGCCACCTTTTTTTCATAATTTTTTGCACCAATCATTTATTTTCCCAACTTTTCTTCTAACACACTGATTTTTTTTTAATTTTAAAATAAAATTTAAGTTCTTTCAAGAATTCTTGCTTGGCTTGTAGCCAATGCACATTTTTCTTTGAGGCTTTGCTTTTAGTTGTTTTTAACTTCATTTTCTTCTTCTGCATTCATTTTGCTCTTCCCTGTCCCCAGAGTAACCTTTTGTCATCATTTGTGTGTGTGTGGTTTGCTCATTTTTCCATCCTATTTCTTGATTTGAGACTTTATGTTAATGTTGGGTTCCATTCTCAGATTTAGGCTTTATCATATTGCTGTTTTCAGAACTAATTCTAGGTGTTTGGAAAATGTTCAGTATCTCAAAGGTGGTGTGATCTGGGGAGAGGTGTGATAACTACTATCTTGGTCTATATTCTGGTCCTTACTGTAAAAATGGAGATTTGAACCCTGGACTTCAATCCCCAGAAGTCCTTGGCCACCTCCCAGAATGCTTTGTAACCTCACCTGAATTCCTACCTGGGCCGAGAACATTAATTGTATTTAAGCTGACTCTCCACCTACTTTGGGTCTCTCAGCTTCCACTTCTAGGGACACGCATCTCCCAAGATGTAGTGAGTGAAATTGAATGGACCTTTCGGCCCTCCTAGCCACATGCTTTCTATATTCATATTTTCTTTATTTCTTAATCTTTAATAAACCTCTAAAAATATAATACTTTTAGCCAAATTTTACCAAATTTTAATCTTAACATTACCAAATTTTAATCTTAACATTACCCAGGAAGGACCCCTGATCCTATGGGATTCAATAAATACCATTGCTCAGGACACTTGTTCCCTTGGTACTTGGTAGAAATAATACTGTACCACAGGGTCTCTGAACTGTTGGGACCAGAAGTGATACTGTCTCTTAGGGTTTCCACTCCCTCTTAATCAAAAGTTACTTCTCTCTGCTTTATATCCATAAGTCTATATAGACAATGGAATTCTCAATATCTGGTCCTGTATCCAAGTGCTTGCAGAGGTGTCCCCTGTCATCTCTTTCTGACCAGTTGCCAAGTCCCTTTACCAAATCTTTGTAATAAGGGATTATTTAAGAAGAAATGATAATTTAAGATCAGATCTGCCAATATCCTCCCTTCCTCCCTCCTACCTCCCTTTATACTCCCTGTTTACCTCCCTCCTTGTTCCTCCTCCCTCCCTCCCTCCCTCTCCAGTTGCTTCTTCTGTTGGTCTCTCTAAATCAACTCAGAGTGAGTATTATGGTGTATCAAATAAATTACTCCTCTCTCTTCTCTAAGATTAAGTAAGGGTTTTATTGGGAGAAAGGAAAAAATAAGAAAATGTATGGAAAGAGGGTTTGGAGTTTCCCTAATGTTAGAATAATTCCTAGGTTGGAGAATGGTGGAATATAGTTCAGATATGGGAAAACTGGTTAACAGGTCTGGAAATTCAGTCACTATAGCGCAGCATAGAAATCAGAGAGAGCTGGACTTTTGTCCTTCTTTCTTTCTGTCCCCAAGTCAAGAGACTCTTCTTCCTTTCTGACTCCAAGGCAAAGAGAATAAGATTTCAGTTTGTCTCTTCCTTTCTCAACAGTCTTTTCTGGTCATCATTCCAATTAGAATGTTCTCCTTAAGTGACAGTTCAGCAACCCCAGCTTCTCCAGCTCTGTTACAGTCGTTTCCCATTTTATCTCTTCCACAACATTACATCTTCCAAAAGCTACTCATGCTTCTTTCACTACCCACCGCCTAGTCCCCCCAAACTCCTTGGGAAAAAAAAAAGCTATGTGCATTCATTGCTTCCATTCTCTTCTCTCATTTCTTTCTAAACTCTCTGCAATTCAACTTCTTAACTCAACTGAAATTACCTATCCAAAGTTATGTTGTAATAGCCACATCTAATGACATTTTCTCAATCCCTATATTTCTTATGGAATGTAATACTATTGACTACCTTCTATTACCTAAGGATATTCTCTTTCTCTGGGTTTTGATATCTGTTTCTTTTGGTTTTCCTGCATATCCAACTATACGTTCTGTCTTTTTATTCCCCTAGATATCATTCATACCCTGTTCCCTAATTGTGGGAGTACATCTAAGCCTTTATCTTGGATCTTATTTTCTTCTCTATCTGTTCTCACCAGTGACTTCATCATCTCCCAAGGATTCAATTATCATCTCTACAAAGATGACTCCTATATATCATACTTATCTATATTTCAGTCTTATACCTCTCTACAGTTCTGGTCACACATTCCCAACTGCCTACTGAATATTTCATATAGGGTATTCTGTATGCATTTCAGATTCCCCATATCCAAATTATAGCCCATTATCTTTCAACCAAAACCCACCATTTCTTCTAAACTTCTATTATTATTAGATGCTAATCATGCAGTTTCATGGCTAATGTATTGCTTTTTATCCATCCCTGTCTTTCACCTCACAAATACAATCATTTTCCAACTCCCTCCTTTTACATGATGCCTTTCCTAGCTCTTAGCTGTTATTGCTTTCTTCTGTATAGTTACCTTTTATCCATACATGTTTCGCATATACCTATATATGTTCATGGGCACCTAGGTGAAACAATGGATAGAATTTTGGACCTGGAGTTAAGAAGGCCTGAGTACAAGTTTGGCCTCAGACATTAAATAGCTGTGTGACCTTGGGCATCACTTAACCCCAATTGCTTCAGTTTCCTCATCTCTAAAATTAGGTGAAGAAGGAACTGGCAAACCAGCCCAGTGTCTTTGCCAAGAAGACCCGAAATGGGGTCATGAAGGGTCAGACACAACTGAAACAATTGAACCAATATATGCATGTTTCCCACAAAAAGTAAGCTCCTTAAAAGCAGTGTCCTTCTCTCTTTTGTCTTTGTATTCTCAGTGTCTAACAAAGAATAGGTGACAAATTAATATTTGCTTAATTGATGATCACCATAATCAATCTTTCTTCTCAAATTGATCTTCTAATATTTATGAACATGCTGGCCTCTCAAAAGTATCATTGTAGATCTCTCCTCTCCTTCTTTGCTGAATTTCTCAAAGTGTAATCTGCATTTACCAACTCTACTTCTTTACTACCCACTCACTCTGGGATTCCCTGATGGCTTCTCCCCTACCAATATACTGAAGCAAATGTCTCCAAGATCACTAATATCCTACATCTTGACAAGTCCAAAAGCCACTAATTGGACCTTACTTGACATTTTCATAGCTTTTGTCACTTTTGCCTTTTTCCTCTGGATATTCCTTCTTATTCTAGGTCTCATAATATCACTTTTTCATAATATCACATTTTCTGGTTCTACTCTTGTATATTGGATGATTCCCGTGTTCTTCACAGGTTCATCTTTCTTCTCTAATTCCTAATATTGAACATTCCCCCAGGTTCTGTTTTGGCCTTCTTTTCTCTTCCTAAACTCTCCCATGACAATCTCATCTACTTCCATGACTGCCACTATCATTTCTGCACAATGGTATATATGGTACTCAAGTCTATATAGCCACCAAAAATATCTTCCCAATGTTCTAATATTGTTCCTCCAACTGCCTAATGGACATTCCTATTAGATGCCCCACTAATATCTCAAGCTCAACACACCCCAAAATGAATTCGACATCTTCCCTAAACTTTCCCCTCATCCCAGTTTCTCTATTTTGGTCAACATTATCTTGCTCCTAATCATCCAGACTTAAAACATGTCTTTGGATTTTCTCTCTTGCTTAGTATTACTCTAAACTAATAATGTGCTAAATCTCAAAGATTATATCTACAATATCTCACAAATCTATCCATTCAGACTTTTTATCAGCTCTCAATAGGCTGCCAAAATAAACAATAACTCTTCAAGTATCCAGTATCTACCCTCTCCAATTCACCTTTCACACATCTGCCAAAATGATGTTCCTAATGTACATATATAATATTATTCTTCTAATTGAAAAATCTCAATAATTACCTACTACCCATAACAGTGATGGCAAATCTATGGCACAGGTGCCAAAGATGGCTTGCAGAGGACTCTCTCTGGGCACATGGCCACCCTCCCCTCAACAGAGTTTGTTACTAGAAAGGCAGAAGAATTTGAGCAAAGCTGCTCCCCTTCTCCACCACACCTGAAGACATTTTTTCACATCCCCTGCCCCCCTGTCCAGCAGCCCAATAGGAGCACACAGCAGGTAAGGTGGGTAGTTCACAGGAGGCAGAACTGGAGGGGAGCAGAGTTCTTGGGTCACTCCCCCTCCCCTCTTTATGCTTGTTGAGGACATCCCTTCACCCACCCCTCCTCCCAGTAACCCAATGGGAGTGCTTCCTCTCTCCCCTGTGTGGGGTAATGGGAGCTACAAGGTGTTCCTGGCATTCAGTGGAGGGTAGGAGTATGGCACAAAGTCTGGGAGGGAAGCAGGAATGGCACTTGCTCTTCGGGGTGGAATGGGAGTGGTACCTGGCATTCTATCTCTAAAAGTTTCACTATCACTGATGTATAGGACAAAATACAAATTCCTTGGCCTATCATTTAAAGCCTTCCACAACTTTGGTACCAACTTACCTTTCCAGTCCTAGTTCATATTACTTTCCCCATTTGTTTACTCTCCTACAAAATACTAGTTGTTTCATAATCCTATCCTGGACCCCCCTCCTTCCACATATTTTGAGGTCATTATAATGGGAATGTATTCTCGGCATATCTTTGTTAAAATTCCTGTTTCCCTTTCTTGAAAGCCTTTGCTCACCTTGTCAATGATTAATTATGGCCTCTCCTAAGAAACATAAATGGTGGTATCTCAAAAGCCTTAGTCCTAAGTTTAAATAACTTCAGAAGTATAAATGTTATAAATTTATTAAAATATTATTGAAAAGTTCAATTGTGCACATTTCTTCACACTTTTGGAAATTTTGTGAATTTCATGTAACATTTTTTTTCTAAGACAGGGTGCCCTGTCAGGCATCTGGTTTCCACATGGCACTTCCTCAGACTAGTGGATCAAAAGAGGAGTTCTTCTTGCTTAGGAATCTGGTTCTCTTGATCCATATCACCTTTAAAATTTTTCTTGTAGGGTCACATCAAAACTTTCATATATACATCAAAACCTTTGAATGAATTCTTTCCATCTCTCAGCAACACCTAATTAAAGATATCACAAAGTTAAAAAATAAATGGATAAGAGATAAGGGGAAAATTTATGACCAAACAAGAGATAGAGAGAATTATAGGCTGTAAAATGAATAACTTAGATTTATTAAATTAAATAGGTTTTACACAAACAAAATCAATACAACCACAATTAGAAGAAAAGCAGAAATCTGTATGTGACAGAAAATGGGGCAAAGAATCACATCATTTAAAATGTACATGGAACTTTTATGAAATCACAAAATAATAGAATTTTAGAGTTGAGAAGATATTTAGATATCTCCTCTACTTCTTCAGTTTGCATATTAGGAAACAGAGTTCAAAGACTTGCCTAAGATGATAGGTAGAAAGTGTTGATGATTTCAAATGCAATATTTTTCCTACTACATGAGACTATCTTCCTTTTCACCTTATCATGCATGAGCTACCTTGTATCACACATATAGCTCTGTGTGGCACACACATACCTTTCCCCAAAGAGGAGAATAACTCACAACTAGGGCTGAGGATTCAAATCAGGTCTCAAAGGGGAAAAGTGACAGTTGGGATATTGGGAGGATCCAGAAGCAGGAACTTTATCCTGCCTCTCAACAACAGCTAATATCAAGAAGGGAGGCTGTGGGTTGTTTCTGTAAAACCTCCTCCAGTCCTTAACCCACACCTCCTAAACCCAATCTCTGAGGGGACATATTCTGTCCCTCTGGAAGACAAACTGCTATCTTCCCCAAAGGGAAGAGAGGGGAAAGATTAATCTCTTTCCTCTCTCCATTTCTTCAGCTCTTTCACCCCCTCTATCTAGTTCCCCAGTATGTCTGTGTGACCTCTTTCTGGTCATACATTACATGAAGATACAGTGAAGGAGATCAAAGAGTAGTCAGGCTATTGAGAAGAGAACCAGAAGAGATCATGTTATGAAAACCAAGAGAGAAGAGATTGTCATCTTGTGCAGATTTGTCACCTTGAAAATTGCACAGACTTTGAATAAGTTACTTACCTTAGTTTCTTAGAGCTAAATTTCTATCTATCTATACTCTATATCCTACATCCCACTCCCAAAATTAAAAAAAAAATCTCTTGACCCTTTTAACTATTTCTTACTCTTAACTTAGCTTAACTTCCCTAAGATTATGCTAAAATAGGGTTTCTGGGAAGAGATTCAGGGTAGGTGTGTTTTGTTACAAAGGTTGATACAATAAAATAACCTGTTTTTGGACTAACAATGTCCTCGAGCAATATGCAAAAATGTTAATTTAACTATCTAGTAACAATATCTTAATGATCTATAGTTATGGTAATATTTTTAGTTCTGCTCCCTGAGTGCTGACATGGCTAGGCAGAGAGGAATGCCAGAGCATGTCAGTTTGGGTAACTACCAATGCTCCAGTGACTCTTTTATTTTGGTGTATGTAAGAAGATCCATAGGAAAACATCTCCAAGTTAGGATTTATGAATTTATGAAAGGATCTTTTAGATCCTCTCTAGATTTCTGCACTAGCTCTATTGTTTGTACACAGTTGTGCAGTGACTCTCTTACAAGTGGTAATCTAAGGATAAGAGTTGCTAGATAATGGTGCACAATGATGTAGGGACAGGTTTTTATTGCCTAGTAGGATGACTTCATATTGGGAAAACCTGGCAGATTTAAATGCTTGCATGTTATTTCTTTTAAGTATTATCTCTATTTGATGAGCAGAGTACACTATGCAGGAAAGGCTTTCTAGCAGGGCACAGCAATGCAGTCTGGCAGCCTGGGATGGTGCAAAATCAAGATTCCTCAGAGCTTGGCTGGGTCAGGATTCTAAGTCAGTCAAAAATCTCTCTCTCAAGCTGGGTGGCAGACTAGAAGGTATGCCCAGTGGTCTCCCTGAAGAAACCAATTGAGGAGCTGCCAAGGACTTTGGAGTGTCAAATAAGGTTGACTGAGGGTTC
Organism: Monodelphis domestica; assembly: GCF_027887165.1. Taxonomy (NCBI): domain Eukaryota; kingdom Metazoa; phylum Chordata; class Mammalia; order Didelphimorphia; family Didelphidae; genus Monodelphis; species Monodelphis domestica. The sequence continues at coordinate 253,848,436 of NC_077229.1, forward strand.
CCCTTCACATTGGTAGACAATTGTGAATGGTGAGAATCTTCTCCCTTTTTGGACCTTGTGAGGACCCTACATCTTGATCCTGATGTTTGACTCAACCAAGGACTCTGAAGTTTGTGAGAATCTGGCCCTGTGAACATTACTAACCCCTTGTAGTTTAGTTAGTTAAGTTTAGTTTATTTGTATTTAATAGCTGGGTAGTTTAATAGTAATAGATACTCCCCTAATCCCCTCCTAATTCCCTTATTCTTGTTTAAATAAACCCCTCTTGTATATTTTGTTAATTATCCTTTCTGATACCCTTCCTTAAAACCTTTCACTATAACAGTTTTGGCTGAGCCACCTAGGTAAATCTGGGAAAATCTGTAAGAGAGTGAAGGGGTAGATACAGGATAACTGGAAGATTCCATTCTCACTCCCAGCAGTTGGTACCTTCTAGGGGGTGGCCAAGGAATTCTCTAACTCTGGCTGAGTTCTGAGGGGTATTTAAACTTTAAAAGGCTCAAAATCACATGTACTAGGTGGCCATTTTGATTTTCTTGTTGATTTCTTTAGTGAATTTGTTGACTGTTGTTGTTCTGTTCTGTTCTGTTCTGTTCTATGTTAATTAATATAACCAAAGTGGACAATAACTTAAGATATTCTGTGTCATATAATAACATCATATATACTATTAATATCATGTCAGCAGACATGGCCAATGCTGTATTGTTATTCCTATGGGAGTGTATACTATATATCCCTTATGTAATTTTTATCGTGTTTCCCCAATGGTATTATATGCTTCTTGAATATGAGTGAATAGAGTCATTTATGGAAATGAAAATAACTAAACAATCCATCATAGCACATGTACCTTTGATTTGTTTATGCTTATTTGTATTGTATAAATGTAAATTTGTGTTTTTTGGTATTGGATATAGTAAAAGCTGTTGTATTGTGGTTTACTAAGGATTCTGGGATGAAGCTAATGATGATGATTATGAAAGAAAACATAGAGGCTATAGAGATATGCATAAAAGAAGGAATGATTCTAACAAATGATTTGGGGAATGATGTAAAGGATAATGATGGAAAAAGTAAGAATTTATCTAGATTAAAATGGGAAGAGGCAGAATGCAATAAAAAACAGTTTCCATTAAGGGATATACCTGTAGTAACTGATATTCAAATTTACAAAGCAAAGAAACATAAATTGTTTACACCAGAGAATTTAGAATCGATTAAGCATAGAACTACATCATTTACTGAAGAACCAAATAAGGTTGTAAGAGAATTTCAAAGAGCAATAGACATTTTTAACCTGGATTATGGTGATTTTAATTTATTGATGAAAAGTGAGAGAAAAAAGTTTATTGATGAGATGAGAAATGATCCATTATTGACCCCATAACCAGAAAATTTTCAAAATTTTGATATGAATAATACAGATGATTATGAACAGATGAAAGAGGCCAGAAAGTCAATCATGAGTGTCATGAAGAGGCACGCAGAAAGGCCAAATGCCTGGTTTACGTTTGAAAATATCAAACAAAAATTAATGAAATACCTACAAAATTTTTGAAACGAATCACAGATGCAGATGAAATCTTTTTAGGCCTAGATGTTTTAGAAGAGGGAACTATTAATCATATTAAGAGAATTTTTGTGAAAAATGCAATTCCTAAAATCAAATTGTTTTTCAGAAGTAATTGCCCTGATTGGGAGGAGATGGAACTAGAGAAATTGAGGGGGGGAAAGCAATATATTTTCATATTGATAATGAGGACAAGTATGATGAAAGAGACAATGTAGTAGAGGATTTGAAAAGAAAATTGAGAGAAGCTGAATTAAAAGCAAAGGAAAGTGAGATTACAGAGGTAAAAGCAGTAGCTGCTGTGAGATCTATGCAGTCTACAAATAACAACAATAATTATAGGCCTAGTGAAAGAAGATCAGTTCCTAATAGATGTTTCCTTTGTGACAGAATTGGACATCTGTACAGGGATTGCAGATTTAGAAACCAATTCAGAAGGCAATTAAATAGATATAGGGAATACAATAGACAATACAATAACAACTGGAACAATAATAGAGGGTATAACAAAAATAACAACCAGAATAGAGGTTTTAATCGATGCCAAAATGCCTACTGCCAGGGCCAACAAGCACCAGATCTTGTGACAATGTAATCTTGGGTAAATTCAGGAGCCAGGTAGTAAAAGGTGACCAGAGTAAGGGGGCTTGTAGCTTATAAAGGTTTACCCTAAGTCCATATGAATCAGGAAATAATGAGTGTGGTATAAATGAAAATGAGTTGAGGATAAATAAAAATAAGTTTAATAAAAATAAGGTAGATGGTGATACAAATGAATTCATTCAAAAGATAATGTAATTAGTGTAAATGATTGTACAGAGCAAGAACATTATAATATAAATTTAATAGAAAATCCTAATGAAGTTAAAATAATGAAAAATAATAAGGAATATAAACTTAATAATAATAACAAAATTATAAATGAGAATAATGATACCAAGGTAGAGATTATAAGGACCAATAAGAATAATATAAAAACTGATGATTCAAAATTCTGGGAAAGTATTGTAATTCAAGCAGATGTAACCTTGGATATACAGGAAAGGACCGCGTTTTGTACTGATGTTACTGTGCTTGCACCAGTTCTTGAAACCTTCCAACCTCCAAACAGTACTGAACCCTATGTTTCTGTAACTATAGGGGATCATATATATGATCTTTTGGTAGATACTGGAGTCAGTAAATCAGTTTTGAAAAGTCTTCCTAAAGATTATAAAGCCATTGGTACCATGGAAGTCATTGGAGCTACTGGAATAGAAAGTAGCAAAATTACAACCTAAAATGAACTTTAGGTCCTTTATCTGTGGAGCATGAATTCCTTTGTATGCCAGACTGCCCCATGAATCTTCTTGGTAGGGATTTACTATGATTCAATGGGGATATATCATAACAACTCCTAGAAGAATCTCTGAAAGCTTTTCCATTGCTGTTCTTAGATTCAGGCAGTACAGAGAATGAGTTGGATTCCATCTATCCTATTCCTGAGTATATTCCTGAAGATTTGTGGTCAAAGTCTTCCACAGATATAGGTCTATTGAAATCAGTTAGGGTGAGAACCAAGGAATGACCAGTTCCTTCTGTACCTCAATATTCCTTGAGTAAAGAAGCAATAGACTGTATCAGACCTATCACTGAGTCCCTAATTCAACAAGGGATCATAATACCGTGCTTCTCAGTATATAATACACCTATACTGCCGATAAAAAAGTTAAAGCCAGATCAAAATGGCAAAATTATCTACAGATTCATCCAGGATTGGAGAGTTGTAAATGATCATGTAATAAAGACACATTCTATAGTACCAAGCCCAGCTGCTATAATCTCTTCCTTCCCAAGCCATGCAAAATATTTCACCATGGTAGATTTATGCTCAACATTTTTCTCTATACCAATCCACGAGGATTCTCAAAAGATCTTTGCTTTTCCATGGGAGAAGACCCAATAGATGTGGACTCATCTTCCACAGGGACTCTGCCATAGCCCAAGCCAATTCTCACAAATTTTGAACAGAGACCTTTAAACAATAACATTCAAAGAAAGTAAAATAGTACATTTTGTTGATGATATCCTCCTAGCATCACCATCTGTTAAAGTGTTTTTAAGGGATAGAAAGATTCTTTTGATTGAATTATACAATTGTAGGCATAAAATCTCTAAGGCAAAACTAGAGTGAGTATTACCTTGTGTTGAATATCTTGATTTTGTGTTGCCAGAGGGTTCCAGAAGTATCACTCAGCAAAAACTAACTGATATACAGAAACTGAATGCACCTAAGACCAAGAAGCAACTCAGAGCTGTTCTTGGAACAACTGGTTTCTGTAGACAATGGATACCTGGGTATAGTGAAATTACTAAATGTTTAACAGATCCAACCAGGAATACAGAACCAGAATCTCTGATACTCAAACCTGAACATCTGCAAGCCTTAAGTAAGCTTAAGGAAATTATTTTATCCCCACCAGCCCTTGGAATCCCAGGCTATACTAAACCTTTTCAACTGTTTGTGAATGAGGCCAAAGGAATTGCTTCTGGTGTACTGACACAGACCTTAGGACAAAGTTATCATCCAATGGATACTATAATTGTCAACTAGATCCAATTACTGCTGATACAGTTCCTTATCTAAGGGGTATAGCAGCAGCAGCTGGGTTAGTCCAGAAGTCATCAGATTTACTTTTGGGATGTCCATTGATGGTATATTGTTCACATCAAATAGAAGCACTAATGAGGAAATTTTGTGCTCAAGCATATTCAGACCAGCGAATATCTAAGTATGTAATTATATTTCTAGGTAGTGAAAACATCAAGTTGAAGAGATGTAGTATATTAAATCGAGCTACACTTCTTCCTGATTTGGCAAAGAATGGTGAACCATTACATGAATGTATAGAAGTAGTAGATCTAGTGGATATGCTTAGGATGTATTTAAAAGATACCCCAATCGAAAAACCAGACTTGGTTTCATTCACAAGTGGTTCTTCTTATTTGTGTAATGGAATTCAATGTACAGGTGCTGTAGTTGTCATAGAATTTGAGATAGTGTGATATGGATCATTACCTAGTAACCTTAGTGCTCAAGGTGAAGAATTGGTCACTTTAAAGTAAGTATGTCTTCTGACTGATGGTAAAAGTGAAAATGACTATACAGACTCCTATTATGCTTTTTACATTTGCCATGCTACTGGAAAGATCTGGAAACAATGAGGTTTTATTACTGTATCAGGAAAACCAACTGCTCATACAGAAATAATAACTGAGTTATTGGATGCTATCCAAAAGCTTAAACACCTAGCGGTAATCCATGGTGGAAGTCATATTTATAGCAGGGATTCAGTCTCTAAAGGAAATCATAGAGCTGATGTAACTGTGAAATTTGCTGCTAAAAATGCTCTGGTGTATATCATGAACTTATCAACTATAGAATTTGATGATCTAGAAAAAGCTTATATAGACTCAAAAATGCAAAAATGGAAGGAGAAGTGTGGATCTAGGAAAGAACGTGGCATATGGTTTGAAGATACTAGAAAACTGCTATTACCTAAAGACCTGTGTGTGTGTGTGTGTATATATATATATATATATATATATATATATATATATATACTTGTGTGTGTGTGTATGTGTGTGAAGTCATACATACAAAAGGTCATTTTGGCATTCAAGCTGTTATTGACACTGTAAAGAGACAATTGTTAGCACCTGGAATAAGTACTGTAGAGAATAAGATCTGTTCAAGCTGTTCTGTTTGCCAAAAATTCAATCAAGGGCATTCAAACAGAAAAGTTTAAGTGGTAGAGCTTTAGCATATTGCCCATTTGAGAGTCTGCAAATTAATAACATCAGCATGCCAAAAGCTGGAAGATACAAGTTTTGTCTGGTAATTGTTGACAGATTGACCAAATGGCCTGAAGATTTTCTACCAAATACAAATACAGCTAGCTTTGTGGTGAAAGTGTTGATTAAGGAAATTATACCTAGATTTGGAGTACTACTAACCATAGACTCTGATAAGGGATCTCATTTCACCCAAGACATCCTGAAAATAGTCTATGAAAATCTAGAAATAACACCAAAATATCATGTTCCTTATCACCCACAAAGTTCAGGTCAGGTGGAGCACATAAATAGGGGACTCAAGACTATGGTGGGGAAGATCTGTACTGAAACTCATCTCAAATGGCCAGAGATTCTTCCCATAGCTTTGTTTTACCTATGTACAAGACCAAGAGCAGATTTACATATGTCATTTTATGAAATGCTCTTTGGACATGCTCCACTACAAGCAAAAATTTGTAAAACAGTCTATACTTCTCTCTTAGGAGGAGATTGTCAACTTGCTTTTTATTTAAAGTGCTTTACAACAAAGACTCAAAGAATTTCATGATATAGGAGTATTAATTCAAACTTGTCCCTTGGATTATTCTCTCCATAATTACAAACCAGGAGATATGGTATATGTCAAAAATTTTTGCTAAAACATCAGCAACACAAAAGAGTTGGTTAGGTCCTTACACTGTTGTGTTAGTTTCTCCATTTTCAATCAAAGTTTTGGGTAGAGATTCATGGTATCATTGTTCACATATCAAATTAGCACATGGTATAAGTAATGAAATTATACAAATCATCAAAGAAGAAAATGAAGAAGAGATTGTAGAAAGTTAGAATCATCAGTCAAATTGAATCTGCAGTCAAAAAGATCAGTAAGGAGAGTACCATTCCTGCGGAAGAGAATAGAAGAAGACAATGAGGATGAAGAGAAGAATTCAGGAATTAATGTACATTGTTAAAAGACTGAAAACTTATAAATTTAAAGAGCTTGAGAAATTTGCAATGTAGAGGATCACAGGATTAATGGACTAATGAATTGATACTTTGGGGTAATGTATTATAGCACAAAATAACATAATACTTATTCACACACAGATAAAAATATATTTATTACTATGGAATTTCTGAAGAAGAATTCTTCAAGCAAAAGGAGATGGGCAGAGAAGAAAAGATCTGAAGTAATAGTAAGTATATATTGCATGCAATAGTAACATAACAGTAACACTGACATTACACTAACAAAACAACATAACATAGCAAAAGTAGCAACCTAAACCATAAACACAAAACAGAAACATGGTTAGGTTGCATTGAATCACTACTTAAATGAGTGAAACAATGTATAGTTAGTGTACTATCATTGTTATAGTTATAGATAAGTTAGTTACTAAGAAAACATAGATACTTAGATTTAGTTTAAGTATAGAAATCTAGTTAGAAGAATTTTGAAGATAGGAATTAGTTAAGTAGGATTAAGTAGATAAGAAAATTAGATACTGACTTTTACTATATCATACATTACACAACACAAATAACATGACATCACTTAGCAAACAAAATTGAAAATCGATATGCAAATATATGTCAATAGTTTGTATAATAGGATTGTAAATTAATTTATTATAGTGTATGTATATGCATATATGTAATATATGTAACATATGTAACATGTGTAGATATGGAGGGTATATGTGTGCATGCATGTAGCTTATATGTATATCATGTGTGTTCTATGTTATATATGTATATATGTAAATTATGTACATAGCTCACTTATATCTATTGTTACCTGTATTTACATAAGTGAGTTTAATGATTGGTTTGATTTTCAGTGTAAAACTCATGCAATGTTCTGTTTAGAGTAATTTTCAAATTTTTTCTCTAAGTTTGATGTTAATATAGTAGAATAGTAGTAGAATGTTCTGTATAAGCTGATAAGAGTAGTATTTTGAGTTTTATGTTTGCATGTATTTGTATTCTCATTTTGATTTTGATGTTATTTGCTTGTTGTGCTTTTGTATGTTTGATCTGTATTTTGAACTTTGTAATTGTTCATTGTATACTTTCCCCTTTTTCCTTTCTTTGATTATATCTCTAGAATAGGATAGTATTAGATAGGATGAGATAGTTGACTGTAGGTTGTTTATTAGAAATTTTAGTTTAGGAAATATGTAAGTATGTTAAGTGCACAAATACCAAAATAGTTTTTAACATGATTTCGGGTTTGTGCAAAGGGGGGAATATAGGAAAGGTTTTCTATCAGGGCATAGCAATGCAGGCTGGCAGCCTGGGATGGTGCAAAATCAAGATTCCTCAGAGCTTGGCTGGGTCAGGATTCTAAGTCAGTCAAAAATCTCTCTCTCAAGCTGGGTGGCAGACTAGAAGGTATGCCCAGTGGCATGAAGAAACCAATTGAGGAGCTGCCAAGGACTTTGGAGTGTCAAATAAGGTTGACTGAGTGTTCCCCTTCACATTGGTAGACAATTGTGAATGGTGGGAACCTTCTCCTTCTTTGGACCTTGTTGAGGACCCTACATCTTGATCCTGATGTTTGACTCAACCAAGGACTCTGGAGTTTGTAAGAATCTGGTCCTGTGAACATTACTAACCCCTTTTAGTTAGTTAAGTTAAGGTTTATTTGGATTTAATAGCTGGGTGGTTTAATAATAATAGATACTCCCCTAATCCCCTCCCAATTCCCTTATCCTTATTTAATTAAATAAGCCCCTTTTATATATTTTGTTAGTTATCCCTTGTTACCCTTCCCTAAAACTTTTCTTTGTAACAACATGCAATCTGCATCGCAGAACTAGGTCATTGGATTTTTTCACCTTTGGAGTGGCCACTGCTATGCATCTCAGACAATGAATAATTCCTCAAACTACAAGGTCCAGCATGGCACTGTAATATGCAATTAGTCTCATTTGCAGTCCAAAGGTCTGGGCTGGGACTCCAGGAGCTCTCCCCTTTCCTTCATGGACATATAAATGGAATTCTTTGGTGTAATCTGGAATTCCCAGTACTAGAGCTGTCAAAATCACTTGCTTCAGTTGTGAGAGAGCATTCAAGTGTTCTTTTGTGAGCTTTAGGGGTTCTTCCACGTCATTCTTAGTTAAATCAGTCAGACACTTAGAGATGTTAGAGTACCCAATCACCCACTACCTTGAAAATCCACAAATCCCTAGGAATGCCTTTAGCAATTTCTTTGTTTTTGGCACTTCTAGTCTTTGAATTTCTGCTCTTCTTTTGGTGGAAATATTTCTAGTGCCATTCTCTAAGATAAAGCCTATGTAAACTATTCTAGGTGAGACCCATTACAATGTTCTTTTTGAAACTTTGTGACCTCTCTTGTATAATTCAATTAGCAATGTTTTTGAATCTTTCTGGCATGTTTTAGCAGATGTGGATGCAAGCAGGAGGTCATCCACATAATGTATTATCTTGCTGTTTAAATTTCATGGATTCTAGATCCCTTTTTAATAGCTGGCAAAATATTGATGCACTTTCAGAATAGCCCTGAACTAATCAGGTCCAGCAAAGCTGATGGTCCCCCCACTGGAATGTGAAAATGTTCTGATCCTCAGGGTCTAATGGGACCGTAAAATAAGCATTTGCTAAGTCTTTCACAGTGAACCATTTAGCTAAACTGTAGATCTCTGATATAATGGCACTCAGGGATGGAGTGATTGTATGGGTTCTTTTTATGAAATTAATGATCACCCTGAGATCCTGCACGAATATCCAAGAGATTCTTCTGTTGCTTGTTGTTTGGTTCTTTTTGATTCCTAGAATTGGGCTATTGTATTCTGAGTTTGTAGGTCTTAATATGCCTTGCTCCAGTAGACTCTAGACAATTGGAGCTATGCCCTCTATGGCCTCTTTGCTCAGTTTATTTTGAGGGATTTGGGGAGGGGGGTGTTCCTTCTTACACCTCAATTTTCACTGGTGTAGCTCATTTAATTCTGCCTACAACATTTGCATATGTAGTCCATATGCCCTGTGATATGTCTTTGGGGATTTCAAACATTGATTTGTCTATGTGCAGCTGATCAGGTGTTTCATCTAATTGCCCCAAGAATTGGAGTGGATAGTATTTAAATGATTGCTTGGGTAGATGCAAATGGATTTTCCCTGATTGCTCACACTGAATAGTCACCCCAATTTTGCATAACAAGTCCCTCCCCAAAAGATTATCAGGGCATCCAGGTATTAGTAGGAAGGTGTGATCAATTGATAAAGGACCTAGCTTTACCATCTTTGGTTCAAGTTTTGGAAACCTTTGATTTTCCCCAGTAGCCCCAGCTACTGTCGCAGACCCATCTATGGTGCTGTCCCCTGGGAATGACTTGAGAACAGATCTTGTTGCCCCAGTGTCAATCAAAGCTTTATAGTCTTGTTCCCCAAAATGTATCCACACATAAGGTTCTTGATTGTGATGGCTTCACAGAACTGGTACCATCATGTTCAGTGATTCTATGTTCCCCAAATCTTGAACTAACTCTACTCCAGTAATCTGCTTTAGACCTATGTCCTCTGTTTGTGAATATGGTTCCCCTTCTGTTAAAAATGTATTTTCTACTCCTTCTTGTGAAGTGTGAAGTGAAGTGTGATGAAGTGAATGATTTAGTATTCCCCAGTGTTTTTCAGCCTTGAAGTTGGTCTTAGACTGTGACAGGCAATGGAATGTGGGTGAGAGACAGAAGCTGTATTCTGGCTTGTAGAGAGTTCAGTATCAGTGCTTCTTAGAGAGTATATAGTTGTTTGATCTTGTATAATATTCCCCTCTCCCATCTTCTTGGAGTTTGTGGAATGTGCTGGTCTGTGGAACAGCATATCCTTATGGTATGGATTTTGAACAATGCTTTCCCCTTCCCAATTTTTCCTTTCAATGATTTCCTGTGATGGCTTGGGATTATTGTTTGATTATATGTTGTTATGTGAGTGTTGTAAATCAGCTATTGCTTTGAGAAAGAAATCTTTTGTTCTAGGATCTAAGTTGAACATTTGTTCCCACTCCTTTGGTTCTCTCTGTACAGAAGTTTGTCCTTGCACTGTAGCCTGTGGGGGGTATGGATTCTTGTGTGTTAGAATCTGCAATTCTCGGCTTTTCTTGGACTGTCTCCTGATTTTTGCTTGTTCCCTTCTCTCTGGGGTTTAGAGAATCAGTGAAAGGCTTGGTTTTGGTCAATTCTCTGTGGTGATGTTGGATTTGACTGGAAGACTTGTTATGAACCCCTTTGTTCCTTGTTTCCAACCCATATTTGCAAATCAGGAAATTTTCTAGGTATTTCTTGATTTGTTCCTTATCCTTCCCATTGCTCTCTTCTGTGCCCCATATGATTCAAGTATCTTGTTTTTTATGTCTAAGAAGTCTTTTTGTAACTTCCTCTCCATCTTTTCTATTTCCCTTTGTTTTAAGTTTTTCTTTCCTCTGTCTTTCTCTGCAGACTCTATGTATCCCATCAACAATTATTTTATTGTCTTCTTTGGTGTGACAGCCTCTGTTTTCCATCCCTGTACTCTATTTCCATTAAATGTGGCTCCCCTCTAGCTTCATGTGGTGTATTGGGAATTCCCCTTAGACAGTACAGTTGAATATTTGGGCTTAGTCCCCTCACTGATAATTCTTTGCATTATTTTCAGATCTGGAACATTTTGGTTTTTTAATTCGCAGTGATCACAGCACTTTGGCTTGTATGAATTATCATATGCTTGTTCCCTGTTACTATTTCTGTTTTGGTTGTGTCTGTAACCCCTATTTTGATTTTATAACCAGTTATTGTATTGTGATCCCCTGTTGTTTCCTTGTTCATAACGTGATTTCATTGGACAAAATTTGACTATGTGTCCAATCCTGTGGCACAGGAAATATTTCCTAGTGCTCCTTGCCCTCTTTGTTGGTATTGAGGTTGTGGGAAAATCCTAATGGTTGCTAAGTTCTTGACTTCATCTATTTCCTTTTCTCTCAATGTCTCTTTTGTCTCTTCTAATTTTTGCTTTGAATCTTCCTTCTCTTTCTGCTGTTCTGTGCATGTTTTGTGTCATGAAAATATGTGACTGAGTCCCATAATTCCTGTAGTGATAGTAACTCAAATTGTAGTCAGAAGTTCTTATAGAAGTTTCTAAGTGTAGAACTGTATCCCTGTAGGAACTGCCTCATAACATGGGGAATGGCTTGCTCACTTTCCTGTGGGAACCCCAAAATTGCCTTTGTGTTCTCTAGCAAACTGTTGAGGTAAACTGAGGGATGCTCTTTTTGTTCCTGCCCAATCCTCTCAAATTTCCCCCTTTCATTTGGGCAAATGCAGAATGATTTTAACACTTCAAGGAGATCTTCCTGAGTTTTTTCTTAAATAAGTCAGGTTTTGTGGCCAGGAATATTCCATATCTCCATAAAATTCTGGCCAGCTGGTCAAATTCTTGTCTTCTCTGGTTTTTTGTTTGTTTGTTTGTTTTTAGGAACTGGGCCTGGTTTTGGTGGCTAAAATGTTTCCCAAGCAAAAGTTCTACATCCTCAAAGCTCAGCTCAAAAAGTTTGAATGCCCATTTCAGCTTGTGCAAACATTTGTAAGGTTCAGAACCAGAGCATTCTTTTCTTCAGGGTTTCTAAATCTTATGCTGTGAAAGATTTATCCACTTCATATGTAAAACTAAGAGGCATGATCTTTTTGTGCCTCTGCAACTCCCTCAGTTCCCATTTCTTCTGTGTTTGTCTGCTTGTCTACCATTATCTTTTCTGTACAAATTCCTAGTCAGAGCTGTCGTTGTTACTGTCTCAGTGTTCTTGTTGTTGTCTTTGTCATTGTCACTGCTAGTCTCTGTCATAGGATCTTTCCCCATTCCCAGTTTCTCTATCTTTGCCATGAAGTCCTGGTACATGTCTGTAATGGCTGCCATCTTTGAGAATACTTTGCCAAGTCTGTTATCCAAGTTGTTATCATCAAGGCTTTATTTGCTTACTATGGGTATTCTCCAAGGTTTTTCATCTTCTGGGCTCTCTTCCCTTTCATTTGTTGATATCATCAGTTCCCACTGATTCAATCATCCCTCAGATCTTTTTATGCAACCCTAACCTCTCTCCTGGATTTCTAGCTTGCCTTTTCAACTGGCTAGTGGGTATCTCAAACTCAAAAATCGCAGTAGACATCATAACTTCATCATAATATTATTGTTCCCCCCAAACCCTCCCCTCTTCCTAAATTTACTGTTTCTGTTGAAGGCACTACAATTCTTTTAATCATGTAGAATTGAAATCTAGGTTTCATTCTTGACTACTCTCATTCTCTACCACCATATGGAAGCTAATGCTAAATCTTGCTGATTCTGCATTCACTTCTTCCACATGCCCTCACCCCCATTTTCCTAACAGTAGCATCACTCTAGTATAGGCCCTCATCATCTCACACTTGGACTATTACAATAGGCTATTCATTGATCTCTCTCCATCAAACCTCTCCCCACTATAGTTCATCCTCCTTTCACATGCCAAAATGATCTACTTAAAGTGCAAATATGGCCAGGTCACCACCCTCTTCAGTAAACTCCAGTGGTTTTCTTGATCTAAAATTTTATGTTTAAAGTTTAAAGCTTTTAATAATCTCACTCCTCCCTACTTTTCAGTCTTCTTAAATTTCATTCCCCACCACCATCACTTACTTGGTGATCCAGTAATACTGTCATTTTTGCTCTTCATTACCTAATATACTCCATCTCCTACCATTAGGCATTATCAAGGGCTATCCTTCCATGGCTGGAAGGCTTTCTCTCCTGGCAGAGTTCTCTGTCTCCTAGCTTTCCTGACTTTCTTTATTTCTAAATTAATGCCCACTTTCTGCAGGAAGCATTTCCCAGATCCCTTTAGTAAATGTTTTCCTTCTGAGATTACCTCCAATGTATCCAGGTTTCCTGTATATATCTTGATCATACATAGTTGTTTGTATTTTATTCCCAACCCCTCTCTCCATTAGAATGTAAGTTCCTCGGGGGAAGAGATGTTTTTTGGTTTTGTTTTTTTTTTTTTGCCTTTCCTTATATTCCCAGTACTTGGCACAATATTTCAACAAAGAAAGCTATTAATGAATGTTTGCTGATTAATAATTTATTAGTCCCAAATAGAGAGTTCCAATTCTATAATTATATCTTTCTTACATACTAAACTGGGATTTCCTTTGGGTAGATATTTCCTACATTATTTTAGCTCATAAGTCCTTTTCCTTCCCATTCTCTCTGATTCTCATTTGTTCCTTGTATTTTTCTACTAAGGGATCTGATATTTAAACTGAAAAGTGAATGCAAAATCCTTTAAAGAATAAGAGAGCACTTTAAAGTAGTGAGGCATAAAGGGTAACTTAGAGGATTGAGAACCAAGGCTATAGATGGGAGATCCTGGATTTGAGATATTTCCTAGCTGTGTGTCCCGGGCAAGTCACTTAATTCCCATTGCCTAACCCTTGCTGCTCAGTTCTGCCTTGGAGTCAATGCACAGTATTGATCCCAAGATGAAAGCTAAGGGTTTTAAGAAAGAGAGAGATTGAAGGAAAATGGAAATTCACAATACCAAATCAATATTTCAGATGGGATTATTATGACTAGCCCTTATTTGTGTTTAGAGAACTATTTGATCTGAGAACACTTCAAAACTGTAGCTACAGCCTCAATATCTCTGTCTTAGAAAGAGAACTGAAGAACTTGCCATTCTTCAGAGACAGTGAGTGGCTACTATGGAAATAATAGGTATTCAAAAAATGAAATCATAGTAGGTATGTAGTTTTATGCTGCTGTAGTTGTATGATACCATATTTTAAGCAGTTGACCCAGAGCAAGTAACAGTACAGCAGATATACCAGTTATGAGTACTGATGGTAGCAACACTCTAGTTCCACACAGATTGACAACTAAGTAACAGTAAGCATCCCAGATAGCACCACTGAACAGCTTCTCTTTCATATGCAACATAGGGATGTACTTGCATAGGGAAATAGTAACCAGCTATATAGATAGCTTGGAAAGCCAAATGCAAAACAAAATCAATATCCCCCCCCAAAAAAGAGAGAAAATAAAAATAGAAGCAAGGTGCTCAAGCCCAAACATTTGGTCACAGAAAAAAAATCATAAATTAACAAAAAAGGAAAATGGAATATAATTCTAATATGATGAAACAAAATTTAATTTAAAAATTATAAAATTATTGAAGTAGTCAAACAAAATCACAAAATTAAATAAGCAAAAATTCATCCCAATAAAACAATAAATTTTTATTTTAAGTCTTCCCAATAACAATAAGCAAAAGAAGTGAGCAAAATTCAATTATAAACACAAAGATAAAGCAAAGAAAGAATACTGAAAAATAATTGTATTCAGTCAGTGTAGTTTTGAATTCATGAAAAACTATTTAACAATTAAAGTTGTCTGAAAGTGGAAAGAGTTCCCTAGAGAAGCAATAAGTTTCTGTTCTTTGGAAGGCTTCAAGCAGAAGGCAGATGATCACTTGTCAGTTATTGTGTAGTGGAGATTCATTTGAGGTATGGATTGGATTACATGGCTACTGAGGCCCCTTTCAACCCTCAAATTCTCTCATTTAAGAATTGGAGTACATCTATGTGTGTGCTACAAGTCCATTCCACAGAGTTTTAGCTGGAGCTATTTATATTAAATAAAGTATAGAGTTAAGTCTTGGTTCTTCAATATTATCTTTCCTGACCCTGGAGGTCAAAGCAGTGTGAGGAGTAAAGGAGCAAATAGAGATCCGGAACTAACATCTCTTGACCCCCAGTTCACTGATTATTCCCTTCTGCCAAGCTACTTTTCTCCAAAACTACGATGTCTCTACTCCACTAATGTCCTACTCAAAATTCTCCCAACAGAACCTGTACTTTATCCCTGGGAGCCTTTCCCCCAACTCTACCACTGGACCACATCCTCACCCAAGCTCTAATAATAAACTTTCATGTTATTTTGCCAGGGATCAGGACTTCTTGAACATTTCCAAACCTTGCTGCCCCAGCACCATTCAACCTGCTTTCTCCCCCTTCATATATTATTTCCATCATTAGAATATAAATTCCTTGAAGACAACAACTGTCTTGCTTACTTGTATTTGTATCACCTTAGTGCCTAGATAGTAAGCATAATTAGATATGATAAGCATGTAATAAATATTTTTTCACTCATCTATCCATTCATTCATTCATTAATCTATGATCCTAGGATATGGTAATATGACTATGTGAGAGCCTAGACCAACTGACACTCTTCAGAATAATTTATCTGAGTGAGAAATCTAAAGTTGGCTCCCACTAGCAGAAAAAAAAAGGCATGCATATTTCCTTTCCTTATTCATAGACCTTCTCGAGTTGCTATATCTGTCCTCCTCCACTTTGTATACAATACTTAGTTTAGTACAAAAGGATCATAATAAATGTTGGTGACTAACAGATATGATAAAATCAGCACCAGGTTCTCTTCTGGAGCAACATAGAGACAAGGAGCAGCATTTTTTTAGTAAATGTCCTTTCGGTGGTTGGTTACCAGGGAAACACCATTTGCCTTCTATTTTTTCAAAATTTATTAAAATTAATTATCTTTCTGACCATTTTGCACCTATCTCTCCTCACCAAATGTTTAATTCTTTATCAAGGACTAACCACACCAAACTATTTTTTTTTTTACATTTTCTCTTGATTTTTTTATTTCTTGTGAATTTAATTTTAGCATCATGGACTAAAATGCTCATTTCTCATAGTTATCCAAGCTGAATGTCCCTCTTCTTCCTTATGTTTATCTCCTGATTAGATTTTTTCTGGGGCACTGGGATGACAAGCCTTGTGTTCCACATACATATCAAAGGTAAATACAGCTCAAATCAAAAAATATTTATTTAGTGTTGTGAAGACTGAATTTAGCTATTTCCTGATTTTAACAATGAAGATACTTAGTTTGACAAAATCAGGACTGTCTTGGGAACTTTGAATTATTCCACCTTACTTAGACCATACTTCAAGGGAAGATAAAGTTGTAATCTCCTGATAGAACAATGAAGATACTTAACTCTTACCTTATAGTGAAGTTAGAACTTTAAGTTAAATCTATTTTAAGATCTTAATACAAAAAGTGTTAAGTAACTATAAAGGTTAAATTAATCACAAAAAAGGTTAAGTAACTCAGAAAAGGTGAACTTAACAATAAGTAACTCTAAAGATATAATCTAATCAAAAGAAGATGAGAACTAAAAGTATGGGCAGTCCTGGAAAAAAGCCTTTGATGTGATTGGTAGATGTGAAAATTTAGAGGAGGAGACACAAGGGTGAAAGATCTATATATTTGGGTCACTTCCTCTCTCTATGGCACTTTTTGGCAGCTGAGGGTTGGCTGATAGCAGCATGCTCAACCTTTCGGCATCTTAGCATGACTACAAGCTATTGCCCGGTTCGGTGGCGAGTTTCTGACTAAGTTTTCCTCCTTTACTTTTCCAACTTTTTCCTCTTAGAAGCCTCTAATCTTCTTCAGAGACCTAGAGGCAGGGATTTTAAACTCCCCCTGGCACAGGCTAGGCAGGAGAAATCCTATATCCTCTTTCCTCTCTCTCCTTAAATTCCTTCCCTCTATATTAATTAAATTACCATAAATTTCCATACTGACTTGGGTATTTTATTTGAGATTTCCCTTGGTGGTCAATTAAATCAAGATTTAAGTCACAACCTTAAAATTATCTTTACAATGTCTTCTTTGTCCCAAGCACAATAGAACTGGTGCTGGCAGCATAAAAACAAAAATTGAATTCTTCAGGAAATTTATTTTCTAGTGGAGTAAACAGCATATGCCTAGGTAGGTAAGTATAAAATAAATACAAAGTGAATGGAATGGAAATTCAAGAGAGAGAGAGCACTAACAGTCAGGGTTACCCTGAAGAGGAAAGCATAATAGTAAGATGTAGCACCTGAGCTGTGCCCTGGAGGATGCTTGGAATTCAAAGAGGGAGACATGAAGGTGAAGTTCATTCTAGACATGGGGGATAGACTGTAGAAAGCTCAGAAGAGATAGACTGCTGAGTTTGAGAAACAACAAGTACATCATTTTGGTTCAAATGAAGAATATGTAAAGAAGAACAATGTGAAAAAAGTCATCCCACTGCTACAAAACTAATGTCCAAATCTTTACTCTCTTGTTTAAAAGAGAGAAAAATTAGAATCATTCCACATTTTGCTATTGCCTATAGGATTAAGTCAACACTCAGCCTGGTACTGAAGGTGCCATAGCCTTTTTTAAGCTCTAGCCAGGCTGGTCTCCTCAATTCACTGACCCATGAATATGAGGAAATGACTTGACTCCAATGTTACATGATCTATAGTATCTCATTTTGGCCTAATTACAAGCCTGAGCCATGCCTCCTCTGGAATAATGCTATTCTGCTCATCAGAATGATTGTTTCCATTCATTCTTCATTTATACTAGTTTATTTTCTGCCCATTTTATCTTGAGTTCTAATGATACTGCATTTTTGTATTTTTTATAGGTTTCTCTCCATTAAGGCCTTCCTTATAGTTGTCTGACATAAATAGCATGTCCATTTCCAAAATAAAGAGGGACAGCTAGGAGGTTCAGTGGATTGAGAGTCAGGCCTAGAGAGATGGGAAGTCCTGGGCTCTAATCTGGCCACAGACCCTTCCCAGCTATGTGATCCTGGAGATGTCACTTAACCCCATTGCCTAGCCTTGGATAGTCCAAGACAGAAGGTAGGGGTTCTAAAAATTAAAAGATAATATTTCTAGTCATTTCCCCTTTCTGTCTATCTATCATTGGGATATTTTAAGAAAAACATGAATATGAAACTAACTAGGTTAAGTTCATTCTACTGAGGTTGCCTTTTCCTTACAATATGGAATTAAATCTATCTTTATTTGCTTAGGTCTTTACCCCAATCTTCAACCAGTTTTGTACTTTATACACTATAACACCAACCTCTGTGAATAACTAGTAAGTGATCTAGGAAAATTAACTTAATCTGTTTGGACCTCTTTGCTTATCTGCAAAATTAATGTTCTGGACTAAATAATTTTTGGCATCTCTTCTAGCTCCAAGAGTTCCAGTCAAATTTAAATAATAATTTTCAGATAAATGTGAGCCTGATGGGCTATGAACCAGGCCAAGTTAACAGTTTCACAAGCTAAAACGTACTAGAACCAAGCAAAGAATTAGCCCTTTCAGTAGTGAAGGGATATCATTATCTGAATTATATTTTTAAATTGCTATACCTCTCTCTCTCTGCTTCAGTTTCCCCATCTATAAAATGAAGAGATTGGACTAGAGGCTCTCTTTAGATCCCTGCAGCTCTATTGCATTGAGTTTTTTAACCAACCAGACATATTCAAGGACACAAGACAGCAGAGTTTCAAACTGAATCCATTAATTATATGGATCACACACCAGAAAATGTCTTGTTTCCTCAAAGACTTGAGTTAGGAAAAGAGATCATCTCCAATTTTAAGTGATATTAAGGAATGAAGAGGTCAGTAGTTTTCAATCATGTCCAACTCTTTTGACTATTTAGGGTTTTCTTGACAAAGACACTGGAATGATTTGCCATTTCCTTCTCCATTTCATCTTACAGATGAGTAAAATATGGCAAACAAGGTTAAATGAAAAAAAATTCCCATATTACATGTCAGTATAATTTTTAATAATCATTTTCTGACATTTTGTATTCTGTGCTCTCTCCCTCCATTCTTGCCCTCCCACTTTCCCAGGATATCACATAACATGAAGAAGCTGTACCTCCATGTTCATCATGTTGTAAAAGAAGATACATAATGCTCCCTCTAGAAAAAATTCATGGAGGAAATAAAGTGAAGAAGGGTATGCTCCAATCTACGTTCAGACTTTGTCTAGTAAATCTCCTTTTGAAAAATTCCAGTCATGTCTTACACCAACAAAAATAAGCAAAAGGTTTTTTTCAAATTCTGGTCATGATAGCCAATGAGGTCAGTGGATTCAGATAGGTGTGGTGTAGTGTTGACAGTGGCTGACCAAATCCCTCAATTGAAATAGGGCTGACAGAGAACTAAAGATGCAGAGAACTAAAGAACGAAGGATATTTGGGTGCTAGCTGTGATCCCTGCTTCTTTTTTGCTTGGAGTCTCCCTTGTGGGGTTGGGTTTTACAACAAGATATTAACCCAGATCTACAACTCACAGGCTGAAATGAAGGTTGAATGTTTGCAAATTGGCAAAATAATCTCCTTATTTGATGTTGAATCTATCTGCTGCCTTAGGAGGAATGAAATAAGATTCTTCCTTTCTGGGGACTCTAGCCTTGACCTTCACTCCTGGTCACTATTGTTTATACACAGTTTCATGTTTAGCTTGCTGTTTAGAAAGAAAAAGTGACATCTCAGTGGGGTGAGTAGTGTTAGAACCCAAACTAGGTAAGGGCATATAAATGTTTGTTTGTTTGTTTTTTAATTCATTCAGGCATTCACCTCCTTTATGATACTTCCTTCCTCAAGTGGTACAATGGATAGAGTAGATACAGTGCTGGGCCTGGAGACTCATTCATCAGGAAGACTCATCTTTCTGAGTTCAAATCTGGCCTCAGACATTTCTAGTGGTTGACTGGGCAAGTCATTTGGTCTTAGTTTACTTCAGTTCCCTCATATGTGAAATGAGGATGAAATTCAGACCTACCCACCAGGGTGGTTATCAAGATAAATGAAATATTTACAAAGCATTTTCCAAGCTTTAAGTACCATTTAGGCCAATGCCAACTATTATTTCCATTGCCACATAAAATGGCAAGTCATACTTTCATTTGCCAAAGTTCACTTTAAAATCTAACTTTAACATATGGCATTGGTGAGAAAAATCCTGATGGGAAAGCCAATAACAGGAAAATCTCAGAAAATTCAGAATTTTTATGAAGGCACTTCAAGGGCACTAACTAAAAGCTTTCCTTGTTCCCTGGAGGTACTAAACAATGTCACTTCCAGTTTTCATCAAAAACTCTCTTCAGAAGAAGAAAGAAGAAATTAGCGGTAATCTCATGTTTACAAAAGGAGGAACAAAAAATTACCTAAAATCACTCAAGATGCCATTGAGAAAGCACAAAACAGCCTTATAACAAAGAAACCAATCAAAGTGTCAAGTAAAAAAAAAAAATCTAGCCAAAATATCAGTTTGTCAGGAATATTAGATGACCCTTGGAAGAAAATTCAGTGATTCAATTGAGTGTAAATTTGTGCTAATCTACCCAAAACATAAAAGTTCCTAAGAGGAAACAATATAATACCTTCTCTTATACTTAGTTCCAAAATGCATTTTCAAAATATTTTAGCCAGAGTTCTAGTTAAAAGAAATATATCATTGTCATTTTACTTCAAAAGCAATTACAATAAACTTTGTATCAATACCATCTTTAAAGGAGTTCTAAAGTTATTGGCATTTTTTGTACATTCATTATACAATGGCAAATGACTGTTATAATAGTTTCCCCAAGATCCTAAAGGAGTTTCCAAAGCAACAAAGAAAGGTCTAAGAACTCAAGTAGAAATGCTTAAACTCATATTTTAATTATGCACAGATTAGTAAATCATTCATGATATTTAGGGCAACTTCCTTTGAATAAAAAAATTTTCTATTTTTCCTCAACCATTATGTATTATGATTATGTATTATGTTTTATGATTAAAATTCACTGGATACTATATATTAGCTTATAATTATTTATTAATAAAAGTTAGAGAGAGAAAATGACATGATTACCCAAATGTACCTGATATCTGTCTCTCTGCATCGACTTTTCCACTTAAATCTCCTTCACGCACAAGTGTTTTTGTGCACACTCATCTACATCACAGATGAAAGAGCACAAAGACAATCGTCATCCTTGGTTACCAAGAGACTACTACTATACCTAATTATCTGTTTGTCACATTGCCTCAGTCCACCAGCAGAAAGCCCAGCACCCAAAAAGAGTCCATGCTTACTCCATCCCCTTTCTTATCAAGCCAGTTCTGCCATTCGTCCTGGCACTCTCCAGTTGGACAGACTTGACCTCAGTTCCAGTCCAAGCCTGGCCTTTAGATGCCACAGGTCATGTGGAACTAAAACTAGCCTCCCCCAAGTGGCCAGGGAGCCATGAAATGCCTAGGATAGGGTAGGGCTGATACTGACCAAAAAAGATTTTCAAATGAAGCAAGGGAGTATAATTTATTCATATGCATGTCAGTTAACTATGACTTTAATTTTCATTACATTATTTATTATTTATTTAATTTTTCAATTATTTTTCCAAGACCTCCCTTGTAGCTAGTAAGGGAAAGAAAGCACCAAAGAACTTCCTTTAAATGCCATTTTACTCTTTGGTAAACTTTTTAAAGTAATTAATATAGTAAGGAAGCTTGGAAGTCCAAAGGCAGCATTCTGATGAGCTATTATTTTGATTACTAGAAGAAGGCATCAAGAGGAGAGCAAAGCAGGGTGACCAACACTGCCTAGTGTAAACCTTAAAATTTCTTAGACTTATAAATGTTGAAAATTTCACCATTGGGAAATTTCATACTTGAAAAATTCCCTATTGATAATGTGAACCCCATTGGCATGGGAGGTTCCTCCACCTCCCTTCTTAAGATTACTTTAGGACAGAAACCTTTTGCTGAACAATGGAAAGGGCTTTGACCTATGCTTAAGCATAGAACAGGAATTTCTTTGAGTCATGATTGATTTTAGAATTGATACAATGGAGATACTTGGAATGACAGAACCAGGTCTTGGAAACTGCAATCTCCACCCTACTCAGTCCTAACAGGATTTAGGAAGGGCTGCAGCATAGATCAAAATTTAATTATTCCAATATCTACCCTACTCAGGGTAACAGGATTTAGGAAGGGCTGCAGCATAGATCAAAATTTAATTATTTGAGAATATGACCTTCAACAGACATGTGCAAAGCCACAGACCTCTGGGCAGTCCTGGGTTAAGCTAGAGCCACCACTGGCACAGGGAAGAAATGGACAGTGATTGGTAGATGTGAGAACTGAGGGGAGGGAACTTGGATGGTTTGCTTAAAGAGAGAGGGGTCTGTTACAAGGGAATCACTTTAAAAGACTGATATATATTAATTTAAGGTCGCCAAGGAATCAGCTATGTAATTCCTAAATGAAAAACTCAAGTCAGCCGTCAGCCTTTTTTGGAGTTTAATTACAATAGGAGTAAGAAGGGAATTAGAGATAGAGAGAGAGAAAAAGGGAGAGAAGGGAATAGGGCTTAAATACCCCCTCTGTTTAGGCTGGGCCAAAAGGCCCAAGCCCTTAGATAGCTGGGGCAAAGAAAAGAGATCAGTCCCTATTACTCACGTGTCCAAAATGGAGAAACAGTCTCAGAGGCCCCCACCTTCAGCTTCCTTCAGAGCAAGCCTTCTTAGAGTCCAGGAACCACACCGACCAAAACCTCCTCAACCCCCCTTGAAGTCTCCAGACCCCCTATCTTTAAGGAAACCATCCAAGTTCCTCCCCTCAGTTCTCCCATCTGCCAATCACTCTTCATCAATTTCCCTGTGCCAATGGAGGCTCTAGCTTAACCCAGGACCGCCCAGAGGTTTCTGGCTTTTGCACATGTCTGTTGAAGGTCATATTTTCAAATGATTAAATCTTTACTCCTTTGCTACAGCCCTTTCTAAATCCTGTTAACCTGAGTAGGGTAGATATTGGAATAATTAAATTTTGATCTAGGCTGCAGCCCTTACTCAATCCTATTAGGACTGAATAGGGTGGAGATTTATTCCAAGTATCTCCATTGTATCAATTCTAAAATCAATCAAGACTCAAAGAAATTCCTGTTCTATGCTTAAGCATAGGTCATTGTTCAGCAAAGGGTTTCTGTCCTAAAGTAATCTTAAGAAGGGAAGAGAAGGAACCTCCCATGCCAATGGGGTTCCCATTCCAATAGACTATCAGTAAGAAATTTTCCAAGTATGAAATATCCCAATGGTGAAATTTCCAACATTTATAAGTCTAAGGAAATTTGAGGTTTACAGGTCTGAGGACTGAGGGTGGTTGGTTGGAGAGTTTTTTGGCTCTGAGAGGTTGTGTTGCTCTGAAGGAAGTTGGAGGTGGAGGCCCCGAGACTGTTTCTCCATTTTGGTCACGTGAGTAATAGGGACTGATCTCCTTTCTTTGCCTCAGCTATCTAAGGGCTTGGGCCTTTTGGCCCAGCCTAAACAGAAGGGGTATTTAAGCCCTATTCCCTTCTCTTCCCTTTCTCTCTCCCTCTCTCTCTCTATCTCTAATTCCTTTCTTCCTCCTGTTTGTAATTAAACTCTATAAAAGGTTGATGGCTGACTTGAGTTTTCATTTAGGAATTACATAGCTGAATTCCTTGGCGACCTTAAATTAATATATATCAGTCTTTTAAAGTGATTTCCTTGTCACACTAGCCACAGCAAGCATCAATATATTTCTTGGCAAAGCCTATATCTGATAGACATGGCACCTTTTCTTTTTCATATTTTTTTTAATGTCTAGCCAGTCCTAGGGCATTTTTCACAACTCATTCAGCTATCCACCAGGAAATCAGGACCACCCCAGTCTTTCTGTGTGCCATGTCACTATCAGAGTACTCTAATGTTCTTTCTACCTCTCATTCTTGGCTCTGGATTCAATAATCATCAATATCATTAGAAAGTGTGTGGCAATCAACTGCCTATTGCTCCATTCAGAATTTGAGTGTCTACACCAAAACATATCATACATACAATGGAAATCTCATGAAGAAAATTTAGTGGGAGATGGCATGCTTTGATCTGTACTCATACTCTAACAGTTCCTTTGTTGGCTATGGACAACATTTCCGTCACGAGTCCCTTGAGGTTATTTGGGAGATTTGCTTTTTCTGATGATGGTTTAGTCCTTCACAATTAATAATCACATAATATTTCTGTTTCTATATACATCATTCTCCTAGTTCTGTTTACTTTACTTTGCATTAGTTCATATAAGTCTTTCCAGCTTTTTCTGAACTCATCCTCTTCATTGTTTCTTATGGCACAAGAGTATTCCATTACAATCATAATTTGATCATCCATTTCCCAAGTGATGGACAACCCCTCAAGGAAACTATTCTTTTTAAGGGCAGCATTCAAATCACTTGGACAGTAAGTTCTTTGGAATAAGAAGAGAGTGGGCTTAGACTGAGGATTGAAGAAAAGGACCATAAAAGACAGCCCCTGAGTCATACAGAGACCACCTTGAGCAATTCCCTGAGCAATTCCCCATTGAAATAAATTGTTTCTAGAATTAAGATTAATAGCTATAGAAATTCATTCCAGATATTCATGGATCACTTCCATTCACATTTCTCTAAGACCTTCTAATCAGGCAAAAAGGGTTGAGATCCTGACCTCCCATGAAGCAGAATTATTGCCACATTTTAAGGATGATCTCTTAACTAGTTCTACGGATCTCTAACTGCCCTGTGCCATTCATTGGCGATACATAAACAGGAACTTTCTCCTACTCAGGCCAAAGAATTTCATCAATTTTAGTATCATTGTAATTGAGTAGGAGACTAATGACAAGAAAAAAGGATCCACAAAGAATTAGATCCTTAGGGGATATTTTCAATAGAGAATGAATGAGCAATTTATGGTAAATGAACATCATGGAATATTATCATATAAGAAATAAGGAAGGTGATGATTTAGAGAAACTTGGGAAAGACTTCAAATCTTACCACCATGCTGCTCACTCAGCCTTGAATACTCAACTTCTTCCTACCTTCCTCTGTCTCTTCTCTCTGATTGGGAGGCTGGAAGGTAGAACATTAAACTTCTCCCAAAGATGGTAGTGTTTGGACTTTGTAGCTCACTAGCCACTTTCCATCTGCAACTCTGCTTAGTTTGAACTCCATAGGACTAGATACCCATATGTTGCTTACTCCCATGTGTCTCTTCCCCTACCCACTACTTTTTAACTTCCTTTTTGTGTGTTGTCTTCCCTCATTAAATTGTTAGCTCCTTGAGAACAAAATTATCTTTCTTATTAGTATTTCCAGCATATAACATTGTATCTGGCAAAAGTCGGCATGAGCTATGTGACCCTTATGGGAGAGGTAGTAAGTTCATGAACAAATTCCAAGTTTGCTCTTCCCCAAGTGTATTTCCACCCACACACATATCCCCAAATTTCAGCCAGCTGCTACCAATTTGCCAATGGGTGTATATGTGGGATCAGAGCCAAAAATGGATGCTGCTTAAGGCACGTGTTTCCAAAGAGTAGCAGATTATTCAGTCCCACACTATTCTGGAGGCAGTATAGTGTTTGTCTGACCTTAGTGAGAGTTGGTAGTGAAGATAAGGGAGGCTGGGATCCTGACTACTTCCCAATCAATCCAAAGGGCTCGGTCTCTAAAACTTCATTCAGTAGAACAAAAACAAATGTTTGGAAATATAGCTTAGAAACTAAAGTGAAAGGGTAAAGGCAGTAAACGTGGGAGTAAGGAGGAGTGGGATCCTACATTAAAACATTGTCACCCACGATTTCTTGAACCAGTTGATTCCCTGCCAAAACCTTTGCTGACTAAAACCAGACTGTTACTGACTACAGGATAACTGGAGCTTCTTTCCCTCAAATTTTGATTTGTTCTCAGTAGATAATAGATTTTAAAAATCTTTTTTTGCTGAATTTTGTCTACATCTAATTGATATGACTAATCCATTCATTTTAGTCATGTAATTACTTCATTGTTACCTCAATCTTGACAGTGTGAACTTTGAAAATCATAACTTCATTCCTCTTGAGGATTTCTCCTGAGTCTCAAGACTTTTTCTATTTGTCATGCCATAAAAACCTTTAAGTTCACTTCTTACATAGGAAGTACTCTCCACTCTCTCCCCCTGATTGGCAGGTTCTTCAAAGACCTTCCATTCTGAAAGGATAATCAGACCAACTATTTCTTTATTCAAACTGCACTCCTGACTTTTAAAACCCCTGGATTTTCACTGCCGTATACTAGATACCTTTAGCTCTTCACTCTACTTCTTTGGCTTAATTTTTAATGTACTATATTGCCCCTAAGAAGGTAAGCTCTTTTGGGGGGGCTATCTTGATTTCTACTTGTATTTGTATTTCCAGTGCTTCGACTTAATAAATGCTTGTTGACTTACAAATTATAGCTAGATGCCAGTTATTGCAAATAATGAATCTTCTAAAGTAGTCTCATGAATCCTTATTTTTTGAAGCTATAATAATATAAAATATTGCCATCAGTTCTGACCCAGTAGAAATATACACTGGAAACTTGAATATTTCAACCATTTCAATGTATTCATTAGTCACAGGACTAATCAGGCCTTGCTATAATAAATATCTAAGGCTATATTCACCATTATTACTATGTGAGGATATAGCATCCTCCACCCAGAATGATGCTGGTATATCAGCAAGAGGCAGGTGTAGAGAAGGATAGTAGTCTTGCTGAATTACCAAAGATTTGTGTAGACAGACTGTATCATATCTTGCCTCCTAATCTAGTATTAGCCTTCCAGTCAACCACCGCTCCTGAAGTAACTTTTCTATTCCACCCGTTCCCTTGGATTTCAGTGCTCCAAGGGAACTCTGATAACAACTCAATCTACCTTTCTGATTTATACTTGCTTAACTCTTCATTTAAAATTCATTCCTTTTATGCCATAAATAGAGGGCTTATTAAATATTAGGAATACTATTGTATAATTGGCCATATGAATAACAAAACCAAAGAAATCATGTGATTCTATCTAGAGATCCAGAAAAGGCTTTTGACAAAATATAACACTCATTTCAATGTGATATATCACATGAAGGGCTCCTAAGAAACATGATAGTTCAGCATGAAGGCAATATAGATTCAAGAAAGGCTCAAGTCATACTACAATAATTCCTTTTAAAAACACTAGATGGGGGTAGCTGGGTGGTTCAGTGGATTAAGAGTCAGGACTAGAGATGGGAGGTCCTAGGTTCAAATCTGATCTCAGACACTTCCTAGCTATGTGACCCTGGGCAAGTCACTTAACCCTCATTGCCTAGCCCTTAGCACTTTTCTGCCTTGGAACCAATACACAGTATTGATTCTAAGATGGAAGATAAGAGTTTAAAAAAACACTAGAGAATATAGGAATAAATGGAGCTTTTCTTAAAGTGATACATTCTATCTTTTTTAAACCATCATTGAGTATTAGCTATAATAGGGACAAGCTCAAAGACTTCCCAGTAAGAACAGGGGTGAAGCAAGGATGCCCATTATTGCCACTATTATTTGGTATTGTACAAGAAATGATAGATATAGCAATAAGAGAAGAAAAAGAAATGGAAAAAAATTAGAAAAGGCAATGAAAGAACAAAACAACCATCTTCACAAATAATATAATAGTATACTTGGAAGTTCCTAGAGAATCAACTAAGATATCTGTTAAAATAATTAACGACTAACAAAGTTCCAGGATATAAAATAAACCCTCATAAGTCATCAGCATTCTAATCCTTACCAAGAAAGTCCAATAGGAAGAGATAGAAAAAGAAATGTCACTTAAATTAAATGTAGATAATATAAAATGTTTAGGAGTTTATCTGCATATTTATTAGCTGTATAATAACCCTGGATGAGCC
This sequence comes from Monodelphis domestica, assembly GCF_027887165.1. Taxonomy (NCBI): domain Eukaryota; kingdom Metazoa; phylum Chordata; class Mammalia; order Didelphimorphia; family Didelphidae; genus Monodelphis; species Monodelphis domestica. Next base: position 253,876,467 of record NC_077229.1, read on the forward strand.
CTTTCACACTGTCTCAGTTCTTCATCTGTAAATTGAATTGGAGAAGGAAATGAAAAACCACTCCAGTATCTTTACTAAGAAAATCCCAACTGAGGTTACAAAGAATCAGACAGGACTGAAAAAAATAATTCAACAAACTCAAGGATTTTCTCAATAACTCTGGGATTTTCCTTCTCCAATCCATCCTCCTTAAAGTTATCAAAATAGTATCCCTATGACACAGATCTGAGCATAATCAAATCCTGACAGTATAAGATAAAAGAAACTCCTACAACCTCCCATCTCTGGAAACTAGATTGTAAAGATCATTCCTATGAAGAGGGTATAGACTTAAAAAGGTCATATAATTTTGTGGTAAAGACATCATTAATAACTTTAGAAAGAACAGTCTCAGTTTTGGATTGGTGTTAGACACTGTTTAGCAAGTGTCTGAGATTGGAAGTAGAGGCAGATAGTGCAAATGACTCTTTTATTAGGGACTAAATTTAACAAGGAAGATAGGAAGATAACTTGATAGGATAGTAGGGTCAAATGAAAGAATATTTTTTAAGGTCAGTTTGTCAATCTGCTCCAACTTACCTTCCCAGACTCATTTTACATTACACCCATCACATCTTCTATCTTCTAGACAAACTAGACCATGAATTATACCCTAAATTTGACATTTTATTTCCTACATCCATGTATTCACATAAGCCTCCCCCCAGAACAATTAAAATACTACCTCCTAAATTCTATTGTCTCAGAACCCTTCTCTTCCATCAAGGCTAAGCTTAGGTATCATCTCCTTCATAAAGCTTTCCTCAATTTCCCCAAATTGTTAATCCTCTTTCAATTCTTTGTTATTATACATCTTTCTAATATCTGTCCAGTAGAATGTATGTTCCTAAATAGCAAGGATTGTTTCATTTTTTCCCTTCTATTATTATCCATAGTGGCTTCAACATTTTGGGCATCTGATAAAATTTTACTGAATTTAATTTCATCAGCTGTGGAACCCAGGAAAGTCTGTATGAATACTGGCTCATGCCATTTAGTTTGTGCAATACACCACAAGTTTTCAGAGGTTTGTGAATTTGATGGTTAGACTGACTAAATCCATAGAAGGATAAAAGAGAGACAGGGAATAAAGGGTAAAATGTTTCAATTATATCCTCAAATAATCTTAGAATGCTACCCAAGCACATTGAAATAGTCCAAGTCATCGTCTGTCAAAAAATGCCAACACCAGTTCTGTGTCAGAGTGGAGGATCATCAATGTCATATACTCCATTGGGCTCCTAAGAAACATGAAAGATCAGTAGGAAGGCAATATAGATTCAAGAAAAGCTGAGGTCCTACTACAGTAAATTAACATCCCCTCAATCTAAAAACAAATTAATTTATAGCAACACATAAATTTCCCAATATACAACAGTTCCCAAATTTTCCATCTTAATGGAATGTCATGCCACTCTATTGAAGGTCTTCTGAGGGCAGAGGGATTATATGATCATCTGTTTAATTCTTGAAGGGATTTTAGGTGTCATCAGGTCCAGCTTCCTAATTTTATAAATGATGAAATGAGACCCAAAAAAATTAAATAATTTTTCCAAGGTAACCCAGGTAGCAAAGCCAAGACTGAAACCAGACCCTAAAAATGACCTGAAGACTACCAATTAATTAACCATAATCTCTGGATACACACACACACACACACACACACACACACCAGTTCATTATAGAGATCAATGCACCCAACAAAAGATGTCCCAAGGACACATAGTAAGAGTCTGAAGCAGGATTCAAACTCATTTCCCCCTATCTCTAAGTCTAACCTTCTATCCACCATTGCTGTTTCACTGAGCATAATGAACATGTCCAAGAAAATGTCTATGTTAGATGGATGTCTTCACTACATTAATTATTCCACATCCTTCCTGCTATGATTCTCTAGGTATCAATCCATCTTTTCCTAGACAGTCTAGTGACAGGCTTCAGGGACCTGTTTAAAACCTTGCCCATGGTCACCCTTGACTTTAAGGGCATCTTGACACAAACCATTATGTCAAATAATGTGAATTAATGTACTTGACTAAAGACCCAATGGCATAGTTTTCCATATTCCCTAACCTATAATTCTGGGTAATGACAAAATTAAATTTCATCTTAAATCTTCTCCTTTCCCAAGAATAAAATACTGTCATGATGGAGACAAATCTTGGTAGAGTCAAGTTCACTCTCTCCCTAGTTTGGATCTCTCTCATCACTGTCATAGTCAGTAACCCAAGTTCTGAAGGGAATTTTTCAGGTCTACAACTTTCTCCCTTCCAATACAGTTTATCTCCCATTTTGGGACTGCTCCATGAAAATCCTTCAAATAAAGTTTAACTGTCTAAGGCATGTCACTTTCAGCTTAATGGACAAAACCCTGAATTTTTAGTATACCTCTTATTAACCGAATAACTGGATGATATTTTTACCCAATATGGAGTTTTCTAGAGTCCACTTATCCAAACAGAATATATTCTTCTAATAAATTAGTTTCCCTATTTCCTTTTTTTCCTTCACTTTTGCTTAAATCACACTACAGTAAATGAGTAATTGTGAGACAATGAGTAAGCCATGGAGTCTCAAGGGAATTAAATTCCTCATTATTGATCATATTGACCATAAAAACCTAGAGCACCTTCATATTATGGGACAATTCAATCAACATCAAATTTGAAGGGGGAAAAGGGAAGTAATAAGTATTTCCATAGTATCTATTATGCACCAAGCACTGTGCTAAGTATTTTTATAATTTTTTTCTCATTTGTGGTCCTTACAATAACCTTACAAGGTAGATACTATTATTATCATCCCCATTTTACTGTTTAGGAAACTAAGGTTAAATGACTTGCCTAGAGTTATTCCTGATTCTAGGCCCTACCCACTGTGCCACCAATTGCCTCTGACTTAAGAAGTATCCTTAAAAGACAAAAGCAATAGACTGAGTCAGATAAATTGTTAATTCTTCGAACATGTCCCTATAATGAGCCTTCCAGATCCAATACTGACCTCATAGTCTGAAACTCCATTCTTGCAACTAGGTTTCCCACTTGTCTCAGCTCTGCAGATTTGATACTCCTCCATTTGGAAGCCACACATCCTCTTAACAGCTGAGATGGCATACAAACACTAGACTAACCACCATCACACTTCCAGAGAACACAGAAGATCACATCTGGCTCTTCTTTCATGATGCTTCTTCTAGTAGTCTTTCTTGGAGTTGGTAGAAAGAATGATGAGTCTTTTTCATATCACTCAAGTGTTAAGACTGTGATCCATGGGCTGATGCAATTTACTCCATAATTTTCCCTATTTCCAGTAGCCTATTTTATGAATGATTCACCTCTACCCTGAATTATTTCTTACCATTATTGCTAATTAGACAGGAAGTATAGACAGGAAAATACATCCTTAGACACATGGAAAATATGAGGATGCCTTTAGTACCTGAAGGATTGAAAAATAGACTAAATACTTAGTCCTGGTCAACTAAACAAATATATGCCCAAGGAGAGAACATGGGAGTAAGGGCATAAATACACTCATAGTGCTAGGGTATTGGTAGAGGCTTTCCACTAATGCCAACCTACAAGCAATAGCCTCTAAAGTCCCAGGACATATTCTAAATCTAGGAACCCAATGGCAAGAGCCTTCCTCCCATCTCCCTGCCTTCACTTCATATATTTTGCATATAGTACAATGCCTACCACATAGTAAATGCTTATTAAGTATCCTACTATTTCTCTATCTATGTGTCTGTCTATCATGTATCTACTGTATATTTATGTGTAGAATATCATTTCCTTGAAGGTAGCACTTTTTTTCCTTTGGCTTTTGTATTTCCCATCCTCCCTGTCCCTCAAGTTTGCACCTCAGTCATTCTGGACTACTTACTATCTTTCATTCCCCATACCCCATATGTGGCCAAAGTCTAGTGAGTTCACCTTTTCAAAACCTCTCAAATATGGCCCATTCTCTTTCTTACCCAGTCACCATTCTGATGTAGGCCATCATCACCATGTCTGGACTGTTGTAATAGCCAGGTGGAGGGTCTGCCTGCCTCAAGTCCCTCCTCACTTCATTCCATCTTCCAATCACTAAAATGACTTTCCTAAACTCCAGTGGCTCCATATCACCTCCAGGATCAAATACAAAATATAATGTTTGGCAATCAAAGCCCTTCATAACCTAGCTACTCTTACTTCCAGTCTTTTTAAACTTTACTCCCTATCATTGACTCTTCCATAGAGTGACATTGGACTCCTTACTGTTCCACAAATAAGATGCTCCAGATATTTTCTCTGGCTATTTCCCATTTCCAGAATGTTCTTCCTCCTCTGCTCCAAATACTGACCATCCTGGTTGCTTTCAGTTCCAACTAAACTCCTTTCTTTTACTGGAAACATTTTTCAACATCTCTTAATTCTAGATTGTAAAAGGGGGATGGTGTTTAGGGGATGTGTAGGGATGAATTATGTGGGGCAGTATCAGAAGATTATCTATGGTTTGGGAAGGCCAACAAACTGCAGACAAGCAAAGCCTAGACTAAGACTACACACCCAGATCACTCAGTGAAATGTAAGAAAGTAGGTTTAATAAAAAAGAATAAGATCGAAGGGTATGGGATAACCTAAAGCTAATTTCCTAACTAATACCCCAGGATCTAATGTCTCTTCACAGAGATTTCTTCAGAGTGATTTTTCCTACACTAATCTTCTCCTAAATGCCTAAATTCCCAGTCCCTGTTCTTGGCTAAACTAAACTAAATCTCCCTTAGCTAGTTTTAAGGAAAGGGTCTGTGTAAGCCTGATAGAACCCAGGAAAAGTCCTAGATCCAAAAGGACCCAGGTCTAGTCTCACAATCAGATGCCAGATGGTTCAAGATCACCAGGAACTGCAGTAGTGTGAATCTTGAAATTTCTCAGACTTGTGAATGTTAAAAAATTCCCCATTGGGGAATTCTCCATTGGAACAATTCCCTACTGGGACCATTCCCCATTTGGAAAGTGAGAACTCTACTTAGATCAGAAATGGGAAGACCTCTACTCCACCCTTACTTAAGACTGCTTTAGGGGAGAAAACTCCTTGCTGAACAATGAAAAATACTTAAACCCATACTTAAGCCATGACTATTTTTAGAATTAATACAAAAGGGGTGCTAAGTACCTATAAAGGTCAGGCAACTTGTGAACTTACAAGGAGCAAAGAGGAAAAAACTTACACAGAGATTCTAGCCTACTCAGGTGTGAATTCAGAATGGGCTGTCCTTTGGAAAACGTCTACTGTGATTGGTAGATGTAAGGACTTAGGGGAGGTGACATAGGAGAAATTGCCCTTTAAATAGGAGCTCAGATAGGAGCTCAAGGGACACAGTCTGAAACATTCAGATTGAGGATTGAGCTGGTGAATGAGCTGGTGAGCTGGTGAGCTGAGATGATGCTGGCCTGGTGTCACTAGAATACTTGCTTGGACAGATCTTATGGTGAGTAATAAAAGACTGACTGATCTCTCTCTTAAGACTCAGGTCTAGGTCATGTTGGCTTAAGGCCCTTCAGACTTATTCCTTTCTTACTCTTTCTCTCTTTCTTTAATTCCTCATTGTATTATTAATTAAATTCTCTATAAAACCCAGTTGACTTGGGTATATTCATAATTGGGAATATTTCCCTGGCGACCACCTTATATTTAATTTAAAACAAGACACTGTGGTGAAAACATATTTTCTGCGGTCACAATTTACTCACCCACTCTTATATCTACTACAATTTATATCTTCCACTATTTTACTCACTACAGTTTACAACCTCAACTCTTTTAACTCTTACAGTTTATGGCATCTACTCTTTTAAATGCCACAGTAGATAAAACAGATCAGCAAAGTAGCAAGGCAGCTAGACAGCAAGACAGGATAGGGAATTCAGGGTAGTATAGGGTAGTATCAGCCACTAAGGAAAAGCAGCCTATCTCTCCAGGTCAAAACCAGAAATATACCCCTAAACCTCAGTTAACTATCTCTCCCTTATTTTCCTTTTCTAGAATTCTCTCCCTGTTAGTCTCATGCCTCTGCAAACTTGCTCTAACCCTCTCTTCCTTATAATACTTCCCCCTCTTTGCACAATAATGTTTTGGCATTTGTTCAACAAACATCTAAACTAAAATTCTTACCCAAAATAATAAACAGTCTATACTCATTAATTTTATCCTATCTAACACTACCTTGCTCTAGGGATTCAAACAAAGGAAAGGGAAAGGGAAAAGAAAGTATACCATGAACAGTTACAAAGTTCAAAATACAAAGCAAGCATATGCATAAGCAAAACAAGCAAAAAAAAACCATCAAAATAGAAATACAAACACAAAACTACATGCAAAACAATAGTCATAAAAATACTATGTTCATACATTAATATGTAAAAGAATTCTATCAAAACTATTTCAGTGTATAAACACAAAATAGCAAATTTTTAGAAAAAGTACAATAGGGGGCCCCTGGGTAGCTCAGTGGGTTGAGTCAGTTCTAGAGATGGGAGGTCCAAGGTTCAAATCTGGCCTCAGTCACTTCCCAGCTGTGTAACCCTGGGCAAGTCACTTGACCCCCCATTGCCTAGCCCTTACCACTCTTCTGCCTTGGAGCCAATACGCAGTATTGACTCCAAGACGGAAGGTAAGGGTTTAAAAAAAAAAGTACAATAAACACAACATTGCATAAGTTTTTATAAAAAACTTAAACCAATCCATCAAAACTTACTTATGCAAAATACATTCAAAAGTATATGAAAATTCAAAACAATATTATTTTAAATTAAAACTTTATTATTACTACACAATACTCAGTGTTACGTAGAACTGTGCTTCTAATTATCTTATCTAAAGAACTTAATCAGTGTCAAATATTAAACATACATATTTACATATATATACATAATACAATCATATATATGCACTATATATGTATACTATATACATGTATATATTATTTACATGCATATTACACAGACATATCTTTATGTACACATATACATGCCCAACAATACAATTTTTCAACCTTAAATATGATACAAATTATTTAAATATATTTACATATCTATTTACATGTATGTGATATGTAATATATAATGAGTAATGCATGTTGTAATGTAATTTTCTACTTTACCTTAATCTATCAACCCTAAACTCTAATCTTTCTAATTACATCCCTATATACTTCCCAATATCATCAAAACAAACATCTGAACTCAGACATTCCATCTTATCTACCTAGGCTACTACTATTCTAACCTATCTAAAATCTAAACAGTATCCATTTATCTACATGGACACATTTATAGATATAAATATATATAGATATGTAGATATATAACTAGTAACTATTCATTGATTCACTACTTGAATCAATGTATCCTAACAGTGTTTATGTTTATATGTATATGGCTATGTTGTGCTGTGTTACGTTTCAGTTGTATGCAACATACCTACTAAAACTTCAGATCTTCCATCTTCTCATCTTGTCTGATGAAATCTCTTCTTCTCCAAAGTTCATGGCAGTAATATGTACTATTGAATGCATTGTAATATGAACATAAAATATTATGTAACACAAAATCTTAGGGGTTTATGCTAATGTGAGGATAATATTGTGGTCGATGATTTTAAAATATAACATCTTCGATCAAAATGACTTTTAGCAGCTTTCATTTACAAAGAGGTGGAAAGAGTGAAAGTGTAAATGTAAAAAGAGAGACAGATTCCTAACAATCCTACCAGTCTTTCTCTGGTGAAGTCAAACTCAGCCCTAGCAGGGACTTTCAGAAGACTCTGTCTCCACATGGATTTCCCAGTAATCCTCAGCCAGAGGTCCAGGTGATGTCTTCAGCCAGAGTTCCACCAATGCCGCCTCCTCCAAAACCAAGGTGGGAATCTCAGCTACTCACCCAGCAAGCTGATGCAGGATCCAGGGTAAAGGTCTCCTTCAAGGCAGGAAAGGAATCTCCAGAATGAATCTCTTCAAATGACAGGAAGGGTATCCCTCTTGACCATGCTGGTCTCTTCTTTTTATGCTCCATTTTCCCTGGCACTTCCTGTCACTCCTCTTCACAGAAAACCAATATGCAGTCTTTCAATTTTCCTAGCACTGCCCCAGGGGGTGGGGCAGTGGTCTTTGGAGGTGTAAGCTTGCTCTACTAAGTGACTCTTGAACTCTCTTACTTAGAGTTAAGTAGAGGTACTTAAGTTCTTGATTTGATTAGCTAAAAATAGACAAGGGGGAATTAATCCTATCTTCACATAGGGCTTCCTCCCTCCTCCTCTATTAGATCATGAACTCTTTGAAGGCAGGGACTGTCTTTTGTCTCTTTACATCCTTAGCACTTAGTACAGTTCCTGGCATATAATAGGTCCTTAATAAATGTTGATTGAATACCTGTTTTTAACTGATTGATTAGAAGGAATAATGATATCTAAATTAATGACATTACTGGTTCTTGAGTAAGTCACAATGGTACACAACCCCAGCTGATGCCATACAAGTAATTTCTTTACATTAGTAAAGAACACAATTGGGGGAAACAATAGCAATCACTATAAAAGACTAAAGCTTTGGGGATAGAGTTTGAATTGGAGGAGAAGTGGGGGGAAAGCCTATTTCTTCCTACATATCCTTGTATCTTACATCAAGTTCCAAGCCAAACCTCTACCCCTGAATTTCCTACTTCAATGTTATTTTCCCATATGTCTCACTCAGCATCTTGGATTTTGGTACTCCAAAGAAACCTTGGTTAAAACTCAACTTGCTCACCTTCAAATTAAGACTCTCCCCTGTCTCCATGGAAGGAGAAAATGTTCTTGCCTTCCCTCTGTGTTTACCTAATTTCTAGCATGTGACAGACTTATCCCTGGAAGGAAATAATAGTCGCTCTATGATCTGGTCCGTTTCACTCACTGGTATGAATCTAGCTAGTCTCTTTTACTAGCAAATGAGACATCTGAAAGTTAAATTTTTTTACTAATTTTATATCCATTTTAACTGTAGATCCATACTGTCCAAACCCCATCATTCTCATTATATGTTTCAAAAGTATTCTCAGAATGATGTTCTCAATACCTTTTCTTTCATTGAAAGATAATTTCTCACTCCTCTTAGATTTTTCTTGAAAAAATTTTCCAGTGTCTCAAGTTACTCAGTCAAGTTATACAAATCCATATACCTCTTACATCAAAAGAAACTCTGAAATGTATTAAAAACCTTTTCTCAACTCCAGCTCCAAATATCCCATGACACCACCCCCAACCTAGAGTAACTGCTATTTTTTATATGAATTCTATTTACCTTTTTTGATCCTCAGCTAAGTCAGAAGCTCTTTCTATTCTTCATGTTTTTCTTTGAATTCCTAGCAATGTTGATTGAGATTCTGAGAGGAGAAAATCACTTTTCAAACATCTGGTTTGAAAATATAACAAAAGGAAGAGTGAAAAGCATCATTTACATAATAGCATTCTTTTATTTAAAAAATAATAATCTTCAGTGGTGACTACCTCAGATTATCCTGTTTCTTATAATATGACTCCCTTCCTGCTGTGAGGTAGCCTATGAAATAAAATCCATTCTAAGGGCAGGTGAAATGAATCATTTTCTCTGGAATAAACTGAATCATTTCGGAGCATAATAATATTAGAGATATAAGAGCGTGGTACCCACAAACATTTTCTCTTTATAAAATATGTTCCCTACCAAAGAATGAGCATATCATATGTGACTTTAAAAGTTCTTTGGGTAAAAGACATTTGTTCCTTTCACATGTATTCTAGATTTTGTTTTTTGGTTGTTGTTGTTTAATTCAATACTATCCCTGTAAATAGTCACTTGTCTAAGACAAACAGCTTAGATGTCAAATGACTGAAAAATAACTTCAATAAAATTTGTATATGTCCCATTAGAGAATGTGGACAATAGCTAGAGAGCTAACCTTCCAGGCTACCCAGGGCAAATCGCTTCTCAGGCAATTCTCTCTCTCTCTCTCTCTCTCTCTCTCTCTCTCTCTCTCTCTCTCTCTCTCTCTCTCTCTCTCTCTCTCTCTCTCTCTCTCTCTCTCTCTTCTCTCTCTCTCTCTCTCTCTCTCTCTCTCTTTCTCTCTCTCTCTCTCTCTCTCTCTCTCTCTCTCTCTCTCTCTCTTTCTCTGTATCTCTCTCTCTCTCTGTCTGTCTGTCTAACCCTTGCCTTCTGCCTCAGAATCAATATTGGTTCCAAAGCAAAAGGGAAGTAAGGGCTAGGCAATGAGGGTTAAGTTACTTGCTCAGGGTCTCATAACTAGGAAATATCTGAGGCCAGTTTGAAACCAGAACCTCCTGTCTCTAGCCTGGTTATCAATCCACTGAGCCACCTAGCTGCTGTCTCAGGCAAACCTTAAGACTCTAACCTGTATGGCAGTTATAGATCTGCACTGGTAGAGGGAGTTTCCTTACCAGGAGTTCCCCATTCTAATAAATCACAGATTTAGTAATTACAGAATTAATGAATGAGTGAATGAATGAATTTCCCACATGAAGGAAATATCAACTTGGAACCAAAAGAAAAATGACTCACACCCATACCCACTTTGAAATCATCAAGTAGCTTAGAGAACATCAGCTGCCAACTTCAAAAATATCATGTTTGATTTCAGTGGGAGGCTTAGCTGAGATAAATGAGCAGAGCTAATGTTACATGTGTCTGAATCCCTACATTGTCAATATTTTCTTAAGTAAGATTTTTTCTACTCAAAATTAATGTGAGAAAAATCATTTTAAAATATCTGTGTGTCTTTTCCATGTGTTGCCATCATGTTAAAATGCTAAACTCAAAGTTACTTCAAAGATCATCTCTTCTATGGACATCCAGATGCTGACATCACGAGCAGGTGTAAGATTAAAAATTAATATCCAATATTCCATTTTATAAGATTTGTTAACAATAACTTGAAGTAGAGGAAAGTGATAGCCTTAGTAAAGAAAAACTTCCCAGACTGTGCACATGGGAGGAGAGAGAGAGAGAGAGAGAGAGAGAGAGAGAGAGAGAGAGAGAGAGAGAGAGAGAGAGTCAGAGTAACACAAACTTTTATCAACAAAACATAAGGACACAATGTGAGAGGAATTCTCGAAAATGAATCCACAGGCACAAAATTCTAACTACAATCAGGGAACTGATATACTGTGGTAAGGGTAAAATACGTTCACTAAAAGGCTAAATTATTGCATTGACTTTTCTCTCTGCAGAACTTGAGAAGAATTACAAAATACTCATTTATCCCTGGTTAGTAATGTGTGTGTGTGTCTGTATGTGTGCAAGTACACCCATAGCTTCTATTCCCTTCCTTCTGTATTTGCTCTCTTCCATTTGAATGTTCCCTCCAATCATGCAATTTGAAACTTATTCATTCCTGCCTACCCTGTGGGACTTGCCACTCTTGTTCATGTCCTTCTATAAATTTGCCATAAAGACTTCACCCAACATATCTGCTCAATATCAATGATTCTTTTTCCTTCCAAGATTTTTTCCCAAAGCTCTCAAACCATCCCAGGATTATTGATCAAATCTTCATCCCTTTATAGTTTTTTTTTATATTTTATTTTCCTAATTATTCTACCAAAACAAGTTTTAACATTCTTTTTATTTAATTTTTAATTCCAAATTCTCTCCCTCCTTTTCACCCTTCCTTACTCCCTTTCTCCACTCACCCCTTCTTGAGATGGTAAGCAATCTGATATAGAATCATAATTACTGTGTCAACCAATACCAATAGCCTATGTCAGTTGCCACCTATCATGTTGAATTGGAATCATGATGTGATGCAGTGTAACAAACCCTGGCTGTGGAATCATAGTAATCGTGTTTGAATTCCAATTCTGCCATTTACTGCCCATATAACCTTGAATAAGAGATTTTGCCTCCTGTGGCCATGGTTTTCTATTCAATAAAGATTTTGAATAGATCAATAAATATTTATTAAGTATCAACTATGTGCTGAATATTAGGGATTCAAATACAATAAATAAAATAGTCTCTGCATACAAGTAGTTTAATAAACCTGTAAAGTAACTATAAAGTTTGATATGTTAAATCTATAATCCAATGATAAATTATAAAGCACAGATCTTGGATTTGGAAGGCACCACAAGAGATTCGATCATTTGATGTATGACACTAAGAGCTCTGCAAATTCCCCCCAAATATGCCCACAAGAGATTTGCCTTAACAGTCTATCACTGATGTTCTATTTTAAGTTAAACTATTGTCTCTACAATTAAATGTTAATATATTCCACATTACTGTATTAAGAGCAATGAATGCCTTATTATTGTGTCAGGAAGGTATATGGGTAGGTGGAGGCAGTCTCTCTAGCACTGACTTCCTGCCATTCCTTCCCTCCCAAAGACCCTTCTTAGACTGATGTTCTATTTAAGGTTAAGGTATTGTCTACATAGTCAAATGTTAATAAATTCCCTAAAAGTAGGAACACATTACCATATTAATAGTAATGAATGCCTTATTAATGTGTCAAGAGGGTGAGTGGGTGGGTGAAGGTCGTTTTTCTAGCATTACCTTCCTGGTACTCCATCCCCCCATCCCAAAACTTTTCTCAGTTCCTTCTCTTTCACTTGATCTCCATTCCTATTCTGAAATAGTCCAGAAAAATAATAACCCATTTTATCATTAATTATCTATCACGTTATACCATAGTGAAAATGAGAAAATTGTACTTAAAAGAGCAAACATTGCTATTTATTGTTTACAAATAGATTATATTAAGGCATTTCCATCACCTATGGACAGCAACAAATCTCCTTCCCTCCTCTTTATTCCCAGGCGTGAAGGTTTCTAAGTCCAAACTGGCTGAAGATCTCAGGTTACTCTAAAATATTGAGAAAACAATTTGTCCATTGCCACAGGTACACTGCATCTTCAAGATATGAAAATCACCTCTGCTCTGCATAGGGACATGTATCAGGAGGTTTGGATGTGAGCCTCAATTAGTCTGCAAACAAGGAATCAGGAGTGCTGAAATCTCTTGGTTGTCCATCAGGGATACAGTGATATAGTGATCTCTTGGTGCCTCAGTAGTATGGTCAGATCTCAGTAGAAAGAGAGATGATATCTTAAAGTCCAGCAAACCCCTATTTCTCCAAGTTCTCTGTCTCTTCTCAGTATATTTTTTTGAAACTTTGGCATGTCTTTCACATGTCTTGAAGGCATGCAATCAGAGTCAAGGACTGTACCATCACTTACTAAGCCCTGAAAGACTTGGGAACTCTGTTGAATTCAATAACCATTTATGATTATGATAACTCATAATGAAGAATTCTATCCACTCAGAAATATACCATTAGTACCATGAAAAGTAGGAGTCTAATTTTAAATTGGGAGTTAAACTCAGAGAAATAAAATTTAGAACAATGAGATTTTTGACACATAATCAGAATAAGTAATTTATATTTAAATATATCACAATTATAAGTATTTTCATAGAACATTCAACCATAATAATTTATCATCCAACCATAAGGTCTTTAAAAGAGCTATGCCAGGGGTTGGAGGGAGAGGACAACTACATAGCTCAGTGGATTGAGAGCCAGGGCTAGAGATGAGAGGTCCTGGATTCAAATCTGGCCTCATATTTCCTCTGTGACCTTGGGCAAGTCACTTAATCCTAATTGCCTAGCCCTTATTACTCTTTTGCCTTGGAACCAATACACATTATTGATTTTTAAGACAAAGTAAGGATTTTTTAAAAAATAGAACTATACAGGATCTCTAAAATACTTAGAACTATCGATATACAGTGAACCCTGCCATGTCAAAGGTCATTTTGCAGCTTCATATTTCTATGATTCTATGTGATTGCCCAAAAGTCCAATAGCAAGAGTTAAAAAGCAATAAAGGAAAGAATTGATGAAGGCAAGCAGTTATCATCAGTGAGGCAATGAGGTATAGTGGGAAAAAACTCTGGATTCAGAAAAAATCAGAACTAAGTCCATATCCCCAGCTATGACAGGCAGCTAAGTGATACAATGGATAAAGTTTTGGGCATGGAGACAGAAAAAAACATCTTTCTGAGTTCAAATCTAGCCTCAGAACAGACTAGCCCGTGTGAATCTTGACAAGTTACATACCCCTGTTTGCCTTGGTTTCCTCATCTATAAAATGAATTGGAGAAGGAAATGGCAAACTACTCCAATATCTCTGTCAAGAAAACCCCAAACAGCATTGCAAAGAGACTGAGAAAACTGAACAACAAATCCCCAGTCATGAAGCTTCTAGCAACTCACTCAACTTATCTTTGCCTCACTTTTCCTCACCCTTAAAATGGGGACAATAACATTGACACAAGTTATCTCACAGACTTCCGGGTAAGCATGGCTGCAGAGTAGACACAGCTGGCTTCCTCTCCTCAAACCCAATGACAAAGATGACCTCAAAAGACCCCCCCAAAAAACAAAAACAACCATCAGAAAGGAGAGACCCCACACTAAGGCACAGCACTGAAGGTAGGTGGGACTTCGGCATTTCCACAATATAAGGGAACGAAAAGCTGACCCACCCCACCGATGGAGCCAGAGTTTAAGTCAGCACTGGCCAGAATCATCAAGTGAGGAAGGGGCACCCCAGGGTGCACTTGAACAACGGGCAGCCCCAGGTCTAGGGACCCAAGTAAGACCACCAAGAACCCCCTCCTGTGAGTAGTAAAACCCGAAACCCCAGCAAGTGGGCAAGGGGAACTCAGATCACAGGCACCCAGAACTAGTGCACTATAATCAACGAGTGCATGAAGGGATCACCTGAAGTGAGTAAGGGGCACCCACAGGTCTTGGTAGTTAACTAAAAACACCAAAGACCAACACCAGAGAGCAGTAACACCCGAAACACCGGCAGGCAGGGAGGGCAGACCCTGGGCCTCCCCGGGAAGACAGAGCAGCTTCAGAGAACGTAAAATTTGCCTGGGGTTAAAGCCTCGATCATTAGACCCATACACTGAGAGCCAGCCCTCCTCACTCATATTTCTGACTGGAAAAGGGGAGAAAAAAACCATAGAGATGGAAAACAGTGCACAGGAGCAACAGCCTCCAAACACCAAGAAAAGCAAGAAGAAGAGGATGACTTTGAACACATTTTATGGAGCGAAAATACAAAATACAGAGGAAATAGAAGAGGAAACACAAACAAATGCTCCAAAACCTTCCAAAAGAAATGGAAATTCTCCACAAACTCTTGAAGAATTTAAATTGGAAATTATCAAAAAGATGGAAGCTTTCTGGCAGGAAAAATGGGAAATAATGCAAAAGGAACTCAACAATCTGAGGGACCAAAATATACAAATGCAGAAACCGCTCAAAGCCTCAAAAAACAGGTCAGAACAAACTGAAAAGGAAAACCAGTCTTTAAAGGTCAGAATCAGGCAACTGGAAGACAATGATCTTGCAAAAGAGCAAGAATTAATAAAGCAAAGTCAAAAGACTAAGGAATTAGAAGATACCATAAAATATCTCACTGACAAGGTGACAGACCTGGAAAACAGAGGAAGGAGAGACAATCTGAGAATCATTGGCCTACCAGAAAAACCAGAAATAAACAGTAATCTTGACATTATAATACAAGATATCATCAAAGAAAACTGCCCAGAGATCCTAGAAGAAGGGGACAAAATATGCATTGAAAGAGTTCACAGAACACCATCTACATTAAATTCCCCAAAAGACAATTCCCAGGAATATAATTGCCAAATTCCAAAGCTTCCAAGCAAAAGAAAAAAATCTTACAAGAAGCCAGAAAAAGACAATTTAGATATAAAGGAATACCAATCAGGGTCACAGAGGACCTAGCAATTTCCACTCTGAATGACCGCAAGACCTGGAACATGATATTCAAAAAGGCAAGAGAGCTGGATCTTCAACCAAGAATCAGCTATCCATCAAAACTGACTATATACATCCAGGGGAAAGTACGGGCATTCAACAAAATACAAGATTTCCAAGTATTCATAAAGAAAAGACCAGAGCTCTGTGGAAAGTTTGACATCCAAACACAAAGAGCAAGAGAAACATGAAAAGGTAAATATGAAGGAAAGGGAAAAAGAAGAAAAAGGTTATCTTTTTCTTTTATTCAAACTCTCTTCTATAAGGACTACATTTATATCAAATTATATATATTAATATGTGGGGAACATGTAATGTGTAACTCTCAAAAATTGTATGCATCATTAGAGTAGTAAGAAGAATCATGCATAGGGAAAGTTTGGGACATCAAGACGATATGGAAAAGGGGGAGAAAGAAAAAGGGAGAGGGAGAATCATTGATGGTACTAAGATATACTCCAAGAAATAGAAAAAAAACTAAATAGAATAATCTTTCTCACACAAAGATACACATAGGAAGGGGAGGGGAAGAATTCTCCTATAAGAAGGAGATGAAGAAAGTTTTTACTTAAACCTTACTCTCAGTGAAATCAACTCTGAGAGGGAAAAACATCCAGATCCATTGGGATCTTAAATTCTATCTTATCCAACAGGGTAAGGAGAAGGGAAAACCAAGGGGGGGGAGGAGGGAAGGGAAAACAAAAAGGGAGGGGCTAGAAAGGGAAGCATATCAAGGGAGGGGACTAGTGGGACATATTTAAAGTAAATGACTGGTTTCAAAGGTTATAGCTAAAGAAGAAAGGTCAGAATTAGGGGAGGATATCAAAATGCCAGGGAATCCACAAGTGACAATAACTTTGAACGTGAATGGGATGAACTCACCCATAAAAAGTAGACAAATAGCAGAATGGATTCGAATCCAAAACCCTACCATATGTTGTCTTCAAGAAACACACATGAGGGAGTACACACTCACAAGGTCAGAATTAAAGAATAGAGTAAGACCTTCTGGACCTCAACTGATAGAAAGAAGGCAGGAGTTGCAATATCTGACAAAGTCAAAGCAAAAATAGACCTGATTAAAAGGGATAGGGAAGGTAAATATATTTTGTTAAAAGGGACTATAGATAATGAGGAAATATCACTAATCAACATGTATGCACCAAATAATATAGCACCCAAATATCTAATGGAGAAACTAGGAAAATTGAAGGAGGAAATAGACAGTAAAACCATATTAGTGGGAGATTTGAACCAACCACTATCAAATTTAGATAAATCAAATCAAAAAATAAATAAGAAAGAGGTAAAAGAAGTGAATGAAATCTTGGGAAAATTAGAGTTAATAGACATATGGAGAAAAATAAATAGGGACAAAAAGGAATACATCATCTTCTCAGCACCACATGGCACATTCACAAGGATTGATAATACACTAGGTCACAGAAATGTGGCATACAAATGCAGAAAAGCAGAAATAATTAATGCAGCCTTTTCAGATCATAAGGCAATAAAAATAATGATCAGTAAGGGTACATGGAGAGCCAAATCAAAAATTAATTGGAAATTAAATGATATGATACTCCAAAATCAGTTAGAGAAAAAATCATAGAAACAATTAATAATTTCATTGAGGAAAATTATAATGGTGAGAAATCCTTTCAAACCTTATGGGATGCAGACAAAGCAGTACTCAGAGGAAAATTCATATTCCTGAGTGCATATATTAACAAATTAGGGAGGGCAGAGATCAATGAATTGGAAATGCAAATAAAAAAACTTGAAAGCGAACAAATTAAAACCCCTCAGAAGAAACCAAACTAGAGATCCTAAAAACTAAGGGAGAAATTAATAAAATCAAAAGTGATAGAACTATTGAACTAATAAATAAGACTAGAAGCTGGTAATTTGAGAAAACAAACAAAATAGACAAAGTACTCGTCAATCTAATTTAAAAAAGGAAAGAAGAAAAGCAAATTAACAGCATCAAAGATGAAAAGGGGGAACTCACCTCCAATGAAGAGGAAATTAAGGCAATCATTAAAAATTACTTTGCCCAATTATATGGCAATAAATATACCAATCTAGGTGATATGGATGAATATTTACAATAATATAAATTGCCTAGCCTAACAGAAGAAGTAATTGAATTCTTAAATAATCCCATATCAGAAAAAGAAATCCAACAGGCCATCAAAGAACTCCCTAAGAAAAAATCCCCAGGGCCTGATGGATTCACAAGTGAATTCTATCAAACATTTAAAGAACAGCTAACCCCAATACTATACAAACATAAGTAAAGAGGGAGTTCTACCAAATTCCTTTTATGACACAAACATGGTACTGATTCCAAAGACAGGTAAGTCAAAAACAGAGAAATTAAACTATAGGCCAAAATACCTAATTAATATAGATGCAAAAATCTTAAATAGGATACTAGCAAAAAGACTCCAGCAAGTGATCAGGAGGGTCATTCACTATGATCAAGTAGGATTTATACCAGGGATGCAGGGTTGGTTCAATATTAGGAAAAACCATCCACATAATTGACCATATCAACAAGCAAACCAACAAAAATCACATGATTATCTCAATAGACACAGAAAAAGCCTTTGATAAAATACAACACCCATTCCTATTAAAAACACTAGAAAGCGTAGGAATAGAAGGGTCATTCCTAAAAATAATAAACAGTATCTATCTAAAACCATCAGCTAACATCATCTGCAATGGGGATAAACTAGATGCATTCCCAATAAGATCAGGAATGAAACAAGGATGCCCATTATCACCTCTATTATTTAACATTGTACTAGAAACACTAGCAGTAGCAATTAGAGAAGAAAAAGAAATTGAAGGCATTAAAATAGGCAAGGAGGAGACCAAGTTATCACTCTTTGCAGACGATATGATGGTCTACTTAAAGAATCCTAGAGATTCAACCAAAAAGCTAGTCGAAATAATCAACAACTTTAGCAAAGTTGCAGGATACAAAATAAACCCACATAAGTCATTAGCATTTCTATATATTTCCAACACAGAGCAGCAAGAATTAGAAAGAGAAATCCCATTCAAAATCACCTTACACAAAATAAAATACTTAGGAATCTATCTCCCGAGACAAACACAGGAACTATATGAACACAACTACAAAACACTCTCCACACAACTAAAACTAGACCTGAGCAATTGGAAAAACATTAACTCCTCATGGGTAGGATGAGTGATTATAATAAAAATGACCATCCTACCCAAACTTATTTATCTATTTAGTGCCATACCCATTGAACTTCCAAAAATTTTTTTTACTGATTTAGAAAAAAACCATAACAAAGTTCATTTGGAAGAATAAATGAGCAAGGATATCCAGGGAAATAATGAAAAAAAAAATACAAAGGAAGTTGGCCTTGCAGTCCCAGATCTCAAACTCTATTATAAAGCAGTGTTCATCAAAACAATTTGGTACTGTCTAAGAGACAGAAAAGAGGATCAGTAGAATAGACTTGGGGTAAATGACCTCAGCAAGACAGTCTATGATAAGCCCAAAGATCCCAGTTTTGGGGACCAAAACCCACTATTTGATAAAAACTGCTGGGAAAACTGGAAGACAGTGTGGGAGAGATCAGGTTTGGATCAACACCTTACACCCTACACCAAGAGAAACTCAGAATGGGTGAATGACTTGAACATAAAGAATGAAACTATAAGCAAATTTGGTGAACACAGAATAGTATACATGTCAGACCTGTGAGAAGAGAAAGACTTTAAAACCAAGCAAGACAAAGAAAGAATCGTAAATTGTAAAATAAACAATTTTGATTACATCAAATTAAAAAGTTTCTGTACAAACACAACCAATGTAACAAAAATGAGAAGGGAAGCAACAAATTGGGAAACAATCTTCATAACAAAAACCTCAGACAAAGGTCAAATTACTCAAATTTATAAAGAGCTAAACCAATTGTACAAAAAATTCAGCCATTCTACAATTGATAAATGGGCAAGGGACATGAACAGGCAGTTTTCAGCCAAAGAAATCAAAACAATTAATAAGCACATGAAAAAGTGCTCTAAATCTCTTATAATCAGAGAGATGCAAATCAAAACAACTCTGAGGTATCACCTCATACCTAGAAGATTGGCTAACATGACAGCAAAGGAAAGTAACGAATGCTGGAGGGGATGTGGCAAAGTTGGGATATTAATGCATTGCTGGTAGAGTTGTGAATTGATCCAACCATTCTGGAGGGCAATTTGGAACTATGCCCAACAGGCAATAAAAGACTGTCTGCCCTTTGATCTAGCCATAACACTGCTGGATTTGTACCGCAAAGAGATAATAAGGAAAAGGACTTGTACAAGAATATTTATAGCTGCGCTCTTTGTGGTGGCCAAAAATTGAAAAATGAGGGGCTGCCCTTCAATTGGGGAATGGCTGAACAAATTGTGGTATATGTTGGTGATGGAATACTACTGTGCTAAAAGGAATAATAAAGTGGAGGAATTCCATGGAGACTGGAACAACCTCCAGGAAGTGATGCAGAGTGAAAGGAGCAGAACTAGGAAAACATTGTACACAGAGACTGAAACACTGTGGTACAATCGAACGTAATGGACTTCTCCATTAGTGTCAATATAACATCCCTGAACATTCTGCAGGGTCCTAGAAGAAAAAACACTATCCACAAGCAGAGGACAAATTGAGGGAGTAAAAACACCGAAGAAAAGCAACTGCTTGACTACAGGGGTTGAGGGGACATGACTGAGGAGAGACTCTAAATGAGCACCCTAATGCAAATACCAACAACATGAAAATGGGTTCGAATCAAGGACACCTGTGATACCCAGTGGAATCATGCGTCAGCTATGGGAGGGCTGGTGGGAGGGGGGAAAGAAAAGAAAATGATCTTTGTTTCCAGTGAATAATGTGTGAAAATGACCAAATAAAATAATGTTTAAAAAAACAAAAACAAGTTATCTCACAGAACTGTTGTTTGGGAACTAGTTCATAAATCTTAAATTGTACCACTTATTTTAAACCTCTGATTTAGACACTTTGAAATTTTCTCCACAAATGAAGCACCTGCTCTTCTATTTATGATCTTGGAGAGGTCCCCAGGGGCATTTGCCTAAAGTTCAATAACTCTGTGCCATGGGCAGGACTTTAATTCATATTCTCTGAAACTGAAGCCAAATCTGGCTTCTGTATTTTTGCTGCCTCTCACAGGTCTGCATAAATGTCAGCTAAGTAGTTCAGTGGATATAGAATTCTGGGTCTAGAATCAGAAAGCTCTAAATTTGAATTTAGACACTAGTTGTATCTGCACAAGTCACTTAACCCTGTTTGCCTCAGTTTCCTTGTAAGTTAAATAAGTTGGAGAAGGACATGCAAACCTCTCTGGTATCTACCAAGAAAATCCCAAAGTGGGTCATAAAGGGCCCACTGTGACTGAAAGCCACTAAACAACAAAAATTGCCTAAGATTATTAAATCTAAAAGACAGTAAGTAATAAGGACACAGCAAGAAGTCTACAGTTTAAAAACTCATATCAGTTTGAGGGAAGTTTAATTCCATGAGCATCATGTATCCTCGAAAGCTATTTCACAAGTCGTCTTAAGGTGAATTTATCATTCTGCTCAATTGCTTCCAATAAGGATTTAGACAGCAGGTCTGTCTGTGAGCCTACGTTTTTTTCTGTGAACCAGATACTGACATCTATGCTAGATCTCAGCCAATTTTTGGCCAAAGTTCTATATTAGTTTCCCAGGCAAGCATGACAATTTCATCAGAATTCTAAGGGAAGCACCAGTCAGCTCCCGAAATGGAACTTCATGTAGAGATAGGAAGAACTGCATGCAGCTCAAACCATAGGCAGAATATTATTGTTTTAGAAGGAAAAGATTCTGAATTGCAAGTAACATGCTTTATCATGGTGAATTTCAAAAGTGGCTCTCTTCTCTATTGCCAAGGGTCTTCTGCCTAAAGGTTCTTCTGACTTGAGTGGCTTCTGGAGCTGGCAAGATTGATTTTTAAAGATCATCAGAGGTTTGGCTAATTTTAAAGAAAATTATTTTTAAAAGGAGTTGAACAAAATGTACAATCTGTGTTTTACACAGAAATACAGAGCTATCAATATTCCAATACACATGAACTCTTGCAATTAAGACAAAATGACCACAGGGGCACCCTAAATCAGAATAAACAATTGGGGCAGCTAAAGGGAATTTGCTATTTGCAGAGTTCAGGGATTGATGGGAAGAATGTGGGTAGGAGTGAACCAAACTCTACTCCATACATAGTTAAATATAAACTAAAATATTGATGATTTATATTTATCATTCAAGTAAAAAGAAATCATATTGGAAGAAAAGGGCCATTGCTTCTGTTGCCTTTCTCCTCAGTAACTACTTCTGTCATTGCTTTAGTTTTGATGCTTTGAATTTTCTGGGGCTTATTTGTTTCAATTTAATGAACACAGTCTGACCTCAAAGAATTTACTTACATTCCATTGGTGAGATAAGAATAAAATATAGACCATGAAATGTCATTCATGAAGAAAATAAGGAAATAAGAAATTCTTAAGTGCCTACAATGTACCAGGTACTATGCTAACTTCTTTCTGAATATTAACTCATTTAATCCTCACAACAACACTGAGGGATAAATGGTTTTACTATGCCCATTTTATAGTTGGAGAAACTGAGGCAAACAGAAGTTCAGTGACTTGTCCAAGATAACAATGCTGGATCTGAACTCAAATCTTCCAAATATTATATCTACTGTGCCACCAACTGCCCCAGAGTAAAGTGAATAGAAAATCTCACTTGAAAGATGTGCATGCCAAAAGAAAAGTCCCATATTGGGTACAGATTAAAAATCCCTTTGTTTAGTGTTTACTGATTTTAAGAAAACTTTTAACTCAAAGCAAAATTTAGCTAATTGCTCTCCTGAGACAAGGTCTCTTCTATATAGACATCAAAATAATATGACTAGGAGGGAAGTAACTATGGAGTAAATATCACAGCAAGCAAGACATGCAAGTGAGAATTTTCTTCTAAGCGTTCATCATCATGGAAGAAGTCCAACCTAAAGTCCTTTCTATGTAATCTGCTCTGACTGCAACCTTAACTTAAGTTACATCTAGTTAGTGATTCAGCACTTTGAGAGCAATGTGGATATGGATAGATCTTCAAGAAATCAACACAAATGGTCAGAGGGAGTTAAAAAAAAAAAAAGGGACCTACGCTGGCATATCATTAAGGAAGAGTCCATCCTCTAATCAGAAATATCTACTCTCATATTTACCAAGGACCAGAGATGACCCAGACTTCTAACCACTTCAGGTAAGGCTGAACAGTCACTTTCAAAGCAAAATAATATAGCCAATATTTTCTTCTTGATACTTCCTCCTCTTCCTCCTCACTGAATGACACTCTTCCCTATTTCTCACTGAAGGAAAAATTCCGTTGTTAGTCATTCATTTCAGTTGTGTCCTATTCTTTGTGGGTTGGTTTGAGATTGTCTTGGCAAAAATCCTGGAGCAGTCTGCCATTTACTTTTCCAGCTCATTTCACAGTTGAGGAAACTGAGGCAAAATGGGTAACACAACAAGTAAATGTCTGAGGTTGAGTTTGAACTTGGGTTTTCCTGATTCCAGTCCTGGAACTCTATCCTCTGTCCACCAAACTGCCCCAAAGGAAAAATTTTATATTTCATCTTGTATTGCTCCATGATTATAGTAACTGATGTGTTTTGAATTAAACTGTTAATAACATTACCACACTTGATAATGACATCACACACCCTTTTCTAATCTGTACATTTTTGGATGTCATGGATCATGATATATATTAATTTTTGTATTCCCCACAATACTTAGCCCAGTATTGTACATACAGTAGAAATCCAAAAAGTATTTATTAAATGAATTCTAGAACACTTTCAGGAAATAGCCTTTTTTTTTCTTCCTTTGTTCTTCCTTTTTTGCAAAATGTCTTAGCTACATTGGTCCTGGATTTCATTCACAGAGTTCACATTTTAAATCAAAGGAATAATTCATAAGCTTGACATTGTAGTAAACATGGAACAAAGACAGAGTCACTTCTCCAGGAATCGTGATCTTTTACCTCTAGTTGCTATATTTCTCTAATAATTCTTTGTCTCTTTCAGTCTTTCCAACACTATTTGTCTGTTTCTCCCCATCCTCCTCCTTTTTCTCTCAGTAGTCCTACATTATCACCTTTCAGTAAAACTAGGGCTGTTTTCCTACAAAAAAACAAATGCTGCTATAAATATTTAGGTGTATTTGGGATCTTTCATTTTGTCACTGACCACCAACCTAACAGTGGAAAGTCTGGGTTAAAAGGAATGAAGAGTTTAGTCACTTCCTTCACATAATTCAAATTTGCTTTCCAGAATGACTGGGCCAATTTATGGTTCCATAAATGGTTAATTAGTGTGTCCTTTCTACAACCCATCTAAAATTGAGCATTCACATAATTTGCCCTCTGTCAATTTGCTGCCTATGAGCTGAAACATCAGAGTTGTTTTGATTTGCATGTCTCTTATTAAGTGATTTGGAACATTCCTTCATATAGTTCTTAATAAATTGCAATCTTCTTTTGAAAATATTTGTCCGTAGACATTGATCACTGAACTATGGGAGAATGGTTTTAGGTCTTATGTATTTTTGTTAATTGCCTGTTTTTCTTAAATGTCAGACATTTATCAAAGATAGTGGTACAAAGAATTTTTTTTCCAATTCAATTACTTCTCTTCTGATTTTTGTAGCACTGCTTTTATTCAGCTTCATATAATCAAAATTACCTACTTTACTTTTCGTATTCTCTATCCTTTGGTTAAAAATTCACTTTCTAGTCAGGGTAAAAGGGAAGATATGAGACAGATCTGGGAAGGGAATAAGCATTTATTAAATGCCTTTTATGTGCCAAATACCGTGCTAAGCACTTTACAAACATATCATTTGATCTTCAAGACAACCATGTAAGGTAGTAGTAGTAGTAGTCTCTCGGTAACTGAGGATGACTATTGTCTTCGTGTGTTTTTATGCACAAAGACACTTGTGCATTAAGATTTAAGTGGAAAAGTTGATGCACAGAGACAGTCCCACTCTCTCGGCTTCGGGTCCAGTGGCACAAAAAGTCGTTACACCTGGAGACTTCCTCGGCTGCATTGGATGGCCGTGTTGTCTTTTGTGCTCCAACACGCCTTAAGCACTCCACAGTGCCTTGCTGCGTCGCCATCTCAGCCGAAGCAGTCTTCACATGCTGGGTGAGCAAAGCCCTAGTTCACCAGGGGTCGACGACGACCCGATGGCTACCCTCACAAGGTTTAGCCGGCCTGTTGAAGCCGTTGCCCGGGGTGTGGCCACTGCCGCATGCTAGCAGCTACTGGGAGCCACAAGTGAGAGCTGGGTGTCAGGTGGGGGTCAGAGGCTGGAGAGCTGCCCTAGGAGGGCAAGACAAGCCCTCCATACCAGAGATACTACTCCTCCCTGAGCACTCCATACACCATGTAAGGTAGGTGCTATTATAATGCCCATTTTACATTTGAAGAAACTAAATGCTCAGAGTAACCTCAATATTAAGTAACTGAGAGTGAATTTGGTTTCAGGTCTCTCTGATTCTAGGTCAGTGCTCTATCCGTTACTCCACCTAGCTGCCATTTGTGTACAAGGAACATAATCTGATTTTCTTCCCATTTTTTCACTGAATAACTTTTGATTTTCACTTCATGTATTCATTTTAAATTTATTTTGCTATGTCATATAAGATATTGGCATAAGCCTGATTTCTTCCAGATCAATTTCCAGTTTTCCCTGTAATTCTTATCAAATAGTGAACTTTTTCTTAATTCTTTACTTATTTTCAGGTGTGGAGGAGGTTACTGAGTTCAGTTATTTTCTCTTCTGCCTTATCTAGGTGGTCCCATTGATCTATTTCCCATTTTTTAAACCAATTTTAAGGTTACTTGTTTATAATATAGATTGAGGTCTGAATGTGTAATCTCCTCCATCCCAAGTTACTTTTTCATTATTTTTCTTGCTATTCTAGATCATTTGTTTCTCTAAACAAATTATGTTGTTATTATTTTCTATAGTTCTATAAAATATCTCCTTGGAAGTTTAACTGACAAATAGATCTGTAAATTAATGTTAATAATATCATTTTCTTTAATATCAATGTGTTCTAGCCACAAACATTAAATATCCTTCCAGTCATTTAAGTTACTATTTATTTCTTTAAGGGGCATCCTGAAATGAAATCTAAACAGGTATTATGATTTAGTAGATTGACTCCCAAGCTGATGTTGTGGTTACTTTGAATGGAAGATTTCAAGTAAAGTTGATTGAACAAGCCAATTATTAAGCACCTAGAATGTACCAGGAATTTTGCTAAAATGCCTGGAAATTTTGTTTTAAGGGGAAAAAAATTTCTGTCTTCAAAGATCTCACAATCTAATGGAAAAGATAACATGCAAATAATTAGGTACATACAAAACACAAAGATTATAAAGATATATAAAACTAGACAATCATAGAAGAAAGGCAGTAATATTAAGGGGACCAGGAAAGGTTGTTTTGTTTTGTTTTTTTTAATGAAGGTTAGATTTTAGCTAAGATATGAAGGACTCCAGGGAAGCCAGGAGGCAATGACGAGAAAGGAGATCATTCCAGTCATGGAGTGCAGTTGCTGAAAATGCATGGGGTCAAAAGATAAATTATCTTGTTGGGGCACAGCTAGGAAGCTGGTATCACTGGATCATAGACTATGAGGAGAGTTGTATGGTGAAAAACACTAGAATGGTAGGAAGGGTCCAGGTTTAAAGGGCTTTAAAAATCAAATAAATTATTTTATATTTTTACCTGGAGTTCCTGAAGTTTATAATCTCATCAGATCTGCATTTTAAGAAAATCAGTTTGACAGCTAAATAGATAAGTGACTGGAATGGAGAGGAAATTGAGTGAAAGACAACAACCAAACCAACTATTTCAATAGTGAAAATGTGAGATAATAAGAGAGAGGTTGTCAAGGATGAATCAACCTGTCTTAGCAATAGATTAAATATGCCAGGTAAGTGCAAGTGAAAAGTCAAGGATGACATTTAAGTTGCAAATATGAGCAACTAGTAGGGAAGTGATGCCCTTGACATAACAAGGAAGTTAGAAAGAGGGCAGGGTTTGGGGGTTGGGGGAATAATGACATCAGTTTTCACTTTCAATAATCTCTTCCTAAGTTTTGTTATTGATATAAAGAAATGCTGTTTCTGTTTGCACATTTAGTCTGTAACCCACTACTTTACTAAAGCTATTGTCTCAATGAATTTCTTTACTGAATCCCTGGATTTTTAAGTAAACCACTATCTCAAAAGCAAATATTTTTTGTCTCCTCTTTACCTATTGTTTTGCCTTTAATTACTTCCTCTTTTGTTATTACAATTGCTAGCATTTATAGAATTATGCCCAAAAACAATAGAGAAAAGAGCACTGTTGCTTTATTTACTTTCATGTAAGGTTATATAAAGTTTATGTAAAGCACAGGACCAATCAGATCACTGAAAACAGAAAAGATTTTGTCATAGTCAAAACCACTGAATTCCTAATGGACATTCTCAATGATTTCTACATCATTTTACACGTATAACTGAGGAGATTGAGTACATGTCATCATAGAAAATTGCCAGAAAACATAGGTATTAATCATCATCTGGCTTGTGTTCCATTACATGCCTTTGAGAACATAATTTCCTATATAAGAACAATAATAATCATAGACCTCATTGTTCAGTCTTGTGAAATTGACCTGTTCCCTCCCTCACAATTTCTAATAATAATTCAAATGTTTGCAAGCTGTTTTGAAAAATTTGGGGGAAATGTAAAACAAAATTACTCCCACCTATTCCCATGGCATTTCTTCATTAGACTGCCAGTTTCTACAGTTCTTTTACTATAAACTAAAATTCAGTCCTAAAACTCCATTCAAAAAAGAGAAAAAGCAAAGTTCCTGCCCTTACATAGTAGATAAATTCCATGAGACTTATTTTCAGAGACTGTGTCCTTCCTTCCAGTTTTCGAGGCCCATCCTCTTAGAAATGTGCAATTGAATTCATATGGCATTGATTCAAGGTTGTAATAACAAAATAACTGTCTCTTTTTTTGATGTGTATGTTCCAGGCACTTCCTATTACAAGGTCTATGCTATTTTAATTTCCTTCAGAATAGACTCACTCTCCATAATCTCAGCCAGAAAGCATCTTGTTTCAGGGCTGAAGGTAAGTGTATACTTTTCTAGTTTCATGGTTTTAAAGTTTTAGTCTGATATTGCCTAAAACAATTAAGAAGGCTAATGTGGAGAAAAATTAAGAATTATCCCACAATTATTCACCTCTATAAATATTTGCTTTTCCTTATTAAATGAGGAAATATTTTTTCTTCTTTATTCTTCTCTTTTTTCCTTCTTTTTTTCTCCTCTTCCTCTGCTTCTTCTGCATCTTCTGTAGCTCATTCTTTTTTTTTTAACCCTTACCTTCCTTCTTGGAGTCAATACTGTGTGTTGGCTCCAAGGCAGAAGAGTGGTAAGGGCTAGGCAATGGGGGTTAAGTCACTTGCCCAGGGTCACACAGCTAAGAAGTGTCTGAGGCCAGATTTGAACCTAGGAGACCTCCTGTCTCTAGGCTTGGTTCTCAATCCACTGAGCTACCCAGCTGCCCCCTCTGTAGCTCATTCTTAAGCTTCTTCTCTCCTCTTGGCTCTGACTTTTGAGATTAAGGGGTAAAAACATTGTAGTCTTCCCACTCATTAGGAAGATTCATTTCCTTTTGCCCTCTCAACTTTTGGACATTGTGACTATTGCTATCATAACGATTGGGGCTATTGAGTTTTGGGGAGGTGGAGATGGTCATTCTACTTATAGAATAAGTGTCTGGAAACTACTCTATTCAAAAGATTCCTTTCTAATTTTGTGTCTCTTTAAAAGTCTTGTGTTATATTTCTGATCAACTCGTCCTAGTTAAGGAATTTGTGTAGTTCATTGGCTTGATTTTCAGTAATAGGGGATGTTACATAAAGCTTGATAGACTAAGGCATTATATAAACACTATTCTGGGATGTTAATAGCTGTAAATCAGATGTACATGTAAATAAATTATTGCTTTATAATAATCATGCTGTGAGATGAAAATGGAGAGGACAGGGAAATGTCAATAGGGAGGACATTTGCTCATCTTTCTTCCAGGTTTAGAAAACATTCCACATCAGTTTTCTTTTATATTCTTCTCTTTTTTTTTCATTTCTATGAAGTTTTAAGATGCCTAAGCATCTTAAATATAAAATCTTACTAGTAAATCCTTTAAGCAGAGTAGAAGTATAAATATCCACTGTCCTCTCCAAATTCTTGGTAAATCCAAGAAGTCAACAGAGGGAGAGACAATAGCAACAAGCTGGTAGATGAGCATGTACAAGATGGGAAATTTTGCCCTCAAACACAATTTTTTTGGTTTTTGTTGTCTTTTTCAGAATTTTTCTGTCAGCAATTTCAGATCTGTTAAAATAAAGCATGTGGCAATGCAAGATTTTATGTATATATGTATATATATAATATTTCTATATGTGTTTTATATGTATCCATATATGTACATGTATATGTGGGTTGTGTGTATGCAACTGTATAATAAATGTTTATTACTTGTTTCCTTCAACCTTGTCACATAGGAAAGCTAATTCTTCTACTTGCCTGATAATATTCAAACCTACCTTCTCCAGTAACTTACTTCATCAGTTTTCTCCTCTTCCTCCTGTGTCTTCAGTCTTACCCACTCCACTATTCCTTTGCCATCTGCCTATGAAAAGTCAAACTAACTGACTCAGCTTCACTGATTGATGGAATTATTTCCAGATTGCTATAGTCCATTTCTGCCTAAAATTGCTATTTCTTTCTTGTTCACAGTCAACAAAAATATACATCATGGCCCATAAATCACAGAATTTCTGTTAGACATGGTAAAATAACATACAACAATTTCTGTATCATTTTAATATGTTCCTGTGGAAAGGAGGAGGAAAGGAAAGGTTCAGTAAACTTTTCAAAGAAAAAAATCATAAAAACTTCATGATTGACTGAATGTGAAAGGAGCCAAAGATGATTCCCAAATTACATAACTTAAAAAATAGGGATGTCATGGTAAAGATTTATTTCTAACAGAACACCTCTAATGATCAGCAGATATTTCTACTAATTCTTTTTGAGGCTTTTATCTCAAAGAAGTTAGCTCAGGTGAATATAGATTGTATAATCTAATACCAGGAAACCGAGGGATTTTCTAACTTCCTAGAGAAACTGTTCACAATATGGGGCCTGCTAATTTCCTACTATTGCCATCTTTGAGAACTAAATATAGTATATGTGAAAGGTGAAAGGAATATGGCAGGTGGGTGGGGAGCAGCATTTGTAATGATCAGCTCAAAGTACCAAAGTTCTATTTCACATGTCTGATTTCTCCCAAATGATACAGTTTAATCAGCACCTTAGTCCATTTTTCCCCCTAATGCTAAGTGCTTATGCCTGTACTCCACCATAATGCTGTTCCCATCCCCATAATAGCTTCCAATCACTCCAGTTTGGAAAGAACATTCAGCATTTTGTAACTTGCTTGGGTCAGCTCCCTTTATCTCATTTATCTAAAGAAATTACATGAAGAAGCAAATGATGTTGCCAAGGATGTGTCTCCTTCTTTCCAAAAGTATTCTGCCTAACATCTCCAAAGACAGGAGTAATTTAAATTTGCTACATGCTGCACATTTTATGAATGTCAGTGACATCAAAGAAGAAAAGGAAAATAATTTAGAACACCCAAAAAGAAAAAAGAAAGTAGAGAGAGTGCCCTTATAGGAGAAAGGTCTAATAATTGAGGAAAGATCAAACATTTATAAAGAGCTGAAAGAGACTCAGAGACCATCTTGTTTAATCTTATTTTATAGAAGAAGAAACTAAGGCCCTAGGTCCCACTGGTAGTAGTAGTAGTAATAGTAGTAGTAGTAGTAGTAGTAGTAGTAGTAGTAGTAGTAGTAATAGCTTACATTTATATAGTGCTTTAAAGTTCATAAAACAGTATACATAAATTATTTCATTTAATTGTCTCAACAGCTATTTGAGGTATAACCTCGTTTTTCCAGCCTCCATTCTAGGGACTGAGAAAGGTAAGTGGCTTATTCAGTGACACAGCTAGAAAATATTTTAGTAAGGATTTGAGTTCAATTCTTCATAACTCCAGGTCCAGTGTTCAATTTACTATATCACTTAACTGTCTACAAATATTAGAGATGGGATTTAAACCAAGGTCTTCTGGTTCCAGAGCCATCCTTCTTAGACTATTGTGCTGCTTCTAAAGCCAATGGGTCTTTCAGATGCTCAGCAAAAGCATGATTGAAAAATGTCCCTGCATCCAGCACAATGTAAGAGGGGTTTGTGTGTGTGTGTGTGTGTGTGTGTGTGTGTGTGTGTGTGTGTTGTTCAGTCATTTTTCAGTTGCATCTGACTCTTCACAACCCCATTTGGGGTTTTCTTGGCAAAGATACTGAAATGGTTTGCCATTTCCTTCTCCAGCTCATTTTACATATGAAGAAACTTAGGCAAACAGGGTGAAGTGACTTTCCCAAGGTAATGCAACAAGTAAGTGCCTAAACCCTGATTTGAACTTATGAAGATGAGTCTTCCTGATTCCAAGCCCAATGCTCTATCCACTATGCTACCCAGTTGCCATTGACACAAGGAACTTCTGAGTAGAAACTCCCTTAACCCAAGAAAATGGGCCATTCATCTAGTAACTTATAATCTAGAGAGTGGCTTGAGATATTGACTAATTAGTTGTCATGAAAATGTTAGGAGACTCACTCATAGTCTCACACTAGCATGTGTAAGATGTAAGACTTGAACCCAAGGCTTTCTGACTTTCATTGAAGGGAGATGAAATGAATAAACATTTATAAAGTGCCCGCTATGTGCCAAGCACCAAGTCCTCCTTGTAGATATTACTTCATCTGATTTTCACAACAACTAAAAGATGTGGGTTTGACCACTCAAAAAGGTTAGTAAAAGCAGAAGTCTTGTCTCTGTTTCTCTCAGACTCAGAGGGCAAGATGGCTACCCTCAGTCCTGGAGATCCTACAAACCAATCTGACTGCTGTATAGTTATCACAAAAACTGGTTTAATGAAATAAAATAACAAGGACTGGCTGTGGGAGGAGGGCCAAGGAGGTCCCTAGGCTAAGAAAACTATTTCACCCACCAACTATGAGGCTTGCAAAAAGCCTTTCTTCAGTATCTTCCAAATTATCTCACACCCCAACCTGACTGTGCTGTATTCCCCAAATTCCTCTCCTAGCTTCCCTAATCTAGGGCCTCTCCAAAACAGTCTTCAGAAAAAGTCAATGGATCAAGTTGGCTGGATAGGTTTTGATGACCAGGTGATAGGGTCACCAGGGTCTGCAGAAGTTATGGAGACAACAAATCAGTCAGGTTTAAGCCGGGTTTCCTCTTCAGAGTCATACAGGTAGATTTAAAACAAGACCAGAAACAGGCTGGAATAACTCAGGAATAGACAGGATCCAAAAAGCAGAACCACACAAGGAACAACAAGCAGGATCAGAGAGAGTCCAGAAGCTGGGAACTTCTCTCACTGTCCCCAACTGCTCCTCAGGGCTGGCAGTTAACTCCCAGAAGCCCCTCAGAGTTCTGAGTGACCCAGGAACTCTTCAGCTTCAGCTTCATCTCCCCTCTTTATCCTGGTTTTCCATTCTTTTTCAGAATCCTCCTTTGCATTGCAGCCAAGACCTTGTGCTTTTCACCCTGCATCTCTTTTCACTTTTCTTTCTCTCTTACTTCATTCTCTCATAACCCTGCAAGATTGGTGCTTTTATTAACCTTATTTTACAGTTAGAGACTGGGGTTGAGTGATTTGCCCAGGGTCATTCAGTTAGACAGTGTCTGAGATCAGATTTAAATGCAGACCTTCTTGACTCCAAGCCTACAGCTCTATCCACTGAAACTTAGCCACTTGAAGAAACTGAAGATATTCATTTTAGAAAAGAGAAGACTTAGAAGTGGCATGATAACTATCTTAAAGCATTAGACTGTCTTATAATAATAACAATTATAACAATATATAGCACTTATGCAGTGCTTAAAGGTTTGCAAAGAGCTTTATAAATATTATCTTATTTGATCTTCACAACAACCCTGGGGAATAAGTCTGACTCTGCCTCTCACTTTGCACATACATGATAGGCAACAAATATGATAATATAGATAAAGCTCTTATACAACTTTAAAGCATCATATAAAATGTAAATTATTACTTTAGACAAATAATTACTTAATTTTTTGCACAAAGAACTTTAATAATTGAATTGAATTGAATTGATAAATAAATACAACAATTAATATTGGAATCAAATCCAGAGGCAGGTTAGTTCCCTGTAATCTATGCTATGTGAACAATCAATTTTAACATTCTATATATCTTATTTATATATATTAGACATATGTACTGCAGGGGCCAAAATATTATACTGTAAGATTTAAATTAATGTCCAATACTTCAAGTATTATTTTTTAAAGTTTATTATCTGACTAAATAGAAACATGTGATTAAGTTTTTCTACCTGCTGAAAAATCCCTGCTCCACCAAAGCCATGACAGGAAGGAAATAGAATGAGAGATGAACTTCCACCCAATTTATATCCTGTCTACATCAGCACATCATGACAGGAAGTGAGTGGGGTTCTGGGAATACTTTTGCTGGGAATCTTAGTTTTGCCAGGGAATTCAGTTTTTAGGGTAACATTCTAATTACACAATACGAACCCATCTGCTGGACTTTATTTTAACTGTCTTTTGGGGGGGGAGAGGAAAGGAGAGAAAAATATTAATGTCATTGATTGCCCAAAGCAATCATGTTAAACAAAGTTAAACATGTCTATTATAGAAATGGAAATAATGGAGTTTCCAAGAGCTTCATTAGCTTTTAGCCACATGGAGTAAATTCCTCAGAAGCTCACTTGGTGACAAATATCAAAGCAATTCAGGACTAACTGGGCTAACTCAGTCTATTCAATGTTCATGGAAGGTACCTTACCTGTGCCATCATTGATTTAGCTGAAGGATGTCTAGGAAAATCTAACCAAGTTCAGAGTCAACCAGGGAACTTGATTTCCTTGCTTAGTCAGAGATCTGCTGAGATAGTCTACAGTTCACTCTAACACCAAGGCCGGAATCCAATGCCTCTAGGAGGGCCCCTTACAGATTCACAGAATCTTGGGACTAGAAAGAACCCTTTTCAGGCACTCATCACCTCTTGATAGGACAATTGCTATAACCTTCTAAGCAGTGTCCCTGATTCAAGTCCCTTCTTACTCCAAACTATCTTCCACATACATAACAAATTGATTTTCTTTAAATCCAAGTGTAACTACATTGTAAGTTCCAGTGGCTCCCAACACTACTAGAATATGATTTTAATTCCTCCGTTTGGCATTTAAAGCTTTTCACAGTCTAAAAATATCCTACCTTCCTGCTTTTATTACTCTATTGTCCAATCATACTGGACTACTTCCTGTTCCTCACATATGAGACTCTCGCTTCCAAGTCTTTGTCCTGGTTATTGCCGATGCATTCAATGCTTTCCCTTCTCACCCTATCTCTTATCTCTGATTTCCTCCAAGACTCAATTCAACACTTCCTAGCTGTGTGACCCTGGGCAAGTCACTTAACCCCCATCTCCTAACCTTAACCACTCTTCTGCTTTGGAACCAATACACAATACTGAATCTGAGATGGAAGACTTTGTTGTTGTTGTTGTTGTTGTTGTTGTTGTTGTTGTTGTTGTTGTTGTTGTTGTTGTTGTTGTTGTTGTTGTTGTTGTTGTTGTTGTTGTTGTTGTTTGAGACTCAATTCAAGTGTTCCCTTCTGTAGGAGGCCTTTTCCAGCCTTCAAAGATGCTATAGCTTTCCCCTCCAAGGTTACTTGAATCTATTTTGCATGTGTTGTATATATACCTATATATGCCACATGTTGTCTCCCTGCCCTCCAATCTCTCAAAATAAACTCTTGATAGGCAAGAACTGTTTCAGTCTTGTCTTTGTATCCCAAGTGCAGAGCACAATGTTTGACACATAGAAAGTATGTAAGAGATGCTTGATTGATGTTTAGTTAGTTTACTTCAGAAATTCTCAAATCTCACCTATACCTTGCCAAGAATCTGCCTCAGAATCCCTAACAAGTCAACCAGTGACTGCTTAAAAACGTGCAAAGAGTAAGTCCCTTCCAAGACATCCCCATACTCCATTTGGAGGTAGATCTAATTCTTAGGAAATTCTCTTACATCATGCCTTTCTACAGTTTTCACCAATTGGTCCTAGCTCTGATATTCGAGGCTCAGCAAATAATTAGAATTCCTCTCCCAACCTGTCTCAGATACTCACTAAGTCTGTGACCCTTGGCAGTTCATTTAACATCTGTCTGACTTAGTTTCCTCAAAGGTAAGGTGGTGATAAAAATAACACTACCTCCTAGGGTAATTGTGAGGATAAAATGAGATAATACTGATAAAAAGTCTTTGCAAATCTCAGAGTGTTACATAAATCCTAGCTTTCATGGTCATTACACGACAGTTTAATATCTTAAGACATTTAGTTACTCCTCCAAGTCTTCTCTTTTTTCAAATATATCTAGTTTCTTCAGACACAGCAGAGCACTGGGCCTGGAATCAAGAGTTCAAATGGGCAACAGAGATATTCCATTCACTCTCTAGATAATTAATGTAGCCACATGTTGTCTTTCTATTCAGCCATAAGAAAATCAGTCCTCCGATTTTCTGATTAAATCACTTAACCTTTGTCTACCTTCGTCTCCTCCACCATAAAATGTGATACAATAATAATAATAATAATAATATAATAAATAATAGTAAAATGGGTGATAATAGCAACTTCCTCACAGTATAATTGTGATGATCATCTGAGGTAATATTTGAGCCTTTAGCATCACTCCTAGCACAGCAGAGATACTTAATAAATGCTTATTCTTTACCTTTCCCTTCAATAGATGCTAATGTGGAACAGTTTGCAATACTTCATCATCCAAGCAATAATATTTCTTTTATGTATATTTCCCCCAAAATAATACTTCAGATGTAGGCTTACTAGAACTCATAACATAACAGAAACATAACCTTCCTCATCTGGACACTCTGTCTCTCAATTCAGCCCAGGATAGCCATAGGTTAGTTTTTGACTTCCATGTAACACAACTAACATATTGAAATTCTAAATATTTCTCATAATAACTATTGTCTAGCCACACTTTCCCCAGATTTTACTGCATGCAAAATTGATTTTTAACCCAAAACCCCACTGTAGAATTTTACATTTATCTTTATTAAATTTTAACTGATCCAATTCAGGCTACCATTCCAACCTGTTGAGACCTATTTGGATCCCAGTTCTTTCATGCATTCATGTTTATGTCATGGGCACATTTAATAAGTCTGACTTCTATTCCTTCATCCAAATCACTGATAAACATATTGAACAGCATGAAGGCAAAGACAGGGTCCAATGATGCTCCATTAGAGATCACCTTCCTTCTAGATATCCACCCATTAATGACTCTTCTTTGGATTTGGTCCTCCAATCAATTTATTAATCCATTTGACTGTACTATCATCTGTCCCATAGCTCTCTATCCTGTACACAAGATTAGCATGAAGAAAAAATAAATAACATCAATTATTTTGCAGAACTCTAGGTATGCTGTCATTATCTTTCTCCTAGTTCCCCAGTATAGTTATCCTAACAAAAAATTACTTAGAAGGCAACTGCTGATAACCACACATTGTTCCACTTTCCCAAGGTCTTCTGTTCCTGTGGTTTGAGAGCTGGTTTTCTTAAGGCTGAATACAAAGAGAGCTTGTAGCTGCATTCATTATCTAGTGAGTGAAAGGAATATCTCTGTTGCCCAGCAGATGTCACTGTCTTTGAGCTTCAGGCTGAGTGGTCACTAGAATTTCTCAAGTGCATAAAGAAGATAGCTTTTCGAAAAGGCTGTATTATCATCTCCACTAGGCACCAAAGGGTACTCAGAGTGCAGAAGGTGACACTGCTCCCTATCCCCTTCCATGAGCCCTGAAGCTTCAAGCAATAGTGCTAGGGAAGTCTAGAGTTCAGCTAAGAATGAAAGGAAAAGCTAAAATCTATATTCTGTACCAAGATCATAAGCCCTACTTCATCTATTTGGGCTCTCCTCTCAAGTCAGTTCCATAATATGCAAATATTTAAGTTACATTTACTGCCTTAAGAGTCCTTACCACTCTTTTGGCTTGGAGCTAATATTTAGTATTGGTTCTTAGGTGGAAGAGAAGGGCTTTTTGTTTTTGTTTTTGCTTTTTATGCTTGACTGACTTTACTAAGCCAGCTCATTTACTAAATCACAGTTCTTGGCCTACCTGGCATGCATTTAACCAGACAAGGCACTACCACAGCAAATGGCACTGCTATTAGCCCTACTTTGAGGGCAACTAGGATTATTTAGCATATTCGATATAGCATAAAGGAAAAGAAATTGCTCAAATATCTTGTAAGGAGTTCTCTGCCTTTGTTACCTCCTTAACTTCCTACTGCTTATCCTCTAGATCTTTAAGGAATTTGAGGGGAAGGCCCAAATCCCCTATGCCTATGGATCATGGAAAAGAATTAGAGAAGTAGATGTGTACCCTGGAATTATAATTCAACAAAAACAGATAAAAGGCAAAAAGCAGTCTGTCAAAAATTATGTCAACAAGTATCTCATCATATAACAAGATAAGCTGTGAATGGATACATGACTTCAACATAAAAAGTCACTTCAGATATATGGATATGGGTTCATAAGTAATCAAAGGATAAAGAGGATCACAGACTATGACATGGAAAATTTAAATTAAATATTTTTAATTGCATAGACAAATTGATACAGCTAATATTAGAAGGGAAACAGCTGGAGTAGAAGGGGAATCTTGGCAAAAAAAAAATTCTGATAATGGATTCATTTATAAGACATGTAAAGATCTGATTCAAATTTTTAAGACAAGAATCATTCCCCAATAGAAAAATGGTCAAAGGACAGGAAAAGGCAATTTTCTAAGGAAGAAATGTATGCTGTCAACAACCCTATAAAAATGTACTAAATCGTTAAAATTAAAACTATACACACCCATGCATCCGGTAAATGAAAATAATTTTTAAATGAAAATTGTAGAAAGGCTGTGGGAAAAACAAGCACCATTGATAAAGCTGTGAATTAGTCCAGTTTTTCAGATCAATCTGTAAATATGCCCAAGAAGTTGCTAAGGTACCTGTTTATTTGTATTCTTACCAGTACTGTACTGATGTGAACCCCCTACAAAACATTGCTGAGAAAAAGAGGCATTGATCCCTACCCTAAAAGCTCCTCTGTCACTGTCACAGCACAGATGAAGTTATTACCAGCTTCCCATCTTTTTAATCTTTCTTGTTTCAGAGTTTGCTTTGTACATTGGACTAGAAAAATCAGTTAAGGCTCCATCACTGTGAGTGACATTACCTCTAGTAAAAATGGAAGGCCAAGCTGATCAACATTCCCCTCACCAGAATATTTTTAGATTTTTTTAGTGACTATTTTAGGATGTTGCTGAGACTCTCAGACTATCTGGCTCTAGAGTTTCTCATTTCATAGTTTCTCAAAGCCACGATTGTTCATGCAATATTCACATGGTCCCAAATCAGAAACCTCCAATTCTCTTTCTACAACGTTTACTAAGTGTTCACTTAGGATTCCCCCTTTGATTTCTACTCACCACTGCCAAGAAGGATATTGTCCATTCCTGGGGTTTTCTTGATTCAAGAGTCATACCTTATATAATTCCATCCACTTCCACGAATATGAGATCTTTAAGGGAAGACTTGCACTTTTGTTTTTGTATCCCCAGCCCTACCTGAATTATTAAAGTAAAATTATTTCCTACTTTTTCCTTTTGTCTGCACATTTAGTTTCATCTAGAAGTAGGAGGTGATATTCCACACCCAGTAAGAAACTGCCAATATCTAAAATACAACATTTTAGAGTTATTAATTGTTAATAGAATTGTTCAAGCACACCACTGACCAATTTCCATCACAAACTGTTGGACTATGATTGACTGTGATTGATTTAATCAATCAGCAGGCAGTTTATTCTGTACTTGTTATGTACCAAGAACTGAGTTACATTGAAATTGCAAAAAACAAAACTAGAACTTCCATTTTAAAGAAGAGTTCTCTCCCTACTGGCCATTTCTCATTCTCAGAATTTCACCACCTTGCTTTGGCATGGGCGTGTCTTCCTTTTCCCGGATCTTTTTCACCTCCTCTTTTATGTTTTGTTTTCCTTACCTAGAACATAACCTCCTTGAGGCCAGAAACTAGCTTTCTTTTTGTCTGTATTTTTAAATCTCTCTTCTCATTCCCCCAAAACAAAGTGTCCAGTATATAGTAAACACATATTATAAATGTTTGTTGGCTGACAGTAGACACTGCTCTAAAGGAGCTTGCATTCTATTTGAAGGAACAGAAGATATACAAATAAATGGATACAAAATATATACTAAGTAAAGAAAGTTTGAGAGAGCTACTTAGCAACTACAAATTGCCAAGCAGGTGTAGACTTGTTTCAATAAACGGAATTTCCTCATCAAGTGTTCCCTACTACACCAATGAAATCCCAAACCCTGTCCAGCAAAAATTGACATCATTCTTTTTTTTTAAAACCCTTACCTTCCGTCTTGGAGTCAATACTGTTTATTGGCTCCAAGGCAGAAGAGTGGTAAGGGCTAGGCAATGGGGGTCAAGTGACTTGCCCAGGGTCACACAGCTAGGAAGTGGCTGAGGCCAGATTTGAACCTAGGACCTCCCGTCTCTAGGACTGGCTCTTAATCCACTGAGCTACCCAGCTGCCCCCAACATCATTCTTAAAAGGAGGCAACAGTTGCTAGAGGGGTTGGTAACAACCTCATTCTAAGAGGTTTTCCTTAGAAGAATCTAAGGGGCAGAGATGAGCACAAAAGGAGGGCAGGAGACAATTTATAGGAAGGTACAGATACAAGAAGAGGAATATCATGTGTGGGGATTAGCTTGGCTGGACTCCAGAATGTGTGAAGTTACATATAATAAATCTAGCAAGGAAAGCTGAAGTTAGAATATGAAGAACTTTAAACACCAAGCAATGGCATTTGTATTTAAATCAAAAAGCAACAGGGAACCATTAGAAATTATCAAACAAGGAACTGGCATGAATAGATCTGTATTTTAGAAATATTGCTTTGGCAGCCATGTGAAGTTGAATTAGAGAGGGAAGAGTCTTGAGGCATGGAGACCAAATTGGGATTTGGGATTCAATTGCAGTAGTTTAGCCGAGAAGAACAAGTGACTGATGATGGGCTTGTAAGTGGAGAGGTGGGAATTGATGAGAGAGAGGTGGGAACTGAATCAACAAGACTTGGCATCTGATCCAATATGAAATAGTTGCATTATACAATGCCCTAGCTTTAGGATTTAGTGAAGAACACTGGTAAAAAGAGAAAGTTTGGAATATTTCAGAAGAGAAGAGAAGCTCAGCAAAGATAGAAACTAAAAAGATGTGTTTATACGATCAATCACAAGTAAATATCCCTCACTGTGTCTAGAGATTGTAAGCACATTTTGTTTGTTTCTTTCTCTCATTTTCCTCCTTCAATTTTGATTTTTTTACACTGTTCTGGTTCAGCTACATTTTCACAATGAAATGGTCTTGCTCTAAGTGATCTTTTTCTTCTTCTTCTTTCCATTTTCTGCTTCAGGAAAGAAGATTCATAATCTTAAATGTTCTAGCAAACTTTCTTTCTATCTTCCCCAGGCCTAGAATAACCACTGTAAATGTAAAAGAGTGAAATGATAGGGCAGAAGGAGGAAATTCTCCCACCTCCATATGATCTTCCGGAATTATCTTCCCTTGGTTTGAAATATATGAAACTTGTGAATTAAAGAGTTTCATGAAATGTAGAACTGAAAGAGAATTTGGAGATCATTTGGTCCAATCTTTTTGATAGTACAGAGAAGTCAACTGAGACCCAGAAGGGGAAATGACTTGTTCAAGACTTAATATTGACTCTCAGGCATTATACCAAATTGTTTTCTGCCTTTAGTAATGAAATTGGACTTGATCCCTGACCAGGGTGAGCATCCTGATCCTAGATCCTTGAAGATAAGACTGTTTTCTTTGTATCCTCAATGCTACCAACAAAAGCTGATCCACAGTAGTCACTTCATCAACACTTCATAAATTGAATTTTGCATGGTGCTATTCTTCTTGAAATCAAAATGGAAGAAAGAGAAGTTGACCCAAATTAACTATTAGCTGCTTGAACCAGCCCTATTTCACTGCCAGAATTCAAGATGTATTTCACTTTCTAAGATCCACTTTTCAACTTTGAGAAACTGCAGGGCAAAAGAATGAAAAACAAGGAGACAAGCCAAAAAATGAATATGAACACAGGAATTATCCAACCTAGAAAGGTTGGGAAAAATACAAAGCAGAAACAGGGCAATGAAGAAAATAGGAAGGGCTACTGAACAGGCAATGGTTATTTCTACATGACCAAACTTGAGTGTTTAATTGTTGAAACTCTGACCCATGCCCAAACCATATCTATAACAAAGCCATATCCCAGTATAAAAAATGGAATTCTTTCCAGAAATCTAAAATATTGATTTCAACAATTATTCAGCTAATATAAATACTATACAGTTGACTCTCTTATGAAATGAGTTTGTGAAAAGGTATATGCCAATCAGATTTCTCTTTTTCCTAAAACAACTTTGTGAATTAAATATATCAGAGTTGGTCATACCCTTAATCATGCTATATAATACATGTGTTCCACTCACATGGTCATATTTTCTAATTATAACCTTTTTCCTTCCTTCTTTCCCCCCTGCCTGACAACCCTAATCCTATTTTTCAATCTTACAGGGCCCTCTAATCCCTCTGTCACCCAGTTCTTTCCAAAATCATCACCTCCCTATATGGTATAAATTCTCTTCTTTTCTCAATCTAGAAACCCATTGGTGAATCACTTTAACTCTAAGCTATATTCAAACCTTAAACTCCTTGCTTCCCTGACCAATCTTAGATCATTCCTTGACAAATCTCAACCTTAGATTCCTTTAACTATCTGCTCCATGAATTCCTATTTATGCATTTCTAGTCAGGCCTGAAGAAAATCACAAAACCATGCCAATGAGATCCACTACAAATTTATTTTATATCATTTCATTTGTCCTTCACTGCAACAAGGCAAAGTTTTTACACCCTCCCTAATCACCTAATTAATTTGGTATCCCATTCACAAAGGCTGCAATTCCAAACCTTCTCATTCCTCCACAAGTCTCCCAAGGAACCTCTACTCTCAGCTGAAGATCCTAACTTATACTTGAACTATGTAG
This sequence comes from Monodelphis domestica, assembly GCF_027887165.1. NCBI lineage: Eukaryota > Metazoa > Chordata > Mammalia > Didelphimorphia > Didelphidae > Monodelphis > Monodelphis domestica. Next base: position 253,918,925 of record NC_077229.1, read on the forward strand.
TAAGTGCTTTTCCTTCAGAAAAGCTCATAGATATTATGATATTTTCTAATTCTCCACTTACTGATCTCCCTGACTAATAATGATGGTGTCACATATAAAAATGTTTTGTTCATTGACAAAAAAAAAATGGAATTTCCAAATCTTTTTTCTCACATATTTTATTTGCATGTAAGGTAATCCTCTCAAAAATACAGGCTGTTAATAAAAAGAAATTATTGGGTTCTGTTAAATTTATATGGTTGAACTGAATATTTAAATTGGTGGCCACCAGGGATTTAACTTCTAAATCCCAAAATGAATTACTCAGGTAAATGGAATTTAGTAGTAGTTCATTTTATAATAAAGGGAAGATATTAAGGAAGAAAGAAAATGAGAGAGAGAGAGAGAGAGAGAGAGAGAGAGAGAGAGAGAGAGAGAGAGAGAGAGAGAGTTCTGACATCCTCTGAACCAGTTAGAAATTCTAAAGTACCAGTCAGAGGAAAGGAGTCTCAAGACAATGGGCCTTCTCAGAGGTTCACACCTCTAGAAAGGGCAAGGAAAGAAGTCAGTCTTCACACTCACCATGGTGACCATCTAAAAGGAAATCATTCTGAGGTCTCCTGCACAAACTCCTTCAGGGGTCCAGTTCCACAGCCAAGTCTTCACTCCAAGTCTGAGTGTCTGTCTTCCAGTCTCTCCTCGAGTGTCTGTCTTCCCTCCAGCTACAAGTGACTGTCTTCACTCCAAGCCCAAGTGATTGTCCTCTAGTCCAACTCCAAGTGACTGAATGATGATCTCTGTGTGTCTCTGTTTCCACTATTTAAAGACCTTTTTCTCTAGTGTTATCTCCCCTACATTTTACATCTGCCAATCACAGCAGACACTTTTCTCCAGGACTGCCCATTCTTTCACACATGGGTCACAGACCTCCCACTCAATGTATGAATTGGGTGTTCACGCCTTTTGTGGTTAGTTCATACCTTTTTGTGGTAAAAATGGGTAGATCTACTTTAAATGCTGGGTTTACACTTTGGGAATTAAAATCTAAAAATAGACAGGGGATTACAATTTAATCTTCACAATAAAGGAAGAGCTAAGTACCTTCATTGTTACAATCTGGGAGAGCCAACTCTAATCTTCACAGTTCTTAGATCTAAAAACACATTTTGCAATATTCAAAGCAGAGGATAAAAGACATTATTTCTGCTGCATCTGGGAGGGACTACATAGACATGAAAATTCAAAGCAGTGAATGGTAACTAAAAAGAAAAAAAAGTAGAGAGACCAGATATGACATTGTGCCTCCATAGAAAACATCCTGCCTTAGGAAAAGGAAATTTGAACATTTGGAGTACTTTAGCACTCAAAATGGGGAAGAGAACATAGACCCAGAAATAAGATGCATAGTCAATAGGAAAGAAGCTAATCCAAAAGAGTAAGGAGTTAGAACTGCACAATCTAGAATAAATTATAATTTCTACCAGGGTGAGTACCTCCATCCACATTACTTCCCTCATTAATTGATACTTCTAAGACTAAAGCAAAATTTTAAAAAAGAGGTCCATGAAGCAAGATTTATGAAGGCAATAACATAGATAGTGGCCAAATGAGGAAGCTCAAACATCAAGACTTTTAATAATTAAATGTATAGACTACAAAGCAGAGAATAAACTTTTAAAATAGACTGAGAGCAAAGACAATTAAGAGAACAAAGAAAGAATGGTTTGAACTAACCACTTAGAGGAAGAAAGAAGAAAATAAATATAACTAAATTTTTTTAATGTAATCAGTAATCTGAAGTCCCCAAACTAGAGAAAATGTTGACAAAAGAGAATAGTACATGGAAGAGAGCTACATCAAAGTAGTTTAATCAAAGCTAATCAAAGGGACAATGTATAAATTTTAGTTTAGTTTAGTTTTTAATTTTTTTCTGTGGCTACATGATTCTTTTTTATCTCCCTCCTCTCTTTCCTACCCCCCTCCTGTAGTTGACAAGCAATTTCACCAGGTTATACATATAATATAATTCAAAACCTATTTCTATATTATTCATTTTTGTAATCTTTTAAAACCAAAACCCCAAATCATATACCCATATAAACAAGTGATAAATCGTGTTTTCTTCTGCTTTTCTACTCCCACAGTTCTTTCTCTAGCTGTGGATAGCATTCTTTTTCATAAGTCCCTCAGAATTGTCCTGGATACATTGCTATCAGTATCAAAGTCAGTTACATTTGATCATCCCACAATGTTTCACTTTCTGTGTACAATGTTCTCCTGGTTCTGCTCATTTCACTCTGCATCAGTTCATGAAGGTCTTTCCAGTTCTTATAGAAGTTCACCAATTCATCATTCCTTATAGCACAATAGTATTCCACCATCATATACCATTCCCCAATCAAGGGACATCCCCTCATTTTCCAATTTTTTTGCCACCACAAAAAAGTGCAGCTATAAATATTTTTGTACAAACAGGTCCTTTCACATTTTTTTTATCTCTTTCGGATACAGACCTAGTAGTAGTATTACTGGATCAAAGAGTATGCATTCTTTTAAATCCATTTGAGCATAATTCGATTCAATGTACTAATTTTTAAAAGAAATAGGAACAAAAATCTATTTTTAAATGATTGAATGGGGGTGGTTAGATGGATCAACTGATTGAGAACCAGGCCTGGAAATGAGAGGTCCTGGGTTAAAAATCTGGCCTCAGACATTGCTTAGCTCTGTAACACTGGGCAAGTCACTTAAATTCCATTGCCTAGCCCTCACCTCTCTTCTGGCTTAGAATCAATATACTAAGATAGAAGGTAAGGGTTTGTAGTTTGTTTTTTAATTGAATGTGAGTGGAATGTCTCTGGGGAAAAAAAATTACTTAACCTCTTTGAGACTCAATTTCTAGTAAAGATAATACTACTTCCAATTACCTGCCTCATGAGGTTACTGTGAAGAAAGCATTTTGTAAAACTGAATTCTTTGTAAAAGTCAGTTATCTTCATCATGTCATATTGCATAATCATCATTATTAGAGTATCTTAGGAAGATTCTTTTGGCAATTGTTTGCAAGATGTTTTGAAGTAGGAAGGACCTAGAGATAAGGAAATCAATTAGGAGACTCTCAGGAGAATAGATAGTTCAATAAAAATTGGGACTTTCAGAGCAGCTATGTGGTTCAGTGGATTGAGAGCCAAGTCCAGAGATGGGAGGTCTTGGGTGCAAATCTAGCCTCAGATACTTCCTAACTGTGTGACCCTAGGCAAGTCATTTAACCCCCATTGCCTAATCCTTACCACTCATCTGCCTTAGAACCAATACACAGTGTTGGTTCTAAGAAGGAAGGTAAGGGTTTAAAAAAAGTCATTGGAACTTTCAATTGCAATATGTTTTTCCCTTCTCTAACACACCAGCAACTGCAGGTGCTTATTGTCATTCAGTCATATCCAGTTTTTCATGACCCCATTTGGGGTTTTCTTGGCAAAGATATTAGACTGGTTCTCCATTTCCTTCTCCAGCTCATTTTACAGATGAGCAAACTCATGTAAACAGGGTTAAATGTCTTGCCCAGGATCAAAAAGCTAGAAAATATCTATCTGAGGCCAGATTTTTTTTAAAATATATTTTATTTGATCATTTCCAAGCATTATTCGTTAAAGACATAGATCATTTTCTTTTCCTCCCCCCCCCCCCTCATAGCCGACGCGTAAGTCCACTGGGCATTAGATGTTTTCTTGATTTGAACCCATTGCTTTGTTGATAGTATTTGCATTAGAGTGTTCATTTAGAGTCTATCCTCTGTCATGTCCCCTCAACCTCTGTATTCAGGCAATTGCTTTTTCTCGGTGTTTCCACTCCCATAGTTTATCCTTTGCTTATGAATGGTGTTTTTTTCTCCTGGATCCCTGCAAGTTGTTCAGGGACATTACACCGCCACTAATGGAGAAGTCCATTACGTTCGATTATACCACAGTGTATTAGTCTCTGTGTACAATGTTCTCCTGGTTCTGCTCCTCTCGCTCTGCATCACTTCCTGGAGGTTGTTCCAGTCTCCATGGAACTTCTCCACTTTATTATTCCTTTTAGCACAATAGTATTCCATCACCAACATATACCACAGTTTGTTCAGCCATTCCCCAATTGATGGGCATCCCCTCGTTTTCCAGTTTTGGGCCACCACAAAGAGCGCAGCTATGAATATTTTTGTACAAGTCTTTGTGTCCATTATCTCTTTGGCTGAGGCCAGATTTTAACTCAGAAAGATGAGCCTACCTGACTCCAGCCAAATGCACTATCCACTGGACCACCTGCAACTAATTGCAGGTGATAGTTTAACAAAAGTTAGGTGATAATTGGGCATGAAAAAAGAGGCCATATAATGAAACACATATAAATTGACAACATGCTTACTCTGATATTACCCTACCTCCAGGTTAGAACATAGCAGATCATCACTTAGTCTCATTGTATATTTGTGCACGAATTATGCAATGCATAGTTTCTCTTAATTATTATTTCATAGGACCTACAAATGCCCTGTTTGGAACTCAATAATTTTCAATGATGCTGTTCAAATTCACTAACACATACTTTTCCTAATGAGCTCTGACACTTTTTCCTCTTTCCCTCACCTTGGCCAGTAGAAATTCCGCACAGGTTCTCCATAAACATTTTCTAATTGTCTGATAAAAATGAAATTGAAATAAGATATAAAGCAGAGAAAGCAGGTGGTTTCTTTTTAAACAATTCCCAAATATTCATTGTCACCCCTGATTTTGTTTAAGTCCCATTCCAAGGCTTGTTTTCAAAGTGCCTGTAAGATGCTTCACATTTGGTGCACTGTGGAGAATACATCAAAAGTCCAATCATCCACTCCAAAGTCTTAATCTACTTTTAAATGTTTCCTTTAAAAATACCAATCACCCACAACTTCTTGGATTTTGCTTTCATGGAGTGGTGATTCCAAGAACATTGTTTATGAGAATTTTCTTTTCTTTTAAAAAAAAGATGACACAGTGATGAACAATTGGGGTAAAAATTGTGAACTTCAAAGATAGAATGTCACTTAAGGGAAAGGAGTTTTAGAGGATAGATTTACTTTAGTTTACCCCCATCATGAAAAATATTAGATTCCTTCCTCAGAAAATTATACTGCTTTCTTTGAAGATGCTTAACGCAAATAAGAGATAAGCATCATGTAAATCCATCTTCTCTACTTTCATAATTAGACCTTTCATCTTAATTTGGGTTGTATAATATAATGGGAAGGAGAATCAATAACTATTTAGCTTTTTATATGTAAAATGCAACTCAAAGGTAGATATTCTATAAATAGTTATGACTGATTTCTCTACAGCCAAAAATGTCATCCATATGTATATCATGTAGTGAACTGAAATGTTAATGATGGAATCGATGAGAGTTCTGGCAATTTTTACCTTAAGGGGGAAAAATCAAGAGACCAAAAATATCAGAAATCATATTTTTCTTCCATTTAATGGTAAACAAAACAACCTCCCAAGACATTCTCAGCAGCATTCCTGATGAGCCTCAGGAAGCTATAATACTATAAAAATATAACTTCACAGACTTATCCTCTCAGGGAGTGGTCCTCTGGGACTCTTAAGTTTTCCTCCTTTCTGTGATGTAATTCTCCTGCTAAAGTTTAAATATTTAACAGTTGCATAACATATATAATATATTTCATCACCAGTTCAACAAGCTTTAAAATTATATAACCCTTCACTAGGATTCAGTTAAGGAAGTCTATAAATACAAATAGCCATGGGAAATTACATTTTTAACTTTTGAAATCAATACCCACTCACCTCCAATACCACCAGCATTACTCAAGTCAACTGTGGGGGAAATTTCTCAAGCCTTAATTTGCAAAATCTTTGGAGCACACACATAAATAATTGTGTCTATGAATTAAGCAAAGTAAAGAAATTAACTTGAGGAATCTTCTCAGAACTATAACACTGTGATCAATATTATTGGCTTCTACAGCTCATTAACCAAATCCCAGAGTTAGGAGCTTACATCAAACAGGTTTATCAGAAAAGAGAATTCTTTTCATTCAATACAAATAAAAGTCTCAGTTCTTTCTCCAGGGAAACACATATTAGTTCATGAATAATCATCTTTATAATGTGTCCATATATTCAACTTATATTTATGAAGTCTTAAAGGATATATTGCATCATGCAAGCTACTGAAATTTAGAAGTATGAAATAAGAAAAGAACAAAGTCCTTGCCACCAAACAGACAACTACCCATGAGTTATGGACAGATTAAATCCCCATTTATACACATTTTCTTATATTCAAGGTGTCTACTTTTTTCTGAACTAAAACTCATAGCACAAGGCTTGCCTATTTTTAAATTTATAAATATATATAAAAATTGTTCTTCCAGTGTTGTCCTTCCCCTCACCAGTCGATCCCCTACAGAGTTACCAATTTGATATTCCTAAAGGACAAGTATTACTAAGACTCTGTCCTGCCCTAGAAAGCCCATTGACTTTATATTAGCTATAATTTTTTTAATCTCCTGTTTACAATTTGACTTCAATTTATTATTAAAGGCTTATTTTACGTGTTCCTCTTTGCACATTCTATTGTCTAGGCAAATTGACCTACTTACTGTAACCTCTATATGACTTTCCATCTCACATCTTGGCATTGCACAAATTGTCCAACTTACTAAGAATCCACTCCTTTCTTACCTTTGTCTCTTGGAGACTCTAGTTTCCTTCAGGATTCAGCTCAATTATTACATCAACAGAAAACCAATCCTGAAAAATCTAACCACTAGTAACCTTCATCTACCACCACTGCCAAAACCAACCCATCTGTGAAAAATATTGCTTTAATATTATAGAATCTAAGTTGGAAATTACCTCAGAAGCCATTTGGTCAAGCTTGGAGAATAACAAAAATATACTCTACATTCTCTCCAAAAGGTAGTCATCTAGCCTTTACAGTAAGACCTCCAATTAAGGAGAGACCATCCCTATCTAAGACAGCCCATTCCACTTCCTCTCTGCAACACTGACACTTTGATCCTCACCTTGCCCTTTCAGCCTAGCAGAACAAGTCCAATCCTTCTACATTATGGCCCTTCAAAGAGATGAAGTGATTTCTATCTATAACTCTATACATGGGAAATTGATTTTTTTTGTCCATTTCTTATAATTATTTCATTTGTGTTATTTCCAGTTATTTTTGTCATTACAAAGCTTGCATGACTATTTTAATACATACTCTGCTTTTAACCCCCTCAATAATATACCCTTAGGACCTAATCCTACTAATGAGATCCCTAGGACATAAACATGAACAGCTTTAGAAATATTAATGTATATTTTCATCTTGTTTTCTTAAAAAAATCATAGCTGTTCTAGCAATGTAATATTAGACCTGTTTCTCCATGTTTTCTACCTACATTTAATTTGGTCACCTTAACAAATTGGTTCTAACTTAACCTACATTACCAGTACCATATTTAGCTAAATTGTTCCTCAGGCAGCAGACACAATCTCTTGCCAGGACCATATTCTTTCTAAAACCAAGTCTTTCCAGCTTGGTCATGCCTAGTGGAACTTGTATTTCAATGACATATTCCCTCAGGAATACAGGGTTACTTATATAGTGTGATGAGTGTTAAAGGAAGACTTGTACAAAATATGTATGCTCTCTGAATCATTGTTGCCCCAGCAGAAACTATGCTTGTATTGTGTGTGTGTATATATATATATATATGCACTCGGGCTTAGATTTACTACTAATCTCATACAGGTATGTGGGGGCTCTCTATCATATTTAACTTATTTAAGGTTCTATTCATCTCCTTCATTTTTTTCTTATTATTTTGGTTTTATTTATCTAGTTCTGAGAGGGGGAATTAAGTCTCCCACTATTATTGTTATCTATTTCCATTTCATTATCTCTTTTAATTTTTCTTTTAAAAATCTGGATGCTATAACACTTGGTGTATACAGGTTCAATATTGATAATGCTTCATCATCCGTAGTATCCCTTACAACATAATATAGTTATCTTGTTCATACTTTCAGATTATATTGATTTTTTTAAAACCCTTACCTTCTGTCTTGGAATCAATACTGTGTATTGGTTTCAAGGCAGAAGAGAGGTAAGGACTAGGCAATGGGGGTCAAGTAACTTGCCCAGGGTCACACAGCTGGGAAGTGCCTGAGTCTAGATTTGAACCTAGGACCTCCCATCTCTAAGCCTGGCTCTCAATCCACTGAGCTATCCAGCTGCCCCCTGATTATATTCATTTTAACCCCAACTCTCTCAGAGATCATGACTGTTACATATGCCTTCTCTGGATCAGTTGAGGATATTATATTCTGCTCCAGGCCATCACCTTCACTGTGACACTCATTTTCAGTGTTTCTTAGAAACAACACATGGTCAGATCCTGGTTTTCTTCCCATAGGTGAATTCATTCCATTTACACTCAATGACATAATTACTAGCCACTTATTTTTATCTACTCCATTCCTCCTCACTGTTTATCCCCCTCTTACTTTCTTTCCACTTTACATCTCTTCAGATGTCCAATTTCCTTTGACCAATACCTCTCCAATTCATATCCCTTCCCAAAAATCCTCCCTTATATTCTCTCCTGGCTCTTCTAATTCCAAATTGACCCTTCTTTCCAAAGGTCCCTCCATTTTCTCTTGTCCTTTACTTTTTAATACTTATTCACCTTTCCAAAAATTCCTTCTTTATCCCTCTAGTCACTCCCTATCCCCTCACCTTATCTTTCTACCTCTTGATATATATCCCTAAGGCATCTCTCCTTTTCCTCTTTTTTCTTATCTCCTTACCCTTCATTCTCTTAACCCCTTCTCCCTTCTCTTATTCCCTTAGTGCCTAAAGGGTACTACCAATTCTTCCCTTTTCTCGCCCCCTTCTCTGCTGTTCTCTATATGTTAAGACAATTTTTACCTTTCTAAATGTGTCCCTGTGCCATTCCCCACGGCCATAAATGACATTTTTCCATACAGTAATCAAACAATTTGACCTTTTGTGTTGTTTATGGATTGTATTGTTACTTTATATCTTTCTCATAGATCATATTTTCTGCTGAGCTCTGGGTTTTTTCATGGGAAGAGTTGAAATTTCTTTAGTTCATTAAATATCCATTTTTTCACCTTTCATAATTATGTTCATCTTTGCTTGATATTTTATTCTTGGTTGTAAGCTCAATTCCTATTTATTCTATGAAATACTATGTTCCATGGCCCTGCATTCTTTTAATGTCATGGCTACTAAATCTTGTGTTATTTTGACGATATCTCCACAGTACTTAAATTATCTTTTTTCTTGATACTTATACAATTTTCTCCTTAACCTGGGAGCTATGGAACTTAACAATGAGGTTCCTTTGCATATTCTTCATTGGGTCTCTTTGAGGTGGTGATTGGTGAATTCTTTCAAGTTCTATTTTATTCTCTGACTCTAAAATTTCTGGGAAGTTTTCTTTGATGATTTCTTAGAGTATGGTACCTAAATTGTTCTTCTGATCATAATTTTTTTAAGAGTACAACTATTCTTATATTGTCTCTCCTTTTTTTACATTGTCTATCTTTGATCTATTTTTCCAGGCCAGTTGTTTTTATAATAAGATGTTTTATATTCCCTTCTATTATTTCATTCTTTTCCATTTTACTTTATTATTTCTTATCTTGGGAAATCATTAGCTTCTCTTTGTCCAATTCTAGTTCTTAATACATTATTTTCTTCCATGAATTTTTGGATCTCTTCTTCAATTTGGGTGATCTTTCTTTCATAAATTTCTTGACTATCATGCATTGCTCTTATTTTTTCCCAATTTTTCTTCAACTTCTCTCATTTGGTTTTTAAGATCTTTTTTAAACTCTTCCAAAAGCTCTTGTTGAGCTTGTGGCCATTTATTATATTTCTTTGCTGTTTGTGACATAGATATTTTTATTCACTGAACTCTAAGTTTGAGTTAAGGTATTCTCTATCCCCATAATAACTATCAATATTTGGATTCTTTCTCTTTTGCTTGCTCATTTGATTTTAATTTTTTAAAATGTTAATGGTCAGGCTAATAGACTTAATAACTTTTTGCAAGACTCTCACAGTTCCTAATGTACTGGGATATGTTATCTCAGGTTTCAAGATTTTTGTGTGTATTTGTTTTTTTCCTGGGTCTTATTTAGTTATTCCAGATGTACTAGAGCTCTCCCTCTCAAATTCCAGTCCATAATGGACCTCAGGTACTCCAAACAGATCCCACCAGCAGTTCTGCCACTGAAACTACAAGCATATAGTTCACCTTCTGCCACCCCATCTCCCCACAACAGCCAGAGATCCCATTCTCCTGGGAGTGATGACATCTGATGGGATCCCAGTCCCTCAGCAACCTCACTCACCCATGCAAGCTTCTTCCTCACTCCTCTTCTCCTACTGCCACTGCCCAGAAGAGCAGGTGTCTACATCTAAGTCCAAGTCACTCAGGCCTCCAAAGTCGCTTGTTTGCTAGCAAGGAGGAATGAGTTCCTGCCCTTAGGACCTGGCACCCATTGACTCTGGTGTCCATACCTTCAATACCCAGCTTCTGGCCAGTGAGTTTCTCTGGAGTCTAGACCTCAGCAGATAAAGTTGCTCCCCAAGTCTTCTGACTACAGATTCCAGTGGTATCCTCTCAGATTTAAGCTCTTCAGCTCAGCAAACAAAGTGAGGTTGCCTCCCACCCCACAAGGATTTTTATTGATTGTATTCTTTTTGCTCTCTTTCTGTCCCCAAGGCCTATAGCAGTGGAAATGAGGCCAGGAAATTCAGAAACCTTCCTCCCTTGTTGCCCCAGTTATTCAGCTTCACTCCCAACTCCTGTCTGTTTTTGTTGCTTTTAGCATTAATTTGGTGGAGTTATTTTTAGTTGTTTGTGGAGGGGGGTATTAGGAATACAAGGAAGCTTCATGCCATACTCCATCATGCTTCTCACAATGCTTCCATAAAATTGATTTTTAAACCTAAGATTTTATACTATCCCTGTTAAATTTTTTTTTCTTTTTGGGAGGCTAATAAACATTTCTTTTATTTTAATTGAAATTGTTATTGTTAATAGATTTATCCACAACTGCCCTGGTCTTTCCCTCACTTCCCCACATCACCAAAGATATAATTTGGGAGACAGACATGTTCATAGAAATTATGTCTTTCATGTTTCAATTCACTCCCTGAAAGTAACATTCAAAATTTATTCTTCAACAATTCTCTGAGGCTAGGTATGATGTTATGTTGGTTCTTCTCATTTAACTGTGCATTGTCCCATATAGTTCTTTATAAGCTTTACTAAAATTAGTCTGTTTATCATTTCTTATGGAACAGTAGCATTATATCATAATCATATACTATAATTTGCTTAGCCATTCCCCAATTGATGGGCATCCTGTTAGTTTCCAGTCCTTTGCAAACCACAAAGAGAGCTATTATAAATATGTTGGAACATATAGGTTCCTTTCCCTTTTTTCTAATCTTCTTGAGAAACAGACTCAGCAATGGTATTGTACAGAGTTTGTATTACTGTCTGGGTGTAGTACCAATTGCTTTCCAAAATGGTTGGATCAGTTCACAGTTCTGCTAACAGTGTATTATCATCCCCATTTTTCTACATCCCCTCCAACACTTGTCATTTTGCCTTTTGTCATTTTAGTCAATCATTTATCATTGGTAAAAAATGATATCTCAAAATTGTTTTGGTTTTCATTTCTCCAATCAATAATCATTTAAAACTTTTTTTCATATACTTACATATGACTTTGATTTCTACAAATAGAATTTATCTGTTCATATCTTTTGACCATTCATCAATTGAGGGATGGCTCTTATTCTTATAAATTTAAACAAGTTCTTTATCTATATTAACTTTCATATCATTCAATTTGGTCAAACAGTTACCCTATTCACATCATTTTGAATAGTGACTCTTTACCCAAGATGTGACTAAGTTCTCTGTGCAACAACTTTCCTTTTCCCCATTCACTACAATTGTTTCTCTTTGTTTATCCAGAATTTCATTCTTATGACCTTCTTGTCCCTCTTTGACTGACTTTTTCTGTGTAACTTTAGTTCAGGTGATTTTGTCAAAACTTTCTCTGAAGCCTTTAAGAATATGCTCTTTAGTTATCATTTATAAAAAAATTTGAAAATTATAACAAATTTAATGGTTTCTAGAGACAATAGTACAAAATGTTTGAGTTCAAGACTATAATGGAAAGTCTAGAACACATATTCTCTGTTCCTCTATGTCTCACTTGAAGAGCCTACTCTAAATATTAATGCCCTTATTATTCTGAAATTTGGATTAAGTGAGATCACAGATTCAATAATGTGGAACCCCTTTTCTTGGATTATCTGGGAGGAAAATGGTTAGAAAATCCACCATGGTGATGCTATTTATTCAGTTAGTCAAATGTGTTCAGTATACATTATGTTCAAGGTACTGTAATAGGCTGAAGAAGATGAAGTCTCCACAATTTTCCTCAAGGAATTCACATATTCAAATTACCATCATTCATGGGAGAATAGGCTAAGTGTATTAAGGAGGTACAAACACAAAAGGAAATCCTATATTTGAAGTCAAATTATTTTTACCCATTAAAACCCTAATTAGCAAGATCAGAAACAGAAACATAATATAATATATGCTAATTAAGCTATATCTCCAAAGGCACTGAAGAGGTCCATCTTACTAAATTCTGGACTTTAACTCAATGAGGTAATCAAAATGCTAAAGATAAAATATCCTTTTGGATAAGCTGGCCATGGGTTGATGAATTCCTTGACCATAGATTAATCTTTAAAGTAATGAATCTGAATCACCCTCTAGGTTTCATATACACAAATCATCATCCAAAGTAACCTTCAAAAATTGGAATTCTTATTCTCATTCCTTTAACCAAATAGGCTATTAACCCAGTCCTTTCCAGGCCAGGGGGGAAAAACAAATTTAAAAAATGAGAGTGACTGTGGCTGGAGTTTCTAGAGTAATTGCAATTATCTGGGTGCTGTATGTACCTTCACTCCAGAGCCTTAGCCTGCTCCATTCTTGTTTGACAATTAGTTAGCTGAAATGACTTTTACTTTTTTACTAGAGTAAAGGAGGGATATCCTTGAAATAACATTATTATTGGAAGATCAAGATGGATAAGTTCACACTTTCCCTCAGGCAAAATGCAAACCCCAAACTGAGAAATTAGATACAAAGAATGTAACTTAATAAATGCTATTTTGAACCAAGATTTGTCTAAAGTTGAATCTTGATTAATTCTGCTTTATTGGCTCTCCATTTGGAAGCTAGTGACATTACTACATACATAACAAGTGCTCAATAAAAACTGTTGACTGATAACAAAATGGCATCAAAACAAAGTGCTATCTTGGCAGAGAATGAATTTATGTGTCATTAGCCCTTAGTCCACTCCTGGAGAAAAAGCCAGTTAGTTGACAAATGTACTAATTCTCTTTGTTGAAGAGGAGTTTTCAGATGTATTTTCAAAAATGCCTTGTTTATCTTTCCTTTCAGGAATTGTTTCTCCCTCTGAAGGTATTCTCTTTAAAGTGAGACTGTTTGTTCCCATCATTTGTACAGACTACGCTGAAACCTTGATTTTGATTGTACTGGAAAAAAACAACAACTAAGTGTTTTCAAGGAAAATTATTCTTTCAAGGAGTATAAGCATTTAAGATTTCATTCAGGGGTAAGCTCCCAAAATGTCACACTGTCTGTTCTTTTTCCCCTTTACAAATAAGTAAAGTTGACAGATGGTTGGTATTTAAAACATATGAGAAGCAAAGAGAACTTTAATTTTCCATGAAATATCATGTGAATCATTAAAATGCTTTTGGTGTGGGGTATTTGTTTTTAAGGAAAGGTAGTATGATATCGTGGAATAAGGCCAGCTTTAGAGTCACTCTGTCAAGAAGTATTTCAAGTATTTCAAGAAGTAAGGGTCTACTATATGCCAGGCACCACGCTAGGTACTGGGAATACAAAGAAAGGCAAAAGAGAATCTTTGCTCTTGAGCTTTCAGTTTTATAATGGAAGTCAGGAAGATCTCATTTTAATCCTTGCTTCTGACATCTTTACTGACTATGTCTCCTTAGACAAATCACTTAGCTTCTAAGTTTCTAGAGCAGCAATTCCCTAGGATTTACTTACGAAGTAATAGTTCCTTGAGATAATGTTATTCTGCAAGATTATTGCTGATTATTTGACCATCAACATCATGCAGTGCCCCTTTCTTTAGATACATAATCTGTCATTCTGATGCAGAACTGTCTTTTAACATACATTCACAAATGTGCTTTGTAATTCAAAGAAAAAGCATCAATATTTGAAACCTGGGCTCTGGGTTTGCTTTTTTTTTTTTCAGTTGCTTTCAATTTGATATAACTAGTCAACAAAATGGGAAGAAAAAGCTAGTTAGTGGAGACTGGAAAACATATTCAGTCATCAGCCACCAACCTTAGATTGTAAATCCCCTGAGGGGATAAACTCTCTTTTGCCTCTTTTTGTAGCTTTAGCACTTAGCATAATTCCTAGTCCATAGCAGGTGCTTAACAAATGTATATTGATTGATTGGTTGGTTGAGTTTAGATTCCTACAGAATAGAGGATTTGAGAAATATTTCCATGTGAAGAAGTTGGCTAGATAGAGGGAAGTCATCAGGTTGCCCATAAAGGGGAAAAGGAGAAGACCTGGAACAGGGTAGAGAACAAACTTGTAAATATAGTAGGGGCATAACACACATAATTATAGTACAAATTAACATACAATAGATAAGAACATTAAAGAAATAAAAATAAACTGTCATATGAAGTCCTAGGGAAGACAAGGAGGAAGAAAAGAAATGAGAGAAGGCTTCCTGGAAGAGGTAGCATTCAAGCCAAGCTTTAAAAAGGAATTCAACAAACAGAAGAGGGAAGTATTTCAAAGCATAGAAAAGCATAACATGATAGCAGAAAAAAGAGAGAGTATGAGACCATTCAGAAGACCACAAGTAGACCAGTTTGGCTAGAACACAGAAAAGTAGCTTGAAAGAATTCTGGAAAAACAAGATGATAGAGGATTTTAGACAATCTTGAAAGATGAGGCAAAAGAGTTTGCATTTGGCCTACACTAGATAACTATTAAAGGGAAGTGAGTCAGGGGAAGTGTCATCACAAAATGTATGCCCAAGGGAAGATGTTGGCAGTGGTGTAAAGATTGCAATGGGAGAGGGTAAAGATAGAAATACCTGTTAAAGGCAGTTTATAATTGTCCATATTGGTGGTAATGAGAAACTGTACTAGAGTTCTGACAGAGACATAAGAGAGCAAAGAATGAATAAGAAGCACAATTGACAAAATTTTGTGACTGATTAGGTTGATAAAGTGATGGAGAGGGAGAAGAATACCAAAGTTTCAAACATAGGATACTGACTGAATAATGGACCAGACATAGAAATGGTAAAGTATATGGAGGAACAGAGTTCAGAGGAAAGACAATTGACTTACTTTTAGACATGATAACTGAGGGGAAATGTCCTATAGGAGCTGGAATAAAAAATGTGTGATTGAACTAAGAATTTTCCTCAAGCCCCTGTGCCTTATAACTTTCATTAGATAGCTCCTTCTTGAACACAACTGTATCTTTATTTAGAGGAGATCAGTATTCAAGCATTCTTATGGCCAGTGCCTAGTGATGTCAGTCAAATAGAAATGGATGCCTAAGAGCCATAGGTTGACTTAGAAAACCACAAATGAGCATCATATTGTGTTGTACTTTTATTAATTTTGTTAAACATTTCTCAGTTACAATTTAATCTGGTTGGATTAAATCTGGAGTTTGCTGGAGTTTGCCACTTTTGGCCTGAAGAAGAAGAAGACGCTGAGAAATATCAACCCCTAATAAACCAGGAATATAGTAGATTAACAATAGCCTTGCAGATCTCACCAAGTACATATGTAGCATATCTAGAACAGCAATGTTGAATGCTAGTGCTAGTTGCTCTTAGAGACTACAACTCTATATTTAAATTCAAATTAAGGCACTTGTCATTATTTATTTAAAGGGCTAAGGCACTACAGAAGATAAATCATAAAAGAGGGTAATAACCCAACAATCAGTAAACATTAATTTTCTACAAACACCAAACAATGAGTTAGCTCCTGTTCTTAAGAAGCTTACAGTTCTGGCTTTCAATTTCACCTTTTCAAAGACCATATACTATTATTTGTTCTGAGTTCCACAGTGATTTCCCCCTAGCCTTTCCCCTATGCAAACACACACTCAGGGACTATGGTGAATGAAGTAGTAAGATTGGGGTGAAGGTCTGGAAAATTATTTCACCCAAATCAATTTAATTTGAAATGTGAAAAATAAAGCTGACTTAGTAAAGTAGAAATTCTAAATTAAAGAAGTAGTATAGTACGATGGTTCATAAACTAGAAGTCAAGAAACCTGAGTTCCAACTTCATCTCTACTCTATAAAACTATGTGACTTTGAAAAAGTCATCATCTCAATCTACTCATTTGTAAAATCAAAGTGTCACACCCAATGATCCCTCACTTTCCTTTCAGCTCCAAAATTCCATAATTGTAATAGATGGCATCGTGTTTATATTTATTAATATGTTTTATAACTGGTATTTTTATGTATTATATTTTAAGCAGGAGTATTTTTCCATCAAGTCGCCAGCAAGTGCTCCACTCAGAAAAAAGGAAGCTATTCCAAGTAACAGATCAATTTTTCTGGGAAGTCAAGTCTGAGTAATAGCCTTCCCTTAGCATTTAGATAGGAAGGCATGCGTACAGAGAGAGCTTCTGAGTTGATTAAGATACTGGGACATAATGGCAATCCACCTGAAAATATAACTGATAATGCCACAAATAATACAGATTGCATCCAAGTTGTGGTCCCAGAGGAAGTGTTCTTTGCCATTTCCATCATTGGAGTTTTGGAGAATCTGCTGGTCCTCTTGGCTGTGATCAAGAACAGGAACCTCCATTCCCCAATGTATTTTTTCATCTGTAGCTTAGCAGTTTCTGACATGTTGGGCAGCCTATATAAGATCCTAGAGAACATCCTGATCATCTTCCGGAACACGGGATATCTCAAACCTCGTGGAGATTTTGAAACCACAGCTGATGATGTTGTAGACTCCCTGTTCATCCTTTCATTGCTTGGGTCTATTTTCAGCTTATCAGTGATTGCTGCTGACCGCTATATTACCATTTTTCATGCTCTTCAGTATCACAATATCATGACAATGAGACGCGCTATAAGCATCCTAGCAATCATCTGGGCATTTTGTACTGGCAGTGGTATTACAATGGTCATCTTCTCCCATGATGTGCCCACTGTGATTTCCTTCACTTCATTGTTCCCTTTGATGCTCATTTTTATCCTGTGTCTCTATGTGCATATGTTTCTACTAGCTCGTTCCCATGCCAAGAAGATCATCTCTTTGCCTTCAAGTAGAGTGCAACCAAGAGCCAACATGAAAGGAGCCATCACACTTACCATCCTTCTTGGTGTCTTCCTCTGCTGTTGGGCCCCCTTTGTCCTCCACATACTCCTGGTGACATTCTGCCCAAATAACCCTTACTGTGCCTGCTATTTGTCCATTTTCCAGGTGAATGGAATGCTAATTATGTGTAATGCCATCATTGACCCAATGATCTATGCATTTCGGAGCCCAGAACTAAGGAGTACTTTCAAAAAGATGTTCTGCTGTTCTGGATACAAGTGGAATTAATAAATTTTTATCAAGAAGCAGTACATAGCTGTTATCAACCACTGAGTAGCTGGTAATGATTTTTAAAAGAATTATATGCACAACAAAAGAAGGTTTAAATGAAGGTCTCTGTTTTAATTGACTACTTTTTCCATGTGGCAATTTCCCCCATCCTCAAGAATACTGAGGCTCCATTATTCCACAGATAGGAGTTCTTAAGTTACTTTGACCTCCCCAAAACAAAAGACAACTCACTTGCTTGTCTTCTATCTGCTTACCAATCCCTCTGGCCTTAAAAATCTCTAAATTGAAGTAGTCTGTATTTTGAAAACTGGATTTTAAAACCCAAATAAATCTATTTTAGGGCCTCTATGGATCTTGCTCCACAAAAGAATCAATAGAAGTAAATAATATTTATTTGAATCAAATCCTGATGACCATTATGTCCTTTTTTTTAAGTCAAATAATCAAAGTAAAGAAAAGGCATCTTGGGGCTGTCGAGTAAGAAGTTTTGATTTTATATAAAGATTTTGCCTTGTATTCTTGGCTTAAGGAAACCAAGATAGTGAACAATAGTGAAAACCACAGACTTCTTATTAGGGAATGAAATTAGATACATAAAATAAAAATTCCCCATCTATTAAGAGAGATGAACTATATAAGGAGGCACAGCCATTACAGAATTTAGTAGAAAAATCCCAACAGTTGGCTAATAGAAACAAGTGATAAGTAAAGAAATGAAATTAACCAATTCCTTGACTTTTAATAATTGGAGGAACTTGTCCAAAATGAAAGTAATTTTGTATTTGACAAAAAAAAACACAGAAAAGTAATACTAAAAAGATAGGTTAAAAAAACAAAATTTTGTTTTAGTCCAAAGGAAAGAAATAAAGTGCCTATATTCAAGACAGGCCTAAAAACCCAAATTTAGAGAAACAAATAAATCCAGGCCAAAGGCATTATTGGTCATAATGGTGGGAAAACATCATAGTATCATAAGATCATAGATTTTAAAAGGGAAGAGATTTATTTGTGTGTATATTGTCGATGTTTCATTTTATAACATGACTAATATGGAAATGTTTTATATAATCATTTATGTATAATCTTGCCAGTTTACCAGCTCTGGGTAGGGGAAAGGATAGAGAAGGGGAGAGAATTTGGAACCTAATGTTTTAAATATAAAAATTTTTGCAAGTAATTGAGAAAAATAAAATATTAATTTTTACAAGGGAAGGGATCTTATTGTCCATCAATCTCAACTGTTTCATTTTACGGATAAAGAAACAATCCTGGAAAAGTGAAGTATCTTGTCCAGGGTCACACAGATAATATGAAGTGTCTGAGATGGCATTTGAATCTAGTTCTTCCAGAATTCAAAACCAGTGCTTTATATTTTTGGTCATGTTGCCTTCTACAAGTCCATGTTTGCTGGAAGAAAAGGGAAAGTGCTCCCAGTGGAGTAATCCATAGACAATTCCCGAGATGAAAAGACTCAAAATTATTACTCTGGTTATGGCTTGAGCTTTGGACTAGCGGGCCTTAAGTTTTAGTTATTGTGGTGAATTAATAGTTTTTATTGTGGATGATTTGTTTTAAGGAAGGGAAGAAATACAGTGGAAGAGAATAAAGTAAAAGTCAGCAATGGTATATTTCCAAATGGCTCAGATTTTCAACTGGCTATTTGAGGAGTAAGAAACACATTATAAGAAAAGGTTTTATGATTAGTTTTTCTCTCAGAAAGTGGAAAAAATCAATCTAAAAAAATAAACTAAATAATAATGTCATATATTCAGCATTAAAGGGGCATGAAGCCTCCTACAGAAATCACATTCCATATAATTATAGCTTACTCTTGTAAATGTGAAACATTTTTTTGTTTAACATTTTCATGGAAGGTTTCATAGAATCACAGAAACTCAGGTACAAAAAAGAATTACTGGAAGGGGAAGGAAACAAACATTGTTAATTGCCTACTATGTGCAAGCACTATCCTAAATGCTTTAAAATCATTCTAATTTTATCCTTAAGATCAAATCCTTAATCAGCCTCTTAAAACATAAGAACTGATCTAATTCAATCCACATCAGTAGATATCCATCCAACCTCTACTTGAAAATTCCCAGCAATGGAGAACACACTACATCCTAATGATGATCTATTCTACTTTGGGAAAACCCAATGTTAGGATATTTTCCTTTACATGGAACCAGAATTTGCATTTCTACTCATGGATGGTTACTAATTCTGCTCTCTGTGGCCAAACAGAACAAGTTTAATCTCTCTTTAAACCATTTCAAGTAGTTGAAGACCAATATCATGTCCCCACTTCCACCCCTAGAAAGTATTCCCTTCTTTAGGCTAAAATGTTCAAGCTTTTCTAAACCATTTCCATAAGGCATGAACTTGAGGCCCTTTAGCATCTTGGTTATCTTCCTCTGGAAACTCTCCAGTTTGTTAATGGTCTTCCTAATATATGGGACCCAAAACTGAATGAGATCTGATGATCATACAGTATAGTGATACTATGATTTCCCTAGGCCTTTCTTAATGCATTCCTTATTCCTTTCTTAATGTAACCCACAATCATAACAGAGTCTTCTTTTTGCTTCAGTTTTCTCATCTGTAAAATGGAGATAATAATAATGCCTGTGTCCAGGGTTGTTGGGAGAACTAAAGAAGATAATAATTATAAAGTACTAAGCACAGCACCTGGCACATACCAAGTACTATATAAATGTTCGCTATTATTATTATTATTATATCATGCTAATGATTTAAATGAGAGGCAGAATTCCTCTCATTTCATAATTGCAAAATTGTTTTTTGGACCTAAATTTAAATATGAAATTGAGGATTCATTCCTTTTGAATTTTAACATGCTTGATTGGGCACCATATTTTACCTTGTGAAGTTCTTCTTGCATCTTGATTCTATTATCCAAAATACTAGTTTTTCTTCCATACTTTTGCCATTTGCAAATTTGAGAAGCATGTCACAAATACCTTTACCTAAATCACTGATAGAAATGTTAAACAACAGGAACTATTGAGGTATATAAGGCTCCATGTGTTTATACTAAATTGTTAAAAATCTCTAGGCTTTAGAGGTTCCTAAATTTTCTCTTTATGGTTTTTTTTCTCCTCTGTTAAACAATCACTTCTTGCTGCTTAAAAAAAATCCTTACCTTTTGTCTTAGAAATGATGCAAAGAATTACTTCCAAGGCAGAAGAGCTGTAGGGGCTAGGCAATTAGGGGTAAGTGACTTGCTGAGGGTCACAGAGCTAGGAAGTATCAGAGGCCACATTTGAACCCAGGAGCTCCTGACTCCAAACCTGGCACTTTACCCATTGAGCCACCTAACTGCTCCTCTTTCTGCTACCAATATGTGTCTAATTTGCTGGATCCCTTTCAGTTCACTATTTTTAATTCCTATATTTGGTGGACCAAATCACTAAATTTATTAGAATTGTGTCTAAATAGAGAAGGGAACCCAAAGAGCTCTTGGGTAAGAAAACTGAGTGTTAATAAGTTGGAGATGTCAGTTTTGACTGCTCAGAATTGTTTTTTGCTTCATTTTTTTCTATTGCTCAATTATCCTTAGCTATATCTTAAATAATTGGGGTTGCAGGATAAATAACCTTCAATTAAGTCACAGATGCCATAGTGGTTGGTTATATGTTTCCTCTAAACTATAAACTATCTGTTAGCCTTCTGGGTTTTTTAATTCTTTTTTTAAAACTCAGGAAAACATTAAGTCTATACTCTCTCAAGCAGAAAGACAAGAAGAATATACTTCTATACAACCTTTCTCTTTTCTTATTCTAGTCAGGAACAAACATATTGGCAGAGATATGTTTTCACCACCTTCATAACCATGAGTCAAGGAGAGCTGAAGTGCTAACATACCTTGTGTCACCATCAAAGGGATACATCAAAGGGATTTACTTTCAAAGGGATACATTCACAAGTTCCCTCTGGAATCAGTTCATTCAGAACAACTTAAAAGTGAACCAAAGTGTCTATGGGAAAAGAAGTAAAAGGGGAGGAAGAAGAAAAGAGAGGTGGTATAACTGCATAGAGAATAGGGTTGTAGCTGGAAGTTAAGAAGTCGAGGATTCAAATTCTACCTCTAATACTTAGTCATTGTGTAGTATAACCCTTCTGCCTAGACAGCTTACCATGGCTGTTCTACACGCCATAGCTATTCTTAGAGCTACAGGTAAGAGTTGAGTGAGTGAAAGGTAGAAACCAAAGATTTCATACAAAAGGTACTTGTCCTCCATGAGCACCCCTGGGATCAAACCCATTGGTGAATTAGGAGGATATCTGCCTCTAGCATGTGAAGATTTCCCCTGGCAGAATAGGTAAATGAGGACGAATTGTTCCAACAGCCATGAAAGCAGACACTGTGAAGCTCTTCTTAGAGCTTGGTCAGACACTGAAGATGTCAGTGCCATCTACTGCATCCCAGGCTATGGCCAGTCCTCCGGACTTTTGCGTTTTCCAGTGGACTTCAATGAATCTGGAAGAGAGAGTGAGGTTGATGACTTTAGGTAACTATGACTCACTCCAATTCACAAGCAAGTCAAGCTATCCCCTGTAATATCACTGATCATTTTTTAAAACAAAGGATGATTGTTGTGTGACCATAGACAAGGCTCTTATTCTAAGTCTCAGGTTCCTCATCTATAAAATGAGGCAGTTGGACCAGATGGCTTCTAAATTGCCTATGATGGGGTAAGATTTTTTCCAAAGACAGATAAAATCACATGTTGATCATGGCAGGATGATTATTCATGGTCTTATTCTCTCCCTATCCACCCAAAGGGAGACTCACACTCACCATCCTTTGGTATTTAGTTTCTACTAAAGACTTGTTTGTAATAGCATGGTACTGAAGGATAAAATTGGGGAAAATAATTTTAAGCACTATAGAAAGTGTATAATGTTTAATTGTATGCTGTTGTAGAATGCCTATGTACATTGTAATTGCCCTGGGTTAGAGCCTAAGAAATAATTGTCAGAATAAAATTCATATATACATATTAAACAATTTCCAAAATCATCCTTGTATAGGCTTCTCTGTGAGACTAACCTCCCAAGGCTATCAAACAAACGCCTCTTCCCTTCATCTCCTTCCAAATCCCAAACTCATCATATAGGTTGAACCCACGATTACAAAGACTCATGATTTGATTAGTATGAGTCCACTAATATCACAGCATCCACTGGCTCCCTTAGAGCAGCAGCAACCTGCTCAGATATGGCAGCCACAATGGAAGCAGTCATCTCAATGTTTTACCTCCCCCACCCTCAACCCCTAGCCACCAGCCACCTCAAAGACTTACCAGCTTTATTTTCCTACCTTCCCATCCCACATTGGGTTCCTATTAAGCACAACTGGCCAGTTCCTAATGCTGAGGTAGTTGCTATTTTCCCCAATCAGAATATTGGTAACCCTCCTGACGTGGCACCCTACAATCCATTTGGAGAGAAGAATTTTCCTCTGAGCAAATAGAAGATATTGCCCAGAGAATTTGACCTTCTACAGTCATATAAAGAAAATTTGAAGTCTTAGTCTTCCAGATCCTGTTCTGTGGCCAGTCTTGGAGAACCGCATTCTGAATCATATTCTTAGAGAACCATAATCTGAAATAAATGTCCGGTAAGTAGTGTCAGACAATAGAATATCTGGTCATGAACCTAAGGACATCTGGGGGTCCAAAGAGTCTTAAGTTTAGTAAGTCCAAGGTCATTAGCTTGGTTCTCTCACCTCCCAGGCATTGTTTCTTTTAATGACCCAGAGATCCTTCAGCAGGAGCTTGACAACTAGAAAAGCACCTCCCTCCTCTAGAAGTAGGTTGATTGCTAGATTTAAAGAGAAAGTAAAACTTGAATCTGAATTCTACCTTAGATGTGACCCTGGAGCAGTAGCTTAGCATCAATCCGTCTCAATTTCCTCACTTGAGAAAAGCACAAACCTCACAGAGTCGTCATGAGGATCAAATGAGGTTATATATATATATATATATATATATATATATATATATATATATATATATATATATATATATATATATATATATATATATATATATATATAAAGTGCTATTTAAATGTTGGTTATTTTTATTATCCGACTCTGAAACTTAGCCTCTTTCACTATCTAGTGCAGAAGAACAGAAGAAGACTAACCAATGGGGAAGGGACCCTTGAGAAGGGTTAAAAGATGAAATGAGCCTTCCAAAAACATTCAAGAGTAGAAGAAAAGTGGGGAAGCAAAAATACAAACATTCCTTACCGCTCGTGAGATCATTCCATTAACTTTCTAGCAACTAAAGAAAATTCTTCATATTGGTCATCAATTTTTAGTTAATTCAGTTAGTGGAGAAGGAAAGGACTACAGAAGGATGTTAGGAAAGTTCCAAGAAAACAAAAAGACAATGACTCTGTTGTTAAAGGATCTGGTTCAAATCCAATTTCTGATGCTTAATACCTATTGAGCCTTCAGTAAGTCAATTAACTTCCTTGGATCTCACTTACCTTATCTGTGAAATGGACAAGTTGGCTACATGACCACTGGGATGCATTCTAGTCCTAGATCTATTATCCTTAGACATTTCTTAGAATAATTTCTGCAATTTTATGGTAAGGCTTAAGAAGATCCTATCTTTTATTCTAAACCTAACTCCTTCTCACCACCACTTTCCCCACAAAATCCCAACTGATCTCCCTCACTCTCTTTCTGGAATATCAAGAAGCTCTTGTTAGCACTGTTGGGTCATTTCAATCATATCTGATTCTTCATTGGCCCATTTGGGGTTTTCTTGGCAAAGATACTAGGGCTGTTTGCCATTTCCTTCTCCAACTTATTTTACAGATGAGGAAATTAAAGCAAACAGGGTTAAATGGTTTGCCAGAGGTCACACAGCTAGTATCTGAGCCAGATTTGAGCTCCAGAAGATAAGACTTTTGGATTCTAGGCCATTGGAACTCCATCCACCATCACTACCCTTCGGTGGAAATAAGACAAAGCTAAAAGTACTGTCTAGGGACTAAGGAAAACTAAAATGATTTGTGTAGAGAAGCCACTAAAATGTTTTGTGTAGCATGATGGCCAATCTGAAAGCCCTGATTAAGCCTATTTCTCTTGACCTCTCCCCAAGCTTCTATCTATATACATCTCAAGGGGAGAAGTGTTAAGTGCAATCATAACGATAGAGCTAACTTTCCACTACGAGCAAAACTGCTCCCTCTGGGGATGGAGTATCTTCACATATCCATCATTACCTGACCTACTGTGGCTCCCTTTGAAAGTTGTGTTGGTGGGGAAGAGGGGTATGAAGAACTGAAGGAGTTCAGAAAATACATACTAGAAAAAGCTATTTTGTCACAGGAGTCCAACTTTGACTAATAGCCCAACTCTTTCCTCATGAATACAAGAAAGTAAATTCCATGGATTCTGATTGGCTATTTATCAAGAAAGCACCATAAGAGGGTATTATTTCTAAGAGGAGCTAATGGGGAAAGTCTCCTGATTAGATTGAGCCAAATTTAGCAGGTTTTAGAACCAAATCTATTTTGAGCACAAAATCACAATATCAGTCCCTAATTTCCCCATGGTGTTCACAAGTTATTTAGTGGTTCTCATTGCTATGGCAAGAAAGTATAAAGAGAATTATATATATTTATATATATATATATTTACATATATATATTTGTTTTGTAATAGATTTATTTAACAAACATACAATTTAAATAACTGCAACTTTTATAATGTCTCTCATTATGAATTTGTTTATATACTACATTGACAAAGCAAAGGTAGGGGAAGAAAGAAGGAAGAATTTGTCTAACAAAAAATCAGGCTGCTAGTAATGGAGCCTGGGGATGAGAGTTTGGAGGAAGTGTTTGTATCAATAGCAAATTCCTCAACCCATATTTAACATCCATAACATGACAATAACAACAACAACAAAAAAAGGAAGTCTGGACACTCCCAGAGGACTACATCTGGAAAAAAAGTTTAATTTTTTTTAAGCATAAAATGTTTTTTTAATAAATCATTTAAAATGTAATCAAAATGAAGCAGGGAGCAAGACTTACAGGATTCATTTTGGTACTTCTTCAATGATGATTTGGGATCCTGAATTCCCTCCACTTGAAGCATCTCCTTTGGGATGATCTGTATTAGTACCAAAGAAGACAACTACATTCACTAACCCAGCATCATTCCTTCACACAGGCCTTCCACTGAAGAAGTTCAATGAATATTAATAGGTGAATTCATCTCTAGGCTTCCTTAGTCTAAATAAATTATGGCCTCAATAGGAAAAAGTTCAGAGCATTCAGCCCCATTGAATATAAAATAACACCACTGACAGCAGGTGCTTTTGCATTTCAGTCAAAGAAATCCACTAAAAAGCACTCTGAGAGTGCATCTTTGTGAATGTGCATTTGGTAATTTTCCCAAGATCTATGTCATAACTAAGTGTACTCCACGAATGCTGTTTATAGTTAGGGGATCAAGTGTCTTCAAAAGTTTCTCTCAGACTCACCTTTTCCACTTTTGTTTTTTTGGGTTTTTTTATTTTGTTTTGCTTTGTTTTAAAACTCTTACCTTCTGTCTTAGAGTCAATACTGTGCATTGGCTCCAAGGCAGAAGAATGGTAAGGGCTAGGCAATGGGGGTCAAGTGACTTGCCCAGGGTCACACAGCTGGGAAGTATCTGAGGCCAGATTTGAACCTAGGACCTCCCATCTCTAGGCCTGGCTCTCAATCCACTGAGCTACCTAGCTGCCCCCCTTTTCTACCTTTGAATGCATCCAGACCCAAGATTCCAAGAGTAACTATCTCTGCCAGGCACCCCAGCAAGGACTCAAACCCATAAACCTTCATTCCATATTTAACGTTTTTTTCACTATGCTCTAGCTTTCTCCAGGTATCACCTATTTCATGATGAGTTAGATACTAGTAGAAATGGTAAGTAGTAGAAAAAATACTATAATTCCTTTCATCCTCAAAATTCCACATGGATAAAAGTCATACCAAGTACTATGATAGCAATGCCAAGATCTCCATCAAGACCCCTTAGCCTACCTTTCCAAACCAAAACTTGGTCTTTTGAGGTGGTCTAAATAAGGATGAAAAATAAAAGTCAAACATTGATAGGTTTCATTTAGCTTTTCCTTTGTGTAAACACTGACCCTCTAAGCCTTTATTACCTTGAAGGTCAGTTTAGTTCATATTTTTCCCTTCTTCTTCAGGGCTTTCCAGCATACTTAAGAGATTTGGGGATATCTAAACCCTCTTCCAATGACTCTAGCCCCCACCAATTGTAGGGGACATTGACTTTTGTTGGGAAAGATTGAAGGCAAAAGACAGCAGATAAGATGATAAATAATGTCATAGAAACAACAAATATGAACTTGAACAGACTTCAAGAGATAGTGGAGGATAGAAGGGCCTGGTGTGAAAGAAAATTCTTTATTCTATTTTCCATCCTGAGTTAACATTAACTTAAGTATCCCTACTTAGTACCTCATTAGACTGAAGACAGTATTAATTCTCCCTTGTCTACTTTTGAACTGAATCAACAAAAGATTAAACACCCTACTTAGTACTAGGTCAGAAGCTAGCACTTGGAGAATTTACACTCTTACAAATTCAATCAGCTGGAGAGCTCTGTGAATCTTTTTTGCTGAGAACTTAATATTCAGAAGGTGAGAAGTCAATCCTATAGACACTGGCCCCTGGGTAGTGCTAGACAATACGGAAACTGTTATTGGCCCCTGTGAAAAGGGGAATGGACAAAAAGTCACCATAAAAAGCAAGCCCCAAATGCCTTCAGAGAAGATTGTCTTTGAGAAGATAGTCTGAAGAGATTTTCTTCTGGAGATAGTCACAGATAGTCTTTGAGCTAGCTTTGCTGGAGACTACAGTTTGGGTTGTGAGTTTGGGGCTCAGCTTCTACTTGGACTCTGACTCCTGGATTACTTTGTTGGGTGAGTAAAAGGCTGACCCCTTCCCTAGCTTCTGGAGAGACTAGCTTTCATCTTGGAGGAGGCTGCATGGTTACTCACTACCAGCCTTCTTGGTTGAGAGCTAATTAATCTCTGCCTGGATTAAGCAGACCCAGAGCAAAAAATTTAGGTTGATAGTATAGATAACTTCTCTATACCCTCACATTCCTCTTTTGTATTGTTTCCTCTCTATTTGTAAATATTTATAAATAAATTTCTGACTCAAGATATAATAAATGCTGGCAACCACATAATTTCATATAATCCCCATTAATTTTAACCTTTACACTGGCACACTGTGTTTCTTGAGATCACAAAGAATCAGACATGACTGAACCACTAAACAAAAAGAGAATTCAACTATATCCCATTTAGCCATTAAAAGATCATTGAAATAATTATTTCAAAATGTATAATCACAGATATACAAATTTAGTCTCCAACAAGTACAAGGTATAATTCCTTCTTCCCCTTTATACCACATTACTTTCTGGGAAAGGAAAAGGGATTCATAGTCTAGTTTAGTTCCCATAAAGCACAGTCCAACTTCTAAGTCCAAAACTGCTACTGAGGCTTATGAACAAATTGGGAAAGAATGTGCTGAAAGAGTGCCAAGAAAAAAAAGATTCAGGTTTGCCAGGTTTAAAGATATAGGCAAGCAATCAAAGGAGACTTCATCTGCCTACATGGTAGAGGACAGATGGAAGAAGCCTCCATGTTAGTAATGTGGACATGCTCCAAAGACCCTCAAAGGGTATCTATATTTGGAGACCTGGGAATGCCCCCAAATGCCCAGGTTACCCTCGTTCATTTAGCTATTGTGGGGATACATTGATTGAACTAACAAAATAAATATGTAATATGCTTCTCCATCCTACAACTCCTGGGGCCAACCTAGCTATAGTCCAAGTCATATTTGTCCCAGGAGGCTATAATTAGCTACCTGGCCTCTGTTCCAAATGAGTTTAGCCCCTTGGGCTAACAGACATCTCTCTTTATAAAAGGAAAGCTTTTTTCCCTAGTCTGATCACTGAGTCAGCTCACTAAAAGGGCTGAAGTATAGCTTATAGATTATAAGCTTTAAAAATATGACAGAGTCAATTTCTCTTATTGGAAAGAGATAAGCTCATCAGCTGAAGATTACAAATGAATCCAAGAAGGAGAGCAAAAGGGAAATACCTGGAATGTGGCATGATGCCAACACAGGTTATAGCAATGGCAAGACCAGTACAATGACATTAACAGAACCTATCAACAGCAAGTTCCCCTTCCATACATGTATTTGCAAGAGATTTTGCCTCTATGTATCTCATTCCACATATATTCTTAGTTCCATATGATCCCTATACATATGACAGGTCCAGACAAGTGCCCTCATTATTATTTTCCTTATATATATATATATATATATATATATATATATATATATATATATATATATGTCCCTCCATACATGTGTCCCAGCCACATATGTTTTCTATGTGTCCGACATATATTTTCCTTATGCAGTTTTACTCTTTGCACCATTGTAGTTGTATGTGTAATTATAGATAAATATGTCGCAAGTATTTGGGGTGAGGGCAGACAATATTAATTTCTAACTATCCTGCTTCATTAAATATCATGGCTTTGAACTATATCCTGTGACTGACTGGTACATAAATATATCAGTGGGGCACCCCCCTCTCAAGTGGCTCAGTGGATAGAGAGCCAGACCTGGAGATAGAAGGGCTTGAGTTCCAATCTAGCTCCAGACACTTCCTGGATGTGTGACCTTTGATCCCAATTGTCTAGTTTTTCCCATTCTTCAACCTTGGAACTGATTTGCAGTATTGATTTTAAGACAGAAAGTAGAGTTTACTTTTTTTTTAAATAAGTAAACAAACCCACCAATGGAAGCTTGTGAACAATGTTTTTTTTGAGGGGCAGTTTTATTTTTATTTTTTATTATATACTTAATAACCACTAACAACAACAAAAAACCATTTAATTTAAAAAGTAGAAAAACAAATTTATGTGCAAAATCACAAACTCGATACTGTTTATAATTTGTTTAAAATTATGGAAATTATATATATATATGTGTGTGTGTGTGCTAATATAAACATTCTCTGCTTCTGAGTTTCCTTTAGATTTGTTTTACTTGGATACTTTTTTCTCTTGATTTTGTGACTTATTTTTTAATGAAATCATAGTATGTATTATTCTTCTTTTCTTTTCTTCTCTTTTCATCTTTTCATCTATTTCTCTTCTTTTATTTATATTTCCAGTATTTGTCATTTCTAATGACATATTATAATTCATTCAAATGTCATAATTTATTCCACAATTTCTCCCCTTTGTTGCATTTGTGTTATTTCCAGTTATTTTGTCATTACAAACAAAGCTTCCTTGAATATTTTCATATGTCATTTTCTTGCAGAAACTGCAAACTTTTTACCTTCTCAAAACTACTCCAAGGGCCTAATCCTACTAGTCAGATCCCTAGATCAATGAGCATGAACAACTTTATAGTTCTTAATGTATATTTCCATCTTGTTATCTTAAAAAATATTCACAGCTACTCTAACAATGTGATATTAGGCTTATTTCTCCATGTTTCTTTCAGTAATTAGTCTCCTTAATAATTTTGGTTCTCAGTTAATATAATTACCAGTACCATATTTAGCTAGATTGTTCCTTAGGCAACAGACACAATCCCTTGCCAGGATCATACTCTTTCTAAAACCAAGTCTTTCCAGCTTGATCATATCTAGTAGAACTTTTGTTCCAATACCACAACCCCTCATGAATGCAGTATTACCTCCATATTAAGACAAGTGTTAAAGGAAGACTTTTGAGAACTATTTATGTTCTCTGAACCACTTTTGCCCCAGAAGAAACTACATTTGAATTATGCATAAGCTGAGGCTTTGTTCTACTACTGAACTCATGTAGGTGTATAGGGGTATTAGATATTAACTTATCTAAGGTTCTATTCATTTCCTTAACTTCTTATTTACATTTTAGATTGTAACAGTTAAAATTTAGGAATATGGGGGGACTGAGGCAGGTAGAAATTAGTTTCTCTCTGCAAGGAGTATTATATTTTTTAGAGGTTTATTAAAGGTTAAAGATTAAAGAAAATACAGAATAAGAAAAAACACGTGCCTAGGCCAGAGGCCTAGGCCAGAAAACCTCACATCACAGAAGAGATGCATCTGCTCCAAAACAGAAGTCCAAAAGAGAGCCCAAAAACCTTTGCCACCAGCTTAAATCCTTCCTCGATCTCAGCTGACCTCAGAATTCTCGTGAGATTACAAAGCATTTTGGGGAAGTGGAGCTAAGGCTTGTGGGGTTGTAGTCCTGTATTCGAGTCTATCTTTTACATTCCCCCATTTGATCATTTGCAAAAAATTAATTTTTTTTTCCAAAGGATCATGAAAACATAATCAATTTAAAGATTACAATAATTTGAGGATAAGAGAGAAAAAAAAGAATAAAACCAATAATTGCTAAATGCATTGACAAAAAGCCAGTTAGGGGGCAGTCCCCTTTGGCATGAAAGTATACATACAAATAAATGTTCAATCAACCACACCCAAAGTTCATTTTTGTGCAGCTTGTGGTCTGGAGGCTTCTTTATGGTGGCTTCTCCAACAGTTCAGTTCTGGATTCAGAGAGGTAGCATCTTCTTTACCTAAAATTCTTCTCAAAAGGAATTTAAACTTTGCAATTTAAATAATGATATTTTTTTTTTACATTCCCCTCATTAAGAGGGTGATTTTTAAAAAAAAGGATCACTTAGGGATGCATGACTGAGGGATGAGGTATATGAATCAATTGGCAAGAGATATTAAAAAGACATCAGAAAAATCAAAAAGAAAAGAAAAATTTCTGGATGAAAATATAGATTATCAAAGGCTTATGTGTAAAAATTCCAAGTAAAAGAAAAATAAATGTATAACAGGTCCTTGAATCAGGGTCCAATCAAAATGATCTAAGCAATGATGCATTTACCCAGTCAGTAGCCATGACTACAGAAAGGTACCACACTATGAAAGGCAGAAAGTCTGTGAGTATCTTCAGAGTGAGTGTGGACACAAGGAAAGCCTATGTCTTAACACATGTTAAACATAGTAACCTTGAGTCTTCACACTAGGTTCAAGACCTTTGTATTGGCCTAGAAGTGCATCAATCCATCCTGGATTTGCTTTTCTTTGGCACTGTGCAATGGCTCTTGTGTGTATATCTTGTCCTGGAATCAGACAGAATAATTAAGCAAAGTCCCATAATTTATTTAAATAATTAGTGGCATCATTTTTATAGTCACAAGCCTTTTAGGGCATGCATTAGCAAATGTATCTTAAACTTAAAAATCAAAAGGTTAAAGAAAATCTTAATACTGGTGATATGTGTTTCAAATATAAAAAGGAGAGAAAAAATAATAAAAAAAACTGAAAAAGTATATTGCACATGCAAGAAAAATATAATAATAAAAGAGCTTTAAAAATTCAAAAATATAGCTTATAATCATTGACACTCTGTGTCAGCTAAGAAAATATAAAATACAAGGCTTTCTCACCAAAAATGAGATCCATTTCCTCTTAATATCTGGCCATGCTCCACTGTGAGTAGAAGGCAAATGAATTGAACAAGGTTAACAATTTTTCATTTTTTTGAAAATACAGTAGTACAAATATGTAGTTGCCAAAATCCCCAAAATTCTCAATAGCCCAATTAATTACAATAGCAAACAAACACACTTTCATATTTCACATAATTTGCTGTATGGCATTTTTTTAAAGCCTATGAATTGATGGATATTTGTCACAATTTTTACAAACATAGCAATCTTTCAACCTTGGTATTTAAACATATTTTTTTAAACAAAGTAAAACTCATCTTGGGTTAAGAACATAATCAAGAAATCTATATATCATTCTGGTGCAAGTAAAGTAGTGGGCTGAAGAGTATAAATAAAGGGGTGCTCCTTTTGGAGGCTTTTATGGATACAAATGCGCTTAGATTAACTGCCCAACTTCCATTCACATATTTAGAAATGTGGGAAGGTTGGGGGTTATAAAATGTATTTCACTTCAGCTAATGGGCCTTAGGGCAGGCAAAAATAACCAGATTGTTAAAAAAAAATCCAAAAATCATATTTAAAAAACCCTTAAAATCAAATCATTTGAGGTATTTAGCACATTAAAATTCCAAAGGTTGTTAATACAATTATAACCAGTTCTGAAGTCCATCTATCCTCAGCAAAATAGAAAAAAGCTGTTTTTTCATATATGGGCTTATTCACAGTAATATTTGTTCAACACAGTTATAGGGGAAAAACAACAGAATTTTTAAAACTCAGTACATTCAAAATAAATTCAATCAACCTTCAGTTCAAGCAGAATAATATTGAATCCAATAATATATGAACTTAAAATCACAAAGGTAAACCATAACAAAAAATGCAATAGAATACAGAGATTTTTTATAAACCATTGGAGTCTGAAATGCCTTAGAATATAACCTCCAGTCTTTAAAGTTCCTTAGGTGTGTTTATCCATTTAAATGTCTATTGTCCAAAGGCAGAGTAGTAAGAGCTAGGCAATGGGGGCCCCCATAGCTGGGAAGTATCTGAGGCCAGATTTTAACCCAGGATCATGCTCTCAGTTCCCTGAGCCACCCATTTGCAAATTCAAAGTTGAATCTTTGGGCTGAATCTTTCTTCTGGAACGCAGGTGAAATCAATGAAATTACCAGAACAGTCAAAAGGTATCCTTTTAAATAGCTCATTGCTTAAAAGTCTGTTTGAAAAATCTGTTTCTTCTCCTCTCCCTTTTTCTCTCTCCCTTGCTCTGATACCTCCTCCTGCCCCAGTCCACGTGGAGCCCAGGCCACCCACATGGAGTCAATACCCCTGTTTGATTGGAGGCTTAGCCTAAGGGAAAATTACCTGGTCTCCTTTCCCTCTCCTCTCTCCCCTCCGCCCACATGGCCAATACGGTTACCAGCTGGTCGCAATGAGTCCTCAGCAATCTGCTCCAAGGATCTGGGTGATGAGCCCGCTGAGGCCAGATGGGTGAGAGACAGACCACCGGGGTGGGTCGGGCCAGGAGCCGGAGCGCAGCTCAGGCACCAGGTGAGAGGCCAGGAGCAGAAGCAGGAGCTGGAGAGGGCCTCAGGCAGGAGCTGATAAAGATGGTTTTCTAAAGAGCATCTCGGAGAACTGTGGCTTCAAAAAAATCATTATCTAGGCTAAAAAATTTGAGAAGTTCTCATCCAATCTAGTGGTCGCCAAAACTGTAACAGTTAAAATTTAGGAATATGGAGAGACTGAGGCAGGTAGAAATTAGTTTCTCTCTGCAAGGAGTATTATATTTTTTAGAGGTTTATTAAAGGTTAAAGATTAAAGAAAATACAGAATAAGAAAAAATACGTGCCTAGGCCAGAGGCCTAGGCCAGAAAACCTCACATCACAGAAGAGATGCATCTGCTCCAAAACGGAAGTCCAAAAGAGAGCCCAAAAACCTTTGCCACCAGCTTAAATCCTTCCTCGATCTCAGCCAACCTCAGAATTCCCGTGAGATTACAAAGCATTTTGGGGAAGTGGAGCAAAGGCTTGTGGGGATTGTAGTCCTGTATTTGAGTCTATTTTTTACAAGATAGATCTATCTAGTTCTGAGAGGGAGAAATTAAAGTCCCCCACTATTATTATATTGTTATCTATTTCCAACTGTATCTTATTTTGTTTTTCCTTTAAAAATGTGGATTTTATAACATTTGTTATATGCAGGTCCAATATTGATAATGCTTCATTATCCATAGTACCCCCAACACCAAGATAATATGGTTACCCGATTCATCCCTTCCAAGTGTACTCATTTTATCCCCAATTCTGTCAAGATCATGACTGCTTTCCTTACCTTCTCTGAATCAGCTGAAGTATAGTATATTCTACTCCAGGTTTTCTCCTTTACTCTATGTTTGTCTATCATTTTTAGTGTGTTTCTTGGAAACAATACATGATCAGGTCGTGGTTTTGTTTTGTTTTTTATACTTTCTGCTATTCATTTTCTTCCCATGGGTGAATTCATCCCATTTACACTCAATGTCATAATTACTATCTGCACATTTCCATCTACTCCATTCCTCCTCACTATTTATCTCCCTCTTCTTTTCTTTCCACTATATCCCTCCTCAGATGTCCAATTTCCTTTGACTAATACCTTTCCAATGCATACCCCTTTCCAAAAGTCCCTTCCTTATCCCCACAACTACTTCTTTATATGAGTTTAATTCTAAAACTTTCTCCCCTATGTTGACCTAACAGTCTCTCCCTATCTTCTTACCTTACTCTCTACCATTTAATATCTACTGTGAACTTTAGATTACTCCACCCTATTTAGTCTAACAAAAATCTGGAAATTGTGAACTTCAAATTACTATACCCTACTTAGTCTAACAAAATCAGGAATGTCTACACCCATACATAAGGATTAAGTATTTAGGAGGATGGCCTATGACAGACATGTGTTAGAAAATGACAAATCAGAAACAACTGACAGACCCCTGGGCTATCCTAAGTCAAGCCTAAGATATCATTAGTACATGTGAGATGCAGGAAAGTGATATAAAACCATCTATATGTTTCGCATCACTTCCTCTCTCGGGCCTCTTTGATGGCGGAGAGGTGACTGGTGGCAGCTTGCTGAGCATGTCGGCATCTTGGCGTGGCGGCTGCTATTGTCTGGGTTTAGCGGTGAGTTTTCCTTGATACCATACTGGAGGAAGCCTAATAAACTAGTTCGGTGAGCCTCTTCTCTGAGATCTCTCGGAGTTTAGGCTGATTTTTCTCTCTACCTTCCAAACACTATCCTCTTAGAGAAGCCTCTAATCTTCAAGGACCTTGTGACTCACACAGACCTGGCAGGAGAAATCCTATACCTTTTCCCTCTCTCTTCTCCTTGATTTCTTCCCTATATATTGATTAAACCACCATATATTTCTAAACTGACTTGGGTATTTTATTTGGGATATCCCCTGGCAACCAAAAATCAAACTTAGATTAGGTCACAACCCTAAATTATCCTTACAGTACTCTCCTCCCCAGTCCCTCCCTTATTCTATCTCCTTTGCCTCCTATTTCTCTGTATTTTAAAAAAAATTTTACCCTTCAATCTCTTGTTTTCTTTATCTCAGGTCTGATGAGCATAGGATTCTACCAGCCCTCCATGCACTTCTCCCCTTCTCAATGGCAGTTCCTCTACTCATTCCTCCTCCATAAGAGATAGTCATTCCACCCTACTTCCTCCTGATCTATTCCTCTCCTATCTTAAATCATTCCATTTCATTAACCTCAACCTTGCGTCATCTATCTATACATGCTCCTTCAAAATACCCAGGCAATGATACCATTCCCTGGGGTTTTCCTATACAGGAATCAAACAGTTTGACCTTTTGTGTTACTTATGATTATTTTTTCGTTGCCTTTGAATGTCTTTGTAAAGCACTTGGCAAACACTGAAAACCAATAAAAACACTAGATATTATTACTATTTTTAAAGCTAAGGAAATCCAGTAGAACTTTACAATAATAATGACAATTTATCATTATATCACAGTCAAATTAGTTATACTGAATAGTTGCTTAATGCCTATATAGAGGCAGATTCACCTATGTATAGATTATTAAAAATATATTAGGAGGTATTTCAGGAATGGCATTGCATATTGATGGTCCTTTCTACATTGCAGTAGTTTTTAATTACAATGTGCATTAGGAACCTTAAAAACACATTTTAGGGGAAGCTAGATGGCTCAGTGGATTAAGAGCCAGGCCTAGAGATAAGAGGTTCTGGGTCCAAATCCTGCCTCAGAAACTTCCTAGCTATTGTGACCCTAGGCAAGACACTTAGCCCTAATTGCCTACCCCTTGCTGCTCTTCTGAATATTGATTCTAAGAGATAAAAGATAAAGGTTTTTTAAAAATACATTTTATTCTCTCCATACATAAGAATACTGGATAAGGAATGAAAAGGGGGATGTTGGCTAGGGGAAAAGAGGAGACTGAAGGTAAACTGCCCATTTCATAATTTTTCCCAAGACTAATCCTCTTGTTCCTCCCTGGTCAGTGGTATCAGAGGTAGAATGATTCCAAAATGCTATTTTTACCCATAAAGCAAAAGGAAAAGGTAAGTATTAACTAGGGATGTCATACAGAGAAGAAATTGGACTTGTTCTGGTACATAAGTTGAATAATATCTGTCTCCTAGATGATGTCTTCTGTGATGAAGGGAGGGGCTTGTGGATTAGTTCTGTTAATGAAAAAAATTAAATTAAATAAAAATATAAAAAAGAACAGAACCAGGAACAATGGGTGGAAGATTGCTTGCAATTCAGTGTATTCTCCCCTGAAGGTATTCAAGCAGCATCTGAGTATCCATTTGTCTGGTATGTTGTCATGTGGATTCTTTTTTCAGACATGAGTTGAGTTAGACTAGTTGACTTCCAGCTGTGAAATTGTGATTCTTTGCAGTAGCTAGAAACAGAGGTATGCTCTTCACTGGAAATACTCCCCCCTCCCCCAACATTCTGTAGCAAAAGTTGGGGATTGAGCAATTTACAATATTGAAGAGTGAGACTGTAATTATAGGATTTCGAACTAAAAGGTATCTGAGATAGCACTGAGGAGAGGGCAGTGAGAAACATAAGGCTCGTGGTTTAGACTTCCAAAGCAGCCTCTGTGTCCTGATAGTCCAGCTTTCTCCCATCCTCATCTGAATGTTTTTTTACTATTTTCCCAGGGTAATTTGGTCATGCCAGACACAGGGGAGGGGAGGAAGCACCTACAACAAGTTGCAACTAGAGATTGCCCCTGGCCTTTCCTATGCAATACTGAAGAAATTGTAGCAATAGACTTGAAGATTGAATACCACCAAGGGTGACCTGCTACTATCTTTTGCCTGAAGTCATTCCCTCTTCCTGAGACAGAATTTATATCAATGGTTCTAGTTTCTAATGATTATTTTGAATAATACGTAGCATTGAATAGCATCTTATTTAAGATGAAACAACCTTTAATCACTGTATTAGTATCGTAGCTATAACATGAGAGTCTGAGAAGCAGAAAGGTCTATAAGTCACTCTATCACATAGGAAGTTTCTATGAGAGAGAAACGTCTTTTTTTCATTTGGGAATATAAGCTACAGTGTCATTGTACACTCTGCATTATAGGCACACATTGTAAATTTCTATGTTTCAAGAAGCCCTGAAGTTGGTGTCAAGAGATTTAGGTCCTTCACCAGAATCAAACACTTACTAGCTATGTAACCATGACTGTCAATGTTGCTTTGATTTCTTTATTTGCAAAATGGGGATAATATTTAATAATATACTTTATAAGTGTTTTGTAAGGCTTAATGTACTCTAAGATGGGCAGAGTCAAGATGGCAGTGTAGAAGCAGCAAGAGTTCAGACCTCTGAATACCCTTCCTTACCAATTACAAACTAAATGCTCCTAGGGAACTGAAAATCAAACCTAACAACAAGACAGAGCCAAGGAACCCTCCTGCTGGACTTAAATAAAAAGGTACACCCCCCCAAGCTGGAATTAGAGAACACTCAGGTTTAAGACGAAGGTAGAAGGAAGGTCCCAGGGGGTAGTCTTAAAAAGACTGCAAAGAAAATAAGGGGGGAATAAGAAGGGAGGGGGGTAGAAGGGGAAGTAAAATAAGGGTG
Source organism: Monodelphis domestica (assembly GCF_027887165.1). NCBI lineage: Eukaryota > Metazoa > Chordata > Mammalia > Didelphimorphia > Didelphidae > Monodelphis > Monodelphis domestica. The sequence continues at coordinate 253,957,427 of NC_077229.1, forward strand.
GGAACTAGGGGAACTGATTAAAAACAAACATTGGTGTAGAAGAAAATAGTGAAAGAAGAAAAGGCAGGACTAGGAGTAGCAATCAAAATGCTGGGAAATAAACAGCTGGTAATCATAACTCTGAATGTGAATGGAATGAACTCACCCATAAAACACAAGCGAATAGCAGAGTGGAATAGAATCTAAAACCCTACCATATGCTGTCTAAAGGAGAAATAGGATGATCTCAAGGATGAAATAGAGAGAAAAACTGTACTAGTGGGAGACCTGAACCTTCCTCTATCCAAACTAGATAAATCAAACCAAAAAACAAATAAGTAAGAGGTAAGAGAAGTCAATGAAATCTTAGAAAAAAATAGAGTTAGTAAAAATGTGGAGAAAAATTAATAGGGACAAAAAGGAATACACCTTCTTTTCAGCAGCACATGTTACATTCACAAAAATTGACCATGTATTAGGGCATAAAAATATTGCAAACAAGTGCAAAAGAGCAGAAATAGTAAATGCAACCTTTTCAGATCACAATGCAATGAAAATAATAATTAGTAAGGGTACATGGAGAGGTAAATCAAAAATTAATTGGAAATTAAACAATATGAGTCTCCAAAACTCTCCAAACTCCTCCCTTCTTATTATCTCCTTATTTTCTTTGCAGTCTTTTTAAAACTACCCCCCTTGGACCTTTCTTCTGCCTTCCCTTAAACCCAAGTATCTCAAATTCCAGCTTTTCAGGGGTGTACCTTTTGATTTGAGTCCAGCAGGAGGGTTCCTTGGCTCTGTCTTGTTGTTAGGTTTGATTTTCAGTTCCCTAGGAGAATTTAGTTTGTAATTGGTAAGGAAGGGTATTCAGAGGTCAGAACTTTTACTGCTTCTATACTGCCATCTGACTCCTCCCATCTTAGAATACATTAAGCTTTACAAAACACTTATAATACGAGTTAAAGAATAAATCATAGAAACAATTAATAACTTCATTGAAGAAAATGACAATGATGAGACATTCTTTCAAAACCTATGGGATACAGCCAAAGTGGTACTCAGAGGGAAATTTATATCCTTGGGTTCATATATTAGCAAATTAAGGAGGGCAGAGGTCAATGAATTTGACATGCAAATTAAAAAACTAGAAAGTGAACAAATTAAAAATCATCAGATGAAGACTAAATTAGAGATCTTAAAAATCAAAGGAGAAATTAATAAAATTGAAAGCCAAAGAACTATTGATTTAATAAATAAGACTAGAAGCTGGTACTTTGAAAAAAAAAAAACAAATAAAATAGACAAAGTACTGGTCTGTCCAATTTAAAAAAGGAAAGGAGAAAACCAAATTGACAGAATCCAAATTGAAAAGGGAGGCCTCACCTCTAAAGAAGAGAAAATTAAGACAATCATTAAAAACTATTATGCCTAATTTTATGGCAACAAATATGGCAATTTAGGTGATATGGATGAATTCTTACAAAAATATAAATTGCCTAGACTAACAGAGGAAGAAATAAATTACCTAAACAACCCCATATCAGAAAAAGAAATTGAACAAACCATCAAAGAACTCCCTAAGAAAAAATCCACAGATCCAGATGGATTCACAAATGAATTCCATCAAACATTCAAACAACAACTAATCCCAACATTATATAAACTATATGACAGAATAAGCAAAGAAGGAGTTCTACCAAATTCATCTTACAAAACAAATATGGTACTGATCCCAAAGCCAGGCAGGTCAAAAACAGAGAAAGAAAACTATAGACCAATATCCTTAATGAACATAGTTGCAAAAATCTTAAATAGGATACTAGGAAAAAGACTCCCACAAATGATCAGGAGGGTTATTCACTATTACCAGGTAGGATTCATACCAAGAATGCAAAGATGGTTCAATATTAGGAAAACCACCCACATAAATGACCATAGTAACAAGCAAACCAACAAAAATTACATTATCTCAATAGATGCCAAAAAAAGCCTTTCATAAAATACAACACCCATTCCACATGAAAACACCAGAAAGTATAGTAATAGAAGGGCCTTTCCTAAAAACAATAAACATTATATATCTGAACCCACCAGCAAATATCATCTGCAATGGGGATAAACTGAAAACCTTCCCAATAAAATCAGGAGTGAAACATGGATGCTCATACCACCTCTATTATTTAACATTATACTAGAAACACTAGCAGTAGCAATTAGAGAAGAAAAAGAAATTGAAGGTATTAAAATGGGCAATGAGGAGACCAAGCTATCACTCTTTGTGGATGATATGATGGTCCACTTAAAGAATCCTAGAGAATCAACCAAAAAGCTAGTCGAAATAATCAACGACTTTAGCAAAGTTGCAGGATACAAAATAAACCTGCATAAGTCATCGGCATTTCTATATATCTCCAACCCATTTTAGCAGCAAGAATTAGAAAGAGAAATTCCATTTAAAATCACCCTAGACAATATAAAATACTTGGGAATCTATCTGCTGAGATAAACACAGGAACTATATGAACACAACTACAAAATACTCTCCACACAATTAAAACTAGATCTAAACAATTGGAAAAAAACATTGATTGCTCATGGGTAGGACAAGCTAACATAATAAAAATGATAATCCTGCCCAACTTAATTTACTTATTTAGTGCCATGCCCATTGAACTACCAAAAAACTTTTTTACTGAATTAGAAAAAACCATAAAAAACTTCATTTGGAAGAACTAAAGATCAAGGATATTCAGGAAAATAATGAAAAAAAAATGCAAAGGAAGGATGACTTGCAGTCCCAGATCTCAAACTCTACTATAAATCAGTGGTCATGAAAAAAATTTGTACTGGCTAAGAGACAGAAAGGAGGATCAGTAGAATAGACCTGGAGTAAATGACCTCATAAGCCCAAAGATCCCAGTTTGGGGGACCAAAATCCACTATTTTATAAAAACTGCTGGGAAAAATGGAAGACAGTATGGGAGAGATTAGGTTAGGATCAACATCTCATACCCTACACCAAGATAAACTCAGAATGGGTGAATGCCCTAAATATAAAGAATGAAACTATAAGCAAATTAGGTGAACAAAGAATAGTATACTTATCAGATCTTTGGGAAAGGAAAGACTTTAAAACCAAGCAAGAGCTAGAAAAAAATCACAAAATGTAAAATCAATAATTTTGATTACATCAAATTTAAAAATTTTTGTACAAACAAAACTAATGAATACAAAATTAGAAGGGAAGCAACAAATTGGGAAACAATCTTCATTACAAAAACCTCTGACAAAGGTCTAATTACTCAAATTTATAAAGAGCTAAACCAATTGGACAAAAAAATCAAGCTATTCTCCTATTTATAAATGGGCAAGGGACATGAATAGACAATTCTCAAAGAAATCAAAACTATTAATAAGCACATGAAAAAGTGTTCTAAATCTTTTATAATCAGAGAAATGCAAATCGAAACAACTCTGAGGTATCACCTCACACCTAGCAGATTGGCTAGCATGACAGCAAAGGAAAGTAATGAATGTTGGAGGGGATGTGGCAAAGTCGGGACATTAATGCATTGCTGGTGGAGTTATGAATTGATCCAACCATTCTGGAGGGCAATTTGGAACTATGCCCAAAGGGTGCTAAAACATTGTCTGCCCTTTGATCCAGCCATAGCATTGCTGGGTTTATACCCCAAATAGATAATAAGGAAAAAGACTTGTAAAAGAATATTCATAGCTGTGCTGTTTGTGGTGGCAGAAAATTGGAAAACGAGGGGCTGCCCTTCAATTGGGGAATGGCTGAATAAATTGTGGTATATGTTGGTGATGGAATACTATTGTGCTCAAAGGAATAATAAACTAGAGGAATTCCATGGGTACTGTAAAGACCTCCAGTAATTGATGCAAAGTGAGAGGAGCAGAACCAAGAAAACATTGTACACAGAGACTGATATACTGTGGTACAGTCGAATATAATGGACTTCTCCATTAGTGGAAATGCAGTAATCCTGAACAACTTGGAGGGATCTACGAGAAAGAACACTATCCACATTCAGAGGAAACACTGTGAGAGTAAAAACACTGAAGAAAAACAACTGCTTGACTACATGGGTCAAAGGGGATATGGTTGGGGATATAGACCCTAAATGAACATCCTAGTGCAAACATCAACAACATGGAAATAGGTTCTGATCAAGGACACAAGTAATACCCAATGAAATTGCACATCAGCTACGGGAAGGGAGGGAGGGAAATAATGTGATTATTGTAACCAAGGAATAACGTTCTAAATTGACTTAATAAATTAATTCAAATGGGAAAAAATCTACTCTAAAAATATGTTATTAAAAATGTATTGCTCTAATTTATTCTGTGACCTATTAATAAAGTCTTTGTATATAGGGAGTCCACATCTTGCTCTAAGCACCACCTTTCCCTCTTTCTATGTCTCTTTTTGTCTCTATGCCTCTGTATCTAACAAGCCCTCTTAGTGTTGACTCACTCACATTACCTTTACTCATTTTGGCAAGCTAGAATGGTTCCCCAGAAGAGCAGTCAGGTGTCTACCACTCTAATTCTGTTCATGACTACTCTCATCATCATTCATGAGCCTCCACTGATGTATTTCCTATGAACAAATCAGCCACTAGTACTCAAATAACCTTAACCAAAACATTCACTGAAAATTTAAGGCAAATACACAATATTTACATAACATCTTATCACTAAACATAATTGTACTCTCCTGTCAATGTACAGTGTTCATGAGGGAGAGTGGGTACACATCTAAAGTTCTAAGATAATAAAGCATATAGTTAGGGAACGCATGTGGCAACTGACAGCTTTAGAACTATTGACTTCAGGGTCCTCTTTCTGTATCAAGAATAGATCATATACATGTAAAACCCAGTGAAATTGCACGTTGTTTATGGGGGAGAGGAAGGGGGATGAGAGGGAAAGAACTTGAATCATGTAACCATGGAAAAATATTCTAAATTAATCAATTAAATAAAAATTTTCAACTCAAAAACAAACAAAAAAAGAACAGATCATAAAATGTCTTTAGTAAGCCAAACTTCTGTGATGGACAGGTATTTTTTTTATTGCTCAGCTGAGCCAATCCATGTTTTGTTTAAGTAATGCCTTACTAGACACAATGATGTGGCTGGCCTAGTAGACTAATCAATTCACTGGGCTGCTTCTCTGATTCCATACTTCAAACAAGTTTCTCTGTTTATTTACTTATACCTCAGAAACAATTCTAGTATCCATCAGTTCCAGCTTTAGGTATAACTGATGCCTTTAGCTAATACTTAACACCTAGTATTACTCTTTTATAAAAAGAGGATAATCTAAAGTTAACAAAACCTCTCCTCCATTCCTTTGCAGTATTCTTCTTCTTTTCCTCCTCTCAGCAATAATGGCAGTGAAGTATCTTCCATCTTCTCTTCTCTTTTCTTTTCTCAATTCTTGTCAGCAATAAGCAAGTCATAAAAGAGAATTTTCTCAATATAAATCCTTCGTAGCAGAGAAGCACAAAAGAGAACAGAGTATTTTCTCACTATACTTCTTGGCAACAAATCAAAAATGGAGAACAGAATATTTTTCTCAGAGCAAATCTCAAGAAAACATTGCAGACATGTAATAGAGGGACTTTCTGGTTATAAAGGGAAAAAGGAAGAAAGAGTAGAGACCTCCCCTCTCAAAGCAGGGTTCAGAGGAGACAGCTGCTGTTTAACTTGGCCAAGGGAGAGGAAAGGGGGGAATGAGTAATTCCCCTCTTCAGCCTCCCCTCAGCTATGGCTGCTCATCCCAAACTGCCTCTTGACTTCTCTCTATTACTAATGTCTATCCTTAGAGAGAGAGAGAGAATTACCCTCCCCTCTCAAGCTGGAACTGGTTTCCACTCACAGTAGAGTCAGTTGGGGAAAGATGACAACCTTTATTCCAACTGATCAATTTGGGAATAACACAGGCTGCGGGAAAGGTTTTTGTGAGGAAAGAGGGAAAGGTGTCCCTATCCTAGCTACCCTTACCTCTCTCCTCAAGTTGGGGAACCCCGGCCTTGGCAGCCTTGGTCCCCTGAGAGATTCAGGCTTGGTTGGTCTTTGTCTTGGCCCCCTGGGCACCGTCCAGACCCAGGGCATCAGGAGTTGTCAGGTGATCTTGTCAACTGCTTGGTGTATTCTCCAACTGACCACTTTAGTTGGGAACCAGTGGGGTGTGAATTTTAAAAGTCTCCATCTTGGTCTAGCACCCAAAAATTGTGCACACCCACACTACACGGGCATGCGCTAGTCAATGACAAATCAGAAATAACTAACTGCCCACCTGGGCTGTCCTAAGCCAAGCTAGAGCCAATCATTGGATTTGTGAGACACAGGAAGTGAGGTAGGGAACAGCCTCTGAAATTCGCACACTTCCTATGGAGAGAGGAGACGGGGGTTGGTGTGAGGAGCTTGGACAGAGAGGACGCCCGCAGACAGCTTTCCTTCAGAGTGGTCACGTGAGTTAAGGACTGATTCTTTCCACCTGGGCCTTTGGGCCTAAAACTCCCTCTGCCTTGGTCAGAGGTTGAGTAGCCCCTTTCCCTTTTCTCTTCTCTCCTTCTCTCCCTCTCCTTTCTCTACTCCCAGTGTGATTAAACCTCCATAAACTCCATTCTGACTTGAGTGTTTCATTTTAAGAATTTCATAAGTAAATTCCTTGGAGGCCATTGTTAAATATTACATAAATCCTGTAGCCACATTTTTAGCCATTACAATATTATAACCTTCTCCCAGAAGCCTAAAATTTCTATCATTACAGTGGAGAAGGGTGTCCAATCACCCAGAGAAAGATGTAAGTCTTTCCTCAGGAGCAAATTCTTGACCATCCCTTTCCTCGGGCTGTCTCAGGATTGAAAGAGCTAACTGCCTCTCTCTGACAGAAAACTCTTGCTCTCCCAAGGTTCTAGAACATCTCCTGGAGCTCCTGCCCCACTGTGGCTGAGTCTCCAGCAATTTCAAAGACTGTAACTCCAGTTCTAGGGTTTGAAACCTCTATCACAGAAAGTCACAAAACACACACACATACATGCTTATTATTTCTAGCAATAAGTCATAACAATAAACATAATATAGTCTCTTAATACTAATTATTATCAGCATTGAGTCATAATGCACTAGTGAGCAGAGTATACATTCTCTCTACTCCTCAGGAGTAGGTAACACTAGAGAGTACTCCAATCTTTTGTTGGCCAACCAATTCTGCCCAGTAAGTTAGAATATAGAGAAAAAGTTATAGTTTCTTTTTGACATGGCTCTGAAATCTGTCCTTTTGTCTCTAGTAATATGCTTCATTGAGTAACTCAATTCTTTCTAAGAACAACCCTACCTTAGCTTATGGTTAGTAACCAAAGATCTTAATTTGTCCCATAATCATAGAACAGTTAAGACAATTTAATATGGTATCCATATTTCCCCAGTTATTAACCTACAGGCTCTTTAATTCTTCATTTTTCATATGTAAATCACGCAAGAGAATGTATTTTGATTCACTTCAAAGTTCTACAGCCTGTCATATGTAAATGAACAAATGCTATCTCCAACTGGAATGCTGAGCAAGCTTAAGTCAGCAATCACTTCTCTACAGAACTTTGAAGTGAACGGTAAAAGCCCACCTCTGACCACATCTTTTTATGATGTCATGTATCTTGATGGGTAGGAATCTAGACAGGAAGAACATTAACAACTATAAGACTATGGGTCAACTTTATGAATCCTGCCATTACCAGAAGTATTATGTCTCCATCAAGTTCTCAGGGAAAGAATTGCTTCACTCATTCCTTATACCAAATGCATGTACTGGCTGGGTGCCTGCAACAGCAAAAAATAACAACCACCCAGATGGTGGAGGCAGATGGTGTAGCATGATAACTTGGCATGTCACCCATTGACATGTCAGTGTGGGATTATCAACCTTTGCTTGAGAGCATGTTCTGGTTACATAAGAGAAAGAAATCTAAAAGAAGAAAGATCACAAATTTAATCTTGTCCTCTTTCAAGTATATATAGTCTCTACCAAAGACAATGCTAACACATCATTAGAATCCCGACAAGTAGTGGGGACTGAATTACAGTGAACTATCCGTAATTTCAGCACATACCATTTATGAGACTGCTAGATGGGGTTAGAGTCATAATTAATCAGCCTTTCAGCTATCAGAATTTATAAAGTAATGAACCAAACAGAAAAGGTAATAGTCCTCACTGATGATCCCCCAAAACAGCCATCTTGTAGGCTTTCTTTACTCACACAAATGGGCTTGCTCCTGAGAGATACTAGGGTAGGTAGGGGTCCTTTTCTCTTTCTGTAGATGTCACTGTTCCTAGCTTGACCTTCAGCATACTCAAATTCCCACAGATTTTCCTATCCTGGATGTGTATATTTTCTTTTGCCTCTTTAGTCCAACTAAAACAGGTTATATAGTTTTTCCCTGTTAAAAAAAAAACTATGCTAATAATTAATTGTAAAAGTAAAATAAAGTTACTTGAAGAGTACAGAATTCAAGAGGGAACTTTTAGTTTTCTTGCCATAGATCCCAAATAAATTAGTGGTAGATTTTGTTCCCATCCCTAAGGAATGAAAACATATGACTTCACCCAGTACTAAGAGAAGTTTCTTTTCATAGTAGAGTCCTTGCACAGCCTTTATTTCTAATCAATAAAGATAATTGGCCACAGACCCTGCCATGTTCTAGTCCTTAACCCATGCCTGGCTTGCAAGGAAAATGTCAACACAGCTGACAGGCACAGTTTCAAACAGGTAAGATTTTTTTTTTATTTCATTACTCTTTTAATTAAATAGTCTTATTGACCCACAAAGGGTATCCTCTATGTGATTTAATCAGTTACAGTGACTCAAGTTCCATTGAAGTTAAAACTTCATTCCTCTCACTATAAAAGGATACTGGTGATTATGAAAATTCAAGATGTGGAAGCATCTGCTAACATAATGTGTGTCAGTATGGGAAGGTGGGAAAAATTCAGAAATGAAAACCAAATATTCAGATAAATATATAGATATCTATACAATTAAATTTTCTTACCCACAAATGAAAACAGCAATACAAATAATTTTTTTAGAGCATGGTGAGAGCATTGATTTTAAAGTTCAACACCTTGAATTTGAATTCTAGCCCCATCACCTATAACTTTTATGATCCTGGACAAGTACTTAAGCCTTGTGAGTCTCAGCTTCTCCATTTATAAAATAATAAGTTTAGAATGGATGAATTTTAAAAGTCTTTTCCAACTCCTAATTCAGAAATTATTTCTAATTGGCTTTATGACATATTGGGCAAGTTTGGGATAAAAATATCTAATTTTTTTTCCTTAAGGATAATTTTAAATTTTATTCTAATTTTCTGAACCTATGGGTCTTACCTTGTTCCTTATATTCACACACACTCAACATCAGGTAGTTGGTTTAATTTCTGAGTATGACTCATTAAGAACATATTTCTTGCAAGTATTATTATTTTTATTTTTAAGCAATTCCAGAAAAAAATGGCAGTAGGACCTAGAATAGAAGTCTATTATAATCCTTAGAATAGCTAAAGTATAAAAGGGGGAAAGAAAAGATTTTTTATCTAATAAAATTTATATAAGTAATAACTATTACTCATCCCATATTTAATTAAAGTGTTTTTACATTTTATGAGTTTGGCCATTCTCCCATTTGCTACAAATGATAACTATCTTAAAAGAGCCTTCAATATTCAGGTTGATAGAATCTCTGGTTTATATCTAGAAACCATAGGACGAATTAGCAGTTTCTTTGTATAAACAAAATAAGATTGTTAGATTTCATCGATCAAAGCTAAATATTCAGTACATAAAATATTTGCAGGGAGTTGCTAAGAAAAGTTTTGTTTCAGTAACTCTTACATACAAGCCTAAATATATATCATTTTACCATCATTGATAGATTTGTGTAATGAAGGGCAGGGGAGTGGGAACTGGCCAACAAGGACCCAGTCCTTCATGCATGTGCAATACTTTCTAATGCTGCTCAAATAAGATATTTGTAAAAGCATTTAGCACAATAGCTGGTTCATAGCAGATACTATATAAATGCTTATTCCTTTTCCTCTATCCAAGTGGAGGCTTGGTGAGACAATTTCTAGAAACACACAAAAGAGCACTCTTCCCTCCCCATTTCAGAGTATTTCTATGTGGTAATGACAAGCCGTTTAAGTGTCTGTTGAGCCAAAACCATATGTGTATAAAAATACAGAACAGAGGAACTCTTTCTTCTCCTCCCTGGTGGAAAGGGAGAGGTAGCAGCTGTGGCAATAGATGTAGCCTGCCACCTGCTAGTTATTTGCCACATCTCCCACCTCACCATCGTGTGGCCATGACGTCATGATAATTATATTTCTTCTGTGGTCTTTATGTTTTTTCTGAGATTGGATGAACAGGTATCAGAGATAAACAGACCATGTAAAAACTTATGATCAAGCAAAAACATTACCAATCAAGTCCATATAGATTTTTCCAAGTAACTGTAGCAACTATCCCAATGAGAAACCAATCATGAGGAGCAACCTATTTCACCTAGCCTACTGATTAGATCTGGCAGCCAAGACACCATGACCTACAAGCAGAGGAGTAATATGTCAATCAGCTATATTGCTCCCAGAGAGGAATTTGATGAGGATGATATTAGACAGTCATAATTTTGAGTTCATTCCATTCAGGGTCTAGGTCAGTGTGTAGAGAGGAGAATGTATTCCCTATGTGAGGTGGTGGAATTATATCTTTATGCCTCAGTCCTCAGTCCCAGTAAATATCTCTTTGTTAAAGTGAATTGATGCACATCAGTTGAGATTAGTTGTCAATTGATATTTTAAATTGTGATAGGATTAGGCAGCCATCAACTTCTTGGGTTACCTTTAGAATTCCAACAGAAGCTGAGATCTCTGACTCCAACCCTCCAGAGCTATATCATGAAGAAAAGAGAGTAAGTCCAGAGCTTGCGGCCTATCTGCCTTATACATGACTTGGTTTTGCCATTCTTTACTCCCTAATAGTTCTGAAGACAGTTTATTGGTTCTGTGAAAGTATGGCTTTAGGTCAGACAACATTGCAGCAGGGTGACTAGAAATGGAAGATACATGCCTAAGAAGCTAAAATTCAAATTAAAAAAAAAAAAAACTTAGCAGCTTTACAAAGACCAGAGACAATAAAAGTGAGGTGTGAGCTAGATTTTGCTGCTGTGATACACTAACGGCCCAATAATCCCTAGGATTATCTGAGGTTTGAGGCTGCCATCCACAGAATGGGGGACATGAAGAGAGGAAGCAGCTGATTTATGAACAAGAAATCAAGAATCCAGAAACAGAAGGAAAAGAAGCTGACTCTTTTCTCCCCAGGAATTGCATAGAGTCTCTATAATAGCTACAGATAGATTTCAAGTGAATTTGTACATTGTTTCTCAAGAGAGGAAGGGAGAGAGAAGACTTCTACTTGTTTTTCTTCTCTGTTTTACAGAAGTAAGTAGTTAAGAAAACAACCATATAATGCCTCTTGGGTGGTTGCTATTCATCAAAGTATGGTCACATATGTAAACTGTTTGCATATCAAACAGGAACATTCTAATGCCTTTGCCACTAATCTTATACTCTGGCATAACTGTCTGTATTTTTGTAGTGTAGCACTTTTTGGTATACCAGGCTGCCATAGATGGCAACATGGTGGTAGAGAGTTGGGGGACTGTGCAAAGATTTTGAAGGTAAAAGATTGTCTCTGAGAAAGACCCAAAGGAGCACCAGACCCAAGTGTTCTTGCATCACTGTGCTAGAATTCAATCAATTCATAAACATTTATCAAGTACATACTGTATACCAGGTATGTGCTAAGAGATAGGAATACAAAAGGAGACAAAAGAAAATCCCAGACCTCAACGGGCTTATTGTGGGGAAGACAATAAGCAAACAAATAGGTCCAAATAAGGTACATCTGGGATAAAAGAGGGAAGGCACTGGAATTAAGAGGTGTTATGAAAGGATTCCTTAGATTAGATTTTATTAGGAATTTAAAGGAAGCCAGAGAAACCAGTAAGCAGGAATGCAGAGAGAGAACATTCTAGGCATGGGTAGACTGCCAGAGATAATTCACAAAGGCAAGAGATTACACCGTCTTGTTTATGAAACAGCAGAGAGTTCCTGGATCAGAGGATATGCCAGAAAGCAAGGGATTATAAAAAGAATGGAAAGTTATGGGGGAGCTAGGTTATGAAGAGGTTTGAATAGACAGAGGATTTTGTATTTGATCCTGGGGGCAATGGGGGCCACTGAAGTTAATTGAGTATGGAAGAGACATAATTGGAGTGGTGGCAGTGTCAGAAGAAAGGAGAGGGAATTTTGGAAAGATATTTCAATAGTCAAATCAACAGGCCTGACTGGATATAGGGGAAAGGGAGATGGTGAGGAGTTAAGTATGATTCATAGATTGTGAGTCAAAGGGACTGGAAGGATAGTGTTGCCATCTACAGTAACAGGGAAGGTGGGTGAGTCAAAGGGACTGGAAGGATAGTGTTGCCATCTACAGTAACAGGGAAGGTGGGAAGTGGGGAGGATTTAGGAGAAAATGATGAATTCAGTTTGGACCTAGTGAGATTAAGATGTCTACCATCCATTGGGTTAAAAATGTCTTAGAAGCCACTAGAGATATAAACTGGAGGCCAACAGAGCAGTTAAGATATGATAGGTAGATTTGAGAATAATCAGCATAGGGATAGTAATTAAATCGACAATGAACTGATGCCATCAACAAGAGAAGCATATGAAGTGGGAATCTAAGAGAATCTTGAAATAATAAAATGTTCCCTTTTTAGCCATCTTTAAAACAGAACATATTTTATTGAGAGAGAGAGAGAGAGAGAGAGAGAGAGAGAGAGAGAGAGAGAGAGAGAGAGAGAGAGAGAGAGAGATTGGGGGCAACGTTTCAAATCATTGACCTGAGACAAATGCCCAAAGATTTACAGAAAAACCCCCTTTTTTATAGGAAAATTCTGATGTAATCAAGCCTCCCAGACCAAAGGGATTGAGGTCTTTGTATTTCAAATGGGGGAGGGGGGCGGGGCGGGCGGTAATCTTGTTTTGAAGGGAGAAGCATGGACAGGGAAACCACCTTTAATAATTTCCACTGGGATTATTTACTACTGTTATACTTATAATATATTTTGAGAATAATACATTACTTTCGTCTACATCACACAATCCTACCGATTTTTCAATTCAAAGTTGTATTATTCTCATCTCCCTCTGGGGACTCCTTGTCCCATAACTGAAGCATGAAATCAATTTCAGGATTTGCCTGCGCTTCACCCTTTCCAGTAACTAATCCAGTTCACATTCTTGTTCATCGTTACCCACAGAAAAGAGATTCTATGTTAGCAGCTATTTCTCTAACCTTAAACTTGTCCGGGACTCCCCTGGGGACCCCCAGTAGTGTGGGACCCACTGACTCAAAATGAAAAGACAAGACTGAGATTACAAAACAGCAAGCCAGTTTATTTCTCTTCTGGAAGAGGGTGTCTGCAACAGAGATGCAACTCAGTTGGGAAACGCCCACTGAATTTGAGTCAGGTGTTTAAATATAATTTCCGGGGAGGGGGGTTTCCTCTGCACCGAAGGGGCTCCCAATCTAACAACCAATCCTGTCCTCCTCCTCCTCACGTGTGATCACCTTCCTAAACCCAATCCCTACTCCCTTCCGTCCTCGTGGACCCTGGTTCTGTTGCAGAGCAGATTTAGCCTACATGGCAGAGAGGAGGAGGAGGAGCAATGAGGGGGACTGTCTATTCTATGTGGAGTTAGAGACTTTCTGCCCTAATACTTTCTGACCTATTCTGTGTGGCAAGTGTAAAAGAAAAGAAAAAGAGGGAGGGTGGGGTGTGGTTAGGAACTTTCTAACCTGCTCTAGCTGGCACATCCAGCATGAGTCCCCTTTATCAAGGATATCCAAATATAATGAGGGATCAAAGGAGCCCTGTGGAATATCTCTCTTCTTTCTTGTTGGTCTTCTTTCTGGGTATGATTCACGTATACCACAGGAAAGGGAATGACCAGTTTCACCAGAGCACAAGTGCCTGTCTGATCCACCAAGACCTTTCTCAGGGTAGGTTCTCCAGAAGACCACCAGTTATTCACTCTTGCTATGCTCATATGAGCAACTCGGGCCTGTCAAATACATCCCAGACAGGGGAACACCCCAGCTGCCACAGCCTGGAGACGCTGGCTGTTCTCAGCGACCCTTCCTTGCTGAAGGTATGCCTTCCATTCTCAGAGGGCTGGGTAGGTACAAGGATGGCGGTGGGCTGAAATTCTCTGGATTATCCTCTCAGGAAAGAGAAACCGTACACTTGAATCCAGTCTCATACTCATCAAGCGCCCCTGGAAAGGGGGTGATACGGGCTCCGGGTTGTCATAACAATTTGATTTTCCCAGGCTACTGGTAGTAGATCTGATCTATTTCTACCCCGCATTAAGATCACCATATCCTGTCTCTACAGCATTGACTCCCAGCGGTTCCATTGGCTTCTACCCAAAGACCTCCTGGAAGAGCCATAGGCTGAGATGTTCCTTCGCTGCTTTTGCTTACTCTCTTTGCTGGGGTAATCAAGAATCCACAGCCTATCACAATGCTGAAAATCCCCACAATTGCTGCAATTCTCTGTGCCACTCCCATCCCCTAACGGGATGAGTAGGGAACAAGTCAGGGTTTTGCTATAGAACAGGAAAGCTGGTCAGTGAGAAGGAACCTTCTCCTCCCTCCCAACTCCTTCACAGTTAACAAACAGCCAAAGTCAAAATTTAGCAAGTCAATCATTTGCTTAAGACCTCAGAACTGCCACTGGGAGTCTTTCTCATTGTGATTTTCAAAGGGTGATCTGCAGATGCTTCAGCTGCCCAGGTGAAGAGGAGTTGAGTGGTTCCTTTGCTCTGGAATAATGTGTCAAGACCTGCTTTGCAGTCCAAACAGCTGTATCTGTCATCAATAAGACTTGAAATGGCCCCTCACAACTTGGAATTAGCTTCTTCCCTTTCCAGGAATGGATTAGAACCCAGTCATCTGGCTGGAACTTATGTACCAGGGAGCCTAAAGGAGTTTGAGCAAGCAAGGCTTTCTTCTGTAGGGAACACAAGTTTAGAGCAAGAGCGTGTATATAGTTTCTCAAAAATTTACCTCTATTCTCCCACTAGGGCAGAGCTCTACTCCATCTGGAAGGATAGAGATATCCATACATAAGTTCATAGGGGGACCACCCAATCTCTCTCCTGGACTTTGTCCTTATTCTCAATAATGCCAAAGGGAGGCATTTAGTCCATGGCAACTGGATTTCCAGTACTGGTTTAGTAAATTGTCTCTTTAACTCTAGGTTCATCCTCTCCACCCTCCCACTCAAGGGCAGATGCCAAGGGGTGTGAAGGTCCCACATTAACTCCAAAGATCCTGCAGCACTTTAGAGGTAAAGTATTTACCATTACTAGAATCAATATTCTCTGATAAGTCATATCTAGGCATAATCTGCTCAAGCAGAATCTTTGTTATGACCAGAGCATTTGCCTTGGAAGTCAAATAAGCCTTTATCCAGGAAATCAAATGGTCTACAACAAAGAGAAGGTACTTCATTGCCCCAATTGGCACTCTCTCAGTAAAATCCACATGGATGCTTTGGAATGTTCTAAGCCCTGGAGTCCTTCCCCCATGGGGTGGGCTCCCCAAGCTTTTCTTGTCTAACTTCTTACAAATTAAGCAAGAATCTATCACTTGCTTAGCCACAGTGTGTAATCCAATGCACACATACTGTGTCAAAATTAGGTCTCATAAATTATGGACTCCCCTATGGCTGTCTTGTTGCAAATGACAGACTGACAAAAGATAAACAACACAGTCAGTGGAAGCATGCTTTAGCAATGAGCTGACCAGGCCTCTAAAAGGCAACCTCTATCACTAGAGCCTCTTTGTTTTCCTCAAGTATCACACAATCATTCCTTCTTTTTCTATCTAAGACTCAGGAGGACTCATCTATAAATAGGTTGACTTGCACAGATAGGAGAGACTTTTTAAAATTCTTCCTCACTCTAGACTGATCTGTCATTTCCTCTTGCTCATATTTCACCTCTATTGGTTGGGTGATGGGAACACAAAAATTCTCTCCTTTTACTTGTTATGAGTAAAAATTTAGTTTCTAGTAATAAAAGTATATTTTATGAGGTTTATTAAAGATTAAAAAATAAAGAAAATACAAAATAAGAAAGCATGTGCCTAGGCACAGAGGCCATTCATAGCCACTTACTCTACATCTTGAGAGATGTGAGTGTTTGGAAGCGCAAGCAGGAAGAGAGAGCTCAGTAGGCTTTACAGCCAGTTTAAATAGAAATTTTGATCTCGCCCAGAGGGCATCTTGGGAACTAGAGCAAGGACTTCTGGGGATTGAAGTCCGGGGTTCAAATCTCCACTTTTACATTCCTCCATTTTATCGTTTGGGGAAAAGATTTTTCCCCCAAAGGATTACAATAATTTGAGGATAAGAGGAAAAAAGAACAAAACCAATAATTGCTGGACACATTGACAAAAAGCCAGTTAGGGGGCAGTCCTCTTTGGCATGAAAGTATGGCTTCAAATAAATGTTCAATCAACCACACCCAAAGTTCATTCTTGATCTTCTTGTGCAGCTTGTGGTCTGGAGGCATCTTGGTGATGTCTTCTCCAAACAGTTTAGTTTCTGGATTCGGAGAGGTATCATGTTTCTTGGCCTAAAATTCTTCTTAAAAGGAATTTTAACTTTGCAATTTAAAATAATATCATTTTTACATTTCCCCATGAAGAGGGTGATTGAAAAACATAGGATCACTTAGGGATGCATGGCTGAGTTATGAGGTATATGAATCAATTGGCAAGAGAAATTAAAAAGACATCAGAAAAATTCAAATAAAAAAAGAAAATTACTGGATAAAAATATAGACTATCAAAGTGTTATGTGTAAAAATTCTAAGTAAAAGAAAAATAAATCTATAACATGTCCTTGAATCAGGGCCCAATTAAAATGATCTAAGCAATGATGCATTTATCCAGTCAGAAGCCAGAACTACAGAAAGTTTGCCACACTATGAAAGACAGAAAAGGGACTAGATTATAGGAGCTAAGTAGGAGCCAAGTTAGGAATACTTATCTGTAAGTATTTTCAGAGTGAGTGTGGACATGCAACCTTGAGTCTTCACACTATGTTCAAGTCCTTTGTATTGTCTTGGAAGTACATCAATCCACCCTGGATTGGCTTATCTTTGGCCCTGCGTAATGGCTCTTTTGTGTATATCTTGTCCTGGAATCAGACAGAATTACTAAGTAAAGTCCCATAAATTCTTTTAAACAATTAGTGGCATCATTTTTATGGCCTCAAGCTTTTAGGGCATGCATTAGCAAATGTATTTTAAACTTATGTTACTGCAAAATCAAAAAGTTAAAGAAAATCTTAATACTGGTGAGATGTGCTTCAAATATAAAAAAGGAGAGAAAAAATAAAAAACTGAAATAGTATTGTACATGCAAGAAAAATCTAATAAAAGAGTTTTTAAAAAATTCAAAAATGTAGCTTGTAATCATTTGACACACTGTGTCAGTTAAGAAAATATAGAATACAAGGCTTTCTCACCAAAATGAGATCCATTTCCTCTTTATATCTGGCCAATCCACAAGCAAATGAATTTTACAAGGTAACATTTTTCATTTTTATAGAGCAGTAGTATAAATATGTAGATATCAGTATCCCCAAAATTCTCAATAACCCCATTAATTATAATATCAAACAAACCCACTTTCATATTTCACATAAGTTGCTGTATGACATTTTTTAAAAGCCTATGAACTGATGGATATTTGTCACAATTTTTTACAAACGTAGCAAATCTTTCAACCTTGGTGAACATATTTTTAAACAAAGTAAAACTTTTTTTGGATTTTGAACATCAAGAATCTAGATATCATTTTGGTGGAAGTAAAATGAGCTGAAGAGTATAAATGAGAGAAGCTCCCTTTTTTTTCCTTTGGGAGGCTTCTAGGGGTACATGCCCTGGGATTAACTGCCCAGCTTCCATTCACATTTTTTTTAATGTGGGAGATTAGGGGTTATAATTGTATTTCACTTCAGCTACTAGAATGGGCCTTACCTCGTGTTAGGGGCAGGCAAAAATGACCAGAAATTGTTAAGAAAAATTCTAAAAATCATGACTAAAGAACCCTTAATATTAAATTGAGCTATTTAGAAACAAAGTAAAACTCATTAAATTTTCCAAAGGTTGTTATAGCAATTTTCTGATGGAGTCCATCTATCCTCTATGTGACAATTTCAAAGTCAAAAATAGAAAAGCTGTTTTTTTTTTTAATATGGACTTATTCAATAATATTTGTTCAGTATAGTTATAGGGGAAGAGCAACAGAATTTAACAGTAGTTAAAACCCAGTACATTAAAATGATTCAGTGTGACAGTGTTGAATGCAGTAATATATGAACTTAAAATCATAAAGTTAAACCTTAAACAAAACAATCAGCAAAATGCAATAGAATACAGATTTTCATAAAACATTGGAGCCTGAAATGCCTTAAAAATATAACCTCCAGTCTCTTTAAACTTCCTTGGGTTGGTTTTTTTATCCATTTATCCATTTATCCATTTTTTTATACATGCCTATTGTCAGAAGGCAGAAGATTGGTAATGGTTAGGCAATGGGGGTTAAATGACCTGCCCAGGACCACACAACTGGGAATTATCTGAGGCCAGATTTCAACTGAGGACCTCCCATCTCTAGGCCTGGCTCTCAATCCACTAAGCCACCCTACCGCCTCCCCAAAGTTGGCTTAAGAGTTGCAGGGAGCTGAATTTTCCCCCTGGCATGCAGGTGAACTAAATGAAAGGATCAATGCAGTCAAAAGATATCCTTTTAAATCAGTGATGGTTATAAGCTCCTGTTTGGAAAAGCCTCTACCTTCTTTCCCTTTCTTTCTCCCCTCCTGTTATCCCCTGCCCCCAGTCCACGTGGAGGCTAATTGTAGCCTAAGGAAAAATTCATCACTCCATTTTTACCAGCCAGTGGAAGTGAGTCCTGGGCCTGAGGCAATGAGTCAGAATTGTTGGGGTGGGCGGTTCATCTGGGTCCAGATTGCAGGCAGCAGGTGGGTGGGAGATCGGGCACCAGGTGAGAAGGGAGCGCAGAAATAGGCAGGCAGCAGCTGGGCCAGGCGAGGCCAGGACCAGATGAGCTATCTAATGGCTGGAACAAGCTGAATCAGCAATAGCTTTGCAAGGGTAAAAAACATTTTGCTGGAGAAACGTGGCTTAAAAATTATTATCTAGGCTAAAAAAAATGAGTTCTCATCCAATCTAGTGGTCGCCAACTGTTATGAGTAAAAATTTAGTTTCTAGTAATAAAAGGATTATATTTTATGAGGTTTATTAAAGATTAAAAAATAAAGAAAATACAAAATAAGAAATCACGTGCCTAGGCACAGAGGCCATTCATAGCCACTTACTTTACATCTTGAGATGGAAGAGAGAGCTCAGTAGGCTTTACAGCCAGTTTAAATAGAAATTTTTATCTCACCCAGGTGGGGATCTCAGTGAGATTAGAGGGCATCTTGGAAATTAGAGCAAGGACTTCTGGGGATTGAAGTCTGGGGTTCAAATCTCCATTTTTACATACTCCAGTCACCATAAGTCTCACTTTACAAAGCTTAGCCCTAGGACAAGCACAATAAGAAACAACCTATCTATCAGGAAAGTGGTCTGTTTCATGATCTTCCACTTTCAGTGTTATCAAGGGCTCCAGGTGGGAGTCATCAAAGAACAGACTGACTTCTTCAGTACCCAGGCTTTGTGAGAGAAAAAATCTTCTTCTCTCTCTGTTATTTGGGACAATCTTTTTCCAAGTAACCTACTCCACAGCTAACGTACATAGGAAGGACACATGTGCTTCTGGAGGCCTTCCAAATTTATTGCTCCATCCTTTCTTTCTTTCTTTCTTACAGAAACCTTTGGGATTTGCTGTAAGAGCTCATCCAATGGCTCATTCACTCAATCTTCCACTTTCTGAAGCTTTCCACTCATATCTAGCCCAGAATACTTGCCAAAACCTCCCTTAATCTATTTATTAATTCAGTGGGAGACCCATCCTTTCTGCACTTGGTCTCTTAGATTTTATTCAGATTCTGGTTCCAAGGCATTGCTGTTCTTATTCCCTGAATGATCATCTTTCTGAGATTCCTCATGTTTATACAGTGGGCAAGTTCATTGCTATCCCAGAGAGGAAATTCCTGTTCACCTCTCCGTCCACTTTGGGATTTTCTTCATCCCAGACCTTCATAGTATCTTGTCTGATCTGACTCTGCTCTCCTCCTGTATCTAGGAGACTTTCTATCTTGTTATAAGGAATTTTATTTAATTTTCATTCTGTCTCCTTAGGAGCAGAATTCCTAAATTAAAGGAAGTTATATAAATCTTATTCTGTCTCTTTAAGAGCAGAATGTATGTGATCTCACAACATCTCTTTAAGAGGAAGACTATAAAACAGAGATTTTCAGTTAAGCTGGACTCTCCATTTTCTCTGTCTTCCTAGGGAGCAGGGTTCTGGGGATTTCAATGTTGTTCTCTCAGTCATGAAGATCTGACATTACTTTTGAGCATTTGGGATAATAGATATCAATTGAGAAAGAGACTGGTTACTGAGAGGTTTTTCCTTCTTGATTCTTTGAGGGAGGAAGGTCTGACTCTGAGGCCTTTTCTTCACAACACTTTGAGGGGAGCTGTAGAACTCAATTGTGTCTGTGTTTGACAGGTGATTTCAACTGACAGTTAAAAGAAGAATTATTTTAAAGAGTTTGTTACTAATAAATGTCCACCTATTATTTAAGTTAAGATAGTGAATTTAATATTAGTTAGAGAAAGTAGTTTTAAGTTTGGCCTGCTTTGTCAGGCAAGAAGATTCTTAGATATAGGTTTTTAGGGATCTTAGTATAAGATTTAGACTTTAAAACATAAGACTTAAGAGATGTACTATCCTATTCCTACCTCCTGTTTCCTATCCCAAACTCTCCTTCAAATAAATAGTGTCAGTGGTATGTCAAACCGCTCTTTGCAATGTTTATCAAACTCCCACCAATATCTTTATTAACTATAACAATATCTCTATTAAAATTATTCACTTCAGAGCCCCTGAAGGGAACATAATCATAGCCAATCCCCTGTCCTAGTGGAGCATCTCTCAGTGGGCACTGCTTCACCACTCCCCCTATGGATAAATTTATATGATCCTCTACTAACTATCTCTTCAAACTCCAGACCAAGGGAGTAAGAATCATGTGGAGGGATTAAAATCTCAAGTAGGAAAGCTGCTGCTGCTTCTACCTGAAGTATTGGAGTTGCTGATGGGGGGAAGGGAGGACCTCAAATGGGTCCCAGGTCCTCTCCTCCCCTAGCCCCAATTCTGAATCTTTATCCTTCTCCTCTCCCTTTTCTACCTCTGCCAGTGCTGCTCTTTCTGCTTTTCTCCCTTCTTCTACCTCAGACATGCATAGGGCTAAATAAGCCAGTTCCTCTTCATTCCTAATCTTTCTCCTACCAATGGTCAAATATAATTTTTCACAAGCTAAACTAACAGAAGTTCCAAAATGGGACCACAAGATATTGTTCTCTCTTGTCAATTTCTTTTCCTGACCCAACTAAACAACAATGTTTAATAAGAATTGTCCTATCATAAACTGCAAAATTGGAAGACTTATTCCAAGCTCATAATTTTAAGCCCCAAGAAATTCAGGTTGATTCTCTCCTCCTCTGTTGTTCTGGTTTCCCAGTCAGGGAACCAACTGTGTGAAGAAAAGTTTAAGAGGATCTTGAAATAACAAGATGTACCCTTTTTAGCCACTATTCAAAATGAGAGACCAAGGAAACCCATCTTTAAAATGGAACCTTTTTTGAGTTAATGCTTTTCACTGGACTCCCCATCACTATAATATCCTATTGGAATTGGAATTGCTTTGTTTAGACATGAATCCTTTATCTTAGAGTTACTTTTCTGCTGTGCTGGAACCTTTCTTTTTTCTTTTTGTAGATTTGACTTTGTAAGTTTATACTTAACTTCTGACATTGTAAACATAAATCAGCAAATATGGATATAAAGGAAACAAAATCACCTAAGCACAGGATTGTGCAACAATGGACTTTTTTTTTTTACTTTGCAGCCTATGATTTTTATTTTTCAGATTTTTTTTCCAAAGGGTTCTTCTCTGGAAATATAAAACTCTTAAAGACTAAATAAGTTTTTTCATCATCTTAAACATTTTGTAATTCTTTGTTAAAAAATAAAGAAGAAATTATGTTAAGATTTGTAACTGAGAACTTTAGAGAGAAATATAACAGTCCTGACCCTGCAAGAACAGGACCACAGTATACATGTGACCTAAATATATATATGTAGTCTCCACTTTAAAAATATGAGTTCTTTGCAAGTATGAGTTATTTCATTTTTTATATTTATATCTCACTGCCTAGCATACTACCTGGAACTAGTTAATAAATATGTTGATTGGTTGATTGACTTATGGGGTTGGGGGTTGGCATGATAGTCATTTTTGAGTGTTTAAAGGGATTTTTTGTAAATTTACTTTTTTTTGCAGGTTCCTGAAGAGTAGAATTAGGATTGATGATAAGAAGTTAAAAGAGAATTAGGTTTGGGATAGGAGATGAGGAAGAGTTTTCTTTGCAAAGATACTTAGAGTCCTTTGCCATTTTCTTCCCCAGCTCGTTTTGCAGATAGAGATCAAATAGGATTAAGACACTTGCCTAGGGTCACTCAGCCAGTAAGCATCCAAGCCAGATTAGAATTCAGGATGATGAGTGTTCCTGATTTCAGGACTGACATTCTAATTCAGTGTGCCCCCTAGCTACCCTAAAACTTCTCTGCTCCCACCTAAATACCGCTTAATGCTGATGGAGAAAGTTGTACCACTCTATCAACTGTGTTCATTACAAGATTATGTTATTAATATAAACTGGGTCCTCCCTACCACATGGAAATCTTTCTATTCATCATTAATTTACTTCTTTTTTTTAATATACCAAACAGAAAATCCCAAGACTTTTTTTTTTCTCCTCAAACCTCCACATTATCTCATTCCCCTTACTTTTAGCAGAGGATCTAGCCAATTTTACTGAAAAAATAGAGGCTACCTATATCGAGCTTACATTTCTCCCCATTCTACCCCCTAAAATTCTCTTCTTCATCACCTCTTTTCTTCTCCTTAATGCCAGGCTGTAAAAAAGAAATAGCCCTTCTTCGTAGCAGATCAAACTCTTATACTTGCACTCTTGATCGTACCCCCTCCTTTTTTTGAAAATTTCATTAGTGTGTTTTATTTAAATATAACATTTACCAAATAATCCCACTTTCACTCCATATCTCTATTTTATAATCTTCAAAAATCTTTTTTCTTTCTCTCCTACATCGACTCTATTTAAGAAAGAAAATGAATATCTAATTTCTCATAAAGAATCTACAAAGTCAAGCAAAGCAAATCTGCCCAATGTTCATATACAAAAATATATTTCTCATTGTGAACCATAACTATGCCACTTCACAGTAATGGATGCCATGTTTCATAATTGGCCCCCTAGAATCATGAATGATGATTTCATTAATTATAGTTCTTTCATCTTTAAAAGTTATTTGTCTTACTGTGCCCAAAGAGCTACCTAACTATCCATATCCTTTGACCCAGCAATATCACTACTAGATCTATATCCCATAGATGTAAAAAAGGGTGACAGAAAGTTTATACAAAAATATTCATAGCAGCTCTCTTTGTGGTAGCAAAGAATTTTAAACTGAAGGGATGCTCATCAATTCAGGAATGGCCTGAACAAATTGTGGTAAATGATTGTAATAAAATATTAGTGTGCTATAAGAAATAATGAGCAGGAGGATTTCAGAAAGCCTGGAAAGACCTACATGAATTGATGAAGAATGAAATGAACAGAACCAGGAAAGCATTACATATAGGAACAACAATAAAGTATGATGAACAACTGTGAATGATTTAGCTGTGTTCTAAGCAGTACAACAATCCAAGACAAACTCAAAGGGCTTATGATGAAATATTATCCACCTCCAAAGAAAGAACTGATGGAGTCTGAATGCAGATCAAAGAAGATTTTTCTTCATTTTTATTTTCTACAATGTTTTTTTAATGTCTTTCTTCACAGCGTAACAAATATGGAAATGTGTTTTGTATGATAGCACATGTATAACAACTAGAAAATTGCTTACTATCTCATCTCAGGGAGAGGGGAGAGGAGGAAGGAAGAAAGGGAAATCATTTTCATATTAATGTTATAATATCTTTCAGAAGTTTGTCCCCTTGATCATTTATTTCTTCTCTTTTATTTCTCATCTAAAATCTCTTCTTAGCCTTTGGCTTCTTCTCTAGCACTTAAAATAATTCTACATCTCCCCATCATTAAAAAGACTACTGTAAAAAATGGATTTGAATCCAGGTCTTCAATCCCCAGAAGTCCTTGCTCAACTTCCCCAGAATGCCCTCTAATCTCACTGAAACCTCACCTGGGCAGAGAGTGAGATGGGGTATTTAACCTGGTTGTGAATAGGTTTTTCCCTCTTCTCTTCCTGTCTCCACTGGCAAGCAGACGGGTCTCATGATGTGAGTGAAATTGAATTGGGCCTTTCCGCCGACCTGGCACATGCCTTTCTTACTTGTATTTTTCTTAAATTCTCAACATTTAATAAACCTCAAAAAATATAATACTCCTTGCAGAGAGAAATTAATTTCTACCTGCCTCAGTTCCCTAAATTTTAATCTTAACACTCCGGGGTCAGTGGAGCTAAGATGGCCTTGGAGCAGTAGGAACTTTCTGAATCTCCTTCCAATCAATTGATACAAAGAGTCTCAAAAAGACAGAAATCAAAATTAGATGAGTAAAGGGGTTTTCCAACAGTCCAAAGCCTTAAAGGTAGACAGCATCTGAGGAATTCCACACTATAAGGGGGGTGAAAATACAAGCTGATCACCCTTACCCCACACCACCTACTACACCAGAGTCAGAGCAAAGGCCAAGCAATCTCTAAATTCTCAGGGGCTTGCTGACCACAGACTTACCCATGAGGGCAGTGCAAGGCCTTGGCAACAAGATTTGGGGCCTGAGGCTGAAGAGTGAGGAGCCTGGGCAGCAGAGCAGTGAGATTGGACAGAAACTAGGCTAGCCGCAGCAGAGGCAGCAAGGACTGGAAAAAATAGCCTCAGGGCAAAATGCTTTAAAGTACCCTACACAAAGAACTGCCTGGAAGATACTACCAAGGCAAAGCTCTGGAGGACAGAAGCTAAGAAAGCAATGTCCAACAACATGCGGGAACCTCAATCCATAGGTAGCAAAAGAAATAAGCAACAGCAAAAAAAAAGCTTTTGATCCCAGATAATTCCTATGGAAAAAATGAGCAAAATACAGAAGCAACAGCAGAGAGTGACAAACAAGCAAATACATCCAAACGTTCAAAAAAATATGGAAATTGGTAACAAGATTTTGAGGAACTCAAAAAGGAGTTCAAGAACAAAGTAAGAAAGATAGAAGAAAATGGGAAGAAAAGGGGGGGGGGGAATTAAAGTAATTCAAAAATAAAATAACATCTTAGAAGACAAAATTGCCCACATGGGGAAAGAGACACAGAAATTAAATGAACTAATAAGCAAATTGGATACCAGAATTGACCTGCTAGAAGCCATGAAAAACAGAACAGACCAAACTGAAAAGGGAAAATCAAAAAATCATAGCTCAAAATCAATCTTTAAAGACTATAAATGGGCAAATAGAAGCTAATGATCTCATGAGACAACAAGGATTAATAAAGTAAAATCAAAAGAATGACAAAATAGAAGGTAACATGAAATATCTCATTGAAAAGATAACTGACCTAGAAAACAGATTCAGGAAAAAGAATTTCAGAATTATTGGTCTACCTGAAAGCCTGGAAAAAAAATTAAATCCCTGACATCATATTACAAAAAATTGTCCAAGAAAACTGCCCTGGTACTCTTGAACAAAAGGGCAAAATAGATATTGATAGAGTCCATAGATCACCCCCTACATTACATCCTTAAAAGACAACCCCTAGGAATGTAATAGCCAAATTCAAGAGCTTCCTGGCCAAGGAGAAAATATTGCAAGAAAGAAGAAAAAAACAATTTAGATACCAAGGAGCCCTAGTTCAGGATTACACAGAATCTAGCAGCCTCCACACTAAAGGACCACAAGGCTTGGAATATAATATTCAGGAAGGAAAGAGAATTGGATCTACAACCAAGAATCACCTACCCATCAAAATTGACTATATACATTTAGGGGGAAATATGGGTATTTAACAAAACAGAAGATTTCCAATCGTTCTTGAAAAAAAGACAAAAACTAAATAGAAAATTTAATGTCCAAATACAAAATTCAAGAGTACCATAAAAAGGTAAACGAGAAAGGAGCAGGGGGAATTTAAGGGCTTCAGTAAGGGTAAATTGATTATATTTTTACATGGAAAAATGACATCTGTAACTTTAAAAAATTGATTTAATTATCATAGTAGAAAGAAGAATGATTCGTTGGCACAGATTGTCATACTAAGTTGTTTAAAATGATATAAAAATTAGGGGGGATAGAGGATGGCAATAAAAGAAACTTGAAGGAAGAAGAAAAATAGGATAATTATACCACATAAAGAGGCACATGGAGGGGTGGGAAGCAAGGAAGAATACTATTATAAGAAGGGGAGGAAGAGAGTGGTAATAGATAATATATAAACCTTACTCTCAGTGGAATCAGTTCTGAGAGGGAAGAGCTAATATGCTAAAAATGACAATCCTACCCAAATTAATTTACTTATTTAGTGCCATACCTATCAAACTACCAAAAAAATTTTATAGAATTAGAAAAAATTAAAACAAAATTCATTTGGAAGAAAAAAAGATCAAGAATATCATGGTAAGTAATGAAAAAAATGTGAAGGATTGAGGCCTAGCAGTACCAGATCTTAAACTGTACTATTAAGCAGTGGTCATCAAAACAAATTAGCTAAGAGAGAGAAGGGAGGATCAAAGGAATAGATTTGGGGTAAGATAGTATGCAATAAACCCAAAGATCCCAGCTTTTGGGACAAGAACCCACTGTTGGAAAAAAACTGCTAGGAAAATTGGAAACAGTATGGGAGAGATTAGATTTAGATCAACATCTCACACCCTATACCAAGATGAATTCAGAATGGGTAAATGACTAAAATATAAAGAAGAAAACTATAAATAAATTGGATAAACATAGACTGGTATACCTGTAAGATCTATAAGAAAGGAAAGAATTTTAGACCAAGCAAGAAATAGAGAATATTACAAAATATAAAAAGAATAATTTTGATTACATTAAATTAAAAATGTTTTGTACAAACAAAACCAATGCAACCAAAATTAGAAGGAAAGCAGCAAATTGCAAAAAAATCTTTATAACAAAAACCTCTGACAAAGGTCTAATTACTCAAATTTATAAGGAGCTAATCAATTGTACAGAAAATCAAATCATAGCCCAATTGATCAATGGGCAAGGGACATGAATAGGCACTTATCAGATAAAGAAATCAAAACTACCAATAAACACATGGAAAAGTGTTCTAAATCTCTTATAATTATGGAAATGCAAATCAAAACAGCTCTGAGGTACCACCTCATACCTTGCATATTGGCCAATATGACAGCAAAAGAAATTAATAAATGTTGGAGGGGGTGTGGCAAAACTGGGACATTAATGCATTGCTGGTGGAGTTGTGAATTGATTCAACCATT
The DNA here is from genome assembly GCF_027887165.1 of Monodelphis domestica. Lineage (NCBI taxonomy): Eukaryota > Metazoa > Chordata > Mammalia > Didelphimorphia > Didelphidae > Monodelphis > Monodelphis domestica. The sequence continues at coordinate 253,985,330 of NC_077229.1, forward strand.
CTGGAAGACAATTTGGAACTATGCCCAAAGATCTTTAGAAGACTGCCTACCTTTTGATCCAGCCATAGCACTGCTGTGTTTTGTACCCCAAAGAGATATTAGGGGAAAATATGTGTACACAATTATTTATAGCCTCACTCTTTGTGGTAGCAAAAAATTGGAAAATGAAGGGATGCCCTTTAATTGGGGGATGGCTGGCCAAGTTGTGGTATCTGTTGGTGATGGAATACTATTGTGCTAAAAGGAATCATAAACTGGAGAAATTCCATGTGAACCAGAACCTCCAGGAATTGATGGAGAACAAGAGAAGCAGAACCAGGAGAATGTTGTACACAGAGACTATTACACTGTGACACAATAGAATGTAATGTACTTCTCTACCAGCAGCAATACAATGATCCAGGAAAACTCTGAGGGACTTAGGAGAAAGAATGCTATCCATATCCAGAGAAAGAACTGTGGGAGCAGAAACACAGAAGAAAAACAACTGTTTGATCACATGGTTCAGTAGAGATATGATTGGGGATATTGACTCTAAACAATTACTCTATTGCAAATATTAACAATATGGAAATATGTCCTGATCAATGATACATGAAAAACCCAATAGAATTGCTCATTGGCTCTGGGAGAGTAAGGGAGGAGGAGAGGGAAATAACATGAATCATGTGATGATGGGAAAAGATTCTAAATTAATTAATTAAATAAACTTTTAAAATAATAAACTGGAAGAATTCCATGGGAACCGGAACAACCTCCAGGAATTGATACAGAGGGAAAGGAGCAGAACCAGGAGATCATTGTACACAGAGACTGATACACTGGCACAATAAAACATAATGAACTTCTCTACTAGCAGAAATGCAATGACCCAGGACAATTCTAAGGGACTTATGAGAAAGAAGGCTATCCACATCCAGAGAAGTAACTGTGAGAATAGAAACACAAAAAAAAAGCATATGATTGATCCATGAGGATATGATTAGTGATGTTGACAATAAATGATCATTCTATTGTAAATATTAATAATATGGAATTAGTTTTAAACAATAATACAAGTAAATCCCAGTGGAATTGCTTATTGTCTCTGGGACTGGAGAGGGAGGAGGGGAGAGAAAGAACATGAATCATATAACCATGGGAAAATATTTTAAATTAATTAAGTAACTAAATAATTTTGAAGTCTTCAACTGATCCTACCATCCCCTTAAACTATTAACCTGAAGGTGGAGTCAAGATGGTGGTTTAGAATCAGTAGGAGTTCAGACCTCAGAATACCCTTCCTTACTGATCACAAACTGAATGCTCCTAGGGGACTGAAAATGAAACCTAACAACAAGACAGAGCCAACGAGCCCTCCTGCTAGACTCAATTCAAAAGGTATTCCCCCCAAAAGCTGGAATCCGAGAACCTCAGGTTTAAGGGGAAGGCAGAAGGAAGGTCGCAATACCCCTCCCCTACCTAGAGCACTAAGTCTCCAGCAGCAGCAGGAACATGTAGGTGGGCAAAGGCATTGGTCTGGAGGGTGTAGCTTGAGGGCAGGGCTGTGCCAGGCTCAGAGCATTGAACACAGGAAGTGGGGAAGGAGCTAGAGAGGGAGCTCAGAGCTGGCAGACTGGGCAAAGCATCACAGACCCTCCATATTGCTCCAGCCCTCCAGGAGATTTTGGCCTCAGAGCACATTCAGCCCAGCACATCTGAACTTAATTCCATCAAAAGTCTTCAGAGCTCAGGGAAGCCCAAGCTCCGACACCCCACACAACCCCCCCCCCTCCCACAGGCTGCTGGACATTAATCCAATCAAAAGCCTCCAGAGCACAGGGAAGCTCAAACTCCAACACCCATCCCCCACAGACTGCACAGAGAGATCTCCTGACAAAGCTCCAAGAGGGGAGACTGACAGAAAGCACCAAAACCAAAAAAAAAACGAGAGGAGCAAGAGCACAGACAAATACGGAGAATAAAGAAGGGGTAAATATGAGCAAACAGCAGAAAAAGAAGAAAGAAATTACAATAGACAGCTTTTGTACAGTCAACGATCTAAGAGCAAATGGAACAGAGGAAGACAGATCATCAAACGATAAATCATCAATCCCAGCGAATTGGATACAGACTTTGGAAGAATTCAAAACACAATTAAGAGAGGCTGAAGACAATTGGGAAAAGAATTTAAAAACTAAGATGAGTCATCTGTAACTGGAAAATACTATCTTGAAAGCCAAGATCAACCAGCTTGTAAATGAAGCAAAGGAGATGAAAGATGAGGCAAAGAAGATGAAAAATGATACAAAGGAGATGACAGATGAGGTAAAGAGGATGAAAGATGACCTACAAAGAAAATCAGACCAGAAGGAGAAGGATGACCAAAAAACCAGGGATGAAATCCAGTCTTTAAGAACCAGAATACAACAACTAGAATTAAGTGACCTCACAAGGCAGCATGACACTATAAAACAAAGCCAAAAGAATGAAAAAATTGAGGAAAATATAAAACATCTCATTCACAAAACAGAGGATTTAGAAAATCATTTGAGGAGAGACAATTTAAGAATCATTAGTCTTTCAGAAGACCATGACAAAAGAAAAAGCCTGGACACAATACTACAGGAAATTATTCAAGAAAACTGCCCTGATATTCTAGAACAAGAAGGAAAAGAACAAGAGGGAAAAACACCCAGGAATGTTATAGCCAAACTCAAGAACTACCAGAACAAAGAAACGATATTACAAGCTGCCAAGAAAAAGTCACTCAGATACCATGGAAATCACAATGAGGATAATGCAGGATCTGGCTGCATCCACACTGAAGGATCAAAAGTCATGGAATATGATATTTCAGAAAGAAAGAGAACTAGGTCTACAACCAAGAATCAACTACCCAGTAAAACTGACTATATTCTTACAAGGGAAAGTATGGTCATTCAACAAAATAGAAGAATTCCAAGAATTTGTAAAGAAAAGACTAGACCTGAACAGAAAATTTTAAGTCCAAGCACAATATTAAAGAGAATCATCAAAAGGTAATTAAAAGAGGGAAAACAAAACAAAACAAAACAAAACAAACAAAACCTTTTTTTAAGAGACTCAATAAGTTAAAATGTAATGTATCCCTATAAGAAAAGAGGTCATTAGTGACTCTTAAAAACTGTTATTATCACCTGGGCAGCTAGAAGAATTACACTTAGAGGGAACAGTGACAAACTGTATAGGGTGAAATGAAAAGACATAAATAGGTATATAGATATATGTATGCATAAATGCATATACATGTGTGTATACACACACACATATATATACAACTAAAGCTAAAAAAAGAGGTTAATACTAAAATAAATGGGAAAAAACAAATGGGGGTAAATTTATATGTCACAAAGAAGCTCATGGTGGGAGGGGGGAGAACATCAATATACTGGAAGGGTAAAGAGGTTGGAGATAGAAAATACTCAATTCTTACGTGCATTGAAATTGACCCAAAAAAGGAAGAACAATCCAATCCATTGGGGCAGAGAAAAGATTTGCACCCTATAGGGGAGTAGAAGGGTAACAAACAGACTGGTGGGGAGGGAAGCAGTAAAAAGGAGGGAGAGGGTGGGGGTAGTTTTAGAAAGACTGCAGGGAAAATATGGAGGAGGGACAAGAAGGGAGGGGGGTCGAAAGGGAAGTAAAATAAGGGTGGGAACTAGGGGGACTGATTAAAGCATTGGTGTAGAAGGAAATAGTGAAAGAAGAAAAGGCAGGACCAGGAGTAGAAATCAAAATGCTGGGAAATACACAGCTAGTAATCATAACTCTGAAAGTGAATGGAATGAACTCACCCATAAAACACAACCAAATAGCAGAGTGGATTACAATCCAAAACCCTACTATATGCTGTCTGCACATGAGGAAGGTAGATACGCATAGGGTGAAAGTAAGAGGATGGAGCCAAATCTATTGGGCATCAACTCATAAAAAGAAGGTTGGAGTCACAATCATGATATCTGACAAAGCCAAAGTAAAAATAAATCTAGTTAAAAGAGATAGGGAAGTTAATTACATCCTGATTAAAAGGCAGTATAGACAATGAGGAAATATCAGTAGTCAACATGTATGCACCAAATGGCATTGCATCCAAATTTCTAAAGGAGAAACTAGTGGAGCTCAAGGATGAAATGGAAAAACTATACTAATGGGAGATCTGGACCTTCCTCTATTTGAACTAGATAAATCAAACCAAAAAATAAATAAGAAAGAGGTAAAAGAAGTGAATGAAATCTTAGAAAAATTAGAGTTAGTATATATGTGGAGAAAAATAAATAGGGACAAAAAGGAATACACCTTCTTTTCAGCAGCACATGGTAGATTCACAAAAATTGACCATGTATTAGGGCATAAAAACATTGCAAACAAGTGCAAAAGAGCAGAAATAATAAATGCAACCTTCTCAGATCACAATGCAATGAAAATAATAATTTGTAAGGGTACATGGAGAGGTAAGTAAAAAATTAATTGGAAATTAAACAATACAAGTCTCCAAAACCTATTAGTTAAAAAACAAATCATAGAAACAATTAATAACTTCATTGAAGAAAATAACAATGATGAGACATTCTTTCAAAGCCTATGGGATACAGCCAAAGTGGTACTCAGGGGGAAATTTATATCCTTGGGTTCATATATTAGCAAATTAAGGAGGGCAGATGTCAATGAATTGGACATGCAAATTAAAAAACTAGAAAGTGAACAAATCAAAAATCCTCAGATGAAGACTAAATTAGAGATCTTAAAAATCAAAGGAGAAATTAATAAAATTGAAAGCCAAAGAACTATTGATTTAATAAATAAGACTAGAAACTGCTACTTTGAAAAAAAACAAATAAAATAGACAAAGTACTGGTCTGTCTAATTTAAAAAAGGAAAAGAGAAAACCAAATTGACAGAATCCAAATTGAAAAGGGAGGCCTCACCTCTAAAGAAGAGAAAATTAAGACAATCATTAAAAACTATTATGCCTAATTTTATGGCAACAAATATGGTAATTTAGGTGATATGGATGAATTCTTACAAAAATATAAATTGCCTAGACTAACAGAGGAAGAAATAAATTACCTAAACAACCCCATATCAGAAAAAGAAATTGAACAAGCCATCAAAGAACTCCCTGAGAAAAAATCCACAGATCCAGATGGATTCACAAATGAATTCCATCAAACATTCAAACAACAACTAATCCCAATATTATACAAACTATTTGACAGAATAAGCAAAGAAGGAGTTCTACCAAATACATTTTAGGACACTAACATGGTACTGATCCCAAAGCCAGGCAGGTCAAAAACAGAGAAAGAAAACTATAGACCAATATCCTTAATGAACATAGATACAAAAATCTTAAATAGGATACTAGCAAAAAGACTCCAGCAAGTCATCACAAGGGTTATTCTCTATGACCAGGTAGGATTCATACCAGGAATGCAAGGATGGTTCAAAATTGGGTAAACCATCCATATAATTGACCATATTAACAATGAAACCAACAAAAACCACATGATTATCTCAATAGATGCAGAAAAAGTCTTTGAAAAAATACAACCCATCCCTATTGAAAACACTAGAAAGTAAAGAATAGAAGGGCCTTTCCTAAAAATAATAAACAGTATATCTCTAAAATCATCAGCAAATATCATCTGCAATGGGGATAAACTAGAAGCCTTCCCAATAAGATCAGGAATGAAACAAGGATGCCCATTATCACCTCTATTATTTAACATTATACTAGAAACACTAGCAGTAGCAATTAGAGAAGAAAAAGAAATTGAAGGTATTAAAATGGGCAATGAGGAGACCAAGCTATCACTCTTTGTGGATGATATGATGGTCCACTTAAAGAATCCTAGAGAATCAATCAAAAAGCTAGTCGAAATAATCAATAACTTTAGCAAAGTTGCAGGATACAAAATAAACCTGCATAAGTCATCAACATTTCTGTATATCTCCAACACATTTCAACAGCAAGAATTAGAAAGAAAATTCCATTTAAAATCACCCTAGACAATATAAAATACTTGGGAATCTATCTGCTGAGATAAACACAGGAACTATATGAACACAACTACAAAATACTTATTTAGTGCCATATCCATTGAACTACCAAAAAACTTTTTTATTGAATTAGAAAAAACCATAACAAAGTTCATTTGGAAGAACAAAGATCAAGGATATCCAGGGAAATCATGAAACATGAGAAGGAAGGAAGACTTGCAGTCCCAGATCTCAAACTCTATTATAAAGCAAAGTGGTCATCAACACAATTTTGTACTGGCTAAGAGACAGAAAGGAGAATCAGTGGAATAGTCTTGGGGTAAATGACCTCAGCAAGACAGACTATGATAAGCCCAAAGATCCCTGTTTGGGGGACCAAAATCCACTATTTGATAAAAACTGCTGGGAAAATAGGAAGACAGTATGAGAGAGATTAGGTTTGGATCAACATCTCACACCCTACACCAAGATAAACTCAGAATGGGTGAATGACCTGAATATAAAGAAGGAAACTATGAGCAAATTAGGCAAATATAGAATAGTATAGTTGTCAGATCTTTGGGAAAAGAAAGTCTTTAAAACCAAGCAAGAGCTAGAAAAAATCACAAAATGTAAAATCAATAATTTTGATTACATCAAATTAAAAAGGTTTTGTACAAACAAAACTAATGCATACAAAATTAGAAGGAAAGAAACAAATTGGGAAACAATCTTCATTATAAAAACCTCTGAGAAAGGTCTAATTACTCAAATTTATAAAGAGCCAAACCAATTGTACAAAAAATCAAGCCATTCTCCAATTGATAAATCAGCAAGGGACATGAATAGGTGATTCTCAGTTAAAGAAATCAAAACTATTAATAAGCACATGAAAAAGTGTTCTAAATCTCTTATAATCAGAGAAATGCAAATCGAAACAACTCTGAGGTATCACCTCACACCTAGCAGATTGGCTAACATGACAGCAAAGGAAAGTAATGAATGCTGGAGGGGATGTGGCAAAGTTAGGACATTAATGCATTGCTGGTGGAGTTGTGAATTGATCCAACCATTCTGGAGGGCAATTTGGAACTATGCCCAAAGGGTGATAAAAGACTGTCTGCCCTTTGATCCAGCCATAGCACTGCTGGGTTTGTACCCCAAAGAGATAATAAGGAAAAAGACATGCACAAGAATATTCATAGCTGTGCTCTTTTTGGTGGCAAAAAAATTGAAAAATTAGGGGATGCCCTTCAATTGGGTAATAGCTGAACAAATTGTGGTATATGTTGGTGATGGAATACTATTGTGCTCAAAGGAATAATAAAGTGGAGGAATTCCATGGAGACTGGAACAACCTCCAGGAATTGATGCAGAGTGAGAGGAGCAGAACCAGGAAAACTTTGTACACAGAATCTGATACACTGTGGTACAATTGAATGTAACAGACTTCTCCATTAGTGACAATGCAATGACCATGAACAAGTTGGAGGAATCTACAAGAAAAACCACTATCCACATTCAGAGGAAACACTGTGGGAGTAGAAACACCAAAGAAAAACAACTGCTTGATGATACATGGATTGAAGGGATATGTTTGGGGATGTAGACCCTAAATGAACATCCTAATGCAAACATCAACAACATGGAAATAGGTTCTGATCAAGGACACAAGTAATACCCAATGAAATTGCATGTTGGCTGCGTGAAGGGTAGGTGGAGGGGAGGGAGGGAAATAATGTGATTATTGTAACCAAGGAATAATGTTCTAAATTGACTATAAATTAATTCCGATGGGGGGAAAAACTATTAATCTATGTCTCTGCTCCCTTTCACAGTCCCCCCATTTTCTTATTTCCTACTCTCTTCTCAATCCATTACAATTTGGCTTCCAACTCCACTAAAATCTATTCAACATTTACAAAAATCACTTTCTCCAAGATAGCAATGATCTCTCAATTTCTAAATTAAATGTCCTTTTTTAGTCCACATTCTACTTGGTCTCTGTGCAATTTTTGACACTCCCATACTTGCTACTCATCCTCTCTTTGGTTTTTATTATACAGTTTTCTCTTTGTTACCCTACCCATCTAAATACCCTTCCTTGATCTTCTTTGCTGGATAGCCATCTTTCCTCCTCCCAGTAAATTTGGTTATCCCCCAAAAATTGTCTCCCCATCTTTTTTCTTCACTCTATATTCTGTCCCTTAGAATTTCATCAGTTCCCTCAAGTTCAATTATTATTTCTATACCAATGATTCCAAATCAACATATCTAGGAATTGCCATTCAACTATTCCAGGTCTGCATGACCAACAGCCTGCTACAGACCTACCAACTAGACATTCTACAGGTATCTAAAACTTATCACGTCTAAAATGGAGTTCATTACAAATAAAGCCTCACCAAGCCCTAGGCAAAAAACTGTGAAATTTGTTTTCTAAGTTACTTTGTTTTCTCTTTTAGAATCAGTCTTTGCATCAACTGTTTAGGATCCCCAAGTTAGTAACCCATACTCTAGATCTTCTCTTCTATTTGGAAAGCCCCTTTCTCATTATCTCCACAAACACATGCAAAAATTATCTTTGTCAGTGTTCCATTTTTTTAGAATTTCTGTAGGTGATGGGCTAATTATTCTGATAATATATTTCAGGTAAGATGAAGAAATATGGCACAGTTATAGAAAACTGGGATTGGTATCAGGAAAACCTGGGTTCAAATCCCACTTAATATGTGACATTGGACACATTTAAATCTCTATGTGCTTCATGCAATTCTAGGATTTGTTTACTAAATAATGCCTTTTCTTATATTAGAGTCCTCATATAATCTTTCCTTAAATGCAAAGAGGCAATATTGTGGAGATTTCAAGAACCAGTGGCACATCTAGGTGAGAGATATTTAGGAAAAACAGACACAGGTTTAGTAACTCGATTTTATGGTATATCTGGTGTGATTAAGCTACCTAAAGGCACTCAGAATTAAGTTCATGTGGGTTTAGGATATTTAGCAATTTAATGTGTTTATTTCACTAGCACTTTGAGACCATCTTCTGAGGTCTCTTATGTCATCATCTATTGTGTATCGTCTATTCCTCAGTAATTTTCATTCAGATCTATTTGCACATTAGGTCAAGATGTATTCAGTGTCTCAGTATCTACCATTAGAGAAAACCCAGAGGGCTATCATCCTCCTTTTTGCTGCAATGACCTGGAAGGAATATCAGGTGCCCTGCCCTGGGTTGATTTAACTTAATTTTCTTATTTTCTTGCCTGTAATCTACCTTTACAAAAAGTAAAAATGGAAAGTGTGTTTCCCTCTCTTGTTTCCAATAACTCATAAATGTGAGAAAAAGCAGTGCAGTAATGGTAGCCAAGAGCATATATAGTTATTCCTCACATACTGGTAAAGGCTACTTACTGTTTGTGACTAATGCATGACTAATAGTATGCTGCACCATGATTTGGCCACTGGCATTGACTTCAGTAGATGAGAAATTTTCAGGTTCCATGAAGTATCTGTACCTTCCCTCAGGGTCCCTCTGTCCTAAACTGAGGTATGACAACTGCCCAAGATGTACAATGATTTCTCCATGGCTTTTGCTTATCAGCCTTCCACTACCACTATCATTGCTGACTGACACAGCTGCAGGCATTCGTGATTCAAGTCCTTCTTTCATGGCAACTTGGCTTGATGGATTGAAGCCAAGATCAAAAAATAGGATTTAAATCCTACCTGTAATACTTACAAGCTAATTATCCTGGGCAAGTTAATTAATTTCTATATACTTCAAGAAATTCTGAGATAATCTAGTCCAGTCTTTTCATTTTACAGATGAGGAAACTGAGATCCTGGGAAGTGAACTGATTTTTCTAAGGTCCTATGGATAGTAAATGACAAGGCCAACATCTGACCCTGTTTTAAGACATTGGACCAGAGAATTATTTAGACAGCTATTATTCATAGTCCCACATACTTGAATGAATTAATGTGCCTCTCAGTTTTGCCAAATTTCCCAGCACATGATTGCAAATTCTCTGAAATAAAATAACTAAGAATGTATCTTTTTCTCCCATAATACATCAAAACAAAAACCCAAAGGTCAGTCAGTTGATCAACTAGCTTTTATTAAATATCTATTATGTGAGCTAATCACTGAGAATATAAAGAAAGACCAAAAAAAAAATTCCTGCTTTCAAGAAGCTCACAGTCTAATGAAAAGCAATTCCACATTAGTGCCAAATACTCTTCTAAAATCACAGGTTTCTTTGGAGAATGTGTCCTTTAGGAAATGAAGTCAATATTAGAATTTCACAAAGGATTTTCCCCCAAATTTCCGTTATCTAGGCTCTAACATTCCCACAGTAGGAGACAGAGAGGGATTCTTAACTGCAATTTCTGAGCACTATCAATATATTCCATGTAACATATAGCAAGATTAGAGTCTCGTTCCTCTAAAGTACATAGACTAAGGATTACATCTTTGATCCTAGTTACTTGTTTAAATGAATATATGCTATTTCTGACTAGACTAGACTGGATTAATTTACTCTTGAAATGCTCCAGAAAGAAGCCCTTAGAAGAATAGGCCATAAAGCCAATATATTAAAAAATTAAACTCAAGACAAATTAAGAAAAACATAAAAGAATAACAAGGAAATAGAATGAAGAAAAAGACAGGAAGGGAAGCACAATGAGACACCAATGATATAAATTGGTTATATCAAAAGAATCAAGCATCCCCCCAAAAAACCCATAAGAAAGAAGCTATATGAATAGAAGAGCCCACTATCCCTACTTAATGGTTGTATAACCAATTTTCTTTGATGCTACAAAGGTGGTTTAAACTTTTCAGTTACAATTAGAATACTTCAGTATACTTTATATATTAAAGAAAGCAAATATGGTTCAATGTTTTTCTTTCCATTTGAGAAAAAAATGTGAGAGGAAGGAAATTATCTGGAAAATTCATTGTTTCATTATAATAGTTGCATAACCAATGATTTTGGATTTTGCTTTTTAAAAAAAAAAAGTCATAAGCACCAACCTAGCATAATTAAATACCATGAGGAAACTGTAGGTATATGTTCTTGATTTCTTCTTTTTTGCCCACTTTCTCATTGTGCTTATTGGTGTTTTTCTACAACTATATATGTACAGGTCAGGGCAGTGCTGGTATATTCTGCTTTAAGAAAACATTCAAATAACTAGCCAGCCAGTTTATTTATCTGCTTTGTGATCATTCACTTCATTACAAGATTTTATGCTTTGCAAAAGGATTCACTGAGGATTCACCCATCCTCTATTTTGCACTTGCAACTCTATGCCTTATTGTCCTGAGTTCTCCACCTACTCAGCAGCAGGCTTCTCCCCCTGAGCATGCCTTCACCAGGCATCTTCTTCTTCTAATAGGTGAGTTCCTATCCCAGTTCACCATTTCCTGAGATGCCAGAATATTCTTATTTCATTCCTGGCTATATTCTTTACTCTACATATTATTCTACCTACTCCCCAGCAGCCTTGTTCCCACATGGGTGGCCTACCCGCTCTTTATCCCTTCTATTACCTCTTTGCATGTTATCCACTTCTACTTAGCCAAGTTTTTCTATTCCTCTGAATTTTTCTACATTTCCGAGGACCACTGAAAAATTGAAAGTATAGTAGTGAATTGCCCAGTTTTTGCTCTAAGGAAGTGTACAACTTGAGGAACTTTTGAAAAGTTACAGTACTTCAATGGAAAAAAAGTAGGACACATGAGAAAGCAATCAATCAATCAAGAAATATGTATTAACCACCTACATGTGTGAGGCCTGTGGATTCCTTTAACCAGAAGTGCACTGAAGCCTGCTAGAACTGGCTCCGAGGAACTGATTTTTTAATTTTCAGTGTGAACATTTTAACTCAAAAGCCAGCAAACATTACAAATGAAGGTTTGATTTATTGTTTTGCTGATTTGTAGATTTTAAAAGTTATAGGGAAAATGTCAGTGATGCAGATTAAACCAAAAAGTGCATCATGCATTCATTTTTTCCCCCAGAAAGCTAGTTCTTAAACATTTGTATTGTTGTTGTTCAGTGATTTCTGATTCTTTATGATACCTTTTGGGGTTTTCTTAGTAAAGGTACTGGAGTGGTTTGTCATTTCCTCCTCCAACTCATTTTACAGATAATAAAACTGAGGCAAATAGGATTAAGTTACTTGTCCTGGGTCATATAGCTTGTAAGTATCTTGTGAATCTTAAAATTTCTCAGACTTGTGAATCTTAAAAATTCTCAGACTCTACCTTTGAACATTTGGTTAAGGCTATTCCCCATTTTAAACAATGGAGGTACTTAGTCAGGAATGTATGTGAGAACTTTACATTACTCCATCCATACTTAAGCATACTTTAGGGGAAGATAAATTTGTAAACTCCTTACTGAACAATGAAAAGTACTTAAACCATACTTAAAGTAAAGCTAAAACCCTTAAGCTGGGTCTATTTTTAGATCTTATACAAAAAGGTGCTAAGTACCTATGAAGGTCAAATTAATCACTAAAAGTTCAAGCAAGCTTAGCAAGACGTGTGAAGTTTTAATCTACTCAGGTGTGAATTACTCAAAAGTTTTTGTCTACTCAGGTGTGAATTAAGAATGGTCAGTCCTTTGGAAAACATGATCGGTAGACATAGAACTTAGGGGAGGTGACATAGGAGAAAATTCTCTTTAAAAGGAGGTCAGAAAGGCCTCTGAAGGCAATTCAGCTATGAAGCTGAATTGGAGCCTGGTCTCTGTCTCAGTGGCTGAAAGGGAATTTCAGCCTTGGAAGCTGAAGTGGAGCTCAGGAGCTGAACTGGAGGGTCTCTCTGAACACTAGAATCTTGCTTGGGAAAAATCTTGTGGTGAGTGGATTAAAGACTGATTGATCTCTCTCTTAAGGCTCAAACTTAGGCTGGCCTAGCCCTTTTCTCATTATTTCCTCTTACTCTCTCTCTCTCTCTCTCTTTCCTTAATTTCACTTTATTTTTTATTTAACTCAAGACACTGTCTTGAAACTATATTTTCACGGTCACAGTTTAAGACAACCACTCTTTTGTCTGTAACAATCTGAGGTCAAATTTGAACTCCAGGCCCAGAACTCTTAAATATGTAACATAAACATGGTCCTCCTAAAAGAAAAAAAAAAGTCTTAACACTGAATGATCCTTTTAACAGTTAGTCTGGAAGACCTCTAAAAAGGATTTTATCTCACAGCTGACTAGAAAGATACTAAAGAACCCACAAAAGAATCTGAATGTTGTTTACTATTGATTCAGCAATACAATGGGAAATGAATATGATCAGTTCAAACAGAAAACATCCTCTGTTGTTAATCTTTGTGTTGGCACACTGAAATTAGTAAATGGACTTCAGATTTCTAATTTAATGCAGGAAGAGCCTTGCTTCTTAGACTTCTAGCCCTGAACTAAGACAATTCATTTCTACTTTCATAAAAATTTTCTCTAATCTATATAAAATTAGTTGGCATTTATAGTATTCTTTAATACTTTACATTAAAGTGCTTTATATATGTTATTACATGACAAAAAAAACCAATATTTAAATCTCACATAATCCTAACAACAACTCTGTCAGGTAAATGCTATTATTCTTCTGATTGGAAAGATGAGAAAGCTGAAGCTGAGAATAGATAAATAGCTTGCTAGAGTCGTACTGACTGAGTTTGAACTTGAACTCAAGTCTTTCTAAATCCCCATCCAGCACTCTATTCTACCATCTTGCTGGATGAGCAAGGGTCATATAAATGTGGGGAAAAGAAGAAAATCCCAATCTGACAAGGACATAATGATGAAGCATTGATGAGTTATCATAATTAGTTATTTCCTAGAGAGAAACCAGGACTGAGGCACTAAAAAGAAAGGTTGGAAGCAGTGTGACCTCAGCAGAACTAGTTTGCCCATGTCCACAAAGAATTAGGAATCAAGGAAGAATGCTGAGTCCTGCTCATGCTTATTCAGTTATTCTGGTGGTCTAGGGCTTTAGAGGGCTTTCTAGTAGTTGATTCAGATATAGCTCTTCCCAAAAAGTCCTTAATTCTCTTGTAGATGGGCACATTCCTTCTTAGACCACCTACATTAATCCAAATCACTAGTGGCTCAACTTTCCATTTCCTGTGGGCTCAGTAGAAACAGCCTCTGAATTGAAAACAATCCCTTAATTTCTTCCTGAGATTTTCAAAATCATCAGAGAATTGTCTGTCTCACATTCCCTGACCTCTATAGTCTCTTAGCTTAAGTCCAATGATATAATGCCATATTCATACTCCCAATAACTTGATACATTCTCCATAATCGTAGCTGTACTAGCCTATAACACATTCATCCTTCAGATATTTCCTTTAAAGGTAGAATGTGGAAATAAATCAGCACCTTGGAAAGATCTGGCCATCATTGAAGATTTAGCTTGGCTATTCATTGCTAAATGGGCTTTTTTAATCAGGCCAACAGAAAGATTTTGACCCTCACAGAACAAGCCCTCAGTTCTAAGAGATATGCCACACAGTTGCACCTATTGCTGGGCTGCCTTTTTACCTTTTGATTTTCTCTAGATTTAATAGAAATTGGAGGTAAACAGACATCCCTAGGTGATCTTGGATTCTTGTCTTTTTTTTTTTTGCCGGTGCCTTCTTATAAAAATTCATTTCTCCAGGGTTTATCAGCAGGATATTATTCATCCATATAACACATCAAAATGCTTTCTATTTTTTTAAGCCTTTACTTTCCATCCTAGAATCAATACTATGTATTGGTTCTAAGGTAAGGGCTAGGAAATGGAGGTGAAGTGACTTGCTCAGGGTCACACAGCTAGGAAGTATATGAAGCTACATTTGAATGGTAGGACCTCCCATCTGTAGGCCTGGCTTTCAATCCACTGAGCCACCCAGCTGCCCCCAAAATGCTTTCTTGACACATATGAAGCAAAACATTTCATTTAACAAATATTTTCTGGGAACTGGGAAAGGTGCCATTTCAGTCCCCCAAAATGCAAAAATCCAAAGGTTTATGATGGATAACAAAGCAAATTCCAATCATTTTCCTTTATGAGAAAAATGAGTCTTTCAAAGCTTACCAGAATATACTTTTTCATGCTGCTTTATTTTCCTTACCAAATGGTTAATGAACTACAACTTTAGTACTTTCATTCCCCCCCACCATCTTCATTTGACTTCACTCTAGAGCTTTTATCAAGCAAAACACTCTAAATAAAGAGGGGCCCTTGAAAGAAAGTCCATATCTTTTCCATTTGGGAGTGATAAGTGAGAGAATTTACTTCTTTATAAAGATGCCCTTTTAGCAAGCTCATACAACAATGCACTTTTACCATCCAGCTAACTATTGCCTGGAGTGCAGAAGCTCACAGATCTTTAAAAATGAGGGACAGCAATTTATATCAACAACTTTGAGTAATTAATGAATGCCTTCATAAGAATGGGAATAAATTAATTAGAAGAATCAACGAAGGACAATCTTTGCAAATACACTAATTTATTTTGGGATAAGGCAAAATCAGGGATCCAGTGCCTTGAAAGCAACCAAAAAGGAATCAGGGAAAATTTAACCATACTTATATTTTACAAAAAATAAGTTTATTTTTTCTGTATTCATCTTTCAAAAAAACACATTATATTCAAGTCTATAACTACAAATTTTGATACCTGGGACAACAGCATATTTGGGACAGTAAGCACAAAAGTGACCTAATGTCATTTTTGTAATTTATATTGTGAAAATTGTACAAGAAATAATTAAGATAAATTCTCTTGAGCAAGAAAGAGAATTAGTTGCTATAGTAACTGTGTTTTGTGTCTTTTAGATTTCATTGTCTTGAAGCAAAGCCCTAGTCACTCTGCTATAGTTGACTTTAATTAATCATATAACTTATATTCATAAATGCTTTCATACTCACTATTTCATTTTTACTTAAACATTTACTTAGAACACATGGCTCACAGATGGAAACAAATGGTCATTCAAAGCTTCTCGAACAAAAGAAAAAAAAACTACATTAAAATAGGTGACCCTCTTTCTTTTTAGGGGCCAAGAATGAGATGGTGTGTGGTTATACTGACACTTTTGAGTCCACCTGGTGTATTTCAGTAAGGAGTTTTGCAACTTCCCAAAGATTTCCAAGTAAAGTCATCCTGGTGGTAAAGGCAGAGGTGGATCTTCATTATTACCTTGAAATGATTCCAGGACTGGCCAATGTCCCTCAGTCAAAATTAATATTTCTAATGAGATAACAGAATCATTGTTGTTCAGGTATTTCAGTCATGTGACTTGCCTAGGATTACTTAGCTGATAAATGTCTGAGGCTGGATCTTAACTCATGAAGATGAATCTTTCTATTTCCAAGCCCAGGGATCTATCCACTATGCCATCTAGCTGTCTGTATATTACTGCACAACCTAAATTCCCTATGTTTTACAAAGCCCTGAAAATTCAGTATTACTTCCCCTCATCCTACTCTGTGTCACATTTTCCTACCCTTCAACTTTCTCACATAGGTAAGGCATTCCCCTAACCTCTGCAGAGCCTTTTTTTCTCCTTTGAAGCACTTTCAGTGCCCTTTACTGACACTTAATATGTTAAACTAATTTTGTTTGTATTGTGTGTTGAAACTTAACTATTAAATTTCCAATTTTTAAAAAGAGGATTCTAAAACCAAAAATGAAAGATGGACTCTAAACTTTCCAATAGGAGCTATCAAAAAATGAAACTTTGAAAGACACATAAGATGACAGAGAAACCTAGAAAGGTAAATTGATTTAAGCAATTGGAATTTCATCATGATATAGTTCTAGCATTCTTATAAGGGGAAAAACATAAGTATCCTTTCAAAATCTTATCTTCAAAGGATGTTGTGGTACTTACATAAGAAAAACAGAGGTTCTATGAATTAATTGTATCATAAGTACTTTAAAAGGGTAAAAAGAAGAAAGAATAAAAGAAGGAATATGCTACTAGGAAAATGAGGAGTATATTTGTAGAAAAGAGAAAAATAGATAGAATGTATTTCTCATAATTGTCTTGTACAGAAACATATGGAGGAAGAAGAAAATGGGCATCAGATAAATCTTACTTTTACCCAAAATGGTTGGTTGGAAAAATGCATCAAACTTAATATAAGCAGGAATAAGAAAAGGAGGTAAATACAGAGGCTAATCCTTGTGGGGGACTAGCCCCAAGCAAAATAAATCTATTCTCCAGAAGTGAATTAAGACAGAGGGAAAGAAAAGCAAAAATTGGAATCTGTGGGGTTCGTTAGATTTTCTCTTGGACAATTGAAAAATGACTGAATAAATTGTAGTAAATAGATGTAAAGAAATATTATTGCACCCCTAAAATGTGAAAGATCACTTCAGAAACTGTTAGATAATACTAACTGAGACAGAATGAGTAGGTAGTACCAGAAGAATAATCTAAACAAGGACAACAACACTGTGAAGAAAAACAACTTTGAAAGGCTTAGGTATTCGATCAAAGCAACAACCTGGAGAACCTACAATGAGACATGTTACCCACAAAGAAGTAATGGATACAAAATACAAAACATTCATTTTTGTACATGGCCACTGTGTAAACTCATTTTGTTTCACTATATTTATTTATTACAAGAGTTCACATTCTTTAATAGCTCTGGAATTATACAAATCTTACAATCTCAGTAATAATTGATGGCTCCTTTATGAGCCTATTGTTGACATGAAAACAGAAGCATGTTGTGTTTCTGGAGCATGTACACAGGATATGAGAAAGAACATAGTAACTATGACCCTGTTCTAAAGGGGTTGAGAAGTCAAATACACTGACAGGTATAATATTAATTAGATTAGCATACATGGTAGGAGTATACCTAAGGAGCCTGTATGAAAGTACCAGCTTCCTGAGAAGAAATGCCCTCCACTCCAAGGTCTGTAAGTGTCTCTTCCCAAAATTAGGACAGAAAGTACATGAGATTTTTATTTATTCAAATTATTAAAAGAAATATTATTTATTGAAAGAAAGCTACAAACCAGTCTCTAACCAAATAAACAATTCATTTGTGGCAAGTCCTTGATTCTAAGTCTTCAACAACAGAATAAAATATTTTGTTTTAAGATTATTGAAATTAGAACTGCAAAGGTCTTAAGAGGTCATCAAATTAATTAATTTTTACCATTTACTGATGAGGAAACTGAGACCTGAAGAGATGGATTGATTTGCCCAATATCACAAAGGTCGGCAAATACAAGTGCAGAGATTCAAACCCAGGGCTTCAGCCTTCAGATCCTAGAACTTCCCACTCTACTCTTCATCATGTTGTTTCCCCACTCATATATAGTAAAAGCTCTCCTGCAGATAAATTTTAGAAGCCATTTTTATGAACAAAGAGAAATCTATGTACAAAGGGAAAAGAAATGGGCACTTGAACCTTTCCCTCCATCTGTATCCTGTTTGCATTTTTGCTGCCCCAGATGGATAAGCAACAATATTGGTGCCTTGAGGAAGAAAGGTACAGAATATTAATAACCCACTGTAATTTATGCCATTCTGAGTGTGTTTAGATCAGCTAACCAAGCAGAGACTTCACTCTAATACCTAGCATTACAGTTAACAAAAGTAACTTCCAAAACCATGTACAACTCTATATTCAAATTCTTTTTTAAGTAGTAGTTATGTAGTCCTAGATTCCAACTCTTAAACCCAGAGGGATTTTTTTTTCTCTTGGCAAGAAAAAAAAATAGAAAGGATAACATTGCTTCACATAGAGCAATGGGAAGTCGGGCTATAAAACATTAAATGAGCCAGTGGAATTATCTGTATTCAAAAAGAAAGAAAAACAACGTCAAAGAGCATCTCTTCACTCACATTCAGAATAGGAGAAAAAAAAAGATGAGAACATCAGAAGAATTACCAAGAAAACAAGAAATTTCTTGTAAATATTTGAACAATAATATCTTTTTCCATGTTAGGGGTCTCCTGCTTCATAGGATGAGAGAATAAGGAAAAAAAAGAACCTTAAAAACCCATCCTGCAAACCTATGGTACAAGTGCAGTTGGAGGCTGCTCCCTTTGCCTTCTCCATGAGCGCTTGAGGACATTTCTCACATCACCTCCCCCTGTGTCCAAAGGCCCAATGGGAACTCTTCCTCCCTCCCTTGTCTGGGGTAAAGCGGAGGAGCTCATATGAGGTATGAGGGTTGCAGTTTGGACACTTGGTCTCTCAAGGGTTCACCATTATTTTTATACTGTCTAGACCATTTTATAGTTGAGAAAACATGGAGAAGGGAAGTAACTTGCCCAAGGACAAACAAGCTAGATGGCAGAACCAGAATTCACACCTCAGGAGCCACATCCAACACTGCTCACCAGTGACTTCTTAAGAGGTCATAGATTAAGAACTGGAGGGAACCTTGGAGATCACAAACTCAACCCCTACATTTTATAGGTAAAGAATCTGAGACCTGGAGAGATGATATGATTTTATATTTTAAGATTTGTGAAGTTCATTTTATTTGTAAAACAACTCTTGGAGGTAGATGCTATGATTATCCTCATCTCACAGAGGAGGACCCTAAAGTAGACAGTGTGACTTGCCCAGAGTTAATACAATAAAAAGGATCTCAGGCAGGATTTGAACTTATCATCATCCTAATTCCAAGGCCAGCATTCCTTCTATTCTATTACCTAGTGCAATTAGATTCAAACTCAGGTCCTCTAATTCTAAAATCAATGTTCATTTCATTCATTTATAAAAATACATTTTTTTAATATCTCAGTCATTTCCCAGCAACTCCATAGCATAAGCCAACCTTGGAGTCAGGAAGACTAAATTTCATATCCTATATTTATTATACACTTGTGTAAGATGTGCTCAAAGCACTAACCATCTCAGTGACTCAGTCCACTGAAATAATTCTCCAAGGATGTAAGTTGCAGATGAGTTGGAGGAGTTTCTGTGCTAGAAATTCTTGTTCAGTTGTTCATTCATCTTCAACTATGCATGACCAACTCTTCAGAAAATAACACAGAAATTATATTCTTTGAGTTTTCTTGGCAAAGATACCATATTGGTTTGCCACTTCTTTCTCAAGTGGCTTGAGGTAAATTGATATTAAGTGAATTTCCCCTAGTGAGTATCTGAGGCTGGATTTGAAATCAGATCTTTCTGACTCCAGGCTCAGCACTCTACCCACTGAGTCACCTAGATGCCCCTAGGAATTCTCTGCACTGATTCAATAACAGGCTCAAATTTATTTATCATTATCATCATAATCAGACACCACAACCTCAACTGACAGAATGCTTAAGATTCTACATCCAAAGTCCCTCACTTCAATTCCAAGATGGTAATATATTTCAGTATCAGACATCTAGATCCAATATAAAGCATTGCATTATATGAAAGTTGTCTTTTAGATTTATCTTATTTCCTATTGTTGTAGTCTTTGCATGTATTGTTCTGTCAGTCTCATTTTTGTTATTCTGCATTAGTTTGCCAAGTTTCTTAAAATTCCTTATATTCACCTTTCTTTATTGCCACAAGAATATGTCATTCCATGCATATACCCCAATCTGTTCTTTAAGGGGGCATATTTTGTTTCTGGTTTTTTATTAACATAAAAATGCTACTATGAATACTGTGGTATGTATGGGATCTCTCTTTCTATCACTGAGGTAGTTAGTCAAAGACTGCTGCCAGAAATTTCCTGGTACTATTTTCTGGTAATTTGTGTAATGCTTTACTAACCGCTTTTAAATACTGTATTCATTTGAACTTCTCAATAATCCTGTAAGGTGGGAACAAAGCATTATTATCTGATTTATTATATATATGTATATATATAATAATAATATATATATATTACTGATGAAGTTGACTCCTAAGATCACACATTCAGTAAATGACAGAACCAGAACTCACAGAGATTCACATTTGTTCACATCTAGGTATTTTCCATTGAAATCTGGTGTACTTCCTTTATACCATACTGCTCTTCATGGAAAAGTGTGCCTAATAATGGGAAGGGGCATCAGTAAATGGTATTTGGTCAATGGAATTTAAATGAACTGAACTAGAAACTGAAGCAGAAAGGAGTTGAGTTACACTTTGTGGCAAAGTGAAAAGAGCATTGAATATGATATGAAAAGACAGGTTTAAATTCCAGCTTTGTCACACACTAGCTGTATACTTTCAAAAAGTCATTTATTATATATTATCATTTAATTAAAAATAATTTATCATATAGCTATTATTATAAAATCAACTTATTTTTCCTCATCTTTAAAATGAGGATTATGCTTCTCTCCACATTGGTGATATATATAATTTTGGGGAAATATGTCCTAGGTTTATGATAGAAATGTTCTTCCATGAATCTTATTATGCTTCTGCTTTCAACCAATTATTTCCTCTGGGTGACTAGAGAAGAAATGAAGGTATCAGTGGAGCTCACAAGCTACCTTTTTATTTTATTTTTTATTTTACTTAATTAGTCAATTTAGAACATTTTTCCTTGGTTACAAGAATCATATTCTTTCCCTTCCCTCCTACTACCCCTTCCTGTAGCTGATGCACAATTCCACTGCATTTTGCATGTGTCACTCACAAGCTACCTTTTTAAATAGAAAGAAACTACAGGATGATTTCAGAAAGAACTAGAACGACCTATATGAATTGATGCAGAGGAAAATAAGTAGAACCAAGAGATCATTGTACAGAGTAACTGAAACATTGTAGGAAAACCAAATGCAACACTTTGCTATTAACAGCAATACAATTATCCAAGACAATTCTGAGGGACTTATGAATCTGAGAGACTTATGAATATGTTATCCATATCTAGAGAGAGAACTTTTGGAGTAGAAATGCAGAAGATAATATCTGATTTATCACTTGTTTATTTGGGGATAATATTTGGGATTTTGGTTTTATGAGATTATTTACTTACAAAAGTGGATAATATGTAAATACATTTTGAGAGAGAATACATGTATAACCCAGTGTTATTGCTTGTCAACTCCAGAAGAAGGGAGGGAAGAGAGGAGGGAGACAACACGAGTCATGTAACATTGGAAAATTTATGTGCAAATTTGTTACTGGAATAAAATAAAGATAAAATTTTTTAAAATCAATAAATCAAAGGAGACTTATATAATACCTTGAACTAAGAGTAGCTTTTCTAGGGGCCCCAGTCAAAGATATTCAGATTATCTATTTTGTGCTTTCCAGAGTACAGCTTGGTATAAGATGTGTAGTAGGATTATAGGATCATAGATCTAGATTCTGAGTAAATAATTACTGATTAGAATTAACAAGTGGTAAATTTCTTCTACTGAGTGTAGTTAGAATCTGTTACCCTAAAAACTACAATTCCCAGAACCCCACTCTCCTCATGTTACAGGTTGACATAGGGAGGATATAAATTTGGTGTAGCCCCACCTCTCTCTCTCTTCTCTTCCTGTCATGGTTTTGGTGGAGTGGGCTTCTTAAACAAGCAAGGAGAACTTAGTCACATGGTCTTAATTTTGTTAAATAATTAGGTGGGTTTTTTTTACTTCTATTTCCTTTGTATTCCTTCTACTTAAAATGATTATTAATAAACTTTATAAAATATAACTCTTGAAGTGTTGGATATTAATTTAAATCCTACATGGAGTTTATTTAAAGTTCTGCTTGGAATTAGAAAATTAGGCTAGGGAGGCAGAGTCAAGATGGCCACATAGAAGGAGCAGAAGTTCAGACCTCTGAAAACCCTTCCTTACTGATCACAAACTGAATGTTCCTAGAGGACTGAAAATCAAACCCAACAACAGGACAGATCAAAGGAACCCTCCTGCTGGACTCAATTCAAAAGGCACACCCCAAAAAAAGCCGAAATCCAAGAACACTCGGGTTTAAGGGGAAGGCAGAAGGAAGGTCCCAGTACCCCTCCCCCACCTAGAGCACTGAGCCTCCAGTGGCAGTGGGAACATCTAGGCAGGCAAAGGCACTGGTCTAGAGGGTGTACCTTGTGGGCAGGGCAGTGCCAAGCTCAGAGTGTCGAACATAGATGGTGGAGAAGGAGCTATAGAGGGAGCTGACAGCCTGGTCAGAGCCATGGAGATCTTCCATACTGCTCCAGCCTTCCAGAAAGTTTTTGGTCTCAGAGCACACCTAGCCCAACCCAGCTGAACTTATTCCCATCAAAAGTCTTCAGAACTCAGGGAAGCTTAGGCTGCAACACTGACTGCTGAGCTTTAATCCAATCAAAAGCCTCCAGAGGACAGGGAAGCTCAAACTCCAACACCCCTCCCCCAGAGACTGCACTGACAGATCTGACAAAGCTCCAAGAGGGGATACTGACAGAAAGCCAAAAAAAAAAAAGAGAGGAGCAAGAGCACAGACAAATATGGGGAGCAAAAAAGGGGTAAATATGAACAAACAACAGAAAAAGAAGAAAGAAATTACAATTGACTGCTTCTGCACAGGCAATGAACCAAGAACAAAAAATACACAGGAGGATGCAAGTAATAAAACAGAAATCCCAGTAAATTGGACACAGGCTTTGGAAGAACTCAAAATGTAATTCAAAATACAACTAAGAGAGGTTGAAGACAACTGGGACAAGAATTTAAAAACTAAGATAAATCATCTGGAAACAGAAAATAGTGTTTTGAAAGCCAAAATCAACCAGCTTGAAAAGGAGGCAAAGGAGATGAAAGATAAGGCAAAGGAGATGAGAGATGAGGTAAAGAGAATGAAAGATGACCTCCAAAGAAAATCAGACCAGAAGGAGAAGGCTGACCAAAAATCCAGGGATGAAATTCAGTCTTTAAGAACCAGAATACAACAACAAGAATCAAGTGACCTCACAAGGCAGCACGACACTATAAAACAAAACCAAAAGAATGAAAAAAATTGAGGAAAATATGAAGCATCTCATTCACAAAACAGAGGATTTAAAAATCTTTCAAGGAGAGACTATTTAAGAATCATTGGTCTATCAGAAGACAGTGACAAAAGAAAAAGTCTGGACATAATACTACAGGAAAACTGCCCTGATATTCTAGAACAAGAGGGAAAAGTGGAGATTGAAAGAATCCACAGATCACCTCCTGTTCTTAATCCCCAACTGAAAACAACCAGAAATGTTATAGCCAAACTCAAGAACTATCAGACCAAAGAAAAGATATTACAAGCTGCCAAGAAAAAGTCATTCAAATACCATGGAACCACAGTGAGGATAGCGCAGGATCTGGTTGCATCCACACTGACGGACCAAAAAGCATGGAATATGATATTCTGGAAAGCCAGGGAACTGGGTCTACAACAAAGAATCAACTACCCAACAAAACTGACTATATTTTTACAGGGGAAAGTATGGTCATTCAACAAAATAGAAGAATTCCAAGAATTTGTAAAGAAAAGACCAGATCTGAACAGAAAATTCGATGCCCAATAACAGAACTCAAGAGAATCATCAAAAGGTAATTTTAAAAAGAGGGGAAAAAGAAAAACAAAACAAAAAAACCCTGTTTTTTAGAGACTCAATAAGTTAAAATGTTATGTATACCTATAAGAAAAGAGGTCATTAATAACTCTTAAAAGCTGTTGTTAGCACCTGGGCAGCTAGAAGTATTACACTTAGAGGGAACAGTGACAAACTGTATAGGATGAAAGGAAAAGAAAGAAATAGGTATATAGATATATGCATACATAAATACATATACATATATATACACAACTAGAGCTAAAAAAGGGGTTAATACTAAAAAAATGGGAAAAGAAACAAATGGGGGTAAATTTATATATCACAAAGAAGCTCGTGGCGGGAGGAGGGAGAACATCAATACACTGGAAGGGTAAAGAAGTTGGAGATAGGAAATACTCAACTCTTACGTGCTTTGAAATTGACCCTAAGAGGGAAGAACAATCCAATCCATTGGGGCAGAGAAAAGATTTGCACCTTATAGGGGAGTAAAAGGTTGAAAAACAGACTGGTGGGGAGTGAAGCAGTACAAGGGAGGGAGAGGGTGGGGGTTAGTTTTAGAAAGACTACAGGGAAAATAAGGGGGGGACAAGAAGGGAGGGGGATTGAAAGGAAGTAAAATAAGGTTGGGAACTAGGGGAACTGATTAAAAACAAACATTGGTGAAGAAGGAAATAGTGAAAGAAGAAAAGGCAGGATCAGGAATAGAAATCAAAATGCTGGGAAATACATAGCTAGTAATCATAACTCTGAATGTGAAAGGAATGAACTCTCACATAAAACACAAGCAAATGGCAGAGTGGATTAGAATCCAAAACCCTACTATATGCTGTCTGCAAGAAACACAAATGAGGAAGGTGAAAGTAAGAGGATGGAGCCAAATCTATTGGGCATCAACTCATAAAAAGAAGGTTGGAGTCACAATCATGATATCTGACAAAGCCAAAGTAAAAATAAATCTAGTTAAAAGAGATAGGGAAGTTAATTACATCCTGATTAAAAGGCAGTATAGACAATGAGGAAATATCAGTATATCCAAATTTCTAAAGGAGAAACTAGTGGAGATCAAGGATGAAATAGATAGAAAAACTATACTAGTCAGAGACCTGAACCTTCCTCTAATCTGAACTAGATAAATCAAACCAAAAATAAATAAGAAAGAGGTAAGAGAAGTGAATGAAATCTTAGAAAAATTAGAGTTAGTATATATGTGGAGAAAAATAAATAGGGACAAAAAGGAATATATCTTCTTTTCAGCAGCACATGGTAGATTCACAAAAATTGACCATATATTAGGGCATAAAAACATTGCAAACAAGTGCAAAAGAGCAGAAATAATAAATGCAACCTTCTCAGATCACAATGCAATGAAAATAATAGTAAGGGTACATGGAGAGGTAAATCAAAAATTAATTAGAAATTAAACAATACAAGTCTCCAAAACCAGTTAAAGAACAAATCATAGAAACAATTAATAACTTCATTGAAGAAAATGACAATGATGAGACATTCTTTCAAAACCTATGGGATTCAGCCAAAGCAATTCTCAGGGGAAAATTTATATCCTTGAGTTCATATATTAACAAATTAAGGATGGCAGAGGTCAATGAATTGGACATGCAAATTAAAAAACGAAAATGAACAAATCAAAAATCCTCAGATGAAGACTAAATTAGAGATCCTAAAAATCAAAGGAAAAATTAGTAAAATTGAAAGTCAAAGGACTATTGATTTAATAAATAAGTCTAGAAGCTGGTACTTTGAAAAAGCAAATAAAATAGACAAAGAACTGGTCAGTCTAATTAAATAAAGGAAAGAAGAAAATCAAATTGACTGTATCCAAGATGAAAAAGGAGATCTCACCTCTAATGAAGAGGAAATTAAGGCAATCATTAAAAACTATTATGCCCAATTATATGGCAACCAATATAGCAATATAGGTGATATGGATGAATACTTACAAAAATATAATCTGCCTAGACTAACAGAAGAAGAAATAAATTACCTAAACAATCCCATATCAGAAAAAGAAATTGAACAAACATCAAAGAACTCACTAAGAAAAAATCCACAGGTCCAGATGGATTCACAAATGAATTCTATCAAACATTCAAAGAAAACTAATCCTAATATTATACAAACTATTTGACAGAATAAGCAAAGAAGGAGTTCTACCAAATTCATTTTAGGACACTAACATGGTACTGATCCCAAAGCCAGGCAGGTCAAAAACAGAGAAAGAAAACTATAGACCAATATCCTTAATGAACATAGATGCAAAAATCTTAAATAGGATACTAGCAAAATGACTCCAGCAAGTCATCACAAGGGTTATTCACTATGACCAGGTAGGATTCATACCAGGAATGCAAGGATGGTTCAATATTAGGAAAATGATCCTCATAATTGACCGTATTAATAATCAAACTGACAAAAATCACATGATGATCTCAATAGATGCAGAAAAAACCTTTGATAAAATGCAACACCCATTCCTACTAAAAACACTAGAAAGTATAGGAATAGAAGGGCCTTTCCTAAAAATAATAAACAGTATATCTCTAAACCCATCAGCAAACATCATCTGCAATGGGGATAAACTAGAAACCTTCCCAATAAGATCAAGAGTGAAAAAAGGATGCCCATTATCATCTCTATTATTTAACATTGTACTAGAAACACTAGCATTAGCAAGTAGAGAAGAAAAAGAAATTAAAGGTATTAAAATTAGCAATGAGGAGACTAAGCTATCACTCTTTGCAGATGATATGATTGTTTACTTAAAGAATCCTAGAGAATCAACCAAAAAGCTAGTTGAAACAATTAACAATTTTAGCAAAGTTGCAGGATACAAAATAAACCCACATAAGTCATCAGCGTTTCTATATTTCTCCAACTCATTTCAGCAGCAAGAATTAGAAAGAGAAATTCCATTTAAAATCACCCTAGACAATATAAAATACTTAGGAATCTGTCTGCCAAGACAAACACAAGAACTATATGAACACAACTACAAAAAAGGGTGGGTGGAGGGGAGGGAGGGAAACAATGTGATCATTGTAACCAAGTAATAATGTTCTAAATTGACTAAATAAAGTAATTCAAATAAAAAAAAAGAAAATTAGACTAGATGGTCTTTTCTGGTTTCTTTAATTCTGATGATAATATTTAAGGTTGGACTTCTAGAGAATCTATCCAAAGTAAATGTGTTAGAAATGTTTCCCTACTGTTTTTCTTCCTTAGAACCAATACAGTATCAATTCAAAGATGGAAGGTAAGGGTTTAATTTTTTTCAAAAATAATACATGTTCTAGAACAGAAAGATTTCAGTCATTTTCTGAACAATAACTACAAACAGTCCTAGTCCTAGAATTGAGTCCTGTTGGGCTAACGTCCAGAGGGAGCCAGGACTAACACAGATCATTCAATGCATCATGAGGGCAAAACCTGAAAAAGTCTCAGATAAATGGCAAAAAGATCTCCTAATAAGTTTCCCAGGAACCCAATATACTAACTGACCTCCAATTTCTGTGCCTTCCTCTCTCTCTTGAAAATAAAATGACCTCCAATTATTGCATCCACCTAATCTCTGCCCATTGTGTATGTGAGTGACGCAAGAGTGGAAAGATGAAAAACTGCTATTTGAAAACAGATTAGAGGTAAACCTGCTTTTCTTGGCACCTGTCTCATTTCATTCCTGTTTTTATTACCTTCCTTGCTCCAGCACTTTTTAGGTTCATCTCCTCTTTTTGTCAAATTTCAAACTCCCTTCAAATGGGGTTTAATGCCTTCTTAGAAATGCTGCAAAAGGGGGCAGCTGGGTAGCTCAGTGTGTTGAGAGCTAGGCCTAGAGACGGGAGGTCCTAGGTTCAAATCTGGCCTCGGACACTTCCCAGCTGTGTGACCCTGGGCAAGTCACTTGACCCCCATTGCCTAGCCCTTACCACTCTTCTGCCTTGGAGCCAATACACAGTATTGACTCCAAGATGGAAGGTAAGGGTTTAAAAAAAAAAAGAAATGCTACACAACACAGATGACCTCTAGGAGGTTATGGTATAGAAAGGGAAATAAGTTCAGTACATAACTACCTCTTTTACCAAATTGACTCTCATAATTACCATAAAAGAAAACATTTGTCATGTCCTCTGAAGGTTCAATGATAGAATATCTGTAAATTTAAAATGACCATTTTAGAAATTAAACAAATGATATTTTTATAAGCAGAGCCTACATTTTCCCCAACTGATTCCAACAACATTAGTTTCATGTAGCTTTTAGACTATTGTCAAGCTGAAAGAGACTATTTTATTTTATTCATAAAACAGCTCTCAGATATTTTCCTTTTTCTTCTATCCCACTGCCAACATTCTAATACAGACCTCTAAGACTCCCCCTCCCTTCTAGACAGAGTATTACAATTTCCTCTTAACTGATCAGACACTTATGTACCTTCCCATCCCGATCCATCCTGCTTACTACTGCCAGATTAATGTTTTTTGTTATTCTATTTCACTTTTAACGATTTGGGTAGATCTTGTTCTGAATCCATGCTCTCTTGGTAATATATATATATATACACCAGTAATGGTAAACCTTTTAGAGTCCAAAGTGTCATGTTCTGCACTCCCCCCAGAGACTGGTGCTGTGCCCCATCTCCCCTCCTAGAAATCAAGTGCTGCCTCCCCTTGCTCCAGACAAGAGAGGGAAGAAATGCTTCAATTGGGCTGTTGGGCAGAGGGGCAGGTAAAATTAGGAATGTCCTTAGCATGGTGGAGAGAAGGAAGGGAGCAACTTGTCCTGAGTCCTTCTGCCTTTCTAGTAATGAACTCTGGTGGACAATGGCACAAGGGCCCATAGAGAGGGCTCTGTGTGCCCTCTCTGGCACCTATGCCATAGGTTCACCACCATAGATATAGGCTTTTCTGCTTCATCTGGTGTTCATTCATTTTATTTTGTCTTCTGATATCTATTAACAGATTCTAAACTTATTTAAATGATTTGAACCCACATTCTCTTCTGATATTAATATCTTCTCTGTTCTATCTGCTTGTGCTCAAGGTCTTTAATTGAAATTTCTTCCTCCTGAGATCTTTGATAATTTCAATCTTTTCCCCCCTTATGTTTCCCTACTATTCACTTTCTAACTTCTTTACCTTGGATAACTTCCCTAGAGGTTGAACCTTAAAACCATGACAGCCTCCTCCCACACTTTTCACTAGCTTCAGTCTCTCACTACCAACCTCTGAAGACTTTAGCTTTGGGACCGGCTTGATTCTTGGACTTTTGCTTCAGGTTTAGTCAAGCACCATTATGCTGATGTCATACCCCAGTTCCCTCTGTTCCTCAGTTCCCTAGTTGATCATTCTAACCACACAGTGTGCTGTCATCATTCTATCTCAGGCAGAGAAAGTTTTCAGATCTTGGCTTTCTACAGTTTGGGCACTGGAAAAAGAGCACTATTGAATTCTTTCCCAAGTTTCTCAATCATCTTGTGCAGTCCTATCAGAGCATGGTGGTTAGGGGGGAAAAAAAGGACACTGAGGGTATTAGTATTAGGGATTAGCTTTCTCTGCTGTTAGTTCATTGAATCTTTATCTCATCAGGGTTCTTGATTCTCTAGATCAAGAAGAGAGCTGGAATTTCTTTATTTCATCTATAATTCTGATTTTGGAGAGATCTGAGAAATTCTGAGGATCTAAGAAAATATCTAATATTCTATTTTATTGGTTACATGACCTAGAAATCTAATGGCTAATTCATTTTTCTAATGCATTATATCTAAATATGCCATCTCTTCTAGTCAAGAATGGATTCCAACTGCCTAACAAATAAAGTCCTAACTCAATTAGATTCAACAATATTGGTCAAAACCCAATTAATCAACAAGTGTTTATTATTCACCTACTATGCAAGTCACAATACAAAGTTATGAGTATACAAAGACTGAAATAAAACATTCCCTCAGAAAGCTTACATTCTATCAAGGAAACAACACATACATATATCTAAGCACATTAAATGCATATTCAGATTGAATACAAGGTAGCTCAAGAAGGCAGACAACTATCAATTGGAAGAGGGGAGTAAGAGAAATAAAAAAAGCTCTCATGTAGTACAAGGATATCCAACTCTAAGTCCACAATACTCCCCAGTGTGCCATGATCCATATTAAAATAGAAATAGGAACTCTTTAACAAAATAAAGGTATTGAGATATTGAGCCAAGCCTTAAAATTGGAGAGAAATAAAGAGAGAAAGAGAAGAAGAAAGGTGTTTATTGACTGCCTACTTATATCACAGGCAATCTGCTAAATGCTTTGTAAATATTATCTCATTTTATACTGGGAAGTAGATGGTGTTTTTAATCCCTATTTTATATTTGGTGAAAGGTTAAGTGCTTACCCAGGGTTATATAGTGTTAAATTTAATTGTGATTTGAT
Source organism: Monodelphis domestica (assembly GCF_027887165.1). Taxonomy (NCBI): domain Eukaryota; kingdom Metazoa; phylum Chordata; class Mammalia; order Didelphimorphia; family Didelphidae; genus Monodelphis; species Monodelphis domestica. Next base: position 254,016,257 of record NC_077229.1, read on the forward strand.
TGAAATATTTAATTTGTGGTCACCAGGGATTTAATTTCTAAATCCCAAAATGAATTGTAAAGTAGAATGGAATTTATGGTAGTTTATTTAAGGAAAAGAGAAAAGGGGAGAGAGAGAGCTCCAGCTTCCTCTGAGCCAGGTAGAAATTCTAAGGCCCTAATCAAGGAAAGGAGTCTCAAGACCATGGGCCTTTCTCAGAGGTTCACACCTCCAGAAAGGCAGGAAACTAAGTTAGCCTTTCACTAACCAAGGTGACCATCTAAAAAGAAAGCAGTCTGAGGTCTCCTGCACAAACTCCTCCACGGGTCCAGTTCCACAGTCAAGTCCGAGTGTCTGTCTTCCAGTCTCTCAAGTGTCTGTCTTCTAGTCTCTCCTCCCAGTGACTCTTCTTCACTCCAATCCAACTCCGAGTCAGAGGATCTTCAATCTCCATCTCCTCTAGCCTCTGTGGTCCTCTATTTAAAGATCTTTTTCTCTTGTGTCACCTCCCCTAAATATCATGTCTACCAATGACAACAGACACTCCTCTCCAGGACTGCCCACTCAATATATGAAATGGGTGTTCACACCTTTTTTTGTTAGATCACACCTTTTGTAGTTAGTTCACACCTTTATTAGTTAGTTCACACCTTTCGTAGTTTGCACCTTTTTGTAGTATCTACTTCAAATACTGAGTTAACACTTTTAGGGATTTAAATCTAAAAATAGACTGGGGATTACAATTCAATCTTCCCAATAAAGGAAGAGCTAAGTACCTTCATTGTTACCATCAGGGGATTATAATTTAATCTTCACTATAAAGGAAGAACCAAGTGTCTTCATTTTTATAATCAGGGAAAAGCTAAATCCAATATTCACAATAGCTAATTTGAGGATGGGTCTGAACTCAGATCTTTCTGACTCCAGGCCCATCACTCTATCAACTATACCATTTAGCTACATAGTGATCAAAACAATGACCACAATGATGCAGATGGGAAGAAAAAAAAACCTGAGCATTTCAATTATAATGGCCAAACAGTATGGTTCAATGAACAGAGCACTGGGCTTGGAGTCAGGATGACCTAGATTCAAATTCCACCTCAGATAGTTACTAATTGTGTGACTCTAGGCCTGCAGAATCTCTCTGTGTCTGTTTGACATCTATAAAATATCATCTGTAAAATGAGAGAGGTCGACACCATAGTGTTTCAGTTCTACAAACTCTAACTCTAATATGGATGACTCTATGGAAATTGCAATCAAAGAATAGTTGCAGAAATACTTCCCCCTCCATGTTAAGTGAGAGATAGAAAATGCTTATGTTGTCAGACATGGTCAATAGATTGGAAAGTTTTGCTGAATTATTTTTTCCTCTTTTTTAATCTCTGTCAAACAAGATTATTTACTGAAGATGGAAGAGAAGAATATTCTCAGAAAAGAATGCAAGGTAAATACCACAGGCTTTAATAAAAATAAAATTTTGTTAGAAAAAAATCTAACTGTGATCTGTTCTTTACAGTCTTCTTTTATATATTTTAGAAAGGATAGTGACAAACCAGAACATATTCATAGGAGTACAACTAGAAGACTACAGAAACTAAAGACTATATTATACTATCACCAGGCAAAGGAATTAAGGATGATTAAACTAGAGAAGAAAACACTGGGAGTTGGGAGGTAAAGAAAGACATGAATGATGGCTATCATCAAATATTTGAAGGGATAGTTGAGAAGAGATAAGATTTACTATGGTCCTAGAGAACAGAACTAGGAACAAGTGGAAGTTTCAGGGAAACAGAATTTAAACTATTAAAAATAAAACTGCATTAAGAATTTTGGAACACTATGTATCAAGAAAAGTCCTATCTAGTCCAACAACTATGAGGCTATGATGCTAGGATCTTTTCGTAAAGGATGATTTTCCCCCCACTCCAGGTGATATATAGTCACAGAATTCAGGTAATGAGGAGTTAACAGATTGTTAATATCCTCTGATCCCTTTATGATGTGTGAGAGCCTTCATCATATGGAATTCAAGTGAACTTCATTGGATAAGCAAAACATAAGGACATCTCTTGGCAAGAAAATAGACTTTTCCTTCAATAGCTAAATGCTAAAGACAGAGCTTCATTTATGTAAGTGAAGACTTAGGAGACCTTTATGAAAGAGACTTCTGAAAGCAGATACGGAGGATGAGATTTCTTTCTCCTTTTCTTCCTTCTCTTCCCCATGTGCCATATCAGCTAACATTGACTTACCCAAAGGGAAATAACCCATCTAATAGTTTGGAGCTTCATCATCTCAAGAGATTTCAAGGTAAAAATGAAGTAGAGACCCTGTATTACATGTTGTTGGTTGCTTTTGCAATGTGTGAAGCATACAAATATCCCTCCCTAAACTTTTAGTTTTAATTCTTTCTCACAGATTCTTTATGTTTATGGGAGAGTACAGACTAGGTTTCTAGGGGAATATTTTGTAGCTACTCTTTTTTACTATGCCTTCTTAGTAAATGTCTTTGCTGAGAGTCAATTGTGTCTATTGCTTATTATTAATAGAAGTACATCAGTGGAAACTAATGAGTTACAATAGTAGGAATATCTGTCCACAAGTTTATCCAGAGAATCTGGCTTATTCATGTCAGGGTGTGTTGGATGTGTACCCTCAAGATGGGAGACATCAGACAATGCTACATAATGAATTAAAATTTTCTAAAGCTGTTTCAAAAGCTGGTAGGTTTCCTGTCAGTAGAAGTCTTCTAAAAGAAGTTGAATGATCACTTGGGAATATTGTCAAGAGATATCTGGCCAAGTAAGCTTAGTTTGGGTTGAAAGAACTCTGAGGTCCTCTCCAAATCAGAGATTCTGTGATTCTTTGGAAGAGAAGAGGGCAGAGTAAAAATTCAATGATAAAATATGCTTACCAAAGGTTTACTATCCAAGTTGACATTCATCCTTAAATAAACATTTTTTTGTGTTCATCATTTAAATAATTCCTAATTCACCTAATTGTACAGTTATCTTGTCCATATCTCTCTCTCCTTCCCACAAGGATATTGCTTCTTTGTAAAATGTCATGTTGAAATATGGCTATACTATGACTATGACATTCCCTTACCTTACATTTGGGTAACTGTGTCAAAAAAGGTCTACTTTGCCATGAACTTGTCAGTGTAACTGACATAATGTGGTTTGCCAAGACTGTGAATTGCCAAAACTGTAAAGGTTTCAGTCAAACTGTAAAGATAATTTTTAATGTCTTGATTTAAAAATCTAAAATTAAGTGGTCGCCATGGGAAAGTTCCCAAATATGAAAATACCCAAGTCAGCTGGGCTTTATGGAGATTTTAATTAATACAAATGAAGGAATTAAGGGAAGGAGAGAGAGAGAAAGAGAAAATAGTTGAAAGGGCCTAGGCCAAATGGCCTAGGCCTGAGCCTAAGGGGGAGCAAGTCAGTCTTTATCACTCACCACAAGATTGTCTTCAAGCAAGCTCCAAACCTCCAAACTCCAACTCCAACTAACTTCCAATCCAAAAACTAACTCCAACTCAATAAGTCCCTTCCTTTTAAAGAAATTTTCTCTTATGTCACCTCCTCTAAATTTTCACGTCTACCAATCACAGTAGACGCTTTTTTCTAGGACTGCCCATTCTTAGTTCTCATCTTCTTCTGTTCTCACCTTCTCTAATTAGATTAAATCTATTGAGTACTTCACTCCTCTTTTGTTAAGCTTGCCTTTTGTAAGTTGTTTGACCTTTTAGGTACTAATTTAACCTTTATAGGTACTGAGCACCTTTTTGTATTAGATCTAAAAATAGACCTACCTTGAGGTTTTAGCTTTACTATAAGTATGAGTTAGGGACTTTTCATTGTTCAATCAGGAGTTTTCAACTTTATCTTCCCCTAAGGCACTGTCTGAGTAGGGTGGAGCAATTTTAAAAGTCCTCAATACATTCCTGACCAAGTACCTCCATTGTTAAAAATGGGGAATAGTTTAATCAAATCTTCTGAAGTAGAGTCTGAGCAGTTTTAAGATTCACATCAGGAATAAAAATCAACAGTTAACACCTGAAGATTGTGCCTCAGGATCCAAGCTTTAGTTTCATGCCATTTAAGTTCATTTAGGGAGGTTTCCCTTGGCACTTTTTTGGCTCATGTTCCCATTTAGGATTGTCCCTGAGAACATCAGAACTGGATTGGTCTGCTCTCATCCAGGATTTCCTATGGGAGCAAAAAAAGGATTTGGCTTGAATCTAGTTTTCACAATAAAAACAAAAAGAGCCCTTAACTTCCACAATAACAAAACATCAGATATAGGACACAGTTTGTTATAAACAAACAAAAAAAAAAAAACCATAAAGGTTTCATATCCAAACCCACAGATAAATCAACTGATTATCTTTTCTTCCTTCTCCATAAGGACAACATTTGCCAGGACCATTGGTATGTTCTTTCACTTATAATATAACTTATAGACATACATTAAGCACAATCGGAATGTGTGGATGCATCTGAGTCCACCTGATCCATATCCCATGCATGCCTATGGCACTCCAAAAAACATTCTGAGTTATTGGAGAATAACTCAATCTGTTCCTTCAGTGAGCCAGTCTTCCAAGGACCAAAATAGTCTTCTGGAATTATAAATCCTCTGACCACAAAAGGGATATCCCTGAAAGGAGAAACAGGATTAGTAAAGATATAACTCTTCCTCTTCTGGACCTGCACAGTCCTCATAATATCAACGAAGGGCAAATTCGGAGCTTGTTCCCTCCAATAATGACTCTGTCCTTTGTTGCTTCTCAATTTCAGCTCCTGTTTGGTTTAGGAATCCTTGCTAAGTCCTCTTCACATTGGCTTCCTGGGAGGAATATGCAGTTTGCTGCTGTATATGGTCCCTGGAGAGGATATTTTTTGGGTAGGCTTCCCTCCAGGGAACTGATCTCTATGTGTCCCACCAAATACTCTCTGTCCTACCTCCTAGCTCTTGTTTTCTAGCTTCCTTTTAAATGTCAAGTTCCTAGGATAGAGAACAGATATACAAACTATGAATTAGTTATGTATACATAATCAACATGTTGTCAAGGGGAATAAGCAAATTCCCAACTTAACAGAAAAATGACTTTTTCAAGGGGAATTTGCACTTTGTGAGAATATAAAGACTAGAATAAAGTCCTCGGGGGCAGGGGGTTGTGAAGTGGGTATGAAGGCTTTATGCTTTCAAGAGGGAGACATCATCATTGGAAGAATAACAGATTCATTGATTGAATGGATACACAATGCCTAGGCAAACTCAGTGAATCAGTCAAAAGTCAAATATTTATTGTGTCAAATACTGGGCTATTGGGTATAGGTTGGTTGGTAGGTGGTAGTCTCTCGGTAACTGAGGATGATGATTGTCTTTGTGCGTTTTCATCTATGGATTGATGAGTCTGCAAAAAGACACTTGTGCGTGAAAGAGATTTAAGTGGAAAAGTCGATGCACAGAGACAATCCCACTCTCTCGGAACTGGAAGCCTGGGTCCAGTGGCACGAAATGTCATTACACCTGGAGACTTTCTCAGCTGCATTGGATGGCCATGTTGTCTGTGCTCCAACACGCCCTAAGTACTCCACAGTGCTTTGCTGCATCGCCATCTCAGCTGTATAGAGAAAAAGGATAACTATAGTTCTTGCTCTTAAGGAGCTCATAGTCAAATGAGGGAGAAAACATGCAAACCAGTATGTACAAACAAGCTTTATACAGGTTAAATTTGAAATAATTAATAGGGAAAAGCACTAAAATTAAGGTGGATGGATTCCACCTATGGAAGGTAGCATTTTAGTTAAGATTTAAAATGGCACCAGGAAAACCAGGGGGTAAAAATGAGGCAGGAGAGCACTCCAGACAATGCTCAGTCTGGAGAAAGGGAATATTATTCAAAAAACATCAAGGACAGAGTCATTGATTTGCAAAATTGGTAATTGCAATATTGTAAAACTTTGTCAACAGGTTGATTATAACCTGTTATAGGAATTATAGGAATGGGGTGGGACCAAGAAAGAGACTAAAGAATGGGGAAAGGCAGCAATCCACCTGAATTCTCCCAACATTCCCCTCCAATTTTTAAAAAGCGCTCAAATAAAATATTGAAATAGCAAGTTAACTAGATACAAATATAGACAGCAATATGAAAAATGCTTTAGGGGACAGAGGGCTGGTTCAGTAGATTGAGAACTAGGTCTAAAGATGGAAGGTCCTAAGTTCAAATCTGACTTCAGACACTTCCTAGTTGTGTGACCCTGGGCAAGTCACATAACCTCCATTGCCTTGAGACCAATATGTAATATTGATTCTAAGATGGAAGACAAAGGTTTTTTTTTTTATTATTTTAAAGCTTTAAATAAAATTATTAGAGAAATGCAAATTAAAATAACATACTGATCAGAAATGACAAATGATGGAGGGGGTGAGGAAAAATAGGTACACTAATGAACAACAGTTCATTGATAGAATTATGAACTGAATTCTCTAACTATTTTGGAGAATAATTGAATAACCAAAAGACTATAAATAAAAGAAACTGAAAATAAACATGAGTGTGTTAATGAAACAGGGGTTTCAAAGGCACAATAAAGAGGGAAGGCATGGGATAACAATAACTTAGATGGCAAGCATGGTGAGGTGTATAGATTTGAAAGACCCAAGTTCAAAACTTGCTTCATATGTTGATTTGCATTGTGACCCTGAGTAAGTCATTTAAGTCAACAAGCATTTAGTAAGCACTTACCCTCTCTCATCTTCAGTTTCCTCATAAATAAAATAGAGATGATAATAGCACCTAACCAGGGTGTAGTAAGGCTGGGATGAGGTAGTATATGTAAACCACCTTACAAATTCTTTAAGTATTGTATAAATGAAAGCTACAAACAGTAGGGGGTAGTAGTAAATAAGAATAGAAGGAGAGAAAATGGCATTCGGTAAAGATAGTTCCTAAAACTGAAATGACTTGTTAGGTCTACATCCTAAGATCCCTTCCAGCTCTCATAAAAAGCCTAGTTTATTCTTACTGAGAATAAATGAAGCGACTATCCATCCAATTTCATTTTCTGAGAATTCTCCCCTACTGTGATTTGAGTCAGTCATCTGGCTCATTTTTCATCAGGAGTCCACATTCAGCATTTGCTTTTTCCCTAGAGATATCTTCTTAGCCCACTAGAAAGAAATGGCCTTTGCTCCTCTAGTTCCTTCATCTGGACTTAAAATTGTCATCATTATATAGCTGTATGCTCTGTCACAAACCTTTCTTCCAAGGTCAGTCTGTTGACTGGGATTCTTGGGATTTCTTCCTCTTGCTATTATTACTATTATTATCCATTTGCTATAATCTCTTGGAAGACATTTTTAGTAAAAGGTTATTGGACATGAGTGCTGATTTCCTTCTACCTCCTGTCTTTCCTTTACTTCCTGTTGCTCCTCTAGTGACTTGCCAAGTTCCTTTTTGCATTTCTCAGCTTCATATTTACACCAGGTATTGCTGAGCCCTGGACCCTGTTTCTTCTAATATGTCACTTTCTTATATAGACAGGGCTCTTCAGCTATCTGAGAAGAGATAAGCCAGGCTCTGAGCATCTTCCTCCCCCTCACTTTCTCACTAAGCGGGACCTGGTGGTAAACATTTTCTGGAGAAAAGAGGATCCCAATTGATTACTCAAAACAGGACATTAAACTAATTGGATGTTTACGTGATTCATAATTTTCTGTCTGCATATTCCTACTGTACCCTAAATACAGGTGTAAGACACTGCCCCTTTCCTATACTAACAGCTTGGTTACTCAAAAGGGCAGGGAGAAAATATTTGTATAAGGAAACCTGGGGGGAAAGATAGCTTGAAAAGAAATAGAGCCTCTCAAAATGCCTGAGATAAGGTAGAAAATTTTCAGTCATTTTCAGTCAATGTCTGACTTATCATGTCCCCTTTGGAGTTTTCTTGGCAAAGATACTGGAGTGGTTTATTTTTTCCTTCTCTAGTTCATTTAACAGATGAGGAAACTGAGGCAAATAGGATTAAGTGACTTGTCCAGAGTCACACAGTTTAGTAAGTATTTGAGGACAGATTTGAACCCATGTCTTCCTGACTCTAGGCTCAGTGCTCTATCCACTGTATCACTTAATTGCTCTTCAATAGAGAATTCCCTCTCAAATTAAAATACTGAGAAGACCTATTTGAAGGCAGAATAATGACTGAGGTAAAGTGGATATAGGGCACTGGGGTTCATTGGTTCACCTTCAACTGTTTTTAGAATTTTGAAGTTTATAACTGAAAAACTGCAAATCTATTCAGAAACTCAGATGACTCTAAGCATGATTCACCTTACTCTGCCTTTATTCTCATCAACTTCACTTCCTTTTCCTCATCTGCCACATTGCCCATCTGGAAAACTTCTGCCTTGTGACCTTCCTCTCCTCATCAGCGAATCCCTTCTCCAGACCAACCTGGTCTGTCACATATGGAGGAAGTGGAGACAGGTTGCAAGTATACTTATATATAACCTCCCTCTCTGCCTTCCAAGATCTCTATATATCTTGACTTCCTCCATTCAAATACAAGTCCTTGAAAAGGACTGTCTTATTTGCATTATATCCTGAGAACTTAGCACAGTTCTTGGCACATAGTGAACACTTGAATGTTTTATTTATCTATCAGATTATCTAAGGACTACTGGGTTCATACTGGCCAAGGGTGGATTTCTTTCATTTTATGTCATAGGTCAAAGATTCTTAACCAGAGATTCACACACCCAATGGGGTCTGTGTCTAGATTTCAGAGAATCCTTTAAAAATTACAGATTTTTTTACTAATCTCTAAGTGAAATTTAGCATCTTCTTCAATTATCTTCAATTATGACTTTATAATTGACAGGTCCAGATGATTAATCAGACTATATAATGGGTCCATGACACAAAAATGGGTATCACTGTGATTCAGTAAAAATGAGTTATTAGTTGTCAATAGGCTCTTATTTAAGACACTGAGATATATGGGAAGCCAGAAAAGATAATATAGGAAGAGAAAGAAGAAACTATAGCCATGTTGGTGAACCTATGGCACAAGTACTGGAGGAGGCTGCTCCCCTCCCCTTCTCCACATGTGCTTGAGGACATTTTTTCATATCACCCATACTTCTGCCCAGCAGCCCAATGGGAGTGCTTCCACCCTTCCCTATCTGTGATAAGGAGGCAGCTCACATGCATCATGAAGGTACAATTTGGACACTGAATATGTAAACAGAACATATTGACCGGAGAAATAGGAGAGTAAATTGAGTGAAGGAGCAGTCACAAGAAGCCAGGAAAAGAAGATGCTTCCAGATAAAATAGCTAACTTCTAATAGGAAGTCTCTCCAGAGTGTTTGGGAAACCTGCTAATTAGAAGAGATGCATTGTTCTGCTGAATGGTGTGAAAAAAGATCTGATCAGCTGAGAGAATTCTTCAGCTTCTGTGGTGATTAGAAAAGAGCCAAGTCTTGCTGTGCATGAAGCCAGCTGAATGTGAGTCCCAAGTGCCATTTGCAGCTGAGGAAGGGGAAACCTTGGTTCCACTTGCCTTCTATGGTTTTAGAGGGAGAAGTAGAAAGATAGGTTTTGCATCTGTTTTGTTGTGAGATTATAGGATAAACGGTTTTGCTTTGCTAGAAGCTTCTTGAAGAAAATAGAATCTCAGTGAATAAAGAACTGGCTGAGCTTTTGTCTGTACTGCCCAGAGACCCAACCTCAGCAGTTTTTCAGTTATCTGACTTAAAGGAAATGCTTGTTCCTGAACAAATTCAAGACTGATACACTTTTGTTGTTTTTTAAAAGTGTGTAACACTATAGCAGTATTCTGCTAAAGAGTGGTTATGAGCTGTACCCCAAAGAGATAATAAGGAAAAAGACTTGTATAAGAATATTCATAGCTGCATTCTTTGTGGTGGCAAAAAATTGGAAAATGAGGGGATGCCCGTGGTATATGTTGGTGATGGAATACCATTGTGCTCAAAGGAATAATAAAGTGGAGGAATTCCATGGAGACTGGAACGACCTCCAGGAAGTGATACAGAGTGAAAGGAGCAGAACCAGGAAAACATTGTACACAGAGACTGATACACTGTGGTACAATAGAAGGTAATGGACTTCTCCATTAGGGTCAATGCAATGTCCCAGAACAACTTGCAGGGATCTAAAAAACACTATCCACAAGCAGAGGATAAACTGTGGGAGTAAAAACACCGATGAAAAGCAACTGTTTGACTACAGGGGCTGAGGAAAATGACTGAGGAGAGACTCTAAATGAACACTAGTGCAAATACCAACAACATGGAAATGGGTTCGAATCAAGAACACATGTGAAACCCAGTGGAATTGTGCATCGGCTGTGGGAGAAGTGGTGGGAGGGGGGCGGGGGGGAGGAAAAGAAAATGATCATTTATTCCAATGAATAATGTTTGTAAATGACCAAATAAAATAATGTTTTAAAAAAAAGAGTGGTTATGAGCAAAAAGATCTTGTCACAACATCCTCAGGTTAAAAGAAGACAAGGAGCAGATTCACTCAGCAGCAGAGACATGAGGAACAGAAGAATGGCAGAAAGTAGAGAAATGATCCATGTAGAGCAGATTGTTCCTGGAGGGACCAAGGGCATCACACTTTCAGGCCAGAATTTTGAGTTATCCTGGGTGTATATTTCTCAACTCATGTGCCTTCTTATTTCTACAAACATATGGTCACTACTACAAGTATATGTATCCTGAGAGAGCTCCACCACAAACATCATATTATTGGTAGAAAAGCTTGACCCAGGTTTGCATATGTTAAAATTAATTGTGGTTGAGACTTTGAATATATTAATTAGGTGGTCGCCAGGGATTTAATTTCTAAATCCCAAAATGAATTACTAAAGTAAATGGAATTTATGGTAGTTTATTTACAATATTTATAATAGAAGGAAGATATTAAGGAGAGAGAGAGATGAAGGAGAGAGAGAGAGAGAGAGAGAGAGAGAGAGAGAGAGAGAGAGAGAGAGAGAGAGAGAGAACGAACCCTGGCTTCTTCTAATACCAGTTGGAATTTCTAAGCCCCAGCTGGGGAAGAGAGTCTCAAAAAGTTGGGCCTTACCTGGAAGCTTCACACCTCCAGAAAGGCGGGGTCACTAAGTCAGCTTTTCACTCACCAACGGTAACAGTTTAAAAGAAGTCTGGCAGTTGGTCTTCCAATCGCTCCTCTGTCCTTAACTCCAAGCCCAGCGACTGCCTGTCTGAATGTCTGTCTTCCTTTCAGCTCCAAGCAACTGATCCTTCACTCTGTGTTTTCAGTCTTTTCTTCCTCTATTTAAAGACCTTTTTCTCTTGTGTCATCTCCTCTAAATTTTCACATCTACCAATCACAGCAGACGCTTTTCTCCAAGACTGCCGATTCTTTAGTTCTCACCTTCTTTGGTTATATTTTATCTTTTTTGATTACTTAACACCTCTTTTGTTAAGTTCACCTTTTGTAGTTACTTAACACCTTTTTATGATTAATTCACCTTTTGTAGTTACTTAACACTTTTTTGTAATTAAAATCTAAAAATAGATTGTAGTTTACAATTCTAGCTTCACTATAAAGCTAAGTACCTTCGTTATTACAATCAGGAGATTCCAATTTTATCTTCACAATAAAGAAAGAGCTAAGTATCTTCATTGTTACAACCAGGAGATAGCTAAATACAGTCTTCACATATATGTACTGAAATGTTTTGATCATTCTTGTTCTTGCACACAGAATAAAAGGTATTATTTTTTGTCTTGCTTTCATGCTTATTAAATCTGTTGCTTAAGGATTGATGGTAATATGGTGACTGAGTGATTTGCATACACTCAAAATTCTGGAGCTCGTGAACTATAGACTTGAGTAGTAGCAATGTATCCCTCAAATACCCATCAGGGTTGCACCTTCAGTTCCAAGACAGTTACATCCCAATGATAGCAACTCTAAGAAGTTAACTCTAGAAACCTCCAAATCTGTCAGTATCAGTGCTAGTTGGGTGATACCCAGCCTAGAGAGGAAGAGCAAGGGGGTGCACAATGCCTGAGGTATACAACAACCCTCCCCAATATTGCCACAAGAAGGAGCCATGTCCAAGACATTTCTTTTCATACTTACTGATATAGTAGTTCTTTAAGCCTGAGAGAGCTTAATAAAAGTTTGTTGAATAATTAATACAGGCCTTCATTTATGTCACTAACTTTTAAAACCGTGTAAGGTGAATCCTTTGGAAACCCCAACAAAGACTTCCCTCCACACTAGTAATGACTATTTTTTGGTTCTGAAAAATCTGTAAATTCTGGATATATTACAGACTGTGCTTAGGAGGATCTAAGTCAACATGCTCTGAATTCCCTGGGACTATGCTTCCTAAACTTTATCTTTGCCATTTTCTGCCCTGCAACAAGAGAGGTTCACCCACACACCCACATCTTGCTCATATCTAATCAAATTAAAATTATTGTTGTCTCTGGAAAGGTCATGCCAATGGATAGTATGCCTTCCAGGACCAAACACTTCTCCCTGACTACCATCCCACTATATGTTTTTCCTCTTCCTATTAGTATATAAATGCCTTGAAAGCAAGTACTGTCTCACTTTTGTATTCTTATCCCCAACATTTTTCACAGTGCTTGAATACATGAGTACTTAGTAAATGATTGTGTGATAATATAATGTTGGAACAGAAGAGAACTTAAGAGATTGTTTAGTCCAGTTTACAAATATGAAAAATAAGACCAAAAATACTTGCCTAAGACAAACAGATTGTAAACCTCATTGCTCTTTCTAATATGACATGGCTCCTAATATTTTTTCCATGTCTTTCTTTCTCAAGATACCTACATGACATAAGAGATAGAGCACTGAGTAAGGGAAGAATCAGGAAGACTAGAGTTCAAAACTGGTCTCACTCACTAGTTGTGTGACCCTGGGCAAGTCACTTCATCTCTCTAACATTTGTATCACATTTTATATTTTTCAAAGCTCTTCATATAAATTATCTCTGTGTTGTATTTTATTTAAAAAATCCAAGATTTAAAATTTTGTTTGAGAAAATTTTCAGAAAAGAAACTTTCTCTCTCCTTGGATCCAGAGAATGAACTATTTGAAGAAATATGCCTGCAGAAGCCTACACTGCATAAAGAAGATCTAGAATGAACTTTTGGGTACAATTTATTGAACTAATGGGGGTTGAACAATTATTGTAAATTTACACTTTCGTGCCAAAGGGGACTGCCCCCTGTGAAGATTGGATTTAGCTATCTCCTGATTTTAACAATAAAGATACTTAGTCTAACAAAATCAGGAATGTCTTGGGAACTTTCCATTACTCCACCCTACTTAGTCTAACAAAATCAGGAATGTCTATACCCACACTTAAGGATTATGTATTTAGGAGGATGACCCTCAACAGACATGTGCAGAAATAGCTGGCAGACCCCTGGGCTGTCCTATGTCAAGCTTAAGCTACCATTGGTACAAATGAGATGCAGGAGAGTGATGTAAAACCATCTATATAGGGCATGTCACTTTCTCTCTTTGGTGTCTTTCCCTGGAGAGGTGGCTCTGACTGGTCACTTCCTATGAGCAGGCCTGGGCTCCAGTTTGATCCTGGAATTTGAGCCTGGAGGAGCTCCCTCAGATAGCTTCCTTAATACAGTCATGTGGTGAGTAATAAGACTGACTCCCTTTTCCCTTGACTCTCAGGGGAGGTCCCCTTGGCCAAGGCCTTGAACTCCTGCCTGATTCAGCCTGAGCCAGAGCAGTTTAAATTAACCTCTCTCTCTCTCTCTCTCTCTCTCTCTCTCTCTCTCTCTCTTTCTCTCTCTCTCTCTCAATTTCTTTCCTCTTTATTAATTAAAATCACCATACATTTCCAGGTGACTTGGTTATTTTATTTGGGATATCCTCTCGTGGCCTAAAAGTAACTTAGTTAGGTCACAATCCTAAAATTATACTTACACCCCTAATTGACTTTTTGTCAATGAGCCTAGCAAATGTTGTTTTTTTTCTTTTTCTTTCTCTCTTTTCTATTTCCCTCTTATCTCCAACTATTGTAGTTTCCTCTTAGAAGCTGAAATATTGTAGTTAGAAACATTTAGGGGTACAAGATAATTATGTTAAATGATCAATGGGGAGACTAGACTCCCACTGATTATCAGGGGAGATTATGAAGATTGGATTTGGCTCTCCCCTGATGGTAACAATGAAGGTACTTAGCTCTTCCCTAATTGTGAAGATTTAAATTGTAACTCATCTAATTTTAGCTTTTAATACCCATAAGTATAAACATACTACTTAAAAGTTGAGTATGAAGATCGGCTTATTTTTAGATTCAATCACAAAAAGTGCAAATATCCCACTTAATCATGAAATAGGAGGTCTGTGACCCACTTGTGTGATGGTGGGTAATGAATAAGAATTGACTAACTGCCTTCTGGGCAGTCCTAGAACAGAGCATCATCTGTGATGGTAGACGTGGAATTAGGGGAAGTGACGCAAGAGAAAAATATCTTTAAAAATGAAGTTCGACTTGGAAATGGGATTCTTGGAGCAGAGTTCAACTGGAACTTCCACTTCTGCTGGAATTCAATTCCTCATGCTTTTGATTTGAGGCTGGCGAAGAGGGGCAGAAGAATCTGCTGACTAGAATGACATTTGGTTAGTGAAAAGCTGACTCAACTGCTGGATTTTCTGAAGAGACTTAACAAGTCTTTTCTAGCAAGAGCTAGAAAAAATCACAAAATGTAAAGTCAATAATTTTGATTACATCAAATTAAAAAGGTTTTGTACAAACAAAACTAATGCAAACAAAATTAGAAGGGAAGAAACAAATTGGGAAACAATCTTCATTACAAAAACCTCTGACACAGGTCTAGTTACTCAAATTCATAAAGAGCTTAACCAATTGGACAAAAAATCAAGCCATTCTCCAATTGATAAATCGGCAAGGGACATGAATAGGCAATTCTCAGTTAAAGAATTCAAAACTATTAATAAGCACATGAAAAAGTGTTCTAAATCTCTTATAATCAGAGAAATGCAAATCAAAACAACTCTGAGGTATCACCTCACACCTAGCAGATTGGCTAACATGACAGCAAAGGAAAGTAATGAATGCTGGAGGGGATGTGGCAAAATCAGGACATTAATTCATTGCTGGTGGAGTTGTGAATTGATCCAACCATTCTGGAGGGCAATTTGGAACTATGCCCAAAGGGCATATCTGTCCTTTGATCCAGCCATAGCACTGCTGGGTTTGTACCCCAAAGAGATAATAAGGAAAAAGACATGTACAAAAATATTCATAGCTGCGCTCTTTGTAGTGGCAAAAACTTGGAAAATGAGGGGATGCCCTCCAATTGGGGAATGGCTGAACAAATTATGGTATATGTTGGTAATGGAATACTATTGTGCTCAAAGGAATAATAAAGTGGAGGAATTTCAAGGGAACTGGAACAACCTCCAGGAATTGATGCAGAGTGAGAGGAGCAGAAACAGGAAAACATTGTACACAGAGACTGATACACTGTTGTACAATCGAATGTAATGGACTTCTCCATTAGTGGAAATGCAGTGATCCTGAACAACCTGGAGGGATCTACGAGAAAGAACACTATCCACATCCAGAGGAAACACTGTGGGAGTAGAAACACCGAAGAAAAACAACTGCTTGAACACATGGGTCAAAGGGATATGGTTGAGGATGTAGACTCTAAATGAACATCCTAGTGCAAACATCAACAACATGGAAATAGGTTCTGATCAAGGACAAATGTAATACCCAATGAAATTGCTCATTGGCTATGGGAAGGATGAGTGGAGGGGAGGGAGGGAAATAATGTGATTATTGTAACCAAGGAATAATGTTCTAAACTGACTAAATAAACTAATTCAAATGGGAAAAAATAAAATTTAAATTTTAAATTAAATAAAAATTAAAAAAAAAAGAATTCAATCAAGTAGCCAGGTCACCTATCTTGGCTTGATAAAATAAAGATGTTGGATTGAGTTTCCAAGATATGAGTAAGACATTGCAGAAAGGTGTAATTGGCAGTACTTTTGCCTCCACTTATTCCTATTGAGAAACAAGGGTTAGGGAAGAGTCTGAAAAGGGGTGGTAGGGAATAAAGGGGGTTATGTTGTCATGTGAGAGAAATAAGGAAAGAAAGGAAAGAGAAGGGAGCAGGCTCTAATTTTGGCCAATGCCTCTTCTCACTCTTCCCCCAAATGCTTAGTGACTCTCCCTTTTCCCAACCTTCACAAAGCTCAGAATGGAAAAGTTGCCAGTTTTCCTCTGACTAAGTCATCATCTTTAAGTAAGGAAGAAAAAATATTGAGGAGAGACAAAGTATATTTCTGATAAGAAAAAAAATGTGAAAAGTCATGTGTTTAAGATACCCTGTGTTCTCTCTCTGATAAATATGCAATCAGTCATTTCATAGAGATGCAGTTAGAAAGAAAACATGACAAAGACCTTGCATTAAATTGAACTGAAGCTCCCCAGAGAAGACCCTTGGGTCACTCATAATGGTCACTGGTCTGGTCGGGCATCCTATTCTGGCTGCTCAGTCTCCCTATGCTGGGGGCTCTTTTAGCCATGTCTTCTGGCTCAAATGAAATCTCCGGGCTTCCCACATCAGTCACTAATCTTGTTCTGTATTCTGCTGTTTCTTACTTTGCCCTCCACCTTTTCTTATCTTTTCTCCCCTCTAGGATCCCTAAGGATTCTGCATGGGTTTCTGGATAGAATTTACAGCTGATTCTCTTTGCTTGATTGATTGACTTACTCACTGATTTTTTATTTGTGGGAGACCTCAGCTTCTCTCATTCCTAATAGGTCACCCTATCTCCCCATCTGCCTTCCATTAAAAAAAATTTTTAAGAGGATTCTGTTTGTGTGCAATGGGTGCCATACTTTGGTGACAGTGTGCTAGATCTGAATTTGACTGTGACCTATAAATATATTATTTTAAAATAGAATGATATCTTCAGAACTATTCACATGCTAGAAATTAAATTGGGTTTGGGCTGGACTGATTAAGAAAGTTAACCCAGTTTCTCCCCCTTTCTTGGATTATATGTTTTAATAGCCACCACCAGGTTAAAACTGAAATCATTAAAAGTACAAATCCCTGATCACATAGGTTGATGGGCATAGGATTGGGGATGTAGACTCTAAATGATTCTACTAGTGCAAATATCAATAATATGGGAATAGTTCTTGATCGATGACACATGTAAAACCCAGTGGAACTGTTGATTGGCTATGGGAGGGGGATGAAAGGAGGGGAGGGAAAGAACATGAATCATGTAACCATGGAAAAATATTCTAAATTAATTAAATAAAATGTTCCAAAACATGAAAAAAATAAAATAAACATTTAAGAAAAAGTATATTTAAGGGAACAACTATGTTCCCTGACATTGAGAGGCTCTGTAGATTGAGTGGCAGGTCTACAAACAGAGGTCCTGGGTTCAAATCTGACTTCAGATACTTCCTAGCTATGTGACCTCTGGGCAAGTCACTTAACCGCCATTGCTTAGCCCTTACCAATCTTCTTCCTTGGAACTAATGCACAGAATTAATTCTTAGACATAAAGTAATGGGTTTTGCATTTTAAAAATATATTTAAAGCAAACTTTTAGTTATTCTGTGTAGACACTGTAAAGATTAAAATTTAGGAATATGGGGAGACTGAGGCAGGTAGAAATTAGTTTCTCTCTGCAAGGAGTATTATATTTTTAGAGGTTTATTAAAGGTTAAAGATTAAAGAAAATACAGAATAAGAAAAAAAAAACACGTGCCTAAGCCAGAGGCCTAGGCCAGATAACCTCACATCACAGAAGAGATGTGTCTGCTCAAACGGAAGTCCAAAAGGACCCAAAAACCTTTATAATCAGCTTAAATCCTTCCTCCATCTCAGCCCACCTCAGAATTCCCGTGAGATTACAAAGCATTTTGGGGAAGTGGAGCAAAGTCTTGTGGGGATTGTAGTCCTGTATTCGAGTCTACTTTTTACCTCCCCCCGTTTGATCCTCTGGGAAGAAGTCCATCCCCAAAGGATCATAAAAACATAATCAATTTAAAGATTACAATAATTTTGAGGATAAGAGAGGAAAAAAACCCAATAATTACTGGATGCATTGACAGAAAGCCAGTTAGGGGGCAGTCCCCTTTGACATAAAAGTATACATACAAATAAATGTTCAATCAACTACACCCAAAGTTCAATTTTGTGCAACTTGTTGTCTGGAGGCTTCTTCATGGTGGCTTCTCCAACAGTTCAGTTCTGGATTCAGAGACGTAGCATCTTCTTTACTTAAAATTCTTCTCAAAAGGAATTTAAACTTTGCAATTTAAATAATGATATTTTTTTACATTCCCCCCATTAAGAGGGTGATTAAAAAATACAGGATCACTTAGGGATGCATGGCTGAGGTATGAAGTATATGAATCAATTGGTAAGGGAAATTAACAAAACCATCAGAAAAATCCAAAAGAAAAGAAAAATTTCTGGATGAAAATATAGACTATCAAAGTGTAAAAATTCCAAGTGAAAAGAAAAATAAATCTATAACAGGTCCTTCTATGAGGGCCCAATCAAAATGATCTAAGCAATGGTGCATTTACCCAGTCAGTAGCCAGGACTACAGAAAGTTTGCCACACTATGAAAGGCAACAGCTTCAACAGGCCGGCTAAACCTTGTGAGGGTAGCCATCGGGTCGTCGACCCCTGGTGAACCAGGGCTTTGCTCACCCAGCATGTGAAGACTGCTTCTGCGGAACAGGCGGAAGAAACCAACAAGAAGGTTCAACGGCTGAGAGGGCAACGCAGCAAAGCACTGTGGAGTGCTTAGGGCGTGTTGGAGCACAAAGGACAACACGGCCATCCAATGCAGCTGAGGAAGTCTCCAGGTGTAACGACTCTTCGTGCCACTGGACCCAGGTTTCCAACGCCGAGAGAGTGGGACTGTCTCTGTGCATCGACTTTTCCACTTAAATCTCCTTCACGCACAAGTATCTTTGTGCACACATGCACAAAGACAATGGTCATTCTCGGCTTCCGAGAGACTACTACCAGTAGCTAGCACTTATGTAGTTCTTTAAGGTAGGCAAAGGGATTTCCAATATTATCTCATTTTATCCTCACAAATCCCTGTGGAGACAGGTGTTAATATTATCATCAGTTTACAGATAAGATCACTGAAGCAGGCCAAGGTTAAGTGAATTAGTTACACCACACATAAGAGTTTAAGACCAGATTTGAATTTAGGGCTTCCTGAATCCAAGTCCTATACTCTTCCTATTGTGCCATCTAGCTGCCTCAATAAAAATATAAGTGCATAAGAAGTCACATGAATTATTGTTTGCTTACAACTTTATGTCCTTTATTCATTCAACAAGCACTTTTTGAACACTTATGCACATGACACTGTACCAGAAACATTAAAAGGTTTAAAGATGGAGAATGTATGGTCTTTATTCTTCTCTAATCCACTTATAATTTCTTCATTTTTAGACTGTTTCTCTTGGTTTCCTTCTAAGTATTTTGAAATTCTCAATGCAAAGGCAGCCAGAAAATGCCTCAATTAGGATTTGAACTCCTTTCTTCCCAACTTTGAGACTAATGCTCTTGCCACACTTGTTAGCACCTAGCTGCCTAATGAGGCCACTAAAGGAAATAATATAGAGATAAAGAGTACATAGTCCAGCACAGAATCTTGAAGGATATTCCTAGTCAATGAATATCAAAGAACCATGGATCTATTGCAGGCCCTGCAACTTCCCAAGAAGGTGCTAATCTGCATTGGCAGAGGGACCTTCTTCACCTAGAATGTCCTTTTCTGAAAGAGATCATAGATCCAGGCTTTAACTTTAGAAAAATAACTAATATGATGAATAGAGAAAAATATATAAAGACTCATGAAATGATACAAAGTAAAGGAAGCAAAGCCAGAAAACAATATACTCAGTTTCCACAACAGTGTAAGGCGAACAACAAAAACAATGACAAAATAAAATGACTGAAAATGAATGCTTCAAAAGAATAATACCCAGGCATGTCCCCTAAAGAAGAGATATCAAAGATATTTCCCCATCTCTATTATGATAAAGAAAATTAAATATAATATTAGACATCTTTAATACTACTTAGTTTGGCTGAAATATTTTTTATTTCCTTTTTTTTTTGCTCTTCTTTTAAAGGCTTGCTCTCTGGGACCACTGTGGGTGGAAAATACAATGGGAAATATAGATAATTTTTTTTAAAAAGATGCCCATAATAATTTACTTGTAAAACTTACTTCTCTTCCATTTCCTTAGGAATATACTCTTTACCACTTTCCATGGTAGAAATTTCCAGTGATGTAGCTAAACAGTCAGTGAAGACAATAAAGACCTTTTTAGATTTACTTTGTTCAGGTGGAACAAGGGGAGAGTGAAAGAAATGTAGTAGAAAAGGTTTGATCCATCCAGTACTAAGGAACCATGAAATGGAAAAGTTAATACCACTATGATTTATAACTACTAGCATTATTACCACTGGAAAAGAGGGAGAAAATCTGAATCATAAAATGTCAGGAAAATTGTCAAAATTTGTTTCTAGACGTAATTTTAAAAAGTGGAAAATAAAAATAAAATATATCAATAACAATTTCCAAAATGTAATTCTGGATCTACCTTTTCTTCAGAAGAGCTGAACTCTCATCTTTCATCTCCTTTTTAAACATAACAAATTGCTGTTCTTTTTTGCCCCAAACCTGAAATTATTTACTTTTCTTAACAAAAATTTTTGTAAGGAAACATTGCATATTTTGACTTGGATTGGGATTTCAAGGTAGAATTTGTTTATATTCTATTATGTGTCAGACATGTACATACACACCCAGGTGCGTTGTATTGGCACATGAATGTAAGTGTTTAAATAAATGGAAAATTTTAGTGTGACAAAAAAAAATAACTATTAGCAATTTAAAAGGAGGAAGATGATATCACAGTTCAAAAATCCCTGTGGCTACTGGAATACAGAAATGAGTCAACACAAATAAAACAAGTGGACAGGTTAAGACACTGACAAAAAAAAAAAGAAAAATACAGTTGGTCTTGAGCCAACATCCCATTTCTTTGCTCCTTTTCTAGCATTGTAATGGCATTCTTCTCTCTCTCCTCATACCGAATGCTCTCCCTTCGTTATCAAAGCCTATTCCCAATGACTTCATTTAGGCTGAGGTATAAAAATAAAAATTAACATTTTTATTACACTTTGATATATACAAAGCACTTTCTTCACAACAATCCTCTGAATCTGTCATACATTTCCAACATCATTTTATAATTGAAGGAATCAAGGCTTGGGGAGATTAAAAGATTTGTCAGTAGTCACAAAGCTAGTGTGTGTCAGAGCCAAGATTTGAACCTAGCCTTCCTATTTCCAAGCATAGTGGACTTTCTACTACCTGCATCATGCTATGCCTCAGATGAGAGGTAACAGTGACCAACAACATTTGAAAGAATAACCTCTTAGGGATAAAAATTGCTTAAATTAAAGGGATTAAACATCCCCAACCCCAGCCAATGGAAGAGAAATATGGAGGGAATTAGGGGGAACCAAAAGGGAGCAGGCCTATCTCCCAACCCTTGAGTTTACACTCAGATCTCTGTTCACCTTTCCTGTAGCATTGCTACTTGAGTTGAGAAGCAGAATAAAAAAAAAAGTCAATTACACAAGACCAAGAATTGAGAATACAATTTTAAAACAGAAGCTACTGAGATTCAGAGCAATAAATTCAGATTAGTTGGATCCTGGAACGGTTTCTTTCTTCATTCCTGTCTATAGAAATAAGCTATTAGTACTTTGGGAAATGAACAGATATTTCCATGTATTTTCATGTTCATGGCCAGTGTCAAAGGTCCCCATTTGATCACTGGTACCTGTTAGAAAGAAAGACAAGACTAATTAACCAAAGGAAACTATCAACTCCAAGTTTTTTCTACAGAAATTATTACATCAGATTGTTGGGCAAAAGGTTAATTTATTGGATTTCTATATTTAATTTGCAGCAGAAGCTACTGGAAGATCATGGTTTCCTGTAGTGCTCATCTTTGCTGAACTGTAATTATAACTATTTGTGGAGACAGCCAGGTGGCTTAGTGGGCAGAGCCCCAGGCCTGGAAACAGGAGGTCCTGGGTTCAGATATGACCTCCAATACCCCCTAGCTGTGTGACCATGAGCAGGTCACTTGACCCCAACTGCCTAGTTCTTATTACTCTTCTGCCTTGGAACTGATGCTCAATATTGATTCTAAGACAGAGTGTAAGAATTAAGGGAGGGGGGAGTCTTTGTAAAAGAGCCCATCAGACTTACCTGAGCACTGGACCAGAAAAAAGTAGAAATTTAACAAATACTTTCTTCCTAATGATAATTTCATTCTCTAAAAGCTAAGAATCCAAAAAGGGGAAATTATTTTCTGTACCAACAGGGGCACTCTGTTTTGTAAAGATTAAAATTTAGGGAATATGGGGAGACTGAGGCAGGTAGAAATTAGTTTCTCTCTGCAAGGAGTA
This sequence comes from Monodelphis domestica, assembly GCF_027887165.1. Classification (NCBI taxonomy): domain Eukaryota; kingdom Metazoa; phylum Chordata; class Mammalia; order Didelphimorphia; family Didelphidae; genus Monodelphis; species Monodelphis domestica. Next base: position 254,038,850 of record NC_077229.1, read on the forward strand.
TTATATTTTTTAGAGGTTTATTAAAGGTTAAAGATTAAAGAAAGTACAGAATAAGAAAAAACACATGCCTAGGCCAGATAACCTCACATCACAGAAGAGATGCATCTGCTCCAAAACGGAAGCCCAAAAGAGAGCCCAAAAACCTTTTCCACCAGCTTAAATCCTTCCTCGATCTCAGCCCACCTCAGAATTCCCGTGAGATTACAAAGCATTTTGGGGAAGTGGAACAAAGGCTTGTGGGGTTGTATTCCTGTATTCGAGTCTATTTTTTACATCCCCCATTTGATCGTTTGCAAAAAAATTAATTTTTTTCCAAAGGATCATGAAAACATAATCAATTTAAAGATTACAATCATTTGATGATAAAAGAAAAAAACAAACAAACCCAGTAATTGCTGAACGCATTGACAAAAAGCCAGTTAGGGGGCAGTCCCCTTTGGCATGAAAGTACAGATACAAATAAATGTTCAATCAACTACACCCAAAGTTCAATTTTGTGCAACTTGTTGTCTGGAGGCTTCTTCATGGTGGCTTCTCCAACAGTTCAGTTCTGGATTCAGAGAGGTAGCATCTTCTTTACCTAAAATTCTTCTCAAAAGGAATTTAAACTTTGCAATTTAAATAATGATATTTTTTTACATTCCCCCCATTAAGAGGGTGATTTAAAAAAAAAAGGATCACTTAGGGATGCATGGCTGAGGTATGAGGTATATGAATCAATTGGCAAGAGATATTAAAAAGACATCAGAAAAATCCAAAAGAAAAGAAAAATTTCTGGATGAAAATATAGACTATCAAAGTCTTATGTGTAAAAATTCCAAGTAAAAGAAAAATAAATCTATAACAGGTCCTTGAATCAGGGCCCAATTAAAATGATCTAAGCACTGATGCATTTACCCAGTCAGTAGCCAGGACTACAGAAAGGCAACACACTATGAGAGGCAGAAAAGAAAGGGACCAGATTATAGGAGCCAAGCTTGGAGATACTCATCTGTGAGTATCTTCAGAGAGAGTGTGGACACAAGGAAGACCTACATCTTAACATAAGTCAAGTGTCGCAACCCCAAGTCTCACACTAGGTTCAAGACCTTTGTATTAGCCTAGAAGTGCATCAATCCATCCTGAATTGGCTTTTCTTTGGCCTCATATGTTCCTGTTTATGCATACAGATAATTGATAAATTAATGTCATTAATACAGTAATCAACTAAGATGACTGAGTGATACTCAATTCCAAGGCAAAGTTAGAGGAAGAGATACACAAAATGAGCCTAACCACTCTCTTTAGGAACTTCTATACTGCCAGGAACCACTGAAAAGGGAGGTGTAGGACTTAAAACCAGTGATTATTCTTGCAGGAAAGAAAAACAGTATGTTACACTTAGCTCATGGCCATGAATTCAATGTTGCTCAAGAAAGACCAGCATTCTGTAAAAAGGTGAGAATCTATTGAGCTTAAATCCCAATACAAATGATTAGTAGTAATGTGACCAGGAGCAAGTGGGAGTGAGTGGGGAGAAAATAAGTATTTGTGTGGTACTTACTACTTACTGGGTTCTTTACAAATATTACCTCATTTAATCTTCATCACCACCTGACAAAGTGGGTGCCATTATTTCCCCCATTTTATGGTTGAGAAGACTGAGGCAAACAGCTTATGTGACATTCAGGGTCACACAGGTGATAAGTATCTGAAGCTAGATTTGAACTTGAGTCTTCTTGCCTCTGGAGCTAGCAATCTATCCACTATTGCCACTTAGATGCTGGGAAGCAAGTTATTTTTCTTCTCTGAATCATCAGTTCCCACATTTATGAAAATAAGAGAAAAGAGAATTGGACTAAATAATATGGACCCTACCAGGATTTAATCTTAGGAACCTCACAGTACTCTTAAGTAAAACTTCCTGAAAAGGGAGATGATGGTCCAGAGAGATTCCACCTTCAAAATGTATTTATCATACATCCCTTTCTCTCTACTCCAATTCTACCAAGTACAGACGAAAGGGCATAAATAAGAGGTTGCAGAAAAGCTAGTTTTGATCTGATGTCAGGAAAAACTTGTTTAAAATTATAGCTATCCCAAAATGGAATAGACTGACCCAAAGAGCAGTGGCTTCCATTACTGGAGGTCTTCGGGCAAAGAGGAAAACTACTCTTTCACTGACTAAGTGGAGAAGATGTCAATGATGAAGAAGCTTACTCCCTAGTGGGAAGCAATACTATCACAAATGAAATAAGAGAACATAATATAAGGGCAGCTAGATGGCTCTGTAGATACAGAGCTAGACCTGGAGAGAGGAAGTCCTGGGTTCAAATATGATCTTAGACACTTCTCAGCTGTGTGACTCTGGGCAAGCCACTTAACCCCAGTTGCCTAGCCTTTACCACTCCTCTGCCTTGAAACTAATACTGAGTATCAATAAGGTGAGAGGTTTGTTTTTAGAGTACATAATATAAGTGGATGTAATTGGCACTTAATTATGTCATAACCTCTAAGTGCTAGGAGATCCCCAAAGAAAGGAAGGTCATTAAGGTTCAGAATAGTTGGGGAAGCTTCAATGTCAAGTTAGAATTCCATGGGCACTTATTCCAAGGGGAAAATTTGGAAATTGTCTAAAAAAGTAAAATAGGAGCCTGAATAAGAAGGGCTTCAAATGTCAAATAGTGATCAAATTAATGAGTAGTTTTGACCTGTATTTATAACAAATGTATAATTTTACTTGTATAAATTAATGTTATTTTAAATGGAGAAATGGTACCCGTGTGGATAATGCATGTCCACAGAGGTACTACAATGAAACATAACATTTCATGTATCATCTCAAGAGCCACTTGGTATTGACAAATTCTTAGTAAAACCAAATAAACTCTAAATCAAAAAACATTCAAATGATGACTAGGAATGGTTTTTCTAGTTCCTTGATTTTATTAACCATTACTTTAATTTACACTAAACAGCTCCAAGAAAACAGAACATCAAACACATAAAATGGATATATATTTGGTTTGGTTTCTCATTTACAATTATTCACATTACCCAGGATATATTCAGTTCTTCCAGCTAAAGGTCCAAAGTTTTACGTAGTTTCTAAGTTATTTACAGAGTGACTAAAATACATTTTGAGCATTTATATGAGGACCTGAAAATAAAAGGTCCTGCTCTTTTGGCAAATGAGAAGCACCATGAAGGAAAGTTTTAACCAATCATATTGTAGCCAGGGGCACTCACAAAAGAAATACCATGAAATTACACCCTCCCTCCCCCATAGAGCATTCAGTTCCACTGGGTCAATAACAAAAATCCAGTCTGGAGTAACTATTCAGTAAAAAATAAAATAAGCATATTGAGATTTTCTAGAGAAATATAAAAGATCATATGTGAATGGGTGGTTAGCCTAGAAATTGAAGATCACAAAACAATTCCCAGGGTTACTTCCATAACAGGCAGAATGACTTTCTTGATATGGAGCCATGTAAGGCTCTTAAGACCACCTCTAGTTTTCTTATATTGATATTCTAGTAATCAGACACAGCTAGAAAGAAGTTCAGAAATCATCTATTCCAACTCCCCAATTTCACAAGTTAGAAAACTGAGGCCTAGAAAGGTTGCCCCAGACTTCACAGATAGTGGCAGATCTAGGATTCAAGCCCAAGTCCTCTCACTTCAAATTCAGTATTTTACTCCTGTCTCCAGTGAACCTGAGTTCTTCAGTATCACTCTATTCAAGAAAGTAGTCACATTTGTATTAATTCTTCTATATCCAATCCAATATGGAGTAGAACTCAGATGAGAACATTCAGGGAAGGAGCCCTATATTTTAGATCCTGGACCTAAATGGCCAATTGTCAGATGCTCTATATCCACTACTGTTCTTTTTATATCATTTCCTACTTTGGGGGTATTCTCAGTGAAAGTGAGCAAAATTAAAGCAAATCGATTTAATACCAAAACTACATTCAACCCCCCTCAGATATACTTCTTGGGTGAGGAAAAGAGAAGTAGACCACTACTTTTTAGACTGTTAGTCTTAAGTGAAAATCAGTACAAAGTGATACAAAACATATGCAGATTCGGCTTGCCACTAGACTTTGATGTCAATGTGAGTCAACAGGAGACAGAACTTGGACATGTTCAATGAGTGGCATATCTTTGCCTTAAATATGTTACAGCATAATTTATGGAGCTTACTTACAGATGTTCTTTTCTTATGGTTAAGGCTAAGGGACAGGCCCAGGAAATGTCACCCAAAAAAGCTAATCTGATTGGAATCAGGCAACAAAAATGAGTTTCAGAGAAGTCACAGAAAGATATAACAAGTATTACAACATAATTTTTGTTAGAGATATGAAAAGTCCACTGGCAGGCACTTAATGAATACATACCCAAAACCATAAAATTGGGCAAAAGGGAGAGAAATGAGGTATTTCAATGATGTGGATAGATCTCAAGAAGGCAAAGTTAGGGTTAGAGTGTTCTCTTATCCCTTTTAGAAAGTGTGCCTAACGCTAATGAGCATCAAGCCATCATGTAACTGCTTCTATAGGAGAAAAGATGCATAAGGGGTCAAAATACATCACTTTTAAAAAAAATTCAATTGACTCTATGCTAATGGTGGGGGAGGAATATTAGCCCATTGGATTACACACAGAAAATATTTCTCTAATCACTTGGATTTGGACTGAAAATAGACTGCATGATTTCTTTCTTTTGCAAGGAAGCAGTTACTTCCTTGATTTTGTTTTGCTCAGGCTAATGCTAAGGTTAATTTCCATTTCCCAAGCAAACAGTACCAACAAGAACCACATAGATGAGGGGAAAGGAGAAAAAAAGGAAAGAGTCAACCTGAAATTTAGAAATTTGACATAGACAGTATCAAAAGTGGATTAGCCACATGTGGATAGTTAGGTATTGGTTATCATTCCAAACAAAGCAGAGAGAAAAGCATGCATCTGATTTTTGAAGTGCAAAAAAAAATATGCAAAGTTAACACATGGCTGGATTTGTAGTTTGCCAGCAACAAAATTATCCACCCCTCTACAGCAACTATCTGTCTTTGTCCAAAAAGGAAATGAGAAAGAAAAAACAAAATAAAAATAATGTGTCTTTAATACTTGATAGGGAACCCACAGGTCATTCTAAGTCCATAACAACAAATAATCTCTTTGAAGGTCTTCCTCATCTCCTGGCTGCGGAAGGCATAGATCAGAGGGTCAATCACAGAATTACACATGATAAGTATGAGGTACATGTTGAAGTGGGACATGAAGCAAATGCAGTAAAGGTTCTGGGGACACGAAATCATTAGGATGAGGTGGAGGAAGAATGGAGCCCAGCAAACAATGAAAACACCAAGTAACATTGTCAAGGTGATTGCCCCTTTCATGCTGATCCTCTGCCGAACCGAACTATAGCCTGACAGGGCTGCGATCCTCTTCACATGAGTTCGAGCCAGGAGGAACATATGGATATATAGAGATACCATAAGGAACAGCATGGTGAAAAACATGGTAATGAGACAAATAATAACATAAGTAGACTCATAGTAAAGGATGAAGATGATCCCACAACCAGTACAAAAGGTCCAGATGCAAGCAATGATAATCCCTGATCGCTTCACTGTCATGATGTTGTGGTAACGCAGGGCATAGAAGATGGTGACATACCTGTCCACTGCAATGGCCAACAAACTGCACATGGAGGCCACCACAGAGATGCAGATCATAGAATCAAATACATTGTCTATATGGCGCACAAAAGCATCTTCCATCACTAGATGCTTATTGTTTATTAGGTAAATCGTGATGGTCTCCCAGGCATTGGACACACTCACTAGCATGTCTGCAACAGCTAAGTTGCACACAAAGAAATACATGGGAGAATGTAAGTTCTTGTTTTTGACTATGGCACCGATGACTAAGATGTTCTCTAAGAGGCTGACAATACCAAGGGTCAGGAACACCTCGACAGCTATGCCCACTTGTTCACAGGGTGATGACTTGCTCTTGATCATGGGTCCTGACATGTTGCCCCCCAAAGAGCTCAAGTTGAGATCCAAGGTGTGCAGAAAAATAGAGGAGTTCATCATGAGAGGAAGGGACTCTCTTCTTTCCAGGGAATTTGCTATTAGCAAATATGTGATCCAGAGAGAACAGTCCTACCAAAAAGAGAGAACAGCATGACACAAGCAAGCCCAAGTCAGCAGAGACAAATAGAATAAAATACTCCTAATAGTTTCTCTCTAGCTATATCTCCTTTATTGAATCTCTGATAATTTTGATAATACCTAAAAATAATGTGTGCTCTGGAATTTAATTGGACTTCCTGGTATTCCTTTCTTTTCTGTTGCCTCCCCCCCCCTTACAAGAAAAGTAAGATCATATACAAAAAAAAAAATAGATTTTCTCCCGTTACGTCCCTTCTGTTCTCTCTGCTTTGGGGGATATTATGCTAAGAGAAGATAGATAACTGAATAATGTGCACCCTTCCCCAGAATCCCATCTGGGATGACAGATATACATCTGCCCTCTCAATATTGATCCTGACTCTTTTAAATCTGATTAAGTCCCAATTTTGAAAACTAATTGATATCATTTCATTAGCTTCTTCATGTTCACTTTTGGGGTCCCGTGCTCCAAGCCAGGTTTGTATCTACATTTAGGAAATTGAGAGGGAAAAACTAAGATTTGTTTCCCTCTACTGAATATTACCTTTTCTCACTATGCCATTTCTTGAGAAATCATTTTATTCATTCCATAAAAACATATGAACAGTTTAATGCTCCAAAAATACTAGTTCCTTAAAAAAGAAAATTAATTCCCCCAGTTACACAACTGCTTTCTGCCCCATTGTGATCTAAACACTCCCTTTGCCCTTTAAACCAATAGCACAGTTTTGTTTTGTTTTGTTTTGTTTGGGGGGATGGTGTTCAGATTTTCGTCATTTTTCCTATTGAGAATGGCCCCAATAAATACTATTAAAACTGCAATCACCTGGTGCTGTACAGAATAATTAGCCATGCTCCCTTCTAAGGGAACTCAATCAATCATATTCCTTAGCAAAATATCTTCTAGAACAGTTTAAGAAATAGTCACTGAGCCACGCTAGTCGCTGCTCACACCCTTCTCTGACTAAAAGTTAAGAATGGATTCACATTGCTCCTGACAGCCCTTCAAATCAGAAGAGAGTTGTAGCTATTTACCGGTACCGTTCCTTCAGCATTTACTTCTGTTCCCAGACAGCACTCTTTCTCCCCCAACTGTTGGAAGTTGCAGTTCTCCCAGGACACCTCAAATCTATAGGTTGTGATGTCTGCCTGGAACAAGATGTCATCACCGGGGAAGGCAGGAATTCTCAAATCCGGAGAGCAAAAGCATCAATTACCTCCACTCCAGCTGCCCTTATATAGACTCACAGAGTTATTGACTCTCCTGAGCTCAGCTGACGACTCCTCCTCCCTCCCCCCTCTCTCCGTCTTCCCCCCTTCTCTAGTTCTTCCGTCCTTTCTCCCAACTTACTCTTTTTTAGAGTAGCTTGTGTGAGCAATGAAGCCTTAGGCTGCCGGTACCACCTAGTGGCCCACAGTAGTAGGGCAGCTCCCCAGTCCATTAATAAACCCTTTTCAATGAAGGATGACTAATTCTTTATTAAATCCTAAAGATTAAATCGTCTTCTCCCAATCTGCATTAAAAAAAAAAAACTTTTTTACTGCGGCTAATTTAACTAGTTGGACTGTTCATGTTCCTTTCCTTTCCCTTTCCTCCTTGAACTTATTAAAAAACCAGTCAGCCCTCAGTGGTTCTCAGAGAACTTCCATTTCTCAAATCCTCTTGTAAACTATCTCTTCCATGAAGCCTAACAGTATTTATCCCCCATTGGAGCTTAGCTGACAGAAATAAAACCAAGAAGTGTGACTGTCCAATGCATCACCTTATTCCGTGATTTTATTACTGAATCAGACTGCAGAAGAGTTTAACCCTTGCAAGCAAGGATCTTGCATGCTGCTAAACTCAGTGTCTTCCCTTTTAAAACCTTTTTTTAATTTTATCATTAATAGAATTTATTTCCAGGTATCTCAGAATCCCCTCGCATTTCTACACCATAGAAGGAAAAATCCAGCAAACAGATATGTATATATGGATTATATCTTTCATGTTTTTATTTTTCAGTTCATTCTCTGGAGGTAAACATTCACAAAGTTGTTCTTTCAATATTAAATCTGTAACTGTCCATAATGTTCTCTTGGTTCTACTCATTTTGTTCTTCACTATCTCATGTAGTCCTTTCCAAGTTTGTTTGTTTTTTTAATTAACCTGATCATCATTTTTTTTACAGTGTTCATATATTTTGACAATTCATCAGTAAAAGGCAATAAATGCTTGTTGGTTGATTGGTCCTGATCTCCTAACTTCAAGAGACAGTGTTGTCCCATAATTGTTTTTATCAAACATCAAAAGAGACAAATTTCTATCTGGAGCTATCTGAACCTACAACTACATAAAAGGAGGTGTATGTAGCATTGGGCTTATCTTTATATTAAGCAATTTGTTGTCTAATTAGTAGAAAACACACATTACAGGCTGTTCTGTTATCTATTGTACTTAGCTGACTCTTTGCAGAAGGCTTCCTTGCCATTAGCTTTGACCTTATTATAGAATTTGGGCATTTTCCTCTCTTGATCTCTTTGGGTGCCTGGCTTTGAACTTTGATCTGGGTTTGAACCTGTTTGGTTAATTCCTGAAATGTTTCGAGTTTTTTGTTTGTTTTTTTTAAGGAGGTGGGGAGAGGAGGTTGAGGAGGGAATAATTTTTTTTTTAATTTCAATAACATGTCTGAATCATCTTTTTTCCTCCTTTCCTTCCATTCCTTTTCCTTCCTTCCTTTCTTCTTTTTTCCTTCCTTCCTTTCCTTTTTTTGAATAAACATACTTCGAATGGAACCCTGGCTTTATTGATATGGCTTCTTTCTTTGCTAATATGCAGCACAATTCCTCCATGAGTGGGTCATTATTCTGGAATCACCTACAGGTTGTTAGCCTGGCCGACTAAAAAAAATGCCATCTATATAATTTTTTAGTTTACCTTTGCAAGGTGTTTGGTAAGATATCTCATAATATCTTTGTGAATGAGATGGACAAATGTTGACTAGATGGTGATACAGTTCAGTGGATTCATAACCCACTGAATGGTAAGGCTCAAAAAGGATTTACTGGTGGATCAGTGTCAGGGGAAGTTTCTAAAGGAAAGCCACAGGTGTATTAGAGGGTTAGTTTGAGTATAATGGAGAAAGAGTTGATGATAAATGCCCAGAAGGTAGAAGGAGGGTGAGATGGATTCCACCCCCCTTCAGTCTCCTTCAAATATGTCTCTCCACTAACCATGACTTTACTCCCCTGTAATAACTGATTTAATGAGTGAACCTCTTCCCTTGGGGTAAGAGAGAGAAATCAGCTCTCTCCCTCTTCCAGAATGACAAGGAAGTCAATTTAGTATAACTGACAACTTTATTCTAACAAATTGTGGTTAGGGGTAAGATAAGAAAGATGTCTAACGGTTAAGGTCTATAGGAAAGAGGGTAAAGGAAGTCCCTATCTGTCTAAAATATCTTCCCCCCCCCTCCAAAGTTGATAGACTCAGACTTGTCAGCCTGATCTCTGAGAGGTTCAAGATTTATGACCTCTGGTCTTTATCACAGCAGAGCCAATGTCCAGACCCAGGGTGTCACAGGAGCTGTGTGAGATCTTGTTATGCTGTTCTTATTCTTCTCAGGTATCTGTCACACTTCTTGGTATCTTTGGAGGGAAATTGTGTTTAAATTCAATAAGGGATTTTGTATGGTTCAGGATACAGTCTCTGATCAGACCTGCACTTTTGCTGTCTCAAGATAAGAGAGAGCAATCAACTGCCTCTCCTTGGAATCTCCTCTTCCCTCAAGATTCCAATCCTCCTCAACCATCTCCTACTGTGGAAACTTTGCATTTCTTCCAGGCTCTGTCCTTCAAAATCTCTGGATTTTTCTTCTATCACACAGGGCATGTTCCTCAGATCTATTCTAGTCTATATTTTATTATTGATGAAGGCATTCAAGTGTGTGGAAAGGAAAACTGAATCAAGCTTTTGGCCTTTCTGCTACTGATGTGAAACCGACAACAGTTGAAATGTTGGAATGAAGATATTGACAATGATGACAATTGGTAGGGGGAGGGGCGACTGGGAGAGTGACAGTTGCTCTCAAGTGGTAACACTCTTTCCCAGCCCTCAAACTGGAAGGAGCCTCTCTCCCTGTCCTTGGATAGAAGTATCTCTATTCCTGAATATTTCCCCTGTGCTCTACAAAAGGATTTAAGGGGAGGAGTAGTTTGAACTTAAGGCTGGTCTTTAAGGCATTAGCCCGAAGAGACAAGTCTAACCAGCTCTGAAGGTCAGAACCTTTTCTTCCTCTTGCTGTCTTCTACTAATGACTTTGAACTTAAGAAAGCTAGCATAAATTAGCATAGACAGGAATAAAAGAAACCATCCACAAGCCTGAGAGGCCTGGCCTCAGCTCAAAAGCTGAGAGAGACTCAAACCCGATCTGGGGGAAAGTATAGGCCAATCCTTATTTCTCTTGACCCCGATACCCTCCCAATCCAAACTTGTTACTAAATTCATCTTGAGTTAAAAAAACCACAGTCAGATAAGAGGAGAACTATCATTTCAGGGGAACATAGAGGGAGCAGAACCTAAGGACAGTCATTTAACCATAAATGGTCCTTATTGCACCCCTGCAGGGCTGGGTCTGGGGAAAGGCTTGTCCCTCAGGAGGGTCCGTGCTTATCTGCCCTGGAGTATCTTCAGCATCAATCAATAGAGAAGACATCCCCTCAGGCTATCATAGTTGGCCTATTTCTTGGGAACCCCATTTTTCAAAAGACAGACTCTCAGCAGAGGGTACCTCTCTCCTTTTACCTCACCAGCATCCATATTTCCTCTATCCCTTCAACTCCTCCATTCCCTGTTATAAACCCTTCCTTATCCCCTGAACCTTGTCAATTCTCCACAATTCCTTTACTATTACAAATGAACCTGAATTCAGGAAGAGCTAAGTCTAAATCCTGCCTCAGATTCTTAGTTACTGGCTATATAATCCTGAACAAATAACCTAACTTTTTTCCCATATAGACAAAATAACTTAATAGTCAAGATGAATATGAATAAGGCATCTGCAAGGAATTGTCCAGAATGGTTTTTATGAAACTGAACAAGAACAGAGAAACACATGTATAAAATGTCAAAATAATGAGTAAAAAGAGAAAAAAGAAAAAAAGAACAATTATACATCCCTGCCATAGAAAGAAGGTCCTAGAACAGTTGTGTGAGTTGCATATTTCCTCATCTGTAAAATGGGGGTAATAATAGCACCAATAACAACCTTCCTTGTTATGAGGATTAAATGAGATAATAGTTTTAAAGTGCTTTGAAAACTGAAAGTGCTATATAAGTACTATCTATTTTTATTAACGAAGATGACATCACAGTTGGCAAATCTATCAAATTTGTGGATGACAGAATCACAGTATAAGAAAGATGCTAGTATTGTGACTCTGGACCAAATCAGAACATATCACATCACATGGGCAATTAAGGAAAGCTGCTTTGGTAATCTGAAAAGATAATATGTAGAAGAATAGATAGATGGATGGATAGATAGATACATAGACAGACACATAGATAGATGATAAATAACTAGATAAATATGAATGTGTGGATATATATAAATATAGATGTTATTCCTCTATAATGATGGGGAACTGTTGGGGGAAGTGGAAGTTGAGACCTCTACAGTGCATGGGGCAGGAACTGCAGTTGAGAACTGATGAAGGACTTCTGGGAAATTTTCCTGAAGAGGAGGTCTTAAGGGTGGAGATGCAGAAGGATGTAAAAGGAAAAGCTTTTTCTTGGGGCCATTCAAGACACCTTTGGGGATTTCTAACACTGACAGAAATCTTAACATTGCAGGTTCCTATTTAAAACATTGCTGGTTCCTGTCAAGTGTTTAAAAAAAAAAGAAAAGAAAAGAGAGGGGAAGTTTGGGGCTTTCAGTATGGAGAGAGAGAAAGGGTGGAGAGCCCTCCTTCCACAAAATGGGGTTCAGGGGAGACAGCATATATAACGGGTTAACTCAGAGAGAAGAGAGGGGGTTTAAAGATTTTCCCCCTTCTGCCTTCTCTCCTTAGCTAAAGCTGATCTCCCCAATTTGCTCTTGTCCCTCTTGTCCCCCTTCCACTTCTCGAGACCAAAAAGGTCTCCCCTTGATCAGATTGGGGAACACAAGCTTAGATTAGCAAATAGACAGATTAGGATAAGATTTATTATTTTGGGAGGGGAGAGGTTAGATGGGAACAATAAGTAGCATAGATAGATTAGAATAGACATGGAACATAATTAACTTGTGTGGCCAGGGTGGCACCACACAAACAACAGAAAATGGAGGATTTGTGATTGAGGCTGGCACTAGAGAAAAAGTGCCAGACTGAAGAGTATATGAAATTGATCACCTCGATGGGGGAGGGGACCCAGGAGTGAATTTCCTGAGGAGAGAAGACTCTGGTGAGGAGGGCAGTGAGGGTCTCTTGGTCTTGAGACGTTGAAGAGAGAAGGTAGATAGATTTTCTCCTGAGGGTTACCCATTTTTCCTGCTGGTGACTGGAAATCTTTCCCCACAACACTTTCCAATTGAAGGGACTTTCTGAGGAGAAACCTGAGCAGACTTTACCTCAGCTCCTGTTACCCATGGGTGAGTCAACCTGACTTTCTCTCAGGGGGCTCAGGCTGCCAAGGCCCGAGTTCCCCCCAAATTCAAGGAGGGAGGGAAAAGGGTTTAGATAGAGACAGGAACCCCCTTCTCCCACTTTCCTTTTCCCATTCTTCCCTGCCCGTTATTCCTTTGTATTACCTGATTGAGTTAACATTAAAGTTATCTGTTCCCCAAGCTGAGTGTGAGTGAACAGATCAAGGAGAGACCTTTTTGGTCTCGAGTAGTGGAGGGGGGACAAGAGGGACAATAGCAAATTGGGGAGAGCATCTTTAGCTAAGGAGGGAAGGTAGAAGGGGGACAATCTTCAACCCCCCTCTCCTCTCTCTGAGCCAACCCATTACAGCTGCTGTCTCCCCTGAACCCTACTTTGTGGAAGGGGGATTCTCCTCCCTTTCCCCATCTCCATACCTCAGGGTCCAAGCCTCCCCTCTGGGGTATATCTCTTCCCTCTCGTTATCTTTTCTTAAGACACAAGAAACCTAATTTCTTCAAAGACTTTCATTCTATGAACTATTGAAATACTGGACTCAAATTGGTGAGCAGTGTTCTCTTCCCTTTTTCTGCCTCTCCCCTGCTTATAAGAAAATCTAATACTTCAGTAATTAGTTTTATTTAGAAAGAGATTTAGGGTGACACACAACCCCTCTAACCTCTACCCTTCAACCCAATTAACAATTAATCAAATAAGCAGTCAGATAGCAGATTCAATCTCATTTACATAGAAAATAAGCCTTTTGCAGACTCCATCTTGTTGCCAGTTTTCAAGTAGTCAGGAGGGGGAGGCTTGTGAGTGCCCCAAAGCAACACATATCCGGATTGAGATTGCACATTCCTGTCCTTGTAGAGAAGACTTCCCCACTGCCCTTGAGGACCAGCATGGCCACCAAGGGGCAAGCCTTCTCAGAGGGGAGATCTCCATTTTGTCTACCTCAAGTAGACAGGGAGTCTTCAGGGACTCCACAAGGGAGTAGTGAGGGAAGCCATTTTTATCAACCCTTTCCTCACTGCCTTCAACCCTTATCTCTCTATCTAAGGAGTGAGAGTTCCCCAAAATTACACCTCTTAAAATATTGGAGAGATATACTGTGAACGGGGAATTAAATTTATTCTAATTATGTGGTACCCTTGAAAAAAAATGAAAGTCAAGTTGACTAATTGGTTTGGGGAGAAAGAATTAACTGTGTTTTAGATATGACGAAGAATACATACCTAAGGGACATTCAATTTGAGATGTCCAATAGGTAGTTGGTGATGAAGGATTGGCATTCAGGAGGAAGATTAAGAATCATCTGCTTAAAGATAATTAAACCCTTGGGTGCTGATGAGTTCATCAATTAGGGAATATAGAGAAAAGAAAAGATAGCTTAGAACAAAGCATCACAATACTGGGGGAAAAAAAAGTTTTAATAGACATTGTAGTGATCCAAACTCTATTAACTAAAGGAAAATCATCTTCTCTAATTTAAATAGCTAAAATCAGTAAAATTAAATAGGGTTTACCAGCCAATGCCATCCACTACAGTTTTGTTATGTATCCTGAGCAATCTTTTTTTTATTGTAGAACCTCATCAAAGAGGAAATAAAGAAATAAGAAGTCTTAATCTTTCACAAATTAGCATTTTTTTAAGTTTGGGGGGAGTTGGGGCTTCAACCTGTGTTTTTATCAATACAGTTAAATTGCCAAGTTGAAAACATCCTTCAAAGATACAAAAAGAAAGGCAATTCATCTGTAACCTTTAGTCTTAGAGAACTGCCTAAGGCACTCAGAAGTTAAATAACTTTCTTGTGGTCCAACAACCAGTATGTGTCAGCAGCAGACTTTGAACTCAGTTCTTCCTGACTTCAAGGGCAATCTTATATGCAATAAGACAAGGCTCACCCTGGAGACTTAAATCTTGGCTCATGTTTCACATTCAATATTTTTCTCTTTCCAGTCTGATATCTTTAGGGAATCTGGAGAGGAGGAACCAGGAATGAGGGAAAGGAAATCCATTAATTATAAATATTTATTAGCAAATGTAGTCAAGAATCATGATAGACATTTCACATATGACTATTTTAAAGACCAGAAATAGCTTGGCTGCTACTCAAAGCTCTTTCACAGACTCAGAGACTTAGAACTACTGAACCCTATACACCCTCAGAGGGGAAATGTATTCTCTGAATTACATGATGTAGAACAGAATAGAATAGACTTCTGAAATCATCTAGTCTTACCCCCTCATTTTACAGAGGAGGATATTGAGAATCAGAGAAGTTGTCATTTGCCCAGAGCCTAACAGGCAATAAAAACACCAGGATTTGAAACTAAGTCTTCTAACTTCAAATCTAGAATTTCTGTACAATCAGATTAATCTGCATGCATCAATGCTTTAAAAAGAAAAAAAAAACAGCTTCAATTGCAAAAATAGGGAACGATGATTACTGTCAGCTTGTTCTTTAAATATAGAAAAGAATATTAATCCCACAAGTGTATAATTACTTTTATCAACTGGAAAATGTTGACTAACATATCTCATGGACTTCTGGGTAAGCATGGTGGCAGATTAGACTTGGCTTGCTTCCCCTCCTCAGACCCAATGATACAGATGACCCCAAAAGACCTCAAAAAAAATCCTCATAAGAACACAGGGACTCTACAGTAGGGCACAGCACTGAAGTAACATGGGATTCAGACATTTCCACACTATAAAGGAATAAAAAAGCTCCCACCCAAACTTGAGCTGACCTACCCTCCCCCACCACACCTATGGAACCAGAGTTAAAGTCAGCACGAGCCAGAACCAAGTGAGGGAGGGGCACACCAGGAGTGAGCAATGGGCAGCCCCAGGTCTTGGGAGCTGACTAAGACCACCAAGGACTTACCCCTGAGAGCAGTAACAACCGAAACCCCGGCAGGTGGGCAAAGGGAGCTCAGAACTCGGGAGCTCAGAACTCGGGCGCTCAGAACCAGTGCAGCATAATCAATGAGTGTGCGAAAGGCACCCCTGAAGTGAGCAAGGGGCACCTACAGGTCTTGGGAGTTGACTAAGATCACCAAGGACTTACCCCCTGAGATCAGTAACACCCGAAATGCCAGCAGGCAGGGGAGGGAAGACCTTGGGCTCCCCTGAAGATAGCCCAGTTGTGGAGAATCGAGAGCATGCCCAAGGCAAAAAGCCTTGATCATTAGATCAATACACAGAGAGTCAGCCCTCCTCACTCAGATTTCTGACTGGAAAGGGAAGGAAAAACCATAGAGATGGAAAACAGTGCCCAGGAACAACTTCCCAACACCAAGAAAAGCTAGAAGAAGGGGTTGACTTTGGATAGTTTTTACAGGGGAAAAATACAGACTACAGAGGAAATAGAAGAAGAGGAAACCCAAATAAATGTTCCAAAACCTTCCAAAAGAAATGGAAATTGTCCACAAGCTCTTGAAGAATTTAAATTGGAGGTTCTCAAAAAGATGGAAGCCTTCTGGCAGGAAAAATGGGAAATAATGCAAAGAGAATACAACAATCTGAGGGACAAGAACTCCCAGTTGGAGAAACATCTGGAAGCCTCAAAAAGCAGGATAGACCAAATTGAAAAGGAAAACCAGTCTTTAAAGACCAGAATTAGGCAACTGGATGACAATGATCTTGCAAAACAGCAAGAATTAATAAAGTAAAGTCAAAAGACTAAGAAATTAGAAGAAAACATAAAATATCTCACTGACAAGGTGACAGATCAGGAAAACAGAGGAAGGAGAGACAATCTGAAAATCATTGGCCTACCAGAAAAGCCAGAAATAAACAGGAATCTTGACATCATAATACAAGATATCATCCAAGAAAACTGCCCTGAGGTTCTAGAACAAGGGGGGGAAATAGAAATTGAAAGAACACCCTCTATACTAAATTCCCAAAAGACAACTGCCAGGAATGTAATTGCCAAATTCAAGAGCTTCCAAGTTAAGGAGAAAATCCTACAAGAAGCCAAAAAGAAACAATTCAGATATAAAGGAGCACCAATCAGGATCACGCAAGACCTGGCAGCTTCCACACTGAATGACCACAAGGCCTGGAACATGATATTCAGAAAGGCAAGAGAACTGGGTCTTCAACCAAGAATCACCTATCCATCAAAACTGACTATATACTTCTAGGGGAAAGTATGGGCATTCAACAAAATAGAAGATTTCCAAGTATTTGTAAAGAAAAGACCAGAACTCAGTGGAAAGTTTGATATCCAAACACAAAGAGCAAGAGAAACATGAAAAGGTAAATATGAAAGAAAGAGAAAAGGAGAAAAATGTTTTTTTTTCTTTTATTCAAACTCTCTTCTATAAGGACTACATTTAGATCAAATTATATATATTTATATGTGGGGAAAATGTTATGTGTAACTCTCAAAAAGTGTATGCATTATTAGAGTAATTAAAAGAATCACTCATAGGGAAAGACTGGGGCATTAAGTATGGATAAAGGGAGGGGGGAAGAAAAAGGGATGGGGGAATCAATGATGATACCAAGATATACTTGAAGAAATAGAAATAAAGTAAATAGAAGAATCTTTGTCACACAAAGAAACACATGGGAAAGGGAGGGGAAGAATTCTCTCATAAGAATGAGAGGAAGAGAGTGCTAATTGGTATTACTTAAACCTTACTCTCAGTGAAATCAACCCTGAGAGGGAAGAGCATCTAGATCCATTGGGATCTTGAATTCTATCTTATCCAACAGGATAAGGGAGAAGGGGAAATTAAGGGGGGTAGAGGGGAGGGAGTACAAAAAGGGAGGGAAGGAGAGGGGGGAGGGAAATTTACAGACCCTAAAAAAAAACATATCTCACAATTGCCAAAATTGAAAAAGGGCATATTTGAGGGTATTAGGCATAACAATTCTATGGTGTAATTTACATACATATTCTTCCTAGCCAGCTTTCTTTGAGCCATGACCCAGCTTTGGTTAGGACATTGACCTTTAAGTCCATGACAATTAGTCTAACCCTAATAAAAATTAGAGGCATATTAAGTTAGCATGAGCAGAGAGCAGGGAACTGGTGGAAGGAGTATTTTAGTTATTCAGTTCACTTCTTTTTGAAGCTCAGGCTTATTAAATGTAATTCAAACATTAGGGAAGTGGCATAGCCTAGTAACTGGACCCATTGTTAGAATGACAGCCTGTGAGTTTCTCCTCTTGGGAGATCTTCAAGAAGATACTAGAGGATCCTTTAAAATAAGCACTACTTTCATAACTCCACTCTGCATTTGATGCTCTGCCTGATTTCAACTCTACAGAACAAAATGCACCTCTCAGATGAAGTTTATTGCCTCTAAGCTTGCTAATTAAGACTTAAACATTGATCAACAACATCTCCCCTCAGCCTTTGATTGGAGGGCTAGAGGGTAGAAGACCAAACTCCTCCTAGTGCCTTTCTTTATAGAGGGCAACACTTGGACTCAGATCACTCTACCATACATTGGCTGATCTGCTTGTTTTCAACTCCAAAGAACAAGATGCCCTGCTAGGGCTAGGTACCCCCTGCTCTCCCCATTTCAGCCTTCTTTTTGGCATTGTATACCCCACCCCCATGAGATCATAAACTCTTTGACAACAGAGACTATCTTTCTTTTTATTAATTATATCCCTAGTTAGTGCTTAGCACAGATCCAGGAACATTGTGGGTACTTAATAAATGTTTATTGGATTGGATTAGATCATTGGATTAGAGAAGAGGGCTGCCAAGGTCTTTTCCAACTAAAATTCTCTGATCCTATAAATTCATCTACTGTGTGGGTTAACCTTGGACAAATTGCTTAATGTCTCACAGCCTAGATTTCCTGTAAAATGGGGGTGATAATAACAAAAGGTTGTTGTGAGGATCAAAGTAGATAATGAATATAAAGCCCTATATAAATATTATCTATTATTAGTATAAAATTAAAATGTATGATATATCATACTATTCTTGAAAAATAAATCATGATGTTCTTGAAAAAAATTAGATCTCTCCCAAAGGCCTGCAATATAGGGAGGAAGGTATTGACTATCAAAGAAACCTTTTTTATTTTAAAAAAAAATGCCTACATTTTTACAACTGGAGGTATAAAGTCACTTGGAGAATAAAAGAGAAATAATCATCATTTTTCTTCCCTCACCATAGGGATTTGGGTGATGGCTGGTAGAAGAAGGAAGGAAAGTGTCACACCAATTAGGCTTCTAAAAGCTTTCAGCACACCTTGCTTCTTGTTCAGTCATGCCATAAAGAAATGTTCAAAATGCTTCATGGGAGCTTTTTTCTTCTCTTTAAGTGTTTTCTCAGAAAAGTTCAGAATTGGAGTGGATTATCCTCAACCAGTTCCAATCAGTAGCCATTTGAAAGAAGTCCCATCTTTCTCCCATGTGTAGATAGGTTTGAATGAATTATTAGAAAGAGGCCCCAGTTACATACCATGGGTGTGATGGACAAGCAGGAAGATGGATTGAGCACAAAGGAATCACATTACAAAGAGAACTTTGAGGAATTTCATCTGTCACCAGGACCATTCTGATAGGATTACTGAGAAGAGTTGGTCAAAGACATTACATTATCTTATGAATAATTGGAGGAGAGGGACCTGGGTCCAAATTCTGATTCTGCTTTCTAGCACCCACATAACCTTAGATAAATCACAATTTCTATGGACCTCAGCTTCTCTAACTGCAAAATGAAGTGTTGGACTAGATTATTTCTAAGATTCTTTCCAGATTTAAATCTATAATCCAATGATAAGAGAGAATCCCTTCCCTCAAGAACCTTAGGGAAACCACATACATGAAATAAATGAAGAATTTTGATCCAGATTCTGGATAAATCCCTAACAACTTTGGTACTTACTCATAAATGACTAAGGGATCAATCCTAAGAGATTCAAAAGAAGAAGAAAGTAGTTGTACCAACTAAAAAGCTTTTGTATAGAAAATAAAAATAGTATATAGATCATAATTTTATGCATCTAACATATTTGACAACCATTTTCTGACAAACATTGATTTTATTATAATTTTTATCTTTTTCATTACCCTTTCTTATTTGTACAACTGCTAATACTCAGTAGGTAAAACTGCTATCGTTAAATTATTGGGGGTAAACAAATTATTTTGTTAAAGCTTTTTAATTTCATTTAAAAGTTTTTTCAAATTCCTTTTTTCTTTTGTTATGCTTGGATTCTTCTAGATATAAAAGAACACTCACAGTTCTCCTGGGGGATTTATAGAAGGATATGAACAAAAGTATCGAGAGTGAGAAGTCAGAGATGAGTTGAAAGATTGGCCAGTGGAGGGAATATCCATATCAATGAGATCACAGATGGACTGCAATATCAAAAAAGTGTGCTTTCCAAAGGAAACAGATAAATGTCAAAGGGGACATGGCAAAATTAGGACACTAATACACTGCTGGTGGAGTTGTGAATTGGTCCAACCATTCTGGAGGGCAATTTGGAACTATGTGCAAAGGGCTTTAAAAGAATGCCTACCCTTTGACCCAGCCATACCACTGCTGGATTTGTACCCCAAAGAGATAATAAGGAAAAAGATGTTCAAAAATATTCATAGCTGCATTCTTGGTGGTGTCAAAAATTTGGAAAAAGAGGCAGGTGTCCATTGATTGGAGAATAGCTGAACACATTGTGGTATCTGATGGTAATGGAATACTACTGTGCTATAAGGAATGATGAAATGGAGGAATTCCATGTGAACCGGAACAACCTCTAGGAAGTGATGCAGAGTGAAAGGTACAGAACCAGGAGAAAATTATACACAGAGACTGATACACTGTGGCACAACTGAATGTAATGGACTTCTCTACTAGCAGCAAGGCAATGATACAGGACAATCCAGAGGAATTTATGAGAAAGAACACTGTCCACATCCAGAGAAAGAACTATGGAACCAGAAATACATTAGAAAAATAGATGATCAACCATGTAATACGATAAGAATGTGATTAGTGTTTTGATATTAAAGGATTAAAGGATATAAGAATAACCTGGAAATATGTTTTGAACAATGATACATGTATAACCCAGGGGAACTGCTTGTTGGCTTTGGGAAAGTGGAGGAGAAGGAAGGACGGGGGATTATAAATCATGTAACCATGGGAAAATATTCTAAATAAAAATTTTAAAAAATTTTAAAGTGTGCTTTCATTCATTTTGCTGTTCACTTTTTATTTCCCACATCTTCTTTTCTTTTATAATCCCCTACCTTCTAAAAGTGAAGAGAATAGCATTCATGGATTATTTGTATAGTTCAAATGAATAAATTAAGATATTAAAGTAGTTTGTAAATCAACTCATATAACAAAAAGTCAAATTAGACAAGTGCTTGTAATTTTTTGAAAATGTTTCCCTGTGTTATGAATATCAGCACATCTATTTGTTAAGCACTGTCTTTGTGCCAAGCACCATGCTAAGTGCCAGGGATACAAAGAATTTTTTAAAAAATCAGTCTCTGGCCTCAAGGTGTTTTGCATGGGGTAATAAAATATGGAGAGATGTGTAATGTGTATGCATGTTCTCTCCCAAGACAATGTAAATTCCTTGAAAAAAGGGATAATTTCATTTATATCCTTGTGTCCCCATCTGCTAGTAGTAGTCCCCATCTGCAGTCTGATACACGGCAGGTTCTTAATAAAAGCTTGTTGATTGATTGATTGATTGATTGAGGGGCAAGAAGGAATTTCCACATTAAAGAGATCACAGATTCATTAAACAGGTACTTAAATTTCTTGATATAATGTATCATGGTGGATTTTTTTTTTAATTTTAAAAAAGTTGTTTAGTTGTCTCAGTCATAGTTGACTTTTCATTATCCTAGTTGGGGTTTTCTTGTCAAAGATACTAAAGTGGCTTGCCATTTCTTTCTCCAATTCACTTTACAGATGAGGAAACTGAGGCAGACAAGGGGAAATGACTTGACCAAAATCACATAACTAGTAAGTGTCTGAGATTCAAACTCAGAACTTCCTGGTTTTAGGTCTGGCACTCTATCCACTGGACCACCTAGCTATCCTGATACCAAGATGCTCAATTTAAATAATTACAAACTCATTAACTGATGCAAAATAAACATGTACAGCCAGGAAAATACTATATGTAATGACTAGAAAGATGTAAACAGATTTTGATCTGAAGTGCAGTTGATCTCTTGGCTGGGCTACTATTGCTTTCTTGGAAAACATTCCTGTGCCATCAGTGAGTCCAGAAGTGTGTCTTCTCCAAAGACTAGGCCATCCATCTCCCAGCTTCCATCTTTGCTCCAATGACCTCCTCTGTCCCAGGAAACACCTCCCACTAACACCTCTTGCTTCTCTACATAAGGAAGATTTCCCATGGTTTTATAGGATACAATGTGACCGTATTGTAGTATATGACCAGAAAGCGGTCACACACATACACACTGGGGAATTGGAGAGAGGGGGTGAAAGAGCTGAAGGAATGGAGAAAGGGAAGAGATTAATCTTCCCCCTCTCTTCCCTTTAGGGAAGATAGCACAATTTGTCTTCCAGAGGGACAAAATATGTCCCCTCAGAGACTGGGTTTAGGAGGTGGAGGTTAAGGACTAGAGGAGAAGGTTTTAGAGAAGCAACCCACAGCCTCCCTTCTTGATATTAGCTGTTGTTGAGAGGCAGGGTAAAGTTCCTGCCTCTGGATCCTACCAATATCCCAACTTCCTCTTTTCCCCTTTGAGACCTGAGTTCAATCCTCAGCCCTAGTCTTGAGCTAGTTCTCCTCTTTGGTGTCAGAAAGCAAGCAGACCTGATCTAAATGGTAACACTTTATTTTTGAGGATATACAAGGCAGGCAAAGTGAGGGTGTTGGATGAGAAAAGTGGAAAACAGGAATCCCTATAGATTTTCAACTGACTTTCCCCACCCCTGCAAAATCCTAAGGGGTTCAGGCTATCAGCCTGACCCTCTTTTCAGTCAGTTGCTGGTTGTCCTTCCTCCTAAACTAATCTGGCTATAAGATGAAGTTCAGGACAATTTGGGGGAAGAGAGATCTTCTCAGTAGATGACTTCCTATAAAGCCCCAGTCTAATTTTGTCTTCATCTTGAACCAGAGAGATTTAGGGGTTCACTGCAAGGTAATCAATGTCCAGAGGGATCCTGCACCTCAGAGGTCCTCCTCTCAGACCATCTACTCCAGCAGAAGAAGTAAGCTGGCAGTTTTGAATCCTCTCAGCTCCTCTATTCCTTCCTGGAATCTTGAGTCTCCCTTGCCCTTCTCCCACTTGAGTTGTTCCTTTGCATTGCTGGATCTGGTTTTTCTCTCCTTTTGTAACTTCTCTCTTACAATATGCAAGGACCTTGAATAGTGTAATTATGTCTCTTCTTTGATAGACTTCTCTCTAACCACTTATACTCTGCTTATATTCAGTTAGCCTACTACCTTTCTTTCTGTACTCCCCCAATTCTGGCAATTCTAAACTCCCAGTTGTCATTATATGAACCATGGTCCCATCAGCAAATGCCTACTCCTATTTTCATTGAAGTAACCCCACGCCACATAATGTTTTGCTCTGAATCTTTCCTTCCCTTCTATTTTGGCCTTTGGGATACCTGATTCTTGATTTACAAATTCCTTTTCCTCATAAAATTGTTTCTTTCTCCCTCCTTCTATAATCTAGCACTCATTAAAACCTTGATCCCGCCACAATGTGGTTTCCAACATGAAATTTCAACTTAAATTGCTATTTCCAAAGTTGACAATGATCTCTTAATGATCAAATTTAATAGTCTTTTCTCAATCTTCATTCCTCCTGATTTACCTTCAGCATTTGACACCACTGATCACTCATTTCTTTGGGATATTCTCTTCCATATTTGGAGAATTATTTTCACATACTGTATTAATTCTCACATCAGGGCCCTGACATAGAAAGGCCCAAATCAGTTCCTGCATATTATAGAAGATTTTCTGTGGACCTCAGACACCAACCAGTCTACAGATTTTAGCATTTTCTTTGTCCTTAGGAATATGTTTCTTTCAAAGATCCTGACTAACAGAAAGGTTTTACAATAATTCTTTTCTGGCATACATGACAAATCTTCACCTATCCACCTATTGGTGTGAGGAAGGATTTGATGGACTACCTCCTAATTAGCTATTTACCAAGTAGAGATATGCTGAACTGTTTATGGGAGGAGCTGAATAAAGAGCACCCAAAAAAGCATATAGATTTCCGGGTCAGGAGTTTTCAGGGTCTTTGGAGAATTCAAGGGAATCCTTTGGCCATAATCAGGATGTCAATTAATAAATTATTTTAAAATCAAGAAATATTGCTTCTTAAGAATTTGAATTGTTACAATAGGATTTAATCACACTTTTCTGTCCTTATTATCCTTCTTTCTAACTCTTCAGTGTCCTTGGCTAGATCTTCATCCATGTCATGCCTACTGACCATGGTCTCTGTCTTGAATCTTCTTTTCCTTTCTTTTTATTCTATCTTACTTGGCAATCTCAGTAGGCCTTAAGGGTTCAATTATCATCTTTATACAAATGGGTAAAAGACCTACAAAATAGAAGCATAGAGCTCAGATCTGATGAGGGAAGACAATTAGACTTTGCTCTGGATTAGATGCCTCTGAGAACACTGAAAGGTTGCAGATCTTGGAATAGAGCAATACTCCATAACCCAAGAAAGTAGCAAAAAACACCAGCCCGGACCTTTCCTCCAGAGTTATGGCAAAGCCAGTACTAACATCAAGTCCAAAGTCAGGAAATGGACTGGAAAAAAATGAAAAGACAAAGTAACTATTATGGTGTTGAGGAAGACCAAGACACACAAATCAAAAGAAGAAAATTATTCCAAAATATCTACAAGCAATGCCTCTAAGAAAAAGACATGTTGGGCACAAACTCAACTAGAATTCCTACACCCTGAAAATTTAGATGAAGCAAAAATGACTTTGTGAGGGAATGAGAAATACTAAGACAAAGTAAAAAGATTTAAATGAATAAAATAGAAAGTATCTCAGAGCAAAGACAATTAACACAGATAAGAAATAAAGAATAAAAAAATTAAGAATAACTGAACTCTCTGAACACCCTTATTTTTAAAAAGAACCAAGACATGGTACTTCAAGAAATCTTAAAATTATCCAGATTTCTTAGAACTAGAGGCCAAAGTGTAAATAAAAAGAATCCATTTGTTAGCTCCTAAAAGAAACTCATGAATGAAATTTTCCAGAAACATCATAACCAAACTAGTTTTCTTAGGTGAAAGAAAAATATTACAAGCCACCAAAAAGAATTTAAGTACTGTAAAAATAAATGGGGGACTGTAAAAACCAATATAGCAGTGGGTTTGATTATTGATTATAAACTGATTTCAGATACTCTGCTTGCTGCACTCACAAACTATCCTCAGTTTATATCAATGAAGTGAAGCTCATAAATGAACTTCTCTTCAGGGCCAGGCGCAAGGATGCTAAAGAGACTAAATATTTATTGAAATATGTAAGGATAAAAAATTATTTCTAACTCTAAGGGATTCTAACTCCACCCAAATAAAATTCCCTGGTTCTTCAAGGAACTGCTTCTCCAGTTTTTCACAGGCTAAACTAATTCTTCATGATCTGACTAACCCAAATTTTCCCTATTCCAAAATAAACTATACAATTAGCCTTATAATTCTTAACTTCATCCCCAAGTTATAAAAATAATAAAGGCTAGCAGATTGAGTCTCAACAAGAATCAAGTTAGGACTCTGAGCCTCAGCAGACTCAGAATCCAAACCAAAGACCAGGTCTTTCTTTGGTCTTCTCAGAGTTAAACAATCTATAAAGACAGTAATAGACAGTCAACAGTGTTTCTCAAGTTGGAAAAAGAAAACACTTAACTTCTTCATCTTTACCTCAGACAGTGAGAGAGAGAGAAAGAGAGAGAGGCAAAGATATTACCTACTCAAAGCCCTCAGAGCAAGAGTTTCTGTGTGCGACTCTGCCAACTGCCAGAGACCAACTGCCAGAGAAAAGCCGTTACAACTGTTAACATTTGAAATTAACACAGTCTCGGCTTTGCTTGAAACTCCAATTCCTTCTCAAGCCAGCTTCTCTACTTCTTATCTCTAAACTAATATGGCAAGATCCAATTTCTAATATCATCCGCATAGTACCAAGGAATCCCAGTTAGTATCATACATGATTTAGCAACCAGCAGTAGAAAGGAGAAAAGAATGTGGAATGCAATATTCCAGAATGCAAAGGATCTAGGTTTAAAGCCAAAAATAATTTTTTCAGCAAAATCCTACAGGGGAAAAAATTATCTTTAATGAAATAAAGGACTTCCTAGCATCCTGACCTAATGAACAGAACTACAAAGAAACATTGTAGTACAAATACAGAGTGAAAAGAAACATAAAAAGGTAAACATGAATGATCAATGGTAAAGGACTAAACAAGGATTAATTGATTATATCCAATTATAGGGAGATGATACGTGTCCCCTTTGATCCCCATCATCACCAAGATTCAAAAAGTAGTCCAATTATATAGGCCTGGAAATGGATGTGCTATGTCTTGATGATCTTAAGAAATGAATAAAACGAAATAAGAAGAGTGGGAAAGGGGAAACTATCTCATATAATCAGAGCACACAAGTAGATAATCTTAAAAGGAGGAGGAGGAACAAGCCAACACGTGAACATCACTCTCATCTGAGTTGGCAAAAAGAAGGAAAAATAAAGACAGAAAGAGAAGGCTGATTATTAAAATGCATTTCACTCAACGGGAAAACAGGAGACAAAGGAGAGGAGGGAGGAATAGAGAGACAATAGATTCAAGAGAGGGGAATGAGTCTAAGCAAAACAAACTCTAAGGATATACAAAAACATTTGTAACTCAATTTTTGAAGAAGCAAAGAATGGGAACCTGAGGGCAAGTCCATAAATTAGAGAATGGTTTAATAAGTTATGGTATATAAATGTGATGGTATAATATTGTGGTGACCTCTTACCAGTGTAATGATCAACCAGAATTCCAGAGAACTAATGATGAAACATGCTAGCCCCCTCATGATAGAGAGGTAATAGTGACTCAGAATTCATAATGATGCAAATAATTTGGGGCATAGGTGTTTGATAAGACTATAAGTGTTTCTCATGTTCTCAATTGTAATGGGAGGACATCGAGGTGAGAGAGTAAGAAGACAGACCTTGGATAACTAAAATGTATTAAATATTTTTTATAAAGAAAAAAATAGAATAGAGGTATAAAATGACCTTTTTAACATTATAAAAAGATCTATAGGAAATCAAAAGTAAGCATCATATACAATGGGGATACAATAGAAGCTTTCCCAACAAATTACCCCAAAAAAATCAAATATATAATCCCCCCAAGAGTTATCTGATATGGGTCTGGAAATGCTAGTGATAACAATCAGACAAAAGAATAAGAAATTAAAGACATAAAAGGGAAAATGAAGATTAAATGATCTCCATTTGCTGACCATATGATGATTTGCTTAGAAAATCACAGGGAATCAGCAAAAATATTTACTGAGACAAATGATAGCTTCAGCAGAGTTGCATGCTACATAATAAATTAAATTATTTCCATATAACGATAACAAAATACAAGAGGTAAAAATAAGAAAGGAAAATCATTCCAAATAACTATAAAAATCATAATATATCTGGGGATCAGTCTACTAAAACATATATAGTACTAATATAGATTTAATTACAAAGTGCTCCTTTAAGAAATAAAGAACAAATTAAATCACAGGAGAAATAATCTATTCCTATTCCTGGGCCATGAAAATATGATAAAAATGATAATACTAACAAATTCAAATTATCAAAGGGGTACATTACAGAATTTAGTAAAATAATAACAAAATCCATTTGGATAGGATAAAATATCTCGAATACCAAGGAAATAATTGAAAAAGTAGGAACAAAGCAAGAATCACAGTTCCAGATTTCAAACTACATTATAAAGCAGTAGTCATAAAAATGATCTGCTAATAGTTAAAAATGGGTGGATCTGTGGAACAAATTAAAAAAGGGAGAATTAGAAACAATGGGATTAAATAACTTATTGTTCAATAAACTGGGAAACAAACTGCATGGGAAAGAACACATTTTTTTTAATTGCTAAGAAAACTGGAAAGCAGACATTAAGGAATTAAGCTTAGACCAATGCCTTCCAGCATATCCCAGAACACAACCTAAATGGATATGTGACCTTAATATTAAAGATTACACTGTTAAAAACTTAGAAGAGAAGTAAATCATATACCTCTACACATTGGAAACATATTCTAAACATGTTTTCTTAAATATATTCTCTGACCCAAAGGACAGAGACAATTCCAAAACATATCATTTAAATTACATAAAACTGAAGCTTCTTACAAGCTTTTATTTTACTTTATAATATTTCATTTTATAATAAGGACATTATATAAATGTCCTCTGGATAAGAAGCAAAATGGGTCAAATTGGAAAAAATATCTTCATATCAAAGTTCTGTGATAAGGGTTTAATGTCCAAGATATATGAACAATTTGTGTGTGTATGTATCGGGGGAAAACCATTCCCCAATAGATAAGTTTTCAAAAGATATGAACAGTTTTCAAAAGAATAATTAAAAATGATTAACAACTATATGGAGAATAAATCTTCCAAGTCACTAATAATAGGAGAAATGGAAATGTAAAACAACCCTGGGGTTTTGCTTTACATTCTTCAAATGGGCAACCATGAGAATAGTCAATTTTGAAAGGGTTGAGGAAAGTCAGGCACACTACTGCATTGTGTTTGGAGCTGAGAATCAGTAAAAACCCTTTTGGAAAGCAATTTAGAATTATGCAAATAAAATATCTAAAATGCCCATACCTTTTGATCCAGAGATTCCACTTCCAGGTTTATATGCCAAGGATGTCATTGATAAGAAGTCCAAATTTACACCAAAATATTTATAATTTCATTTCATGTGATAGCAACAAATTGGAAAGAAAATAGATGCCCATCAATTTGGGAATGGCTAAACAAAATGTGATACATGAATGAAGTAGAATATTTCTGTACTGTAAGAAATTATGATACATACAGAGGAGATCTACATGACTGATGTGAAGTAAGTAGTGCCAAGAAAAACAATATGCATAATGAAAATAACAATGGAAATAGAAAGAATAATCACAAAAAATTAATAAAACTAAATACAAAGAACAAGAATAAATTTAAAGAAGAGATATAAAATACTATCATTGCATCCTTTTTTAACAATGATGAGAGTTTTTCAGACTTTTTTTATTATTAATTCATTATGCTGACTTTTTTTCTTATTGTCTTTGAAAATATTATTTGCTATTTGAGATGTTTCTCTGAGAGAGAGGGGGAGTGACACTGGGAAAAATTTTAATAATGTAAAGAATGGAATAAAGAAAAACTTATTTAAAAAATAATTCTATCAAAGTATAAATTCTCAAAAGATGATTCTCAAAGAAGAGATATGATGATATGTATCACTCCCTTCTTTGCAGAGAATGTAGAACACTGCATGCAATGGGGAACTTGGTCAATGTACTGGTCAGTCTTGCTGACTTTTTTTTTCATATTTTTTATATAGTGTTGAAAAGGATACCACTCTGAGCAAAAAGTGGGATGGGTTGTTTTGTTTTGTTTTGTTTTGTTTTGTTTTGTTTTGTTTTGTTTGGAAATACAAGTGAAGTAAAAAAAAAGATAAAAAAAATGAACTTAGAACAAAGATGCTCAAAATCTTCAAGTCTAGCATTCCCCAGCGTCTTTTTTTTTAACCCTTACCTTCCATCTAAGAATCAATACTGTATATCGGTTCCAAGACAGAAAAGTGGTAAGGGCTAGGCAATGGGTATTAAGTGATTTACGCAGGATGAACCCAGCACTTCCTATCCCTAGGCCTGGCTCTCAATCAAATAAGCCACCTAGCTGCACCCCCTTAAAGAGTCTTAATATACTGCTATTTGCATAGTCTATTTTGAAATGAAGAAATGATTTTAGAAATCCCTATGAATGTGCAGGTTCTTACTCATTTGAATGCCAGACATCATGCAGCATTCCCAGAATGTTATTGAATTCATGACAGTAAATGTCTTAGCATAAATGAGTTATTAAATTTAAAATGGCCAATTGGTTAAGTAATACAACATTTTAACTTGAATATGCTTTGCAATAAATTGGGGACTTAAATTGGGAAAAGCCATTTAAGGAGCAAAGAGGAAAGGTGAATAGATTCTGGAAATATAGCATTCTTTCATAAGAGTTTCAGTTTAGAAGGATTTCATGC
The DNA here is from genome assembly GCF_027887165.1 of Monodelphis domestica. NCBI lineage: Eukaryota > Metazoa > Chordata > Mammalia > Didelphimorphia > Didelphidae > Monodelphis > Monodelphis domestica. The sequence continues at coordinate 254,068,928 of NC_077229.1, forward strand.
AGATTAGTTGCCCAATACTTTTTCTATTTAACATTTTAATGATATTCATAGATACCCAGTAGTTTAGTAAAAAATCTCTTCCAAGAACTAGCTTTCTTTCCACCTAATGAATTTTCAGTTGTCATAACTTTAATCTACCAACCAAAAAATATTTATTGAATACTTATTATATGAATCACTGTTCTACACACTATGAAGGATAAAAGCAATTATAATATATGGTTTCAGGCTACACATGAAGCTCCTAGTCTAGCCGAAAACTTCAGTTATCAACACAAATAACTCTAGTTCATAAATCCAAGCTCTGTCACCACATAGACCTTGAGCAAATTGTTTAATCTTTCTGGATATGAGTTTCTGTATCTATAAAATGAGAAGATTAAACTAGATCATCTATCTTCAAAGTCCTTGCCATCTCTAGTCATCTATGAGTCTGAGTGTTTTGAGAAAGTCTCATTGATGTACTATAGAAATTCAGAAACAGGTCTTCTTATCACTCCTCAGCTTTTTGGCTAAGATCAAGGGCAAAAAAGGATGTAATGATTCTTAATCAGGGAACCAGAGACACCTTAATGGAAGAAATAACAGTTGAGCTGGACCTTGAACAACAAATAAAATTTCAACTGATGGAGATTAAAATGAAGACCCCTTCCCAATAGCAACAATGCTATAAACAAAAGTCTCAGAAGGAGGATGACATGGGGCATGTTTGTGGGTGGGTGAGGAATCTAGTAAGAAAGGAATAAAGACTCTGGTAAAGAGGGAGATAAAGCCAGGGAGGCAAATTACACTGAATTTATGGAGAGCTTTGTCTAGAAGGCCATGAAAAAGTCACATTTTGAGCATGGGAGTAACACAATAAGAACTATGCTGTAGGGGCACTACTTGGTGAAAGAAAACAGGATTAATGACAATAAGAAAGAATGGAGACAAGGAGAATATTTAGGCTGTTTAATAGTGCAGACATGAAGTAATAAGAACTAAGCCTGGGGTGGTGGTATTGGAATAGAAAGGAAGAGAATGGATTAGATAAACCTTATGAAGGAAGATTCCAAAAGACATGATGGATAAACTGGATATGAAGAACGAAAGAAAAGACTGAGTCAAAGACAATTACAAGACATCAAGCCCGGATGGCTCCCAGAAATAGGAATGTCTAGACAGAGAGATGTTTTGAGCAAAAGATTTTGAGTTTGGTTTTAGACACCATGAATTTAAAGTGATTTTTTTACACCTGGGTTTCAAAAACATAGCCATAGAATGATCCTTCTTAATAAAGGTTTGTTGGAGTGGCATTCTGAATAAATACCATATTATGAATGCATCTAAAACTGTTTCAGAAAGGCTTTCTCATGACAGGTATGAGAGCCCTGGACTCTTTTCAGATAGGGATTGTAAAAGTGCTACTGCAAGACACTAATCAATAATGGGGAAAACACCTTACACTCTCACTCCATCATTTCTTAGTTGTTTAACAAACCATGAGGGAAAAACATGTCATAAAAATCTCTCTTCAAGAGACCTTAATAGAGCAACATCTTCGCCAAGCCCTGGCATAAGGCCAGGATAGTTAAACTGATTGATGACTTCTATCTGGATGACTTCTTTTCAGATGCTCTTTCCCTTGTACCACATGGATGAGCTGAGTCATAAACACTGTTAACATTAGAAGCCAAACTCTCAAGAAGTCCTTTGAAGACCCTCTGAAGAACATTTACTAGTCCCAGATTTCATGAATTAATTAAGGATGGGCAAGGTGAAAAAAAGTTATTCAACTAACATAATACTTGTACTGCCAGAAATATAACCATTCATGTGTCCTTAGATGGAATGGAAAATATTCTTTATTCTCATAAAAGAGAAACAATATTAGGTATACACTTTTCCACCTCCTTAAATAGCCAGAAAGACATAGCTACCCTGTCATCTGACTGTGTGACCCCAATTTCTTTGCTAACCATATTAGTTCTTAGTCTGAGTTATAATACCGACTGCTTTTCTATCAAGAGACATATGAGACAGTAAAGTAGAAATGTCCAATCCAGTTGTCAAATGGAAATGAGAGACTGGAGTTAGTTTATGATTGGATATATTTATTGAGGAAACATTTTATCAAGAACAAGTATCCATAAATGTGAACATTTCATTCTACATAATTAATACCCCCCACAAGAACTCAAGAACTAGAAAACTAGAAAATGGATGTATTGTGTCCTACACTAGCCTGTACCGAATATTATTTCTCTTCTATGAGAATAAAGAGTATTTTCCATTCCATCTAAGTACACATGGATGGTTATATTTCTGGCAGTACAAGTATTTTGTTAGTTGAATAACTTTTTTTCACCTTGCCCATTCTTAATTAATTCATGAAATCTGGGACTAGTAAATGTTCTTCAGAGGATCTTCAAAGGACTTCTTGAGAGCTTGGCTTCTAATGTTAACAGTGTTTATGACAACTCATCCATGTGGTACAAGGGAAAGAGGATCCAAATATGGCACTGGAGATACAAGGTTTGCATCCCAACTTTGCTATTGTATGATGTAATAGCAAAAGCCCTGGTTCTCAATGGTGACTACCTTGAGCAATTCACTTAACCATTTTCACATCTGCAAAATGAGGCAGGTGTTTGACTAGATAATTTTTTAAATATATTCCATCTCTAAATCAATTATCTTATATTCCCAAATCACTTAACATCACTGGGCCTCATATTTCCTGACCTATAAAATGATAAGGCTATACTAAATATATTCTAAAGCCCCTTCCAGTTCTAAGTCTATGACTGATCTTCTTGTGAGCCCTAGATAGAAAGAATCTAATTTAACTCAGACCACTGCCTGAGACCTCTTATTACATCTGTCATTATTTTAAAGTAATAGGTCTATGCTGGTCCAGAGACTTTAGCTAACAAAGAACACAGAGTCTATGTGACCTATTTATATAACTTCAAAACTTTGAATTAAGCGCCTTGCCTCCCTTTTTATCACATGCAACATGAGGGTGCAGTTTGGGCACTCAGTCTCTAAAAGGTTAGTCATCACTGTAATAGGTGGTATGGGATAGTGGAAAGCAGCCTGAATTTTAAATCAGACAATATGGATTTGAGGCCTAGCTCTGATATTTATTTATCTTGACAAGTTGCATAAGCTTGGTGAACCTCTGTTTTTACATACGAAAATTGAAGAGATTTGATTAGATAATCTTTAAGGTCTCTTATAATTCTAAATCTTATGATTCTCTAAAGTCCCTGAGAATGAGAACTGTAACAATTTTAAATTTGAACCTGTACTGACTAGCACAGTATCTTGCACATAGTAGGAAATTAATAAATACTTGCTTAATTAAATGGCTAAGCTTTATTAAATGTCTGAAATACAAATATCATAGAACTGCCTCTTTGCTAATGTCTCAATATTAAACACACATTTATATAATTCAGGGCTAGACTAACCCATGCTAAATGAACAGAGAATCTCATCTAGTTAATTGGATTGTATCCAAGTAGCAGGTGTGAATATTTTCAATCCCCCCCTGCTTGATCTAACTTGTGATGCTTTCAGCATACGAAGTGTTTCATACTTTTAAAAGGAATCTGTCTATAATGAGTTGAACATTCACAGTGTTTTCAAAAATAGTCAAAGGGGTGATTGGGAAAAATTTGGACATGAGCAATTCATATTCCCTTTTATTTCTGATGGTAGGTATAAAGCACAGATAAATAGATGATAGATAGATAATAGACAATAAAGATTCCTTGAGATCATATATCAAATATATATGCATATATATGCAGTGCTGCTTCTTTTCTCAGACATTTACATGGGCATATTTAAATATAAACCTTTCATCCTACCTTTAATAGTCTCAAAATAAAAATAAATTAATTTATAAGGCTTAATACAGATAAATATAAGGCCTCATAAAAAGTTTCCAGGTACTCTGTAAGCCAAAATTAACTAAAAAGTATAGTTCTTGAGCTTCTATTAATGTATTTACTTTTAAAGAACACATAATTTTTTTAACAAAAGCATTTTTTTATATCATAGTAAGAAAAATAGCAAGAGCACATTACTTTCATCAACCTAGACTATAGCTACCCACAAATATTCATAGGATTAGTGAGAAGATTAATTATAGCTAAAGAACTTGTGTGAAGGAGCAAATACATAGAGAAGACATGGAGATGCTTATGCCATTAGCTTCTGGGTTTCCTTTCTTCAGTATGACTTCTGACCTATCTGTGAGAGTAGTCACTAGAGAGTATCTCCTTGAAAAGGTCAAACAAGCATCTTTTTTAATCATAGCCAAGAAGATAAGCTACAACTTAAAGTTAAAGGCCAAAACCGGACAGAAATTAAAGATTAAGTGTGACTTTTAGACTTACTGATCCCTCTGACTTGGGGCTAGACAGTCTTTGTAATACCTGCTTAATTTCTGACTACCAAAAGGCCTCTGTACATTTTATTCAGCCAAGCGTTTGGATCCTGCATTGTCTTTGTCCAGATCCCTCCATAAATCCTCCATACAGGATTAAGTCACCCACTATAAGGCAGACCTTCTTTAAGATCCTGAGTTCTTAAACTTTTTGCATTCTGGACCCCTTTCTCAGACTGGTGAAGTGTATAAAGCCCTTCTCCAAATAGTATTTTAAATGAACAAAACAGAATGCATAGGATTACAAAGGAAACCAATTATATTGAAATATAATTATCAGAATGTTTTAAAATAAGATCACAAACCCTAGGTTTAAGAATCCTCTGCTCTAGATCTTTTTCCCATTTTTTAAGAAGTGGGGTCATACTTGAACTGTCCTACCCCTCATTATCTTTCACTCTTCCTACATGACTGACTTTTATCCTTTTCTGGTTGTTTTTTTCCTTGAGGTCTTTAGTCATCTGAACCCAAGTCTCAAAGGTTGTTTGAGACTTTTTAAGAAAAAACTATCATAACTTGAATGAAGACCAAGTCCAGGAGTAGAGAATGATTAGGACATTGCTCCCACTATAGTCTTCCTAACTCTAGATGCATCTCTATGCTATACTGTCTTTCAGGAAAGCAAGGGTATAGTATAAAGATGGCATGTAGGGAGGAAATAAGTGGAAGCTAAAAGTTGTGTCAATGCAATGTAGATCCCAATGTTTTGTTATTAATTCCTAAATAATGTAGTCAGATGACTGCAATAAGGTTCTTGCTAAGATAGCCAAACCCAACCTTATATAAAGTTAAAAAATGGTCACAATCCAAATGGCCTTCTGAACTGTTTGACATAATTTTCTCTTTAACACTATCTGTGTGTTCACTCTGATAATCAGATGGGCTATTGTAACGACACTTCCTTCATGAGATCCTTCAAAAAGTGTCCCCAGAATAACTGGTGAAAGAAGGAAATTCTTTTCTCATCCTACCTGGGCCTGCACCATCTAGATAGTAGCTCTGGGGGTAGCTTAGCCATGAATGAAGATGCTTATGGATGGAATTATACTTCCTATCTACTCTCTGAAATCCAAAGGAAGAAAGGAGAAGAGAAGCCCAAGTAATGGTGTACAGATTGAAGCTTGATTGTACATTAATATAGTTGTTTCTCTTTGAGCCTTTAGCAGGAAGGACACTGGACTTAGAGTCAAAGGACTTGGGTTCAAATTTCAGCTCTATTACCTACAAAAGTAGACAGTGTTCAAGTTCCAGATTTTCCATTTATCTGTTGTGTGACTTTAGGTCCCTTCTCCTCCCTGAGCCTCAGTTTCCTCCAGCCCTATTGAGAATAATAACATTTACACTCCCTCCCTAATAGATGGGAAAATATATTGCAAAGACAAACCTTAAAGTGCAATATAAGTTCCAATTGTCATTTTAGAGTGCAGCAATGGTAAGCACATGGCTTTGTATTCTGCTCTTCCAGCATGCCAGCTTAATTGAAATTGTATTAGATCAACCCTCAGTCTAGACCTGAGATTTGTTATACTTCTGGAAGATGCCAAGAGGGCCTTCCAGAAAAGGTTCCAATCAAAGCCCACCTTGAGTGTGGCCTTCCTAGCCAAATCAACCTGATTGGGAATCATACAGATGACAATAAGCACCTGGCATTGCCCTTGGCTTTGGAGCTGGTGACAGTGTTGGTAAGAGTTCCCATAGTTGGATGGTCTCAATTCTCTTGGGACAATCTCAGAGGACATTGATAACCCAAGGCAGTTAGTTCCCAATGGCCAATGCACAGCAGCCTATGGAACTTTGGATTCCTTATTGGGCAAATAATGTGAAGGGGCTCATACAACATTATCCAATTGGTTTTGTGAAAGAGAATTCTTTACTCTATCCTGAGTTAACATTCACTAGATTTTGAAGACAGGATTAACTCTCCTTTGTCTACCTTTTGACTAAATCAATACAAACTTGAACTAGGTGGAGGAGCTTGCAGACCACTTAGTGAATTCACAACCTCAAAAACTCAATCAGTCAGGATGAATAATCAGCTCTCCAGAAGGTGAATTTTAGAAAATTCACACCCTTAGATGAGAACTTAACCTTCAGAAGATGAGAAAGTCAATACCACAGATACTGTCCCCCTGGGCAGTGCTAAACAATCTGGAAATTGTGTTTGGCCCCTGTGAAGAGGGAAAGGGACAAGGCGCCACCATAAAAGCCATGAAATCCTTCAGCTTGAAGCCATGAAATCCTTCAGCTTGAAGCAGATTGTCTTTGAGAAGATAGTCTGAAGAGAGAGTCTCCTGGAGATAGTCTTTGAGGAAGCTTCTCTGGAGACTGTGGCTTGGATTGTGGGCTTGGAGCTTGGCTTCAACTTGGACTCTGACTCCTGGACTACTTCATTGGGTGAGTGAAAGTCTGACTCCCTTCCTAGTTTCTTAAGAGACTAGCTTCCATCTTGGAGGAGGCCACATGATTACTCACTACCAGCCTTCCTGGTTGAGAGCTAATTAATCTCTGCCTTGGATTAAGATAGGACAGGTAACTTTCTATCTCCTTCACATTTCTCTACTTTATTGTTTCCTCTCTATTTTGTAAATAAATTTCTGACTCAAAATATAATAAATATTGGCAACCACATAATTTCATAAAATTATTGTCCAACCATTAATTTTCACCTTCACCTTCACCTTCTTGGCTTCTCTGAAATGGTGGCCAGCTCAAAAGAACTGAGAGCAGGATGAGTTGTCCAGTTTTAGGTCCCTGGAAGTGGCAATTTATACCATTTTACAGTAGCTGTGCCTAGCCTCAGGGGTAGCAACTACCCTTAGCACAACCTATAACATAATAAGTACTTAATAAATGTTTGTTAATTGATTTATTGATATTGTTCTTCCCACTCTATCTATTCCAATGAAGTCTTTGAACTCTTTTCCTAGGATGCTTCTAAAGAGAAAGCACAGATCCTTCTTCAGGACCTAGTCCTTTCAAATTCTCAGTTATGGAAAGAATAATAGAACTGGAGTCAAAAGTATCAGGTTCAAATCCTGTTCAATTTGGAGTCAATAGATTCAGTATCAAATCCTGGCTCTATCACTTTTTACCTATGTGGCTTTGGATATGTCAACTAATGTCTCTGGGGCCTCAATTTTCTATGAATGAAGGATTTCACTTATATGATCTTAAATACTCTTTCCATCTATAAATTTATGACCCTGGTCCCCACTAGAGTAAATGTCTTAAGGGCTTAAAATTGCCCATGCAACAAAATATAGAAATAACCCATAGTAGCCCATCAAGACACCAAAACAATCAAGAGAATTCTCATCCTTATCCATCAAGTGTCACTTTCTAAAGGATCATAGATCTAGAGCTCCTGGGTTCAGGTACTGGTTGCTAGCAAGAAGTGATGTACACAACTTCCTAGAGATGATTTCAAACCATGTCCTGACTTGCCAGAAGATAATAGACATTGAATGAATTGCTCAGATAAAGCAGAGCCAAGTTAAAGATGAAATGTCTACTTGGCAGGCAGGAAACCAAGTGTTTCATGTTTATAATTTTATGCTTCAACCTCTTGAAAAAGTTCAATAGGAGCTGGAGATTGCTGCTTCACATTTTAAATATTTGTCAGTGCATGTTTATGAGTCTTTTGTATTTTAAGTATTTCTTTTGTGTTAGAGGAAATAAATAGCTATCTTATACTTGATCTCCTTTCTGAACAGGCTTTACTCCTCTAACCTTCCTCATAATGGCCCCCAAACCTCTGTATCCTGGAAGATCACTTAAGCCTTGGAACTCACATCTCTCGGAAGTAACAACTGTCCGTGGGCCTCCTCCCTTTGAATGAAAGGTGAAAGACTCCTCCCAAAACTTTCATTTAAGGAGGGTACTGAGCTTTCTATCTCTTCATTTCCCAATTCCAGATGGCCGCATCCATCTGCAATTCTCCTTTCCATATTGAGTGCCACTTGTAGGCTGGGTCTGATTTGGATTGTCCTTAAAACTCCAGCTTCAGATCCAAATGAAATTAGACACTTGTAAATCATCTAACAGATAACAAAAGGTTTATTTAGGTATAATATGGAAAGGATACTGGGAAAGGATATGGCATTAGCTTACCTGGGCATGACTATCCTGCCTCTGTGTTGGTCATGCTGGTCTGTCAAACAGAAGTATGAGAAAAGAGCTGTTGATTCATTAGGCACTGGATTTTTTGTATTTATGCCACCACAAAACTAGATCAATGGTTTGAGCCTTAGTCATATGGACCAATTAAGCCTCAAAGATCATTCAATAGCACTTAAGAAAAAACTTGCAGGAGGATCTCAGAATATTGCTTATTCTATATTACCAGAGCTTAAAATGTGTCTCAGTGTAGCTTTTAGTTATCTGTGTTCAGAAAAAGAAACACAAAACATAAAAGACTGAGGTCCAGTCTTAAGCTCTTCAAGGACAGAAAATGTGTGTATAGTTGCTATTGCTGCCTAAAAAGGAGAATGATGAAAAACCCTCTCCAATCTTTCATGGGAGTCCGAGTAAGAACTGCAAGAGTCCCAATTTACTCATGGGGGGAAAAGAAAGATAATGCAAATTATCTCCCTTTTAAAAAGCTCACTGAGTAGGCAGCTCTTCCTTCTTAGTGGCCAAACCTCTGAGGGAGTAAGGAACCAATTAAGAGCCTCTTCACATAAGCCCTTCAACAAGAGATTAGAGTACATATTATCAAAAATGGTCAGACCATAGGGCCATTGGTATGGGACTGGTCTTATGCTTAGCTTCATGGAAAATGCCCTATCTATACATCCCAGATCCATATAGTATATAACCACAATGGGGACAAGTGCCAACTAACAGTTATGTTACCTACTCTTGATTTCCCATAAGATATCTGAGACTGATTGAGAAAAGGACCAGCCTCTTAGGAAGAGGAGGAGAGTTACTACTTTCCCCAATGTAGTGAGAACCTGTGCAGTATACCAATAAAAGAGGAAGTTCAGAAGCAAGCAGCATCAACATAGTCAGATCCCAAGAGCAGAGTAGGGTCTCAGTTCCGGCATTCAAACTATCCTGAAGAGAAATAACTAGCAGTAATCCCAGACCAAAGGGAAACCTAAAGATCTGTCACTCTGAACCAACAGAGCTTTCCAACTGGCTGCTAAAGACTTTGTCCAGCATCATTCTGATACTCAGCTCAAATCCAGGATATGAACTTGCAGAGCCCAGACCAAGGTGACAACAGATTTTGCCCCACATCAGACTAATTTGGGAGCTTTGAAAGCTTGCTACTAAGTTTGTTGCTAAAATCCTGAAACAACACAACACTTACTACTCCCATGAAAACAGGAACAGGAACAATCCAGACTTTTCCTCCAGAAACGTATAGAAGCCAGTCCTAACATCAAATCCAAAATCAGGAAGTAGACTGAAAAAATGAGCCAACAAAAAAGGAATCTCATCATAAACAGCTATCATGATAGCAGGGATACTAAAGATTCAAATCCAAAAGAGAATGACTATAAGCAAAACCTCTGAGAAAAACACAGTTTGGGTACAAAGTTTCCTGCAAGAGAAGTAAGTGATTTAAAGAGTTTAAAATATTCTTATTAGTGAAATGAGAGCACTTGTTGACAACTTAAATTAGTGGTACTGCTGGGAGAAAATAAAAAGGTGCCATAGCTTACAAACCTCTAATTCCACCCTGATTTCTCAGTGGTTTTCTTTTCTTTTTTTTCTTTCTTTCTTTCCTTCTTTTTCTCTTTCTTTCTCTTTCTTTCTCTCTCTTCCTCTCCCTCCTTCCCTTCCTTTCTTCCTCCCTTACTTCTTACCTTCCTTCCTTCCTTCCCTTCTTTCTTTTCTTAAGCACATACAATTATCCCAAATTCAGATACATACAATCCACATTGGATTATATACCACAATATACCAGTTATATAGATTACCTGCAGAAGCATCATTAATAGAAGATATTGCAAAATTCCATAGCCTACACCATTCCTATTGATTTAAGTTGTGAACAAGTGAGCATGCTAACTAGCAACATCAGCTCCAATCTTACCTTCTGTCAGAGCTGCGGCCTTTTGTTCTAAACATTGCTAATTCCTTCCCAGCAATTACATCCCATCTATACTCTTTATATCATTTCTGTTCAAAGTTGTTGGTTTATTGTCTTCCTCATTAGAATGTAAGTTAATGCTGGGAGAGGTAAATGGTGAGATCAAGGGATAGAAGCCTTTTGGTTGGCTCTTCCCTCTCTCCAGGCACCAGATGCCTAAGATTAAAGCAAACAAAAAACTAAGTCCTTTCTCACTCACACCTCAGTTTGGAAGTGGAACCAGCAGGTCTCACACCTCAGCAGTTTCTTTATCTTTCAAAGGAGTAATGTAAATAGAAGTTGAAAAGAGCCTGGATGTCTGCCTTAGGGCCAGTTGATTCTATAAGCAATAATAAAGCCAGGCTTGTACTTGATAAGCACATTAATCTAAGGGCAAACACTGTGGCAGGATAATATTGTAGTCAGAAGATGCAGAAAGGGCTGATGAAGTAATTGGCAGGCATGTTGAATTTTTCTCTGGTGAATTGAGTTTTGATGTGCAACTTTGGCAGCCAGCAGTCATATGATTGATGATCACTAGAATGTAGTATATGTCAAGGTCTGTAAAATGCTTTCTAATGAAAAAAATTTTAACCATTAACAGGAATGCTATAGTCAGATGAAAGAATAATCACTAAGAATCATAGGGCATTCATTCCCAAATTACTATTTACATCAATAAATTTCAAAGAACTATCTCTCAAATTGTTCTGTTCCTCCATGTTAAATATGTTTCTCAACTAGATTTAGATTAGATCTACATCAGACCTAAACATTTGAGCATTATAGTCAGTACAAAACAAAACCAAAAAACTTTATTTCTTTTATTTATTTATTTTATATATATATATTATTATTTATAAGTGATCCAACCATGATGGAAAGAAAAATGGAACTATCGCCAAAGGACTTTAAAACTGTGTGTATCTTTGATCCAGCAATGCCACTGCTAGGTCTGTATCCCAAAGAGATTTTTTTTTTAAAGGAAAAGGATCTATTTGTACAAAAATATTTGTAGCAGTTTTTTGTGGTCACAAAGATTTGGAAATTGAGGGGATGCCCATCAATTGGGAAATGGCTAAACAAGTTGTGGTATATGATTGTAGTGGAATACTACTGTGCCATAAGAAATAAAGAGCAAGATGATTTCAGAAAAACCTAGAAAGATCTACATGAACTGATGCAAAGTGAAATGAGCAGAGCCAGAAGAACAATGTGCATAGTAACAGCAATATTGTATGAGGAACGATTATGAATGATTTAGCTATTCTTAGCAATACCATGATCCAAGAAGATCCCCAAGGACTCATGATAAAAAACACCACCCACCTTCAGAGAAAAAAACAAACAAACTGATAGACTAAATATAGAGAGAAACAAACTATAACATTCTTTTCCTCATTTGTTTTTTGTTCAAGATCTCTTTCACGAGATACTAATATGGAAAAACATTTTACATTGTTGCACATGTAAAATATATTGTTTGCCATCTTAGGGAGGGTAGCAGGGAGGGAAGCAAGGAAGAGGAGAATTTGGCTGAAAAAAAATTTTAAATGAAGGTTTAAAAATTGTTTTTACATGTAATTGGGGGGAAACAAAATGTTATTTTTAAAACTTTCCTGTTTACCCTTATATAAAAATTAGTCTTTCTCTTCTCAACCAATTTTTAGTATCTATTTATTTAGTATTCACTGACTGTGTTCAGGGTTCTAGAGTTACAAAGTTCTAGAGGGGAATGAGATCAGAGCAATTAAGTGTCATCCTAACTCCAATCAATAAAGCTGTAATTGTGACCAAGACCAATGAGGAACTCGATCTGTTGAGATAGCCCTCAAAGACAACTTTGTTCTTTTTTGTTTTACTTTTAAAAACTAACCTTCTGTCATACTATCAATTCTAGGACAGAAGAGTAGTAAGGGCTAGGTAATCAGGGTCAAGTAACTTGCTCAGGTCCCACAGCTAGGAAGTGCCTGAGGTCACATTTGAACCCAGGTTCTCTCCACTTCAGGCCTGAGGCTCTATTCAGTGTCAAAGATAATTTTGATGTCTGTGCTACTCACACTAATGTCAGCAAAGGCAATTAGCTATTCTTTGTAGTTTCTTTGACAGGAAAAAAAAAAAACAAGATAAGCAGAAGCACCTGACAAAGAAGGAGAGAAAGGAGGCTCACTCTCCTGAATTCTTCTAGCACCATGCCCTTTGCTCAGGGCTTCAGACTTGCTACCAACATTAGTTCAATGGAATTATGGCTTATGATTATGAATTTTTTGTTGTTGTTGTCTCTCTCCTACTTACCACTTTATGCCTAAACAAAGTAGACAGTTATCAAGATTCCATAGGTCCTGGAAAGGGCTCCCTGGAAAAAAATATTTCCTGCACCCCAAAAAAAGTACTTCTTACCCCTTGAATTTTAGTTTATGAAGAGGTCATCTATTTACCTTATTTGGCAACCTGAAAACCCAGAGAGGACAATTTAACTTGATCAAGAGCGTACTCTGCTAGCTACAGACCAATATTCTTTTATCAGAACACCTTATTCCACAGCTAAAATGCAATCACCCCTGCTAAAGGATACATTGACTTAAACTATTATTGTTGTTTTTGTTGTCGTTGTTATTATTATTAACAATAATAGTGTAAATGATTGCTATAGGCTCTTTCTTGAGAACAAATGTTAATGGCAGAAAGGGCACTGGATACTTGAAGGAACTGGGATATCAGGTAGAAAGAAGAGGGTGGAAATTTAGGACACAGATTGTCATATCCTACCAAAATTATTGGGTTAGAAAACTGTCTCAACCAGCAACAGCAAATGGAATAAATTACTAGGGGAGTCTTCTTGCTCAAGCACTACTCCCATCCTTTGGGAAAGAGGTGATGAGGAGGGAGGCAATGAGAAGAGGAAAAGGGAAGAGATGCAACTATAGCTCTTACCACAGTCTTGCTTTTGTTCCCAACCTCCTTCACACAAATACTAAACTAGTTTCTTTTATCTAGGAGTGAGACAATCAACACTCCCTCCCCCCCCCCCAAAAAGCACAGGATTAAGGGAGGCATCAAGGGCTAACCAACACACATCACTGGAAATATCTAACCACTGATCTGCCTGATCTAACCACTTCTGAATACAAAGGCAAGAAAGATGTTTTTCTTTTTGAGACTCCAGAAAATCGTGGCTTCTTTCACAGCATAGTAGCACCTGCCTTCTATTAATTATCTCTGTTGAGTCTCACCACATTTCTGGATGGCAGTTAAGGTAGCCTATGCAGGCCTATTCCAGTTTTTCCCTCTTCTGTCAGAGAGACAGACTCAGTGACTAAGGCCTGGGAGCTTAATGTCAGAGTCACAAATCTAAGAAGTGGAAGGGACCTTAGCAGTCCCATGGTACAACACATACACAGAAGAAATTTCTGTCTTAAATACTCAAGTGGTTGTCTAGTGAATGGTTAAAGACGTTCAAAGAGGACAAATCTGCCACCTCAAAAGGAACTCAATCTACTGAGGGCCATCTCTCATGGTAAGGAAATTTTGTTTGCTTTGTTTTTTATCTAACATCAAGGTAATCTGACCTCTTTAATTTTCACCCACCACTCTTGGTTCTTCCCTCTGTGTTCAAAAAGAACAAATCTGATCTGCTCTGACCATGACAGACATTGCAATACATGAGGACAACAACCATGTTGTCCCCAAATCTCTCCAAGCTAAACATCCTCTAGACTTTGGACTGTCTTTAAGTCTGGACAAAGTAGGGGTGCCAGGTAGCAATATTTCACAGATGCTAGAATGTTTCCCTTGACTATATATATATATATGTGTGTGTGTGTGTGTGTGTGTGTGTGTGTGTGTGTGTGTTTATTTTATATATATATATATATATATATATATATATATATATAGGTCCTTGGATCATCAGAATTTAGATAATTAAAGATCCATCCTTTACCTCATTTAATATATAAGGAAACTGAAAGACTAGAAAAGTAATGTAACTTGCCCCAGAGTACACACAAATAAATAGCAGATCATAAATTCAAATCAAAATTTTCTAACTCTGAGCTTAGTGCTCTTGTCTTCTACCAGAGCTATTTTTGCTAGCTACAAAACATATTTGAAATTCTGTTATCAGAACACTTGATTCCACAGCTAAAATACAAAAATTCCTGGGAAAGGATGCATTGGCCTAGACTATATTTTAATAGTAATAATATTAAAGGAATAAATAGTAAATATTATTATTAATAATAATAGTTTAAACAATTGCTATTAGCTTTCCTGAGAATATCAGAAAGGACATTGGGTATTTTAAAAAGGTAGAATAGAGCAGAGAAAGAAGAAGGTGGAGATTTAAGAAATATACTGATATACTGTAAAGATTAAAAATTAGGGGAGATGGGGAGACTGAGGCAGGTAGAAATTAGTTTCTCTCTGCAAGGAGTATTATATTTTTTAGAGGTTTATTAAAGGTTAAAGATTAAGAATATACAAGTAAGAAACATGTGCCTAGGCCAGAGGCCTAGACAAAATAACCTCACATCATGGAAGAGACGCCTCTGCTCCAAAACGGAAGTCCAAAAAAGACCCTCAAAAGCCTTTTCCTCCGTTTAAATCCCTTCTCGATCTCGGCCCAGGTGAGATTACAAGGCATTCTGGGGAGCAAAGGCTCATGAGGATTGTAGTCCTGTATTCGAGTCTATTTTTCACATTTCCCCGTGTGATCATTTGCAAAAAAATTAATTTTTTTCCAAAGGATCATGAAAACAAAATCAACTTAAAAGATTACAATAGTGTGAGGATAAGAGAAAAAAGAATAAAACCAATAATTTCTGAACACATTGACAAAAAGCCGTTAGGGGGCAGTCCCCTTTGGCATAAAAGTATACATACAAATAAATGTTCAATCAACCACACCCAAAGTTCAATTTTGTGCAACTTGTGGTCTGGAGGCTTCTTCATGGTGGCTTCTCCAACAGTTCAGTTCTGGATTCAGAGAGGTAGCATCTTCTTTACCTAAAATTCTTCTCAAAAGGAATTTAAACTTTGCAATTTAAATAATGATTTTTTTTTACATTCCCCCGTGTTGTGGGTGATTGAAAGATTCAGAATCAGTTAGGGATGCATGGCTGAGGTATGAGGTATATGAATCAATTGGCAGGAGATATTAAAAAGACATCAGAAAATCCAAAAGAAAAGAAAAATTTCTGGATGGAAATATAGACTATCAAAGTCTTATATGTAAAAATTCCAAGTAGAAGAAAAATAAATCTATAACAGGTCCTTCAATCAGGGCCCAATCAAAATGATCTAAGTAATGATGCATTTACCCAGTCAGTGCCAGGACTACAGAAAGGTACCACACTATGAGAGGCAGAAAAGGGGACCAGATTATAGAAGCCAAGTAGGAGCCAAGGTTTTGGGGATACTCATCTTTGAGTAGCTTCAGAGTGAGTGTAGATACAAGGAAAGCCTATGTCTTAACACATGTTAAACATAGTAACCTTGAGTCTTCACACTAGGTTCAAGACCTTTGTATTGGCTTAGAAGTGCATCAATCCATCCTAGATTGGCCTTTCTTTGGTCCTATGAAATGGCTCTTGTGTGTAGCTCTTGTCCTGGAATCAGACAGAATCATTAAGCAAAGTCCCATAATTTATTTAAATAATGAGTGGCATCATTTTTATAGTCACAAGCCTTTTAGGGCATGTATTAGCAAATGTATCTTAAACTTAAAAATCAAAAGGTTAAAGCAAATCTTAATACTGGTGACATGTGCTTCAAATATAAAAAGGAGAGAAAAAATAATAAAAAAAACTGAAAAAGTATATTGCACATGCAAGAAATATATATTAATAAAAGAGCTTTAAAAAATTCAAAAATATAGCTTATAACCATTGACACTCTGTGTCAGTTAAGAAAATATAAAATACAAGGCTTTCTCACCAAAAAATGAGATCCATTTCCTCTTTGTATCTGGCCATGATCACTGTGAGTAGAAGGCAAATGAATTGAACAAGGTTAACAATTTTTCATTTTTAAAAATACAGTAGTACAACTATGTAGATATCAAAATCCCCAAAATTCTCAATAGCCCAATTAATTACAATAGCAAACAAACACACTTTCATATTTCACATAAGTTGCTGTATGACATTTTTAAAACCTATGAATTGATGGACATTTGTCACAATTTTTACAAACGTAGCAATCTTTCAACCTTGGTATTTAAACATATTTTTTTTTAAACAAAGTAAAACTCATCTTGGGTTTAGAACATAATCAAGAATCTATATATCATTCTGGTGCAAGTAAAGTAGTGAGCTGAAGAGTATAAATAAAGGGGTGCTCCTTTTTGGAGACTTTTTAAGGGTACAAATGCCCTGAAATTAACTGCCCAACTTCCATTCACATGTGGGAAGGTTGGGGGTTATAAAATACATTTCACTTCAGCTACTAGAATGGGCCTTACCTCGTGGTAGGGGCAGGCAAAAATAACCAGATTGTTAAAAAAAATTCCCAAAATCATATTTAAAAAACCCTTAAAATCAAATCATTTGAGGTATTTAGCACATTAAATTTTCCAAGGTTGTTAATACAATTATAACCAGTTCTGGCGTCCATCTATCCTCAGCAAAATAGAAAAAAGCTGTTTTTTCATATATGGGCTTATTCACAACACTATTTGTTCAACACAGTTATAGGGGGAAAACAACAGAATTTTAAAACTCAGTACATTCAAAATAAATTCAATCAACCTTCAGTTCACAGAATAATATTCAATCCAGTAATATATGAACTTAAAATCACAAAGTTATATCTTAAACAAAAAATGCAATAGAATACAGAGATGTTTATAAACCATTGGAGTATGAAATGCCTTAGAATGTAGCCTTTAGTCTCTTCAAAGTTCCTTGGGGTTTTTTTTTTGTTTGTTTGTTTTTAATTATCCATTTAAATGTCTATTGTCCGAAGGTAGAGTAGTAAAGGCTAGGCTATGGGGTTCAAGGGCTCCGTCCAGGGCCCCATAGCTGGGAAGCATCAGAGGCCAGATTTTAGCTAGAGACCTCCCGTCTCTGGGCCTGGCTTCCAGTTCGCTGGGCCACCCATTTTCCTCCCCAAAGTTAAAGTTGAATCTTTGGGCTGAGTCTGCTCCCTGACGGGCAGGTAAAATCAATGAAATTGCCAGAAGAGTCAAAAATGCTTTTAAACAGCCCATTGCTTTTTAGGTTTCTGTTTGAAAAGTCTGTTTCTTCTCTCTAGTCTTTTCTCTCTTTCCCCTCTGATCACCCTGTGGCCAATACCCCCAGCCACGTGGAGGTTTAGCCTAAGGGAAAATTGCCCGGTCTCCTTTCCCTCTGGTCTCTCCCCTCCGCCCACGTGGCCAATACTGTTACCAGCTGGTCGCAATGAGTCCTGAGCGATCTGCTTCAAGGATCTGGGTGATGAGCCGGCTGGGGTCACGCTCATGGGTCTGGGGCGCAGAAATAGGCAGGCAGTGGCCGGTGAGAGGCCAGGAGCAGGAGCGGCTGCGGGGGTGGGCAAGGCCGGGACCAGGTACCAGGTGAGGACGATCAGGGCTGCAGGCTGCAGGCAGGAAGCGGCGGGGCCGAGCCAGGTGGGGTGGGCAGCAGGTCCGGAGCCTGTAGCAGCTTTGCGAGGGTAGAAAACCTTGGCCAGAGAGATATGGCTCAAAAAAAAAAATTTTTTTTCTAGGTACTAGATATTAAAACTGAATTTAAGATCAGAAAAGAAATCAGAAGACTGAAAGTTCTTTTTTCCATTAGGTCGCCAACTGTAAAGATTAAAAATTAGGGGAGATGGGGAGACTGAGGCAGGTAGAAATTAGTTTCTCTCTGCAAGGAGTATTATATTTTTTAGAGGTTTATTAAAGGTTAAAGATTAAGAATATACAAGTAAGAAACATGTGCCTAGGCCAGAGGCCTAGACAAAATAACCTCACATCATGGAAGAGACGCCTCTGCTCCAAAACGGAAGTCCAAAAAAGACCCTCAAAAGCCTTTTCCTCCGTTTAAATCCCTTCTCGATCTCGGCCCAGGTGAGATTACAAGACATTCTGGGGAAGTGGAGCAAAGGCTCATGGGGATTGTAGTCCTGTATTCGAGTCTATTTTTCACAATATCCCACCCAAATCATTTATTGGTTCATGAAGACATGAGCTTGGGTGAAACAACAATATAAGGGGAAGTTAATTTCAAAAGGAACAGAGCTGAACAGAGCTGAAGAGTCAGAGGAGAAACTGAACTGAACTCAATCTCCAGCTATCAGACCTAATTTGGCCAGTACAGTGGGGAGAAGATGTTTATTAATATTATTATTGTCTTACTTCTGGAAAGATCATTTTTTTAAAAAGGCCAAATTTAACAAACACCAAACAAAAGTAGGAGATTCTGATATGGCTTAGAAAAAGGATTGTACATGCAACTCAGAATGCGAGAAGTTCATTATGGGGTTTGGTTAATGATGCTATCATTGATTGCTGTGCTTCTAGTTTTCAGCTTTGCCTTGGATAGTGTGACATACAAAAGAGTGGTTGACTTAAACTGTAACAGTTAAAAGAGTGGTTGGCATAAACTGTGACTGTGGAAATATGGTTTCATATAAAAAATATATCAAGTCAGCTGGGCTTTATGGAGATTTTAATTAATACAAATTAAAGAATTAATGAAAGGGAGAGAGAGAATAAGAGGAAATAATGAGAAAGGGCTGGCCAGCCTAAGTTTAAGCCTTAAGAGAGAGATCAGTCAGTCTTTAATCCATTCACCACAAGATTTGTCCCAAGCAAGATTCTAGTGTTCAGAGAGACTCACCAGTTCAGCTCCTGAGCTCTACTTCAGCTTCCAAGGCTGAATTCTGCTCCCTTCAGAAGCCTTCTGGCCTCCTTTTAAAGAGAATTTTCTCCTATGTCACCTCCCCTAAGTTTTCACATCTACCAATCACAGTAGACATTTTCACAGGACTGACCATTCTTAATTCATGCCTGAGTAGACTAAACTTTTGAGTAATTCACACCTGAGTAGACTAAAACTTCACACCTCTTTTGTTAAGCTTGTCCCTTGCAAGTTTGCCAGTTGCCTGACCTTTTAGTGATTAATTTGACCTTCATAGGTACTTAGCACCCTTTTGTATTAGATCTAAAAATAGACCTAGCTTAAGGTTTTGGCCTCACTATAAGTATGAGTTAAGTACCTTCATTGTTCACTAAGGAGTTTTACAACTTTTCTTCCCCTAAAGTATGCTTAAGTATGGGTGGAGTAATGTTAGAGTTCTCACATTCCTGATCAAGTACCTTCTTTGTTTAAAATGGGGAATGGTCTTAACCAAATGTTTTAAGGTAGAGTCTGAGAATTTTTAACATTCACAAGTCTGAGAAATTTTAAGATTCACAGTAGCCTATCATGTGCAGAGATTAATTTATTTTGGAGAGAGTTATAATAGAAGTACCTCATCTAGGGAACTCAACAATGAGTAATTCCAGTCATGAGTGTTTTCACCTTTTTTCCTAATGATCCTGTAAATATGAGAGAATTTATTGTGTACATTCTTCAGGAAAGGTTTAATTAGAGTGAGTAAAAAACTGCAAATAATTGCTGACATGAGTGGTTTGTGATTTTAATACAGAAGTCATGTATGTCATGCAGTCTCTCTTTTCAGCATTTGAGTAGGGTCCATGTAACTAACAAACCTGCAGCTTATGGACTGGTAAAATATTCCTTGTCAAGGTCATCGAATCACCATTTCTTTATCTGAAAAATAGCCCTAGCAACAACTGTTTCAAAAGAGGTTATATAGATTCTCTAAAGAGTATAAAGACTATGGGTAGAGGGAGGGAGGTGAGGGAAAGAGAGTAAAGTAGGAAAAGTCTAAATATTCTAAAGGTATTTTATAAAGAGCTCAGAAAAATATATCAATAACCCGAAGAAATTTTAAGACCATCACATTTTCTCTCTCATTTTCATTTATTCTCCCCTTTCTGTTCCAAACTTTTTGGTTCTAATACTCTTTCTTTAGTCTCTTTATTTCTTATGAATTAAAGTTTCTGAGACACCTATTTTGAGTTCTCTCTTCTAAATAGTTCTATGTTATTGCCTTTTAGAATTTCCCCCGTCCTTTTTTGTCTAATGTTCCTCACTCTTAGATGTACCAAAGCCTACAAAAGATAGAGAAGATAGTTTTGCCTCAAAAGAAAAAAATTATTGGTAGTTAGGTGATACAGTGGATAGAGCACCAGATCTGAAGTCAAAAAGACCTAAGTTTCAATCCTGTTTCATATATTTACTAGTTGTGTGAAACTGGGCAAGTTATTTAGCCTCTCTTTGCCTCACCTTCCTCATCACTTACATGGGAAGAGCTTTGCAAACCTTAAAGAACTCTAAAAATTTTCCCATTTGCCTTGAAATCACCTCTCTGGACCCATGTCCTTCAGGATACTATTTGTCCCCAGAAACTTTGATTCTGCTTCTGAGGCAGGATATTGTCCATAGAAGAACAACATACTTTCAAGGGGACTGGTCTCATTAAACAACAAATCCCTACAGATTATATCCCATGGTAAAGGCTTCCTTTCCCATTCACAGTGGGCCCATTTCCATCAGTGATTTGAGATATTCTCATTTTCCCTCTTTTAATTCTTCCCTTTCCCATGTTCCTAGTTCACTTATGGGCTCTCTTCTTCCTCAGAGATTACAGAAGTTATTTTTCCTTCATTGTTTACCATTAACTTGATTAGGGATACATCACATGCTCCATTCTCTTCTCTTCCTGCCCTCTCCCCTTTTATGTACCCTCTCATTCTGTAGTTTGGGGCACATAGGTGGCATGGTGGATAGAGTATTGTATGACCCTGGCCAAGTCATTTAATTCTAGTGGTCTCACTTTCCTCATTTATAAAATTGGCAGGAGAAAGAAATGGCAAACTACTTTTGTATCTCTGCCAAGAAAACCCAACTGAAAAAAACAGCTGAAAAAAATCTGTAGTTTAGCCCCTCTCCAACCCCTAGCTCCAACCCTCCCAACTCATCTCTCCTCCATCCACCTCCCTACACACACTTAGAAAGATTCCTCTGTAGGCAGGATATTGTGAAGTATAGTCCATAGTGTGTCAGGTCTGTTCCTTCACAATCTCTTCTTATGTTCTATTTTCAGTCTTGTTTCTTTGTGTACTTTTAGAAAGAATTTTCCTAATAGTCATACTGTGGTTTTCTTATTATTTTTAACCTATTTCAGAGATAAATTCTCTTTCTAGTTTTTTTTTTTCACCTTTTGTGTGTGTGTGTGTGTGTGTGTGTGGATTTATTTGTTATGCCTTTTTTTGGTAGTTGTATTTATTTACATTACTTGGTCATTTACAAAGAAATGCCCCAAATAGGAATTGCTTCAAATGCCCCTTTTGGTTGAATGTCCATCTTTTTTGTTGATGATTAGGTTCAGGTGTGCAGGGTCAGTCACTTTGGATTGCATCTTGAGCTACTTTGTTTTCTAGCACATATTTTTATTCCTTTCTATGGTTGCAGAATGGTCCTATATCCTTTGAATTTCTTGTCCTTTATATTTTAAGGCCTTTCTACTCATTACTTGCAAAATGTGTTATTTATTACTAGAATTGTTCTATTTAGTCACACTATGCCTTGGAATTTTCAGCATAGGATTTTTTTTTCCTCGAAAACAATCTATGAATCCAGCCCATTGGCACTTTATTTTATGTGCTTAATAATTCTGGAACTTTTTATTCATATTGTTTTAACTTGTGTTCTTCTAGAAGACCTATATTCTTTAGGTTGTCTCTATGCATCCTGCCTTCTGGATAAACAGGCATTACTTGCATAAAGATTGTTTTATTTTCCATTGCTTTTTCCTTCTCTTCTTCCAAACTATCCTTTACCACTATATATTTGCATTCCTAATCAGTTATTCTGTTGTTGATTTCATTGTTGAGACCTACCATAATAGATTCAAGATTTTTCTGTTCTCCTGATTATTTTCAAGGTACACATTTTGCCTTAAAAATTCTTTTTTTATGTTTAAGATTCATTTTTTTTAAAACCTTGAGTTCCAAATTCTCTATCTCCCTTGAGGCTCTCTCCTATGTATTGAGAAGGCAAGTAATATGATATCAATTATACATATGAAGTCATGCAATATATTTCTATATTAATCATGTTGAAAAAAAGTGAAAAAATATGCTTTCATCTGGACTCAGAGTCTATCAGTTCTCTATCTGGAAATGGAGAGCATTTTTCATCAAGGGTCCTTTGGAATGGTCTAGAATCATTGCTATTGATAAGAGTGGCTACCTTTCATATTTGATCATCATTATAATATTGCTGTTACTGGTTCAGCTCACTTCACTTTGCATAATTTTATATATCTTCCCTCATTTCTTATAACACAATAGGATTCCACTGCAGTCAAATAAGTATGTTTGGCTATTCCCCAACTGATGGACATCCCATCAATTTCCAAATTTAAAAAAAGCTTCTATAAATATTTTGGTACATATAGGTCTTCTTCCTTTTTTCTTTGACATCTTTGCAATACAGATCTAGTAATGGTATTGCTGGATCAAAGGGTATGCAAGGTTTTATAAACCTTTGGGCGTAGTCCAGATTGTTCTCCAGAATAGGTGGAGCAATTCACATCACTAACCAATAGTTCATTAGTGTACCTATTTTT
This sequence comes from Monodelphis domestica, assembly GCF_027887165.1. NCBI lineage: Eukaryota > Metazoa > Chordata > Mammalia > Didelphimorphia > Didelphidae > Monodelphis > Monodelphis domestica. The sequence continues at coordinate 254,092,132 of NC_077229.1, forward strand.
CTACATCCCTTCCAGCACTGTTCATTTTCCATTTTTGTCATGTTAGACAATCTGATAGGTATAAGATGATAGCTCAGAGCTATTTTAATTTGCATTTCTTTAATCAATAGTGATTTAGAGAATTCTTTCACATGATTTTGATTTTTTTCTCTGAAAACTGTCTATTCATAAACTATGACCATTTAACAGTTGGGCTCTTATTTTTATGAACTTGGCTCAGTTCCCTATATATTTGAGAAATGAATTCTTTATCAAAGAAACCATGTAAAATACTTTTTTTGTTTTCTGCTTTCTTCCTAATTTTGACTACTTTGGTTTTGTTTGTGCAAAACCTTTTTAATATCATGAAATCAAAATTGTTCATTTTGCTTCCATGATCCTCTTTGTCTCATTTGATTAAAAAAAAAACCTCTCTTCCCTTATCCCTAGATCTGACAGGTAAATTTTTCCATGCACCCCATAATTTACTTATATCACCCTTTATATCCAAATTATGTATCTATTTTGACCATACCTTGATATGTAGTGAGATGTTTGTTAGTTGTTTATTTCTGCCAAACTGCTTTCTAGTTTTCATAGCAATTTTTCTCAAATGATGAGCTCTGTAATAGATAATAATAAGGTCCTATATTTGATGGGTAATTGATAATTAACAGATCAAGTAGTTATCTTCTTTTGCCTACCCTCCTTTCCTCTCTCTTCTCCCAGCCTCCCTCTTCTTCAGCCTCTTCAGCTTCCCTCCCGCCCCCCCCTTCTTTCTAAATCACTCAGGGTGAGTTTGTGGCGTCTCAAATGAAAATACTTTTCCTCTTTATCTTAAGCAAGGGGTTTATTTGGGGAAGACAGGAAAAGATAGAGAATGGAGGTAAGAGGGTTGGGAATTTCCCAAACTCTACAGTAAGCCTTAGATTGGAGAATATTGGGATAGAGTTCAAATTGGGAGGAATGATTGATAGGCCTGGCAGTTCAGTCACTATCATAAACAGAGCAAGTCAAAGAGATGTCTCTGGACTATTGTCCTTCCTTTTTCAATCTCCAAGATCCAGAGAACCACCTCTCCTTTCTTTCTTTCAAGGCTAAAAGACCTAATCCTTCAGTTGGTCAGTTCCTTCCTTCAACTGCTTCTCCTGGTAACCTTCCAAATGGAACCCTTGTTGGATTGACAGGTCATCAGCCTCCACTTCTGTCTTTTGCATGCTTCTCAATTCTCTCTTCCACAGATCTTGCTCCAAAAGTTTGGATCTTTGGGTTTCTCAGACATTAGGTAACTTTGGTCATTTACTACTGTGTATTGTGTATCTAATCTATTCCACTGATAATAGCCAGTACTAGATCATTTTGATGATTACTACTTCATAATATATTTTTAAATCTGGTAATCTTAAGATGCCTTCCTTCACATTTTTTTATTGATTCCCTTGATATTCTTGGCCTTTTGTTCTTTCAGATGAATTTTCTTACTATCTTTTCTAGCTATTTAAAATAATTCCTTGCTAGTTTTAGTGGTACAGTGCTAAATGTGTAATGTAATTAAGTTAGTACTCTCATTTTATTATATTAGCTTGGCCTACCCATGAGCAATGAATATTTTTATAGTTGTTTTAGCTGACCTTTTTTGGGTGAAAAGTGACTTGTAATTGTATGTATATGGTTCCTGGGTTTCTCTTGGAATATAGACTCCCAAGTAATTTGTATTGCCTGCAGTTATTTTAGGTGAAATTTCTTTATCTTTTCCTGCTGGGTTTGTTGGTAAGATGTAGAGATGCTGATGATTTATATGGGTATATTTTACATCTTGCAATTTTGCTAAAGTTGTTCACTGTTTCAACTAGGTTTTTAGTTGCTTTGTTCAGGTTCTCTAAGTATACCATTATATTTTCTGCAAAGAGTAATCGGTTTGTTTCCTTAATGCCTATTCTTATTCCTTCAATGTATTCTTTCTTTTCTTAATGCTATAGTTAGCATTTCTACTACAATACTGATTAATAATGGTGATAATGAACACCCTAGCTCACTTGCTTTTGGATTTAGACAGATACTACTTATCACTTTAAGAAAAGCTCCATTGATTCCTGTGTTTCCTAGCAATTTTCAAAAATAGGATTGAGTGTTGTATTTTGCCAAAAACTTTTTCTATATCTACTGATGTAATGATATGGTTTTTGTGGTTTTTGTTATTGATATGGCAAATTATGCCTATAGTTTTTTTCACTATCCAGCTCCACATTCCTAGTATAAATTTACCTGGTCATAATGTCTGATCTCTGTGATATATTTTGTAATTTTTATTATTCATTCATTTAACTTTCCATTTAATAATTTGGATGCTATGTTATTTGGTGAATATGTGTTTAGTATTGATATTACTTCATTATCTGGGAGATATTTTATTTTTAAACATCTGATTCTTTTTAAATTTAAAATTATTTAAAATTAATTCACAGAATTTATCCACAAGTGTCTAAGGTCCTCCATACTAGCCTCCCTGCATTACAGAAGGCATAGTCCAGGAGATTAATGTTCATATAAATTTAGTCTTTCATGTTCCACCTTTCAATTCCCTCTCTGAAAGTAGCATTCACAGTTTCTTCTTCCAGTATTAATTCTGAAGCTGTGTATGTTTTCTTGGTTCTACTCATTTCAGTGTTAAGTGTCCCATGTAATTCTTTCCAAGTGTTACAATTAAAATTAATCTTGGAGACTTTGATTTATAATTATTTATTTCTGAAAAAAAAAAGAGAAAGAGTTATTACCAGGTTCTTCTAACTAACATAGTCTCCCCCGGGAGTTCTGCCTTTTCAAGTTTAGGATTCCCAATGGGCCCTGGCACATTATCAAGTCAGACAAATTAAGGTCAGAAAGAGTGAACTTGCATTCAGCACAGGAGTGCCTTCTTGCTGAGGCTTTTATATGGCCAATGACTTTACACCTCGTTGGCTTTCTGATTGGGCAGTCTGGGTCATGTGTTCTGGTGTCCCAGCAAGTAACCATGACATGCCACTTGCACTGTCAGGGACTTCTGCCTGCCCATTCAGGAAGTCAGAGCTTCAGTTTACCATGTGGTCCACCCCTTACATGACTTGGTGTCTTCCATAATGCATATGTGCCAGCTAATGGATTCTATTTTTGTTAATTTCATACACAAGTCTTTTTTTAATTAGCCTGATATCACAATCATAAACTTTAGTTTGTTTCATCATTCCCCAATTGATAGACATCCCCTGAATTTCCAATTTTTTGCCACCACACAGAGAGCTGCTATAAATATTTTGGAACATATAGGTATTTTTCCTTTTCCCCTGGTCTCCTTGGGAAACACACCCAGAAATAGTATTGCTGAGTCTAAGGGTATATACAGTTTTATAAGTCTCAGTATAATTACTTGTTCTCCAAAATGGTTAGATCAGTTCATAGCTCTACCACTCTACCAGCAGTGTATTATTGTTCTCATTTTTCCTCATCCCCTCCTATATTTGTCATTCTGCCTTTTTGTCCTTTAGATTAACCTAATGGGAATGACACATTTCAGAATCACTTTGATTTGCATTTTTCTAATCAGTAGTGATTTAGAGCATTTTTTTCATATGTCTATATACAGCTTTAATTTCTTCATCTCAAATTTCTGTTCATATGTTTTGCCCATTTATTAATAAGGGGATGGTTCTTATTCTTATAAATTTGACAAAGTTCTCTATATATTTTTAATGAGACCTCTGAGAGGCTGTCTACAAAATTCTCTCCTTAACCCCACTTTACTGCTCTCCTTCTAATCTTGGCAATATTTGCTTTATCTATACAAAAACTTCAATTTAATATACTCAAAATTTTCCATTTTCCATTCCACAATGCTCTCTATCTTGACTCATAAATTCCTTAGATCCACAAATGTGAAGTTATATTCCCTGTTCTAATTTTTTATATTTTTGTCATCATATTTCCATATGACATCATGTGTCTATTTTGATATTAGTGAATTGTGGTAAGATATTGGTCTATATCTAGTTTCTGCCAAAATATTTTCTATACTTTCCCAGCAATTTCTTATACTTAAAACATGGGTCTATGGTTTTGTCAAATACAAAGTAATATAATCTTCTACAGCTGTTTGCTGTCTCTCCTGTTCTACTTATCTACCTTTCTATTTCTTAGTCAGTACTAGATAGATTTGATAATCTGTGGTACCTTTTAGCAAAATATCATTTCCCTAATTATCTTTTAATTAGATATTTTTGCTTTTGCTATGCCTACGATCATAATTGCTACCCCTGCCTTTTTTACTTCAGCTGAAGCATAATAGATTCTGATCCAGCTGCTTATTTCAAGTCTGTGTGTTTCTCTAAGTGTTTTTGTGTAAACAACATAATATTTGTTTCTGATTTCTAATCCATTCTGCTATGTACTTTCATGTTATGGGTGTGGTGGGTAGAATCTGAAATGTCCGAGGAAATAAAAGTTTAAGCTTCCAAGCATACCAATTTATTAAGTATTGGTATACCAATATATACCAATTGCATAACAAATTGGGAGCATGGTACTGTACCCCAAATACAGGGAAGAGAGATTTTCATGCATTAAAAACAATCAAATTTAGACCAATTAATTAAAAGAAAAGAATTAACCAGAATACAAAATCAGGTAATTTGATTTCAAATTGGAGGAAAGATTGGGGGCTTTCTGGATGGGGAGAAGAGGGAACAGCTGTATTTCTCTGAAAGAAAAAAGGTATCTGACTCTCACCAAGTGTCTGTATTCAAAGAAACATGGAAACAATAAATGATTGACCAGTATGGGGTCAGTTTTCAGATAAGACATGGGTTTTTTGAGATAGCTATATGTCAGGAGAAAATTTTTATTAATCTTCAGGTCTAACTGGGTTTCTAGTCAGCATAACCTAGGTCCTTAGTTAAGGGTCTCTAAGCAACAGGTAGAGATGGTCCAGCAAGATTTTTCACATTTCCCATAATTGACGAAGTTTCTCACAAGACAGAAATTAGACTAGATCCCTAATCAAACAGAAAGGGAACTGAGTTAGATCCAGAATTGAGTCATGAGGAATCAATGATTTACTCAGTTTCTATAATTCTTCATGGATAAGTTCATAGTTATGGTTGTTTATTTCCCTCTATCCTAATTTCTTTTATCCTTTTGTCTTTTTACTGTTCTTCCTCAACTATTTTACTTCTATTGCCTACCTTAATCTGCTCTCCCTCTAACTCCTTTCCCTTATCCCCTTCCCTACCTACTTCTCTGTTGGGTAGAACAGATTTCTATACCCAAATGAATGTATGTGTATGTGTGTGTGTACACTTCCCTCTTAACTAGTCCAGATATGAGGTTCAAATATTTTGCACTCCCTATTCCCAAACTGTTTCCTCCTTCACTTTGCTTGACTTTTATGAGATAATTTTCCCCATTCTTCTTCTCCCTTTCCCCCTTTGCATCTTTTTCATCCCTTCATTTTTTTTAGATAATTCCAATATAACTAATTTTCACTTGTGTCCTCTATGTAGATTCTAACTGCCCTAATAATGATGAGGTTCTTTGCAGTTACGTGTATATTCTTATATAGTTATATAAAATTTAACCTTATTTAGTTCCATGATTTTTCTTTCATGTTTACCTTTTTATATTCCTCTTGTCTTGTGTTTGAATATTGAATTTTCTATTCATTTACGGCCTTTTCATCAGAAATGCTTGCATGTCCTTTATTTAATTAAATATCCATTCCCTCCCCGCCCCCCCGAAGAATTATACTCGGTTTTGTTGATTAGGTTAATTTTAGCTCCTTTACCTTCCAGAATATCATATTCCAAGCCCTCTGCTCCTTTAACATGTTAAATGCCATATATTCTGCTTTTACAATAAAAAAAAATTAACCCTTACCTTCCATCTTCAAGTCAATACTATGTCAAGGCAAAAGAGTGGTAAGGGCTAGGCAATGGGGGTTAAGTGACTTGCCCAGGGTCACACAGCTGGGAAGTATCTGAGGCCAGATTTGAACCTAGGACCTCCTGTCTCTAGGTCTGATTCTCAATCTGAGTCACCCAGCTACCCCCTGCTTTTACAATTTTTATTTTTTTCTTGAACCATAAGAATATTTTGCTGTAGTTTCTTCTCAGAAGGCACCAGGTATTGACTCATTTTTATTTTTCTTGCAGTATTTATTTTTAATCTTAAAAATTTTTTTCCCATGGTTACATGATTCTTCATCTCCCCCTGCCCGTTCCTCCCTCCACAGGGTTCACAAGCAATTTCACTGGGTTATACACATATTATTGCTCAAGTCCTATTCCCATATTATTCATTTTTAAATAATTATAATTCATCTTTTAAAACCAAAACCCCAAATCATATACCCACATGAACAAGTGATGTTTTCTTCTGGATTTCTAATTCCACAGTTCTTCCTCTAGATGTGGATAGCATTCTTTCTCAAGAGACTCTCAGCGTTGTCCTGGATCACTGCATTGCTTTTAGTAGCAGAATCAATCATATTTAATCATCCCACAATGTTTTAGTTATTGTGTATAATGTTCTCCTGGTTCCGCTTATTTTATTCCAAATCAGTTCATAAAGGTCTTTCCAGTTCTTATAGAAATCAAGCAGTTCACCATCCCTTATAGCATAATAATATTCCATCACCATCAGATACCACAATTTGTTCAGCCATTCCCCAATCAAGGGACACTCCTCCATTTTCCAATTTTTTGCCACCACAAAAAGTGCAGCTATATGTATTTTTGGACAAACAGAACTGTTCCCATTAAAAAAAAACAAAAACCTCTTGAGATACAAACTTCACAGTGGTATTGCTGGATTAGACATTCATTACTAAATAAATGTGATGGAGAAGAGAGAAGGGGATAATAACTCATTAAGCACCTAGTATATATTAGGAATTGTTATTTTACAAATATTAACTCATTTGATCCTCACAAGGATATTGGGAGGTAGGTGCTATTACTACCCATATTTTATAGTTGAGGAAACGGTAGAGGTCACATAACATGCTTACAATGACACTGCTTGTGTCTGAGGACAAGTTGTAACTCAGGTTTTGCTGATTCTATACCCAATGCTCTAGTTACTACTTCACCTGGCTGCCTTTAAATAGGGATTAAAGGGGGCAGCTGGGTAGCTCAGTGGATTGAGAGCCAGGCCTAGAGATGGGAGGTCCTAGGTTCAAATCTGACCTCAGCCACTTCCCAGCTGTGTGACCCTGGGCAAATCACTTGACCCCCATTGCCTAGCCCTTACCACTCTTCTGCCTTGGAGCCAATACACAGTATTGACTCCAAGACGGAAGGTAAGAGTTTAAATAAATAGGGATTAAAGATTAGCCATTTCTGCTATTAGTTTCTTAGGTAGCTTGTTAGGGTTCTTTGCATCTTTGACCATAACAATTGCAATTGCTTTACTCCTTACACATAATTTTTATTTTGGAGAGATTTGAGAAGTCATAAGGATCAGAGATAATGTTGTCTTCTGCCTTACTGTTTACATGCCCTGGAAGCAACCCCATCAAATTTTTATCTACTATTCCAACAATTTATAGTGCCAATTCAATTAAATGTTTACTTGTGTTGACAATTAAATTAGGTTTTCATACAATTTGACATTTGCAAATAGTTTTGCTTGAGACCACTACTTTGCCTATACCTTTGAGAAACCTCTTTGATTTTCAGTTCTATTGACAAGAGGTTTACACATTTCTAACTCATTATCCAACTCACCATAGTACCATTAACCAAATATTTTCACCCCTCCTCAAATTTTCAGTGGCTTTCTTTTCCCTCATTTTCAGCTGAGTTTTGATTCCCATTTCAATGAAAAAACTGAGGGCATTCTTAGAGTCACCTTTTCCTCACCTCCTTAACTTAAATCATTCAGATATAGTCTCTCATTGTCTCCTTCAACATTCCCTAATGAAGAGATTGACCTCCTTGTCAAAGCTAAACCTTGCTTATATACAAGCAATTCTATTCTACCCTATCTTCTCAAGTGGATCTTCTTTTCTATCATCTCCACTCATTTTCACTCCCTCTCAGCCTCCCTGGGTGCTTCCCAGATGCCCACAAATATGCCCATGTATTCTACATTCTAAAAAAATAAACAACAAAAAACTGATCACTTGATCTATCCATCCTTGTTAACTATCATTATATACCTCTTTCCCCTTTCCCAACTAAATTCCTTGAGAAGATCATCTATGAAAAGTTCCTTCATTTCATTTCCTTTCATTCTTGTAATTCTGATTTCACCATTTGGTTGAAACTTCTCTTTCTAAAGTTACTAATGATTTTAATTGCCACGTCTAATCGCCTTTTCTCAATTTCATCTTTCTTGACCTTCCTGCAGCCTTTGACACTGTTGATTACACTCTTTTCTGTCTAGGCTTTCATGACATTCCTTGCTATATCTTCTCCTATCTAAATGGTCCTGGTCCTCATTCTTCTCTGCTGGAACCTCACACTGTCACATCTGCTAATTACAGGTGTCCTATTGAGTTCTGTCTTGGGCTGGTTTCTCTTCTACCCCTATAGTTTTTCACTTGGTCATCTCGAGACCCATGTATTCAATTATTTTCTCTCTGCTGATGACTCTTTTAAAAATTTATCATAGTTTATTTTCTCAATTACATGTAATGACAATTTTTAACATAGGTTTCCCAAAATATGATCCAAAATGTCTCCCTTCCTTCCCCCTATCCCCACCCCCCTCAGAGAGGGTAAGCAATTTGATCTGGATTATACATGTATTATTATGCAAAACACACTTCCATACTGGTCACTTGTTATCAAAGAACACTCATTTGAAGCCAAAACCCCCAAATAAAACTATACATAAACCAATGTGAGTTTGCATCAATTTGCATCTGACTTCAATAGTTTTCTATGAAGGTGCACCACATTCTTTGTCATAAGTCCTTCAGAACTTTCCAGTATCATTGTATTGCTGAGAATAGTTAAGTTCTTTCACAGTTGATCATCATACAATATTGCTGCTACTGTGTAAAATGTTCTCCTGGTTCTGCTCATTTTGCTCTGCATCAATTCATGTAAATCTTCCTAGCTTTTTTTGAAATCATATTATTCATTGTTTCTTATAACACAATAGTACTTCATCACTAACAGGTACCAGTTTTTTCAGCCATTCCCCAATTAATGGAATTCCCCCCAATTTCTAATTCGTTGCCACCACAAAAAGCTGCTAAAAATATTTTTGTACAAGTAGGTCCTTTCCACTTTTTTATGAACTCTCTGGCATATAGACCTGGTAGTAGTATTTATTATAGGACCAAAGAGTATGCATTGTTATGTAGCCTTTGAGCATAGTTCCAAATTTTCCTCCAGAATGGTTGAATCAGTTCACAACTCCAACAATGCATTTGTGTCCCAATTTCACCACATTCCCTCCAATATTTATCCCTTTCCTTTACTGTAATATTGGCCAATCTGATAGGTGTGAGGAACCTAACTTGTTTTTGCATTTCTCTAATCAAGAGTGATTTAGAACATTTTTTTGTATGATTATTAATAGCTTTGATTTCTTCATATCATTTGACAATTTGTCAATTGGGGAATGACTTGTATTTGATTTAGTTCTCTATAAATTTGAGAAATTAGACTTTTATCAATTTTGTATAAATTTTCCCCCAGTTTATTTCCCTTCTAATTTTGGTTATGTTGGTTTTACTTGTACAAAAGCTTTTAAAAAATAATCAAAATCATTTTACACCCTATAATGCCATCTCATTTGGTCACAAATTCTTCCTTTCTCCATAGATCTGTCAGATAATTTATTCTATGCATCCCTAATTTACTTAACCTTCCTTTATATATTTTTTTTCATTAAATCCCTTGATATTCTTGGCCTTTTGTTCTTCCAGAAGAATTTTATCTTTCTAGTCCTATAAAATAATTTTTTGGTAGTTTGCTTGGAATGGCAATGAATAAATTTGATCAGTGTCCTTTTTATTATATTAGCTCAGCCTGCCCATGAGCAATTTTTTCCCCAATTGTTTAGTTCTGATTTTGTGTTAACTGTTTTGTAATTGTGTTCATATAATTGCTGCTAAGTTTTGGCAAGTAGATACTTAAGCTTCTTATATTGTCTAGTAATTTTAAATGGGATTTCTCTCTTGCTGAACCTAGCTGGTAATATATAGAAATGATGATTTCTGTGGGTTTATTTTGTACTCTGCAGCTTACTAATTCTTTCAACTAGATTTTTAGTTGATTCTCTAGGATTCTTTAAGTATACCATTATATCATTTGCAAAGAATGATACTTTAATTTCCTCAGTCTCACATTTTCAATTTCTTTTTCTTCTCATTGCTACTGTTAGCACTTCTAGTACAGGATTAAATAGCGTTGATAATGGGCATCCTTGTTTCACCTCTGATATTATTGGAAGGCTTCTAACATCCCCATTGTAGATGATATTTGCTGATGGTTTTATTATTTATTTAGGATACTTTCCCATGGTTACATGATTCATGTTCTTTCCTTCCTCTTCACGGAGTTGACAAGCAATTCCACTGGGTTATACATGTATCATTCTTCAAAATCTATTTCCAAAATTGCTGATGGTTTTAGATATACTACTCATCATTTTAAGGAATGGCTCATTTATTCCTATGCTTTCTAGTGTTGTTTTTTAGCCCTTATATCTCATCTTAGAATCAATCCTGTGTATTGGTTGTGAAGACTAAATTGTAACCCCTGCTCATTTTTAGATGTAATCACCAAAAGTGTAAACATCCCACTTAATCATTAAGTCGGAGGTCTGTGACCCATGTGTGTAATAGTGGATGATGAATCAGAATTAAACTGACTGCTTCAGGGCAGTCCTAAAGCAAAGCTTCAAATGTGATTGGTAGATGTAAAATTAGGGGAAGGCACAGGAAGTGATGCAAAAGAAAGTGTCTTTAAAAGGGAAGTTATCAGGAAGATAATTTCCTGAGTGCAGTTCTACTTGGAGTGGAGGCTGAAGAATCATCTGCTGACGGGACCTGAGGCCCTGTTCCTGGTGAGACTGTCCTTAAATCTCTTCCTTTGGACTGATGTGCGTTCAGTGAAAATCTGATGCTTAACTGCTGGATTTTCCTGAAGAGATTAGCCTCAGGAGAGACTTATCTCTTGAGAGAGGCTCCCTGTTTCCCCCAGGTCCTCAGCTACAAGGGTTGAGGCCTCTCCAGTTAAGGACTAACTCTGCCCTGGTTGAGTCAGGGGTCAGGAGTAAATTACTTAGTGCTTAGGCTAGATATCTTATCCTATCCAATCTCTGATTTTCTTAGTTCATTCTTTCTATATTTTGCAAATAAACTGTAAATAAATCTCTTGGGAATTAATTAAATTCCTGGTGACCCTATTTTATATATAATCCAGTTCAACCTTTTTATATAAATAACCCTTATTTCCTCCTTACAAGTTCTGAGGCAGAAGAGTGGTAAGGCCTAGACAATGGGGGGGAGTGGTATATAAGTGACTTCCCCAGGGTCACACTACTAGGAAATGACAGACCAGATTTAAACCCAGGACCTCCAGTCTCTGGGCCTGGTGCTCAATCTGCCAAGTTGCCCAGCTGCTCCCTTTCTAGTATTTTTAATAGAAATGAATGTTGCATTTTATCAAAGGCTTTTTCCTGCATCTATTGAGATTATCATGTGATGTTAGTTTGGTTATTGATATGGTCACTATATTATGCGTTTTTCTAATATTAAACTGGTCCTGCATTCCTGACATAAATCCCACCTGGTTATAGTGAGTAATATCTATGATATACTGCCATAGTCTCCTTGCCAGTATTTTATTTAAAATTTTTGTTATCTATATTCATTAATGAAATAGGCCTATACTTATCTTTCTCTGGTTTTGTTCTTCCTTGTCACGCTATCAGCACCATATTTATAACATAAAAAGAATTTGGTAGGAGTCCTTCTTTGCCTATTCCCCCCCAAAATTTATGGGAACTGGGATTATTATTGAGGTTGTTCTTTAAATGTCTGATAGAATTCACTTGTGTATCCATCTGGTCTCAGGGATTTTTTCTTAAGGAGTTAATTGAGGGCTTTTTCAATTTCTTTTTCTGAGACGAGATTATTATTCTATTTCCTCTTTTTTAAATCTTGGCAATTTATATTTTTATAAATATTCATCCATTTCAGATTGTCAGATTTACTGGCATATAAATGGGGAAAAAAACTCAAATCATCACAATTATTTGCATGTATCTTCCTTACTAGATTGTCAACAATACGAGGGATAAGAAAATATGGCATATAATTGACACAACTCAATCTTAAAACTATTAAAACAAGTAACTGACAATAAAAAATAAGAAACGATTAAGAAGTTTAGTCAATGTAAATTCATTCAAAATTAATGAAAGAAGATCACAAAATGCCAGGAAGACATTTTAGGCAGCAAATATGCAAGTTATTTGCTAGAGAACTTCAAAAGGCAACATTGGGTTAGGATATAACTCATCTCTAAGATCTTTTTTTGAATATTATTTCATAAGGAAGTAATTATCAAGAGAAAGAAAAACTTATTTAAAAGAAAATTTGTCAAGACAACCAATTAAGTACATCATCCTGTGAACATTAAAATATGAAAATAAAAAAATCATGAAGAAAAATGGAAGATTTGTAAAAATCATTACTAAGAAAATTTCCCATCAAGACAATGGAACTATCATACTTGAACCCTAATGTCAGAATCCCAGTTCTGATTAGAGGGGAAGTAGAAAAGACCACTAATGGTAATAAACAGAAACAACCTGATTGAGCCCAATATATATAGAGCCATGCCATGGTAGAGGCACCACATTGATGAGGGTTGGGAGATCAATATTCAATATACCTGAAGAAGAGGAAGATACTAAAAATGTAGAAAAAAAAATTTCAGCTTTTATTAATAATGTGTGGAGAGAATTGGACTGTCTTGGTTTATTTTTAAGTGTAATCAATCAGCAACCTTTAATCAAATCAAGAATTTAAGTACCTCTACTTAGCACTTGGTAAGCCACTAGGTAAGAGAGCTCACAAGTCACTACTTTACATCCCCAAAAGCCATAAGCACTGCCCCACCTTGGGCAGCGGTAGGCAAATTGGGAGACTGCAATTGATTCCTGTAAAGAAGGGAGAGACAGGAAATGACGTGGAAAAAGGGGTATAAAAGGCCAAGCCCAAGGACTGATTTATTCACTCTGCCTCAGGAGGAAGTCTCTTAGAAGCAGTCACATTGTCCTCGTCTCTGAATGGCGCTTTCTACGCTGGAAAGGCTTGCTGGGTGAGTGACTCTGGCTGAAGGAAGAGGCTTACACTCATGTATTTCTGGCTGAAGACGCCACTGGACTTCCATATGGAGGTCGGGACTTGAGGGACCCCTTGCAGGGGGCTGAGCAGGACTTCACCAGATCAGCATTTAGGCTGGTAGTTAGACAAGGCTCTCTTTCCTACATTTCCCTCAATATCTCTACCTTGTAAATAAAAACTGCTAACAGTCATTTCTCATTTAAGGGCTAATATTTAATAAACGGCGACCACAATCTCACTTTTATAACTCTCATTGAGTCAAACCCAATTTTAAATCTTACAAATGAAGTGTTTAAGAAAATATCAAACTAGTAACGTATATACCTGTTCTCACTTTTAAGCTAAATTTCCTTTTGTATGAAAAATCAAAATAAAATGTCAATATAAATCAATGTTTTCAATATACAAAAAAATATATAAATTTACATAAGAAACCATGAGTTTTGGTTTTTTTTTAGTTTTTGCTTTTGAAAAATGTTTAAAGGTAGTAATAAAATTATTTTCTTTATGGCCCCTTATGAATTTTTTTGTACTTTAATATCCTTAATATTAGGATTAATATCCTTTTCTACATCTACCTCTGCTCATTAATATATTTTTCCAATGCCCTGCTCTAAGTAGAAATCTTTCTTTGTAATTAGCTAAATTGTTGCTTTGGCTCTGTTCATTTAATTTTATATCAGTTCATATAAATCTTCCTATTTTTCTGAATGTAATATTCACAATTTGTCATGGTGCAATGTTTTCCATTATAGTCATATACCATGACTTATTCAGCCATTCCTCAACTGATAGGTACCTATTTTGTTTCTAGTTCTTTGCTAGTATGAGAACTGATGCTATAAATACTTTTGTATATACTGACCCTTTCCCTCTATTCTTGACCTCTGGAATATCTACTTAATAGTAGTATCTCTTGCCTAACAGGAATAGACAGTTTACTATAATTTTTTGGTACAATTCCAAATCATTTCCCAGAATTCACAGCTCTACCACCAATGCATTAATATGCCTATTTTCCCATAACATATCCAACAGTAATTATTTTTCTCTTCTGTTCTGTTCTTTTTTTTTTAACCCTTACCTTCCGTCTTGGAGTCAATACTGTGTATTGGCTCCAAGGCAGAAGAGTGGTAAGGGCTAGGCAATGGGGGTCAAGTGACTTGCCCAGGGTCACACAGCTAGGAAGTGGCTGAGGCCGGATGTGAACCTAGGTCCTCCCGTCTCTAGGCCTGGTTCTCAATCCACTGAGCTACCCAGCTGCCCCCATCAATTTTTTATATATTTTAAACATTATTAGTTTTTTGTCAAAGAAATCTGCTGTGAATATTTTCCCCCAATTGTTTCCTTTCTCATTTTAAGTGCATTTATCTCATCATTCAAGTCTTTCAATTTTATGTAATCAAAATTGTAAACATAGGAATCTGTAATGCTTGTTTAGGTAACAATTCTCCACCTGTGGTTACGAAAGATATTCTCCAATTTATTTATGTCATATATCTATTTGGTGTTTATTGTGGTATATGGTTTTAGATGTTTATCTAAATTTAATTTTTGCTAGCCTGCTTTCCAGCTTTTGGCAAATAAAAAGTTCTAAGCAAAGTAGTAACCTTGGGTTTATCAAATAGAATATTAATATTTTCATTATTTTGGGCTTTCGTTTGCCAACTCTCCCATCTATATTCTAATTCTCTCTCTTATTGAAGCCTATCCTCTCCACTATTATTAAAGCTCTATTCTCTTACATCCCTTTCTAGCTAAACTTCTTGAAAAAGTTGTTTTATCATCAGTGCTTCTGCTTCCTCTCCTGTCACTCTCTTCTTACCCACTCTGAAATGAAGCTTTGGGGACCTCCAGCTTTTTTGTCCTAATACTTCTTGATTTTTCTACAAATTCTTACACCATTGATTTCTTTCTATTCTTAAATACTCTATTTTGTCTAGGTCTTCATGATACTACTCTCTCCTTATTCTCCTACTACCTATCCTACTGTTCCTCATTATCTTTTGCTGAATTCTCATCCTTGTTATACACTTTCTTGTAATAGTGCAAAGGGCACTGTATAAGCAAAGGAGTGAAGTATGGAAAGAGGCTAGTAGAAACATAGGGACATCCTGGCTCATTCCATGTACAATAATTAGTTCAATAAAGACACAACTTCGGATGACACATTACACGAGGCCACAGAGCAATAGAGCTGAGCAGAAGCTTTAATAGCAAGATACTTATAACTAAGGGAAGTGGCTATCTCTCAAAGCTCCTGTTCTGGGCCCTCTTCTCGTCCTTCTATTCTGCTTCATTTGGTGAGCTCATCTGCTGCCATAGGTTCAATTATGATTCCAAGCAGATGGTGGTCAGACCTATTCCCCAATCCTAGACTCTCAACACAGTTCCAGTCTCACATCATTAACTAACTGCCTTTTGAATATCTTAACACTGTCTAGCAGGCATGTCAAATTTAACATGTCCTAGACAAAATTTACTTTTCTTTAACCCATACTTTCCATTCTTCCCAAATTTCCCAATTATTATCAAGGACACCATCACCCTAGTCTCACAATCTGTGCTATTCTTAATTCTTTACTCTTCCAGGCCTAGCTCTGCATCATCCTTGACTCTTTACTTTAGTATCGCCCCAAATCCTATTCTTTGCCAAATCTTGTTGCTCCTACTTTGAAAGTATTTTTTATATAGGTCCTGTTCCCTCTATTCAGAAAATATACCTATCCAAGTTCAAGTCTTCATCTTTAACCCAGGCTGTTAAAATAGACTTATAATTGGACTGTCTCATATCTTGCCACCAGTTACCCTCTGAAAGGAATCCCAAAATGAATATTCCTAGGAACATTACAATAAAACAAAAATCCAGAACTTTACAAAGAAATAGATAACTGCAGAAAGCCAGAAAAGTTAAGTATAAGGGAGCCACAGTAAGTATCAAACATGACTTATTAACCATCACTATCCCAGTGATTTTCAAATCCAAAACATTCCTCTCCTAGGCATCACTATCTGTTTCTTTGCTTCAAGTGTCAGAAACTTTTGCTTGGGAATTTCTTAGAGGAACTGTGTCCAGATATACTTAAAACTTTCACGTCACTATACTTACCAGAATCTTATGACACTTTAAAGCAAGTATAAAAAATATATGGTTATTAAAATTTGACATTCTAAAAGGTAGTAAAATTAGTCTTTGCTGCCAATCAAATTAATTGGCCTAACAATCACTCACAAACATGTAACTTGGCCTTGTAAGAATTGGAATCTATTTAAAGATATGTGTAGCAGTCCACCCCTAGCTATGGGCAAGGGAAACAGTTGGTATGTACAGATTGCCTTAGAAGAGAGCATGCTCAGTCTTGAGCATGCTCAGTATTGCATGTGGCTGGGAAAGCCTCTGACTCTTGACCCCAGCTTCCCCCAGGTTAGGGGCGGGAACACAGGTTTCTTTGTGCTCACCTGGTTAAGAGAAACCACACCTATACCTTGTCATTAACCAATGATAACCATCCCTATGTACTGTGTATATTTGCATATAAATAGAGCCCAGCCAGCTCCGCCTCACTCTCTTGGGCTCTTCCTCCCTTCCAGCTTGCACTGATATCTCTAATCTTTCTCTATCATCTCTCCGACCTGTGTGGTATTAAATGTGGATCTCTGGACTGGTATAAGCTTTCTGAATGGTCCTTTAATCAGAGCTTGGCTGTGGCTCATTGATAATTAATAAAGACTCATTCCTGCCACTTCATATCTCTAATTTGACTCTGTCGTCCCCCTTGTGGTATCTAAAACTTCTATCCTTTCTCTATCTTCCTACCTTAAAGCTTCTCTCTCCCCTCTGAGGAAGTTTTAATATGTATATCATGTTACATGCAAAATAAAGAACCAAGTTTGACTATTTCATGTATTCATAACAAAGTGACATTATTTTATTATTCAATCTTCATGGCCCATATTTATTTATAGCTGTGGTACATTTACAAATATCAGAAGAAAATCTTAAGTCTCAGTACTATTACCAACAACTATAATACACTAATTTAGGGAAGGACATGAGACAGTAAGGGAACTATGAAAACAAATAAACATACCCCCAAAATTCCAGAATTCAAATAGAAAGAAATAAGTATAGTGGGAAGAAAATTAATTAGTCAGAATCTTGACACTTGCTAACCCTCTCTGACCAGGAGAAAGTTGTTCTCTTAGCCTCAGTTTCCTCAACTATAAAATGGGAATAATGCTTACCCTGCATGCTCCACAGGATTATTGAAAGGAAATCACCTTTTAAACACTACAGTACCATAAAAAATTGTTTTTAATAGTATTGATGTTAGCTGATCTCAGAAATGAAAGCAGTTCTGATACTTGGAAGTTAAAGCAGAGCCAGCATTCCTTTTATTGATAGCCACCAAAGGAGATATAACTCTTTAGCTATCAGAGATTTTTTTTCTTGTATTCACCAAATAAAAATAGGTAATTTGCTGAAGGTATCAATGTTAAAGCATCTACAGGACCCCGTGTGGTAAATTATATATTCTCCACTTACCATACAAGTGATTATATAGCCAAAGAAAAGGTAAGCAGCCTATAGAAGAGAGATCAAGGAGTAGTATCTAAAGCCATCAAAAGTATTTCACTACTCCATATTCCATTTATTTTGACCAACCCCCTTTCCTCCTCTATTTGCTTTCTTATTCCCTTGTCCCTTACATATGTACTATTAGGTTTGGCATGGACAATCTTCAACCCTAACAATGGTGTTCAGACCATTGGCCACAGTTCCGGACCAAAAGGCCATTAATGATTTAAACCAGTACTTATCACTGTTCTTCAATAAGCATCAACCTAATGACTTCTGACTACTAACTACTGACTATGTGATCACACACCACCAGTTTAATCCCATTCATAAAGAAACATCAAGTGGGGGTAAAAAATTTGCATTTCAGTATGCCAAGGGAGATTTTTTTTTTAATTGTGAGAAAAATGAAATACTGCAACTTGGCTAGACATGAGGATTACTGATCAAATTACCTTCACAGAAGTTAAGATACAAATAATGATGCATTAGAAGGTATGAAAGTGTTTTAGCATAGTAATGTTTGTTGTTAATAAGGGGAATCTACTATCCATTATAAGCAGTAACTTAGAATTTTGTAGTTCTAACAATCAAGCATTTTAGATGGCAGCAACTATTTCTCCTTCCAAAGGAGAAAAAAAAGCTGCAAATATTATTGTAGAAAACAAATTATAAAAGAATTCTATGCTATGTAGCTAAAAAATATCTATTTTAGGAAGGGCCTTAAGCTAAACAAACATTACTGATATACTAAATATATTAAATGATACTAGTAGTAGTATACTGGTAGTAGGAGGCTATTACTTCTATTAAATATAGTAACAAAATGTTGCCTAGAATTTCAAGATGTTCTAAAACAGATATGTGAAAACTTGTATTTTGCCAGCATATTCAGAACATCAACATTCAAAACTGTACAGAATGGAAAACCATTTAATGTTGAAAACAGTATAAGACTACACATATGCAAGTACACACATATGCGTGCACACACGCTCACAGCTTGGATTTCTTGCCCCACATCCTACAGTCTCAAAATGTAATACTGTAAACATCACCAAATAAACTGGAGCATCAGGGTAATGGCTCAGCTGCCTCAATAATAAGTTGTACTTTTAACATAATTTTTGAAAGCTACCAGATCAGTGAAAAGTCAAATAGGTTTCCCCCCCCTGACTATTTCTGAAAGGAAACTAATTGTTTTAAAGAGATGAATGTCCAAGCTCATTTTTTATACACACATACAAAAGTTTATCTGCCATAGTCAGGAGCTGTAGGGCAGACAAATGTGTTCGCCCTGGTTCTTTGAAGGATCCTACATGTTTGAAACTATTTTTTTTTAATAAAGAAGAGATAAACAAAGAAAAAAAGAGATAAAAACAAAGCTGCTAGTGCCGATTGAGAATCCTCCACTTCTGTATAAGGTAGAATAAACCACCTTTTTTGACTAAATCAGTTTTATGTTCAAGGTTGCTTTTCAAATGCAAAAACCAAGTAAATACCTAAAAATAAAAGAAAAAATATGTTCAAGGCTTAGTAAAATAAAAGGAATAACTCTAGTACACAGTATAAGGTTTAATAAAATCATTCTGCTTTTAGAAAGTTCTTAAAACAAGGAGAAAAGGAGAAACCTTAATATCCTCAACTATTTCCCTTATTTACTGATAGCCATGCTTAAACTGATAAGTGATCACCAATTGCAAAATCTGTATACACACCATAATCCAGTGGCATGGGTTCAAAATGGGTACAAAAAAGGCACAAGATAGTATTGAAATGTAATTTCAAAACTAGGAAAAAAAACTTAATGCCTAGTCTAGTGCAAAGTTACTAGAGGACATTCATAGAGCAAATCTCCCAAGTAGAAACAGGATATAAGCTAAAAGCTGGTCTGATTGCCACAGATGACTGATTTCTGGAAGAGATCAAATATTTTGGTCCTAATTTTTAAGTCAGAGTTAATTTGGTTCAAAGGCACTTAATCTTTGCTTTGCTAAGCAAGTGCCTAAAATACAATAAATTGCATGAAATAAAGCTTATAAACAATAGTTTATCTTTTTTAGGACTGGTATAGGGACAGGATATAGGTCCCTAACTATAAATTATTACAAGTCCTCACTAATGTTAGTGGAGGAAAGAAGTAATTAGATCACAGACACAATCCAATCTCCAACTTAGGATGTTTGGGGAGGAGAAGGGGGAGAGGAAAAGACAATAAGAATGGGTAAATAAAAGGTTCAGATGCAGAGAGGCTGGTATTCAGGAAAGTAAAAATAAAACAATTCATATGCAAGAGAACAAAAAAAAAATCTCTAAAAATTTCTTTGAAGCATTGGAATTCCTTGTTATCAGATTTAAATAATAACTTTTCAAACAATTAAACACTAAAAGACTTGGCGTTCACACCAAGACTACTTACTTGTAGCTTCCCATTCAGATTTACTTAAGGTTCCCTAAATTTAAATTAAAAAAGAGGAAAGTTACATAAGGCTCAATACAAAACAATACAGTTTTATAGAAAATGATATTGTTTATAACTCATGAACATTTTAAACATTAAACAAAGTCTAAGATGACACATATGGAAAACTGTAAGTCTAGTTCCAATTTTCACTGCAAATTGATATAAATTTTAAGAGTATTTATTAAAATATTGTCTAGGAAGAGTGTCCCAGAAGTCTAAGCAGTTTTAAGCTTTAATGGTTTAAAAGTTTAGTAGTACACACTTAATATAAAACATAAGTAATTCTTCAATAGTAATAAAATCTTATAATATATAAAACTTATTAATATAATTAGTAATAGTGATCTATCTTTAAAAAATAATTTATTTTTAACTACATTCATACAGCCAACAATGAAATCGAATCCATAGTCTTAGTTGTAAACCTTAAAATTTCAGACTTATGAATGTTAAAAATTTTACTCCACATTGAGGAATCCTCCAATTCCCTACCAGATAGTGAGAACTCTACTTGAATGTGAAAACTTCTTACTATGGGAGTATCCCTTACTCCACCCCTACTTAAGGGGAGAAAACTCCTTGCTATGGGAGGACCTCGATTCCACCTGTACTTAAGACTGCTTTAGGGCAGAAAACTCCTTGCTAAACAATGAAAGTACTTGAAAACCATACTTATAAAGGAAAGGAGTTCTTTGAGCCATGCCTGTTTTTGGAATTGATACAATGGGATGCTAGGTGCCTAAAAAGGTGGGGCAACTTGTAAACTACTTAGACCTAAAAGGTGAAAACTTACTCAGAGGTTTTCTCTTAATGAAATTAGTCGACACAGCAGATTTTTTTTCTGTCTTACTAAAGAGATTAATCTACTCAGCTGTGAATTCAAAATGGGCTGTCTTTTGGAAAACATCTACAATGATTGGTAGATGGAAGAACTTAAGGGAGGTGACATAGGAGATTTTGCCCTTAAAAATAAGAGCTCAGAGAAAAGCTGGAGGTCATTCTGAAACATTTAGATTGAGGAAGGACTGATTCTGAAACATTCAGATGGAGGAGGGAGCTGGTGAAAGCAGCTAAGATGATGCTGGCCTGGTGTCACTAGAATCCTTGCTTAGACAGACCTTGTGGTGAGTGTTAAAAGACTGATTGACTGATCTCTCTCTCTTAAGACTCAGGTCTAGGCCATGTTGGCTTAAGGCCCTTCATACTTATTTCCTTTTCTCTCTTTCTCTCTTTTCTTTAATTCCACATTTGTATTAACTAAAATCTCTATAAAACCCAGTTGACTTGGGTATTTGAATAATTGGGAATATTTCCCTGGCGACCACCTTATATTTGATTTAAAAACCAAGACACTGTAGTGAAACATTTTCTGTGGTCAAATTTACTCACCCTCTCTTATATCTATCACAATTTATATTTTCCACCATTTTAACTCACTACAGTTTATGGGCATCACTATTTTAAATCTCACATAGTCTAACATCATTCTCTTTTTCTGAGAAAGAATAGGAGAGAAAGGATGAGGCAAAGGGACAACAAAGTCTAGGTTTATATGCTCTCTTACATTTTGGCAATTAACATCACAATTTCCTCCCTAATCCCTTAAAACTTATCTTACTCCAACTCTGCTGCTGCATCTATATAGTTGATTTAAAAGAAAATTAATTCTTGTTCCTATACTAAGAAGTAAATATAGATGAACTATAAGCATTGCTTACATAATATGTATCACAAGGAATAGCTTTTTAAAAAAAAAATTAAAGAACAAAGTAAACAAAGGATACCAGACATATGTATTGGATAGGTCTGAATTAATTATCTTTAAGGAAATACTTACCAAAGGTAATCTAACTTGACTATTTTTCATATATTTTGCAGCATGTTCATAATCACCCACATTCCCCGAGGCAAGTTTGGCATTCTCATTTGCTGGATACGGCTAGGAAATTAAATTAAGGTCTTAAGTTTCCTAATATCAGTAAGACTATAATTCAAAATTCAATACAATCAGTTCTTAAAATATTTTGCTAAAAGATGTCTATTATTAAGTTAACATACACCTTGGCAAAGAAGAATCATGTATTCAGAAAACTTAAGTTCAAGTCACAACTATCAAATCTCAACTGCCTATCAACTTGAACTTTTACTATCTGCTACAAAGGGCTGTTTGAGATAAGTGCTTACAAAGTAATTTATGAAAGCATAAAACAGTATCAAAAGATAAATGATTACAGGATGTGAACAATTTTAAAAGAACCACATGAAAGGCGGTTCCAAATCACCACAAAAAAGGAAAGCTAAAATACCTGGAGCTATGACCAGCAAGGAGGAGAAAAGACAGAAATACTCATTATTGGAGGAGCTATGAGACACAATGATATTTGCCTCTACTGTTGGTGGAGCTGTTCAAAATAAATAAACATTCATAAGTGTCTATAATGTACCAGGCATGATGTTAAGTGCTAGGGATATAGATAAGAAAAAGCCTTTCCCTGCCCTCAAGGATCTTACAATTTAAAAGGGGAAAAGAACATACAAAAAGAAGTTGAAAAAAAAAGGGGGAGAAGGTACTTGATACAGGCAGAATGATGGTGGAGTCAATTTCAAGGAATGGAGCATAAAAGCTTTGGAGTCCTCTTTAAATAAAGGCTTTTCAAGGAGTTTTTTTGCCCCACCCTCTAGCTCTCTGATTTGGGGCATAGGCTCCTGAGAATAATGCTTTGTTTTTTTATTTACACTGCAACACAATCTGAGTAGTTAAGCAAATGAAGTAATTAAATTATTATACCCCAAGAAGGTTAAAGATAGACATCCTGTATATAAACAGTATATATAAACACATAATACAATGTTGTGATAAAAATCAAGGAATAAAAGAAATGGAGGCAACAAAGTTCCAAGGATGATCCATAGCAAAGCTAACAATTGCCAAGAAATGAGATTTGAAGTTCCTCAATAACCTGACAACCTTGAGAGTCATTCTTTTATACTAAAGTGACACAATTTGCACTATCTGACATCAGTACTTTATTAGATTCATAAGTAAAATGTAAATGAATTATTAGACCTACTGTAGTAAAAAGCTAGGGAAAAAACTTAGCTCAATAACGGTAGAATGGCAGAATAAATCATGATTTAGAAAATATTATTTAGATAAAGAATAATTACTTTGAAGAAGAGACATAAGATGTTTTATGTACCAAAGGGAAACAACCAAAAGAACAATACACATGGCAAAAATAATATGAATGAATATAGTACTAAATCACAATGGTATATATAAATGTGAGCTACTATTATTAAGAATAAGAAAAATATGGGGCATCTGTGTAGCAGAGTTGATAAGAGTGCCAAGCCTAGAATCAGGAAGATCTGGCCTCAGACACTTCTTAGGTCTGTGACCGGCAAGTTACTTAACTCCAAATGCCTAGCCTTTGCTTCTCTTTAGTCTTAGAATTAATATTAGGGGCTTTTTTTAAAATAAAGAAAAATAAAAGCTAATATTCATACAGTTATGATAATGATCACCTATTCAGCTGTCTTGACAAGAACATTATTTCACTTCTGTGGTCAAGTGTGTTTCTTTGGTTCAATACCTTTTTCTCCCTCCTCTTTGCTTAGCTCTACCTTGCTGCCTCCTCTTCCTACCGATAACCTAGAGAAGAGTACCTAACTGAAGAATATGAGAAAGACCCTGGGGACAGAATGAGATGGAACATATAAAAATAATTTCTTTTTGTTAATGAGAAATGAGAAAATAAATAAGGCAAACATTACTACTCTCATACTTAGTAGGAAAAAAGAAAACAAACAAAAAAGGATAATAAATATGAAGCCAAAATGATAAATAATAAAAGATAATATATTATAGAGGCAAAAGAATGCCCTTAATATATACAATATTTTTTATTTAAAATTTGATGTGGACAGTAGTGAAGTTTTTATTCTTTTTTAGAAAAATGGAAAGTTCCATTTAAAGAGGGCTCATGTCCTACTAGTTGCACTCCTTAAAATTCCACCATCATTATGCTCCCAAACCAGATACCTTCTATTCCCTTCCCCATGTTTCTTTTTAGTTTCCTTCTGTGTTTTTTTCCCTATTAGAGTGCAAGCTTCTTCAACCTTCTCCACTTATTGACAAAGATACCACCTCTCAATGGTAGAGAAAAAATGGGCTGAATATTTTGAAGCTTTTTCAATATATAATATTAGATCAATGAGAAGAGAAAAAAAAGGAAAAAAAATTAGAAAACTATTACTTTCATGTATATACTGTGGAAAGGCATAAAAGTTTATCATGACAAACAAATAAAATTGGGTATAGAACTCTTCTTCTTGTTTAGATCCAGAAGAGAAAAAGATATCGTATTAGTTCAATATCTTTAATGACTCAATTTCCTTAAATGTAATTTAGCTAAAAACAAAAAACTATGCCCAGCAGTATGGAATAATCTGCCAATGTGCCATACATTCTAATCTTTTATCTAGGATTATTCAGAGATATTATCTGAGACTGATTACTTATGCTTACTTTCAATTAATCACAGATATCTAAAGGGGTCAATAAATCTAAAGTGTCAATGGTAAACATTTACATTACTTCCACTTTCTATTCAAGAAATGACACAATTAAATTGCCTGGAACCTTTTTAATAGAAAAAGGGAAAGAGAAAGGATGGGTTTGTCCAGGAAAAAAAAAGTATTACACTAACAACAAAAAGAAAAGTGAATAAAAATCAATTGACAAATATTCCTGATTAGGATTTAGAGGAACTGAAAAATTATGCTATTTTACAGTGACATAAATCAAAAGAAATTGTGGCTAAACAAATGTAATTGGTTTTTAATGAAATTTAATGTTGTTGTTTATAAGAAAAAAGTTAGACGTTTGTTTTAAATTTACTCCCTATCTAGTTTAAGTTATTGAAATACTCAAAGGATTTCAATTATAAGATGGTCCAAAATATGCACAGAGAAAAAAGCATAATTCAATGAATTAGTCAATGAATATATTTATTAAGCATCTACTATCTGTCAGGCTATGCTAGTGCTGGAGATAAGAAGAAAGGTAAAAAATAGTCTCTAAGGAGCTCATAGTCTAAGGGGAAGACAATACACAAAAAAACTATATCAAGGAAAACTGGAAATTACCAACAGAATAATGGTACTACAATTAAGAAGGGATTGGAAAAGGCTTCCTGTAGAAGATGAGTTTTAATCTAGACTTGAAGGAAGACAGGAGATAGGGATGAAGATAGAGATTGTTCAAGGACTAAAGACAGGCAATGAAAATACCTCAAGTTAGGAAATGGAATCTTGTTTATGGACCAGGAAAAAGGTTGCAGACTGAAGAATATGTTAGATGTAAAGTATTAAGAAATACTAGAAAGGTGAGGGGGAGGGCCAAGTTATAAAGCTTTGAAAGTCAGATGGATGATTTTATATTTGATCATGGAGATAATAAGAAGCCACTGGAGTTTACTGAGAGACAGAGAAAGCAGTAGGCTATTTCAATAGTTCAGGCTTTATGTGATAATGGTCTGCACCAGGATGTATGAATTTTAAAACTATTCTACCCTAATCAGATATTCCACCCTAATCAGATCATTCTTTAGAAGATTTGATTTAGCTATTTCCTGATCAGTAACAATGGAGATACTTGGAATAACAGAATCAGGCCTTGGAAACTACATTTCTCCTCCCTTCTTAGTTTAACAAGATTTGGAAGGTCTGCATCAAACTCAAAATTTAATTATCTGAGGAAGTGGCCTTCAACAGACATGTGCAGAAAAAAGGACAGACCCCTGGGCTGTCCTAAGTCAAGCTAAGCCATCATTGGTACAGATAAGACGCAGGAAAGTGATGTAAAACTGTCTATATAAGGCATGTCACTTCCTCTCTCCTCCTCTTTCCCTGGAGAGGCAACTCTGGCTGAGAGTGTGCTAGGCATTTCGACATCTTGGAGTGTTGGTGGTGAGTTTTGCCCTTGAGCTGATTCAGGTTCAGGCATCTTAGCTGAGCTCCTTTGGAGGTCAGGCTGATTCTTTCCTCCTTCACACTCAAAACCTTACTTTCTTCTAATCTTCCCATCCGGTACTAGCCCCTTCCTTCTTCCTTCTTCTTAATCTCTTCTACTATATCAATTAAATCACCATAAAATTTCCAGCTGAGTTTGGGTGTTTCATTAGGATTTTATGAATAAAATCCTTGATGACCAAATATAATTATTACATTCAGTCTCAACCATAATTTTAACCTTTAGAGTTTTGGCAACCACGAAGGGATCGTGTTCATATGTGGGAACATTTCATGTAAATTCATTTATTTCTTAGGGAGTAAATGGTATATTGTGCCTTAAAGTCACCACATCCCCTTTCTGTCCTATTTCAAGTACTTCTCTTAGAGAAAACAGGCCTCTAGTTGAATTTGGTACCTGTGGGACAGTTTGATTAAGAGTTTCTCTAGAATTTGGTTTTGTGTAGGAGAAGGAACATGAGAAACTGGGATTGCAGGGGAAGGGCTTTGGGGATTAAATTCAGACAAGATTTGCTAACCATGAGAGACCCAGTCTGTTAGCTGAGCAACAGGGAAGGTGTTTTCCATCTCTATTTCAGGGAAGGAAATTTCTTCATTCAAAGGTTCAGAAACAGGTCTGTTTCTGGTAGGGTGGATGTTTGCCAATTGATCCTGTAAGAAACACTTTAAATCATCTAATTGGGCTTGCATTTTATACTCAATTTTTTTTTTTAATTTTTGCATCTCTAAACACAGTACTGAGGAGTACAAAGAGATATTATGAAGGCAAAATCAACAGGTCTTGGCAACTGATTGAATATGGGGGATAAGAGAAGTCAAAGATGAAACCTAAGTTGCAAAAAGTCTAAGTGACTGGAAAGATGGGGGTGCACTGGACAGTTATAGGGAAGTTAAAAGAGAGAATTTTGGGGAAAAGAAAACAAATTGTTTTGGACACACAGTTCAATATGTTTACAGAACATCTAGTTCAATGTATTCAACTGGTGATTGAAGATGTGAGACTAGAAGTCAACAGAGAAGTTTTAGGGTAGATAAATAGATCTAAGAATCATCAACAAAAAAAGATAATTGAATTTGTAGGAGCTGATAAAGTGAAATAGTAAAGCGGGAGAAAAGAAGTGATCCCAGAGAAAGCTTGAGAAATACCCAGGGTTAGTAGGCCTAGCCTAGTTGACATAGCAAAGGGAACTGAGGAAAAGTTGGATAGATAGGGAAGAGTAGTATTGCAAAAATCTAGGGAGAAGTAGGTGACCAACAGTACCAAAGGCTATAGAAAGGTCAAGAAGGATGAGAATTATGAAACAGATTTGGCAATTAAATGATTGTTAATAACTTTGAAGAGAATAGTTTCATTGGAATAATAATAAGACTGGAAGGCAGAATATAGAGCAGAGGTAGCAAACTTGTAAGAAGGAAATTTAATTAAGTAGCTTCTCATTTGTATTAACTTAAGAAGCCTTACAACTCTGTAATATGTAGTAAGATTATAGTCCAAAGCAAAAGTCTTCCCACGTAACCAGATTAAGAATGTAGATCCAGGCTAGCACTGAGTAATAGTTTTAAGTGTGTCACCATAAGTATATTACAATATTAATCATAAGTGTGTGATTATATTACATTATACTATTCTTTCTATCAAACTGATTTATGTAGGAAGGTAGCAAACCCTTAAGGAGGGTTGGAATTTCTCAGAAATAGGGACTGGGTTGTTGAGAATGGCCTGCATAAGCAGCCCAAGTCAGTATCCTGACCCATCCATGACCTATAAAGATCTTGTTACTTAAATAGAAAATGATGACCTCTCTAAGTTTTAGTTCCCCTTTTTGTCTCTAAAAATCTGTCAATGTTGATCAGAATCTTAGAGTCTATGAGAGGCATCTGTAGACCTTGCCACCAAATAAAGTCAGACTTTGCTCAGAGTACTTTGTCCAGTCTTTTTCAAACTCAAATAAAAACCATACATACATAAAGATCTCTGTTACCTGCGTTTAGTTGTTTTTGTTTTTTTTTAACCCTTACCTTCCATCTTGGAGTCAATACTGGGTATTGGCTCCAAGGCAGAAGAGTGGTAAAGGCTAGGCAATAGGGTTTAAGTGACTTGCCCAGGGTCATACAACTGGGAAGTGTCTGAGACCAGATTTGAACCTAGGACCTTCGGTCTCTAGGCCTGCCTCTCAATCCACTGAGCCACCCAGGTGCCCCCTACAATTAGTTTTAAAATCTAATGTTATCTACTTTTATCCCATTCTTATTTATTTTGTTAAATATTTCACAATTACATTTTAATCTGGTTCTATCATTGTGGGTAACTGCATGTTTCATACCTCTGCTGTAGAGAATTAAAAAGAGGAAAAAAGTGGACCTATCATAGAGTCTTCTTAAAGAGGTTAGCAACAAAAAAGAAAGACAAAAAGATAACCAGCTGGGACAGACGGATCAATAATGTCTTTTTGAGAATGGAATGTTTGTAGGCAACAATCAGTAAACAGGGAGAGAATGAAAGTATAAGTATTGATACTAGAACAATCTGATAGAGAAGATGGATACTGTAGGACAGGATAGAATGGAATCAATTGTGCTTCTAAAGGGCTTTGCCTTGGCAGAGAGAAGGGCCTTTTCATGTGAGACAAGCATATCTGAGGGATAAGTAAAGTGGTCTCAAAAAATTTTCAGTAAAATATGAGGAAGATTTTTGTGAGAAGGTGAAGGAGATGGAGCCATAGGAGGTTTGAGGAGGACAGAAATATCTAAGAGTCTACTGTGATGAAGGAGATAGTGTGTTAATTGGAAAGATGTAAAAGGATCGCTTTGTTACAATGAAGGCCCAGTTAAAATTTCTTAACATAAATTTTTGGTAGATCCAATTAGCACAATTTTGTGATTCCACCCCTCCTCCACCCCACCCCCATCTTTGTTCAGCTAAACACGAAGAAGAGCAAAAGCAGGCAAGGATGAGAGCAATCCAAGGCCAAGTCTTGGCAGGGCAACATAAGTGATAGGATAAGGGGGCAAGAGACATGACAAAAGAGGATACTACAGTTTTAAAATATTGATCCATCAAGATGGGAAGAGATGGGAGTGTATTCACTGCAGTTAGTCAGAAATTACTGTAAAGAATGGATGCTTAAACTGTTTGGGAAACATTTCAAAAACAAAATTTTAGTTGATTTAACTTGTTAAAGAAATGGCAAATTAAAATTTTTTTCAAGACACTTACCTCTAATGCCTGCATGCGTTTTAGAAGCATTTTATTTTCAATGTTCTTAATCTTTTCTTCATAGAATTCCAAAAATGTCTTTTTGTACACTAACTTCATGTTATACTTCTTTGCCATTCTGTTAAAAAAAAAAATTCTGATAGTGTAGTAAAAACATATAGATTTTGAATAATTTGTACTTCTAAGCTACACTGACATCTTCTGGTTTCAACTAAAATAACTACCTTCTCTGGAAATAATAGCACATTGATATAGAATGTGTTCATTCATTCTGCAAGTTATTATCAAAATACTACAATGTGCAAAGCACTCAACTAGAAGCTCTGGGAGGAACACAGGAGTTATAAACTTTCCTCATTGTACTTATATTAGAATACACAAATTTAAGTATATAAGGTACTTAAGCTAGAAATTTTACTTCTCTTAACAATATTTTGTTGGGCCACCTTGTTTTATAACTGAGGTCCAGAAGGGGAAAGAGAACTAAAAATGGGCACCATTCAAACTGTAAAGGAAATTTGATAGCTTGAAAGAGAAGAGACCTGCTAGGTTCATAAATGATGAAACTATATCACTTGAAGTTAAGAGTGAGAGTTTAGAGAAATAAAAGTAACACTTTCAGAGAGGTTGTAAAATGGTATTCAATAATTAACTCAAGAAGTTGATAATAGGAATATTTTCTAAAAAAAAAAAATTAGCTAATCAATATTCTAAAACCTACTATGTGCCATCATGTAATAGTCAACCATAAGTCAGTCTTTCAATAGACAATAGAAAGGGAGATTGTGACTAAAGATCAGGTATTAACTGAAAAGTTGATATCCTTTTCACTAATTTCCACAAATCAAAGGATTATCAGGGATACTTAACTTTTGCAAAGTGTCTTATTGAAACTGTCAAATATAGATGACACCCAGTGTTTCACATTTTCTTAAACACTTTTTAGGATTGGGTCTTCCTATCTCCCTCATGTTGGCAATTCCAACAGCTATATACAGGCCCCTACCACATTTACATGGCAAATTTGTTGCTCCTTAGGTCAAATGGTGGCTCCCTGCTCCAAGAACTAACCATATGATGCCAGATTTACTGTGGACACCAAATTAATTGGCTTGGTCCACTGTAATTCAGAAGTACCATGCTAAAGCAATCTGCTAGCCTCAATCTCCTTGGTAGCAGGGATTACATGCTTGTGCTGCCAGCTAAAAAGACTCAATTAGCTTTCATAGGCACAAAAAAAAACAAAATAAAAATCAAACTCTTAAATGTGAAACTTATCTAATATACATTGTGCATGTAACTTACTTTATACTAAGAAATGAGAAGGATCTCAGTAGATATACAATAACTACAAACAGTATACAATTTTTGCTAGCAGAAATATTACTGAACAATATGATTTTATAAGCCACTTATTGTTATATTAAGTTTAAAAAATTTTAAAAACAACAAACAAAAATGAAGAACAGCTTATAGGGGCAGCTCAATTGTTCAGTGAGTTGAGAACAAGACCTGGAGACAGAAAGACCTAGGTTCAAATGTAACCATATACACTTCTTAGGTATGTGGCCTCAGGCAATCACTTAATACCAATTGCCTAGCCCTTATTGCTCTTCTACCTTGAAACCAATACTTAGTATTGATTCTAAGACAGAAGGTAAGGGTTCTTTTTTTTTTTTAAGTAGTTTACAGAACTATTCAGGAATCTAATTATTTTTCATGTAAGAAAATCAATAAGTAATTACCAAAAGAATGCTTCTAATTGGAAGTAATAAAACATAACTATATCATGAAATTTGAACTTTGTAAAATTTAGATAGTTTGTACTAGAGTTTATTTTTGCATGATATCATGGTGGTCCCCAATGCTTAGATTGGACTCTATTGATACATCTAAGGCTTACCTGGTACACCTCCAATCCAAGCAAGTTGCCTTCACCATTCAACCCCTCTCCATGGTTTACCTGAATTCCATCAGAGAGAGGAAGACAGCCCACATAAATGCCCTCTTCCTCCTCTTTACTCCCCATATGCCATTTTCAGGCTCTCCCTCTATTGCTATTACTCAGTAATCTATCATCCATTGAAATCCATTCAGTTCATGTTGATTAAAATTAGGGTGGATTTTGCCCTCTAGGTCACTCCTTCCATTTTTTTGAACAAGTTCAGAGTCTATCTCCTCTCCAACTCCTACCTTTGGCCTATAAGGATGGTATTAGAAATTAAGTCTTGTTATATTAGTTTAGAGATAAGAAGTAGAGAAATTGTCTTGAGAAAGAATTGAAGTTTGGAACAGATCTGAGACAGTGTCAATTTCAAATCTGACTGTGTGAAGGAGGTGTAATGGTTTTTCTGTGACAGTTACTCTCTCTGGGTGTGGCTATGGCTCAGAGGGTGTTGGCAGTTACTCTCTCTCAAGTGGTGGAAGCAGGTAACATCTTTTCTCTCTCTCCTCACTGTCTGAGGTAGAAAGAAAGGAGGGAAAAACTTAAAGGAGCTAAGTGATTTTCCTTTTCCAACTTGGGAAACACTGACTATCGATTGCTACTACATAAATTGTTTTTTTTTTTCCGAGAAGACCAAACAAAGTCCTGGTCTTTGGTTTGGACTCTGAGTCTGCTAAAGCTCAGAGTCCTAACTTGGTTCTTGCTGAGGCTCAGCCAGCTAGCCTTTGTTATTTTTATAACTTGGCAAGAAAGTTAAGAATTATGAGGATAATAATGTTTAGTTTATTGTAGAATAGTGAAAATTTGAGATAGATCAGGACGGATCAGTGTAGCCTGTGGAAACAGGAGAAGTGATTCCTTGAGGAACCAGGGAGTTTTATTTGGGTGGAGTTAGAAATCCTTTTTTTTAATGCTTATATTCTCAATAAATAGTTTATTTTTATAAAACAAGAGTCTCCTTAGCACCCTTGCACCTGGCCCTGAAGAGAAGTTCACTTATGAGCTTCACTTTACTTATATAAACTGAAGATACTTTGTAAGCACAGCACGCAGAGTATCTAATCAGTTTATAATCAATAATCAATTCATTTGCCCATTATTTTTACAGACCTAAGGGACTTCAACATATATACGGAATCTACATCAAATCCTCCGATTTCTTATAGTCCTAGTTTTCCATGACCTTTTTTACTCTCTTCATCCACCCCATCTCTGCTACAGAGAAAGTCATACCTTTAATCTTGCCATCATCCACAAAAATTCTACTACTATGTTAATGATGTTAATGTTAATGAAGTCTGAAATTTCTTTATCTGATCAAAATCTATCCTCATTTTACTTCTCTTTCTGCCTTACATCTCCCAAACCTGCAATCCCTGAAAAGTTCAATTCTTTCCCAGGTTATCTTCCTTGTACTGGTTACACTTTACTCCTTTCCTCATCTTAACCCCTTGGTAAAACAGTTTTCTCTCAATTTTCTTGACCTCTTATTCTATCATCAACATTGCCCTACCACATCTCAGTCCTGAATGATTCCCATCAATTCTGTCTTTGCTCTTACTCATGTTGTGCTGAACAAAGCTGGAGAGAAATCAAAAAAAACATTCTGACTGGATCTACTACAAATTTATGTTATATAATAATTCTAAGTAAGTCCTCAATGAAGCAAGGCAATCCTTTTAGACTTCCCTAATCAGTTGACACTCATCATAGAGCCTTTACAAAATCTTTTCATGCTTCTTAAAACTGACATAGCTCCCTCTTCCCCAACCCCCGCACAATCCTCTTGCTTCACATTTTACTAAAATAATAATAATAATAATGAGGCATGTAGCCCCCAGTAGTGAGAATAGGCCCAAATAAAATCAGCCATCAGCTAGCTAGAGTCAGACACATAGATCCCCCCCCAAACTCCACCAGCATGAAAAATTAATTCAACCCCTTCACAAATACTATATGTCCTGCCAAGAAAATTACTGATGCAGGAGTTCTGTGAGAAGAATATACAGTATTCTATATAAAACTGGGTCATACGTTGACATGTTAAATTGACATGTTACCTGTGATTTATCATAAAGAAAACTCTGTTCAGAACCACTGAGGTAATCTAAATCTATTGTCTCCATCTTGTAAATTATTACTAACCATTGTTCCTGCAAAAAGCTTACCTAATCCCTTAGCCTATGTCATTTTCCCTATAAAGTATGTATCCCAAATTGCTAAACTTTGTCATTGCTCAGCAAGAAGGATGTTTGTGTGTCTGTTTTGTCAGTTTGACCCTCCTGTAACCCCAGAATCATTTTTCTCATCCCAGTTCGACTACCCATGAGCTATTTGTAGAGCTAGCCTTTATAGAGGCCATTCACCAAGGAATTCTCTCTCAGCTCTTACTTCCCAGATGTGCCACAATCTCCTTCACTCTTACATCACAAGAAGAGGAGCTTGTTCTATATGCAGAGGTGATCTCATGCCAACCCATCCTCTACAGCACATCTATGACTTCTCTCTAGGTTTTCATGACAGTGCTCTCTGCTGGCTTTCCTAACTATGACCATTTTTTCTCTGTCTCCATATCCACTAACTATGGGTGTTTTCCATATCTCTGTGCTGGGTCCTCTTTTCTTTCTATTCTATTCTATTCTTTTTGTTGATCTCATCTATTCACCAGGTTTCAAATATCATCCCCATGCTGATGATTCTCAGGTCTATTTGTCCAACCCTAATCTGTCTCCTGACCTCCAATCTTACACTTAAAACTGTTTATTAGAAATCTTCAACTAGATGTTCTATAGACATTTTAAATTCAATATGTCCAAAATAGAATCCATTTTATTTTCCCCAAACCCTCCCTCTGCCTAACTTTGCTTCTACTGTCAAGAACATGACTATTTTCCGACTAAGGCTCACACCCTAGGCATTATCTTTGACTCCTCACTGTCTTCTATCTTCTTTCCTTTATCCAACAGGTTGCCAAATCCTATTGATTTTACCCCATTATGTGTATGCCCCTCCTCTCCTCTGATGCTGGAATTATCACCTTATACCTGAATTATTGCACCAGTCTTCCCCTACCTCAAGCCTTTAACCATTCCAAACCATCCTATGCTTAGCTGACAGACTAATCTTCCTAAAACACATATTTGACCATAGTATGCCTACATTTAATCAACTCCAACAGCTCCCTATTACCTCCAGGATCAAAAAGAAAATCTTTTGTTTGGCTTTTAAAGGTCTTCATAACCCAGCCCTCTCCCATTTCTCCAAATACTCTATGATCTAGTCATATTGGCTTCCTTTCTATTCCTCACACACCACATTGGATCTACTGACTCAAGGTATTTTTATCAAGTCTATCATGTCTTGGATCCTCTACCTCCTTATCTCCAGTCTCCTAGGTCCCAGGCCTCTATAAAGCCTGAGCTAAAGTCTCAACTGCTACCTTTTCCAGGCCTCCTTTATTAGTGCATTACTATTGTATTTCCAGTTTGATTATAAATATACAAACAAATAGACAGATATATATCATCTGTACATAGTTGTTGCTTTCCTGTTGTCACTCCCATTAGACTAGCAACCCTAGAGAACAGAGGCTGTTTTTTGCCTTTCTCTGTATCCCTTGCATTTAGCACAAACATAGCACATGTATAATAAGTACTTTGGTAGCTTAATCGGATATCAAGATATCAGCAAAAGTGCATGATGAAGTTGCTTTCCTCACCAAAAAATAAGATTTCAAGATTATATCTAAACATAACGTCATGAGAATTTTTATAAGAGTAAGCAATACAAAATAAAACCAAATCAAATTCAAATGAGCATGTTTCCTATGAGGTTAGAAATAAGACAATATTCTTGATATCCCCCTACTTTCAAGGAATACTTTTAATTATCTTTCCCCCAAAACTGAAAGCAACTTTTCTAACTACAATAGCTGCAAAGCACTTGACATATTCATTTTATCCTCACAACAATCATGAGATGTTAGCATTTCCATTTTACAAAGAAAGTGAGGCAGATAGCAATTAAATAACTTCCCAAGGGTAATATAGCTAGTAAATGTCTGAGACTGGATTTGAAATCAGATCTTCTGAAGTTCAGACCCAGTTGCTCTATCTACTATGCCACCAGCTGCCACCATCTACTTTCCCTACCATCAAACTAGTAGACACTCTTCTGATAATACTGACTTTATTGAAACACTTTCAAATGGTTTCCCCAACCTAGATTCATCCTTCAAATTACTTCCAAAGTACTCTTTCTCATGGTACAAATTATGCTGATCCTAATGCTCTCGGTCCACTACATAAAATCTATATTTGTTATTTTGACATTCAAGCCCCACTCCTCTCACTCTAATATTCTCTACCTTTACAACCATATCACCCACTATTCACCCTTCCAATATGCTATACACTCTGACTCAATTAGGTTAGTTGCCAAACTATGTTAGTACACTAACTAGCACTATGTACCTAGTATTTATGCCTTTGTTTACACCATTTTCTCCATCTGGAATGGCATCCCCCTTGCTCCATCTGTTCTTTAAGTCCCTTAAGTCAATATCAAAGGTTATCTATTCCATAAAGCCTTCATTAATTTCCCCAGTCACAAAACCATCCTTTCTTCTTACCTCGTTATCCTTATTATAGGCTCTGCTAAATTAGTCCCTATATATGTAGAGTACAGTATTGTATAATTTGCCTATGTGATACTCTCCTTGCTAAACTGAAAATCTCAAAGACCATGTCTTAAATTTTGTGTCTCTCTTCGTCACACTGTAAAGCAACTAAAAAATGGCTGTGTAATTAATTTTAGAAAGTCACAAAAAAAAAAAGCAAAAGAGCAAGGCAACATGAGCCTGCTGGTATCAATACTGTGTAAATACTTTTCCACTTGTAAGGCTATACTCCCACATTTTTCCAACACTAAGTGAATACAAATAGCATTATTCCCTATACTCCCTCATCATCTTAAGGTAATAAGAGAATATAAAAATAAAATAAATTATGAAATTCTTACTCAATCAGCAAAGGAAAATAAACCAAAAATTCTGGAACATCCACAACACCCTCCAAGTTAAAATCATATTTGCATCCAAATAAAGGATATTCTCCCTTCTTCTGAAATCTTATGGTATAGATTTCATTTCCAAATGATTCTGTTTCTGAAGCTTCAAGGCGTTTTCTGTAAGTTAACAAAAAAGATGAAAATTAGATCAACAAATTTATTCTAATTCTTCATTTTCAAATATTATGTTTGGCAAAAAGCCAACAATTTGATTAGCTTTGTGTATGATGGTTTCATCACTAACTACTGTTACCACTAAAAATATTAGATAACACTGCAAGTCCAAATGGCTTCAATCTCTACTATATTTGATCTAT
Organism: Monodelphis domestica; assembly: GCF_027887165.1. Lineage (NCBI taxonomy): Eukaryota > Metazoa > Chordata > Mammalia > Didelphimorphia > Didelphidae > Monodelphis > Monodelphis domestica. The sequence goes on from NC_077229.1 coordinate 254,129,078, forward strand.
AGGTAGAATGCCACTGCAACCTTCACCTCAGTATATAAGCAACCTATATAAACAGACATGTCACAAAGTTTGTTTTTGGTTCAGCATTTGAAACTTGGGACAAAGAAACAATGTTATAAATTAAAGATAAACCGGGTTCTAAATTGAGGTCACAAGACTGTAAGACCCATAATTATACCTTAAGTGTAGTATCATTTGAAGTATACATAACCACCCTTTTATAACATTGTTCTGAATAGGCATCAAGAAAGTTATCTGCCCCCAAAGAGATCAGTGATGGGGGGGTAGGGTGGGGGGGGGGTAAATTCCTACTGTAGGAAAAGGTTGATAACTTCTATGTCCCAATAATTTGTCAATATGACATCCACATAGGATAAAGTAACATTCTAGTTCAATGATTAACCCAGCATTCCCAATCAAGAAACAGAACTAAAGGTGATTTCATTTAAACCTTTATTCTTGAATCATATCTTGTTTTTTATAACCATTCGTTACCATTTTTCCTTGAAGTTCTACTTGTATTTGTTTTCACATTGTTTTCTTCAGGGTTTATATCTTAGTCTTCTCTGCCACCAGAGTAGCCTTTTATGGTCAAGCTTATTTCTGTTGTTTGCTCATTTTTGTAGCTTGACCCAAACTTTCCATTAAATTGAAAGCACTCTCCCAAACTTTAGTTTTTTTCATACAACTGTTTTCAGAGCTAGTTCTGGGGAGTCTCCAAACGTTCAGTGTATTAAAGGTGGTATGATCTGGGGGAAGGGGTAGTCATTGCTCTCCTAGTCTACATCCTGGTCTTTCCTCAGGAAGTATCCCTAGTTCCCTATAACATTTTTTTTTAAAAGTACACACTGGGCATTTTGTAAACTATTATTAATTTTTAAAAATACTTACATGAGCTCAAAGCTATTTGGGGTAGTACCAATAAAATATCCTCCAGGACTAAGTTTCCCACAAGCATTTCTGAGCATCATATCAGCCTGTTCATAAGTCTCAAATGAGTAATGATATACAAATTGACAACTGCAAATATCAAAGCACATCTCTGGATCACGAAATTTATCAGTCAAAAGTTCCTGAAACAAATTCAATAAGTTAAGAATTTAGACTATAAATACCTGGATATAAACTCTCTCCTAGCTAAGACTAGAATTCTAGAATTTGAAAAGGGAAAAAATGTCAGCAGATTCCCAAAGACCTCAACTAATACAAATTAAATAAAACATTGCAACAATATATTTTTAAAATTAATTGAGATATTTAATAGACAGTGCAAACCATAGTTTCATCTGAATATAAATGTATGCACATGTTGCAATGAGTTATATCAATCAGTTATCACAAACAGCAATGAACACTTCTGTAGAGCTATGTTAAAAAATGTACAGCTGGAATTTAATTCTAATAATGATATGCTGTTAATCAGACAGATTTAAAATTTTTTTTTTTTGGTTAAGTAAAACATTGTAATTCTGAACTATTAGAATAGTTTTGAAAAAATATGAAGAAATTCATGACATACAAAGTTATTACTCAACATTAGATTAAACTTTTCACAATCATTAATTAATTAATATTACTTAATAAATAATATTTATTTTTAATAATAATGTATTTATTTAATAATTAATTAATATTAGCTAAATGCATTCCTCTTTTGAACTAAATATAACTATTAAGTGGCCACTGAAATTATTTTTTCAAAATAAGGGGGTTGATTTCTTCTCAAACTCCACTCCTTCCCTACTAATTATTAGACTACAAATAAAAATATGAAGTTTTGATTCAATTGTGCAAAAAACTTCACTGGACCATATCAGTATCAGTTCATAGAACTAGAGGTAAAATCAAGACTTTTCCAAAGTGTATTTATAATACAAATAAGTTATCCATTTAAAAAACCCTACACAATAAAAGTTTTTAACAACTACAAGAATGTTTTATTTATGTCTTAATAAAATTAAAATAAAACATAAAATAACCTTTAAAAAATTATGCCTTTCGGGGGCAGCTGGGTAACTCAGTGTGTTGAGAGCTAGGCCTAGAGACGGGAGGTCCTAGGTTCAAATCTGACCTCAGACACTTCCCAGTTGTGTGACCCTGGGCAAGTAACTTGACCCCCATTGCCTAGCCCTTACCACTCTTCTGCCTTGGAGCCAATACACAGTATTGACTCCAAGACGGAAGGTAAGGGTTATTAAAAAAAAAAATTATGCCTTTCATTTCAAGGCTCCTTTTACCAATATTCATTGTGAAAAACTGCACAACATCTATCCCTTTGGCTCAAAATAACCAACTTAAAAGTACAATAATAATAATTAACATTTACATAGCAATTGTGTGCCAGACAACTGTGCTAAGTCCTTTACAATTATTTTATTTGATTCTCACAACAAACCTGGGAAGTAGGTGCTATTATTATCTGTATTTTACAGATGGGGAAACTGAGGCAGACTTACTAATTTGCCTCAGGGTCAGATATCTAGGAAGTGTCTGCAGTTGGATCTGAAGTCATTCAGGTTTTTCTGACTCTAGGATCAGTTGTTCTACTTAGCCATCTTCCCAATGATGATGATGGTGGTGGTGGTGATGGATGATAATAATGATAATAGCTATCAGTTCTATAGTACCTATTATGTGCCAGCCCTTATATACCAGGAGGTGGTGTGGTTAGAGGCCTGTTTATCAGAAAATGACCTATGGTCTTAGTGACCTACAAGCTAAAAACGAATCAACCAACTGATAATAAAAGCTAATCTATATAACCTTAGGTTATGTTAATAGAGGCAGAATGTCTGCAATGAAGGAAATGAAAACTCTACTATATTCTGCCCAAGTTAGACAATACTTGGAGTAGTTCACAAAGTAGAAAGAATATTAAATAAGCTATGATGTATTCAGTGGAGGGGAATCACAGTGCTTTGCAAATATTGTGAATCTTAAAATTTCTCAGACTTGTGAATGTTAAAAACTCTCAAGACTCTACCTTAGAACATTTGGTTAAGACCATTCCCCATTTTAAACAATGAAGGTACTTGATCAGGAATGTGAGAACTCTAACATTACTCCATCCATACTTAAGCATACTTTAGGGGAAGATAAAGTTGTGAACTCCTTTAGTGAACAATGAAGGTACTTAACTCATACTTATAGTAAAGCCAAAGCCTTAAGCTATGTCTATTTTTTAGATCTAATACAAAAGGGTGCTAAGTACCTATGAAGGTCAAATTAATCACTAAAAGTTCAAGCAAGCTTAGCAAGAGGTGTGAGGTTTTAGTCTACCCAGAGAAGGGGATAACAATGTGTGAATTAAGAATGGTCAGTCCTGTGAAAACATCTACGGTGATTGGTAGATGTAGAAATTTAGGGGAGGTGACATAGGAGAAAATTCTCTTTAAAAGGTCAGAAAGGCCTCTAAAAGTAATTCAGCTTTGGAGCTGAAGTGGAGGCTGCTCTCTCTCTCTGTCTCAGTGGCTGAAAGGGAATTCAGCTTTGGTAGCTTAGTTGGAGGTCGGACTACTTGGAATAGCTGGGTCTCTCTGAACACTAGAATCTTGCTTGGGACAAATCTTGTGGTGAGTGGATTAAAGACTGACTGGTCTCTCTCTTAAGGCTCAGGCCTAGGCCATGTTGGCCTAGGCCCTTCATACTATATTTCTCTTATTCTCTCTCCTTTTTCTTTAATTCCTTAATTTGTATTAATTAAAATTTCCGTAAAACCCAGCTGACTTGGGTATTTCATATTTGGGAATATTTCCCGTGGCGACCACATTATTTTTGATTTAACTCAAGACACTGTCTTGAAACCATATTTTCGCGGTCACAGTTTGTGGCAACCACTCTTTTAATTGTAACAATAGACATCTGAATGTTTACTCAGATCATTTGCTTAGTTTGATCAGATAAAGGAACTAGGGATGATCAGGCTGAGACTTGAGTAGGTAATAAAAACAATCTTTGAAATATCTGCAGGTTCATCATGTGGAAGAGACTGGGGCAGAAATAAGACCAATAGATAGAATTTGCAAGGGGTACATTTGGGCAGATTTTAAAACTTCTACTAACAAGAAAAATTCAGAATCAAATTTTGAATAGGTTGCCTTCCTCACTGGAAATCCTGAAGCATAAGCTGAATGAGCATTTAGCTTGGGATGTTATAAAGGTAATCCTATCCATAGATCCTTATACTACCTTGCTCAAACTAAAGGCCTAGGCAGTGCTGGAGGTAACATGTAAAATTATAAATAACTACAATTTACAAAACAACCACTGAATAGTAATTATTCTGACATTCTGTCACTATTTGACCTTTTAAGGTTATTACAAAAATGAATTTCAAGTTGGAAATGAATATGTTTAAGGTAAAAAAAAAAACTATTTAAAGAACAAAAGAAAGCAAGGTAAAATTGACTTGAAATTAAAGTAACTGATAAAATTATTTTAAATACCAAAAATCAATTCCAGACTGGGACATATAAAACAAGAAAACAGTACCTTTGAGCTGTCAGCAGTTACAAATTCTGCACTGAAAATATACTCATGATCACGGCAGTGATTCTTCATGTCAGTATAACGCTGCTGACACTGCTGGATGGAAACATCAGCAATATCTAAACAGAAAAGCTTCCAATTAAAAGCTATTACAGTCCAAAACAGTGATAGAAAGGTGTAAAGGCAGAGTGAAGCCACACATCTCAAACAATAATCTTAATCATGAAATATAGGTTAGGTACAAAACCAATTGCATTGTCTTCAAAATAAGTAAGAAGGGAAAATCTTCACTCTGATGCAAAAGTATCTATTAGCTCTTTTTTAATTTTTAAATGGGACAAAAATACTTTTAAGAGGCAATGCTTATTCTTTTTTCTTCCTAAATTTTTATTAATTTGTTGTAGGTTACATTAAAATTCCCAGTATTTCTTTTCCTTCTTCCTGCTCCTTCCCATGTCCTGCAGTAGAGAAAAACTTACTCTTTAAAGACTTAAATAAATCAAAAAAGAAAAGGTGAATCTTACTTTCAAAAACTATGTTCTAATCAAAGTTACAGAAAATAGAAATTTTCTATAAAGGAAACTATTGGAAAAGGTCTAAATTCCAACAGGGCATTCATTCTCTACACATTATTCATTACTTAATTAATTCTTGGAGATACCCACCTTTAATTATATTCTGCATAACATCACCTTTAGAGAACTAACAAAACAATCTTCCTTAGACATAATAATAAAGGTCTAACTTGTCAAAATTTTCAATAGCTCTCCAATTCTTTCAACATAAAAATTCAAACCCTTAAGTCTGGTTATTTTTAATCTTCTACAATGTGGCTCCAAACTACCTTTCAATACTTCTTCACAAAATTTAAATTCCAACTAAACTAGCAGATGTTGCTTAAACTCTGAATTCTACCCTTTGCCATTATCCGATGTTCTCCATGTTAAGAATGCAATACTTCTTGTCTCTACTTCTCTGAACCTTTATCTTCCCCCCTTCAAGATTCAGTTTAGTATCTTCTTGAAATATCCATTGATCCCTGTTGCCAAGTTATTAGTGTTCTATTTGTCAGTTTGCATTAATTGCATAGGTATTTCCCCTCCCACTGGAAATGCTAGCTCCATAAGGATAGGCAGGGACTAACATTTTTTGTTATTGTATCATTGTACCTTAAATGTACACAGTAAATGGTTAATAAATTTAATTAAATAAAAATCTTAAACCTAAATTAATCATTGATTTCTTCATTATTTACACCACCTCCCTTGTGCCTAAGAATTTAGAACCAGACCACAGAACAATACAAATGGCCACAAGTGAGGAGGAAACATTACTCTTCCAATATCTTACTTTAAAAGCATCACTAATGCCTTAGTGTGATAATTACAAGTATATTAAAGTCTTACTCTAACTTGGTCTCTGCATTATTTCCAGTTTTCTGACTCGGCAGAAATGGCTGTTTCTAAAACATTTTATTTCCTCTTACCAGTACAAACTAATTTGCTAATTTTGCCCTTTTTCCACTTGAGTAAATCTCCACCTTTCCCGCATCCCAGATCCAATACAGTGATGTCACGTTTCTTTTTCTGTCGCACTTTTTCTAAAAATTCCCCTGGAAAAAAAAAAGGAAACCAAATACTTCACTCAACTTTTTGCCAAAACATTGACTGTTGCCAATAATAACATTCATCAGACAAGACATGAATTAATTTGCAAGTTAAAAAAGAATTCAAAACTACCAAAATAAGGTTGTCTCTAAACAGGAACATTAAAAATTATGTGTTCAGCATGTTCTTATAGGAATTAATTTTGAAAAATGATCTGAAAATTATTTTCAATCAGATACATCTCAAATCTTGATATGTGTAAAAAGATGTTTTTTCCCCCAAAGCAAGGGAAGAACTAGTAATTCATAAATTATATTAAGATTCTTATTTTCATAACACAATCATTAGTTTTAATAGTCAAATATAGTTTGCTTTATAAAAGTTAGCTAAGAAAAATACAGATTAAGCTGGTATCAAATCTTGTTTATAGGCATTTTGACCTTAAGCCAATGACCCAAAAGCTTCTACCAAGTCCACCACACCATGATGGCTGGAAACCTTGGACAGTCAGTAAGGAGAGGGAGGTGCAAGCTCTAGAAAGTCAGGAATTAGGTACAGACTTGCTCTGGGAGCAAGCTCAAAACAGTCAGTAAGGGGGTGGAGGCCTACTTCTGGGTATAAAAAAAGTATTTCATAATTATCAGCAGAAAAACAATGAGCCCCTAATTCCTTGGCCTCGACAAGCCAACCATAAAATTGGACCTACCACCCACAGTGATTTAATGGTTATTTTTTGTACTTTCTAGCTTATTTAGCACTCATATCATTGGTTAAGAGCTGCCTATGTGAAAGATATGTAAACCCATTGTATTTTAGTTTTTGACATATTGGCACTATGTCATATGATTTCTCTCTTATCTCCTAAGGCTCAGGGTTGCAGGTTCCGATCTTGACCAGAGCCTAGCTTTATTGTGAGGTGGGCTTCTTCTCAATAAATCTGTTATTTAGCTTGGAGTTTTGCACTGGTGTGATAAACTTTTCGCTACAACTATGAACTCAAGCTACACTATATCACTAATATCATAGAAAACAGAAGTGAATGAGGTGAATAAGTATAACCAAAATAGAGCACTAGGCAGAGACTAGGGGCTTATTACTGTTTTTCCCTCTCTAACATCTCACTATCAATTAAGTAGCTCTTAATCCTTGAATTAAAAACATAAGCCTAAAAGAAGCCACTGATCATCCTAGAAAGTTTAGCTTCATGGGAACAGGTAGGTGCTCAGTGTACAGAAAGCCAGGCCCAAACATGGGAGTTCCTGAGTTCAAATCTGGCCTCAGACAGATTCTTTAACTGTGTAACCCCAGGCAAGACACTTAAGTCTCAGTGTCTAGCCCATATCACTCTTCTGCCTTAAAATTAACCAAAGCATAGTACTGTTTCTAAGAAGAAGGGAAGAGTCTTTTTTAAAAAGATGGGGAAAAAAAAAGACAGTTTAGTTTCAGATATGGGTCTATACAAAATTTCTTAATTTTTAACTATATCAAAATCCTTGACCAATGACCAATTACACTGAAGGAAGATAAAAGAAAAAAATTATAATACAAATATGACAATCATACCAATGAGGACACTCTTCATCCAATTATTAAAATTTCGAAGATAAAAAATTCGACTCTGGCTTCGTTTCTCCAAGCCAACTTCCTGAAGCTCATTGTAGTAAGCAGCTACTGTTGAGCCATGTCCTTCTAAGCGCTGAACCCAGAAGAAAGTAGGACAATATTAAAACATGTATAAAACTAAGAAAAAGAAGAACCAGTCTACACAAGTGCATCTAAACATTATGAAATTCATTATTCACTGGTATGAATCCAGACTTCCTTTTCCCCCACCCTGCTCTTCTTGTTGCTTCACTTGCCAAACTGACACTATGCTTATGGTGATCTCCTCACCTCTATACATCCCACTGTATAAAAAGTCTCTTTTTCTAAGAATTATATAATCAAATCACCAGAAATATGTTTACTACAACCTAGGAAGCTAGGCAATGATATAGCTAGAATACTGGGTGGTGAGTATGAAAGATCTAAGTTCAAATCTTTATAATTGAAAATCTGTTACCCTAAAAAAGAATTACATTTCCCAAGAGCCCACTGACTTCCTGTCATTACATACTTCCTGCAGACAGGGAATAAATATAACAGGGAACAGTCCTGCTCCTCTCTTTGATCATGATACAGCAATCAGCAGTGATGGTGGTGAGTGGGGATTTTGAAAATGGATAACCAGCCATGGATGCTTATAGTTTTTATGTTGTATCCTCTTTATTCCTTAATTTCTAGTGATCATTTAATAAACCTCCTAAATTATAATATTGTTATTATTTGAGATATAAAATTAATTTTTACAGTTGATGACTAGAAGGGGCGAGAAAAAAACTCTCAAATTTTTTTTAAGATGGCCTAGATAAAATCTTTAAGCCACGTTTCTCCTGTCAAAGCTTTTCACCCACCCCATCCACCAACTCCCCCTCACAAACTGCGAGAGAACTGTAATTCTCTTTGGAACTGCTGCCTTTTCTCTTTCCCTGCTATTTGCCCAGTTGCCCTCCCTACAGGCCTGGCTATTTTCAGTTTGAGGATTCTTGCCCATCTGCTTGAGTTACTCAATTCTTTGCTGCTAACTCTGGTATTGCTGATACTGCTTCCTCCAGACCCCAACCCCAATCACTCATCTGGCCTGGCCCCAACCTCCAGAAATCCTCCTCCTGATCTCTGCCTCTGCTCCTAAAATCAGCCTCTGACCAGACCCCGACCCCCTACCGCTATTGCTGATTGCTGCCACTGAGAAGCTAGGAGTCAGAGCAGATGGTAAAAAACCGGAGTGTTCTTTCCTTAGGCAACAATTAGCCTCCACAGGCAGGGGATGTGGGGGGTGGGGAGGGGACCGGGGAGAAGGAAGAGACTCTTCCAAACAGGCAGTTGATTATAAGCATGGCATTTTCTATGAAAGGGCAGTGCATTACCTATTTCAAACAGCTTCTAGTTTTAGTATGTTTTTTCATGAGTAGTACACTGATCCTTTTACTTATCTTACCTGAGATTCAGGGGAGAAATTTATCTTGCAACTCTTTGCCATTTGGGCCTGCCCAGTTTGAGATTCCTAAGGCCCATGTTCTCCCTCACTATGGGAGATCCCACAGTACTGACCAAAAGAATCTCAATGAATAGAGAAAGGAACTTTTAAAGCATCTGGAAGTGAAATTTTAAGCCGTCTCAGGTTCCATTTTTTTTAAAAGAAAGTTTCTGTCTCTCATTGTATTTTGCTGGTTGTTTTGTTTAAGATTTAATTTTGTTGTTTTAAGGTCATCTATAAATGTATTCAATACTATTTTGTTATACTGAATCATTTTAATGTACTGAGTTTTAACTGTTACATTCTGTTACCTTTCCCCTATAACTATACTGAACAAATATTATTGAATAAGCCCATATAAAAAACAGCCTTTTCTTCTATTTTGGCTTTGTAAATTGTCACACGGATGATGATGGGTGGATTTCAACAAAACTGGTTAAATTGTGTACAACTTTTGGAGAATTTAATGAGCTAAGAAATTAAATAGTAATTCTAAGGGGTCTTCAGAAATAATTTTAGAAACTAGTATTTTCTGAATGGATGATTTTAAAAAATATTTATGTATATATATTTTAAAGAATGCTGTATTAAAGGTAGAGAAACAAAGAAATGTTCCTACCAAGGTATTTCTAAGAATCAGGAAGTCAAAAAAAGAGCGCTTGAAAAATCTCAAGTTAATTTACTTACACCAGAACAATCTAGATTTCTTGGTGATGTTCTAGACAGAAATAAGTTTTGCTTTGTTTAAAAATATATTTGCCAAGGTTGAAAGATTGCTATGTCTGTAAAAATTGTGACAAATATCCATCAGTTCAGAGATTTGTTTTTGTTTTTTTTGTCATACAACAAATTATATGAAATATGATAGTGGGTTTGTTTGCTATTGTAATTAACTGGGCTATTGTGAATTTGGGGAACTTTGGTACTTCTTTGAATGTGCATTATCTACTGTATTCTGAAAATCATTTGTACTTACACAGTGGTTAAGTTAAAAAAGGAAATGGATCTCATTTTTGGTGAGAGACCTTTGTATTCATTCTACCTTTCCTTAGCTGATGAAGTGTGCAAATGATTATACGCTATATTTTTTATTTTTAAAACTCTTTTATTATTGTTTTTGCTTGCATGGGCAATATATTATTTCAGTTTTTTTTAATTTTTTCTCTCCTTTTTGTATTGGAAGCATATGTCACCAGTATGAAGAAGATTTTCTTTAACGTTTTTTGAACTTGCAGTAATATAAGTTTAAAATATATTTGCTATATTAATGCATACTCAGGGGGCAGCTGGGTATCTCAGTGGATCGAGAGTCAGGCCTACAGATGGGAGGTCCTATTTCAAATCTGGCCTCAGACACTTCCTAGTTGTGTCAACCTGGGCAAGTCACTTAACCCCCATTGCCTAGTCCTTACCTCTTCTACCTTGGAATTTCCAGGATGAAAGGTAAGGGTTTAAAAAAATATATTAATGATTACCCAAAAGCAGGGGTCTTGAAAATTTTACACAGGGAGCCAGGCCAGTTCACTGTGCCTCACACCATTGGAGGGCTGGACTATAAAAAAAAACCTATGAACAAATCCCTATGCACACTGCACATATCTTATTTTATATATATTTTAAGTAAAAAAACAAAAAGGGAACAAATACAATATTTAAAATAAAGAACAAGTAAATTTAAATCAGCAAACTGACAACATAATGGCCCCCCAAAACAGGAGGTGTCTAATAAAACACCCAGTGGCAGTGGTAGGCTTCTGAAAGTAGAGGCTCACTGCTGATGTCACACCTTACACAGGCCCATCAGTGCCAAAACTATACCAGGCAGAAGTATAGACAGTGTGGAATTCCCTTCCTCAGATCATCACTCACCATGTGTAAAGGATAATTTTAACGTTGTGAAATAAACTATATTAATTATTTGGTCACCATTGATATCCCAAATTTAAAAATACCCAAGTCAGCTGGAAATTTATGGTGATTTAATTAATATGGTAGAAAGAAATTAAGAAGGGGGAAAGAAAGGGGGTAGAATTTCTCTCGCCTGGCTAGTGCCAGGGAAAAGATTAGAGGCACTAGGAAGGTATGGTTTTGGAGAATAAAGGAGGAAGGAATCAGGCTGAACTCCAAGAGAGCACAGCCAAGATGCCTGAACCTGAATTAGCCCAAGGGCAAACTCACTGTCAAAACCCAGACAAATAGCTGCCACCACGCCAAGATGTCAGAACACTTAGCACGCTGCCAGCCAGAGCCGCCTCTCTGGGGAAAGAAGCCAAAGGGAGGAAGTGACGTGCCCTATATAGACGGTCCTTGAGTATGGGTGCAGACATTCTTGACCTCCTTAAACTAAGTAGGGTGGATCAATGTAGAGTTCTCAAGACCTGATTCTGTTAGACCAAGTATCTCCATTGTTACAAATCAGGAAATAGCTAAATCAAATCTTCTAAAAGTACAGTCTGAGTAAGGTAGAGTAGTTTTAAAATTCACATATGCTGATGTCTTCCATTATGCAGCCACATCATCCTTTGCTTGGCACCTTATTCTCGCCAAAGGATGATGTCACCAGAAGTAGTACTGTACGTGAGTGATGCCATGCTTTGCAGTACCACCACAAACAGTGTTTGTCTCACTGACCACCAATGAAAGAGGTGCCCCTTCCAGAAGTGAGGTGGAGGCCGAATAAATGGTCTCAGGGGGCCGCCTGTGGCCCGCAGGATGTAGTTTGGGGACCCCTGCCCAAAAGCTTTAAACTATGGAAACCTGCTATTTATTGATAAATGTTATGGGACTTTGCTTAATAATTCTGTCTGATTCCAGGAGAAGGGAATACAAAAAGTGCCATTGCACAGTGCCAAAGAAACACAAAGCTATTTGCATAGTGAAAATGAACTCTTTAGAGAAGGCACTATGAAGATGGCTCCACAGAACATATGGTATACCAGAAGACTCAGAGTGAACTTTGGGACCTGGTGATTTGAACTGTGTGGGGTTGAATGCATCTGTTTTGTATGTATACTCTGATGCTGAAGGGGACTGCCCCCTAAGTGACTTTCTGTCAATGTGCTTAGCAATTACTGGTTTTGTTCTCTTCCTCTTACCCTCAAATTATTGTAATTTCAAAGTTGGTATGTTTACAAGGCCCATTGGAGAGACTAGTCTTCCCTGGGTCTCGGAAGGGAATGTATAATTGAAAATCTGTTACCCTAAAAAAAGAACTACATTTCCCAAGAGCCCACTGTCATTACATACTTCCTATAGACAGGGAATAAATATTCAGGGGGCAGTCCTGCTCCTCTCTTTGGGCATGATAGAGCAATCAGCAGTGATGGTGATGAGTGGGGGTTTTGAAAATAGCTAACCAGTCATGGGCATGTGGTTTTTATTTTGTATCCTCTTTATTCCTTGATTTCTAATGATCATTTAATAAACCTCCTAAACTATCATATTTTCATTATTTGAGATATAAATTTAAGTTTTACAAACCCCAAATCAGCCACTTATTTGCTGTGTAACCAACAATCTTTAAAGGTGAAATTTTCACTACAACAAACCCTGAGCTAATCTTCACTTCTCTGCTTCAGTTTTCTCTTCTGTAAAATGGGAATAATAATAACACCTATCTCCTAGGGTTGTTATGAGGAGTAAATGAAATAACTCTTCAAAAGCACATTACAAGGTCCTCTCCCTCTCCTAAAACTCCCTCTGGCTGTGCCAGAAAGTTAAGTTAACCTCTTTCCTTCTCTCCCTCTCTCTCTCCCTCTAATAATTTCTTACTCCTGTTGTTATTAAATTACCTACCATAAAACTCCATTCTGACTTCTGTGCTTCATTCAGGATTTTCATAAGTGAAATCCTTGGCGACCTTTAATTAATATATTCACTCTTTAAAACTAATTTTAATCTTAACAGAGGGAGTTCTGCGTTCAAGTTGGAAGCTGGTGAAGAATCTGCTTATTGGACCTTGGACTTGGGGAGACTTTTCTTAAAATCTCTCCCTTTGAACTGCAACACGGGTGAGTGAAAACGGCTGACTCCTTTCCTGGATTTTCTGAAGGGACTAGCATCAGGAGAGGCCTCCCCTCCTGCGAGAGGCTTCATGACTAAAGCTCTTGCTTTATTCATTACTGGGCCCTTAGCCCTCAGCTCAAGGCTGAGGCCCCTCCTCTTGGGCTGAGGACTAATTAGCCCTGCCTGGGTTGAGCCAGGGGCCAGAGCAAAATACTTAGTGTGTTAGTTTAGATATCTTACCCTATCCTCTCTCTGATTTTCTTACTTTCATTCTTTCTATATTTTTATAATTGCTAAAAAATCATTTGGAATTAATTTATTAAATTCCTGGAGAAAAATCCAACCCCTTACATTCTGGCCCTTACATATTTGATGATAAACATTTTATTAAATTCTCTAAATGCTTACTGTATAAAAGGCACCATGCAAGGCTATAGATCTCCAAAAATAATGAATTTCATAGCACATAAAATGGCATCTATTTAAGAATATTAAATACAATACAGCAAAAGAATATTTTTGGACTGAGTCTATATGGAGAAATATCTTTAGTGGATTGTCATCTGCTTTAAGCAAACCCAATGACTAAAAAATAAAGTCATAAAGCAAAATAAATTTCAATAATCCACCAAAAAATGATTCAACTCAAATTTAAAGTGTATTAGAAAACCTATGTGCCTCTAATTATAAAAAAATTCTAGGATTGCACAATCTTTTTTCAAAAAACAACTTTGCAATAACTACATTTATTAAATAAATTGAAGTCCACCTGTGGTACTTCACATAGATCCAACCTCAATTTCAATAATCCACATTTATTTAACACCTAAGGTGTTCCTTATGAACAACCTATAAATACTACTTTGTTATAGACAGAAAGCCATAGCAATGTCAACAGTTCATCAATTATTATTAGCCCTAAAACATCTTTCTTAATATACAGCCTGAATTTTCTAGTTTCTGTTTCCTTTGTTCCCCTAAAGCAGTGGTTCTCAAACTCTCAATTTGTAGCAATGAGAATACATAATGCATATCAGGTATTTACATTCTGAATCATAACTGTAACAAAATTACAGTTTTGAAGTAGCCACCAAAATAATTTTTTGGTTTGGGGTCACTGCAACATGATTTATTGTATTGCGGGGTCATGGCATTAGAAAGGTTGAGAACCACTGCCCTAAAGGCTAAGTGACATCCCACAAATCTTGACCAAAGAGCAGCAGTATGTCAAAGACAAAACAGCATGAATTCACTGGAAATTTAAAATCAGGTCTTAAGATTGGTTAGGTAAATCAGAAAATTTAAAATGTTTGCTTCCATCTTAGAAAATACTGTAGCAATTATTATAACTTAATCAGAAAATAACATCCATTATTGGTGTCACTAAAACAGGACTGTCTTGTGAGATGTCAGAAACTACATATATCAGCTGCTCTAAGTCCTTGTGGAGCAAACAGAATAAATAATGAATTTGTGACCTTAGCAAATATAATAACTAGTAACTTCCCAAGATTATAACAGATTATTTCAATTAACTTTGGCTGGCACTAAATTTCCAATACTGAGAAGGCATACTGAGAAAGAACCAAATAAATGTTATAACTTAATTGAAATAATTTCATGGGAATAATGGAAAATAGTTAAAATATGGATCATAAGTAATATTTTAAAATTAAAAAAAATATAGCACTTACTTTGCGTTTCAAAGGAACATCTTCACCTTCCAATTTTCTCTTTCTTGAAGGAGTGCCACCTCCACAAGTAGAAGTATCATCTTTTGAAACATCATCAGTTTCTAACTTTCTTTTTCGTGAAATGCCCTCTTCATCCCCTGCTGCAGCTCTTTCCTCAAGAATAATTTCATTATCTACCTTTCTTGTTTTTGATGGAGTGCCTTCCCCACAACTTGCAGTCTCAACATCAGGATCATCCTGAAATTCCAGTTTTCTTTTTCTTGGTGTGACCTCCTGTACACTATTAGTGTCCTTTCCATCAGAAGATTCACTTCTTGAAATTGTTAAATTTTCATTAACATTGACAGAGAGTTCTGTTTTGGAAACTACATCTGCCTCTTCATCTTCAAAGATCTTTTCACAATCTTCTGTTTTTGCAGAATTTTCCATTTTGCTCAAATATTTGAATTTAAACCTTTAGTTCACAAATTAAAGCTGCAACAGCAAACAAACATGTTACATATGCAGAATAAATAAGGAATTTTTATTTCTAAATATTAACTGTGGAGGTGGAGCCAAGATGGCAAATTAGAGGAAGCAATTTAGCTGAATTCCCTTTCAAATTTTAAAATAATGTGTCAAATCAAATTGTGGGGTGGAAAAGCCAAGAAAAAATAAGTGTGAAATTTTTAACTAATGAAGTCAAGAGGAAAAGTCTGTTTATTGGAATGGAGGCCTATCCAGAATGAAATAGCATAGCCTTTGACACAGCTCCTAGGTATGTACCCCAGAGTTCAAAGAAAAAAAAAGAAAAGGACCTATACGCTGAAAAACATTTTGGAAATTAAGGGAATGCTCGTCAATTGGGGAATGGCTGAAGCATATGATTGTGATGGAGTGCTGCTGTGCTAAAAGAAATGATGAGGCAGGGTAGTTTCAGGAAAGCATGCAAGACTTTTAACTGATGCAAAATGAAGTGAGGACTGAGAGATCACTGTGCACAGTAACAGCAATGTTGTTAATGATGATCAACTGTAAAATGGACTATTACAATAAACTCTGTTCAAGTGTCTCCCCAATACAAACCACCTTCGGCTTAAGCTGTCAAACTGATGTTCCTAAAACACAGATTTTCCTAAAATAACATATCACCTAAAATCCAATGGCTATTTATTACCTCCAATATAAAATATAAACTCCTAGTTTGGACTTTTAAGGTTCTTCATGATTGCTATTAGCCTCTTTCACTTTCCCAGGTTTTTTTTTTTTTATTTTTTCCATCTTGCTGCTCCTGGAACATGACACTCTAGTGGGTTTTCCTATACTTGGAATGCATTCCTCTCATCTGTGGCCTCCAAACTTTTCCTGAGCTGCCTTCATTTATCAGCTTAGCCCTTTTTAATGCAAGAAGCCTTTTCTAGTCCACTTTAATCTTAATGCCTTTCTTGTGTCATTAACTTCCAATTTGGCCTTTTTTTCCCCAGGGTGTTTCCATCTTTGATATTCCAATTGTTACCCAAATCTTACTTCTAGTTCCAAAAAGCTATAACCATACACAGCAGTAAAACCTTCTTGGCAGAAAGGCTAAACCCACTTGAGGGTAACTGATAGGCCTTAAACCCATAGTGAGTGAGTTATGGGAACTATCTCCTCCAAACATGTGAAGACTTCTCTTGAACATTTTGTTCCAATGGATCAAGAAGGAGGTAGAAACAGGCACTATGGAATGCTTAGAGCTTGGTGAGACATCAAAGACATGAAGGTCATGTACTATATCTAGAGCCATCACCAGTCATCTTTGTCTTACCATTGGACTTTAATGACTCCAAAAGAGTGAGGCCAATAACTGCCTCACTTAAATTCAATTTATGTTTGAGTCAAATGACATCATCCATACCATTACACAATTTTTCATCTTACTATTTAGCATTTTATTTTGTTAATTTACCATCTTAAAATCCCATTGGCATGGGCATCATACCCCCCAAACCCAGGCAAGCTATAAGAAGGGAAATTCCTTTGCTCACTTCTGTCCTTGTGACTCCTAACCCAAGAACATCTGATAATTTCTATAAGACACTGAGATTATCATCATCTTTGGATCCTCCTTTAGATTCGAGATGGATATAGAGATGCACCTCCATGTTATACCTTGTTACCATCAGGCTGTATCGAAAGCATCCATCTGTCCCCTAAAATATGAGGGTCTTCAGGAAGACCCCAGTCAGATGACCAAACCCACCATCAAATGCCTGAGTGTTTACCACTCTAGAATCATGTCCTCACTGTTGTAAAAAGCATATAATCCCCAGAATTGATGGATTCTGGGAGCAGCCTTTCATCTTGCTGTTCCACCTATACTATCCTCTTGGTCAGATTCAACATTACTTTCTAAATTAATAAATTTCTCTTTTTATTTTTAAACTAAGTTTTAGAGTCTTGCATTCTTGCAAAAGGTATCCTACCTGAACCCCAGGGGTTCACCTCTAACACCCCACAACACCACGACAAACTGACAGTGGCATGTAATAAATAAAAATTAATCTTGGAGACTTTATGTTAAATTTCTAAGTATTTATCAGTAAAGAGAAAGAAATAAGGCTCCCAGCTTAACTAGCCAAAGTCTCCAGCTGAGGTTGCAAGTTTTAATTCCTGGATTCCAAGCCCAATATGTTCTGCCACTTGGCACCCTGCTATGCAGCTTGCCAAAGATGGCTTACATAGATAACTGCCCCTGGCTCACCAGGACAGAGCTCCTTTCACAAGCCAAAAAAATGGCAGAGAGCCCCATCCTATTTCATTTCAGTCCCTACATATCACATCCTTTGACTACCACCAGTCAGGACCAGGTAACCAGGCAGTTACCTGCCACACTGGCAAATTATGGCAAAATCATGACTCTGTGATACCAGATTAGGTGAGTCTTCTGGGCTGAGGGTCCTCTAAATATTTAATTCACATAAGCAGCAGGCACAGGTACACTAGGACCTGTAGTCACTACACTGTAAACAGGTGACCTGGGGTATATAGGCAACCTTCTCACTGAACTGAAGCAGAACTGGGATTCAGCAGCTATCTGGATGTTTCAGCAGCCTTTAATTAAAAAACATTTTTTTTTCTGGATTATACATGTATTATATACATTGTTATTATAATATTTTATATGCAATATAATTAGAATATTATACAATTTCCATATTGAATAATCTTATATAACCAAAACATACACCAAAATAAACAACAAATAAATCATATGTTTTAATCTGCATTTCTACTCCAACAGTTCTTCTTATGAAGTTATGAAGAGGGTGTTGAAAAACCCAGGGATCACTTAGGAATGCATGGCTGAGTTATGAGGTATATGAATCAATTGGCAAGAGAAATCAAAAACATTTAAAAAATCCAAAAAAAGAGAAAATAATTTGTGGATTAAATATATAGACTATCAAAGTCTTATGTGTAAAAATTCTAAGTAAAGAAAATAAGTCTAGAACAGGTCCTTGAATCAGGGCCAAATTAAAGTAATTTCTATCCCACAAGTCTGTAGGACAAATGCAGTAATATTTCACTTACCCATTTGTAGTTAAGACTACAGGAAGTTGGCATACTATAAGAGAAAAAAAAGGACTAGATTTTTTGTGTGAGAGGGAAGTGTCATTCCTTGGTCTGATTTTACCTTCACCCTCAGGAATAGGGGGAGCCTGGATGATAGCCAATCTTTGGTACTTGTCTGTAAATATTTCACAGTGTGTGGCATAAGGTGTCCTACATCTTAACATGTTAAGTGTCACAACCTCTCACACTATAAAGTCTCACACTAGGTTCAAGTCCCCTTGCATTGGTTTAGAAGTTCATCAATCCTACCAGGATTGGTTTGGTCCTTCTTGACCTTGTGCTCTATTGGCACTATACAGTTTAGCTTTGTGCTTCTTTGGCACTATGAAATGGCTCTTTTTGTATTCCCCTCTCCTGGAATCAGACAAAATTATTAAGCAAAGTACCATAATTAATTTTTCTAGACAATCAATGGCATCACTTTTTATAGTCTAAGGCTTTTGGGGTATGTATTAACATTAGGGAAAATGTATTTTAAACTTATATTACTGCAAAATCAAAAAAATTAAAGTAAATCTTAATACGGGTGACGTGCTTCAGATACAAAAAAGAATTGAAAAATAAAAATGAAATAGTATATTGCACAGCAAGCAAAAACAATAAGAGTTTTAAAAATCAAAAATATATAGTTTAGAATCAGTGACACACTGTGTCAGCCAAGGAGAGGTAGAATACAAAGGTTCCTCAGTAAAAAATGAGATCAATTTCTTTTTTAACTTAACCACTGTGTGAATACAAATGATTTTTAGAATAAAACAGTAATATAGTAGATAATGCACATTCAGAGAAATACCAACGTCCCCAAAATTCACAATAGCCTAGTTAATTACAATAGCAAACAAACCCACTATCACATTTCATATAAGTTGCTATATGACAAAAAAACCCCAACAACTACAAAATGATAGATTTGTCACAATTTTTATAGATGTAACTAATCTTTAAACCTTGGAAAATATAATTTTAAACAAAGTAAAACTTATTTGGGCCTAGAACATCAATAAGAAATCTAGATTGTTCTAGTGGAAGTAAATCAAACTGAAGAGTTCTGCAGGAGCTCTTTTTTCAGTTCCTACTTCACAGAAACACCTTGGTAGGAACATCTCTTTGGTCCTCTACCTTTAATACAGCATTCTTTATCATATAAATATAACATTTATCATTTTCCTTTACTGTCATATTGGCCCATTTGATAGGTGTGAGGTGATATCTAAGAGTTGTTTTAATTGGATTTCTTTCATCAAGAGGGATTTGGAACATTTTTTCATTAGATTATTAATAGTTTTGATGTCTTCATCTTAAAACTGTCTATTCATATCCTTTAGAGTTTGTCTGGGAACTTGCCTGGGGCAGATGCCCCAGACAAACTTGATCAAATCTTAAAGTACCAATCTTGAATACTCTTTTGTCTTAGAAGTCTCTCCTTTTGTATCAGAACCTTCTTCCAGGAGGTCAAGACCAGTGGCTGATCAGCCCCTCCCAGATAATCAAACTCCTCTTTGTATCTGTCTCCAGTTTCCTGATCATTCCTTTAAAATGTTAAAATGCTTGAATGTACCCACAGTAAAGCTATTTTCCAATTTCTTGAAGGTTTATTGAATATTCATTGAAAAGTCATTGTAAAGCAGTTCAACATTTTCTCTCCAACCATAGTAAAAATGTTATAATCCCTTCAGGAAGTCTTGATTGCATCAGGATTCTCCTATAAGTAGATAATAAGGAAAGACTAGTACAAAAATATTTATAGCTGAGCTCTTTGTGGTGACAAAAAATTGGAAAATGAGGGGATACCCTTCAATTGGGGAATGGCTGAACAAATTGTGGTATCTGTGGGTGATGGAATACTATTGTGCTAAAAGGAATAATGAAATGGGGGAATTCCATGTGAACTGGAATAACCTCCAGGAATTGATGCAAAGTGAAAGGAGTAGAACCAGTGTGACAAGGAAATCACTTTAAAAGACTGATATATATATTAATTTAAGGTCACCAAGGAATTCAGCTATGTAATTCCTAAATGAAAACTCAAATCAGCCGTCAGCCTTTTATAGAGTTTAATTACAAATAGGAGGAAAAAAGGAATTAGAGATAGAGAGAGAGAGGGAGAGAGAAAGGGGAGAGAAGGGAATAGGGCTTAAATACCCCCTCTGTTTAGGCTGGGCCAAAAGGCCCAAGCCCTTAGATAGCTGGGGCAAAGAAAAGAGATCAGTCCCTATTACTCACGTGACCAAAATGGAGAAAACAGTCTCAAAGGCCCCCACCTTCAGCTTCCTTCAGAGCAAGCTTCTCAGAGCACACTCCAACCACTCAGACAAACTCCTCAACCCCCTCCTTGAGTCTTCAGCCCCCTCTAGCTTTAAGGAAACCATCCAAGTTCCCTCCCCTCAGTTCTCACATCTACCAATCACTGTCCATCAATTTCCCTGTGCCAATGGAGGCTCTAGCTTAACCCAGGACCGCCCAGAGGTCTCTGGCTTTGCACATGTCTGTTGAAGGTCATATTTTCAAATAATTAAATCTTTGATCCTTTGCTACAGCCCTTCCTAAATCCTGTTAACCTGAGTAGGGTAGAGATTGGAATAATTAAATTTTGATCTATGCTGCAGCCCTTCCTCAATCCTGTTAGGACTGAGTAGGGTGGAGATTGATTCCAAGTATCTCCATTGTATCAAGTCTAAAATCAATCATGACTCAAAGAAATTCCTGTTCTATGCTTAAGCATAGGTCAAAGTCCTTTCCATTGTTCAGCAAAAGGTTTCTGTCCTAAAGTAATCTTAAGAAGGGAGGAGGAGGAACCTCCCATGCCAATGGGGTTCACATTCCAATAGACTATCAGTAAGAAATTTTCCAAGTATGAAATTTCCCAATGGTGAAATTTCCAACATTTATAAGTCTAAGGAATTTTAAGGTTTTCAATCCCCCCTGATGATCATTGGGAGACTAGTCTCCCCATTGATCATTTAACATAATCATTTTGTAGTTCTAAATTCACTTCTAACTAAAGATATACACAATATTCAATTTTCTAAGATAAATTAGAATAGTGAGAGAGGAAATAGAAAAGAAAAGAAAGCAAAACCAATGTTTTGCTAGGCGCATTGACAGAAAGCCAAATTAGGGGCAGTCCCTTTTGGCATAAATGTGTACAGTTACAATAAATGTTCAATCAAAAGTTCAGTCCAATCAATCACATCCAAAGTTCATTCTTGATCTTCTTGATGAAGTGTAGGTTTTCGGCATCTTTCTGCAACAGGTCATTCTCTGGATATAAAAATTTCAAGCTTCTTTCTTGAAGATCTTTTCTCAAACAGAATCAAAATCTTTGAATTAATTGAAAACCTTAAAATTCCTTAGACTTATAAATGTTGGAAATTATTCCAATCTCTACCCTACTCAGGTTAACAGGATTTAGGAAGGGCTGTAGCAAAGGATCAAAGATTTAATTATTTGAAAATATGACCTTCAACAGACATGTGCAAAGCCAGAGACCTCTGGGCGGTCCTGGGTTAAGCTAGAGCCTCCATTGGCACAGGGAAATTGATGGACAGTGATTGGTAGATGTGAGAACTGAGGGGAGGGAACTTGGATGGTTTCCTTAAAGCTAGAGGGGGCTGAAGACTCAAGGAGGGGGTTGAGGAGTTTGTCTGAGTGGTTGGAGTGTGCTCTGAGAAGCTTGCTCTGAAGGAAGCTGAAGGTGGGGGCCTTTGAGACTGTTTTCTCCATTTTGGTCACGTGAGTAATAGGGACTGATCTCTTTTCTTTGCCCCAGCTATCTAAGGGCTTGGGCCTTTTGGCCCAGCCTAAACAGAGGGGGTATTTAAGCCCTATTCCCTTCTCTCCCCTTTCTCTCTCTCTCTCTCTCTCTCTCTATCTCTAATTCCTTTTTTCCTCCTATTTGTAATTAAACTCTATAAAAGGCTGACGGCTGATTTGAGTTTTCATTTAGGAATTACATAGCTGAATTCCTTGGCGACCTTAAATTAATATATATATCAGTCTTTTAAAGTGATTTCCTTGTCACACCAGGTAAACATTGTACACAGAGACAGATACACTGTGGCACAATCTAATGTAACAGACTTCTCTACTAGCAGAAATGCAATGATCTAGAACAATTCTGAGGGACTTATGAGAAAGAATGCTATCCACATCCAGAGAAAGAACTGTGGGAGCAGAAACAGAGAAGAAAAACAATTGTTTGATCCCATGGTTCAGTGGGGATATGATGTAGACTCTAAACGATCACTCTATTGCAAATATTAACAATATGGAAATAGGTCTTAATCAATGACATATGTAAAACCCAGTGAAATTACATGTTGGGTAGGAGAGGGAAAGAATATGAATCATGTAACCATGGAAAAATTTTCTTAATTAAATAAAAAAAATAAAATAAGGATTCTCCTATAAGTAAAGGATTTTTCTGTGAATTTTTGGGCTTTTGTCTTAGGTCAAAGGCTTGTGACATTGTACCCCCACTCCATTTCTCTCTCAATAAAGCATTATATTTTAAGTGAGGGTTTCCCCTAGTCATATTATTTTTTTAAGTAGTTAAAGATGAGGTATTTGAAATTTTCAAGGTCCCCTCAATTTCCACTTCACACTGCCCATGAGCAATTAATGTTTTTCCAAATAATTAGACCTAACTTTATTTGTGTGAAGTGTTTTGTATTTGTATAATTCCTGTGTTTGTCTTGGCAAATAAATTCTCACGTATTTTATATTGTCTAGGGTGATTTTAAATGGAATTTATTTTTTGTTGCTGAATTCTGGAAATACATAGAAATGCTGATAATTTATATGGGTTTATTTTGTATCCTGCAAATTTGCTGAAGTTTTCATTATTTTAACTAGTTGTTTAGTTGATTTCTAGTATTCTCAAAGTATACCACCATGTCATCTGCAAAAATAGTATAGTTTCCTTACTGTCTACTTTCAATTTCTTTTTCTTCTCTTATTTGCTAAAACTCACATTTCTAATACAATATTAAATAATAGTAGTGATGATAGGCATCCTTGTTTTACTCCTGACCTTACTAGGAAGAAGGTAATTTCTGCTGGTCTAAAGTAAGTACTACTTACTATTTTAAGGAAAGATCCTTTTATTCCTATGCTCTTTAGTGTTTTCAATAGGAACAAGTATTTTATTTTGCCAGAGGCTTTTTCTACATCTATCCAGATAATCATGTGATGTCTGTTAGTTTGATTTATTGATATGGTGAATTATATTTATAGTTTTCCTAATATTAAACCAGCCCTGCATTCTTGGTATAAATTCCACCTGATCACAGTGAATAATACTTGTAATGTATTGCTGTTGTCTCTGCTATTATTTTATTTAAGACTTTTGCATCAATGTTTATTAAGGAAATTGTTTTATAGTTGTCTTTCTTTGTTTTTTGGTCTTTCTGGCTTAGGTATCAGCACCATATTTGTGTCACAGAAAGAATTTAGTAGGACTTCTTTACCTATTTTGTCAAATAGTGTATATAATGTTGGGATTGTTCTTTAAATGTTTGATAGAATTCACTTGTGAAACCATCTAGCCCAGGGGATTTTTTTCTTGAGCTCATTAATGTGTCAAAGTGGAATCTAGAAGCCCCCAAACTTGTAGTCTAGAAAGAAGATTTAATGAATCCCAGTTTACTTAGCTTAAAGGTGAAAGCCTCAGGTTTGACCTTGTTACATGAGAGTTCCTCCCTGAGGGAAAGTACAACTTCACTAGTCTCAGACTAACAATAGACCTTAAGGTAGTTTAGGTGGGAATAGCTAACCCAATCAGATGTTAAGTATCTCTTTTGTCCCCACTGGTTTCTCTCCTTAGGCCAAAGTCCTTTACCAAGGTGGCCCAGCCACTGGCTAGGTCATTCCCTTTAGTGTGCATTGTAAAGCATCACCCCCCTCCACTGTTGTTCCTGTTTTGGGACTCTTCATATTCTTTTGTTGCCATTGTAAAGTCAATCAACTATCCCTCCCATCCTGTGATTTTTAGATTTTCTCCACTTTAATGGCTCCCTGGAATTGTTCAATCTAATGTCCTTTGCTTTCTCAGGGGTCAGGGACCAGAGCATTCATAGTTAAATCCTTGGACTCTGCATAGGCCTGTGGCCTGCAGCTCTGTGTAGATGCCTAATTCTGCCAGGTACCTCTTTTCTTAATTAAAGAGTGGTTTTCCTGACTATTTAATAGTTCTATGGTTTTTTTTCCCCAGTCAACAAATAGCTTATACAATTTCTTTTTAAGAGATGTATTATAAGTGTTCTATTTCCTCTTGTTAATCTAAACCTAACCAAGTCAACAAGCTTATGTGCAAATGCAGGCCCATTACATGCAGATGCAATTTACAAGAAAGTACCATGCCACAATCATCATTGCTTATGCTCCCATCATGATGAACCCTAATAGTCAAAGAAAAATTTGAAGAGCTGGAGACCCTCCTCAGTATCACTGTGCTGAAAGAAGTTTCTGGATGACTAATGCCAGAGGAGGCACAGACTATTAGGCATGGCAAAGAGTCCTTGGAAGGAATGGAGTCAGAAACAGCAATAGACACCACTGAAGACTTGTGCATCCAATGACCTCATGGACACTGTCTTCCCCTTATGGAAAAGCAATAAACTCTGTGGATGCATACTGAAAGCAAATAATGGTATTAAATGGACTATGTCTTTCCTAAGGAAAAGGGACTAGAGAAAATGTAAGTGACCAAATTATTTTATGAAGAACTCACATAAGGCATGTGCTGTGACAAAGAAAGAAAGATTTTGCAAAAGAGACTAAAGACAAGAGTTTGCAAAAGGGGCCTTGCTGCAGGCACAGAA
This sequence comes from Monodelphis domestica, assembly GCF_027887165.1. Taxonomy (NCBI): domain Eukaryota; kingdom Metazoa; phylum Chordata; class Mammalia; order Didelphimorphia; family Didelphidae; genus Monodelphis; species Monodelphis domestica. The sequence continues at coordinate 254,154,363 of NC_077229.1, forward strand.
CTTTATAGTCTCTATTCTAGAGCCTGGGGAAGAGATAAAACAGGACACAGTGAGGCAGTTGGGAGCAGTGGGTTACTGTCTTTCAAGGAGATTGGAGAGATAACTGTCATGGACATTGTACCCCCAGAAACTCAGACAAACTATTATCAGGGAAATTCCTCTGCTTCCTTAGGACCTTCTGACTCCCAACCCAAAACACCAGACCGGGAAGATTACCCTTTGATTGCCCCATAGAATTGAGATGGACAAGAGACAGGAGGTCCTAGGTTCAAATCTGGCCTCAGACACTTCCCAGCTGTGTGACCCTGGGCAAGTCACTTGACCCCCACTGCCTACCCTTACCACTCTTCTGCCTTGGAGCCAATACACAGTATTGACTCCAAGAAGGAAGGTAAGGGTTTAAAAAAAAAAAAGAGTTGAGATGGACAAAGAGACACACCTCATTCATTCATCCTCCAAATCACAAGAACCACACTTTTGCCCTTGGGCTAACCTCCATCCTCCAACCCTTTGGGAGGTTGCTTCACTCAAGCAGTCTGGCTGGCCTAAAATTCAACATTCCTAATAAATTTCTCTCTGTTCTTTTAAGCTAAGGAGTCTTGCATTCTTGCAAAAGGTATCCTTCCTGGAACCCCAAGGGTACACCTCTATACCCACAATGGTAACTTCTTGTGGCTTGGTTTGTCTGGGTCAAGTGGGAGTTGGCCTACCTGTTCCCTGGAAGTGGAAGATTCCTGTTTTCCTGCTATCCTGAGATCCTGATATCCTAGTGGGAGATCCTATCAACCCTGTGTCTCCACATTTTCATCTACCTGCATTCCTGTGAGATCCTGTGTTCTGGGTGTTTCCAGACTGTTTAAAGAGAACTGCCAGTACCCAGTAAAGACTGTCTGTGGGAAAAGTCTGGAGCCATCTTGGCTTAGTCCTATGGAAGGTGAACTCAACAAGAGTTCAGAGCTATCATATTTTGATGAACTATAAACTTGTCTACCATTAATTTTACCTTTTTGTCAACTAGTCAGATAGTGTTTGGCCTACAAGCTGCCTTTCAGGCCTACCCTCAGAGTGATGTATCCAAATTTGATACAGCACTTAAATCTTATCATACATATTACCCACCTATTTCAGTACTGATGTAAAAGATGATTTAATTAGGCAACTTCCATTTATATTGTTTTATGCCTCTGTATAACTGTATATTTTCTGCACGTTATCCTATTAGAGAATCAATATTTCCATGACAAATTATAATAGATACAATAATAAGGAATAATTCCAATTATTAAATAACTATGAGAATCAGTAATCAATAATTATAGTACACTTAAAATTAGCAATAGAATTCCCTCTAGAAATTTTTGCCAAGGCAAATTTGTGAATTTCTTCAGGGTCCTAGAATGTATCCAAATGTTTCTGAGGCTGTTCTCATTTGGCTCTGAAGCTACAGAATAACCTTGGCTAACTTCTTTATTACCATGGAAGGCTACATAATCTGTTCTATAGAAAAGAATATGACAAGACATTACCTTCTTGCTAAAAATACTTCCAGACCTTTTTGTCAATGAGGTGTCTTGTCTCCAAGGGAACATCTGAATATCATAAGAAAACCGTAACTGGTAGACCTCCTTGAAATACACTACTTCATTCTTGCTACAAAAAGACCCCATTTGGCAAACTTCCTCTAAACTGAATTTATGGAATCTAGTTTTTTATAAATACTATGTCAATTCAAAGTCTCAAGAGGCTCTCAGGTCAATGGGAAGTCTGTAGAACAGAGATTCCTGTTAAATAAATAAATAAATCTGTTTTGCTCAGAAGTTTACTCCTTGCATTTTTCTTTAATACTCTTATGGACACCAGAAGTGATACAAGTGATACAAAGTCTCTCTGAAGAACTTTGATATCAATTGTGAGACATGGGAGATATTGGTATAGGGCAATCTAGAAATGGCATGCCTTAATCAAAGAAGGCATTGTACATTATGAGCAAAGCTCAAAAGAAATGTGAGATGAGCAAATTTAGAGATGTTTCCATCCCAAATTTTCATATATGCTGGTAGAGCTTTCTGGAGTGTATATTGGTCTGATCAGCTACAATCAGAATACAATTTACATTGACATAAACATAATAATGTCATTTTGGCCCTCATGTATAAAGGACAACCAACCAACTTCAAATTGACCCTGTATACAACTTGTTTGTACACAATTTGTTTGCATGTTGTCTCTCCCATTAGACTATAAGTTCTTTAAGAGCAAGGTTTTGGGATCTGATTTGGAAGGGGGCTGTCTTTCTTTATTTTTTTTTGCTGTCTTTCTTTATATTCCCAATATTTAGCATAGTATCTGGTACATAGTATGCACTCAATAAATGTTGGCTATGTGAAAGACTGTACCTGTGTTCTTGGTAATACTCAATTTGACCTGTGTCCTGCTTCAAGAAACTTCCAGACTGACCCAGGTCCCTGACAGGACAAGTTAGAATTGACTATGAATAGGTTTTGTCTAGCTCCAGGAAATTTTATGTCCCAGAAAAACTCAATTTGTAAGAAGGTAATTAACTCTTAAGCCCATCCCTAAACTACCCTAGATGGGATTAGCTGATAGAATCTAAATGCCTTTTTTTGTACCTGGTCCCACCCTACCCCCTCAGCCTCCATGTTGTACCTCTCTACCCCCTTACTCCACACAGGGGAGGGAGGAAGCATTCCTACTGGGCTACTGGGTGGAGAAGTGGGTGAAGTAAGGAATGTCCTCAGCAAGTGCAGAGGGAGGGAGGGGGAATGGCCAGAGACTGAGCTCTGCCACTTGTGAGCTGCCAATCTCACCCCTTGTGCAATCTCACTTGGCAGAGGGGCGGGGGATGTGAAACAATGTCATCATGCACTGAGGAAAGAGGTGGGGGAGCTGCTCTTCCCAAGTACTTCTGCCTTTCTAGTAAGGAACTTACTAAAATGGGGCATGCTATCTTTGGCCTCCATCCCAGAGGTTCACCATCACTGCCCTAGCCTATAGCTATGGAGTCTAAGCCCACAGCAACCACTTTATATGGAGACTAGTGCTTTGTTCCCAAGGGAGTGGCAGGGCCCATGCTCTCCAAAAATCTATATAAACACATTATATTCTGTAGTTCCTAGGTATGAGGTTCTGTACATCTTCCCAGATTTATCTTTCTAGCTCAGTTAAAGGCCCTTATTATAGACTACTTTGGTAGTTGTGGTTCTTTTTTTGGGGGGGGTTGGGGGGGAGAAAGGTTGACACCTGTTTCCAGTCATTTTCCCTCTTCCTACAAAGAATTCAGTCCATCTCAACCCAGTCCTCAAATTCAGATTTCAATATACATCATTAAGTCCTTCAAACTCCCTGGCCACTGAATTTATCAATCACCCATAACCATGCTCCCTCCACATCTTCAAACTCTGAAAAGGCAGTTATGGACTGGGCATTGGACCTGAAGTCAGGAAAATCTGAGTTCAAAGACCCTTAACCAGCTATGTGACTTTGGGCAAATCATTTAATCTGTTTGCTTCAGTTTTAAGTGTAAATTAGTGGAAATAATAGCATCTACTACCTCTTGGAGTTGTTATGAAGAATGAGACCATTTGCAAGACACTTGCACAGTGTCTGGCACATAGAAGGCATTTAATAAATGATTATTTTCTTCAGTTCTAAATGCTCATTGTTTATAATTTCTAATCCTTTATTTCCCTCTACTTCTTGGGACTATTCTTTCTTACATCTACAAGTCCCTCTCTATTCTTCTCGTTTGTCACCATTGTTTTGTTGACCCTTTCTGCCCTTGAATTATAGTTGGAAAATTCAACTATACATTATCCTCTCCCCTTGAATTCCTTGCTTTCTTAAGACTTTGGCCCACTAATACCCTCTCTTAACATAAATTTCTCCACCAGAATGTACATAAACACTAGGTCCCTCACAAATTCTTATCTAAAAAAATCTTAAGTGAGCACACACAAAGAAGAATCTTTCATCACACCCCTTCTTGTCTCTTTGGATAGCCCCCTTTATCACTCACTATATTCTCACTCGCTTTTGAACTATTTTTATCCTCCTTCCTTGTTGCCTAAAAATATGCCCAAGTCTCTCTTATTCTTAAAAATTCCTTCACTTGATTCTGCCATTCATTCATATTGACTTAGAACTCTTTTTAAAACCACAACTCTCCTCAAGCACCTGATCTAGCACCAAAAGCCTAGCTCTGACCCTGTCAGTAAAAAAGGGAAGATCTAGACCACTGATGACAAATCTTTTAGAGGGGTGGGTGATATGAGAAATGTCCTCAGATGCCAGGGAAAAGGGGCACTGGGGCAGCCCCGGCCCCCAAGCCCGTCCAGCTTTCTAATAATGAATGCTAACAAACTCTGTGCTGGGATGATGGTGCTATTGCCTTTACCTTCTGTCTAAAAATCAATAGTGTATTGGTTCCATGACAGAAGAGAAGAAAAGGGCTAGGGCAATGGTGTTAAGTGACTTGCCCAAGAACACATAGCTAAAAAGTGTCTGATGCCAGATTTGAACCCAGAACCTCCTACCTGTAGGCCTGCTTCCAAAATTGTCCACTTAAAAAAAAATTCCTAACCTTCAAGTATGTTTAAATGTCATCAAGTCTAAAAATAAAACAAAAACCTTTATTTTACTCCTGTGGACATTTCAACTCTCATCCATTCTCTTTCTGTAACCTCTCATTTGCTACCTCTCAGCTTAACAGGCTTTCCTTCCTGGTTTTCCTAACTCAGTTTGGCTTCTTGCCCTCCTCCCTATTGTTAGCATGTCTCTTCCACTTCCACCTTAATTTTCCATGTACTATACTTATTTGCGTACACTCCTCCTTCCTTTATTTATAAGTTCATAGAAAGTTAGTAGTTTCCCTTAAAATGCCTTCAGATCCCTACTAGCTTACATAAATTGGCACTGAATGTTTGTTGAATTGAACAATCTGTATTCCAGGGGTTCTCTTTTTGCTTTCTTTTCTAGACCTCCCGCTGCTTTATTATTCCCAAGTGACTGACCCAAAATCTCTCCATTGAGCCCTCTCTCTCCACTTTTCAATCATCTGCTATAGGTCCTCTGTTGTTGTTCAGTTGTTTCAGTCATGTCTACCTCTTGGTTACTTCACTTGGCATTTTCTAAAGGTTTGCCATTTCCTTCTTCAGCTCATTTTACTGACAAGGAACTGAGGCAAATAAGTGGCTTGTCCAGGGTCACATAGCTAGTGTCTAAGGCCAGAGTTGAAGTCAGGAAGATGAGTTCTTCCTGACTTTAGGCCTGCCACTTTATCCACTACTTCCTCTAACCCAACATATATTATGAACATCTCATTTGAGATCTAAAATCTAACTGCTAAAGGCATTACAATTTTCCTAGACTTCCAAGGAGAACCACATACTCTATCCATTAACCTAATTAATCATTAATAAAATCTACTCCTCTCCCTCTTCTCTTCCCTCTTTATTCCCATTACAAATATCCTAGTTCCTATTATTTGTTCCTACTAATATCCACAATAGTTTAACTCATCTCAGTTTCCTTCAAGATATTAACAGAGGCCAGGATAAACTTACCAAAGTTTATCTCTTTAATCAAGTCATTCCTTTTGCTCAAAACCTTCAAAGGTTTCCCAATATGTACTCAAACATCAGATTTCCCAGAGAAGTGTAAGACTTCCATACTGACCCCAAGACAAGCGTCTAGCCTTACTATGACTACCACATACCCAAAAAAGTCTGAATATTACAAGTGTCCTAGGATTCCACTGTTCTTTCTAGCATAAACTCCTTTCCAACCTCTAAACACCTACCCATTATAATTCTAAGCCTACAAACAAAATCAAAACCAAAACACTTGTGGGAATAATCACTCCCCAAGAAACTCTTAAAGCATTTCTTTCCTTTTAGTTGTTCTTTTATAACCTGTGACCCTAAAGTGGTGAATAATCTCTCCCCTCAGCATATTTCTTACAGGCAGCATAAAGTGTGTGTGCACACGCGCGTGCGTGATCGCACACACACACTCCACTAGCACTTAACTTTCTCATAAATCATAAACAGATTCATACTTCTATTTTTATTATTCACAGCCCAAACTCTGGGGTTTGTCCCCAAAAGGTCCCAAATACCTAATCAAATTCAGTCAATCTCTCTTATTTACAATTGAAAGCTTCTAGTAAAAAATTAAGGTGAAGAATTTTTTAAATGTTACAAAGAGTTGGAAGATGTCAGAAGTTTTATTAGTTGTGAATTTCTGTTACAGGAGCTATCCACAGAAAATGAGTTTTGCAGATTGAAAATGTTTCAAGAATGAATGATAATAGCTGGAAGGGGTAAGGGGTAAACCTGTATGACAAGAATTAATGCTACAATAAAGTGTCTTACTGCTATTTTTGTGGAACTATTAATCAAGAACTTTCCACAAAAGCCCTAGTGAGTTGGGGGAGGATAAACTTAAGCCACAGAACTAGTCCCCGAGGCCACAAGCGAAAAGAACAAATCCTTAGACGGGACCATGACGTCATGTCTCAGGCGCTATCCCTTTAAAGCTTCAACTCTAGTTCCGGACCTGGAGGGCTGGGAGGTCAGTGAGACCAGGGTTGCAGAGGGTGGGATAGAACAGTTAGGAGACTCTGGGGCCAGTCAAATGCGGGATTCCTGCCTTCCGCCTCCTCTTCTGCTCACTCAAAGAAGATAATCAGTCTGGTAATGTAATGGGGGACGGTCCGCACCCCGATCGGTTCCCCTTAGAGATATACAGGAGAAGAAGGGCTCGGATCCTGCTGGCCCCACTGCTCTCACTTTCTTTCCCTGTCCTCATTTTATTTCAGTCCCACCCGTGCTCTCCAAACCCAGATCTTGAAACTTCTCCCCATCGGTGCCCCCTGCCCCAGCCGGGTCTCGCGCAGCAGGGCGTGCGTGGCCCAGGGCCGAACACGAGCCCCACTTCTCCAAGCACGGACACGCACCTCTCCAGCCACAGACTCCAATTGTTCCCCGCCGGCTGGCTACAGTCACCCAGACGGCTCCGAGGTCTGTCACTTGCCCGCCCTCTCTCTGGCCCACCTTTGCAGCAGCCGGCTCAACCGCCGCGCGTGCCCAGCCAACGTCACGTCCGACCACCCCGACAGACAGCACTGACTTCCTTCCCCGCCCCAAAACACAACCAACCAACTTGGGGCCGAGGAGTAGGCAAGGTGCGCAAAGAAAGCATGGTACAAATGCAACAGTCAGTACAGAGCTCCGGATAAGCGGTGCATGCTCTATCTTCGAGGTGGCAACAGTCCCCAAGATAGGTAGAGCGAGACAATGGTGGAGACTCGGGATGAAGATGGAAAAGAATAGGTTTCAGCCGTAACACTTACCTGAGTAAAGCTTTCCGCCATTCTGTTTGCGGAAATAGTAATCACGCCACGCTTTGGCAATTACGTAACTTCCTGGAGGCGGGGAAACGTCCTCATTCCCACATGACGCATGCGGGGTACGTCTCTTCCCCATTCGCGCTCTTGGAGGGAAGAGTTCAATACAGTTCTTAAATGAACTACATTTCCCAGGGTGCTGGGCGTAGGGCATTGCCAGCGGAGGCTCTGAAACGGGCACCCGGCAGTCGCAAGCACGTTGTGGGTAGGCGCGGCTGCCAGAAGAAATCGAATGACCGCCCTGGCCTCCAGGGTCCCGGGAGGGTGAGGGTAGGCCTGGCCACACTGGCTTCAACAGGGATCTTGGGGGGAGTTCGTCTCCTATCTGTGATTGCCCTTGAGCCAGCACCACAGGAAAAGCTCCCCTGTCAGTGCCTGCGGCCGCGGACCCAGCGTCCTCCGAGGTACCGCGGCCCCTGGGCTTCTCGGGGCGGGAGTAGGGAGGGATTGAGGAGGCGTCGCTGACCCGAGGCCGATGGGAAAGGAGATTCGGCCCTGTTTGGGATAGGTTGTGGCCGGACATAGTGCTCGTGGCCAACTGTCCTATGTGAGTCTGTGGGGGAAGGGCTTGACCTGACCTGCTAGGGTAATTAATAGCCCTGAGAGCGTTCCTCCCCTTTAGGAGAGAGTTCTTATTGGTTTTCCTCTGCTCTTTGCTCCTTCACTCTCCTCTTCCTTCGCTCCTGGATCGTAACTTTAGAAGGGTGCACCTACAAGTTTTCTGCCGTTATTTTGTTTTTACAATGTATGGACAGATCCCCGCCCCACCCCATCCCCCAAGAACTCTGGCCGAGCACCCGTTTTCGGGAGCTGTAAGAGCCACCACCCAGCAGCCTCTCTGGGGAGGGGACGGGCCCTCTTGAGTTTGGCAAGCCACACGTGGTCTTGTGGAAAGATGGAAAGGGATGTGTTGGACCTCACGTAATGTAGCCGGTAGGGCCTGGCTCTTGTGGGGGGAGGGGAATTCACAACTTTGTTTATTCCTGTGGGAAAAGAGCCGTTTTATTCCAAATTTGACATGTTGGTCCACAAATAGACTCCTGTAAACGACCTGCAAAAGTGATAAGCGAAACGTTGATTGATTGTGCCTAGGACGCAATGCCTTTTTTTTTTTAAATCCTTACCTTCCGTCTTGGAAATTCCAAGGCAGAGGTAAGGACTAAGCAATGTGGGTTAAGTGACTTACCCAGGGTCACACAGCTGGGAAGTGTCTGAGGTGTTTGAACCTAGGACCTCCCGTTTCTAGGCTTGTCTCTCAATCCACTGCTAGCTACCCAGCTGCCCCCTCTTAATGTTTTTAAAAACTCAACTTGCAGCCAAAAGATGTGAAAATATGAGCAGGTTCACCATTAAATTTGAATTTTTCCCCCTCGATGTTGATCTTATAAAGTTTTATATGTATATATTAATCTTGTCAGGAGAATGTTCATGTCAGAACTACATCATAAGGAAATGCTATTCTATGAATGAAAAATTACAAGACTTAATATATTCTCAGTTCTCTATATTAAATCCTGTATACATACTGATTTCTCACAAACTTTGATTATAGAATAAAACATTGAAGGAATGCAGATGAGACATTTATTTTAAATATTTCGTTTGAGTTATATTGACTCTAAATTCGGTAATAATTAAAATTATTATATTCAATATGAGTTTTGACATTTGTGAAGATATTTCCCAGAAGCTAGTTTATATATACATATACATATGTAATTTGTGCTTTTAAAAAAGATTTTGTAAATCAAGCCCTTAAGTTAGCAATTTTCATTGCAGTGCCAAAGAACCATTAGAAATTTCATCATCCAGCAGATTTAATTTCTAATTCAGTGAACTTCTCTAATATTAAATCTTTTGATTCTTACACCATAAGTTTAATGCTTCTGACAATGAAATGCCAACACATACAGGAGTTTTTCCAAGGAATTTCTTAGAGATCAAAAGATGTCTCATTGATGCTGCTTCATAGAAACTGACATCCCCTTCAGTTTTTAAGAACTCTGAAGTGGAAATCAGAATCTAACTGAGCAAGAATTGGGGAAAGATATATTAAGTAATCATGTAGGGAAAGGGTGGTATAGATGATGGTGAGTTAAAATGTAGTTTGAATTTTGGCCAGGTCCTCAAGGTTATTCACAGTCCTAACTCAATGGGTCTCATATACTGAATCTAATTAAATCACTAATTTACAAGCACAGGGCTTTGTAGCACATAGTAAGCACTTAATGTTTATTTACTGACTGGAAAAAAATTCAGTTATAGGCATTTTACCCAAATTCAAAGAAGCTCACCACTTTGTAGCCACTTCCACATGTCCTGAATAGGTAGAGAATCACTTCCTGCTAATAAAGAAAAACCCTAAGAGTGAATTTCTTTATTCAAATCTGTAATTATCAGTGTAAATAGAACCTGCTGTTCTTTAAGTCAGTGGTTCTCAGAGTCCAATGTTTCTTTGAAAGCATATTTTCCATCACAAACTTTTAAATATATTAGAAAACGTAAAAAGTCACATTTAAATTACAGAGAAAGGAATTTTTCCCTAGGATGGAATACAGATTTGAGAGGGTCTTTCACATTTGGAGCTGGACTTGTGCCTCAATAGACCTAGGTTTGAAATCTACTTCAGAATTTCATTTATGGTGTTCTGGGCGTATAATATAACCTTTCTGAGCTTGTTTTCTTATCTGTAAAAGGGGGATAGTAACATCACCTACTACAGTATCATTATGAAGATCAAGTGAGATAATGTTCATCTATAAACTTTAAAGCCCAGTATAAATGTAAGCTTTCTATTTCCAGTATGGGAAAGGGATAGCAAGAAATAAAAGGCTTCTTCCGTGAAAGTCTTTCAATCATGTGTTATTTTTATTATCTGTTGCTGTGCATTTTCTTTGGCATGAGTTTTTTTAGGGAAGGAGAAAATCACATTCTACATCTGCACTAGGGGGCATCTAGGTAGCTCAGTGGATTGAAAATCAAGTCTAGAAATGGGAGGTCCTGGGTTCAAATATGGCCTTAGACACTTCCTTTCTGTGTGACCCTGGGCAAGTCACTTAACCCATTGCCTAGCCCTTACTGCTCTTTGGCCTTGGAAAAATACACAGTATTGATTCTAAGATGGAAGGTAAGGGTTTAAAAAATAAAATATAAAAAGCATTAGTCCACTACCACTGGCAGGTAAGACCTGGGTTTTGAGTCTCCACTGAAACACAAACTACCTGCTTTTAAAGGGTATCATGCGCAAACCACTAATCTTAGAACTTCAGTTGACTTATCTGTCCTCCATTTCAGGTTTATTGTAAAGTTTAAATGATAGGATGTAGAACTACTTTGTAATCTTTAAAATGTTTTGCAAATTTTGTCAGTTATAATCATTATTATTAGTTAAAAGGAAATAGTTTGGGGTAGTGGAAAGAGCTTCAGATTAGGCATTTGGAGACCCATGGACTAGTCTAGAATTTGCTAGCAAGTCACTTATTCTCTTTTAGCTTCAGTTTCCACATCTGTAAAATTAGGAAGTTGCACAAGGTAACTAAAACTTTTTAAAAATAAAGTTTACATTGGTGCCTACCTTCTCCCATTCTGACAGGTAACTTCACGGAGACTAATACAATCCATACCATCCTCTCTGCAACCTACCCAAACAAATGATCATCCTAGCTTTGCTTTAACTTCTCCAACAAGGCTACATAGTACTTGCAAAGTAAGTCAATTCCCTTTTGGGAAAACTAATTTTAAAGAAAATTTTCCTTAAATAAGATTGTGGAATCTTGGGCAATGAATTAAAGTTCTTCAGGGCACAAGTAGTTGTTTTGGGTTTTGGTGTTGCTTTTTTTTTAACTACTTACGGCAAATGTTTCAGAAGAAAGGAAGATTTCACAGGGAGCTACTGGATAAGAAAATGCTATCTGAAAATAGGATTGGGATTTATAGATCATGGCTTTAAATTATTGGGATGATAGGCTTTAGCCAGAAATGAAATATACCTAACAAGGGCTGGTAAAAATATGTTTGCCTGGAATCTTTCAATCTTAATCAGAGGAAACTGCCTACCTATATTTACTATATGTGTGTGTGTGTGTGTTGTGTGTGTATGTATACACTCTCTATATATATAGATAGAGAATCTTCCAGATTGGGCAATTAGGTGGTGAAATGGATAGAGTACCAGGCCTAGAATCAGAAGAATTATCTTCCCTAGTTCAAATCTGTCCTCATCACTTAATAGCTATATGACCCTGGACAAGTCACATATTCCTGTTTGCCTCAGTTTCCTCATCTGTAAAATGACCTGGTGAAGGAAAAGATAAATCACTCCAGTATCTTTACCAAGAAAACCTCAAAATGGGATCATAAGGAATTGAATACAACTAAACAACTGCAGTGGGGAAGACGATTAATAGTAGATCCTTCTGGAAATTCCCAAAAGACAAAATTCAAGAAAGGAACCAGCAATAAAATACTTGGCCTCAGACGTGTGGCATAAATACACAGTACTTAGGCAGCAAGCTAAGTGACCTAGAAATTATAGTTGTAGAGACTAAAATGACATTTAGGTATAACTGAGTGACCTGTGAAAGAGTAGGTATTATTCAGAAAAAGCAGGATAGATTAAAAGAAGGGTAATGGGCTAAAATAGCATTGTGTATTAAAAAGCTAATTCTCATGTGAGAAAACCTAGAACCCAGAAGGGGAGTGCATTTGGTTGAAAATCAGGCAAAGTAGAAATAGGAGTTAGACTGCCCTTGGTGTATATTTGGCCCTAGACACATCCTTGCTCCATGACCCTAGGCAAGACAATTGACCCCAAATACCTAGCATTTGCTGCTCTTCTGTCTTAGTTGATACTGTTCTATTTAGAATGTCCATCTTGATTGACAGGTGTGACAAGGAAATCACTTTAAAAGACTGATATATATTAATTTAAGGTCGCCAAGGAATTCAGCTATGAAATTCCTAAATGAAAACTCAAGTCAGCAGTCAACCTTTTATGGAGTTTAATTACAAACAGGAGGAAGAAAGGTATTAGAGATAGAGAGAAAAGGGGAGAAAAGGGAATAGGGCTTAAATACCCCTTCTGTTTAGGCTGGGCCAAAAGGCCCAAGCCCTTAGATAGCTGGGGCAAAGAAAAGAGATCAGTCCCTATCACTCACGTGACCAAAATGGAGAAACAGTCTCAGGGGCCTCCACCTCCAGCTTCCTTCAGAGCCAGCTTCTCAGAGCACAACCTCTCAAAGCCAAACCTCTCCAACCAACCCCTCAGTCCTCAGACCCCTCTATCTTTAAGGAAACCATCCAAGTTCCCTCCCCTCAGTTCTCACATCTACCAATCACTGTCCATGTCTTCCCTGTGCCAATGGTGGCTCTAGCTTAACCCAGGACTGCCCAGAGGTCTGTGGCTTTGCACATGTCTGTTGAAGGTCATATTCTCAAATAATTAAATCTTGATCTATGCTGCAGCCCTTCCTAAATCCTGTTAGGACTGAATAGGGTGGAGATTGTATCAATTCTAAAATCAATCATGACTCAAAGAACTTCCTATTCTATGTTTAAGCATAGGTCAAAGCCCTTTCCATTGTTCAGCAAAAGGTTTCTGTCCTAAAGTAATCTTAAGAAGGGAGGAGGAGGAACCTCCCTTGCCAATGGGGTTCACATTCCAATGGTGAAATTTCCAACATTCACAAGTCTAAGAAATGTTAAGGTTTACACAGGTTTTGCAGTCCTAGCTTCTCTAGCTCTGCTGCAGACTTTTCCCATTTTCTCTCCTCCACAACATTATAGGTACTAAGACAAAATTCTTTTAAGGGTTTGGGTTTTTGTTTTTAATAAAAACAATTTTTTAAAAAGAATCATAAATCCCCATCTCAAAGCATTTAGCTCCAAGTTCAGATCTTATGATGTGAATGTGAATGTGAATGTTCATTGGATTTTTTATTGATCATTGACCTTCCTAGAATGTACACAGAACTGAACATTCTAATAAATGTGGTTTTAACAAGTCAGAATACCAGAACTACATTTTCCTCTATGCACCTGGCCACTGCCTTTCCTAATAAAGCCTAAAATTACAATTGAATGTTTCATGGGCATCTCAAACTCAACATGTCCAAAACAACTCACTTTCTTCCCCTTCTAGATCTACCCTCTCTCCAAATTCATTTCTTTTGAGGTTACCACTTGGAAGTCATCATGTCTTGGAGCTTAAACTGAAAAGAACCTTAAAAGCCATCTATTCCCACCCTCTCATTTTACAGAAAAATGAGGCCCTGGAAGGTTGTGACTTGTCTAATATCACACAGTTAGTATCAGAGGTAATAAATGAACCCAGACTCTGAAAGGACCTGCCTGTGCTCTTTCTACTGCACTACTTTGAGTTATGTATAGATAATATCTTCCCCTTTCTGCTCCATCCTCTACCCATAATCCAAAATGACCTTTCTGAATTCCCATGCTGTACACTAGAAATTTTGAGAATTTTTCACATGGGTGAGATTGGGATTTTCTCTTTGTTGAGCTGAAACGTGTTCCAATGGGAGAGCTCATTCACTCTGGGTGTCTGGTATATTTTCATCTGAATAACTCACCTAATTTCTGTTTGCTGTCAACTTGGATAAATGTGTTTATTTGCTTAAAAATTCCCATGCCACAGAAACTAAAGTATTTCCCTGCTGCCTCAAATATAAAATACAAACTCATAGAACAGTAATAATAATAATAACTAGCATGTGTATAGCACTTCACTGTGTGCCAGTTTAGTACTAAATATTTTACAATTTCACTTAGTCGTCAAGCTCTTGTGAGGAAAATGAAGCAAACAGAGGTTAAGAGACTTGCCCACACAAAGAGAATCAAGTCTTTCTAATTACAAACCCAGAACTCTGCTTATTTAACATTAAACAGAAATTACTGCTTTTGCTTTTCTATTGCCTTCATTACAAGTTTCTCCCAGAGTACCATCCATTGAGGAAGAAAGGAAAGAAGGAAGGTCTGAAAAGTTAACCATTTGTTTGACTTTTAAAAGCCTTTACAATCTGACCACTTTCTTTTTCTAAGCTCATTCTTACATTTCTTCTACTCTGCATTATAGGCAAACTGATGTATTTGTTATTCCTGAAACCGAGCCACAGTCTTATGCCTGGAATGCATGCTCTCCTCTCTTTTTAACTCTTAGATAATCAACAAACATCTTTGAAGTGTACAGTATGTGCCAGGCACTGTATTTTATAAGCACTGGGGATATAGAGAAATTAGTCTTTGCTCTCAGGGAGCTTATATTCTAATAGAATGTTCAAAATCTTTCCAGGGGTAGCTTTTTTTTTTTTTACCCCTTCCAGGGGTAGTTTTTCACAACCTCTTATCAGGAAAGACTGCTGATCCCCTTCTGAGATCCTGAGATCCTAGATCTAGACCTAGAAGGGACTTGAGAGTATCTAATTAGACTGCTGACCCCATTCCCCCCTCTTCTACAGATGGGCAAACTGAAACTGGAGAGCTTAAGTGATTTGTCCAAAGTCACAAAGGTTTGAAGTGGCAAAGCAGAAATTCAAACCCAGATCCTCCGATTCCACATTGTTATTGCTCTCTCCCTCTTCTATCAGCTTCTCCTGAAATGAAATAGAAGAGAATGGAAAAGTCTTAAGTTAGGTAACTCACATACACACTGCTAAATGCTTAGAGTACAAATAGCAAATTGCGATCATTCCTACTCTTATATTGTACTTGGGGAAAAAGAACACATACAGAAGAGTTCAGTCAGAGACAGTGGCAAGACCCAAGTTACATTGTTGGAAAAGGGAAATTATAAAGAAATTGGGATAGCTGGATCTAGGTAGGCTTTCCATGGTTTTAGTGCCAAAGCCCTGTATTGATTTCTCAAGAGAAGAGGGACCATTGCAGTGTTTTCAGTGGGTTTCTACATACCTGTAGCTGTATTAGGCATTTGGAGATTGGGCCAAGGTTATACAGTTAATGTGTCAGAGCTAGATTTTAATCCAGTTCTTCTAATATCAAATCTATCACTGTTTCCACCAGGCGATAACACCCCACCTGCAATGGGTCTTACCTAGTTTATTTTTTACCCATATACATACATAAACAGCTCAAGCACTGGCAAAATAGACCTACTTCATTTTGTTGTCATACATATTTTGTGATATCTATTAATTGTATGTTCCTGGGCAAATTACTCAACCTCAGTTTCCTTATCTCTAAAATGGAGATAATAATTGAACTGTGAAAATGGGATTAACTCCACCCTACTTATTCTTTAGAATTTTAGCCACCAAGAATGCATACACCCCTACTTAAGGATTAAGTGTGGAGGGGGGAAGGTCTATGACCCATGTGTGTTAGCAAGTGACAAATCGGAAACAACTGACTGCACCCCCTCACCCCAGGCAGTCCAAAGCCAATTTTAAGCCACCATTGATGCACATAAAGTTGGGAAAAAGGCAGAGGAAGTGATGCAAAGAACTGCCTTAAGTTTGGTGGCTACTTCCTGTGAGGAGGTCTTCACCTTGGAAGTTGGACTTGGAGGAGCGCGGGTTGAGATCTTGGCCTGCCTCCCTTTAGACTGACAAGTTTTGAGTGAAAAGGCTGACTCCCTTTCCTTGGCTTTTCTGGAGGCACTAGCCTCTGGAGAGGTCTATCCTCTTAGAGGAGTCCTCATGGCTGGAAGCCTTGTTAAATTAATCCTCTGGGTCTGAATTCTGAATTACTGCTGGAGCAGCTCTCTCTCTCCCTCTCTTTCTCTCTGTCTCTGTCTCTCTCTCTCTGTCTCTGTCTCTCTCTCTCTCTCTCTCTCTCTCTTTCTCTCTCTCTCTCTCTCTCTCTCTCTCCCCCCCCCTTTTTTCTTTTTCTCATTTCCTTACTTCTCTTTGTAATATGTAATTCATTGGAATTTAGAAATTAAATTCCTGGTGACCAAACTTTCATATAGTCAATCTAACCATAATTTTTACCCCTTACAGTACCTACCTCACAGCATTGTGAGGATCAAATGAGAATACATAGGTAAAACCTTACAAACCTTAAAGCTTTATAAGTAATAATAATAATAGTAGCTAACATTTATATAGCACTTAATTTTTGCTAGGCACTGCACTAAGTACTCTACAATTGTTATCTCATTTGATCCTCACAACAACCCTGAGAGGTTGGTGCCATTATTACCATTTTACAGATGAAGGAACTGAGACAACTTTGCCCAGAGTTATACAGATAAAAAGTGTCTGATGCTTGATTTTAACTTAGATCTTCCTGACTTCAGGCTCTGCACTCTATCAACTTCCACCTTCAGTTATTTCTAGGTACCCTTTCTTTAGAATGAAACTATATAAAGGAAAGGATTATTTTTCATTTTGTCTTCGTATTTCTAGCACCTAACAGTATCTTTTACTTAGGAGGAACTAAATAATGATTGTTGGATTCTATCTTTAAAATATTATTGTTTGATTAAACTTGAATAATTTAGGATTATTTAATATTTTTATTGCTGTTGAAGTAGGTATACTAAGATAATCTTTGGAACTGTTTTTGCACCAGTGTTATAAAATGAATAATTTACAATGCCTTGATTTGACATATTTGATAATGGTGAAGCACTTCTTGACTATACTTGCTAATCATAGCCAATTGCTTTAGTAACCATAACTAGTAAATTTTATCTTCCAACTTTTTTATTTCAATTGATGACCAGTATTAAGAATAATCTTAAATTAGGAAATATCAACCTGTTTCTGTAACTAAAAGCAGACTGGTATTTTCTATAAGGCTCCTATTTTCTGTAATATCTAATAACTAAAATGTTAAGTCATGTCAGAACTAGACTTTATGTGAAGGTGCAGGCATGCATTGGCTACATACAGTCCTTTTAGAATTTCAGTAATTGCCACATCGAAATTTCAGAAAATGCCTAGTGATCATTTTCTGTACCCTTTTTGGGGGGCATTCAGTTACAATAGAATCTATTATAAAATATTGTTATGGGAAGGGAATATCCGTGTTATAGATGTTTCATATTATATAGTATGATAAATATGTTTAAATATATGTATATCATATATGAAAAATATATTACACAGAAATGTAATATGACAGATATAGATAGAGAGATAGATCTTCTCTGTCCATTAGGTTTTTGGTCTTGAATTACTCCATCATGGGTCTTTTTTAGTATTTGAAAATAAAAAATTCTACTAATATTCATAAACCTATGTTCTGCTATGAGATCTAAGTTTGACCTTGAAGTTTAAATTATAGAGTGTATTTGATCTTGAACTTCAAATTATAGAGTGTAGAATTACTTGGCTACAATGACAACTCATCATCTGGTATCTGGTCTGGGAGCAAAGAAGAGGGGCCTCTGGGCACTGGGGATATGTAGCAGCCTCTCTGCTAAGCCTCATTTTGTGACCTTCAGACTTGGCTGCTCTCTCTACTTTAGCTGTTTTAAATCCCAGGCATCAGGGCAGCTTAATTGGTCGGGCCTTGAGTTCTGCATATGTGTAATATTTCATTAGAGAACTGTAATAAGGTTACTTGCCTCATAACTAGTTATTTGTATATGTGTATATATGTGTATATATATGCATATGTTAATATAATAGATTATAACCTAGAATAGTTGTGAAGAGAGGCAAAACCAAATAAATTATACCTCTTATCCTAGTTTAACTTTTCCAGAGCACAGAGACCAAATGATCATATTTTGTATCCCCCAAAGACCTTAAAACTGATATTTAAAACAAACACACAAACTGTTACAACACAGCAGAAATAATCACAATCATTCCTTGAACACCCTTAGCCTCTTACCATGAGTGATTCAGAAAACTGTAATACAGGAATTAACAGTCTACTTGTGAATACGACATCTCCTTTTTTGAAAAAGCAAACAGTATTAAGCATCATGATAAACACTATAACAAATAGTAAATGTAATTGTTAAGAGTAGGTAAAGAGTTTTATCTTGGGGTAATCAGAAGGTTTCATGGAGAGAACATGATCTTGCTTTGAAAAATTCTTTGGAGAGGAAGAGTATTATTTGTGGATATGGAATAAATATAAGGATATGATGAGTAAATCCTTTTGGCTATAGGGAAGTAATGAGAGCATACAGTGAGGTTCTGATTGTGGGGAACTTTGAATGATAGGATAGCATATTTTGAACTTCATCTAATTGTTAATGGAGAATATTTTGGAAGTTTAAGAGGTAATACGACAAAATAAAAGCAGTTATGTGATGGTTATTCTGATGCCATTATAAAGAACAAATTGGAAGAACAGTTGAGACTATTGTAGCAGTGCAAATGTGAAATAGTTAGGGCCTGGGGGGGGGGGCGGGGGCGGAAGGTAGCTGTTGGGGGTGGAAAAGAAAGGGTTGAATATGAGTTATTATAGTGGAAGAAATAGTAAGACATGCTGCATGCTGTATTACTGGGCACAGGATCCAAGAAAATGTCAAAGATGAAATTCAAGGTTTGGAGCTTCACTAACTGGATAGTTATTTCACCCATCCATTCTTTTTTTTTTTTAACCCTTACCTTCCATCTTAGAATCAATACTATGTATTGGTTCCAAGGCACAAGGGTTTGTCAATAAGAGTTAAGTGACTTGCCCAGAGTCACAGCTAAGAAGTGTCTGAGGCCAGATTTGGACCCAAGATCTTTCATCTCTAGGCCTGGCTCTCAATCCACTAAGCCACCTAGCTGTCCCCTCACTCATCCTTTCTTTTATTGGACTGGACCTGTGATTTTTATCAATATGGGGAGCTCCAGGTAAGGAGTGTCCCTTACCAAAACAAATCCACAACCTTTTTTGACTTGTATAAGTCTTAAAAGTTGCCTAAGGCAGTGAATGGATAACCAATATTTGTCAGAGTCTGAGGCTTGAACTCCAGGCTTCCTGATTTCAAAGCCAGCTACCTATTACTCCTCAAAGTTTCATAACAGTAAAATTGATGATGATAATAATGAGTATCCACAGTCTTGATACATTTTATATAATGCTTTAACGTTTTCAGAAGTGTTTTGGTTTAAGGTTCATGTTTCTTTCCCCATAGAAACCCTCCTGGTAAGGTAATGTGTTAAAAGTAGAAAAGATGATAATTTTGTAATCAAGAGATCTGGGTTCAAATCCTAGCTCTTGCTACTTATTACCTTTATGATACTGGGCAAGTCACAGTCTTTCAGGCCACAAGGTCCTTACGTGTAAAACAAGGTAGTTGGACTAGATCTGGGTTTCTTCTCCTCTGATCCACAGACTGATTCCCCCCCTTCCCCTCACCAGGAGATTTCCTTGTATTTGAAGAGGGGAGTTAAGTGTATCTTTCAATATAGTTGATTTCTTTTATAATCCCATATATTTTATTTTGTTTATTTGATTACATAATCCATAGGTTTCAATCAAAAGGAGTCCATGAAACAAAAAAAGGCTAAGAAGCCCTGATCTATATGATCTCTAAGTCCCTGTGGCTAGTGAAGGTATTATTATCCTCATTTTATAAAGTAGGAAACTGAGGCTCAGACAGTTTTATATATCTTGCTGAAGATCATATACCTCTTAAGTTGTGGAACTGGGAATTAAACCTAGTTTTGATTCCAAGTCCAGTGCTTTTAAGAGAGTTTGAGGAATGATGTGGGGAGTTTTAGGCATTGAATTAGACTTTGGAAATTGATGAGCCAAGAAAGTGTCCTTGGCTATAGTAAATCAAGAACAAAAACTTATTGAAAGCAATAGGCCTCTAGAGACTAGTAGAAAGAAGAGTAGTGGTTGTTATGATAATGTTCGGAGTTGGAGAAATAGATGGCATGAACAAGAGATCTAGGAATGGAGCTGAAGTTCTGCTGAGGGGGTGTGAGTATAGACACTATATGCAAAAGAGAAATCATTGAAAGAGCCCCTGATGCCAAGGGTGGAGAATATTCTATACCTTGCCACTTTAGGAATGGAGCTGCTTCCTAGGCCTTTTCCTTATTTTTCCCCATGACTCTAGTTGAGTGGTGGTGCTTTTGCTTTTTTTTTTTTACCCTCAACTTTAGGATTGCTAGCCTAGGAAAAGTAGAGCCATCACAGCACCATTTTCACTTGGACAATAAGGTAGGGGAAAATCCTTTGAATCATAGAATTGTTACAACCAAAAGGGGCCCTCAGAAATCAATTCATCCAATGTGTATTCTCTACAACATTCTCAATAAAAAGGCAGTGCCTCTACACGAACACTTACAGTGGCAGGGAGTCGCACAATGTTACAAGACAGTACATATTCTATCTTTAGACAGCCCTAATGATTAAGAAGTCTTTTTTTGTTATTGAGTTGAAGCCCATCTCCATATAATTCTCAGTGAATTCTAGTTCTGGCTTCTGACACCTACTTGATCCAAGTTTTCTACATGATAGTCTTTCTGGTTCCTTCACTAGTCAGTCAACAAGACTTTACTAAGTACTTATTATGTGTCTGGTACTGTGCTAGGCATAGTTCAAAAATTCAACTGTCCCTGTCATTAAGGAGTTTAAATTCTATTAGGAGAAAAAATTTACATGTATATGTATATATATAGAATAACTACAAGATAGGAAGGAGAATACCAATAGTTTAAGGGGACGACTCTTTAACTTACTCTTTGGACAGGGTAAAGTTATTTGAAGTTTACTAAATAGTAGGTAATAATAGTCTCTGTGAGAATGTTTGGGGTGTGGCATTTACTAAGACTGATTTGCCTTTTCTTGCCACAAAATTGTGGGTCCTCATACTTCAGGCCATGAACTAAGTGTCATGAGCCACTTACTTATCCTGCCCACTCCTGATGCCACCACAAACAAAACATTTTATGTGGCTTTTGCCTAGGCAAATAATAACCTTGTTCCTATCTACATTATAGAAATGTTAATTTTCCTGCTTTGTTTTTGTTTTTGCAGTGACCACCTGTAATCTGCTGATTGCACTGTGAGAACCACTGACGTAGTGCAGTACCCATCGGTATGGGAACTTAGTCCATTTTAGTGGATGATGATGCTAATTTTCACACATGATCATATATTTAGAGCCAGAAGGGATCTTAGAGATCATGTAATCCAACCCCCTCATTTTATAGATGAGGAAGCTAAGGCCCAGAGAAGTAAAGTGACTTTACTACCTATTGACCTTGGACAAGTGACAGAACCAGGATTTGAATGAAGACTATCTGACTCCAAATCCAACCCTCTTTCCACTGTGCCACATCAGATTCTTTGGAAAGAGGTAAAGATCTCAGCATTTTGTATGAAAGGAATATCCTAGTAAAATTGAACAATGATAGTTCTACCTTGATTACATTTAGAAATGTGGATAAAGATGTAATTCCTCAGGATTTCACAAGGGGGCACATTAACCTTTAGGGAAAAAAAATAAATTTGATAAGGGCCAAATTTTAATTTACCTATTGCTATGATAAGCCTTCTTTTCCACTCCCATGTTCACACATACAGCTTCATGAAGGAGATGGTAGTAAACTACAATAAAATTTAAACGAAACATAGTGAGGAAAAAATCAAGATTGGTATAAATATGTGCTTATTTTTTCCCCTGAATATCAAATTAAATTTTGTTTAGTGCATAAGTAAGTGTAGTTAGGGTTGAGAATGAATGTGTAAATGCCTCTTAGGATGATTGATTTCTTGAATTAGAATTTTAAATTTTCTTTTATTAAAACTGAGGCAGTAAACACATGGAAAGAATTTAATTTTTGTTTTTAATTGTATCCATTTTGATAAGGTTATCTTTGTACAAAAATGTTAGGTATTGCTAAACATTTAAATTAGCTAAGAGCACAGTATTTTGATGATTTTTAAAAGTTATTTTAAATAAATATTTAGTTCATTATAGGGTTAGAAATGAAAGTTTAAAAAATTAACTCAAAACCCCCTGACTTTATTAAAATGGCATTTGTACAAAAAATTTTGTAATGGTAGCCCACCTTTAACATTGAAAATTAACTTCATGCATTAGTGATTTAAACTTATTGAATTCATGTCTAATAGACCATGTCCAATTCCAGCTCTTTCTTAAAAATTATTTTTACAGCCTCAATAATAGGTACTAGTGTCAGTAAGTTCTGCTGAAGAAGATAATTGAGCTCTATCAATAATTCCTTTATCATATAAACTTAAGTTCATTTGAGAGCTTTGCTAAGGGTATGTCATTGAATTAGTAGTAAATGATTTCTGGTGAGGTTTGAAGAAAGTGTCACCAATTAAGTAACCTGTAGATATAACTTAAGGACTTAGCTTGAAAAACTCTTGAAGTGATTATCTGACTTTTGACAACACTGCTCCTTCTGGAAATATTAATTTCTTTGAAGTAATTTAGGATAAGTTTGGAAACTACCTGGCCACATATCTAGTAAGTGTCTGATATAGAATTTGAACTTGGCCCTCCTTATAGGATTTTCAGTTCTGGATATTTCCCTTTTGCTTTTGTAGGAATGGTGACAAAGTGGCAAAGAATATTAAGCATCATACAATTTTTTTTTAGCTATTATCACTTGAAATATGAAAGTCTTATCTAATAAATAATTCCCAAATAGTCATCCTGCTAGAAATGACTAATAGTAAGACGTTTCAATAAACCGAAACTAATGGAAATCACAGATAAGGGAAAGGATGTCTCACAACCATGAAGAGTTAAATAAAGGAATTTCAAGAGTTGTTTTATTATACATTAAAAGTCACCAAAAATATTTCCTGGGATATTTGGTTATCTCATTTCACAGTGCTCAGGAAAAGCATTTGTAAAAAGACCATCTTGAAGATTATTGTGGCAATATTAACTTGTTTTTCTTTATAAGAAAGTGTAAAGAAATCAGATGTTCCAAATTAAAGCACTGTATATTCAATGCAAAGGTGGATAATGGGAGGGTATTGTGAAAAACATGGTTCTGAAATAAGAAATGCACAAAGCCAAGAAGTTCAGAAAGGAACATAAATAACACAAATTTGTTTACTAGTACTTAAATGTATACTTTTAAAAACATTTTTAAAATTACTTTTTAAAAAATATTTATTTTTAAAAATACTTTTAAAAAACCATATTTTAAAACTAGTCCAGTTTTTCCTAGTCTTTAGAAATGAAAATGTTCATGTTTTAAAATTCATAATGAAAAAAGAAAACAAAAAATACTTTAAGAAATTACAGACATCTTTTCAAATTTTTTCCATTTTTCTTTTGTTTTCTTTGCATTTTTATACTTGAATGCTCCTGGCATGGTCTGGTTTGATTTGAGTGTCTTGCCTCTCACTTTCTAAACTTATTTTACCATCTGCCACTTCTTGTTGGTTTATGAGGAAATGCTACTAATAATCTTCTACTGCCCTCAAGATTTTTAGAAATTATTCTAAGTTGCTATGCCCTTGTTTGTTATTGCTCTGGTTTTTGAAAACTGACAAGAATTTTTCTGTTTTTGTGATCTGTCCTTTGTAACCATCAATTTTTAACTTCTTTAGGAAATATTAGTAGCCTTTCAATATCTGTTCTTTTAGCCATTTCCCTTCTTTGGCAGTAGCTTGTTTAAGGTTAGGGATGCCTCAATTTGGACAGCATGTCTTATTTTTATTCTTCTATTGAATTTGATACTTAATCTCACCTGTCATTGGTATAACCACAGCAGTTGAATTTGGAATTACTTGATCAATCAACTCCAATCTATTAAAATAGGATTAAATCTCTTCTTTAAAAAAAAAAAAAAACAGCTTCTTTATACTCTTAATAATCTTTGTCTTCTTTTATTTCTTATTCCAAATCCATGTTATAAAACATTTTTCGCCATTCTCTGCCCATCTTTTTCATTGAATGTATGCAGTAAAATAATACAGTAAATGTTGATTTAACTTGAAGTATCTTACAAAATTCTTGATGGAACTTCTTTACCTTATCTTCTGCAACCAACATTGGTGCATAAACTACATTCTAATATAGGTCTTTTGCAAATGGATATCATGATGATTGCTATATGAGAAAAATTATCCCAGGAAATATTTCATGTTGCGTTTGTATGAAAAATAATATAACTGTCTCTCTGCCATCCTACCATTTGCTCACAATTCCCTTTGGTTTTCTGACTGAATAATAGCAAGTATATCAAGACAGATATGATTCAGTTTCTCTTATAGTCAGCTGTTGGATACAGGACAAGAATTTCATATGTTGAGTGCCAATTACCAAATAAATGTTAACAAATGGGCTAAAATCTGTGTGATTCTTTAGCACCTTCTGCCCCCTTTTTTTAATTATTAACTTTACTTTAGAAATGTGTTACACAGGACTAAGGACACTTTTTATTATTTTGTTTCATAAGTTGCCATGACTAAAGAATTTGTCCCTGAGTGGCCAACTTACTGGTGATATATAGCCTTTCCATATTAAAGTTGCTAGACCTAAGAAAACAAACAGCTATTACTAGGACCTTTCTCTGAACATCATATCAAACAAAAATTAAGTACTTCATATAGGGGGGAAAATTATGTTGAGATTTTAAAGCTTTACAGAAAATTTGTTTCATTAATATGACTTGAGTTTACTTTTCCTCCTATAACTTAGTGTTATCATGTATTTTAATCCCATTATTTGTAAATAGTTTGAGATAAACAAGTGAAGAACACAATTTTTCCTTTCATTATGTTGGAGGATTTTGAATTCACAACCTTGAAAAATCCAAATTTCACTTGAAAAAACTTAAAATCTAAGGAAGGAAATTGGAATTCCCTTATTCTCTCTTCAACTTTATCTTCTTTTTCAACAGACAAATATAATCTCTTGAGAAATTTCTTATTTTCATACTTCCACATCTTAAGAAGTTCTATATCTTCTCCTTCCTCTCTTAGGATATAGTGTCCCACCACATTTCCCTTGCTAACTTCTTCACATTTGTCCTTCATTCCTTTTGTTTCTTTCTCCTCTAGACCTTGGTTTCATCAATCATGTTTCATATTTTTCTTACATTATCTCTTGCTTTCTACTGGTTTCTCCTCTTCTGCTTACAAACATGCTAATGTCTTCTCCAGCCAAAAAATAATAACAGGGAATATTCTACTTTTGCTTCTTTACCTCCAATTCACAGAATTGGAGAATTGTAAGGGACCTCAGAGGGCATCTGGTTTAATTCATACATTTACACAGCTGGCCATTCTTTGTTTAAAGGAGTGAGGAAGGGAGAATTCACCACCTCTACAGGAGGCCCCATTCCACTTTTGGGATATCTTAATTCATGAAATCGAGCCTGAATATACCTTTTTAAAAACTTGTACCCATAGTTCCTTGGTTTTGCCCTCTGGGCTCACATAGAACAAATATAATTCATAACTCTACATGGCAGCCCTTCAACTAATTGAAGATGGTTCTCTTGTCCTACTCGGGTCTTTTCCAGGTTAAACATTCTCAGTTCTTTCAGCTGATCATCTTATGTTATAAACTCTAGACCCATCGCCATTCTGGCTCTCCTCCTCTAGGTATTTTCCAGTTTATCCATGCCCTTCTGAACTGAACATAGTACTCCAAATGAAGTCTACAAAGGATAGAGTGCACTAGGATTGTCACCTTCTTATTCCTGAAACTGCCCTTCCCAATAATGGCCAAAATCACATTAGATTTTTTTGACTGCCATGCCATACTGCTGACTCATTGAGCTGGCAGTCCTAAAACTTTCAGATCTTTTTTCAGAACAGCTGCCTACTCTATACCTCCTTTATCTAATACTTTTGAAGGTGATGCTTTTTGGTACTCAAATGCAGGATATAATTAACATTTATTTATCTATGGTAAATATATCTTTATTAGATCCCACCTAACTTTATGGAAAGAATGAACAAGAGGAAACCTGTGTTCAGGTCCCATCATTTGACGCTTACTAGGTGTGTAACCATGGAGCAGTCATTTAACTTCTTTGATCCTTAATTTTCTTGTCAATAGAAGAAGATTAATACCCCAAATTCAAATCAGAGTAATAAACCAAGATTGTAAACTTTTATAGAATAGCTCTTAGAGAAGATCAACTCATTGAGGTCAGAGATTGTTTTGGTATTGTCTGTATCCCCAACACCTGACTGCCTTCCTTAAAGTGAAAGAAAATGTTGAACTAAGTTGACTGTCCAACAATGCTGACAGCAAAATATTATCTTCCTTTTCTGTACCCATCCTATAATCCACTCTTTTGGGTATATAGGACAAATGTATAAGATTTCAGGTTTCTTTTTTTTTTTTACCCTTACCTTCCATCTTGGAATCAATACTGTGTATTGGCTGCAAGGCAGAAGAGTGGTAAGGGCTAGGTAATGGGGGTCAAGTGACTTGCCCAGGGTCACACAGCTGGGAAGTGTCTGAGGCCAGATTTGAACCTAGGACCTCCCATCTCTAGGCCTGACTCTCAATCCACTGAGCTACCCAGCTGCCCCCTTCAGGGTTCTTTTTATTACCCTCATTAAACAGATGAAGGGCACATGATAAATATATGCTACTCTTACTTTTTGAGGAAACACTGTGTGTTTGTTTTTCACAGTATCCTAGAGAGAAAGAGATGAGATTTTTTATTCAGCATCAAACAGAGAGAATTATTGAAAACTTAATCCATTTAGTTCGTTAAATAACTTCAGACATTTTTTTTCTCATAAAGACTCCAAGTATAATTTATCTTATTATATTTAGATTATTGAGTCTGTAACTATATAGAATGACAACTTCCATTCACAGTAGATCTTAGCATCTGAAAATCTTAATGTTAGCTTCAGAATTAGAAGAAAATGTTCTTTTGTTCTCTAGCACCTAATTACTATTTATTTTAAAATGATAAGTGTAAAGTGTACAAAACAACTTTCCTTTTTTTGTGTATCTTTTTTTTGGTCTAGTCTCTATAGGAACTGAAATCAACAACCACTATTCATCAAAATGCAGTGGAATTTAGTACGGACTGTCTCTCGGATGGCAAATAGGACATGTTTGGTCTCACATGGGGCTGGTTCTATTGGGCAGTCTCAAAGAATAAAAGGAGTCTTATATAAAGCTTGGCCCAAGATTATTTTGGTTCAGTGTCCTCAAAACCACTGGCTACATGTATCTTCTACACAGCATATCTCAAAGGAAAAGAAGGCAGTAGATGTTTCTCACCATAAACAACAAAAAGAAGAAACTTCACCAGAGATGGTTATATCATCCCGAGGAACTGAGAAAAAGGAAGATCTTGATCCTTTACAAGACAAATCTAGTAATCTTTTTCAGCGATTTAAGAAAACATTTAGACAATATGGAAAAGTTATGATTCCAGTACACTTAGTGACTTCCAGTATTTGGTTTGGAACATTTTATTATGCAGCCTCAAAGTAAGTTATGACAACCTTTATTTATTGTATCTTGACTATTGGTCTGCCTTTTTCATATTTGTGATAGACTTAAGTTTTGTCTTAACATGATCTCTGGCCTACTTTGAACATCTTATTCAAAATCTGGTAGTGTATAGAAACTTCTTGTTACAATCATGATATTTAGAGTATTGCGGAAATGAAGTAGCATGGTACATTGAATATGGAGGCTCAAGTTCAAATCCTGCCTTTATCATTTTTGAATTAAGTGTCTATTAGTGAGACAATTTTTCTGAGCCTAATCTATAAAATGAAGATTACACTCCCAAAATGGAATGGGCCACTTTAGGAGGTGGATTCCTTCACATTGTAATTTTTCAGGCAAAGACTAAACAAATACTTGTGGAAAGTTTTGTGATAGAGATTCCTTTCTGCGTATGAGCTAAACTAGAAGGATATCAAAGTCTCTTCTAGTTCTAAAATTCTGAGTTAATGTTACCTTATAGCACTGATCTTTCAGGACTTTTGTGAGGATTAAGTGATACATAGTAAAGTGATTTGTAATCCTTAAAGTGCTAAATAAGTGTCAGTTATTAATTTTTAAAAAACAATTTTCAGGAATCTAAAGGCATATTGATATAAAGACCAGTTCTTTTTTTCATAGAATTAGAGCATTTTAGAATTAAATAGAACCTTGGACCTCATTTATTAAAAACCTCTCATTTTATAGATGAGGAAACTAAACCCCATAAAATTTGTTAGTTGCTCATGCAACAACAGAATGAGTGCCCAGGTCTAAAATTTCCCCATTTTCACAATACTACTTCTACCCAAGAAAATGTATTGGATACATACAGACAGACAGACTTGCATACCAGCAACAGAGTATTAAAAAGGTGTAACAATTAATGTTGATTTCCACATCTGCAGAATGAATAAATTGGCCTGTATATGTTTCTTCTAGTTCTGTCATCAGTGATCCCAAGTTCCCTGTAGCTGTAGCTTTTTCATTTTCATTTTTGTTGGGGGGTTTTTTGCTTTTATATCTTTCTATTGTATTTCAAATTATTCCCACTTTCTCCTAGTGAATGCCACTATACTATTTTAGCTGAACTCAAAAATATTTCTCCCCACATTTTGATCTTGACTATTTAAATAGTAAAAGAAGCAATGGGGCTTGATATTATAACTTCATTTTTAGCACTATCCCGCTTTTTACAAGTTATATAACAAAATGTCCTAAATTTGACACAAATCTCTTATTAACCATATTTTCTATCTAATTGGACCAAGAAGGAATTTTGTCTTCCTTAATCAGAAGACAAAATTTCCCACCATTTCTAAATAAAAATGGTCTTAGCATTATCAGTCTGCATTGTTTGGTTGAAATTTTATACTTATTGAATTTCCTTTTGGAGCTATTGAGAATTGTATACTCTGGTCATCATCTCCTCCGCTCCCCCCCCCCCCCAAAAAAAAAGTTTGCTTTTACTGTCCTCCACAAAGTATAGGTCTTTACCATGAAGTTAGTCTCCTTAGCTTTAGGAGATTATTTCATTTTCTAGTAACTGAACCAAAGATTCTCATGTTGCCACCCCAAGAACTTTGTTTTTATCTTATTAGGGAAGTCATCTATCACTGAGTAAGTTCAGATACCCAAAGGCATATAATATAGCCAACTCGACATCATTATAATTATTGGGATGCTGAGTAACACCATTCTGTATGAGATGTTCCTGTATAAGGAAGATAATATTCCTTTATGAAATCTCTTCCTTCTCCCTTTCCTGAAAACTGATCATGAAATCTGGCTGTTTCTCAATAGGAGTAAAAGTGGCAAAATGAGTTCCTCTTAGTATCCTACTTTGTCTCTTTGCCACTTGTAACACTGGGGGTTTGATTGCTGGATTCAGCAATTATACCAAACTAAAATAGCAGTTAAATTTTACTAGGCCAGTTCTCATACATTGCCATGTCATTGAACTTTCAGAGATTATCTTGTTTCCCAAAGCAATCTTTTTAAATGACTAAAGTATATGAATTTTTACTTAACATTTTAATTCTATAACTCATAATTTTGAAAATTGCTTTATTCTGAAGCTAAAAAGCATAAAAAGTAATGTCAGCAAGTGGTGGTATGCATAGGTAAGAGGGAAAGAAATTGTCAAGAAAAAAGCATTGTATCTTTTTCATGTAAGCAATAACAATTGTGGTAAAATTGCAGTTGATTTTATTAAATACAAACTTTCAATTCCATCTAAAAGACTACCTATAATTAACCTAGTCCCATACAATTTTGATTGAACCTGAATGTTGCCTATTTAAAATAGGTAATAAAAGGAAACAACAAGCCCTTGATGTGACTGCATTATTGAGCTAGTGTTTGTTCTAGTTGCTACAACCCAACTAGCCTTATCCTTCATTCTAGCACCTGTTACAAAAATATTCTAAATTTAGCACAAATCAATAATAAAGTTTTTACAAATATTTTACTTTGGTAATCTATATCTCCCTTTAGCCTGTTCATATTTCATTTCTGCTCTCCAAATTGGACTTTTTCCTGCTCAAATGTGTTTGATCTTGTAAATTAAATATAGAACAAACTCAATTTTGAAGAGATTTGGGAGAATCTCATATTAAAGTGGGACACCATAAGACAGTCACATTTGGACATGAGTGTCATTTTCTTTTATGTTGATCTGTACTCTAAATAGTTAATGTTTGCGATAGGTAAAATAAAGGTTTGTCATAGTTGTGAAATGAAGAAAAGTTGACATTGATCACTTTCAGGCCATTTGTCAAATTTGTGTAGCACTTATTTTTAAAAAGCTCAAAATTCTTCACAGATTTAAAATGTTTAGGATTTTCTTTTGCTTTTAAAAAGTCAAATTTTTGCTTCCAGCATTTGTAGATAATGGAGTCCTGGTATTGGCATCTCCAGGTTATAGTTGTGGAAACAGTGATAACAACATTGTGAACAGATGTTCAAAGTGTATCCATTAATAGTGGTAGATTTTCATGCAAAAAATGCAAGTTTCTTAATCTTTGCTATGATTTTACACTGCTCTAAATAATATAAGTGGAAAGTAAAAAAAAATCTAAATCAAGTACATTAGACAATCTGGTTTGGTGTGGACAAATTGACCCCAAATTTTTACTTTTACCTACATATTTTGGTGTAGTATAAATATTGCTTGAAATCACAAGGCTCCCTGTGCTACAAAACCATGATACATCTCTGGGGAAGCAAATGAAGCCCTAAACTATCTTATTCATATATATATATATATATATATATATATATATATATTTTTTTTTTTTTTTTAAACCCCTACCTTCCGTCTTGGAGTCAATACTGTGTATTGGCTGCAAGGCAGAAGAGTGGTAAGGGCTAGGCAATGGGGGTCAAGTGACTTGCCCAGGGTCACACAGCTAGGAAGTGGCTGAGGCCGGATTTGAACCCAGGACCTCCCGTCTCTAGGACTGACTCTCAATCCACTGAGCTACCCAGCTGCCCCCTTATTCATATTTTTAAGTTGGCTTTTTACTCATTGTTTTCATTTGTTCAATTGTGTCCAGCTCTACATGACCACATCATTTTTGTCCATGGGGTTTTCTTGGCAAAAATACTGAGGTAGTGTGCCATTTCTTTCTCTAGTGTGTTCTCATTTTATAGATGAGGAACTGAGGCAAATAGGAATTTAAGTGACTTGCCCAGAGTCACAGAGCTAGCAAGTATTGAGGTTAGATTTGAACTCAGATCTTTCTGATTCTAGGCCCAATGCCCTATCTACTGTACCACCTTGCTGCCCTTTATAGAATTACTATGTCTCACTGTTGGTTCTTGAAAACAGTTGAACCCCTTTATGATAATGCTGATGTTGGAAGATAATGTTCTTTTATGAATTCATCTTATTATTTCAGGCTTTTATTGTATGTCATTCAATCATTCTTAAGTGCCTACTACATGCTAGGTACAAGACTTAAGTGTAGTTATATTGGGGGTCATTTGCTTTCACATTGGTCGTGTTGTAAGGGCCATAGTATACCCATGTTTGTAGCAACAATTCACAAAACATAGGATTTGAGAAGGAATCAGGCTTTTGCCCTTTTGTTCTTAAAACAAATGGGTTTGGCCTTTAGTAACTTAAAATTATTCTAACAAGATTTTTTGATTCCAGTAAAGTTTAATCAAAATTGGAGGTGGGAAAAACCACTTGAGTGGTTAAGATGATTATTTCAAACAACCTTTCTGATAGTAAGTTATCATTAATGATAATTATAAAAGTTTCTGTTTAACATTTAATCATTTGCATATGATTTTAGTGAAGCATTAATCGAAGTTAGAGATTAATACTGGCAAAACGTACAGAAAAGAATTTATGTTACTAAGCACATATAACCAGAGAAATTAGACCTGAAATTCAGTGGGTTTTTTTTTTCAGCTCTGTTAAAATTATGAGTAATGGTCTCCTGTTTCCGTGCTTTTTGTACCAATTCTAAACTGCCATTATAAAACTAAAACAGAACATGGAATTTAGAGTAAAAGTAATATTCTAGGCAAGAAATAGTGTTTTTCTTTTTAAAAAGGTTTAAAATGATTACATATAGCCTACTTATGTTAGACTGATGTTTTTAGCAAGCTATATAGAACTTTGTAGAATAGCAGTATTTTTTTTGGTATTAGAACATAAGAAATTTGCATATTCAGTGAATCTTTCTTGTAAGAGAGTTAGTACAATGTAGACTTCTGGACTAGGAATGAGAAAAACCTGTCTTTAGGGCCCACTTCTTATCAAGTGGGTAAGAAGTGTCAAATTCACCTACAAACCCAGATTAAAACATAATTGAGAAATGTTTGACAAAGTTAATAAAAATGCAATACATCATAGATAATGTTAATTTATGGTTTCTAAATCAATATGCAACTCCCAGTCAGCTTCTGTTGGCCCTTGACACACTACCCATCTTTATGTCTGTGAGCGAGAGACTCATAAATTCTGAGCTGTTTCTTCATCTGTAAAATAAAACCAATAATACCTACACCAGTTTGCTGTAATGCTTAAATATTTATCTGGATCATATACAAATCAGTTTTCGTAATTTGAAGTACAGTGTTTTGTACTCTACTATAGATCTTAAATCTTAAATAATGAATATCTTAATATCTTAAGTAATGAACTTTGAATCATCATTTGCCAATGAAACTAAAGAGATTGTGATTTCCCCCCATTTAGAAAAAAGGAGAGAGTACTTAAAAGGCCATGCTACTAATTTTTCCCCAGTAGAACTGCCCAAATTAGGGAAACGTGCAAGATGAACATAAAGGTAGTTCAGTTTTTCTTTTCTTACAGCAGAAACACATTATTTCCAAATATTCTTATTTGTGAAATATTTAACACCATGCCAGAGTAAAAACAATTTAAGAGCCTTTCAAGAGTATTATATGTACATTTGTAAATTTTATTTTATTTTTATATTTCCTTTACTAGAGGAATGAATGTTGTTCCTTTTCTGGAACTCATTGGGTTACCAGACAGCATAGTGGATATTTTGAAAAATTCCCAAAGTGGAAACGCATTAACTGCATATGCCCTGTTTAAGGTAAGTACTTAAACAAACACATTGAATCTTAGATCTAATTGATATACATAGTTCTTCATAAGTCTATTTAAGCTAAAACAATGCTGCATTTTAACTTTTCTATTTCTAAAGGTTAAAGTTCATTTTTATCTCATAGAATTTTACTATATTCATGTTAGATTTAGAATAAAAGTTAAGGTAATTCAAGGCTTACCACATACTAGATAACTAGATACATCCCAAAAGATTTCTGTATGTTTTGCCATTTTTGTGGACTTTTCCCAGAATAGTCTTGGTTTTGATACTTCTTATATTGACCCTGCACTAACCTCTTTTTACTAAGAAATCTCATATTTTGTCTGTAATTCAGAGAACCGAAGAGGATTTCATATGAAACAATGAATATTATATTTTTTAAATGTGTATATTAGAAGGAACAGCTGGGTAGCTCAGTGGTTTGAGAGCCAGGCCCAGAGATGAGAGGTCCTAAGTTCAGATCTGGCCTCCGATGCTTCCCAGCTGTGTGACCCTGGGCAAGTCACTTAACCTTCATGGCCTAACTTAGCCCTTACCTCTCTTCTGCCTTAGAACCAATACATAGTTGATTCTAAGACAGTAGGTAAGGTTTTTTTTTTAAAGTGTATATAAGGTTTAATATGTGTTTTGGGGGAGGAGAGGGTTAGGTAGCTCAGTGGATTTGAGAGCCAAGCTACGGGCGGGAAGACCAGGGTTCACATCTGGCCTCAGACACTTCTTAGCTCTCTGACCCTGGATAAATCACTTAAATCCCATTGCATCATCTTTACTACTCTTATTCCTTGGAACCAATATGCAGTATTGATTCTAAGATGGAAGGTAAGCATTTAAAAAATACAAAGTTTAATGTGTTCATACTCCTTGAGTACTTTTGTTTTGTTGCTTATCAGTATCACTAACCATCCTCTGCACCTGTCCCCCCCCTCCACGACTCTACCCAGAATAAAAGCCCTCCTGCATTCAAATAAGCATAGTCCGTAAGACAAATCTATACTTTAGCTGTATTTGAAAATAGAGGTCTCATTTCTGGATACGTTCTGGGAAGAGGTGAGAAATGTGCTTCATGATGAGATTTGTAGAGTACTAAAATTGTATACATCATATTTCATAATTCTTTCAAAATTGTTTTCCTTTACATTACTATAGTCATTGTAAACGTAGTACTTTTACTCTGCGTTAATTCATATAATGTGTCCCTTTTATTATTTCTTATGGGACAGTAATAATCCATCATAGTCAAATACATAATTTGTCCAGCCATTCCCCAGTTGATGAGCACCCACTTTATTTCCAGCTCTTTGCTACAATTAAAGGAAATGCTATGTATTCCACATACCTCTTTGAGATTTATACCTGGTAGTGGAATTGCTGATATATATATATATATATATATATATATATATATATATATATATATATATATATGGCATGCTTTATTTACTCCCAGATTCCAAACTCCAGAACATTTTGAACATGTACATAGAATTTGTTAGAAGTAGAAGAGACCTGAGGCCTGTGTTTTCATTGTTCTAGAAAATTCTCAGAGATTGACCTGAGTCGTTATTCAGTAAGTGTCAGAAAAAGGTTAAACTCAGGTCTGTCCTAGTTCTGGGCCATATCTCTTATCTGTTCCAAAACTAACTATAAATTACCACTGTGTAATACACAAAACTCTTTTTAGGAAATTAAAAGATAAGTTAGCTTCTTGCATCAAAATCTGATTAAACACCCCAAAATATGTTTGTATTCAACAAACATTCATGTGGAACATGCCCAAGTTGCTTACTCACATCAATGCTAAGTGATAGTGGCCATGATTAACTCTAGCAGATTAAATGTGTTATAGTGGAAGTTGGAGTTAGGAGAATTTGAAGAATGTGAATTTGAAGACCCTTGGATCTTACTAATATTCTGTGAATAAGTACAAGTCCTTCACTTCTCTGAGCTTCAGTCCTCTTATCTGCAAAAAAGAGATAATAATTCATTAAATAACTACCTCAAGTTGAAAAGATCAAATAAGAAAATGTATGCCCAGGGCTTTGTTAAACCTTAAAATACTACATTTATTATAGCAATCTCTTCGCTATTTTATTAATTCGCTATATATGTTAATATATCAATATTACATATTGATAATACTTTTTATGTGGATTTTGACTTTTTTTTTTTTGCTAGCTTAAAATTTCCTTAACTAATATGCTACCCAATGTTTGCTCCTTCTTTTAAGATTGCAACACCTGCCAGATACACTGTGACTTTGGGAGGAACATCCATTACTGTCAAGTATCTTCGTAGCCGTGGCTTCATGTCAACACCACCTCCGGTTAAAGAGTACTTACAAGACAGAATGGAGGAAACAAAGGAGCTTATTACAGAAAAAATGGGAGAAACAAAAGAAAGACTCACAGAAAAATTACAGGAAACCAAAGAAAAAGTTTCATTTAAGAAAAAAGTGGAATAGGAAGTCTTGTGTGCCAGGCCACAAAAAAATCACGCACTTTAACCCTGAGGAGACTATGGACAAAAATACTTTCTCCTAATTATACCTTTGGTTAGCAGTCTTGAAATACTAGTGCTCCAAGGGTTAAAGAGGCCAAAAAATCTTTTTAAAGTTAAATATCACTAGAAAAATCAGTGTTTTCATGCAAAGAAAAAAATGAACCCAATGTACTAATTTCATATCAGCAGCAGCATAAGTAATGGTTATAGTTTTGTGTCATGATGATTTTTCAAAGTCTTCAATATCTTTCTTGCAGATAGTTTTGCTGCCTGCTGTAATAATGACAGACTAAGCAGTTTACTTCTTATATAAGAAATTTCTCTTATAGAAAGTATGGCTCTTTTGGGATCATGATCTTCATGTTATCCAACCATAATCAGTTCTCAACTTAGAGAGCTCTTAGCACCATTTTTGCCAATAAATGAGGGTGTTTTTTAATGGTTTCTCAAAAATCTCAGAAGTCTTTCACTATTAAAAAAATATAACAAGATTAGGCCATTCTAATAACCATCTAACAGTTAAAACTTTAATTTTTTATGAAGTAAGTTGAATTAAAATTGAGACTATATGTAATAAAAGTGAAATATACTGATTATATATAAATTACTAAACAGATTGATATTTTAAAAATAATTTTGTCTAAAAATCTGTGTGAGTCAAATTTTTCAAAGTAAGTATGTATGTCTGCAGTTCCTTTAGAGATTTCAGTAAGTAGAGGTCACCTAGTATATAAAATTTTCCTTTAAATACATTTTTCTTTTCATCAACTAACTTCTCAGAGTAAAAATGAAAGTAATTATACTTGCTGATAATTTTGCTGCTAAAATCAGATACTCATAAATTGTGCCTCGTATTTGTGATCCTTAGCTGAATAAGTTCTGAAAGTAGAGAAAGTGACCAGACTCAATAGGCACCCTTACAAACATTGGTTAAAAGTTGTCATATTTTAACTTGCAAGTGCTACTGCAACCTCCATTAAGAAAACATTATTAGTGTTCATTTACTTATTAATCTTACCTTTTGGCATAAATTTCCCAGGTAGAACATTTTGCTCGAAATTTTGTTGGAAGAATTGTGCCATTTCATATTGTCTTCAGTGGCAGTGACTAGAGGGGAAATCAGCCATTGTCAGATACTCAAAATGCCATGATGGGTATGGGTGTGTTTCCTTTGCACAACTAATAATTGGCTTTAGGTCTGTGTGTATTTTTTTAATTGATATTTGGAGGATATGGATTCTGTTCATGTCACAGTTACATATTTGATAAGACAATAGAATTGAGTTGTTAAAGCTATTATCCCTAGTTGTGCCCTGACCATTATTGCCATTTATGTCCACTTAATTAGAATATTTTGACTCCCCTGGGGCATCATTAACAAAACTGAACTTGACAAAGAAGGAATATTTATATACATTAGCCTAGGCACTGTATTAGAACACTTTATGAATTATTATTCCAAAAACTTTCTGTGAAGATTGCAGTTGGGATAGTCCTTTTTTATTCCTGAAATGCAGAGACTTTAAGTCATCTTTTGTTTCTGCTGGCCTAATATAATACTTCAGACTGAAAAGGGTACATTTTTTGAAAGTTTTATTTTTAATTAACAAGTATTTGT
Source organism: Monodelphis domestica (assembly GCF_027887165.1). Taxonomy (NCBI): domain Eukaryota; kingdom Metazoa; phylum Chordata; class Mammalia; order Didelphimorphia; family Didelphidae; genus Monodelphis; species Monodelphis domestica. The sequence goes on from NC_077229.1 coordinate 254,191,850, forward strand.
TTTGTTTCCCCTCACTTCCCCTCTGATCTAAAAACAAAACAAAAACATTGTAACAACAAATATGATTTGTCAAGAAAAACACATTTATCTTCCAAAATATGTGTGTCTTATTCTGTATCTTGAGTACTTTACCTCTCTGCCAGGAGGTAAGTATAATGCTTCATCATTTATCCTCTAGATTCATGATGATTGGTCAGAGTTCCTAAGTCACTGAAAGTTGCTTATCTTTACAGTATTGTTGTTTTAGTATAAGTTGTTCTGATGCTGCTCACTAACTCTGCATCAGTCATTGACAAAGCTTCCCAAGTTTCTCTGAAACCATTTCTTTTATAATTTCTTAAAATACGCAATACTATTCCATTGCATTTATATTATCATAATTTGTTTAGCCATTCTCTAGTAGAAGGATTCCTGCCTTAGTTTCCAATTCTTTACCTTTATCAAAAGAGCTATTACCAATATTTTTGTACTCTTGGCCAATCAGTCTATCACCAAGCATTTGTTAAGCGATTGTGTACCAGGCACTGGGTTAAGTAGTCCATACTCAAAACAAGCTTACAAAATAGAGGAGACAGCCAGTACGTATAATATATCTGCATGTGTGTTTATGCACAAGAGTATTTAAGTACACACAGTATAATGTTAATGAAAACATAATAAATACACAAGTTAAATGCAAAGCAGTTTGTGTGGGAGTGATCAGGAAAGAAGACTTCATGCAGAAAATGATGCCTAACCTGCATCTTTAAATGGAGATGGACTCTGAAGTGAGATAAGGAGGGAGTAGATTCCAGGGCTGGAGACCCACAGTACAGACGCAGAAGAGGCCATGTTGCTAGTGAGGAAGAGAAAGAAGGTCAGTTCACAGAGTACGGGAGGGAAAGTAATGTCCAGTGAGCTTTTGTGGGTTAGTGCTATCTGTCGGTTAAAGGATTTACACTGGTTAGTGACTTTGAGGGGGCTAGTTCCAAACTCTTTTCCAGAATGGCTGGACTGTTCAGAGCTCCACCAGCCATACATCAGTGTGTCTGTTTTCTGAGAGCCCCTCCATTATTTATCATTTTTTGTCATTTTTGCCAATCCTGGTCTGATATGTGTTGAACCTTAGGGGGGCTGTAATTTCCATTTACCCAATAGTAATTTGGATCCTTTTTTCATGTAAATATCAATAGCTTGGATTTCTTCTTTTGAAAACTGGTTGTTCATATCCCTTGACCAGTTATTAAGGAATAGCTAAAAGTATATTTTAAAAAAACTAAAAGTAGCGTTGTTTGTCAGCATTTTAAGTAACCTTAAATTGAATACAATTTTTTCAGGAGAATTTTAACATTTTTCCAGAAAGAAAGATACTAATTGGTTAGTTCTTCAGTCTTAGCTTTAAGTTTATATTCTGCTTTTATGTAACGTGCCATATAAAACCCGCAGTTCCTTTTTTCTAAGACTCACTTAGTTTTCACATCATGCAACATACTTTATTGTGTAGTCCTACTTTTTCAATGGGGAAACTATTCATCACCTTTGGAAGTTTAAGGAATGTTTCCGATGTCATATCTTTTATTACTCTGGAAATAGAATCCCCTTTTCCTGAGATTTTTTAGTTTATTTATTTCAAAGTTTTGAATTCTTCTCCTCTGCAATTTTTCTCAAGTACAAAATGAAATACAGTCTGTAGTTGCTTTGAAATGGTCTCATAAAATTCGTAAATTTGTAGGAAGTACTATTATTGCTTTGCATTGGAAATGATTTAAGGATACTGTTATTAGTGTAGTACAAGAATACAGTCCAGATTACAAATAAAATAAGACATCTATATCCTGTTAAATTGGAATATTAATAGCAGGCAAAATGGCTAGCATATTACAGTGGAATACTCCTGAATGTCCAGTGTAGTAAAGCATCTGTAGTAAAACCTTAATCATAGTGTTCCTCAACTAAATTGGAACTCCTATTAGCTCCTTTATGGTACCTACAAGAAGTTAGGCAGAGGGATTTTCTGCCTAAGATCAGAACTCCCACAGTGAATAGGGCATCTGCCCTGAAGTCAAGAGGCCTGGGTTCAAATTTGGCTTCAGCTGCTTTCTAGCTGTGTGATTCTGGACAAGTCACTTAACTTCATTTGCCTAGCCTTTGCACGTCTTAGAATTGTTACTGAGATAAAAAGTCGGTTTTTAAAAAACCTCCCACATTTAATTAAGAGAATTGACTGAAGCAAAGGAGAGGCCAGTTTACTTTTTGCACTATTGATGAGAAAAGGGTTTGCTCAGCCAATTAGTGGAGAAGAAGGAAAAAAACAATTGAGAAGGCTATTTATTATAAAAGTGAAAACAGAGCTGCTAGGCATGATGCACAGGTCTCATCCGCAGTCCTAAGAGACGCCTAAAACTGGTAGACTGCTTAAGTTTAGGAGTTCGAAAGCCTCAGAATAGCTCAAGCCAAATGGATCTCTGTGCTAAGTCTGACAAATATGGTTAGCCCACAGGAGTGAAGGCCTACCAGACTGCCCAGTGCAGGGGCAGTGTAGAGTTGAATTAGCCCAGTTGGAAAAACAACAAAGCAAAGGTTTTTTGTCAGTCAGTATTGGGATTAAATGGCCCATGAGTGGCTTTTAATTTCCAGTGTGGACGAGATTGGAGACACAGTCTGAAAAAAACAAAAACAGCAAGCAAAAAACCTTAAAAATCCAAAGCTTTCAAAATCACCTATTACTTAGCAATTATCCTATACAAAAAAAAAAATTTTTTAATACAAATTATAGATTTTTATATAAGGGAAATAAAGTAAATATTGACATTTACTTAGACTTGAAAATAACAAAACTTTACAAACTTTCAAATGATCTGTAGTTCATTAATTTTTAATAGAACTAACCTTTTATTACATTTTTTTTACATGTTATATTTTGATGGTTTTGTCTTTATGGTCATAATTTCTCACCCTCTCTTTAGAAAAAAAAAAAAGAGATGGGGTGGGGGGAGACATCCTAGTCAGAAATGGTGCCTGTTTTCTGTTCCTCTGGTTCTCATAATCTATTCTAGCACCCCTCTGCCCCACTTTTTTGTCATGAAGGAGGAAAGCTATTTTGTTACCTCTTCTCTAAGGTCATCTTTGGATTTCCATTATTTCAGCATTTAGCTTCCTTTTAATGATCAATTTTCATTTACACTGACATCATTCTAGGCATTAGTCTCGGAATTAAGTCTCTTAAGAGCTTGAAATAAACTGGAGACTAGTGATAAAGGATTACTAAACATTTTAAGATATAAAATTTGTTTATTTAGCTCTACATAAGTTCATCCAAATCTCGGTTTAATTGCTCAAAGCTTTTATTTTCCATTTAGAGTAACATTTCATTATATTCACATATCATACGCTTTTCAATTGTTTCCCAGTTGATAGACATCTATATTATTTCTAGGTCTGTACTACCACAAAAGGTACTACCAAGAGTATTTTGGTAGATATTGGATTTTTGTGTTTTTTTGACTTCTTTGGGGCATGTGTCAAGTAGTTTCTCTGACCCTATTTATTTCCAGTCACCTAAGGTTAAAGTAGAATTATTGACTAGTGCTGATTAAGCTTTCTCTTTCGTTGACATTTTCCCAAGGATGTGGAAAAATCTGATAGTTTTGAGTAGGAGTGGTTCAGAAAGAGGGACAAGTTGTATATTCATAGATGCGATCTCATTTCTTTTTGTTTCTTTTATATGGCAATCCACAGAATTTGTAGATACAATCATAAAGTATCCCAATGGTTAGAGTAGGTAATGTACCTTTTATTTTAGGAAGTTGAGGTTATTTCCTAATTTTTCCAGATGTTTGATGAAATTTAGATCTCTGGAGTAATACCAAAAACTTCTCTCAGTCTAGTTCACCTTCCACTATACTATTCCTTCTAAAAAGATTTAAATCCATGTGTCTAGGGGAGATTGCTACTTTAAAGTGCCCAGCTTCCATAACCACTAAGACATGTCCATCTCGTGGTCTGTAAGTCCTTGTGAAAGGGTCTCCAGTGTTACTTAGCTGATTCAGGCTGGACTTGAATATGAAGCCCATCTGCTTCACTAGCAAGAAGTCATCCAGGCTCTCACAATTTTTCAAGGCAGTCCATTCCATTTTGGGAAAACCAGTTTTTAAGAAATTGTCCCTTCAACCAAAATCTGCCTTAATTTTCTACCTTTGCTCTGGCTCTGCCCTCTAAAAGGAAGTAGAATAAATCTAATCTTAACCCCTTCTTCCACTTAACAATCCTTCATCTGTTTGGAAAAAAAAAACAAAACAAGCAACTGTCCCATAGGTCACTCCCATCTTTTCTCTGTGCTAAATACTCCCAACTTCAACTTTCCTCTTAACACGGTTTTGGTCCTGATACTCTAGTTTGAGAATGCCTTAAAATGTGCCTAGAAATGACCAGAGCACTCTAGACATGCACCGAGCCAGATAGAGGGAAGTGTGTCATTTTCCTCACTCAGCAGTACAAATGTTAGTTATAGTTTAATATTAATATCAAGCAATATACTCTCACCCAAGCATGTGCTTCTTATGGCTTTTAAAAGATGGATTCAAGAGAATGGCACTTACTTCATCTTATGCATTTCGTAAGATTCAGTTTTATACATAAAAATACAACTTGGTCCATATTTTTTCCATTGGTAGTGATCCAGCCAGACAGGGCCTCCTCCCTTATAGCCTATCAGAGTGGTTCTTTTTGGGGGCTATCTCCTTCCATTCAGGCATGATTGTATGGTGACAATACAATAGTAAATGGCCTGCAGAGGTTCAAAATATTCAAGAGACTTCAAGGAATGTGCTGAAGGTAGGATGGTTTTGTTGTAGTTATTTTTCGGTCATGTCCTATTCTGTGGCCTCATTTGGAGTTTTCGTGGCAGAGAGAACAGAATGGTTTGCCATTTCCTTCTCCAGCTCATTTTACAGATGAGAGTGAGGCAAACAGGGTTTAGCAACCTGCCCAGGGTCACACAACTAATGGCTAAGACTGAATTTAAAGTCGGGAAGACATATTCCTGCTTCCAGTGCTGGTTCACTATGTATTTCACGACTACACCACCCATCTACAGAGTGTTGACACAATTATTCATTCTTTTCCACTAGCACTTTTTTTGTGTCCTGGGCCTCTTTGGCAGTCTGATGAAGCCTACTGAACTCTTAGAATAATATTTTTAAATTCACAAAATACATATGATTGCAAAGAAAATCAATTATGCTAAAATATAGTTATCAATGTATTTAAAAAGAAAAAATTTCAGGGACACTGGGTTAAGAACTCTTGCACTAAACCAAAATGGCCAGTCAGTTGACTAGCTGTTTTTTTTTCTGTAAGCAAAGGAAAATTCTTCCGTCTCATTCTTAAATTTCTGGCTGGCCTTCTGATGCCTCAAGAATTTTTGTATTGATTTTAAACTTCAAAACTACTGAGTTAAGTCAATGAGTCTCCATCCCCCCATCCCCCCGTGACTTCTGTGTCAAGTTTGCCCAGAATACTAGTCAAAACAAGTTTTTGATTGTCTTTCTTCAGGGTTAGTCATAGAAAATCAAGCTACATTCTTCTCTGTGATCATTTGCAGTCACCAACAATAATAATTATAGAATCATAATTATCCTTGGGCAATTATCTGGCTATTTTGATGAGGATGATCTTCTAAGTAGAAAGAATCAGTCTTGATTTCAGAAGCCTTCAGGGTAGAGTGATATTAAGCTTGTTCTTTATTCTGATGGATTGATTGGACAAACATAGAGGGGAAAATGTATAGGCAACACAAAGAAATTTTCAGAAAATACAGTTTGTCTTTACAGGTCAGAACACTTGTCAAGAAAACAACTAAATATAAGGCATTCTCCATATTTTGTCCATAAGAACAGAGGTAATATAAAAGCAAAATTTTAAAAAAAATTGCCCAGTGTTGCTATAGTTTATTGAAAAGACTGATAATGTAAGCCTCATAAATCATCTTTTTGTGATTTAAAAACTAACCTCGAAAATTTCAGGGAAGTTTTGCTCTTTGAAACAAATGCAAAAAAACTAAATGAAGTATGCAGAAAATTTATTGCATTGAATTTGTATAATTACTTGTTTTATTTCAAAAGTAGCTTTAAAATTTAGTTTTTATTTCTTTTAATTTAACAAATAATATTTCCCTTTTTAATGGAGGCTATGATTGTGTGCTCCCCTTTTCTTTATTCTGTAAATGGTAAATATAAGAGATGTTACATATGTTGAATTAATGTTGAGGTTATAATTTTCTGTCATTTTTAGCATATTTTTATTTCCTTAAGTCCCCTTAGTTCAATTTCTTAATGTTCACTGGTTTGAAAGGTTTTTGATCTAGCCATAAAAAAAATTAACCATATCTGGAAATACATATAATTATTTTGAGAACTTCTGGTGATGTGATATCAATTATTTTCAAGACAGTTTGAAAGTATAGTTGTTTTGGATCAGACTTAATGATGTTACAGATAGATGAAAAAGTTCATCTAATTTAAGTACCTTTTAATGAACTTTTATTCAGTGTAAAGATTGTATTTTTTGACTCTTTTATATAATAATTCTTAAATGATTGAATCCATTTCTGTTGCCTTTGCATTTACTTTTCCAAGAAAAGTGACCATACTTTAATTTCTCTTCCATCTGACAATAAGATGCCAAAAATTCTGTCTGTGAAGCTTCAAGTACCACTTTGGACTGTTCTCCTTCTTTAAATACAGTGTGAAGATAGAATTACAAGGTTATGTTGCTATGGAGCTCCATCAACAAGCAAGTTTTTATTCCCCTATTGGGTAAGCTTCAAGTATGGTGAGTGGTAAATTATATTCTACAATTCTTCCCTTCACAATCAAAAATGAAGTTTAATTCTCAGCTTCTAAACAAAATAGTGGCACTGTTTTATCACAAGAAGTCTCAGAGTCTCGAGGGAGGGCAGTGATTTAAGATGTTTAAGGAGAAAATGCCCATTTACAAATAAGAGAGATTCTAATCTGAAAGGATATCTAGTACAGGCAACTAAATAACCATTACCCTTTTCTTCCTTGCCCTCTTTTCTCATTCCTTCCTATTTTCTTTTCATTTCTACATCATATTTTTCCTTCAATTCCATTTTTTTCTCTCCCTCAATTCATTATGCTGAAGGAGAAAAAAATGGAATTTATTTCAAATGATTCAAGATTTATACTTTCTCTGACCAAGAATGGGCTGCCTTAGAATTAAACTGGTGGTTCAGTACTGTTACCCATTTGCCATGTAATATAAAGCCAATTCTAGCATGGTAATTAGGTAGATTCCTTCCCACTATCGTGGAACCTATATTTGGAGCAAGTAATGGGTAACCAAAAAATAATAAAAGTCTATGTTTTCATTAATGTCTTTGTGTTTAAATTTTCTATATGTTCAATGATAAATTAAGCCTGTGCAAATGTCTAATCACTTTTAAATTGAAACGAACTTTTTTTTTCTGATTCACTCACTACTCCTGCATGAGGTTAAATCTGGGTCAGCTCATCTGAGCCAATGTTGGTGGCATAGTTGGAGCTAGCTTAGATCAGAATTTTCCACTTACTGCCTGCCAATTACTGTGCATCTGAAGTAATTAAGAACTAGTTGGAGGAAGCTTCTGAAGCTCTGGGGTTCAGTATATCCCTCTAAGAATGATTCCGTTTCACTAAAGGGAGAAATACCAACCGCTGTGAATCCCCTAAAAGAGATCAAAGTAAGAAATCAAATTTGACATTTGACAGTGTAGCAGCAACTCTGTAACCTAGCAAGTAGCCAGAGTGGAGCCTTCGTTCTTGATAAATGCTTATTCCTCATGGTGAGCAGTGAATAGGAGTAAAGCTTTATTTCCTGTATTAACATGGCTCCCGGATTGCCCTTATGTCTGTAGGTCACAGCTGACATCTGAAAGCAGGTTTTTCTGATAAATAGAGCTAACTATGACTAAACAGGGATTGGGTCTGTTTGAGACATAATGGATTCTATTCTGAAATGCAGTATCTTTTCTCTTCTTTGGCCGTGAAATTCATGGGAAAATGACCGCAGAAAGGAAGAGGAATTTCAGAGAGAGAACAGAATGTGTGGCTAGCCAAGGTTTAGAGTGAGATTGGGAGGGAGCCAAAGCACCATACTTTCCTGTAAATATTTTCAGAATTAAACTATGATGCCAATGTTGGAACAGCCATGTGAGGGACAGAGGAAAGGCTGGCTTCTCATCCAGGCCCCGCCACTTCTTAGGTTCCTTTCCACTCAAACATTCTGCCACCTTAAGAAAGTTCCCTTTCTGGGACTCGCCTTCCCTGTCTGTTAAATGGTCACTTTTCAGATGGCTCCCAGCTCCAAGACACAACATCTGTAAGCACTTGCCCTGCCTATCTCAAACAATTGGTCATGGTCATAAAGTTGTCACTGAAAACTATTAAGTGTTTTATGTCTATATATATTATAGACATATATATATTAACAATTACATATTATTACATAACATATCTTATTACTTCTTTCATTCATTGAGATCCCTTTTGTGCTTCAACACAAATTGCACAAAGACTCCAAAGAACCAAATTTTCACATTTTTTTTTAGCTGTAGATGATGTAGGGTGGGCCAAGGAGCACTCCTGTTAGTGTTAAATTCACTCTAAAGTCTACTCTTTTCCTTCAGGCTTTTGTATATTATGAACTTTGAGGAGCTTTGGCAGTTTGATGGCACAAAACCTGGAGTCGAGATGATCTGGGTGTAGATCCAGCCTCGGACACTAGTTATGTGATCTTGGGCAAGTTGCTTAATCTTTCCTTAACTCAGTTTCCTCAACTGTCAAGTGTGTGTGTGTGGGGGGGGGGGGTAATAACAGCACCGACTTCACAGGGTTTTGTGAGACTCTGATATGTGTATAGTGCTTAGCAAGGTTCCTGGCACATAATAGGCACTTGATAAATGCTTATTCCTTTTTGCTTCTTCCCTTTCCCTATGAGTTAAAAAACAGTATAAAGAATTTTAAAGATATTAAAAAAAAATTGCTGCTATTTTTAAAAATAAGTATTTTAATTTGAGTCAATTCAGTGTAAAATGAATCAAAACAATTTAATGAGAGAAGCCTAATTATTCTAAGTAACAGACTCATAAGCTGGTTTGTGTGAGACATGCTTTGCAAAGTTAGAAATGTAGCATTTATAATGAAAATTGATACAAGCAAATGGCTGAAAAAGAAACCCAGAATTTGTTAGAATGTTTCTAAAATGTTATTAATCTACTCGGTTAACGAGGAAAAAGGTTAGGGTGACAATTTGTCATAGATGGAAGGATGAAAGGATTTAGAACCAGAAATGATCTTGGAGGTCATCCAGTATTCATTTAGTAGGTGAAGAAACTGAGGCACAGAGAATGTAAATGACTGTGAACTAGCAGAAAATGGGGGTGGGCATTTGAGATTTTTCACTTTTTCTCACAATGACAAACTTTTTAAAAAACTCTTGATAAGGGGTTCCTTACTGGCAGATGAATCACTTGGTGAAGAATTCTTTGGCCATAGCAATTTATAAAACAGAAGAATACACATTGGGTTTGGATCTTTTCTTCCACGGTGGCTTTAGCAAAAAAAGAGGCAGAGGGAGCCATTGATCCCAGTGTTTAGCCTATTTTAAATCACTAATTTGATTATTGGCACTACAAATTTGTGGTCTTTTTTCCAGTGACCATTGAGATGACGTGTTCCTAGAGAAACATCAGCATTCCCTGCTCCTAGAGAACATCATAAACATTACCATTCTCTCCAAAAAGCCAGCAAGGAGTGGTTAAATGAAAAGGTGTCCTGCAGATTCCTTAGAGCGACAAATAAAGGACTTGCAAGAGTTGGTTTCAGTGTGTTCTCTGGCAACAAGGGCGTAGAACGCCTGGTCGTGTCACTTTGCTGTGCTCGTGATGAATGCACAACCGAAGGACCACCATGAAAATAAGTGTAGCTTGTGCTCCCCCACGCTTGTTCTGTTTGCAGGGCATGAAGATGTAGAAAAATTCTATGAAATCGTATGCCATATACAAAAAATAAAAATAAAATCCACAGAGAAGGAAAGGTAAACCACTCTGGCATCTTTGCCAAGAAAACGTCCCAGTTAGCCATGGTGCGTTGTGAAGAGCCAGGCGTGACTGAATGAACACCAGGATGGAACAACAATGCACCAAAATGCTACGACTCCACTATGAACATGCCTGTGGAAGACTGAGAAATATGTTGACAAATAGTTCATGATGAAGAGCACAAAAAGATGCCGTAGGCTTCTAAACCTTTCAGAAACTATATGTTGTATCTGTTGGCCATGAATAGTTTGTGTAGGAATGGCTCATGGTAAACTCTTTAAAAAAAGAAAGATAAAAGGAAACAATGAACCAATAATCATAGCTAGCATTTACATGGCACTGAACAGTTTGCAAAGCACCCTGGGAGGTAGGTGCTATTATCCTCATTTTATGGATAAGAGAATTCAGCAGAGGTTCAAAGGACAGTGACTGAGGCAGTATTTGAACCCAGGTCCTCCTGCCTCCAGATCTACCCCTCTATTCATCGTACCACTGTTGTGGTTCAGTATTTCAGTCCTGTGATTGACTCTTTGTGATCCCATTTGGGGATTTTTCTTTGCAAAGATGCTGGAGTGGTTTGCCATTTCCTTCTCCAGCTCATTCTACAGATGAGAAGACTGAGGCAAACAATGTTAAGTGACTTCAAGGGCAGGCACACAGGTACCACGTTTTGAGGCCACACTGGAACTCGGGTATATGAGTGACTTCCATGACTTCAACGCCAGCACCCTATCCACTGGGCCACCTAGCTGCCTGCTAAATAACTGAGAGGAGATATTTTTTGTCCTTTTTGGAAAAGACCAATGACATCACAAGGTGCTATTTTGTCTTATAAGTGAATTGGATTTATGTGAAAGTTGCATAAAATTCAGCCCCTCTTCCAGAGACATGAAAGTCCTGTGGCAAGACAAAAATCAGAATGACTAGCAATGACCTTAGCAGCTCTGAGGTCTGGCCAAACTAAGCTCTCCACAGAAGCTCCTGGAGCCAAGGGGACAAATTATTCTCTGCCCATTCCACAAGGGGAAGCTTTCTTATGCTTGGGGTAGACGCTAAAATGTAAATTTAAATCAACAATAACTCCAGGTTCTTATTTTTCCATAGAGTTTTATTAAAAATCACTTGAAATAGAAAAGGTGGCTATGTAGAGATGGAAGCCTAATCTAACCTACCTGGCTACAGGGTTCTCCACATGGCTCAGCCATGGTGCTCCATTGCCGCCTCCAAGGGAATAGAGAGGGACCGTACGTCTCCCACCACACCTTTGTCCTTTCTCTTGAACCTGGACCCATAACCTTTAGTTCCAGGTCATGTTCCTAGGGCTCTTTACCTGGGACATCCAGCCACACAGTGAGGTGGGACGATGAGCTGGGGATTCTATCTACACAAGCCACCAAATGCACCAATGGTCCATCCGGTATCCTCAACCTGGTATCTGGAGCTATAGCATGCACTGCAACCACAGCCCAGTCAAATCATCTTAGCAAGGAGTATATGGGCTGTTCCAGGACTAGTTGCACCTCTGATGTAAGGGTTTTGTTGAGTCCTTTTCAGGGCTGCTCATCTACCTTTGGTGTCTACCACCTCTCATCTGTGGCTCCAAGACGCTGTCTCATCTCATCATGCTGCTGACTCAAGTCTTGCTCTCCCCAGCCTCCTCTCCCCTCTAATTCAGAGGGCTGGAAGGTAGAGTACCAAACTCCTCAGAAGTTGGACTCTAAACCCACTCCATTTGCTGCTCTGCCTGGTTTCAAAGCCACAGAACAAGACGCATTTATACCAATACCCTCTGGTACTCCATCCCCTTTTTCTGCCTCCTTATGGGTGTTTTCTCTCCCTTGTTAGATTAAAAGCTTCTTAATGGCAGGGACCGTCTTTTCTTGCTATTAATTGTATCCCCAAAGCTTAGCACAGTGCCTGAAAATATAGTAGGGGCTTAATCAATGTTTACTGGATTAATTACCAGTTGGTAGAACATGGCTCCTTGAAATCACTTTGCATTTGGATTTATGCTCCATTTACTCATTCGTGAATATTGTCATTCTTGGATAATGTAATCTTGATGGCAATGATGGTCCCCTTTTATATTTATATCCTGATACTTTGGTGCCATAAGAAATAAGGAACAAGATAAGTTTAGAAACACCTAGAAAGACCTGTGAACTGATGCAAAGTGAAGTGAGCAGAACCAGGAGAACAATGTATACATTAACAGAAATAGTGTGTGACAGACAGCTGTCAAGGACTAAAAAAAAAAAAACTCATCATATTCACATCCTGGCACCAAGAATTGTACCTGATATGTAGGTAGTATATGCTTTAAAAATGCTTGGGGGGGGGGGGGGGCAGCTGGGTGGCTGCTGGGTGGCTCAGTGGATTGAGAGCCAGGCCTAGAGATGGGAGATTCTGGGTTCAAATATGACCTCAGACACTTCCCAGCTCTGTGACCCTGGGAAAGTCACTTGACCCCCATTTCCTAGCCCTTACTGTTCTGCCTCGGAGCCAATACACAGGATTGATTCCAAGGTAGAAGCTAAGGGTTTAAAAAAAAAACAATTTTTTTTACCCTGCCCCCCCCAAAGACATTCCTGACTTCTCCATTTAGAGATTATAAAATGGGCTTTATAATTAGGATGTTTAAACTACAGCTGAATTCAAACCAGACATTAGAGATGATTTAGTTCACCCTTTTAACCCCCCAAATAACTCATTCATATTCCCTTTTATAGTTTATGAAGTACTTAAAACAGCCTTGTAGGTGTATGATATCCCTATATCGTTCTCCATAATAAGGGTGACTTCTTATTGCCTTCAAAATTCACCTGTGATTGGCATTTAAGGCTCTTTACCCAACCTACCTTTTTTTCTAGCCTTATTAGATATTGTTCCCACCCCCACCCCCCCTTCAAGGCAATCAGGTGGTGGTGCAAGGAATAGAGCACTAGACATTGGGAAGACTCAAATTCGCTTCAGACCCTCTCTGTGTGATCCTGGATAAGTCATTTAGCCTCTGTTTGTCTCAGTTATTTCCTCACACATGAAATAGAAATACCAGCATTTATTTCAGCATGATTGTGAGGACCAAATGAGATATTTATAAAGCCCAATATAAATGCTAGCTGTTATTATTCATGGCCACTACAGGCCAGCCTCACCTACCTTCTTATTGTCCCTCACACTTAGTACTCAATTTTTTTTTTTAAATAACCCTTACCTTCCGTCTTGGAGTCAGAAGGGTGGTAAGGGCTAAGCAATGGGGGTCAAGTGACTTGCCCAGGGTCACACAGCTGGGAAGTGTCTGAGGCCAGATTTGAACCTAGGACCTCCCATCTCTAGGCCTGGCTCTCAATCCACTGAGCTACCCAGCTGCCCCCTTAGTAAGCTTTCTTCTGTGATAATGCCTTTGCACTGAGCTGTCCCTTTTGGGTAGAAAGGTCTCACTTCTACTTTCCTTGTTTCCTTCAAGTGGAAACTTCTACATGAAGTCTTTCCTGATTTCTTCTTCCATTTCTCCTACCAACTGCTAGGTCCTTCATCCTCAAAATTACTATGGATTGTCCTTTTTGTTTCTACCTATATTTGAAAATATTGTCTCCCTAGATTAGATTGTGAAATCCTTGCTAGCAGGGAATTGTGTGTGTGTGTGTGTGTGTGTATTCCCCAATACCCAACATAATACTTGGGACACAGATGCTTCAGTGCTGCTGATTGAAGAGTGAAAAAATTGGAGCTCAGAGAGATCAAGTCACTTGGCCATCGTCACACAAGTTAAAATGGGGATCTGACCCAGATCTTCCAATCCCAGATTTCTGCTTCCTACTTACCCCTTTAACTTGTTGCTGTTTAGTCCTGTCCCAACTCTTCATGACTCCATCCACTGTCCATTTTCTTAGCAAAGCTTCTGGAATGAGTTGCTGTTTCCTTCTCCGGTGTGTCCTCATTTTACAGATGACAAACTGAGGCAAAAAGGGATTAAGTGACTGGTCCAGGGTCACAGAGCTATTAAAAGAGGCTGAGGTTCAAATTCATCTCTGGGCCCAGTGGTCTATCCATTCTGCCACCTCACTGCCCTTACATTTGGTCAGAAAGCCTATTTGAATATCTCAAGACCTTTTGAAATAGCTCCATTCTTTGATGACCAGCTCCAGCCATTCTTTTCTTTTCCCCCTTATCCCTTTCTCCCTCCATGTATTCTTAGGACAGGCTGAAGTGTGCCTCCTTTTATGCTTGCCAAACATAGCTCTGGCTTCTGGAGCTACTCCTTTTTGTCATGATGACCTCAGGATTTGAAGAGTGAAGATCTGAACAAGTGTCTCTTAGTTTTCTCGAGGCTCCAGACATCCTTCTCCAAGCTTCTTTGGATACAGGTCATTCCAAAAAGTGAAAATTCCAAAGTAAACACAAAACCCAGAGATAAGTCTAGCACAATATAAAGCAATGGTTTGATAGCTTGATCATCGGATAGGTTTGAAGGGAAGGTAACCACAAATACTTCTCCTAAGGCATTGGCTTAAACCTTGTAATTTTTTAAAATGTGAATATACATTTTCAGTTAATAAAAAAAAAAAACAGGAAGCAGTTGCATAGCATTGATTTTTTTTAATTATTTTGGGCCATGGTTTGACCACGGCATCAAGAACAAGCAGAAAAATCTGTATTTCATCACTAACAAACAGCATTTAGAGCAATATGTCTTTTTAAAAGTATTGCAGTTACAGACCTTAGGTCTAAGAACTACATCACCATTGCTCAGTTAAAAGAGGCAGATAACACAACAGTTGGAAATCTCTTCCTGCATATAACGGGGAGTTAGGCTGCAAAAGAAACCACAAATGGGTATGTTAAAGGAAACAAGACTTTAACAGAGTCCGGTCATTAGAGCTCACATGAACAACTATGAAAAAAGTTCCAATACAGGTGTAAACGTTATATTAGTAAATTTGTTTTACAATAAAAATTAAATGAACTAAATGCGACGGATACTACTGTACATCCTTTAAAATAGCTTTAAACTAGACAAATATATATTTTAAGAAAGTGATTTTTGAAAGCCATGAAATGAGCAACAGTCCTACACCAACAGAGCAGGTTAAAATGAACCAATGTCTCGATAGCAAAATCAAAATTCCAATTAAATCAGTGTGGCACAAGGAAGCAACACTGTCAAGTAAACTATGGTTTTGTCTCATATCTCTGGATCCTGAGCTTTTCGCGATGGCTTTCAGACAGTCAGGCAACAATTCCCAACTCCCACCCCCAACCCCCAAAGAAAAATTCTACCTTTTCTTATATATGGAGAAAAAGACATAAAATTAGCCTTGCATTTTGGACTAGTCATCAGTGATGTGGCCAAAGCTCTTACTATCAAATTTTCCTCAAGTATTGATGCAGGCTGTAGCACAGAGCAAACCAAAAAGTTATGAATTGACTTGAGGTTCACAGAAATGCTTATTGAATATTCTTTCTCTTTTCATTGTCCTTTCAAAGCAGATCACTGACTTAAAAAGGAAAAAAAAAACATTTTTTTTTTTGGTCCATTCAACATATAAGGGAAGTTTTGTGATAATGCTGTTGGGTTTTTCTGTACAGGGTTACTCAGCAAAACGTTTTGTTTTTCATTAGAAATTTTTCAGAAGTGGATAGTTAAAAAAATATCACAATGCAAAAAAAAAAATCTAGAAATACTCAAACAGAATTAACACGTCCTCTGAGAGATTAAAGAAGGAATTAGGGAAACAGGAAAGCTAAATAGATTTCCACCCAATGAAACAGAACCAGAAAGCACATGTCTAGGATACGATATTTAGCACCCTGCATCAGAGACTTTTAAATCTTAATGAAGGCTCTAATAGATACAGTGGGCTGGGAATCAATCTCAGGTGATTTTCTTTTTCCCCTTGGATGACATTAAGAGAAATAGTTGAACTGAAGCTAAATGTGCCAAGGTTACAATTTAACTTTTAGAATGGAACAGCCTTGCACACTCAACTACCGTTGTGTGCTGTGTCACTTGATTAAACATTTAGCTGCAGCCAAGACTTAGTATCATCCCTGACCTATCTGTCCATTCAACAGTTGGCTAGTTTGGGTCATGGTTCCTATAGAAGCCAACGGAAAATGAGGGAAGGTCTGCTGGATCTTGGTTTCCACTGTAGACAAACTCTTCATTTGACTGTTCTGGCCAACTCCCTTCTAAAGACGGCAGGGCGGGAAGGGCTGGGGGTAGCAGAAATTCTTCTCAATTAAATTAAGAATGGGATCTGAACTCTAAAATAAGTCTGTTTTTCCTGAGGTATTCTTTCTCTATGAACTATGTGGATTGCTCACAAGCTTAACAGCTAGAGCTACATTATTTATTATTTTTTTTTTGAGAAAGAAAAAGGCACAGAGAGACTTGTAACACAGACAGTCAAAAATGCTTCTTGTTGAATAAAGCCCCCTGACAGCAGGCTGATTTCCTTATTCTTCCATCTCTTTAAAAAGTAACACACACACTCATACATGTACATACACACACGCACACACACACAAAACCCTTGGACTTTTGACAGGGCTTTGCAACTTTCATATGACTACTAGGTGGGGAGGTGTCTTCTGTCTGATAACCAAGTTGGAAAAACCAAGATCTCTTCTGACCAAAACAAAAGCAAATACTGGTCCACCTTCAGAACAACAAAATGGTGGCTGAAATGAGACACATTGAATTATAACATTAAAGCTGTGTGTGTGTGTGTGTGTGTGTTTAAAAAAATCATCTTCACAGCAAAGGTGCAATAATTGGTGGGTATACACAGGCTGGTCAAACTGTCACTTGTTTTTTGGATTTTTTTTTCATGTGTTATAATATTGATATTTAATAGGAAAATAAACTACATAGACTTTATTTGTATGCATCCATTTGCAAATTTTCTTACAAAAGAGGACAAAGCACATAGGCATTCACAAATTCTATGCCATTTCTTTTAAAATTGGTATCACCTATACATTATTTTACAATATTAACATTTTTGTTCTACCCATTGGGTAGGTAGGATATGTGCATAATATATTCAAGTTATATACAGCACCTTACAAAGAAAAACAGAAGAGACCAACTACGGAAAAAGCACCATTTTAAGTGAGGCACGACAAAGGTGGGAGCATCGAGCGCAAGGGGGAATGGGATGGGGGTCGGTTCCTACCTCTGCTTAGACCAGAGAACAGGAGGCACCTTAGTTGCTTACAAACTACTACCATGCAGATTTCTTGGAAATGATCTATGTATAGTGTGTCTAAAGCTATGTCTAGCTATAACCCCCTACCACACCGCAACACGGCCCAGCAGAAAATGAGGGAAAATGCTGAAGGAGGAAAGGGAGACCTCTGCTTTCTAAGCCAAACTCCCGCCCGACCACTTGTTCATAGAAAGCGAACAGACCCAAGCAGGGGAAGCAGCAGCAGCAGTAGCAGCAGCAACGAGCGAAGGACACGCGTACATGTTGAGCTCCGGCAGTAAGTGGCATCGGGAGGGCTTCTGGGGTTGGAGGGTGCTGGAACCTCACAGGGATGCAAGTGCTTAAATAAAATGACACCAAGCGGCGGGGCCAAAAACAAAATCCAGCAAGTCGCAAAGGAGAAGTGAAGTCGAGGAAGTCCGGCTTTTTTGTTTGTTTGTTTTGTTCTTTCTTTTTTTTTTTTCTAGGATACAAGTTAAGGTGGGCTTCTGGCCACTCTCTGGAACTCCACTGGACAGGCAGGTCCTGTTAGCCCGATAGCAGCAGGGACTCATTGGAAGGTGTGAAGTGGAGGCGGTACTAAGAACCACCAATGAGCACACTGTTTGGAGGGATTATGTTATATAGTAAATTTCTGTTCGGAAATGCACTGGATTGAAGGGCCCCAGGAATGCCTTCCAATTCTGACGTTTTAAGATTCTAAGTTTCTGTGGGAAATGGAAACTAGAAAGTGCTTTTATCCCGCATAAGGTGGGAGAAGGGCTGGTTCTCAAGAAGGTGAATCATGGCGTAAATAGCTGAGGAAATGAGAAAATGAAAGAAACCGCCGTCATAACTACCAGCTTCCAAGATACTGACATTTTTGTTGACTGCCTCCAAGAAGAATAAGGTGCAGTTAATGGGAGGAAAAAGAAGTAAAAATGTTGGGTGGGGGTCTGCTCCTGACTTATGCCACTGGCCCTGGGGCTAGGTCTCCCTGGTATATAGCATAGGGAGAGATATTTTGAATACATATGAATATATATTCAAATCCATATGTTGAATATATATACACATACATATATACACATATATGTGTATATGTGTGTATATATACACATACATATATACACATATATGTGTATATATATATATATATATTTATATGCACACACATATACCTGCCCTGGAAAGTTTATCTCTAAAGAGCAATGTTATTTGTATTGCGAGTTCTTTTTGGAAAGAGAGAACAATTATAGGTAGTTGAAAAGCTGCTGATTTGTTTTCAGGAAAGTGTTTTTGGGCCCAAATGTCCCAAATCCAGTGTGGCAGCTGAGATGGCTGGAGAATTCTTTCCCTCCCTTTCTGTACCACTTTCAGAGAGTTTCTGATAGGTAGAGGCTTTAGAAGTCCGGATTAGTCAGTAACAATAGAGAGTTTCAGAAAGGTACAGGCTGGAAAAGTCCTTTGGGTTAGTTTAGGAGCAAAAATGGAAAACAGCAAAACAAAGGAGGAAACACCAAACACACCAAGACCTAAGAGCCTTTCAATCAAGAATGAGAATTGGATGAGTGACATAAGGCATTTGCCCTCTGGTCAGACACAAGTGATGCTGAGTTATTACCAAGGTGGTGGTTTTTCTTTAGACTGAGACTGTGTGCTTTTGAGTTTCTTAAAGAATGTCTCTCTCACCAGGTAATTAAGGAAGTACTAGGAGCATGTAGATTTTTTCCTCAACCCCCCCTCCAAACATACACCACCTCCTATAAAAAACAAATGGACAGAAGATGCTATACTCTAAAAAAGAAAACCAATGAAATGAAGGTAAAGTGGTTTGGAATCACCTTTCTTTTCTGCCTCTTCTTCCCCTTTCTACGTCTTTCCTACCAAAGGCTTTAAAATCACTTTTCTTCTTGTGCCCTTCTCATTCCTGGGATGATCAGAAAAGACTGTCATGGAAATGGGAAGTAAGGAAAAGAAGGAGGGATAATTGAGAGCTGAAGATGTTTTCATCCACTTGTGCCCTGGGATATTCCACATACCTATAAAATCTGGACAAGCAACCTCACATATTCTTTACATCCCTAATGCTGGTGGTGATCAAGGAAGCCCCAGTGTCATTGGAGGTGAGGATACAACAGGTTGGACAAAGAATTAGTCTGAGTAAGTTCTGGGTTCAGGTCCCTCCCTCTAAATACAGAAGTTCACTGACCTTGAGCAAATGATGCAACCTCTTACTGCCCATGGGCATTTGAAGGCTGTAAGTTGCAAAACTGAGGCCCTGACAGAAAAGAACTTCATCACACTAACTGGAATCACTGATCCTGATGCCTCCCCTCTAGGCTCTCTGAAAAATGTTTCATTGGTAACCATTTTTTCCTCTTTCACAGGAGTTTAGGCTAGGGGCATGCTAAGTAAACACCCCAGAGGAATTCTCTGGAAGCTTTAAGACCATCATATCAACTATTTTGAAACTAAGTGGTATAAAGGACAACTTGTTTATTTTCTTCTAACTTCTAGGTTAATAAAACAGGCTCTCTTCAGAATTTTCAAGTTTTGTGGAATCCATGTTTTGCATTGAAGTACGGTTTTGATATTTATATGAACTGAATTTGGCCTCTGAAAATTAATTTCTTAAACTTCAGTGGCTTAGCTAAGATATGGTACCAGGAAATTATTCTGGCATACCTTAGAGTACTAATCCTTGGAAGCTCAGACTTTGGTGGCCTTTCCTAGAACTTTCACTAAAATCGAATGACTAGTCTCAGAGATGGGCAGGACTGCAAAGAGTTCAGGGTGTCCCACTTTTCTTTTTAAACTTTTCTTGTAAACAAAAAAAAATAAACACCAAAAGCTACCATCATCTAAATTTCTATCCCTGCTCCCCATAATCCTGGGGCTTCATTGATTGAAAATAAGCTCTCTGGGTTTTTATACCACCTGTTTCAGCTCTTCTAAACATCATCCCAAAGTAAAACCCAGTGATCTAAATCAATTTAAAGTTAAATTTAATTGAGATAAATGAAGTTTTAATGTAAGTCTTACTTTTTTTAGGCAGGGAATTAGTACAATTCCTGTTCCTAAATTTTAAAAAATGTCATTTAAGTAACAGTGACCATAGACCATTATTTGGATTAAGTTAGAATTAAGAAAAAGGTAGTTCTGTTTACTGCTTCAGTGAGGTCAACAGGACCTGGTTTTACATATGGACTCTTCTGTTTACTATATCTATAATCTAGAGCAAGTCTTTTCACCCCTCTAGGCTTTAGGTTCCCCATTGATAAAATGAAGGGGTTGGACTAGATGACCTCTAAAATTCCTTCTAAGTCTATTATCTTGTCATTTATTCTTGTTTTCCAATTCTGAAATTAATTCTAATATCTGGTGGCCTCCAAGATTCAGTGACTTTATTGCCACCCCCTTTTCTCCCCACATATACACTGAAATCTATATTCTAAATTATCATCAGAATATCTATCCCAACAAGAACGAAAGATGAAAGTCTACCTTTTGCTTGCAGGGCTATGAACTAAATCAAAGGTTTATCATCTTAGCACACAGATCCCAGGAAAGAGCTGATGAGGTTGCTACGTTTGCAAATATTTTCTTGTGCCAATTAGAAGTAAATATTGCAAAACTCTCGAGTGTTGCAATGAAGAAGGAGGTGTCCTCCCTTTGCAAAAATGACAGGAAATGTTTGGAATGCTCTTCTCATTTATGTCTTTCTTAGTTGACCTTCACTGGGACCTCCTGGGCGTCAAAGGGACAAGTCTTTGACCCCACACATATACCTACTTATACAATCAAACTAAATATCCTCTGACAGGATGGTTACAGACAGAGTGGCTCACTATTTGTACAACAAATAATTATCTAATTCTAACCTGACAATTAGAATATGCTTTTTGCTGTAGTAGACAAGTTATTGGTATCTTTCATGGATGAAGCTCCAAGATCATTAACAAGAAAAAGGTTATGGGCACTAGGAACAATAGTCAAAGCCAATGGATTCCAAACCAGGAGTGTGAGGGGCACATCGGACAGACCTGATCTTTCAAAAGGCCTCCGAAGCAATGGGAAGGTTTAAACTGGTCCCACTTCAAGGCTCTCGGGGTAATAAGCTGGGCATTATTGGCTTTCTGCTTGCTCTAAGGGAGCCTCCGAGAAGACTCGGAAGGTGCAGGTGTGTTGGGATTGGGCCTCAGAATCTGCAGTCGGCCCTCCCTTGCACATCCCCTCATGGGGATTTTTAGCAGAATGGGAAATGTAGCCCTCCTTTCTCCCCGTCTTCTGTCTAGGCCGTGCCAGTTCTGTGGGCATCACCAAGAGACGTGAATGCTGGCAAAGGGACGTGCCTTCGACTCACACCTCCAAAAGAGCAAGAGCTCTGCCACAGAACAGAACAGTGAGCGCCGCCTCCTTCTGCCTCAGTCCCATTTCAGACCCAGAAATAGAGCAGGCTGGGATTCTTAAGAAACAGGACTTTCCATCCTAATACAATCAATCACTCCCATATTCAGACCTGAATGGCACAAAGTCACCTCACAACAAAATTACCTCCAGAGACTCACAGACAGCAAACACAAGTTACACGTATGCTGATTTGGCATTAAAACTCTGCATAGATCAAAGAGTCACTTTAATAATCGGGGTTTCAGTCACATTTTCTCACGTGCAAGTCCCACAGAAATCCAACGTCCCCACACCGGGATGGATGCTACAGTACAGTACTTCTCTACAGTGCACTTGGCTGCCGCTGTCAGGAAAGAAATGGGTTTAAGACCACAGAAAGAACTACAACACAGACTTGTCCCCGCCTGGAAGTGAGAAGTCACACAGGTCAATATCAGGAATATGGAGGCTAAGACGAATGCTATTAGTTCA
This sequence comes from Monodelphis domestica, assembly GCF_027887165.1. Classification (NCBI taxonomy): domain Eukaryota; kingdom Metazoa; phylum Chordata; class Mammalia; order Didelphimorphia; family Didelphidae; genus Monodelphis; species Monodelphis domestica. The sequence continues at coordinate 254,214,005 of NC_077229.1, forward strand.
AACTTCATTTCCTAATTGCATTCAAGTGCATGTTGTGCTTTTATCCTGTGTTCTCAGAGAGGACAGCCCTCTTTCAGCTGTTTGGTGATGGGCCTTCCTTCCTTCAGGGGAAGTGCCTGGGGGGGGGGGACCCCTCATGGGGTCCTGCAACTACAATGCCTTTTGAAGGCAAGGGATGATCTCAGTGGAAGTCAACGACTTTTGACTAAGACTACCTATGACTTTCCTGGTATTGCCTGGTAAGTCAGCTTCTGTGGCATTCTCCAAGTATGTAAGCCCCTTCCTGGCCCACGGAGCATCCCTCGCACCATCTCAGAAAGAGGCTGGACGTGGAGAGGGGTGACTGCTGAGGAACGGCTCATTGACACTGACTGACTCTAGTACTGAATTTACTAGAAATGAGAAAAAAAAAGACAACAAACTGCCCTGTGATTCAAACCTGTTACTAAAAAAACAAAAATAAACCCAAACCCTTGCATTTTCAAGCAATTTATTGCATATTGTTAGGATTTGTGACTAAATATATTTTGGGCTATGGTGAAGACAAAAGCTCCAGAAGATATTAAATTGTTCAAAGAAGGAAGGTGGCAGCATTTTCTTAAAGTTAACATAGAAATTTAGTGTCTGGTTTTCAATTTTCTTTTTAATAAAATATTCAGTCTAAAATTGTAGTAAGAATAGCTAAAACTATTTAAGTTAGAAATGCTGGAATTAAATTTTTGCTATCTTCCAACCATGAGCCTTCAAGATACCTCACTGATGCCCTGTCATTTTAATGTCTGTTATTGCAAGGATGAGATTTACCCTTTTTTTTTTTTTAAGTTGGTAGGTAGGCATTAGGCAAAACCCAAAAGCCAACTGACTCTTTCTCTTGAGGTTATGGGGCAGATAACTCCAGAGTATTTCTCAGGCCTAATATTCAATCCACAGGTGAAAAGACAACAGATAGAACTTCACATAAAACAATTCCCCTCATATATATATATATTTTTTTTCTCCTAACATTAAGATAGTGCAACTTTTAAAAACACATTTATCACAACACAAATGAACTCCTTGCATTCTTCTAATGTCTCCACTTTATACCTTGGCACACAAAACAGGAATTCTGATTCATATTTCAGAAACAAAACAAAAATTCCACACCCTGGGAGAAAAACTGGCCAATTCTTCCCCTTGATCACATAGTCATACTTTCTTCTTTTCTCTCTGTCATTCCATCAATAGAAAAGAGCCCCTAAAGGCCTTGTTTATGTGCTGTTTCCTTTTAGAATTAAATAATTCAAATAATCTTTGTGGGTTCTGTTTTTATGTATATTTGTTTTTTTTAAAGTATTCTCTCTTTCTTCCCTCCAGCCCCCCAACAACCCCCACCCCCATCCCTCTCAAAAAAAGCCACTGTTCATGGTCAACCTGAATGGAAGTCTGTAATATTTCGATCCACTTTGCATGCAATTCCCCTGAAAGGAATCAGAAACAAAGAACACGTTTGCACATTTGGTTTTACTCAGGTGTACCATGTAAAACTTCCAGACATTGTGCACAGGAGGCAGGCCTGGATGGGCTGCCCTCTCCCATCGCCTTCTCTTCTCTTCCCTCCAAGCCGCCAGAGGAGGACGTCAGACCAGGTTCCCAGGTTTCCTGTCTTTGCCTTTGATAGGTACTATTGTGCTCTCTGAATTGTTCTGCTGTAACTGAAGCCGGCTTCCCCTCTGGCTGTTGCTGTGCTGGTGATGGAAAAAAGAGGAGCCGGGGTAATGACCCATCACCTCGCTGTACGTGGGGGGTGGTCCTTCCATCCTTCCGTTACTGCTACAGTTGGTTGCACTTATGCCCGAATTGCTGCTTGGTGGGCACGGGCCCCCATTGTACATAGAAATGTCTATCAAATCACTGTCAAATATCGTTCGGTTGGGAGGGGCCCTCACAGATTCTCGATTGAGTTCCATCTGTTGTTCAGGATCCCGAAGCTGCAGGGTGCAGGGGCCCTGGTAGGGCGGGGGCTCCTCCCCATCGGACAGGGAGATGGTGGGAGGGAGGTCAATCTCGTGCTGGACGTAAGGGTAGGTGGGCTGGAAGCGGCTGAAACGGTCCCTCTGCATGAACGCCGGGGCAGTAAATCTGTCCCTAGTCCGGGGGGCGTACATAATCTGGAGGGGAAAGAAACAAGCGTGAGCACGCTCTTCTGGAAGGAAGGCACTACTCTTAGGGAAAGGGAAAGCCGAAGGCCGCTCCGCGCTCTAGCAGACACGGAAGAAGATGGCATCGAGTCCGTGTATATGTACACGGACAGAGATCTACTTACTAGAACTATATTTTTTACCATACGTATATATTTATATACCTATGTATTTAACATACCTATGTGTGTTTTACATACCCATATATAATTTTGTGTGCCCATATATATTTACATGCTTAAATATAATTGTATATACCCACATATGCCCACATATATTTACATACCTCGATATTTTATATACCTGTATAGTTTTATATCTATATATAATTTTACACACACGTATATAATTGTATATACCCATATATGCCCATATATTTACATTATATTTTATATACCTATATAGTTTATTTGCCTGTATGTAATTTTATATGCACACATATATAATTGTTTATACCCATATGTTTACATACCTATATTTCCCCATATATATACATATATTTACATATGTATTTCACATACCTATATATAATTTTATATACCCATGTATGCCCATATATATTTACATACCCATACATATATTTACATACACATATATTTTATATGCGTATATAATTTTATATACCTATATATTTACATACCTAAATATATACATATATGTATGTGTGTATGTGTACACAAAAACATACATATTCAAGGACCCAATTACTTGGAATTCCTAATTTCTCTGATGTTCTGAAAATGTGGACGTTCTTATTTGGCTTTGAAATTGGAAGCAGAAAAAAGGAAAGAGTTGGTAAGGAAGAAGCAATCAACCTAACTTCCCCTGCTAAAACCTTTATATATATGTATATTATGTATAATTTACATAGGTATATTTTGTACATATTATGTACATATATAGGCATATATATAATCTTTATATATGCAAAATTATGTTGCGTAATTAGAAAATCTTATATTTGAACTACATCTCCCAGGATCCCTTTCCTCTTTCATCCCCACCTTGTGTGCTTGCGTATTGTATATAGTTGGATGTTTTGGCCCTAGCTCTCTCTTTCTCTTCCCCATTGCAAGGCTGGGTGAGCTCTCACTTTTTCTCTAGCCTTTTATTTTCCTTTTTGCTTCAAGTTATTATTAACAAATCTTATTAAATATAATACTTGGAGTATTTTGGATATTAATTTTTAATCTTACAATGAATTACAAAGTTCAGGGGGTTGGAGTGGAAGCTATGTACAGGGGAACAGAAATCCAAATATCTGGCTCTTTGGGTAAACTGAGTATCCTCATATATAATATATATGGATTACTTTAATTTCATAACATATACAGATTAATTCTTCAAGTATGTAATTTTACAATAAGCAATCAATCAATGAGCAAATATTTATGATGCACCTACTGTATTTCAAGCACTGTTAGGTGTTATAGATATGAATATAAAGAATCCTATGGGAGCTTACATTGAGTGCAGAGACATGCAGGCAAATATTTAAGTATATAGAGAACAAATGAAAGGAGAATAAATACATACATGATGGACACCCTATGAGGACAATAAAAACTATGAATCCTACTTATGGTGGTGTGTGTTCTTTAGAACAAGTGGTATGATACCTTCTAAGTGTGGACACCTTTAAAGTGTTGTATGAATGGTAGTTATTATTTTTCACCTATTTCCTTATAAATGTCAACTATTACTATTTTCCCTCCTAAAGACAGAGTGAAAAGAAAACATGATTATTTATAGTTTCCAGTACTTTGGATTCAGAAGAGAGTACTTAATATAATTATTTTATAAGGCTGTTGTAAAATCTTCTCTGTCCCAAAGTTTATTTTAAATTTCCAAGGAACCTCGCCAAGCCTCATTCTGAGTATAATATCTTCTAGATTCAACTGCCTTTAGGGAAAAAAAAAATCTTTTATAAATCTACACAAGTCATGGCTTTTGTATTTTCTCTACAGACTTGAAGGCAAAACATCTAGTTTAAAAGTTAGCTTGTTAAACTGATAAGTAAATTTGGATACTCTGAGGAATCAGTGATTTCTCTGGTGTGAAATCGCTCCAAATTAAATTGGTATGGATGACATTCATTCAACGCTATGGCCAAACTTAAACTCACTGCCTGAAGACCAACCTTCTCATGATAAGCTTCTCTGACCTTAGCTGGAATGTTCCTTGGACAATAGGAATATGGTCTGTTCCTAATTCCATACTTGACATCTGTCATGTATAGTAAGATGAGTTACAGCTTTGTACTGCCTTCATGACGCAAAGTCACCTTTATGACACAAGGAAACATCAGGGTGAAGTAATGCTAGGGATTATTATCTTTAAAGATTACAAAATAAGCATTTTTTCTTCTTATCATTCCCCAGATTTCATTATTTAGAGTTTACTTGGTAACAGAAAGCTCAGTATTTATCAATTTTTTTCTTTTGTAAAGGGCTCCAGATGAACACAAAAATGTCTGCAAGATCCTAAAAATTGCAACCATTTCTTTTGTTCTCATTTGAAAGAAAATCCTGCCTCCAGTAATTAATTTTCTTGGATTTATCAAACATTGGACCACTGTTTTTTTTTTGTTTTTGTTTATTTGGTTTTTTTTTTCATCTCTTTCTTGCTTATCATCCAAATAAATACTTTCAAAGATAGTTGTTTTGTAATAAGGAGCGGTCAGACATTCATACTTTTCTTATTATTTCCCCTGAGATGCTAGACCTTTTGTTCTTCCAGATGAGTTTTGTGGGAGTTTTTGTTTTACTGTTTTTATACTTTAAAATTAATTATACCAGATGTTACTGTTTTTCTTTAGTGCTACAAAGTATCCCTTATGTAATTTAGTTGGAATAGAATTAAATCAATAAATTAATTAGGTATTACTTCATTAAATTGGTATAACCCAGCCATAAGTGGGAAACATCTCTCCATTTATCTATCTCTATTTCTGTGAAGAACTTTGAAATTTTAATTATATAATTCTTACAATGTCCACATAGGTTAACTTTTATATATTTTAGGTATTTTATACTTACTTTGAATCAGCAGTTCTCAAACTCTCAATTTGTAGCAATGAGAATACATAATGCATATCAGGTATTTACATTCCGAATCATAACTGTAGCAAAATTACAGTTTTGAAGTAGCCCCCAAAATAATTTTTTGGTTTGGGGTCACCGCAACATGAGGAACAGTATTGCGGGGTCACAGCATTAGAAAGGTTGAGAACCACTGTTTTAAATGGAATTTCTCTCATAATTCCTTTCTACTTTTTTAAAGCACAGTATAGAAATTCAAGAAACTTTTTTTTTAATCTTTATTTTGTATCCTGCTGCTGACCTGTAATCATTAATCACCTCAACTAATGTTTTTTACTGATTCTCTTGCATTTTCTAGAAAGTGTCATATCTGAAAGTAGGGAAATTTTATCTTCCCTTTGCTAGTGTTTATATCTTTAAATGTATTCTCTTACTTTATTACTATAGCTAGGATTTCTGGAACAATGTATAATAATAGTGGGGAGAGGAGCCCATTCTAAATTTGAGGCACTCAACAGTTTTCCTTTATGAGTCAAAATCTGCATTCCCCAACTTCAAATCTGTCTTAAAGGTTGAGCATTGTTGTATGCAGCATTCTTTGTCCTCCATTAGACATTGCACACTCAGATGAGTGATCTTAAACCTAGATCTGCTGCTAAAACTCTGTGTGAACTTGAATTCAGCAAGAATTCTAAATTCTAAAGCAAGAAGCAGTGTGGTAGAGCACACAGTGTACTAGACATGAAGTCAAGAATACTTTGCTTCAAATTCCACTTGGGGAAGTTGCTTAATCTCTTCAAGACCCTCATCTATCTGGGTGGCTCAATGGATTGAGAGCCAGGCCTAGAGATGGGAAGTTCAAATCTGGCCTCACACACTTCCTAGCTGTATGACCCTAGGCAAGTCACTTAACTCCCATTGCCTAGCCCATACAGCTCTTCTGCCTTGGAACCAATATTTTATGATTTTTAAGAAGGAAGGTAAGGATTTTTTAAAAAGGTGTGGTCCCTTCTATTTCTAAATCTATGATCCTATAAACAGATGATTCTCTAAAGTCCTTTCTAATGCTAAAATTGTCTAGGTGAATGGTTCTGCAATTTTTCACCATATCCCATTTCTAATTTGAGAAGCCCTTAAAGAGGCTTCATCCTAGAAGAGTCAAACATGCAGCCCATCCTGAGTGGGGCAGAAGTAGATTATAATGTAATTGGGCAGGGGAAATGTTTAACAAAATAAATAAAATATCAATAACTCTACATTTAAAATCTAAGTCAATATAGGGGCAGCTAGGTTGCACAGTGGTTAGAGGGACAGGAGTGGAGATGGAAGGACCTGGGTTCAAATTTGGCCTCAGAAATGTCCTCTCTGTAGGACTCAGGGCAAGTTGCTTAGCCTTGACTGAGTAGCCCTTGATACTCTGGCTCTTCTGTCTTAGAACCGACACTAAGATATAAGGTAAGGGTTTAAAAAAAACACAGTCAATAAGCAGCCCACAAAAGACCTTTATGGATCAATTAGTGGCTCCCATTTTTATATGTCTGATCCTACTGCCCCCTTCATAAAAAAGTAATTGCCAAATCCTTCCCTCTTTCTAGCCCCGTACCCTTCCCTTGTCATCATGATTCCACTACAATTCCCAGTGAATAGCTTCTGTTCCTTCTGATCTCTACATGCCACAAGCCTCAGTGGCGTACTCATTTCTTTATCATATTTGTAGTCACTTACACTGACTTGTGATTATTATGTCAGTCTGTTCTCTGCTTGTATGTTTGTCCTGAGGATTTTGCCATATTTGTAGTTGTCATTTGTTATTTGTCAGATATTTAAACCCCCTCTCCCCCCTCTGCCTCCAGGCTCTCTCAGTAGACACAGTTGCTACACAATACAGCCCATTCCTCCGAAACGAAAGACTGAGGACCTTGCAAAGCAGTTTAAATACTATACCTCAGAAGCAGCCTGTCGTGACACTGAGCTGTCTGAAGGCCACAAGCACCCTTCCTAGCAATGATGAAGAAAGAAAAAACACACAAACAGAGAAAAATATCATTAATTTCTTACCAACCACCAATAGCATTATTTATTCAAACATACAAGCATAACATTTTTAAGAAAAAAATAACAGGTCTAGTAGACTAGAGATGGTCATCAAATTTGAACAAAAAATCCACTCTAAGAATATTAAAATTAATTATTTTAATAAATAAGTATATATTTATATATACATATAATAAATAAAAATAAATAATAAAATAAATATTAAAATTAAAAAGTTTGGAGCCCATTTATAATATATTTTGATGCTGGGTTTTAAGTAAAAAAATATTTTAACTTTTATATACATATACTCACCTTAAATAATGACTGTTTTTGCCTAGCAGTTTCTGGGAAATTCAAATATTTCAATCAATTTAGGATTAAGGGTATGGGAGAGGGGGGAAAGGGTTGTTAGTAGAAGCAGTCTTTTTAGTCAATTAAGTTACTAGTTTTACTTTATATTTTTACTTTATGTAGATTTATATAGTCAGACCTTTGCTAAGCCAAGAAAAAGGGGAGGGGGGATTTTGCTTAAGAGATCAAGATTTTTTCAGCCTCATTGACTTTTTTAAAAATTAATTTGGTTGTTGATTACATTAAAATTCCTAGGTATCTCCTCCCTGCACCACAGAAGGCATCACCCAACAAAAAATATGGATATATAATTTATGTCTTACATGTTCCTATTCCTAAATTCTTTCTCTGGAGGTGGGCATATGCATGATATTTTTCAAATATTAATTCTGTAGTTGTATATTATGTTCTCTTGGTTCTACTATTTTACTCCCCATCATGTAGGTCTTTCTAAGTTTGTTTTTTTTTAATTAACCTGCTCACCATTTCTTATGGTGCAGTGGTATTCCATCAAAATCATATACTATATTTATTTAGCCATTCCCCACTTGATGACCTTTCTGACTTTTCAAAGTCATTAAAGCTAGATTCTTCTTTTTTTTTTTTAATAAACCCTTACCTTCCGTCTTAGAATCAATACTGTGTATTGGTTCCAAGGCTGAAGAGCAGTAAGGGCTAGGCAATGGGGATTAAGTGACTTGCACAGGGTCACACAGCTGGGAAGCATCTGAGGCCAAATTTGAACCAGTATCTCTTGTCTTTAGGCCTGGTTCTCAATTCACTGAGCCATCCAGCTGCCCAAAGCTAGATTCTTAAAATCTCAAGTATCTTATATATATATATATATACACACATACATATAACAGGTCAGAGGGGCCTAATATCTGGTGGCTAAACGTGCTATTTCAAAGTATATTATCAAATGAGAAAGTGACTTTAATTAACACTGAATATGTATATAATAGATAATTTTGATAATTTGAATTATTTTTAGACTCATAGGATCATCTCAGAATTGAAAGGGACCTCCTCAGCAGGCAACTAGTTCAATCCTCACGGAAAACATTTGTCTCCTCTACAATATCCTGAAAAACATCATTAAGTATTTCTCTGAACATTTTAAGTGATGGAAAACTTACTACCTTGTGAAGCAGTTCATAACAATTTTTTAAATTTATTTTTATTCACCAAATATATTTAAAATTTGACAAATGAAAAAACCCCCAAAATTAAAATTAAGATCAACAAATGTCTGTGTATAAAATAGATTTCCTTTAGTTACATTTAGGCAGATGACATTTCTTTAAGATACAGATCTCATATCGAGTTCAATTGATCATGCTCGAAAATTCAGTGCCATTGGAATAATAGGAAATTGGGAAAAGAAAAGTCAGCATTTAAAGGTTGATATAAGTTTTATGTTCATTACAAACATTAATTTCCACTACATTTGATTGAAAGGGACCCAAGGATGAAGGACTAGAACAAGCTTGGGAACTCCATTCACTTGAATGAGAATGGATTTTTTTCTAGGACACAGTCTGCTTGGACATTTCTTGTTATGAGCCATCCCTCATTTTTCTTCTTTCTTGATCTTTGGCTTCCAAACCAGGTCGTAATCAGAACAGGACTCAAGCCCACTTCAGCAGTCAAGACCTTGGCTTGGTCATAGCAAGTATAAGGATTTCTATCAAAATGCTCTGTAACGATCTTCAACTGGTCTTCAGAGAACTCATTTTTTCTTTTTTTTTTTAATACCTAAATTCCATTATATTGTCTTGTTTACTCTCCTCTTCCTCATGAAGCAAAACTACCCAGTTTTGCTAAGAAGTTCTTCCTCATATGAAGCTGAAACCTCTCTCCTTATATAGTACTTCTTTCCCTAGAGCTAAGCAAAATAAGTCTAAAACTTCTACAAGAAAACCTTTCTATTATTTTAAGGGCATCTCTGATACTTCTTCCTCTAAGACCAGAAAAAAGTCAAGACACTTGGTTAAAAATTCTAATAAATGCTGGCTTTTTCATAATGGACAGGCCAGTTAAGTTCTCTTAGCCAGTTTCCTCATCTGCAAAATGGGATAATACCACTGGTAATCTCCTCCATTTTACAAAGTTGTTTGAAGTCAAACCACTATTTTGATTGTTTTGGGTCCAAGTGGACATGAGATTTAATTTTTTTATTTTAAAGTTTGTTTAAAAATTTTTTCCCATGGTTACCTCCCCCTCCCAGAGTTAACAAGTAATACCACTGGATTATACATGTATTATTGCTCAAAACCTAGTCCCATATCATTCATTTTGGTAATAATCTTTTAAAAACCAAAACCCCAAATCATATACCCATATAAACAAGGGATAAATCATATGGATATGTTGCAAAAGCTACTCCCAGATATGGAGTATGATATGTAAACTCAAAGCCTTAGACTTGCATAGGAACTGAATTAAGTGACTTGCCCATGGTTACACAGCTAATATATGTGAACTGAACTCAAGTCTTCCTGATTCCAAGGTTAGTCTTCAATCTACTACCTCAGAGGCAGCTGCATAATATAGTGGATAGACTGCTGCACCTAGAATCAGGAAGAATTGATGTCAAATCTAACCTCATATAGTAACTAGCCGGGGGACCCTGAGCAAGTCATCTAACTTTTGCCACCCCTGTTTTTTTTTAAACTATAAAAATAGGGATACAATAATATCTATATCTCACAAGGTTATTATGAGGATCAAATGAAACATTTCTAAATTGTTTGGTATAGTGCCTAGAACATAGTAGTCACTATGTAAATCCCTCCCTCCCTTCTCTCTCTGTCTCTCTCTCTGTCTCTCTTTCTCCTTCTCTCTCTCTCTCTCTCTGTCTCTCCCCCCCCTTCCTTCTTCTTCCCTCCTTTCTCCCTCCCTTCTTACTACCTGTATTATTTTCCATGCTAAATAGTTCTGGCTTTTTCACTGATATGCTCACATTGAGGAAGCAACATGTCAGTATAGAACAAGCCCTTCTTGATTCAGTTCCTTTAAAGGGGGGTAAAAAAAATGAGATATGTTTATCTACAGGCATAATAAAAAGGGGGAGGGGCAAGAGACACTGATAAAATGAATCCATCAGCAAGGACTCCAGAAGATGTGATTCTGCCTTGAAGCCACAGGGGCAGTGAAAGAACTGAAATGCTAGCAAGAAGGAATGTGACTTTTGCTGGGCTCTCATCTACGTGGTCAGCAGTACAGTGTAGAAGATAGAGAGAGCCTTTAGATCCAGGAAGACCAGAGTTTAAGTCCCATCTGTGACACACTGGCTGTATAATCCTAGATAAGTCATTTAAATCACTCAATACTCTAGGCAATTCTCTAAGATGATATTGACATTTTGCAAAGAAGTCCCTATTGAACTGCTCTGACAGAAGACATTTCCTCACCCAGGGATTCTCTATGCTATCAAAATGGCATTCCCCACACTTAACATAGTGCTTGATAAATAAAAGGTGTTTGATAAATTCACATTAAACATTTCATAATGCTCAGAAATTCACAAGAAACAAACATTAAGTACCAATATGTGCAAGGCACTGTGTTAAGTGTTAGGGAAACAAAGGAAAATAGAAGACAATCTCTGCTCCCAACAAGTTTACAACCTACTCTGAATGAATGAAAAAATGACTGAATCATGGTAAATCCTGTGAAGGACTCTAATTCTGTTATCTGAGGGCCAGCTAAGCTAAGTACCAATTAGTGCAGCCTGAGTTTCCAAGCTTGATCTGGCTGATCTCAGCATGCTACTACTCAAATCTGTACCCAGTTTATACCATTTTCAGCACACTTCTGATAAACATGTATTGACTGTTAATATGGGAAGTTGACAATCCAATTGTATAACGTGGTGCATTTCTCATCCACTTTGTCCTTTTGGTTTCCCATACCGCAAAGACCCCTACCTCAACAAAGAAGGAGTAGAGGTGCCTTCTCATATCTCTTCTTTGGGGCCAAATTTGGGCACTATAATTTCACAGCATTCAGCATTAATAATTTTGTTGTTCTTTCTATTTACATTGTTGTACTCATTGTCTATATGATTTTCCTGGTTCTGTTTACTTCATGTTATGTCTTTATATAGTTCTTCCAGGCTTCTTTCTAATCACCAAAATCATAATTTCTCATAAAAGAGGTGCCGAATTTGTAGTGTCACTGGAAAATTCTCATGAGGCCCTAACAGAAGACAATGTAACTGGAAAATATTTAACAAAATAAAAATACAATAAAGCATAGATTAGTTCATCTGGTTTTCTAAATCAGTATGTGGCCTGCAGAATCTGTTTCTATTGGACGCTAGTCTTACATTACCTTCATGTTCCACAATTTGTTTAGTTATTCCATAATCAAAGGGCATTTGTCAAGCAGCCATTTCAAACATACCACATTAGATAAGTGACAAGTAAAGAATACAGATTAACAACAGGGACCAAGGATGTAGCATCCAGGGAATAGTTCATAGGATCATATAATTTAGAATAGAAACAGACTCTAGCATCCATCTAGTTCCAATCTCTGCATTTTAGAAATGAGGAACATGAGACCCAGAAAGGTTAAAATTTTCTCAAAGTCACATAGGTATTAAATGCTAGAATGAGGATTTAAAACAAGATCCAATGCTATTTCTATGGTCCCTAAATTGAATACATATGGCTTAACAATATTCTGGTTTTTGGATTCCCCTTGAACATTATTTTTAAATCATAAAAGTCACTACTACAATGGCATTATTCCTTTTGAAAATAACAATGATGATAATAACATGCAGCATGATGTAGAAGACTCAATCTAATGCAGTGAAGTTTAGGAGATTCTCTTATAAGACCCCCACATTTAAAAACACAAAACCAAAACTCTTTGGACTACTCTCATTTTTACTCTATATTTTGGAGTAGTTATCAGTTTAATATTCAGTGAGAAGATTAGAACTGACTGCTAAAAATCCTGCACATTTAGATATTGCCATTTAAAAAAAAATTCTCCTTTTATTCTCATTTGTTTTATAGGTACATGAGTGGCATGACTTAATCAGATGAATTTGGGTCATTTTTGCTCATATTATTATCTGAATAATTTTGATAATGTGGTACCCAGGTTTAAGGTACTCTATGTATCCACATCTTTTCAATATCACGGTTCATGACTTAGGTCAATGCATTTATTTCTTCCTTAGTCAACCAGAAAGCACAATTAGTTGAAAGCATTAAAATTAACATTGTGAAAAAAATAAAAAATGGGATGTTTGCCCCATATGCTGGGTTATCCCTCCCTCCAAATATATACAACATCCTTAATAAAGATGGGCAAGCATAGGGATCACATGAGAGGCATGTCCATGTGACAGGGCACATACATGGTGGGGCAAGTCATAACTTCTGGTGTTGCATCATACTGCTAAATCTCTTCCCTTTGTCTCCAAGCTCCCAAATTGCCCTCTGTGGAACTGTAGGTTGGTCCCTTCCTCCTGTGCTAGGCACAAATGTAGGTCTCTCTTCTGAATCACCATCTAATAGACTGATTCAGTTTCAAACTCTTGTGCCTACCATATGCAAAGCACCATGCTGGAAAGAGATACAAAATAGTTCCTGCTTTTAAGGAGCTCCATGGCGAAGAGAAGAGTAGAGGAGGGGGTTGGAGAAGAGGACATGAAAGTTGTCTTCAAACAGTGTAAGGGCAATCATATGGAAAAGGTGGGGAGGCTTGATACACTGGGCTCCAGAGGGCAGAACAAGGGTGAAAATGCTAAAGAAATACTTTCAGATTTGAACCTCAGGGGGTTCAACTATTAGAGTTATCCACAGGTGCCCTAGTTGTCAGCTTCCCTAATCAAGAAAGACTAAATGACTACTGTCTGTTATGCTATAGAGACGATTCTTGTGTTCAGGTTCAGGTATGGGTAGGCCTAGCTGTCCTTTTTAATCTGAAATTCTGATTTCATATTTCAATTGATTCATTTTTACATTCTCACTGGAACATTCTGGAGTGAAGTGCCACCCTAAACCCCTGCAGAGAATTAGATAAAAGCCCCCTTGGAGAGTCAGTCTTTTAATAATCTTTTGCATCAGTTGTTTTAGTATTTGGCAGACCTCTTTCTGCCATGACTAAAAAAAGGGTACCTATGATTTCCAGAGAATGAAATAAAAAACTAATAAGCATAGGAGTTCTTTCCAAATGAAATTTTATGATTTTGTGAAAGGTCAGAGATAAAAAAAAAATAGAGAGTCAAATTTGAGAGAGTATATTAAATTTATTTGGAAAATCTCTCTCAGTGACTACAGGCAATAAGCTCATAGAATAAGAAAAAAAAGAATGGATTGTAAGAAATATTGATGTAGTTCAAATTAAAAATATATTCTATTCCTACCTATGAATAGGATTAAGGTACAATCAAGGAAAGTAAATGAATATCCACTAGTTTGGAAATACTGATTTTTTTTTCAAAGAATCTAAAATATAAGTCATTGATCTATATTTTCCTCTGGTCACAAATGTTTTTGTTTCTGATTACTACCTAGCCAGGTTCATTCTCCCTTTTGTATGTACCCCCCCTTTCTTTTTGCCCTTCCTCTTCTTATTTCCTTATTTGATAAGATGGGTTTCTATTGCTGTGTAGAGGTTATTTCTACTTCTGATGAGAGCTGGGTTCAAGTATTGCCTGCCACCACCCCCTTCACTCTACTGATTCTTACATGTCTCTATTTATGAGATAATTTGTTCCCAATTTTCTCCTTTTATCTTTCCCCAATTTATTCCTTTTTTTTAATCCCTTGATTTTGGTTTTGTTTTAGTTTAGGGTTGTTGTTTTTTTTTTTTTGGCACATTCAGCTTACTCTCTCTTCTTTGTCTATGTATGCTTCTATTCACTGCCCTCATAATGATAAAATTCTTAAGTATCTTCAGTCCCTTAATTATTCTAAGTACTTTAGGTACATGTATAATAGATATTTTAAGTATCTTAATTATTGTCTTCTTATGTAGTAATGTAATCAGTTTAAGTCCATTGTTTCCTTTGATTACCTTAAATACCTCAAGTACCTTAAGAATCTACACTGCCGGTCATAAGTATCCTAGTTAACACTTTTTCATGTAGAAATATGGTTCCTTTCCATTGAGTCCCTTCAGTTTTTTTTCTGTTTATCTTTTTATGCATCTCTTGAATATCAAATTTGATCATAAAATTTTCTTTTTATCACAGGCTTCTTCAGCTATTTATTTCTTCCTGTGTCAGTTTTAGATCCCATGTCACACAGCTAATTCATGACAGAGGAAGAATTAGCACCTCTCTTCAGGCATGTTCTTTTTAGGGCAATGTGATGGAATGGAAAACATACTGAACTTGGAATTCAAGTTCCTGAGTTTGGCTTCCAACCGAACAACTTTGGGCAAATCATACACTTTTCTACCACTTAGCTTCCTCATCTATAAAAGGATGGAGCTGAACTTGATGACCTCTACAGTATCTTCCAGGTAGAAATTGAATCCATTTCCCATAATCCAGAGTAGGAAGGGACCTTGTGGACTATCTAATTCAATCTTCACATTTTGCAGATGGTGATGAAGTGAAGATAAAGATGAGATAAAAAAATAAATATGAAAATGAGAAAAGTGAACTCTTCAGAGACATGTAACTAACTCTTCTCAAAGTCTTGACCAGAGTCCATGTTTCCTGATTCCTAATGCAAACTTGGTTATCAAACCAGTTTGTATCCAACTAGGAATCTTTTCAATAACAAGCCAAGCAAATAGTCATCAGATTTCTATTTGAAAAATTCCAGCATTAGAAAACTCACCATTGCTTTAGGATACCTCTATTTTGTGAAGTCTTTCTTCACATGGAACCAAAGTATGTTTCTATAATTCCTTCCCATATCTTCTAACCCCTATATTCTGGAGCCAAGTTAAATGAGTCTAATCTCTCTTTCATATAAGGGTGCTTTATATCCTTGAAAAGGTTTAATTTCTCCAGGACTCTTTGTTCTCAAATAAACATCCCCACTTCCTTCAGCCACATAACATTGCTTTCTAGTCATTACCCTGGTTGCTCTCTTCTAGATACACTCCAATTTTTCCACCATCTTTCTCAAAACATGTCACACAGAACAGAAAACTGTGTTCTATATTTGATCTGAACATAGATTTTTAGTTTCATATTCTGTTGTCTTGAGCCAAAGATGACTGATATTCATTTTCCCCTATTTAAAACTTTGATCCTGACTTATTGGAACTTTCCTTAGTTCTTCAAATGATGTTTGCAGTCTATTACTCCTTAACAGCCCTATATAGACTTCTGTACAAAGGAAGTTCTCCATTTTCTCATTCACATACTCAATGAATGTGACAAATGTTTTCAGTAGGCTAACCCTTCATATTTTTAAACTCTGCTCTGGAGTCTTTCATCAGTCTACTCTTCTAGAGGCCAATTCACCACCTTACAGAATTGTCACTGGTTTGCCCACCCTTCCTTGGGATGCAGTGGAGACTCTCATAAGCAGGCCATTGTTGAATTTAAATTGTGGATGGACTCTGAATATATATATATATATGTATATGTGTGTGTGTGTGTGTGTGTGTGTGTATTAGGTAGTCACCAGGGATTTAATTTCTAAATTCCAAAATAAATTACTAAAGTAAATGGAATTTATGGTAGTTTATTTATAATAGAAGGAAGATATTAAGGAATGAGAGAGAGAGAAAACTCTGGCTTCTTCTAATACCAGTTAGATTTTCTAAGCCCCAGTCAGGGGAAGAGAGTCTCAAGAAGCTGGGCCTTTGAATTAATTGACTTCTGGGTAAGCATGGCGGCCAGCTAAATGTGGCTTACTCACTCTCCCCAACACACACCGACATACACCAATAAGGATCACCCCAAAAGACCTTAAGAATCTATATTAGAGGAGTGGAGGAGCTGTAGAGCGGGGACCAGCAGTGAAGGTGCATGGGATCGAGGCTTTACCAGCCTATAAAAGGGGGAAAGGGCTTCCACCCAAACACAAACGCAAGTGGATCCAGCCTGCCCCACCCCCACCTATAGGGCCAGAGCCAGGGTCAGCGCACGTTGAGACGAAGGAGCAAGGGGTGCCTCTGAAGTGAGGAGAGGGCACTTCTGCACCCTTGTGAGCTGACTAGGACAGCAGGGGGACCCCTCCCCCCCCCCGAAGGCAGCTAAGCAGAAAAACTCAAAATGTGAGAGAGAGCAGACTTCAGGTGCCCAGAACCAGCGCGCCCGCCGGAGCCAGGGAGTGAGACAGGAGTCCCTCTGGAATGAAAAGGGAGCATTTTTGGGGGTCCCTGGAAATTAACTAGGTCTGCTGGGGACCCATCCCCGAAAGTAACAAAACCGGAAAACCAGGCGGGCAAGAAAGTGCAGACACTGCTCCCAGGAGGAAGGTACCAAGAAAAGCCGCAAAGGACTGAGGAAAACTGAGAGCCTGCTCATTAACTCTACACACACACACACACACAAAACCTGCTCAGCAGACTCTAATTTTTAACTAAAGAGGGAACTGAAAACATCCAGAAAAAAATGGCTAACTGTGCACAGGAGCCTCAAAATCCCAGCAAGAAAAAAAAAAAGAAAGCCGTCACCCTTGAAATTTTTTATGGAGGAAAAACCCAGGATACAGAGGAAATACTGGATGAAAGTCAAACAAAGGCAAAACTGAAAAAAAATTAACATTGTCCACAAGCCCTGGAAGAGTCTCAAATGGAGCTTATCATCAGAAAGATGGAAGCCCTCTGGAAAGAGAAGTGGGAAATGGTTCAAAAAGAAAACCAACAAATCATATTAGAGAACCAACCAGGCCTTAAGGACCAGAATTGAGCAACTGGAAACCAATGATCTTGCAAAACAGCAAGAATTAATAAAGCAAAGTAAAAAAAAAAATTAATGAATTAGAAGAAAACATAAAATATCTCACTGACAAGGTGACAGACCAGGAAAACAGAGAAAGGAGAGACAATCTGAGAATCATTGGTCTACCTGAAAAACCAGAGATTAAAAAAATCTCAATGCCATACTACAAGAAATCATCAAAGAGAATTGCCCTGATATTCTCAAACAAGGGGGCAAAACAGAAATAGAAAGGATTCATAGAACACCCTCTATACTAATTCCCCAAAAGACAACCCCCAGGAACGTAATAGCCAAACTCAAGAGCTTCCAAGCAAAGGAAAAAATCTTACAAGAAGCTAAAAAGAGGAACTTCAGATACAGAGGAGCACCAATAAGAATTACACAAGGCCTTGCAGCGAACACGCTAAGAGATCATAAAGCTTCGAACACGATATTCAGAAAAGCAAGAGAACTGGGTCTTCAACCAAGAATTAGCTACCCATCAAAACTGACTATATACTTCCAGGGGGAAGTATGGGCATTCAACAAAATAGAAGATTTCCAAGTATTTGCAAAGAAAAGACCAGAACTCAGTGGAAAGTTTGACATCCAAACACAAAGAGCAAGAGAAACATGGAAAGGTAAATATGAAAGAAAGAGAAAAGGAGTAAAGTGGTTTTTTTTTCCTTTTATTCAAACTCTCTTCTATACAGGCTACAATTAGATCAAATTATATATACTAACATATGGGGGATATGTTATGTGTAATGTTCAAAAATTGTATGCAATAATAGAGTAACCTGAAGAATGACTCATAGGGAAGGATTGGGGCATTAACATGATTTGGGGGGGACAAAAAAGAAAGATAAAGGTGGGGAATCAATGAGGGTACTAAGATATACTTGAAGAAATAAAAATAAATTAAATAGAATTATCTTTGTCACACAAAGATATACACGGGAAGTGGAGGGGAAAAATTCTCTTATAAGAAGGAGAGGAAGAGTGCTGAGTATTACTTAAACTTTACTCTCAGTGAAATCAACTCTGAGAGGGAAGAGCATCTAGATCCATTGGGATCTTGAATTCTATCTTATCCAACAGGGCAAGGGAGAGAGGAAACTAAGGGGAGCGGGGGGGGGGGGAGGGAAAGGGAGTACAAAAAGGGAGGGAAGGCGAGGGGGTAGGGCAAGGGAACAAAAAGGGAGGGGCCAAAAAGGAAAGCATAACAAGGGAGGGGACCAGGGTGACTGATTTAAAGTAAATCACTGGTTTAAAAGGTTATAGTAAAAGAAGAAAGGTCAGAATTAGGGGAGGATATCAAAATGCTGGGGAATCCACAAATGACAATCATAACATTGAATGTGAATGGGACAAACTCACCCATAAAACGTAGATGAATAGCAGAATGGATTAGAATCCAAAACTCTACCATATGTTGTTTTCAAGAAACACACATGAGAAGGGTAGATACTCACAAGGTCAGAATTAAATGTTGGTAAGACCTATTGGGCCTCAACTGACAGTAAGAAGGCAGGAGTAGCAATCATGATATCTGACAAAGCCAAAGCAAAAATAGACCTGATTAAAAGGGATAGGGAAGGTAAATACATCCTGATAAAAGGGAGTATAGACAATGATGAAATTTCACTAATCAGCATATATGCACCAAATGGTATAGCACCCAAATGTCTAATGGAGAAACTACTACAACTGAAGGTAGAAATAGATAATAAAACTATACTAGTGGGAGATCTGAACCAACCACTATCAACTTTAGACAACTCAAATAAAAAAATAAATTAAAAAGAGGTGAATGAAATCCTAGAAAAATTAGAGTTAATAGATATATGGAGAAAAATAAATAGGGACAAAAAGGAATACACCTTCTTTTCAACACCACATGGCACATTCACAAAGATTGACCATACTAGTACTAGGTCATAAAAACATGGCATACAAGTGCAGAAAAGCAGAAATAATTAATGCAACCTTTTTAGATCATAAGGAAATAAAAATAATAATCAGTAAGGGTACTTGGAGAGCAAAATCAAAAATCAATTGGAAATTAAATAATATGATGCTCCAAAATCACTTAGAGAACAAATCATAGAAACAATTAATAATTTCATTGAAGAAAAATGACAATGATGAGACATCCTTTGAAACCTTATGGGATGCAGTCAAAGCAGTACTCAGAGGAAAATGCATATCCCTGAGTGCATATATTAACAAATTAGGGAGGGCAGAGATCAATGAATTGGAAATGCAAATCAAAAAACTTGAAAGTGAACAAATTAAACCCCCCCAGAAGAAAACCAAATTAGAAATCCTAAAAATTAAGGGATAAATAAATAAAATTGAAAATGATAGGACTATTGAACTAATAAATAAGATAAGAAGCTGGTACTTTGAAAAAACAAACAAAATAGACAAAGTACTGGTCAATCTAATTAAAAAAAGGAGAGAAGAAAAGCAAATTAGCAGTATCTCAGATGAAAAGGGGGAACTTACCTCCAATGAAGAGGAAATTAAGGCAATCATTAAAAACTTCTTTGCCCAATTATTTGGCAATAAATATGCCAATCTAGGCGATATGGACGAATACTTACAAAAATACAAATTGCCTAGACTAACAGAAGAAATAGAATTCTTAAATAATCCCATATCAGTAAAAAGAAATCTAACAGGCCATCAAAGAACTCCCTAAGGAAAAATCCCCAGGGCCAGATGGATTCACAAGTGAATTCTATCAAACATTCAAAGAACAGCTAATCCCAAATACTATACAAACTACTTGGCATAATAAGAAAAGCGGGAGTTCTACCAAATTTCTTTTATGACACAAACATGGTACTGATTCCGAAGATAGGCAGGTCAAAAACAGAGAAAGAAAACTATAAACCACTCTCCCTAATGAACATAGATGCAAAAATGTTAAATAGTATACTAGCAAAGAGACTTCAGCAAGTGATAAGGAGGGTAATTCACTATGACCAGGTAGGATTTATACCAGGAATGCAGGGCTGGTTCAATATTAGGAAAACCATCCACATAATTGAACATATCAACAAGCAAACCAACAAAAAACACATGATTATCTCAATAGACGCAGAAAAAGCCTTTGATAAAATACAACACCCATTCATATTAAAAACACTAGAAAGCATAGGAATAGAAGGGTCGTTCCTAAAAATAATAAACAGTATATATCTAAAACCATCAACTAATATCATCTGCAATAGGGATAAACCAGATGCATTCCCAATAAGATCAGGAGTGAAACAAGGATGCCCATTATCACCTCTATTATTTAACATTGTACTAGAAACACTAGCAGTAGCAATTAGAGAAGAAAAATAAATTGAAGGCATTAAAATTGGCAATGAGGAGACCAAGCTATCACTCTTTGTGGATGATGTAATGGTTTACTTAAAGAATCCTAGAGAATCAATAAAAAAGCTAGTCGAAATAATCAACAACTTTAGCAAAGTTGCAGGATACAAAATAAACCCACATAAGTCATCAGCATTTCTATATATTTCCAACACAGCTTAGCAGCAAGAATTTGAAAGAGAAATCCCATTCAAAATTACCTTAGACAAAATAAAATATTCAGGAATCTATGTCCCGAGACAAACACAGAAGTATATGAACACAACTACAAAACACTCTTCACACAACTAAAACTAGACTTGAGCAATTGGAAAAACATAACTGCTCATGGGTAGGATGAGCCAATATAATAAAAATGACCATCCTACCCAAACATATATCTATTTAGGGCCATACCCATTGAACCTCCAAATTTTTTTTTTACTGAATTAGAAAAAACCATAACAAAGTTCATTTGGAAGAACAAAGGATCAAGAATATCCAGGGAAATAATGAAAAAAAAATACAAAGGAAGATGGCCTTGCAGTCCTAGATCTCAAACTATATTATAAAGCATTTGTCATCAAAACAATTTGGTACTGGCTAAGAGAAAGGAGGACCAAGGAATAGACTTAGGGTAAGTGACCCCAGCAAGACAATCTATGGCAAACCCAAATACCTCAGCTTTTGGGACAAAAATCCATTATTTGACAAAAAGTGCTGGAAAAACTGGAACAGTGTGGGAGAGATTAGGTTTGGATTAACACTTCACACCCTACACGAAGATAAACTCAGAATGGATGAATGACTTGAACATATAGAAGGAAACTATGAGTAAATTAGGTGAACACAGAATAGTATACATGTCAGACCTGTGGGAAGGGAAAGACTTTAAAACCAAGCAAGACATAGAAAGAGTCATAAAACATAAAATAAATAATTTTGATTACATCAAATTAAAAAGGTTTTGTACAAACAAAACCAATGTAACCAAAATTAGAAGGGAAGCAACAAATTGGGAAACAAATCTTCATAACAAAAACCTTTGACAAAGGTCTAATTACTCAAATCTATAAAGAGCTAAATCGATTATACTAAAAAATCAAACCATTCCCCAATTGATAAATGGGCAAGGGACATGAATGGGCAGTTTTCAGCCAAAGAAATCAAAACCATTAATAAGCACATGAAAGAGTGCTCTAAATCTCTCTGAGGTATCACCTCACACCTAGCAGATTGGCTAACATGACAGCAAAGGAAAATAGGGAATGTTGGAGGGGATGTGGCAAAGTTGGGACATTAATGCATTGCTGGTGGAGTTGTGAATTGATCCAACCATTCTGGAGGGCAATTTGGAACTATGCCCAAAGGGCAATAAAAGACTGTCTGCCCTTTGATCCAGCCATAGCACTGCTGGGATTGTACCCCAAAGAGATAATAAGGAAAAAAGACTTGTACAAGAAAATTCATAGCTGCACTCTTTGTGGTGGCCAAAACTTGGAAAATGAGGGGATGCCCTCCAATTGGGGAACAGCTGAACAAATTGTGGTATATGTGGGTGATGGAATACTATTGTGCTAAAAGGAATAATAAAGTGGAGGAGTTCCATGGAGACTAGAACAACCTCCAGGAAGTGATGCAGAACAAAAGGAGCAGAACCAGGACAACATTGTACACAGAAACTGATACACTGTGGTTCAATCTAATGTAATGGACTTCTCCATTAATGTAAATGCAATGTCCCTGAATAATCTGCAGGGATCTTGGAGAAAAAAACACTATCCACAAGCAGAGGACAAACTGTAGGAGTAAAAACACCGCGGAAAAGCAACTGCTTGACTACAGGGGTTGAGGGGATATGATTGAGGAGAGACTCTAAATGGACACCCTAATGCAAATACCAACAACATGGAAATGGGTTCGAATCAAGGAACATATGATACCCAGTGGAAACGCGCGTCAGCTATGGGAGGGGTGGGGGTGGGGGGGGAGAAAATGATCTTTTTTTCCCCAATGAATAATGTTTGAAAATGGCCAAATAAAATAATGTTTAAAAGGGGGGGGGGCTGGTTAGAAGTTGGGCCTTTCCTGGAGGCTTAATGCCTCCAGAAAGGTGGGGCCACTAAGTCAGCTTTTCACTCATCAATGGAGACAGTCTTAAAGAAGTCTGGATGTCTGCCTTCTAGTCGATCCTCCGAGTCAGTGCCCAAATCTCCAAACGTCCGTCTTCCCTTCAGCTCTGAGTGACTGATCCATCACTCCAAGCCTGGTGACTGACTGACTTCTTCAGTCTTTTTTCCCCTCTATTTAAAGACCCTTTTCTCTTGTGTCACCTCCTCTAAATTTTCACATTTACCAATCACAGCATATGCTTTTCTCTAGGACTGCCCGTTCTTTAGTTCTCACCTTCTTTGGTTAGATTTTTCTCCAGGACTTCATTCTTTAGTTCTCATCTTCTCTGGTTAGATTTTATCTTTTGGGGTTACTTAACACTTCTTTTGTTAAGATCACCTTTGTAGTTACTTAACACCTTTTTGTAGTTAATTCACTTTTTGTAGTTACTTAACACCTTTTTGTAGTTAAGTTTAAAAATAGATTGTAACTTACAATTCTAGTTTCACTATAAAGGAAGAGCTAAGTACCTTCATTGTTACAATCAGGAGATTACAATTTTATCTTCACAATAAAGAAATAGCTAAGTATCTTCATTGTTACAACCAGGAGATAGCTAGACCCAATCTTCACACCATCTATTCTCCTCTATAGCTTCTAGATGTTTTAGCTTCTTTTTTTTTATTTGCCAAATGTTAATAATCACTTTTAAAGGAAGACTAGGCACTAATTATATTCTGCCAATATTTCAAAAAGCAATGCTTCTGGATTTATCTTAGAACAGATTTTTATATCAACAATAGAAAACTGTAATGTTCTTGGCTGATGTCTGTATTGTTATGTGTTATAATCAGATGAATACCCAGAAATAAAAAAATAAAACAATGCTAAAAAGGAGTTCACAGATTCGTGATGGAGAATGGAAATGATAACAAATAATGGCAAATTGTCTTGCAAATGCATAGGTCTACATGCTTCCTCTAAATATAAATTAACTTCTTTCCCTAAAGGTTTATCCATAGCTATTTCATGTTAAATAAGTTTTCTGTTTAAGGTATCTGCCTTAAACCTTTCTAAATTATAAAATTAAAAATTAAATAAAAAATTAAAAAGCAAGGGGACAAGCTTTTACAAATTAATGATAAAGTACTCTCTTTGTGCCAGGTACTGTGCTAAGCCTTTGGGATACAAATATAAGCAAGCTAGATAGTTCTTGTCTTCAAGGAATTAACAGTTTCCTAAAAGACAGTAGCAAATGGTATAGTGGATAGAGTACTGGCCCTGGAGTCACAGGAAGATCTAAGTTCAAAGCTAGCCTCTGACACTAACTAGCTGTGGGACCTGGGGCAAGTCACTTAACCCTGCTTGCCTCAGTTCCCTCATCTGTAAAATGAAAGAGTTGGACTAGATGACCTCTGTAGTTTCTTCCAGCGGGATGATCAAAAAGAAGTATTGAAACATGGAAACTGGAGAGCATGCAAGAAATACAGTGAACTGGTTTGGAAATAGCAGGGAAAGGTCATGGAAACCTAGTTCTGGGCAAGAGAAGCCAAGGCTCATCCTTTATTTTCAAAGACAAAACCGTCATTACCATCAAAAAACATATATAATATATATATATATATATATATATATATATATATTATATAGTGGGGTGGGTCCAACACATACCAGTAAGTAATTTAAGATACTTCCCAAACAATTTCCAAGTAATGCAGATTATAAACAACATGAAAAGGAGTAACTTAGGAAATGTCTCATTAGCCAGAGACTCTAAACCAACTCTAAAGGGATTTAGTAACAATTCAATCTCTGGTTCTGTACATAGTAAGCTTATGGTATTCCATTATTCATTAACTATTTATTACTATGATGTCACATAGTAGATATCACATCCAACATTTTTATAGTATAAAAATAAGTCATTTATGTATATTATCAAATGTGAGCTTCAAAAAAGTCTTATGTTGTAGATCCTGTATGTATTCTTATACTTATTCCTGTAGATGCAAAAACTGAGTCATAGGAAAATAATTTGCTCAAGGTCATAACACTAATAAATAGCAGAGTTGGGATTCAAAGACAGGCCTTCTGACTCTAAATGTTTAAAGAAAAAGAGCTCTTATTTACAAATGTTACTATGCATGAAATTAATCTGCTGCTAGCCTCCTATAAAATAATGCTCTCTCAAACTGTATATCTTAATCTATAAAATAAGGAAATTGGACTCACTGACATCTAAATCTGTGATCCTAAGTTTGGTATTTCTGATAAGTATTTTCCTAGATGAAGTATCAATTTAAAAGGTATCACCATATTTCAAATGGAAAATATTCTGCATTTCCTTAAAAGTGTAAAATATTTTTTCTCCATTAAATACATTTTATTTTTCTAATTTTTCCATTTATTACAACTCAACACAAGATTAAAAGTGCTTTCTCATTTTTCCCTCTTAGTCAAACACAGCCTGTTTGGTTAGCTGGTATTGATATCTACTAATGATAGTTCATTCATTTAGCCACAAGCATTTATTAAAAACCTACTGTGGGCAATGTATAGCTCTAGGGTATGACAGTGACAGAAGGAAAAAATTGAAATAATTCTTGTCCTCATGGAGTTAATCATCTGCTGCTTCCTTTGTATATTGAATTTTTATAATTATATGCATTTCATTAATGCAACATTTCATTAATGAAATACATATAATAATTGTATCCATCCAAGTCTCTTAATTAAGATTCCATTCATTTGGAATCAAGGAATTCTTGAGCATCATGAAATGAGATTGCCTGGAGCCTGGTTGAAGACAATTCTAGCAATAAAGGCAATTAATGATGGAGGTATAGGTTGTTGTTGTTACTGTGCCTAATGGAAAGAAATGGTATTTTCAGATGTGTTCATGATGGTTTTTAAATTTCAATTGAGTTCTATAACACTTCTTTATTGCATTTTAAGAGAACACAGTTGGAATGAAATAATCTGAATGGCTAATACTTCATGTTTCTGTGTTTTACCCCCTTGCCTTATGACATATGGTAGGTTATAAAAATGCTGAAGCTTCATTTTATAGAGAAATTAGCCATGGCAAGAGATATGAAGAATGCTTTAAATTTATCTCCAGTTTCTTAAGGAGTTCCTTAGCAAGCTGTCTTTAAACTGATAGTTAAATCCTGAAATGAATCCTTATAACAGGACAGGGGCATGAGGCAGCTAGGTGGTTCAGCAGATTGAATCATCAGTAAGACTCATCTCCATGAGTTTTAAATCTGGTCTCAGACTATGACCCTGGGCAAGTTACTTAACTTTCTGTTGTCTCAGTTTTCTCATCTGTAAAATAAGCTGGAGAAGGAAATGGTAGATCACTCCAGTATCTTTGCCAAGTAAACCCCAAATGGGGTCACAAAGAATCAGACACAACTGAACACTACCAAACAACAATCCTGTGGGTAAATTCCTCTTATTTCAGCAAATCCTAGAAGGCTTAAAAAGGCAATTTAGTGTAAAACAAACAGTTCTGGATTCAGATTTGGAAGATAGGGTTAAATGATTTGCCCCAAAGCACCTTGCTCCACTTTGACCTAGTTGTGAAGACTATGGGACAAATCAGTCAGCCCCTGAATCTTATTTTCATCATCTGTAAAGTCAGGATAAAAATACCTGTTCAGGTATGAGAATTTCACAACACAGATAGCATGAATCTTTCATATAATTAATTTACTTTACACCAAAGTTTAAGTTCATTTTCTTCTTCCTCTCTCTCAACCTCTTTATTATATATTTTTAATTTCATAATTTTATTTAGAATATTATACATTTTACTTAATATATTATTTTATTTTTAGTATTTCCCTTTCTACTCTAGATGGCAGTAACAGATTGGATTTAGAGGCTGGTTCTTTGAATAGCATTTGCTATCATCTTTCCCTTCTCTCATCAATACCTTCTCTTTTACAATATGCCATCAGACTATTCTTGCATACCAATATTTACCTTCCAGACACCCTCTATGGAGGATGTCTTTTCAAAGAAAAAATAGAATATGTAGAAAATCATCTGATAGAATGAAGAGAAAAGCAAAGTAATTCCTTGTAATTCTAATGATATACATATAATTGGGATGTTTGCAGGCACAGGAATTAATTCAGGCAAATGCAAGTTTTAGCAAAAGAACTTTCAGCTTAAAAGGGGATTTTTATAGGAGTAAGTTGACAAATTGTTCTCTCTCTCTCTCTCTCTCTCTCTCTCTCTCTCTCTCTCTCTCTCTCTCTCACACACACACACACACACACACACACACACAGACACACACACACGGTGGGGATGTTCCTCAGAGAACATTTAGTTCTGGTCTGGCCACAACTCTAGAGAGGAACCCAAATCAGATTGAAAAATAATTGGGAAATATTTAACAAAGTAAATTAAAATGTCATAAGACATAAATAACATTAATATGTGGTTTTCTATGTGGGCAGGGATCCAGAGTCTTATATGTGGTTTTGTGGCCTTCTTTTCTATTTGAGC
The DNA here is from genome assembly GCF_027887165.1 of Monodelphis domestica. NCBI lineage: Eukaryota > Metazoa > Chordata > Mammalia > Didelphimorphia > Didelphidae > Monodelphis > Monodelphis domestica. The sequence continues at coordinate 254,241,478 of NC_077229.1, forward strand.
TTGACACCAATGATTTACCACCAAGAATCCTTTCTCTAATATACCCCAAAAAGAGCCATGTTACCTTCCAATTCAACAGTCCATTATGAATTCTGCTTGGTCCTCGAGGGCAGAACTAGTAAGCAAAGGGCAGAAGTAACCAGGAAGCCAACGTCAGCCTCTTGAAAGTTTTACATCAAGCTTTTTTTTTTTTTTTAAGTCAAACTTTCAGCTTCATAACAAGCTGGAATATGTCTCCCTACAACTTCTATCCTTTGTCCCAGATCTGCTCTCCTAGGTCAAAAGTTGGTGTTGAGTCACATCTGAATCTTTGTGATCCCATTTGGGTTTTTGTGGCAAATATGGTTTTCCATTTCCTTCTCCAACTCATTTTAAAGATGAGGAACTGAAACCAGGATAAGTGACTTGGTCATACAGCTACTAAGTTTCTGAAGCCAGACTTTAACTCAGAAAGATAAGTCTTCCTGACTCCAGTTCCAGTATTCTATCTAATGAGCCACTTGTTTGCCCTGAGCCAAGTAGATTTTATTTAATTCCAAGCTCTCTTTTCAGGTAACTGGAATCTTCAACTGTTTTAAAATGGTGATCAAATCACATTAGATAATTGTGCATATAGAACTATAGATCTAGAGCCATTTAGAGCTGGAGGGGGGACTATGTGGACCATCTCTTTACAGAAACTGAAGCTGAGATATTAAGTGACTTGCTCAGTCACAGAAGTAGTAGATAGTAGAGCTAGGATTTGAACACATTTCTTTGACTAGCACTAGGCCTAGGACCACAGCACAAAGCTATTCCTCCCCTTTTCCTTTAGTTTTCTTTTCTTCAGGCTACATGTCATCAGTTCCTTCAAATGATTTTTTATTGCTGAAAATTTGTTTTTGAGTCAACTATAATGAGTATTGAGTGATTTTTATCTGTTTCCATTAATCAAATTCACCCCCAAGAATGGAGATTTACAACCAATTTTTGCAAACAAAAGAGTTAAAAGAAAAGATTCTGAGGATAGTTTCAAACGATGAGTTCCAAAAATATTTTGAGCAAAGGCATCCGTGATACATGGCTTCCTGACCAGCCTACTTTAAAGGGAACAATTCATGTAAATGTCCAGTTCGGATAAACATGTTAACAAATATGTTCAAGGGCCCCTTCTACCCTACCTTCCATTCAGATGAAACTCTAGATAGAATTAAAGGGGAAACTCTCTTCAGTTGAGCTATCAAAGCACTTAACCCCCCATCTCTGTCATTCAAAGGGAGACATTGAGTTAAAATTATGCCTCTCCAAGTGCTTCAATTAGGCCCTAATCCTTTGTGGATATCCCATTTAGAAGATGGAGAGTTGTTGGATGGCCCTGATTACATGCAAGCCTCTTGTCCAACTGGAAAGAGAAACAACTTGCATATGATTAAGTAAAAATCTGTGCTTAATGTTTGTAGTTAAGTAAATGAAGGGCAGCTGGCATGGATATATTTCTGCACATGGCTCCTGGGAATGCAACTTCAGTGGCTCATGAACTAAAGAAGTAATCCAGCTGGATGAACAGAGATAACCAATAGTTTTGGAAATGATCTGCTTAACCCATCCCAAAAGCCTCAAATTCCAATAAAGCTGAATTCTTTCTCCACCAGGGAAGCCCTCTAGCATTGTGCTTTCGCTGAATTTTAGGTATGAGTTTCCCTTGACTAACACTGAATGAATCAGAGATAATGCACAGAGATAATGCACAGAGATAAAGTGCAGAGAACTATGCTAAAAATCTTAATTCTGAGGTTGGAACTTTGTTCAGGATATCAATAACATCATAGAGCATAATTCCAGTATCAAGACTAAAACTAACATAACTTCGTATTGAGATTTCTATACACTTTATAGCATTTGCACACCCATAAATTCATTTAAAAAATAAACTCTGTGAGAACAGGAATTGTTCCATTCTTTTAAATTGTACCCCAGCACTTGGCACTAAACAATGAACTTGGCACACAACAGATACTTAATAAGTGTTCAATGATCAATGGATTGATGAAACCTCAGTGCAAGTCAGTGAGAGAAGTAGGATAGGCATCATTCTCCCTAATTTGTAGGAAACAAAAGCACCAACTTTATGTTCAAAGTTATGTAACTGATTAGTGATAGAACCAGTACTAGCTCCCAGATCATGACACCTAAAAACACACTTTCCATTAAACCGGGAGAACTGATTTCTCTATTAATATGTATCCCTGAATTAAAATTGGGCACTAGGAAAAAGAGGCTTAATAAGCTAATCCCTTAACCAAATGGATGAGTGAAATACCTTCTATTTCCAATAGATGAAAACTCCCCAGTAATGCTCATATTAATTTTTTTAACCTGTACAATTTCCATTTTAGAATGAAGTATGTATTTTTTAAGGCAAAAGAGCGGTAAGGTCTATGCAATGGAGTCAGAGCCACACAGCTATTGGAGTATTGGAGGGTAGATTTGAACCTAGGATCTTCTATCTCCAGGCCTGACTATCCACTGAGCCATCTAGCTGTCCACTCATTAATTTATTTAAGCTTCTTGAGAGGAGATTGCTTCATCCTTTGTCTTCTTAGCATTTAGAGGAGTGCCTAAGCATATATCAGGTGCTTTAAAAATCCTTGATTATCTCACCATCTGTCTGATTATTTGACAAATTCTTAAAAACAGATGACTAGGAAAGACATCTGAAATTTTCAAGGCCAACCAAATCTTAAAGTTCAAATGTTTTCTATAATATTTCTAACGAGTGGTTATTCAATTTCTGAATTAAAATTTCCAGTAAAGAGGAACCCACTTCCTGCCAAGACAGCCAGTTTTTATTTTTGGCCATCTTTGATTGCATGTTCATGTTGAACTGAAGACAGCCTCCCAATTTTTACGGATTGGTCCTACTTCTGCTTTCTGGTAGCAGGCAGAAGAAATGTGATCCCTCTTCCACAAGACAGTTCTTCAAATATTTGAAGGTTCTGCTTGTGTACTTCCTAAGTATCTTCTCCAACTTAAACATATCTAATTGCTTCAACCAGGCTTTTTTTTTTTGGGGGGGGGGGAATAGGGTTCAAGTCATCCTAGTCATTTTCCTCTCCACTATTCAGTGAGTGAATAGTAAATTAAGAAATGTAAGCTTGACTATATAAGTAACAAATCACCAGGACGAGAAATACAATCATTTTTGTTATGTTATTAGCCAAGGTCCATGGAACAAATATTGGTGAAATTTTCTATCTCTCAGCAAATTTGCTACAAAGAAAAAGATTTCATAAAAATTAACATTTAAAAATTAACTAAGTAGCATATAAAGTCAGAGGTCTCTAGAATTATGGAAGGTACCTTCTCCTAATTCAGATAATTCAGAAAAAGTTGTGACTTGTCCAGCAGAGTAAATAGTAACTGGATGATGAAGTCAAGAATATAATTTAGATCTCTTGATTTCAAAGACAGTGTTCTTTCTACTACTGAATTATCCCAAGGTTCTTTTCAGAGTAATTTGCAGCTATTTGGGGGCTTATTTATACCATCAAGGAATTATGGACTTGTAATCTAAAGTCCTAGCTATGAGATCTGGGTCTATAATTTATTCAATGTGTGATCTTATGTAAGTCAGTTCACATTTCTTAGCCCATCTCCTCATTTATAAAATGAGAGTTCTGATACCTTCATTACCTAGGTAATGGATGTAAAAATGGTTTGAATAGAAAGCACTGTACAAAGAAACCTAGAGGAATATTTTTTTGGGCAGATAGGTGGCACAGTAGATAGAGCTTGGGGCCTGGAGTCACAAGACCTGAGTTCAAATGTGGCTTCAGACTCTTGCTAGCTGTGTGACCTTGGATAACTCGCTCAATCCTATTTGCCTCAGTTTCCTCATTAGTAAAAATGAGCTAGAGTGGGAAATAGCAAATTGCTCCAGTATCTTTGCCAAGAAAACCCCAAATGGGCTCACAAAGAGTTGGACATGACTGAACAATAAAATATCTCAATAGCTATCTACTATAATTGTTAATCATTTCTGTATTGATCCATTATCATCAATTATTTTTCATACGTAAATGGGATTATTCTTTCTTTCTCTGTGAAGAAAACATGTAACCTAAACCCTAGCTTTCTGCCCTGCTTCCTTTTCATCAATGGCAATATAAAGTGGGGCCATGCTATGTATTTGATCACTGGGGTAACTCCTGCGGAAGAAAAAAGTTGAAAGAGCTGCTTCTATATCGCAAAACTCTAGCTCTAGGCTTCTCCTTCTCCAGGCACTTAGTCCAAGTCTCTTCTTTCTTCAGTTCCACTTCTGCTTAAAGGCCAGGGGCCCCAGGGGGAATGGGATTTTGGAACAGAAAAGATGGATCCTTGGGCCATGCATTAATGCGTCAATCTCCCCAGGATTAAGAGGACTTTATTCAGGTCTGTTATTGGAGTTGGGGTAAAGAGAACTCCATAAAGAAACAAAACAATAAAGAGAAAGCTGGGTCATCTCAAAGCTCAGGAATCTAATCAATGAATGTACTGGAAATCAAATATAACTTAAAAGAACCAATGCACCAAGATTTACATCACTGACCCATTGATGGCTATTCAGCATTCAACTTTTTTTTTCTTGTACTTTAATTTGGCCCTGGATTGCTATTTTTCACTTTTATCCAGAAATGTTTTTTTCTTCCCAATAAATTCAGGAACAGGACGATACTCTCCTCACAGGGCTTTCCTGGAACTGCATCTCAGAGTACCAGACAGGCATTATCAATGTGCGCACTAATGAAAGCTGACTGACTCTAGCAGCTTGGTCTCCTACTGAGTCTGGAAGCAGGGATGATGGGTCCAATTGCAGCCTGGGTCTTCACTGCTACATGCCTCCTATGGCATTCTGGAGAGGAAATATTGCTAGAAATGGGCCTGACAGAGAAGGCACATCATGCTCTTCCAACTTCATAATGCTGGCAGAAAAGGAAAGGGGGCAGAAGAGGGAACAAAACGGGGACAAAAACCATGGGAGAAAGAAAAAGAAAGCTATAAATATGACCACCTCAGAAGTTAATCCAAACCTCCCCTACCTTTAGAAATGAGCCTATTCCAATACAAATGTAGTCATGGCTATTTTCACACTCTACAGATTGGTTTTTCCTCACTTGTCTTCTTTTTCTTGTATTTCATGGGTAAAAACCTTATGGAAGTCATTAATGAATCAGTCGTAAATTATAGAGTTGTAGGATGGATAATAAATGTATCACTGGCAGAGATTTAGAGACCTCTCTATAGATTAGGAAAGCAAAGTCTAAGAGAGGTTATGAGTGTCTTATCCCCAGGCAGAAAGTAGCTGAAGAAGGCCTGAAATGTAGGACCTCTTGATTCTCTAGTGTGGTCCAATGGAAAACATGCTGTATTTGAGATTAAAGGACCTGAAGTGAAATCTAGATTTTGCCTCTTATTAGCTGTGTGACCTTATGCAAGTCACTTCACCAACCCAGAGCTTGCTTTCCCATCTGTAAGTTGTGGTTGTGCTTCTAAGGTCTGAGACTTTCTTTTTCTTTTCTTTTTGTTTTAATCTACATTATTCATTTGTGTGAGTAATCTCATAAAATCAAACCCCCCAAACATAAACCCAAATAAACAACTGAAAAACTGAATGCTATTATCGGCATCCCGATTCCCACAGTTCTTTCTCTGGAGGTGGGGAGCATTCTTTGCCCCAAGTCCCTCAGAACTGTCCTGGATCTTCCTTCCCAGCGTTAAACCCTGCTCTTCCTGATCTAGGGTTACACAAGTCCATTTTGCCCCTTTTTATGTGCTGCTCTAGTTTCCTCTAGAAGAATGCTTTTTAGAATGTTTATTTCCCTAAATGTGAATTCTTATGGTTGACTTCTCAGTTAACAGCCAGCCCAATGGGGAGGCCGGACCAACAAGGTCACCCCAAGGGTCTGAGAAGTGAAATAAAGGGAATTCTCCAGTCTGCTGCCAACAGATGGATGATGTTAGCTGGGTTTCATCTTTCAGATCTTCTGGTTACGTAGCATCATTGGCTCCAGAAAGTAGTGGAACAAAAAAGTCCTGAACCAGGGGGCTGTGTAGACCCCGTTTCTTAGAGAAGAAAAGAATAGTTGCCTACATCAGTGGCATTCCACTTGCCCAGCATGGTCAGCAGGGGGCCCCATGCGCCCACAGTGTTTCAGTGGCCAGTTCTAAGACTAGTTGGGCACAGTGTCAGTCCAGCCCTGGCTCAGTATAAGGGAAAAGTCTACAAACAACCCAGACCAGGGCAAGAGAAATGTCAGTATCCAACAGCGAACATGTATTTATTTACCTTTGCTCAGGGAGTATATCTCCTCTAAAAAACAGAAGAGACTCTTGCAGACATTATTTCATTAACTCTCCCAACAACACGGAAGAGGCTCATGAAGGCAAATTGCCATCAGGCTTTGGGACCCCAAAATAATAATTCTAAAAAATTCTTAAAAGGAATCTTAATCATTTGCTTCCCCCATTTCCTTTAGTCTCTCAAAATGAGGAAGTTATTAGTCTGAAAGGGAAAGTTATGGATAGGTTTAGCACTGTTCTCCATGTCTCTTGCTCAAGGCATCAATAGAAGTGTAGGGAATGATGCTAAAAGATGGCAAGGTGAGACAGTAGTGAGAATACTGACCTTGGAATATGGAAGACCTGAATTCAAAGCTGACCTCAGATACTTAGCTATGTTATTCTGGCCAAGTCGTGTAACCTCTGCTTGCCTCAATTTCTCCTTCTGTAAAATGGGCATAATAATAGCGCCTACCTCCTAGAGTTGTTGTGAGGATAAATTGAGATAATATTTATGAAGCATTTTGTAAGCCTTAAAGTGCTATATTATTTCTAGCTATTATGATTTCAGAGCAGATAAAGGATTCCATTATCCCTCCAATTTCCTTGAACTTCTGCATGATTCCTGTAGATGAATGGTCACTGATGACCCCGACTCTCTTCTCTACAGTTACCACCTGTGAGTTGAGGTGTTTGTACCAGATAGCCTCTAAGGTCCTTCCCAGCTTTAAATCTTGACTTGTTATATTCATATTGCCTGCTCTTCTCCCTCCAGGACTGCACAAGTCCATTTGGCTACATGCTTCTATTCTTTTAACTTCCTCTAAAAGAATACTTTTTAGAAGTTTTTGATTTCCCTGTTCTCTTTCCTAATTTCATCCTCCAAACTTCTGATGCTAGCTAAGGGGTTCTGGAAATGTCCTACCAGAGGCCTTGGGGCCCTTCAGAGATGCTCTTATAGTTTTTAGAGAATCTTCAAGTTCAAAAGTAGAAGAAGGGAAGAAACACTCAATAGGTAGAAGTACCTTTGGGGAGTTTGACCTCACTGGCAGATTCTCAGGGAGGTTAGCTTCACCACATCATGATATTCTCTGCACACGTATAGCTTTCTATTACACTGCTAGGATTAAAAAAAAACCCACAAACTTCTCTTTAATAACAGCTGAAATTTTAAAGGTTTTTAAATTATATAATTTATCTCATTTGAGCTTTACACCTTTCTTTCAAGGTAGGGAATACAGGTATAATTATACCCAATTTACATGTGCATAAACTGTGACTGAGAGAATTTAAATAATTTGTCCCAAATGTCAGAGGCCCAAAGTATTTAAACACATTTTTCTTCAGACTCCAAGATCAGGCTCCCTTTATTTACTTTTTAAGTCTTTATCTCCTATCTTAAAATTAATACTAAGTTTTCATTTTAGGACAAATAGGTTCTAGGACAAACTTACTCAAGGTTGCATAGCTAGGCAATGTCTGATGTTCATATTAGAACCCAAGTCCTTCTGCCTCTCAATCCACTGAGCTACCTAGCTGTCCTTACCAGGCTCCCTTTTTACTTTATTAATCTTTAATTCTACCAAGTAACCATTAATATGATGATTACCTATTATCATTAATATCCATAGATATAGAATTGTGAAGAAAGGATTAACTCTCCCCTTGTCTATTTTTAGCTAATCAAATCAAGAACTTAAAGTGCCCCAACTTAACACTAAGTAAGAGAGTTCATGAGTCACTTATTAGAGTAAGCTCACGCCTCCAAAAGCTACTGCCATCTCTCCACACCTTGGGCAGTGCTAGGAAAATTGAAAGACTGCCATTGGTTTTTGTGAAGAAGGGGAAGTGACAGGAAGTGACATGGAAAAAGAAGCATAAAAGGAGAGACCAGAATGATCTAACAATTCATTCCTTTCCTGGCCTCTGGAGAGATTGGTTCTGGGGATTCATTCCTTTCCTGGCTTCTACAAAGATTAGTTCCAGAGATTTATTCCCTTCCTGGTATTTGGAGTGAGTGGCTGAGATCCCTGCCTTAGCTTGGAGGAAACCTTTTCCCTGGATCCTGTGTCAGCTTGCTGGGTGAGTAACTGAAATTCCTACCTTGGCTTCGGAGGAGGCTGCATTGGTGGAACTCTGGCTGAAGACACCACTGGGACCTCTGGCTAAGGATTAATGGGAAATCCACATGTAGATCAGACTTAGAGAAGCCCCTGACAGGGCTGAGCCAGACATGGGAGTAGCACATAGGGTGATAAGCTAGACAATTCTCTACCTTCTTCTTACATTTTCCCACTTTCACTCTTTCCACCTCTTTGTAAATAAAGATGCTAAAAGTAATTTTGACTTAAGCTATACAATTTTTAAATCAGTGACCACAATAGAATTCTCACATTTAGCATAAAACATAAATTTAAACTCCTAAAGAATGTATAGGTGGCACAGTGAATAGAGTACTGGGTCTGAACTCAAGAAGACTCATCTGAGTTCAAATCCAGTTTCAAAAACTTATTAGCTGACTTTCGGGTAAACATGGCTGCAATCTAGACGCGACTCACTTCCCCTCCCTGGCACCAAACAAAATAGACTACCTCAAAAGAGCATAAAAATCACCTTTGGATGAATGGAGGGACTCTCCAGTACTCCACAGAAACGAAGATACGTGGGGTTGGAATATTCCCACACTATAAGGAGGAGGAAAAGCTCACACAAAAACGTGAACTGAGCCACCCCTTCCCCCCCCAAACCAGATTAAGCTATCAGAGCGCTCACTGGGAGAGCAAGTGAGGAATCTCTGTCTGGGGTGGGGGGCACGCCAGGGTCCTTGGGATCTAAAGATTGCAAGGAAACGACCTCTCAGGGCAGTTTCACGGGAGAATCCTGCGCTGAGCAGAGGGGGATGCAGAGCTGAACTCGGGGTGGTTGCGCTGAACAGCTGGGCGGAGCTAAACACCTGGGCTGGCTGTGCTGATTGCCTGGGCAGTTGGGCTGAACAAAGGGACCTGCACTCTAAGAAACCTCGGAGGCTGGGAAGAACTAGTCTGAAGCAACCTAAATTCACAGAAAACCCGCCCATATCACCCAGACACCAAACAAAAAAAGAAAGTGTTATAAAATCACTAAAGGGATGGCTCACATGTCCCAAAATCAAGCCTCCAAGAAGAAAGGGGGGGAAATGACTATTGAAAACTTTTATGGAGGGAGTACCCAAGGAAAAGAAGAGAATGAGGATGAAATCCAAACAAAATCAGAACATGCCTCCCAAAATGGAAACTATCAACAAGCTCTGGAAGATCTCAAACTGGAGCTTACCCAAAAGATGGAAACATTCTGGAAAGAAAAATGGGAGAAAAAGATCAGCAGTCTGATAGACAAGACTTCACAATTGGAGAAGGAGCTGGAAGCATCTAATAGAAGGGCAGACAAAGCTGAAAAGCAAAACCAGTCCCTAACAACCAGAATTAAGCAGCTGGAAGACAGTGAGATTACAAAACAGCAAGTATCAATAAAGCAAAGCCAAAAAATTAATGAATTAGAAAAAACATGAAATATCTCACTGAAAAGGTCACAGACTTGGAAAACAGAGGAAGAAGGGACAACCTCAGAATTATTGGTCTCCCCAAAAAACCAGAGATAAACAAAAACATTGATGCTATTCTACAGGAGATTATAGAAGAAAATTGCCCACATGTTCTGGAGAAAGGGGACAAAATAGAAATAGAAAGGGTTCATAGAACACCCTCTATACTAAATCCCCAAAAGACAACCTCCAGGAATGTAATCACCAAATTCAAGAGCTTCCAAGAAAAGGAGAAAATCCTACAAGAAGCCAAGAAGAGGAGTTTCACATATAGGGGGGCTCCCATAAGGATCACACAGGACTTAGTGGCTAACACACTAAGAGACTGCAAAGCATGGAACACGATATTTAGAAAGGCAAGAGATCTGGGTCTCCAACCAAGAATCAACTACCCAGCAAAACTGACTATATACTTCCAGGGGAAAGTATGAGCATTCAACAAAATAGAAGATTTCCAAGCATTTGCTAAGAAAACACCAGAACTTAGTGGAAAATTTGACATCCAATCACAGAAAGCAAGAGAAACATGAAAAGGTAAATATGAAAGAAAGGGATAAGGAGATAAATATTATCTTTTTCCTTAAGTCAAACTCTCTTCTATAAGGACAACATTTATATCAAATTATATATATTAATATATGGGGAAATTTATTGTGTAACTCTCAAAAATTGTATGCATCATAAGAGTAGTTAGAAGACTCATACATAGGGAAAGATTGGGGCATCAAGAAGATTTTGTTAAAGGGGGGGCAAAGAAAGAAAAAGGGAGGGGGGAAGCATCTATAATACTAACATTTACTTCAAGAAATGGGGGGGGGACTAAATAGAATAATCTTTCCCATACAAAGATACACATGGGAAGGGGAGGGGAAGAACTCTCATATGAGAAGGAGAGGAAGAGAGTGTGAAGTAGAATTACTTAAACCTTACTCTCAGTGAAATCAAATCTGAGAGGGAAGAACATCTAGATCCAGTGGGATCTTGAATTCTATCTTATCCAACAGGGTAAGAAAGAAAGGAAAATCAAGGAGGTGGAGGGGGCAGGGAGTATAAAAAGGGAGGGAAGGAGAGGGGGGAGGGGAAGGGAGCATAAAAAGGGAGGGGCTAGAAAGGGAAGCATATCAAGGGAAGGGACTAGGGGGACTGACCTAAAGTAAATCACTGGTTCAAAAGGAGATAGCTACAGAAGGAAGTTCAGAACTAGGGGAAGATATCAAAATGCCAGGGAATCCACAAGTGACAATCATAACTTTGAACGTGAATGGGATGAACTCACCCATAAAATGTAGACAAATAGCAGATTGGATTAGAACCCAAAACCCTCCCATATGTTGTCTTCAAGAAACACATATGAGGCGGGTTGATACTCACAAAGTTAGAATTAAAGGATGGAGTAAGATCTTTTGGGCCTCAACTAATAGAAAGAAGGCAGGAGTTGCAATCATGATATCTGACAAAGCCAAAGTAAAAATAGACCTGATCAAAAGGGATAGGGAAGGTAAATAAATTTTGTTAAAAGGGAATATAGACAATGAGGAAATATCACTAATCAACATGTATGCACCAAATGGTATAGCATCCAAATTCTTAATGGAGAAACTAGGAGAATTGAAGGAGGAAATAGACAGTAAAACCATATTAGTGGGAGACTTGAACCAACCACTATCAAATTTAGATAAATCAAACCAAAAATAAATAAGAGGTAAAAGAGATGAATGAAATCTTAGAAAAATTAGAGTTAATAGACATATGGAGAAAAATAAATAGGAACAAAAAGGAATACACCTTCTTCTCAGCACCACATGGCACATTCACAAAAATAGATCATACACTAGGTCACAGAAACATGACACTCAAATGCAGAAAAGCAGAAATAATAAATGCAACCTTTTCAGATCATAAAGCAATAAAAATATTGATCAGAAAGGGTACATGGAGAGCCAAATCAAAAATTAATTGGAAATTAAATAATATGATACTCCACAATCAGTTAGTTAGAGAAGAAATCATAGAAACAATTAATAATTTCATTGAGGAAAATTACAATGGTGAGACATCCTTTCAAACCTTATGAGATGCAGCCAAAGAAGTACTTAGTGGAAAATTCATATCCATGAGTGCATATATTAACAAATTAGGGAGGGCAGAGATCAATGAATTGGAAATGCAAATCAAAAAACTTGAGAATGAACAAATTAAAAACCCCCAGAAGAAAACCAAACTAGAGATCCTAAAAATTAAGGGAGAAATTAATAAAATCGAAAGTGATAGAACTATTGAGCTAATAAACAAGACTAGAAGCTAGGACTTTGAAAAAACAGACAAAATAGACGAAGTATTGGTCAATTTAATTAAAAAAAGGAAAGAAGAAAGGCAAATTAACAGCATCAAGGATGAAAAGGGGGACCTCACCTCCAACAAAGAGGAAATTAAGGCAATCATTAAAAACTACTTTGCCCAACTATATGGCAATAAATATACCAACCTAGGTGATATGGATGAATATCTACAAAAATATAAATTGCCTAGACTAACAGAAGAAGAAATAGATTTCTTAAATAATCCCATATCAGAAACAGAAATCCAACAGGCCATCAAAGAACTTCCTAAGAAAAAATCCCCAGGGCCTGATGGATTCACCAGTGAATTCTATCAAACATTCAAAGAACAACTAACCCCAATACTATACAAACTATTTGACATAATAAGCAAAGAGGGAGTTTTACCAAATTCCTTTTATAACACAAACATGGTACTAATTCCAAAGCCAGGCAGGCCAAAAACAGAGAAAGAAAATTACAGACCAATCTCCCTAATGAATATAGATGCAAAAATCTTAAATAGTATACTAGCAAAAAGACTCCAGCAAGTGATCAGAAGAGTCATTCACCATGATCAAGTAGGATTTATACCAGGAATGCAGGGCTGGTTCAATATTAGGAAAATCATCCACATAATTGACCACATCAACAAGCAAACCAACAAAAATCACATGATTATTTCAATAGACACAGAAAAAGTCTTTGATAAAATACAACAACCATTCCTATTAAAAACACTAGAAAGCATAGGAATAGAAGGGTCGTTCCTAAAAATAATAAACAGTATATATCTAAAACCATCAACTAATATCTTCTGCAATGGGGATAAACTAGATGCATTCCCATTAAGATCAGGAGTGAAACAAGGATGTCCATTATCACCTCTATTATTTGACATTGTACTAGAAACACTAGCAGTAGCAATTAGAGAAGAAAAAGAAATTGAAGGCATCAAAATTTGCAATGAGACCAAGTTATCACTCTTTGCGGATGACATGATGGTCTACTTAAAGAATCCTAGAGATTCAACCAAAAAGCTAATCGAAATAATCAACAACTTTAGCAAAGTTGCAGGATACAAAATAAACCCACATAAGTCATCAGCATTTCTATATATTTCCAACACAGAGCAGCAAGAATTAGAAAGAGAAATTCCATTTAAAGTCACCCGAGACAATATAGAATACTTGGGAATCTATCTGCCGAGACAAACACAGGAACTATATGAACACAACTACAAAACACTCTCCACACAACTAAAACTGGACTTGAACAATTGGAAAAACATTAACTGCTCATGGGTAGGACGAGCCAATATAATAAAAATGACCATCCTACCCAAACTCATCTATCTATTTAGTGCCATACCCATGGAACTTCCAAAAAATTTTTTTTCTGATCTAGAAAAAAACATAACAAAGTTCATTTGGATGAACAAAGGATCAAGGATATCCAGGGAAATAATGAAAAAAAAAATACAAAGGAAGGGGGCCTTGCAGTCCCAGATCTCAGAGACTATATTATAAAGCAGCTGTCATCAGAACAATTTGGTACTGGCTAAGAGACAGAAAGGAGGATCAGTGGAATAGACTCGAGCTAAGTGACCTCAGCAAGACAGTATATGACAAACCCAAAGATCCCAGCTTTTGGGACAAAAATCCACTATTTCATAAAAACTGCTGGGAAAATTGGAGGACAGTGTGGGAAAGATTAGGTTTAGATCAACACCTCACACCCTACACCAAGATAAATTCAAAATGGGTGAATGACTTGAACATAAAGAAGGAAACTATAAGAAAATTAGACAAACACAGAATAGCATACATGTCAGACCTTTGGGAAGGGAAAGACTTCAAAACCAAGCAAGACTTAGAAAGACTCACAAAATGCAAAATAAATAATCTGGAATACATCAAATTAAAAAGTTTTTGTACAAGCAAAACCAATGTAACTAAAATCAGAAGGGAAGCAACAAATTGGGAAACAATCTTCATAAAAACCTCTGACAAAGGTTTAAGTACTCAAATTTATAAAGAACTAAATCAACTGTACAAAAAATCAAGCCATTCTCCAATTGACAAATGGGCAAGGGACATGAACAGGCATTTCGCAGCCAAAGAAATCAAAACTATTAATAAGCAAATGAAAAAGTGCTCTACATCTCTTATAATCAGAGAGATGCAAATCAAAACAACTCTGAGGTATCACCTCACACCTAGCAGCTTGGCTAACATGACAGCTATGGAAAGTAATGAATGCTGGAGGGGATGTGTCAAAGTGGGGACACTGATTCATTGCTGGTGGAGTTGTGAATTGATCCAACCATTCTGGAGGGCAATTTGGAACTATGCCTAAAGGGCGATAAAAGACTGTCTGCCCTTTGATCCAGCCATAGCACTGCTGGGTTTGTACCCCAAAGAGATAATAAGGAAAAAGACTTGTACAAGAATATTCATAGCTGCGCTCTTTGTGGTGGCCAAAAATTGGAAAATGAGGGGATGCCCTTCAATTGGGGAATGGCTGAACAAATTGTGGTATATGTTGGTGATGGAATACTATTGTGCTCAAAGGAATAATAAAGTAGAGGAATTCCATGGAGACTGGAACAACCTCCAAGAAGTGATGCAGAGCGAAAGGAGCAGAACCAGGAAAACATTGTACACAGAGACTGATACATTGTGGTACAATCGAAGGTGATGGACTTCTCCATTAGTGACAATGCAATGTCCCTGAACAATCTGCAGGGATCTAAAAAACACTATCCACAAGCAGAGGATAAATTGTAGGAGTAAAAACACCGAGGAAAAGCAACTGCTTGACTACAGGGGGGAAGGGGATATGACTGAGGAGAGACTCCAATTGAACACTCTAATGCAAATACCAACAACATGGAAATGGGTTCGAACCAAGAACACAAGTGATACCCAGTGGAATTGTGCGCCGGCTATGGGAGAGGTGGTGGGAAGGCGGTGGGGGTCAGGAAAAGAAAATGATCTTTGTTTCCAATGAATAATGTTTGTAAATGATGAAATAAAATAATGTTTAAAGTGAAAAAAAAAACTTATTAGCTATGTGACCCTGGGTAAATCACTTAACACTTTGCCTCAGTTTCCTCATCTGTCAAATGAGATGAAGAAGGAAATGGCAAACCTCTTTAGTATCTTTGATAAGAATATCGCAAATGTAGTTATGAAGGTTAGATACCACTGAAAAATGTCTAAAGAATGACAAAAGAATGCCACCTCCTCTGGGGGCAAATGTGGTTTCACTATACCTACACCCCTTAGCATAGTGTTTTATACATTGTAGACAGATTGAATTGAAATGAGCATGTTCTCCATGATCATCTTATGAATTATAATCCCTATTTGGGAAACTGAGGGTCAGAGAGCACAAATGACTAGTTAAGAGCCATAAAGCTAGTAAGTGGCAGAATTGTCTTCAGCCCTGGTTTTTTCCCAAATTCAGCACTCCTCCAAGTGGACCAGCCTATCCTAGGAAATAAACAAAAATCCTCTTTTAAAAAAGCACCCTGCTCTGGGAGAATGAAGCATTGGGATCTTAATAGCTTAATAAAAATGGTTTCCTCTTCATAAATGAGTGAATGGAAATGTTACATGGCAAAAGAGACAAAGGGTGAAAAGGGCAGGAGGGTAGTCAAGTAAAACTGGAGTATGGAACATACTTGGGCAGAGATACTCTAAACCTTCCCTTGGTGATCTCATGAACTTTAATGGGCTCACTATTGCCTTTAGGATATGTAGGAAAGTTCTATGTGGATAGATAGTTTCCATATCCCCTTCAAGTTTGGGGTTAAAAAAGGGCCACAATAAATTTAGGAAAAAACTCTGTACTACATTTCCCAGAAGGCTGGGAATAAAGTATATTATCCAGGGTTACAGGTTATTACCCTGGCTGAACTACACCACTTTCAGCTTGTTCTGTTTAAAAGAAGCTCCAGGAGGGATTGTGAAATGCAGGTAATGATAGCTGGAAGAGGCAAGCAAGGGAACAAGAGAGCCAGAAATAGGAGCCATGTCTAGACCTTGCCATAAGTGTGGACGGGGATGGCAAGGACTACACTGATGTGAGTGGTCACAGAAAATTCACGGAGATTCTGAGAGCTGCCAAAGTGGTCCATATATCCTGCTTCTTCACCATGGAACATGAACAGAGTGAAAACCAAAACAACATAATGAACATGGGAGGCTGAGAAGGGTCTCAGAGCTGGGTGAGGGTCTATGCTCCATTTGTCAAGGCTCATCTTGGAATTTTTGGGGG
Source organism: Monodelphis domestica (assembly GCF_027887165.1). Lineage (NCBI taxonomy): Eukaryota > Metazoa > Chordata > Mammalia > Didelphimorphia > Didelphidae > Monodelphis > Monodelphis domestica. The sequence goes on from NC_077229.1 coordinate 254,257,957, forward strand.
GAGGGGGTATGGAGCTGAACAACCAAAGAGGACTGAATAATTCTGTTTATATCACAGGGTCAAATTAAGGCTACTCACTCGATTATAACAATCCCCTGAAGTTTTTTCCTTTTTTTCCCCCTAAGCTATAATTTGACAGCAAACTTTTTCAATTCAATTGCTATAGGGAAGACCAGCTGTTTTAAAATAACTGTTATCCTGTTGTGTGTCAAAGTGTCATTAGAGTTGTGGGATTTGTCTTGCATGTGTGTGTATGCCAAAGCAGCATTGTAACATAGTCACTGTACATTGCATATTTGAGTAATGAACCGAGTCGTCTTCATGGATAAATTCAATTAGAAAACTGGTACTTATTAATATGACTTGACCCGTATCGAAGATTGCTGGTTTGGGGGAAACTATGATGATGATGATAAAGTCAAAGGCTCTATACCATGGGGTGGACACTGGGGAAATACATAGATAATTTTTCCCAGTGAGGGAAGATCTCTTTTAATCCTAAATCTTGTGAGAATCTAACATCTCCATGAACACCTTAATTGACAGAAAAAATACATACCTCTCAACCTGGAATTTAAGATCCTCTAAATGTGATTTTAATCTATCTTTTCAGCCTTATTTCATATTAATTCCCTAATATTTAACAGTTTATACTTTACCCAAACTGGCCCACCAGAAAGTCCTTTATCTGGGAATTCCATGTCATCTGTCTTTATATATTCTGTTTCCCAGAATATATAGGTCAGGAAAGAGTATTCCTGACCATCATTTCTCAGAATCTTTAGTTTCCTTTAAGACTCAATTCAGGTGTCACTTCCTATGAGGAAGAGTTTCTGTTTCTCCCCAGCTGTTATGATTTTCCTTCTTTGAATTATCGTGTATTTACTTATCCATGGGCTGCTATATCCAGTAGAATATAAGCTCCTTTAGGACAGGATCTTTCATCCTTGTCTCTGTATTGCCAGCAGCATAGTGCCCACAACATACAGTGGGGGATTTATATATATTTAATGAATGAATGGATGAATGCCCCTAAGCTTCCTACTGTGGTAACCCATCTAGTCTTGCCTGAACCTCAAGTCCTAGGTGTCTGGGAGGGAGGGAAGGAGGAAGAGAGGGAGGAAGAGAGGAAGAGAGAGAGGGAGGAAGGGAGGAAGGGAGGGAGGGAGGGAAGAAGAGAGGGAGGAAGGAAGGAAGGAAGGAAGGAAGGAAGGAAGGAAGGAAGGAAGGAAGGAAGGAAGGAAGGAAGGAAGGAAGGAAGGAAGGAAGGAAGGAAGGAAGGAAGGAAGGAAGGAAGGAAGGAAGGAAGGAAGGAAGGAAGGAAGGAAGGAAGGAAGGAAAAAAAATAAAGGAAGGTTACCTAAAGACCATCTTTATCTACTTCAAAACTTTGCCTAGGGTCAGTTGGGTGCTCATTAAAATATGTACTATCTTGTTTTAGCTTCCTTCACCTTCTAGTTCATGGCCCACTGTCCTTGGGAGTCAAAAACCAAATCTTATTTGTCCCAAAATTCAATTATTTTGTGGGTTAATTCTCTCTCTTAGTTTATCTCTTGATTTCCAGTTACCTATTGGACACTTTGAAATGGGTGCCCGAAAATTATATCCAACTCAACATGGCTCAAATAGGACTCGTTTCCTTTCTTCCAAAAACTATCCTTTGTTTGAACTTTCTTATTTATGTCACGGGTTCCAGAATTCTTCTAGTCTCCCAGTTTTGCAACCTTGCCATCATCTTGGATTCCTTAATAGCATCAACTCAACCTTCACAACATCATTCACATTCATCTCCTTTCCACTCAGGTTGGCTACCACCCTCATTCAGGCCTTCATCACCTCTGGCATAGATTATTGCTTATGCCATGCCACCCATGGACAGGGAAGCCATCCTCCCCCAGTCAATCAGCAGGGTGCCCTGAGGAAAAGACAGGAGCCTGACAGTTGAGATCAACTACTACCACTATCTCAAACACCATCTTGCCTCAGGCTTGGATAAAATCCTAGAATAGTTGCACCCACATGCCACTGACCTTGTTTCTAGCTCATCTCCTGAGGTTATCATCTTAGAAATAAACACTTGCAGAGGTATGACCTGAGAGTGCCTCATGCCTGTAGCACATGCTTCCTTAGTAGATAGACATAGCAGTTAAAGATCCAAACAAAGAAAATTTCCATTTGACCAGTATTTGAAACTATCCATGTTGCCTCCCTTCTAAGAATGCAAGCACCCTGAAAGCAAGAATTACTTTGCTTTTATATTTGTGTCTACAGTGTTTTGCACTAAGTAAGCACTTAATAATTTTTTCATTCATTCATTCATTCATTCATCATTCATTCAATAGCTTCCTAACTGATGTCCCTACTTGAAGACTCTACCTTGTCCAACATATCCTCCAGTAAACTGCCAAAATAGTTTTCCTGAAGCACAAGTCTGACCATGAATAATAAAGTGTTTATTAAATATTTAAAAGGCCCATTCAATAAACTGCCGTGGCCCCCTAGGATCAATAGATCAAAGAGAAATTTTTTTTTAGGCATATAAAGCTCTTTACAAATTGGCTCCCATCTGCTTTTCCAGATGTTTTAAATTTAATTTTTTACATTTAAATTTTTTTATTTTTTATTTAAAATTTTATTAATTTTTTTAAAAATTTGCTTATTTATTACATTAAAATACCCAGTTAATTCATAGAGATGGCATCATTTAACAAAAATATGTATGTATGTATATATATATAAAACTATGTCTTATTTCTCTTTATCACTTCTTTCTTTGGAGGTGGACATTTTTCAAACAATATTTCTGTTTTGGTATATAATGTTCTCTTGGTTCTGGCCATTTTACTTTTTCATAATTTCAGGTAGATCTTTCCATGCTTTCCCCAAATTAACCTGCTCATCATTTCTTACAGCAAAGTAGCATTCCATCATAATCATATGCCACAATTTATTTAGCCATTTCCCAGTTGATAGGTTCAATTTCCAGTTCTTTGCCACCACAAAAAGAACTGCTATAAATATTTTAGAACGGATAGATTCTTTTCCTTTTTTCCTGATCACCTATTATTCTCTGATAAACACACTTCAGTCCAATTTACCCAGATCCAGCCTATATAACTGGTCAGTGGACTGTAAGCTCCTCTTAGACTGGATCTTTTATTTTCGTCTTTGTTTTCCCTTTCTATGCCTTGCTGTTCCTCACATAGAACACTCCCTACCTTTGCAAAGGCTTTTTAGAGCACCCTAGTCCCTTTCAGCTCAGCTCAAATACTATCTTCTATAATTTCTTGATTTTCCCAGCAGCTAGTGCCTCTCTCACCTTCCCCAAATAACCTTGTATTAATTTTGTTGGTTTTTATTACATATGTCCTTTTTTTGTTCATTTTGCTAGGATGTTCCATTTCTGACTGTTCTCAGTGTCTAGAATCATGTAGGCACTTAAAAGCTTGCTGACTAAATTAGATTTTATGATCAAGCCTGGAAACACTAAAATCATTTCTAGCATCATTTATAATAAAAAAAAAATTTTGTGTTTGTTTCCAAACAAACTTTGGGAATAGAACCTATGTGGGAGGCCAGCTGGATTCAATTTTGCCTGTGGAAAGAAATCGCCAACTCGGTCCTGGTCTTTGGTATCACCCAGAAAAGACAATGATTACAAATGAGGGGCAATGGAGTCAAGGGACACAGATATATACCCTAGCTCTAACACTGTTTAATCTTGGTCAAATTACTTTGCTTCTAGGGGCCTGTTTTCCCATCTGTAAAAAGAAGGGTGCAGGCCCAATAATCTCTAAGATTTCTTTTTTAACTCTATGACTTCAAGTAAATAAAATACATAGAATACTCCAGATATTATAGTAAGCCTGGATTCCCAAAGTTACTATGTTTTGGCACAATTGTATAAATAGAGTCTTTTTTTTTTTAAATATAAACCCTTACCTTCCGTCTTGGAGTCAATACTGTGTATTGGCTCCAAGGCAGAAGAGTGGTAAGGGCTAGGCAATGGGGGTCAAGTGACTTGCCCAGGGTCACACAGCTGGGAAGTGCTTGAGGTCAGATTTGAACCTAGGACCTCCCATCTCTAGGCCTAGCTCTCAATCCACTGAGCTACCCAGCTGCCCCCTTAAATAGAGTCTTTTAAAAAAAATTAAAGAAAAGATATGAAGACGACTTTTGGGGCAAAATTTATCACCTAATCAGCTTTTCTTGCTGTAGGTAAGGATGTAGGCTGAGGGACAACCTTTAAAACTAAAATATTTAAGTTATATTTCTGAACTCAGAGATATTGTGAACCACATAACTCAATTTTGTTTATTATTTTGTATGCTAAAACATCACTTCTTGGACTTTCTCAAACATAAGTAGGGAAAAAAATATAAGCAAGAAGGATGTTGCCAATGATACTGATTTCTAAAAAAGCCAGTGTACCAATATATAAGTGTAATAACATTTAAAAAATTATTCATCTACTGAACTCTACTGATGTGAATATATTTCAGATTTGTTTATATATATGTATATATATATATATGTAAATATATATATAATTTCTTCAAACGACTATAATTCTCAAAGTATGTTCCATGGAGTCTTGGGAATCCCTGAGATCATTTTAAGAGGGTCACATGGTCAAAACTATTTTTATAATAACACTAAACATTATTTGCTCATTAAAATGATTCCTTTTCCAAATACATTGTGATGAAGACTGGGAATTTCTTCACATACTTCAGTCAAAACAATCTATGAATCTCAATAAATTTAAATAGATGAATGCAGAAGCAGATATGAAAATTTAGCTGTCTTCTATTAAGCTAGTCATTAGATTTGCAAAAATATGTAAAACAATGCCATTCCTTTCACCATATTTTTGTTGTTTGGAAAAACAAAACATTTATCATAAATATGTTAACATGTAATGGATTTATTGTAATTGTTTAAAACAAATTAATAATTTTTTAATCTGTCAGCTTAATTTCCAAGATAGTAAATGTCAATAGATATAATCCACACCAACAAAAGCTCTTTGGGGTCCTCAATTTTCAAGAGTATATGGGGAAGGGGGAGGCAGCTAGGTGGCTCAAAAGTCACTTAATTCCCATTGCCTAGGCCTTACCCACTCTTTTGCTTTGGAACCAATATTTAGTATTGATTCTAAAATGGAAGGTAAGGGTTATTTTTTTTTAAGAATGTATACTTTTCACCCTCTCCCCTCTCCCTTTAAGTGATTCTAAAGCAGAAAAAAATAATAAAATTATTTATTAACTTATCTTGGGATGATGATCTGGTACTTGGCTTCCCCAATTGAGGCTCTCTAGGTGGGTAGAATATAGCAAAAATCTGTTCTCTTGTGCCTTTGAACTACATTTCCCAGGAGCCCACTGACTTCCTGTTGTTATGTGTTGACATAGACAGAGGGATAAATTTGGTGCAGTTCCTGGTCTCACTCTCTTTGCTTCCTGTCAGCAATTGTGATGGAGTGGGGTTTTTGAACAGGTAGATTAGCCATGGGCACATGATTCTATTTTGTTACCTTGTTATTTTGTCACTTCTAGTGATCATTAGCAAATTTTACAAAATATAATATTTTATGTTATTATACATTAATCTATTTTTTATACCTTGGGTAGCCTTTGAGAACCCAAGGATGTGGAAAGGCATTGGAAGAAGACTGGTGCATAGAAAATAATGGTAGTCTTTCACAGTTCCCAAGAGAGCTTTAGGATCATAGAAGCATACATTTAGAACTAGAATCTTAGAAATCTTTGAGTATAATTTCTTCATTTTACATATGAGAAACTGAGTCACTGTGAAGGCAGAGTGATTTGTCCAAAGTCATACAGGTAATCAGTGTCTGAAAATGGATTTGTAGTTAGGGTTTCCTGACTCCAAATCCAAGTAGATAACCACACACACATACCACAATGATACCTCAGATGAAACAAACAAACAAACATCATTTTGATAATGTTTTATCTATGACAAGGGCCAGGGCAGTCAGATCTCTCCGTGTGTCTCAGAAGCAGGAAAAAGGCAAGTGAGATCATGAGACACCTTTCTAACAATAAGCTTTTACAAATCATCCATTCCTTTTCAGGAAGAATGTATAAAGTTGTTCTTCTAAGGCAGAAAAAGAAACTTGGAACAGGAATGAACTTTAAAGACCCTGTTAGCAATTCTACATAAGACAAGCATTTTAATAGGCATTCTTTGAATAATGCAGAATACAGATAGAAGAACCATGATGATTTTCCCCCAACTTACCCACTCCAAGTTGTGAGATGGAGGTAGAAGTCAAAACTAGTAGGTAAAGTAGAAGGTAAACTTCATAAGGACAAAGCCTGTTTCAAAATAGAGCTAGAAGGGACCTTAATGACTGAGAAGTTCAATTCTTTTCATGATGAGTAAATCCCTTTTAAAATATCTATGCTAAATGGATATTTATTTTGCTTAAAAAGTTATGTGTCAGGGAAATTGGTGCCTCAAAAAATCCCCCCATCCCTATTTAGGATAATTCCAATTTTTATCAATTTCTTCTTTATTTTTCCCTCTCACAACTCGGGTTATTTGTGCCCTTTGGGGCCACAAAGAATAAATCTGTCTTTATTCACTCATATATAAAAAATCCTTCAAATATTTGAAGATAGTTATCATATCTCCTCTATGGTTAGATTCTCTGGGCCTCAGTTTTCTGCCATTATTTCTTGATCTATATAACATTCTAGATATATACAGTGGATAAAATAACTGCTTTTGATAGTCGAATAACAAAATGTTGGGATGTAAAATCATCCTCTATAGGTTCCCTAAGAGCAATTTATGTAAACTTCACTGGTGGACAAGATGACAAAAATGATCTATACCTAATTCTGTTCCTACATGATTTTGATTTCCACAATAATTTGAAAGTTTTTCATTCCACATAGCATGGCAATCATAAGTATTTGCAGTGGTGACATCTATTAAAAACATTGTTTTTAATTTTTATGAAATAATGTTGCAACAGAGCCATTCAGAACACCAGTTAAGTCAGTGAAAATTCTCTGGTTCAGTACAATTTATAGGTTCATTTTCCCAAGATATTTTAAGGTTTGGAGTGCTAATATGACAATTTGCTAACTGTCAATCCATGAATGAAAACAAACATCTGATGTATCATTCTTACCAACAGGACATGTCTTGCAAAGTATTCAGGAAGAATATTATTTTTAAAGCCTAAGAATTATATAGCTGGCTCTGTCTCCTTCCACAATAAACACTGATCACTAGATCTAGACTCCTTAAGCATAACCCTTTGTAATTTCTCATGGCTCTGAGCTGATTTGACATCATAAAACCCCTCTGTTTCCACCAACAAATCCATATGATTCAGCCATTTGTTTTAACTGATGGCTAGGTTCCTGTGGATGTTGCTCACATGGAGTTCCTTTCAATTTTACCCTTGGATCTTCATCAAGTTATAGTTTCAAACCATAGGTAAGTCACTTTTGAAAAATCCAAAAATGTCAGTCTTTACTTAGCAAAGTGATGTCTGCTCATTCCAACGATTGTCTATAGATTTTTAAAATCTTTATATGTTCTTTGTCATTATTATTTGAGCCTTCACCATTCTAACAGTTTGATATGGAAAGGAAGGAGAATGCTACTTGTACTTTAGGATAGAAGGCAACTGGAAACTCCGAAGATTAATCTGTCACTGGTCATTGGTCTACCCTTGAATTTTCCATTTGGTCCTCTCTGATAGACCCTGCCTGAGGCAGGCACCATGGCCATCTGTCCCCAATTCTAGCTTCATCCTTGAAATGTTCTTTTTGTTACTGCTTGAAGCACTCAGGCCGTACTAATCCATGCAATAACATCTTAGACAGATCTACTGTGACAGAATCATAGAATTTCAGAGAGGGAAGAGAGCTTCCCACTTCAATAACACATTCAATCCCAACATCTGTATTTCCATCAAATGAACCTTGTATTTATCCTTTGGGAACATCACAGGGCTGAACATAACAACAAAACAATTGACCAATGTGTTATAGTCATAGAACACTGAAGTTGGATGGTTCCCTGGGACTGGTATTTTACCATTTGGAAGTCCTAAAAACAGCCCCCAAACACATTGTTAACTATATGATTAAAATGGATCCAGAGGGTAGCTGCTATGTGGCTCAGTGGATTGAGAGTCAGACTCAGAGATGGCAGGTTGTAGGTTCAAATCTGGCCTCAGACACTTTTTTGCTTTGTGATCCTGTGCAAGTCATTTAACTCCCATAACTAGCCCTTACCATTCTTCTGCATTGGAACCAATATACAGGATTGATTCTGAGATGGAAGGTAAGAGTTAGTTTTTTTTTTTTTAAATGAATCCAGAGGCCTGGACTTACCGGCTGCAAAGTATCTTCTTGCCTCCTGTTTTGACTCTGCCGATTGATAAAGGACCGTGTTGAGAGCTTGTAGTGATTCAACAAGCAGATGATCACCACGACCATCACTGTGATCACAACAATGATGATGATGATCTGGACAAACTCCAGTTCAGCTGAGAAAGAGAAGGAATAGGAACACTTTAACAAAACTCTTCCTTTTTTTTTGTCTGCCCAGATGCTGTCTTAAAAAATGTTTCTCTTCTTAAAATGTGTTGATATGATATAAAACCAGAACTTTGTACCAAATTCAAACCTTTTAATGTTTCAATATGAGAAGTAGCACAGGGTTGTGGAAGGATCTCTGAACTTGGCCCAGAATCCTGACTCATTTATTTACTAGCTATTTGACCACAGGAAAACCATTTAACTTCTCCAAATCTCAGTTCTTTCATCTATAAAATGGGGATAATAATATTTGTGCTATCAACTTCATTAGGTTGTTTTGACGGAAACATTTTGTAAAACTGCAAGTGCCCTACAACTATGAATTGGTGTTAATTATACATTGAGTTTCTAGAAGCAGAGATAGATCTTAGTGCAGGGGTTCTTAACCTTTTTTGTATTAATGGACCACTTTGGCAGTCAAGTGTAGACTATAGATCCCTTCTCAGAATAACTTTTTAAAGAATTATAATTGAAGGAAATGCTAAATATTAGTGAAATTATTGAAAATAAAGATACATTTTTTCTAAATTCACAGACTACCTAAAATCTAAGAGTTATCAAGTCTATCATCAAAAGACTATATAGTCTTGAAGAATGAAAGAAGTACAATCAAGAGAACATCATAAATAGCTATAGATTTAATATTTGAAGAATAACTTATGAATGTTCACCTCCAGAGAATGAACTGAGAAGCAGAAATTAGAAAGACATAATATTTATATTTTGCCTGATGATTCCTTCTGTGGTATGAGGAAGGGAGGACATATATATATATATATATATATTTTTTTTTTTAAGTGCAATAAAAGAGACTATAGTCCTGAAGTCAAGAACCTCTGTTCTAGAAGAAGTCTATCTCAAAGTGATTTCTGGTACTCCACTAAATACATTTATTCTTATTCTTATTCTTATTACCATCATTACCACCAACCATGCTAATTATATTTATTTGTCTACCTGGTGGGGTGGAAGAAAGTCTTAATATTAATTCATTCAGACTTACTCATAAAGCCACTGTGAGATCAGACATGTTAATCAGCACAATTTCCAATATGAAAATTCAAGGTTTGAAAACACTAAATTATTCAAACACCATAAGATGACATTTATCTCAACTAGATAACCTTCTGTTGTATTCTCTGGATGCCATTTTACTTTGCCATATTAAATAAAAGTAGCATGCTCCTTGCGTCTCTCAATTAATCTACCCATCAAGAAGACTTTATTTAAAAGAAAAGTGGGAAGCATTTATTAAGCACCTACTAAATTCTTTAGTATCATAGAATTGCAGAATTTTAAGAGTTGGAAGGGACCTCAGAGGTGACTTAGTCCAGCCCCTTCATGAAAGCAATTCCTACCATAATAGATATGGCAAGTGGTTTCCTCCTACTTTTCCAGTCTTCTTATACTTTTTTTTTACTCTTTACCAGATACTCTGTGATCCAGCTATTTCTCACACATGACATTCCATTTCCCATCTAATTGCCAACATAATGGTTTCCCCTTATATTTCAGATGCTTTCTTCCTCACTTCCATCTCTGGGTTTCTCTTGACTTCTTCAGGACTCAGCTGAGATTCCACCTTCTGCAAGAGTCCTTTTCAAGTACCCCAGCTACAAAGGTCTTCTCCACTAATATTGTTGGTCAGTCATTTTAGGCATGTCTGATTGTTTGTAACCCCACACAGGGTTTTCTTGGCAAAGATGCTGAGGCCGGATTTGAACTCAAAAAGAGGAGTCTTTTTTTTCACTCTAGACATCATGCTGTATCCACTGAACCATCTGGCTACCCCCACTGATAATACCTTCCTTCTATTTTGTATATATCTTTTAAATATCTAGTTATTTACTTTTTGTCCTCTCCATTACAGTGCTTAACAAATGTTTAGGGGCTTTCTGTTCATTCAGTCTCTACATGAAGAACTTCAAGGAGGGGAGTCCCAACTGCCTGTCTAGGTAGTCCATCCCACTTTGGGACAACTCAAATTGTTAGAACATTTTTCCTGACCTCAAGCTGAAGTTGGACTCTTTGCAACTTCTATCTGTTGCTTCTTGGTTCTGCTCTAATCTCTCTTTCATAATAACCTTTCTTTCTTTTTTAAATTTCATTTTTTTATTATCATGCAAAACACACTTCCACATTGGTCATTGTTGTAAGAGCATACTCATATGTAACCAAAACCCCCAAATAAAATCATAAATACACTGATGTGAAAGACAGTATGTTTTGATACTTATCCATTTGAATCCAGCAGTTCTTTCTCTAGAAGTGGATTCCATTCCCCATCATAAATATTTCAGGATTGCCCCAGATCATGCATCACAATAACCGTTAAAATACCTAATAGCACTCACATATTTCATTAATCTTCTCTTCTCTGTGCTAAATATACCTGGTTCCTTCATCCCATCTTTATATGACCTGGACTTATTGCCCTTTACCATCTTGTTTGCACTTTCCTAGATACTTTCCAATAATATATTAATTTATATAAATATTAACATTTACATAAATAGAAATAGTATTCTTAAGTTGTGAAGCTATAACTTAACAAACAGTCCAGATGAAATCTGATAATGGATGGAATGCAGTGGCACTATTACCTCTGTGGGGCAACTAGGTGGTGCAGTAGATAAAAGTGCCATGTCTGGAATCTGGAAGACTCGTCTTCCTCAGTTCAAATTCAGTCTAACCAGCTGTGTGACCTCTGGCAAGTCATTTAACCCTATTTACCTCAGTTACTTCATCTACAAAATGAGCTAGAGAAAGAAATGGTAAACCACTCCAGTATCATTGCCAAGAAAACCCCAAATGGGGTCACAAAGAGTCTGACACGACTAAACAATAACAAATAATAAAATGATATTTATAGCAATTCCCATGTCTAGTTTAGTAATCTTGCCAAGAAAAGAAGGGACATTAGTCCAGCATGACCTGTATTTGATGAAACCATGCTGGGTTTTTGAAATCATCATTTCCCTTTTGAGATGCTCAGCAACCATTTCTTTCATGATATAATTGGGAATTTTCTCAGGAATCAAAGTCAAACTTATCGGCCTATAGCTTGCAGGTTGAGCTCTTCCCTTTTTGTTTTTTGAAAATTTGGACATTTTCTTTTCTTCTATCTTGTGGTATCTCTCTTGTTTTCTATGCTCTTTCAAACATCACCAAGTATCTCACCACTTTTTTGCTAGTTCTTTCAGTATCTAATGATATAATTCACCCAGGCCAGGTGACCTTGGTTTATCAAGGGAACTAGGTGCTCTCTTAACACCTTCCTGTTTATCTTGGGTATGCATTTTTTTATTGGCCATTATTTTGTTCTATCATCTCTGGTACAATAAGTTACTCTCCTTGATTATAGGCTTTCCTACTCAGAAAAAAAGTGAATTCAAGAGAAGATCTGATAAGGTGATTTTAAAAATTCAGCTGGGTCATAAGCTCTGTGTCCCTCAAATGTGAGTTCAGCACAGGGAGGATTGTGCATGATACAAGGGCATCTGAACTGAAGGGCAGTGGAAATGTAAGAGTCAGTAAATGGTTATGTGTCCTGCAACTTCTCTTCCTCAAATATAAGATCCAGTTGACAAGGCTATAACACTTAGGTAGGGAGAAGTAAGCCCCAAGGATGTGAGAGTATAGACCAGACTTCAAGGAATCATCTCCCAGAAGCCTGTCACCTTTCCCATTCTTCAGTGGCATTCTTCTGGTTTGGTGCCTATAAGGCCATCTAGATTTATGCTTTTACAACCTAATCTAAAGGTTATTCAATGATAAATAAGAAGAACTACCCAAATGATCATCTATTCTTAAGGCTGACAAATTGCTTTTCTCACAACAACTCTTTCAGAAGAGCAGAATGAATATAATCATCATCTTCATACTGATAAGGAAAATGAGACACAGAGAGATTAAAGGATTTGCCCAGGGTCACAAAGCTCTAGGTATCTGAGCTGGGATAACTGAAGATTTTACAATATTTATATAACTAAAAGACTGCTGTCACCCATGAGGCAAAGTGGGACTTGGCAAAGGGGAGAATTCGCAAACCCTAAAGTGAGATAAACTAGGTAAAGCACTTTAATCTTTAGAGCATTACAGACATTCCCATGAATATTGTCATTATAACTAAGAGAAGGCAAGCTGGACCAAAATATACCTTGAATGAATTTTGCTTAGTACAAAGTAAGAAACTATGGTGATCCCAGATCAACCTAAATATTCTATCGTGTTTTTTTAAAAAATGGAAAGATTATTTTTATTTAGCAGGAGAAAAGCAGTCAGCTTTAAACAAAATGCTCTGAGGAATTACAAGTCTTTTCTTAAGAAAAATTAATTGCTGTATGGATACTGAAATGGATGAAAGCCATGATTAAGATAATGGCAGCCTGAGTAAAATCTTCAGGTGATTAATTCTCTTCTACTTGGAGGATGTCTTTCTAGGTCACCTTTTCCATACCCATGCATGGAAAACAATGGAAGTAACATTTTATTATTAGCCTTAGTAAAAAAAAAATTCCTTCCTTCCTTCCTTCCTTCCTTCGTTCCTTCCTTCCTTCCTTCCTTCCTTCCTTCCTTCCTTCCTTCCTTCCTTCCTTCCTTCGTTCCTTCCTTCCTTCCTTCTTTCCTTTCTTCCTTCCTTCCTTCTTCTGTTCCTCTCTCCTTGGTATAGGAAACTCCTTCTACCAATGCAGGCCAACACCTTCTGTGTAACTTAGAAGCCTTGTCCAGAGCACTAAAAGGTCAAATCATATAGTCAGTGTCAGAGTCGGAACTCAGTCAGGTCTTCCTGTCACTAAGGTCAACTCTCTATATACAATGCCACATTGCCACTCTCACCATTTATTGTTAATAAAATAATTCACATTTATATATTTTAAGGTTTTCAAAACAAATCCAACAACAATATGACTTATGTGGTCCAAGTATTATTATTCCCATTTTCTCTGATGGATTAAGTGGCCTACCAAAATAACATCTACTATCTTGTCTTTTTCTCTAATTGTTTTGCATGTCTCCTTTTTCTCCCTAATTGAACTCAAAATTTCTCAAATATCTGACACATATCCATTTTCATTTCCCTGCTGTTTCCTCTCAAAGTGCTGAACGTATAATGGACCTTCAATAAATACTTGCTAATTGATTGACTCACTACAGAGTTTTTCCTTGCAAGAACTTTTTTGTTTCCACTTTTTAGTGTTTTACTTCAGATCCCTAATTATTTCAGTGAATAGGAGGAAGGAAGAAGAGGTAGAGAAAATGGAAAACCTTAGTTCTAAGAGGTGCTACCAACTGAGGAGCAATCAGAAATGAAGAAAAAATTATCAGCAGAATTAAGTCTCACCATGGGAAAACAGGAGTTAATTTGTACTGTTTTATTAACCCACCTGTCTCAATGACAGTATGCAAAGCATACTTGTGAGAAAACATCTATAGGAGGTGTAAGAGGATGTGTAAGGTACATCCCCTCCTGAATAGCTACTATTTCATCTATAGCAGAGCCAGGCAGGGCAAAGAAGCTCCAAAGGGATGGCTGCCTGAAGTGTGAGTGTGTCTTGCCAAGCAGTCCTCATACAAGGAGACAGCCTGGACACAATGGTGGTAACTCAGGCTTCCCGTGAGTTTTAACATGCCTCCTTTTGGCCTTGGGAGCTAGCCTCATGTGGATACAGGTCATCACTATAAATGACTGTGAGTAAAACAGTCGGTCTTAGAGAGAAAGTCAGGCTGATTTAAAAGAATAATAGCCTTTACTTCTCCAATTTCAAATCAAGTGAGATGGCAGAAAGGAACCTGTTTTTTTTTTTGAGGACGTAATTCAAAAGTTGCACAACTAACTTTAAGCCATGAAGGTTTTATGCTCATATGCAATGCCGGGGGCCAGTGTCCTCTCACAGGAGAGACATAATCAAACTTGGGCATTATAGCAAGGAACAGAGATGGGAATATGAACATCATTTTATTGTTCTTTTAGTTGTACATAAAATATGTGAGAATTTGAAATTCAACTGGTCTTATGGCCTTTATGACTCGTAAATGTTACACTAATAAGCATTAGCCAGATAATCAGGACATATAAATTATTCCTTTTGAATAAACAGAGATGAAAATAATGATTCAAATGAGGCATCAGGAGAAGGGCATGGTCTAAAAGGACTAAGAATTCAAACAGGGTCATCCTTAGAATGTAAGACCCTCTTTTCTCTCTCTTCTCCTAATGTCTTCATTCACAGTAAGCCTGGTCTAAATGATCCAAAATTGTCTTGAAGGGGAAACGAAAGGAAGGAAATGCCATACTGTATATACAGTGTATTCTCCTTCCTCTTCTAGAAGAATTGGGAGATTATGGGGATGGAACTGCATTTCCCTGTCTGAAGCCATGACTGGGATTTTGTTTTACTGTTTGTCTTTGCTACAACATTTATTTAAAGGATATAAAAACAAAAGGTACCAATAAAGCTGCTTCAGAACAAAAGAGTGCAAAGCACAGTTTAAGGGGAAGAGTGAGGTAAGCAAGTGTGAGTGTGGGGTATAGTGGTGTGTGTGTGTCTGTCTGTCTGTCTGTATTGGGAAGCACAAAAAGTTTGGGGAGAGGAAGAAGAAGGAGTTATCAGGTAACTAATCCCAATCTTCCTCTGCTCTCTTGCTAGTCACATGCTTGATGCTTTGTTCAAGGAATGCTTTCCACCTCCAGAGAAAGAACTGTTGGAGTCAACTTTATTATCAATGTATTTGTGGTTTTATTTTGGGATCTAGGTTATATACAAGTTTGCTCTTATAATAATGACCAATATGGAAGTGTTTTTTGCATGACAATAAAAATGAAATAAATAAAAATAAATAGCACACTTAAAAATACATATAGATATATGCATTGTTGATTCATTGCCTATTAGATGTCAAATATTGTGATGGGCAGTGCGGATACAGAGTCAAAAACTAAATAGTTCCTGCCTTCAAGGACAACAGCTAGGTGAAACAGTGGATAAAATGTCAGGCCCAAACTCAGAAAGATTCACCCTCCCAAGTTCAAATCTGGTTTCAGAAACTTTATCTTATTTGTCTCAGTTTCCTCATCTGTAAAATGAGCTGGAAAAGGAAATGAAAAAAATCACTCTAGGATCTCTGCCAAGAAAACCCCAAAAGGGGTCACGAAGAGGCTTAAATAACCAAACAACAACAAACCCTCAAGGAGTTTTCATTCTACAGGAAGAGACACATACAGCATGGACATGTAACAGGGGCTTGGGGTGGGAAGAGGCAAGAGCAAGTAAATGGTCAGGAAAGATGTAAAAAGTGGTACCTAACCTGGGTTTTAAAGGAAACTAAGAATTCTAAGAGGGAATGAGAGGACCAAGTATATTCCAGGTATGGAAGCTAAGGCACATCAGCAGATGGAGAGTTGTCTGTGATGAACAGCAAGAAGGCCAGTTTGTCTAGACTGTAGAGTGCCTGAGGGGGAGAAATGCATAATGGATATACTATAATATAATGTATTATTAAACTGGAAAGATAGGAGCCAAACTGTAAAGGCCTATAAATGCCAACAACATGGGCATTTGTATTTTATTCTAGAGGCAATAGGAAATTACTAGAGTTACTGACAAGGAAGTGTCATTATCAGAACTGTGCTTGGGGAATAGTACTTTGGTATCTGTATGAAGGATGGACTGGAGAGGGGGAAAGAGACATTTAGTGGAGAAACCAATTGGGGGTTACTTTGTCTAGAATGATGCAATAAACTCAGTTCCATTTCTAAAATACATATATCTGATGAAATTTTGCATAAATATTTTTCAGAAAGTCTAGCCCTGGAACTGAGAAAACAACTTCAGTCGAGATTGCTAAACTTCATTCCCAACTTCCAAATCACTTTGTATTTAATCTGTGCATTATTTTATTTCTTAAAAAAAACAACAACCCTACCTTCTGTCTTACAATCAATACTGTATATTAGTTCCAAGGCAGAAGAACAATAAGGATTAGGCAATGGGGGTTAAGTGACTTGCTCAGGATCACAAAGTTAGAAAGTGTTGAATAGAGTCTTGAAAATTCCTGATTAATAGTTTATTTCACCAATCACTTTTTAAAAAAAATCTTTAACTTCTGTCTTAGAATTAATACTAAATCAGTTCCAAGGCAGAAGAGCAATAAGGGCCAGACAATGGAAGTTAAGTGCCTTGCCCAGGGTCACGTAGCTAGGAAATGTCTGAGACACGTTTGAAACCAGGACATCCCATCTTTAAGCCTACCACTCTGTCTACTTAGCCACCTGGCTGTCCCTAAATGACAAATTTTTAAAGGACTTTGGAGGAATTTGGATATATATATATATATAATATATATATATGACCCATTTAGGGCCACCCATTTCTTGTTAACCTAACGATCTTGTACTGATATAATTTTTTGTCAAATTCTATCTTCTCCTTCTACCCCCAACATATAAACACGTGTGCTTACTTTCTCCACAATCTGATTTCTGTCTCTTCATTGTTCATAAAGCTGCAGGTTTTTTTTGTTCTTGGAAAACACAAAGATGCCTTCTACAGATTATCAGAAGAAATTTAAGTTTGACGTGCCCTGGAGAGGCATAAACCTGGAAACTTTAATACACTTTGCTTCCAAAGCACCAGGATGGGTAAAAACACTGTACAAGATCGAACACAGTCTTTGTCTAAAGAGTTGACAATCTAAGCAAGAAAAATACCAGCTGAGACCAAGGCTGAGCACATGTACTATGAATCTTATTAATAGTATTTCTTCCATTTGGTCCTCCCTAGTTCTAGTCTTTGAAGCACTCAAATAAGAATTAAAGTGCCTTCAAGAAAAATAAATGTGTTTTCATGAAGGATCTGAAAGAGCAGTAGTTGTTGAAGGCAAAATTCAATGAATGGAACAATTTCAACAATCCACAGAGACCAGAGTAGGCAGAAAGGGAGGAAGTTGGATTTGGAAGAAAAACAAAAAAAGAGAATGTGGAATGCATTGTAAAGGAAGATGAAAAAGGAAGTGACTAGAGGAAGAAAAAAAAACCAAGCCAAGATTAGTAGCCTCAGTTAAAAAAGTAAGAAATATTTCATTAATGACTCATTTTCAAAATCCCAAAGTCTGATATTAAATTCTGAATACGACACACGTGTCAGTTTTCTTCAGGTAGCAATTCTATTAGATAATGACGTCAACCAAAAGTGCCTTGAGGCAGGCCACCCAGAAAGGAATCTAAGGCTAAAGTGAGTGCTTCACACTCCCCCTCAATTTAAAGGGTTGTGGCTCATGATTCTATCATAAATGACTCATTGATATAAAAATGTTGGGAAGTTAAAAATACATCTAGGCTCAAATTTAGAGTAAGGTAGCACAACTACCTAATTTATTACAGTAAAATAGTGATGCTGGTGTTATCATTGCATTTATATACATGGGTTGTCCTCCAAATAGAATTATGGGGATAGAAGAGGAGCTTAGATGATAGCTTGAGCTTTACAGAATCCCAAGAAATGGATTTAGGAGAACTAAAACTTTGTTTTTCCTAAAGGATCATTTTAGTGTGAAGTAATTCTCCTTTTTTCCCTTCATTTTCCCTACATTCATCTTACATCCAATGTTCATTCAAAAACCATTTTGTGTGACTTTGTTTTGCTTGATTATATGTGTTTATA
The DNA here is from genome assembly GCF_027887165.1 of Monodelphis domestica. Taxonomy (NCBI): domain Eukaryota; kingdom Metazoa; phylum Chordata; class Mammalia; order Didelphimorphia; family Didelphidae; genus Monodelphis; species Monodelphis domestica. Next base: position 254,276,210 of record NC_077229.1, read on the forward strand.
CTGGGGTTTTGTTTTCTCTTTAAATTGGGGTTGGGTGGGAGAGAGAAAATAAATACTTTTAAATGGAAAAATAAAGTAAAATAGGAATGAGTATCTTTTATGGGCTAAGCCCTGGGGCAGATAGAAAGTTTGAATAACACCTGTACCTCCCTTTATGAAACTAAAAGGAGATATAACAAGGAGATCATTGTCCAATTAGGAACATTAATACATTTCTTCTTGTTTCTTCTCTGAAACATGGACAAAAATGATCTCTCTTCATAGATTTGAAGACCATTAATCAATCTACCCTCAACTTTCTCTCCTTTACCTTCAACTATTTCAGTTCTCTTAATTTCTCTGACTAAGACCAAATAAGGCATTTTTTCTGACCTAATTATTTTTAAATCTACAGATATAACTTAAGCCCTTACAAACCCTGTAAGATACAGGTCAAAACTTATGGGCCATGACTACTTTCCAACAGCTGTCAGTTTGGGGAAGACATAGTATTCACAATACTACTCATGAAGAATAGTCTATGACCACCACCCAAATATACATTTTCCCTTAATCTGTCAGGTATAATTATGACAACTCGTTTTCCCAATAACTCCTCAGGGAAGGTTAAAAATTATGCTTTTATTATCATATACATGTCTTATACTATCTGAAAGGCCCTTATTTAATTGATGAGAATATGTTTAAAGTCTCCCTCCTTCAAAATCACTCCCCTAATACAGGGGAGCAAAATGTAATTCAATTTAATAAGCAAATAATTGAACATTTCCTATATGCAATGTATAGTTCTAGGTGGGGGCACAATGCTGCGGATAGAATGCAGGGCCTGGCGTCAAGAAAACTCCTCTTCCTGAGTTCAAATCTGACCTCAGACACTTCTTAGCTGTGTGACTCTGGGCAAGGCTCCTAACCCTGTTTGCTCAGTTTCTCATCTATAAAATGATCTAGAGAAGGAAATGGCAAACTACTTCAGTATCTTTGCCAAGAAAGCCCCCAAAGGGGTCAGTAGGAATCCGATATGACTGAAAAACAACAAAACCACAACATTATTCTAGGTGCTAGAGCTCCAAAGACGAAAAGGAAATAATTCATTCCCTCCAGGAGCTTACACTCTTTTGGGATGGAATGGAAAAGTACAACTACACAGGTACAGCCTAAGAAAAATTCAAGAGGAAAAAGGCAAAGATCAGGGAAGGCTCCTTTGAGAAGGTGGTGTTTCAATTGGGCCTTGAAGGGAAATAAGGACTCTGAGAGGCAGACATAAAGAAAGAGTGCGACCCAGACATGGAGAGATCCTACAGGAGATGGAATTTCAGGATATAGAGGGTCTCACTATACCACAAAAGTGAGAGGAAGAGTGATGAAGAGCTAATCTTATGTTTCCCTTATGGTTACTTCCCATAGGTCAGTTAAATATAGTCTCTCTTCTCCTATTTATAAGCAGTGTAACGTGCATCTAAAGATTAAGACCAACAATTTCTCTTGAATTTTTCTATTAAGATGGGAAGGAGGAAGAACATCTTTCAATCTATGCATAGTGTATTAAAGCAAGTTTGTAAACTTTTGGCAAGTTTAAAAATATGACACAAAGTTGGCTTTTTAATGAAAAAATTGCACAACTGTATGGTAGCAGAAAACTTGGTTTGTTCTATGAATTATTCATGAAGTAAAACTTAAAGAATAAGACTTTTAAGAGTTTAATGTATAAAGTATATCTTAAGACTATCTAAGCATACCTTAGTAGCCAATATCTATCTCCCTTTAACTGTTAGCTCCAAAAGATAGAACAATAACCCATTTAACTTGCTAATGCCTAACAGAGCATATTGTTAACTAAGCACAACTTACAGGAAGTGATACAAAGTGAAGTGAGCAGAACCAGAACCTTGTACATAGTAACAACAATAACATGTGATGATCAACTGTGAATGATTTAACTATTATCAAGAAGGCAAGGATCCAGGACAACTCCAAGAGATTCATGATGAAAAAGGCCATCCACCACCACAGAAGGAACTGATGGAGTCTGAATGCAGATTGAAGTATACCATCATTCACTTTATTTCCTTTATGGATTTTTCTCTACTGTAAGCTACATGTGTCTTGCTTTACAACATGACAAATATATGGTAATATATGTACAACCTATATCATAATACCTGACTTCTGGGAGGAGGTATAGCAGGATGCAGGGAAAAAAAAGAATATAACAGATTTTTGGACATAGCTAATGTAAAAATTTCTTTCTTTTGGATAAGTATATTATAATTTATTACGTATTCATAACAAATCATACATATAATATTAAGTTATACATTATTATTAAAATATATAGAGAAAAATAAATATATACAACTATAAGTAATATATAAAATGCTTTTTAAAAAAAGAAAAGAAAAAGAAATGGTATTAGAGAAAAATGAGAATTTGCCTGCAAAATCTTGCCACGATATCCACATCTTTAAGGTATAGAGCCCAAAATTCAACACAATATACTAAGGAAGGTGTCTAGCCAGTACAGGAGAAGATAACTGGTATTACCTATTATCTTATATTACTTTTTTTTTAATCATAGAACCATCTCTGGAGACTAGAAATCCTGGGTTCAAATGTGACCTTAGACACTTCTTAGCTCTGTGATCCTGGGACAAGTCACTTAATCCTACTTGTCCAGCCCTTACCAGATTTCTGCCTTGGAATTGATACTTGCATTGATTCTAAGCCAGAAGGTAAGGTTTTTTTTTTTTATCTAGGATGTATAATGAATATCCCAAATTCTACATGCCCAAAACAGAATTCATCTTTTCTTTCAAATCTATACCTCACCCAAACTTCCCTATCTTGGCTAAAGATGCCACTATCTTTTAATCACCAAGGTTCTCAACCCCTCCACATTCAATATTTCTATCTCTGTTTATATCTGTCACCTTCTTTTTATTCATACGGATCTAGGCTCTCACAATAACCTCCAACAAAGCTGTCCCCACTTCTATCCATCCTATACAGCTGGCAAAATAATTTTCCTAAAGTATAAATCTGACTGTCACTCCTCTACTCAATAAGGTCCAGTGGCTCCCTGTTGCTTTTAAGACAAAATATAAACTTCTCAGTTCTCCTTTAAAGCCCTTCACAACCTAGATCCAACTTACCTTTCCAACCCTATTATATATTATTCCCATTCCTGCCTTTAGTGTCTAGCCAGATTTGACTTCCTGCTATTCCTTATACACATAACATTCCATCTTCCTACACCATGCCTTTGTATACTATCTGTCTCCCATATCTGGAACGCAGCCCTTCCTCACCTCTATTTCTTGGAATTCAGTTTGCTTCAAAACTCAGCTAAGACTCAACTTCTTCATAAGTCCTTTCTTGATTCTTTACCCTGCTCCAGATTCTAGTGCCCTCCCCTCCCCAAATTATATTGCATTTATTTTGCATATATCTGGTATATGATTAATTATGTATTTTTCTCCCCTAAAAGAATGTAAGCTCCTTAAAGGCAGGAACCATTTAATTTTTTCTTTGATCCTATAATTCCTAGCATGTCCCTGATAATAAGAGGTATTTAATAATTTAAAAAAAAATCAATTGACTTTCTTTACACAATAAGGTGCAAATGGAACAATATTCTCATTTTACAAATGGGAGAAGAGGTGACTTGAGTGACATAACATACATAACTCTGATAGCCATTTTTAATTGAATCTAATTAAAGTTCTTAGAGACCTGAAAAAGCTCTAACAAAAAAGATTTCATGTATTGCCAATAATATTGATTACAGATCTTCTAAAATGCAATAATTGCTGGAATTACGTGTAACCAAGTTACTTCCCCATTGTCTTCTTCTCCCATATGTAAAATGAGAATATTATTCCATTTGTACTTTATTGTGTAAAGTAAATCAATCAGTTATAATTGTAGTATCAGATTTACCAAGATCTCAGTATTTTTTCCAAAGGGCAAACTTTGAGATTAGTATCAGAGGATCATGAATTTCAAGATCTTTTCTGAAGGAGTTACAAGTCAAAAGAAACCATCGTTGAGGACCAGAAGGATTTTCTAACAGAACAGTACTGGAAACTATTAAGATTAATCACAAAGCTTTTCAAAATGAATGTAACTATAGAACTTTACTGAATACTTAACACATCACCAGAGTCCTTTCTTATAAAAATCATTAGAATTTTTCTTCTTAATCAGATATTAATTATTAATGTTAATTAATAATTCTAGGAAAAATATAGTAGTAAAAGCAACAAGTCTGTTAACAGTCAATAATAGTTTACCCTAACTTCCCTTTCTCTCTCATTCTCTTTCCACTACACCACTTCCTCTCTGTTATAGTTTTCTTATGTCCCTTCCACTGTTAACTACATTGAACCTGAGAGATACTTCATATCCTCACCCACATCCCTCAGAAATACATCCCTCCTATTAAAAGCTGTACTCAACAACACCAGGGAAAAACACGTGTGTGGTAGTGAGTAATATGATTTTCTAGGAGTTTGAGAGCTCAAGGACTCAATGTTATTAAAAAAACAACAACACCCCAAACTGTGTTTTTTGATGCATAATACCTCCAAAAAGGTATTTTTTGGTAACAGACTCTGGGGAGAATGGAAATGCCTTAAATAAACCTCCCTAAAAAGAACATTTCTTATACAAATAGATTCACAGACACAGCCCCTTCCTGTGTACAAAGTGCCTCTCAAATGCTATCTAGTTCTCACTTTGCTAAAGTCTGTTCTCAGACAGAACTCAAAGAACAAAGCCTCATCAGCATTCATTTTAAAATGTACCTTTTTTCAAAAACAGATCTTTAAATTGAGCATCCTTCAGTGCGGTGGTGTTAAGGTGATCACTGGACATAATCCTGTAGAGGGATCCTCAGTGCAGTCCCCAGGCTTAAAGCATTACTCCTTAGCTTCGGCTTCTAGGCAGTGAGGCAATATCCTCTCCAAGCAGCTCAGAGTTGCACAATTACAGCCAGCTTGGGAGTGGTGGGGGGGGTAGAGACAGAGACAGAGACAGAGACAGAGACAGGCAGAGACAGAGAGACAGAAGGAGAGGGAGAGACAGAGAGACAGAAAGGGGGGCGCAGAGAGAAAGAGGGAGAAAGGGGAGAGAGAGAGAGAGAGAGAGAGAGAGAGAGAGAGAGAGAGAGAGAGAGAGAGAGAGAGAGAGAGAGAGAGAGAGAGAGAGAGAGAGAGAGAGAGAGTCTTTCTCCCTCTTTCTACTGTATCAGCAGGGCCCAACCCAGGTGCTAGACTCAAATGCTGTGGCTCAGACCGCAGACTGTGGCTACCAATTATCAACTGCCATCAACAGAAATCAGCAAGCAATGTGGCAGGAAACTGGTGGTGTCGTAGAAACAGATAACACATCCAGGGCCTCATATCTTCAGACTAACTGAACGCACATTTTAGTTTGCAAAAATACTTATTCTGTATACTATGTTTTTTTGAATTACAAACGTGCACACACACACACATGCACACACACACACACACAGAGACACAAATGACAGGAAAGAATCTAGACGGTTTATCTTTTCCCAGTATGTTCATTTTACGACACTAGAATATCAAACCAGACAAGACAGAGAGAAGGGAATCTATAAACCCCAACAAAAATGTTCCTTCCCTTCATCTCTGCTGGAAGCTTTCAGATTTGAGAAGAAAAAAATGAAAAAGAAATCTTACCAATGCAACAGACATAAACAGGCTTTGCTCTCAAAACCAAAACCAGGGGCACTTAACCACTCATTGTTCTGTATTGTAGATCCAGTTCGGAGTGCGCCATTCCAAGTTCAAAACAGTCTCACTCACTCGAGTCAAATCTGTCTGATATTCTTGTTCTTTCTGTTTCTGCCTTTCCCAGAAGTCTAACTGATGGGAGTAGCTTACACATGCTCTTCTGAGCTCTGCATTGGAGACTGTCGATGTCATAACCACAGGAGGAAACAATTTCACAGTCTCTCTCTCTCTCTCTCTCTCTCTCTCTGTCTTTCTCTCATTATACACACACACACACACACACACACACACACACACACACACACACACACACACAGAAAGAGAGAGAGAGAGAGAGAGAGAGAGAGAGAGAAACCTTTCTCTTTTGTCCTCTCTTCCCTCACATCCAGACGTACTGTATGTTCACCCCAATAGCTCAACTCAGGAAAATCCTTTTAAGAATTCTTAAGTGTTCTCTTTTGCTATGAGTAACCCTTTCCTTAGCTAAATGCACTCAGGCTTGTTTTCAGTTGAAATAAAAAGGCACAGAAATATAGCAGGCACCCACTAGAAAAACCCAAATTAAAAAAAAAATAAACAGAGAGATTTCTCAAGACTAAGTACTCATGTTTAGATTGATTTTACCTAAACACACTTCCTCCCTCTCCCTGACCCCAAGTGAGCACCATTTTGTTTCTTGTGTGTATATAGCATCTTTTGAGCATTCTGACATCCTGAAATTCTATGGAGATACTTATAAAACAAGCTGCCAGTCTGTCACAGCAGTTTTCAGAGAAAATCATGGGGTGACCATAGTGAAAAGGGCAGAGTGTCATGGTCATACTAAAAAGAAAATGCATCAGTCATAGTGGAGCTCTGTGCCTAGCAAAGCCTTTAGTTAGCCCTTCAGGATTTTTTTGCTCTTTCTCTATTTAGGGCAAAGAGAAATGGCATGTGACATGTTAGCCATAACAATAGTTTTGTTATAGGAGGAGTTGTCAAAGCAAAGTTAAAGTTTGTATATGTTACCATCCAGTGTCAGAAATGCAGCCAATTACGTCAGCAAGCAGCCACTGCTGTCAGTGTCCCAAATACATCATCTGGGGAATGACAACAGTGTCTGGGCACTGATGTCACTGCTTGCATTCAACTTGGCTAGAATATATATGCTTTCTTGTGCTGAAGTTATTTTCCAAAAAGGGGGAAAGCCTTTTCAAATTTGGACCAGAAAACTCCACTAGGATTTTTCTAAGGGGCTATATTGGCATACAGGAAATAAGAGAGCCATAAAGATTTCTGCTTCCAATTTCAGAGCGGATACATATTTTCAAATGCCAGTCAAGTCAGTGTTATCTATCCTTGTACAGTTTTCAAGTAAAAATGATACTCTTGTTCTGCTTTGGCTTGTCTTTTTTAGTGGTTATTGTCTTAATTCTTCTCCACTTATAGGTAAAATAGTCTAAAATGATATTGAATTTTTGAGCAGCCATATCATAGTAATATCTCATATTTAACATGATACCAAATAAAAGCTTACCTTACCTTCTATCTTAGAACTGATATTATCAGTTCCAAAGTTCAGAAGAGCAGTAAGAGCTAGGCAATAGGGGTTAAGTGACTTGCCCAGTGTCACACAGCTAACATCTAAGATCAGATTAAAACTCAGGACCTCCTGTCTCTAGGCCTGACTCTATATCCACTGAGTCATCAAGCTGCCCCAGAATTATACCCTTTTCATGAGGCAATATGGTTTGGTAGAGACAATGTTAAACATAAGAGTCAGGAGAGTGAAGGTTCATTCTGCCATGATACATAAACTCTCACTAGGCAAGTCAATTTAACTTTTCTGTGCCTCAGTTTCCTCATGTATGTATACTGGGGACAATGATATTTAACTACCTCTCTTTTAGAACTATTTATGAGGAAAGCACTTTCTAAATCTCAAATTTCTATACAAACATAAGTTATTATTAATATTTTTCTTGTGGCTTATTATTAAGCCAGGTTTCCCCCTCTCATATTTATATAGTTACTTTTAAACTACTGTGTAGAGCTTTAAAATATTCCCTATTAAATGTCATTCTCTTATCGTATTTGTATCCTCATTCTGTCATCTAAAATATTAGTTATCCTCCCCAGCTCCCCAGCTCTATGTGATCTAAAATTTTGGTAAGCATATCATCAGGCTGCACTGAGTTTAGATTCATTCTGTTACAAAATAACATTTGACTTTGTATATAGCAAGAGAAGCCTTCAGGGCTCTACTTCAACAATGTGTTTGTCCCCCATCATTCATGTGTTGTATTTTCATGCATTTCATTCAATAATCCTCTGATTACCAATATTCTGGAGGCATAACAAAGCAGGAGACAATATATCCCTTCCCATGTGTAGAGTGCAAATGGAGGTTGCATGCTTCCTATAAATGGTTGACATACAAAGGCAAAACCTTTACCTTCAAGGATCTTTCCTTCTACTGGAGGAGTTAGCACATTTACCTATAATCTCTAGCTCTGCCAGTATACACATAATACACACATATAAAGGTATAACCAGAATACACTCTCTGTGGTCAATTGGAATGAAAGATCTCTGGGTGAGTTTGAAGAGTTTTAAAATAAGGGCTTAGGGACCAGAACTAAATTAACCTAATGATAACAGCAAACACTGGACTATATTGCCAATGAAAATATCATAAAAAACAGACCAAATGCCCTTATTGAAATCTCTTTATAATTTTTCATGGATTTACAGTATTTAACAAAAACTATAATGAAAACTGTAAAAAAGTATGGCAGAAATTGGGTATAGACCAACATCTCACACTGTATATATGTACTAAGATAAGGTCAAAATGGCTACATGATTTAGAAATAAGGGTACTACAAAGCAAGTTAGGGGAACATGGGATAGTTTATCTGTCAAATCTATGGATAAGAAAAAAAATTTAGACCAAACAAGAAAGAGCATGAAATGATATAAAAGGGATAATTTTGATTACATTAAATTAAAGAGGATTTTAGCCAACATAATCAATATTAGAAGAAAAGCAAAAGGTTTGCAAAACATTTCTACAGCAAATATCTCAGATAAAGCCCTTATTTCTCAATATAGAAAACTGAGTCAAATTTATGAAAATACAAGTCATTCCCCAATTGATAAATAGTCAAAGGTATGAACAGACAGTTTTCAGATGAAGAAATAAAGGCTACCTAGAAGTCATATGAAAAAATTGTTCTAAATTACTCTTTACCCCCTCCCCACCAAAAAAACCCAAACCATTACCTTCTGTCTTAAAATCAAAACTGTGTATTAGTTCCAAGGCAGAAGAGTTATAAGGGCTAGGCAATGGGGGTCAAGGGACTTGCCTAGGGTCACACAGCTAGGAAGTATCTGAGGCCACATTTGAACCTACGACCTCCCTTCTCCAGGCTTGGCTCTCAATACACTGAGTCACTCAACTGCTCCTAAATCACTCTTGATTAGAGAAATACAAATTTAAAACAACTCTGAAATACCATCTCACACTTATTAAGCTGGCTAATATGATAGAAAAGGAAAATAACTGTTAAAGTGAAGTGGCAAAATTGGGACACTAATGCACTATTGGTAAAGATGTGATCTAATCCAACCATTGTGGAAAATGTTTTGGAACCATGTCCAAAGGATTTTTAAACTGTTCATCATGGACCCTTTGATCCAGCAATACCACTACTAGGTCAATATACTAAAGAGAGAAAAAAAAGAGAGAAAAATTCCTGATTGTACAAAAATATTTCTAGGAGCTTTTTGTGGTAGCAAAGAATTGGAAACTGTGGGATATCTGTCAATTGGATAACGGCTGAACAAGTTGGTAATATGATTATAATGCAATACTACTGTGCTATAAGAAATGATGAGCAGGAGGATTTCAGAAAAACCTGGAAAGACCTACATGTACTAAGAGCACAAAATGAGCAGAACCAGGCGAACATTGTACACAGTAACAATAATATCGTAGGCTGAACAATTATAAATGATTTAGCTATTTTTAGCAATGCAGTGGTCCAAGACAATCCCTAAGGATTCATGATGAAAAATGCCATCTGCCTCCTGAGGAAGAAATGATGGAATCTGAATGCAGGCCAAAACATACTATATTTCACTTTCTTTCTTCATGTTTTAATTCAAGTTCTCTTCCAGAAAATGATTAATATGGGAAAATGTTTTACATCATTACTACGTAATCTATGTCAGATTACTTGCCATCTTCAGAGACAGGAGGGAGAGAATTCAGTTCAAATTTTTTAAAAGGTTTTCATATGTAATTGAGGAAAAAATAAACTATTTAAAAATAATTTCCCAAGGATTTAGATTTGCAATATTTTATAGGTGTCAATTGGGTTTATTCAATTGGTATAATACTAAAACCAAGTTCTTTAATATCCTGAATTCAAAACTGTATTGAATTTGTATGCAAGCTAGTCTTAATTGTGTTATATCTTTTGTCATGAAAAAATAAAATCACCTTTTAAACATTCACATGATAAATAGCTTCATATTTATGAACACCTTGAGTATATCCTCTTAAGATTTCACTAAATTCAATGAACATATATCAAATGCCTACTAAGTGCAAAGCACGGATACTAAAAGATTAAAAGGAAACCTTTAAGTGTATTGATTAATTAAATCCTTTATGAAAGATATATGGAGAAACATGGATAAAAATCATATAGGACCAGAAGGCAAGGAAAATTATGATCTGGAACACTGAAGGGAGTACTCCCACACTAATAGAATCACAAATATTTTCAAAGTATTAAAATAAAACATAATAAAAATTAATTTCAAATGGGATTTGTGCACAGCAAATACCCAAGAGGTCTTACTCATATAAATACAATACTACAAATCCAACCTTAGTACTCTTGATAAATTTATAAGATCATATTTATACATTCTGTGGCTTACACAATGTTTTCTCCTCTCCCTCCTGTATATCACTCCTCTGAGAAGGTCACTGTAAAGTAGGTCTCTGTAAGGTAAAGTGGTCACTCAGCTAATAGAATCAGAGCCAGGATTCAATGTCAAATCCTCTGCTTTGAATGCAGTGTCCTTCCCTTTCTCCAGACAAGCTTTCAGAGAGATACTCAAACTAACGCCATTGGCTTCAGTAATAAGGGAGGCCCATTCATTGCATTTTATGACTCAGAAGAAGGTTCAACTATGAAGAGCTAAATGCATGCACATCATCATCCTGAGCTGGTACATTTGAGCCTTGTCAAGATTAAATCATCAGGTGTTTCCTACCTTTTAGAGCATTCCATAAAGATACTATAGGAAGAAAGCTCAGGACAGTTAACAAAGGGACACCAACCAAAACAGTGCACAATCTCTCTTTTAATATGATGTCACTAGTTATTGTTAAAAGCTGCTCATTTACATTTCTCTTAGTTCCCAAGAAAGCAGCAATAGAATATGGCCTTATCAATTTAAATCAGAAGTTACAAGGAAGTAATAATTTGTAGAATAGAAGAAATTATGAATGAATATATAGAAAACAGTTTGCATTCAAAGGACTTCTTTTCATTTTTATTTAAGTACTTTTTTCCTTTGAAACCTACTCCAGAAGACTCCCTTGGATTGGCACATGGCTAGTAAGCCTTTTTTTTTTCCAATGTGGAATTTGGGCTTGTTGGTGCTGTTGTTCAATAGTTTCAGTTATATCTGACTCCTTGTGACCCCATTTGGGGTTTTCTTGTCAAAGATGCTAGAGGGATATGCCATTTCTTTCTCCAGTTCATTTTACAAATGAGGAAACTGAGGCAAGTAGGTTTAACTGACTTGCCCAGAGTCACATAGCTAGCAAATATTTGAGTCTGGACTTGAATTTAGCTCTTCCTGATTCCAGACCCAATGCTTTACCCACTATGGCTCCTACCGGCCTCAAAGTTTATAAGTTTGTGTTATTGACTATTTTTTAAAAATTGCAAGTTCACCACTTTTCTGTGACTTGTTGTCTAAAACAAAAACATTGAAAATGATAAGGTTTGTTTGTAACAGAGGCTTAAGTGGATAATTGTACATTATTAATTATTTTTCATTTTTTTCATTCATTTTCATTTTTCATTTCATTTTATATGGAAAATGGTAAACAACTGAAAGACTGTGCACTAACTAGTAACATTTTTTTACAACTCTTAACCTTCCATATTACTTACCCAACACAATACTGGGTATTGGTTCCAAGGCAGAAGATTGATAAAAGCTAGGAGATGGAGGTTAAGTGACTTGCCTAGGGTCCAACTTTGAACCTATGATCTCCAATCTCCTTGGACTGGCTCTCAATCTACTGCACCACCGAGCTGCCCCCAATGCCAGTAACATTTTAAAGATTTCCTTCAGAAGTCTTTAGTTCCAAAGCAGAAATACACTGTAGATTCTCTAGACCTACACTATAAAGGTGAGTCGCCCTAAAGAGCACATTTGGCTGTGAGCTTGGGATGAGATAGTGTGATGTGTCAAGCCCCCAAAGCTGACTTGAACTTAATTCAATTTCATCATTAAAATCAGCCTCCAGTTCAAGGGAAGGAAGGAACAATTCTTACTTTATTCTGTGCCCATTAGAGCCCATTTAAAGTACCAAGTTTAGTCTTGGGCACTATAGCTGGAGAAGAAGTTCAATACCATCTCCTACAAGGATTATTTAAAACAACAGCAAATAGTGAGTCTGGATTAGAGAAGTTTTAGGATGAACCATGGTGGTTGTCTTAGAAATATTTGATGGGCTGTCACCAGCAAAAGATATCAGACTTATTTTACATAGGAAAACAAGTACCAAGCAGTGGAAATGATACTTGCCCATCCTTACCAGCTTCCTAATTTTTAGCAAGGTTTTAGCCAAATGGTAAATATTTGTTGAAGTGATTTGATGTGTAGGTGGTAGAGTGGGGGAGCAGACATCGTGGATTGAGCATTCAGGATTTAAGAGTTCTAAGGTAAGATATTCAGTTGTTTAAATCAATCAATAAACAATCTACTTTGTAGGTGCCAGGCTCTGTGCTAAGTGCTATGGATATAGAGATAAAATTTGATGTAGCTTCTGTCTTTGAGGAGCTTATATTCTAATAAAGAAAACACATATATTTACAAATAGGTATATAGAAGACATACAAATCAAATGCAAAGTTGCCTTCAGGAGCAAGAGAGAAGGTTGGGCTTGGAGTCTGAAAGACTTGGGCTCATATCATGCCTTTAATACCAGATTCTGACTCTGGGAAAATCCATCAATCAACCACTTGCTTAAATTCTATATGCCTTTGGTAATTCTCTTGGACTTTTTGCAGTTGCGAGGCATCAGGCTTCAGATTTTTAGTTTGTCATTTACTACTAATGTGAATGACGGCAGCTAGGTGGCACAGAGGATAGAATGCCTGCCCTTAAGTCAGGAAGACTCATCTTCCTGAGTTCAAATCTAGCCTCAAACACTAGTCACTTAATTCTGTTTGCCTCAGTTTCCTCATCTGTCAACTGAGCTGGAAAAGGAAAAGGCAAACCACTCCAGAACCTTTGACAAGAAAACCCCAAATGGGGTCACAAACACTTAGATATGACTGAAACAACTGAATAACAACACCTGAGGTTACCGTGAGTAAGTTAGGGCCAAAGGTGTGGCCACGTAGGATATTCCTTACATTAAAAAATGTAAGATGATGAAATATTCCTGAGCATGCAAAATTCATAGTAGCCATGGTCAATTTCACCAATTCCAACAGCCACTCTGGGCCTCCTCCTCAAGTCAGCCATTCTAAGAATACTCCTTTTGCTCTACCTATCAGAATACATGTGTATAATTTTACCTCAGGAAACTCAGTTATACAGCAAACATAAAGTGTAATGAAAACATAACCAAAAGATATTAGAGGGAAGAAGTAAAATTTTTATTAAACATACTTAGAGTGCTTGCTGGGAATTCTTTTTACACATATGGAGATTGGTTAGCTTGCATGGCTTCATTAAAGATTATAAATCTCCATACATTCCCCAAGAGGCTCCAAGGGTCATTTTATGTATCTCGCATGCCCATTAATGCAACTACTGTTAAGAATCAATGAAAGGTCATATCCATTAGAAGTTTCTATTCTTCGAGATTTATGACTATACTATAAAAACTTGCTCTAGGATGAAGTTTTCCACATAAAGATTAAACTCTGGAATTTGGTCTTTAAAAAAAGAAAACAAAAGCACATTTAAATAAGTTTTGTATTTTTGTCATATGAGGATTTTTTAAGACTGGAAAACTTTACTCCCACAGATTTAAGAAAATGTGATTTGTGTGATGTTTGTGGGAAATAAGTTGGTAGCAGAGAACAACTACTTCTGAGTCCTCATTATTGGAAAAAATATTACCACAGAGAAATATTTATTTAGAAATCTGAATGAGCTACAGTAAACTCTAACTATTAAACTTTTAATTCCAGCATCTGACTCAAATTTTAGCTAGAAAAAGTATATGTCCATTTGTAGCCAGCAGGCTGACAGAAGAAAATGTCAAAATTATTAAATATATTAGAATATTCACCAGTTTGGATATGCAGTATTTAGGGTTAGTAGTAAGTTGTGTAGTAGCAGCTAGGTGGTAACAGTAGAGAGAGTGGTGTGTTTAGAGTTAAGGAAGACTTGAGTTCAAATCCAGCCTTGGAAACTCCCTAGCTGTGTGACTTTGGCAAGTCACTGAACCTTTGTTTGCCATGGGAGAAAGGAAATCACAAACCACTCTAGTATGTTTGCCAAGGAAACTCCATAGACAGAGATCCAGGGGGTCATGAAGAATCAGACATGACTGAAATGAATAAATAACAACAAAGTAAGTCATGTAGCAAGGAGCAGAGCAGTTCGCCTTTCTCATTATCTAAGCCACTACATGTTATCTATTGGAAAAGAAGATTTCATGAGGAACAACACTTTGACTAGCATGGGCATAGGATACAGCTGACACACCAAATACATAACTCTCTGAAAATAGACTATAGTTCAACAAATTATGGTATATTATGTGGATGGGCCTTCATTTGGTCACTAAGCTTTATACAAGTACTATTCCTTCATTATTGGGTTGCTTCATATGCTACTGCTGGTACAAAGATTACATTTATTCTCTTCCTCAACCCCCACATTCGAATAAGAAATAGTAATACACAAAATGCACTAAATGGGATTTAAACTTTGAAAGTGTTAGTGTCTTAAGACTTATATTTAGAAATAGTAGCCACCTTCCAAATGAAATGAGTACATGGAACATAGGTTCACCCTGCTAGGTTTAGAAACTTTTTTTAGTTTTTTTTTTAGTTTTTAGAAATTTTACCTCTGTGGCCTTGAATAGTTAGTGAAATTTCCAGTGGTACCAAGAAGATTCCTACATGCTAAACAACAATATTATTATCAAAAATAAACCAAATAAAATTGCTTTAGAGTTTATGAAATCTAAGCATCTCCTTCTAGACCTAGATATATGATGAGAAGCCAAGGATGGACATCACACAATTTATGACTCAACAGATAGGACAGGTAAAACTTTCATGAAGCCAGATCCTTTTGAAAGAGGAGGAGGGAAGGTGGGAAGGAGGGAAGGGAGAAAGGAAGGAGGCAGGGAGAAAGGGAGGGAGGGAGGAAAGGAAGGAAGGAAGGAAGAAAAGAAGGAAGGAAGGAAGGAAGGAAGGAAGGAAGGAAGGAAGGAAGGAAGGAAGGAAGGAAGGAAGGAAGGAAGGAAGGAAGGAAGGAAGGAAGGAAGGAAGGAAGGAAGGAAGGAAGGAAGGAAGGAAGGAAGGAAGGAAGGAAGGAAGGAAGGAAGGAAGGAAAATTTACCATAATTCTACAGTTGTCCTAATATAGGACATAGTAGCAGATGCAAGGATTGAAGCAAAGTGAGGACACCTGGGTTATTTCTCAATTTAACAACATCACTGATTCATTTTGTCATATCTATGAACTATTTTCAGATCTGCAAAAAAGAGAGGGTTGTCTAGATGATGCCTAAGGTCTCTTTTGACTTCTAAAGTTCTGTGATTTCCTATTATAATAATAGTCAGGAATGATTTTTAAAACCACCCCAAAGTTAAACCTCAGCCTGCATTGATCACTATTCTTCTTATTCTCACTTGTTTTAATGCTAATTATAATTCATGTTTTCTATGACATTTTAAATTTCATAAATCATTTTTTCATAATAATGCTGAGATAAGTCATATGATATCACAAGAGCCACCCAATGGAGCATGTTCAGAATTGCTCCTCCTGGTCCCAGAAGACCAGGTTCAGTATTTGGGCTCACTGGGGATGTCCTGACCAGGTATGTGAATTGGCACTGAAGGATATGGGTGCTCTGAAATGACAAAGAGCTCAAAGAGCAGATGACTGAGTAAATCTTTAAAAGAGAAGAGAATGCTTTTGTTATTCTCTTCTATGTCATCAAAATTGTTCTGGAACACTAAACCCCTTGTGAGGGAGATGAGGGATGGGATCTCATGTTTCTTCTCACCCAGATACCACTCCCAATACCAGCATGGACTCAAAAGAACAATATTACATCCCAGCTGCACTTTTTGGTTTGTGTTTCTGAATAGGAGATCAAATACTGTACTAAAGGTGGACTTGACCAGGTGGCCTTGTGATTCTGAGAAGTTCAGATGCCATGAGTCCAATGTGTGGAGTTGAGTGAGAGCAAAGGAAGCTTTTACACTAGGTAAGGCAACCTCTGGAGGCAGTGAGGTAGCACAATGGATAGAAGAGCAAGCCTGGAGTTGAACGAATCTGGGCTTGAATCTGACCTGGATACTTCCTGGCTGTGTGATACTGGGCAAGTTACTTAGTCTTAAATGCCTAGCCCTTGCTGCTCTTCTGCCTTAGAACTGATATTAAGACAGAAGATAATAATTTGTTTGATTTTTTTTAAGAGAAAGGAGGTAACTACTGACAAAAGGAAAAAATCCAAATCCTTGTCCTTTTTAGTTTGTAAGCCAACATAGATTTTGAGAGAGACAATCAGATGAGATGTGACTATGTCTCATTATCATTCCTATGATGCTTTATTATTGTCAAATATAACTGCTTTGTGTTCTACTGAATTTTAAGTATCAGGCTCTGAAAAGATTGCAAAGTTAGGCTGTATTTAAGTTACTGAATTCTGTTTTAAACTGTTCTGCCAATGAGTGCTATGTTTTGGGTCTGAGCATTTCTTTCATATATAAGAAAATAAACTTATCCCATACCCGCTTTCCATTGTACATTGAGTACCTTTCTATTTTCCACTCCTTCTAGTTCGGGAAACCCTAAACATGATCTACACAGTTGGCTTTAAGTCATTTTTTTTCTGCAGGACTCTGGCATGATAGGATGGATTGGTATAATGAACCAAAGAGTATAAGAAAATGAATTTTTATTTTAAAACAAGAGTGATCCCTCTGAGGTGACTAGCCTCTTTAGAACTTTATCCAGAGGGAATATAATATGCTTGGAACTAGAGCAGAAGATTTACTTATAGAAAGGGAATATACACAATGTTCAAGTCCCTTGAGCCCAGAAATGGTTCCTTAATATAAATTACACTTTATTATCTCCATGTTATAGAAGAATGGTCTAAGATTCAGACAGGTTAAGTAACTGGTTCATTGTCACAGAAGTCTTTATGTGGCCATCAGAACTTGAACTTAGAATTTGTGATTCTAAGTTCAACTGTTTCTTCCACAAAGCAAACCTGGAGCTTCATTTGCTACAGTGAGCTTAATACATGAAGACCTGAAAAACAAAAATTAACTATTCTGTGTGTTTATCTCTTCTTCAAGAATTCTGACACATAGACAATTTCTCAGTCAATAAACAGAAATTAAGCCCCTACTAAGTTCCATGCATTGTGCTATGCCCTGAGGATACAACAAAAGACAAAGCGTGATTTTTGCTCTCAATGCACTCACAATCACAAAAATTTAAAAATAAAAACAAAAATAAACAAAATCCACATAAATCATATTTTTAAAAAGCTGAAAAGCTGGAGTAGGGATGTAGGGGAAGTTAGATAAATTCTGGGATATGATGGAATCCAGGAGTGTAGCCAGGTAGTATAACAATAGAGAAGAAATACAGTCATAGCAGGAGTGGCTAGCCACTAAACTAATCAAAGGCATTTGGATTACTCAAGGGGTAAACTGATTCTCCCTAAAAAACTATATCAACATCTATGCACTGTAATTCATCCAAAAGTACATTACTGGGTGCAAGGGATTCTGGATACTATACAGAGGTTTTGGACGGCACTAGGAATAACAACAAATACCATTAGAACTTGTCAGGCATGTGAAACATGCAGAAAGTATAATCAAGGACATTTTAAGAACATAGCATTGGGAGGCAGACCACTCAGCTACATGCCTTTCCAATGTATTCAAATTGATTATATTAACATGCCCAAAGACAAGGGCTATAAATATGCATTGGTGACTGTGGATAGACTGGCAAGATGGGTTGAAGCACGTCCAGCCAAGAAAAATGACACAGAAATAGTAGTGAGATTTCTATTAAAAGAGATGATACCTAGACATGACATTACCAATACCATAGACTCGGACAGGGGGTCCCATTTCACTTCTCAAGTTCTGCAAGAAATCTACAAGAACTTGGGAGATCAAATGCAATTATCACTTGATTTATCGACCCCAAAGTTCAGGCCAAGTGGAACGAATGAACAAAGAATTGAAGACATAGATAGGTAAACTCTGTTCAGAAAAACACTTAAAGTGGACAGATGTTATGCCTCTTGCTTTGTTCAACATAAGAAATAGACCTAGAACTGACTTGCATATATAACCATTTGAAATGCTATATGGTCAACCACTTTGGCATGGTAGGACAGTAAAGCCATCATTTCTGTCCATGTTAAAAGGGGAATATGTACTTCATGAATATTTAAAACAAATACAAGACAGAATAGAAAAACTGAGGAAACTGAGATTATTTGTGCAAAGAATACCATTAGATTTTTCATTGCATAAGATAAAACCAGGAGACAAAGTATATGTCAAGAACTTTAATAGAGAATCTCCTACAGAACCAAGATGGATCAGTCCAACAATAGTCATAATGATAACACCAACATCTATAAAGGCTGATCAAAAAGATCCATGGTTCCATGCTTCACATGTAAAATTGCATCATACCCAAAACATTAACATCAATGAAGATGCATTAAACATGACATCTGAAACAAATAGCCCTAGCAATAATCAACAACAGTCCCTATGAAAGGAAAGCTATGTCAGACAAAACATAAAGAACAGATAAGAGAGCACTGCACATATTAAAATAAAGGAAAGCACATGAGAGTACAAATTAGAACAAGCAAGCACTGCAAAAGCAAATGAATCAGCTCCAGATAGAAAGATAGACAATAAAACAGACAGAAAAGAAAGTCACTTTAAAATTAGCTCCAAAGAAAAGTCTCTACAATGTCTCTATGAAGTCTCTGCCAACAATTGTAACAACAAAGAAAGTAACAAAGTTATTTCACTAAGAAAACATGTCTCTATGACTAAATGAAATACATTATATCATAATTCTATCTCCAAGAAACTTCAAAAACGTCAACATATCTTAACATGGATATCAAAGAGAGCAAACAATAAATCCCCTTGTGAAAACTCAAACATCAAAAGATAAGGGAATATCAAATTTATAATCATAGCATACATCTAAGAACTTATACTACAACATACTACATACACCCACTCATGAAGATGATCATATGAAAATCTTACTTCCATGCATGAAGAACTCATGAATACTGACAAGCAAACATGAAGAATTCATACCTTACTTTCATGCACAAGGAAACAAAATTTCAATCTTACACACATGCACATGTAAAGCCTTACACGCATGCATTTTCCTGAATGTTCCTGTATGTTCCTGAAAATTAAAGAACACAGGACTTCAACCAAGAGCTGATGACAGGCAAGAAGTGTATACAGCACAGGGGAAGAAACCAAGACACATATGTTTCTACAATCAACATCAAAAGACATGGAAGGACTTTGAAATTTTGGACTTGTGGTCATGAGATCATGTAAGAATGACATACATGTTAATTTCACACATATACATATATATGCTACACATAAATACAATATGGAAGGAAATCTCATAGACTGTGTAAGTATATAACACATGCATAATTGTAACATGCAAAATTCATAATGATATATAAATTTCTGTGAAATTCAAAGAAATTTCTTATCTGCATGAGTTTGCACAGAAATCAAACAATGTATTATATTTGTACATATGTAAATCTGTACAGATACAAACCTATGTACATATGTAAATACTAATGTACTAACAAACTAATTATATTAGAATACTTTTATTAATGTTCTAATGACTAACAATAGGGACAGGTTAGAAAAATTTGTTCAAAGTCTTAGGGAATGTAGGGACAGACATGAAATTAAGTAGATAAGTTAGATTACATTATAATTTTAGGTTAACAATTGTTAGTAATAGAAATTTTTATTTAGTAGAACTTATAGACATAAGGAGATAAGACATTACATATTCAAAATAGTGTTGAAATTGTTGAAATTGTTACATGGTTTGTTATTATGTTCAAAACTATATTCATGTAAATTCCGTTACCTAAACCATTTTCCTATATCCAAAATTAGCATAGAGTAGGTAGACAGAATAGTCAAGACAAATTAGGATTTATTGTTTTCAGAGGGTAAAGGAATATTTAACATAGTATATATAGGGTTAAGAATAGATAGTTAGAAATTTGACAAGATATATTTAAGAGGGAAGTAATGTCACTACAGGATGTAGGATGCATCCTGTCCAAAGACAAAATGGGGGAATGTAATGTGGAGGAGAGAAAATGGGAAAAGTCTGCAGCAGAGCTGGAGAAGCAGGGACTATAGAACTTGTCAATCAAGATGGACATTCTATTTGGAATGAGGACTGGGGAAGGAGAGTGGAAGAAGGAGAGCCAAACTGAAAAAAACTTGGTCTCTTGCCCTTGGGACAGAAAGGAAAGACGGAAAAGTCCTGCTCTCTCTGGTTTCTCTCTACTATACTCCAGTGACTGGATCTTCAAAGCTCTTGGCCATTTTCCCAAATCTGAACTCTATTCCAGCATCCTCCAACTTAGGAATTGTTTTAGTATTAGGGAAACCCCAAGACCCTCCCTCCCTTCAACTTCTTACCTTTCCCCTTCTCCCAAATAAACCCCTTTACTTAAACTTAGAAAAGAGAGAGAGTGCTTTGTTTGTATAGCAAGATACTAATTTTGAGCTGACTTCAGTGTTACCAACTGAAGAATCAACTGGGGGAGGGGGGGAAGGGAAGTGGGAGGTAAGAAAGGGAGGGATGAAGGGAGGAAAGAGGGAGGAAGGAGGAGATTGACAGATCTGATTTTGAAATTATCATCTCCCACTTAAAATAATCCCCTAATACAGTAGGAAAGGCTAAGTTGGTAGCCCTGATGATGCCAAGGTCCCGATTCATTCCTGTACTGGCCACCGCTTCCCTTGGTGGCAACTAGGTGGCTCAGTTAATAATGCTCTGGGCCTGAAGTCAGGAAACTGTTATTGTTCAGTTGTTCAGTTGTGTCTGACTTTTTGTGACCCTATGTCAGGAGGGGAGAGGAAGTCTCAGAGAGCACTTGAATCAGGAAGATCTCAGTTCAAATTTGGCCTCAGATACTCCCTAGCTGTACCCTAGGCAAATCACTTCCTTTGACTTAATCTACTAAAGAAGGAAATGGGAAATACTCTAGAACCTTTGTAAGGAAAACTTGGGCTGGGTCAGGGAGAGTTGGGACACTTTGGGACAGGACTGAATAATAAGAAGAGCCCCAGGCACATTTGTTAAATGTATCTGAGAGGAGCTTTCTACTATCTACTCTCTGCCCTTCCCAGCCAGATAGAGGAGGGACCCAAGAGCGGAAGATACAGAGGAAATGAAAGTTTCATTGTTGAACATTCTTGAAGTCATGCTGAAATCCTGCTGTGCTACCAGGTAGGAAATTTTTAGATAGCTATCCTGAGCACACTCCTTAAATGGAGGGTCTGGAAGGAGTTCTCCACATTCCATCTCCAACAAGAGAATGTGGGAAGGAGGACCTTGGAGATGGCGCTTATTTCAATTTTATCTGAGATACAAAGCAAAAACTGGGATCTTCTGAAATGCTTTGACCTATAAATCTGATATTAAACCATTCAAGGAATAAAAGCAAAGAGATGATAGGGCTGCCATATATATTTTATATTTACTTTGTGTGTACTTATAATAATATCTAACATTTATATGATGCTTACCATGTGCCAGGAACTGTGCTAAGAACCTTACAATTATTATCTCAGTGGGGCTTCACAACCCTGGGAGATAGGTACAATTATTTCCATTTTACAGACAAGGGAAATGAGGCAGAGGTTAAATAATCTGACCGGGGTCATACAGCTAGTTAGTATCAGAGGCAGGCTTCTAGAGTCTAGGTTTAGCACTCTATCCACTGTTCTACCTGGCTGTCCAACATATATGTGTACATAATGCATACACATACACATGTACATACCTGTTTTCCCCATTAGAATATAAGCTCCAAGTAGATAAAGATTGTTTCATACTTAGCCCTTGAATCCCCAGCACCTTATAAATAATAAGGCACTTAATATAAATGCTTATTGATTGATTTATTAATCTTATATAATTTTTAATAGAGGGGATAGGCAATAAGCCCAGTTCTTGTGAACATGTGTTCAATGTGTTCCTAGAAAGGAATCTGCTCCTAGACTGACCATTTGAAATTCATACAGTAATAGTGCTCTCTATCTCTCTTTCTCTCTCTCTCCTCTCCCTTGCCCCCTCTTTCTGCCTCTCTCTCTCTCTTTCTTCTTCTCTCCCTCCCCATTCTCTTTCCTTCTCTCTCTCCCTCTGTCTCTGTCTTTCTCTGTCTGACTCCCTCTCCTCTCTCCCTCCCCTCTCTCTTTCCTTCTCTCTCTCTCTCCCCCTCTGTCTCTGACTCTGTCTCTGTGTATATCTCTCTCTCCCTCCCCCTCTCTTTCCTTCCCTCTCCCTCTGTCTCTGTGTGTCTCTATTGCTCTCCTCTTACTTTCTATCTTAGAATTAATGCAGTGTACTGATTCCATGGCAGAAGAATGGTAAGGGCTAGGCAACCAACGGGGTTTAAGTGACTTACTCAGGGTCACAAAGCTAGGAAGTGTCTGGGGTCAAATTTGAATCCAAGACCTCTCATCTTTAGGCCTGACTCTTAATCTTCTGAGCCACCTACCTGCCCCCTATAGTCCAATAGTACTTTCTTAAAAGCAGTAACAAATAGATACAACAGCAGTAAAATAAACAGTGCTACATGAACTTGGCATTATGTAAGTCTTCAGTCCACCAGAGCATCCTTCATATTATCACCTGTATGGGACTAAAAGTGACTGCAAATAAAAACAGATTTTTGACACTACAGGTTAAATATTTATATTTTTCTTCTTTCATTGAGTTTCTCCCCTGCTATTGTAGACTATCTGTTTGCAGGAGAAGAATTAATCCACATACTGTAATGAGGCCCCTTAATGCATGGGTTTCCCTAAGTCTCTTAGAAAATAATTTATATACCAAAAGAAGTGTGGGGAAAAAAGTACCTGGGTATTAATCTGTTATGAGAATCATGTGTGTTTCTAGCATAATATACATCTCTATACATATATAGAGATATACAGATAAAAACTTTAAAAAATACATCTATCAACTAATCAACCTAGGGCCTGGATCTCATCCAGAAAAATAGATGGCACACCTTTTCTAGCTTCCTACCTTCTATATTGAGTATCTGCATTCTTTTTTAAAATTTCTTTTCTGATTCAAAACCTACTCTGTATTCTTGAAGTGTGGAACATTCACAATGTGCTCAATATTGAAAACAAGTATGCCATTAAGTTCAAGAGGTTACTCATCTGAGAGAATACTGAAACCAAGAGATTACTTAGACACATTTGCAGATTTGTAGGATTTAAAGTGGGTAGAATGGTCTTTTAAAATAAAATTTTCCTTATACAGAAGCTGGGAAAGCACCATATAGAAGTATGAATGTTATGACTTTCTGGTAATTAAAGATTGACAATCACTAGCTTTAACTGGGTTTAAAAAACAATTCTTTATTTCTCACCAATAAGAAAGGGTTTACTCACAAGCATATTGAAATGGAAATTGCCAATATAGGATTTTGCTGCTGATACATAAACATACACATGTATATAAATTGGATGTACATATATGTCTATATGTGTGAATGTAAATGTATATGTGTTCAATGAAATAGACATTGCCAATTTAGGACTTTGTAGCTGAATCAGATATAATCTGTGCAGATATACACATGTGTATATATGTATATTCACATATAGTATGTTTATGTATATGTATCTCCTGGAGAATGAAATAGCAAGCTACTCTAATATCTTTTGTCAAGAAAACTCCAAAGGTGGAACTGGTGTGCTGTGTATGGTCCATGGGCTCACAAAGAGCAGACCCAGCTGAATAACTGAGCAATGTCTGTCTGTCTATCAGTCCATCCATTCTCTCTCTCTCTCTCTCTCTCTCTCTCTCTCTCTCTCTCTCTCTCTCTCTCTCTCTCTCTCTCTCTCTTTCTCTCTCTCTCTCTCTCTCTCTCTCTTCCTATCCATGTCTATCTGTCTGTCTAGCCATCCATTCATCCATCCATTTATCTATCTATCTGTCTATCTCATCTTTAATAGGCCCTTTCTTATTGGTGAAAGATAGGGAGCTATTTTTAAGCAGTTGTTTTATCCATAAGAAGATATGTATTCCTAGCAAAAATCCCAAGTTGGTTCAGTATTTCTATTACTTACATATTAATATTAGTACATATTATATCTATTTGCATATAAATTATACATATATTATATTTTATAAATGCATGTATATGAGTGGTTACACACAAAAATATATGAGTTTAAAAGTCAAGTAGGTGGAGAACAATAGCCAAGCCTCTTTCACTTACTTTGACTCAAATTTATTTACGTGCTAATCCAGAAAGAAGTTTGGGAATCCCTAAAATCAGACAGTTGAAACAAAAGATTAAGATCTCAACTTCAATCAAATCATGAGGAACCAGCACTAGCTTTTGTTAGATGATGTGATTGAGATATAACTAAATAGCTGTTCTGTTGTTCAGTCTTGTCTGACTCTTCATGACCCTTTTGAGGTTTTCTTGGATGGGATACTAAAGTAGTTTGCCATTTCTTTCTCCAATTAATTTTACAGATAAGGAAACAGAGGCAAATAGAGCTAAGTGCCCTGGGTTACACAACTAATGAGTATCTAAGGTTGCATTTGAACTCATAAAGATGAGTCTTCTTAACCCCAGGGCCAGCACCGCACCACCTAGCTAACTAAATTGCACTAGGTCAGATCTTATCAAGGTGGGGACTATGGGAGCCCGTAGTCTCTAAATATTTTGATTCTACACCCATCAGTAAAAAAAAATGTGCACATTAACTTAATTATAGATCACATATATCTCATATCTATAAGAATACATAGCATAAGCATACCCTACTATACTAATAATTATGCACATTATAAAAATGAAATAAAATATAAAATAAAAAAGAATGATATAGAAATTAAATATTTGAGCCCAAAGCCAGTAATAGATCACAGGAGTTTATTTAATAGATGACTGATCTGATTAGACCTACCTGTATGTGATGAAAATTCTTTTGGAAGCTATGTGGAGTATGGATTGGAGAGGGAAGAGACTTGTGAAAGAGAGACCAATTTGGTGGCTAATTCAATGGTCCAGAAGGGAGGTAATGAGGGTATGAAACAGAGTGATAGTTTTGTGAGTAGAGAAAGAGCGAATGCACAAATATTGTGGAGAGAGAAATGATAAAATTTTGTCAAAAGATTGGATATATGGGGTAAATGAGAGTAAAGGGTTGAGGATAACTCTGAGGTTACAAACTTGGGTGAGCTGATGAATTGTAGGTCCCTTGATAGCAATAAGACAGTTCATAAGAGGAGTGGGTTTGGAAGGAAAGATAACATAAAGAGGTTTAACCGAAATGCAGATTACAAGTCATACATTCCAGTACTTCCCCAGTAATTCATGGTCCCACTGTGTAAAAAAAAGTAGGGGGAAGATTCTAATTCATTGGTCACTGCCATGGTGGGCCTCCTCCTACTTCCAATGGATAGATGTTGTAGACATGAGGTAAAGGGGCTGGGGGATATAGGAGAGGGTAGAATTTCCCTGGTGGCATTCACATAGATAGTGCTGTGGGTCCCTGTCTAGCAGGTAGGTTATAAATAACCTGTGGGGTAAACTTGTGGCTTAGAATGAGGAGAGCCTGGAGCTTTCAAACAAAGAGAAAGGGAAGAAGGAAGAGAATTGGCAGATGAAGATGGGAAAGGGGATTGGGGTTATGCTGGATGGGTCTCATGTCTAGCTCTCTCTGAGAGGGAGGATTGTAATCTTCTTTTCCACCTTCTAAACCCTCTAATCCCACCATACCTTTAAGATTGTGTATACTCTTTACAGACTTCAAAAGATAATGAAGGATAGAAGGTCCAAGGGGTCATGAGTTGGACATTATTGAACAAATGAACAACAGTAAAGATGTTCCTCAAAAAGCCTGGAGCTGAAATGACTATTTACCCCGAAAAGGTGAAGTCAGAAGGCAGTAGCATATAGAGGATAGCAGAAAACGTTGTTAATTTGCGACTATCAAAGCCGTGAAGGACATGGTCAGGAGAGAGCAATGCCCAGCATTCACCAAAAGGAGGTCTAGAAAAAACAGCATGGTAATAGCAAAGGTCTGAGTTTCTCCTCCATGTGTATGTCCTGGTAACTTGTATGTATGTGTCTCTTATGTGATCTTATACTTGTCTATTCTTCCCATGGATGTTGTATATATTTGGAGCCGAGGGTGCCCCAGGATAGGAGAGAAATGTTACAATTGCTTTTTTTTTTCCTTACCATGCTTATTCTGTTGCTTTGAACTAATTGTGTCCTCTGGATGACTAAAAAAAAAGTAAATGCTTTGATCTGAATTTTGAGGAATGAAACTGAGAGTTATCTATACCTACACAATGCTTGGACCTAGATTACTATTCTGAGGGCACCATATTGCAGAAGGAGGTACCCCAGATCCTAAAATTAGATACCTAAAACAAATTACTATCCTTTCCCAGCAAGGAAGTTTAAATAGCCTTTTGTGGATACATAGAACACTCATTATTTGAGTAAAAGTGACCCAAATCAATTTAATTAAATTGGGCCGAAGTCCACCTTTGCCTGAATAGCAGTATGCAAGCAAACAGTCTTCAAGAATGAGAATAAAACGAAAAAATAGTAGAATAAATTTGGCAGCATCTAAGCAGATAGAATTTTACAGTTGAACCAGTCTTAATCTTAGCATTATACAGACAAATGCTCCAAAATAAAGAATTAAAATGAGACTACTCCGAAGAGTTGCTACTTTTAAAAATGTAGGACCTTATTGGAAAATTCCTCAAATAAGTCTATAAATAGTAATCCTCTTAAGAGCCCAAATCCCAGTTGAGTATGGCTACAAGGTTGCAATTCTGCCACTGTATACACTCATTTTTCTTTTCCTGATGACTAGTTCAGGGAAATAGTATGGGCAAAGTGGTGAATGAGGAACATGGTTTAGAAGTGTTACAGACAGACAGACACCTAGATACCCTTTCTGGGCATGACCTCAAGCATTTAACATTGACTGACTTCCCTAGTAATCACATACTCAACATTACCATGCATAAGGAAGAATAAAGCGTCAAGAAATGATAGTGTTTGTTTTCATCCATAGAGCACTGATAGGTATTGCTGGCTCCACTACTAGATGTATGAGTTTCAACAAGCTATTTTACCTTTTGGGGCTTCAATTTCCTCACCTGAAAGTGGGATGGGGTTCAATAAGATGACCTCTAAATCTTCCTAAATCTAAAATTTATCTAAATCAATCTAAAAGTCATCTACAATTCTAAAATCTTTTACTTTTGACATGAAATTAAATTCACTCACATCTGGAAAATAGGTTTATATATTTTATTTTTTTAAACCCTTACCTTCCATCTTAGAATCAATACTATGTATTGGTTCCAAGGCAGAAGAGTGGTAAAGGCTAGGCAATGGGAGTTAAGTGACTTGTCCAGGGTCACAGAGGAAGTGCCTGAGACCACATTTCAACCCAGGACTTCCTGCATCTATGCCTGGCTCTCAATCTACTGAGTTAACCAGCTGCCCCTAATTCACTCTTGATTAGAGGAATACAAATTAAAAACAACTCTCAAGTACCATCTTACACCTATTAGGCTGGCTAATATGACAGAAAAGGAAAATGATTAAAATGCATCCAGAGTGGGGCAGCTGGATAGCTCAGTGGATTGAGAGCCAGGTCTAAAGACAGAAGGTGCCAGATTCAAATCTGGCATGACATTTCTTAGCTGTGTGACCCTGGGCATGTCACTTAACCCCCATTGCTGGCCTCTTACCACTCTTCTGCCCTTGGAATCAATATGTGGTATTGATTCTAAGATGGAAGGTGAGGGTTTTAAAAAGAAAAGAAAATATATAAACCTATTTTCCCGATGTAAATGAATTTAATTTCATGATTCTACCTCTCATGGCTTTTTCTGTTATTCTGTAGTATCTGTGCATGTGCAAGTTCTAGAAGGACAGTCATCTTACCTAAATGGTGTATTTCCCCTAGTATCTTGCACATGTGATAAATTTACTCTGAATTTAATAGTTTGTTGAATTGAAATGATGCTGAATTGATTCCAGATATTCAAAAGAACTTAGTTATTTTTCAGTCATATCTAGTTCTTTGGGATCCCATGGATAGATAAATCCCTGGGGTTTTCTTGGCAAAAACACTGGGGTGGTTTGCCATTTCCTTCTCCAGTAGATTCAAGGCAAAAGTTAAATGTGTAAAGCAGAGGTTAAGTGACTTGCTCAGTGTTACACAGCTAAGTGTCTGAAGCCAGATTTTAACTTAGGCCCTCCTGCCTCCAGGCCCAATGCTGTATCCACTGACTTCTCTAGCTGCCCAAAAGACCTTAACTCATTCCTAAACCTAGAAAGATTTCCCCTATCCCTCCATAAAATAATTTACTTTTAAAAAATCTTTTGAGATATAAGGTTTCCTCCCAAAAAAGGTAGGTTAGTAACTTTACTGAATACTTTTGGTACAAATAAATTCTAGTAAGAGCATTTCTTATATGAGCCTTTTTAGGTCAATGTGCCAGAGTTATTTACTTTCATAAGAAGAGAACAGTCTGTTTTCAAAAAGAAAAAAAAAAGGTGAAAAGCTGATTACGGAAATGGCAAACTATCCAAATCGTAAATTCAGTCAAATACTTCCAGACAAATATGGGGAGTCACCCTTTTCCAAAAAGCTGGCAAAACACATCATTCTCTTTGAAATCTTTGATCTCTGAAACATGAGACCAACATGCCAACTAAGACTAAGAAATCAAGATTTAAGAGCATTGTATCTGTCTCTTGTGATACCTTGTTCTCTCCCTGTTTCATTTTTAATCTCTCTCTGTTTACTGGTTGCTTCCCCTCCATGAACAAACATGTATCCCCAGTCTTAACAACTGTCTTCTTTCTTGATCCTGCTATTTACCAAAGTTATTATGTTAGCTCCCATCCCATCTCTCCTCTTTTTTTCAGTGTCACACTTCAAAGAAAGAGAAGTCTAAATTTACTCTATTTCCTACTCATACCTCAACCTCTTGCAGTCAAACTGTTCTCATTACTCTATTCTAACGGTTCTTTCCAAAATCATTAGTGTCCATCCAAAGGTCTTTTTCCTGTTCTCATCCTCCTTGACTTCCCTGCAGCACTAAACATTGCTAACCCATCTTTACTATCTTGATACTCTTTCTTCCCTTGAACTCTAGCATTTTATACCCTAACCACAACCTTTATCCCCATCAATCTCTTTCTTTCTAAATATGAGTAATCCAGTCCTCTTCTGAATTTAATACATCCCAATCTGAATTTATCATCTTCCCCATAAAAACCCATACTTTTACCGAGTTTTCTTGTTTCTATTCCAGTCTCTCCGATGGGAAACCTTGAATCTTTCTTCCCCTTCACTGCCCCATTCATCTCAATTGCATCTCCAAGAGACTCTAAGGTACTATTATAAATCTGCATACTTAGCACCTAGAACGATCCTCTGCATACTGTAAATATCTAATGCTTTATAAATTTAATTGAAGAAAATTTGTCACACTTCTACTCCTTCCTTTCTATTTTCATTGCCACTCTGCTATCACTTTAGCTCAGTTTTAAGATAGAAGAGTGGCATGGGCTAGGCAATTGGGGTTAATTAACTTGCCCAGGGTTACATAGCTGGGAAGTATCTGAGTCCAGATTTGAACTCAGGCCTTCCCTACTCCATACCTAGCACTACTTGGCTGCCCCAGTGCATATTATTTTATAGTTTCTTTCCCTGTGGGACTCTGAGCAAGTCATTTACCTTCTAGTGCCCTGGGTAATCCTCTACCACGCTATGTAACTAGCTGAGGGGTGATGACTTTCACTGGTAGAGAAAGTTCTTTCACTGAGGGTTCCTTATAGTAATGAAATCCTAAATTTCCCCTCTCTCCCCTAATATACTGAAATCATTATAGCCTTTTAACTGGTCTACCTAGCTAGTGGTGCAGCAGCTAGAGCACTGGGCTTAGAATCAGAGAGATTCGTCTTCCTGAGTTTAAGTCTGACCTTGGACTAGCTAGCTAGTATCACTAAATCACTTAATCCTATTTGCCTCAGTTTCCTCATCTATAAAATGAACTGAATAAGGAAATGGCAAATCACCTCAGTATCTTTGCCAAGAAAACTCCAAATGGAGTCACAAAGAGTCAGACACAATTAAACACTACCACCACTTAGTTCATCTCTCTCTCTTCTTTGTAATACATCACAACACTGTAGTCATAGGATTCATCCAGTAGTGAGCCCTTCAGTCTCCTGGCCAAAAACCTTCTGAGGTTTCCTTTGCTTACCAAATATAACACCAAATTCTTACAGTTCAACATTCAAAGTCTTCCATTCTATAGCTCCAACTACAGTTTCAGCTTTTTCCTGTGTTTCCTTAATACACTCTACATTTTACCAAACTGGACTTGGTAGCCATTCCACCCTTGTTATCGCTGTACCTTTGCTGCCACAGTCTCCCTAACCCTGTGACTGAAATAGTCTTCTCCCATATCTGTGCCTCTCAAATAATTTCAGGTGCCACTTCTTTCACAAAACCTTCCTAATCTCTTTCTCAAATCTTATAACGCTGTATGAAGTTCTATGCATTTCTTATAAAATAACATTATTCATTTGCAGATTTCTTTTATTACACACCTGATTGTAGGCTAAGATTGTACTTTGCTTTATTTTCATGATTAGAGAGAAATTACAGATGGAAGGGCTTCATACTTAAGTTTCATTAGAGAGTGATCCTACCACCGCATAACTGTGTTTTTCTTCCTGTTTCATCATAAAGCCAGAAAGGATACAAGGAAAATAAAGGAAACACAGCAGGGGTTTTCTAGCTGACCAGGAATGCCAGGAAGGCCAACTGAGGTTGTCCTCATTAGCTCTACCAGTATAAGCAGAATGAATAGTCTGTCTGTGGGTATAATGAAGAGGGAATTCTAGAATCACACTCAGCAGGGGGAGATACTCATGCTGAGAGGAAGGCACATGGGAACTGAGCGCCTATCCCTAATGCCTTTGCACAATGCCCTGCATGGTGTTAACACTTAATAAATGTTTACTGAATTGAATGGAATATCTCTTTGGTACCCCTTCCATTGATTTTATGCCTAATTAATGTCACAAATGCAAAAAATTCCAGAAAGGTAAGGATTTTCTTACTTTTCAACCTCCTTTAAAAAAAGGCAACCAAACTACAATAGATTAAGTTTGAATGATACTTGGAAATCTAGTCCAAACCTATTCAAAACACAAATATTCACTCAGTGATGCTCATTTATTTCTTCATTGCCATGCTTCTCTTACTCTATTTACTTCTTCTACCTTAACTCCAACATCTCCCAGACTAATCTTTCTTTCTTTCTTTTCCAATACTCATCACTTTTCTCCTGCCTTTTCTTTCAAATTACACTGAAATCTATGCAATGGTAGCAGAAATAATAAATGTGAGAATGCTATCTTATAGTAAGAGTCTAGATGTATGTGAGCATAAAAATTGCTATGGGCATAATGTAGAAAATGTGTCTGTGACCAAAAACAATACCCTTACCAATTCTGCTCTTCTTTTGCCATGTCTGGACCGCAAGGATATGAATGAGAGGCTACATAATGATGGCAACATAATCCATCACCAAGAGAAACAAGTCAAAAACCATGTTAGGCTGATACAGAAGCCAACATTGCTGGCGGCAACATTTTTGATTGAGAAAAACAATGCATTTCCTGCAAGCTTTAGATGTCTGACTCTACTGGTAGGGTTGTAAAGCAAAACATTTTCAGATCCATTTTATATAGGTGAATATTTCATGGAGCCTTGTCGGTATTCAGATTCATTTTGTCCCTTCTGATTCACTACACACATATTTCCAAGGCCCACACACGGCTAGTAGTGGAATCATACCAGTGTCTCACAGCTGCCTTTTCCCAACCCAGATTATTTTAAATAGATTAAAGGATCCTGGAGGCATGAACTGAAAATTTAAATAAATAAAAGACAGGGATGATTGATGATTTAGGAGCACCTTCTGAGGGAGCCGACTGCTGGAAGTGAGTACCACACAACATGAAATAAATTGTACTGTACGCTAGACAGTAGAGAATTAGGGGAGTCATTACTCTAAAACTAGCTTACAAGATGACAGTAGTGCAGTGAAAAGGCCATTAGACTGAGTATCTGAAAACTGGAGCCAATCATATATTCTAAATGTGTAGGACCCTCAAATGTCAATTTGTCTGATCCAAATATAAATGAGGAACATTTCACAGCATTCAACACATATCTGAAGTAGGAATAATCTACAGCATCCTTGATATAGCCCCATCCTCTCTAGCCAGTCCCTTCTTGAGACCTTCGGTGACAGAGAACTCGCTCTTCCTGAGACAGGATTTTGGCTAGAAACACTACAGACTGCTCAGTTCTCTTATCAGTAAAATAAAGGGATCATAGAATTTAAACCTAGAAAACATTTATGAGAACTAAAGTTTCTTTCAGCTCTTAGATTCTGAGTTGATAATATCCATTTACTGATTATAACATTGTAGCAAGACAAATATCAAGGAAACAGAAGTAGGAGGGCTTTTAGATAGTTTACAAAACAGAAGCTGCTCACTGCAAATACCAGGTGGGTTGGCTATAAGCAGCACAGAGAGTGAAAAAAGGCATTTTCAAATTGTTTTGCTTGTTAAGTGAACAACTGGATGTGTTACACTTTTTTGGAAAAAATTAAGGCAAAGAAGCAAAATGTTATTCATGAAAGAGACAAATGCCTGCAGTATCTCGAAGGGAATGTTAATAAAAAAGAATTTCTATCCTCCAAATTCTTGTTATGAAGCTATTTTTAACAACTTCCTCATAAAAAATAAGAAAAAGTCCAGATGTATGCTTACAAATAAAGGAATATATAAATTGATTTGCTTTCCACCTTATGATATTAATTTACCTATAAAATATATATGCAGAAACATCCTGCCATAACCAATGTATTCTCAGTATAAAAGTTCTCAATGAAGCTATTTAGAATGGTTAGTAAGAAAAGGAAGTATCTACCTAAGAGTGAAAAAAAACAACAACATGCAGATCACTCATTTCCTGCAGTCACATGCCATTAGAGGTTTCGACTGAAGGGGAGAATTGGTCTCTAGTCATTTTATAGTGCTTCTAAGAGTTTCATTAGAAAGAGAAGACAAAAAGAATGGAGTGAATTTGTCTAGATAAAAACAATATGGATGGACGTATGATTTCTGCATTGCCCTTAGAGAAGATCGGAGACCCATACAGAAATGGTTTTAAAACAAAAAACCCTTATCTTCCATCTTAGAATCAATACTATATATTGCTTCTGAAGCAAAAGAGAGCTGAGGGCTAGGCAATGGCCATTAAGTGACTTGCCTAGGATCACACAACTAGGAAGTATCTGAGGTTAAATTTGAACCCAGAACCTCTTGTTGTTAGACCTAGCTCTTAAACCACAAAGCCTTCTAGCTACCCTCTATAAATGGTTTTTTATTTCAAAGATGAAGTTTCCCAGATTAATATTACTTTGGTACCTGAGTGAGCTTGTGATCTCACCTTTGTAAATATTCTCTCCAATTGTACAAACAGAAAATCATCTGTATCTTTGCATTTTTTTTTTTTGCTCCAAGTCCTTCTGTGAATTTTCCACAAGGTTCCACTTGACATGTTGGGGGTCTTTCTCTATATATCACTGATGAGGAAGCAAATTTTCTTCCTCATACCTAGAACTATATTTTGAAAACTTGATCTATTGGCAAATCTCCTTTTCCAGTAATAAATTGCTTTGATATTTTTCAAGGTACCTTTTTTGGAGGAGCAATATGTTGCAGGCTACTGTGTTCACCATGTATTTTTCCCTGGTGACCTTCAGTTTTAATTTGTTGGAGGCTGAGTTATTCCATGGAATGAGAGCCATATAGCATCCCTAAAAAAAACATTGTTGCTTTAGGGAAAAGCTTGGAAGCATTAAAATTACTACAAAATTTCACAAAGGCAGTCTAACCTGCTTTCTGTTCAATTCTAGGCTCAGTGTGTTATCTGCCACACTGTTCAAGATATATGAATCAATAGACTAGATTTATAAGGTCTTCAGTGAAATGCATATCATAATCTGGACTACTGGCATGATTCAATGATTTGGTCTTTCCTGATTGAATAATGAGGCCAAATACCTTTCAAAGATGGCATTTAGGAAGTTCTTTAATGTTTTCAGGACTCCAGAAACTATGTCCCAGCACTTAGCACAGTGCCAGGCACATAGTAGGTATTTAATAAATGCCTGTGGAATTAAAATTAAATCTCCAAAAAGTGGTCATCCAGATTCTACCTGAAGACCTCTAGTCAAAGGAAATCCCCTACTCTCTTGAGGCAACCCATTTCACATTTCTAATTATGAAGACATTTTTCCTTATAGCAAATTGAAATCTATCTCATAATTAGAGAGGAAAAGAGAAGAGAAATAGGAGCTATTATTAAATACTGAAATGATCTTTTTGTGATCATTAGAATATCACAAATAGATTATAACTAAATATGAACCTGTAAACTCATACAATTCCCTTCTATCTGCCTATATTTAAAAAATAATGCTTAGGGATTTTTTTTGAAAGAAAATCCTATTAAAATACAAAATGTACAGTTTTTATCATAAAAAGATAAATTAATGCACTTTACAGTATTTACATGAAAATAGAGAAAGCTTATATGAAAGAATTTTTTCCTGAAGCATTAGAAATGAATCTCAGTGACAAACTCTCTGCTCGAGCAAAGCTGATGTACTGACTAGACAGGTAGATATTAGGTACTCTGACTGTCTGGGTGCTATGGAAATCATGTTGTGTGCAATTGACCATCGGCAATGGGACAAGACAAGGAGTAGACTCATTCTTATTCCAGCCAGGAAAGAGGCCTCGTCTGCATTAGCCTTTTCCCTGAAAGGCTGCCATATTCGTCAGTTCGGCCACATGTAAGATAAGCTCTTTCTCCGTTATCTAATATTTCACCAGGCAGTGGAACCAAAGGATAAGCAGAACCTAATAGCCTATGTGGGCAGGAAATTCTGAGTGCTGTCAAGCTCAGCATAAAGCTTGGATGCTGGAGACAAGAGGAAGTTTAGAGCCGAAGTTAATCACTTCATTTGGAAGAAAAATTCTTAGGGATTTGAACAAATAGTTATGACTTTTCCTGATCCCACAATGAATCAACAGAAAAATCATAAGTAATTTCCAACCATATTACACTCAATGACATCCTTATAGTCTGCTCACACTAAAATTAAAGTCAAAATTAACTGCAATTAAGAAGGTAGAAAATATTTACCTATTTGCTCCAGGGTTATCAGTGATGAGATAAAATATACAAACAGAAAGATTTAAAGCTACATTATCTGAGCTTAGCATTTTATAAAGCCTCATTAAACATCTGAATTATACAGCTGAAAGAGATGGAAAATCACAATAGAGTGCTAACACCAACCCCCAAAAGGGTGGCATTAATCATTTATCATTTCACTTTATAATGGCAAATTGTATGAGGTGTGTAAACATAACACATTGAAAATATGAAGACCTAGGTTCTAGACCTGACTGTGCTACCAATTCACTGTATAATGTTTACCAAGTCATTTAATTTGGGAAGGGGGGTCTAATTTCTTTAATTAAAAAAACAGCTATCTGACAAAAAGAATTTATTAAGCACCTCCTACATGTGAAGCATTGTGCTAAGTACTGGTGATACATAAAGGAAAAAGATATTCTCTTCCCTTGAGGGCACAATCTAATAGGAGAGACAACAAGCAAAAGACTGGATGGGGGGGGGGGAGGGAGAGGAAGGGAATGATAGTGAGAAGTCAAGGATGGTTAGGAGTATCCTACATTTATCATTCTCTTCTTTGAATTGAATTCAAAAGAATAGTTTTTCAAGTAGTTCTTTAGGAGTTGTATTTTTAACTTTTGGCACAGTATTATTCGATCTCAATCATATACTGCAATTTGTTTAGACATTCCATGGACAAAAGAATACTTTTTAAGGGTTGGCTATGCAGAAGGTCATCTACAATGTTCTGTAATGATGTTTCATCCTGATTTGAAGGTGCTGAAGAAGGTAAGTGATGCAGTGGATAGAGTGCTGAGCCTGAAGCCAGGAAAATCTAAGTTCAAATCCTGCCTCAGATCCACTTACAAGCTGGTGACAACCTTTGTGTCTGTGTCTTTGACTGGAAAGAGGAGATAA
Organism: Monodelphis domestica; assembly: GCF_027887165.1. Lineage (NCBI taxonomy): Eukaryota > Metazoa > Chordata > Mammalia > Didelphimorphia > Didelphidae > Monodelphis > Monodelphis domestica. The sequence continues at coordinate 254,313,000 of NC_077229.1, forward strand.
TAATAGCACCTACCTACCAAGCTTCTTATCAGGATAAAATGAGATAACATTTTTAAAGCACTAACACATTGCCTGGCACATAGTAGGTATTCAATAAGTACTTGTTTCCTTCCTTTCTTCTTTTAAAGGCAATGCAAGAGGAGCAAAAGTGTCTGAAGTTTCTTCCATACTCAGCAAAAGTTTTGAGTCTTCCAAAGACTAGCTCAGTTAAGTAGAGAGATACTCATCACTAGTAATTGGCCACTTGCCCATGAATTATTTAGACATGGTAGCCCAGTCCATGAAACAAAGAAAAATACAAAATGGTCCTCAGTCCTTTAAAGTCTTTGTCTACTTCTATAGAAGTTTTGATAGTGGTAGAAAAGGAGGCAGGTAATGAGATTTTCTCAATTGTTAGAAATTTTTTAAACTTAAACTTAGTTTTATACTCATAAGATGCTTGTTCAATAACCAATTAGTTAGCATACTTTTGGAGGAAGTAAAAAAAATCAACCTTGATATTCTTGTTATAAAGAAAATAAAAGAAAGGGGGATGCCAAACTTACTTGGAAAAGTAAATAAAGGAGTTGATTTTACCATGTTCCCAAAGCTAACAAGACTCATTGTTTCAAATATTTTGTTATTCCATATAGCAGTGCTAATGATAAGGACATGAAAAAGGCCATCATGAAAATAATTTTAGGTTACCTATCACACTAACATTTGTTAGGGAATTAAAATGAAAAAAATTATAAGTAATTGCTAAGGTCCTCCAGATAAAATTACCATATACTTTGACAAAACGCATTTTTGTCACATATGACATTGTGAATAGCAAACCAGCCTAAATTTCAGGAAGATCTGAGTTCAAGGCCTGCCTCTGATATATACTGGGTATGTAACCTATGGCAAAGTCATTTAACTTTTCCCTACATAATTCAATCTACAAATTGTAGAGCAGATGTCAACTTGTAGTGGAAAAAGTAGATTTCTTGTTGAGAACTTCTATGTTAATGAAATCAAAGGTCTAGCACTCCCTTACCTCTAAATACTTTGATATTCAATGACTTTAGTGCAAAGAAAAGCATCAGTGAAGATGTAAAGAATTGTACTGGAAAAGATGTAACCAAAATAAGGAATCAAGTAGCTAAAGATCTGTGGGCTACACAAAAGTTTCATATCTATACATCATGAATATTAATTTTGAGAAAAGAATTGTTAACACTGGACATGTCAAATGCCAAATAACACACAAAAAGAAAACAATATATTTTAATAAAAAGAAATGTAGGAATAAGTCCAAAAAAAAGCCATAAGCATTGGGTCCAGAGTCAAGAAGACGTGAGTTCAAATATGGCATCAGATACTTACTAACTGTGTAACCCTGTTTCCCTCAGTTTGCTCATCTATAAAATAAGCTGAAGAAGGAAATCGCAAACCTCTCCAGTATCTTTGCCAATAAAACCCCAAATGGAGTCACAAAGAGTTGGATATAACTAAAAAATGGCTCAAAAGCAGCAAGAACAACGTAGTCCCAGAAATTCTTATAAAACACATAATATAAGCAGCTTTATCAGGTTAAATATACATAAATGAAGAGTGTGCTGGAGGTAACACAATTGTGAGAGTGTTAAGATTAATTCATAAGGTATTTAAAGGAGAAGATAATTGAGGCATTAAAAAATTCAGCCTTTATTAATTCTTTTAAAAAGGCAAATGGGAGAATAATAACTAGCATTTGCACAGCACTTTGAAGTTTGCAAAGCATTTTACATGTTAATTCATTTGATCTTTATAATAACCCTAAGAGGTAAGTAATATTATTATCCCCATTTTATAGATGAAGAAGCTGAGGTAGTCATAAGTTAAGTGACTTGTCTGGGGTCACATGGCTAGTAAGTGACTGAGGCTAGATTTGAATCTAGCTATTTCTGACTCTGAGTCTAAGGTTTTATCTACTGAACCCACCTAGTTGCATCAATAATTACCAAGCTATATCCTTACTTTTCCAGCTATATAACATTTTATCAAAATCATCTTCTTATGCATTGAGGGCATCCTTAATGAGAGTATTAGTAGGAAACAGACCGCTTTTTGCCAGTGATATTCTATAGATTCTGCCTTTTTTCTTACCACACAATTGATTAAAAGATATAGAAAATGCAAGATCTCATTGTGCTTATTCTTTGCTGACTATAAAAAGTCATTTGCTTCCTTAGAACTAAATATCACCATAAAGGATCTCTCCTAACAAGGCATCTTCCCATATCAAAATTATTCAAGATTCCTTGAATAGCAATAGCTCAAATTTATATGACATTTTAAGATTTTCCAAGGACTTTACATATACTATTTCATTTGTTCTTCACAATAACCCTCTTAGCTAAGTGCTATTATCATCTCTATTTTACAGTTGAGTAAACTGAGGCTGATAGAATTTAAGTGACCTATTCTAGGTTATACAATTAATTAGTGACTGGCAGGATGTTAACTCAAATCTTCATGACTCAAAGTCCAAAGCTCTATTCACTGCTTTCTTGAATGATATGACCTGAATATAACTGATAAAGGTCATCTGTGAAAATTCATTTTTCATACTCTGTATTAATTTTTATATCAGGACTCTAGATTAGAAAGGTCCTAAATCAATTCCTATATATTGGGGAGAATTACTGTGCTATTTCTGTGCCTGGGGTCTGCGTCCGAGATTCCATCCAATCTACTCCTTTTTGTATTTTCTTTGTCCTTTAGGAATACCAAAGAATCTCTTCCTTCCCTTTTTTTTAAAACAGAATTTGGCTAATAAATAAAGAGAAGAAGGGTCCTACAGTGATTTATCTATCTGTGAGGATGAGGAATGGTAGATGTCTTGATAGACCTCCACTTAATTAGCCATCCACCAATTAGAAACTTATTGGGATGTTCAAGGGAGCAGTTGAATAATGAGCTCCTAAAACTATTTATTAAGCTACTTGACCCAGCTTCCAGGGTGGTGGTCATTTGAGAGGGCCATAGACCTATAGGTCAATTTATCAGTTATGATGGTAGCATAACCAATAAATGGATACATATTCAATAAGTGTATATTCTTACTCCAAAATCAGTCTCTCAAGATAATTTTAATCATAACAAACTGATGGTCAATATCAGCAGGAAATGTCAATGAAGCAGGAAAACCTGTGTTTTCTAAAAGCATTCACCACACTCACTGAGAACCTAATGGGAATTCTGAATGGAGTCATAGATGCTGAGCCTTAAGGTATTCTAAACACTGAGATTAGCAAGTCTTTTAGAAGATGTATTAAAGGATAGGATGAAAGATGCAGAAGAGTATCGCCAATCAAGACCCAGGGATGTCTACCCAGAAAACTTGGTGCCTAGCTGCTGACACTGAAGAAACCATATCACCAGCCTGTCTGTGAGTGATGCTTATATCTGCAACATTCTGCTAAATGGGTACAACCAACAAGAAACCAAGTTTCTGTGACTTATGCTGTTCTCTTCAATGTTCTTTTAAAATTCAGATTTAGAAATAAGAGTAGGCAAAATAGAAGAGTAGTATAAACGAAATTGGGCTTTTCTGTGTGTATAAACTAGCCTAAATCAGGCATAGGCACATCTTAATATTGGTTCAACAATGTCCTTTTTTAGGACAGCTGCTTACATACTTCTCTCTGAGAAACTTAATGACTTAAGGCACATTCAGAATGCTTTTCAAACATCAATTCTGACATTTTTGCATGTATTTAATTATATTGTAGTTACATGTATTTATTTGTAATGACACAAATCAGAAGTTCTATTTCTATAAAATAAGTTTCTTTTATCTCCTCTTCCCTTAGAGGAACCCAAATGGATCATGAAAACCCAAACATGCACACATGTGCCTATAAAAGGCAAACAGTTCACTTGGTACCAGAGAATGTAGAAATATCCCTCCCTCACAACACCGTAAATCAGTCCAGCCTACCTCATAAACTGTTCAAAATGCCAATGACAAAGTAACTCCCTGCCCCCTGCCCACAAACATGCTCACCAAGATGGTCTTGCAATTTATATTTTTAACCACTGGGAAGGATTAGAAGCCAATAGAAACCCCAGAACTAAAATTACCAGTTTCAAGTTGCTGGACGAAGTTTAGGAAAGGATGAATAGAAAATGAATGGTAGACAAAACAAAAGCTGATGCTAAGAGGCAGTTTTATAGCGGGGATGATCTCCAGTTTCTTTTTATAGCATGATGAGCTCTTTTTTCATGTTCCCAAAGAGAAGACTCCAAAGAATTTAAGGAGAGTCTGTCAAAAGAAGACAGAATGCATGTAGCTAGGCTGCTTGAAATATTGTAGTGTTGCTTCTAGTCAGTATACCAAGGAGACAGACACCCAGAGACAGACCCTGATCAAGACAGCACTACAGGCTACAATTCTACAAAGTGGCAACATTTTTAAAGGAACAGGCAGAAGTGGGCTGCAGTGCACACAATCCCACTCTTCAACCCTGTTGGCATCCTATAATTATCCAGTTTTCAAAATAGAAGTTGAAGTGCTATTAAAAAAAAAAAAAAGCCCATCTCCTAAGTCAAGTGATACTATTTTTTTTTCTTTGCCAAAGACTTACTTTGAGTCCAAAGATATCTTTTGTGGGATACCCAAGTCCATGGAAATGTACCAATTGTAGAGCCAAACAAAATTTTAGGTATCCTTAAGCCGAGGTCCTTGCCTGAGAAAGGTGATGACTGAAACTCAGAGAAATCCAGGAATTCTCCATCCTATTTTAGAAGATATCCACGAATGCCTTTCACAGTGATACTATTTACCCCATACAATAAAGAAAGATGTCCTTATATCGTAAATAAATTCCTCTCAGTCCAATATCACTATAATCAACAAACATTTTCCATGCACTTACTAAAAGATTTCCCCAAAGTATTACTGTAGGTTTAAGTTTTAATAACTTATTAGATTTATAGCAAGTCCCAAGATTTTTTTTAAACCTTTACTTTTCATCTTAAAATCTATACTAATATTTGTTGTTAAGCAGAAGGAGTGGTAAAGGGCTAGGAAACTGGGGTAAAGTGACTTGTCCAGGGTCATACAGTCACATTTGAACCGAGGACCTCCCCTCTCTAGGCCTGGTTCTTGAACCATTGAGTCACCTAGTTGCTAATTCTGGACATATAGTAAGGGTTGGTTTTTTTTTTTTGCCTATTTTTAAAATATATAATTTTTGTATTTAAGATATTAAATGTATTAAATACACTTAAATATTAAAAAAATTAAATGCTGGGGCAGCTAGGTGGCTCAGTAGAATAGTGTCAGGTTTAGAGTGAAGAAGAACTGAATTCAAATCCAATTTTAGACATTTACCAGCTGGAACCTGGGCAAGTGACATAATCCTGTTTGCCTCCATTTCCTTACCTGTAAATAAGCTGGAGAAGGAAATGGCAAACCGCTCCCATACCTTTCTTTGCTAAGAAAACCCCAAATGGGGTCGCAAAGAGTCTGAAACATGTCTGAAACAACTAAAAAACAGCAGCAACAATTAACTACAAAATAAATGGCCAGAAAACACCATGAAGACTAAAATGACAGGGGGAGAGGTGTAGAGCTTCATGATGGGAGTAAGACAAGAATTAGGCTTTCCAGACAAGGGAGGACTTAGACAAGGGTAGAGAATGAGAAAGGCAGTTCAGAAAGGAACATGAACTGAGGTGGGAATGCTCATGACTTATTCAGGGAAGGACTCCCCCACAGCTGCTTCCATTCACATGAAAGGAATAATGTAAATTAGATAGTTTTATCTCAAGGTCTGTCTGTTTAGCAAAAGTTTTCTGAATCTTGCATGTGACACTCCTATAAATGCACAATCTCCTATTGTTAGCTTTTTAATAGCGGCACTATATTACTGACTCATATTCAGTTTGTGTCCAGTAAGCTCTTAGAAAAACTTGGAAAAACCCCAAACTTGTACACCTGCCTAGCTGGTCACTATCTCTGATCTCAGGAAGCTCTGTTTGAGCCCATGCATTTGTTCCTATTGAATCACTGATTTGAATCCCATCTAAAAAAAAAAAGCAAGTCCAAATGCAATGCACTCTCAATGAACAAATGATGCAGCATTAATAATGTTATGCTTTCTCATGCTCCTCTAATCATAAATGTTCAATTTGCATCCATAGACTACACCTGGGTCTCTGTAACTCCTCAAAAGGACATCCTACTATTTGTAATATTTACTATGAATTACCTATTTTCTATGTGCCTCCAACCCTATTCTTTGCACTGAGCACCATACTCTACCTAAATTAAACACTTAATACTTAATTGTTTTAAAGGATCATGATGGATTTCTTTGGGGCTTGGAAACAGAAGGCAGCGACAGGCAGCACAGGAACCAAGCTAAGAATCATTCCAAGCACCTACGACACACTCATACGTAAATATATGGATTCTTCAAGGAGGAAGCATCCAAAGTCCTACTTTGATGCTTCATCATGCATGACAGTGATGTTAACTTCTTTTTGTTTATTTTAAATTTTATCTTTATTTTATTCCAATAACAAATTTACACAAAAGTTTTCCAAAGTTACATGATTCATATTGTCTCCCTCCTCTCTTCCCTCCCACCTTGCAGAATTGACAAGCAATTCCACTGGGATACACATGTATTACAAGGTGTTAACTTAAAAGCATTGCCAGTGCCACACAAATTGTGTTTGGTAATGATTAAGGTGCCAAACACTGGAAATCCCAGTCCCCTTTGCTTCTTGCATCCTTATGTCTCCCTACTAAAATACATTCAACATTTTGTTTCTTTACCGGGAAGATCCTAATTCCTTACACTCTTGTTTTTAAACTGGAATGCTGGACATGAAAAATGGGTAAGCAAAGATATTTAGGGTGATTCTAGAAACACACACCTGAGTTACATTTCATCTGTTCCCTTTTTTGACCTATCAACAATAAAGTTTGCATAGTACTTTCCATATATGATCTCATTTGATTCTCATAAAAACTCAATTGGGTCTGGAATAGAAATACTACAAGTACATCTAAGACTTCGGGAACATGCTATATATCCTGTTTTGTTTTTATGAAACCCTATCTGATCAATGAGAAAACTGATACACAAAACTAATAAGGGACTTGCTTTTGGTCACACAGCTACTTGTCAGAGGTGGGATTCAAAGGACTCCAAGTCTACTATATACCACTTTTATCCCAACAAACAACAAATTCTCTATTGATGATCTAAGGAGAGCCACCGGTACCTCAGGCAAGGTAGGTTTGGGTACAGTTGTATCACTTCAAAGTGTGAAGATTCTCAGTACCGGAACTCCATGGCTTTTAAACTTGAATTTTCCAAAGCTATGGGACTAGATTATTCCACCCCCTCCTTTCACATTACATGATCACTTTAGGTATCAAGCTCTTTTCCCAAAGAAATTCTATCTAGTTAGGGCAAGAATGGTACAGAATGACCTAAAGTTTGCTTTCCCTTATAAACACCCAGGCAATATTTTCTAGCATCTCTGCTTCAAATCACATGGTCTGAAACCTGCTGAAATATGACACCATCTTCATGCAAATTCAGAGCCACTAAAAGAACAAACCACAGGACAGAAAAACCACGAGGAAATTAAATGCTGACAACCTCACTAGATAAAGTTTCCTAGATACATTGAGATTTGCCACTTATTTACCACTTGTATGACAGGGGGCAAACCATTTAACCTCATTAGTTTTTAGAAAAAGAAAAAGAAAGGGTTTGATTAAATGCCCTCTGAGGTCTTTCCTAGCTCTTAGTCTAATAATAGCTAACATTAATATGGCACCTACTATGTGCCAGACACTGTGCTAAGTGCTTTACATATATTATACTATTTGATGCTCACAACAACCCTGGCAGGTAGGTGCTATTTTTATCCTCATTTTACACATGAGGAAATCGAGACAAATGCACCCTTGCCCAGGGTCACTTAGCTAGTAAGTGCCTGAGACTAAATCTGAACTCTGGTTCAGATCTAGGGCTCTATCCATTGTGCCAGTATATTCTTAGAAAAACTTAAGATACCTACACACAAGTATAATTTATAAAAGAATGTATTAAGTACTTAATATATTCCAGCCACTGTGCTAGCCAGAGTCCTTGACATTAAAAAACCTAACATCCTAATAAAGGAGATAACATGTAAATAATTAGGTACATATATGTGTGTGTGTTTGAGTGAGTGAGTGCCTGCATATTACGGGGAGGATTGGCATGGTCTCACCTACACTTTAGGAAAATCATTTTGAGGGCTGAGTAGAGGATGAACTGTATGTAATAGGGAGGGATATGAGGCATGGAGATCAATTAGAGGCAAGAGGTGATGAGAACCTGAACTAGCATAGAGGACACACATCACAAAACTTGGTAGTGGATTAAATAGAGTTCAAGTGTGTGCATGAGAAATCAAGGATGACACCAGGATTGTGAACCTAGAGATGACTAGTAAAATACAGTTGCTCTTGACAGTAATGGGGAAGATGGAAAAAGGGAGTTTGGGGGAAAGACAAGGAGTTGTATTTTGGCCATAATGAGTTTGAGACAACTATGGAACATATAGTTAAAGATGTCCAAAATGTAGATATATGGGAATAGAGATCAGGGGAAAGATTAAGTATATTTTTATATTATATGTTATATATATTGCTATTGATGTGTTTGTTCTTTACATCAAGACTATAACATTTTGTCTTATTGAATGCTTATCTTCACTTCCAGTTGATAATTATAATAGGTTGTTGGGTTTGTTTTGTTTTACTTCAACAGAAGCAACCATCTATATATATAGAGATGGTAATTTAAGCTCTGGAAAGAGATAAGATCACAAACTTGTATATTTCCTTACCACTTGAATTTTTACTATTTGAACCACACATGAAGTCTGGATGGAACTACCTTTGTATACTTGGAATAGGTTTTGTTTTTGATAAGTGATACACATCAAAACTTCATCTCCCTTCTCTTCTTATTCTTCTTTTTAAAATTTTGAGCTAAGTCTCTGTCTATCTCTACCTAGCTCAGCTAAAACAAGACCACTCATCATTCATGGCTTGGTCCTACAACTACTTTGACCTGCTCCATTTCCAATTTAGATAAGTTCACCCCTCCTTAGACAACCTAGTTCCTCCAAAACCCTTTGTTCCTGCTCTTGGGGTTGATCATATTTGTGTTGGACTTAGTGTGGACACTACATAGTAATACACACATACACGAACACATATACACACATACATACATTGGTTATTCTACTGTATCTTATATTCGTGTATGTATGTGTGTATAGATATAAAACATATGTATATTAAAAACCTGTACTCATTGATTTTACACACTTATACATATCCATACATACAAAACCTGAATTCATTGATCTGCCCATCTAGATTTTAAAAGCAATAAGAAAAAAACTACTCTAAAATGTGTATTGGTCAAGCTGAATAATACCTAAATGAACTAGTATAAAGTGAGGAAGAACATCTCAGTTTTCACCTGTAATAACTTACAAAAGACAAAAGTTTCTCTAAAAAAATCTAAAAAGCTCACTTCTTATTAATTCTCTTTATAAAGTTTTGCTTTATATTTCTGGGAGTCTTTTTGGGAGTACTCTATGACTCAACTGGGGGTGGAGGAGGTGGGAAGATCCATCACAAACTCCTTACAAATACAAAAGCTTTATGTGTTAGGGGGTGGCAGATGAGAGCAAGGCGGGGAACAAGGAGAGAAGGACCTCTCCATAAGAATATTCCTCTGGGAAACACAAACTTGGGGTACTGATGCTTCCACTCTAGCTCCTGCTATGGCATCTCAAGTGATTAGACTCTCCAGTGGGGGCATGAAAGCATTTTCCTCAAAGACTTCTTTCTCAATAGTCAAAGAGCTTTTTGGAGAAGCAATACAACAGAATAGAAATGGTACTACGTGACATCAGAAGTGGCTTTGTTACGGGTGACCTTTCAGAAGTCATTTCTCCTACCTAGGCCTTAATTTTATCATATATAAAATTAGAGAATTAAATATGATGGTTTCTAAGATCCCTACAAATTGTGGATGCTATGAAGATATGAAGAGACTTGAAAGGCTCAATATTTTAAAACTGTTCATTTGAGAAGCCTTTCCTCATGCCTAGTGGTTAGTCAGTAATCACTTGTCTCTGCCTTAGATTTCACAAAACACTTATACCTCTCTCAATTATTGGTATTACAGTAGGACCTTGTTTTATAACACCAATATGTTTCAAGACTTCTCCCGAGTTGAAAATCTTGCATAAAAGTTAGCCCCATCATTTAATAAGTATTTTTAACAAACATACATAAGCACTTAGTGACTTTTCTTAGGCTTATCAGACCTACCAGCATCACTACTCTTGTATATGTTTCATTATTAATAACTATATAGCATTAATAGACCAATCTGATGCAGATATAACCTGTTAGAAGCAATAATTCTCAAAGACTGATGGAGGAGCTAATATTTGGTACAAAACAATGTAATGACTCATATTGAGTCTTCTCAGAGCAAGAATGAACATGAGTGGGCGAACTGCTATGAGACTTTGTGCCATTTGGGAAAAGGCACAGATTTAGCGAATTTTTTTTGTGTTTTTCTACCTTTATTTATTTATTTTTTTGCTTGTCAACTATATATGCCTAAATCCACATGTGTGGGGTTCCCATAAAGTGAGATCCTATTATATATCTTCTAGCATGAGATTGAAAGATCTTTGAGAGCAGGGACCCAATTTTATCTAAACTTTTCACCTAACTCAAAGCTTATATAGTATGTGCATAACAATAATAATGGCTAGTATTTACACTTTACATATAATTCATTTGATCCCCACAACTACTCTTTCAGGCAAATACTATTATTTACAGTTAATTCCATTTTAGAGATGAGGAAACTGAGGCCCAAAGGTTAAGCTACTTGCCCAAAGTCAATCAGCTAGTGAATATGTGAGGCAGGTTTTGAACTAGTCTTTCTGATACCATGTCTTGGGCTCTATCCACTGGGCAACACAGCAGTTGTTTAATGAACTGAATGGATTTCAAAGAAGGCACTATCATACAGAATAAGAGCTGAATTTGGAACCTCAGAACCTATGTTCAAATGCTAACTCTGATATTTAGCAGTTGGGTGAAAATGTAGAAACCATTTAACCTCCCCTAGACCTCAGTTTCTTCATCTACAAAATGAGAGGTTGGTCTCTGACTTTTGTGATCATGTTCAGTTCTAGATCTTCTTCCTTCTTTCATTTATTAATACAATTCTGCAAATATGTATACATGTATTTTTAATATAATGCACTATGCTAGGTACCAGGGAAATCTTCATTTTAAAAAATATATTAGTCTTATGGAGTTAGCAAATCTGAATTAACTTCATTTCTAGATAACTGTAGCTACTAATGTCAAAACTGGAACTCCATAGTAGTAAGCAATAGTGGCCTTGGAGGAGATGAGCTAACCTATTTTTGACAGAGACTACAAAAAATAACCAGGATTAGATAATATATGAGTGGAAATGGAGAGACAACATTTGGGCTGGTCCCTTTCAAAGAGCTTTTTGCATGACAAGTTATTTTGTATCTTTGTTCCTCAATAAAATTAGGAAGAAAAAGGAGATTATATGCATTTTAAACTTAATTTCTAAAAATCTACACTGCCATTAAGTCTTTAGGCAAATTATTTTAACTTTGGTTCCTTTATGATGCTAAGGATCTCATGCTGAGGGCAATCATCATAACCCTTAGAAACACATAACTTATTAAAGAAATGAAATGAGGGTTGAATAATAGTCTGGAAAGAGGTAAAAGAGATTTCTCATGGGCTTTCTGCACAACAAAGAAAAGGCAGGGATAGTGTGTGAAAACATAGAAATAAAGACGATCTCAAGAAGATCAGAAAGGAAAATTCTGCCTTTATTGTTTAAGAATATATTTGCAAATATAATTATAATGCCCAGATTGAAAAAATTGACTTAACTCATAACTTATCTCTTATAATTATTTTCCTAGTTGAACCTATCTGCTTCTTCCCAAAGAGGTTTTCTACCTCCCTGAAGAGAAGAAACTCAATATAATAGTCTTCTGTTCAGGAGAAAAGTATATTTCCTTTCTAAACTCTCCACCCCCAACTGAGTCACAGCATATTCCAAAGAAAAATGAAAAGAAAACTTTATGGAAGAATTAATATGAAGCAAGCCCATCAGGGGAATAATTTGCTCTCAAATTAACATGAAAGCCTTTTGGCATTATTTCTTTGGGTTATTCTAATGTATCAAATACATCATTGCTCTAGGGTGAGCCATTGCCTGTCATTAAAAATTAATCCTACACACATATATCCCCTTAAAGTATAAAGGTTGCCTCATTTTATTTTTCATTTTTTCTACTCTCCTACTCTTGCTAGAAAATTATTAAAATGCAAATCTTTCTCATTGAATTTTTGTTGCAAAGGTTTTTATAAAATTCTGTAGGATGACATTCTGAAATACTGTGAGAGCCTTGGTCTCAGGTAAATTTCAGTTTGAATTCTGCTTTAGACACATACTAGCTGCATTACCCTCTATGAGTCACAACTATTCTGGTGAAAAGGAATTTTACTATTTTATATAACTGCAATTGTTAGGAATTTTTTCTTTATAACAAATCCAACTTAATCTCTTTCCAGTTTTAACCTAGTTTTGTCATCTTTGGTAAAAAAGAAGTCTAATGAATCTCTTTTCTTTGAATACCCGAAGACAGTTATCATGCCTCCCTAAATCCATTCTCCATCCTTCTATGGCATGGCTTCGTCATTAACCTATCTGCCTTACTCTGGTCACTCTTTAGTTTGTAATTTCACCAGGAACCCTACACAATACCCTAGATGTAGGACACAGTTAGAAAGTGGAATTAATACCAACCCAGGTCTTTCAGCTTTGATTTTATGCTCTTTCTGGTATACTATGTAGTTAACTTCATTTCCATAAAAGTATTCAGATAGATGGATGGTAAAGGTCCATGGTTATATAATAAAACTTTATATAAGCCACCCTGTAATTGAATTATCTGTTTATATTATTAATATATTTATAGTAGCACCAAGGGGCATCACCATATACGGATTAAGGAGACCATGGAATCAGATAGAATACAATTTAAATTCTGCCTGTAACACAGATTAGCTGGTGATCATGGATAAGTCTTGACCTGTCAGAGCCTTCATTTCCTTAACTGTAAAATAAAAATAATAATACCTGTAATAATTGTCTCACAAGGCTATCTGTGAGATTCCGGTGACATTGCTGTATATAAAGTATTTTATGAACTGTGTATCGGGCACTATATACAGTTTTTGCTATTATATTATAAAAATAATACATGATTAAAAAAAAGACATAGGTGGTATCTGATCCATCCTTCTTCTTGGTGTTCAAGGTCCAAGGTGTTCAATGATTATTTCCATGTAGATGATTCTAAGACATTGGTCTTTAACTGTAATCTCTATCTTGAGTTCCATTTCTAGATAATTTCTTTTAAGGGTGACTCTATCCTTCTGGTCCCTGAGATTATAAACAATATCTTCAACTCTCCCCTGTCCTTTATACCTCAGACCTAGTCAGTTGCCAAATTCAGTCTATCCCACCTCTATCACATCTCTAGATAGATAGATGACAGACAGACAGGCAGGCAGGCAGGCAGGCAGGCAGGCAGACAGACAGACAGACAGATAGATAGATTAGATGACAGACAGATAGATAGATAGATGGATAGAAAGACAGACAAATACAAACCCTCATGAGTGGTTTTTGTTAAGGCTAATGCTATTTGCACCTCCTAACTAGCAAGTTTTATAGAATCTGAACTGAAAAAAGACCTTGGAAATCATCTCTAACTTCCTCTGTTTGTAAGTGAGAAAACTGAATCCCAAGTACTACATTTAATAATATCACAAACTTTGCATTGTTTAGCCAAGATCAAAATCATAAGAAATCAATTAATCAGGCAAGTTTTGATAAACTGTTCTGGTTATTTCTCCCTCAATCCTCCCTTCCACAAGGATCAAGAATATCATAGGATATGTGGTTCAAGGCAGCTAGATAGCACAATGGACAGAGAGCATCGAGCCTGGAGTTGTCAGGATGCAAGTTCAAATCTGGCTTCAGACACTTCCCAGTTGTGTGACCCTGAGCAGGTCACTTAACTCCAATTGTTCAAATTGGAGCTTTTTGTTTTTTTCCAAATGGTAAAACACATTTTTATTATTAAGATTAGTCTGAATTTATGACTTAAAAAAGCAAATCAAGAAATGTGAACAGAAATAAGTGCAGAAGAACAAAAAGCCCAAGACAAACAGTTATGAGTATATTATCACAAGCAACTTAATCATTAAACTAAACCCACCAGAATCCATTCTCTCTCCAAGCTAGCTATCTTAGCAACATGTATGCTTAGAAAAATATACATTCACATTGAACACCCTGAAAAGATGCAGTCCAGCAGATGAGTGGCTGTGCTTCATGTTCTTGCTGCTCTTCTGTCTTGGAACTGATGTTGACACAAGGTAAGGGTTAAGAAAAGAGCATGTGACAATTTAAGGAATCAGTGGATTCCCCCAATCCAGGTATTCATTCAGATGGTGAGGATCACAACCTGATCCATGCATGATTCTCACCCATGTCCTGCTATCAGTGATTTGTAGAGCAATTATCCAAGACCCTCTTCTAGTTCTTTTAATGTGCCCTGGGCACTACTAGGGCAGCATTCAAGTTATACATCATTATCCTATCCTTGATACAGGATGAGTCTACTTCCTTTTCTGATCCAAGTCATACCACCTACTTAAAATTTCCATGTATTTTTCCATTGAACATTGAGTCACTGGAAAGCAAATTAATTTTTTTTTAGTTTAGGCTATACAGGGTATTTTACATTCAACTACTAATATGGTTTCTCTGTGAATTTATTACATATATTTTCAATTACATTTATTACTTTTGATTCCTCTTATATATCTTGCATACTTAACCACAGCCTGAAATAGAAGTGAATTAATTATGGTATAAATTAATATGTGTCACTAATAACATTAGAGCGAAGACTTGAAAATAAGAGAGCTTTCAAGTAAAAAAAATGTCACTGTTATTATAATGTATGACTAATTAGAATAAGAGCAGTGGCATAATAAACATGAGGACCAAGCCTTAGAGTTAAAGGGTTCTGCATTTAAGCCCTACCTTTGACTGTAAAAAGTTAAAGTTTTATCTATCATCTATCTGTTTACCTATCTATCCATTCATAGACCCATATATCTATCATCTCTGCATATATCTATCCATCTACCCATCTGTACATCTATAATCTATCCATCTGTTTATATTTGTATTTGAATAAAATGTACTTTTAGAGAAATATACTTTCATTTATATTCCTATGTAGACATCTCTCCTTTTTTCTCTTTGTATATATGTATATATAATGTGTTTATTTTATGTATATATGTATATATATAAAAATGCATAGTGCTCATGAATTGTAAATACAAATAGGAATCAGCAGGGGGAAGTAAGTTCATTTGAATTCAGGGAAAAGAGATGGGAACCATAGAAAAAATTTAATACCTAAAGTTTAAAAACTTAATAATATTTGTTACTTCAATTTTTTACTGATTAAATTGTCTTTTTTAACAAAAGATGAAATGATTTGTGTTTTTAGTTGTTGTTTTAAGAACAAGGAGGCCTGTTATGAAGACAGCTAAGATCCTCAAACCTTTGAGCCACTATAACAATGGTTATGATGACAGCATTTCCAAGAACAGACACTATGGGGACAGAAGAGTTGGTGGTGCCATTTCTTAGTAACTAAGAAGCTAAGCAATAGAAACTAAAAAGAGCTTCTAGGCCCATAAATCTCTGCAACATAAAAACTGCTGCTCTCTGGTTTCAATTTAAACCACCTACCCAATGGTACCATTGAATAAACCAGGGACACACAAGGTACATACTTTTTCCTTCATAAAATTTATTTTTCTTAACATCCATCATCTGGGTTTATCATGTCCACAAAAGCTAAGAGTATTGCTGAAAGGGCAGTGTATGACAGGGAAATGATTAACAAGACCACAGTGGGAAAATCTGTTGGGATAAGTTCAGAAAAAAAACATACTGAAAAGTGGTTGGTCTGCTAAATTTTAAATGAGCAAAATAGCAGGAATATTGGCCAACAACAGTGTATTTTGTCTTTTTTCAGGCCCTTCTCAGTAAAGGGCCCTCACTATTTTCACAAGTCCAACCCTATTTTGTTGATTCCTTAATAGAGTAGTACTATCAAGAGTCAATAGAGTCTAGCTCAGTATGAGGAAATGAATTCCTAACAATTACCGCTATTTGATGACAGACTAGAATGACATGATAGAAAGCTTCATGTCACTTGGAAGTGTTCAATTCAATTCAACAAGCATTTCTTAATCACTTCATATGATCTAGGTATTCTGTTGGACTCTGATAATACAAAGTGAAAGAGAAAGAGACAGACAGACAGAGACAGAGAGACAGAGATAGAGACAGGGGTGGGGTGGGGTGGAACAGACCTTTTCAATGTTCAAAAGAAGCTGGATAACTATACCCCTATTCCGCCAGGGATACCAAAGAGTGTCTTCCTCTACAAGTTACATTTTGAAGGTTCCTTTTAGCACTAAGGTTCTAGGCTAAAACTACAGAATGGTATTAGAGCTATCATCTTCAACAATTCAAGAAACATCCAGAGTCATTAAATTCAGTAATCAATAATAGCTTTTCTCAAGAGAAAATGGAGGTCAACTCAAGTCTATCATGATAAGGTATTTTCTCTAGAAAAATTTTCTCATCTATCTCCTGAGCAGTGAGCCTCTCTAACATTGTGCAGAATGAAACTGGCCTCCAGCTAAGAGGAAGAGTAGCCAGAGAGTTTACTGTCCATCTTGTTAAATTCTTTTCTTTGTTGTCTCTTGGTCAGTTTGGTGGATGGAGCATTGGGTCAGGAAAAAGGAAAACCTGTTCAAATCTGGCGTCATTTACTAGCTATCTGACCCTGGACAACTCACTTTGTTGTTCAGTTGTTTCAATTGGACCTGACTCTTCATTATCCCATTTAGGGTTTTGTTTCTTTTTTCTTTCTTTCTTTTTTTTTTGTTTTAAACCCTTACCTTCCACCTTAGAATAAGCAATGGAGGTTAAGTGTCTTGCCCAGGGTCACACTGCTAGGAAGCATCTGAGGTCAGACCTCTCATCTCTGTGTCTGGCTCTCAATTCACTGAGCTTCCCAGCTGCACATTTGGGATTTTCTTGGTAAAGATACTGGGAATGGTTTGCCATTTCCTTCTCCAGCTCATTTTACAAATGAGTAAACTGAAGCAAACAGGATGAAATGACTTTCCCAAAGTCACATAGCTAGTAAGTATCTAAGATTTGAACTCATAAAGATGAATCTTCCTGACTCCAGGGCTGATGTCCTGTCCATTGTACCACCTAGCTATCTGTTATTTCAGTTTTCTCAACTGTAACATGAGAATAATAATAGCATCTAGCTAACAGGGCTATCGTGCAGATCAAAAACCTATAAAGTACTTAGCACAGTACTTTGAACATAACAGGCACTCAATAAATGCTCCTTTAACACCTTTAGATCTATTATATAATGTCTCTTAGCTTCCCAAAACAATTCTCAATGCACCCCATTACTAGTCTTGCTTTTAAGTCTTGACACAAATACATACAGTTGTAATCCCAGGTTGTCACACCTTATTTGCCAATATTTTACTAGTACTGCTAGAATTTTTCCATTAAAAATGATTGAATTTATATGTGATTGGGGGGAAAAACTTTTTTAAAAAGAGGAAAAAAAGAAAACCATCAAATTCCAGTTAGGAAGAAAGAAAGTAAAAAAGAAAAGTTGAGATTCTGACACTTAGACTCTATGAAGTCAGGAATAACATTTTATCTAAATATTTTGCTGCATGAAGAAGATGACCTTTTTTTGGACACAGTAGAGATTATGTTTTGCTTAACTTTGAATATTTGTTGAGGGCTTTCTTCTTTTTTCATCTTTAATGAAGAACAAAGAAATGTCAGAGAAAGAAATGGAGGAGGGAGGGGGAGAGAGAGGGAGGAGAAAATTCACATTCTCAAAAAACTTAAGAAAATAAACAAATGAGTGAATGAAAACTTTGTCTTCCAAAGCCCCTGCAGAGTAACTTACACAAAGGAAATATTTAATAAATGCTTGTTAAATTGAGAGGAATTAGAACAGTAACTTAATTAGAACAGGCAAGTGACTTAAACTCTCCAAATCTCAATGTCTTTACTGGCAGGATGGGGATACTATCATTTGCATGCCAAACTCAATGCATTTTCATGTAAACTATAGTAGTAGTCTCTCAGTGACCGAGAATGACCATTGTCTTTGTGCATTTTCATATAAGACACAGCATAAATATGAACCATTGTTGAGGCACTCTTAAAGAAGAGCAGCTCAGCCCCAACAGGTATGAAAATGAAAAATGTTAGAAATTTTCTACAATACAAACACAATATCCAGGATCAAAATTTCTGAAAAAAAAATGCAACCATTCCTTTTCCAGCTAGAAAAAGGACTCTCAGTATCTGCAAATTCCTTTAGCCATAGTGTCATTTCATTTTTTTGTTTGTTTCTTGTGGAATAAAAAAAAGGCAAGAGGAGAAAGAGGGAGATGGTTAAGAGGGGGGAAGAGGAAGGGAGGGAGGGAAGAGGAGAAAAGAATGAGCATTTCAATACAGCTGGGTTGGCTTGCTCCATGAGAGTGGGACCTGGCACCCGAACAACACAGCTGTGGAGAGCAGCTCATGCCAATGTCACAACCCTGCTACTAATAAGAGGTTGTTATTTCACAGTGGTAGCAAACTCCAGCAACAGGCTGTTGTGGCTGCCGGTTTGTAATCCTACTTTGCCCCTTACCAACTGGAACGTTGCCTGACTAGAGGGAGAAGGTCCTGCTCTCAGACTGGCACAGGCCGCAGCCCTGATACAGCCTGGAGTTGATGATGCCTCTGTCTCCTTCAGCTGCCCCGTTCCTTCTAACACAAAGAACCATCAGATGAGTTGTTTGGGATTCTCACATGAGTGACATTTTCTCATCCAAGTCCTAGTGTATTGGATTTTATCTCCAATTCTCTCCTTTTTCTGGCCCAATGCATCTATGTCCTTTCAAGAGACAAGTGACAGCTCTTAAACACATCATATTATTTTAAATAAATAAAAACAAATCAAGTCCTTAATCAGAATTAATCTGGTATAAGATTACACGAGTTCACTAAGATTTGATGTTAGCTATACTTCAAGTTTTATTTTGAGCAATATTCATAAGCATCCTGATTCATTTTGTCCTGGATTGATTTCTATTGCTTATTTCCTGTTAGAATCTCTAGGAGTTTCTGAAATCCAAACATCTTTGTTCTCTTCCTTTTTTCTTGTTAATGTTGGAATGGATAGAGTGGGATTCCTTTAGACAGAAACACATAACAAAAATACAGTACAAAAACATGGCTGGAATTTGAAATTACCTATATGGAAGCATCTTTGCCACAAATCCTCATATGGATTGTATATCATATATCTGGAATGATATACAATATCCTTCATATGATACAAAGTAAAAATAGAGTGAGACTTAAATTGTGCTTTATAAAAAAATTCATAAATAACCTCTATCAAATTGCTTACCATCTGGGAGGAGGGGGAATCTGGAACTCAAAATGTGAGAAAACAAATGTTAAAAATTGCTTCTATGTATAATTGGGGGAAAAAAGAAAATATTATTGGGAATAAAAAGAAAAAAATTTTAATTCTGACTTTGAAATTGAGGATAACTTACTATTTATAGAATATTTAGTACCATGGCTCCTCTTTTGGACAAATATACTAACTGACTGTTCGGAGGTTTTCCTTATTACTCTAAAATTATGTAATTTAATCAATAGCAATTATTGTTTTATATACTCTATGAGGTGCTAGGAATGCAAATCACAAATTCAGTTTCCATCCTCAAGGAGCTTACATTTTATGATTTGATTCTGCAAGAGAAAAACAGTCATACCCAATATTAATAATATAACATATATTATTACATGTTATAATTATATATTATAATAAATTAAAATATAATTTATTAATTATAATTCATATAATTCTTGCTATGTGCCAGGCCTTATGCTTTACAACTTACAATTATTACCTCATTTGATCCTCACGAAAAACCTGGGAGGTGGGTGCTATTGTTATTTCTATTTACAGATAAAGTGACACTGATTGGCTAGTGACAACAGCCACATCTGACCTCAGGTTTTCCTGACTGTGCCAATATTCCTTGCCCTGAAACAGACTAAAGGGGTTGAGGAAAACCCAATTGTAAAACATGAATGAATCCATTTGATTCTAAAAAATAACTGAAAGGACAAAAAAACCCACCTGAGAAATGCTGCACACTCAAGTTCTGACTAGGCAGGAAAATAGAAATATTCATGGCAGTGGAGGAACTGAATCCTTCAGGGAAGGAAAGTTTTTCTTGTGATTTACACACTACTTAACAAGGGTTAGGAATATAACACTCATATCAGCTCACATATGGTGAGGACAACTTGGATAACAGTGGTAGAGCTTAATTGGTTCTATGTTTAATGACTTCCTAACCATCAAACTTGCATCAGCTTACATCAGCTGCTCAGCCCTGACACAGGGGTGATGTCCAAAGCCCCTTGATGATGAAACCCCCAAAGTCCCCGAGCTTCCCCCATCTCTGATTACAGGCACCCGTCTCCCAACTCTAAGAAGTCGAGGCATCAAAGGCTAGGCGGGCTGTCCACAGCTGAGCAGGAGGGTGTATCTGCTGCTGGCTGAAGGGGCTAGGCTGGGGGCACACCCATAAGATGTATCAATATCCTGAGACCCTGAAAAATTGCGGGGCTACCTTTGCATGAACTCCCTATTGTATACATCCCCAACGGGGTGGAGTAGTCACTCTCAGAACAGGCGAGGAAGATTTCGGAGGATTATTTCAGAAGCCTAAGCAAGAAATGGTTTCTCTGGAGTGAGACATCAAAGCAGAACTTCCCACCCTGGGACAATGACAGAAGGGGTATCACTCTGGGCCAGAGGAGGGAAAATGCCTTTCACGATATTGTCTCCCCAAGCCACAGTTCCACTCTGATGTCTCACTTTTGCTATGGAAGTGGCTGTGTTTGACCACAAGGTGATAAACTATTTGGCCACGACTCAGGAAACCACACACTAAGACGCGGTGGGGCTAAAATCTGTATGAGTGAAAGGAGTACCCACATCAGTGAAATCACGGATCCTTGGAAATCTCGTAAGCAGAGTATCGCCACAGATGCCACAGAAAGGGAATCAGCTATTCTCAGCCATGATAATGTTTCACATGTGTAATTCTTGTCTCCCCAAAGATTATATATACTGGTTCTTGGTGGAAAGGAGCATTTCCCAAACATCTTTTGTATCTCAAGCTATAACCAGCACCATGTCTTTTTTTTTAACTCTTACTTTCCATCTTAGAATTGATACCGTGTATTGGTTCCAAGGGAGAAGAATGGTAAGGACTAGGCAACTGGGATTAAGAGACTTGTCCAGGGTCACAGAGATAGGAAGTATTAGAGGCCAAATTTGAACCCAGGATCTCCCATTTCTAGGTTTGGTTCTCAATCCACTGAGCCATCTAGCTGCACCCCTCCCCATGTCTTTTTTTTTTCTAAACCCTTACCTTTCTTTCATCTTGGAATCAATACTGTATATTGGTTCCAAGGCAGAAAAGTGGTAAGGGCTAGGGAATAGGGGTTAAGTGACTTGCCCAGGGTCACACAGCTGGGAATTGTCTGAGGCCAGATTTGAACCTAGGACCTCCCATTTCTAGACCTTGCTTTCAATCCACTGAGCTACCCAGCTGCACCCCCGGTCTCCCCATGTCTTTAAGTGCTAGGTAGTTAATGTTTGTTATTATTCCAATTTTACAGATGAAGAAATTGAATCTGAAAGGTATTACTACTTGCTCAGGGTCACATAGTTAATAAAGGTCTGAGGCAAGAGTAGAATACAAGTCTCCCTGATTCCAAGTGCTCCATTTTATTCGTGATGCCAACACATCATCAACTGTTACTTTAAAAAAATCTGTTTTTGGGGCAGTTGGGTGACTCAGTGGATTGAGAGCCAGGCCTAGAGATGGGAGGTCCTAGGTTCAAATCTGTCCTCAGATACTTCCTAGCTGTGTGACCCTGGGCAAGTCATTGAACCCCCAATGCTAGCCTTACCACTCTTCTGCCTTAGAACCAATACACAATATTGATTCTAAGATGGAAGGTAAGAGTTTCAACAACAACAACAACAAAAATATGTGTATATATATATATATATATTTGTTTTTAATGGAATAATTGAATGTGGTCATAAAAGCAATTTATAAATCTATACTTTCTTGATTTTTAAACTGAGGATGTCATGATGCAAGCAGGGTCAATGCAAAGCCTCCATTCTACAATATTATGTAGGTGGGATTTACTATGCAAATCAAAGGATCAGGATCTACTCCTCCATTTTACAGAGGAATTACAAAGATACAAACACAGGAAGTGACTCAGGTCACAGGAGTATTGATTAAGTTCTTATAACTCTAAGCTGGTAGTCTTTCTACTCTACCACACTTTTCCTTGAAACAAATCTAAGGGGAAAAAACCCTAAATTTATTTTAAGCCATAACTTAACCTTTGTTTGCCTCAATTTCCTCATTTGTAAAACAGGCATAATAATAGCACCTTACTTCCTAGAATCGTTGGGAGAATCAAATGAGAAAATAAATGTAAAGCACTCAGCACAATGCCTGGCTCACAGTAAGCACTGTATAAATGTTGTGGTTGTTTGTTATTATTATTTTTTATTAACAAAAAAGAACAACTACATGAAAGAGTATTGGTTGGGGTAAGAAAATATGATGACCCTCTCTCATGCAATCCCAAAATTGAACGAGGAAATGGGTATGTAAGCCTCTTTCTTCTTCTCACAAAGAACTTGGCTATTTGATACAGATCAAGTAAAACAGTCCTGACATGGAGGGTAACAGTTGGTTCAAATTCTCCTTTAATTCTCAGTCTGGTCTATTTTAAGGCTTTAGCAGAGGAAACTTGGCAGCTTAAAGTTTCCGAAAGTTAGCCATGCTACTTCCCTAACTTCAGATCCCCTGTAAGGACATAGACAGCCCAGGGCAGCAGAGGAAGTAACCTCCAACTCACGTGACCTACCAAATATAGATTATATGTATGGATGTAAGTATTACAGAAATCATCAGCTTGAACTTAACTGGCAATGAGAACACTAGAGGAAATGGAAAAGGTGAAGCATTCATCATTATTTTGAACTACACTAGTTTGAGCTTTTCTCAGCTCTTCTAGAGAGATCTTTTGATCTCTATCCAGGGTACCTCTGTCAGCATCCTCAGTCATGTCTGATTCTTGGTGACCCCATTTGGAGTTTTCTTGGCAAAGATATGGGAATGATTTGCCATTTCGTTCTCTGGCTCATTTTACAGATGAGGAAATTAAGGCAACCAAGGTTAATTGACTTGCTCAGGCTCATGTGACTAATAAGTGTCTGAGAATGAATTTGAACTCAGTTCTCCCTGACTCTAGATGCTATATACTATGCCACCCAGCTGCCTTCTTAAGGTAGCATCATCTCAAAATGGATAGTAGAAACCTGGGAGTTCAGCAGCACCTATTCTCCCAGAGTTGTCATCTAGGAAATTGTGGTAGAGTAGAAAGAGACCTTGCTGGCTATACAACTAGAAGACCTAAGTAAAAGTCCCAACTAACTGTATGGTTGTAGACATGTCATTTAACCTTTCTGGTTCTCCGTTTCCTAATTTGTATACTCTAAGACAAGAAGATTTTGGGCTAGCCAGAATACACCACCACCAAGACTTTACTTATGCTCTTGGGGAATCTAAGTTGCACAATGGAGTGAACCAGGATTCAAATTTGAACTGAAATACTTCCTAGCTGTGTGACCTTGGGCAACTCACTCAACACCAAGTGACTAGCCCTTGCCACTCTTCTGGCTTAAAATTGAGATTAAGACAGAAGGTTAGGGTTTAAAAAACAAACAACAACTTTACTTATGATCCTCATGAAAAGCTACCCTAGAGATGAGGAAATTTTTTATTCAATATCCTTTCAAAACTAATCCCCTTCCAACCATCTTATATTACATCTGCAGCACAAAAATAATATATTACTAGATATCTATACTATAAAAACTTATTAGAAAAATGTTCCAATGTAATTATATCTCCTTTTATGCATTAGATGTTTTTGAAAAAGTATACTAATCAAATAATTTCAAAGTTCTTAGGAGAGCTGCTAGTGATTAATATGGAAATCTGTTGTGAATCATTTTGCAGCCATTGTATCCATTTTGCAATGTTAATCATTGATGCATAATTTGCCAATTTTTAAGTCTGGATTTACTGGGATGCATTAGTGCCTAATAAATGCATTGAGTTTTCCCAAGAGAACTACTATGGAAAAACAAGGTGCTATTATGTCGCTATTTACAGAATCTTTAGAATCTCCCTTGCCCCACAGATGCAATCTGAAAGTAAACCCTATTAAGATTTGTCTCCCTCATTAGCATCTAAGGATCAATAAAAACAAAATTTTGTCTGTTGGACATTAAAACTCATAGGCATCTGAAATTTAACATATTCAAAATACAACTCATCTACTCACCCTCCAAAAACTACCAATTCAAAATATTCAAACCAGAACTCATTATCTCCCTGGACAGCTAAGGTGGTGTAGTGGATAGAGCGTGGCCCCTGGAGAAGGGAAAACTCATCTTCCTGAATTCAAATCTAGCCTCAGACTTTTATTAGCTGTGTGACTGAGCAAGTAACGAACTCCCTTTGCCTCTGTTTACTCATTCACAAAATAAGTTGAAGAAGGAAATGGTAAACCATTCCTGTATCTTTGCCCAGCAAACCCCAAATGGAGTCACCAAGAGTCAGACACAACTGGAAAAACAACTGATTAATAACAATTATCATTTGGAAGAAGACTTGGACTGGTTGGGAGAAATGAGAGATCTGGAGTTCATTCACCTAGCTATCTACCTACCCACCTACCCCGCCACCCCATCCCATCCCAGTCTCTATCTATCTGCCTCTGTCTGTTTGTTTCTGTCTCTCTCTGTCTTTCTGTCTCTGTCTCTCTCTCATCTGTAAGAGGATTGCCAGAATTGTTCATTTTAGTCTCCCATAAAGTGATATACAGAATAAAAGAGAAAAAAATGATCTCTACTTCACAAAGCTTCCCCTGATTCTCTTAGTTGTGTCTCTCATCTCCCCCTCTCCTATAGGCCTTTCACATCCACCTTGTGTTATAGTTATTCATCTAAAACTTATTCCCTCTATTAGACTGAAAGCTCTATGAGGGCAGGACCTATATTTGTACTTTCTTGTGTGTAGCCACAGTGTACTATACATGGAAGCCATTCACTATATATTTTATTGAATGACCGAATTGAATAAATACCATTTGCTGCCCAGGTTCATTTTTGTTTTCAGTTACAAAAGGAAATTCTAATTTTTAAAATGCAAATAGGCATGTGTATTTATATACACATTATATATACATATATGTGAAATTCATGTTAATCTCTATGTTCATTTTTATTTCTCTAATGAGGATAATGGTTATGATGAAGTGTGCTTCCTACAAGTGACTTCTGGGCAGCCTCAGCTGCAATGGGTAATCACATATTTCCTTGTATACATCTCTTTTATGAAAGATCTCTTAATTACCTCTTTTAAACCAATATAAAAATGGTACTTGTACATCTAATTACAAGTGCAAAAATCTTTAGAAAACCTAAAATGCACTTAAACATTTCAGTGAAAAGTTTACCAAAATTCTAAATACTCTGAATTGTGGGAAAATAATTAGAAGCACAATCTAGAAGGAAGTCAGTAGACTGTATAGCATTTTAACACAAGCTCCTTTTGTGTAGAGATTCCAAGGAAATGAATTTCTTGCACTTTACTCTCCTGCTCCCCAGAGATTTTGAATTTTAAAAAATTTTCTTTCATAAATACCCCAGGCTCTCAGTCCCACTTGACTCTTTCTGTATAATCTTCATTCATCGTCTCCAAATCTTTCAGACCTTAATAGCATTTCAACTCCAAGTCATCCTCAGAAGCACAAAAACGTGGGTGAGGAAAATGTAACTGGGATTGTGGCAGAAGGTGGGAAGGTCACTGGGAATTTGACTTCATCCTCTATCTTTCTGATCTGGGAATCTATCCAAAGATTTTTTTAATCCAAGCCACAAGTAAGACAAGTATAGATCACATAACCTCCATTTAAAGGAGGGTATCCAAGCCAGCCCTTTTGTCATTTCTCTTTCATTCTTCCATACTGGATACCTCCCCCCATCCCCAAGCTATCTGGCTTCATTTTGGGAAGTATCTTCCTCCACTGGATTGTTAGCTTCTTGAAGGCAGAGCCTGTCCTTTTTCATATTACTATCCCTAACTCTTAGCACAGTGCCTGCCACTTTGGATGCTTAATAAATATTTATTGACTGACTAGAGGATACGCAGCTTCAGGTTGTGTTGATTTTGTTCATTGTTCCAAAGAGAATCAGCTATGGATTAATCAAGAAATATTCATGAAATACCCAGAATTACACTAGTCACTAAGAATACAAAGACCAGAACAAAACATTCCTTGCTCTCAACCAACTTTTATTTTATATACAGAAACAAAATAAGATAACCTGGTGGTGACAAGGAACTAGTCTTTAGGAGATTTGGGGAAAGCTTCATGTTGGAGGTGGAAATGAAGCTAGGGAATGAGGCAAAGAGGGAGTGCATTCCAGAAAAAGGAAGGTATGATCTATCTTAATTCTTGTCAGAGTAGCTACCATCAATTCTTGTCTTTCTGTTTTGTAAGAAATTCTAGAAGGAAACCCTGAAGGTTCCCTCTCTTTCCTTGAGCCTAAGCCAAGCCTCGGACAGGCTTTCTTCCCCATTGAGACCTGCCTTTGAATCTCCAGCTCTGTAGATCCAAAGATACCCTAAAACCAATGGCCATAAGAGACCCAAAGATGTTCCAACTCTTTGAATTTTGAAATCCTTCTACTCCTCCCACAAAAGTTCCCCACCTCCAAGACTTATTATTCCTGAATTTAATGAAAACATAGGGCAGAAAGAAAGAGTGACTTCTCCAAATAGGTGACCTTATTTTGAACACAACCAGTTCTCCATTTAGGTTCAAGTCATATGATAGAGAATGTAGCCTTCCCTCCAACCTCCAACCTTTTCCAGCTCCCTTTTTTATGTAGTTTCCTCCCCCTTTTTAAAAAACTCTTTGAGAGAAGGGGCTGTCTTGCTTGCTTGTGCTTGTGTGCCCAGAATTTAGTATAGTGTTTTAAATGCTCAATAAATGCTCTATCTATGTATCTATCCACCCATCCAACCATCCCCCCCCCATATATATATATATATATATATATATATATATATATGGCCTGGCACACAGTAGGTGCTTACACATTTATTAATTATTAGATTGAATTATCTCCACTTTACAAATGAGAAAAAGAGGCAAACAATGGTTATAAAGCTTACCCAGGATCACACAGCTAGTACTCATGAGTCTTCCAGGCCTCAGTTCTGGCACTCTATCGATTGCTGCTCCTACCTATTTTCCAGAAGCTTTTAAGTTCTTATAATTAGGGATGAGGATCAGAATGGGAGGAAGGAAAAAGAGATGTTAGAAAATGGGACAGATATTCCTCACTTTATTTCCTCCAAGAACTTTTCTCTAGTGTAAATGATATGTGTCTTCTTTCACAGGCACTGAGCAAGGAAATATGTATTGTACACATGTATAACCTATATCTATCACCTGCTGTCATGGAGTTAGCAGAATGGTTGGAGGAAGAGAGAAGACATGGATTGCAAAATATCAGAAATTATTATTGAAAATTGTACTGACGTAATATGAAAAAAATTTAAATTAAAAAAAGAAGAAACTGGGGCTGAAATAAATGCTCATGGAAAGGAGTGTGTAATTGATGGTATGCTGTTTTTGTCTTTGAATCCATCATACCTAGCACGATGCCTTGCCTATAAAAGGCATTTAATAAATCCTGCCTGAATTGAAATGATTTGGCAACTGTCGTGGCTATGTGAATAGCAGTGAATCTTGTAATGGTCAGCAACTTTGGTTGGCAGCATTCCCCTGGCAAATAAAATCCTGGGTCGCTTAGTCACTTTTCCATTTATATTTAATTTAGAATTTTGGCTTTAGAAGAGGCCTTAAAGAGATCATCTAATCTAACACTCATTTTACAGATGAGAGAAGAAAAAACTCAGCAAGGTTATGTGATGTGCCTCAAGTCTCAAAGTTAATTAGTGGCAGAGTCAGACCCAGACCCTGGTTTCTCCTAACTCCCAGCTCACTCAGTGCCCTTTCCATCACACTACTGCTAACTTCTTCTGGCTCTCATCCCTTCCTGCTTTCTTTAAAAAAATTAACCCTTACCTTTGGTCTTACAATTGATACTGAGAATTGGTTCCAAGGCCAATGAGAGAGATGGGCTAGGCAATTAGGGTTACGTGACTTGCCCAGGGTCATACAGCTAGGAAGTGTCTGAGACCAGATTTGAACCCAAGACTCCCGGTCTCCTGGCCTGATGCTCTATCCCTCTAGCTGCTCCTGAATTCCATTCCCTTTTGCCTAACTTCCAAGGACCTCTGCTGAGTGTTGGAAAAGTTGAGCCTCATTGTGCCCTGAGATACAAAGTGGGGAAGCATTCCTAAAAACAAAGGCTTCTCCAGTACTGTGTCCTGAACTTTTGAGGCTATGAATTCAGACCTTTACTGAGTAGTGTTTAAAGGAAAACATCATGATCCAGAGAGAGATGGAAAGAATGAGTTATTACTATACTTTAATTAGGCTGTGCCCAGTCATGCAACATATGCATAGTTTCCAACATGGTTGTCCAAGAGTAAACTTATTATCTTTTACCAGAAATATGTTCCTCCTGAGCCAGTGCTGAGAGTGACCCCATTAATCTCCTGTGTTTGAAACCTTTTTGTTCTTTGACACTTTTCTCTCTCATAGCCAACTAGTTCTCAAATTCAGTTAATTCTACATCTGCTATATTTTTTACAACCCTTTCTTTTTTTACCACAATAATACAGGCCCTCATTATCATTTGCCTGAATTATTGGAATAGCTCCCTTCCTTCAATTATTCATTCAATAAGTATTTATTAACTATCAGGCTTTATACTTGGCACTGGAAATATAAAGACAAAAAAAAGAAAGCAAATACTCTAATCCCTCAAGGGTTTACATTCTAAGGGGGTGGGGACAAGAACTACAAAGAAAAGTAAATACCAAATATTATTGTTGTTCAGTCAAGTCCAACTCTTCAAAACCCAATTTGAGGTTTTTTTGGTGAAGATATTAGAGTGATTTGCTATTTCTTTCTCCAGCTCATTTTGCAAAGGAAACTGAGGCAAACAGGATTAAGTGACTTGCCCAAGGTCACTGAACTAATGTCTGAGACAACATTTGAACTCAAAGATGTATTCTTTATTGTGCTCAAAGGAATAATGAACTGGAGGAATTCCATGCAAATTGGAACGACCTCCAGGAATTGATGCACAGTGAAAGGAGCAGAACTAGGAGAACATTATATACAGAGACTGATGCACTGTGGTACAGTTGAATATAATGGACTCCTCCATTAGTGGCAAGGCAATGATCCAGGACAATTCTGAGGGTCTTATGAAAAAGAACACTATCCACATCCAGAGAAAGAACTATGGGAGTAGAAACACAGAAGAAAAACAAGTTCTTGATCACATGGGTTGATGGGGATATGATTGGGGATGTAGACTCTAAACGGTCACCCTAATGCAAATATCAAGAATATGGAAATAGGTTCTAATCAATAACACATGTAAAACCCAGTGGAATTGCACATTTGCTACCAGAGGGAGATGGGGGGAGGGGAGGTTAATAACATGAATCTTGTAACCATGGACAAATATTCTAAATTAATTAAATAAAATTTCCAAATTAAAAAAAAAAGATGTATTCCTGATTCCAAGCCCAATGCTCTTATCACTGCTCCACCAAGCTGCCCCTGATGCAAAATACAGAGTAAAGACAAAATAAATTTTACAAGGAAGGGTACTATTTCCTGAAGGGTATTAAGAAAGGATATATATGAAAATAAGGCAAACAGAGATTCAATGATTACATAGAGTAATATACCAATGAAGTGTCTGGAGTCAGATTTTGATTTCTGGTCTTCCTGATTCCATGTCCAGTGCTCTTTCCACTTTACCACCTACTTCCCAGTTAAGAGATTTCCAATAAGCACTAATGAATAGGAATTCAGAAGAGGAACCAGGACTTAATATATAGATTTGGGGAGCAGTCTGCATAGAGGTCCTAGTTGAGCCCAGGAGAATTGCTATAATTACCAAAAGACAATGAAGACTGGCCAAGACAGAGCCTGGAGTACAGCCATTATCAGAGGATGGGACAAAGATAATGATCCAGCAAAGGCATTCAAGAAGGAATGGCCAGTCAGAGATGGAAGAAGTTTATATGACAAAGGCCCCAGGGGTTCTAAGGGAGTGCAAGCTAAATATGAGACAATAATATAATGTGGCAGATAAAGAAGCTAAGGAAAGCTAGGGCAGCATTAAATAAAGTGTAGAATCCAGAATAAGGAAAGCAGTAGTCTAGTTTGGGGGGTTTCAACCTATTTTGTATCATGGATCCCTTTAGCAATCTGATGAGCTTAAAGAATCCTTTTCAAGTAACAAATGAATGAATATCAGAAACCTTCAGTGTGATGGCTTTAAAGCCTGAAGACCTGGCTACAAATCTAGAAATACTAACCCTATGTGTCTTTGTCTTTTAAGCTAAGTGATTTAAGTTCTTTTTGATCACATCTAGGAAATGAGGGCAATGAAGAGGTTAAGACAACATTTTTTGGAAGAGATGAAAAAAAACCTTAAAATCCTCTTCCATATTTAAATACTATGGATCTATGAACTTTTCTCTAAAATTACAATGGAAATCAATGAGAAAAACAGCATTAATAGATAACTTGATGAATTTTATAAACATATTTATTATGTAATGTGAGGTCCCTGTATAAGTCAACTCTTAATTAACTGTACTTATATCAAATATCAATAACCAAGGAAATGAAGAATGCTTATATTTGGTCTTGGAATCTATTATATAATTTTACTGAATGCATATACTAAATATGGCAGTATCCTTCAACACCTAGTAATAGTAAAGAAAAAGTATCTAAAACATGCAAGGGAAAACAATGAATCAATCAATAACTATTTGTTATGAATGTGACTTCTACTATTAATTATTCATATTGATCTAGATTTTTCAGAGTCCTTCTTCTTCTCTCTCCCAACCCTATATGGCAGGTCTGCAAAAGAAGGAAACTGAGGCTAAAAGAGGTTACCTGACTTGCCAAATAAAGACAAGTCTACTATAAGTTAGGCACTATGACAAAGCTGATAAATGTTAGAGATAAGATATGAACTTGGTTCTTAAATTCTCACATTGTTTCTGCTATCCCACTATTTCTGAGTACTCTATAATATGATTCCAACCTACCCACTCAATCTTGCTTCAGGTTATTCCCCTTCAGGAACACTATAGCATGTTCCAGCCAAACTATTCTCTATTCCTATTTTCATCCTATCCCCTTTTTGCTCAGGTTGACCCCCTATGCCAGAAGAGTACTCCACCATCACAGGATCACAGATTGAGATCTGGGGTGGGATCTTATAGGTAACCTAGTCGACCTCCTTTATTTGAAAAAAGTTATTATATTCAATTTTTGTCTTCTTCATTCTCCTCCCACCGAGAAAGGAGGAAAAACAGAATCACCTATTACAAACAATTCAAATGTTATGTTTCTTTGGTTTTCCCTCCACCCAAATGAAAATCGTCTTATTCTCCTTAAATTTCTCACTGCTTTGCCTGAGACTATCTCTTTACAATTACCACACTATCCCTTGTACCACATCTTTTTTAATTTGCATACACATCTTCTCCTAGGTTGTAAAGGCCCTGAGAGTAAAGTCTGTCTCATATGTACTTTTTTATCCTCATTATGGATTGCCTTGAAGTTCCTTCCTTCATAAATGAAGCCCAGTGGCTCAATGGAAAAGACACTCAGTTCCATGAACAAAGTAGGAAATAAATAAATGCTTGCTAAATTAAATTGTTTTGCTTCTACCATGTGCAAAATTTATTTCAATCAAAAATCTGTCACAGGAACCTCATCAACTGTTAATAAATATAATCATTTCATCACTTATAAGTCATAGTTACATCTGTTGAGTACAGACCAAGTACTTCCAAAAGAATTCTACAGGATCATAAATCTAGTGTTGGAAGGTACATCAAAGGTCATCTAGGCCAACTCACTCATTTTATGGGCGAGAAGAATAATGTCCACAAAGTGACTTGCTCAAGGTTACACAGGAATTAAATGGTGGATTAAAGATTTTAACATGCGTCTTCTGACTCCAAGCCAACATCTTCTCTTAGATCATCTATCTGTACAGCTGAGTACTAATATAAGATGTTTGGGACTGAAATAAGATGGAGGAGAGATAGAAGAGAGGTCCTGGAGATCTCCTTCTCTGTTGCTAGTCTACCCAGGAACATATTTCCTCTTGGCTTCCCCACTCAACACTGAGGTTTATTTTCCTCTGCCAGGGTGACACCTTCTGGGGAGTATGTACTAATACAACCCACTTCTGTTCCATTGGGTACTGCTGAAGAGAGCACTCACCCTGGTCTATTTTAGTCAGAGGGTAAGAATTTCAACAAGCTTGGATAAACATACAAGTTCTATGACAGGAAGATAAATTTGGTAATGGTTGCTTAGGAACTGACAACAGTGCAATCAATAGGCAGTTTTACAGAGAGCTCTACTTCAACTCCTTTCAAAGTGCCAATCAAAGTTAGCTAAACCATTCATTGTACTTCAATATCTGAATTTCTCCAGTACCTGGGAGAAAACATCTGTTCATCAAACATTTCCCTAAATAGAGAAAATGATTAGATTTTTTCTTTTTTGAAAAAAAAAAGTCTTTAGAATTTGAAACAAGAATAGAGAGTTAAGCTGCATAGAATTTGGCCCTACTTCAGTCTATCTTTGTTTCATTTTAAATGCTATGCACATAACCACTGCTGATCTCTAAACAAGCTCTGTCTATGGCAGGTGGTCCTGTACTGAGTGCATAGATTTTAAAAAAATGTCAAAATACATGACTTTTCCTTTTCAGAAATGATCTCTTCAAAATTGTGGCCTTTAAAACTAATATCTGAAACCTGACAAAATACTTTGTCTCTGAGTTTGTTTGTTTTTTCATTAAGTTCTATCAATAGTCTACCTGGAATGCTAAAATCACAGTTATCCATTCAGTTCTCAGGAGATGTAAAATATTTTTTAAGGGAAAGAGAAAAAGAGGGAAAGCAAAAGAGGAAAGGAATATGTGTGTATACAATCTTTTAAAAGATCTATTGTATTCATTCAATCCATATGAAAACTTATCATAAGGCCATTTGTATAAACAAAACATAGAAGTAAGTGTTGCTGCAGGAAGTGTATCCATCTACCAGAGAGGATTTGCAATCTCATCAGAGCCTGGCTCTGGTTCAAGACCTGAACTGCCAGGAGATATC
Source organism: Monodelphis domestica (assembly GCF_027887165.1). Classification (NCBI taxonomy): domain Eukaryota; kingdom Metazoa; phylum Chordata; class Mammalia; order Didelphimorphia; family Didelphidae; genus Monodelphis; species Monodelphis domestica. The sequence goes on from NC_077229.1 coordinate 254,346,835, forward strand.
TACCCTTTAATCATTCCATGGAGGATATCATAGGCAATACTGAAACAGAAATGTCTTTGACAGAAATCAAATTCTGGTTACTGTACTTATAGAAAACACTGCAAGATCCAAGGTCAGGAGCACTAAACAGAAAGAGTTAGATATGGTCATAAGCTTACTTGTAAAAAAAAATGCTTTATGTATAGCCAACCAAACAATGCCATAAATGATGAACAAAAACCAAATCAACTGGTTTTCTTTACTCACCCAAATTTTTTTCTCAACTAGACTGAATTGCTGAGAAGACCTGAAGTCAGCCTACTAGCAATTCAAATACCTCCAACAGAACTGTGTTCAAGAAAAGTATTCCATGTTACATGAGTTAGATGTACAAGTAAAACAAATTAGTATAGAGTTACCTAAACCTCATACCCTTTCCAGATCTTCAATTATTAACACAACATGGCTTAGTGGGTAAAGTACTGGTTTCAGAGACAAGAAGACTTAGATTTGAATCTCACCTCTTATGCCAGGGATGCCCTGGAAGTCATTTAACCTACTGAACCTTTAGGGTCCTCACCTATAAAATGAAGAGATATACTACAACTTCCTCACAAGAGTTTTCATGAGATAAAATGAGACAATGAATGTTGTTCAGTCATTTTCCAGGTGTTTCCTACTATTTGTGATCTTATTTGGGGTTTTCTCAGCAGAGTGGCTTGCCACTTCCTTCTCTGGTTTATTTTACAGATAAGGAAAAGGAAATAAAGAAGGTTAAACAATTTCCCCAGGGTCACACAGTTAATAAATCCTTGAGGTCATATTTGAACTCACCAAGACAAATCTTCCTGACTCCAGCCCCAGAATTCTATCCACTATGCCACCTAGCTGCCCAATGAATATTAAATTAATACTGGATTGTCCAGTATCTTTTCTTTTATCACCACACTAGATTATAAGTGTCTTGAGAGCAAAATTTAGGTCTGCCTAAACTCTTAGCACTTAGTCACTAAATCTTAGTGCATATATGAAACTTAATATATGAATCAAATTCAGTGTGGCAATAGCATGTTTTTTAAAATGCTTGCTCTTTTTGCTTTCCATAATGTCCCTTGATCTGCTTCCTTATTGTAAATTGCAGTCTAACATGCCTGACTATTTAAGTCACTAATAAACAATTCATCTTTAAATTCAGGTTTCAGAAATGATAAATAGCAAGGTGAATACACAAATGAGTAATTTATCAAATTTTATGGTTATTAAAATGTTTCCAGAGCCATGTAATTCTGAGTAGGCAAACTGAAACATCTGACTAACAGCCATTGGCTTGATGCTAGAAGGAAAATCAATCCTAAATTTTCAACTAAATCTTCAAGATAAACATATTCTTTTTATCACTCTAGTTACATGGTTGTTGCATTATAAAGTTACTGAGACTGAACTTGTTTAGAAAGGAATTTCATTTAAGTTAACCACTCTGCTGATCTTTACAAAATTCTGTATTTCTGCTGGAGATCCAAAAAGAATAAGAGGAAAATATATTTGAGTTAAATCAGAATAGGAACAAGCCATCAATTATTCACTGAAGCACCAACAGATCTTTTTTTTTCTTCCTATCCCCACGGAAAAGGAGCCACTATACAACTTTTCTTTTTTCATGAATAGTTTGTGCTTCCCTTAAGTGCACAGCTAAATTGAGGCACCACTTTATAAATTTGCTATCTTCCAGGCCATTTCAAATGACAGCATTGATCTGCAAATCAACAACTCATTTGACATTAAATCCAACAGGTCACTGAACACCAAGATGCTTTATCAGGATTAATCTAGATGAACATTTTCTATTTAAAAAGAGAAAGATACAGAATGTGGTGGACATGGTAGAGGATGACTAAGCTCATTAATGTCTCATGGCAATTCGATTAAAGGTTCAGCATACCAAACAACTTCTGTAACTTACCACTACAAAGCCATAGTGTGTCTCCTGTGGTCAGTATTGTTCTTTCCTTTTAGGGGCAGCTAAGTGATACAATGGATAGACTGCTAACCATCAGTTCAAATCTGACTCCAGACCACTTACTTGCTGTGTGACCTTGGGAGAGCCACTTACCCTTATTTGCCTCAATTTCCTCATCTATAAAGTAAACTGAAGAAGGAAGTGGAAAACCACTCTAGTATCTTTGCCAAGAGAACTCCAAATTGGGTCATAAAGAGTCAGGCATGACCAAACAACAACTTTTCCTTTTGGTGCATCTAATTTTCACCACTGGAAATCTCCTGACAAATCAAAACACCTAAAAGGCAGGATTACCCCCTTTGACCCACCCAAAGAACATTAAAATGTTAAGTTTTGTGCCATAGTATTCTCTAACACATTTTTTCACAATGTAATAATACTACTTTAGGGCCATAGATCTTTGTAACATAAAAAAGAAATGTAATATTTTAAAAAATCTTTTCTAGTCCTTAGTTCAGATATCAGTATCTAAACATTTATGGATATTGTTTACAAAGGCCTTTACACAATAGCAATATGTGTGGAAATAGGAATGTTGACTAAATAAAGCCCAGCTAAAACCATATTTTAAAATGTATAGAACACTGCAAATATAGGAATTTCCCAAATTACTAAACACCAATTTCTAAACATTCATCAATACCAATAGTCAGAAAAGTCACAAAGAGGGCTAACACAATATGGGTGAAGAAAGCATTTGCAGGCTACTCTCCCAACCTCAAGGGGTTTATAAATAAAAAAAGATGACGATGTGTTCATTGAGGTTGTCATATATCTTAGAAGAGTAGGCTTAGGCATAGTCTGTCCCTGGATTTCTAAGCCTATAAAGGCTTGCAGATCACTTACTCTCTTCCAAGTCATATGACAACCTCAATGAACATATCACCACCTTTTTTATTTATAAAAGGAAAAGGGCTTTCAGTGAGTCCATTAAGCAGTATGTGGGATTGGTGAAGTCCATGGTATGAATGCAAGCCCTGCTTAAATTGGTTAGTTTGTTCTGCTTCAGAACTACATACTACACTACTGGCCTCAAATATGGAACCCAGAAGGCCTATGCCAGCTTATCTCTATCAGTAGAAAAAAATAAAGCATCTCTCTTATGGAGAGTGGGTCAACAGTTGCCTTTTTCTATGGGAGGGACAGCTGTCAGTTCTGGCAATAATGAGGAAATTAATAAAAAATGGGGCAGATAATAGAAATCTAGCTTATAGAAGATCTTAGGAAAGAATGATGAATTCAGTTCACTGCTACTCATTGGATTTACTCTTGGTCATTCCCTCCATGAGAATGATAGGTTTATGAGGTTGAGACTATTTTGGTTGTGTCTTTGTATTCTCGATGTCTGATGTGGTACTTTGGACATGACAGTAAATATTTATTATTTTGTTTTTTTTCCTCCCAAGTTGAGCAATTTTAATGCAATTTTTTCACCCAAGGCAGTGTAAGGACAGTAATTGGCCCATTTCTACCTTGAAAAAGACAACACTTACTCTTAAATTGGATAAATTTGAATTCTCACTAAGGTTAGAGGAACTGGGCAGTTTCTACTTCTCATGGAGAAAAACTGATATTATAAATATATAAATAACCTTTTTAGGAAAAAAATCTTTTGAATTCAGAGTTTCAATAATGTTCTAAATTATGTCTCTCTTAAAAGGATGTTTATAGCCCCCTTTTTGTTAAGGGGCCCTTTCTCTTAAAATGTCATTTTATATTTTCAGTCTTTATTCTGTCACTGTAAGCAGTGTCTAGACATCCAAATTAAGAAGGGTACTATCAACATCAGCAACAATGACACAAAAGCTGGTCCTTATTTTGTAGAAAATACATAGCTACATCCACACTAATGCTTTCAGCATGTATCAAATAGGAGATCTTTATTTGTGAACAAAAATATTGATGTTGCTAAGTGATAATAGAGCTAATCGCCACTTCTAAGTCTTTGTTTATTTCTAGTTCATTCCTAAACCAAGCTACACTGTTTCAGGGCTACATATAGACTCTGCTAGAATAACTTGGAATAAGTCACATTTACTAATAATACATAGTACATTTGGTATTAACCAATTAACATTTTTCAGATTCCTCCTTGAAGACAGTTTGAAGAAGGGCAGAGGCTCTAAACTAGGCAAAATAAATAAATTAAAAGATAGGCAGAGTAGAGAAACAGATAAAGCAATGCACTGAGACTCTAAAGGACGTGGAGGCAAATCCTGTCTTACTAGCTGTGTAAGCCTGGGCAAGTGAACTTTACTGGGCCTCAGTTTCCTCATCTGCAATATGAGAGGGCTAGACTCTATGGCAAGGTCTCTTCCAGCTCTAAATTGAATATCCTTTGAATTAAATTAAGTGACTATTTCTTATCTCCTATTTATTATTAATCTCTTCTGTGCAGGAAACTAAATTATTGTTAAGAGGGAGAGAGAAAATACGGATAAATTAAATCTACAAAACATATGAAACCATATTCAACACAGTAATGTCAATCACTTTCTTTACCAAAGCTTTCCCAAATGTATACTGACTGATTTTAATTCCTGTCTCCTTCCTATATCTGTCCACTCTCTAAAAAAAGACACATCACACAAAAAAACAGCAAAGCCAGAAAGAAATGGCAAAGGATCATGAAAGTTACACAATCCCATATACTAAATCATCAGTGTAATGAATAATTGAGAAATGCCCACAGGGCAATAACCATTTGACATACCTGAAAAATGTCATGGAGAATCGAAACACACACACATACATATACACCTCATACCCTGAATAAATAAAAAAAGTATTCCAAATTGGCTAGAACTAGAAGCAATCCATGACAGTATTACTGATATGATTAATTTCTGGTAACAGTACCAACTCTGAGCTAAATATTTTTAATCATATAAATTGTATAAAAGTTACTAAGAATACAAATAAATCAGCAAAAAAAGACCCAAATATATTTAAATGATAGTTTCAACATAGTACAATCCCTTCTTCCAGGAAAGATTCTAAGATATCCAATAGTTTGGCCTCCCTTGGCTCCTGGTGGTTTCTTGTTCTACCCATGTATTTAAATTTAAATTTTTAATTAAATTTGTTTTTTTTTTCCCCACTCAATGAAAATCCACCTCTCCCCTTCCCTTCCCTCTGCTCCTACCATCCCCCAGGAATAAAAACAGAAAAACAAAATTCCTATTGCAAATATGTATAGTCACAGTAATGTTTTCTTAGGCAAGTTTTGTAACCTGTTTGTGACTAAGTTTCTTCACCTCTCAAATGAACAAATGAACATCTCAAGATCACCAACAGGAAAGGGTATTTAAAAAGGTTAAATGTGCTAAATAAATCCAAGAAATTATTTACTCCAGTACTTTTATACACACTCACTATGCCTCTTTCCCCTTATTCCAGGATAGCAGTATCAAACTCAAATACATAAAAGAGCAGGGAGGGGGCTACTGATCCATACATAAGAATCCCTATAGGTCAAATAATGTTAGCTATATTTTATTGTATTTCATTAAATGTTTCCTGATTACATTTTAATCTGGTTCTAGCCCCACTCAGGCATTCTGATTGGCTGTGAGAGGAGTTTGACACCACTGTTCCAATTCTCCTCTTGAGTAGTAAAGTACTGTTAGCCTGCTCTTTGTTTTGAGCAGATTTTTCAATGCAAAATACAGGTAACAGAGTATGAAACAACACAGGCAATTTATGAGAAGAGAGATGAAACTTGATTCTGCTAAGAAGTTATCTCATTGCTATCAGTTCTAGAGAGAAAACTTGTCTTCTGTCTCCCTGGCTGCTTGAGAAATACATTTTTACTTCTGGGATCCACACTGATTCCAATTGCTAAGCCTCTTAATTCCTTGAGTTTGATTGACCAACTGAAAGTAGTAGACTGCTTTTTCTGGTTTTCTAATATGTGCCCCAGAGGCAGATCTCTTACAACTTGGAGTTTCAGTTCCTAAGATTTCTTCAGTAAACTTGTAACGTCTTTGAATGGATTAATTCTTTCTCCTTTTCCTCTTGCTCTCAATTCATAGAAACTCAAGAGACTTCAGTAGTTACTTAGCTCAAATCATGCCTGAAAGAAATCCCTATTAGAAAATATCATTCAAATGATCAGTCGATATATTACTGAAAGACCTCAAAGAAGTGAGAACATACCATTCCCAAGGCAGTAGGTTCCAATTTTGGACAACTGTAATTTCTGAGAAGTTCTTTCTGACATTGGCTTTAAATCTGCCTCTTTGGGTGATCCTTCATACCTCAGAGATTTCACTTCTCCCTGAATATGTGCCAGTCACTGTGCCAAGTGCAAGAGATCCAAAGGCAAAAGAGAAACTTTCCCTGACCTCCAGATATTTACATTTTAGATTTATAGTTATAAGTACCTACTTAATGCATACAAGGTAATTTGGGGAGTGGTAATTTGGGGCCATTGAGGGGGCAGAGGAGGAGTTGCTGTTGGTGGTGGTGGTAGTGGTGGTAAAAACCAAGAAAAGCTTCAAGAAAAAAGCTGCCATTAAACTGAGTCTTTAAGGTAAATCAAAGACTTCAAAGGGGAGCATTTCAGGCAGGACAGATAGATAGCTGGTACAAAGACTTGGAAATGGGCAACAGAACTTGTCATTTAGTGTGGAATGAGGAGTAGACCAATACGGTGGCATCATAGAATGAGGAGGTAAATAATAAATAATTGCAGAGGTTCTTTACAATTTTTGTATCATGGATTTTTTGACAGTGTGTTGATTTTCACTCCTTAGAATAATGTTTTCAAATGCCTAATGGGATTACAAAGGAAATTAATTATATTGGAACATGGTTATCAAAGAGCCAGGTCTAGAGATGGGAGATCCTGAGTTCAAATTTGACATCAGATACTTCTGAGTTATGTGACTCTGAGAAAGTCACTTAACCTCCATTGCCTAGAGCTTATTGCTCTTCTACCTTGGAACCAATGTGCAGTATTGACTCCAAGATGGAAGGTAAGGGTTTTAAAAAGGTTGCAGATTCCAGGTTAAGAACTGTTGGAATAATTTAACTGGAAAATTAGAGCCAGAATGTTGAGAAATGTGCCAAACAGGAGTTTATAATTAATCCTGGAGGCAATACAGAGGCATTAGTTTGTTTGAGCAGAGTGTCATGATCAGATTAGTACTGTAGAAAAATCACTTTGTCGGCATTGTGAAGGCTATATTAGAAGGAGACCAAAAAGAAAGCACTGTAATAGTCCAGGGAACTGGCATGAAAAGAGTGGGATTACACATTTGAGAATGTTCCAAATAACTGATATATAATCATATAAGTACCAAAACTTTTTTTTAAATGGGAGGAGTCTTTTTTAATATTCATTCTCTAAATTTCCTTGTCACCTAGGTCTCAACTTACCTTGCTGTAATAGAAAGAACAATAGACCCGGAATCTAAACTTCCAAATCCTTTCTTCATACCAGCTACTTTTTCTTAAAAACATAACTCAGTCAATATATGTAAGCCTTTATAATGAATGAGCATATAAAAGGTTGTGAAAACATATCTAAAACAAGTTTATTAAAAATACATAATCAATAACTAACTTTTCTTTAAATGGTCTATAGTCTTCCATAGCTGACATTGTTTTTTAAATATTTTGTTGATACTTTCTTTTTGTTCCCCCAATGACTACATCTCCCCTCGAAATAAAACCTTTCCTGAAAACAAAGTAAAAAGCAAAACTAATCAACACAATGATCTTGGCTGATGATGTTAGTCGTAATCTGCTTCCATACCCTACAAATTAGCTGATGACTAATGGGAGGAGTACTTTACCATCAGTCCTCTAAAGCCCTATTTGGACACTGCATCATCAGAGTTGGAGTCTTTCAACATTGTTTTCTTTTACATTACTTTGATCAATGTGATAAACTTTCCTCTGATTCTGCTTATTTCAATCTGCATCCTGATTGATAATTTCTCTCTGTCCTTGTAATAAATGATGCAGATCTTCTTCCTTCTGGCCCCCTAAATCACTGCATTTATGCATTTCTCTTGGCAAACAACCTTATTTCCAAAACTGTTGAGAAAATAAAAATCACTGATAAGAAAATCTTTCCTCTCTCCAATCCTACATTTCAAAATTCCTCTATGTTGACCTCTTTCTCTCCTTCTTTGCTTCAGTCCCAGAAGAAGAGAGGGCCCTTTTCTTTGCCAAGACCAACACTTCAGCTTGCACTTTGGATTTCATCCCTTCCCATTTGCCCCAGTAGTCTGCCAATCCTTTGACACTGTCTCTTCCATGATGAATTTCTATCTACTGCCTTCTTTTCTGTTGTCTCCAAAACTAGATTCCTCTCTCCTTTACGAAATCTTTTACTTGACTTTGTTATTCCCTCAAATATCATCCCAGCTAAAATGTCATCCCAGATCTCCTTTCCCCCTCACAGCCAAAATGTTAGGGGAAAAAAATCATCTACACTTCACTGACTCCCTCTACTTTCTCATCTACCACTCACTTTTAAGGCCCTCGTAATCTGGCTTCTAACTTATATTGCACTATTGCAATTACTTTCTCAAAAACTATAAATGAGCTCAACTATTAAAGCCAAATTCTCATTCCTCATCTGGCTGGACCTCTCTGAAGTTTGTGACATTGCAAATCCTCTCTTCCTGGATAACTCCATCCTTTTTGTGGCACTAAAACTTCTGTTTCTAATCTCATATACCTGACTACGTAGTCTGCTTTGCTGAATTACAATTCACCTGCAGCCATCATGGCACAGCTCTCTCTACTAAGATGCCATCTTGGTCCATTTTTTCCTACCACAGCTTCTATGTCAATAATCTCATCTGTTCCCAGGATTACAATGAATACATTTATACAGATGATTTCCAAATCCAGACCTAATCTTTCTCCTAAACTCCAGTGTTCATTATCAACTGTTTGCCCAAAGGGATCTCAAATTTACTATGCCCAAAATAAAACTCAATATCTTCCTCTCTTAACCTGCCTCTCCTCTGATTTTTCCTGTTTCTGTTGCAGTAACCACCATTCCTTCAATCACCTCATCTTACATCCTGGGAGTTCCTACCTCTTCCTTAATGTCTGTCTTCAATCAGCTGCAATTTCCTGCCAATTCTACCTCCAAAACATTTCTCTGAAAATATGGCCACTATCATAGATTATATCCTTATCACTTCTTACCTGATCAGTTAAAAGAAATTCATCTCCTCAATTCCAATTTGCCCCTTTTTTAGTGAATACTACACCATAGTCGACAAAACAACCTTCCTCAGGTACAAGTATAACCATATTGCTGCTCTATGCAACTAACTTTAGTGATTCCCTATTGTTTCTAGGATAAAATATAAAATTATTACCTGCTATTTAAGTCCCTCCCAATATGATTCTAGCCTTCCTTTTCAGACTTATTTCATGTTACTCCTTTTCACACACTCTATATTTTTAGTTATATTGTTCTACCTACTAAAAATAACTCAGAATTCCAGTCCATATTTATACCCTCTCACCAGCCATCCCTGGTGCCTAGAAAGTACTCTCTCTACTTCTGCTTCTCAGAAACCTCATCTTCAAGCCTCAACTCAGTTAACCATCTCCAGAATAACTTCCTTGATTTGTGAGTTGGTAATGCTCTCTCCCTCTTCAATTTCTCTTGTATCATGCTTATTTTTTTTTTATATAAATTAATCAAGCATTTAGGAAGTACCTTTGGGTGCTAGGCACCAGTCTCTGTGCTGGGGAGACAAAGATAAAAAAGAAGGAACTTACAATCTATTAAAGTAAACAACATATGTACACATAATCATATGAAAATAGATACAGAATAAATACAAGGTGATTGGAAAAGGAAAGGAGGTACTAGCACCGGAAGGGATCAGTAATGATCTCATCTAGAACATGGTGCTTGAGCTGATTTCTTTTGTTTTGTTTTGTTTTTTAAACTTTTACATTCTGTCTTAGAACCAATAGTAAGTATGAGTTTCAAGGCAGAAGAGTGGTAAGGGTTAGACAAGGCCAGATATGAACCCAGGCTCTCCTATCTCCAGGTCTGGCTCTCCATCCACTGAGGTACTTAGCAACTTCCTGGGGTGGAATTCTGAAGAAAGCTAGGGATTCTAAGAGGTGAAAATGAGGAGGGAGTGCCTTCAGATATGGGGACTGTGCTAAATCCTGGGAATATGAAAAAACCCCCACCATAAACAGACCCTAGTAATGATGATAACTTTAAGTTATCATTTAATATATTTAAATATATTTTCATCACAGCAACTGTATAGAATTAGTATTAAAATGTTTAAAATGTTTTACATATAATAGGGAAAAAACAAAATATTAATTTTTTCATTATTTCTACTTTATAATTGAGAAAAATGAACATCAGAAATTTTCAATAATTTTCTCGGGGTCATAGTGCTTATAAATCAGAAAATCTGGGCTTGAATCCAAACTCAAATCCAGAACTTATGATTCCAAGATGAAAACCATAGACTAAAACATCCATAAGACAACTCTTAATAACATTTGATCATAGAACTGTCATTCACATTGTATTATACACCTGAGTTGTATGAAATACATTTTGGAAAATGCTACACTGTGCTCCCTTCTAGTGACCTGTGATCCATGAACCCAATGACTTTGGCTCTATGGATAACGTTGCTTCTGTTTAACTGTAATTCTCCCCTTCTCTGAGTTCTTTAATTTTATCTTCATCCCTGATCCTTTATGAGAGGCAACAGTAGTCTTTTTCACCAGGTGATTTTATTTTGTACTTTCCTCTTTCTTTTCAGTAGAGAGCTCCAATATGCATTCTTGGTTCTTTTCCTTCTGTCCATGTTAACATATGCTATCAGAGTCATTTTCTCTTTTACTGAAGTTTCCTCATGGATAAGAGGCATTAATGAAAGCACGGTCTATCTCTGGCTTTAGTGAAAAGCACACCCTTAAATACGAAAAATGGCAAGCACAATAACAAAACAATAAGAACAACAAACAATACACTTACCAAATGCACTCCTAGCATCTTCCATAGGGCTGCAAATTCAGTTCTGTGCCAAGAGTATAACAACCTTACTGTATTATCCCCTAGCCACGGTTTGCTTTCCTCAACTGTATGCACTCTCACAATCTGAGGCATGAAGACAGCTGTTTTCATTATGGCTTTAACCTAAACAAAACTCCAACTTCTTATTAAGAATGTTTAATAAAATCAACAGGGCGTTAAAAACAGCCAGCAGGGAGCATCGCAAATTAGATGCTTGCCTGGTGCCTCCCTCTGTGTCAACATGCAAATATTCTTCATCTTTATACAGCTTTTCTGAAACATCATGATATTATCCCAAACAGGCAAATCCTCTTTCCTCTCTTTTCCACAGTATGAGATGAAGTCATTGGGAAGAGGAGAGAAGCAAATTGATGGAATAAAGTGAAATGAAATTCTCTGCCAAACAGGTTTGGAAGCTGAATGCTTTTTGGATGTAGGGAATTTGTAGTGGTGTCTTTTTTTTAAGGTGTTATTAAAATGATTAAGGCATCCCCACCTTATTATAGTAAACTGGAAATGCTCAATTTCATAGTTATTATATACCTGCTGTGGACTCAAACTCTAGTGGGAGTTCAAAAAGAAAAAAAAAAGGCTGTTCTTGCTCTCTAGAAATGAGTACAAGAAGTTCAATTTTAGACCTTGTTTAGCTCTCAGAGAAACTTGCAGTAGATTTTAGTATAAGGTGATGATTTTAGATTAAATGTTGATGTTCACGGTGGCCAAGACCTATGAATAACTTTGAAAGGGGTAAATTAGCTGAAGCAAAGATGGCAAAAGAAACCATAGCAGAAAACAAAGGTGAAAGCATATATACAAAAATTATAAAGGTCAACAGCTGCTTTGACCATAGCCTCATGTAGGTATCACTACATTCTAGGCCAAATAATTAATAATAACAATGATAGTATCATTGTATTGTAGTGTGAACCTACATCATTGACTAAAGTTATAAAAAATTTTAATGTTACAAATATCTTTTATCAAGTGAAGGAAGTATCTCTAGAGCAGTGATGTCCTATGTCAAAACTAGCTTGACCTCAAAGTATATCTGATCAACCAATCAAAAAACAGAAAGCTAGGTTACATCTACTTCTGGGTTTATCTCTACAAAGCCACACCACCCTCTTCACTATAGATCCTAATTTGTCCCTACCCAACACTGATCTGCCATGGTTGTCCAAGGTTGTTCTATCAGGATCATTATAACTTAACAGTGACCAAGGCACCCACTGCAGCTGCAGCCAAAATTCCTTAGGTGAGGTGTCTTTTTTATGATAGGTATTTAAACTAGTATCAAACTAAACTGATTTTAGAGGCAGATTTTCAATAACTATATCACAAAATGTTAAAAAAAACTAAGTTTTAAAGCATGATACACTCAATAACATCACTCTCATAAAAATATAATAACATTATTTTGGTGAGAACAAAAACAGTTTTCTGCCATCAATTAATAAAGTATTATTTTAAAAGATTATTTTATCCTTTTAGTTTCTATGGCTTTGTGTACTTTATGAGGTACTATGGTCCATGTTTATTATTTTTAAATGAGTAATAATTGATTGTATGCTCGAACAATAAGATTGTTGCTCAAAAATACAGAGTGGGAAAAAATTCTTACTTTTTTTTAAAGTAAAGAGATGAAAACTACTCAAAGGGATCCAAAGACAGTGTACATTCTAAGCATGATGTAAAAAAATCATTGAAATTTGTCCACAAAGGACATAGATACAAACAAAATTCATTTTTATCATTACTTTTATGTTCATTCTTTTAACAATTAGAATTTTTGTTTTTAATTTATAAATAAGCGCATACAACTTAATGTTTTGTAATCTGCTTGCTGTAAACTAAAAATGTATCCTGTCTCCAGCCTCCATTGGTCCTCTAAGAAGTAAGGGTTCTTAAAATTTTAATCATCTTACGGTTCTATAAATGTGCTGCCAAATTAGGGATGCAAGAGAAGACTGTTACCCAAAGCCTGCTTTGGGTGTCCACCACACTGACCTACAGACCACAGCTAGGAAGTATCCTCCTTCAGGTATGTTGGCAATTCATCATTTTTGATCTATCTGCTGATTAAACTGCCATTATAATTCAGCTCTGTCAAACTGTGGTGAGTTTTGTGGTACAAGAAAAGACTTGCCATCTTCAACCATTTGCTGTTAAGCTACTTCACTGTTTTCAGTATTGCTCTCAGCAACCACAGGTAGATAACTGCTATGGAAGAGCATGCACATAGTATTTCTCTCTAGAACTTTCTTCGCTTCCTCCTTTTCCTCTTCAACCTTCTCCCCAAGACTTTCTGGTTAATGAACTCTGTGCAAAATAATCAAGTCACAAAGTTCTCTGAGAGCTATACTAAAAAAGGCAAACCGAAAGGAGTGCAGGAAATACTATTTAATATTTTTTAAAAGATAATCTCAAAACTCCTTAAAGGAATTGTAGTACTCAAAAAGCTGCTAGCCATGAAAGGGATAACTATAACAGTATAGAATTTTAGCGCTAAGAGAGTATCTTTCCAGCACTTTCATTTTACAGAAGAGAAAATAGGGACAGAGAAATGAAGTTATTTGTCTAAGGTCAAATGGCAGCGTATAAATAAAGGTGGGAAAAAGTAGAACCTCAGTTTTATGATTAATACCAAAGAACATTGAAAGAGGAGAATTTAAAATTTTCCTTATTTTACTTTTCAACTCCTTTATTAGAAAGATCAAAAATTGATTCCTATTCCATATATAGTTTTACAAATTTCACATGATGGATGAATGTGGTGATGCTATTAATTCTCCACTATTTGGCAATGAAACCAGTTCTTTTTTTTAAATCCTTACCTTCCATCTTGGAGTCAATACTGTGTATTGGCTCCAAGGCAGAAGAGCAGTAAGGGCTAGGGACTAGGGGTTAAGTGACTTGCCCAGGGTCACACAGCTGGGAAGTGTCTGAGACCAGATTTGAACCTAGGACCTCCCATCTCTAGGCCTGGCTCTCAATCCACTGAGCTACCCAGCTGCCCCCTAGGAACCAGTACTTCTTAAATAAGGGGGCAATATGATAATTCAAGTAAAAATTGGCTTGCAGAAAGCAGAGTTTTGACACATTCCATGTGGCAAAGAAAGTCCATACACATTTTTATTTTTACATTGAACTAAATCTTTACCCTTTTGTTGATTTTAGTACTTTGATATTTCTTTCAGTGGGGGAAAAACATGTTTTCAGGGAGTAAATGGAAGAGAAGGAAGAGTCACCCAGCAATGTGCTGAGGTCCTACCTCTAAATCACCTAACGTCTGGCTCTGGTCTCTTGTTTCAGACTTATTTCCCATTACTCCTTTTTACATATTCAACATTCCAGTCAAACTAATCCAACTTGCCTTTCTCTGAATATGATATTCTGTCCCTCCCATCTCTAAGCCTCTGCATGGCCAAATCCCTACCTCCACTGAAGGCTAGGCGCTCAATCTACCGACTTTTGAGGACCCCAAGTTTCTCTCTGAAACTTTTAAAAATCAGTATTTTCTGAGCAATTGCTATATAGCTGTGGGTCATAGACTATGCCAAAGAACTGAGCTTTCAGGTCATGCAGTGGGCACGAGGAAGCTCCTACTAGACACGATCTTTGCCACTTTCCCCCTCAATATTTAGCACTTCCCCAGAAATTACTCTGAACATATCTCACATTTACTCATCTGTGTAGATGTCGTTTTCCATCAGAAGGTGAGTTCCTTGAAGGCAGGGGCTTATATTCCCAGCACTTAGCATGGTGCCTGGCACATAACAGGTGCTTAATCAATGTTTGCTTATCGATTGATTTTTATTCCCAGAAACTCTTAAAGTGCCTGACCCATGGCAGGTATTTAACAAATGCTTATTAAATTGCCTGGATACCGGTTGAGCAGATGGGCTTTCCATCTATTGGCCTTCACTCCCATTACATGACAAGCGTCCTTCCTTTGACAGCTACGCACTCCCCTGATTTTATCCTTAAGTGATATATTATTCACTGGAAATAAGTAGCAGCTTCCTTATGGCTGCCGAACTCCTCTCCATTGCCCACTGCACAACTCCCAACCTCATTTCTTAGAACATTCTATGACCCGCAGCCATATAACATTACTCAAAGAATACTGATTTGTTAAAGTCTGGGTCCTTGTTTCAGAGAGAAACTTGAGGTCTTTAAAAGTCCCATTCATGGGAGCAGCTGGGTACCTCCCTCGATTGAGAGTCAGGCCTAGAGATGGGAGATCCTGGCTTCAATCTGGCCTCAGGCATTTCCTGGCTGAGTGATCCTGGGCAAGTCATTTCACCCTCACTGCCTAGCCCTTACCACTCTACTGCCAATGCACAGTACTGATTCTAAGATGGAAGATGAAGGTGAGAATTTTTTAAAGTACGATTCCATTTCGATGCAGCTTTCTCTTCCCCTCTTCTTAATCATGCACTGTTTGCAATCTATTCTCGATGTCACTACAAGATATCTATGTGCCAGTGGACTTAGGGTATGGGCCACCCAACTAACTGCATAACAAGATTTATTGCCTTGAATCATCATCGTCGTCGTTGTCCTCATCATCCCTGTGACTAATTAATGCTTTAAGATGAAATCCTGATTTCTTTTATCTTATTTGAATCTCACAACAATGCTCTGTCAGATATGGTTAAAATAAGAGGTCTGGACTATGTGATTTCTAATGTTCATTCTGCCTTTAACAGTGTGAATCTGTGACTCTGGCATTCACACCCACTAAAAGAAGCCCCAGTGGTTAGACTTCTTTGTACTTCATAAGGCAGATAGCTAAGTGGGGGAAGGGGGGGAATAGGAAAGTTCTGAGCCTGGAGTCACAAAGACTCCTCTTCATGAGTTCAAATATGGTCTCAGTTACTTATTAGTCGTGTGACCCTGGTCAAGTCACTTTACCCTGTTTGCCTGAGTTTCCTCATCTATAAAATGAACTGGAAACGGAAAATGGCAAACCAGGAAAACCCCAAATAGGACCACAAAGAGTTGGACACTACCAAATAACATCTATACTTCTTAAATTCAATGTTGTTTATTGAGTCTTTCTCTGCTTTACAAACAGAAGGTTCCCTATTAGTGTTTAATGAGTAAATTAAGTTTACTGGTTCCACATAGCCTCCCTATTCCCTAATATCTCATCTCTTTTCTTCCAGTACGATTCATTATATGACTTATTTCAACAGCTCACAACTAGCACTACCACCACCAGTGGTCTCTCAGGAGAAGACTATGTAAAAGGACAATTAAAGTCACTTCTCTTGGTAGCTAAATACTCTGTTCAAAAAGTCATCTTAAAAGAGAAAGTCTTTGATAAAGATGAAATAGGCAGCCAGTATTATAGAGCATAATTCTCCATCAACAGAGGGATATATAAGGTGACTGAACAGGTCTTTGCATCACCAATTAATATTTAATAAGATGCATCCATATTCAGTTTGCACACTGGTGCTTCTGCCAAAAGGACTCCTTTAGTATGTGATCTGCTTATTACCAGAAAGACTCAGAGATGCCTTTCTCTTCAATATTTACAAGTCTCTGTCCCCTAGTCCCATGTACCCAGGCTGAACTTGCCTGAGAAGTGTGTTGCTCCAACAGTATATGCTTAAAGAGATAATCATTGTGATTTTGGAAAAGATGGATATATAGGTCAGATGCTTAGAGTGTGCTTTGTTATTTATAACAGGGATGTTATAATATTCATACCAAGTTCACTCTATCTGCACACAATCAATTAAAAAGCATTTCTGTTGTGTGCCAAGCACCTGGGAATACAAAGAAAAAGCAAAAACATTCCCTGTCCTCAAAGTTTACATTATCAGAAGGAAGATTGCATGGACCACACAAATATATATGAGAAACATACCACTATTTATTTCTTAAAGTGATCAGGAAAAAATGGAAAAGAACCTATATGTTCTAAAATATTTATGCCAGTTCTCTTTGTGGGGGCAAAGAACTAGAAATTGGGGGAATCTCCATCAATTGGGGAAAGGTGAAACAAGTTTTGGCATATGATTATGATGGAATGCAACTGCATCATATGAAATGATAAGCAGGTTGATTTTTAAAAAAACATGTCAAGTTCTACATGAAATTATGAAGAGTGATACGAGCAGAATCAAGAAGACATTACAAACAGCAAAAGATATATTGTTTGAAGAATTACTTGTATATGTCCACTTCCAGAAAAAGAACTGATAAATAGAAATGAGCAAGATATATTTACATATAGACACTTATATTAATAAGTTTATTTTTCCCCTATTACAAGTAACAATAATTTTTAACATTAATCTTTTAAAAGTTTAGGAGTTTCAATTCATTCCATTCTCCTGACCCTCCTTGCTCTCCCCCAACCTTGAAATGGGAAGTAATCTGCACATAAACCTTTTTGTCAAATGAAGACTTCTTTAATGGGGGAAGGGGAAGAAGTGAGGGAGAGAAGAAGTTACCAGGGAATTTTCATGTAACTAAGAAGCAAATAAATTTATTTTAAAAGAAACATAAAAAAAATTGAAATAAGATAACCCTAACTGGGATTAGAGAGCCATTAAGAAGAGTACTTTTTTACTCTCAAAAAGCCTTAAATGTAAATTAATTAGTTGGAACTGAATTATTTTGATATCCTCATCTCAGAATGTTTATTTTTCATTATAGAACAAAGAAGGGTTAAATACAAGAGTACAGCAAAAGTACAGCAAAAACTAGGTTCAGTAGTAGGTTTTACTGATATCCATATAATGTTAAGAAATCGCAGGAAAGGTCCCCAGAAAATTAGATGGGACTTCTAATAGGAAGATGTGGAAAAGATTCCATGGGTCATTCAGTATAGATGGACTTTCCTGCTTTGTAGGAGGGAATATCCACTTTAGTGAGATCAAAGATCCACAGACATCTGGCTAGAGGGACCCAGTCTCTTTTTTAGGTTGTTTTTTGTTTGTTTGTTTGTTTTGTTTGCTTGCTTGCTTGCTTGGTTAAGGTATCCATCCAGAGACTGAAATCTCTCCTAATAGCACTACTGATATAAAAATTACTCCTATCCCCTGAATAGCAAGTTAATGATACCTGCAATTGTAGATTGGTGGTGGTTTTAAAATTAGTTTTTATATGAGGTTTTATTTTCTGAAAGCTCAACAGGATCATAGGATTAAAATTTTAGAGTTGGAAGGGATCTATCTGGTCCTCTAATCAAAAGCTTCCATTTTACAGAAAAGGAAACTGAGACATTTACTTTAGGCTCACACTGAAATAAATGGCAGTCAGAATTCAAACCTAGGTCCTTTAACTGCAAAACCAGCATTCTTTCCACTTCACTCAGTGTTCTACACAATAGAAATAAAATCAGGGGGTGTTTATGTCAATTAGTTTGTGACTACATATGAGCTCCACTTTCATATTCCCCTATGCAACATTGCCTTCATCGTCAACTATGTATGCTTGGCTCTATGCCTAGTACTGTACTGGTTCCACAATCCTTTGCTTCTCTAGAAAGCACACTTCTCCAGGGATTTGTACATAGCTTTCTGTCATGGTCTATAACTGTATTATACCCAATCCTCTGTTCCTTCCAGCTTCAAATACCTTCCCTGCTTAGGAGTTGGGGAGGAAAGCAGAGCTTCTGCTATTTATGGTGTCAAAGAAGGTCTGTTTACCCTATTAACAAAATCAACACAGTTGTTACTGCACAGTATCCTCAATGAAGTCCCTGGCTCACTAAAGGCTGCTGGTTGGGAAATAACCCTCTAGGAAAACAGCTCTGAGACACAACTGGACTGTGGCAATAATCACATTTTTAATGAAGTTTCCTAATAATCTGTGTAGTCACTGAGTGCTAGGAAACTTTTCCTTTGTTTCTTTCTTTGTTTCTTCCTTCTTTTTTATCTTCTTTCCCTCCCCCCTTCCTTTCTTCATTCTTTTTTTCCTTCCTAACTTCCATTCTATTAAACAGCATGACCAAATAGAATGACCAACAAGTTCAGCCAACAGTCTAAATGGTAAATATTTCTGAAAATTGACTCTGCCTCCACCAGTGACTTTGGCTGGGGCAGGAACAAATGTGTTGGGCCATCAATTAAGCTTTTTGTACCTTAGGTCATTCCCCTCTCACCCTGTATCACATCACCAATCTATGACTGCAATCTGATATTGCTGATACAGGGATATAAATAAGAGCTGGACTTTGAGTCAGGAAGACTCAAAATCAAATCCTGCTGCACAGCAAGACCCAGGGAAATTGTTTAATCTCTTTCTGATTCACTTTCCTTATCTGAGAATATAAAATTGGGGAAATACTAGCACTTATACCACAGGTTTGTTGTGAGGAATGAGGTACCATCCATAAAATGCTTTATAAACCTTAAAATGCCATCTATTGCTGCTATGTGTGAGAACCAGAAAGCACGAGCATAAAGTATTTTGCAGATGTGAAACACTATACTGTGAATTGGATCCCAGGGGTTATGTGAGACATTAGTTATTTTCATCTTTCTAGTAGAATAAAAGGTCTCTCACTCAGTTTGCTTATATACTGGCTGTAAGATTTTTTTTTGACACTTTAGACATTTTTTAGGAGTTTGAGGAGATGCTTTCAAAATAAAAAATCATCTTCCTATGCATATGGGAAGCTAGGTGTTACAGTGGATATGGTGTCCAGTCTGGTACTAGGAAGAATCGAGTTCAAATCTGGATCCAGATACTGGCTAGCAGTGTGACCCTGGACAAGTCATTAAATCTGTTTGCATGATTTTCTTATCTGTAAAATAGTAATAATAATAATAACACCCACCCTACCCCCAGGGTTGTTTTGAGTTGTGAGGATCAAAAGTGATTGGCACATAGTAAGTACTATATGTTAGATAGTGTGGTTATTGTTGTTGTTATTATATGCTATGGTATCACAGGACAACAAAACAATGAGGCAAACACTGATTCTATCTGTAATGGTAGGGATGGACGAACTTCAAGGAAAAGAGCGGAATATGTTTTAAGCTGAAGTTGCTCACTCAGTGCATCAAGTAAGTGTACTGCCATGAGAACTACCACTAATACAAGAGGAAGATTATTTTCTGATCAGGAGCTAAGCATTCTGTATCAGCCCAATTTAGAGACGGTGGTAGTGCTGGGAATGAACTGACGGACACAAAATACTGATGGTAATCTGTGCACTTGTTATCTGCATCTGGCAGTTTTCAAGGTAGGGTTTAGATTTAACAGGCTGCATTCAATGAGGTTATTTTTAAAATCTTCAAGGAATTTAAAGCACTGATCCTCAAACTACCTGTTGATGGACAAAGCTTACTTTCCATATTATTGTCCCTACACAAAGGGGGGACTCTGCCCAAGATATAAAATCACATGATGTAAAATGTCTCTTAAAACACAAGAGCTATAAGCCATGACTGCCACATTGGTCCAGAAAACTAACTCTTCCTTAGCAACTGGGCATCCAAGCAACAGACAGATGGAAAGAAAGAATATTGAGCACGACTTTAAAGGGGAAAAAGTGGA
The DNA here is from genome assembly GCF_027887165.1 of Monodelphis domestica. Taxonomy (NCBI): domain Eukaryota; kingdom Metazoa; phylum Chordata; class Mammalia; order Didelphimorphia; family Didelphidae; genus Monodelphis; species Monodelphis domestica. Next base: position 254,367,390 of record NC_077229.1, read on the forward strand.
AGGGAGGGGTGGGTAACTTTTCCCATTGCCATCTCAAGGTATACAGGTAGTCCTTGCTTTCAGGCTGTCCTCCTTCTGCCTCTACAAAACGGAGTTACTAAGCCCCAGATCCAGTTCCTCTCTACCTGGCAATCGAGTAAATAGAGAAGAAAGGGCTTTAGCCAAGACAGGCTAACAGGAAAAGCTAATAAGGTTCAAGAGGAAAAGAAGACAGATTTTCCCAGAACTATCCCATTAATGAATTATAATCTTCAAGATTCCATATCAAGAAAATACTTACTGACTCAAAAGAGGAAACTCAATAACCTCTCTATGAAATATATTGGACGACTTCTGGTTTGGAAAGATGAATTCTTAACACTTATTGGCTGAATTCCCAATGTGATATATAAAACTACTACCTCCAGACAATCTTTATTGTTGTCAGTTGTCAATAGAGTTCGAAATTAGCATCAAGTTATTGTATTATCTTTATTCTAAGAAATTTCTGGGGCGAAAAAGCCATATCTAAGGATGAAATTACATTACAAACCACATTTAAATTTTATGACATATCTTAGTCTGGGAAAGAAAAATGTCATAAAAAGATCTCCAAAACCCCCAAACTGGAAGAAGTGGAACTTTATTCAATGCTCATTGAATTCTTATAATTGCCAGCACTATCAGTCTTGCTGTAAGAGAAAATGTGCTTATGTCTCAAAGGGACAAATTAAGGAAGAATATGCATTAAACCAATTGAAATATTCTATAGCTTTCTGGAACTTTTACTTCTTTAAGTTTAGTTAAGGAGTGATAACAATGATCTCAACCCCATTTCTACCAGGCCTATGTCTACAGGGACTATAGCTAAAGCCACTGTTCAAAGAGAGGGTAGGGAGCAGAGATTTGTATCAGTCTAAACAATTCAAGTTTTCCATCTTTCATTTACTGACAACTAGAAGCTGGGGATGGGGGAAGGAGTGCCAGTCAATGGTTATATCCTATCTTCAATATAAGACATCAGTAAAAATCACAAAGGGCTTTCAGGGACCAGAATGTGAGAGCCAGGGAAGCTGAGAAATCAAAGAGGAGAAAAGATGTGAAGTCACCAAGAGTGTCTTACATCATAAAAACTGTTATCAGCTGACACTGATTATCTGTGTATTTCACACTCAATATTCTTCTTGACATACTGTAACTAACAACATGTGTTGAGCTTCCCTCAAATTACCTTCCCAATTGCTCATTATAATCTGAAGCGATTTATAATGTTCCTGCAAATCACACTGGATAGATTATTTTCTTTAATTTCAGTCAGCAGCTGTTGATGCTGACTAATAAATAACCACAGCAGAGCCCCCACTGAACCCTCAGAAAAGGCTGTAAATATATTTAACAACCTGAAGCATAAACACATCTCCACCTCTCATCTTTCAGAGACCACATTGGTTATGAATAGATCTGAAATGAAGAAAAGTTTTAAAGTACATGTCTGAAATACCTATTCCTCCCAGAGGAAAATATGTGCCCCAGTGCTCCTCTGGTCATTGACAATAGTGGGCATCTTCAAATATGAGAAACTTTTAAAAATGGTGTAATATCTTAACTTTCACTTTACTTTATGTTCATTTATTTTTAGATGCAAATCCATTCTGCCTTGGAGAGTATATAAAGATTTATGAAGGGCTCCCATTCTTGTTCCCTGTAATTTGCTAGTTTCTGAGGCAACTTGACTCTCTTAATGGAGTATTACAATTTATTATATTTTTAACAAAAGATGCACAGTAGGGAAAATGAGACAGACAGATTCATGTGTTGAGGCTGATATTCTCACTTCAATCTCCAATCAGTGCCACACTTGATAATTCATTGGTTCAGTCATTTGCTTACCTTACAGGCAAGGCTCTATCATAGTCACACACTAGGACCTTCCTCTCGGTTTCCCCAACCCCCACCTAATTTGTTCTACACTCCCCAAGAGATTTGAACACCATTCCCTCCCACCCCTAGTTCCCCCAAGCTGTCCCAGGTGACCTGGCCATGGTTGCCAAGTGCCTAGTCTGCCTACAGCTACCCTAGAGTACAGCCAATTGGCCACATGCCAAGAATTTTCAGTGCCTGCTGAGGAGCCCCTATCATACATACTTCCCCCTTTTCAGTCAGTTTTTGCAGTACAGGCTGTTTTTCCTCTTCTCTCTAAGAAGAATTTTATTTATGTAGTATGAACCCTATCCATTTTATATGTTTAATTCAGTATGCAACTGAACAAATATGCAAATATTGAGCCTTAGAATAGTCTCAAAAGTTTCTGGTATGAATTCTTTTCTTAAACCAAGAAACAATCACCAAAATACTTTTCTCCTCTCTTCAACCAATTGCAGACAAAAATACATAACAAAACAAATCAGACACAAGCTACAAGAGTGAAGAATAAAGAAAATGATTAGGAAATATTATAAGTTAAATTGTTTTTACAGAAGCAAAAAGGAACAGGAAGTAATTAAGGTTTATTAAGTCTGTCTAATGCAAACACACAACCCCCCCCCCCCCAAAGGACTCAGAGTCAACAAGACCTCCAATCTGTTTTTTCCATTGCCAAACTAAAATGCTAGTCTGTTAAAAGTTCCAGTTCCCCCCAACTTTGAATAGTTCTATTACTATGTAAATAAAGTAAAATAAAATTTAAATTTTTTAAATTTATTTATATATATATAAATAAATTTAATTAAATTAAAATTAAAAAAAATTTAAAAATGCATACCACAATGCATTCCTCTTCCAGAAAGTTAGTCTTTTAACAAACATATAGCTATCGAATCAATTAAATGGTCCATTAAGATAATCTCCTAAATGTCTTTCCAAATGTCCAGGACATAATTTGTCTGACAGAAAGGTATCAAGATAATTTCATGAGATCTCATTATTTTGGCTAATATGAACAATCCTAAACCAAAAGAAGCATATATAACCAAGTTCACATTTGTCAAAAAAGCCACTTATCTGCCTGCTACATTTGTGTTTGCTGGTTTGTTTCTTTTCTTTTCTTTAAAGAAAAAGTCTGAGGTCAATTGAATTCTCTAGTCCAAACATGACTGGTGCAATATCAGAGGCACTGTCTCTCTCCTGGGGGCCAAATAAGAAAAAAAAAAGATCAATCCTCATCTCAACTTTAAATCCCCAAACTGAGGGTTAAGATAGGCCAGGATGACTTTATTAAGTAGACATGCCCTTAAAGTAAAGCCTTTAGTATTAGCACTAACTGTGGCCAAACTTCCCAAGAGAAGAGCGAGCTCTTCACAGCAACAGTCACGTAGCAACGGAAGCAAATATCTTGAAATGAAGGGCTGAAATGCAATGAGTCAGGAAAACAAGATAAGCCACGGTTGACAACTCCTCCTGTCCTCTAGAACTCACACTAACCTATCTATATTCTCCTTTATGCACCTAACTTAACTCTGAAAAGTGTGTGGAAACATTGGGCAAGCTCATCAATCCATGGCAGAAAGCATGTATAAAAATGTTAAAGGAGGCTTAAAAGAAAGGATTTGGAAAGCCAAAAGTCCTTCCTCCTCTACCCCCTGCCTCCTGAAAGACCTCTGGAGCTACTAAAGTAAGCAACAGTCCTACTGTCACAAGGGCTGAATCACACTGACCACAGGTAAGGCAAGAGTGGAGGTGGAACTGTCAGCAGCTTTGTCTCCTTAATTTTCTGCCACTGAATTGTTGTTAATGGATGGCTTCTCTCACATCCAACTCTTTGGGACCCCATTTAGATTTCCTTGGCAAAGATACTAGAGTGGTTTTGCCATTTTCTTTCTCCAGCTCATTTTACAGATGAGGAAACTGAGACAAAAATGGTTACATAACTTGCTCAGGGTCACCCAGCTAATAAGTGTCTGAGGCCAGATTTGAAATCAAGAAGATGAGTCTTTCTGACTTCAAGCTGGGCACTGAGGAAAGCAGGTTATCTATTTCACTAAGGCCTGGCCTATAATGGAAAATACTAACATATATATGGGCAAACTTCTTCCCAATTCTCAATTTTCTTTCTCTTTCTTCCTCTTCAATTCTGGGTTGTAGGAAGCCTTAAATATCGCGTTAAGGAATCTGTGTTTAGCCTGTGGGCAAAGGAGACCCACTGAAGGTTTTTGAGGAGAGTCATGGATGACCTGAGGTTGCTTGTGAGGGGACAAGGGTCTGCCTTGATTGGACCACATTTAAAATATTAGGTTTAGTTCTGGGTACTACATCATTGATAAATATCAGAGTATCCAGAAGGGAGTACGAGCAGGATGCTGAAGGATCTTCAGATTATCCTATATGCAAGTTGCCTGAAGGAAGTATAGATGCTAAAAGAGATTCTGAGGGAATAGGAGCTGCTTTCAAGTATTTGAAGGGTTGTGATTTGGAAAAGAAATCAGATTTGTTTTGCTTGTCTTCAGAGGACAGAGCTAGGAGATGGAATTCACCAGAAGGTAGACTTAGGCTCAATATAGTGAAAAATCTTCTTACAATTGGAGTTATGCTAAGCAGAATGAGTTACTTCAAGAAGTCATGGTATTCCTTTAACACATCTTCCATACAAACTTGAAAGATCACTTGTAGAGTATTCTATCAAGTGAATTTTTATCCAGGCATGCCCTATGGCCTTTCTAACTCTGAAATTCTACGACAAAATAATCACTCTGTGAAACAAGAAATTATCTATATTTTATAAATGCACATTTTACAAATGAGGCAACTGAGGTCTAGAGATGGCTAATTGCCAATTAAGGTCAGGTCCAGGATTCCAATCAAAGTCTACTTTACTCAGCATCCAGTCCTTCAACTACACAATGCTAGTTGAGGAAAGAATCAATATTCGAACACAGAGATTAAAAACTAAGTGTCATGAATATAATTCTTTCTGGATTTGGTAACACAAAAAATATGGTGGTTGAGAACCAAGATTATTTGCAATTTGCTTCAATTCCATAAAATCTATTCAAATCCTTTACACTCCTCTCATTTACCTCTTGCCTTATTTTTAATGGAAAATTTTCCCAATACAGTTTTTATTACCAGACAGTAAACATGTTAGGAATATGAAAGAAATCTAAACATCAGAGAAGTGTACTATCATTACTTTTTCATGGCGATATAAAGAAAGTAAGAGATGACTTTATTTTGGCTGTAGTATAAATCAGAGGAGAGAAGAAAATACAAAACAAAGAGCTAGCCACACAAAATGATCCTACATGATTGGAGGGGAGATTATAAGACAAAGAATTATAATATTAGGCAAATAGCAATATATCACTCTCCCAAACTTAAAAACAAAGCATAACACCTTTGTTCAAGCTAAACTAGTTTATTCATTATCCTTCTAAGTATTTCTGTCTGTTCTCATCTCCAAATTTTTTGCCTATTTTCACAGAATGCCCTTTTCCCCTTTCTACCTAGCTAGCCTTTATCTGTAATTAAAAGTCCAAAAGCTCCTCTCTAGTGGAATTTTTTTCTGACCATTCCTATCCAAAATGATAATGTGTGTGATATGATATGATAAGAAATGATAATAGAATGAAGAAGACATTTAAATAGTTATGGAATAAAATGTGCTGCTGTCATAAGAAAATTAGGACGCCCTAATGGGGGTCCTAAGGAAGGAGAGATAAATCACTTTCAGTTGTGAAAATCCAGTAAAATTTTATATATTGTGTAGCTTTGTCCTATATTTCTTTATATCTCCCACTAATTTTCTCTCTCCCTTAAAAGCAGTCAGTTTATAAATACCAAAAAAGGCTGGGGGAGGGGGGAATGACTTTTCTATCTATGGTGACATTCTTAAAAAGTGGATCTTTTTTTCTGTTGTCCTCATATTTCTTGGTTGACACAAATCAACTATATAAGGTTGGGAATGAAAATATGGAAATTATAAAGTTAAAGAACAGGCAGATTTTACTATTGTTGTTGTTCTTTGGAAAAGGAATGAAAAAGCTCCTTATGAAGTTGGATGTTGCAGGAGTCTCAATTCCCCCATGGCATGTTTCCCAAACTGTAAGAATATACACAAAAGTCTTCTCACTCATTTAGGGTAAAAAAAAAGTCAAAAACATCCTGTACACACTTTTAAAAAAAGGTTTCTGTTTACAGGTTGATTTAAATAAGGGTTTCATTAAAAATTTAACAAGCTTTCTGAAAATAAAATTTGACACATGTGGTGCATCACCATGAAGTCTAAACAACAAACATACCCAGGCTGTGCATTTAGCTAATTACCCACTAATTTTAAAAGTGTTGATACATTCAAGTAGATGCTAAATTTTTTAATGGAAATTATAAGGTAGGTGCAGACAAAAACTACCCCTAAAAATGGCCTATGAGATCTAAAGAATACTTCTTAGAGGAATTGGCAAAACGACTGCAAGATTCAGGAGATAACCATCAGATATTTCACTGATAGAAACTGGTGGGATGTGGCAGGATCCACCCATCCACAGGAAACATAAGAAAGATGACAGCTCTGGGAGCTAGCTCTAGGAAACGTTTGAAAATTATTCCGGAGAATTGAACAGAAATGCAAACACAACAGTTCAGGCTTAGTGCTTCATTGAAATGAAATGCATTTAGAAATAATATTTCACATTAGTGAATTTCATACACTTTTTACAGCATAATCCCATTTTATCTCTTGTCATTTAAGAGAAATGGGAAAGCATCCCCAGGGGTATTCAGTAGCTCAATCATAGGTAAATCATTTGCAAGTAGGGACTGGTAGTCTTTTTAATACAGTAGAATCAGAACGTTTGAGTTAGTAATAATAATAATAATACTTATCATTTGTAATGTAAGAAAGAGAGATCCAGGGGGTTGCAATGAGAAGCCAAGCTGAAGGAGAGATCAGTTGAAGAGCAGCAGAGGAGGGGCTGAGAGAGAGAAGCTCCAACTATCAATGGTCTTCCAGCCTGGGAGATGGAGGAGGAAAGGAGGTTTTCCTGGAAGCTGAGAAAGAGCCCATCGGTTTTGGTACTTATTATTTCTTCTGGGACCCCAAAACACCTCCACTAGGACTCTTCAAGAACAGCTACCGGAATTCTCAAGGGGGTTTGGATTTGGACTCATGCTGGCCAGAGCCATGCAGATCTTTCCCTAAGATTTCTCTCTCTCCCTGACCTGTTCCCGGACTCCTGAATTAAAATCTAGTTAGCTGAGGGATAGAGATCAATCAGTAGCTGGCCGGAGGAGGGTTCAAGGCTGAGTGCTGAGAACTTGAGGGGGCCAGTCTGCCAGAGGGGACCAGTGTTAGGGTTTCCTACTCCCCACTTTCCTTGCTGGACACCCCTACCTCTCCTTCTCTGTGTGAACCCAAATAAATTGTTTACTACTTTAGAATTGGTTCTGGTTGGTTTCTGATGCTAGGAAGGGGACAGCAGATTTGGGGAGAATCACATCTCTCCCCAAAAGGGGAAGGTTAGCTGAGGATCCTAGTGATCCAAACTGCCTAACCCAAGGAACAACATCTCTCCTTGATAGTGGGGTGACCCAAGTTTCTGAAGGGAAGTGACAATGGATGTCCTCCATCTCCCAGAACTATTCTCTGAGGAGACATTCTCTCTGTCAGGGGGACAAGACTTGGCTACCTCTTTCCCAGAAAAAGAGAGGGGAAGAAGAATATTCTCTCTCCCTCTCTCCCCATTTCCCTTGCTCCTTCCATTCCCTCTGTTCCCCCTCTCAAATCCTTCTATTACACATTTATATAGAGCTATTATGTGAAAAGCATTTGCCGATCACTTTACAAATATCTCATTTGATCCTCTCAAAAACCCTGAGAGATAGGAAATATTATCCCCATTTTACAGATAGGAAGTTCCTCTCAATCACTGAGTCAGGAGAGCATCTCTCCCCACTCAACTAAACCATTAAATTTCAATCAACTATTTTCACCATAATTTTATAAATCCTCTCACAGAACTGAGATCTACTACATTCTTCCTTATGGCTGGAACTCCACTGCACCTAGTAATGGGCACATGAGATTTTTACAAAAACTCACACTCAAATTCAACTTCATTTCCAATTCCAATTCATTTATTGAACATTTACCAAATTTAAGGTATCATGGGGTGCATGAAAGGTTCAATGGGGCACATGAAAAAAGTATAAAATGCAGACTGTACCCTTAATATGCTTACAATTGGTTGCAAAGATTGAATTTATAGTTTCAGCCTTCTTCACCTCAAATTTTTTGACATGGACATGCTTGCCTTTCATCAAATTTACTGACTTCAGTTTTACCTCATTTCCCCTTTCCTAGTTCTCCTTTGTTAGAAATGCTAAAAGAGAGACACATAGTGGATTGCTGGACAGTGGCAGACACAGAGAGGTGAATCATAAAATTCTGAATAATGGAGTAGTGATTCTATCACAGACAAAAATGCTACACTGTGCTGATAGGGAAAGCAATCATGCTCAGAGGGTTTTGATTCATCCCTACAGGTGGGGAATGAATAATATAAGCATGTGGTTCTCTATGACTCTGAAGGTATGAATAACTGAACAAGGTCTACTTTATTCTATAGCTTTGGCCTTTCACATTCATTAGCTCAAAAATATTGTTGCTTAAAGAAACCTTAGAATAACTTAGTCTGAACTCTTTATTTTACACAGGAAATATGGAGGGGTTAAGTGATCAGGGTGATAGAAGTAATAAAAGTAATAAAAGCCAGTACCTCCTGATTTCTGAATTGAGTGTACTTTCATTCTTTCTATTACATCATGCTGATTCCTTTCTTCCACTTTTCTACCATAATTTCTCAAGAGTTAGTTCATTTTTGAACAAAATTGTTATGCTAATAAAAGATATTAAAAAACATTTTAATTTCATTTTTAGCATAATTGTATAATTCCTCTCACAGAGTTTAGGCCACCAACTGGAATGAATGGTGGGTAATAAATTTTTTCTCAAATGGACATCTCTTCTGTAAAGTGCTTTGAGTAAATTTTAAAGTACTATGTAAATGTATTATTGCTATTTAATAATTTTTAAAACATACTTTATTTATCAGCCTTGGGGATGATGTATTAGCTAGTTTTACTGAACTTTCTTTTTTCCCTTTAAAAATTATTTGTTTAAATGATGGTTCTATGGAAAAGGGAGGATGGAAGTGTATATTGGGAAATATAGGTAATCTAAAACAAAAAGATATTAATAAAAATTTGTTTGGCAATTAAAATTTAGAAAAATACTGGTTTGTCACTACATAATAAAACTATGAAATCAATTGATTATGGCACAAGAGTAACTGAACAATTTTTTTAAAATGCTCCTACATGTTCATCTCCATTTTTTTCCTTCACCAAAGTGGATTGACTCATTTTAAGAATTTTTGACTCCTCTTTATTTCACCCCCTCCTCCAGCACACAGAGGGCTATGTGCTACACACACACACTCTCTCTCTTTCTCTCTCTCTTTCTCTCACACCATTAAATAATTCCTTAGAAAATCTTATTACTAAGAGGAAGTTTCAGCACATAATAATCTCTAATGGTGCCCTGGAACAGAACACAGACTCAAGATTAGTAGATATTTTTCTTCATAACCATGAAGCCCCAAAGATTAGAAACTTGACCAGACCTATTTAGGATAAATGAATTTAGATCACTAAAGGTTAGTCACTAGCAAATTAATAAGTCTGATCATTTTAGTTTAGCTTAGCTTATTTAGAGGTTTAGGGGATGCTACCATCTCAATCGGTTTTAAACCACAATTTATTGGGAGATTATGGGAAGAGGAATAATAGCTCTTCCCAGTAACTTTATAAGTTCCATGTGATTATTATTAAGTAAATAGACAAATTGAAGAAAACAGTATCACACTGTCACACCTTGGCACCCCCCTCCAAATGTTAATGAAACAGAAAGAACACATAATGATGCAATGTTCAAATAGTGAGGCATAGGACTCCAGGCATGTGTAACCAAATAGCTCTACCTGGCTCCCTGGTCGTGCAAATCCCAATACCCCTCGCCTTGTTCACTCTTTGCTTCGAGGTTCAACCTGCCTGACAACCCAAAACAAGGCCTTGGTTTAAGAAATCACAATTTTCAATTTTTTTGCTTTTAGGATGCTTTTTAAAAAATCTTTACCTTCTGTTTTAGAATCAATACTAAGTATCAAGTCCAAGGCAGAAAAGCAGTAATGGCTAGACAACTGGGATTAAGTGACTTGCCTGGGTCAATAGAGTTGATTGGGGTTAAGGGACTTGCCTGGGATAACACAGCAAGAAAGTATCTGAGGGCACATTTGCACCCAGGACCACCCATCCCTTGGTCAGGTTCTCTATTCATTAAGCCACCAAGCTTTTAAAGGATTTAAAGGATGCTTTTAAGTGGTGCAAGACTAGGATTATGGGTGAGAATGTAAAGCCTGATGGAGTAAATTTTCATAAATAGAATGGGATAAACTTTCACCCCCTCCAAAAAAACAAACAAACAACAAAGTAGCTTTTCAATATTGGAGTGTTATGAATTCAGGCATTTTCTTCAGGACTTAGTTGAAGTCTAGCTTCTCCTGTTAAGTCTCCCTAGATGACCCCAACCTGCATTGATCTCCATTCTGAAATCTTATAGCAGTTATTATTGAACCACTCATATAGTATTTCTAATATATTGACTTATTTTGTTAACTTTTCATGTGTGTAAGTTTTTTTTTATATTCCTGAACTTAATTATAAGTTCCTGAAGGCAGGGATAAATATATGCATTTTATGTTTCACATAGCCCCAAGCATAAACATCTTGCACAAAGCAAAGTGTCAATAATGACTAGCTGGTTGTGGAAAGAGCCCTGAACTTGGAGTCAGGAAGACCTAAATTCAAATGGAGCTTCACCGATTTACTATGTGACTTTGGGCAAAATCTGCCTCAGTTTCCTCATTTGAAAAATGGGCAAAATAACTGTGCCTACCTCCCAGGATTGTTATAAAGACAAATGGAAATAATATTTGTAAAGCACAGTGAATAGCATACAATAGATATTTAATAAATGCTTGTTAATATGTTCCCTGAATGATGATGCTATAAAGACTTGTATAACCCTAACCCTAACCCTTCTGACAGGAACACAGGGATTGCCCTATTGACCCATCTAAATTTAGTATTTTGTTCCCAAGATCTCCTAAAAGATTACTGGGATTGGTGTAAAGTGAAGAAGGTATGGTCCTCTTTCTTGACTTTAGGATTCTAGGGATGCCAGAACTTTTTAGCCATCTATAATGGTTTCTTTTCACTGAGGCTAGGGATACAAATATAGAAATTGTGTGATTTAGTCTATGTTTCTTGAATCACTCATTAGTGTGAATTTTAAAACTACTCCACCCTACTCAAACTGTACTTTAGAAGATCTGATTTAACTATTTCCTGATTTGTAACAATGGAGATACTTGATCTAATGGAATCAGGTCTTGGGAACTCTACATTGCTCCACCCTACTTAGTTTAATGAGGTCAGGAATGTCTGCACCCATACTCAAGGATAAAGTATCTAAGAAGATGGCCTTCAACAGACATGTGCAGAAACAGCTAACAGACCCCTGGGCTGTCATAAGTCAAACTAAGCAAACATTGGTACAGATGAGATGCAGGAAAGTGATGTAAAACTGTCTATATAGAGCATGTCACCTCCTCTCTTTTCCCCAGAGAGGCGGCTCTGACTGGGAGCGTGCTAAGCCTTCTGACATCTTGGCATGGTGGCAGCTATTTGTCTGGGTTTTGGTGGTGAGTTTGCCCTTGAGCTAATTCAGGTTCAGGCATCTTGGCTGAGCCCTCTTGGAGTTCAGGCTGATTCCTTCCTCTTTTACTCTCCAAAACCTTACCTTCCTAGAGCCTCTAATCTTCCCTCTGGCACAAGCCAGGTGGGAGAAATCCTACACCCTTTCCTTCTTCCTTCTTAATTTCTTTCCACTATATTAATTAAATCACCATAAATTTCCAGTTGACTTGGGTATGTTTGTTTTTTTTTATTTGGGATATCCATGGTGACCAATAATTAATATAGTTTAGGTCAAAACACTAAAATTATCCTTTACATTAGCTAACCAAAGCTGTTCAGGTTCTCTTTTATCATCTTCTTATAATTTAGGTTTTCCCCATATCAATTTTCTAAAATTATGGGTAATCTAAAACAGAACCTCAAATGCTTCTCACTATTTTGTTATGGCATTTTTTTTGAGCTGTGCTGGAAGCTTAACAAAGAATATGCCAAATGTTGGTGTGATCTATATACCAATCAATGTTTTCCCTATTCACTTCCACAAAGCATTAGACTGTTTTATAGTTGCTTTTCTAAAAAGAATTGTGGTGAGAATGCTGATAAGATTTTACAAAAACAACAAAGAACTGCTAGATGTTCTAATTCTCAATCTGAAGAATGCAAAAGCAAGCCCTGGGCAAGTAGAAGGTATGCTGTCGATGAGATTTACACATCGGTGCAGGTTGGACTAGAACACAAGTGTTAATATGTGCCTCCAGAACCAGATTAAAATGGAATTGGGAAATATTTAACAAAATAAATAAAAATCCAACAGAATAGATAATATTGCATTATCAAACTAAATCAATATGTGGTCCACAGAAATTCTAAGATATGTGTTAGTGGTTCCCATTTCTGGTGGAGTCTGAGACCACCAGTTTGACTAGACCTCACAAGTTAATGACTCCAGGTATACTAGTCTATGATGGAAGAACAATTTTTTCATTAGATCAAGCAGAGATGGAGACATTCCTTCATCCTCTTCTCATTAACAGTACATGGCTACGGACTATATCTCAAAAGAATTATATTGATTTTTATATCTTTTTTATTGCTAGGAATTGGGTAGTTCCACAAATTTTCCTCCAAGGAGGATAAACTGAAGTCATAATGCCAAAAGCACAGAAGGGAAAACTCTCATTCTTCTGAGTTAATTATGAACACCATCAGCTCAGGATTTTATCTAATTTTTATACTTAAAGGTGCAAATCTGCAAACCAGAACCATCTTGAAATATCACCAAACTACCTTCAAAATCATTTGCAGTGTTTCCAAATGAACAGTTTCCTGCTAAAGAGATAAACACACCATTTTCATGAAACAAACATTATCTGGACATGACAATACTTTAAAATAGAATCCTTTCATCTCAATAGGATAATTCAACTATTTGTCTAGAAAGAACTATAATAATCCAATAAAATGAGCATAATGCATGTACAAGATATACAATTTTAATCACATCAGCAGGCTGCCTACTGTATACATGCATATTCAAGCATCTTACCAATATTTAGAGAAAGAATCTTTATTGATCCAGAGGTTAATTTTTCTCTCTTCTTGGTTTTTTTGTTTGTTTGTTTGTTTGTTTGTTTTTTAGTATTCTAAGGACTGGCAGTTCAATTCCTACTTCTTGGCATATCCACACTGAATATGAAAAACACACTTCACAAAGCAACTTGATAGATTCCATCATAAAAGCATGCATTATTTACTTGAGCCTCATGAGCTCTACTCTGCAGCAGTCCAACTTCCGACAGGGCTTCTTAAAAGTACTATACTGCACCTAGCCTGTCTTTTTGACTGTCAAAGCCTCAATTATGCATTTTATCATTTTCCACATGTGGATGACCTCCTTTAAAATAGAATGAAATCCCAGGTAGCTGGCAGGAATCTTGTCCCATTTGTATCTGGAAAGGCAGCCTTCTGACTTTCTTTCTGTGGTCACATTCTGTTTGGAATGCACAAGAAATAAATCAGGGAGAGTCTGAAATCTCCCTTGACTTGTAAGCTCTTCCTGAAAGGTCATTGCTGCTGCATACCAGGCATCCTGTCAGAATTGTTTCTGTGCAAGGCCATGGAGGGTAAGCTCTGGCTGCCACTTACCACTCATCCTCACATCCAACCTTAGGATCTAGATTAATTATAATTTCTTTAATCAACTCTCAATTTTTAATTGTATTTTCCACAAATATTGGTGTAAAAGATGGAGAACAGGATAACATAGCTTCAAACTCTGCCTCTGTGTGATTGTAGGCAAATCACTTAACCTCACTGTGTCCACTGCTGAAAAAGGATGAGTCTAGATAATTTTAATTATACAGCTTTATGAATCACTCTCAAAAGGAAGGAGAGAAAGAATAATCTTACACTATTGTTAATATTCTAAAATATTCATGGAAGTTCTCTTTGTGGTGGCAGAGAATTGTATATTGAAGAGATGCCCATTATTTGGGGAACAGCTAAACAAATTGTGGCATATGATTTTGAGATAAGAAATGACAAGCAGGTTAATTTAAAAAACAATGAAAGATCTACATAAAATTATGAGAGTGAAACAACTGGAGTCAACAACAGAATATTGTTTGAAGAATGACATATTCTGTCCAATTCAAGAGAAATAATTGATATATAGAAACAAGCAAGGCTTCATTTTTTACATATATATATATATATCTTTTTGTCAAATGATGCCTTCTTTAGTGTAGGAAGGGGAAGGAAGGAGGGAGATGCTTGGGAGTTTTAATGGAAGGAACAAACTAATTAATTAAAGTTTAAATGATTGTTCTAGGTACCCTGAACACCTAAGATCAGAGGTGAAAAGGAGGCCCCTGTAATGGTCAGCACACAGGGTAAAAGTTTAGAGAAGAGACCAGAACCTTGAGCTAAAACAGAAAGAAAAGGTTCTGATTTCATATTTACTGCAGAGACCTTTCAAATTTCCTTCTGGCTGGGACAGATGGGTGGGACAGAGAGGTTCATTCAGATGGCTACTGCCCGGAAGCCTTCAACTGAGCTTTAGAAGAATTAGTCCATGGAAATTTTTTTGATGTTCTAGTTACTCTAGGATATGACTCTCACTGAGGCTACTATCTACTATCTAATATCTACTGCATCCCATTTAAAGTTTATTCTTTTTTGAGAATTCTGAACATTGTGATAAGAGGCACAATTTTGGTCCCTACCATCCCTGTTGTGAGTGCTGTCAGGGATAATTTAATTTAATCTTTAGGGCACCAATGTAATAGACACAGGAAAGGAAAGGTAAAGTTAGAAGAATCTTAGTCTCCTTCCCAATAAGTTATATGAGGCTATACTGATTTCCCCTTTTGTTTATGCATCATCCTAATATGAAAGTCAAACAAGAGGTTACCTGAACTTTATTAGAAAGAATATTTTGGTACTCATATAAGAGATAGATTGGAGAGTGGTAAAAGAATTCCTACCCTCAAAGAGTTTATATTGTAATTGGGAAGAAATAATATTTATACATCTAAGTTAAATATAAAATGCTATCTTAGAAACTTTCAGAGGAGAGTACAGATCCAATTAAAAGAGTTTACCATGTGAAGAGGACTGAACTAGGCATTGGGGATACAGTGTGTATGTAGAAGTTGAAACTGCTCTCAAGAGGCTTACAACTAATGGAGTACTGTTATGTATGCATAATTATGATTTCAGACAGTGGTAAGAGTGAAGGATATGTCCAGATGGAATGATCTGAAAAATCTGAGAATGGAGAGAGATCACATAAAACAAGGAAAAGAGTATTATTAGTGTATGTTTGCTTTTTAACTCCTTTTGATTATTTTATGTTATTATTCCTTCTATTTATTATTTCCTCCTTTTAATTAGATTTTCAAAAACTGAAAATCAGGACCCTATCCTTGATTTCACTCCCTTTCTTCTCATGTTCCTGCCTCCGCTCTGCTCCCTCCCATGCAACTTCTGTAATCCCAAAGTGCAATGCTGCTGGGTCACCTAATTAACCCTGACATGTGTTTGAGCCTCCCAAGCAACCAGAGGATCTTCAAGAGAGGATCTATGTGGCCAGATTGAGGCTGGAAGTGAGAGGGTACTATGGGAGAGGTGCTATGTGGTGAGGAATGGGGGTCTATGCATCAGAGCCACCCACTGTATGCACCATAAGTAATAACAGGAATATGTGGAACACTATTAAAACTGACTCTCCTTTTGCAAAGTTACCTTTATAGAAGGGCTTCTTAACCTTTTTTGTGTCGTGGTAATGTGGTGATGCTCAGACTCCACTGAATTGTGTTTTTAAGTGCTTGAAATTGGTGTTCTTCCTTAATTTTGAAGGGGACCAGTGACAACAGAGGGTGATGTCTTGACTTGCACATGAACTGAATTTAAGTGAGACCACTTTGTTACACAAAGTCACCAGCCTCACCCTTCTTTCCAGAGTCATCCAAGTCCAGTGGAAAGATGGCCTGTGTGGCCAGTGATGCAGCATATGACTCTGGCTTCTTTCATATCTAACCATTTTTAAGAGCACCACAACACCCACTTCTGCACCCTTTATAGCTTCTGGAACAAATCATTTTCATCTTCCCCTTTAGATGGAGAGAAATCTTCACATGATTGGGGGCAGATATACCCCTCACTCACCAACAGGTTTGAAGCCTATTGGTTATCCCCAAGATGCTCTAATATACACAGGAATATGAAGACAATCAATTGTATTAAAATACAATTTGTAAAATATTGTTTTTTAAAATGCTCCCATAGAAAGAATATTATCCACATTGTGAGAAAAACTATAGGAGTGGAAATGCAAAAGCAAAACATGACATCATATGTATATATGAGTATGTGATTTGTAGTTTAGGCTTTAAAAATCACTCTATAGCAAAAATGAATAATATGGAAACAAGTATAAAGTGTTAATATTTGTACAAACCAATGGAATTGTTTGTTGGCTCTGGGAGGGGGGAGGGAAGAGAAGAGGGAAAGAAAATGAATCATGGAAACATGGAAAATATTTAGAAATAAAAATTTAAAAGAATTAAAAAACTATTCTCATGATGCATGTATAACCCAGTGGAATTGCTTGTCAGCTCTGGTATGGGGAAGGGAAAAGGGGAGCGAGAACATGAATCATGTAACCATGGAAAATATTTTTAAAATAAAATTATATTTTAAAAAAATAATATTCCCAGTCCCCAAGTTAAGAATGCCTTCTCTACAGAGAAGATGAGGATCAGGGAACACTTCTTTATGTGTTATTTCTCCATTATAATATAAACTCCTTGAGGACCAGAATGATACCTGTATTTATACTTGTAATTCCAGTGCCTGTACATAGTAAATGTTTTATAAATGTTTTCATGCTTTCTTTCTCATGCTTGTCTTTCTTTCTCTCTCCACACTCCCTCCTTTCTTCCCTCATTTCCTCCAGCCTTCTTCCATCACTGGATTTTTGTCACTGGCTTTGAATACCAGTTCTGGCACTTATTGCTGGATGTGAGCCTAGCCAACCCATCTCACTTCCCTGGGTGTCAGTTTCCTGATCTGTAAAAATGAGAGTGTTGTACTAGGTTGTCTCTAAGGTCCCTTCTAGCTCCAACTCCTATGTTGCTAAGGACAAACTATATATAAAGGGAACAGAATATTCATCACACAAGTAAACATTCTTCTGCAAACCTGCCAGCTGCTCATTAAAGGCTACAGACAAATCCGGAGGCAAGATTGAAGACCCCTCTGTGAACTGTTTCTAATGCTGATTTGTAAAGAGACTCATAAAGTATTATGTGGAATTAGCATTTTTTTTTGCATATACTCACATGTATTGATTCTATCTTGTTATCTTAAAGCTCCATAAGGAAAAGCAGTATCATCAAATGTAATGACACATTATAAAGTAGTATTCCATAAGAGTCTTCAACACCACTCTTCTCTGGTACCATAATCCCTTTCCCCAGTTTCAGTTATCCTTGGCCAACCCAAAACACCAGACATTCCCTTGATGCACTTGAAGAAATCTGCCCTCTCCTGCCTCCCGGGTCTCTTTTTCTTCCACTTTTACTTTTTTCAGGGTTTTGGAGGAAGTAGATTTTAGATGGTTGAGTGCTGGGTGAGTCAAGAGGCAGGAATAGGGAGACAGAGCACCTATACAAGGGGGTTAGCAGATGCTCTCCCTGTGGCAGGTCTCGGATCCTTGCCCTACTGCATACTACATACCATACAAGGGGCCCTTACTGAATACTATTCTGACAAGAGTCATCAGGAGGTAATGAGATTTGCCTCTCCAGAGGTCATTAGGCCAAGTTTAACAAGTGGTCACTTATGTGGTAGAGGAGATGTTGAGGAAGAATTTGATGGATCTGATGACTTCCAAACTGAAGGCTCTATGACCCTATAAATGAAGTCAATGACGTTTCATTTGTGTGTGTGTGTTCTACACTGATTTAGAAAATCAAAACATCAACTATCCTTTCAAATGCCAATACTGCAGTTAAGTGAGAATTCATCCATAGGCTAATATAGGAATTGTTATTATTCAATCATGTCTGCCTTTTCCTTCCCCTAATAGCATGTCAATATTGTCCTTGGGGTTTTCTTGGCAGAGCCATTAGAGTGGTTTGTCATCTCCTTCTCAGGTGGATTAAGACAAACAGGGGTTCACTGACTTGCCCCGGGTCATACAGCGATTGGATATTAATTCATGGTTTTTTGACTGTTGGCATACATAGCACTTCATCCACTGACCCCACCCCCACCTCTGATGTCAATTCATGAACAAGAATAGGCTAAAACCAGAATTATTTACTCTATATCAAATTAAATCAACTAGATGATATAAAAGATGTTATAAGAACAACCATAATCTGAGCATTCTCTAAGAAATCAAGGCTCCAAATAATGTTATGTGTCACTGTGACCTAGAATGAACCTAGAAAGAATCCAGGGAGAAAAACTGAAGCTCACAAAACAACTTTGAAGAAATTGTTTCCAGAATTGCCAAACCACTTACACTCTCATGTGATATTAAATATGTTAGCCAGAATTTCTATTACATACGTCCATATATATTACATATAGCTGTATCTGATTCTGATGCTTGAATATCATTCTTTTTTTTTTTAAACCCTTACCTTCCATCTTGGAGTCAATACTGTGTATTGGCTCCAAGGCAGAAGAGTGGTAAGGGCTAGGCAATGGGGTTAAGTGACTTGCCCAGGGTCACACAGCTGGGAAGTGGCTGTGGCCAGATTTGAACCCAGGACCTCCCATCTCTGGGCCTGGCTCTCAATCCACTGAGCTACCCAGCTGCCCCCTTGAATATCATTCTATATATATTTTACTATCAATATACACATAGACAAGCACAATACACACATATACTATACACATATACACTAATTGTTCTTGCTTCTTGACATTTTAAAAAAATAAAAAAGCACACACACATCCAAAAATTCTATATCATATCCCACCTTACTGAGGAACAATTATTCTCCATATACAGATTAAGAAGTCCCTAATTGCTCATTGACAAGAATGGTCTAATATGCTTCTATCAAAGTCTTAAAAACTCCAAAGGAGACATTAATCTAAATTGAAAAAGGGACAAAAATGAGTATGAAGAGTGTATTTCACATATATTCAATGTCCTTGTTTACTCTATGATATTACCATAAAAATCCCACAAGAAATTAAGGGGGGGGGCTCAAAATGCTATGGAAGTATCATTCCTCTTTCAAGCTTGGATCACATCCTACATACTAGAAGACTACTTAAATTTTTAATTTTCACACTATATACAACAGAGTCATCTATACGCATAATGGAAATTTTTTTTAGGAAATATCTTATAATGTGATGAAAGGTTTAAAACCAGGTCTAAAAGGGTATAATAGGATACTGTCACTCAATAAAGACCACAGGACAGGTGGTACTCCTCCTCACCTTTCCCTAGCCCATATTCATGCCTGTTCATGCTGGGATCTGACTAAGGTGATCAGGTTCAATATTAAATGGAGATAGAGAGGAAAAAGCAAATAGGATATTTCTTGCCAAAACTAGTTAAGGTTCCTTCTCTCTGAATCAAGTACTTAATAATTTAATTGCTGCCCATTTATATAGATCTCAGACTCTAAGTGGGAAATACTGACTGTGGAATCTTTGATGGGAAAGCATTGGACCAGGATATAGAAATTACATGCAGCAATTTATTGAGTTGTGCAAATTTTTTAGATGCACAAAAATAAATGCATTTGATTACATTATGATCTTCTAATTCTATTAATTGTTTAAAACAAATATAAACAACAACAGCTACCCCTCTTCAGCTCCAAGTGACTCTGGCCGAGTTCTCATATGACCGGCCAGGATTATGACAATATTCAAACTTATAAGATAAGAAGGGTTTATTGACTGGTTAGCCTAATAACCCTACAGGATTGCCAAGACTTTCAATTTGGTTCATAATCTAAAAGACAGAGGTTAATTTTAAAATATATAGATGCATAATTTCTGCAGTACATTGTCAAAGGAATCTCACTCCATTAATCCAAAGCACGCACACACATCCGTTCCCCAATCATAGGGATTTTAATTAAGATCCTCTAATACTCAGGCACAGTTGGGGATAAGTAGCTTTAACAAGGACAGCCTTAATTTAGGACTGTAGAGGAATGGAATAGTGACACAAGCTAATTTAATTGGTATTTTAAACTACTTAATTTTTTTAAGTGAACATCACACAAAGATTAAAAAATTGAGAGAAAAAAGCATGGTTTTGGTCCTGTCAGAGCATAGAATGCATAATATTTTTTTAGAGGTACATGCACTGAGAATGCATTGACATTTGTGCTGGCGATATTCATTCAACACCAAGAAAGCCTGCCTCTCACAACCAGTTAGACAAGCAGATTTGAGAAGAGAGATAACTAGGGGCCAAGGCTAGAGCTCTTGGGATTCAATGTTTAGTACAGATAACATTAACTTTATTTTCTAGTGATCAATAATAGTCCAGATGACCTGGGAGAACTGAGACCCCACTCAAAGCAGGAATATATTGCCTGCCAACAGAACAACCATTCTGCTCATGAAATTTTTAAAAAACTAATTTCTTTCCCAGTACCAGAATTAAAGAATTAAATGACTACATTTTTATGACAACCTCCCAGGCCTGCTCGTCTGGCTATCCTGTGGTGTTTTCAATTATCTAAAGAAATGTTTTAAAATTCTCAAAACAAATTTAACTTTAATTTTTTAAATGGATGTATGCCATACAGGACTTTTTTGAAAGAAATATCTGTGTATCTGTGGGGGAAAGGGCAATGTATCCTACAGGTAGTATAAAAAAAGATTGTAAAAATAAACAAAAACTTTTAAAATTCCAAAAATTTTCAGAATCATTCCTTCATTATGGTGGGCTTCAAGATTCTGGCTGAACTAAGGGGGCAAAAAATGTTGCTATACCATGAAAGACGAGAGCAAATAAAAACATTTAGGATATGGGCCATTGAAACTTAGGTATCACAGGTCCTGTCCTGTCCCTCTTGGTTTATATGCCATCATTCTGGTGGTGAGGATACAGATTATGGTAGGTAGAGTTGCCTAGGTAACCCAGTGGATAAAGTGCTCAATCTGAACTTTTAGGAAAATCTGAGTTCAAGTCCAGTCTCATAAAACCAGCTGTGTGACCTGGGACAAATTACTTAACCTCCTTCCTATTTCAATTTCTTCAACTGTAAAATGAAGATGATAATAAATAAAATAAAATAATGTTGTAAAAGCACTTAGCAAAGTTCCAACACATAGTAGATGCTTAATAAATGTTTATTCCTTTCCCTCTCTTTAGGCAGGTGCTGAGATTCAAGACCATGAAACTTACAATTAGGTAAATCACATCATATAAAAACAGATTTCATTTAAAAATTACTTTTAAAGGGGGCAACTGGGTAGCACAGTGGATTGAGAGTCAGGTCTAGAGACAGGAGGTCCTAGGTTCAAATCTGGCTTCAGACACTTCCTAGCTGTGTGACCCTAGACAAGTAACTTTACCCCCATTGCCTAGCCCTTGCCACTCTTCTGCCTTGGAACCAACACAGAGTATAGATTCTAAGATGGAAGGTAAGGGTTTTTTTAATTACTTTTAAGATACTAACCATTTAATAAAACACTTGGTACCACTTAATAAATACATATAAATTGGGCCTCTGAGAAGAACTGAGAGAAAAAGGAAAGAGGAAAAAATGAAAGATGGCAATAGGATTAACAGCTAGGTTGCTCCAAAAATAATGTGGGATTTCTTTAAAACAACAACTTAACTTGGTTCAGTTCTCATTACCAAAAGTAAAATAGAGTCAAAAGCTAAATAGTCATATTAGCAAACAAGAAAGCCAGGAACTTTGCTAATGTTCAAAAATAGAATCTGTAATTACAGAATTTTATAGCTAGAAGGGATCTTAGAGATCATTTTGCCAATTTCCCTCATTTTTTAAAACAATCCTATGATTTCATTAATCTAGGAGAACTTTTGTTTTGGGAGAAGGAACTCCTTTTATCAATGCCAATCAGCATCTCCTCTAAAGTGTATGGTCTTAGAAAGTCTCCTCCTTTTTACTGTTTAGTCATTTTTTTCAGTGGAGTCTGACTCTTTGTGACACCTTTTAGGGTTTTCTTAACAATGGTACTAGAGCAGATTGCAATTCTTTCTTCAGCTCATTTTAGAGATGAGAAAACTGAGGCAAATCAGATTATTATTGCCCGGGGTCATACAGCTAATAAATAAATATCTGAGGCTAGATTTGAACTCAGGAAGATGAGTCTTTCTGAAGTCAAGTCTTCTGCTCTATTCACTGTACCACCTAACTCCTTCCTTTTACAGAGAAGGAAACTGAGACTCCAAGAAGTCAAATGATTTGCCATATAACTAGCAAGAGGCAGGGCTTGCTCTTAAATCCATTCCTTTTGTCTCTTAGACTGTCCTTTCCACATAGACTAAAAACTAATTATTCAAAACCCTGGAATAAAATGAAGCTACCTGAAGCTCAAACTCGGGTTATTTGCTGATTGGGAAGATTTATTTCTAATATGTATTTTCCCCCTAAGTAATGCTCGGTATAATTTTCTAATTAAAGATTGGTTTGTGCTTCGAGCCTCTTTCTTCATTCCTTTGTCCTGACCTCTTACATTTATTGTCCCAAAGCATCTTCTAAACTGAAATAGAGCTTGTGAGTTGCACCTTATTTTGTAAATAAGAAGTAGCTTAAGTCATGTATGTCTGAGGGCAGAGGACAGCATCCTTGGGTCCCTCACTGAAGTGAACTATGGAAGTCAAAACTTAACCAGACCCTAATTTGATCTTCCCATCTTGAATACCAAGGCTAGTGGAATGAGGAATCTTATGGCCAGCCATGACTCCCATCACCATGAAGGAATAAGGAAGGCACTATAGAAAAATCATTCCTCCTCCTCATTAGGGATTCCCAATTAGAGATGTCTAGTGGAGGGCTGAATAATAAGCTTTTAAAATTGCATTTAATGACTCAAAATGCTGAATGTCTTTGTCTTTGATCACCCACAGAGACCAATGAACAATTAATTTATGGGTTACGGCTAGTCTGATGAAAAAATTAATTTTCTTACCCTGAATCAGTCTCTCAGAATTTGTAATCATCACCTAGTTCTATGTTTACAAAAAAAAAAGGAAAAAAGATCATGTTAGTCTGGCTTTCTGAAAAACAGATTCAATAACTTCTATTCCTAATATTCTACAATAGCAGAATATATGAAATAATAATTTTGGATAATTGAGATCATGAAGTTTCTACTACCTGTGCTCTTTTGTACTATACACATAGCATCTAATACAAAAGGATAACAGTAAAAATAAACCATTATACTGTGGAGTTTCAGGAACTTGTTGATTATCTCAGGACTCCGCTGAGAGCAAGAAGAAAATGTCAGCCAGACAACTAGTATTTATTAAGCAACTTCTTTATGCCAGTCATGGCACTACATCCTGGGGATATAAAGAAAGATAAAAATCAATCCCTGATCTCAGACACCCATAGTCTATGGGGAAGGCAACATTCAAATAACCAGGTACAAACAAGATACATGCAAGATCAATTTGGGGTATTTTCATAGAGAAGGCATTAAGTTTAAGGAAGACTAAGAAAGCCTTCTTGCAGAAGGTGAGACTTGAAAGAAGTCAGGGAAGCTAGGAGGTGGAGAGGAGGAAGAGACAGTAAAAAAGCTTGCAATCAGACAGAGAAGTATATTTAAGAACCTACAAGAAGACCAGAGTCATGTGGAAGAAAATAAAGTGTAAAAAGACTTAAAAGGAAGGAAGGGGTCAGGGTATAAAGAGATTTAAAAGCCAGCTAAATAATTTTATATTTGATTCTGAAGGCATTAGGGAGTCACTGGAATTTTTTGACTGGGCTGTGTTATCGTTAGATTTTCATTTTGGAAAGATGAGACAGTTGAGTTGAGGATTTATTGGAATGAAAAGAGGTAGGGAAAAATACCAGAAGATTACTTTATTGACAGTAGTCCAGGTGTGAGGTTAGGAGGGCCTGTACCCGAGTGGTGGCAGTATCATAAAGAGATATTATGAAGGTAGAAATGACACAACTTGACAACCAATTGAATAAAGAGGATCTGGGAAAATGAACAACTGGGAAGATGTTGGTACTCTTAACAACAACAGAAGACTTGGGGAAAAGAGGATTTATAGGGGGAAAAGTTACGTTCAGTTTTAGACATGTTGAGTTTATGATGTCTAGGAGATATCTCATTAGAGATATCAAATAGTCAGTTGGTGTTGAATATTTGGAGTCCAGAGAGGGGTTAGGGATGAATAAGAAGATTTAAGAGTCATTTACATAGAGAGGAGAATTTAAATGGTGGGAGCTGATGAGATCACCCAATAATAGTTTGGGGAGAGAAAAAAGAGGGTCTAGGAAAGAGTCTTGAGGGACACTCGCAATTAAGGGTCATAACTTGAATAAAGAATCAACAAAAGAATTAGAGCAGAAGCAGTCTGAAAGGTAAGATGGGGACCAGGACAGAACAGGATTTGGAGCTGCAAGTGGAAGGAGAGGTGGAATGACACAGATTATGATCAGATAAAGGAATTTTAGAGATTATGAACATGGCTTTGGAAAACTTGTGAGGCATAGCAAGATGAAGGTTATAAGTATTTCTGTGGGTAGCTAGAAGGGGAAAAGGGGTCTAGTTCATGGGAAAAGAGTAAACTAAAAAACTGGGAAATTAGAATATTTGATGGAATACCAACATTTATGCTGGCATGCTATGATGAGAATAAGAGTTAAGAAGGAAAGACTGGGGGCCAGGTTCTAAACTCACCGAGGAAGGAAGAGGAGTGTCCTTGAGGTCTATAGACAATTGCTTGATGAGATGGATAAAATACAGACTAAATGGACCTCAAAGGAGGAGATGGTACTGAGAGTTAGAGGTAGAGGAAAGTGGTCTTGGGGAATAAGCCAACTCCCTCATCATGGCCAAAGAGTCAGAAGTATGACCAGCACTCAGAAGAGCAGCCAGAGACGTTATGTCATCAGGAGAAAGCCAGGTCTTAGTGAGTGCAAGAAGATAGGAGGAGTAATAAAGAAAAGATTAAAGATGAAATGTAGTGTGTTGCCTTTGAAGCAGGCATTATAGAGAGCACAGTGGAAGGGAGGGAAAGCACTGGGGTGTGAGGTTCAGGCAGCTGGGTGGTACAGGAGATAAAGCACCAAGCCTATGGTCAGGAAGACCTAGAACAAACTTCCCTAACAGCAATTTTTATACCTGAATACAATTACAAAGTAGATTAATTGTGTAAATATGCCTAACAAGACAGTTAATGTCTCCTACCAAAATTCTCAAATAAAGGTTCATGACAAAAATGCAGAACAATTCTTTCTATTTAGGAAGTTTACAATACAAACATTCTTGTTATTAGACTGAAGCAGTCATAGAATAACATGAAAATCACAATAGAATGAAGCAAAGGACTTTCAATCCTATTATTGGTTAGTTTGCTTACCTAAGATCAAATAGGATAGATAATATCTATTTGCACTTTGCAAATCTTAAATTGCTATATAGGTATGAGGTATTATTTTTATTATGGGAAAGGAAAAAAATGATGAATTAATGCATTTTTGAGAGGAAGAGTTAGAGTTACGGTCAGATAGGGAATGATCATCCTGTCCTTGGCCAATGGGTACAGCCCCAAGGCACAAGTTCAATATTTTAGGATTTTTCCCAATAATAAGGTTTCTTGTGACCCTTACAAGATAGTATGGGGAAGACAACTGAAACATAATTCCATGTGACTTTTATAAAGGAATCATAGAATTTCAGAGTGGGAAAGGATTTCAGAGGTCATCTAGTCCAACCAAGCCTTCTAAAAATATCTTTAATAAATGGTCATACATTCTTTTCTTAAGGAAAGTGTTCTTAACCTAGGGACAATGAACTTTTAAAAAATTACAACTAAATCTCAATATAATTGACTTCTTTTGTAATCTTACATATTTTATTTTATTCATTTAAAAACATTATTCTCAGAAGGAGTCCATAGGCTTTACCAGACTGCTCAAGGGATACATGACACACAAAAAGATTAAGAACCCTTGGCTTAAAGACTTCCAGCAACAGAGAGTATATTAGCTCCCAAGACAGCCCTTTCTACTTTTAGACAGCTCTGTTATGAGTATGTTCTTCTATCAGGCTGAAATCTGCTTCTCTGAACATTTCAATCATTGCTCTTGGTTCTGAACTTTGGGATCAGTTAGAAGAACAATAAATATTTTTAAGGTCAATAAACATTTATTAAGTGCCTATGATGTGCCAGGGGTGGGGGTGGGGGTATACAAAGCACTAGAAGTACTTAAGAAAGGCAAAAGATAGACCCTAAATATCAAGGAGCTCACAGCCTAATGGAAGAGACAATAATGTACAAACAATTGTGTACAAACAAGTTTAACTATAGGATAAATTGGAAATAATCAATAAAGGGAAGGCTCTAGAAATAAATGGATCTTTTCTATATGACAGCCCTTCAAATATCTGAAGACAGCTATAATGTCCTCACTAAGCTTTCTCTTCCCTAAACTAAACTTGGTAATTCTTTCAACCAACCCTTCTACTGAATGAATTGAATATCCTTATCATTGTTAAGGGTTAGAATACTGCCAGTAGGCAAGGCAGGATACAGCTCTCCATAATCATTCATTATTCTCCCAGGATATTCACAGAACTTCTTCCATATTTCTTTTGTCTAACAGGATGAGTTTTTGTTAAAGGGAAGGTGATCCAGTCCCCTGGTATGTCTGTGATAAAAGAAGGGTAGTTATTGAGCCTGTAGAATAGAGAGGAAATGGAAAAGAAAACAACAAAAATCAGTTGATGGCTTATGGTTATCTGAATGTAGCTCCTTGAGACTGATTCCCTGTCTAGAGTGAGTGAAAAGAAGTGTATCTGATTGCAGATTCTTGAAGTTGACTCCAACTTGGATGCGTGGAGAATAGGTTCTAAGACCATGTAAAAGCAAGCAGCTCCTTCCATTGTTATTGGCCAGAGAAATTTTGGCCCTTGGTCCTATGCCAGTGCCTACATAATGGGCATCTATATTCAGACTTTTATAGAATACTGATGACTATTTGTGTGTTCCTCTTTGTGTGTGTACATAAATAAATATATTCACATAAATGATCTGGTATATATGATGATCATGTTTATATATTTATAGATAATATTTTAAATATAATATAAATATATGTAAATATATAACAAAATATTATTATGTATATAATTTACATAGGATATATTATTTGTTATATTTATATAGAATATTTTATAATATAAAGTATCCAAATATATCTATAATATAAAATAAATATAAACATAATCATGACTATTTTTATATATATTTATCAACATACTATTTATATACACTCACACGTATAGATATACATATCTATATCGTGTGGGTACATGAGACACAACTTTAAGCCTCCAGATATCTCTCTGTGAAAAAAAATGCTGGGAAGAAGCCATCAGACCCAAAGTATAAATGTGTTGGTAATTAGTGCCATGTGGAAAAGTGTTTGTGAATGGTTCAGTGTCACACTTAAAATGTGGTACTTAGAAATGAATATGATGGCAGAGTGCCTGGGACTTTCTTATGTATATTGTTCTAATAAGACAGTCTAAGTCATAAACATATCAGTGGGGGTGGGTTTATAAGCTATATGATTTAGGAATACTTTTTTCTTCCTTAATGGAAAATCTCTTTATCAGCTAATTTTAAGAAATTGAGCTTGTCCATATTTCTATCAAAGCTATTTATTCATGACTTTTATTTTTTAAAAATATGTATCTTACTTTAATTGAAATTGTTTGTCTTTATATTCCATTTATTTCATACTTTCTTTCCTCCTTCCCTACCCAGAACCATTCCTTAGTTCAGCAAAATGAACCAAAAAAAAAAGAAGGATAAGGTGTACCCAAAGTCTCCCACCTGTGCAAGGAATCAACAAAGATTCATTTTCTTTTTCTTCTTTTTTTTAAACCTTTACTTTCTGTCCCAGTATCATCTCTAAGAAGTTCAAAGGCTAGGCAAATGGGATTAAGTGACTTGACCAGGGTCAAACATCTAGGAAGTATATGAGGCCAGATTGGAATTAGGTACTCCTGATGCTAGTCCCAGCCCTCTCTATATTGTGCCACTTAGCTGCTCCAAAAAAAAACATGCATTTTCTTAATCTGCCTCTAGGGCCAAGTTTGTTCATTATAATACTATTTGCTTTCTTTTCTTTTTTTTTTTTGGTGGGGGGAATGGGGTTCTTTCTATCTACATAGTTATGTTCATTGTACATGTTATTTACCTGATTCTGTTTACTTCCGTTTGTGTCATTCATATAAGTCTTCTCATGTTTCTGTGAAGTATTCATATTCAATATTTCTTGTACTACAGATGAAAGCTATAGTTTTGAGAGGCTGTAGATTCATAGAGTATCTGGAACAAGAGGTAGATTTTGGGGAAGAACATGTGTGGTCTGTGGGCTAACCCCTAAGTACTATGCCTAAAAGTGACTATTTCTCTTAATCCTTGGAAGTCCTCTTTTTGTCATTCACATGTTTTCTATTTTTTTATCTTGAGTACCAGATTATCTCCCTCCCTCCTACCTTAACTCCCCATCCCTGACATGATAAGCAATCTGATATATATTTTACATGTAAAACATAGTAAAACATTTTCCCCTATTCTTGAACAACACTCTCCCCCCAAAAAAAGAAAGAAGAAAGTGCAACATAGTATGTATTGGTCTGCATGTGAACTCCATCAATTCTTTCTCTGGAAGCGTTTGGTATTTTTCATCTTGAGTCATTGGAATTGTCTTGGATCACTCTACTGCTGAGAATAACTAGGTCACTTACAGTTGTTCAACATACAATATTGCTATTATTGTGGACAATGTTCTGATTCTGCTCATCTTATTTTGCATTAGTTCATATGTCTCCCCAGGTTTTTCTGAAATCCTCCTGCTCATAATTTCTTATATAGCACAATAGTATTCCATGACAATCACATACCACAACTTATTCAGCTATTCTCCAATTTATGAGCAATCCAGGTTTCTAGATTGTCCCAACAAAAAAAACCTGCCTTGATGGGCTAGAAATAATGATGCAGACATTTTATCTGGTTCACTAT
Source organism: Monodelphis domestica (assembly GCF_027887165.1). Lineage (NCBI taxonomy): Eukaryota > Metazoa > Chordata > Mammalia > Didelphimorphia > Didelphidae > Monodelphis > Monodelphis domestica. Next base: position 254,396,863 of record NC_077229.1, read on the forward strand.
TTCATTGTTTTTCATGCTCAGTTGATAAGTAAATAGAGATGGGAAAGCACCCAGCATGACAGAGGTCTATGACTTGCTTTTAAAATAAAATCTATTCCTTCTAAGATAAAGAGAGCTCACATTCTAACTGGGTTTGGTGGTTATAAACAGTGAATTATATAACATCTCTTTAAAGGTATATCTTTTGTGGCATCTTCTATTCTATTTCCCTCCACCCCTTTTCAGAAACATGGTGCAAATTTGATTCTGCTTCAGAAGCAAAGCCTTCCTTCTCTGTCCCTATACCACACTCCCTCTTTCTCTTCTCTTCAAAAACTATAACATTTTCAACTTCCTTTAAGAAAATTCCTTGCAAAATGCAAATACTACTAGCAGTTGTGATTTAAATATAATTTTAAAAAAGATTTTAGGACCAGAAGACTTGTATATACCCTATTACTACGGAATATAATTATTACTTTAATTCACAAAGATAACTGACTTTTTAAAAAAAGGATTGTCAAGATAAAAAAGGGAGAGATATAACCGACAAATTGTAGGAATTAAACACCCAAGTTGTTAAGCCTACTAAGAGTATTATAATAAGATAATAAAATTATATTTGAGTTTAAATGTAACAAACTGAAATTCAATGACCATATATTAAGAAGTAGATGGCTGGTGAAGAAGAACAGCTAGCCGTTGAGTCAGGAAAATGAATTCAAAACAGACCTCAGGCATATACTAGCTGTGTGACCCTCAGTAAGTCACATAACCTTGGTTTCCTCAACCATAAAATGATGATAATAACAATACTTACCACCTGTCAGGGTTGTTGTGAGGATGAAATAGTATTGATAATATTATAATATAAATAAATAATATTTATAAAGTATTTAGCATATTGCCTGGCATATTTTGGCATATCAAAGCTTATTTCCTTACCTTCCTCTATTTTGTAAATAAAAATACTATGTAAAATATTGTGGTAACTGTATAAAGTTATCAACCCTAGATATTATCAACAGCAGGTTCCCTAAAAACTAAGTCTAATCTATTGTGCATCTCCTATAGAAAGTGCCACATGCTTTTAATGATGGGTGCCAGTCCACATGAGAATTGGTTTGTCTGGGTTTTCTCAGCTTCTTAGGATTTTAAGTCTCTCTCATAGTTTACACACCTGCAGGGACAAACTCAACTGTCACTGCTGGAGATCAATGTCCAACAATCAGAATGACAACAAACGTGTCTATAACCTAGACCTAATTTGTGTGTCCTGTTCTGTTCGCTGCTACTGATTAAAGGTAGCTATATAAAATACAGCAAATCAGAACCATTCATCTTTTCTTCTTCGAGGGAAGCCACTCTGCAAGAACTCTATTTTGTTTAAAACAGGTATAATTACAGAGGCTGGTATTCCTAAAAATAGAAGAAAAAAATGTGTCAATGTTATCCACCAAGAATGCATGTTGCCTAATGTGTTTCTACAATTTAAGACTATTTACAGTTTCTTCCTTTGTCTGCTTGCTTCTTCTCTAATGACAGCTGACCCTTTAACGTTCCTGTGATTTAATTTCTTCTTAATTGTATAAAAATAGAGAACATTAAGGAACAACAATAATCACCATCCTAAACACCAACACACATGTTAAATGGCAAACACAGAGACAACTTGGAAGAGGAGGTTAAAAAATCTGGGTTAACTGGGTTAACACTACCAAAGATTAATAAAGATACATTTATCTTCCATGATGGAGAAATTTGATAAAATTTTTGTTTTTCAACCAATGCCCAATGATGGGTAGGTAAGGAAAGAAAATATCTCAAAAAATTCTGCAAGCTCAATTTGCCAAAATTCAACAATTGCAAATTGCTCATGGACAGGGTACTGCCCAAAGATCCCCCAAAAGGATCTATGACAATAGAAATGACAATAATAATAATGTACTAGCAGTTATATGGCACTTTAATATTTGCAAAGTGCTTTGCAAACCTTATCTCACTTTATCTTCACAGGTGATAATACCTAGCAGCCTGATTTTATATATGAGGAAACTGTGGCTGATATGCAGGGTCACACAACTGACATTAAGTGATAAAAGAACTTAATTCCCTGTTTTATAATTTATTTTGGCTTTCTGAGGGATGATACATCACTGCAACAAGGTGGCACAATGGCTAAACTACCAGATCAAGAATTAGGAAGATATGAGTTCAAATTTCATCTCAGAAATTTAATATCTGTGGGAACCTGGGCAAGTCATTTAATCTCTGGCTAACCTCAATTTCTTCATCTGTGAAATGTAGGTAATAATAGTATCTACCTCCCAGGACTGTTGTGAAGATAAAACAGAATGTTTATAAAAACACATTGTAAGCCTTAAAGCTCTCTGCTATCTATTTTTTGTTGTTGTTGTTAATACCATCTTTAGAAGGATGAGAAAGATGAAGAGGAAAATGAAGAGGAGTAGTAAAGATGTGAGAATATATCACCTCAGACTCAATAGTACTGGTAATAAGCTTCAATTTTACCACATTTTGTAGGATCCATATAAAATTTTACCAATTTTAAGGTAATAAAAGTCATAATTATTTTAAGATATAATTAAGACAATAAAAGAAAAAAGTACATGGGTCTGTATACAGAATTTGAAATGTTTTATATCATTTATGTGAATCTAGACTAAGCAGACAGGATCATTTAGAATGAAAATGAACCTTAAAAAAAAAAGAAAAAGGTGGCCAAATAGAATCTAGAATCAGACCTTACAGCTTAAATTGGCCTCATTCTACCTAGTTAAAGTACATTCTGAAGTTCTTCTAGACAATGTGCCCAATAAGATGGCAAATTATTATTTGCTCCCCTCCCATCCTCAGAACCTCTCAAGCCTCTCCAAAATGAGAATTAAGGGCAAAAGATTACATCTTTTCAGCTATCTCCATTGTCTGAGACATCAAGAACTCTAACAAGGTAAAAATCCAATGAACTAATGCAGAGAAAGCTAGTCTCTAACCTCTACCATGCTCACTCAGCACCCCACAACCATATACCATAGCAAGGCTGCACAAGTCAAACCCAATTTTGCAACCGGACTCAATTCTGCTCCCTCATATCCATCACTGCCTATACTTTCTTCTCTGAGTGCCTCAGAAATCAAAAGGCAGAAGTTTGCGGAGGAATACAGTACTCAGTTACAGAACTAAGAAACAGAAGGAACTACTGCAGGATACCAGAGCTTGTGTGGATCCATTAAGCATCCCTGAATCAAAAGTTTCTATAACCAATGAAGGCTAGCTCTGTCTCCCTCTCCCCATCCCCACTCCCAGAATCTCTTGTGACAGAGACCAGTGCCAGTGAATCATGAATTGCCTAGTGTCGAAGACTAAAATGGTTCCCAGAGAAACCACTAAAAAAGAAGAAAAACGTGCACAATATAGAAAGATGAGAAAAGATAATGACCAAATATCTGAAGAGGAAGAAAAGTCAATTAAAGACCTTGAATATAAATGGATAAACTGTGAATAAAAAGGGATTATGGCCTCCAGATCAGCTAAAAGAGGCCAGACATCAGTGCATAAATATTCTAAGACAAAGAAAAATGCATCAACACCCAAAGAGGCAAAGAATCCTATGGACGCCCAGGAGAGTATGAAACCACAATAGAATGTTTCTAAACAGTTCTGAAAAGAGAAATAAGAATCATGAAAGCAGGATTTGTGGCCTAAACAGTAAAGCTAATTGACAAAGCAGGAAAACTTGAATCTATAGTAGCAATCTCACCAAAGAAACAAAAGATGGAAAACTGATAGGGAATGCAAATAAAAAGGGGAAAGATGCTTTGGAAGAAAAGCAAAGAAACAATTTTGATAAAACATGATCTCCCTATAAGCAAAACATTTAGATTTCAAAATACAGTATATTAACTGAAAGCTTAAAGATCATACATCTCTCAGAAAAGGATAAGAAAAAAAAAAGAGAAAAAAACCCCACCACAATGCAAGAAATAATATAACAAAACTGCCCAGAAATTCTGAACACAGAAAACAAAGTGCCCATCAAAAAAATCCATAGATCACTTCCACAAATACAAAACAATAGCAGTTCTGATAACAAACAACAAATTCTGCAAGACAAAAAGAGAAAAACCCTCAAATATAAAGGAAAAGGAAATTCAAACACCACAAGACTATTCTATCTACACCAGATAAAGTACTAACAAATGAAATGAGTTCCAAAGAGAAATAGAGTTCAAGATGTAACACAGAAAACCTGAGTCTAGCCATTAAATTTTTTAAATTCTGAAATATTTTTCCATATTTACATGATTTCTTTCCATCCTCTCTTCCCTCCCATCTCACATATCCAACAAGCAATTCCACTGGATTGTACAAATGTTATCACTTGATACCTATTTCCATATTATTCATTTTAGCTATAGAGTGATTTTTCTAAAGCCTAAACCCCAAATCACACACCCATATATACATGTGATAAGTGATGTCATATGTTCTTCTTTTGCATTTCTACTCTCATAGTTCTTTTTTTCAATGTGGTTAGCATTCTTTCACATAAGTCCTTCAGGAGTGTCCTGGCTTGTTGCATTACTACTAGCAGCAAAGTCCATTACATTGGATTTTCCACAGTGTTTTACTTTCTGTGTTTAGCCATTAAGTTTAAAAGATATATGTTCAATAAATTAAATTTTGGAGTTTTGATAGGGTTAAAAAGATATTATGGGTCAAGGTGTGCTGGTTTTAACAGGGTTTCCAATTTTTAGGTAAATATCAGAGAGGTCCAAATTTTGATTCACTTTGCTCTTGTATCTGTGATCTAAGAAAAGGCAATATTGTTCTAGGCAAGGCAAAAAGAATACTCTAAAGAATTAAATGAATGAATCCATGACATGGGAAAATGGGAAAAATCCATGACATGGAAAAAATGGAGAACTCTTTGTTGCCAGGGAATGGGTTGATCCTCTAGTATTCCAGGATCAGTGCGGAGTGAGGAAAGTAGGAGAAGTAGTGAGTAAGGAAATTAGTCAGAGATTACACAGCAGAGTACCATTTTTATGAAGGTAAAGGGTCTGATATGGTTGTCTAGCCTTCTCAGATATATCAACACATTTAGGTACTCCACCAGTCCCCCCCAGTGAACTAGATTGCTGCCTGGCTATTAGGCAGACAGAAAAAAATGTTTGAGGCCGCCATAGGATAATTGTTTACCAATCATCCAATAAATATTTATTGAGTTTATTCAATGACAAGGTGCTGTGCTAGCCATTTTTAGTCTCCTGATTAGTTTCAAAAAATTGCAGCTAAACAACTATTGCCCATAGTCAGATATCATATAAACTCCAGTCATCAGATAATTCAATGCACCATTGCTAAAGTTTTTAAATAAAATGAGATTTATGTTTTAAAGTTTTCTTGGAGGGTAATATATAAAAATCAAGCCAGGGAAATTTGAACTCTGGGTCTTTATAGAACTGTCTCATTGAAAAAACTATTTTCATACAGAATTTCATATCTTCAAACTATATAAAAATCAAATTAATCTGATTAAAATAACATTAATAACACCCAGGGTGGCATTGAACCTAACAAATGACAGATGCAAAGACAATTGAAGACGATGAAATTAAATGTGAATCCAGTTACAGATAACTGGAAGCAAGAGGGAGAGAAAACACTAAATAAAATCAATCCTCAATTTGCTCTAATTGAATTTGATAGTCATTAGTTTCTAACACTGTTCAAGGAAGAATCACTCAAGTATTCCATTTAGCAAGGGGACTATGAGTTACACAAAATTAGTCAATGAAACTGAGAAAGTATCAATGTGCAGTGCTAACTGCAAAGATGATTAAACTATTTTATACAAAACATAGAAAACAAAAGAATCCAAATTGCATTCAAAAGGAACCCAAGTCCCTATCTTTGGGGGATCTAAATATACCTATTCCAGAGATTATAAGTTTACTAATACCCAAGAGACCCAAGAGCCATTCTCATCTGAGTAACAAGCAGCATCTTCTAGCCAAGTTGTGCATGTGTGTACAGAACCAGAGGGCCACCTTATGTAAAAGGATTTAACAGAAAATCATCTAAATTTGAGTCTCAAGTCCTGCCTCCAACAGGGAAGCTCCCTTTCGTCAGGTCATCAAAGATGTTAGAATTAGTCATCTGAGTAAGAAAGAAAAGAAATGACCAAAATACGGTGACATTTAGCTTAACTAGACACATTCAATGACTGCTTGCAATAAGATGGGGAGTTTTTAGTAGAGAGGAATATGAACAGAACTATGTGGATAAATGTTTAATAATCATCTCTTCAAAAAACACACGTCACGTTTTTAAGTTCAGTCTGCCCTGTTAACATTTTCTCTACCACTTTAAGTCTAGACAATCAAAACATGAGGTGTAAATGCTCACACTGAAAATTTAACAATTGGTTCTCAAGAGCTACTAAGATCTGGATCGATCATTCATGTAATTGTTATAAATAAATTCAATATAAACAAATTTAACTACTCTATTAAGAGAGGAAAAGAAGCAACAGGGCATAGTGGATAAAAAGGAAGCTTCAGAGCAAGGAAGACCCAGGTTCAAGCACTGCCTCTGACACATTTTGGCAGTATAACCTACTTAAGCCATCTAAGAATTGTCTAGAGCAATGAGAATTTTTCACTGCTCTAGGAAATTCGTTACTATCTTAATTTATGAGAAGTTGCCAATTTCTATTGAGAGAGGGTTCCTCAGGTTGGGGATTCCCTCTATAATGAAATTATATGTTCAGTCACTATCCCTATAATATAGGAAGCCACACACTATCTAGAGCCTACCCACCACACATTTTTCTAGTCTCTACTGCTCAATTCCCTTACTTGTGTCAATTCCTTTAAAGATAGTTGCTTTGTGGATAACAGATAAATCATTCACACTTAATCATCACATATTATTGTTATTATTACATTCAATGTTTTCTTGGTTCTGCTCACTTCACTTTGCATTCCTTTATTTTATTTTATTTTTTAAATCTTCTCAGGGTTTTTCTTTAATTATCGCATTTGTCATTCTTATGGTCCAATAATGTTCTATTACAATCATATAAACAGAACTTGTTCAGCCATTCTATTATCAACAATGGAAGGATGCAGGACAACTCCAAAGGACTCATGATAAAAAAAAAAAGGATATCCACTGCCATAGAATGAGCTGATGGAGTCTGATAACAGATTGGAAATATACCATTCTTCACTTTATTTCCTCCATGCATTTTTCTCTTGTGTAAGGAATATATATCTTGTCTCACAATATGACAAAGAGAGAAATATGTATTACATAATAATATATGTACAGTCTCTATCAAAATGCATACCTTCTTGAGGAACAGGAGAAAGATGGAAGAAAGGGGAAATTTTTTTTTAAAGATTATTAGCTTCTTGTTGAATAGGACAGTTTGGAAAAGAATTGGGGGAGGCAGCAAGGTGGTTCAGTAAATTGAGACCATACCTAGAGATGGGAGGTCCTGGGTTCAAATTTGAACTTAGACTCTTCCTAGGTGTGTGACTCGGGCAAGTCACTTAACCTCCATTCCCTAGTCCTTATCAATCTTTCACCTTGGAACCAATACACAGTATTGACTCTAAGATGGAAGATAAGGGTTTAAAAAAAAAAGAAAGTATGGTTAAGGATAATCATATATAAAAAGAAAAGAACTTTGATGAATCGTTTCAAAATATAAATAAGAAAGGCAAAAAATGCAAAATGGGACCCAGACAACAAAGCAGTATTGGAACTACTACGTTAGATTTGAAATATGTCTTTAAAGCTGTGTGTAATGGAGATTCAAAATTTCATATGAGGTTTCTCTTTTTTCTGTTCTTTGAATGAAGAAGGGTTCATATTTGTTAATGCTTATCAGGATCATAGCAATAAAAAGAATATTTTAAAATAAAAAACCATTATACAGCAAAAAAAAAAAATAAGGCAGGGGAAGTGAGGAAGGCTGTATAATAGCAGCAAGAGTCTGTTATCTGTTCTTAGGATTAAGTTGAGGCTAATGACTTTGCAGCTCTGCCTCACTTAAATCCAATTCACATGAAAGTCAAGACATTATACACCATAATGTCATTGGTCCTCTTCAAAGAATGAAGGACAAACAATGTAACACATAATCTGGCAGTGGCACAGATCATACTTAAATCATATTTAAACTTATATAATTAAATTATATACTTATTAATTTCATCATCAAATGTTTCATTTCACCATCTTCAACTGCCAGTCAGTCATTATTAGTTCAAGCCCACACTGGGCATTACTCTGATTTATATTAGATTAATCTGATTTCTTTATAATTTGGGGGCTATCAAATTATGTTACAAATTAAGTCTCTTCAATGACATGATGCCATAAACACTTAGAGATTATACTTAAATAAAGCATGGGGGGAAGCAAAGCTAGTCTTAGGTTCTGGAAGTTCCGGATGTGAAGGTAACTCTTAAAGAGACAATACAGCATTACTAATAGCACATGTGCCTGTTCTTTAAGGTTTACAAAGTGCTGTCTTCTAACCACACTGTGAGATAGTTTGTGACAGCATAGCTAGAAGGCATGCTACATGGAGAACTGGACTTGAAGTCAGGAAGAATTGAGCTCAAATCCTATTTCAGATACTTATAAATTATGGGACCTTGGACAAGTCACTTAAACCTCTTTCACCCTGTCAATTTATTTATTTATTAACTGCATTCTACATGCCAGGCACTGAGACAAGCACTAGGTATACAAGGAAGGCCCCAAAAAAAGTCTCTGCAATAAAGGAGTTCAATAATTGGACCTATCTTGCTGGGCTGTAAGTATTAAGAGTGAGAACAAGGGTAAAGCTCTTTGCAAATCTTTTTTATTTTTCATATATAGAGATAATATATACATATAAATTTTATCATTTATTATTTATTTATTTTATCATTTATTATTTTTATCATTTATTTCTATCATTATTTTTATCATTTATCATATATCAATTTTATCATTTATTATTTATTTCTAATTTATATATTATATATGCACACATATTTTTAAAATCCTTACCTTCTGTCTTAGAATTGATACTAAATATTGGTTCCAAGGCAGAAGAAAATAATGGCTGGGCAACTGGGGTCAAGTGACTTGCCCAGAACCACACAGTTAGAAATTGTTTGAGGCCAAATTTGAGCCCAGAACCTCCCATCTTCAGATCTGACTCTATCCATGGATTCAGCCAACTGCCCCTATTTGTTAAAACCTTTCCCTCTGAGGTTGCGTCTGCTTTGTAGGTTTTTCATATATAATTATGTTTCCATGTTGGCTCTCCCATTACAATAGAAGCTCCTTGAGGACAGACATGGTTTTGCTTTTGTCTTTTCGTTCCCAGATCCTAGTATAGTGTCTAGGACATAGTAGACTGACCGACTTTCTATCTCTTGCCCACAATAAGTGACTAGTTGACCTTTTCTTCTTATCACTCACTTCCTCAATTACATCTTTTAGGCCTAGTCTTCCAGTTTCCTCATTGGTTGCATGTTGCACCCTGTTCCTGCCTATCCATGGCTCTCCACTGTCTGTGAGAGTAATTTTTAATTCTTCAGAGAAATTATTTATTCTTTGTCTTGCTGCCATATGGCAATGGCTGCATAATGATGGTATTAAAAGGTTGTTTCTATGGGAAACTAAATATAAAGTAAATACAAAGTAATTTTGGAGTAGGGGACACTAGCAACTTTTCTCCTTTATATATAGTTACTGTATTTTTAGCAGCTCAAGACTCAGTAAAACTTCTCTGCAGAACTGTGTAACAAGTGAAAAACTTGAAGACAACCAAAAAGATTAGAGAATAAATCTCTCATGTCAAAGAAGTAGGCAACAAACATTACTCAACAAATGCACTGGAGGTGGCAGCTGGGTAGCTCAGTGGATTGAGAACCAAGCCTAGAGACGGGAGGTCCTAAGTTCAAATCTGGCCTCAGACACGTCCTAGCTGTGTGACCCTGGGCAAGTCACTTAATCCCCATGGCCTAGCCCATACCACTCTTCTGCCTTGGAGCCAATACACAGTATTGACTCCAAGACAGAAGGTAAGGGTTTAAAAAAAAATGCACTGGATCCCATGTGATTAGAGAACCAGTCAGGAAACCAAAAATTCAAAAGAAAGTTCTACTTAAACAGCAATGGAAATAGCACAGGACCATCAATTTGGGCATTGAGTGGTTCTGTTCTCCTATCACGGAAAGTGAAAGAAAACATAAATGCAAATATCTATTTTTGAAACTGTTAAGATTATTCAATATTTCTGAGAATAAGCCTTCTTTCTCCCTTAGAAATATAATCCCAAATCATAATATGGAAGAAAATTTTAAGCTCTTTTTTTTTCATTCTTTACCTTCTAGTGTCACTTCTACTTTAAACATCACATGAAAAGAGAAAATGAGACTCGATATATCAATCAACAAGTATTTACTATACATCTCCTCTGTGCTGAGGTACTATAGATAGTTGAAATATCACAAAACATGAAACAAAAAACACATGAAAAACAAAAGATGGGTTAGAACTTTGGTTCTGCTTCTTATTAGATTTGTGACCGGCAGCCTCTCTATATGTCTCAAATATGCATATATATGTATAAAAGTGGAATAATTATGCTTGTACTATCTAATTTTGCAGTTTTGACAGGAGAAAATAACTTTGTAAACTTTAAAGAACTACATAAATGTGAGGTATTGCTATGATCATCTACTTTTTGTGTTTCAAGACTCAAGAGAAGCTGATTCCATAAGCTCCTATGATAATCTATTACAAATTCCTGGTCTCTTGTTTTCAGAAATTTTCCCTTTTACCCAACTCATTGGAGTATAACCACATTCCTAACCTTCTTTAGAGAGAGTGAAATTCCTTTCTTCTGGGCAGGGTAAAGTCATTCCATAAAAATAGCATAGAAATTCCTCCACTCCCTTGCCACCTTATAGTTTCTCACCTCCTCCTTCCTTTTCCAGCAGGGAGGTGGTAAGTAATGGAGTGAGAAACAACAGAACCTTTCTGTTCTGCTCCCAGACCTCTACCTTGCAAACCTTTCCTCATCCTATAATTTCTTTAACCTGCATTCCCTTCATATTACAGGTTAATAAGCTCTGTTGTTCTCATTCTCTTTTTAGCAGAGATTTGGTCACCAGCCTCCAGGTGAAAATCTTACATGGACTTGAAAACAGTTATTGAATTGCCTTTTAGCCTTCACCTCTCCAGGATGACTAATTCCAGGTTTCTAATCCTTTCCTTATAGGTCTCTATTTTTCAATCCTTTAATGGTCTTTGTGGTATTACCCACAAAACCACCTTCTGAACCAATGAACTAATAAATAAAACTAGGAGCTATTTTTTTCTATTAAAATATATTAAAAATTAGCTAATTTGAAAGGAAATAGGAAAACCAAATTACCAATACCAAAAATGGAAAAGGACAATTCAAAATAAAGGGAAGGGAAGGGAACGGACCTTCATATATCACATAGTATGTGCTAGGTACTGTGCTAAGTGTTTTACAAATATGACTTCATTTGATGTTCACAAACATCCTGGAAGATAGGTACAATTATTATTCTCATTTTACAATTGCCCACGGTTATGCAGTTTAATAAGGCTCTGACATCAAATTTGAACTCAAGTATCTTTCTCACTCCAGACTCACTCAGCACTCTAAACACTATACATCCTATTCAGTGATGGACAACCTTTTGAGTGTGTCAAAATTTGCCAAAAAAACAAGCATAACTCAGGTGGTGTGTCACTTTGAGAAAAAAACCCATAATTTCACATTTATAGTTTAAATAACAAAAACATAATTATAATATATAACTGTATTTAATAAACCAAAAACTAATTTATTTAGCTTACCTACTTAATGACTTTTTGTTCATTTGTCAGTTGGTTTCTTTTGTTGGTATTCATATTATTTAACTTCTGTGGGGTGCCATGAACTAAGATAAGTGAGGGGGAGAGGGACTTCTTTAACTAACCTGCCTATTAGTGACCTTTTTTTTGCTGAATTTCATCGGCTAAATCTTCAATTGAAAGTTGGTATTTTGTACACTTCAAGTCCAAGCAAGTGCTACTGATTTCATATGTCAATCGGTTTCTTTTGTTGGTTTTGATAATAATAAACATTGAGAATAAGGTCTCACAAAAAGTACATAGAGGGAAAAATTGTGAGTAAAGCCATTGCTATATTTTTCAGGGTGCTAAAAGTGTCTGGTAATCGGTTCCAGGCACTCCTCCTTTGCACATGGGCTGGAGCCTCACCCAGTCTTCCTCTAGCAGCTGGGCCCCTCCCTGTCCCATCCCAACCAGATGGCCCAGGAATCGCTGTAAGAGCAGCAACTACTGCCCACCAGCCTGCCCATTCTCCTCCCCACCCCCATGGGAGCCCCATGGGCCCCAGCCACCTGGCACGAGCCACCCACCACTTACCCCCTACCCCCTCAGCCAGCTTATGGCGCAGCCCTCCCCACTGGGCCAAGCCGCGGCATAGCCATGGCCACAGCTTCAAGCCACAGCTCCTTGGGCAGCTCCCAGGCCCTGAGGTGCACTGAGCCCGCAAGTGGCCATGTATCATCAAAAAATGGCGCTGCCTGTCAGTGCTGGAACACGTGTCAGAGGTTCGCCATCACAGCCCAAGCTGCTTCCCAAAAGAAGAATAAATGAAGAAATAAAGGATGTTATTAAAACTATGTTGCCTAATTCCATGCCAATAAAACTAACAAATTAAATGACATCAGTGAATATTTATAAGAGGACAAAATATGCAAGTTAATAGAATAAGAAATTGAGAATTTTTTGGAGAAAGAAACTGAGGAGCCATAAATGAACTTCTAAAGTGGAGGGGACTTCAGAACCAGATAGAATCATGAGTGAATTGTATCAAACATTCAAAGAGTATTTAATTCTAATAATGTATAAACTATTTGCAAAAATAGCAAAATTAGTGATCCTACCAAACAGATATGGTCTTTACATCTAAACCAAGGAGAGACAAACTAGGGGGGAAAAAATAACTGAAGACTAATTTCCCTAGTGAACATTGATAAAAAAATTTTAAGTAAATACTAGCAAAATAGCTAGAATAAGATATCATAAAAATAAAATACTATGACCATATTGGATTTATACTAAGATGCAAGGTTGGTTTTGTGATGGAAAATGATAAGCTTAATTAACCATATTAATCATGAAATTAACAAAAGCATATAATTACATCAATATATGCAGAAAAACTTTTGAAAAACTAGCCCACCCATTTTTTGTTAAATACAGGAATAAATGGACCTGTTCTCAAGATGATAAATAATATATCTAAAAATCATGCTTTCGTTATATGTAATAGAGATAAAATATTTTCTAATAATATGAGAGGTGAAATAAGGATATTCATTATCACTACTCCTATTTTAAAATAGTAGTAGAAATTTTGTCTATGTAAAAAATACAAGAAAGAGAAACTGAGAGAATAAAAATCAATAAAGAAGAAAATAATACCATTTTTTCCCAGAGGAAATATTCTTTTTTTCTTTTAAACCCTTACCTTCCATCTTAGAATCAATACTGTGTATTGGTTCTAAAGCAGAAGAGTGGTAAGGGCTAGGCAATGGGGGTTAAGTGACTTGCCCAGGATCACACAGCTATGAAGTATTTGAGGCTAGATTTGAACCCAGGATCTCCCATCTCTGGGCCTGACTCTCAATCAACTGAACCACTTAGCTGCCCCCAGAGGATATGGTGTTCTTAAAGAACTCTGAGTCATTTAGTTGAAACTATTGATAAATTTAGCAAATTTGCAAGATATAAAATAAATTCCCATGAATAACCTCTAATCCTATAAAATATTAATTTTTTTAAAATTAAAACCCTTACCTTCCGTCTTGGAGTCAATACTGTGTATTGGCTCCAAAGCAGAAGAATGGTAAGGGCTAGGCAATAGGGGTTAAGTGACTTGCCCAGAGTCACACAGCTAGAAAGTATCTGAGGCCAAGACTTGAACCCAGGACCTCCCATCTCTAGGCTCTCAATCCACTGAACTACCCAGCTGCCCCCTAAAATATTAATTGTTAATGAACAGAATGAGTCAATATAATAAAAATGGAAAGTTTATGTAAAGTAATTTCTGTATTCAATGACATAACACATTACAAAAAGATTATAGAAGTAAAAAAATAATAAAATTCATAAGGAGGTAAAAAGGTCAGGAATTTCAAGGGAAATAATGAAAATAAGTGAGAACAAAGGTAAATTTCAAACTATACCACATACCTGTAATTCTCAAAACAACTTGACATTGGTTAAACAGACAGATCAATTAGATTAGGTACACAATATACAGAAGCAAATATATCTAGTCCCCTGGTATTCACAACAAACACAAAAACTCCATATATGAGGTTATGGAATCACCCCTGCTGGAAGATATGAAAAAAACTAAATTTATCACCAATAACCTTTACCTTAAACCAAGAAAAGTTCCAAAAGGATATGTGACCTATATGGTAAAGGCTGCAATATTGACAAATTAGAAAAACATGGGGGGAAATTACCTATCAGGTACATGGAGTGGTGGGAAAGTTCATGACAGTAAAAGAGACAAGAGAATCACAGAAAGTAAAATGGATAATTTTGATTAAATAAATTTAAAAGTGTTAGTCTAATAAAACTAAGATTAAAATGAGAACAATTGGGGGGGAAGCCTTTTCAATAAGTTTCTCTGATAAAAGACCTATTTCTAAGATATGTAAGAAATTGATTCAAATTTATAAGAACAAGAGCCATTCCCCAACTGACAAATCACCTAATGATAGGAATGGCCCATTTTGAAAAAAAGTAACAGGCTATCGATATAAATATATATTTTAAATGCCTCAAATGACTCGAGAAATAAAACTTAAATCAACTCTGGGATTCCATCTCATATACATCAGATTGTCAAAAATGACCAAAAAGGAAAGTGATAAGAGTTGGAGGACTGGGAAAACAGGCCCATTGATGAACTACTGGTAGACTTGTGAATAGTCCAACCATTTTTAAAAGCAAATTGGGATTGTTCAAAAGTTACTAAACAGTTCATGTCCTTTGACATAGCTGTAACACTGCTAGACTAACAGAGAGTTGTTAGTAAAATTCAGGGAATTAAAGGGAGGAAATAGCTAAATAAATGGTAGCATATGAATATGATAGAATAACAATTATTCTGTAAGAAATGAGACTTCTAAAAGAAGTAGAAAGACTTGTATCAACTGATAAAGAGAGAGATAAGTAGAACAAGAACAATTTATTCTATAAAATCAGAATTGTAAAAATCAATAATTTTGAAACTTTTATAAACAGGTGAAGAATGAAATGAGCAGAAACAAGAAAACAATTTATATAACAATAACAACAGAGCAAAAGCAAACAACTTTGAATGCTATAAGAACTATGACAAACAAATCTGTTACCCATCTCTGACATTTATTCGGACATCCATGATTTCAAAGGGCCATGATAATTCTCATTCAGCTGTGTTTGAAAATTCCATTATCTCATTCTGCTAGAATATAAGCTATTTAAGGGAAGGAATTATTTGATTTTTGTCTTTTTTCATACCAGGGATTAGCACAATGTCCAGCTCTCAACAACTATTTTTTTAGTTAATAATTACTTCCATTCACAAAAAATGATTTTATTCTAAAATACCTTAATTCAAGTGGAATGCAAGAAAAGTTAGGTGTAGGTCAACTGCAAGATGACTGGTTGAAAAATAATATATATATATATATATATATATATATATATATATATATATATATATATACTGGAAACATGGAAAGCATCTTCTGTCTCTCTTATTCAGTTGTGCTGTATATTCAATAGCTCATGCTACAGAGTTTTCATATTTACAACTATTCTTTTAGTATATAACCTACTAATCTACCAGTCTTTGAAGCCTCTAGATATGTAAAAAATACTCGAAGATAAACTGGCAACTTGGTGGCATAGAGAAGTGGGTTAGAAATTAGGAAGACTCATCTTCCTGAGTTCAAATCCAGGTTTAGACATTTATCAGTTGTGTGACCCTGGACAAGTCACCTAACTCTGTTTTGTCTCAATTTCCTCTTCTGTAAAAGGAACTGGAGAAGGAAATGGAAAACTAGTCCAGTATCTTTACCAAGAAAACCCCACTGAACCACCACCACACCAAACACAGTTCAATTCAGGAATTACCTCATAGAAAATGAACTAGTGCTTTCTTTCTTAGCTTTTCATGCCTCCATATGCCCCTATACTCATTGTCCAGCAACTAGATGCAGCAGATAACTTTGAACTTTATGTAGTGGGAAGGTTCACTCTGGTCCTAGTTTCTTGTTTGCCTTCAGCATCTGTTCTCCTTATCTGACATGAAAAAAGTGCAAAAGATAAAAATATGACAATAATCACTGAGGTACTTAAACCTTGTTTCTTTGAGATAGTCTTAAATACTGGTCCTTGTAATGGTAATGGAAAACTATTTCCATTTGTTCCATTATCTGAGAGTAAGGAAACATTCAACCTATAGGAAATAGGAGCAGATTGCCAACTCTGCATAGAATGATTTTCACAGGCTATCATATAGAAATATTATTAAGGTACAAAAGGCCACATTTTTTCAGTGATTACATTTATCACAGTTAATGCTTAGAAGTATATTCTCTCATATATGAAAAAGTAATGCAACAAGATGAAAAATAATTTACTAAATCAAATTATATGCAGGAAAACCTTTTCATTTTTTAAAGATTTGAAGCCTCTATGCCTCATTAAGTTCCGTTCATTAAAAATGACTGTTAATATCACAAATGACAGATTTGCCCTGAATTTAGTGTTAAGAGAACAAAATACAGCTTTATTCTTACTACCTGTGTGACCTTGGGTAAGTCATTTCACCTTCAGAGGTCTCTGTTTATTTATAAAATGAAGAGATTGCACCAGATGACATCAAAGATCCTTTACCACTCTAAACCTAAGATCCAATCACTTTGTGAAAACTCCATGATTCATCACAAAGGCATGTGCACTTCAAAGGTTATGTCACTGTAAACAAATACTCCAGGGTTGTAATCTTTTTTAAAGGCTTCTTTTCATTTTGCTCTCTTCCCTGTATTCTCACATCACATCCCTCCTCCCCACAGTAGATTATTTCTACTTAGCAGACATGTTTAGAAGTCATTGGCAAAGGTTGGTCCAACTCTGTCCATTGTTCCATGGTAAACCATCTGTCTTAAAAGTTCATCAGGAGAACTGATCGTGGCATTGTAACAATGTGTAAACTTACTTTTTTGAGTTAGCACATACTGTTATGAAATACATCTTTAGAAGACTATAAAGAGTAGAATGAAGGAAGAAGGGTATAAATCCATATCCAACCATTGAGGAGGTGTTCCCATGGTCACAGTCATCATACTTACTATGTATTCCCTGTTTAAGATTATACTCTGTGAAGAGTGATTAGATAATGGCATAAAATTATCTTGGTATGCTAAAACTCTGACTCACTTTGGCACTTTTGATAAGCCAGTGTTTTTGTTGTGTTTTGTTTCTTTTCCTTTTTAAAAACATGAACCAGGGGGCAGTTAGGTAGCTCAGTGGATGGAGAGCCAGACCTAGAGATGGGAGGTCCTAGGTTCAAATCTGACCTCAGACACTTCCCACTGTGTGACCCTGGGCAAGTCACTTGACCCCCATTGCCTAGCCCTTACCACTCTTCTGCCTTGGAGCCAACACACAGTATTGACTCCAAGATGGAAGGTAAGGGTTTAAAAAAAAAAACATGAACCAGTCAATAACTATATATTGGAATACTCACATAATATACATTAGCGAAGTTGACACTTTGAGCTTGTAATTATTATGGACAAAATAGTAAGTAACATTCACATTGGAAGCTATGAGATAAACCAAAAGTAATCATAATTTTGCCTCGACTACAAATATATCAGCAAGTAGCTTTCCAGCACTCATAGACAAAGGATTTAAACATGCCCAGAAGCACAAATCTGAGAACATATATGAACCACAAAAGATGTAATTTTGCCATTTGATATTGCTAAAAAATATGGAGGTTAGTGATAAAATTGTAGATTAGTAGAAATATTATAAAAATTTACAAAGGAAATAAGTTAATATGGAAAGGAATAAAGGAAAAAGGAAAAATGAGCACCAAAGTCAAGCATTAATCTCCACAACAAGGATAGTTTCCCATGTCTAAATTAGACATAAGTAACTGGGAGATGAACGTATTTTGCTGCTAAAAAATAATGTGCCATTCATCATGGTACCAGGAAATTTGTAGTACAGTAATATTATTACTGTTTTGTGTTTATCAAAAGAGTCCATATTGTGAAAGTGAATACCTAGCATATGGTCACAGATACACCTGGTAGTCAAGAATTGTTTGATGAATAAATGAATCAATCAATCAATGAATAGTACCTACACCAGATTAAGCTCGGTGATAATAACAACTTAGAGTCAAAAGTACTTTGAGATAAATGTTAGAAAAGGATTTTAAGGGTTATGTTTAACAAGATTACAAGCATTATAAACCAAACCTGCAAAACTGCAGTGAAGAAGTGTAAGTCATTAAGTCTTCAAAAAGGAATATTTGATTATAGTTGAAATAAAAGTCTCATAACCAAATTGTTCTTGTATTTATTTCCCTTTTGAAAATCCAGTTTCACATCCACTTCTCTCATTCTTACAGGGAATGAGAAACACACATACTCCATACCACTTTCATCCCATAAATTTTGACCTTTCTGATTTCAACATGTATTACTACTAGCCTACCTGTCTGACAGACCTTTGTGTACACAATATGCCCTTTAACATGAAAAGGCGGAGTTGGATGATTCAGGATGGCAAATCCTACAGAGAGAGTAAAAGAGAAAGTGTAAGACTGAGACAGCCAGACAGCTAGCCAGTCAGACAGACAGACTTTAAAGGAAATAGCTTCCAACCAAGATCTGCTACAGCCCAGCTAATCAGGTAGGTATTCAGTTGTTCACTCCTGCAGACTTGCTTAGCATAGAAATAGGCTGTCTGCCCAGGAAGATGAGGTAATGTCTAGGTTTGATGCCAAAATCTCTCTAACTGGCAGGACACATCGGGTAAATATTTCTACTGCAGGAGACCCCATTCATTTGATGCTGCTGCCAGTTTTATTATTGTTATTATACTCATTAATATTAATATTTAGCTATCATACCTGTTTAAGATTGAAGATGGGGAAAATAGCTTTTTTTTTTATGAAATCCTATTAGTAGGAACATGGGAAGATATCATCCCAGTTCCTCAATTCTCCCCCCAACAATTACTTTTGCAGTACTGCTCTCCCCCTGCAATTCTTAAACACACACACATACACACACACAGACACCCTGTTACTGCAGCACTGAAGCCCCTCCACAACCTCCCTGGCTGCTGTAAATCTGGAAAACCCCAAGGCAATTTCTTCTTATTCCATCATTTTAATGAGAATTGAGGTGAGGGCTTGAAGCCAGCTTCAAGCTTCCTTTTCTAGTTTATCCTATTTGTAAATCTAGTAGAATTTGCCAGTCAAGTTGCCAAGAGCTCTTTCTCCCCTCTAAAAAAAATTTTCTAAATTTGTTACATCATCTATTTTTGATGATCTGTTTTATAGTCTTACAAATTACTGGCAATGTGATGATAATACCTACCAAGGACTTGTAACTTCTTCACTTGATGATTTTGTCTCTGTGGTTACTGTCAACAATACACATTGGTTGCACAGCATATTATCTTACAAAAACAAACATTGAAAGGAACGCTTGGTGTTTCATTTCTTCAATTTTAAGTGACCCCATTTTTGTTGGGTGAAGTCTGGATCATCAGATTTAGGAAAGAAGTCGCTTTTGGAGGGGAATCATAAAGCCAGAGACTTCCTTTTAGTTTCATATGGATTTATTGCAGAGTTTTCTACAAGCTCTAGCTAAGTTAGCCTCTTACCACTTCCATTCCATCGCTTGTAAATGGGAACTGATACTCCTTCTGTTCTGGGGGAAGGTAGGAGAGCATGGTGGTGAAGTAGTTTTGACCCCCCCCACAAGGCAATATAAAAATAGGATCACGAATGTCATGGAAAAACTATCCAAAGCTCAATATCATCCTATACAAGCAAGGGAGCAAAACTGTACTCTTCAGTTAGGTAATCAAATATGTTTGTTAAGTTTGGAGGTCGTCACTCAATGTTATCCCAAATGGAAAGAAGGAAGTCAGAAAGACAATGACTTCTGCCAAAGATGGAAATGGGCTGTGTAAAAGATTGAACCCCTTGGTTACTAGGTACAATGGCCCAAACAAACCTTATTAAGTTTTCCTACTGCTAAGATTACAACATCTTGGGTCCAGCATGGGGAGTTGATTTTTAAAACTTTCCAAATTGTTGAGTCTAGGATAATATATCTAAATTAGATGCATGCTTACAAAAGAGAGACAGTTCATGTGACTCAAGGGGGGTAACACTTCAGAGGCAGTACTAAAATGGAGCAGAGGGGAAGAAATGGATACATGGAAATATTTTTTATTGTTGGGAAATGGAAACTAGCATTCCAATTGTTTTGAATCATGTAAAGGCAGGGTATAGGTGAGAAAGGGAAAAAAGAAAGAAGTGTAAGTCATTAAGGAAGGTGTGGGGATCAAAAGTATTTCTTCTCATTTTCCCATCCAGACTTCCTAACACTGTTAGACTTGATGGAAATTTTTCTGACTCCCAGCTGACAAAATAATCCTTAATAATGTAACCTCTATTTTCAACAAGGATATCTATCCTTCCTCCTTCCTACCTATCTCCTCATGATGTTTATTCATTCTTCCAGAAATCTGAGTTGAGAAAAAGGAGATGCTATTAACAGAAGAAAAAAAAGATAAAGCCTGCTTACCAGAATTTGAGTTACAAGAAGTCTAGAACAAAGTCTAGCGGGCTATTTTTCAGAAATGGCAATGATTAAAAAGGTTTAATAAGCTATGATAATAATCCCATCTTTGAAAAAATAAAAACAGCTTAATCAAATTTCCAAATGCTAAGCAGTCTAATCTTTATTTAGACTACAGTATTCCTGTTATGAGTCAGGCAGTAGGCTGGGTGGAAATTACTAATTAATTGAACATTTTAGTTTTAAAACTCATTAATTCATCTTACTATTTGCTGATTGCATTTCCTGAACTTATGTATATTTCTCACAAAATGTTAGGAAAACCAATAAAAACAAAAAGTTATTTCAAACAGAAGGTTTTGGTGAATGAGCAAGATTCAAATCCTTGCACAGCTTAGTATATAATCTTTAAATTAGTTGAACCTCCTTGCCAATATCTTGGAGCCAGATTGCATCAGATTTGAAAGTGAAAAGAAAAATACAAGGATGACATTTCATACCATGTGGTTTTAGTTTTTGGTTGAATTTAATTTTGTGGTTTAGTGGTAATTACCACAAATCCTACAATTCACACCCCTCCACTCTTTGATTAAGCTAGGGGTGGAGAGGATGGATATGAGAAGCTTCAACTCTGACCTAAAAGCAAGAGTGTCAAATTTCTTTTCAATTGTTGTCTTTTCAAACCATAAAAATACTCTGATGCAGATCAATGGCTATTTTGGTTTTCCTTAATCCCTACAGGCATTGATTTAATTCTAGATTTAAGAATGTAATTCTAGTTAGGTGTTCTTCATCCCTAGTAGGCACACAGTTTAAAATTCAGGGAGAATTATTTCATTACATATAAGGATAGTATTAATATCTCCATAATAGGATCTAATAAGTATTAAGTGTTTAGTTTATTAAGGTGTTTTAGTGAGAGAGAAGGCACAAACTTCTCTGGAAATCTTTTACAAAAAAAAAAAAAAGGGAACATTACCATGATCTTATTCATTCCCTTGGCTTCTGGCAAAATCTCACATAAGTACTTCAAGACAAAGAGAATATATCTATCCCATGTTAAATACTTGCAAAGAAGAAATAGCTAAAATTTTCTCAGTATCACAACCTCATGTCCAAATCTTCATGTTCAGGAAAAGTTTCCTTATGCTCAATTTAAATCTTGAAAACTGTCTATCTTGAGCTCATTTCCATCTGTGTCCTCATCCTGGCTAACCCTTCATGTTCTTAAAGATTTATCTAGTGGTACCACAGACTTTTCTTTTCCAGAATGGGAAGTTCTGAGTGATAAAAGGAGAAATAAAATATTTCAGGGTCATGGAAACCAAAGGATGGAAAGAATTTAAAAAGAAGAAAGCAATCAACAGTATCTAATGCCAAAAATGAATTTAGTTATGGCTAAAAAAAGTGATTGGTGGCCTTTGAGGGGGTATAATTTTTATTAAAGAAAAATATTTATGACCTCTCTATGAGTCATAGTGAGCTATATGTGAGCTGTGGTCATTTTGCCTCTCTGGATCTCAAGTTGCTATATCTGTACAATGAAGATGACTGCCACTTAACTATTTGGGGGCAAGGGATAAGTCTAGAAGGTTTTTAAAATTATCACCCTGATGTCAGAACAAGGAACTTACTTCTTACTTATCTTAGCTACTTCCAAGGTTACCATCCTACCTCTGAGAACATACATGTCTGGAAACCACCTAAGAACACACATTGCTCTTTTCTTCATGAAGACACATTCTTCCTAACCCCTCCTCCTCTCAGGTAGAGGTTGGCTCATATATTCATCATTACATTGCCTGTTACCCTCCCTCATACCTCAGCAAAGGAGAGAAAAATCCAGGCTTTGTATTCTCAAAGACAAATAAGTGAACTCATTGTAAGTGACAGCACTAAAGTTGTTTCGCAGGCTGATGAATAGAAAACATTTGTTGACTGAAGACAAGCTTAGAGAAACAGATGAGGTACATTTAAAATTTCATTTGTCAATAGAAATTTTTAACTGGGGATCCTGTCAACCAAGCAACAAAAGGTACTATTTGCCCAATTCTTTTCTCTCAGACTTTTTCTCTTAACAAACTCATCTGTTTGTCCAAGGGCTTGCAGTCATGTCCTTGCCTCTACAATTAGGGGAATGGCCTAGATGGTCTCCTCTAGTCTTAACATTTTGCAATTCTGTGACACATAAAAATGATATTCCAGAATTTTGCTGTTTCTTCTTCAGAACTGCATCATAACATTAGCAGAGTCCCTCAGAATAAGCTCATATACTTTGCAGGTTACCATAGACAATGACTTGCTCACTGTGGAAATTTGTTAAACTGGTAATCTGTACTTGGTGTGAAATAAGAACTGGGGAGCCATCCTAACTAATAAGCTAAGAAGCAGGAAACATTATCTTTGCCTCAAACCAAACAGGCCTGAACTGTAATTTGAACTAGAATTCCTATAGACAGCAGACCAAATAATAAGCAAAATTCTATAACTTTCCCCTACTGTAATAGCAGGAAGAAAAGATCTGTCAAGGACAGCAAATTCAATAAGGAAAAGAATACTCTGTATTTCAATAGTTGGCTTAAAGGTTCCTTATTATAAGCAGCATCCTGGGAAAAGAGAATTCTCTATCTCTAAAGGTAGAAAGTCATCTTCAAATTCCCTGTTTAAAACATAATTTATTTAATATGTATTTAGTAAACATTATTTAGTATTTTATTTAATGCTTTAGTAAATATTACTTGATATATTCCATATTCAATATGGATTATGTAGTTTAAATTGTTTTATTGAATTTATAGTCTATATAGGAAATTCAAATTGGTCCCTTTGTCTATTTATGAAACCCTCAGATAAATAATTAATAGTGAGGCCTAAAATATACCTGATTTTATGAGGTATACTACACTGAAACAAGATTAAGAAAAAGATTTTGTAGAGATGAAAGCTATATTCCTATGCTTTTCCACTCAGGCCATCCTATGCTAAATAATAAATCATTAAACCTTTTCACTTTAGCTACTTCCAAGAGAACTTATGTGAAGATTTTATTTCTCCCCTTTCATTGAATATATGCTTTTGTGTCAGACAAGCCAAAAGGTAACACAGTTGGAATATAGTAAATGTCAATATTTAATCTGGCTTTTCCTTCTCCATTTTAAAACCACAATGCATCATCTCAGCATGATAAATAACAACTGTCCTGCTTCTTCCCTCAACTGACTCAAGCTTTTTTTGTTGCTAGGTAATATCTGTAGCGAGCTGTCCTCCAAACACGAAAAAGATGAAGAGATATCAGATGGCATGGAAGACGACATCCTACTAATCACTGCTGAAAAGCCCTCACACTTGACATTCTAGGGCACTCTCACCCCATCTATTGTTTGAAGCTATCAGTCATCTGTGGCAATACATTATAGATGCCACCTCCTGCCTTTTCCAAATGCGGGAACTCTATCATGTAGTCATTTGTATTGATCAGTCGGAGACCAAAAGAACCTGGAGGAGTGAAGGTAGACACAAATGTTAACAAGCACACTGTATTCAGATTTCACATGGCAGAAAGAAAAACCACTTGGCCTTCTGTTACAGCATTCCTACATCTCCTCCCTCCAGACAGAGAGGCAGAAGGGCATGGACCACAGAAAGGCTGGACTTAAAACTGGGCTCCACTCTCAGTACTTACCAACGAGATTTACTATATCAATTTTTTTTACATCCTTACCTTCCAATCTTGGAATCAATGAATATTGTTCCAAGGCAAAAGAGTGGTAAGGGCTAGGCAATGGGGGTTAAGTGACTTGCCCAGGGTCACACAGCTAGGAAGTGGCTGAGGCCAAATTTGAATCTAGGACCTCCTATCTCTAGGCCTGGCTCTCGATCCACTGAGCTACCCAACTGCCCCCAAGATTTATTATATCATTTAATTTTCCCATTGCTCAATTTTTTTTCTTTAACTGAGAATACCTATAACCGTGGGGGTAAGGTGGAATATTATCTGAGTGAATGAAAGAAGCCATGGGCAGGCATATATTGATTATATGACTACCAATCACTTTCGGTTGTTCAGTAAATAAACATTTATTAAATTCCTATTACATGCTAAGCCCTGTGCATACTTGCTTCTAATGGGAGAGATTGTGTGCAAATACATAGGTGTATATATATATATATATACATATATATATATATATATATATATATATATATATATATATATAAAACACATTGAAAATAGAAGGTAAGATGAAAGGTGACAGCTAGGTGGTACATTAGGTAGAGCGCATGGGTCTGGAGTCCAGAAGATTTTTCATTGTAATCTTAAATTTAGCCTCAGGCACTTAGTTACTCGCGGTGTGACACTGGACAAACTAGTTTACCCAGTCTGCCTCAGTTTCCTCATTGGTAAAATGAACTGGAGAAGGAAATGGCAAATCACTCCAGTGTCTCTGCCAAGAAAATCCAAAATGGGATCATGAAGAGTTTTCTGAAAACTGAAAAATGACTGAAAACATATATTTTTCATATTTTGCATCATTTATTTAAATATCTATTTTATTATACATTTACAAACTTTAGTAGTGTTCATATAGTAACTCTGCTTTCAGTACATTTTTAAAGCTATTTGCAGAGAAATCACATTTTTTAAAAATTATAGCCATGTACAAAACTAAGAGACATACAAAAAATGGTTCTTTTAATATCTTTTCAGCCATCAAGAAAAATAAATCAAGTGACAAAAACAAAAATTCGCAAGTATTGCATGTCAATGCTCAACTACAAGTCTTAATTGGGATATAGTTTATATTTCAATTGGTATAATGCATGTCTGTTTAAAACTTCTAATTGGTACAGCATGTTGTATGTTATAAAATAAGAAAAATCAATCCTGCACTTGATCAATGAATCTAGAAACCATCACTTATTCGTTCCTTTACAGCATAAAAAATTGAGTTTAGAAACTAGGTAGAAAGATGGAGAATGAAGTGAGTTACGAAGGAAATGAAGAACTTCAAAAAACAGAGCTAAGGAAGGAAAATATTCTAGGTATAGGGTGTTGAGAGGAGAGGGCATAGCTAGTTAAAACGAATGGAAGACAGAATGACTTATGTGAACAATGGCAAAAAGGTCAGAAAGGCAGGACTATAAAGGATGTGAAAATGATCATGTATATAATAAGGCTAGAAAGGCTAGGTTGTAAAAAGTCATAAATTTCAGAGAAGTGTATACAGAATGGTCTATAAGTCTTATCGCAATTTTAAATTATTAAAGCTTAAAACTGCCTTGTGACTTTGGGGATGCCCTGTTTTGGAGCCTAGAGGTGATAGAAAACCACTAGGTCTTTGAGTGGGAGTTGGGGAGAAAGTGTGACATTAGATCTGAGCTTTTGGAAAAATCACTTTAAGGAATAACATAAATATGCCAAGATATTTAGACATCTCCCAATGGGGGGGATCGTTTATGGGGTTGGAAGAAGGAAGAAGGGAGAGGAGGGAGAAACAGAGACAGAGAGAGCTACAGAAATCCTTGGAGAGAAGAAAAGAAAAAGAGTGAGCAAGGAAGACAGGGAGAGAGATAGAGGGAGGGATCTCATTCATTTTATCCATCTGTTTGGGGATGATGATGTTTGATTATTATTGATGACATCAATGAGATGCTTTCTTTCTCATGTTTTTCTTCCTTTGTCAATTCCTTCACCCTTAAAAGAGGACAATGTAAGAAGAGTCTTTTGTGGCCTTACTTTCTACACAGAACTGCATATACCAACTGTAGTCAGATTAGGGCTACACAAAAAATCCAAGCACCAATTTACGAAGAAAAAATCAGAGGCAGTAAAATTCTCTTTGGTCTGAAGATTTATACTTATCCCTGGAATTTCATGACACTGTTCATATGCTCTGAAACAATGCCTTTGAAGAAAAGTAAATAGAGAAAAGGAATCCAGAAATAGTCATAAATCACAAAGATTAACTTAAATCCCAAGACTACTTTTAGTACTGTTCTAAGTATCCTATTCTTTAAAGAAGAAAACAATTCACAGCTCTGCATTATAGGAAGTGGTGTATGATAATGGAAAACAACTGAAATGGAATTTGGAAGACCTGACCTATAGTCCAAGTTATAGAGAGCTATTTTAATTAATCAATTAATAAACCTTTATGAAGTGTTTACTATGTGTCAGGCACTATGCTAAGCCCCGAGGATACAAAAAGAGCCATAAGACAGTTCTTGCACTCAAAAGAAACTCATAATCTAATGGAGGAGAAAACAACATGCAATCGAATATGTTCAAATAAGCATACATAGAGAGAAGACATTTTTATTTAGAAGGGTTGGAAAAGGCTTTCTGTAAAAGATGAGATTTTACTTGAGACTTGAAAGGAAGTCAGTAACTGGAAGAAGGGAGGAAGAATGTTCTGGATACAGGAGAACGCCAGAGAAAATGCCAGAGGCTGAGCTCTAAAACTATGCATATCCTTTGACCCAGCAATTTCACTACCAGGTCTATATACCAAAAAAGATCAAATGTAGGAGAAAAGGACCTACTTGCATCAAAATGTTTATAGCAGCTCTTTTTGTGATGGTAAAGAATTGGAAATTGAAGGGATGTCCATCAATTTGGGAGTGATTGAACAAGATTTGGTAAATGATTATAACAGAATATTACTGTCTCATAAGAAATGATGAACAAGATGGTCACAAGAAAACCTCAAAAGACCTATATAAAGTAAAGATGAAGTGAAGAGAACCAGGAGAACACTGTACACAGTAACAATAATGTATAATGATAAGAGTGAACAATGCAAGGATCTAAGACAACTCCAAGGGACAAAACAGGCTACCTACCATTATAGAAGGAATTGATGAAGTCTGAATGCAGACTGAAGCATATTGTTTTTTTGCTTTATTTCTAAGTGTAGTATATGATTGCTATGGAATACTACTGTGCTAAAAGAAATGATAAACCTAGGAAGACTTACATGAACTGATGCAAAGTGAAGAAAGATGAACCAGGAGAATATTATACACAGTAACAGCAATATCATACAGTGATAAACTGTGAATGATTTAGCTATTGTCAGCAATATGATAATCCAAGACAAATTTTGAAAGACTTGTGATGAAAAATGATATCCACTTTCAGAGACAGAACTGATAGTATTCAAATACAGATCAAAACAGGTTTTGGTTTTTAAACTTTATTTTCTTGAGGTTTTAGTCTGTTTTCTATTGCAACATGGCTAATGAAGAAATTTGTTTTGCATGATTACACATGTAAAATCTATTGCTTACCTTTTCAAGGATGAGGAAAGAAAGAGGGAATGAATCTGGAACTCAAAATTTTCAAAAACGAATGTTAGAAATCATTTTTACATATAACTGAGAAAAAATGAAATTAAAAGCTTACAATCTAAAAGGGATTTGTGACAAAATATAGATAATTGTGACATGAAAGATATGAGAATGGCATTAGAAAGTGCAAAAAAGGGTAACTAGGTAGCACACTGGATGGAGTGCCATTCCTCTGGAGTTGGGACCTAGCTAGGTTCAAATCTGACCTCAGAGGCCCTAGCTGTGTGAGCTTGGGTAGTCACTTAACCTCAATTGTCTAGCCTTTGATGCTCTTCTGTCTTACAACTGATACTAAGACAAAAAGGAAGGTTTTTCTTTTTAAACATATGAAGTAAAATATTTTATGAGATATAGGGAAGGAAAGGGAGGTAATTACCAACTAGGAGAATCAGGGGAGACTTCCTGAAGAAAGTAGCATTTAAGTTAGACTGCAAATAATAACAAGAGACATATAGTATACCATAAAATTTGCAAAGTATTTTATGTAAATTACTATTTGAGCCTCACAACTCTGTAAAAAAATAGGTACTTACAGATAACCATCTCCCCTTTATTATGAGAAAACTCAGCTCAGAAATACAATGGCTCCAAGTCCCCTGAGTGCTGCTGGGTGCACCTTTGCTCTGGACCACTCTCATGCCTCAAAGTTATTCCTTTCTTATTTTTATTTCGTAGAGTCTCTTAACTTCCTATAAGATGCAGCACAAGCATCACTTTCCACGTGTAGCCTTTCCAAGTCCCCCTAACTGCTAGTGCTCTCTCCCAACACCTAGTCAATACCTTTCTTTATCTTTAGTTAGCAAAGTCCACAGCCTGCTTACTCTCCATTCATCACCATTTTCACTCCTTTTCCTAGATAATGAACAAAAGAGTCTCTCAAGCAGCTGGACAGACCTCTGACATCTTTTCTTGACTTGAGACTACATTCCCACTTGATTACAATGACGAATGCCATTTGCCTTTGCTCTAGGTCATAAGTCTGTTCCCCACACAGTTACCAGTTACTGCTGTGTCTTTTCCATGCTTAGGGGCAGACTTGCATACCTTTCCATTGACCTTTCTAAGAGCTCTTCCTCTCTCATTCTTTCCCCCAGCATGATGTATAAGGCCAGATGAAGCAAATTCCCCCACGTCTCATAGAAGCCTCAAGAAGGCACTAGAAACACTTAAAAGGTAGGTCAAAACTGGCTCCCAGACTCTGCTAGCAATACTGTCACAATGGCAAATGTTCATATCCCATGATACTTAGATGCTAAATTATAAAATATATCAGATTGCTTACCATCTGAGGAAAGGAGGAGAAGGAGAGAGGAGAACTCAAAAAATGTTTAAAAGAATGTTTACAATTGCTTTTACATGTAATTGGGGGAAAATAAAATATCATTAAAAACTGTATTTAAGATATTTGTTTGTATTTGTATTTATGATATTTGTGTCCTAAACAGTTCCAGATAATATGGATTCAGATAATAACCGATTACAAATTTAATGTTCCCTGATGAGATATTCAAAAGAAATTTTGTAGCAATGCCTATTTAAATTTATAACATATCTTAGAGTTGCCTAAAACTCAAGGAGGTTATGTATATTTGTCCCTGTTCACCCAGCTATGAAGTGTCAAAGGCAAGATTTAATCCAGATCTTCCTAACTCTGTGTTATCCAGTAACATATGGCAAGCAGCAAATGTTACTCTAATTTTTAGAGATAGAGAATGAGGCATAAAGGATTTTTTTCTAGGCCATACAGTGAGCCAATGGACAAGAAGAAAACCCAGATTTTTCTTTCCTGGATTAGTTGAGTTCTTTACCCCATAAACTATACTGCTTGTATCATGCAGCAGTGTCAGTGGCCTATGCTATTAAGTTCTTCTCTTTACTGAACTTTACACAGAGGTTTACATTAATCACAGTAGAGAAAATTAATAGGCATTTTAATTATCAAATTTATAGATGGCTATTAAGTTTGTTTAATGTATCCTGTATCATGATGCTATATTTTACAGATGTAATTAATATAATATGAATAATTTATTTAGCTTTCATACAGCTTCTGCCTTTCTGCTCCCTTTTGGCCTACAATAGTGCTTAGTAAAGGAAAATAGGCTCTCAGACAAGAGTTCAAAATGCTGCTTGATAAGGAGCATCAGATGATTCTTCTGTCTCCTTTTTTTTTTATCCTTTTTTAATATCTGGGTTACAACTGAAAAAAAAGCCCTACCAAGGTGAATTGAATTCAACCAGGGAAAAGAGACATTCTTGTAAGAATGGTCAAAAAAGATCTCAAAACCTCAAAAGGATACTATTAGTACTTTCAAAATGTGTAAATAAAAGTGAGTGTGTAGCTGGATGTTCCCCACAATCAGCACTTTAAAGATATTCAGGAATTAGCAGAGGCTGAATCTTCTTTGGGATACCCTTTATCCATTCATATATTCCCTGGTCACATTTCCAAAATTGTTGACTCCTGCTATTCTAAGTGACCATTTTCCAAATTATACATTGCTTCTCAAAGTGGCACCGTTGAACATTTCCATGACTCTATTGCTATTTTAAGATAAAAATAAATAAAAAACCATAATTTATGAAGTTGTTCTTTTCTCTCTTCCCTCATTCATATTTCAGGGTGCCACAAGCACATATCTGGTCATGATGGTAATGACAGAAGTATTCTGAAACTGATTAACAGCCTAATGCCTCTGTGAGATAGTTTCTGCAGGAATTGGATCCCTCATTTATAGATGAGAAAATTAAGGATTGAGGGACAGTTGAGAGACTTGTCACATACACAGCCAATGAGTAGCAAAGTTGGGATTTTACCCCAGGGGTCTCCTGATTCTAAGCCCAGTATTCTTTTCTCTTTAGCTCCCATCTCCTCTGAAAAATTTTTTTATTCATACCCCATTGTTTACTAAATCAAATTTAAACTCTTTTGCCTAGCCTTTAAGACTATTGCCTAGCCTCTAGAGTCTATTGCAGCATCTGGCATGGTGTCTGATGTCTAATAGTAATTTTTTTAACCCTTACCTATTATCTTAGAATTGATATTAATGAATGGCATGGGCTAGGCAATTGGGACTAAGTATCTTGTCCAGGGTCACATAGTTAGGCCAGATATGAATGCATCATACATACTTTACATTTTTCTCTTGCAAGCCTTTGTTTATATGATTTCCTTGTCCTGTATTAGTAGTTGTTTTTTCTCTCCTTCTCAAATGATTTTTGTATCTACTTTCATGTTATATAGCCCCCCAATAGATTCTAAATTCAAGGGCTGGATCCATTTTCCTGTTTCATTTTTGTTTCCCCAAAGTTTGGTATAGTGTTTTACAAATTAAAGATAATTAATAAATCCCTATTGCACTGAGTTACTAAATTTTAATTCCTACCAATTATTAATAAAAAGCAGTAGTTAAGTGTTTCAAGTACTGTTTTTATTTTTATTTTAATTTTATTTTTTCTTTTACAGATTACAGGAAGATACAACTTTTAATAATAATATTCTGACATTTTGAAAGCCATGTTCTCCCCCTTCATCCCTAAGAGGGTAATATGATATACGTTATTTATGTGCTATCATTCAATATATATTTCCAAGTTCTTCATGTTAGGAAAGAAGACATGTTGCTTATAAAAAAATTCATGAAGGAAATGAAGTAAAGAGCAGTGTGCTTCAATCTTTATTCAGTTTCTGTTAGTTCCTTCTATGTGGGTGAGTGGCCTTTTTCACCATGGTTCTCTTCAAGAAGTCTTAGATCCTACCGTTGCTGATAATAGTTGAATCATTCACAGTTGATCATCATACATTATTTCTCTTACTATATAATGTTCTCCTGGTTATGCTCATTTCCCTTTTTATTACTTCATTGAAATCTTTCCAAGTTTCCCTATCATCATCATATTCATCATTTCTTGTGGCACAATAATATTCAATTACTATCATATGCCACAATTTGTTCAGCCACTTCTCCAATTGACAAACAACTCCATAATTTCCAATTTTGTGCTCTCACAAAAAGAGCTGCTGTAAATATTTTTGTACAAGTAGGTCCTTTCCCCCTATTTTTGATCTCTCCTGTTTATAGACTCAGTAATGGTATTACTGTCTGAAAGGGTAATTTTATGATCCTTTAGTCAAGGTTCTAAATTACACTCCAAAATGGTTCTATCAGTTCACAGTTCCACCAACAATGTATTAGTGTCCTGATTTTCCCTCATTTCCAATATTTGTAATTTTCCTTTTTGTTGTCCTTTTTTTTTACTGAATCAATACTAATTAGAAGAAGACCAGGATTCACATCTTGTTTCTGGCATTTACTAGTTGTATGTCCATGGAAAAATCAGTCAATTTACAGATATTTGTCAAGGGCCTATTATGTGGTCCAGCACTGAGCACAGTGCCTGGCATATATCAAGTATTTTTAAAAAGTTTATTGGTGAGGGCAGCCAGGTAGCTCAGTAGATTGAGAGTCAGGCCCAGAGATGAGAGGTCCTGGGTTCAAATCTGACCTCAGACACTGCCTAGCTGTGTGATCCTGGGTAAGTCACTTAACGGGCATTGCCTAGCCCTTACTACTCTTCTGCCTTGGAACCAATACCTAGTATTGATTCCACAATGGAAGGTAAGGGTTTAAGGGAAAAAAAGCTTATTGGCTATGGTGATGATGACGATGATGATGATGTTGCTAGGTATTAGAATATCAGTACAAAGAATGAAAAAAATTTCTGCTCACAGTAAGATTATAGTCTAATAAGGAACACAACAGGAACATTAAGTATATACAGTCTGTATGTAAATAAAGATATTAGTGAACTCAATAAATACAATACAAAGTAGTTAAATGACTTTCTTGCTATTGCATCTCCCACCCGGATGCCTTGCTCATAATTGGACCATACTACATACAGTATACTCCCTCCTCACCTGTGTCTCCTATTATATCAAACTTTCTTCAAGACTAAGAGAGTGAGCCACTTCCAACAAGAAGCCAATCCTGATTCTCCCAGTTGATAGTGTCCATCATATCATGGTTGTTTACATTGTATTTGTTTTGTATTTAATTGCATCCATCTCGTTTCCCTTCATAGAACAAAAAACTTTTTTGGAACCATTTTGTTTTGTCTTTGCATGCCTAGCACCTAACACAGTGGCTAAAAACATGGTAGATTCTTAATACATGTTTGTTGAACAAATAAGTTACCAACTTAAAACCAACAAGGCTTTCTAAAAAGCTGTGCATTATTTTTACTATCTTTTAATTTTAAGCAAGTTTGGCAGACATATCCCATACTGCAAAAACCCCCTTTTTTCAAGATTTGTTCTAATGAGTCTAAGAACTTGACCCTAGCCTTTAGAGAAGTTTGGATTATTGCCAACTGACAATGGTTTTTGAGTTGGAGGACCTTGCATACAATTCCTGGCTCCGTCCCATATTACCAGTATACCTCTGTAAGGGTGACTTTACCCATCTTGACCTCAGTTTCCTCATCTATAAATAGTGAATAGTGCAACTAGCTAGCAAAGTACAAAGAGTGCTGGACCTAAAAGTCGGGTTGATCTAAGTTCAAAACCCACTTCAGGGGTTTCCTACCTCTTTGGTCCTAGGAAGCCCCATAACCTCTTTTCTGTCTCCATTTCCTCGTTTCTAAAATCTGGAACAGTAATAGCACACAGGGATCCCAATGATGATGAGAGGATCAAAGGAGACAAATATGTATAAAGCATTTTGCAAAATTAAATTCCACATAAATGCTAGCTATCAGCATTATCATCAATACCCAACACAGCATTGTGAAGCTCAAACAAAAATACAGGTCAAGTACTTTGGAGCTGAAGAATGCTATGTATACAGGCTATTAGTATTATTTGATCATTCAAATACAGTGAAACTAACTTCTTAAATTCTTAACTTCTTACAGGGTAACTAGGTGACACCTAGCTGTATCCATTACAGCTGGACCAGAGTCAGGAAGACTCCTCTTCTTGACTTCAAATCTATTCTCAGACAGGATTAGCTGTGTGCCCCTGGACAAGTTATTTAACTCTGTTTTCCCGTTTCCTCCTCTATAAATGAGGTGGAGAAAGAAATGGCAAGCCATTCCATTATTTCTGCCAAAAAGACCCCAGATGGGGTCACAAAGAGTTAGACACAACTGAAAAATGTTTGAACAAAACTTCTTAAATGGGAAAAAAAAAGATGAGGTCACAAAGAGTTAGACACAACTGAAAAATGTTTGAACAAAACTTCTTAAATGGGAAAAGAAAAAAAATCACTTTGAAAATGGATGTTAAAATACATTAAAATGCATTTCACATTTTAAGTATTACTTTTTTCTATCTTCTGGAAAATGTCTTTGAGTAGCCCTAATGTTCTTCACAAAATTGTTCTTGGGCATTAACAATTTAAAATGAAACCACAGCAAAACTTTTTTGTTTTTTGAAGGGAGGGCCACATCTATGATTTATCAGTATAGGGAACTCCCTTCCAAAAACTTCCTCTACCAGTGCAAATTAACACCTTTTCTGTGACTCAGATTATAGTTGTTGGATACACCAAAAGGCTAAGTGACTTTCCTAAGGTCATGCAACCAGAATGTGACAGGGGATGGAGCTGAACCTGGATCTTCCTAGTTCCAAGGTTAACCCCAATGCTACCCTGGAAAAGAAAAATAATAAGACCTAATGTATATAATATACATTATATAATTACCTTGACATACTAAAAATGAATGGTGTGAGGAGGGATGACAAAGAGATTACACGTGACACAAGAGTCTCATAATCTGTAAAAAGCAATAACCCCTCTGACCCTTTGGGAACCATTTATTTGGTTTTACAGTGTCCTTTGAGAGTAGAGATTTGCTTTGATCTTGTGGCAAAGGACTTGCAGAATAAAGAGAACAAAAACTGCTGGGATTTTTAATTGTTTGCTATTGGCCCTTGTCCCCATTCCTGGCTCACTCTTCTGTTTGCCTCCTTCTCCACCATCCTATAAGGGGCTGCTGTTAAAAGAAGAATATCACTGTGATATTTCTGAAGCAGCAAAGGTCTTCATCAGCTGGAGACGTGAATCAAACTCACATGTCGGTGGAGTGGTGGTTGCTATGACGCAGTTACAAGCCTGTTTATGTTGTGAGTGCTCAGCAAGGAAGCCTGCGTGCAGTCGTCTCTATTCTTGGAGAGTGAGGACTTTGACTTAAGAGTTATGACAAACATTTTAAAACTGTATGTCTATTATTGCTCTAACAGCCAGTGTGTGCAAGGATTGGCCAGGGAGGGATAGATGATGAAGCACACGTCAAATTGCCCTAAAATGATGAAAGAAAAGCAGGATTCTGGGAAAACTAAAACTATCAAAAAGCAAATAACACAGTCAGAAACACTCAGAATTCCTCTAGGGATTGCTACAGGGAATTCAACTCTTTCCCTCTCCCCAAATCAAGGAGCTTAACCCAGCATCTATCCAGTTTTCTTATATCTGGTATAATACAGAGACACCACCGAGAAGAGGAGGTAAAAGAAAGAGAAGACAGAATTGTTAAGACTCATATTTGCTTTTTTTCTTTACATGGTATATATCTAGGGGAAACTTGATTGTATTCCAAAATGATTCTTGCCACGTGAGAGCCAGCCATTACCTGATTTCCTTTTCATCTCTGTATCCCTCAGTCAGACTCCCTCAAAAGACTACTGAGTCAGTGGAGTAAATGGCATCTTGCTTATATCATACCAGTTCAGTTCTAACTCCCTTGAAGTATGATCATTGCTAAGCTAGGGGCAACAGAGGGGTAGTGGACATGAAGAGCAGAGCAGCAGAGAAGAGAAGAACCCTTTAAATTCCTTCAT
The DNA here is from genome assembly GCF_027887165.1 of Monodelphis domestica. Classification (NCBI taxonomy): domain Eukaryota; kingdom Metazoa; phylum Chordata; class Mammalia; order Didelphimorphia; family Didelphidae; genus Monodelphis; species Monodelphis domestica. Next base: position 254,433,025 of record NC_077229.1, read on the forward strand.
TCTCCAAATCTATAGAATATTTATCACATATTAAAGATATGGAAACAAGTCAAGACTACTTGAAACATTAAGTTACTTGGGGGGGGGGGTTGTTTGTTTTTTAAAATGCTTACTTTCTATCCTAATGGCAAACCTAAAACAGAAGAGCAAGGGCTTGGCAAATGAGGTTAAGTGACTTGTCCAGGGTCATATAGCTACATGGTGTCTGAGGCCAGATTTCATTCTAGTTCCTCTGGACTCCAAGCCTGGTGCTCCATCTACTACTACATCACCTAGCTGCCCCCAACACTCAGTTACTTGTAACCTTTATTTGGATCTGGTGGCTTCAGACCTGGTTTTAATGATCTAGATCTTCAACATCTATATCTCCTGGCTTCCCTGGATTCCCTCAAGTCCCACCTTCTACAGGAAGCCTTTCTTAATTCCCTTTATTTCTAGTGCCTTCCCTCTTCTGATTATTTCCTTCCAATCCTGCATATAACTTGTTTGTTTCCAGTTATTTACACACCGTCTTCCCCATTAGACTGTGAATTCTTTGAGAGTAGTCTGTCGTTTGTCTTTCTTTGTAGCCCCAATGCTTAACAGGGACTGTCACATAGTAGTTTGCACTTAATAAATGCTTACTAACAGACTGACTGACATTGGGTCCTCATGACTCTTTGTCAACATCAAATGAACCAGATTAAAATATAATGAAATGCTAACAAATAAAAATACAATAAAACATAGATAATATCATTTTGTGGTTTTCTAAATCAGTATGCAACCACCTCTCTTTGAGTTTGACTTTATTGCAGGTATAGCTTCTCTACTCTTTATTTGTACAGCTGCCATGGGAGATGATCAATATGTCAATGAATGATTCACTGATCTTTGCTTCTCCCCATATCTTCCCTTTCAAAAAATTAGTTGTATTGCTATCTTTTCTTTTTGTCTCACAATCATTTCTGAATATACACCATTCATCCACTCAGGGAACCTTCTCTTATAACACAAGAAGAATTAAGTAATATCACCTGACACAGATGCCAAGTCTGTCATCAAATAAGATATTCTGTATGCTTGGTTCTCCACCTCTCTAAGGAAAGTAAAACAGTGTATTCTTCATCTCTTCTCTAGGGCTAGAATTGTGCATCTCTACCATTTGAATGGGCAGCAAGGTTGCAAAGTGGGTAGAGAGAGTATCGGGCATGGAGTCAGGAAGATCTGAATTCAAATCCAGTTTCAGACACTAGTTGTATAGCCCTGGTCAAGTCATTTAACCCTATTTATTTCAGTTTCCTCATCTGTAAAATGAGCTGGAGAGAGAAATGTCAAACCACTCCAGTATCTTTGCCAAGAAAACCTCAAATGGGATCACAAAGAGTCACACAACTGAAAACAACTGAACACCATTATTAAAAAGAAATTGAAGGTACCTGTTCCTGTTTCTAGACACAGAACTAAACCAAATTGAGATTCCACAAGTCCCCTGCTTGCTGCCAAGTGTTCCATCAAGATTTAGATTAGGGAGGTAGGAAAGAGGAGTAAACTAGTCCCATCACCAAGGCCTTTATTACTGAAAGAATATTGCTTTTCAAGGATTAGCAAGATTGCATGCTTTTCTATAATTTCAAAATATTTTTAAATGAAGTGTATGTAAATGGGAGAATGAGGTGCTATACCTATTCCATAAGGAAGGAAAGGGCCACCACCTTGGCAATGTTAGATGAGTGAAAATTAATATTTAGTGGAATTATAAAATACAATCCTTTCTACTATATTTAGAAGATCCTCGTCTTATACACAAGGAAAGAACAGAGCACAAGTGACCCTGGGATAGAATATGCTTCACTTTAACCATTTCTGTTTTTATTTCATTGCTTTTAAAAAGGCACCCCATAAAGGGAGTCTTAATGGTGTGTGGTTTCTATATTTTTCTCTATTCTGTCTCAGATGATTTGTGTGTTGTCTGTGTACGTGACAAAATCCATCAGTAACATTTCCAGATGGCTTTAAAGCAGCGACATGCTATTTGTTTTCCCAATTAGCCAAGGCAGGTACATTTTCAATTCTTTGGAGAATGGAAGTCATTCATTTAAGAAGAGGGGAAAAGTCATGAAGAAGTAATAATAACCACAAATAAATATGTAAAGTAATCATCTTGACACATGAAAATCATCTAAAATGTCACATGTCCCAGGGAACTGAGTAAACCAGTAGTTAAGTGCTTTTTATATTCAGCACTCAGAATCCTCACAGTGTAAGGAGTCCTTAGAGGAATAATGGCTTAGATTTAGGGTTTTTTTGTCTTAAGTTTTTCAGACTCCCATCATATTAGCTGTGCAAACAATGGATAAAAGGTTGAATAAAGTGCAGTTTCTGAAAACATATCTCATGTTTTATAATATTTCTGAATGGCCAATATGTACCACAACCACAGTTAATTATCAGTTTTCCATAGTTACTTCTACAAAGAAAAATAAAGGCAGAATATAAAGAAGGAAGGTAAGACTGATCACCTTTTTATTTCTTAAAATAGTTATCTTTTCCTCCTTGGCATCGTTTTTCAACCCCCATCTTTGCCCACTAAAAATTAATAAAAGGTTTTCTTGTTCTGGCTACTGATGTGGTGATATTACTGAGTCATGCAGTGGGTCTAATGAAAGAAAATAATTACACTTCCCAGATGGGAAAGAGCTGGGGTGCTACCTGGCATATTGAGGGATTTGTTAAAATATTTTTCACAATATTTCAAAAAGAAACTACTACTAAGGTCACAAAAACTCCTAAAGACAATATGGCAAATGAATCTCTTATTTACAAAAAGTCACCACAGTTTGATAACTCCTTTCCCTAATCATTTATTCCTTCTCTGATCCTTAACTCTACACTCACTAACATTTCTCCCTATCCCTACAAAAGTCCCATGTCAATGGTATTTGTTTCCAGTGGAAGCTTACAAAATACAAATAAGAACCCAAAAATGCTCAAGTGACTTTAATGGTGAGTTTTGGGCACAGAAGAAGAGGTATGAAAATAGCTATGAAGACCAAGTTTTAGTCATGACAGAAAAGCTGAAAAGTAGTTTGAGCCGAATATATAGGTTATAGATCTGTAGTACTTTTTAACAGGCATTCTTAATCTGGGATTAATTATTTGTATATCTGTATTTCAACATAATTCAATGAATCCCATGTATTTTTTTTTCATTTAAAAACATTATTCAGTCAACTGCCAAAGGGGTCCACCAAAGGTAAGCCTCTGCAGATCAGAATTATTTTTTGAAAAATATTAAGTGCTTCAGTATAGATCGCTACCCTTGTAAAAAGAATCCTGCCAAAGCAAATAAAAAAAGAGAGTAAACTTAGTGCATTGTTAGATTCTGTTAAAATGATCACCATTTGAAAAGGGGAAGGGAGAGTTGTTGGAAGAGGAGCCAGGCTGCCAAAGGATGTAGAAACAGTCCCAAGACAGGAAAAAAAAAAAGGAGCAGGTTAAAGCTTTCAAATCAATCATGAATGGATCAGGGCTGTGGGTAGCTACCGAATTTCCAATCTAGGCAAGAGAAGAAGATATACACAGACACACACACACACACACACACACACACACACACACACACACACACACACACGCGCGCGCGCGCGCGCGTGCGGTGTGCCCATAAATATAAACACACATGCCCACACAATTAAAATAAAACAAATATGTAACCAAAAAAATAGCAATCACCATTGCACTGTTGTCCAAAGTGAAACTGTATATATTCTTACTCATACTCTGAAGCAGAGAAGTATGTGATACAGAACGTCTTTTAAACCACAAGTAGGTACAAGTTACTTCTTGAAAAATAAATAAATTTGTGCCATATCAAGCAACCAAGAAGAATTTTTGAATCTGAACCAGCATCACCCAGGTCAATAAGCCCTGGGGAGAGAAGCATGGATGCTGCCACCAAGTCAAGGTAGAGACTGAGATACCATAAAGCTGACTTCTGTGAAGGCACCCCTTCAAAGAGAAGAAGTGGCCATATGGTAGCTTTCTATTTTAACTAATTATTATTGTTAACTAGGTGTCAGGGTCAGTTGTTTCTTCACTTAGTATCTAAGATGCCTTAATTTAAATTTAGGGGAGGGAGAAGGGGTGGAATGGTAACCCCATCTGCAAACACTTAGAAGTTTGGAGAGGAATACACCAAAAGATGGCTTGAAGCCAACCCTTAACCAAACAGAATCTTAGAAGCTTTGAAAGGCCTTAGAGACAATCTATCACAACTCTTTCCTTTTCTAGAAGAAGAAATTGAGGTCATCGTGGAGAAGTGATTTGTCCAAAGTCACAGAAGAAGGCTCATTAAATTCTTAAAACTAAAGATGAGAGGGCAGCTGGGTATCTCAGTGGATTGTGAGCCAGGCCTAGAGGTCCTAGGTTCAAATCTGACCTCAGACACTTCCCAGCTGTGTGACCCTGGGCAAGTCACTTGACCCCCATTGCCTAGCCCTTCCCACTCTTCTGCCTTGGAGCCAATACACAGTATTGATTCCAAGATGGAAGGAAAGGGTTAAAAAAAACTGAAGATGAGTTAAGGGGAAGGAAATCAAAGAAAGGTCAAGTCTCATAAATTCACAGACTTAGACCTAGAGGAAACTTTAGAGGCCACCATAGTCAATTCTCTCATTTTACAAAGGAAGAAGCAGGACTCCAGAGTCAGTGTCAAAATAGAAACTAGATCTCAGGTGTCCTGATTCCCAGCACAGAACTCTTCCAGTTGGGTTGCTGAAATTTGGTCTTCTGAGTTTTTGTTACTGAGTTATTGATAAGGCTTATCCAAAACAAAGTCCTTGTAGGGCTCAGGACCTGAGGCTGAGCAGAAGGGAGTGAGGGGATGACTTTTTCAGGGACATTCTGGTGACTCATTTCAGGATGGTCAGCTGAGCAGCCTGGGGAGAAGGACATGAACCTGTCCCTACCTCCAATCTATATCACATTGGAATGGAATAAGAGTTTTGGAGAATAGTTGGGCAATATATCAAAACAGTCACAAAACTGATCCTACCCTTTGATCCAAAGATCTCACTACTAAGAAATTATTAAAAAGGAAAATGAAACATTTCAGGACAAATTATTTATTATTAGTTTATCTGTGATAGAAAAAAACAAAAACTGAGGGAAACCCTACATATCCAAGGACTAAATTAAAATATCCTAAAGTAACAAAACTATTTAAACAATTTGTTTTTTTAATGAAAATACAAAGGAATAAATAAATATTTTTAGTAAGTGAACTAATCCAGAGAGCCCAGAATAAGAGCAATACACATACAATGAAAGGATCATGGTGACTTTTTATGGACTTCCACGGAGTCAGAGGACCAGAGTTTGAATCTCAGATCTGTTGCTATCTGTGTTACCTGAGAAAGTCAATTTAATGAAGGTCCTCAGTTTCCTTTTTGGTAAAATGATACGGTTTGACTACAGGGGTATGGAAGTCACTTCCAGTTCTAAATTCATGATCCTATGAACATACACATTAGCTTATGTAATTTTTAAAAAATTAATCAAAATATTTAAATTCAATCCAGGTGTGCAATACATAAAGAGCACTGTGCCTGTGTCAAGAAGATGTGAGTTCAAATCTATCTTTAGCCATTTACTACCTATGGGACCCTGGGTTTGTTAGCTATCTGCCTCAGTTTCCTAAACTGTAAAATAGGGATGATAATAGCATCTATCTCACCCAGAGAGTTGTTGAGAGGATCAAATGAGATAATATTTATAAAATTTTTTAGCTCAGTGCCTAGCACACACTAGGTGTTTAACAAATGCATTTTACCTTCCCCGTTTTCTATATCCCCCATCCAAAATCCTTAATAATTTAGTTATTACAAGATCCAATCACTAAATTTGGCAAACAAATGTAGTTAACTAACCTGAATGAAGCACATTTTCACTGAGAGGAATATTACTTCTTTTTACTCTATGTGATACAGTAGACAGAGTACTCCCTGGAATCAGGAAAAATGGAATTCAAATCTGAGCTTAGACTTTTACTAACTGTGTGACCCTAGGCACTTAACCGTGTCTGCTTCAGCTTCCCTATTTGTAAAATCACCTGGAGGAAATGGCAAACCATGCTAGTATTTTTGCCAAGAAAACGCCAGATGAGGTCACAAAGGATTGAACATTACTGAGACAAGTGAATGATGACATTACTCATGGTGGTTAGAGGAGGAATTCCTTGAAAATAATCACAAGTGGGATAAAAAAAAAAACTACTTGAGGGATCTGTTTCTTCTTTTTGTGTGTGTGACTAGCTTTCCCTTTCTCACTCAAGTTGAAAGTACAGTGTCACCCTATAGCTTCTAATGACTTACTATATCGGTTAGTATAGGGCTTTGTGTGGACACCCTGTTGGTTTAGCCAATTACAGCTCAGAATTCCTAAGTTCAAAACATTGATGAGATTCAGTACCATATTTGGTTAGAAAATATTTTTAATAACTTGCACAAGATATGAATAGACAAAAAGTAATGGCTTTTATAGGACTTTAAAAAATCACTTTCTAGAAAACTGATATTTGCCTTCATATTAGTTCCCTGCATCTTATATCCTAATTCACTTTGGATTATTTAGTATATTCCATATTGCCTTACTCAGAATAGAGGGCACTTAATAATGAAATGAAATTGAGCCCATATTTGCCTTCTAGCTTTGTAGCCTTCCTTATCCTTCAGTGACTACAGATTACTATAAAATGTAAGCAATTTTCTGCAGCAAAAAAGATTCAACTTATGATAGTAATCATGGAGTCCAAGTAAAATTTAAAATGGAATAGAAAGGAGAGACACACTGACTGATTCTGGTTAGGCCCATTGCCTACTTCTCATTAGGCTTATCCTAATTTCTTTTAGGCCCTGGCCATGTGGACCTGATTGGCTCAAAGCCTGGTCACTCATCACCTGACCAGGCTGGGCAGGGGTCCAAGAGGAACAGGAGTTCAATATGAATAATGGATATGAGAGACAACCATCTGTCCTGAATGGTTTAGGCTTAGTCCTAAGAGACAAAAGGGATGGAACCAAATGAATTCTGAAAAGTTCTTTAAACCCATTGAATGTGTGATTGTGTAGGGGTTGGCAATAAGAAAGAACATGTTGAACAGATTAGTTCTAAAAACTAGTATCTACCTACATTTTAAAATGTTTCTTTGATTTGCAATCTTACCTGCTAAGTTGAGTGGTGATGAAAACCATTTCCACCTACAATGGATATAAGAACCATATTTTCGGGAAAAGTCTACCTCTCTGGATTGGTTTGGGAATTGCAGAATGGTAGTATAGATAAATTGCAAGAAATATTTAGTAATAACTAGAATTTAACTAGGTTGTGAAAGAACTCTCTGGTGGGGATAGGATTAGCAATGGAGATGGGGCTACAATGGGGTCTTGTTCTCTTTTCTAGGAGTCAAACACGTGGGATGAAGAACAAGTCATTTGCTAAAGTCAAGGCTGGTTAGAATATGGAGCAGCCTGGTATGTGGTCAATAAACCAGGCAAGGTCCAGAGAAGCTGAAAAAGTTAGGCTGAAGAAGTCAGAAATAAAAGCCAGGGTGTCTCAAGAAGAGTAAACTTTCACAGCAGAGGTTTCTCACCGTGTCATTTTTCCACTTATATTTCTATTTTTAAATATACTTTTTTTTCTTTAGTGGAATTTTTTGGTTAATTTTTTTAATTTAATTAATTAATTTAGAATATTTTCCCATTCTTCCCCTCCCCTCCTCTCTCCCATACTTAACCAGCAATTCAACTGGATTTTACAAGTATCATTGATCAAGACCTATTTCCATATTATTAATATTTGCAATAGAGTCATCATTCAGAGTCTACATCCCCAATCATATCCCCATCGACCCATGTGATCTAGGAAATGTCTTTCTTTGTTTCTACTCCCACAGTTCTTTCTCTGAATGTGGATAGTGTTCTTTCTCATAGATCCCTCAGGTTGTTCAGGATCACTGCATTGCCACTAATGGAGAAGTCTATTACATTCGATTGTACCACAGTGTATCAGTCTCTGTGTACAATGTGTTCCTGGTTCTGCTCCTCTCACTCTGCATCAATTCCTAGAGGCTATTCCAGTTCCCATGGAATTCCTCCAGTTCATTATTCCTTTGAGCACAAGAGTATTCCATCACCAACATACCACAATTTGTTCGGCCATTCCCCAATTAAAGGGCATCCCCTCATTTTCCAATTTTTTGCCACCACAAAGTCACAAGACTGTGACTATGAATATTTTTGTAAATGTATTTTTTCCTTATTATCTCTCTGGGTACAAACTCAGCAGTGAGTGGTATAGCTGGATCAAAGGTCAGGCAGTCATTTAAAGCCCTTTGGGCATAATTCCAAATCGCCTTCCAGAATGGCTGGATCAATTCACAACTTCACCTTGCAATGCATTAGTGTCCCAATTTTGCCAGATCCCTTTCAACATAAAATATACTTTTTAGAAATTTTTCAACCTTTAGAAGTTTTTATTATAAAAACATTCTTTAATTAGCAATTCCAATATATTAACTATTTTCATGGTGGTTTCATCTAGAAGTGGATTTTTCCTACTTTTATGGCAGTTACATTTGGGTTTATTGAGTGTCTTAACTCTTTGAACAAATACACCATGGAGATGATTAATGGAATGGTAATTTTTTAATATGTCTTTTCTAATACTCTCTGACATCAGCTTACTGATGACTTTTTTCAAATAATTTGTATGCACATCCTGGGTCATGATTTCCATTATCTTCTTGTAAATTTAGTGGGCCTATAGTTCTTGGAAATAAAATGTGTTATAAGGCCTGGTGGCTGTACTTCTTGATAACACCAATAAGAAGAGCTAAAACAAGTAGTTACATGTAGCTTTGACATCAGCATGGGCTTCAATCAGTCTGACTATTTTTTAAATCATGAAGTACATCTTGTCTTGGATACGGTCCATTCCATGAAAATTAGTCAGATTTTACCTTGAATTATTTAAGTAATTAACTTGAATTTACAAAAACTAACCACCTCACTCTTGCTTCAAAACATGATAGGAGACTATCAAAGGAAAATGTCATTCCCTGAATCTCTGTGACTAGTCAAGTGCTTCTTCTTGCTATTGCCATGAACCCCCTCAGAAAGTGAAAAGCTCCTGCCAATCTCACTAGAAATTGCCTTATGTTTCAGTCTTAAAGGAATCCAGTCACCCCAAAATAATTTGGTTCCCCTAAACAAGAATTTCTTTTTCTTCATGGGGAGGAGCCTCTAACCAATGGGAAGTAATGCTACATTTTCAAGGCAAACTCAAGGGTTCTCACAAAATAGTGATTTCCTTGAGTTCATAGGGTCATCACTGAAACATCATTTTTTACCTCATTGCTCCTTGCTCAAATGATTGCAATCACCTCTTAATTAATTTTGATATCTGAAATCTCTTCCCCTTTCATTTCATTCTCTATACTGCTACCAATGTAATTTTCCTTGAGCACAAATCTTACCCTGGTACTCCCTTAATCAATAAACTTTACTGGCTCCCTATTACTTCATTTTATATACAGAAAATTGAGGCCTAGAGAGGTTTGGGTAACGTTTTCAAAGTAACTTGGGTGATGACTGATTTGAACTCAGGTCCTCTGATTACAAATCCAACTCTCCTCCTGTATCCTGCAGTTTCTCTCAACTCTCACCTGTGGCTCCAAGAATCTGTAGCATGTGTGGCAGCCATACCCCAGTAAAACCACATGTGCAGTGAGGCTAACCTAGACTGAGGGTAACTGGCAAGTCTCAAACCCTTCAGTGACTTAGGCAGATTTCTACCCCAAACATGAGAAGACTTCCCCTCGTGGAGTGGCAGAAAAATTTGTTCCAACAGCCATAATGGTGGCTGAAACCACTAGGTTAGGAAACCAGGTTTGGCAGGAGGAGTGAAAAGGAAAGAGAGACCCTATGATCTAGAGTAGTCCTGGGGGATAAATCCACAGGGACTGAACATGAAGCAGGGACTAGCCTCAGGTGCATGAACCCATTTATCAGGCATCTGGATTGTCAGCTCTACTACAAGGAAAATGCAATGCTGAAATAATAAGCAATTGAAAGAGGGCTTCTTCTATTCAAATTGTTAGGAAAAAGATTAATTCTAGAATTTTAAGTGAAACAATCTAGCTGGAGCTCAGATATGGGTAATAAATTAAATAAAACACTATCTAAATTTTTAGGATTTAGACTGATTTTCATGAAACCCTAATTGATGGGCTACTAGTAACACAAGAGACTTTTCTGCCTATCTTCTAGTTATGTATGCTAGGCAGCAAATCTCAGATCTTTTCTGGATTTATTGCTATCCTTAGGACATGGGATGAAGCACGTAGACAGGCAAGACACAGGCTGAATTATAAGCAAGGTTTCCAAAATGATTTCACTAGTGAGTGGGGGGGGGAACTTATATACTATAAAATCTTAATGCAGAAAGCTGGTGGATTTTTTTTTCCTTCTGGAAAAAGGATTGTTTCTTATCAAATATTGAGACCCTCTAGGGAAAAGTGGGGAAGAGGGGGTATAGAAAAAATGACCAAGGACTTTGATAGGTTTTTGTGTTGTGGCTGAATGATCTTCTATCTATAAGTGACACACTCACATAAAAGTAGAATTAGTTCAATAAAACAGGCAAAAAGAAAACAGAAGGGAAAAAATGGAACTATCCTAAAAACAAAACATTTGCTGTTTTTATTTTAATGCTGCAGAAATCAATAATAACCCCAATGATATATGGTTCAGTTCAGCTTCAGTCTCAGCTCTACCTTACAGTCACCAGATTCATCTTAAAGGAGCTGAGAGTCAGACACAAAGTGACTTTTTCAGCTGAGCTGTCCAAATGGAAGGATCATTTGCTATTATAACATAAGTGCAAGCTTGCAGATCACTCTCCCACTCCACCTTTCAACTCAGAGGAAAACTCTTTGGGCCAAAACTTCTCATCCTTTCATGTTGATATATGGCCAGTTTTCCCTGATCAGACTTTCTTTCTTCCATCTCAAACTAAAAAATATTTACTCTCCTTCCCATCTCCAGTCATTCTTTATTATGGTTTTGCTCTTTTGTTACAGTGGAAAGAATACTGATTTTAGACTCAGTGTATAAGGGTCAAAATTCTAAATTTGCCACTTAGAATCTGTGACTCTGAGTAAATCATTTATCTTCTCTAAGCCCTGGTTTCTATAAAATGAAAGGGCTGGACTAAATGGCCTCTAAGGTCCCCTTCAAGCCCTAAACCTTTAACCTGTGATCTGACTAAAGATGTGTCTCCCAAGGTAAACTTGGCTTTTTTGTGATTTACTGCCACAACTAGGTTTGAATTATCATTTTTTAAATTGAACATTTCTGAGGCTGGCTATCAGAAAAACAAAACAAAGAATTTCAAAATAAGATTTACTTACATGTGCTATATTGCAACCATAATCTTGTTATGGAGACAGGCATTATCACAATTGCAGAAAAACATTTTATTAAAAGCAAATGGCTAAAAGACTGCCCTTTGATTCAGCCACAGCACTGCTGGGTTTGGACCCCAAAGAGATAATAAGGAAAAAGACTTGTACAAGAATATTCATAGCTGTGCTCTTTGTGGTGGCCAAAAATTGGAAAATGAGGGGATGCTTTCCAATTGGGGAATGGCTGAACAAATTGTGGTATATGTTGGTGATGGAATACTCTTGTGCTCAAAGGAATAATGAACTGGAGGAATTCCATGGGAACTGGAATAGCCTCTAGGAATTGATGCAGAGTGAGAGGAGCAGAACCAGGAACACATTGTACACAGAGACTGATACACTGTGGTACAATCGAATGTAATAGACTTCTCCATTAGTGGCAATGCAGTGATCCTGAACAACCTGAGGGATCTATGAGAAAGAACACTATCCACATTCAGAGAAAGAACTGTGGGAGTAGAAACAGAGAAGAAAGACATTTCCTAGATCACATGGGTCGAGGGGGATATGATTTGGGATATAGACTCTAAATGAACATCCTAGTGCAAACGTCAACAACATGGAAATAGATTCTGATCAAGGACACATGTAATGCCCAGTGGAATTGCCCGTCTGCTACAGGAAGGGTGGGGAGAAGGAAGGGAGGGAAAGAATATGATTCTTATAACCAAGGAATAATGTTCTAAATTGACTAAATAAATAAAAATAATTTTTTACAAAAAGCAAATGGCATGACAACTCATTTTGAAAGATCAATCATTAGCAACACAAATGTCAAGTTACTTCTTTTTTTTTTTAACTCTTACCTTCCATCTTGGAGTCAATACTGTGTATTGATAGTTATAAACAAAAGAAACAAAAACACCAGTTCCTTGAGAAGGTACCTGGGAAACAAGTCTGAACACTTCCATTTAATGACTGAAAGCTCAGAACTAGTTGCCATTTGGCCAAGGAAATGTTTATTTCAAGTCCAAACTAAGTCTTTATGATGGAGAGTAGCCCTCAATAGCTCTAGAATTGGGGCAGCACTGAGTCTTCTGGACACCTGCACATTTGCCAATGGGCAAATCCCCGAATACAAGCAACTACCAAGTAACTTCTTTCAGTAGACATAAGACTTCTTTTTTTCTAATTGTCCTCATTAGATGTATTTGAGAAAAACACCAAACACCTTGCACTGGGTTGTACTCTGCTAAATATGCCCCCAAACAGACCATCTTTTATTCTTATTCCCAATGACAAAAATCTCAATCCGGTGGACATATCTCAGATTGTTTAAGCTCTCCAAAGCATCATCTAAAACTGTGCCTTCTCCCACCCAAGTCTTGTTCTGGGTTCATCATCTTTTTTTCTCCCTTTATGTTCCTCTCCTTTTGATCTCACAGTAATTGTTTTCCCAATCTCATTAGGTTGTGTATTTACTCTTCTGAGCTTCAGGGCTCAACTCTCCACACCACAGGAGATGTGAGCTGCTGCAGATTTATCCCTCTGTGATTCTTCGCAGCACGGACAGACTGCTTCCACCAGGAAATAGGAAGAGTCAATAGCAGTCTGCTGTAACCCAGGCTAATTATCACTGCCCCCACAGGGAGATTGTACTGGGTAAGCACTTCATCACTGGGAGCCACAGATCAAGGGGAGCGGACACTGACTAACTCCCTGGCAGTGACACTGTCACCAGCCACCTGTTGATACCATCGACTCCATTCCAGGGAAGATCCACTAAGACATACTAATTTACTGCCACTGATAGTGTTATCACCATTTAGTTGATAACAGACTCAGAGACTATGAGACATCTTCTGAATACCCACCACTACCCAGTCTCTTTTTCCTTATTCTCCTTGACCTTCTCTGTACTTAATTTCTGATTCTTTTGTACAAATGCTTACATTCTTTACTGAATGGTAAACTTGCAAATAGCCTTCTGCCTTTTCATCCAAGAAGTGTGACAATTCATGCTGGGCAAAAAGCCAAATTTTATTCATTTTTCTAACAAAATCACTTCCCTTGGGAATGAGTGAGGGTGTTAAAAAAAAAGTAAACACTTTTGGTACATTTTTTTTTCCTTTTTAAATAATCCATATGCAAGGTTGAGAAATACTATAAGTTCTTTTTGATTGTGTCGAATCAGTTATCTAAGTAAATCATGTTTTAGATTATATGCAGGGATGCACTAGGGCTAGCTCAGACTGGCTCTCCAGAGTTGGTTGCTAAATTTTCAATAGTAATAGGGAGTAGACTACAAATTGAAGCTCAACTGTTGTTTTGTAGATTTCCTAGACTTAAGTAATAAAGGAAATGTTAACAGTGAATATTTCACTTTACATTGTTCTTTTTGGGGGGAACCCAATTTTTAAACATTTGTCAGCAATCCCCTGCCTACATGCACCATAATTGTCATATTCTCTTATATAAAAAGGCAAGAAAGACTTACAATAATAAGGATTTGCCAATCAAGTCTCCACTGAAGGGGACTTACTGTCTGATGACCTTTCAACATGCTTGCAAGCTGAACCAACAAATATTAAGTTATCTACTCTGTACCCAGAGTAGACTGGGTAGGTAGCATGGCCAAGTAGGAAGAGTGATAGACAGACAGAAAAATAGACTCTAAAGTTTGAGTTCCAGCTAAACTATTCACTAGCTCTATGACCTTGGTAAGTGATTGTGAGAACTTATTTTTCATATAGTGTATTAATTTTTATATTCCTATACATAGAGTGAATTGCTAAGAAAAGGTTTTGGACTTCAGGCACCATCTAGTTTATATATTTTTGCATCCTCTTTGTCCTTAGGAAATGTGTTCCTTTCACACAAAAAAGTCTGAGAGAAAGACTTAATAATGATTCTTTCCCTACACAAAATAAAATAATCACCTATTGGTTTGGGGAAGGGCTGAGAGTTTGATGGACCACTTCCAAATTAGCTTTTTACCAACTAGAGATATCTTGGAATGTTCAAGGAAGGAGCTGGATAGATGAGCTCCCAAAATTGTATTTAGGTACCCTAGAAAAGGGGGTTTGATGGGGGTATTTTGATTATCAAGAGAATCACTTGCCCAGATTAGGATGTCTTCACTGGCCTATTAATAAATTATCTTAAAATTAGGAAATCTATGGGGCAAGTAGATGGCTCAGTGAACTGAGAGTCAGGCCTAGGGAGGTCCTGGGTTCAAATCTGTCCTTAGATATTTTCTACTTGTGTATTACTAGGCAAGTCACTTAACCCCAATTGCCTAGCCCTTACCAATATTCTGCCTTGGAACCATTACACAGTACTGATTCTAAGGCAGGCGGTATGGGTTTAAAAGAAAAAGAAATAATGCCTCAGGAGAATTTCAATTATTACATGACTTGGTTTCTACAGTAAGTAGGGATAACACTACCTGAACAGCCTACCCTACAAGGATAGTATGAGAACCAAATGAAATAATAATGTAAAGTGTGATAGGACTGTGAACTATAAACTGCTATATTCTGCTATATTCTTTATTAAGTCTTGTTGGAAATGGGTCAATCACACCAGATGTTCCCCTTTCCTGCAAAAAACTATCAGCAAAGTTGGGGAGGCAAAATGAAAACAAAATGAAAATAGTGCACAAGGTTGTATTAAAATTAGGCATTAAATTAAATATAGGTCTTAAATTCTACAGGAATTCAGAAGAAGCATGAAAAGTAATAAATTGGAATATTCAGGGAAAAATTTCATAGAACAGATGCAGTTTGAGCCAAGGTTAGAATTGTGCTAAAATCAAAATAGGTAGAAGGGAGAGGGCAGTTTGTACAAAGTCATAACAGGAAATAGTTTAGTACTAAGTTTAAGAAACAGCAAGGAGACCTGTTTGGCTGGAATGTGGGCTGGATAAAGGGGATTAATATTTACTAATTATAAACATTAATATTTAATAATCCACAAAAAAGAGGTTGGAGCCAGATTATGAAGCTCTTTAAACACCAAGCCAAGGAATTTGTATTTTAGCTTAAAGACAACAGGGGACCATAGAAGGTTCTTTTTTTTTAAATCTTACCTTCCACCTTAGAATCAGTATTAAATATTGGTTCCAAGTTAGAGTAAGGCTTGGCAATAGGGGTTAAAAGTGACTTGATTAGGGTTATATAGCTAGGAAGCTTTGAACCCAGGACCTTCCATCTCTAGGCTTAGATCTCTACCACCTAGATGTCCTGAAGAAGGTTCTTAAACAGGAGACTGGCAAAAGTCACACTTATGCTAGTCAAGGATTAAATTTTTTTCAATTTAAAATTTGTCACATTAAAATTTCCAGGTATCTCCTTCTTTCTCTCCCCTACCCACACACTAGAGAGGGCATCATTTGACAAAAATATATAGGTATACATAAGATTATGACTTGCTTGTTTCTATTTATCAGCTCTTTCTCTAGAGGTAGACATATAAGAAGATCATTTTAGTAGTTTTGCAGAAGACCAAATGAAGAGGGTAGAGCCTGGAAGCCAGGAGTCCCACTATAAGGCTACTATAATAGTTCAGGCAAAAGGCATATTGTTATTTCAACTTCTAAATCCTATGATCATAGGAAATACACCCCAAGACAAAGGGCATTGAGATTAGCATATGTGTTGAGTAACAAGGACCAGGTGCTTGGGGAAATGTCAACAACTCACTTTTCTTCTAAAGAGGTACGATGTCATAGTCAAAAATGTGCCAAATTTGGAGTCAGAAGACAAATTGGTGAGGTAAACTTGGACAAATTACTTAGCCATTCTAGGCCCTATAAATAAGAACAATAAACTGCATATAATGTATTTCAAAAGATACTGTGATGATTAAATAAATCACATGTAAAACACTCAGTAAATTGTAAAGCATCATATATGGAAATTATTTTTTCCTTCTCCTTCCTTTCCAGCAATGTCTTTCTTATTAGTACAATATTCTTTTGGCCATCTATTCTGTATTTCTATTTTTAATGCAAATAAGAGAATTCATTCCATAGGAAAGATGTAGTTGAAGAAAAGTTCTTACCTATGTAATTAAGGAGCTTTTTCTATTGCTCTGACTCAGGAGTAAGAGCCCACTTTTCATTCCAGGTTTCCTCTTTTCTCTCTCTCTCTCTCTCTCTCTCTCTCTCTCTCTCTCTCTCTCTCTCTCTCTCTCTCTCTCTCTCTCTCTCTCTCAGAATATTTTGGAAAGATAACAATTTTACTGTTATAATAATAATTTTGAATAGCTGATCTTAAGACTGACATATGTCAAATGCCTATGGCCAATATCCATGTTAACAAGTATTCAATCTTTATATATGTTGTGTGTTATTTTCTATATGTGTGTACTATTTACTAGTTTTTCCCTTCCTAGGTTATCATTTCTGGCATTCTTCATGTGAATTATCTGACATTCCTCAAAAATGAATTAAATCTTACTTTAAAAGCATTTTTCCACAGTAAAGACAATTTTAGTTCAAAAGATTTTTAAAGGGGAAAAATGAACTTTTAGAAATGCTGGATCTTTATAATGCTGTATATTTTAGGCACCCTATTTTTAGTCATTCTATATAAGTTGCTATTCTCTTCTGTGATTTTCTTTATTCTAGGAAGAAATCAAATACTTGGCCTGTGAGAGTAAGAAAGGTCTATGTGACCTATAATTACTATTAGGTACTTAGCTATCAGATTCATTTGAAGTAATCATCAATTCATCACAGCAAGAAAACCAGACTTGCTAATCTCACCCTGAGTGCAGACTCTAACCAACTAGCATCTTATGAGATTCTGGCAAACCCCAGGCCTATGTTACAATTTATTGCACTCAGAAGACTCAATGGCTGTAGTGATGAAGTTAATGCTTATGTGGTTTAACATTTAACTTAATGTCTTACTTACCATGATAGTTACTCTAATGGGAACACGTCGCCATATTATTACAGATCATTTTCCCTAAAAGTGAAGCAGGCGGAAACACTTAACAATGCTTTATGGAACTGGTATATTGTTTCTGGGTGAGAATTATTGAGGGTTTATAAAGAAGCAAATATTGATATAGTAGATACTCATTAATTTAATAAAATCATTCAATATACTACCCACACATTTCCTTTTCTTGCATCACTACCTACAAACTCACCCCCTGCCAACATCATTCTTCCTGTATTTTAAAAAGCCTTTTCTATAGTAACATCAACACAACCACCCTGTAAACCAGGCTTCTTCTGCTCTTACTCTTTTATTAAAATAAGAAATTTTAATGAAATAAATCAAACATGCCTGAATTCCCATCAGGCATGTATTACTAAGTGAGTACACTTGAATGTCTTTTCCCTAAGAAGTAGCAATCTTTTTCCTAAATAGAATCAATTCAGGAAAATCCTTGTTTAGGCTTCATATCTTTTAAGGCCTGGGGTCCCACTTTCTTTTATCATTAAGAACAACATAATAAGGATTAGGCCCTAAAAATAGTGAAAAGATGGACATTAGAAAGAACTTCCTAACTATTAGAAATGTGGAGGCACTAGAATATGTTATCAAGAAAGACTAAAGAATATTCTTCCCAGAAAGTTTTCCTTGAATGGACAAGTTGATTTAGATATAATCTATATCAGTGGTCCCCAGCCTTCTCTTGCTATAGGCTAAAAATGGAAAGCATTAAAAAACTTCAACTCCCTGAAGTCTAAAAAGAAACTAAAATGGGTAGTATTTTATTTGAAAAGATAAAACTCACTCATAACAATTATGATCAAAATATAAAATGAACCCAACCTTTAGATAATGAGTTTAGCTAAAGTGGTGATAAGTTGATATGGGACAGATTATTTTTGCTATTAGGAAGAGTTGCTATCAGTGCTGTATTAATAAAGGAGGGGAATTCTGCCAGAGCCTACCCATTTTCTACTAAAAAAAAAAAAGCCTATCCAGAAATCCCTTATAGTTAAGAATTCCATGATTCTTCCCAACTTAATATAATGGAGAGAGCATTAAATTTGAACCCAGAGACCTGGTTTCAAATCCTTGCTCTGACACTCAATAGCTGTGTGACACGGTAAATAATAATAGTAATAATGACAGTGACTATTAGAGCACTTATATAGTGCTTCAAGGTTTGCAAAATGTTTTACAAATATTATGACATTTTATTCTCACAACATCTCTGTAAGGAAGGTGCAATCATTATCACCATTTTATAAGGGAGGGAATAGAGGCTCAAAATTAAATGACTAGCAAAGAGGTCCATAAGCTAGTAAATAACTATGATAGAATCTGAACAAAGATCCTCCTGATTCCAAGTCCAATACTCTTATCTTCTAGACCATCAGTTGCATCTCTGGATTTTAGTTTTCTTCATCTGTATCATCTTAAGTTTGAAGTACTATTATGTGTCACCTAAAACCTTGTAAATTTTATGGAAGTTTTTGTCATGAAAATGACATTTTGATTATTCTTTTGTGTAAAAAATAAGGAAAGGCTATTTTATAGTGTATCTTGGTGAGGGGTATGGGAGAACTTTCAAAAAACCCAAAGCTAAGGGCCATTGACTGGAAGACCCCTCTACTAGACCACACATTTTTAGAAGAAAATCTATCTTAAATTCAAAGAGTTTACTATTTTACCTCTGTCAGGGTAAGTGTGAGTAACTCAGAAGAGAATAATAGCTAAGTATGATTTAAAATAATATTTTACTTACAAGATATAAATCTATTCCCAGGATTGAGTGGAGAGCATACAGAGTTAAACACTAGGGATATAGAATAGAAAACTGTTCAACTCTAACTTTTTCTAGGTCTAATTAATATAGTTATCTTTTAGTCTGAAGTATGTGATTTAGTAGGACAGTATGAATTCCTTGAGCATAAAATACATTCACATTCAAATGCATTTTTTAAAAAAAGAAATGTCTTGGATAATTTGTTCTTATGGATTATTTGTATTCTTGCTTTCCTCTACTTGTATAATTAATTAGAAATATGTAGTTATATATCCTATTTTCCATCAAAGTCACTTAAAACACAAGCATGCATGTCCTTGTTAATTGGTGACTAAAAAGGTAAACTCATATTAGAAACATGGAATAATTCCATGTTTTAGAGAGAGATCATCATGTTCTTCTAAAGGAAGCAGTAGTTTTCAAACAATTGACTAGCTCTTTAAAGCACCTACTATATGGCAGGAATACTGTTAAAATCTGGAGACATAAAGACAGAAGTCTCTGATCTTACTGGAGCTTCCAGATTACTAGATGGAGTCTATATGCACTTATCCAAATATGCCCCCCTTCCCACACCAACACACACACACACACACACACACATGCGTGCGCGCGTGCGGAGGTACCAACTTTAGGAGCAAGGTCCTAGCAACCTACATGATCAGAAAAGACTTCATGTAGGAGGTGGAAAAGGAAATCTATTCTAGGTCACTAGGGACAGCCTGTGTAAAATAATGGAGACAGGAAATGGGGCCATGTATGAGAAACCATGAGAAGGTCAGTTTAACTCAGTTTGGCTTTAACAGAGTGAGAGTGAAAAAGATCAGCTTTAAATGCCAGTGACAATAGAAGATGAAATTGGATACGAAAGGTACTAGGGAGCCCCAGGAGTTTACTGAGTAAAGAATGTAATCAGATCTATAATTTAGGAAGAACATCACCAACTGTGTAAAGGTTGGATTAAAGAGGGAAAACACAAGGCAGGGAGGTGAATTTCATTGCAGTAGTCCAGGCAATAGGTGATGAAGACCTGAACTAGAGCAGTGATCCCATGAGAGGGAGAAGGGGATGGATTCAAGAGATATTGTGAAGATAGAAAGGAGAGTTAGCAACTAATTAAGAAATGGAGATCAATAATCATAAGGAGTCTAGGATGACTACAGGTGGTGAATAAAGATTTCTCCTCAATTTGCTTTGCTTTATTATAAGGGAATTTGCTTCTACAAATATTTAGATAAAGTTGATGTAATTTCAGAGAAAAAAGTAGGTTCCTCAACATCTTGAAACCAATGATAGTGGTTTAAGGTTTACTATTAATAGTAAACTTTTTACCATCCTCTGTTTGGGGTAAATTGTTCTGTCCTATTTCTATTCTCTTTAATTAAGTCCTTTCATTATCAAACGAAGTGGTATATTCAAAATGAAGGGTGCCACATTTTAAGAGGGTAATTAATAAATGATCCAAAGAAAAAAACCAGGATAGTGAAGGTACTCAAAAGAATTTCATATAAAACCCATGGAAAAGAATTCAAAGCAGAGAAAACTAAAGAGAAATACAACTGTCTTCAAATTTATAGAAGGCTCTCATGGATTATATATTTTGGGCTACACCAAATGACAGAACTAGGTGATATGGTGGATAGAGTATAGTACTTAAAGTCAGAAAACTTGGAATTCAAATCCTGCCTCAGACACTTACTTACTAGTTGTATGATACTTGGATAGTCACTTAACCTGCCAGCCTCTGTTGCCCTATTATAAGATGAGAATAATAATAGTAAGTACTTCAAAGGATTGTTGTGAGAATAAAATAAGATAATCTGTACAACACTCTGCAAAGCTTAAAACTGCTATATACATGCTAGCCATTCTTAATAATAACTAATACTATAAAGACTTTTCAGAAACTATAGGCCTAGTCCTGTCTGTATCACAAACCAGCATATGGCCTTCAGTACATCCCACTCAACCCCAGTTTCCACCTCTCCAATATAATCAGAGAAAGTTGGACTACATAATATCTAAAATCAATTACAGTTATAATTCTATGACTACTCTCTTAATCTGAACTAATTACCTATCCACTCAATCACTGTTCCATGGAAACTTTCAAGTCGGCATTACTTCCAAATCTCTTATTTATTCTCTAGCTTTATTAAGGGCATTCTTCCCAAAGACTTACTCTATCCTTTTTGTCTACCTGTACAAGTTCATGTAACCAAAATTTAAAATTACCATTAGTAAACATGATAACTTTTCCCTTTTGCCCTACTCTGCTACAGTAAATAACTCTGTGCCATCATTTTTGAATAAGACTTCACTGATAACTTTTGCTTTCACGTTGCTTAACATTTCCCAGTGTTTCCATTCCTTCTCCTCTTCCCCCAAATCTATCACTTATAAAAAAAGAGTAAAAAAAGAAGGGCAAATGCATAGATCTTCCATTCTAACCAGGTCCCTTTCCTAAAGACTACTAATTTTTTTTATCCCTGCTTAGACCATTTCATCCCTCTAGTCTCCAGTGCTTGCTATCATTTCTGAAATCCTATACTACTTACAGTCTAGACTTGACAATTTAGCACTAATTATATATTGCCCAATATTGTACTGTAATTGGATTTGCATGCCAATTTTAGTTTTGCCATTCCAACTAAATTATAAACATCTAGAAAGGGTTATATCTATTTAACTGTATAGTTACATTTATATTTGCCACAGAAATATTTATAACCTGATTCAATTCAATTATACATTTATTAAGACTCTAACACTGAGCTAAAACCCTGATATACCATAAGAGATGAAAAAGTCCAGCATTCTTGCCATTAAGAACATCTGCATCCAAACATATTAAATGATTAAAAAAAAAAGTAACAACCATCCCCAAGTTTAGTCTTACTTAGCTTGGAAGGTGGAATTCTTATTTATTCTAAAATAAAAAGATTTAGTTAAGAAACAGTACCTGGCACAGATTCTCAGCTTCACAAGACTATTCTATTTCTATTTTTATTCAAATCAGCATCACATTGGCCTGGAGCCCTATTGGGGATAGTATAGAGTCCTCTTCCTCAGCAGTATGGAATGTTGGGAAGAATTCCAAGTTAACCTTGGGCTTCAAAACACAAGGTGTATGGGGGATTGGCTACTGTTTTGTAAATTGGCTTAGCCTTGGACAAACACAATCCCCTAAATCAGCCATCTAATTATCTGACCCCAAGAGAAATCCAGAACCAGTTCTTATCACTTCAATGTACTTAAGACTGAATATTATCCTGGGTCAGCCTGGCTCTCCTCAAGTTCCCATGCAGCAATGGGATGACTTGGCACCAAACCTGAGGGTCAAACGTATCTAGGCTGGTCTCCAGAAGGCTAAAAGCCAAATACTTATAAGCTCTACTGAATCTCTTTGTGACATAATAATTAAAAACACCCCCTAGAAAAACTGCCTAAAAGAAACTGTATTAGACAGAAAAATGTGCTAAAGATTACCCCCCCAAAAAATCCCTGAATTTCTTTCCCTCCAGAAACTCAATTGGACAAAACTTCTATGTCTCCATTTCTAATATTTCCATTTTGGAGTAAATACAATTTGACTAGTATATAATTACTCTTTGCTATCTTTAAATTTTCCCTCATAGTGAGTGAACTGTTCACTGCCTTCAAATATTTTATCCTATCTGATGCTATGCAGGCTTGGGGGTTTTTTCCTCCTGTAGGTATTTTCATTTGGGTTGAGAAGCTTAATTAATGTTGACTTCGAAACATAAATGTTATTTAGAGAATGCTAATAGCATACAAGATGATGAGTAAAAGAATCACAAATTAATGCTGTCATCATTGAAAGTATAGTATATGAGAAAAGCACATGATACACCCACATATAAAGTTCTCTTTTCATATTATCAGAGGAAAAGAGATGCATGTTTTCTTCCTGATAACCATTGGGAATTATAAAATCACACATTCTGTTTCTCCATTAGAAACAAATTTAATTGTGTTTTTTGGAGAGAATATTAGAGGACATGGGATACCAGAGCACATTAACCTAGAGTACAGATAAAGCCATTTAACCAACTTTAACCTGATGTTGGCTTTCTATAACGTCTCCTCAGCAGTAAGACAAGATCAGTCCAAATTAGGGCAGGAGAGTCAGCAGGAGAAGCAAAAGAGACAACTTATCAGATGGATTGCCTTTTGCTTCGAGGATGCCCAAATCCTCACTTAGCTCAAAATACATAGCAGGGGTCAGAAACTTAGCAGGCTCCACACTGACCATTCTTTTGTTCATAGTCTAATGTATTTTGCAGCCCAGAACAGAAGCTACACTGTTACACTGGAACATTTCATGAGCCTCCGGCCTTTAATCTGAAACCTAAATCTAAATGACTGCTTTTATCTGCCTTGTTTGTTGGCCATCTCCTTCAAGTGCCTGAATGGAAATAAGGAAGGCCAAAGTTGTCAAATTTCCAGGTTTCAATGAACTCCCCAGCATTGACATCTAAGAGGGCAATGAACTGATTTGGCTAACAAGACTTGAGAAGGCTGCACTTCAAAAGGCTGCAAGGGTGCAGGAGAAAGGGAGGCAGACCACCAGCTAGTTATGGCCTCAGTGTTGATTTGACAGACTAGAGAGCAGACCTCATTTAACAAGTTCTTTTCACGATTTTCCCCCAGCAGTGTTCTACAGAAGTGGCACTTAGGTTTCAGTGACAAAAATCCAATTTACTGAAGTCGAGACCCTTCTGCCTAAAACCAAGGATCTGGCTCCTCTGAATGGACACAGTAATGCCCCATTCATTTTCTATACTCTGAGCTCTTTTCTCCTTCTCAGTGCTTTATGAACTCCCTCTTGAGGGCAGGATGCTTGGAGAGGTACAGTGAGGCTCTTGGGCCACTAAATAATTCTTAGTGAATTTTTATTGGAGTCCCATGGTGAAGAGAGGTAAAAAAGAAGGGAAGAAGCATGTATGAAGTGCCTACTATGTGCTGAGGCACTGTGCAAAAGGTTTTGTAAATATTTCCCCTTTTGATTTGTTGGGTTTTTTGGCAAAAATATTGGAGTAGTTTACCATTCCTTCTCTAGCTCGTTTTAGAGATGAGGAAACTAAGACAAACTGGGCAAAGTGACTTGCGCAGGGTCACAACGCTAGTAAGTATCTGAATCTACATTTTAACTCAGGTCTTCCTAACTCCAGACCTGGTGCTCTTTTATGTGCCCTTCCCTTCCTTTCAGGGTCATCAACTTTCCATTCTTGTCAGGAATACTAAGCCAGGGCACCAGTCATCATGGCAATCAGATCTTGGTCCTTTTCCTATGTCCCATTGCTTTAACCCTTCTCTTTCCTAAGGAATTAGCAAACAAAATTCAAGCTAGGGTATTCCTGGAGCTCTTAGAATAGCCACTTGTCAGTGAAGCTTCAACTAGACACTGAGCCAATATTAGTTCCACAATATTATCCTAAGAGAAAAGGGTCAAGGAGCCATAATCTGACTTTCTTACATAGTAGGGAAGAAGGAAGTGCCCCTCTGCAGAAAGAATCTAAATCCTAGAATGCATCTCTAGACCTGCTATTTCTCATAACAAAATTTCTGACATGGAAATGGGCCCTGGAATTTATAATCTTTTTTTCATAAAAATATATCATGATGCTTTTTTATGAATTAAAATCACATTTATTCTGTTTTTATTGACCTATGATTTCATCAGTATAAGGAGCCCTCAATGAATAATTCCCTTTATTATTGGGCAAATCAGCACTTTCTCTACTGGGAATTATCAAGAATTCCTAGGGGGGAGTGGAATGACTATTCCAATCCTGAGAAGCTTACTTGACTAGCTCAGAGCCAAATTGACAATTATGTGTTAAAAATGGTCCTCAAATCTAGATCTTCCTAACTTTGAGGGCAGTTGTCACAACTCAGAAAGTATCTGAGGACAGATTTGAACTCGGGTCTTCCTGGTTCCAAGATAATGCTCTATCTACTGCCCTACCTGTCTGCCCACTTCCCCCACCCCCCAAAAAGAAAGCTTTAAGAAAAATCCATACCTTTTCCCCAGTTATTATAAAGCTTAAATGGGTTTTCTGAGAAGGTAGAAGGGTAAAAGCACAAAAGAAAATATACCTAGGACTTTCCTAAATCTCTCAAGTAACAGGGAAATTTAAGCTTCCAATTACCTATTACAAGTCTCCCCTTGTGGCAAATTCTGGCTATTTTTTTTTTTTTGGTGATGCAAGCAAAAAGAAGCTTGGCTAAGACTCAAAAGTTGCCCTGTAACCAGCACAGAATATTGAAACAGTTCATAAATTGAGGAATTTAGGTGTGGAGATCAGGCTAGATTATCTCCAAGATCCCTGTCTACATCTATAAATATTTTATGATCCTATGATCGTTTGTGAATCTTTGTGAAATCAAATGTGGTTATATTACCTTTGTGATCCTTTCTTAGACATGTTAAATATATTTGACTATATCTGCCCAACCTTTAAAAATTCAGCATAAAGTCAAAAGGAAAAACCATTCCTTAAACCTCCTGAAAATGTATCATAGTAATGGGGCTGAATTCTGATGTACCTTATCACAGAAATGAAAACATCAAGATTTTCACATAAAACCTTATACAAATTAAATGTGATCTTATTAACATCTAAGAATTTTACAATGTAACTAGTGGCAATCTAGATTTTAATAGAACAGTTCCTACAGAAGACTGGAGGCCTGAATTTGTACCCAAGAAGCTGCCGTTTGGGGTTCAGCAACTTTCATGCTAGTTTCCCCCATCACATGTGTTTGATCCACTCCCAGAAAACAGGAAGCACTTGTTTGGGCGATAGGAAAACTGTGCTTTCTAATCCTGTGCATCTGCCAACCAATTAGCATGTCATTGATGAGGTACAGATGCCCATGAATATGGAGTGCAAAGCCCTATTTTTCTGTTCAGTCTATGGAGCCATGAATCCCATTTTGTCTCCAAATCTGAAGAAAAAGAGGTTGAGACCAACAAGAAAGTCTGAAATGTTAGAAGATCTAGAGATCCATTATTTCCCAACACCCAAATATACTTCAGGTTAAAGGTGATGCATAAATATTTACCTCTTAGATTATTCACACTGATGGACAGTTCTAGTATTAACTCTGTCAATTATCATAGTCTAATAAGAGAAGAGTGAAAAAGGAAAACCCAGGGATCAAAAAGAACTATAAGCAACAGGTGCAACCCAATCCTGGCTAGCAGAATCAACACATTTCAATAAGGTCACTGGTTGATGCACACTCAAATAAATAGAAGGGAATGGACAAGAGGGAAGCAGGGAGAGAAGAGTGCCTAATGTTATTTAGAAGCAGAGATCAGATTCTATAGAAAGCTGCCATTCTTTGCTCATCAGTGCAGTTTGAGGCTTTGGAAACACACTTTACTGGCGCCTGCTAGGCCCAGATACTTTTCTACTGAGCTATTAGCCATAGTTTCATTTTATAAAAACCATAATAGAAAATGTGGCCAAACAGCTAGATGGAGTGTTCCCAGCAATATGGAGAAACAGTTGTGTTTATGCAGAGATTAGTCTTTCAAATTGAGAGATCTCCAAAGCTCCATTTGTACTTGAAAGGCTTGTCTTTTTGTTACCCAGTAAATAGCTCATTCATATTCTACAAAGAAAACCTTCCAAATTGGGAGAAATGGCCATATTTAACTTTAGGTAGGGAAAGGAGCTGAAAAGGAGAAAGTCTACTCCCCCCCCTAGTACTTTGGGCAAGATTAAAGGGAGTCTTCCTAATTCAAAAAAGGCTTTTATTTTTCTTACATAAGAGGTAGGCATTTCATAAAAGTCTGAGGAGTAGGTTTCATAAATGAAGAAATCATGCCAAAGAAGTATTTTAAAAGCCATTTTTTGAGAAGAAATCTCTGATCCTCTCTTCCTTGAGCACATGACTTTTCCACCCCACCTCTATCCAAAAGGAAGGGTATTTGTCAAGCCAGTAAACTGTAAAATAAATTATAGTTTTACAACCCTTCTGTCTCTAGATTGGCCTGGCCCAGATACAAAGTGACCCAAGCACATGGTTTCTGGCTTTTCTTTTTAATAAATGAAATATTCCTTGCAGTTGATGTGTAAGAACCACACACACACACACACACACACACACACACACACACACACACACACACACACACACAAATAGTGTGTTTAGTCTGGATTGTGGCACAATAAGAGTACTGGACTTTGACTTAGGAAAAGAATTAAGTTCAAATCCTACCACAGGCACCTGTCTCACAGGGTTATGAGGATCAAGTGATAATAGGTACACAGTGTTTTGCAAATCTCCAAAGTATTATATAAATGCTAGCTATTAGTATTATTATGTAAACTTTAATAATAAAAGTTTCTTGGAGAATCAACTCCAACAGATAATATCCCAAAAGTGGCAATTTAGGGCATAATATATTTAAATCAAATCTGTCTGACTCAAAAAAATATGAGACAATGGATCTGAATATCCAGTGTAATCAATAGCTTGCAACCTGCTCAGTTCTTGATTAACCCATCCAGTCTGAATTTCTTCAGAACTTAAACCAGTTATGACTCTCCTAGATGGCAGATCCACTAACTACATAGAATTAGAACAAATGGCCTCACTAAGAAAGGTAAAAAAATCACATGATCATAAATCTAAACTGGGATGAGGTTCAACGCCTTCATTATACAGATGAGGAAAGAGGCCCAAGGAAAAAAAGTCACTTGCCCAAGGACCAACAGCACCTAGTTGGTCACTACCAGAGTTAAGATTTGAGCCCAAGACCTCTGACCCCAGAGGCAGTTTGTGATCTTTCAATTGTAGCACCATTTCTTTCCTCGGATTTTTTCCTCCCTCTCCAACCAGTAATGTTCCTTGTCAGAACATTCTCTCTGACTTTTGGTCCTGTGGCTGCAGAAATAAATGCCCACCTGAAAGCCCTGCAGTCACCTCAAATTTAGTACATCTAAATCACTCATGGTCTTCCCTCCAAATGCAGCCTCCTTCCATACTTCCACCATGTTTTCTAAAAGCACCCAAGCTGGAAACCTCAGTAATGTTTCTTTTCTCCTTTGCCTTTCCCAACCTCCCATCACCCCCTTGTCAAGTCCTTTGAGTTTGTTTCTTAGCAATGCTTCTTGCTTTTCTTTTTATATCTACTATTCAACTACTGCCTCCACTTTTAAATTATTACTATAATTTTCTAATTTCTCTCCCCACCTTTAATCTTTCTATGTACCAATTCCTGCACTCAATACTGCCAAATTAATTTTCCTGATGAATTGCTTTCATCATATCACCTTTCTTCTCCATTCCCAGATTAAAAACCAATAATAATAATTTTAATTCCCCTAAACCATGAATGCCTCCTACAGTAGGAAGTCCTGACTTATCCTATCATTCAAAGTCCTCTACATCTTAGTCATTTTTCTTCTACTTCTCCCTATAAAATGTCTACTCTACTTCATTTATCTCTGAATATTAATACTCTACCAAACTTCCAAAGTCCAATTCAAAACCCACTCTTCAGTGAATCTATTGTTTTACCATTCCTACTAGAAATGATTGTCTCCTATTTCAATTGTACTTAATACCTGTACCACCAATATGTACTTCTTTTTATCATTAGTGTGTAGGGACAGAATTGCTTGTCATAGCAGTAGTTATGTTATTTTAAGGAATATAACAAAGTATCAACTTGAAGCTAAATACTTAATTCTAGCTGTAAGGATCATATGGGGAACTGGAGGGGGAAATAATCACTCCTTAACCTATCATTGACTTGCAATGGCAGGGAGGGGTGAGTAAAACAGAATGAGGTCATGATAGTCTCTTAAAGGCCTATTTGGCTGGTACTTGGCTTTAAAAAAAAAAAAGAGGATAAAAATGTGGATTAGTCCTCAACATACTGACCTGAACAATCTTACAGGAAACTAGTAACAATTTCTTTGAAGAAAAAGAAGCCTCAGATAAAGAAAGCAACAGCAGCTTGGTGGGAATGGTAGCTGCAGAGCTAGATGTAATTTGAAATGAGGCATAGTTTCATGGCTGGGAGGTGGAGCCAACCAAACCCAAGAAACATGAATTTTCCAGAGAGCCTTCCTTTTCCTGTCAACCAGAGAATTTGTGGCAACCTATATACAGTGGGTGGAAAATTCTTCTACTTCAAAATTGATTTTCCCTTCTTGTTGTTATTGTTGTTCAGTTATTCAGTTGTGTCACTGTTCATGACACCATGGACCACACTGCACTCCACACTCTTCTATCCTCCACTATGCTCAAATTTATTGCATCCATGATACCTTCTAGGCATCTTATCCTCTTCTCCTTTTGCCTTCAATCTTTCCCAGCATCAATCAAATCTTCTCATTATGTAGCCAAAGTACTTAAGCTTCAGTATTTGACATTCCAGTGAATAATCTGAATTAATTTCTTTAAATATTGATGGATTTGATCTCCTTGTTGTCCAAGGGACTCTTAAAAGGACCACGATTTGAAAGCATCGATTCAGAAGAGCTCAGTTTTCCTTACAGTTCAACTCTCCCAGCCATATATCCCTACTGGAAAAACCTTAGTTTTGACTGTATCCTTGTTATTTATTCACTAATTATAGCTCCTGTTGATCTATTGGTAGAGAATGCATTGGTAGGGACTGAGCCATATTTGCATAATTATGATTATGTAAACATTTCTCATTGAGCTTAGAATAAGGAAGGGAAATAGGACATATGGACCTCTACTAGTTTTCTTTTCATGTGTATGTCTTTGGATTATGTGAATATAGTTTGAGAGCTGGGGATGAGAGAATAAACATTTATTAAGTACTGACAATGTGCCAAGTACTATGTTAATTGCATTTATAAAATTTATCTCACTGATCCCCACAACAAACACAAAGCAGGTACTGTCATTATCTCAGTTTTGTAGTTGAGGAAATGAAGGTAAATGTGAGTAAGTGACTTGTCTAGAGTCAACATAGCTAGGAAGTATCTGAGGTCAGCTGGAAGAAATAACCTTCATTTTACAGATAATTTAAGACCTTAACTATATTTGGGGGGGGGAGAGGACTTCTTTATAAAGCACCACATAATTTTCCATGAGAAACAAACATTAGATACATGTAATGCCTATAATAAATAACTAATATTCATGAGGCTGAACAACTCAAAACATAGTTAATAATAAATCAATCTTTCTCCTTTGCCCTTATTAAATAACAACATTGTTGCCTCTCCCCAGCAACTAAAACAAAGCATGGCATATTGCCCACTATATAATCATAGTCTCGGTTCTATAGTACCAAACTTGTTACCCTACTTGAGTAGTCCTCCTTGTCTCTACTACCTTCTATCCACATAGGATCAGGTTTCCAATTCTACTTCTGTTGCTTACTGTCTGTAATGACCCCAGGTAAATCCCTTGTCTTTTCTGGGCCTTGGGTTCTTTATCTGTAAATGTTGTACTAGCTGATCTGATGTCTTCCAACTTTGACTACGATCCTAATGGCAAATCTGGAGAGGATAAATTAGCAACCCTATTCTTCCTTCTTTGTAAAGACTGAAAACAAATTCTTTGGGCTGATAAAACTTAAGTATAGAGTTTGGAAACATTCTTCTCCAAGTCCTTCCTCTTACAGATGAAGAAACTCTAAGTCCCAGGGAAGCAAAGTCATTTAGGTCATATATGTAGGAAGTAGCAGAGCCAGAAATCCAGGCTACCTAACTCCAAATCCACTGTTCTTTACACTATGCTCTCTTTAACCCAAAAGTCAAAATTGGTATATTTCTAAGCAGTGCATTATTTAGAGCATACAAAAATCAAGATCTATAAATAATATTTATGGCCCACCAAGGGACTGGGTGTCTTTAAAAGTCAATCTGTGAAATCATATGATAAGCCTGTTAAATACAACTGAGTGGCACAGTAATTAGAGTGCTAGCCAGGAATACTTGAGTTCAAAACTGGTCTCAGACATTTATTAGTTGTGTGATTCTGGGTGAATCTATTAACCTTGTTTGCCTCAGTTTCCTCATCTGTAAAATTAGTTGGAGAAGGAGATGGTAAACAACTCAAGTATCTTTGCCAAGAAAATCCCAAATGGAGTCACAAAGACTTGGACTTGACTGAAATGACTGAAAACAACAAATCATATTTATTCTTTTTGTGTCCATTTTTTTCTGGATCCTTTCATTTCTTTTGTTCATGCTGAAAAATTGAAGACTATTTCAACTGTACCTCCAGTTCTGCTCCTCTAGTCACCTTTCCAGTCACCTTTACAATATTTTTTCTTTTTCCCAACATGTAACATATTTCATGTACTTTATAGAACATCATTTTGCTATGGTCATATAATCCCTACAGCTCTTACCATATTAGGCATCAGTGAAAAGACTGATTCCAATGATTTTTATAAAATATATTCTTACCACATCTCTGAAATAGTCAGTTCTCCCTACATGCACTGGAAGCAAAAAAATCAAAGTATTTCATGAAGTAGGAAAAAATAATATTATAACAGTTATTCATGTAAGTGTGCTCTGTTGCAAGATGCAGAGAAAAAAAAAACAACCTCTGAGCATCAACTTGTCAAAGATTCTGAATGAAAATAAATGTACAGATATATGTAAAAATTCTATTACTTCCTGAATGCTAGTGAGTTTGAAAAACCAAGAGCCAACTTATGACATTCATATTGGCTAAACACAAGTTTGCTCAATTACAACTTATGCTATTAGAATGTGGAGCCAAAAGAGGTCAAACACACCACTGTTAGAGAGAGATGTTAGTTCCCTCTTCCCTTCTCCCCTCCCAAGTAAAGATGGAAGTACGGAACTAACAGACTGTGGCACTTTATTGCTATTGATAAACTTTAGAGGGTTCTTTTTTAAAAACTATATTATCAAGGGAGAGGAGGGGAGTGGGAAAGAGAGAGAGAGGAGGGAAAGTGGGACACAGAGAGAAAGGGAGGGAAAAGAGGGACACACACAGAGAGTAAGAGAGAGAGAGAGAAAGAGAGACAGAAAGACAGAGAGACAGAGGGAGAGAGACACAGAGAGAGAAACCTTTCAAAAGTGAAATACTATACAAACTCTTTTAACTTTGTTTTACTGTATTTAATAGAATAATTAATATAGAATAGACTAGAATATGGGGTAGTCAAGGAAGACTAGTACTTCTGCATGAGAATTTGTCAAGCCCTTTTCAGGGCTTCTTTTCTCCTTTGGTATCCACCAGCCATCCAGCTCTCACTTGTGGCTCTAAGAAGCTGTAGCATGTACAGCAATCACACACACAATGGGCAAACCATTTCAAATAAACTACATTGAGGGTAACAGACAGACATCAAACCTGTAAATGAGGTAAGGGAATGTTTACTTTAAGTGGGTGAAGACTTTCTCTAGCAGAAGGAGCAGAGGAGAACAATCTGTTCCAACATCTATGAAAGAGGAAGTAGCAAGTGCTGCAGTGCACTTAAGAGCTTAGTTAGACAGCAAAGAAATCACTGTATCCAAAGCTTTCATCAGTCATCTTGAATTTTGTCTTGCCACTAGACTCGGATGACTCTGGAAGAGAGAGTGAGGTTGATGACTTTGTGCAAGTTTGCTCACTTAAATTCAACTTATGAGAGTGTGAAGAACAATGACCATTGTAATTAAACAGTAATGCCTTTTGTATCTCCCAACCCTTCCCTTAAAGATTGCCTTTCTCTTACACTGTTTATACCTTAAATATCCATGTTGTAGCTTGCATTAGGAATGTAAGCTCCTTAAAGGTAGGGATTGATTTTGCTTTTCTTTGAATCTTCAAAGCTTCACAGTGCCTAGGACATATTAAGTGGTTAACAAATTACTATTGATTGATCCAATAAATGAATGATAAAAAATTTTAACCAAGTTTTATTGTTGTCTTCATTTCTACTCTCAAAATAATTTTTAAATTACTAGGATTTTCTTTTTGGCATAGCAAAAGGTACTTAATCATCTAAGATGTCAAAAACACTTATGATAACAAAAATACAAAAAAAAAACCCATACTCTTAAAAGACAGAGGATTAGGGAAAGGGAATAAAGTACAACTCTTGGCTAAGATGCAATTTCTTTGATTTATTTCTTTGTTCTTTTTCTTGCACACCTATTAAATTCTCTAGGAATTTTTGTGATACATGGAACTGGTATACTGTGCATCTTCTATAATAGGTGATAGTTTCCATTATGAGGAAAGAAGCTATTTCACTCCCTCATTCAGACTGAGGGCAAGGGTAGTGATTGGATATTTTATTTTATATGGGGCCATTACAGTTGAGATATTTTTTAAAAGGAGAAAAGAAAAAGAATTAGTTTCTTGAATTGAGATCTGATAAATCATTTCAAGGAAGGAATGACAAGTTTTGGAATTTTGCTCAAAGATGATTTAGGGTCCTTCTGATGGAATAGATATTACTGTTGGGTTACAAGTAAGGCAGAGCAGTTATTGAACAGTTTCATCCCTAGAATTCTGAGGAATCTGTTAACCCCACAATGTAGAAGGTCAAAAATGGTGTAAAAATAGAAAATATGGTCATTCATACAGGCAGTTCCCACGTTTAACTGATCTGTACTTCTCTGCTCATTTCTGGTTGTCTAATACAGACCTAGATTTTGTTTCTTGATTTCCTGGCTTGCTCATTTATTGAACAGTTTCCACCAGGTCCAAAGAGACAAAAGTGCAGCTGACACATGGGCAAACAAGATTCTGCTAGCAGTGATGTGCTTTAAGATGTTGGCTTCAGGAATGTAGAATGGGACTGTCCAGAGGTATTTATGAATATATAATTTGACATGTCTGAGATTTCCCCTAAGACAAAGTCTGCTGTCCTTTGCTCTAAAATAAACCTCTGCTGAAATCTTTATTCTTCTCTGCACTTACAACAACCCAAAGCACAGACAACATTACATAGGAGAGAGACAGAAACACACAGAGAGACAGTCTGAGACAGAGGCAGAGGAAGAAAAAAGAGACAATCAGACAGAAACAAAGAGAAAGAAAGAATCAGAAAGAGAATATGATGTGTAGAAGTTAGAGAGATGTGTAGGAGGGTAAGATGTGGAAGGAAAAATGTGAATTTGAACAAAATGTCCTTCCAAGGACATGACTGTAATCTAAGAGCATTGTTTTATTTTGCTTTGAATTTTACTTTGTCTATAGTCTGTGAATCTTTAAGTACTGAAATGTAGAAAAATTCTCATATATTCATCATATTGATAAAAATTATGCGATAAATAAAACTGTCAAAAAAGAGAAACTTAGAGAAGTATTTGAAGTCATCTGTCAAACAAAAATCTTTGTATACGTGCTAGAACTTTTGGTTTACTTTCATTATATTAATTAGAGATCTGTTCTTCTAGAAAAATATTTTTAAAAGAGAGGAGAAATCATTATTTCTGCTCCAAAAGGAAATCACTTCCTCAATTTTCTCTTGATCTTGGCTCACATTAGCTACTATAGTTTTCTCTTCTCCTTTTGCTGAAGTAAAACAATGTGATGTCAGGCAAGCTGGGAGGTGTCTTGAGAAAAGTTGTAGGTCTCTGCTCTAGAGTCAAGGAGAATCTGCACGTAGGTACAGATAGGTAATTTAGAGTCAGTTAGGCGGACAGAGTGCTGAGTTCTGAAGACTTAAGTTCAAGTCTAACTAACTTCAGGCATCTTTTAACTATGTGACCATGGGCAAGTGGTTTAACCTCTGTCTCTACCAAGGGTGCTATGAAGATCAAATGAGAAAATAACTGTCAAGAGCATAGCCAGTATTTGGCACATAGTAAGTGCTATATACATGTTACCTATTATTATTAATATAGACATGCTAATTTATACCCTTCTCCCTTCTTTCTCCCTAAGCCTTCAGATACAAAGAAAGGCCAGAGTTTCAGATCTTAAATATAGAAGTGAGGGAGCAGGAACCAACTATAAAATTAGTAGTTGAAACCTAAAAGACAGTCTTTCTCCTAAGATCCTTTGGCTAGATTTATGGACTAGTGGTGACTTGGGGATTACTTAGTATTTTCTCTGGGTCCAGGAGAAAAAGGTAAAAACATCCTCTGATTTCCTTCCTTAAATTTCCTTCCCGGTCACCCAGACCAGTTAAAAATAATAAATGTCTCAGAGATTCAAGGTTGGCACTCTGCCCCCAAAAGAAAGAATATGCCCTTTTAGTGCTAGCTCTCTCAGGTATCTATGCATGGTGGAAGTAGGCAGAAGGGTGAAGAACTCCAGCAAAGTGTGGTGTGTTTTTCTCACATTGCCACCTAGCACTAAGGGGCACAGATGATAAATTCCCAGACCTAAATACTTAAATTCAAATCATGCCTCAGATACTTAACTAACTATTGTGACATAGCAACACACTTATTTTTCCCTGGTTCAGGCTCTGCTCAGATGCAAAATAGACATATAATAGTATATATATATATATATATATATATATATATATGTCATTGGGTTATTGTGAGGATCAAATGAGATAACATATGAAAAGTGTTTTGCAACCCTTAAAGTTGGTTTATTAATGTTAGTTTTTATTATTGAAATATCACTCATTTTATCACATACTTTCTGTACTGCTACTTAGCTTTTAACATAGTTTATTTGAAAGAATGTTGATCTATCATCAGAATGCCTAGGCTTGAATACTTGCTCTGATGATTGCTACTTGTATAATCTTGGGAGCCATTTGTCTCTACCTCAGTTTCCTCATCTAGATAATAATGGAACTGGACTAAATGATCTCTAAGGATCTTTTCAATTCTAAATCTGTGATGTTATCATTAGATAAATATAGGCATGTGTGTATGGACACACTCACACACACACATAAACACACACATACACACACACACACACACACACACACACACACACACACACACACTCTCCCTTTATCTCCACAACTCAACTGCATCCTTTTTGAGTAAAAGGCACCTTGGCATAGTAGAAAGAGCACAGGACCTGGAGTTAAGAAGATGTGAGCTTACACCCCCTTGTCTCCTGACACTTCCACCATTCTAGTGCAAGCCCATATCACATCACAACTAGAACACTGCAGTAGCCTGATGGTGAGTCTGCCTGCCAGAAGTCTCTAATCCAATCTCCTTTAAGTCACTGAAGTAATTCTTCTAAATTCTCCTAAACAGGTCCCATTAAGTCACACACAACCCCCTATTCAATAAATTTCAGTGGCTTCCTATTGCCAAATGGGGTAATGAGGAGTTAGACTCACCTGAAATAAATGAACAACATGACTGTTAGAATAATAATTTCCTGTATGTCTACCATACAGTTTCAGATATAACTAATACTAAAAATATTTACTGATTGACTTTTTAAAAATCTCATTCTTACTGTATTTGATGGAGTTCAAATAAAAACTAATTCAGACCTACCATGATCTTGCTATTATCCTTTATATTTAATAGTCTTCAGACTACTGAAAAAAATTGATAAAATGATACCTTTTGGTAACTGAAAGGGAACACTGGGATAATAAGCTCATCTTCTGGGGACCCACTAACTGCATTTTTGGTCATTGCTAATAGTAGAAAGTAGAAATGGCAGCGGTGTTATATATCTCATTCTGTCCCTTTATGGTTTCAATTTATTGTTAGGTCTTGACAGTTTGAAACCTTTTCACTTCATATTGTTGAGACTGTATTTAGTTTTGCCTATCTATTAAAAATAGAGGGTTTTTTTTTAGATCAAAGTTATGTTGAGGCAATTGTGGACAACAGTTTATTCATAATAATGCTCCAGTTTATTTGCTTAATTCTTGAAGATAATTTGGGGTTTGTATCTGTAATGTGGGATTTTTTTTGGTCTATTGGTTTAAAATAAACATCCAGCTTTGGGTACAATTCTAATTACTTTTTCTTGTCTTCCTAAATTTCTGATAGATGTTACATTTTTGCACCCTTTAGTTTCTACCATTTAAAAAAATCTCCATCACTTCATAATTTCTCTTACTTTGTCATTGTGCCCCACCCTGTAATAATATACATATTTATGTTAATATCCATACAGATGATAAGTTGATTTTTGAGGGAGTTATTATTTCATAAATTGTATATTGTTTAGCATAATACCTTATACATATTACTCAGTAAACATCTGCCAAGGCTAATCAATTTCTTTTTTGCACTATTTCTACAAATACTCCCTTATGTTCTCTAACAAAGCTAGGACTATGGTATAAGTAACCTCATGCCTATATTATTTTAATAGTTATTGGTGGGGCTGCCTACCTTAAGTCTCTTCCTACTCCAATCCATCAAACATTCAGCCACCCAAATGATTTTTCTAGAGGCCAGGTCTGACCACGTCACCCCCTCATCTCCACTGGCTTCCTATCACCTCCATGATCAAAAACAAAATGTTCCGTTTGACATTCAAAGCCCTTCATAACCTAGCCCCCTCCTTCCTTGTCTTCTCATACCTCATTACCCAACAGGTATTCTTTGATCCAGTGACACTGGCCTCTTGGCTGTCCTATGTACAAGACATTTCTCTTGGCTCTAGGCATTTCTCTGGTGTTCCCCAAGGCCTGGAATGCTTTCCCTTTTCATCACCACCTACTGCCTTCTCTAGTTTTCTTTAAATCCAAACTAAAATCTCATCTACTGGACGTCTTCCCTGACCTTAATTCTGCCCTATTTATCCTGTATGTAGTTTGTTTATACATATTTCTTTCCTTGTCTCCGCCATCATTTTGTAAGTTCCTTGAGAAAAAGGAATGTCTTTTATCACTTTCTGTATCCTTAGGATTTAGAGCAGCAGCATTTAAACTATGGAGGGTTATAGTTATTACCTAATGCTACCTCTTCTAAAAGGAGGCAAAAACAGCTTCACCCTTTATAAAGCAATTTAATCCATTTGCTGCCCAGAACCGGGATTCTAACTGATAATCAAACCTCTATTTAACATTCTGAATCTAGCCCTGACTTTTTCTAATTCTAATTTTAGCCATCTCCAGCCCTCCCTTTTCACCCTGCCCCTTGCTACAAGCACAGTGGTTTTCACTGGCCAAAGATTGGGAATTTAGAAATATTCTTTGCTAATTAGGTCTTCTTTCCTTTCCTCCATATAGTTCTTTCTCACTGCTCCATGCCTCAATTGTTCAAACGGCTACTTCCTTTCGGATTCTATATTCTACTAAGGTCAAAATAATGCTATCATACCTGATTCTCTTCATTGTCTTAGCATCTTCAGACATCCAACAGATGTCTCCTAGTGTCTTTAGCTGTACTATGCATGACCCAGGTTTTTCTTTGATTCCATACTTTGTCACCTCAAAACTGTGCACACCCTTGGACCCAGCACAATATTACTATTAAGTCTACATCCAAAAAAAAAAATCAAAGATAGGGGGAAAGGCCCTATTTGTCAAAAATATTTATAGCAGCTCTTTTTGTTGTGCAAAGTACTGGAAACTATTGTCAATCAATTTGAGAATGCCCAAACAACTTATGGTATATGATTATAATGGAATACTTTTGTGCCATAAGAAATGACAAACAAGAAAATCAAAAAACATCCTCAAAAGACTTATATGAAGTGCTGCAAAGTGAAAGGAGCAGAACCAGCAGAACAATGTACACAGTAACAGCAATAATATACAATAATTAATTGTGAATGACTTCACTGTTAGCAACAAGTCAAGGATCCAAGACAACTCTAAGAGACTCAGTATGAAAAAGGATATCCACCACATAGAAGGAACTTATGGAATCTAATTGCAGATTGAAGCATGTCATTCTTTGCTTTATTTCCTCCATGAATTTTTCTCTATTGTAAGCGATATGTATCTTCTTTCACAACACAATGGACAGAGAAATATGTATTGTATGATAACACATGTACAATCTATATCATATTACTTGCCATCTCAGGGAGGGAAAAATGTGGAAGGAAAAGAGGGAACATAAATTGCAAAATGTTAGAAAGCAATTATTAAAATTTATACTAACATGTAAAATATATTTTTAAATGATACCTCTATGTAAATATCATTTTTAATACTGAGCAAATAGCTAAAAAAGTTAACCTCCTCACCATACTTAAATGCACTTTTATATCTTTCTCATGCAATCATATTTTGTTGTTCAGTTGTTTCAGTCAGGTCTAATCTCATGATCCCATTCAGGGTTTTCTTGGCAAAGAGACTAAAATGGTTTGCCCTTTCCTTCTCCAGCTCATTTTATAGATGAGCTATAACAAACAGGGTTAAGAGATTCCCCCAGGGTCACAGAGCCAGTAAGTGTCTCATGTTGGATTTGAATTCAGGTCTTTTTGAATTTAGTGCTCCAGGCCTTGCACTCTAGCCACTTTATCACCTAGCTGCCATATTTTACTTTGTATTAAAGTTGTGTATAGGCTTTATTTGCTGAAACAGATTATCAACTCCTTGAAGGCAATGATTATGTCTTATTCATCTTTGTATCTTTGTTTGTATCTAGCTTAGTATCTTAAATGGGAGATTCCCCTTAAAAATTTCCTGAGTTGATAAAGGAATCATTATTCATTGATCATAATTAATTATGCATGAGAAGGTTGTCTGGACTGACAAGTAATTAGGTGGGGATCCTCATAAATCTCTCCCTGCCTTAGTTAGAGCCATGGTTCCCCCATAGACCTCTCACCTCTTTACGACTATGATCAATATTTGCAGGCCCAGAGCTAACTAATCCCAGAAAACAGGAGAAAAATAAGGAAAGGAAAATTGATTGTCCAGACTGATGTTGCTCACTAGTGTTATTCTTGCTGATACTGTGACTGCACAGGGGGCTGACCTAGTCCCAGGGAACCCACTTGCTCCACAAAGCTGACATCTTTGGCCTTGAGTTTCTTGCTGACTAGCAACTATTATGTCAGAAATCCCTCCAGTTTAGCTAAACTCCCTATAATATTGCTGCTTTGGCCCTAGAGTGCCTACACATACTTTCCAATGAGTCTTTGCCTTTTAGAGTCAATAACACCTTACCATTTTCTCACTGACTTTGGATTGCCTTCTTTTGTTGGGCTAATTTCTGATAAGGAAAGAATGAATATTAGCCAAGGAGAAGCAGAGACAAACACAAAATTTGTATTCAACAGATATCACTGAATTGTGTTCCTTTACTAAAGTCCTACACTCCAATGTTTCTTCAACATGTGTTTATTGTTGTTTAGTCCTTTTAAGGAAGCCAAGTCTTTTTTTTTTTACAGATATTTTATACAGATATATATATATATACATATA
Organism: Monodelphis domestica; assembly: GCF_027887165.1. Classification (NCBI taxonomy): domain Eukaryota; kingdom Metazoa; phylum Chordata; class Mammalia; order Didelphimorphia; family Didelphidae; genus Monodelphis; species Monodelphis domestica. The sequence goes on from NC_077229.1 coordinate 254,473,482, forward strand.
TATATATAATATACAGATTTTGCAGATAAGGAACTAAGATTTTAAATCAAGTCCCTGACTGACAGATTATAATAAAGTGAAATTCTTTATATTGCTCTACCTAAAAATAATGGTTAGACCATCTATCAACTTCATTTACATAAACCAGAGCTCAAAATAAAGAGGAAATCTATAATTAAAGCACAGATGTCACTTCCCTTCTCAAGCATCTTCAGTAGTTCCCTATTGTTTCAAGGATATTATATACCCCTCACTCTGACATTTAAAACTTGACATAATCTGGTAAGGTACAGGAGGGAAAAGGACTAAATAAATGATGAGTGGGATGATTTCAGAAAAATCTGAAAAGACTTAAATGAATTGATGCAAAGTAAACTGAGCAGAACCAGAAGAACGTTGTGCACAGTAACAGCAACATTTTTTGATGAACTATTATGAATGGCCTAGTTATTCTCAGCAATATAATGAAATAAGGCAATCCTAGAGTCATGATGAAAAATGCCATCTTCCTCCAGAGAAAGAACTGATAAAGCCGGAATGCAGACCACTTTGTTTGAGATCTCTTCTATAAAATGACTAATATGGAAAAAATGTTTTATATGATTTGCATACATAAAATCTATATCAGATTGCTTACCCTCTCAAAGAGGGTAATAAGGTGGGAGGAAGTGAGGATGGAAACTACTTTGGAACTCAAAATTTTTAAAAATGCTAATTGTTTTTACATGTAACCGGGGGAGTTTTTTAATGCGTATCTTGTCATTTCTCTATGGCTCACTTTTTACATTTGTAAAATGAGAAGACTAGGCTAGATTAATTTTAAGGTCCCTGTGAGGATCAATGATTCTCTAATATTACTTTTCTAAGATTCATTTCACACTATTCCCCTTTATACACAATTTGTGCTAGCCAAAGAGGTTAATTTACTAATCTCTGGACTTTCTATCTTTCTACCTACTTTTCCTTTCTACCACCTGGGTCTTTGCAAGGCATGAACATGCCTAAAACATATTGCCTCTTCCCCTGCCCTTTAAGAATCCTTAGCTTACTTCAAGATACAGATCAGACACTTGGCACACGGTAAGTGTTTAATAAATGCTTATTTATTATAGGAAGTAGTATTTCTGCAGGAAATCTTTACTGATGCCCCTAACTCTATGAATACTCAAATGACCTTATGAATCATTTGTTTATCGACTAATATCTGGTATTCCCTACTCTCCTTAGAATATGAGCTACTCGATGACAGAGACAACTTGTTTTTGTCTTTGTGTCCCCAGTGCCTTGCTTATAATAGGCTCTTCATAAATGCTTGAAAAGGAAATGAACTCAGCTCTTTCTGACTTGAAATACAAAAGCAATGGCTGCAAAAAGTTCAGTTCAAACTGGAAGGGAGAGAAAAATCTAAAAACTGAATTCTTATGTAATCAATGAATGGAACAGCACTGAAGGGCAAGTAAGCAGTTACTGTGAATTAATCAAAAGGATAGAGGTTCAGTTGATCAGTCCTATCCAAATACAATCAGGAAGGACATCTTAAAGAGAGCAGATCAAAAGGCAGAGTTCAATTTTTCAAAGTCTCAGTTTCTAGGGTGAGTTGACTAAAAATAATGGCTAACATTCATATAGCACTTTAAAGTTTATCAAGCACTTTATCAATACCTCCTTTTATCCTCACAACAATGTTGGGAGGAAAATGCTATTTTTATCCCATTTTACAGATAAGGACACTGAGGTAGATAGAGGTTAAATGGTTTGTGTAGTAACACATTAAAGATCTGTGGTCATCTGTGGTCAAAGATCTGAACTTTTGTCTTCCTAATTCCAAGGTTGACATTCTAACCAATAAGCCACTTTAATAGCCTTCCATGAACTAGACCAAGTAGTGATAAAACAAATTTGAAAAGCAACCATGTTGATCATCTGCTCAGAGTCAGCCCTTTCCCATAAGAATTCCCTAATTATGCCTATAGGATACCCATCAGACATATTCTTCCCTATCATTCTTTTACCAGGGGCCAGGAATTCTCTAAGATAAGCATTTATATAATACCTACTATGCTATCTTGCACTGTGCTGAGTATTTTTTATTAATATCTCATTTGTTCCCCACAACAACCTTGTCTCAGCTTCTGCATAGGAATTTCTTAGACATTTTGTCCCTATTTATAATATAATATTACAATTGTCTAGGAATCAAGCAATAAACTGACAAGCATTTATTAAGTACTTACTATGTGCCTGACACTATGCTAAGTTTCAGGAATAGAAAGACAAAATGGAATATTCCCATCTTTCTGGGACCTTGCATTCTGGGGAGAGAAAGGTGATGAAATGTACATATGTAATAACTATCACCATCAAATAAGATGGAAAAATACAAGACTTGTATACAGATAACCTAGGTTCAAATCTTGACTTAAATATCCAACAGTCCTGTGACTGGGTAAGTCAGTTAATCTTTTAAACATGAGTTCTTCTCAAATCTGACCTCTGACACTTCATAGCTATGTAAGCCTGAGCAGGTCAATTAAAACCATTTGGTCTAGTTCTTGCCCTTTAATCTTACCATTATAACTCATATAGAAAGTAAGGATAAAAAAATAAAGAAACATTAACTCTTTTATCTGTTAAGATGAGTTAGTAAGATTTGTGCTAAGCTCAAGAACTCTTAACTAGTAATGGTCTTTGAAAACTATATAATAAAAATGTTATTATTTGTTTATTCATATTATTATTTCATTCCCTCTCTCATGCTATTCAATTCATTCTACACACACACACACACACACACACACACACACACACACACACACACACACAATCTCTCTCTGTATCTCTCACAATGGTCAGCATACCACTGCTTACAGTCCTCAAAACACTGTAGTTCATGAAAAGAACCATGCTTTCTAAAGTAAGGATGCTGCTTTTTGGAGAACAATGCTGCAAAAAAGCAAATAAACCCAAACATTTCACCTAAAATATGAACAGTGTGCCCTCCAATTTTGTCACTGTATTGGTACAAGTGCTGGAATGAACATCTGTGGTGTCAAAATTGAGCCCATTAGTCCCTGCTGCTCGTTAGCATATTTTAATGCCGCGATCACAGCTTTCTATTTCCATCAAGGTGCTACTAGGCGCCAGACTCTGGATTCACACACCACGTCATTATTGTCCCCAGTGAACAGAAAGAATACACAGCAATATTGGGGGCTGGGGTTACAAGGTAATTAGTGAGGGGCAAAAGGGAAATAGGAAAGAATGAAGGGCTTGACACTAGGATAATAGCTAGATAGGCACCTTCTTTAAGGAAGCTTCTAATTTCAGCATGCACGAGTCAAGATGTTATTTCTTAGTGAACACTTTTCTCCAGTCTTCAAAATAACCACATTGTATGCAAAGAAATACCTTTTCCTAGCTAGCTAAATTCCTCATTCAATATTTGTTTCCTAAATGCTCAAGATGGGGGGCGGGGTAGTATCATTTATAAAAATGAAGAACAAGGAAACAGAGGAAGCTATCTAGTCCCCTAGATAAGATAAGAATTTTTTTAAAGACATTCTCGGGGTTGGGGATGGGAATGGGGGGAGGTGGTCAGGGGATATTCCCTCACTTTACAAATGTAGAAATGGAGTTCCAGAATTTGCTAACTAGTTGTTCAGACAGACCAGACTCTCCATTTTATTCCATTTTCTTGATGCACTTGAGTCAATGATGTATTTGAATTTTCAATCTGTATGTACAGTTGTGTCTTATGTACTCTTCCATTTGTAGACCACCTTTGAGATGACTATATCATGTTTTAATGAAACCATAAATATGGCAGGAGCTTTCCAAGCAGTAGTTATATCCATGTGTACAGGTTTAGTTAAAATGTTTAAAGTTCTGAATAACTTTGTAAATATCAATTTTTTACTAGTACATTATTATTTTTTTCTACTTTTATAACCAGTCTGCTCATTTCTAGAGAGATTTACAAAGAATAAAACAAATAAAATCAGCTCGAGTCAACTTTTCCGTTTGCTTGGCACAAATTGTATTCCATATTCAGAGTGATCTTCTTTTGAAGGAGATTTTGGAATCTAAGCTTGCCTTTAATTCTATAAAAACTTCTAGTTTTATTTTTCAACCCTAAAAAATAGAAATCTTTATTCATATGAATATCATTCATTCAACAAATATATATAGTTGCCTGTTGGGTTTTTTTTTTTCAAGGCACTATGGAAGAAGTTGCAAAATAAGATGGAAAATGATAGTTTCTTCCCTCAAGGGGTTTCTTATCTAATAGAGGAGAGATGTCTACACATATGACAAGACAGAATCTGATAAGGTGAAGGAGAGACACCCCCAAAGTATTATAAGAAAATTTTAAAGAAGAGATCATTTTAAACTAGGGGTGGAATCAGAGAATGCTTCATAGAGGAAGGAGATGGTACCTAAGCTGGGATTGGAAGAGAAAGATTCCCCAGGATCTTTCCTTTACTAAAGGGAAGTACATATGGGTATGCACATCTATATTGTCCAGTTCAAAGTTGATTTCTGTTAATTACCCTGTTTCCTTCTCTCCAATCTTAAAGGAAAAGTCTTCCTCTGACTTCCTCAATTCTGGATCACAATTGCACTGCAGATCTTGCTCTTTCAGTTAATTATCAATCTTTTCTTTAACATCTTCATTCTGCTCTCAAACACATGAGATCACAGGATTCTCTATTTGTAGAAATCCTTTGCCAGAGCCTACTCCATCCTCTGGCTACTTTTCAATATCTGTCTGTTTCACTGCTGATTTTGTCAATGAATAGGATAAAGACATAGAAAGACTACTAAACTAGGAAACAGGAGCCCTGGGCTCTTTCTAAAAATTTGCTACTGATGATGCATGTAACTTGTAGAGGGAAAATAGTACAGGAATTACAGATAAAATATTAAGTTCCAGATGCAGCTCCATCACTTACTTGTTACTTATTGTGGCTTTGGTAAATCCTTTACTACTCAATTCCCACGTGTCAAATCAAAGGGTTGAAAAAGATCATTTGTATGATTGCATCAAGCTCTAAAACACTACTTTGCCCTCAAACTTTATTACCCTTAAAAACTTCCAATGGCTCCCCCAATGCCTACAGAAGAAAGACCACACTATTTGCCTGGAATTCAAAGTCTCATGATCTCCTTCAAACTACTATCTGTCTTTTCTCATTACTCTTCAACATAATCTCTCCATTCCAGTCAGATTAGTCCATTCTACAACCTCAAAGCAGATATCATATATACACATACATTTATACATATACACACAAATATTGACATAAAAAAGGGAGGAAGAAGGAGAGAGAGAGACTAATGTAGTACTTTAAAGTTTGCAAAGCCCTTGACCTACACAATTCTCTCCCTTGATAATGATGTGGCCTTTGGTCTGACCATTCCCTCTATCTAAAATGCCCTTTCCCCTCCTTTCAGCACACTGAAATTCTACCTATCCCTCGAGGTCCACCTTAATTAAGTCCAACCTCCTCCATGATTCTTTTATTTCAGGGTATGGTAGGTTGTACCATACCCTGAAATAATCTTTCCTTCTCTTTTCTGAACACCTAAAGGACTTATTGTGGCATTTCCACACAGTTATGTATTGCTAATTATCTTTTCATATGCAACCTACTTTTCCCTTGACTAGAATGTTAGCTCCGGGAGGGCAGAGACAATATTTCTTTTTGTATCCCCCATAGTCTCTAGCAGAGTGACTCACAACAAAGTCATTACCTATTAAATATCTGAAAGACACAATAACTAATAACATATGCACATAGGAAGTGACTTACTTATAAAATACACTTGTAGGTGGCATTCTAAAAAGCAAAATTCACTGATACTTATTGAATATATTTCTGTAAGTAGTTACACTGAACAGTATTCCTCTGGACTTCCTTCACCCCCAACACACACATTCACACATTCCTTTTATTCTAGTCTTAAGAATAGAAGTCATTTGCAAGGAAAAGGCCTTTTGAAATTTTCTGTAAAATAAATAAAGCCTCAAATGCTATTTCTCAGAAGAGACTGAATGCACTGCTTACCAGCTCCTGTGAGTATCATATTAAAAATGCCATGATATGAAAAGCAGACGCTGAACAGAAAGGGGACGTGTGAGCAAGCAGCCGCTGGCTTATGAGAGCTTTGCCAGGGGAATTTTTAGTATAATGCACTAGTAGATTTGGGCAAGTGAGAGACCATCTTGGCTTCACTTTCAGCCTTTTCAGTAGGGATTGGCATTTGACAATTCTAGTTCATTGCAGCCATTTTCTCTGTGCTATAGATAACCTCAGATGTTTTTATATTCTAAGCATACGTCAAAGAAACAAAAAAATGGAGAGGGGGTCTCTCAGTTGGACATTTTTTCTTGCTCCCCTTTTTTGGAATGTTTAGAGTTTTAAACTAAGTTATAAATGCAAACAACTGTGATTGATTGACTCAAAAACCCCCACTCAGCTAGTGGTGACAGCCAAGCCTTAGCCTCAAGCTGTCATGATGCTTTATACCAAATTTCTACATGAGAAAGGGGGTTTGGGTCTTACCCTGTATAATGTTAACTGTACACTGTATCTTTCAGAAAGAACCTAAAGAAAAGGTACTAGTGGCTTGATCCTGAGATTTCTGCCAAATTAGGACAAATATAACTCTACCTCCCTTCAACTAGAAACCAATTACTGTTGAAGGATCATTTAGTTTGATGTACCCCAGCAGTGGCCTGAGCAGTGGACTTGTCTTTGGCATGGGATAGGATTAAGTAGACCACTGGAAAAAGGTAATGATTTATACTGGCAAAGAAAAATGTGGCTGGAGGGCTTCATTCCCCAATGATAACAATTCACATTGGAGCAGGGACCCTTTTCTACTTGAATTTGATATCTTCCCCCACTTAGTTTGAACTTCAGTACACAGCAAGAGCTTCATAAAATCTTTTTATTGTTCAGTCATTTCAGTCATATTTGACTCTTTGCGACTTTGGGGGCGTTTTCTTGGCAAAGATACTGGAGTGGTTCATCATCATAAAATATGCCAATTAATAGTAATAATCATAATAACTAGCATTTATAGTGCCTTAATATTTACAAAATGCTTTACACCTGTTATCTTCTCTGACCTTTACAACAGCTCTGGGATATAGGTGCTATTATTATTTCTATTTTATAGATGAGGAAAATGAAGCATAAAAAGGTTAAGTCACTTGCCCAGGGTCACGTAACTAATAAATATGAGGCAACATTTGAATTCAGTTCTTCTAGACTCTAAGGTCAACAATATATCCACTTCACCTCACAGTATTTATCTTGCACTTTGATGTTTACAAAATATTTTCTTCATATGAATCCTCTAACATACAGAATGGAAGGATCAGATCCCCATTGAGGCAGCTAGGCACTACTAGATAGAGGGCTGAGCCTGAAGTCAGAAAGTCATGAGTTCAAATATGGCCTGGGAAAATTGAGTTCTGTTTGCCTCAGTTTCCTCATGTTTAAATAGGGATAATCACTGTAACTACCTTGCAGGATTGTTGTGAAGATCAAAGATCTATTTAAAATGCTTATAGTATTTGCCTAATTATTGGTTGGCTAAAGATGCATGATGATCCTCCATCTTAACCATGAAGAAACTGAGCTAAAGTCCAGTTATGTGATTTGCACAAGCTCACTAGCCAGTAAGAATCAAAAAATCAAGATACCAACCATCATTCAAACCTAGGTCTCTATACCCAAGTCCAAAGCACTTTCCATAATACTACAGTGGCTCTGTCACAAGACTCTCATTTTCTAATGAAATGAGAAATCACCATTCCAAACTCTTCTCCTAATCATATTCACCACTTTCCCACTAGTAGTAGTATAGAAAAAGTAATGACTTTGGAGTCAAGCTACTAAAACATGAAATGCTGGCAATTTTCCTTGGGTTTATCTTATTTTCTTATCTATAAAAATGGGGTGGGTGGGGTGTGCAAGGAAGACTGACACCTCTGGTGGGAGGGCTTGTCAAACCCTTTTCAGGGCTGTTCAACTACCTTTGGTGAATCCCTGGCACTCAACCATCACCTGTAGCTCCAAGAAGCTGTAGCCTGGGCAGCAACTATACACCAGAAAAACCCTTCAGAAGAAAGACTGAACCAGGCTGAGGATACCTCACAGGTTTCAAACCTGTTGGGGAGTGTTAGATTATTTATGGTTGGACTGAATATTTAAATTGGTGGTTGCCAGGGATTTAATTTCTAAATCCCAAAATGAATTACAAGTAAGTAGAATTTATGATAGTTTATTTTACAATCGAGGGAAGATATTAAGGAAGAGATAAAAGGAGGAAGAGAGAGAGAGCGCTCTGGCTTCCTCTGAGCCAGGTAGAAATTCTAAGGCAACAGTCAGGGGAAAGGAGTCTCAAAATGATGGGCCTTTCTCAGAGGTTCACACCTCCAGAAAGGGGAAGGATCTAAGTCAGCCTTTTACACTCACTAGGGAACCATCTAAAAGGAGAGCAGTCTGAGGTCTCCTGCACAAGCTCCTCCAGGGGTCCAATTCCACAGCCAAGTATCTTCACTCCAACCCTAAATGACTGTTCCTCCAGTCCAACTCCAAGTGACTCCCCTCTGTGTGTCTCTGTTTCCACTATTTAAAGACATTTTTCTCTTATGTCATCTCCCCTAAATTTAATGTCTACCAATCACAACAGATGCTCCTCTCCAAGACTGCTCACTCTTTCACACATGGGTCACAGACCTCCCACTCAAAGTATGAAATGGGTGTTCATACCTTTTTGTTGTTAGTTCACACCTTTTTGTAGATAGTTCATACCTTTTGTGGTTAAAATGGGTAGATCTACTTTAAATACTGGGTTTACACATTGGGAATTAAAATCTAAAAATAGACAGGGGATTACAATTTAATCTTCACAATAAAGGAAGAGCTAAGTACCCTCATTGTTACAATCAGGGGAGAGCTAAATCCAATCTTTACAGGAGTTAGGGGGATGTCTATCCAGAGAACATTAAGATGTCCCCTTGTGGAGAACGATTTGTTCCTACAGTCATGAAGGCATCTGAAGCAGGCACCCTGGAGCACTTAGAACTTGAAGCCACCATGGTCATCTACTGCATCCAGGGCATTGTCAGTGGTCTTGCCTTTTGCCCTGCCACCAGACTTTAATGACTCTGTGTATCTCTGCCTCACTTAAATCCAATTCACTAGAAAGTCAAGACATCATCCCTTGATACAATTGGTCCTCTTCCAAAAAAAGAACAAACAACATGTTATATGTATATGAATATATATACATATATTATACACATGTATAGAGTAATATTAACTCACCAAATGCAAAAAGTTATTGTGAACAAAATAAATGATTATATATTATTCAACTCACATTATTAAGGATTCCTCATGGAGCCTGGGAATTTCTAGAGCAATGGATTTTCTGAGATCTTTGTGGCCTTTCCAAGGCAATGGTCAGACATATCCATTGCTGAGAAATACCTTACCTTCCTCCATCTGTTCAACCTCAATACTCCATCTTGGAGTTAGAATTAATTTCTGACAGTAATTTACTATAATTTCCTCATGCCACTAGAAGCCCATTCTGGCTATACCAGAGAAGAATTTCATTCTACAGATTAATAATTATGTCTTTTAAACACGTTTGAGGCTATATCATCACAATGGAAATAAAAGGAATTAAAGTAACAGTGTACACTCCCATTTTCTTTAAGGTTTACAAAGCACACTCCCTTCCCTTATAATGACTGGTGCACAAGACAGCACAGCTATTATTCTTTGCATTTTACAGATGTGGATACAGACTAATAAGGGAGGTTATTTTTCTTATGGCCATGCAGCTAGTAAATATCAAAAGTAGCATTCAAAAACAGGTCTCCTAACTCCCAAGTATTCCAACACTCTCTAGTCTATACCTGGCTTTCCACACTCACAAAATGTAGTTAAAGGAACAGTTGTACAGGAGGGTTAGATCATCTCTCTCAGAAACTTTGTTCCTCCAGGGATGATCAGAAGAGACGTGGAACACATGAGAGGCATGGAGAGAAACAATACATTATGACAGAAAGAAACCTAAATTAAGAATTAGAAAGCATAGGTCTTGTCCCTGTTCTCAGTAAACTGAGCCTCAATTTATTCAGCTATAAAAGTAGGGATATTTACAATTTCTGTTCCACCTGCCTGACAGATTTTGTAAGAATAAGATGAAACAATAGTTGGGGCAGCAGATGCAGTGTAAACTTTTAAGTGCTAAATGTATGATCTTGGGCAAGCTATTTCCTTTTTTCTTCTTTTCCCCATAACCCTTACCTTCTATCTTAGAATAAATACTTAGTAAGATACTTAGTAAGGCAGAAAAGTAGTAAGGGCTAGTCAATGGGGGGTTAAGTGCCTTGCCCAGGATCATACAGCAAGTGTTTCTGAAACCAGATTTGAACACAGATCCCTCAACTCCAGACATAGCTCTCATTCCACTGAGCTACCCAGCTGCCCCATTTTCATTTTTTAAACAGATGAGGGACCTACAATAGCTTAAAGAGATTAAATGACTTGCTCATGGTTATGTAGCTAGCAAGGTCAAAGGTGGGACTTGAACCCAGGTCCATTTATTCTATCAGGTCACCTGTCACTCTCTGTCATTCAGCCTCTCCCGATAAATAGATCATATTTGCACTGGGAACAAAGATACCTTCATATTTTCAAGGAGAATATAGACACATTAGGAAAGTTCTATTTCATTAAAAATATTTTTCCAGTTTGATAACCTTCAGATATTTATGTAAAATATTCCTCCCGCCTCTAATTGTTATTTCAATTTTTTTGGAGGGGTGAGGGAGAGGAAAAAATGGTAATAAAATCCAGAGTAGAGTTTAATAGGTATTCAAGCAAAAATTTATTTTTGAAACAGTTCTGTTCATTTGTCTACCTTAAAATGCATTCAAATCTCAGTAGTGATAAGTGATTTAATCTGGGAATTCAAAAATCCTTTTTCTTAGAAAACTCCAAAAGACATGTCTGCAGTAATCATTCTGTTGATTTCCAGCTTCTCTTTAAAAAACTCTCTCCAAAGAAATCAGTTTTGCAAAAAAAAACATTATTTAAGGTAAATCCGGTGAGTGTATGTTAATTCAGTAGAGAATCTGTGATATACAAGAAAAGTATGTAGACAGAATACATCACACACACATACATATTCTGTCTGTCTGTCTATCTGTCTGTCTGTCTGTCTGTCTGTCTCTTTCTCTCTCTCTGCCACAAAGCAGACTTCATAGCAATCTTACAACTATCAAAGAATACTGGTTTACAAAGGACCTTTTCCAGAGCAACAACTACTTGGTGGGGGGAGGAGGAGGAAGCAAAAAAGGCTGTTCATTTTATCTAGTGTGTAGTGAATACTCCAGGGACAAGGATCAGACACACACCTTCTGCATCAAGAGTGTTCACAATATGGAAAATGCTTGCCACATCCTCATTAGAAAAGGCTTTCCAGCAAAGATTATTTCTGGACATCAAACCATGCCTGAAGATAGAAGAGTGGAACTCACATAGAAAATATGGTGTAGAAGGAATCACTATGTCATGGAAAATGTGCAGAACAGGGAATCAAAAGAAATATATTCCAGAGCTAACTCTGCTGCTATATTATTAAAACCTCACCTTGAGAGGAGCTAGGTAGCTCAATGGATTGAAAGTCAAGGTTAAAGACAGTAGGTCCTGGCCTCAGACACTTACTAGTTGTGTGAGCCTGAGCAAGTCACTTAATTCCCATTGCCAGGTCCTTTCTCCTCTTCTGCCTTGAAACCAATACACAGTATTGATTTTAAGAAAGAAAGTAAGGGATGTTAAAAAATCTTCATCTTTCTGGTATTGGAGTCATTATTTGTAAAATGAAGAAGCTAAAGTAGAAGACCTATAAGATTCTTTACAAATTTAAGATTCCATTATTCCATTAATGCCATTTTGGTATTTTAGGATTAATTAAGAAACAATAGAGAAAACATGGAGACCCTGAATACCTAACATTTAGCTTAGTTAGATATATATGCCTGGGTTCTAGGTGCCCTATGAACTTACAGGATGCCATATATAGAGCTTCACTGAGTATTCTAAAAATCCATTCTAGCCTCAAGCAGTCTGCCCTTGGTATTTCTGTGTTCCTCCAAAAGCAACTGGTCTTGGGTTCAAAGTAGCTTAGTACTTGCTGATCTTGAGGGAAGCTAAGGAGACAGGCATGTAATTACAAATCAAAACTAAAAATGACATCCTTCACACAGCTGACAAAATAAACCTCTCAAAGCACAGAATGGACCACATTAGTCCCCTATGAAACAATCTATAGTGGCTCCCCATTATTTTCACATAAAATATAATCTTCTATACCTGGCATTCAAAATTCTCTATAGTCTGGCTCTAACCCATCTTTCCAGGCATATTTTGCACCATCTCTCTTCATGTATTCCACATTCTAGTGAAATTTCTCTTTTTTTTTTTTAAATTAGGCATACCATCTCCCCTTCTCTATGTATATATGAGAGATATCCTAAATGCCTGAAATGTACCCCATTCTCATCTCCTGCCCTTTAGAATCTATAGTTTAATTCAAAGCATCGCTTGGGGAATACAAACTGTAATCAAGGAGGAATGGTTAAAAGCAGCGTAAAACCTGAGATTTAAAGAAGATGGATCCAGGGGAGACAGATGGAACATTGCAGCCAGCAGGGGAAGGGAGAATTTAAAATTCTATGGAAGATTCAAAAAGCTGAACTGTTGGCCAAAGTTGATTCTGGTCATTCACTCACTCTCACCAGAAACTCTGACAAGAGCTAGGGAGAAGTTGCTTTTCTAATACCCCTTCTACCTGGCTGTGCTGAAGAAAAGTGTTTTTGCTCAGTTACTGAAGATCACCCTGGATCACCATTTCATCCTTGAAAGACAGTTTGATCCCACCATCTAAAGCAGCCATTAGAGGGAGCAGTTAGCAGGGTTTCCCTGATCCCTCCACCCTCTACCCCCTCTCTCCCTATCTTTTTTTCCCCAAGAAATAAATTAGCCATTTTAGTTTACAGAAGACTGTCTCTAAGTTTTGTAATAGGAGGGAGGATTTCAAAAATCAAAGGAGAAAAGTTGGGAGGGGTTGACTCACCTTCTGGTCAGGTCAAGACTCCATTAAAGTTGTCCAGACTAGTGAAGGAAGAAGGAAGGTGCTACCTAAAAATCAGTCCCCAACAGCAACTGATTTCCTGGTCCTAGCATCTTTCAAGTAGCCAATAGTCTCTTCCATTATTACAATTTGGCACCCCAAGAAAAGTCTGAATCCATCCCAGGTTATTGAAAAGACAATATAGAAGTGTGTTTGGAAAGAAAACAAGAGACAATATGATGCTTCAATTAATGTTTTGGGCATCTATAATAGCTGCAATTGTAATTTATTGGATATACTGCATTATCTATAATACAATGACAGGGGTCATGATGAACAGTGTGAATTTTATAGCAAACTCAACATCTTTCATTACAATGATACCATTTTCTAACACCATGATATGGCAAGTGGTAACACAGATTTACGTTATTCTCATGGCCAAGATTCAGACCCTTTCCTATCTGAGAACTGTTTTAAGAATGATTACACCTAGGAAATCTGCTCAAATACTGGTACTGGATAACAAACTAGAAGAAATGGTTCAGAGGATGTGCTGTGCATATCTAGCTAAAAGGGAAAAAGGAAATTATAAGGAAGGGACTGAAACAAATGCAGAGATGGTTGGAGACACCATGACTTCAGGAAAAGATACAAACAAAGCTAATGACATTAAAAGCAAATGATACAAGGACAAAGGACAAAGTTTCTAAGACAGAGGAAAATGACAAACATAATACAATATCTAATGAGGTCACAGGGGTTCAGAAAATCCTACCTCTAAGGGACATAGCTAAAATCACTGATAGAGCTGGTGTACTACACTAAAAGGTACACAAGTCTTTTTCAACCCAAGACTTGGACTCTCTGAAATGTCGTTTTCCAAAATTCCTGTACAAACCTTACAAATGTTTAAAAGAGCTGAAACAGGCCTTCAAAATCTTCAAGCCTAACTTTGATGATACAGATTTAATTATGTCAGAAGCAATTAGTCCCCATGAACACCAGCAGCTCATAGAAAAAATTAGACAGGATGCCAATTTGACTGACTGGCCCAAGGCAAATGAAAGAGAGGACTTTGACTTTGCCAGTTCATCAAGTTTTGCTTATCTGAGAAAATGCAGAGAAGACCTTCTGCAAGCTATTAAATCTTTTTGTTCTAAGCCCAATGCATGGAGCAAATTTGACAAAATGATTCAAGAGAATATGAACACCCTGCAATTGAAAGATTATCAGAAAGCATTGAGTCCATCATGGGCATAAATCAAGACTCACAAGAATCTGTGGCTCATATAAGGAGATGGTTCTTAAGGGGATGTAATATGCAGTTGAGGAATTTTTTTAGAAACTTTTCTCCATGTATGATACAATCTCAATTACAGAACTGAGGGACACAGAAACATATTTGTATGACAATCAAAGAGAACAAGGGAGGGAAAAAGATGAACTAATTTAAAAAATTATACAATATGGAAGAATCTTTAAAGCAGAAAGAAATCAAAGAAATTAAGAGTTTAAGTGTGATAAAAGCATACTCTAGACCCTCTTATCAACACCAAAGGGGTTAGAGAGAAACAAGGAAATGTTTTTTTGTGTAACCAGGTTGGCCACATTGTGAAAGGCTGTTATCTCAAGAAAAATATGAACAGGGCAACAACAAAAGTAATAGGAATCAGGGAATTACTACACGTCCGACAACAATTGCTACACACACTGCTCCTTGAAAAATATTTCAGAAACACCAGATATTAAATCTATGCAGCTATTCAATCTGGAGCAAAGCTACGGTACTCTGACGTGGTAGCAAAAGGCAGATATATGGCATGAAGCCAGGACCCTAAAGTAATACAGAAAAATCATTGGGCATGGGAGAAAAGATTGGAGTAGTGTCAAAAATAATAAGAAACTAGCAGGATTGAAATCAAAATGCAAAAAGAGAGAAGGGTACCACAAGGGTGGTACCTGCAAATGAATTTATAGGTTCTGTGAGAGTTTCCAATGAAGGATCAAAACAAAATATGAATAAAAAGCAGAGAGAAGTTATGGAAGTAGAAATAGAGATCAGACACATAGTAGCCAAGATGAAACAAGATGTACAAAGTTCATACAGAGGGAGCATAATAACTGGTCAAGAGAAAACCAGAGAACAAGTCAAAACATATCCGGAAAATTTCTTTGGGTGCAGATTCGGTTTAGGGATTTATCAGAGAAGAAAAAGTCATAAAAACTTGTATCAACAACATCATAAGTTGATAACAACAACAAGGAAACAAAATTTCAATTCTTTAAACCAAGACAGTTATGTAAAGGCACAGACTATTGTTACTAATGCAAATGTATCTGTAAAACCTAAATACAATGTACATATTCTCACAGACATGAACAAATCCCCATTTGGACTAATTAAAAGTACAAAAAACTGTTTGGTACAGAATCCTGTAGAAAAAAGAACTAGCCTGAATCCTGAAGCTAAGATTTTTCATCCTGTATAGTATCACATGGAGAATTCAAATCTAAATGATTATACATCTAGTAACGAGCTTGATATTGAAAATCAAATTCAAGATATTAGAAATATGGCAATTGTTAGATTTGAAAATATGGATGGAATGCAGGAGACAGCAACTGCCATGGTGGCTCAGAGTTCAAAAAGCTTCCATGAAGCCAACATTCTGAATGCAGCGGGGAGGTCTGACCATTTCAGAGAAAAAGAGCAGGCAGATAGCTATGGTTTAGATTCATGTTCCAAGACAGAGAAACACAATACACACCTGACTGTTACTGAAGATCAGTTAGGAAATGAATTAAACCAAGAAATGTTAATTAGTCCAACCATACAGTCAACAAATGATGAAAGGGCAGTGCAAATTAACAACATGACAACTGGTTCATTGACATCTGAAAGATCTGAACCATATGTATGGAGCAATACAAGGCTCTCATTGGTACTGATGATTCAAAGTCTGTCCTAAAGACCTTCCCAGGAGATACCATCATAGGGGGTATGGTTTCAGTGGCAGGAGCTACTGGGAAAATACAGCAGGTCCCAGAGCTCAAAAGTACAATGGTTTAACTAGGTCCTCTCACCATTGACCATACTTTCCTCCTAATTTCTGGATGTCCGGATAACCTTTTAGGGCATGATTTTTTTATGTAAAATCAGGGCAACCCTGCAATGTGGACAGTCTGGAAATATATATTTACATCTACCCAAACATTCACTAAAGCATTATCCATTGTTATATTTGGAGCAATTAGAGAAAAAACCTGAACAATTATATGCATTAACATCAATGTATGAAATTCCTAAAGATATACCACAAAGGGTTTTTGCAAAACATCAGAATATGTGGGTAGAATCAAATCTGCAGCACTGGTAAAAATAGAAGTCAGGGATGGTGTACCTCCTAAGAAACCTCAATACAAGCTTAGTAAGGAAGCTATTCTAGGTATAACTCCAATTTTCAACACTTTACTGGAGCAAGGCATTTTAAGACCAATAGTGTCTGAATTTAATAGTCCAATTTTGGCTATTAAGAAAACCAAACCAAATTCAGGCACTTTTGCTTGGAGATTTGTGGAGGATCTTAGGGCAGAGAACAACTTTATAAAGAAGACTCATACTATTACACCTTCACCAAATGATATTATTACATGAATTCCACCCAATGCGTGGTGGTACACTGTGACTGATCTAAGCAATACATACTTCACAATACCATTTCACCGTGACACCCAAAACATTTTTGTGTTCTCATGGGGACAAGATCAACTTTGCTGGACAAGGCTTGTCCAGGGCTATTGTAAATCAGCCTCTATCTTCAGCCAATTGCTTCAGAGAGACCTAGCAACTATCAGGTTCAAGCACAGAAAGTTGGTTCACTATGTTGATGATTTACTTCTAGCATTACCAGATCCTAAGACATGCTTCCCTCTCCTTTCTCAAATTAGATTGCCTTTATTTATCTGTATAAACGGTATATCCTGCCCCTTCCCCAAAATAAGTTCTTTGAGGTCAGTGACTTAAGATTTTCATTTTGTTCCTTTATCATTCCCATCCCCGGCTTCCTTCAAGTTCTGGTAAAAATCCCATCTCTTGATCTTTCATAATACTAATGACTTCTTTACTGATTTTTCTCTAATGTGTCAGTTATATAGCTTGTTTGTACATATTTGTTTTCAAATTCTCTTCTCAAATAGACTGAAAGCTCCTTGAGAGCAAGGATCATTTTTTGTTTTGTTTTTCCACCTTTCTTTATATTTATTTTAATTAATAAATTAATCCATTTATCCTTTTAAAAATTTATTTATTTGTCCATTATCTAATATAGTGCCTAGAACACAGCGGGCATTTAATAAAGCCTTGTTGCCTTAAAAAAAAAAAGATTTTCATTTTGTCTTTATGTCCTCAGTACCTGCAAAGTGGTGCCTTACACTTAAGACATTGTATGAATGAGTTCTTTCTAAATCTCCTGGTGCTTCTGCAGTCATTGAGAGACAATGGGTTGCTCTAACAGTTTGACAGATACCATAATGGTTTAGAAAAAAAGAGACCCAATACATAGATTTTTGAAATCATTTTCCTATTTTGCTACTTATTTTGGTTGGCATTTATGGTCAGGATCACATAGGAAGGGGAACTGCATCAGAAAGCTTTCCCACAAAAATTCGGAAACAGCATAAGATCTTCCCAGTTAATGGGTAATGGTCTAGAGGAGGTGTATTATATAATCTTTGTAGGAAATGAAGCAGATAATATAGGAAGGAAGGAAGGAAGGAAGGAAGGAAGGAAGGAAGGAAGGAAGGAAGGGAGGGAGGGAGGGAGGGAGGGAGGGAGGGAGGGAGGGAGGGAGGGAGGGAGGGAGGAAGGAAGGAAGGAAGGAAGGAAGGAAGGAAGGAAGGAAGGAAGGAAGGAAGGAAGGAAGGAAGGAAGGAAGGAAGGAAGGAAGGAAGGAAGGAAGGAAGGAAGGAAGGAAGGAAGGAAGGAAGGAAGGAAGGAAGGAGGAAGGAAGGAAGGAAGGAAGGAAGGAAGGAAGGGAGGGAGGGAGGGAGGGAGGGAGGGAGGGAGGGAGGGAGGGAGGGAGGGAGGAAGGAAGGAAGGAAGGAAGGAAGGAAGGAAGGAAGGAAGGAAGGAAGGAAGGAAGGAAGGAAGGAAGGAAGGAAGGAAGGAAGGAAGGAAGGAAGGAAGGAAGGAAGGAAGGAAGGAAGGAAGGAAGGAAGGAAGGAAGGAAGGAAGGAAGGAAGGAAGGAAGGAAGGAAGGAAGGAAGGAAGGAAGGAAGGAAGGAAGGAAGGAAGGAAGGAAGGAAGGAGGAAGGAAGGAAGGAAGGAAGGAAGGAAGGAAGGAAGGAAGGAAGGAAGGAAGGAAGGAAGGAAGGAAGGAAGGAAGGAAGGAAGGAAGGAAGGAAGGAAGGAAGGAAGGAAGGAAGGAAAAGAAAGTTTGTAACACATGAGAAATTGGGACAGGAAAGAGAATATAATGATTCTTCTTCAAAATGTCCACAGTCCTTGATATAAGGAATAATCCTACTCAGATGTAATCTTTCCTCACTCACTATACAATGCTCACAGTTTGAAAATAAATGTTTTCTAAAGTCTAAATAGCAAACTGTTATGTACCCTATATTAACAAAAGAGTTATAGATACCACAAAGGTAAGGGTAGGGGCTTTGGACAAGAGCTTGAGAAAAAGTGGATACATTTTGCTAAGACTTTCAGAACTAATAATGGCAGAGTGTCAGGAGGACAATCACTTAAAACAAGTCCAGACACAATGCCTGTAGTGAAGAATATCATACTGTTTCATCTAACAGTGATATATTCTTTAAAAAAGACAGCAATACCTGACCTTAACTTATACCCTTCTCAGACTGTGAAGGCAAAGAGTCAAAGATCACTTATTTTTTCTTCTTCTGTTGGTAGCTCTTGAGACATATAGAAAAAACATGAAGGACTGAAACAAAAAAAAATATTGCTTAATCCTTGAATTAAAAAATCAAATGAATAGATCAGTGTCTCATTTCAGATATAAATAATAAAACCTTCTAGCACAAGAAATTAAATCAGTAATACAAGCCCCATGGCGCTCAGCCCTCCCTTGGCAATAATATGATGACTTTAAAACCCAGTTTCAGCTCAGCTGTTCAGGACAGATACTTCCTAGCAATACTGCATTCAGCTGGCATATCACCTTTTTAAAGAAGAAAAATAGAGTAATACATCTAATGATCATTCAGTCAAACAAAGATGTCTTTATTTATTTATTTTGGTACTGTCATAAAATCATTCATCTCAGATTTGCTAAATACAATTTTAAGTATCCCAATTCATATCCTTTCTCTTCAATGTGTTTCCAAGTTTCCTCTACATTCTGAGGATGATGTTCACATCCTTTTCTTCTGACTTTTGGTTAAATCTAGGTTGAGTCCAATAAATAGAAGCTAAGGTTCATCCTAAACCCCATATCTTACTTATAAGTTATTGCTTCATGGTATGTTACCTCTAAGAATGGTAGCCAGAGGCTTCATGGCACAAGAAGCAGGGGTCCAGCAGTTGTATCCAATCACTTCAGTGACTGCTATCACAAGAAGGTTATAGGCAGGTAGACTGAGACAGAATCTTGATTTATGAAGATTTTTAATAGAAGACAAAAAAAAAGGAAACCTAATGAATTTTCTCAAAGTGGGAGATGAGTGAGGTGTCTGGGAAAGGAGTACATACTCCAGGAAAGGTATTCTTTACCTGGTATAACCACTGTGCTTATCGCTATGCAGAACGTATTCAGGTCATTCAAAAGGTTTCCATATTTAAAATGCCACATGACAATTTCCTCCTCTTTACCAGTTCTTCCCCATCCCTTCTGAGTTCCATAATCTTGAATTAAATCATTCTGCATTCTGGAGAAATGTACAGCTGCAATCAATAGTGTTATTATACTACAGCCTTCTTCCTTTCACTCTTTCTCTAAAGCTTAATAGTCACGTTTTAGCTGAGATTGATATTGACCTATTATCAGTAACAGAGGACCCGTGTTGTGGTGATGGTGTTGGGTTTTTTCCTCTTAACACTCCCCTCACCATACAAATTCTCCAATCCACCCCCAGTACCTCCCCCAGGAAGCAGAATCTGCATTGATTACTATCTGATTAGAGGAGAGCTTGCCCTGACTTTTCCCAGTTACTTAAGCCAGCTTCTCATTGCTTGTCCTTAGAGACCACAGCTTCACTCAGGCAGAGAGCGTCTAGACAGTATTCATGATCCATCTGTCTGGCACAGCCTGGCTGATGGCAAACTCTATTAGAACTGAAACAATTTTTCCCTCCTCCTCCTCCCGTCCTCTTTCCCTTTGCGAAGCAGTAATCTGACACTGAAAATTACTATCATTGTTGCAATTCTCAAAATAGCAGTGCCAGACTTTCATTAACATCCACGCTAGACTACTAAATATTTAAAGAACTGGATAAATTTCACCTGAAGTGGGACAGCCCAGCACACATGAAAGCAGAAACAGAATCAAAATGTAAATCGACGAGGTTGTTTTTATCTGTGTAAATGTAGTATCACGGTAGGTGGAAGCAATGTCTAAGGTTTACTGAAACTTTCTGCTATTTATTCTTTCCTTTGTTCATTTTGAAAGGCAGAATTATTGTCCAAGACCCTACAGTTTCTAATTTCCCAGGAAAACAGTTGGGAACAACAAACAAAAGAAGAAAAAGAAGCAAAACACAATCTTTCACCTCAACAATAAAAACAAAAAACCCAGACCAAGTTGCAAACTCCCTCCTTGTCATCAGCCTACCCACACAAAAGTGTCAACCGAGTTGCCACTGACAACTTGCAACCTGATAAGGACTTAAGTTTCCTCAGCAAGAAAGATGCCCAGCTTTATCTTGTTCTAAATACCATCTTGGATCATTTCCACACAAGTCAATAATTGTTCTGCCCTGATTCCCCTCTTTCCCCGTTAATAGTTTTCAAGACTGTCCAGAGCAGGCATAAAGCACTGAGAAGTGGTTCAGTTCATTGTTTGTTGTCTACATTCTGAGTCTTAACCAAGATAAGCTAAAATTAAATATTTGAAACCACTAGAAAGGGTAAGACTCCTCAAAAGCATTCTGGAGCAATATCACCAGTATGCAATCATTGTTTCTGGATGAATGAACAGTAACCTCGATATCTTCTCAGACATTTATTCTTAACTTTTTTAGTGCCACAGACCCCTTGGGCAACCTGGTAAAGCCCATGGACCCCTCCTCAGAATAGGACTGCAAAGGAAACTGATTATAATGAAATAAACTATATATGTTCATGGGACAGGTTGAAACTCTTGCAAGTCTACAAGGCAGGTTAAGTGGCAAGATGAATAGAGTACTGAACTTAGAAATCAGGAATATCTGAGTTCAAATACAGCCTCAGACACTACTTGCTGTGTGGCCTTGGGTAAGTTACTTAACTTCTATATGCCTCAGTTTCCTCCTCTATAAAGCAGGGATAATAATAGCACCCACCTCAAAGGATTGTTGTGGACTGAGAAAGCATGTGTAAAGCACTTTGTTGATCTTTAGGAACTAAATGCTATCTCTTGTTATTATATTTTGAGTGTCCTAATCCATTATATGGGAAAGCAAAGAGATATGGAATGCCATTTGAGGTGACTTTCCCTCTGTCCTAGAAAAGAGAACTACCATATTATCTGAGGGAAAAAAATCACAGAACCAATCAATGTAATTCTACAATGGATACCTAACCCTAAAGCTGCTTGGGATCCAAGAATAATTTTTCAATGTCCAGTTTACAATGTGGGACAAAATCAAGATTGTCACTTCCTGTGAACTACTAAGGAAATATCATGTGATATGAGAAACATTCCTTTACACAGTGTATATTTATTTTCTCATCACTATACTTTTATATCTTTTTTCCCATGTAGCCCTATAAACACTAAAGACATAACTTTCAAAACTATGAATCTCCATTATGAATAATAAATAACATCTCTCAACCCTCCTAGAAAAATTAGATTAAATTAAAAAGTATTAGAACAGGGGCAGCTATGGGTGACTCAGTGGATTGAGAGTCAAACCCAGAGACAGGAGGTCCTGTATTCAAATCAGACCTCAAATACTTACTGCCTGTGTGACCCTGAGCAAGTCCCTTAACCTCCATTGTCTAGCCCATACCATACCACTCTTCTGCCTTGGAATCAATACACAGTATTGATTCTAAGACAAAAGGTAAGTGTTTCAAATGAATAAAAATAAAAAGTATTAGACTATTTATATGAAAGGAAATGCACAGTTCCACCTTACTACTCAAAACACTAGGAAAACACATCTTCTTACCACCTGCTCTATCCTCAACTCAACTGGGACAGCCTCTGGACACCAAAGGAAATAGTAAAGTGGGTATTTGTGGAATACTTTTTTAATTTCTAGGGTTTTGGGGAGGGACTTTCCTTCCTCCATTATATGGTACTAACCAGTCACTCATAACTACAATATATTCTGAAGTTAATATTTGTAACTCTGAGAATGCCTACATTAAATTCATTTAAAATTGGACATTGGGCTAGAATGTAGAGAGTTGGTTAACATTTGCATAACCAACTAGATTCTTTATTATAGCTTTATGGAGTATCCCTTCAAAATATAATTATAATATAATATATATAATATATTATAACATGTAATATAATAAAATATAAATATAATATGTTTAAAGTCATGGTATCCAGATTTATGGGACAGCTAAGTGGTGCAGTGGATAAAATACCAGGTCTGAAGTCAGGAAGACTCACATTTAGGAGTTCAAATCCAGCCTCAGGCATTTACTAGTTGTGTGACCCTGGGCAAGTCACTTAACTATTTACCTCTATTAACTCATCTGTAAAATGAACTAGAGAAGGAAAGGGCAAACCATTCCGGTATCTCTGCCAAGAAAATGCCAAATAAGGTCATGAAAAGTCAGACACATACAACTGAAACAAATGAACAACAAAAACATCCAAATTTACATTATAACTGACATGCATAATTTTGACCTCAGTTTCCTAAACTGTTTGATGCTGGAGTTTGATTAGATGGCTTCCAAGATTCTTCCCACCTCTCAATCTTGGACCACAAATTGGCAAACAGAATTTATTTTTTATTTTTCTCACCCAGAAGAATCCAATGGCTTGTTGTGCATGTTGCCAGGATTTATCACTTGGACAACAGAACTACATGAAGAAATTACTTTTCAACCACTCACAGAACTAAGGTTTCCCATTGCCTATTTCTGATAAATAGGTAAGCTTTATACTGGATAAGAAAGAGTAGAAAAGAATCTAGGAGTATATAAACCAAACAACCTGGGGCAAAAGAGTTCTCCTTAAAAATACCCAAGTAGCCAGTTAATTAGCATTATCTTCACTAGGCACAGGACATTCCATGCCTCAGTTTTGTTTGATGGAGTCAGATATAGGAAAATGAGAAATTCTCCATTCCACAATGAGGGTATGCCCAACTTCTTCTGTTTCCCCAAAGATGAATTCTTTTAGTTAACTGGAGATGCCACTGAAGCTGAAAGTGAAAAGCCATTCCAAGTACTATTGGCTTCTTTTCAACTCCTGGGTTACTCTTAAGGACAAATGGTACAAATTCCTTGGTAATGATTGCTTAAGAAAGATCTATTCCTGCCAAGCTTTTCAAAGTACATACTTCTAGAGACATATAAGCTACTAAGTTGTTTTGTTGGGAAAGTCAGAAAAACTGCTCTCTCCCCACAGAGATCTAGCAAGAGGCCCTGGAAATAACAGGGTAATAGAAAAAATTCCAGTTTAAAACTAATGGCCAGGAAACACTATTAAATGAAAACAGTGTAAACAAAATTTCACTACCAGAATTAGAGTGAGAAACAGTAAAAAGACAGGAATTGCCCCTATTTTCCAACACATCATCACTTTCATTACACTATTGTTATTCATGCTACCTCACTACCTAGGTGCTCTTCTTCTTCCTATCTAAATTTTAACCTGATTTCACATGATCCAATTCAAGTCTTCTATGAAGACTTTTTCCCCTACTGACTTCAGCCTACAGTTATTTCCTCTCCTGAAACCCTGAAAAATAAACATTTATCCATACCACGCATCTTGTTACACCACAGATATTCTCTTATATTATTAGTTATCTCCTATTAGTTATATCTATATGCCTTAGCTAGGTAAGAATAAGCTAATGCTGCTTTGTATCTGTCCATGGTGCCTACTAGTGAATAAAGCACACAATATGAATTTAATAATCTCTTGAGATCACATGAACTCAAGAAAGAGCTCAACAGGAAACATCGGAATCAGGGCAGCCAAGAGAGGGAGGGGGGAAATTGTAAAGAGCTGTCATTTGAACCTGATGGAATTCTTCCACTTCCACAGAGAGATTCATAAAATATGACTCTTTTTCTAAGGAAGCCAACTCAAAGCCAGGTTAATGCAAAACTATCCATCCATACAAATATGCCTTCTGGTCCAATAGCATATTAAATCAGTCTCAGTGAACTAAAGAAAAACATGAGATTTTCCTAATTAAAAGTAGACAAACCTGAACATTTTTAGTAAAGAAAAGAAACAGGTGAGAGAACACAAGAGAGCTGTCTTGGTCAAAATGAGATTCCTAAAGAGGGCTGGGGAAAGAATAGCAACATCAGAAAAAAAAAACTTTTCTATTATCTACCTTAATTCAAGTTATACTTAGCAAATATCAAATGAAAGAATAAGATGTAGTTGACAAAAATATCTGAGCCATAATGCATATCCAAAGCCAACAACACATAGAAAAAAAAACTGATTTCAGCTCATCTGGAAAGATAGAAAAGTTTTACCTTAGAAGTGAAACAGAATAACATAGAGATGGATATTCTTTCTATCTAGTAACAAAATTGACAAAGTTAACTAACTAGTCCTCTCTCTTGCTCTAGAAGGTATGAGGGGGATTCTTTTACTTAGTGTGACAGGAGTGAGGGCTTTAAAGTATGACACAACCTTAGTCATTTCTATCAGGAATTCACCTGAAAGCTCCCAAATTTCACTCCAAACAACATTAAAATAACAACTCAACTAGAATTCTGGAGCAGCAAAACCAACAATGGAACAGGGTGAGGTTTTTTTCCCTGCCAAATACAACTTAAGAGGTCAACAGGAAAGGTCTGTCTCATTGTGGTAGATCTTGGAGGCAACAGTTTGGGGAGCTCTCAGCCCACAGACCATAAATTTGTCAGACAACTGCTCAGAAGGAGATTACAGGGGGACTCTTTGCTGCCCCTGGGTGCCCCCATTATATTGGCCATCTACAATGCTGGCTCAAAGTCCTCTGATAAAGGGGAATACTAGTGCATTACCACCTCTGATTGTAAGGAATCAGGGGCTCTAGTCACAGTTGTGTATGGGGTGAGGGAACTGGGTCACTGGTCTCAGGTCCAAGGCAGAAAAGAGCATGAGGGCTTGCAGTGGCAGGGAATCTTGGACCTGAGCTACATTTTAAAGCCAAAGCTAGCAATCACACTTGTGACCACAGGGGAGAAAAGGCCTTGGTCACAGTCCCAGGTCAGAGAAGAGTACTTATGGTCCCTCACAGACCAAAGCATAGACCAGGAGAGCAGTGATAGCAACTCCCATTATATCAAACCACCTTGGAAGAAGCAAAAACTTAGAGATTCCCACAACAAGCCCTGAAAACAGAAGTAGGAAAAACCTGAAACTTGGGACAATGCATCTCCACCCCAGGAGCCATACAACTTTAATATAAAGTTAAAAGTCAAGAAATAGTCTGGAGGGAAAATTAGCAAACAACAAAAAAGGACCTGACCATATAAAATCATTATGATGAGAGGAAAATTAAGACATGAAGTCAAAAGATAAGAAAGTCAAACCAGCTGCATGCAAAGCCTCAGAAAAAAAAATTTATTAGGCACAAGCCCCAAAAAAGACTTCCTAGAGGAGTTCAAAAAGGATTTTAAAAATCAAATAAAAAGGCAGAGGAAATTTTGGGATAATTAATGAATGATACAAGAAAATTATGAAAAGAGATTCAACAGTTTGATAAAGACACAAAAAATACTAAAGAAAGTAGCACTTTGGAAAATACAATTAGCCAAATGGTTATGAGGCACAAAAATCCACTGAAGAGAAGATCTTAAATAGCAGAAATGGTGAAATGAAAAAAGAGATACAAAATTCACTGAAAAAACAGTCTCCTTAGAAGTAGATAGGCCAAACAGAAAATAAGGCATAAAAGCTCAATGAAGAAAATGAACCTTAAAAATTAGAACTGAGTAAATAGGAGTTAATTCTGAGACACCAAGAAACAATAAAACAAAATCAAAAGAATGAAAAAATAGAAGAAAAATGTGAAGTATCTCATTAGAAAACCAACTGACATGAAAAATAAATTGAGGACTGATAATTTAAGAATTATTGCACTTACTACCTACCTGAAAGCCATTATCCAAGAAAAAAAGAGAATCAACATCATATTTCAAGAAATTATCAAAGAAAACTGGCCTGATATTTTAGAACTAGAGGGTAAAATAGAAATTGAAAGAATCCTCTAGGGGCAGCTAGTTAGCATAATAGACAGAGCAGCAGGATTGGAATCAGGAGGACATGGGTTCAAACCTGGTCTTAGATACTTCCTAGCTGCACTTACCTCTGATTGCCTAGCCATGGCCACTCTTTTGTCTTAGAATGGACACCAAGATAGAAGATAAGGGGTTAAAAAGAATCTTCTGATTACTTCTACAGGAGATCACCAAATGAAAATTCTCAGCCAAATTTCAGAGCTCACAGATAAAAGACAAAATATTTCAAACAATTCAAATATCATGGAACTCTAATCAGGTTAACACAAGTCTTGGAGGCTACCACATTATCATGCTAGAAAAAAATAATAAAGTTCATATGTAAGAACAAAGTCAAAAATCTCAAGGAAATCAATAAAAAATGCAAAAAAAAAGGTAGCCTAGCAGAACTAGACTTCAAACTGTATTGCAAAATGCTAATCATCAAAATAATTTGGTGCTGGTTAAAAAAATAGAGTGATGGATCAGTCAAACAGATTAGGCATACAATAGACAGTAGTAGTAAATGACCATATTAATCTAGTATTTGAAAAATGCAGATTCAAACTTTTGAGACAAGAACCCACTATTAGACAATAATTGCTGGAAAAACTGGAAAACAATCTTGTTTAAACTAGGTAGAGACCAATATCTGACACTGTATATCAAAATATAGTCAATATGGGTGCAACATCTAGACATAAAGGTTGATATAAGCAAATTAAGGCATCATGGAATATTTTATCTGTCAAATTTGTGTACAAGGGAAGAATTTCTGACCAAACAAGTGCTAGAGAGCATTATGTGATGTTAAATGGAGAATTTTGATTATTTGAAATTAAAATATTTTTGTGGGGGCAGCTGGGTAGCACAATGGATAGGGTACCAGGCCTGGAGTTGGAAGAGTTTGGGTTCAAATCTGGTCTCAGATACTTCCTAGCTGTATGATGGGTATCAATTCTAAGACAGAAGATAAAAGTTAAAAATAAATTGATAAATTTTTTTAAAACCCACCATTTTTGCCCAAACAAAACCAGTATAGCCAAGATTAGAAGGAAAGCAGAAAACTAGAAGAAAAAATACAGCAGATTTCTCTTTATATTGCCCTCAATTTCTCAAATACATAGAGAAGCGAGACCAATTTGCTGGTCAATGGCTACTTAGGCAGTTTTCAGAAGAGGAAATAAAACTATCTCCAGTCATGAAAAAAAGTTCTAAATCGCTTTTGATTAAAAAAATGCAAATTCAAACAATTATGAGGTACCAATTCACATCTAGCAGATTGACTAATGCGATAGAAAGGACAATGACAAATATTGGAGGGGGTTTGAAAAAGTTAGGACACTAACACACAGTTGGTAGAGTTGTGAAGTAATTCAACCACTGTGGAAAGCAATTTGGAGCTATGGCCCACAAACTATAAAACTGTGCATACCCTTGGAACCAGCAATACCTCAACTAGGTGTGTATCCCAAAGAGATAAAGCAAAAGAACCTATACATACAAAAATATTGTAGCCTCTTTTGTGGTGGCAAAGAACTGGAAATTGAATGAATGCCCATAAATTGAGGGAATGGCTCACTAAGTTGATGGAACACTACTGCACTGAAAGAGGTGATAAAAAGTATGCTTTTGGGGGGAAAGTGGTAAGACTTATATGAACTAATACAAAGTGAAGGGAGCACAGAAAAGAGAACATTGTACACAATACTTGCAATACTCTACAATGATCAACTGTAAATGACTTAGCTATTCTCAGCCAAATAGTGATCCAAGATAATTCTGAAGGATTTATAATTTAAAATGCTATCCACCTCCAAAGAAATAACTGATTTTGTTTGAATACAGATCAAAGCATACTTAAAACATTTTTTGTTTGTTTTTAACCCTTACCTTCCATCTTGGAATCCATATGGTGTATTGGCTCCAAGGCAGAAGAGTAGTAAGTGACTTGCCCAGGGTCACACAGCTGAGAAGTGTCTAAGGCCAGATTTAAACCAAAGACCTCCTGTCTCTGGGCCTGGCCCTGAGTCAGTCACCTAGCTGCTCCCTAAAGGATATTTTTAAAATTTTCATTTTCTTAGTGGGGGTTTTTTCTGTTTTCTTTTGCAACATGGATAATATGAAAATATATTTTTCATGGCAACACATCTATAGCAAATCACTTGCCTTCTCTGAGGGGGGAGGGGGGGAAAGGAAGAGGATTTGGAAATCAATTTTTTTTTTAAAAAATCAATGTTAAAATTGTTTTTACATGCAATAGATAACAAAAATAAAGACTCAGAAGGCAGAAAGGGGAATATTATTATCACAACTAATCCAACATCAAATGCATACTGTCCATCTGTTACCTCAAATGAATTTGTACATTCATTCAAAATGCCATGCTATTTTATTAAAGCAAGCATATTTGCTATAAATGTGTAAAGCTTGTGACATAGCCACAGCCTGTTAGATGAATCTTGCTTTTGATCTGTAACCTTACCTTGTAGAGTTCATAGAGAGAGGGCAAAGAAAGGAAAGGATGGAACTGCATATTCATTTTGTATTAAATCAATGACAAAATTTAATTTTGAGTCCTTCCTTGGCCATACACATTTTCACAGAACTGAAATGACTGATCTACTATTATCAGCAAGGAGATTCAGTTGCAGGCAGACCAAATTCTCATCCGAAGCAGGACTGACATATTTAAAGGGTCTTACATCTCAAAGAGAAGTTCAGTTATGAGAAATTGAGAAATTAAAGTGACCCTCAAGTAACCAACTCTGCCCCTCTGTATAGTCAATGGTTGCTATGGAAAATAATGAGTGGAAGCATCAGTACCAAGAGCTCTTCAGTAGGACGATATTCAGAAGTAGCTAGATAAAGGAGCCCAACCAGGTTTAATCTCACATGAATCAAAGGAACAGTGAATGTTACAAACTAATTCTCAATATCTAGTACAATATGTCACAAATTGAATTCTCCATGTATAACAAAATACTGTATTACCTAAAGAATCTAGCCCTTGACTCCTGAACTCTCAACTTTGCCTCTCCTTGACCTGGAGTGATTCTGTAGTTTTTGATCTGGCTCCTATTTGAACAATCTATTACCACTGATTCATTCGGTTTTCTGACCTGGAATTAATCCCAGCTACTGATTTTTGAGGTTTGGGCATTACAACTTCATGACCCTTTTCAACTCACAGCATAATAGATCTAGATCTAATCCAATCCCTGATTTTTTACAAATGAGGAAGCTAAGGTCTGGGGAGGTTAAGCAACAGCCCTGGCCAAAGACTCCTTAAATTACCATTCTTTCCCCATCCTCACCCCACAGTTTTTCCAAGAATATTCCAGTTAAAACCTCTTCCTTGTTCTTGAAGGCTTTGCTAAGGACCACAGAACTCACCAGACCACAGTTTCGGTTGGTCACTGCTTCCTGGAAGGAAAAGAACTTGCTGAAAGCCAGTGAATAAGAGAAGGCTGACTGACTGGGTTAGAAATAATTGGCTTAAAAAGACAGGCAACTGACTAAATTTAATGATATTACATTAAAGCACACAGGAGAAAAATGGGAAGGATGTAATCAGCCATCTCCATGTCAATTCATTTTAAGATACTTTTTGTTTTGGAAAATTCTTATTATACTAAAAGTAGCTCTAAATTTTAGTCTTCTATCAAAAAGTCAGTTTCCAAAACAACAATTCAACTACCCAAAGTTCCCCACACCAAACAGGGACATCATGACTTGCTACTGATAAGATGCTAGTTTTACATGGTCTTTCTAAAATCCCTAAATCTTATAAGTTGGGAGATACTTTAAAGGTCATTTGGTATAACTACAAAAGAAAAGAAGCCATGTCCAATGTTTTCTCTTGGTTCTATAAGTATTAAGCAAGTTTGGGGATTTCATTGTTTTGTTTGTTTGTCTTAGTTCTTCAAACTATTACCTTCCATCCTAGTATCACTTCTAAGACAGAAGAGGGGCATGGCTAGGCAAATGGGGTTAAATGATCTGCCCAGAGCCATACAGCTAGGAAGTGTCAACAAGTAGCTGTTAGAGCACCAATGATTATTCTAGATACTAGGCATACAAAGACAAAACCTGAAGTCCTCCTTGCTCTCATTCCACTTCATAACCATAATATATAGGTAAATGCAAAACATAAATTAATTTCTGTGAGAGAGGGGAGAACACCAACAATTGGAGTGACAAATGGGTGGCCCCTCAAATAAAACCAGAAGGGAGCCAAGAATTCTAAATAGTGCAGGGGAGGGACATGGGGGGACCACACATAAGGAGGCTTAGAGGAGGAAGCTAAAGGATAATGAATATTCAGATCTAGTCTGGCTGGAATGTAGAATGCATATAAGGGAAGGAATATGAAATAAATCTGGAAAGGAAGGCTGAATACACCCCCATAAAGGGCTATTAATGCCACATGACAGTTTATATTTTAGCCTAGAGGAAAATACACTGACCTAGGACAGGATTTCTGATCGGATTGACTATTAGCACTATTAGCAAGGTCCATACATGCCAAGTTTTAAAGTATAAAGTTCCTCAGCTGAATCTATTTGACTATCGGGTCTGTACTACTAGGGCAAAAATTCACTTGTCATTTAAAAACAAGACTCATTTAATTGATAAAATATAATTTAAATTTTTTCATTTTGAAAATGGGATATTGATACAGTCTAAGAATGGAAAAAAGATTGATGCAGGAAAAAGAAGGATAAATACTAATAAAGAGGATATAGTTTTATAAAAGTGAGTTTAAAATTCTAATTATATGTTAACATAAAAATGTATTTAAAATATAATTTGAAATCACAGATGGTCAATACACCTCTTATGCTGGATTAGTTATAATAATAGTCTCTTTCCTCCCTACTAAGAAAAAGTTTGAGCATCATACTAGTTGCTTTGATCTTCTAAACATTTCAAAGCCTCTTAAGTGAAATCCATAGCAATTGCAAAAGAAATTATTCTGTGGGTTTTAAAGTGTTGTGGCCAGGAACTGCATCCCCCCCTTCCAGGCATGGGATTGGTCTATATAAGGACCAATCCCACATCTAGGAGGGGGAGTAACTAGATTCAAAGTTTGGCAGTTAGTTAATTTCAGCCAAAGAAGAAACTCCAGCTTTTCTTCTTTCATTAAAGTTAATCAGATAAACAAAAAGGTTTTATTTTAATCATTTCAATTCTAAATGTCTTTCTAGGGAGTCAATGAAAAGAGGTAGCTCCTCAGATAGTGACAAAATGCAACAGACAAGCAGCTACTATAGAGCTAAAACCTGGATTCACATTCCCCCTCTGATAAGGATTGGCTGTATGACCCTGAGCAGGTCATTTAACCCCAATTGCCCAGCTCTTGTTCCTCCTTCTGCCTTGGATAGAAGGTAATAGATTTTTTTAAAAGGCATACTTTGGTTCCATGATATACCATAAGAGGTCTTAGGCAAAAAGATTTACCCTGTCCCTGTAATGTCAGGATTTCTGGGCCTTGCCATTCTTCCAGCTGAATCCTTTTCAGTTGGAGTCTGAGGTACTGGAAAGCAGAGATCTCCATTTTTCTGTTTTGTATCCTTAATACTTAGCACAGTTCTTGGCACATGGCAAACACTTCATGAATGTTTCCAGTCATTACCGATTTTACCCTCAATATGATAAAAGCCTACCATTTAGAATAAAATAATAAGAAATGAAAGTGTGACAGTATCCAAGAAAACATACAATCAACATCAAATAAACTTTTCAAATAACAGATGTGTCCCACTTTGAGAAAATCCAAATACATATAATAAATAAAATTGGGGACTCAGGGGGCAATATATCCAACTTATATAATAAAATAATGCTTTCCTGCATATTTCATAAATATAATGCTTTAAATGATACATTTTCTTAGTTTTTTAAGCTCAAAGCAACTTTTCAGTGTATAAAATAGTAAGTTTTTTGACTCTCCTTTTTTTAATTGAGAGCATTAATATATCATTTCAACAGCAAAACAAAACAATGTGCTGCCTCCAATGTCAGTTCTCCAAATGATGTTAATAAATCTAAATTAAGAGAAACTCTTGAAGTATAGCATGAAATTATTTCAAAATGAAAATCACGTGAAAACATTTGTTGATATATACAGTATTCTCAGGACATGCACTTCAAAAAGATTCTCACCCCAAAGGCCAAGTCATTTGAAGTAAGGAAACACAGAAAACAATGTAATCATTCTTCTTGAAATTCTTGGAGATTTCCAGCCATGTTTCAAAAATGTCCTCTTTCTCCCTTCTCTCCATATAGAATAAAATAACTTCAGGCTGTGACCATTGTTTTCATCCTCAAAAAACGTTTAAAGGCCCAATGGGATGGGCTGGGGAGAATCAAAAACCAAGAAAGTCTCATTTGTTATCTTACAAACAGAAAAATAACTATTCATTATGCCTCTTTTTACAAGTTTGCTAATTTGCATAATTTTCAAAATGATCTAGAATACTATTTTATCCACTGAGATTTATGTAGTTTTAGGAACATTAGCATTTGCTTTGACCACTTAAAGATTCTTTGTAAATAATACTATTTGTAATTTCTGGTTGGCTGGATGAAAAACAATAAACCTCCAAAGAATAGCTTTTTGACAAAAAAGAAATTAAAATTAAATTCACCCAACAGATGCCCTGATGAATTCTGAAAATCTGCTATAAGACGCATTGTCAAAGAGAGGATTCCACCTTTTCAATAATATAACCAAGGAAATCACTTGCTCTGAAAAGACACAAATCTCTGTTACCTTAAAGCACCATTCCTTTGATTTGCTGGCTCTTTTCTATCTCCAGTCCCTCCCAATGCCCTCACAACAAATCTCACCAAGGTGCGCAACACAAATTCAGAACAAAAGAAGTACTTACAGTTGAAAATGCCAGGAGGAGGATGTTCAGTTACTAGCAGACAGTTCTCTTCATCACTGTTATCCCCACAATCGTTCTGTTGATTACAGACTAGTGACCCAAGATACAAGCATTTACCACTGGTGCAGGTGAATTTGCACTCTGTAAAGGAAGAACATAAATAGACACATAGTCAAGGTTTAGTTTTTTCCTTTGAGATGTGAAAAATTGATTTGGTGATTGGAGCTGGGGCATCAAGGAAATGTGTACCTCTGCGTGCCAAAAACAAAGGGTCGTAATCAGGATGGAAGTCCTTTCTAAAAAATTGACAGAATAGCACAAATTGATAATTTCTCATTAGCAGTAGAATTCCATAAATTTCTGACACAATAGCACTAAATCAAGTCACACAAAGACTACCTTTTTTGTCCACTCCCCACGTACAAATTGACACTATGGAGATTTGCTTTCTTTTTGAAAACAACTTTGCCAAATTACTGTTTTCATTCCAATTTTGGCCATATTTGTGTATTTGTACAAAAGCTTTTCAATTTAATGAATTTAAATTGTTCATTTTACATCTCACAATACTTTCTCTCTCTCATTTATTTATAAATTCTTTTCCTATCCATGAATCTGAAAGGTAATGTGTTCTCTTTTCTTCTAATTTGCTTATGATGTCTCCCTTTATGCCTAAGTCATGAATCCATTTTGATCTTACCTTGGTAAATGCTATAAGATATTGGTCCATATCACGTTTCTGTCAGATAGCTTTTCAGTTTTTCTAACAATTTTTATTAAATGGTAAGTTTTTATTCTCAAAACTTGGACCTTTATTTTTGTAAAACACAAGTTACTATAATTTTTACAACTGTTTGTTGAATGTCTGTTCTGTTCCTCTGATCTCTTTTCTATTTCTTAGCAAGTTTCTCTGAAAAAGGTTCTCATACTTAAATATATAGAGATGAGTTTGTCAAATATTTAAGAATGTGAATCATTCCCCAACTGATAAATGCCCAAAAGGTATGAAAAGA
Source organism: Monodelphis domestica (assembly GCF_027887165.1). Taxonomy (NCBI): domain Eukaryota; kingdom Metazoa; phylum Chordata; class Mammalia; order Didelphimorphia; family Didelphidae; genus Monodelphis; species Monodelphis domestica. Next base: position 254,508,146 of record NC_077229.1, read on the forward strand.
CAGTTTTTGGATAAAAAATCAAAACTACATATGCTCTAAATAATTATTAATTAAAGAAACACATCAAAACAACTCTGAGATATCATCTTATACTTATCAGATTGGCTAAAATGATAAAAGGACAAAATGACAAATGTTGGAGGGGATATGGAAAAATGGGAACACTACTACACTGCTGGTGGTAGTGTGAACTGATCCAACCATTCTGTAGAAAAATCTGGAATTATGTATAAGTATTACAAAATGTACATAAATTATGATCCAGAAATTAGGCTTATTTCTTTAGGTGATCAGGGAAAAAGGAGAAGAACTTATATGTTCTAAAATATTTATAGTTATTTTCTTTGTGGTAGCAAAGAAATGAAAATTGAAGAGATGCCCATCAATTGGAGAATAGCTAAAAATGTTGTGGCATATTATTGTGACAGAATACTACTGCACCATAAGAAATGACAAACAGGTTAATTTTGGGAAAACATGAAAAGACCTACAAAGAATTAAAAGAGCAGAACCAAGAGAACATTAACATAAAACAACAGAATTATTGCTTGAAGAATCATTTCTGTATGTTCACCTCCAGAGAAAGAACTGATAAATAGAAAAAAGTTAGAAATAATTTCATGTATACATGTATTTTTTTGACAAATGATGCTTTCTCTAATGGGAAGTGGGATATTTTAATTTTTTAAAAATCTTTGATGAATTGCTATACCTCTAATGACAGGGAAAACTCAAGAGTTAGTTGTACCTGCAAAAATTACACCTATGCATGAATGTTAAGAACCCTGTGAAGTCTAGAACCAAGGAGGGAAAAAAGGTTACATAATTAATGTGCAGCTCTACTCCTGGCTTATTGTAAGGGCCTGAGGAAAATGCAATTCTTTATTTACCCCTATAGAAAACTAGATTTAATAATAACCTATTGCACATGAACACTGTGATGATGATAGTTTTAACAAAAAAAAATCTAGAAAAACCTACAATTTATGTTACACCAAAGAACCTAGGAAAGATGAATGGCAATAAATGTATTAGAATTATGAAAGAGAATCATTCCCCAAATTTCTACTCATCACATTATCTGACCTTTGGAGGTTGATGGAAATTACTAACAAAAAAGGCCATCCATTTTTACTGTATTTTAAAATATATTTTCAACCTTAACGAAGTACTCTTTTAGGTCTGAGTTTCCTTTAAAGTGAGAAAGGAAAAATAATTTAAAAAATTAAAAATAAATAAAATGAGAAAAGAGAAAATAAAACTGCCATGCTCACATGATATTTGGACAAGTAGGTAGGTTGCTCAGTGGATAGAGTGTGAGAGCCCCAGTTGGGAGGAACTGGGCTCAAATCTAGCCTATGATACTTCCTAGCAGTGTGACTCTGGACATGTCACTTAATTCCATTTTCTTAGCCCTTGTCCTTCTGTCTTACAATTTTTATTAAGACAGAAAGTAAGAATTTTTTTAAAAGACATGCTATTTGTGGAATGAGATAGGATCATAAATTTGAGGTAGAAAACGCCTTTCAGATCATTTATTTCAACCCCCTCATTTTACAAATAGGGACACTGAAACCCAAATAACTTGTGCTAAGTGACAGGGCAGGATTTGAACCCAGGTCTACTGACTGTATATTCAGTATTCTTTTTAGTAGACCACACACTGCCTCTCATTTTGCATTTTATCTTGAATGATCATAGTGAATGCTCATTCCATGCCTTCCAGAATCATCAGCAGTAGTAAACAGTATGATGGATCAGGAAATGTAAAGGGCTGATTTGGAGCCCGAGTATTTATTCTCCTCACTTATCTCCTCTATCCTTAATTTCCTCAACTAAAAAATCAGGAAGTGGTTGGATTAGATGATATTGAAGGTCTTTTACTCCTGAAACATTCCATAATTCTATGATTGCAAATAAGAGGATGAATGGAATTCTGGGTCCTGTTATCAGTTATACTAATGACTCATGGTACCACATTAGACAAATCTCTTAGCTGCCATATAATGTAATTTCTTCTTCTGCACAAAGAATAATATAGAATATACCAATTACCTATTGCAGAGAGAAGGAATTTATATCTTTAAAGCACTTTGGGGAACACTACATGCAGGAGGAAGGCAAGCACTTGTATTAAAATCCTGGGGGCAGATGCTTCTATGAAATGAATGTAGAAAAAAGCCAACTGGTGCCTCTGACCTAGTTTTTAATAACATGTGAACATATCCCAAGATGCACATGCTCTGATCTAGTCACTGGCTGCCCTTTCCACCAGTCAGAGAAAGTGTCTGTTGAAAGTGATTAGGGCCACGTGTTAAGAGCATCACTCATGCCAATATCTTCCCATAGACTGGAAATTTTGAAATCTAGTTTCTTGAGTTCACAGTTATAAAGTGACAACTTTTTATGTCACGGAAAAAAGTATTTGGGCTCCCCCCCCCCTTTTTTCCCATCTTGTCAAGATGATGAGAAGGCTTTCTCTTGCTTTCCAAAAGAAATTTTCAACTTTGGCCAAATATCAAATATGAAAAGTACATTAGCCAAAAACAGATACTCCCAAAGTTGTTGAAATAATGATTGAAAACAGGAGGGATAATACTACAGTTGGCTCAAAATCAAATCTAAAAGCAATGCAGTACGAATCATCTATTACTATAACCTATGTGTCATTTGTAGCTAAACTATTATTTTTAAGTCTCTGCTGATCTCTGAAACAGAATGAAAGAAGAATACAGAAAATTTTTTTCTAATTTGAAATTGCACAGTTGTTTCTGTCATGTCCAACCATTCATGACCACATTTGGGGTTTTCTTGGCAAAAATAATGGAGTGGTTTGCCGTTTCTTTCTCTAGCTAATTTGACAGATCAGAAAACTGAGGCAAATAGGATTAAGTGACTTGTCCAAAGTCACACAAATTCTTAAGCTTCTCAAGCCAGATTTGAGTCTTCCTGACTCCAGGCCTGGTGCTCTGCCTAAACATCTAAATTAGCATAAAATCAATCATTTCCCAAGCTCAGTGCCAACATATAATAGGGGATTAATAAATCCTCATTAATTAATCCAATCATAGACTTAAATCTATACTGGAACTCTGAGGTCACCTAATACAAAAGTGTCAAACATATTGTCAGGGACCAACATTCCAGAGTTAGGTTATACCAAATTGAAATGTAATTGGGAAATATTTGACAAATTAAATAAAAACAGATAATACATTTAAAACTAAGTCAATATCTGGCCATCAGGAATCCTTATATATGGGTAAGTAATTTCTCCTTCTGTTTGAGTCTGACATCCCTGACCTAATATTACCCCTTCATTTTACACATATGGAAACTGATACCCTTTAAAGATTCAAGTAACTTGTCCGAGGTTACACAGAGTGAAAAGGGAGAGCCTAGAAATCAGGTTTCCCTTACTCAAGGTCCAGGACTCTTTCCATTATATCATACCACTTACTTATATTTTCAGTCAAATACATCATGGCAACTACTTAACTGCTACTAAGTCTTGCCCCCTCCCCATAAGTCCTGCTTATAATAATAAACAGGCAAGAGGGTTTAAATTAATATCTATTTACATCCAAAAAATTTAAGGGCTAAAGTTTATTTGTTCTTAAGTAGGCTTCCAAATTCCTTCTCACAGAATAAATGAGATTTCACTATTAATTTGTTTGACAAATACTATATTCATAAAGGTTGACAGTTCAATCTATTCAATCAAATTCCAAATTAATAGAATTCAAATTAATTATATTTGGATATAATTAATTTATTTTATATTAAATAAAATCACATCAGTTACAGGTGAATCTATATCAAAATTGAATTAGGAAGCTGCATCAACTCCCAAAATAAATATAAGATACATAGTCTATCACTATAATGTTGTCAAAATCTTGTACTGTGCCACTACTTAAAGGTGAGACATAATATAAAAAATGATGATGAAAATTCTAGCATTTATATAGCTCTTTCAGACTTGTTAAGTGTTTTATATATGTTAGCTCACTTAATTTTCACAACTCTGAAGGGCTTAGGTATTATTATCTCTATTTTACAGAGGAAGAAAAAGAGGCTGAGAGGGGTTTAAAAAAACTGCTCAGGGTCACCGAGCTAGTTAGAGACTGAACTAGTATTTGAACTCATTTCTTCCTAACCATAACACTGCTGTTCTATCAGTCCATTCTGCCACCATCCAAGAGGTGCAAACCAAAATTGTTTTATTCTGAATTTTGTGCTTTATTGGATAATATTTTACTGGGGCTCTGACATTTCCAGTAATTTAAATTAATATTTCCTAAATCTATATACAAATAAAAATGTATGTCTGATCATGGACAGAGTTAATAGATAATCGTTGGATAGAACACACAATTTCTATTGCTCCATCATGTAATCTTGATGCTAAGGAAATTTGGGGAACCAAGTAGACAACTGTTCCCTATTCTGATGTATCAGAAGCCAGGGAAAGTGCTTAAATGCAGCCAAACTGAAAGGTCATGGAAAGAAAAGAATAAGACAATTTTTGTTCTCTTATTAAGCTTTCCTCTTTTCTTGTGAAGACTGTTTGATAGTTCTGCCAAGTTAGTAACTAAGAGAAACCAAGATTTTTTAAATGTCAGAAACATTTTAGTGACAAATCTATGATGATTTTCAGATGTACAGTGTTTGAATGGGCAAAAGAATGAATAAACCAAGAACCACTGGATTTCCTCAAGGAAATACAGACTTAGTAACAAAAATATTTGTAATATTTAAACTATTTTTCTTTCTCAGAGAACTACAGTATGTAAAGAAACATCCAGAGAAAAGAAAGAAACCCTTCTTTGCCATCATACACCAAGTCCTGCCTTCTTCTGAGCAATCTGCCATAATGCAAGTCAGATTTCTGTACTTCCTTTACTGGCATAGTATAAAGAGGACTGGTTCTGAAGTCAGATCTGTATTCAGATATCACACTTGCTACCTTCATGAACTGAGACAAGTTCCAAACTTCATTTTCTTCATCTGTAAAATGGGGTAGTTGTATTAGATGATCTCAGATATCCCTTACAGATTTAGCTCTTTGATACTAACAATTATGTTGTCAATGGAACTCTATTAAGCATCTACTAGATGCAAGGGAGATGATAAAAACAAAAGTTTCTGCCTTCAAAGAATTTACCTTCTTTGGTTTTATGTCTAACACGACTGACTCCAAATTTGAGATCACAAAGTCTTCCTACATGAAGCCTCCAAAGAATTTTGCTTACAAATTATAGGATTATGAAATTTTAGGGACAAAAGGGTCCCTAGTAATCATTTAGTCCAAAATCCTCACTTAATGCATAAGGAAACTTAGTCTTATACAGGTTAAAAGTTTTATTTACTGTCACACAGTTAACAAAAATTAAATTAATGACATAGTAACTAGAGGAAAAAAACTTCTAATATTTCCCAAATTAAATATCATTGTAGCCATCAACAGCTAGGATTCAGTTAAGAAGAAGATGAAAGGGAGAAGAAGAGTGAGTATGCCCATTACAAAATGTACAAGGATTTTCTCAGGTCTTTAAAAAAAACTATTTTAAGACTTAAATTAGGAACGATATCGACTACTTGAGAATTTCATGTGAACTCCAAACTTCTGTATAAAGCTGTGAACAAGCTGTAATAGGGTAATAACTTGAACTAATTATTTTTAAAAGCACATTTTAATATGATTCAAAGATCAGTGTTCAGCCTTGACTTCCAAGAGGAGAAAACCATGCATCCTTACTGATTAATTTCAAACCAATTGGCACTTTCAAAATTCTATTGGTTACAAAGCAGGGGGGAAAAAAAGTCGTGAGTTTGTCTTACACTTTTTTAAAAAGTCTTAGTTTTCACAGATATGATCTCAGTCATAAAATAGGGACTTATATACAGTATTACATCGTAGCTGTAAAGTCAGCCTTTTTGTGTGAATTGGCAAAGGATATGATGTTAGCTATTTCTGTTAAATTCATATAGCAACATTATCTTATTCAATTCACACTTCTATCATTCACAAACCTGAAAATGTACAGTGATTTGGGTGCTATTATTTCTGCCATTAAAATTTAGGGCTTGCTGTTAGGAGGGTGGTCTTTTTATTGTAAGTAAATACCAAAGCATTAAAATCATCTTCTTAGTTCCCAAGTTAAAAACAAAAGAATTCACAGTTTCTTAAAGTCCATGTGAATTAATTTAAACTGGAAGTACTAAAACTGTCGCTGTAGCCACATTGCCACTAGCCACACTTCAAGCAGGGGTAGGAACCAGATTAACATATAACTGGAAAATAGTGAACAAAATGATTCAAAATGTAATAGGACAAAAATAATGTTACTATGTGGTTTTCTAAGAAAATATACAATCTACAAATATCAATATGTACCTTTTAGTGGTCCCTTTTGCTCTTTGACACTGATTTAGACTAACCTACATAAATGACCCTGACACATATGTCCACATACCTTCTGTATATTTTGTGTTAATATCTCTGAAGTCTCTTTTCCAGACTATGTTCTCTACTCACTACACTCTCCATTAGTGATTTTGTTCTTTTATTTTGCTTTCATTATCACCTCTATGGTTTGAAGTGTGAGAAAATGGGAAAGGTTGGAAGGGGTCAGGCTATGAAGGACTTTGAATGCCAAAGAGATGATTTTATATTTGATCCCTGGAGAGAGAGGAAACCACTGGAGTTTACTGAATAAGAGATGGCATTGTCAAATCTTCATCTAAAGAAATGCAATTGGACAGCTGAATGGAGCTTGGAATAGAGTAGGCAGATACTTGAGGGAGGAGAAAGCAAAACAGAAAAGACTACTACAACAGTGCAGGAATGACATGTTAAAGTTCTTGTTCAGTCAATTTAAAATTATGTCTGACTCGTTGTGACCCCATTTGGGGTTTTCTTAGCAAATAAACTGGAGTGATATGCCATTTTCTTCTCCAGCTCATTTTACAGGTGGGGAAATGGAGGCAAACGGGGTTAAGTGACTTGCCCAGTGTCACACATCTAGTGAGTGTCTGAGGTGAGATTTAAACTAAGGAAGATAAGTTTTTCTGACTCCACATCTGGTATTCTAACCACTATACCAACTAACTGCCCTATTAAGGACTTAAATCTTATAACATGGCTGATAATGGTGGCATCTGAGGAGATATGAGGATATATGCTAATAATGTTAAAATGGAGGTAGAACCAAGAGGATTCGGCAAGGGATTGGCTATGGGGGTAGGGGGACGAGAGTGAGGAGAATATCAAGGGAGAGATAATGAGTTCCATTTTGGACATGTTAAGTTTGAGACTCTTTGGAACATTCAATTTGAGATGTGAATTTGGAGGTGAGGAGAGGGAAGAGAGCTAGATAAGTAGAACAGAGAATCAGAGAGATGTCCTATCCCTTGAACATGGAGGGTTGTCATTTTTTGACTTTGCATTCCTTTCTTCTAGCATGATGTCTTTCCTACCTGTAGTAGACACTTGGTAAATGTTTCTTTTATTAACTCATCTTGAGGCATAGATTTTTGATGAATTATAAAAAAGCTTTACTTTACCTTGTTGTTGTTCAATTGTGGCCAACTCTACATGGCCCCATAGATTCTGTCCATGGAGTTTTCTTAGCAAAAATACTGGAGTGGTTTGACATTTCCTTCTACAGTGTGTCCCCATTTTGCACATGAGAAACCGAGACAGAGGGGTTAAGTGACTTGCACAGGGTCACGGAGCTAGTAAGTATTTGAGGCTAGATTTTAACTCAGCTCTTCCAAACTTTAAGCCCCATATTCTATCTACTATATTACCTACCTGCCTTAAATTAACAGAAGTTAATATTAAAACTAAAGAATAGGGGGCAAGTAGGTGGCTCAGCCAAGCCCAGAGATAGGAGGCCCTGGGTTCAAATCTGACCTCAGATACTTCCTAGCTGTGTGACCCCAGGCAAGTCATTAACCCCTATTGCCTAGCTCTTACCACTCTTCTGCCTTAGAACTAATACACAGTATTGATCCTAAGACAGAAGGTAAGGTTTAAAAATACTAAACTAAACTAAAGAATAACGTTTAAAGGAGTTTTATATACATGACTTGAAATCTATTAGGCTCATGCCCTGAAACCTGCTTGAAATATAAATAAATATAAAAAGGAAAATTAGTTCTAAGGTTTAAACCCTAGGCAATAAATTAAGTGACCACATGAGCACTTAATAAAAGCAGGTATCTTAAGTGGCCCTACTAAAATGCTCCTTGGCCTTTGGAAAGATGAATATAACTTATTAAATGGATATTTTTCCATGTGATAAGGTTAAGAAAGGGGGACTGCCCATACTGATTAGTTAGGACATTTTTATGATCTCCAAATCCATCTCAGCGGTAGTACCTACGTCTTCTATACTTTGGGAAAAAATACTTTAATATCTCTAAAATTCTCTGATAATGATTAATAAGAAATACACAATATACAATATAAAGCTCATAGTATAAGAACATATTAGATTCTGTACAATTAAAGGATTTGCAGCTAAAAAGGATCTTTGAGATTATCTAGTCTAACACCCCCATTTCACAGATGAGAAAATCCAGTTGTGATTTGTTTCAAATCACAGAGTTAGTTTATAGAGCCCAAGATTGAAACTGTAGCCCTTTGAATTCAAAATCAAATCCCATGCTCTCTCCAAAACACCACATCCTCCTGTTTCCAGTTATCTTCCAAAGAAGCCTGAAAATAAATGGTAGAATCTCACTTAATAGATGAAAACTCCCCATCCAAGAATGAGATATTCTGAAGCTCAAAAAAATCATTCATCATCAAGATTATCTCAATTTAACTGTGTTATAGTGCTTTATAGTTTACTAAATACATTCATACTTTGTTATTTGAGCTCTCAGATAACCCCAGGAAGCAGGGAAGGATAGGTATTATTGTTCTTGTTTCAGGTGTGTCTGATTCTTCATGACCCCATTTCGAGTTTTCTTGGTAAAGATACTGGCGTAGTTTGTCATTTCCTTCCCCAGCTCATCTGACAGATGAGGAAACTGAGACATATCAGACTTGCCAGAAATCAAATCGCTAGTAAATATCTGAAGACAAATTTGCACAGGAAGATGAGTCTTGCTGACTTCAGTTCTGGCACCCACCCTATCCACTGCACCACCTTGCTGCCCTATAGCTGTAATTAGTGCCATTTTTAATAGATGAAGAAATGCAATAGTCATCCCAGACTGAGGCTTGGGGAGGCAGAAAGAGCTTAGGAGGGATATGAGAGCTCTGTTTCTAATTCTAATTCTAATTTACCCCTGGGTCAAAATGAAATAATTTAAACTGGCCAATTTTTTAGGAACTTCCTTTGAAGAAAGTGTGAAAAAGAAGTAAAAGAGCTTTTTACCTGCCAAAAAGGACTGATTATCAAACTCTTTGAAAACAAAGTATCTCAATAGTGGCAAATGGGTCACATTCATAATAAAAAAAAATCTTGATAGGGAGTAAAAAAAGGCACTTGACATCAAATATCAATTGTAATTTTTGGGTTTCATATCAGAAGCAAGTCATTTGACCTCCTTGGTCCTCAATTTCCTCATTTGTAAAATGGGGACAATAAAGGAATTATTTTTCCTCAAGAGGTTTTTAAGGATCAAATTAGATTTGATTTAAAGCACTTTGCAGACCTTAAATGGCTATATACATATCATCTTCCATATTTTCATACCACAAATATTATTACTTTGATCTGTGATCTACCTCCAAAAATAGAGGTTGAGATCCATCTATGTCTATAAAATACTTTTCAATTTGAACTCCACAAGGGAGTCACTTAAAATGCCCAAGGGTCTCTTTTCATCTCTCGGTGTGGATACCCATTAAGAACATAGACTATCCTAAAGACTATCCTTCACTCAATTACTTTTTCATGCTGTTTATCTCTCTAACAACATCCTTTAGGTTACTTCTACACAATTCTTTGTGTGTACTGTGTTGTGGTCTATTCACCCCAACTCTGAGTATCCTTCTGTTGATTTCTGGATGATCCTAAAGTTAAATTCTTCAGACTGTGGCATAGCCTGACTTTCAAGGTAGAATAGGGGTATTAAAAAAGATGAGTCTTTGAGGCAGATAATTGGCTCAGTGAATTGAGAGTTAGGACTAGAGATGAAAGATTCTGGGTTCAAATCTAACCTCAGACACTTCCTAGCTGTGTGACTCTTAAAAAGCCACTTAACCCCCATTGCCTAGTCCTTGGAACCAATACAGGGCATTGATTTGAAGATGGAAGATGAGAGTTTTAAAAAACAAAAGATGTCTTTGTTTCCTAAAGAAGCTTGGGGTTGTCAAGAGTTCTAGGAAATTTACCAAAAGAAATCTAACCTACTCTCCTCTTCTTCCTTCATTATGGATCTAGATTCTCCATCTTCCAGTCCTGTCCACCGTCAGAGGATCATAGACTTAGACCTGGAAGGGATACTTACAATATATATCATATATCAGCAGCAATGGTATCATCATCATCATCACCATCATCATCATAATCTTCACCATTGCCTATTAATGCACAGTGTAAGGTTATAATGGCACAAAAGCACTTCCTGCTCATGCTGGGTGTTTCTATTTAATATCACTACCTTTTCAGCAGCTGTACCAAAAATAAAGTGCTAATATTTCTAAACTTTTTTCAAATTCTTGGATTTTAATAAATGTTCTTAATGGCAAATAGGGCATACTAAGAATTATATGTATATGTATATAAAACATAATATAAATGAATATATGTGCATATTAATTAAGTATAACCTTGTGCAAACCTCTAATGATTTTGGTCTGCTGAATAAGCAACATAAATCATAAAACTTAACAACTGTACTAAGCTCACCATCTGATGTCCTTTTTCATGGCCACATGAAGCATAATTTAGAGGACTCTTCATTAGCATTCCCTCCTCCCTCTACACAGAGCTAGGAACAGAACTACTCTATGTCATAGTGAAGCCCAGATCACAACACTGAGAATCTACTAGGTCAAAACAAGGTGACAGTGATGCTCAAATAGTACAAATGTATTGGGGTGACTCTTTCAATATATAGAATCACAGTTTTAGAGCTGTGACTAGAGACTTCATCTAGTCTTAATTCTCTCATGTTCAAGATGAGAAAAATGAGACCCACAAAAGAGAAGCAATTTGCTCCAGTTCACAAGGTGCCAGTATCCAGATACAGGTCCTTTGATCCCACTGCTTGTTCTCTTTCTACTATACTATTCTATCACCTTTAATTCAACATACATTTGTGGATCACCTATTGTGTTGGACCCTACACTGCTTCAAGAAAAGTATCACTAGTCTTCCTATAACTCATTTATCCATTCCATGAATTGATGCTACAGGTATTTATAGAGCTTCTTTATGTGCAAAGGGCTGTAGTAAGGATCCTGCTATGGGAGCATTTTAAATACCTCCAGGAGCAAACACAAGGTGCTCTATTTGCCATTCAAACCCATAATAACCTAGCTCCTTCCTACCTTTCCATTCTTCTCATACCTTACTACCTGACAGGTATTCCTTAATCCAGTGTCACTGGCCTCCTGGCTGTTTCAGGAGCAAGACACTCCAACTCTCCACTCTGGGCAAAAATTCCCTCTGGCTGTCCCTCATGCCCAGAACACTATCACTCTTCCACTCCAACTACTGAAACCTTGGCTTCCTTTAAATAGCAATTAAAATCCTACATCTTATAGGAAGCTTTTCCTAACTCTTTGTAATTCCAGTGCCTTCTCTCTGTTAATTGTTTCCTATTTCATCCTGTATGTAGATTGCTTCATATATATATATATATATTTCCATGTTGTCTCCCCCCTTAGACTGTAAGCTCCTATGAAGGCAGGGGCTGTCTTTTGCCTCTTTTTTGTATCCCCAACACTGGCTGGTGGTGGTGTTAAGGAGGTATTTAATAAATAATTATTAATTAACCAAATGATTATTAGTTAACTCTACACTTTAAAATAGTCTCTTCACCCACTACAAATGAATCACTTCTAGAGCTTATTTTTTATTATTCAAGGGATGATTATCTCAATGATATATTATTTAGCCTTTATCTCTCTTTCATTAGCTTTACTGTTACCTGAATTCCAGTCTTTTTTTTTAAAACTTATCATTAGTAGCTCTACTAGCTTAGGACGCCAAAGACAAGGAAATGAACTTAAATTAATCAATTATTCTTAATGGCTTTCACAAAATTTTGAAAGAATAGATAAAAACCATTGGCAAAAACAAGATTCCAAACTACCTTTGGCCATTCATTTATATGATCTCTCATCTCTGTTCCTCAATATTGTAACTAATTAAGAACTCTCTCCATGTGTTCTTTTACATTTAACTAGAACAAACCATAATTCTCTATCTTTTGCAAAGTACCAATTCAAATAACAAATTCAATTGACTTTCTCATCCCTGAGTTACCTATCTTTTCCCCCCAAGATACAACAATGTTTTCCCAATCTACCTTCTAACACTCCCAAAAATGTTTCTAGAAACCTCCAAACCCACCCTGGCATTCATACTCTGCAAAAGTTCCCTCACTACTCTCAAATTATACTTCATACCCATCACTCCTCAATAATTGTCCCCCTGAGTAGCAAGTAAGCTTCCTGAGGATAAAAATTTTTTTCCTCTCGTATTTCTAGCACCTAACACAGATACTTACACCAAAGTAGGTGCTATATATATATATATTTTGGAGAGATGGGGAGATGGATGGATGGATGGATGGATGGATGGATGGATGGATGGATGGATAGATGGATGGATGGATGGATGGATGGATGGATGGATGGATGGATGGATGGATGGATAGGAGAAAAAACTAAAGGAGTAAAAGGGATTGTTATCTATTTACATGAAAGGTTTGTGTGAGGAAAAGTGAATGAAGTAATATGCACCTGAGCCTCTCCCTCAAACTAATAATTGAAGCTAGTCTTTTTCTTCTGTCAAGATAGGAAATGAAGGTTCCTCACTTTAGAAACAAACTTCCCTCACAAGCAGAAAAAAAAAAAACTCTATGTTAGAATCTCTCTGCTGGGGCTCTATCCTAACTCCTTCAGGAAATTCCTCTTCCTGAAGAATTCCATCTCTTGTGTGCATTGTTTCAATTTGTCCCAGAGTACCAGGTATTCACCTTGTAATACCTGTATTTATCCTCATAGTTTTTAGTCTTTTTTAAGCCTAATTGACAGGCCTTACATGGCCCTACTGAACTTTTCACAATATTCAGATTCTATTGTTTTGTCTTTGATCCATTTACTCTCTGTTATCTTCTGATATTTCTTTTTTAGGAAAACAAGAAGCATTAATTAAAAAAAAAAAGTAAAGCCCCATTCAGACAATTTGTCCCCAAACATGAGGGGCTAGTCTGTTATCCCTTTAGAAGCCCTGTGAGTAACCCCAAAGAGATCTTCCAGGAAGAAACTCTGACCCAAACAACATCACTATAAAAAACACAGATGGCCCTTCTTTTAAAAATGCAGCTCCTAGAAGTCCCGTAAGTTTCAAGTTAAAAGTTCTCTACCAAGAGAACAATAATTAGTCTCTCTCTAGGGCTCAGCTGAGCAGCTAGGTGGCACAGTGGAGGGAGCATTGGTCCTGGAGTTTGGAAGATTTGAATTCAAATCTAGTTTGAAACACTTAGCTATGTAAATCACTTAATCCTTATTTGCCTCAATTCCTCATCTACAGAATGGGGCCACTTTGGAGAATGAAATAACAAACCATTTCAGTATCTTTGCCAAGTAAACCTCATGGGCAAAGACTATGGGGTTATAAAGAGTCAGATGTGACTGAACAACAACTACAACAAAAAGATAGTTAAAGAAACAGTTCTGATTTCAATTTCAATTTTCAGACACCTGAGAATTAAAGGAAATGCTGAAATTTACATAATTTCCTAACATCCTACTCGATTGATTTTTTTTATTTTTATTTTTTACAGAAAGCACTAGATAAACATGAAAGTACCTTATCTAGTGTCTACCACACAATACCAGACGGCGCTCTGGGGAAATTGCTAGGCTCCTCAGCACAGGTTCTTTGAATAGCTAGTTGTCATTTACCTCTTGACTCTAGTCATTTAAGTTTATATTAAGAACATTGGGGGAAGGACGTCTATAACCTCCCATCAATCTCATAGCAACTATTGCTTCCCCCACCACCTATACCCTTCCACCAGAGGATGCTATGTCTTGCTGAGTTACTGCCACCTAGGCTCTCCTGCTTCCACACCCCAACATTCATCTATCTACATTTGCTAAAAGTTAGATGTCTGCCCTTAGATACATCTCTGTCTTGTTATACTAGACCCGTCTGAGAGAATTTCATGAATACCATGCTGAAGCAGTAAGTAGTAGGGACTCAGGCTATCATGAGTTCAAGTTCCATTTTCTTAATTTCTCCCCTCATTTTCAGAGTCAATGTCATTGGAAATCCTCTTTCTAAGTTTTCTTACTCCTACTACACCATATATACATTTCCAGGACCTCCTTATTCTGCTAGGATTGGGTATCAAAGACCCAAGTACTTTCTTTTTATAAGACTCTAGACTGATCCAATTTTAGAACTAAGAAGGGAGGAAATAAAAATCATACCCAATCCACTCAAAGCAATTTATCAACAAATCTAATTTATAAAGGGGAAAAAGCCTTTAAAATGAAGGATACTTTTGGAGCAAGATATAACAAAGTATCTTTGTGTAAGTTATTGAAATTCCATCTTTATCTGTCAACCCATACTACAATGTAATGGAGATCTGGTCCTTGTCCAGATCATCTAAGTTGGTATCATCCATGGGAAGACAATACAGTGGGAGACAGAAGGATGTGAGCACACATGGATAATTTTTGTTGGTCTACCACTTCATGTGGTTGGGAAGAGTCTTTTTCCATTGGCTGAATAGTCGTAATGTCCTCTGATCCAGTGCACATTGCTTCCCTCCCTCCCTTCCCTCCCCCATCCCCTCTTGGAGATAGTAAGCAATTTGATCTGTATTATACATGTAAAACATACTCCCATGTTGCTCATTATCATAAGGAAATACTTATATACTTATATAAAACTAAAACTCCAAAATAAAACCATAAATAAACTAATGTGAATGATAGTATGCTTTGATCCACATCTGACTCCTGCAGTTCTGTCTCTAGTGTGGAATAGCATTCTTTGTCATAAGTCCTACAGAACTGTCCCAGATCACTGTACTGTTGAGAGTAACTAAGTCTTTCACAGTTGAACTTCATACAATATTGCTGTTATTGTGTGCAATGTTCTCCCAGACATGCTTATTTTTCTCTGCATCATTTCACATAAGTCTTTCCAGCTTTTTCTGAAGTCATCTTGCTCATCGTTTCTTATAGCATAATAATATTCCATAACCATCACAATTTATTCAGCCATTCCCGAATGGATGGATATCCCCTCAATTTCCAATTCTTTACCATCACAAAAAGAACTGCTATAAATATTTTTGTTCAAGTAAGTCTTCTCCCAGTTTTTATGATCTCTTTGGTATATAAACCTGGTAGTGGTATTACAGGATCCAAAGATATAATCAGTTTTATAGCCCTTTGGGTATAGTGCCAAATTGCCCTCCAGAGGGGTTAATCAGTTCACAACTCCACCAACAATGCATTAGTGTCCCAATTTTGCCACATTCTCTCCAACATTTATCACTTTCCTTTACTGTCATATTGGCCAATCTGATAGGTGTGATGTGGTATCTCAGAGTTATTTTAATTTTCATTTCTCTAATCAAGAATGATTTAGAACATTTTAATATGATTATTTATAGCTTTGATGTCTTCATCTAATTGCTTGTTCATATTCTCTGACCACTTGTCAGTTGGGCAATGACTTTTATTCTTATAAACTTGACTTGGTTCTTTATAACTCTGAGAAATGAGACCTTGATCAGGGAAATTTGTCATAAAAATATTTCCCCAGTTTGTTCTTTCCCTTCTAATCTTGGTTACACTGGCTTTGTTTGTACAAAAGCCTTTTAATTTAATACAATCAAAATTAATTTTACCTCTTATAATGTTCTCTATCTCTTGTTTGGTCACAAATTCTTCCTTTCTCCATAAATATGACAGGTATATTATTCTGTATTCCCCACATTTTCTTAAGGTATTACTCTTTATATCTAAGTCATATACCTTGATATAGGGTATGAGATATTGGTAACAAGGTGACTTCTTCACTGACAACCCACCAGCTATAACCATGCAGTAAAGAGAAAGAGCCTAATGGCTACTATTGGGCCTTATGGCATTGAGAAATGGGCCTGTGTCTCTGGCCTTTGGGAGTCTACCCTCTGACAATGGGAATTTCAAAGGCCAAGAATGAAAGCCACAGTAATCTAGGAGTTTAATCTAATTCTGATTCTTCAGACTGCCCAGCAACAAGGCCTCAGGTAGCAAAATGTGGCCATCTAGAGTAGCCTTCAGAATCTGGTAATGGCTTTAGTGGCGTGAATGATGTAGGAACAATGGTATGTAGGAACTGAGTTAAATGGGGAGTCTAATTCTCTCCCCTCCCCACCTAAGAGATATAGAAGGAGATTATGCCTGAGAGATACTGAGAGAAATGATAGTTCCTTCTCTGTTCTTGCTATATCTTTAAAGTAAAATGCTCTCAGGATAGTCAGAAGAAGCAGTGTAAAAACACTCTCAAGGTGTCTTTTTAAAAACTTCAGTATTGACTAAAAGACACAAGAAATCCTGGCTCAAGACCTTCCAGCACAGCATGCCTGAATCAAAGAATATACTGTATTCCATGAGCAAAGGAGACTAATAGAAGCATAAAGGAAAAGCAAGCTTGGAAAATCCACGGCCACCCTGAATGTTCTAATGGACCACTTGTGCCCCTTCTATGATGGTGCCTTTCAAACTCCTACTGGTCTGATCTGCCATAGCCAAATGCACCATACCCTGACTCCAGCACTGTGAAGCCATTGGTCTTCTTCAAAAACAGAGGTCAAACAGCAATATTGGAAGTAAATGTTCCTTTGTAAAAACTAATTCAATGTTAAGTGATGAAATGGAATGGGATGCTAGTCACAGAACTACTAAAATGGGGGAACACAGACAGCTGGGATTCAAGTCAAGGAAACAATAAGAGATTCCCAAAGTCCCCCAAACATACCCTCAAAATACCTGAGGAATGGGTAAGGGAGGGAGACAAAAGAATATAACAGACTTGTCCTGCCCCAAATGTAAGCTGAGTCAATCATGTCACAGTGGAAGACTAGAACAAATTTTTCATTAAGGCAAGACTTTAAGTGGATTCTATTCATATTTAGCCTCCCTTAATTTCCTTCTTACTATGAAAGCAAAACCAAAGTTTGGCTAATATCTGTGTTATTCCCAAATGGGTCTTTAAGACATACCCCAGTTGGTTCAACTTGTTCTCTGACAGAGCCCTAATCCACAAAGGCTGGATTAGAGTCCCTTGGCCCCTTTATGAGCCTCCTGGAAAGGAAATCTGCACCACATGCTGACTTTGCGAGTTTCCAGTTTCCTATTAGGGATTTTCTTGAGTACTAGTTCTTTGCACAACTCTCTGTACATATAAAGACTACTATTTGCAGGAGATTATGTTGGGCACACTTGAGATGCTCTGAAACAATAGAATAGACAAGGCCCACATTTTAATTCTGATCCTTTTCACACTGAATCTTAAGTAATAATATTTTCATCATCCCAAAATCATCATCAATCTGTCTGCATCAAATAACCACTACTGAAAACACACTGGGATCATAGGATTTAGATTTGGAAGAGACCTTAAAGATATCCAATATCTAGATAATTTTCAGATAAGAAAACTAAGACCCAGAGAGATTAAATTACTTGCCCAAAATGATTTTCCTGAAGCACAAAATTAACCTTATCAAGGTCTTACTCAATAAACTGCACTAGCTCTCTATTGACTCAGGATCCAATATAAATGTTTCTATTTAGTAATTAGAGCCCTTTCTGACTTGGCTCCTTTCTGCCTTTCCAGTTTCCCTACATATCACTTCCATTCATGCTCTTCTTGAGGCAGACATGCTGACTCATTTTCTATTCCTTACATAGTTGCTGTTGTGGAGTCATTATCAGTTTTGACTAACTCTTCATGACCCCATTTGGGGTTTCTTGACAAAGATGCTAGACTGGTTTGCCATTTCCTTCTCTGGATCATTTTACAGATGAGGAAATTGAAGTAAATAGGGTTGAGTGACTTGCCCAGGGTCACACAGTTTTTAAGTGTCTAAGGCCAAATTTGAACTCAGGGAGGCAAATCTTCCTGATTTCAGTCCCCAGTACTCTATCCACTATGCCATCTAGTTACCCCTATTTCACAAGTCATACTAGACAGAAAAAAGGTTTATTAATTGGCAAAACCACTGGCAAACCATATGGAAATATTAGTGTTAACAGTCTTACAATCTATGCTTTAAATTTATATATAATAATAATCGGAATAACTTTTCTTTGTCTGTTTTGGTATTTAATAGAGCAAGAAAATTAGCTGATTGTATACCATCCATTGATATCCTCTCAAAGTAAAAAAAAAATTAAAGCCCTTCAGCACATCAGCTAGACCCATGTGACAAACTTAGAGGGATCAGAGACATAGAGACATAGTCTCAAGAAGGGAGATCTTAGAGGCCATTCAAGTCCAAAGACATCATTTTTCAGATGTGGAAATTTGAAGACCATTCAGGTAGTTAAGTGATTTCCCCAAGTTGAAACAAGTAGTTGGGCATTGTAAACCTTAAAATTTCTTAGACTTATGAATGTTGGAAATTTCCCCATTGGGAAATTTCATACTCGAAAAAATCTCCTACTGATAGTAAGAACTCTATTGGAATATGAAACTCCTTGGCATGGGAGGATCCTTCTCCTCCCTACTTAAGACTACTTTAGGACAGAAACCTTTTGCTAAACAATGGAAAGGGCTTTGACCTATGCTTAAGCATAGAACAGGAAGTTCTTTGAGTCATGATTGATTTTAGAATTGATACAATAGAGATACTTGGAATGACAGAACCAAGTCTTGGAAACTACAATCTCCACCCTACTCAGAGTAACAGGATTTAGGAAGGGCTGTAGCAAAGATCAAGATTTAATTATTTGAGAGTATGACCTTCAACAGACATGTGCAAAGGGGTCAGACCTCTGGGCGGTCCTAGGTTAAGCTAGAGCCACCATTGGCACAGGGGAGACATCGACAGTGATTGGTAGATGTGAGAACTGAGGGGAGGGAACTTAGATTTTTTGCTTAAAGATAGTGGGGTCTTAGGACTGAAGGGGGGTTGATGCTCTGAAGAAAGTGGATGCTCTGAGAGAGTTGATGCTCTGGAGGAGGTCTGAGAGGAGAGAGGTCCTGGAGGGAGAGCTTCTGGAGAGGTCTTGAAGGAGGCTGTGGAAGGAGGAGTCAGGAGGAGTCAGGAGGAGAATTCTCTGAAAACATTTCTTGAAAGGAGGCTCTCTTGAAGGTGGAGCCTGAGGTTGGCATGAGAAGTCTTACCTAGAGAGATCTTGGGTGAGTGATAAAACCAACTGACTGATTTATCTCTTAGGACTGAGGTCTAGGCCTTATTGGCTTGAGGCCCTTCATTCTTATTCCTTTCTTACTTTCTCTCTTTTTCTATTGATTAATCAATGTATTATAAATTAAATTTCTCTATAAAACCCTGTTGGCTTGGGCATATTCATAAATTGGGAATATATTCCCTGGTGACCGACCTTCTTATATTTATATAAAACCAAGACACAGTAGAAAACATATTTCAGTGGTCATAATTGTTATATATTTCCCTTGCTCCCAAACATTTTAATTATCACATTTTATGGCTCCCACTCTCTTATCTACAACTATTTAACGCTCAAAACTATTTTAAATCTAACAGCATAGAAGCAGAATTTGAACCCAAGAACCTCTGACTTTGGGGCTCTTTCCAAAGCACCACACTGTCTTGGTGGATTGTAATCTGCTTCACTGGAAGGAACATCTGTATTGATGAAATCACAGATATATTTAAGTATAATACTGAAGGAAATTCACATAATATATATCAAGTACATGGTGCGGGTTCAGGAGAAAGACAAAGGAAATGAAATAGGTTTGTTTGGTTTTTTTTGCTTGTTTCTTTGACTCAACATTCCCTATGCTTCTATAAAATGTCCATGCAGATTTTACAGCTTAGAAGAAAAGATACAAGAAAAATAGAATTTAACTATAGTTTGCATATTTTTTCCTTAGATGACTTTTCATACACCAGCAGAGCCTAACTTTCTTTGTCAGTTTATACTTTCAAAGCTGTATAAATCATGGAAGCAAAAATATTCTCATCCCAACTATATTCCCAGAACAAGAAACAATAAAACAGTACCTAACACTTTAAAACCTGATTTTTCTCATTCATATCTCATATTCCATTAGACACAAGTGGAGAACTTCCTCTACCAAAGTAATATAAGACTAAAAGTTAGGTGGTACAGTAAATTTAATGTCACACTTGAAATCAGGAAGATCTTATTTCAAATTCTGACTTGGACACTTACTAGCTCTGTGATTCTGTTAAAAAAATCTCTCATTAAAAATTTAACATCTCTCAGACTCATTTTTCTTATCTGTAAAATGGAAATGATAATAGCATCTACCTCACAAAGTTGTTGTGAAGACTAATAAGATAATCTATGTGAAATGGTTTTTTAACCTTGATGTCCTATGTAAATATGGCTTAAGAGAGTGGCTGGAAGTTCACAAATTAAGTGACTTGAGTAACTAACATAATTGCTTCATGCCTAAGTTTTCCTGACACCAAGTCCACTGGGCTCCATCTCTGAGGCTGCCAAATTTCCTCTCGGACCAAATGGTCCATTCTACCTAAACTGGTTTGTTATTGTCTTTCAGACTCAAAGAGGACCAAGAGAGCATCGCTGGGTGATAGCTTTTGAATCTTGCATAAACTGGATTTAAGTGAGGTTGGGTTGCACAAAGTCATCAGCCTCACTCTCTCTTCCAGTCATCCAATTCCAGTGGCAAGACAAAAGTCAGGATGGCTGGTGATGGCACAAAATGCAGTGGGTGACTTGGAGTCTTTGCTGTTTAACTAAGCTCTAAGAACTCCACCACACCTCTGCTTCTGCCACTTTCATGGCTATTGGAACAAATTGTTCTCTCTGCCCCTTTTGCCAGAGGAAGTCTTCACATGCCTGAGATGGTCACTCCCCTACCTTGTGGATGGGTTTGAGCTCTGTTGGTTATCCTCAACCTGGTTTAACCCATCTGCTCAGGCAGTACACTGGGGTGTGATTGCTGCACTTGCTACAGCGTCTCGAAGCCTTAGGTGAGAGCTGGGTGGGCAAGGTATACCAAAGGAGTAAGCGGTCCTGAAAACAGTGCAATAAGCCCTCAGACAAGAGATACTTCTCTTCCCCCAAACACTCTGTACATCCTTCTACCTAAGTAGATTATGGAAGAGACAAATAGATTAAGTTGCCATAATTCTAGGGCAGATATGAAGGAGCCACATGAACATTATCTTACAATTATTTAGGTGAACATGTCAATAGTAATAAAACAAGAAGCCCTCTCTATGTCTTTCCCTACCCCCTGAGTCAGAAATGGCTTTCCTCCTCAGACTTTAAATACAAAACAAAGTATTTTGTACTTAACATGCAATAATATACATCTAGGGATATAGGTAGAAATATCAAGAAAGGTGCTAAGGAGAAGCAAGCAAGAACAATTTGGGGGACATATAACATTTAAGGCCATACAAGTCTCTTAATTCTTAAGTACCAATTAATGACACTTCAGGAGCCTGGATAGCTAGAGAACTCAAACTAAAGCTCTGAAGTGCTAAAGATGGGTTGTTGGCTCTTTATCCTAATAATCTAGATACTGTAAAACAACTGGCTACATCAATAGAAGAATAGCTAGACAAAATGAGATGCATGAATCTATTAGAATATGGCTATTCTATGAAAAAATCATAAATATGAAGAATTTAAAGAGAGAGAAGACTTACGCGAACTCATAGTCAAAGGAATTATAAAAAACAGCATATAAAATGAAGAAAAAAACTGAAGCTGAATGCTGTGGTTATAATGACCAAGACTGGTCTGAGAAAATAACTGAGAAGGAAAGAAATAAACCTTTAATAAGTGTCTAATAAACTAATAGGCACTGTTGTAAGAGCTTAACAGATATAATCTCCTTTGATCCTCACATTATTACTCCGGGAGATGTGTGCTAAAATTATTCCTATTTCCCAGATGAGGAAACTGAGGTAGAGACAGGTTAAGTGATTTGACCAGGGTCATGAAGCGGACAGGTATCTGAGGACACATTTGAACACGGGTCTTCCTACCTTAAGCCTAGTGCTTGATCTACTTTGCCACTTTCCTCCATTCTGTGTAAAGGTGGGGGGCCATGAGAATGAAATACTTTATTATCAGACTCCCTTAATAGTTGGTTTTTCTGAATTGCCTTTTCTCTCTCTCTCTTTTTTTTTTGTTACAAGGAATAGCTCACTGGGGATAAATATCTTTGGAAATGAAGGCTTAGTAGAAACAAAAAACATCAATTTTTTAAAAAAAGAAATAACTGGCTAATTTGTTGCTGGGTTTAAAAGGGGTATTTCATCAAACATCCATTAGTTCCCCATGAACTCTCATCTCTTCTGTTGCTCAAACTGTGTCAATACTAAGTTCTGTCACCTCTAGTGGTAAGATCTCGATGCCTGCTTTCCACTTCCAATCCTCCCATGTTCATTTATCTTGTCTGCCTCACATGTTTTTGTTTTGGTTTTTCCCTTGGTTTTCTGTTTACTTGGATGTCGTATTTTATTTTTCTTTTGAGCATTGGCTTTTTCTGAAACTGACCCAATTGTTTGTGAATGTTTACATTTCTGTCTCTCTCCCACTGTGCCCAAAGTAGCTTTTAGTTCTACAAATACTTGATTGTGAAAATAATTTGTCAGAAGAATGTCATCTTTTCAAAAGAAAATAAGAAGATATTATACAGGTAGATGGCGATTAGAAGGAAGTGACAAAATTTCAGATTGTTTTTCCTTCAATAAAGAGTTATAAACCAATCAATAGCCAGATAAAATTTTAAAACATCCTAAGAGCAGATAAAACCATTAAGGTAAGCAAAGTAGAAAAGGAAAAGAGGAAGCTAAATTCCCAGGCGTGGAGTCTAGAAGACCTGAGTTCAAATACTATTTCAAACATTTACTAGCTGTTTGACCCTGAGAAAGATGCTCAACTACTCTTTCAGTTTATTCATCTGTCAAATAGGAATTCTGAAGTCAAAGGTACCTTCTAGCTCTCAATCTACAGTCCTTTGAATTTTCTCAATTAGTTTCAATTCCTAGGTTTAGCTGGATAAAAGCACTGGATAACAACCTCTGTTTCTCAGCTTCTACATTGGGCTAACAAAAATTAAAGCAATTGCCTTTCTAATTCCATACTGACCAGAACTAAGACTCCACTAAAGCTCCCTTTGTTCCATGAACAATTCATTCATTTAGCCACCAGCTCAATCTACCCTACTAATCCATTCCTTTATCAGTTTTTTTTCCCTGTATTTTACTGGATTATTTGAATGGGCGTGGGGTTGGTACTTATTCATGTGTGTGTGGTTCCTTTAGGATGTAAGCCCCTGAAGTGGAAAATACAATAGCCTTGGAAGCAGAATACTGTTTTTAGTACTTGTTCTGCCACCTTTGAATGAGACATTTGAATCTCAGCCAAGAAGGGAGGTATTATAGTACAATGCACTGACTACTGGATTTGGGGATCAGGAAGCCTTGGGTTCAAATTCTTCCTCTACCATTTGACTAGTTATATAGGTCCTTGGGAAAGTCACTGAATGAGAATCCCAGTTTCTTCCACTGTAGAGCAGGGCTAATAATGTCAATAGCATTAATAATGTTTTGGTGACATTATAGAGTTGTGAAGCTCAAATGAAATGAAGTACAAAAAGTTCTATATAAATGGCAGCTCTAATTCTTAGGTGTAAAATGGGTCCAATGAGTCTATAAAGACTATATTAAGACGTATCACAGATGGGCATTTAATTAGTGTAGTTTGTTTGACATATTTGATTGAATGATTTGCTCTCCCCTTTCTTCTATTCAGGACTAATATGATTTTTTAAAAAGGTGTAACTGTCATAAGATCTAGACTTTATGTGCAACAATATTGCTGAGGAGGAGGCAGTGACTCAGAGAAAAAAGCCAGTGTAGGCAAGAAAAGGTTATTCATTCCTTCCATAATCATTCATTAAGACCACAAAGTACTGTGCTAGGAGCTGGGGGATACAAAGACAAAGGAAGACAAAGTTCCTGCTGTTACAAAACTTAGATTCTAATGAAGTAGGCAGAGTTCTGATAAGGCCCTTTGGGAGATTAATCTAAGGCAAATAATGATAGTGGCAACAGAGGCATACAGAAAATTTGAGATGTATCAAATAGATTCAGTTGCAAGACTCAGAGAAGGCTTCAATGACAAAGCAGAACTTGAGCTGATCCTTAAAGGAAGCTTGCTCATTCACTCTGTCACATTTGATTCTTCATGACCCCAGGGCCCAGAGCTATACACAGGGTTTTCTTGGCAAAGATACTGGTTTGCCATTTCATTGTCCAGTGGATCCTTTTGTCAAGCACTCAAAGCTTAAGGAACTTGCCCAGAGTCACACAGCTAGAAAAGTTTGAAGTTGTATTCCTAACACCAAACCTATCATAGCACTCTATTCATGAAGTCTCATAGCTGCTTCCTAAGTATACTGAGGGAAACTAAGGATTTAGAAAGTCTAAGATAAGGAGGAAATATTTTCCAAACACAGAGATGCCCAGCACAATTGTGGAGAAGAGACAATTAGTCAAATTTGATAAACATCCAATCAATAGTGTCGTTTGGTACATAAAAAAAAAAAGACCATGAGGTGGCAGAGCTAAAATGGTGTCTTTAGGAGCACCTAAAGCCCAAACCTCTCCAACAATCCTTCCAAACCAATATTTATATCACACTTCAAAGAAAACAGAAATCCAAACCCAACAAAAAGTCATAAGACCCTCCTACTGAAAACAACTTGAAAGGTAGGCACAGTGTGTCTATTTTTGTGGGAAAAGGGAGAGACACCCTCCCCCACCCAGTGCTGAGATCTGTGATCAGATCAGGATGACAATGGGAATCCTGGGTAGAGACTGCAGCCACCAGGGTTCACCTTTGACCCACCACATGTGGTCCAGGGCTCCAACAAGGACTGCCAGGGAGGAACTGCGGGGTGCCCACTGGCTATAGTGAAAAATTTGCCCCAGGGCAGGCCAGCTCAACAGGCTGAATCCAGTGTATCAGTGGAGGATTGAGAAAAGAGAAGATTCAGCCTCAGGACATAATAGCTGAAACACTCTGGTTCAGTAAATCAACAGAAGGACAAATCTATATATAGTCCATGGTGGGGGATGGAGGAAGTAAATAAAATGAGTAAACAAGAGGGGATTAAAAAGTTATAATTGAAAGCTTCTATTTGAGTAAGGACCAAAGAACAGAAACCATGAATGAGGATGAGATCTAGGAAACATCAAGCAAAGCCTCAAAAAAAAAAAATAGGGAATTGGAAGCAGGCTAAGGAGGAACTCAAAAATGAATTTAAAAATCAAATAAGAAGTTGAAGAAAAAATGGCAAAAGGAAAATAGTAGCCTGAAAAGCAAAATAGGTCACCTGGAAACAGAGGTACAGGCACTGAAAGCCAGAATCAACCTGCTGGAAAATGACTCCAAAAAAATCAGAGGAAGAGAAGAATGACTTGAAAGGAAGAATGGACCAAAAGGAAAAGGGGAATCAAAAGATCATGGAAGAAATTCAGTCTTTAAAAACGTGAATTGGTCAATTAGAAACTAATGACATCAAGAGACATCAAGACATATTAAAACAAAAATTTTTTAAAAGGCCATGAATCAATCCATGCATTTTCTCACTATCAGCAAAGCAAAGTCTGTGGGACAGCATCTTTCTCCTTTTACATATTCCCAAGGGATTTTTCAGTGACTTCTTTTCAGAGCTAGAATTGGAAAAATTTTTATGTGGAGCTAGCATTAGAATTTGGGCAAGTGACACGAAAGGCAAGCTGAATTAGAGGGAAGAAACAGGCATTGTTTTGTGGGGAGATATACACACCTCACACACTGGCCTGCCTAGGCAGAGGCTGGGTCACCTTGAAACCATCACTAGAAGCTGTTCAACTCTCCCCAACCCACAGGAAATAGCCACTTGGTAGCTATTGTAAGTAGTTATTCTTGACCACTAGTTGGTAAAGGAAGTTGTTTTTTCACATCTGGCCTCTTGGAGTCCTGCTTTGGAGAGGGAGGGTAAGGGTAGAACAGTGATCCCTGTAACAAACAAAGAAGGGATGAAAAGAGAGTTTGATGTCGACCCTCCCCAAATCCTCAAAGTATCATAATATCATGAAATATTATGACCTATAGGGATGACCCCATACAACTCCTTTATTTTCTGGAGGAAGTAAACTGAGGACTCACACAATGTTTAATTCTTTCTTCTTTTTTTCTTTTTTTAAGCCTTACTTTCTGTCTTAGAATCAATAGTGAGTATTGGTTCTAAGAACGAAGAGCAGTAAGGGTAGACAATTGAGGTCAAGCAACTTGTTGACAACCACACAGCTAAGAAATGATTAAGGACAGTTTTGAACCCAAGATCTCCTATCTCCAGGCCTGGCTCCGTATTCACTGCTACCCCTCACTTCTCATTCAATTCTTTCTGAAACTTTTATCTTGACTAAAGGTAGGATCAAATGGAGCAGAGACTCTCAAACTTTTAGAGTTGGAAGAGATCTTACTGCTCACCTTATCTAACCTCCTCACTTAATTAAAGAGGCGACAGAGGCCTTGGGTTAGTCTTAGATCAGGATCTAAAATCCAGACTTCTGGATTCCCAGTCAAGTGTTTTAACAGTCAGGTTAACTTTCATCTCCCTCAGAATCATGAGTACTTACAGAGTAATAATTCCTGGACTCATAATTGAAAACAAATAGCTAAGCAAGAAGGTGAGGGCAGGGGAGGAGGCAACAATAATAATCATAATATTTAGAATTTATATAGGACATCCTACTTGTTAGGTGTAATACTATGTGTTTTTTGCCACTATCATATGTAATTCTAACAACAGCCCTGGGAGGTAGGTGATATTATTGTTCCCCTTTTATAGTTGAGGAAACGGAGACAAATAGAGGTTCGGTGACTTGCCCAAGTTCATAGAGCTAGTCAGTATCTGAGGCCAGATTTTAATCAGGTCTTCCTGACTCTAAGGCCCAGGTCTCTATCTATTCAGCCTCCTTACTGCCTCTAATACTGGTCTTTCAATCTTTCTAAGCAAGCTCTTGTCCCAAGCTTATTCTCTTCCCTTCTTTCCCCCATGACATACACACTCAGGTTCCTCTTGGTAGCCAAACTTGAGAAGCCTAAGAGGGCAATTTTGTAAAGAAAGAAAGTCCTCAGAATAGTATAGATAGAGATATCGAGAGGAAGGAGAGGCAGTGCCCTTGGGAAAAAACTAGAGAGCTTTTATCCTTCTCTAGTTTCTTCATCTATAAAATGAGCTGGGAAAGGAAATGGCAAACCACTCCAGTAGCTCTGCCAAGAAAACCTCAAATGGGGGCACAAAGAGTCAGGCATGACTGAAAAATGACAGAACAATCTTGCTATGGCTGAAGGCATCTCCCCTCTCTATCTTTTTTTGGGGGATTGAGTTGTGTTGAACAACAACTTGAAGGGTTCTCTCTGTGAGAACTCCTAGGCTTTGAGGCTGGGTCCCTATCTCATCCCTCTTCCTATTTGGGGTCTCCTTTTTACTCACCAGGGCCTCCACACTTTCAACTCAGTGTTCTTTCCTACTTTCCAGGTTTCCATTGGCTGGAAAGTTTAGAATTCTGGAAGGATAAAACTATACAGGAATGAATGATTTTTTTTAAATGGTTAAGACAGAGAGAGCTCTAATAGGGCTAAATATGGCTCTAGTTCTTTTCTCCACTTGAAAAAAATACTGCTGATCTTAAATGACCTTCATCCCTTTCCCAGGCAGCCTGTACCTCAATGTGCTTCATCTCCCCAGGCTTGATGGTGGTTGGGGGACTGCTCTGTCCATTCCCCAAAAAGAACATGCAATGAGGTAACCTCACAGGTCCTCTGGCATTAGCACTTGTGATAACCAGCTCTCTAGGCTTAAAATGGCCTCAATTCCCACTCCTAGCCCCATCTACATCCAATAAGTCCACTTACACAATAACTCTTCCTATCCTGTAACCAGACCTCCTCCAGGATCACCTCAGCCTCCAAGCTCCCCACCAGTTCCCTCATCTAGAGCAGGACAAGTACTTGGCAGTACTTTAGTTTGCCCACCCTGAAACAAATTTTGCACCCAGAAGAAAAAAATCCCTTTTCCATACTACCTTCAGGAAGTCCTTAATCTATTGCAAACCTTAAAGTGATAAATAAATGTGTTAGTTTTATTGATTTTTTTGTTTGTTTAAAAGTGCAGTCAGGAGCAAAAGAGACTCCATAGTTATCTGTCTCCAGCCTACCCTCTCCTGGGATAACACAAGGTCCCAAATATCCCTAGGAATATCCCTGCCTCTGCCTATCTTATAGGGAAGAGGCCTGTAAGGATCCTCCTCCTATTCCTCTGCCTCTTCCATTTCAGAGAACTGTTCATTCCTGTAGGGTTGTGTCCTTCCAAGATTCTAAACCTTCCAGCTGATAGTAAGAAGGTTTAGAAGGATAGTAAGAAGGAAACCTGGATAGTAAGAAGAAACCCTGGATTGAAAGTGTTGAGGTCCCGGTTAGTAAAGAAGGGGTCCCAAGTGGCAAGAGTGACTGAACAGGGGCCGGGTCCCAAGACCAGGAGGTCTCATGTGGAGAAAGAGAGCCCTTCCGGAGTAGCTGCTAAATAAGCCTCAGCCCAGATGAGGTCATTTCTGTGGACTGGCTAGGCAGTGCCTCTGACATGCCCTAATCACCCATTCCCCATCATGCTGATAGGACCAGGCACTGTGTGTCCATTTATCACAAGGAGATGATGGCTCACACCAGGAGCAGAGGGGCAGAAGGGCAGGATGTGGTGGGAAGCCCTGGGATTCCTAGAAGGGGAAATGGAAGAGACCAAAGGAAAAGAACATAAATCCCTTTTCTCTATGGATTCCTGCAGATTCTAGGATAAAGTCTTCTGGAAATAATAATGTCTGAGTACATAAACCTTACAACTCTACATTTCTAGGACTAAAAGATGGCCTTAAAAAGACAACTGCCAGGCACCAACAGTGCTGGGGCAGGGACCCAAAGGGCATGGTTATCTTGGCAGAATCTGCATGCCTGCATCCAGAGTCTGGTCCTTAGCTTTGAAGGTTCTACAGCTTGACTTTAACAGCTCACCCAGAGGGGATGCTGTTCTGGACAATCAATCCATGCTGGTCAAAGCTCACAAGAGAATGATTTATGAACCGGAAAGCTACTTCATTAATTTGCAGTGAAAACTGTCTACCATTGGCTGAAGAACTGGAGATGCACAGAGGGTAAGGACTTCCTTCTGATTGGCCAGTCTCCTCTAGAGGCCAAATTACAAAACCAGAATTCTGCTTGGGGGAATTCATGCGATCACAACAAAGAGAACTATAGAGTCATAAGGAATATTTGAATAAATTAGAGCATCTCATTTACCTACTTCTCTCCACACTATTTTATAGACTGTCTAAACTGTTGCTATTGGTCATCTAAAAAGATGACCTCACACTAGATAAATACTAACGAATTCTTATTTTCCAACTTTTCTTTTTCAATATTCCTTATCAGTCACCAAAATTTTCATCATTATAATACTTATTATTATGACAGATATATTGCAATTTCCAAGATCACAGCTTATTTTACATTTGTTACACTTAAAATTGATGGCTTCCTTTTTAGGGCACATTCTGTAGTTTAGGAAGCCCTCTCGTCTGAACAGGAATGCATTTAACACCAACTCCTTGAGATGGGGTTCAGATGGGAGAGTCATTTATACAAATGCCTAATCCTTCTATGCTATTTCTTATTAGGTTATATTCCAGAGGATTACATCCCCTGAACTTGCTTCCAAAATCCAGGAGTACAGTCTCCTGTACTCCTGTACAGAACCTCTTGTCTCTAATGCAAGGACTGTAACTCGGCTTCTGCCTAGATGCACATGTAAGCAAAAATAAACGTACACACATATGCATGTGCGTACACACACACACACACACACACACACACAATTCCCTCACTCCATTTGGTACTGCCTACCATTATTTTCTCATTCTCTATAACGTCCTCACTCTACAAAGAAAATGCATTTTGTATGTGTGAAACAAATACAAATTTTTCTAAGACAAGCAGATATTTTTCTCATATCTTTTGACATATGGTTATCATTGCGTTTAACAAGTCTGACTTACTCTTTGTTTGGATAAAAACAAGAAATGCTAATCAAGAGAAATTTTTCTTTTCCCTCTGTACCTAGCTCCAAGGCCAAGGTCACTTTTTTGCTATAAAAAATGATGAATCAATACCACTCCTGCGTCAGTATCCCAAAGAGTTCAGGGATAAAGAAAAAGGATCTACCTATACCAATATATTTTTATCAGTACTTTTTATAGTGACAAGGAATTAGAAACCAAGGGGGTGTCCTTCACCTGGGGATTGGATGAACAAGTTGTGGTATATAGGCTTGTGATGAAATACTATTGTGCCATCAAAATAATGAACAGAATAAGTTCAGAAAAACCTGGAAAGATTTATATTAATTGATGCAAAGTCAAGTCAGCAGAACCATGGGAACAACATATACAGAAACAGAAATACTGTACAATGGTCAACTGTGAAGGACTAAACCATTGTCACCCAAGCAAGTCTCCAACATAACCAGAAGGGGCTCTGGATGAAAATATCATCCATAGCCAAAGAAAGAACATTGGAGTCTGAGTACAAATCAAAGCAAGCTATCTCCCACTTTATTTCTTTCATGAGATTTTATTGTATGCTTGATATGTCTCTATTATGACATTAGCAACATGGAAATATGTATTGCCTTAAATTACTGGTATAAACTATATCAGATTTTTGCCACCTGATGGGGGGTGGAGAAAATCTAAATCCTAAAATGTCAGAAAATTATTGTCAAAAAGTGTTTCTACATGTAAGTGAAAAAAAAAATTTTTATGATAAAACAATTGCTAGGCTTGCCCACACAGATAGTTAGTTGTAGAAATGAGCTATATCTCAGGAGTCTAGTTTGCTCCCTAAAACAAAGAAGGTTAGACTATAACTTTCTTTATGAAGTTGCTTCCAATATAATCAGATGTGACATCTTGTTCTAGTGTGCAAACTATCCCCAATGTGACTATTGCCTCTTCTTATTTTCAATTGTAAAGCTAGGAAAGCGATTATTTGCAGTATAAAAGTATACTCAAAGCATGATTATGGAGGATCCTGGAAGTCCCTGAGAACTTTTCAGGGAGTCCTTGGGGTAAAAACTATTTTCATAATAGTAAAACTTTTTATTTCAAATTTTTATTTCAAATATGACAAATATAAATAAAAGTAATCCACATAAACATAAGTTCAATAATGTTTTAAAGATGTAAAGGGGTCCTGAGACTAAAAAGCTGGAGAACTGCTGATCTAATATGCTCTAAAACCTATGCAAGTTAAGGTTAGTGTGTTTCTCCTGAGCAGGCTTAGTTTAAGGATATCACGGAGTTTCAAGAATGTGAGCAGTATTTAATCTATGACCTCTCTAACCATTTATTTTTTTCTTCTCTATTCTGTCTCTAACACTGACCTCAAGTCTGGGTTTTGTAGGTAAACAAAGTCTAGGTTTTATAACAGACCCACTGGCTATTCTAGAATGGGCAGTTTTTAACTCTTGTAGTCTATTATGCCTATTTCTCTTATAATATCCAAATTTTAACCAACAGGAATAAGAAGTAATTTCCCTGAGAATAACATTGTTTACTAACAGATGCATGAGTCTGATAACAAAGAATGGTTTTACCTGCCTCCTAAGTAAAAAGACAATCTGTCTAGCCTGACTTTCCCTTTTAGAAAAAGCTGTATCCTCTTGATTGGCCTGACAGTTTGTCCCTTAGACATCCCCTGGCAGTCACCATTGGCAGATATTTTGAAAGAAGAAGTGGACTTACAGACCTCATTTCCTCTCTTATTACTACCTCACATGGCAGATGGATCTTTTTCAAAATAATTAAAATGCCAGCACATTCAAGATGTGCTTGGCCCATTTTACTTTAAAACAAGTCAAAAGTTCAACTTATTTGAACAGCCTTGCTTTTAAATTCCTTTAATCCTATCAAGATGTTAACAAAAGACAGAGGGTTCCAGTCCAGTTTGATAGTTCTGGGCCTGAGACTAATCTTAGCTTAGGAATAGGCTGTTTCCTCCTGACCTTGGGCAGCTAAGGAAAATGATTTCACATAGAAATATTACTAATAAATAAAACAATTCAATGTTAATTTTTCTCACCCTTGACTCATTGGAAAGAATGAAAAGGAAAAAAATGTGCTATTTTGCCAACTCTAGCTAGTGGAACCAACTAAGAAATAAAATTACTAAAACAAACATGCATTCAGGCACGTACTTTTTGGTTTCATTCCACTGTGGTATCTTAAAAAAAAATCCAGAAGGCAGCTAAATGGCACAATGGATTGAGAGTTAGACCTAGAGACAGGAAGTCCTGGGTTCAAATTTGACTTCAGACACTTCCTAGCTCTATAATCCTGAGGAAGTCATTTAACCCTCATTGCCTAGCCATTATCTCTCTTCTGCTTTGGAATCAATACCATTATTGATTCTAAGTTGAAACGTAAGGATTTAGGGGGAAAAAATAAAGAAAGAAAATTCAATTTTGTCCTAAATTGAATCCCAAGAATCTTTTCTTTAAAATCTATCTAGGCTTGCTGAGCACAATAGGAAAACTCAAACTTAGGGACAGCTCTATAGCTGTTACTTCATTGAATCTATCAATATCAAATCCCTACTTTCTAGGCACTATACAAAGTACTAAAGACACAACAAGAGACAAAAGGCAGTCCCTGCTGTCTAGGAGCTCATAGTTTTCAATGAGTTTCATGAAATAATTTTAAAGGACTAAAGAACCTTGCTTATCAAAACTTATGAAGACAGTGATCCCCACAAGAGCTGGAGAAAACATTAAGTTTCAAAAGGCAAGAGACATACAAGATATACAAACTACTTAACTATTGGACATTTCCACATTTCCTACATGGATATGAAAAGAGAATTTAGGGAAGCAGGTGTGAAGACAGAGGATGAGTCTCTTCCCCCCCCCCTCTATAGGTTTTAGATTCCAGTTGATTTCTTCATATAACAGGCTAGAGCTGTAGCCTGGTCCCTTTCAGGAAATTTGATGTTCAATTCATCACAAAATTTATAAGAAAGCAAATACCCCAAAATTAATACATGAAAAACATCACCTACCATAAATTAATTGAACAGAAGAGACTATTGACATCTTAATGCCATTAAAATGGGGTGGCAATTTATGTGGTTTGCAATATATGAAACCATTATGCTATTTGCAGATAATGAAAGAGATAGATTTTAAACTTATCAAACTAAAGAGGAATACATTAGATGGCTTATTTCCCTTAGCATCTTTGTTCTGTATTGAATGATTGTAGCATGCAAAGTCTGAACAATAGAAGATCTCTTCAAGAGAGAAGTAGCAAAATTTATGCTGATATATTTCAAACAAGACAATTTATTATTTTCAGAACAAGACCAGATGTTGAGATTAGTCTATCACCACCATATTGGAATGTAAAATGTGACATCTAAAGATACATAGTACTCACTAATCAAATGTTACCAGGTGTCAACAGCATACAAAGCAACCCAGGCAACAGAAATTTGTGTCATTCCTGCCTGAAGCAATTATAAAAGTCTGAAAAAAATTAAAAATACTTCTTTCTTTACAGAAGCTATTTTAATTCTTTACATGTAAAATCCACTCTTCATATATAAAATAAATTCTTTGATTATAAGATGAACTGGGTAAGACAGCACAATGTAAGAGAAAAAGTATTTAAGAGTCAGGATCCCTGGGATTGAATCCCATTGCTGCCACATATCATCTATGTAACCAAAGACATCATCTTACTCATTTGTAAAATGAAGATAATAGTTTTATTATCTACCTCAAAGAGTTGCTATAAGGAAAATCTTTTATAAATTATTAAAGGATAGTATAGCAGTGTAGAAAAAACATTAGATTCGGTATTAGTATCTTGACACTGTCACTTACTGAGTAAGCCTGGATAAATTACTTCCCTTTTTGGTCCTCATTTTGCTCAGAGGATAATCTAAGGTCCCTTCAAGGTCTAACCCATATTTTATATACATATGATTTGATAGTAATTATAGCATCCTTAATGCATTGCCAAATTCTTACCTTGGATTATTCTGTCTATTGAGTGAGTTCCTATTCACATACTGTTCAAGTCAAACAATTCTGATGTTTTGGTCTGTCAAAAATTAATTTTTTTTAATATCAACTGGTCCCTCACTGCAGCAAAGCAATCTATCTGATTCACCATTTCACTCCCCAAATTGGTTATTTCAAACCTTCTTTCCTCTCCTTAAGCTTTGAACCTCACTCTTTTCTGCCTTCTAGGGAGAGAATCACTTCATAGTTTATTGGGGGAGAAAAAAGACCCTTCATTTGTTAACTCCCTCTTCTCCCTTATCCCATATCTATAAAACCCTTGAAATCATCTTCCATTCTCTCCCTGACTCATTTTCCCCTAAAGTCAAGCATTCCCTCCCATCCCATAATCAATCTAATCTTTAGTCTTTCCTTATTTATTGATTCATTCTCTATGGTCTATAAAACGTTCCATTTTCTATATTCTTCTTTGAAAAAGTGATCATGAATCTACTTTCTACTTTTCAAGCCTTTATTATTTCCTGCCTAAACCATTGCAATAACCTCCTAGTGGTTCTCAAGTCTATCCCCTCTCTAACTTATTCTACACCCATATGCCAATGTGATTACTAAAGCAAAGTCTAACCCTGACACTCTCCTTCTCAACAAAAACCAATGGTAGTCTATTCCCTAAATACAAATTCTCACTGGCATATAAATATACCTTCAAAATCTGGCCCCAACCTAGATTTGTGTCCCTTTTAAACATTAACCCTCTTCACACATTCTAAGATCTAGTCAAACTTTTCTTCTGATTACTTCTCAAACAGTACACTTCTCCTTCCATTTCTACCCTTGACATACATGTTTTCACTCTCACTGAGAATGTGTCCCCTCCTCCCCTTTACCTCTTGGAATTCCAAGTTTCTGTTAATATTCAGATCAAATTGTACCCCTTCTATGAGTTTTTCCTGATTCCCCTAGCTGTTTTAGTGCCATGCCTCCTATTATCATGTGTGTATCTATCTACCTATCTATCCATCCATTTATCTATCTATCCATCCATTTATCTATCTATCCATCCATCTGTCTATCTATCCATCCATCTGTATATCTATCCATTCATCTGTATATCTATTTATTCATCTGTCTATCTATCTATCTATCTATCTATCTATCTATCTATCTATCTATCTATCTATCTATTTATCTATACACACACACTTATAACTTGTCTCCCTTAATAAAATGTAAAATACTTGAGAAAAGAATCACTCATTGTGATGGTCATTTCATATACTGACATATATAATATATATGTACATATTTACATACATGTATTATATATCTACAAATATATATTTGCATACACATATCTATCAACTGAAAGATAAATAAATAGATAGATAATGTGTATATATCTATATCTATATACGTGAGACTATGTTGGCAGAAATGCAAAGCCCTGATAGGTCCTACGATGCTGGTGAAATTTCTTATACAAGCCAATGTGATGAACTAACAATATGTGTATTTTCTAAGGATCAGCCTCATTCATTTCTGGTTTGGCCATGGAGTTATAAATTTTAAGGTCACAAGATCTCTCAAAGAAATACATACAATTGACTTGAATGTAGATAGGTTTGAATTGGCATCCATAGAAGTGAGTATCTACACCAATAAAAACATAATTCTTTGACATATTCAAGTACCAATTGTATACACATATGCATATGTTATACACACAAGCTATGTGGAATGATAGTTCAAAAATATTTAAAGAAGAGAATAATAAAAGATGAATAAAGGAGGAACACTAGCTCATAAAAGAAAAGATACAGTCAGCGGACAAGTATAGTAGAAAGAAACTGAATTAGGACTTTAGAGACAGGTTTTAGCCCTAATCATATCTCTAGCTATGTGACCTTAAGACATTTGACTTCTTTGGGGCTCAACTACTTCCTCTATAAAATAGGACAGCTGAACTAAGATTCTTTCCAGTTCTGATGATCTATAATATGTCCTATTCTATTTTTATTTTCAGCATTCACTTTCTATCTCCTGCTAGGCCTGTAGCCTCTATATCTTTCATTTATTTCCATAAGTCCTCTCTCAAATCTCTTTTCTCTCTTATTCACATCTTCTTTCCACTCTACTCATCCAACAAGTCAATAGCTCCCAGTATCACAAAATAGTATCAGAGAATACTAACATTTGAAAAGGTAATAATGAGTCTAGAATCTCAGAGAATATCTTGCATTGATAAATATATTCAAAGAGGTAAAGTGAAGCCAGTAACATTTTTTCCTACTTTCCCCATGTTCCAGCACTCTACCCCCAGACCAATTCTTTTCCCCCAAATCAAGGTAGTGCATGGTAACCCACAGGAAACATTAGAGTGTATATCCCAGTTTTAGTTTATCTCAGCCTACAGAGGGACACAAGGAACTGTTCCAAGGTGAAGATAAATTCAGTTTTTCCTCTTGCCAAACCTAGAGGTAGTGGATGAGAGAATTACAGACTTAGTATTGTTATCAACCCCAGCAACCTCAGTTGTTATGTCTTTAGCCTTATCAAAATCTGTACCCATCTTGTCTTTGTCAGTCAAATCTTCATTCCTTGTCTCTCCTGTCCCTACATCACTCCCCTTATCCTTGTTCTTCTTGGACAAGTAGTCATTACATATTTCAGTCAAAATGGATATTTGTTTAAATAAATCTTCCAGTCTATTATCAATCAGTAAAACTTGAGTCTGTTTCTTGGGTAAAATCATTGTCAAAACAGTCTTAATATATGTCAGGGTCTAGATAGCTGCCATCAGAAGTATTTATGCTTAGGTCACTGACTGCCATAGAAATGAACTATTAAATGGAGTGATGTTTATAAAAGATGTTGTATTTGTTATCATTTTAATTGTGTCCATAATCACTGTAGTAACCATATTGTATATTAGACAATATGGCCAATATAATCCTAAAGCCCAAACCACCGTTGCCCAAAACAGAATCTGCTACATGTCAAGATCTATAAACTTCAACTTACATCCCAAAGTTGTCCCCAAGATGACTACTCTGCTCAGAGGTTCCAACTGTCACCCCCATGCAGTTAAATATAATGGATTCTTTTTAAACTGGGGTGCCAATAAATTAAATACAGAATTCCATTCTCTTCCTGCATGATGTTTTCCTGCAAACCAAGTCCTTGCAATGTAGTCTGTAACTTTCTCATCCACAAGGTCTAGTTCAAACATAACCCAGAGGATGAAATTGGACATAAGTCAAAAGTCCTAGGGGTTCCTACAAATCAGAAATTCCATAGAGCTAGGATAGAGTTCTCAAAACACTTCAGACCACAGAAGATTGGAAATGACATTAGAATCAAATATCCAGAATTTAGCCTGAAGAGTCTTTAAGGGCTATTATTTTATTAGTCATTTTTACCTATCCTTATCATTTCTCTACATGACATGCTCACCAGCTATATATACACTATTAATTTTGGGGAGAGGATAATTAACTTGAAAAAGGTCATTCGTCAAGTGTATTACCCAATCTAATGAGCAAAAATAAATGAAAGATTGTTTTTCAGTATATGAAAGATTGGAAATCATGTCTTTTTAACATTGAATAATCTCTTGGTTGCACAGGATGCAATTCTCTGAGAGGAATAAACAAGAAAACCAAAAGATAATGGCAAAATATGTTATTAAAGAGATCATCCATGCGAAGAATACCTAAAAACATTTGCCCTTGTGTTGGAGGCAGAGATAGATTTCAGTCCTCCACACTAAGGAAAACAAACAGTGGCATGGATAATCCAGAATATGTTAATACATGGCTCTGGGATATATTTTTGTATTTTATTAGAATAAAGGTATCTTCAGGAACCTTTGGGGAATTCACTTCAAAAAGTATTACAAAGCTACCCTAGAAGGCATGCTGAGAAAGGAACCCAGAAGTGTCCAGCATCTCTTCTGTTCAGAATTTTCCCCAGCTCCATACCCCCTAAAACTGAGCCAGGAAGTTCAGGTTTTTCTCTGACTTCAAGGAGGTAATTAAGTCTTTTGGTTTAATGGACCTCCTGCTGGGCTGCAGGCGGCATAGAAAAGTAAACAAGAGATGGTGAATTGTATCAACATGGGATTTTATCACCTACTCTGTTTAATCATATTATCAGACATTTAAAGCATGATTTGCCATAGGTAACTGACTATAGATGGTGGCCAGAGCCTCGGGAGACTACAAAAATCTCTCTTAGCCATTTATTTCATAATCGAAAAGGGGAAATTCTGAGAACCTCTGGGGAAACTGACAATCTCTTAGAACTGTCAAATACTTCGGGGACATTACGTGTCCTAATTGCAGTAACCCAAGAATGAAGGAACATGAGAAAGTATATTAGAAATGTTGGGGGTTTTTTAAATGTGACAAGGGTGTAAGATGTTATATATTGCCCAGTACAGTACCCAGCTAGCATTCAATAAATGTTGTTGCTGATAAGAATCCCCTGACCTCTGAGATGCAATTTCCACACTCAATCTGAGACCTTTTAGCCATTTTCCTATATCGCATTCAGCCATGCTATTTTCTGTCCAAGATATTGTTCTTTGAAAATTACAATCAGCATCTGGTCACAGTCTGGAGACCTCAATTGGTCCCTCCTGCTCAGAGAAGGGTCTATAAGGAACAACTCAAAACAATTCAAGTAACAGAGAATGAGGAACACATTTGAAATGGAGTATTCATTTACTCTGGCCCAACTTTGTATGTGGTAGGGAAAGACAGTGACAAGAATTCATTAATAATAAACTGCTTATCTGTGGGTAGTAGTTCTCAAGCTTTTTTTTCCCCCCTTTATTAACCCTATAGCCCTCTCAGGGCAACTAGGTAATGCAGTGGCTAGTGTGCCAGGCCTCAAGAGATGAAGATTCATCTTTCTGAGTTCAAGTACAGCCTCAGACAGATTTTATGATTTTTATATTTATATTATTTAATATTTTAAATAAATTAATATTTATAATATTTTTATTATTGTGTGACTATGGATAAATCACTTAAGTAACACTTGCCTACTACTCTTTCTCAAATTTCCACCATAAGAGATATTCCTTTAGGTATTCTATCCTTTTGGGATAAGTACATGACTCAGGGGCTGGTAGATGGCTCAATGGATAGAGCACTGGGTCTGGAGTCAGGAAGAACCAAGTTCAGATCAGACCTCAGACATTTATTAGCTTTGTGACTGAGCCAGCTACTTAACCTCTTTTTGCCTTAATACCCTGGAGAAGGAAATGATAAGGCAATCCAGCTATCTCCTATGCCTAATATGCTTTCTCTTCTCATCTCTACTTGGCTTCCTTGATTTCCTTCAAGTTTCAGCTAAAGTCCCATCTCCAATAGGAAATCTTTCTTGATCTCTCTTAATTCTAGTGCTTTCTATTTACTTTTTCCAATTTATTCTCTATTCTAGCTTCTTTTTGTACCCAGTTTGCATGTGGTCTCCCTCATGAGACTGAATTTTTTGAGAGCAGGGACTGTCTTCTACCTTCCTTTGTATTCCAGTGCTTAACACAATGCCTGGTACACAGAAAGTACTTAATAAATGTTTACTGACTGACATAACTCAAACTATTATTGCAACAAAAAAAGCCCTCTGCTTAGAGTAGACATAGCAGGGTTATACGTATAAGAGTGTGACCCTTTCAAATTCTGACCTTTTTAAGATCTAAAGTTGATCTTCTTTCAAGTATGAAAAGATCATTGTGCATATGTTAAAAGATATGAGGCTAGGTGGCTCAGTGGAGGACAAGAGATGGGAAGTTTTAGGTTCAAATCTGGCCTCAGACACTTCCTAATGGTGTGACCCTGAGCAAGTCACTTAACCCCAATTCCCCAGCCTTTACCACTATTCTGCCTTGGTGTGTATTCTAAGCCAGATAGTAAGGGTTAAAAAAAAGACAGTAGGTTGTGAGTAATTCATTTTAATATAAAAAGCCAGGAAAACAGTTGAACATCCAGCAGAGACAAGACATTTCTGCCATCTCTCTCCCAATAAATTGCCTCTGTGCAGATTCTCCAGCTGCTCAATTGTATAGACCTACAGGAGAATCTTAGTATTAAAAAAAGAAAAGAAAAGAAAAAGAAATCTGGATCAATGGTGAATGACATCTATTCTCAGTAATAAAGCAATACAAGACATTTCTGAAAGAAAAATGCTATCCAATTTAGAGAAAGAACTGATGAAGTCTAATCAAAGCATAACATTTTTCACTTTTCACCATGGGTTCTTTTTTCCCCAATAGTCTTTTTCTACAACATGAACAACATGGAAATATGTGTGGCAAGATATCATATGTATGACCTATATCAAATCGCTTACCATCTCAGGAAGAGGTGAAGGGAGGGAGAGAATTTAGAACTCAAAGTTTTAGGAAACTGTTAAAAATTATTTTGACATGCAATTGGGAAAGAATGAAATGCTAAAAAGACAAAAAAGAGAGGGCAAGGCAAGGGAGGAAAGGAGGAAGGGGAGGAAGGGGGAGGAAGGGAGAGGGGGAGGGAGAAGAAGAGAGAAAGAGAGGAGGAGAAAGAGAAGAAGGAGGAGGAGGAAAAGGGAGGGAGGGAGGGAGGGAGGGAGGGAGGGAGGGAGGAAGGAAGGAAGGAAGGAAGGAAGGAAGGAAGGAAGGAAGGAAGGAAGGAAGGAAGGAAGGAAGGAAGGAAGGAAGGAAGGAAGGAAGGAAGGAAGGAAGGAAGGAAGGAAGGAAGGAAGGAAGGAAGGAAGGAAGGAAGGAAGGAAGGAAGGAAGGAAGGAAGGAAGGAAGGAAGTGGCAAGCCTGAAATTCAGAACTGTTTGGCAATTATTAAACAAATAGACCTCTTATTATTGCCTGGCCTGCAGAGATGAAGATTTGAGAATTGTATTGAAGAATGATCACAGCAGGACCAAATCCTCAATGAGTTGGGAGCTAATACAGAGTTTACAGGTGTTTGCCTCAAAACTCTGGAAGCAACTAAGATGTTCTACAATAGACAAACAAATTGTAATTAAATAAATATCACGAAAATTTTACTTTTATTTATGTTAGTAGTACAGTTTATTAATTTATTATATAATATATATAATCATATATTATATAATAGTAATTCTTATAATTATTAGAATGAAGTCTTAATAAATAAAATGTAAAATTATAAATTATTTACTTATTGATATTATTTCAGTTAATTTAGGATAATATTACTGTTATGTTATTTTTGTATTGTTACATATTTTTTAAAATAAATGGTAACACAAAAGATTGATATAGATATAGATACAGAAAAAGTATTGATATAGAACAAAGCATTTCAAACACCACAATAACTTAAACATATAACCATCTAGGTAATCTGAAATTAAAATCAAATAGTATAAGGAACATAAAAAGAATCTGCAAAGACCTATATGAAATTGTGGAAGGGAGGAAGGAAGGAAGAGAACCAAAAAAGCATATTATATGAGAGGGGGGATGATAGGTAAATAAAAATAATCCTGATGGAGTCTGAAAGGGAGTGACAAAAAAAGTTGTGATATTTTATATGACAGAATTAATTTAAAACATAGTTATAGTTACTGAGCAAGTTTAATTAGTTATACTAGTTTTCAATATTGTTTTAAAATAAATTCTTTTTAAAAAAATCATCTATATACTATCTGTAAGCCAGATACTAAATCAATAAAACTTCTTAGAAACAGAGACATCTTTCAATTATCTATATGTAGCTTACCTATTTTTTAGCTTTCTCCTACTATCTGCATGTTTCTAGGTCACTTCACCCAATCATCAAGTAACAAACATAAACTGATTTTATTCATCTAAGCAAAACCTAATTATAAGACAAATCTTGTAAGTAAGAAGGGGGGGGAAGTATATGGCATATTAAAAACCCAACATGAAATATTCAATATTTTTATTATCTATGGTATTGTTCAATCCATAAATATAAATAATCAATGGCTGATTGTACAGACAATAGAAAAATTGACAACTGAATAAAAATATATCAGATGTTGGCTGTGTAGAAAACACTAGGCTAAGAATTAGGGAAAGAAAAAAGTCTAAATAATTCAAGTTCCTCTATTCCAAGGAACTTGGACTCTAACAAGGAAATAAAACACACAGAGAGATAACCATATTTCATAATGTTATATGTTAAATCCAGAGGATGAAATCAGGTCAGTCTGAGCAATTCCACCCATTTGTCCCAAAGGGATGGCAATGAAAGGTGGTCCTTACCCCAACTACCCTCCATAGTGACCTTTGCCAAAATGAAACTGAATGGGGATAAATGTGAAATTCTAAATGTGGGTTCAAAAAGATCAATTTCACAAGAATAGACTGTAGGTAACACAACTAGACAAGAGTTTATGGAAAAAGATCTGAAGGGTTTTAGTGGATCTCAAACAGCTGCATTAATCAGTTGTATGACCTGACCACCTCAAATCAGCTGGCATCTTCATAGAAATGATAGACAGTCTATAGGAATACATAAGTTTGCTAATGAACTGCATACAGGGAAAGAGAAGGGTATCAAGAAGAAAACCATAGCCAATAGCCATCTTCAAGGTTCAAAAACATAAGTGATGAAGAAGATGGATTGAAACAGAAAAGAACTGTCCAGAGAGATAAGTAAAAATGTCATTTGGGTAGGACATCTTTGTAGCCAAGAGAAGATCACAGATTTAGAGATGGAAAGGTATTTGGGAGCCATCAGGTTCAAACCCTTCATTTTCCATAGGAAGAAACTGAGGGACATAGGGGTTAAGTGACTTACTCAGT
Source organism: Monodelphis domestica (assembly GCF_027887165.1). Taxonomy (NCBI): domain Eukaryota; kingdom Metazoa; phylum Chordata; class Mammalia; order Didelphimorphia; family Didelphidae; genus Monodelphis; species Monodelphis domestica. The sequence goes on from NC_077229.1 coordinate 254,551,499, forward strand.
GAAGGGCTGAAGCAAAACCCAATCACCAAAGGCTAAAAAAGAGGGAACATCAAGAGGATGCATAAAGAAGAAATCAAGGCATCATGAGGTGCAGGTCATGTTTTCAAGAATGTTAGCAATGAAAGGCAGGATGGAAGTGGAACAGTAGCAACCTAGCATAAACAATTAAAGGATGACTTTTTTTTAAAGACTGAGGAGTCCTATGTATGTTTTTTTGGAAAATGAAAAGGAAATAGTGGTCAGGAAGAAATTTAAAATGCCTGAAGGAGTAGGGATATGCCTACTGGAGTAATGGACCAATGGCACAAGTAAATGGAAAGATACATCCTCTCTGACCAGAGGGAGGGAAGTCAGAAGGGCTTTGATGCTGATAAGTTTTAAAGAGTAGAACTGAAAAAGATCCTGACAGAGGAGTTCAGTCTCCTCAGAGGTTTAGATGACTAAGTTATCTGTTATGAGACGGGAGTATAAAATGAGTTAGGAGGTGGACAATGAGATAGAGAGCTGATAAAAGCAAAGAAGATGGATTGCCAAGAAATGGAAAGGGCCCAGTTTCTATTATGTGCCACAAACTTGTAGAAGGGAAAACCAGACGAATCTGGTCCCTTTCTTTAGGGATTCTTGGCAGCACAGAGGAAATCAAATATAAAAGGTAATAAAAGATTAGCAGGTATAAAATTTTACAGGTCACAAAAGTTCAAGATCAGATCAAAGGGACAAGCATTTCTAGTCCAGAGGCCACTGAAACAGCAAAGTTGCAGGTCAACAGATGAAAGCTGGGTATGAAGTCAATAGTACCTTAAGTGATAGACAATGAAAATATTGAAGAGATAAGTTTAATGGAGAAAGAAATATCCATGATGATTTTATTACTGAGAGTGGCCCAAAGTCCACAGTCTGTTTCTGTGGTAGGGACTCGATGTCACAGTGGCTAATGCACCAGGCCTAAAGTTAGAAAGATTCATCTTCCCGAGTTCAAATTTGGGCTTAGACACTTACTCTCTGGGTGACCCTAATCAAGTCATGTAGTCATATATGCCTCTGTTTCCTCATCTGTAAAATGAGCTGGAGAAGGAAATAGCAAACAACTCTAGTATCTTTGCCAAGAAAATCCCAAATGGGGTCACACAGAATTTGACACAACTGAAAACAATTTAACAACAACAAAAATGGGGACCCTGCCATCTAGACTATGTGCAGAGGTGTCTAAATAAACATGAACTGCCACAGTAGAAATGTGCTTAAAGTTGAGTAGAATATTTCTGATTTCTGGAACTTTATATAAAACAATCTTTTTTCTTTCCTTTCTCATCACAACAATGGTTGTACAAATCTCGACAAAACTAATCCACTAAAAGTGGACCTCATGCAATTCAAATACCTTTGTGTGAATCATGAATCAATGTTTTCACATGAAAATGTTCAAATGGATCTGCAATCACAGATGAAATGTATTTACTTGGAAGATCAAAACAAAAAGACAATAACTTCTTATTTAAAAGGCAGTGTATAGGGATTTCCAGGTAAGCATGGTGGCAGTCTAGATACACGATACTTCCTCTTCCCAGCACCCACCCAAATAGATTACCTCAAAAGATCATTAAAACCATTTTCAGATGTATGAAGGAACTCTACAGTAGGGCGCAGCATTGAAGGCATGTAGGGTTTGGGCATTTCGAAACTATAAGAGGGTGAAAAAGCTCCCAACCAAATGTGAGCCGATCTACCCTCCCCTGACCCACCTACGGAGCCAGAGTCAGAGCCAGCGTGCCAGAATCGGCAAGTGAGAGAGGGTCACCTCTAGAGTGAGCAAGTGGCACCTCTATGTCCTTGAGAGCTGACTAGGACCACTGGGGACCTACCCCTGAGAGCAGTTACAATGGAAACCCTGGCATACTGGGGAGCACAGACCGTGGGTGCTCTCGTGAACAGTGGAGGCTGCAGAGATTTGAGAGCTTGCCTCAGGGAAAAACCTTGTTTCTTAACTCCATAAACAGAGAACCTGCCCATCTCACTCAGATTTCTGACTAAAAAGGGAAGGAAAAACCACCACAGGGATGGCTAATTGTGCCCAGGACCAACAAACACCCTCCAAGAAAAAGAGGAAAAAGGTATTGAACCTGGAAAATTTTTACAGAGGGAAAATTCAGGCTACAGAGGAAATAGAGAAAGAAAATCAAACAAAGTCAAAACTTTCCAAAAAAAAAATGGAAATTGTCCACAAGCTCTGGGAGAATTCAAATTGGGGCTTATCAAAAAGATGGAAGCCTTCTGGCAATAAAAGTGGGAAATAATTCAAAGAGAAAACAACAGTTTAAAGGATAAGAACTTCCAACTGGAGAAACAGCTGGAAACCAAAAAAAACCAGGATAGACCAAACTGAAAAGGAAAACCAGTCTTTAAAGACCAGAATCAGGCAACTGGAAGACAATGATCTTGCAAAACAGCAAGAATTAATAAAGCAAAGTCAAAAGACTGACAAAATAGAAGAAAACATAAAATATCTCACTGACAAGGTGACAGATCAGAAAAACAGAGGAAGGAGAGACAATTTGAGAATCATTGGTCTACCTGAAAAACCAGAAATAAACAGAAATCTTGACATCATAATACAAGAAATAATCCAAGAAAACTGCCCCAATGTTCTTGAACAAGGGGACCAAATACACATTGAAAGATTTCATAGAATACTCTCTACACTAAATCCTCAAAAGATAACTCATGGGAATGTAATTGTCAAATTCAAGAGATTCCAGGCTAAGGAGAAAATTTTATAAGAAACCAAAAAGAGACAATTCAGATATCAAGATAAGGATTACACAAAATCTGGTAGATTCCACACTAAAGGACTGTAAGGCTTGGAATATGATATTCAGAAAGACAAGAGAATTGAGTCTTCAACCAAGGATCACCTACCCATCAAAACTGACTATATACTTCCAGGGGAAAGTATGGGCATTCAACAAAATAGAATATTTCCAAGTATTTGTAAAGAAAAGACCAGAACTAAGTGGAAAGTTTGATATCAAAACACAAAGATCAAGATAAACCTGAAAAGGTTAATATGAAAGAGAGGGAAAAGGAGAAAAATGTTTTTTTTTATTCAAACTCTCTTCTTTAAGGGCTACAATTAGGTCAAATTATATATATATTACTATATGGGGAAATGTTATTTGTAACTCTCAAAAATTGTATTCATTATTATAGTAATTAGAAGAATCACTCATAGGAAAAGATTGGGGCATTAAGGGCTATAAGATGATATGCAAAAAAAAAAAAAAGAAAAATGGTGGAGGGTGAATTGATGATGGTACCAAGAGATACTTGAAGAAATAAAATAAATAGAATAATCTTTTTCACACAAAGATAAACTTGGGAAGGGGAGGGGAAGAATACTCAAAAGAAGGAGAGGAAGAGAGTGCTAATAAGTAATACCTTACTCTCAGTGAAATCAACTCTGAGTGGGAAGAGCATCTAGATCCACTGGGATCTTGAATTCTATCTTATCCTACAGGGTAAGGGAGAAGGGGAAACTAAGTGGGACAGGGGGATTGATTAAAAGTAAACCACTGGTTTAAAAAGATATAGCAAAAGAAGAAAGGACATAACTAGGAGAGCATATCAAAATGCTAGGGAATTCAAAAGTGACAATCATAACCTTGAATGTTAATGGAATGCACTCACCCATAAAACGTAGACGAATAGGAGAGTGTATTAGAATCCAAAATCCTACCATATGTTGTCTACAAGAAACACACCTGAGGCGGATATATACTCACAAGGTCAGAATTAAAGGTTGGAACAAGACCTATTGGGCCTTAACTGATGGAAAGAAGGCAGGAGTTGCAATCATAATATCTGACGAAGCCATAGTAAAAGTAGGCCTGATTAAAAGGGATAGGGAATGTGACTACATCCTGATAAAAGGGAATATAGTCAATGAGGAAATATCACTAATCAATATTTATGCAACAAATGGTATAGCACCCAAATTTCTAATGGAGAAACTAGTAGAACTGAAGGAGGAAATAGATAGTAAAACTATACTAGTGGGAGACCCGAACCTACCACTATCAAATTTAGATAAATCAAATCAAAAAATTAATAAGAAAGAGGTAAAAGAGGTGAATAAAATCTTGGAAAAATTAGAGTTAATAGATATATAGAGAAAATTAAATAGAGACAAAAAGGAATACATCTTCTTTTCAGAAGCACATAGTACATTCACAAAGATTGACCATATACTAGGTCATAAAAACATGGCATACAAATGCAGAAAAGCAGAAATAATAAATGCAAACTTTTCAGATCATAAGGCAATAAAAATAAGGATCAGTAAGGGTACATGGAGAGCCAAATCAAAAATTAATTGTAAATTAAATAATATGATTCTCCAAAATTGGTTAGTTAGAGAACAAATCATAGAAACAATAATTTCATTGAAGAACATGACAATGATGAGACATCCTTTCAAACTTTATGGGATGCAGCCAAAGCAGTACTCAGGGGAAATTTTATATCCTTGAGTTCATATATTAACAAATTAGGGAGGGCAGAGATCAATAAATTGGACATGCAAATCAAAAAACTTGAAAGCTACCAAATTAAAAACCCCCAGAAGAAAACCAAATTAGAGATGCTAAAAACTAAGGAAGAAATTAATAAAATCAAAAGTGCTAGAACAATTGAACTAATAAATAAGACTAGAAGCTGGCATTTTGAAAAAACAAACAAAATAGACAAAGTACTGGTCAATCTAATTAAAAAAAGGAAAGAAGAAAACCAAATGAACAGTATCATAGATGAAAAGGGAGAACTCACCTCCAATGAAGAGGAAATTAATACAATCATTAAAAACCATTTTCCCAATTATATGGCAATAAATATGCTAACCTAGGTGATATGAATGAATATTTACAAAGATATAAATTGCCTAGATTAACAGAAGAAGAAATAGAATTCCTAAGTAATCCCTATCAGAAAAAGAAATCAAACAGGCCATAAAAGAACTCCCTAAGTAAAAATCCCCAGGTCCAGATGGACTCACAAGTGAATTCTATCAAACATTCAAAGAACAGCTAATCCCAATACTATACAAACTATTTGACATAATGAGCAAAGAGGGAGTTCTACCAAATTACTTTTATGACACAAATATGGTACTGATTCCAAAGCCAGGCAGGTCAAAAAAAGGAGAAAGAAAACTATAGACCAATCTCCTTAATGAACATAGATGCAAAAATCTTAAATAGGATACTAGCAAAAAGACTTCAGCAAGTGATCAGGAGGGTTATTCACTATGATCAGGTAGGATTTATACCAGCAATGCAAGGATGGTTCAATATCAGGAAAATCATCCACATAATTGACCATATCAACAAGCAAACCAACAAAAATCACATGATAATCTCAATAGATGCAGAAAAAGCCTTTGACAAAATACAACACTCATTCCTAATGAAAACACTAGAAATCATAGGAATAGATGGGTCTTTCCTAAAAATAATAAACAGTATCTACCTAAAACCATCAGCCAACATCATCTGCAATGGGGATATACTAGATGCATTCCCAATAACATCAGGAGTGAAACAAGGATACCCATTATCACCTCTATTATTTAACATTGTACTAGAAACACTAGCAGGAGCAATTAGAGAAGAAAAAGAAATTGAAGGTATTAAAATTAGCAATGAAGAGATGAAGCTATCACTCTTTGTGGATAATATGATGGTCTACTTAGAGAATCCTAGAGAATCAATTAAAAAGCTAGTTGAAATAATCAACAACTTTAGTAAAGTTGCAGGATACAAAATAAACCAATATAAGTCATCAGCATTTCCATATATTTCCAACACATCTCAGCAGCAGGAATTAGAAAGAGAAATTCCATTCAAAATCACCTTAGACAATATAAAATACTTAGGAATCTATCTCCCGAAACAAACACAGGAACTATATGAACACAACTACAAAACACTCTCCACACAACTAAAACTAGATCTGAGCAATTGGAAAAACATTACCTGTTTATGGGTAGGACGAGCTAACATAATAAAAATGACCATCCTACTCAAACTTATCTATTTATTTAGTGTCATACCCATTGACCTTCCAAAAAACTTTTTTACTGAATTAGAAAAAACCATAACAAAGTTCATTTGGAAGAACAAAAGATCCAGAATATCCAGGGAAATAGTGAAAAAAAAATACAAAGGAAAGTGGCCTTGCAGTACCAGATCTCAAACTATATTATACAGCAGTAGTCATCAAAACAATTTGGTACTGGTTAAGAGACAGAAAGGAGGATTCAGTGGAATAGACTTGGGGTAAGTGACCTCAGCAAAACAGTATATGACAAACTCAAAGATCCCAGCATTTGGGACAAAAATTCACTATTTAATAAAAGCTGCTGGGAAAATTGGAAGACAGTGTGAGAGAGATTAGGCTTGGATCAACACCTCACACCCTACACCAAGATAAACTCAGAATGGGTGAATGACTTGAACACAAAGAAGGAAACTATAAGTAAATTATGTGAACAGAGAATAATATACATGTCAGACCTTTGGGAAGGGAAAGATTTTAAAACCAGACAAGACTTAGAAAGAGTCACAAAATATAAAATAAATAATTTTGATTACACCAAATTAAAAAGGTTTTGTACAAACAAAACCAATGTAACTAAAATCAGAAGGGAAGCAACAAATTGGGAAACAATCTTCATAAAAACCTCTGAAAAGGTTTAATTACTCAAATTTACAAAGAGCTAAATCAGTTGTACAAAAAAATCAAGCCATTCTCCCATTGATAAATGGGCAAGGGACATGAATAGGCAATTTTCAGTCAAAGAAATCAAAACTATTAATATGAATATGAAAAAGTGTTCTAAATCTCTGATAATCAGAGAGATGCAAATCAAAACAACTCTGAGGTACCACCTCACACCTAGTAGATTGGCTAACATGACAGCAAAGGAAAGTAATGAATGCTGGAGGGAATGTGGCAAAATGGGGACATTAATGCATTGCTGGTGGAGTTGTGAATGGATCCAACCATTCTGGAGGGCAATTTGGAACTATGCCCAAAGGGCATTAAAAGACTGTCTGCCCTTTGATCCAGCCATAGCACTGCTGGGTTTGTACCCCAAAGAGATAATAAGGAAAAAGACTTGTACAAGAATATTCATAGCTGTGCTCTTTGTGGTGGCCAAAAACTAGAAAACAAGGGGATGCCCTTCAATTGTGGCTGAACAAATTTTGGTATATGTTGGTGATGGAATACTATTGTGCTCAAAGGAATAATTAAGTGGAGAAATTCCATGGAGACTGGAACAACCTCCAGGAAGTGATTCAGAGTGAGAGGAGCAGAACCATGAGAACAATATACACAGAGAGGGGACACACTGTGGTACAATCGAATATAATGGACTCCTACATTAGTGGCAATGCAGTGATCCTGAACAACCCAGAGGGATCTATGAGAAAAGAACACTATCCACATTCAGAGGAAAAACTGTGGGAGTAAAATCACCAAAGAAAAACAACTGCTTAATGACATGGGTCGAGGGGATATGGTTGGGGATGCAGACTCTGAATGAACATCTTAGTGCAAATACCAACAACATAGAAATGGGTTCTGATCAAAGACACATGCAATACCCAGTGGAACTGTGTGTCAGCTATGGGAGGGTTGGGGGAGGGGAGGGAGGAATAGATAATGATTTTTGTAACCAAGGAATAATGTTTGAAATTGACCAAATAAAAAAAATAATGCCCAAAAAAAGAGAGGGAAAAAAAAGAAAAAAAAGGCAGTGTAGAGGAGTTGATAAAATGCTAGACTTGGGAATTAGGAGAATTGGGTTTGAATCCTGCTTCAGATACTTATCTGTGATTAGGAGCAAGACATTATAGATAGCTGGATAGATGGATGGATGGATGGATGGATGGATGGATAGCTAGATAGACAGATTGATAGATGATAGACATACATATACATATAGATATATATTTGCCTTGGTTTCTGAATCCATAAATTGTGGCTATGATGTATGTATGACCTCCCTCAAAGGGTTCACTTCTTTGCAAATCCTAATGCAATATAGAAATGTGAATATTATACAATTTACATCACACACAGTAAAATTATGTTTACTATTTGTATATTTATAATACATTTAAAATTTTGATAAATGTGAAGGAATGTAATTTTTTCACTTTACCTTTCTACATTATAGAAAATATATAATTTTTCTTTTAACATCGTATATACAATTGCACTTTCCATGATGTTATTCAGTTATTTTCAGTCATGCCTGACACCTTATGATCCCATTTGGTATTTTCTTGGCAAAGATACTGAAGCAGTTTGTCATTTCCTTCTCCAGCTCATTTGACAGATGAAAAAAGTTAGGAGACTTGCCCAGGGTCACATAGGGAGTACAGTGCCTAGTTACCAATCTGAACTGAGGAAAATAAGTCTTCCTCACTCCACTCCCAGTACTGTCTCCACGATGCAACCTAGCTGAAAATTAATAATCATAATCAAGCTTAATCATTGAGAATTAAGTTAAGAGTAACTTTTCATATTCTAATTTCCCTTTTAAAAGGTTCTTAACTTTTTATCTGAGAACACTACTACAGCAACAGTATGTACAATATATAATATAGAATTTGTATTTATTTTTCGTGTAAACCATCAGACATCAGTGGGAGGGTAGTAAAGTTCAAAGAAATAGATTTTCACAGGAAAGATTTCTTGGCTTATGAGACACTGAAAGTATCTACCCTTCTTCCACTGATAAATAAAAAAGCAAACCCCTTAATGGCTCACAAGAGGGCTACCACAAATGGCATGGGTAGCATCACTGTTGGTAAGGAACACATTCCCCTAGGGGCTAGTTAGATCTTTAGGAGACATTCTCTAAGGTGATTTGCACTTCTGCCATTACTCAGGGGAAGAGAGGAAGAAGCAGTGGCAGTCTTCCTACTCCTGGAAACTCTGCTTAGTGACCTAGCACCATGTGAATTGTTTCTTTTGCTAGGGCAGTCTAGCCTTTTTCCTAGTGAAAGGAAACATTTTTAATCATCTCATACAAAAAAAAGGAAAGAGCTGGAAATAGACAAAAGCTAAGTCACCAGTGACAACAGCATTTTGGGGATTAGGGATAGGATGGGGGGGGCAGGGGGAGGAAGCCCAGCATCCATTCAGCTCTTCTAAAATCTCAGTAGGGTGTCTCTGAGGAGCCTAGTTCTGTGCACACATAAAAGAGAGCAGCAGCTCTGAAGAGCTAGTCAATGGTCCTTTGAGTCCCGAATTGCCCTCTTCACTATAGGTGCTTGGGCTTGTGGAAAAAGAACATTTGACTCTGCTTTTATAGCTTCATCCAAGTCAAACAAGTTTTGCATTCATAGTAGAAGACAAGCAGTGTGTGTTAGCTCTTTAGACCATGAAGACATGATCTGGGGCCATGTCTTCTCCACCGCTGTGCGTCCTTCTGCATTTCAGTAGAGTAACATGCACCCAGTAGGCACTTAATAAATGTTGAATGAATGCAGCTTTCCCCCAGAGAATTCCATTTTCCTCCAATTCTCCCATCTTTATGCTAAAGAGATAAAAATGTATATTTAAAAGCTTAATGAACTGAACACCTTCATCTCACAAATAATAAAGAAAACTCAAATAACTTGGATAGAACACATTTGGATAAGCTTTCTAAAACCCCTGTGTAAATGGAGCAATTTAAAGTAACAACTCCTTCACAATGAAGGTAATAAAGTACCACTAATTTTCACTGTCTTACACTTGTTCTCAGGTGAACAGAAACAATTTTCAAAGAAAGGACAATCAGAAGATAACCAGCAAGTGATGAGATCTGACTAGTAAGTCACACCACACCATACCCTATTTATCATTCTATTCCACAGCATGCCAGCCCATGTTAAATTTATGGGGACATCTGACAGAGCAGGAGCTAACAGTCCTGGACTTAAACTGCCATTAATAAACAGTGATTTTATTTTATTGCTGAATCAGTGTCTGGCTTCCAAAGGTCAAGGTCTCATATTCACTTCCATTTGACACACTGCCCCAATCCTTAACACCTTGGCAATATTACTTCAGCTCAGGGCTTTTAGAAAGAGAAAACTTTATCTTTTTAAGCAGGTAGAGCTCCTCTGTACCTATCTTGATGCCTGGGTAAGCCTCAGCACAGGAATGCACTATTTCTGCAATTCCTCTGGGCAAGGAAGGAGAAGGATGCTGCCAGACATGATTTAATGCTTTCAGATTCATAAGCAATTGTATGCAGTATTTCACTCCTATTGTGTTGAGGTTTCAGGTGTCTCCCAACCCCCACTTCAGTTTTCCTATTTCAGAAACCCAGACAGGATGATTAAGCATGTCTGGGACTTAACTGAGCAGCCAGGTTTTCTGCTAAAGGTGAACATCCTTCCCAATAAGGGAAATCTGGATGCATTCTCTATTATTAAAAGGGGCAGGGCAACACAGAGCATCTCCCTTTGTGCATCATCCTGGTCCTTTTGAACTGAATTCTGACAAGATGTCCTTTTTTCTGTCACAAAGAAAATGCTATGATATCCCTGTTTGTGGTACGCTTAATAAATCTGGGACCCCAGCCTCCTGTTTACAGGTAACTGTCTTCTCCAAGAAGATAAACAAATCATAAAAACAACCCTCTGGTGCCTCAGCACAACTTTCCCTATTGTGAGGTATAATCAGTACCAGCTGGCTGGGGCAAAGGCCATTCAGAGCCTGATTATATGCCAGGTACCTTGAGCTGGAAGAGCCCCAACATAGTTAAGAATCCAATGTCAAAAAAGAACCTCCTTCACGGAATGCTCAGCAGCAGAGTTCTGATGAGAAAGAAAGCTTATCTCTACTTTAATGCCCAGTTCTATCAGACAAGGTAATTTTAGGAAAATCATTTATAATCAAATTCAATTAATGTTTGGGAAATACAGAAGCAAAAAGCTTTTTTTGTGACAGCCTAATATGTATTTAATCAACAAGCATTTATTAAGTGGCTTCTATGTAAGTAGGCACTGTCTTTCATAGGCCAGGCACTGCTGATATAAGTACAAGGAAGGAAACAACCCTTACCTGCAAGAAGCTCACATTCTAAGAAGGAGATAACAAACACAGAGATAATTTCTAAAGAATAAATGGAAAATGAATACTATAAATAGATAAAATGGAGCTAAATAATCAGATAAAAAGACTTCTGGCCACTAGTCAAGTCACTAGTGCCTTGTGATTTCCATCTCTTGCCGGGTGCAGAGGTATTACTGTTCATCTTCATCACAAAGGGCAGAACCAGGGGTGGAGGGAGGGGGCTTCCACATGCCCCAGACCAACCCCTTCCATCTGTACCAGCACCAGCTTTCTTCCACTTCCTGCGGCCAAACCAATCTCCCAAACTGGAAGGGGAGAAACTCTGAAACAAAGACAGTCAACCCTCCCTTTGACATAAGGCTTCCCATCTCCTGCTGGGCCTGTCCCTGGAGGGCACAAGAGGGGCACCCTCCATTCAGAAGTAAATATTCTCATACTTGATCATTCATTCACATCTTACAAATCATGATCCAAAACCATTCCACACTCCCCACCATTCAGTTTCTCAACCCTCCCACTCACAGGTACCATCTAACTTCACCCAGCTCTTCCACTGAGCTCTCTAGAATGCTTGTTCCCCAAGCAATAAACTTCCCTTCAACTTAAATCTTTTCCTCTCTCACCCTCCCATCACTTCCATCTACTAGCTTTTACTGAAACCTGCTCTAGATTGTCCTCCTCTCCTGAATCACTATCACCCCTTTATCCTGAATCACCTCCTTATCATATTCCTGATTATGGTCAGCTAAACTTCAGTCGTGGGTTGCTTGCACCATTCATCACTTTTGCTCCTACCTAAGTGCTCCTGAATGAAAGTGGAGAAAATCATGCAACTGTTCTGACTGGATCCAGTACAATTTTTATTACATGGCCTTGATTGGGCCCTCACTGCCCCTAGAGAAAGTAGGAAGAGGGGACAGTTTAGAGGGAAAGAGAATGAGCTCCTTTTTGGGTATATTGAGTTTAAAAATGTCTACTAGACATCTAATTTTGAGATGTCAGAAAGGCAGTTGGAGATCAGTAGAGAGTTTGGGGCAAGATATTTGAAAATCATCAATTACAGAGATGGAAATTGAATCCATGAGATCATCAAATGAAGTAATCTAGAAAGGAGGACAGAAGAGGATCCAAGACACTTAAATTCAATATACCCAAAGTGGAACTCACAACCTGATTGTCATTCTGGATTCCTCACTATTCCTCACATTACATATCCAAGTAATTAGGTTCCAATATTTGCTGATGTCACCTTTGCAACAACTCTCATATATGTCTTTTTTCTCTCTTCTGACATCACCATTACTGTAGTGCAAGCCCTCATTACATCACCCCTGGATTACTGCCATAGCCTGATGCTTGGTCTTCCTGTCTCAAATTTCTCCCCACTTGAACCTATCCTCCATTCAGCTAGTAAAATGATTTTCTTTAAATCCAATAATGTTACCCCTGTACTTAATAAACTGCAGTGACTCCCTATTACCTCAAAGATCAAATACAAACTGCGCTATTTGCCATTCAAAGCTCTCATAACTTAACCTTCTCTGATCCTTTTCTTACACCATATTCTCCCACATATACTCTTCAGTTCAGCAACTGAATTCAGTTCAATTCAAATTGAACTGGGTTCCTGACTATTACACAAACAAGACACTCCATCTCTCAATCTGAGGCATTTTCTCTGGCTATCCCCCATGCCTAGAGTACTCTTTCCTCCACTCCAAATAGTGTGCTGCAACACTTCCTTTGAGCCCTACCAACCATCTCACCTCACACAGAAAGCTTTTCCCAACCCCACTTAATTCCAGCATCTTCCCACTGTTATTTATTTGCTATACATCATGTATACAGCTTACTTTGTATGTTGTCTCCTTCATTCAGTTGTAAGCTCCTTGATGGCAAGGACTACTTTTTGCCTCTTTTTTGCACCCCACAGCTCAGCATGATGCCTGGCACATAGTAGACACTTAATAAATTTTTTTTGATTGATTGGAAATAAAGGTGGTTTGGGAGAGAATACTGAAGTTGGTGAGATATGTTTCATTTGACAACAGCAGATCTCTCAGAATTGTGAGACATGTGTCAGACCTGTTTAATGTCTCTTTATTAATGTGCTTTTTTGAAAGCAAATGTTAACCTTGTATAAAAATAAGATATGAAAATATTCAGGTTATAGAAGATTTAAGTGACTTTTATCAAACCTACTTTCAAAAATTAAATATTTAATTCCCCTCCCAAAAAGAAATATGTGATGAGTGACTGCTTTCTTTAAGTTTAATTCTATAAGGTAGATAAAAGGAAAGAAGTGCCTTCCAGATGTGGGACTATTTGTACAGAGGCCACAAGAGAGAATATGGAAGTGTCCCATGAGAGGATAGAGGGAGAGTAATGTCTGGAAAGGCATTTCTCTTGGTGACTTCATCATCCCGTATGGGCTTTATTATCAACTCTACCCAAATGCCTTATGACTCCATATACCTAGTCTTTATCTTCCCTGAGATTCAGTTCTTTATCATTATCCATAAAACATTTCAAATTTGGTGACCTGACACTGTGAAGAGAAAAGGGTTAAGAACAGAACCTGGGGGAACATCCATGATTAGGAAGTTTAATATGGAGAATGAGTCAACAAAGGAGACCAAACAATAGAGGTGATACAGGTAGGAGGAGAACCAGAAGAGAACTATAAATATAGATTTTGGCTAGGTGGTAAAAGGCTTTAAAAACTAAACAGAAAAATATCTAATTGATCCTAGAAGTAAGCAAAGTCACTAAAATTGACTAATTGGGGATGAGATACACATGTCTGTACTTAAGGAAAATCAGTTCTGGCAGCAATGTATAGCATAGACTGGGATGTTGAGATACTTGAGTCTGGAAAACTAGAAGGCTCTTACAATAATCCAGGTGAGGGAAGACAAAATTCTGACCTAGGATGAAAGCTGAAAGAAGGGACAGAAGAGATATCATCAAGGAAAAATAAAGGCAAGATTTTGCAGCTAATTGAATATGTTGATTGAAAGCAAGAAGTTAAAGATAATGCCATGATAAAAGACCTGGGAAACTGGAAGGATAATAATGCTTTTGAGAGGAAGAGAAAAGACTAGAAGAGAGGGGAGGTTAAAGTAAGTGGAGAGGGATTTGACTGTGAGATCAATTTAGTTGAATTTGAGATGTTTCCAGGACATCTTATTTGAAATGTCAAATAGGCAACTGGTGATGCAAAACTGGAGCTCAGGGAAGACAAGGACTAGATAAATGGAGCCATAAGACATCTGGATATAGATGATAAATTAAACTCTGGGAGCTGATAAGGTGACCAGGAAAAGTGTAGAGGGAGAAGAGGGCTCAGAACAGAACCTCAGGGAACAACCATAGGTAGGGAGTTTGACATGGTTGATGAGTCAAGAAAGAAAACTAGGGAGGAGAGGCCAGGCCCTAGAAGAGAACCAGGAGACAAGTCATGTCACAAAAATCCAGAGATTAAGAGTAGTCAATGGAAAAAGTGTTTAAGAATGTCAAATGCCACAAATAGGACAAGATCAGGGGGTGGGAGGGAAGTGACTATCAGATTGTTAGTTAAGAATCCATTGGAAACTTTGGAGAGCACAGTTTCGTTTGAGTAATGAGGTTAGAGGCCAAAGTGCAAAAGGCAGAGGAGTAAGAAGAGAGTAGGCAGAAGTAGAAATTGTATGGTCTTTTTTACTGAGGACTTCCGGTGAGAAAAAGAGGAAAGCTATAAGACAACAGCTTAAATGGAAGATGCAGTCTGTTAAAGGGTTTTTTTTTGTTGTTTGTTTGTTTTAAGGACAGGGGAGCTTAGGCATGTTTGAAGGCAATAGAGAAGGAACCAATTGATAAGGAGAGGATGAAGATAAGACACAGAGGGGATGATTGAAGATGTAATCTGTAGAAGAATATGGGAAGGGATGGAATCAAGTGACATGTAGAAAGGGTTAGACTTAAAAAGGAGAAGAAATACCTTTTTGTCAAAGACAGGAAAAGAAGGTAAGGATGGTTTCATATTAAAGAGTTTTGAGATGAAGAGGAGAAAAGAGGGAGCTCATGGTGAATAGCTTCAATTTTCTCAGTAAAGAAATAAAGTTGAACTCAGGGAATGAGAGAGAAGCTGTAGGAGAGGCTTGAGGAAATCTGAACAAAGAGATGCAGAATTCCTGAACTGGTTTTTGTTAGCTTAGGCCATTCTACTTTTGTTACCGAGGGGAAAACAGTACACCAAGTGATATCTTGTCTGGGTAGAGAAATATACTACAAGATTTTGCTGTTTTGGGGGTAGACTTCCCTATGTGTGTTCATATTCCCCACTGCTTTGTGTGTCCAAGGGAAAACTCACTTGTGCTGGGCCTCGAAGAGAGCTGTCCACAGTCCTCTGCATAGAAAAAACTGGAGGCTCAATAATGACAGTGATGAATCTCTGTCAAAATGCTGAAAACAAACTACTCTTACAATTCAATTCAACTAATTTCATTTCCAACTTTATTAAGGCCATATTCTATTCAGGGTGCTGGGGAACCAAAAATGAAAAATAAAATAGCCCCTGACTTTGAAGAACCTAAAATCTACTGGGCTACTGGGCTGAGGGAGAGAAGAAAAAAATTATATGTGTGTGTGTGTACACACACACACACACACACACACACACACACACTCAAATATGTAGGTATAAAGTAGATTATTTTAGGAGCAAAGGAAAGCTTCAGAGTGCTCTGGAAAAACCCAAGGAAAGAAAGAGCCAGAACTTTTGGCTAGAACACTCAAAAAGGCAGCTGCTAAGTTATGATTTGAATGAAGAGAAAATTTCTTCAAAAGAGGAGGAAAGGCTGAATTCCAAACATGGAAATGACTTCGTCTCTACCTGGTACCATTCTGTTCTCTTAGCTATCACCTGCTTTCTGAGGCATACAGAGGCTGAGGTGCCCTGAAGATCAAAGGTCACCATACTGACAGCCTATATAATCCATCCCTAAAAGGAAAAGTTCAGAAAGAAGGACAATGTACATTTCTGGTTCATTTTATTTTTTACAACGATATTTAATGCAGAAAATATCGTGAAAAGTGCATCAGATGTTAGCATTTTAAGTGAGAAAAGACAAAGTATGGCAAGGTTGGAAACTGATTTGGCAAGGTGCCATTGATGCTGATTTAAATTGGTATTTCATTGTGCAGTTGTCCCAGGATTAGGACAAACTTCCCTGGAAATGTATAGATTTGAAAACAGAAATAAAGGGTAAAGACAAAACTAGACTAAAATTAAGGTACCAACATATAATTCTCCACTGTGGAAGAAGCAGTGAAAACTGATGACAATGGACATAGGAATCCAGTGAAGTTTTTTGAGCCTATGAGTGACCAAGTAATATGTTGAAGAGTTTTCTGGCAGCTATGTAAAGGATGATGATAGTGGGGAAAGTCTGAAGGCACAGAAAATAATTAGGAGTTGGAAATGACCAAATAAAATAATGTTTATTAAAAAATACTAATAAATAAATAAATTGGATAGAAATTTTAAAAAAAGAAAATAATTAGGAGGCTTTTTTCAGGAGACCAGAGGTAGTGAACTACATTGGTAGCAATGGAAAAGGAAGGATATATTAAGTACTTTTTCATAGTCTTAATAAACCTGATGTGGCAAGTTATGTTAATCAAGGGAGAGGAAAGAGTGAGAAATAATACCCAGAGCCAACTGCCTACAAAACCACCCACCCAAACCACTCTGCCATTATACATACATGTTAAGTCAAAATTATCTTGAAAATACCTATGTGGCCCCACCTAAAACCTGCTATGTTTCTTATCTCTCATTTACACTGTCAGGTTCATTCAGAGTAAAGCTTTCTCAGCTGAGAACATGCAAAAATATCATGGGAGCCAAGCCCCGATTTTGTTGTTCCAGCACAGAAGGGCATAAAGTTCAATACTTTGTGAATGTGGTTTCCTGGCAGGGTACCATTGCCCTTCTCCCCTACGAGACTAAATCCCATAAAGGTGCCATTTGGAAGCATATCTGCTGCTCAAGCTTGGTGATGCTTGGGATGAGGGCTGTAGAATTCTGATGGTTATAAGCATCTAGCCAACCCTGAAAACTTTTGGCACTACACCCAAGTGGAAATTCCTACCATGTTTAGGATCTGCTCAGGATGACAGTATTCTTAAGGCATGCAGTGAATTAAAAAAGCAAACAAAGGAAAGACTGAGGCATTTATAATGTTTCTAGGTACAGACATTTATAATAAGCCTTGTGTGCATCTTTGCACCCTTAATAAGCAATTAACTGACTATTCAATATATAAAGAACAGCATCTTAGACAATAGGTTATCAAGCCTCATATTAGACAACATAGTATGATACCATATTAGACAATGAAGTGGTGGCAAAGATGCCAAGGACACAATCCAGTCCATTAAGAAGCTTAGGATCTTGATCAACTATAGAATATTAACTCTATAATATTTTCTCCATTCTAGGCAATGTTGGTTATCTCAAAAGAACTCTGAATTGTTTTTCTAACAAATGAAGCAAAGAGGAAGAAAGAGGATGGGGAGAAGAGACTATGTTTAACCAGATATATAGGGGACTCAAATTTATAAATTTAGAATATGATAATAGCCGATTTTTAAAACCACAGCAGAACTTCTTGTATTTGTATAAAAAATTTATTCCTGGGAATAAATTGTACTCATAGTATACCATATATGGAAAAGTTTCAATTATTGAATGTTTTCATTCACTGAGGGAATTTTTTTTTATTTCTGTAAGCCAAAAAAAGTTATGTGGAGTCAGTTGTGGTAAAAATGAGTGTCTCAGCTAAGTGATATATTTTGTTTTCTGGTTTTGATGGATCAAAGCAAGAAGAATATATTTTTGATCCATATTTTGAAAGTAATTTATCCTTTTTTAAAAAAAGTATTTATTTGTTAGTAACATTTAAAATGTTAAGATACTCAGTTAATTCTCTCCCCCCATTAGGGAAGGTATCATCTGACAAAAAGATATATGCAAATATATAAAACTATGTCTTACACCATGTACTGTGTACTAAGCACTGTGCTAAGTACACAGATACAAAAAAAAAGTGGAAAACAGTTCCTGCTTCCTCAAGGAATTCATAATCTATTGGCCAGTTTCTTCTAACGTGAGGATCCAGTTTTAATTGGGGAGGGGGCTTTCAAAAGATTTCCCTGGCTCTTGCTCCCACATGGGAGTACTCTGGAACTGCAGAGTCTAGTTTGTCTTATTTCCCATTCTGCATCAAAGACCATTAGTTCCAGAGCAAATGGAGAAAAAGTTTTACTCACATGACAAAAAGTCTTTTGAAAAGCTTTCTAAGCCCAAATACAGTCAAGAAAATTCTCCCACTTCCCAGAAGGACTCATACCATTATTTTCACTTCCAGCATTACCCTGTATAATGTGGGTCATTAAGAATTGATCTTTCTCTATTCTAGTACTGTATATGAAGATTAAAATATTTAGAAATATGAATATCTATAGATAAATAAAACTGAGGTACAACTATAAAGTGATGCGATGTACTTTGCCATATGTAGGGCTTGCAAACTAGCTGAAGAATTTTTACATAAACAGCAAAAAATAAATTACATTTATATGGCACCTCAAGGTTAACAAAATATTTTTCTCACAACAACTCCATAAGGTAGGTAGCATAGGAATTGTTGCTCACATTTTCTAGATGAGCAGAGAAAAGTTCAGAAAGGTTAAATAACTTGCCTATGGTAATAGAATTAGTAGAATTCTGTTCTCTAAACTTCAAGTCTAATTCCCTCTCTACTATACCACATGGCCTTTTATCAGTAAGTAGCACTTCAAAGTCACTTCTCTGAACATGTAAGGAGTGGACAGCTAGACAGCTCAGTGGATTGAAAACCAGGCCTAGAAATGAAGTGTCCTGGGTTCAAATCTGACCTCAGACATGTCCCAACTCTGTGACCCTGGACAAATCACTTAATTACGTAGTCCTTACCATTCTTTTGCTTTAGAACCAATACCATTATAGATTCTAATATGGTATAGGTAAGTGTGAAAAAAAAAAGTAAGGAAGCACATAACCGCACAAACATTCTTTTAATATTAGGGGGAAACTGCCTCAATATTTTGTGGTTGCACCTTTCATATATATGTATATAATTATATATATTCCCACTGAGGAAAGGCAATTTCTTCATGGTAGGGTAAAAATAAAGCCCTTGGGGGTTAGCCCATCATCAATCCTTGGAACAGACCATGTAGTATCCAGAAAAATCACATTTAGCTATCATCTTATGTTACAGGTTTTAGATCAACTAACAGGGTTGGCCTTACAAGTAGGCAGAATAGTTTGGCTGTCTACAGGTCTAATTTAATGGATGTACAAATTTGTGTTATCAGATCCCAGTAATACTCTCATTACTGCACAACAATCCCTTTATTCCTTGATGATTATCTTACACCCCACACAGCAGATGTTCAGAATCTTATCTCCTCAAGCCTCCTCCCTTCCTTTTCCTCCCCTCTTCTTTCTCAGTAAAGGACCTTCCCTTCAACTTGACAGATAAAATTAAGGCCATCTTCTCTCCACTTCTTCTTTCCTACCCCACCACTCAAATCTCCTTGTCCATGTCTCCTTTCCTTTACTCCTGGGTTCCCCATCTTGCAGGGAGAAATCCTGCCTTTCTCTTGTTGGCCCTTTTCAAATTTATTCTTTCTCGTATCTTCATCTTTACATATCTGATGGCTCCTTCCCTTTTGCCTAAAAAAAAAACAAAAACAAAAGTTTTTCTAATCCTTACAAAAAAAATCTTTACTCAACCTGTCCTCCCTGCAAGCTCAGTGTCTTATATATATATATATATATATATATATATATATATATATATATATATATATATATGCTTTCCCCTTATATAGACACAATGTGCAATCATCTAGTTCAACCACCTCATTTTACAGGGACAGAAACTGACATCCAGAGAGGATAAGTGCTTTTCACTTAAGAAACATGTGCTAAATTAGTGTATATGAGTGGTCACAGATGCCTGAACAGCATTGAAATTTGAACCCAGGTTCTCACACTCCAAATGTGATGTCTTTTCCCCTACACCATGCTGACCTACTTCTTTCTCACCAGTTCAGTTAGCCCAGAGAATTTTCTTTTTATTCAGCTGTTAAAGTTGTCCATAAAACTAAGCTTTCCACATGTATGCTTTCCAGTGAACATCAAGCCTTGATGGCAGATGCCTAGAGTCCATCCTATTATAAAAATTCTCTCCCTGTCAATAAACTTAATCTGTTTCTTCCCATTTCAAAGTATTCATTTCCTTTCAAGGTGCCCCTATGTTCTCATTTCCTGATCAAGGGACACCTCAGTTATCAGAACTTTCCCCTGACCAGTGTCACACAGCCCTGTGGGTGAACAGTTGGCAGGTGGAATTCCTATCAGAAACTAGGGTGTGCTGTTTCATAAGTGGGGAAACAATGGCAACTGAAGCTAGGGAGGGAACTGGAAATGCTATATCCACTGGAGCAGAAACAAAATAAAAGTCAATCTGATTAGGGAAGGATGACACAAAAGGCAGAATACAGATGAACAGGAAATACTGGTCAAGAAAAGCTAGGAGATTAAAACCTATGAAGAAATTAGAAAGACATAAGATTGGTCATAGTGAAGAGGAATCATCATGATAAGGAATGGGTCCAAAGTCTCCTTTTGACAGAAATCTGGGGAGTGGTGGCCACACCTGCCTTTTCATCCTAATGGTAAAACCTTGTGGGAACCATCTGCAAAAAAAGAGATGGCAAGGACACCCTGAGATCAATAACTGGGAAAGCATTTCCCAACTTGGGTTATTGGTGCACCATCTTCCAACATTTTCTTTGATGACCCCCTCCCCTTAGGCTGGCCCACAGGAATGGTTTTCCAGAGTGTTATATGACAATTTGCTTCCTATCAAAAATATTTTAAACACACAATAAAAATTATAGATTTTGTTTCCTCCAGGGATAGGAAGAAGGCCATTTCCTCTCAAGGTGCTTTAACAGCAATGGCAAAGGAGAGTAAACTGGAGGCACTGCTATGTAGGACTAGCCTGTACTTGAAGTTATAGTGAAAGTTTGGGGCAGGCAAAAGACAACTCCAGAGGTTGAAAGGTTAGGATGGTAGGGGAGAGGGGTACAAAAAAGGAGGAAAGAAGGTACCACAAAGTCTATGCCATTCGAACAACCAAGGAAATGATTTACAAAACTTGATAAATAATTTTAAAAATCCATTTGGTAGGGAAAAAAAAGATCTGGAACATGAAAGGGAATAAAGAAAACATGTAGAAATGAGTGGGGGATAGCACTTTCAGATCCCAAACTAGATTATAAAGCAGAAGTCATCAAAAGCATGTGTCATCAGCTGAAAAATAAAGAAGTACATCACATAATAGACATGGCAGAATTAAAAAGAATGGAACTCAATAACACAGTATTTCATTAATCCCTAAATATAAATTGCTTAGGAAAAAAGCTCCCTACTTGAGAACTGCTGTGAAAACTAGAAAGCAGTCTGGCATAAATTAGGCTTACAACATCTTGTGCCATGTTCCACAATAAATTCAAAATGAATATGCAACTTGAATAATAAATATAATACCACGAAAATTAAGAGAAGATCATATACCTTTCACAGCTATGAGCAAGAGATGTATTCATTACTAAATGAGAAAGAAAGGCAAATTACAAAAGATAAAAATATTATTTTGATTGCATGAAAATGAAAAGCTTTGGCACAAACAAAATTAATGCATCTATGATATAGGAAAAGGAAGCAGTCCAATAGGGGGAAAATCTTTGTATCAAATTTCTTAAATGTTTGGTATCCATGATACTACTAACAGAAATATATAAGGAAAAAAGCCTAAACAAATAGTTCTCAAAAGAAGAATTACAAATGATTAACTATATGAAATAATGCTCTATGTCAGGAATAATAAGAGAAATGCAAAACAAAAAGACCCATAAGAGTCACCTCACATATAGAAAATGGGCAAAGATGAAAAAAGAGAGGAATAATCAATCCTGGTGGGCTTGTAGAAAGATAGCACATTAATGCATCATTAGTGGGGAGCTGAGAATTGGTGCAGCTATTTTGGAAAATAATTTGAAACTATGCAAATACAGTACATAAATGTCCTATCCTTGCTCTTTGACCCAAAGATTCTATTGCTAAATACATTCCCCAAGAAGGTAACATATAAACTAAAGGTTTCATATATACCAAAAGTGTTATAACAGCACTTTTTGTAGTAGCAAAGAACTAGAAACAAAGCAGATGACAATTGACATGGGGAACGGCTAAACCAATTGTAGTCCATGCATGTAATGATAAATTACAGATCTGAAAAATATGATAAACACAAAGAAGTTTGGGAAAATGCACATAAACTAAAGGAAAATAAAGTAAGTAGAGCTAAGAAAACAATATACACTTAGCAAAGTGCCTGGCACAAAGTGGGTGCTTAATAAATGATTTTGACATATTGATTTGGTACAAAAGTGTAAATAAGAACAACCACTATAAAACTACTGAAAATAAATGTTGGAAAATTACAAAGAACCATCTTGTCCTCAAAGAATAGATATGGAAAGATACCTGTCCCTGTTCCTTTGCAAATGTAGGGAATCCACAGAGGTAAAACATTGAACATATTGTCTGAATTTTTCAATGGAATGATCCGTTTTGCTCATTTTTTTCTCTTCTTTTTATCTTAAAAACAATTTGCATTATATGAAATGGATCTCTGGAACAGAAGGAGAGGAAGAGGAATACAAGGGGATAGTTACGCTATGAGAAAACAAAAGATTCATATTTATTTTTAAAATTTGCAAAAAAAGAAAACAAATATAAAAGAATTACAAAGAACAAAGAAGAATTATAAAAAAGATATCTCCTCCCACTCCTTTGTAGATGTATAGGGGGATGGAGGTGTGGGTATATAGGAGGTAGAGAGATGGTTCTAACACTGCATATATTCACATTTTCTTCAATGTATGGGCTGGTTTTGATAATTTTTTAAAAATCTCTTTATCTAAAAAGATGCTTCATATTATATAAGACAGCTCTGGGAGGGATCAAAGAAGGGATACAAAAGTATACACATACAATGTAAAAACCAAAAGATAGGAGCAGCTAGGTAGTTCTTTGAATAGAGATTCAGGCCTGATGATGGGGGGTCCTGGGTTCAAATTTGACCTCAGATACTTCTTAGTTGTGGGACCATGGGCAAGTCACTTAACTCTAGTTACCTAGCCCTTATCACTTTCCTGACTTGCAGCTGATACTCTAAGAAAAAGCTGATACTCTAAGAAAAAAGGTAAAGGTTTTAAAAACAACAACAAAAGGTATCAAAACTTATTTTTTTTAATCACCTGGTGATCACCTAAGCTCTTTAATTAGGGAACAAATCAACAATGAAGACAATGGTGAGAAGTGAAAAGATGGTCTTTAATTTCTCTAAAAGATAAATGGACCCAAAATCCAAAGATGGGAGGCCAATCATATTTAATGTAGAAAGAAGAAAAGAATGCAATAGTATAACTAGATAGCCATCTCTTGTTTTAGGGTGTAAATTTAAGAAGCATCTGCAAAATTTGCCAAGAAAAACTGTAATGAATACCAGTCTCTGCTTACATCTGTTCACCTCTCTTGCTTCTTCCAAAACACATAGTAAGGTATATCATTCACAGTTATGTTTATTGCATCTCCAGTTACCTTAAATTCTATACCACATAAAAAGCATACAAAGGCTTTTAAAAACAATGTATTCTTTGGCAAGAAAACAACATTCCACCAATAGAAATACTTTTGAATCCATTTTATTTTTTTGTAGGCTGCTCCCATTCCTTGGACCAATAACAGCTATAATTATAGACCTCAATTATTCTTTATAGTTTTAACCAAAAGAACTATCTATCTTCCACTCTTCAAATTATTGGCAGGTGTTCACAATATTTCTTAGCCAGATTCCTTGTTTTGAGCAATAGAGAATGGATCCCTGTATTTCAAATGAACATATTACTTTTTTTGAGGTAAACAGATCAAATATTGTAAGAGAAAGGGAAAAGAAAAAGAGGGAAAGGAAAAAAAGATTAAATTCTTTTTTAGGTCTCCAGGATAAATTATCTCCACAATTCCTAAGATCACAGATATAAAACTGAAAGAAATCTGTGAAGCCATCTAATCCAATGCCCTTATTTTACAATAAGTAAAATTATGCCAAAAAAGGTTAAGCCACACAGGTTAAGTGACTTGATCAAAGTCATACCAGGGATAGATAACAAAGTTAGAATTTGAACCCATTTCTTTTGTCTTCTAATCCAGTGCTTTTCCTCTTTGAATTTTTTTTTTGCAGTGTTTTACTTCAAATTTTAACTTTTTCATTCAATAATACAATTCCTATTGCAACAAAATATGTTTTAATTGTGCATATATTGATGGTTATAAGGAAGTTACATCTTCATTCAAAATATTCATCTTCCACAAGTGGAAAATGTCACCATTTATTCATTATTTAATGTCAAAGTATTTTTCTCCTATTAAAATCCAAATAGGAATGTCCCTGTACCCTAAGAACCAAGGGACTTTTTTTCTGTCTCATAGCTGAGACCTTCCATATTTGTTGTCTCTTCCTTAGAAAGTAAGCTCACAGAGAGGAGGGTCTGTCTTACTTTTTTATTTCTATCACGCGTATCTGACATGATACTTTACAAAAGGCAAGCACTTAATAATGTTTTATTCATTTATACAATGAAATATTCTTGTGGGACAACATGCTAGACTATAGTGTGAGTGTGTATGTGTTTCCAATGAGGCATATTCTCGATTTTCACTCTTAATTCCAAAGTTTATATTGTGTATACACTGGTCCCTTGTGAGTCTAATTATCATGAATAATTCATTAGGGTATGATGATTCCAAGGTGGTGTGAGAAAATTGAGTTCTATACCTGAAAACACAATCTAAGACATGCCAACAGGGTTTTTAAAGCCCTTTATAATCTGGCTTCCATTTACTTTTCCAACCTAATAATACATCACTCTCTTTCTTGCAATCTATGGGCCAGCCAGACTGGTCTTTTTGCTGTTCCTTACACAAGGCACCTTCATCTCTCATCTCCAAGCTTCTGAGATGGCTTGCCCCATATCTAAAATGCGTTCTCTCCTCTTTAAAAATCTCTTGGTTCCTTCAAAATGTAGTTCCAACACCACCTTCTACACGAAGTCTTTCTTGATCTCCTCAACTCCTAGTAATCTTCAAAAAAATGATATTTACTTTGCACAGATTTTACATATATGGCTCTTCTGGTCGAATGCAAGTTCTTCAAAAGGGAAACTTTCATTTTTTGTTTCGTCCATAGCCTGGTCACTGTCTGGCACAGAAAAGGCGCTATAGAAAATACTTGTTAAAACTTATGGTGTGTGATGTAACTTGGTTGTACTGGAATATTATTGTGCTTTACAAGATGATAAACAATATAGTTTCAGAAAATCCTGGAAGACTTATATGAGCTGATACAAAATGAAGTGAGCAGAACAAGGAGAGTATTGTACACAGTAACAGCACTGCACAATGATTAGCTGTGAATGACAACTCTATCAGCAGCATAACAATCCAAGGTAATTCCAAAGGGTTTATGATGAAAAATGTAATCTGCAGAGAAAGAGTTAGTGAAGTCTGAATACAGATCAAAGCATACTATTTTTCAGTTTATTTTCTTCAAGTTTCAAAAAAGTATCATATATTAATATATCTTAATTACATAAAGTAATATATTATATATAAATTAATATGAATACAAATTACTTGATAGCATATGTATAATCAATATCAAATTACTTACCATCTCAATAATGGGGAAGGGAGAGAGGGAGGAAAAGAATTTGGAACTCAAAATGAGAGACAAGGATTTTTAAAATTGCTTCTAAATATAATGGGGGGGGGTAAATAATCCTGGAAAAATAGTTGCTGATAGATGGATTAATTAAGCAGCATAGACGGACCCAGAAATTGTCAGTCAGTCTCACCTGTTTTTATTGCAGGCTCTATCAGTAGTGGCATCTTTAAACTAATACTGACAATACAGACAATGCTGAAATTTGGTTGATTGAACAAGATTATGATATATAATGATACATATCATTATGATGACTGTTTGCTATGGCATCAACTGAATTAACAAGAGGTATTTGGGAAAATCAAACTATACTTTTCTAAAAAGAAACCTGGTATGGCCAAACCATTTGGTATTTTAAAAGGCAAATACATTCACACATAAAATAAGTCTAGTGAAATATGGGGCTTTTCTCTGAAACCATATTGATCAAAAAACAACTTTGGGTTGTTTGTAAAACAAACCGGGGTCAAAGGAAAATACAAAAAAGGAAGAAATATAATACCTTCTGAACTGCCTACGCTTGCATAATTCCCAACAGCCTTGAAATAGGCCATACCATCTGACAAAATGTGAATTCCTATGTGGTCTAACTGTTACTAGTATTAAAGAAAAACAGAATTATAAGCTGATACATTTTTAAATTGGCATCTTTACATGGGGCTGTGATTTTTATCCCATCAAAGAATGTTCTTACAGGGTATGTTTTCTTAAGCATACAACCGAAGTATGCATTTTCTTCAAAAACTATAACATGCTTCAAAGAGTTCTTTTCAGATGAGAAGTCTCTGAAAATGTTTATAAATTGAAAGGAAACAGTCCAATGACAAACTAGAAGTGATTTTTTTTAATCACCTTGAGATACTCAGCATGATGTCAGCATATCACCTCTATTCTTAGGGTTGGGGATTATTAAACTTTTACACCTTTTATTTATACGTGAGCTTTACTTTCAGAAAACCAAATATAGCTGTCATGCCAAACATGAACAGAATCAG
Source organism: Monodelphis domestica (assembly GCF_027887165.1). Classification (NCBI taxonomy): domain Eukaryota; kingdom Metazoa; phylum Chordata; class Mammalia; order Didelphimorphia; family Didelphidae; genus Monodelphis; species Monodelphis domestica. The sequence continues at coordinate 254,578,575 of NC_077229.1, forward strand.
CAGTGGAGGACTTCAAGATCAGAAGGTAAACTGCTAGTTAGCCTTAAGCCAAGCTGAATGGTAGACAATGTAATTTTAGGCCAGCTAAGACAGGAATCATGAGACAGATAGCAGAAGTCTTGTCGGGCAAAAGGTCGAGATCAGGAAGATCAGTTTACACAGGATGGAGCAGGTAGACACCATAGGACTAAGCAAGGAGGAAGTCAAAGTAGAGATAGGCAAAGATAAAGAACACAGATCAGGGCACTGGAGTGGGGGAAGGTTTGGGGTTAAATGGAAGGGTATGAGTAATACGGGTTCAGAAACCTAGGTCAAAACATCTCCACAAAAAATAGGGTCAGACTCTAAGCCCCATTTCTGATAGGTACCACCTTCTGTCCATTCTCCCACTTTCCCCTTGATACCATCCTTGATTTCTCTCTTTTCCTCATCCAACACATCCATACCAAATTTTAGTGTTTCTAAATCTGTAACAATTCTGGCATCTCTCAGCTCACAAGATTGACCACCATTGTTCAGGCCCTCATCACCTCTTACTAAAAATACTAAAATAGATTTCTTACTCTTTACACCTCTCTTACAGACTCTGGAATCTAATGACACTGGCTTCCTTAGTGTTCCACAAACAAAACACTTTATGTCCCAACACAAGACATTTTCATTGCCTCTCCCCAGTTCCTGAATTACTCTCCTTTCTCATCTCTGCTTCCTGGCTTCCTTCAAGTCCCAGATAAAATACTACCTTTAAAAGGAGGCTTCTTGATTCCAGTATCTTCACCAAGGTGGATTATTTCCAATTGAACTCATATATAGTAGCTTATTTGTACATAGTTGTTTACACATTGTCTCCACCATTAGACCGTGAGCTCCTTGAAAACAGGAACTTTTACCTTTCTTTGTAGGCACTGAATATGCTTATTTGCCTGACTGAATAGATTTCTAATTGGTTTCCTACCTCAAGTATCTCTCCTTTCCAATCGATCCTCCAAACAGTTGCCAAGGTGATTCTTCCTAAGGGTGAATCTGGCCATGTCATTCTCCAGCTTAATGAACTCCAGTAGCCCACTGCTACCTCTAGAATTAAGTGCAAGCTCCTCTTTTTGGGTCATTTAAAGCTCTTCACAAACTGGCCATCACCTTTCTGCCACATTTATACACCACTCCCCATCTTGTACTCTACAATCCATCCAGTCTCATCTAGGAAACTATGTGTACAGTGGATTCAGCACAGGAGTCACAGTCAAGAAGGGCTGAGTTTTAATCCTGTTTCTGCCACTTCCTAGCCATGTGAACCTGGTTAAGTTACTTAACTACTCCATATCTTGGTTTTCTCATCTTTAAAATGGAGATAAAAACAGTACCTACCTCAACAGGGTTGTTGTGGGGTACAAATGATTTAACATATATAAAGTGTTTTGCAAACCTTAAAGTGCTATGTAAATGCCAGTAGTGGGAATAGGAATAAAAGCAGCATCTTCTTGTCTCTCACACCTGACCCTCCACCTCCCATCCCTGGATCTTCACAGCTGCCTAGAACACACTCCTTGTTCACCACTACCTTTCTAGGATCCCTTCTTCACTTCATGACTCAGCTCAGGCACATGAAGCCTTCCCTGGTCCCCTCCCAGCCCCCAGCCCAGATTTTAGTGCCCTCCTGCTTAATTGTGCCTTGTACACTTTGTATATATTCTGCATATACAGATTTATGTTGTTTCTTCCCTCTTTGAGGACAAAGATGATAGGCCTTTTGTCTTTCAGCACCTGGCAGATGGCTAGGCACTAAATAAATGTTCGTTGATTGATTGATAGAAACACAAGTTCTGAGAGCAAGGGATGATCTACAGACTTCCCACTTAGACCTATAACTGATATCACATTATGGGCAGGCCTGAATAGAGGCAAATAGAAAAAGAGAGCTCCATGAAGCAAACTAAAGGGTCAGGGACAAAATTTGAAAATGTTACTTTTATAGAATTAAATAAATGAAGCAGTCACAAAAATTTCTGTCACAAAAATTTTTTCCTAACAAATGTCACCTTTAAAGAGGAGCTTTCCAGGACAATTAAAACATAATTTGACCTTTAATACTTTTAAATATAACTTTTTAGAAACCCATTGTTCAGTTGTTTTCTGTCATGTCCAATTCTTCCTGACCCCATTTGGGGTTTTCTTGGCAAAGACACTGGAGTGGTTTGCCATTTCCCTCTCTGGATCATTTCACAGATGAGGAAACTGAGGCAAACAGGGTTAAGTGGCTTGCCATGGGCAACACAGCTAATAAGTGTCTGGGGTCTGATTTGAACTCATGAAGATGTCTTGCTGATTCCAAGTCCATCTCTCTATCAGATGGCTGTTGTATAAAATCAAACACATCGATATATCTAAGATAATTCTTGTTCAATCTATGAAATCCCTGTTTGGGGTCTGCACCTAACATGTGAGTCTCAAAATAAGATTATTTTGAATGGTAATAGATGTCTAGAAGCCATCTGGTCCAAAACCTTCATATTACAGTTGAAGAAATTCAGATCCTAAACAGTAACTAGATTCAACAAAGATCCTACTTTTAAACAGCAAAAAGAGCCAAGGCTGAGAGCTTAAGAAAATGGGAAGAGCCCAGGGATTCTGAGACAGAGCTCTTCCTAGAATATCACCCCTCCTCTTGAATGGATTTTCTGGAAGGTCATTTGACAGGTCTTTAGAAACATGACTTCCCTCAACCTTCATGAAAGTAGGGACTAGATTGTTGTTAAAATAATTCAGAGAGGTGGCCAAACTCAAAACTCATAGTCTTAGATCACAGAGCTTTATGTGCCATTTTTAAAGGAGATTTGATGGGGTGAGGCCCTACTATGAATTACATAAATGTTGTGTTTAAAAGTTCCCTCTCCCCATAGATTGACCTAGGCAAATGGGATAGTTAGGTGGTAAAACAGACAGAATATGGATCCTGGAATGGATCAAGAAGGCCTGAGTTTTAAATTCTCAAACATTTACTAGCTGTGTTACCCTTGTATACATAAAGTACATGGCCCATGATTCTTGCTCCTGACTCCCTGACTCTTCCAAGAAGTCACCAATGTTATCCATCTAATATCTAACACCATATGATTGTGCTTTTTCCATTCTGGTGCACAGCAAGTCACTTAACCTCTGTCAGCCTCAGTTTCCTCAAATTTAAAATAAGATAATTGGCCTTGATGGCCTCCTTTCAAATCTAGATCCCTTTCAACTCTAAATCTCTGATTCTATGAATCCTCCACCAGATATCTCTGATCTTCTAGGAAACACAAAAAATAAGTCAAAGATTCTTGGGCATCTGATCCAAATGGGCATGTTCTGAAGGGAACCATCAACTCAAAATAGGGGAAAAAAGGAAAAAGGTCTAAAATTTTAAGTGAAAATCACTCTTTCTTTCATTGCCCTATGAGCAGTCCAATGGTGGAACCCACCAATATTCCTAATTTTTTTGTCTGCTTAAATAGAGAGAAATAGTTAAACTAAATTGCCATCTTCAAAGTGTCCCTTCCCACTGATTCTTATAATCTGTCAGAATTACAAGGGAGTCATCAATTAAGACTCTTTGCAAATACATGACTAATGGTTCTTCCTCAAAACTCTGTCATTCTCTCCCAGCTTTCACCCACCCCTATCCCACTAACAATCCATACATTTGTACTTTCAACAGGAAATTTTATATAGGATGGTAGCATAACTTTGGCTAAAAATATACAGTTGTATTTATTGTTAAATTCCCAGGAATTCCTGTCATGGGACAGTTAGGTGATTCAGTAGATAGAGTGTTGGGCTTTGGAGTCAGAGAGACCCACATTCAACTCTAGTCTCAGATTTACTAATTGTGTGATCCTGAGAAAAATCACTTAAAAGTGTTTATCTCAGTTTCCTCATCTGTAAAATCAACTATGGAAGGAAAGGCAAACCACTCTAGTATCTTTACCAAGAAAATCCTAAATCGGTTCACAAAGAGTTGGACACAACACAAATAACTTAAGAAAAACAGTAATTCATGTCATCAAAGAAGAAAGCAGTCAAAAATACAGAGAGCTTGTCTCCTGCCTCTCAACCAGGAATTTGCATTGGGTCAGTGGGTCACTGTGGGGGCAGGGGAGGAAGGATATTTGAGTTCATTAAAATAGAAAATTGCCAGTGGGGATCCCTGCTACATATTCTCCTTCCCATCCATCCCCCCTCTCACTTTCTCTGTCTCTCTCTCTCTCCCTTCCTCATCCTCTTCCCTCTCCTTCCCTCTCCACTCTTCCCCCATGCAACTTATACATAGCTTAATGGAATGTCTGACACACTGAGAGGTTAAGTTCTTTTGTCCAGGGTTACAGAGCCTGTACAGATCAGAATCGGGGCTTGAACCCAAGTCTTCCTGCCTCCAAGGCCAGCTCCAAGTACCACCTATGTCATGTTGTCTCTTGTATCATTCCTATGGAGGGTAAAAACCTTCCATGCTTGCATTCTACTCCCGCTGCTTCTTAATAGATAAAATCTTACTTTTTTGTTTCTCACTTGCTAATAAGAAATAAATAGCAATATCCTGCCATGGTGGCATGAATGTGGGAAAGCATTCATGCTTATCCACTTGGACACACAAATGCTCACACTCTGGTAAGGTGCACGGAAGCATCTACTTCCTTCTGCCAGAACAACAAACCTGAGAAAAGGGGGGTGTTCTAGGGGCCATGAAACTGGGTCAAATGGGCTAGCTTTCTGTTAATAACCTTCCTATTTCACACTCATCTCCTCCTGAAGGAACAGCCATCTCCAGATCACATGGCTAAAGTAACAAAGAAAACATGCTAGTGTTTGCTTCTCAATCCCAGGGGAACACAAGGAGCAGGCTCCCGAGATATCCCCAAAGGGGTGAACAATTTCTGTCAGACTCATGCAAAATGAGAGAGGCTGCAGAAAAGTTGATTTAAATTTCATGTCAGGAAAAAACTTCCTAAAGATTAGAACTGCCTGATGGAATGGGATCCCTCAGGAGATCATGGCTTTCCCCTCACAAGAGGTTTTTAAAGAGAGGTTTACATCATTCCCATAGCATTATGGTGAAGATTCCTATTCATATCAGAATAGAGGCTCTGCCTGCCTCAAGTGTCTCTCACTCCAGTCTAACCTCCACTTAGCTGCCAAAAAGGCCTTCCCTAAGCACAAGTCTGAACTTGTCACCACCCCCTTGGGTGAACTCCAGTGGCTCCCAAGTACCTCCAGGACTGAATATAAACTACATATTCTTTACCACCTGTCCCCCTTCCTAGCTTCTCTCTTCCCTCCAGCCATATTGCCTGACGCTGCTCCTTACTTGTGACACATAATCTCATATCTTCCTATCCTTCCACAGGCCACCCTGCATTGTTGCTTATCTCTTCCTTAGAGAATCCCTGGGTTCCTTCCCCATGGAGGTTACTATTCATCAACTCTATGTATCTTGTACTTATCTAATTGTGAATATGGATCCCCCTTCAAAATGTAAACTCCTTATGGGTAGGGACTAGTTTTGTGTTTGCTTTATATTCCCAGCTCTAGACACAATAATCACTTAATAAATGCATTCTGGTTGGTTGATTGGCTGAAGTCTCTTCCAGCTCTAAGATTCTTTGATACTCTGATTTGAGTAATTAGAAATAGTGGAATATATTGGAGAAGATTCCTATGGGAAGTCGCCCTCTCTTTCTACTAGGGCACAGTGACCAGACAGGACTCCACTTCTAGGTATCTGACTAGGAGACTTTATTTCAATGAGAAAGATAAGTTCTTCTTCCCAAAGGACCTTACCAAGAGGTGAGTTAATTCTCTTTGTGTTCTTCCTCTTCTCATAAACTAGATTTTTCCCTGCTCCTTCTTTCTCCCCAACTAGTCTCTCCTGAAGTGTGATGTCTCTATTCTCAACAGTTCTGGAAGTTGGCTACAACCCCCATTCTCTTTCTTATGCCCCTTCTTTGTGTCATTACAATTGGTATAAAGAACTTCTAGATCATAGATTTTAATATCAAAATAAACGAGGGAATACATATTCAATATATAATCCCATTCTTTTTTCAGAATACTTATGTCTATTTTTAAGGTGACTATTGAAACTTACCATTTATAGTAATATTCTTGCATTGAATTAAAAATTCTTCCAAATTTTCCAGACCTTTCTAAATATTTTAATTAGGTTTTATTGATGTTTTTTTGTTCATGCATCATAACAATTTCTGGATGTGGTCACTATCCCCATGCCCTGAGTTAAATCTTCCCTTGGAAGTGTGACATGGAAATCACTTTAAAAGACTGATATATATTAATTTAAGTTTGCCAAGGAATTCAGCTATGTAATTCCTAAATGAAAACTCAAGTCAGCAGTCAAATTAATTACAAACAGGAGGAAGAAAGGTATGAGAGAGAGAGAGAGAGAGAGAGAGAGAGAGAGAGAGAGAGAGAAAGAGAGAGAGAGAAAGAGAGAGAGAAAGAGGAGAGAAGGGACTAGGGCTTAAATACCCCCTCTGCTTAGGCTGGGCCAAAGGCCCAAGCCCTTAGATAGCTGAGGCAAAGAAAAGAGATCAGTCCCTATAACTCATGTGACCAAAATGGAGAAACAGTCTCAGGGGCCTCCACCTCCAGCCTCCTTCAGAGCAAGCCCTCCTCTCAGACCTCTCCAGGAGCTCCCTCCAAGACCTCTCTCCTCTCAGACTCCTTCAGAGCAAAACCTCTCAGAGCAAAACCTCCTCCTCTTGTCCTCAGACCCCACTATCTTTAAGGAAACCATCTAAGTACCCTCCCCTCAGTTCTCACATCTACCAATCACTGTCGATGTCTCCCCTGTGCCAATGGTGGCTCTAGCTTAACCCAGGACCACCCAGAGGTCTGTTTCCTTTGCACATGTCTGTTGAAGGTCATATTCTCAAATAATTAAATCTTGATCTTTGCTGCAGCCCTTCCTAAATCTGTTACTCTGAGTAGGGTGGAGATTGTAAGTTCCAAGACCTGGTTCTGTCATTCCAAGTATCTCTATTGTATCAATTCTAAAATCAATCATGACTCAAAGAATTTCCTGTTCTATGCTTAAGCATAGGTCAAAGCCCTTTACATTGTTTAGCAAAAGGTTTCTGTCCTAAAGTAGTCTTAAGTAGGGAGGAGAAGGATCCTCCCTTGCCAAGGAGTTTCACATTCCAATAGAATTCTTACAATCAGTAGGAAATTTTTCAAGTATGAAATTTCCCAATGGGGAAATTTCCAACATTCATAAGTCTAAGAAATTTTAATGTTTACAGAAGGAAAACAATTACCCAAACACAACTATCTCATTAACCCTGTCTGATGAAGTATGCAACATCTTTTCCTTGTCTTCCTTGCCTCTCTTATGGCATGAGGGAGATAGGTTACATCAACCATTCTCTGGGACTATAAGTGATTAGTACAATACTTGGACCTTTCAGCTCCTTTTAATATACTTTTCATTTATATTAGTAAAGTCACCATATATTGTTCTTCCAACTCTACTTAATTCCTTTGTCAAGTAAATTTTGTCATGTTATCAAGGGTTAACTTGCTTGTGGTTTGTTTTTGTTTGTTTGTTTGTTTTTTTAATTAAGATGTATGTTGCCATAAATCAGGCAGCTGGGTGGTGCTAGGTGTAGAGTGGATAGAGTGACAGGTCTTGACTCAGGAAGACTTGAGTTCAAATCTGGCCTCAGAAAAATCCTAGCTGTGTGTTGAACAAGTCCCTTAAACCCATTTGCTTTAGCTTCCTGATCTGGAAAATGAGCTGGAGAAGAAAAGGGCAAACTATTCTAGTATATTTGCCAAGAAAACTAACCAACAACAACAACAAAATACCACAATTCACTCCTGGCAAAATATAAAAGATCCATGATTTAATTGTTAGGAAAGGGAATCTAACAGAATGCTGAATACTTCCCCCAACAAGTATTCATAACACAGGGGAAATTTTTATACAGGGTGTTGCAGTAGATAGAGCACTGGGCCTGAAGTCAAGAAGGTATGAATTCAAAACCAGCCTCAGGGTGGCTAACTAACTAATTAGTTTGCCTCAGTTTCCTCATCTGTTAAAATGAAGTCATCAGATTTTGTTTTGGGATGTCCATTGACTGTATATTGTTCACATCAAATAGAAGCATTAATAAGGAATTTTGTATTCAAGCATATTCTGACCAACAAATATCTAAGTATGTGATTGTACTTCTAGGTAGTGAAAACATCAAGTTGAGGAGATGTAGTGTATTAAATTCAGCTACACTTCTTCCTGATTTGCCAAAGAATGGTGAACCATTACATGAATGTGTAGAAGTAGTAGATCTAGTGGATGGATATGCCTAGGATGGATTTAAAAGACACTCCAATCAAAAATCCAGACTTGGTTTTATACACAGATGGTTCTTCATATTTGTGTAATGGAATTTGATGTACAGGTGCTGCAGTTGTCACAGAATTTGAGACACTGTGGTACGGATCATTACCTAGTAACCTTAGTGTTCAAGGTGCAGAGTTGGTTGATTTAAAGCAAGCATGTCTTCTGGCTGATGGTAAAAGTGCAAATATTTATACAAACTCCTGTTATGCTTTTTCTGTTTGTCAAGCTAAAGGAAAGATCTGGAAACAACAAGGTTTTATTACTGTATTGGGAAAATCAATTGCTCATGCAGAAATAATAACTGAGTTGTTGGATGCTATCCAGAAGCCTAAACATTTAGCCGTAATCCATTGTAGAAGTTGTACTTATGGCAGGGATTCAGTCTCTAAAGGTAATAATAGAGCTAATGTAACTGTGAAATTTGCTGCTAGGAATGCTCTGGTGTATGTCATGAACTTATCAACTATAGAATGTGATGATCTAGAAAAAGCTTATGCAGACTCAGAAACACAAAAATGGAAGAAGTTTGGAGCAAGAAAAGAGCATGGTATATGGGCAGTAGATACTGGAAAACCACTATTACCAAAAGACCTATATACCTATTTGTGTCAAGCCATCCACACAAAAGGTCATTGTGGTACTCAAGCTGTAATTGACACCATAAAGAGACAATGGGTAGTGCCTGGAATAAGTACTATAGCAAATAAGATCTGCTCAAGCTGTTCTGTTTGCCAAAAATTCAATCAAGGGGAATTCAGACAGAAAGGTTTAGGTGGTAGACCTTTAGCATATTGTCCATTTGAGAGTCTGCAAATTGATTACATCAACATGCCAAAAGCTGGAAGATACAAGTTTTGCTTGGTAATTGTTGACAGATTGACCAAATGGTTTGAAGCTTTTCCATCAAATACAAATATAGCTAGCTTTGTGGTGAAAGTGTTGATTAAAGAAAGTATACCTAGATTTGGAGTACCACTAACCATAGACTCTGGTAAGGGATCACATTTCACCCAAGACATACTGAAAACAGTCTATAAGGATCTAGGAATAACACCAAAATATCATGTTCCTTATCACCCACAAAGTTCAAGTCAGGTGGAGAGTGTAAATAGGGAACTCAAGACTATGGTGGGGAAGATCTGTGCTGAAATTCATCTCAAATGGCCAGAGATTCTTCCCATAGCTTTGTTTTACCTATGTACGAAACCAAGAGCAGATTTACATATATCATCCTATGAAATGCTCTTTGGACATGCTCCACTAAAGGCAAAAACTTATAAGACAGTCTATGCATTTCTCTTATGAGGAGATTGTCAACTTGCTTCTTAAGTGCTTTACAACAAAGATTAAAAGAATTACAGGATATGGGAGTATTAATTCAAACTGGCCCTTTGGATTATTCTCTCCATAATTACAAACCAAGAGATATGGTATATGTCAAAAATTTTGCTAAAATATCAGCAACACAAGAGAGTTGGTTAGGTCCTTGTACTGTTATATTAGTTTCTCCATCTTCAGTAAAAGTTTTGGGTAGAGATTCATGGTATTATTGTTCACATATAAAATTAGCACATAGTATTAATAATGAAAATGCACAAATCATCAAAGAAGAAAATGAAGAAGAAATTATAGAAAGTTAGAATCATCAATCAAATTGAGTCTGCAGTCAAAAAGATCAGTAAGGAGAGGACCGTTCCTGTGGAAGAGGATAGAAGAGGACAATTCAGATGAAGAGAAGAATTCAGGAATTAATGGACATTGTTAAAAGTCTGAAAACTTATAAATTTAAAAACTTTGGGAAATTTACAACGAAGATTACAGGATAAATGGACTAATGAATTAATACTTTGGGATAATGTATTATAGCACAAAATAAAAGAGCATTTATTCACACACAAACACAAATATATTTACTACTATGGAATTACAGAAGAATTCTTCAAGCAAGAGGAGAAAAGAACAGAAGGAAAGATCCAAAGTAGTAATCAGTATATACAACACTAACATAACACTAACATAACAGTAACACTGACATTACACTAATAAAATAACATGACATAGCAAAAGTAACAACCTAACAAAACATAAACATAATTAGGTTACATTGAATCACTACTTAAATGAGTGAAACAATGTATAGTTAGGGTACTGACCTTGTTATAATTACTATAGATAAATTAGTTACTAACAAAATGTAATTAGATTCTTAGATTTAGTTTAAGTATAGATATCTAGTTAGACAGAAGAATTTTAAACATAGGGATTAGTTAGGAAGGATTAAGTAGATAAGAAAATTAGATACTGAATTGCACTACATCATACATTACACAAATAACATATGATATCACATATCAAACAAAATTATAAATAAATATGTAAATATATGTAAATAGTACATATAATAGGATTATAAACTAAGTGTATTATACTATATGTATATGTATATATGTAACATATATGTAAATATGGAGTGTACATAAATATGTGTATATGTATAGCATACATGTATGTGTTGTGTGTGTGTACCATATGCATATATGTGTGTGGAATATGTACATAGCTCACTTATATCTATTGTTACATGTATTTGCATAAGTGAGTTTAATGTTTGGTTTGATTTAGTGTAAAATTTATGCAATGTTGTGTTTATTGTAATTTTCAAAAAAATTTGCTCTAAGTTAGATGTTAATGTACTGCAATAGTAGTACAATGTTCTGTATTAGATGATAGGAGTAGTATTTTGAGTTCGATGTTTGCATGGAAGTTATGTTCATTTTTTGTTTGATGTTATTTACTTGATTTGCTTTTGCTTCTGTTTCACAATTGTATTTATTCATTATTTAATTCCTTTTTTTTTTCCTTGTTAAATTCCCTAGAATATGTTAGTATTCATTAGATTAAGATAGTTGAGTGCAAGTTGTTCGTTATTTTGGGTAGATATCTTAGTTTAGGTAACTGATATTTTAGATTGTGCACAAATGCCAAAAGAGTGTTTTCAACACAATTTGGGCTTTGTGCAAAGTGAGGAATGTAGTAAGCAAAGAAAGATTGCAAAATGATTCTGCAAAATGAACTCCATTTGATTGACATGGATATGTGCCAGACAATCACATGAGAGTCTAGGTCAAAATTCTAAGGTCCCAACTGGAAAAAAAAACTGACTTCTGGGTGAAGCTTTTGGAGTAGCTGTAGTTTCCATCTTTCTACAAGTTTTCTGGCCCTTTTTGAGATACCAGCGTGAGAGGAGAAAAACTGCTTTTACTCGCTGCTGGCAGCTAGAAGGAAGACTAAAGAAGAACTTCTCTGCTGGACCTACTTTGGACATTTCGTCTGGGATCTCGGCTCATTTTACTGGACTCTGTTTTGTGAGGTTCTGTTTGGGGGGACTTAACTTATTTAGCCTATGTGATAGAGATGGGCCAAGATGCAGGGCTGGAGACCTAGCTCTAGATGTCAGTCAAGAGAAGATTCCAACGGAATGTTCCCAGGAGTGGCAGTTGGGGGCTTTTGCCAGCCACACTGAGAGGAGAAACTTAGCTTTTGGACTTTGTCTCTGACTGGAAGTCACTTTCTCTCCCTGGAGGTTTGAAGCTGGCTGAAAGACCTTTGTGAGGCTGATTTGGTTTGGGGGGTTCTCTGGCTCTGAGCAGTTGAAGTCGACACTGAGAAGAAAAACTTGGCTTTTGGACTTTGTCTCTGTCTCTCTGATTCTGGGTAGTTGAAGCTGATAAGAAGGAGAAACTTGGCTTTTGAGTTGGTGGTCTATTTGAGAGTTGAGCTGGCCAGGAGAAACTTAGACTTTGAACTTTGTTTTTCTATGGAATTGAAGCTGAGAAAGGAGACAAGCCAGGCTGAAGAAGAGACTTTTCTTGGTGAAGAAGAAAGAAAATTCAAACAGTTGTCCTCCATCATCCCTAACTGTCATAGAGTCACAGTTTGTGACTGGAATACTTCCTCAAACCTTCCTAAAATTATCCCCATAGTTTAGGGAAATCCTCATCCCTATTACCTAAGTTTCCCATCCTGTTATCCCAAAAAAACCCTTGACTTAAAAAAGGAAAGGAAAAGAATCTTTATAGTTTATTCAAGTGGGGAGGGAAGGAGCCAAAGGCTTCAAGAAGAACTGGGTGGAGAGGGTTAGTTAAGGGAGGGAGGGAGGGAGGAAGGAGGTTAGGAAATAGATTGATCCATCAACCATCAGTAGGGATCAACAGGCAAACCCTAGAGTAAACCCCAGGACATTCATTTATAAGTAGCTCCCCTGAGTACCAGTATCCCTGTGTGGTGGCATCCCTCAGCATTTCTCTGTCCTACCTCCATTACAAATAAGCAGCCTTAGGTTCCTGTGGCAGTTCTCTCTGGTCACAATCAGAAGTCAGAGAACAGTTTACCTCTCCATTTCAACAAGTAACAGTTTCTAGTCAGTTTACTCTTCTATTTCACCTAGATAAGTTAGCCACTAGGATATTATTATGGGAATTTAGATTTGGGGATAAGATTAAGTATTTTTCCCTCTCCCTTGTTACCTTCCTTCCTCTCCCTTTCCCCACCAATAAATTTAAAATATTTAGATGTTTCCTTCTTGTCTCTTCCCTTTAACAATCCCATAATAACAGCACATAGCACAGTTTCTTTGCCTGACCCATAATAAACACTATATATATATATATATATATATACATATATATATATATGTTAACTAATATCATTATTAATATGGAATCAGACAAGTTGAAACGTTTCCCTTCCCTGTAAATGAGGGTTAGTAGATTCTCTCTTCTAGAACTGACAGACAATTGAACATAACTTATGAAGCCTTTTGGTAATCCTCCTGGGAAGACACTAAATACAAGTAAAGCCTACTCTGGGTCAGCACATATACACATCTCCTGGGGGAGGCCAATCTTCTTGAGCTCCTTTATGGAAACCAAGAAACTGATTTCCATAAGTACCAGACAAATAACTCAACTATATATATTCAGCAAATTCAGCATAGATGCAATATCTGCTTAGTAATTGGTAAGCAGTTAAAGAGACCATTAAAGACTGAAGTACAACATGGCACTCAAGGGGTTTTATTTACACACTTTATATAACCTCTACAACAGTAGGCTCCAAATAACAGAGAGCTAGGTACCCAACGAGGGAAACACAGCCTTCTCATGCATTAAATTATTGTTCTCTGAAATAAATGTCATGCCTCCTCTCTTCCTAGTAAGCACAGGCATCATAGTTAGAGTCGATAAAAACCTTGAAGGTGATCCAAAACAACCCCCTCATTAGAGGAATGAGGAAATTAAAGACCAGAGTTTAGATACCTTGCCCAAGGTATCTAAAGGTAATAAGTGGCAGAATTCGGATTCAAACCCAAGTTGTGTCTCTCCACATCCAAAGTTCTGTTCTGCTGTACCACAGTGCCTTTTGGATTTGTAAGGACTCTACAAATAATGAAGTTAATTAAGAACAGCAAGTCAGAAGTAAGGATAAAGATAAGAAAAGTTACTATCTAAAAATGTTAATATTACCATATATTTTCAATTTGAAGCTTTAAAATAGACTATAAAATACTCTAATGTTAAACTCATTTGCACTTTGGTTTGGTTTTGCATTTCCATATTGTGCCTTAAAGTACGCAGGTACACAGGTCACTAGATGCCCAGACTATTTATACTAATAGCCAAGATCACACTCTATGAGCCAATCAAGATACCTTACCAGGGAGCTAAAACTGCTATATTTAATTGACTAACGCTTCCCTTTAGGTAACCAAAGAAGGAAATATGCATGCATCTCTTAGATCTTCTCTTAAGGTCTCAGAAGGGGGAATTATGCTTCCAAAGTGCCATCACTGAGTATAGTCATTAGTAACTCAAGCCTTTGTAACAGAAAGCATAAGTGGATCCAGCTGTCAGCAAATAAATGAACTAGAGAAGAATTGTATACATTTAAGAATTTTATCAATAATGACATATGCAAGAAATGGAGAGACATCATCCAAGAAAGATATAATTGAAAACAAGATATACAAGTCAAATGACAAACAATAGATAGCCAAATTCTACAATGGAACCCACTGAATAATCAAACATCAATGTAAGAAGGCCTCCAGCACTCACGGGAAGATTTTTAGAAGGCAATAACAAAGGATGTGGAGACATGGATGGGTTGCAACCTGTACCACAGGTGGGAGTACAGGCTTTAAGGTCACTGATGCACCCAATTATTTATTGGGTTACTGAAGTAACAGTTTTCCACAAGGTGGGATGTGTATTTTCTAAGGAGAAATCCTCAATGTATTTACAATAAATGTTTCTGAGGTTCTTCCCAAAGGCTAAGTAAGCATCTCTCACTTAGAAACTTTTGTGGGCAATGATTTAGAGGGAGAGGGTTAAATTCAAAAGATTCTAAACACATTGACACATGAACACAGTAAGAGTCTAAAGCTGAAGAGGGTAAACACATGAAGTGTTTAATCATCTCATTCTAGGGTTAAACCAAACCAAAAGATTCAGGGGGCACATGGAAACAAGTCAATATTGCCCAAGAAATCCACTGAGATATGTGAGTAAATTTGACTCATTAATTTAATGATAGAAAGTTAACGTCATGATAATGTTTAGTTATTCTTCTGAAACTAGTAATAATAATAAACACTTTAAATATTATCTCATTTTATACTCTCAACAACTCTAGGATGCTGTTATTATCCCCATTTTATAGATAAGGAAACTTAGGCAGGTAACAACTTAAATGACTTGCCCAGAGTCAGCCAGTTCCAGCACTGGAACCTGGATTTGAACTCATCTAGGATGAGTGACTAGGAAATGTTCTGGGGAACCAAGGGATGCCAGGGGAATACGAAGTCTATGAGACAGACTACACAGGGGAAGAAGGAGATCAGACAAAGACACCTTTTTACTAGTTCCTGATTTTATCTATAAGTCTTAGCACTTTATAAGATTTCCAAAGCACTTTCCTAAGGAAGTAGATAATATGAATATTTTCCCATTTTACAGGTGAGAAAATAGGATCAGAAGTTAGATGATCTTCTGAGGGTCTTGCTTACACAGTTCAATCTTATGGATACATTTAAAAAATCACCATCACATAGGATGTCACCATCCTTGAAGTTTTTTTCAATAATTCATTCCTTCATTCTGGGTAATAGCAATGACCCATCATTCATTCATTTGACAAATATTTACTAAATGCCTTCTATAGGAAAGGTGATGAAGATATAAGGAGCTTACAGACTAAAGGACTATAGCAACAGAAACATAAAGAAATTCAGTACTTTGTTATGAATGCAGTGAGCTAGCACTGAACTTGTATTCAAGATATGTATTCAAATCCAGCCTCAGACCCCAGTGTGGAGAATAGATATTGCCCAGTTATTTATATCTAGCTTGTAATGACTGCATTTCTTCCTCGGGTAATTGGACTTCAAAGTATAGGCTGATCCTCTTCCCCAAGAAGGTGAAAGGAATCACTAAAAGGCTCTCTACACTCCATGTTGTAGGGAAATGAAATGTTCCTAGAGGAAACAGAATTGAGGTTCTAACAGTCAGAAAGGGGAAAGGGAAGAATTTAGAGTGAAGGAGAAAAGATATGACCATTGCCAGGAGAGTATAAAGTAGAAGAACGTTATATAAAAGGGAAAGAAAAGGAAGGAACAGCTTGTGCAGAGCTTAAAAACAACTGGAGGCTCTTCTGCAAGAGGAGGGAAATAGATACTCTGTGGAGGCAGCAACAGTTTGTCCTTCAAAGAATGATACAGTAGAGCCCCAGAAACTTTCAGTCAATGCTTCTGGATTAGACTAGATCTTCATCTCCACCTACTTTAAACTGCACTAAGAGAAGAAAAAATTTCCAATAGTAAGTCAAAAGAAGTAATATACAGCGAGTGTTTTGCAAGCTTAAATGCACAACACAAAGGAGAACTATTATTGTTGTTAATGATTATTATTATTCTATTGTATGCTACTCTGGTCAGATCTGGAGAATTCAGTTTCCAGAAGGAAATTGATAAATTGAAGTGTTCAAATGAGAGTAACCAAGGTGGTAAAGTTTTTGAGCTCATTTTATATGAGGATAACTTGAAGGAATTAAGTCTAGAGAAGAGAAGACTACAGGTATAGACTAGCTGTCTTCAAATACCAGAAAGACTGTCTTGGAAGAAGGATTATTTGAGTTGTCTTTGGTCTCTAAGGACAGAAATAATGAGAAATAATGAGTGGAAATCACAGAGAAGGAAATTTAGGATTGATGTCAGGAAAAACATCCTAATGGTTAGATCTGTCCAAAAATATAATGGGCTACCTTGAAAGGTGAAAACCTACTGGGAGGTTTCCAAATAAAGGCTGAATGAATATTTGTCACTTGTATTGGAGCAAGGATTACTTGTGGTATGGGTCAGCTTGGATGGCTGCTGGGGCCCTTCTGTCTCTCCAAGTCTGTGATTGTGATTCTGAACTCTAAGACATTCTCATTTTAGTCCAAGCTCTGCCACTGACAGGTCATGTGCCTTTATAAAAGTGCTCTTACGTTCCTAGACCTCAGCTTCCTCACTTATAAAGGGGACAGGCACTATGATCCTTACTATATCAAGCCCCTCCTCTGTCAAAGGCACCACCATCCCTGGGGCTGTAACCTCAGCATTCTCCTCGACTCCTCATTCTCACTCCCCCCCCCAAATCCAATTGGGTGCCAATTCTCACTGTTTCTGCTTCTACATTTCCCACATCTAACCCCTTCTCTACATTCAGACACTTGCCATCTGAGTTCTGGCTTTTTATCTGCTCCTGTCTATTGTTGTCCAGTTGTTTCAGTCACTTCTGACACCTTGTGTCCCCATTTGGGGTTTTCTTGGCAAAGAAAACAGAATGGTTTGCCATTTCCTTCTCCAAGAGGAACTGAGGTACACAGGGTTAAGTGACTTCCCAGGGTCACACATCTAATAAATATCTGAGGCCAGATTTGAATTCAGGTCCCCCTGAGTCCAGTGTTCTATCCACTGGGCAACATAGGCATATCCCAGGGGCCTAATAAATGTTTATTGACTGGCAGTTCTCAAAGGCTATGCCAGTATACTTTAAGGCCAACATAATATAAATGTGTATAAGAATATAAGCAAGGATTGTTTTGTCTTGTGAATTGTTTGTTTAGTTGATTTTTTTTTGGTCCTGCTTAGCCCATAGCATACTATTTTGTACATTAAAAATGCTTATTGAACTAAATTGGATGTCCTACATCAAGTAAAGAAAACCTCAAGTAAAAACCAGTCATATGTGGCATTTCTAGCCAAATTTTCAAATACCTACAACATGTTACATTTTTCACCCAGAGCAACTCTACCAAAAACAATCCTTTTTAAGTAGTCAGGTCTCTATTCTGTTCCTGATGACCTTTATGGTGGCAAGGGGTAATGATATATATTGTTGGGTTTTTCCTTATGTCTAACATAAAACCTACCTATCAGAAAAACCATCTCAGCCTCCTTTTGTGGTAGAGGCAGAAAGAGGATGCAAGGACCAAGGCTGGAGACCTAGCTGTCAATCAAGAGAGGTTCCAACAGAATGTTCCCAGGAGTGGCAGTTGGGGGTTTCTGGCCACACACTGAGGAGAAGAAGCAGGATCTAAAAGGCTTTTGACTTGGTCTTTGGCTCTGGGCAGTTGAAGCTGATCAAGGGAGAAACTTTGGGACTTTGGTTTCTCTTTGAGAGTTGAACTGGCTGTTTTTCTCTCTAAAAGTGGAAGCTGGCTGAAGGACCCTTGGTGGGGCTTGGTTTGGCTTTTGGGGCTTTGCTCTCTTTGAGATTTTTACTAAGAGTTGGAGGAAAGCCAGGCTGAAGAAGAGACTTTTCTTGGTGAAGAAGAAAGAAGATTCAAACAGTAGTCTTCCATCTCTCTAATTGTCTTAGTCACATTTTCTGACTGGACTACTTCCTCAAACCCTCTTAAAATTCCCCTTGTAGTTAGGGACATCCTCATCCCTCTTACCTCAGTTTCCCATCCTGTTATCACAATAAACCCCTTACCTGAGAAAGAAAATTAGAGTATTTTATAGTCCACTCAAAAGGGGGAGGGGGGAGGATGCCAAAGTTTTCCAGAAGAGGGTTGTTAAGGGAGAGGGTAAGGGAGGAAGGAGGTTAGGAAATAGATTTGTCCATTAGCCATCAGTAGGGATCAGTAGGCAAACCCCATAGTAAACCCCAGAGCAGTCCCCGGTATACCAGCATCCCTGTGTGGCAGCATCCCTCAGTATTTCTCAATTCTACCTCCATTACACATAAGCAGCATCAGGTTCCTTTAGCAGCTCTCTCTAGTCACAAGCTAGAGGACAGCAGTCATTGCAGAAGAAACACTTTCCCCTCAGTTTACCTTTTCTCTATTTCAATAAGTAATAGATTTCTCTCAGTTTATTTTTCTATTTCACTTTGTCATTACTGAAAAAGAATAATGATTATGATCCATTCATTAGAATGTCATGTTTCTAAAGGTAATTATTGAATCATGTTTCACCCTTTTCTTCAGTGTAAATAATCTTAATTTATTGAGAAGTGAGGAGCTCCAAAAAAGAACAAGAATTCAGGATATTATTGAAGAAGAAAAAACAAGGGAATCGTGTGATTCAGATTAGGGAAGATGAGTGAACAGCCAAAATGTTCCACTGATACCCTTACATCAGAGGAAAGCTAAGAAGATTAGAGAAGGGCATGGACAAGGGTTGCATGGGATGAGCAGTTCCAATTATAACAGTGATGATGATGATGATGATGATGATGATAGGCAGAATTTACACTAGGCACTATTATATGCTTTACAAATATCTTATTTGATCCTCATATACACCCTGCGAGGTAAGTGCTTTTATAACCCCCATTTTACAGTTGAGGAAACTGAGGCAAACAGAGGTTAAGTGACTTGCACACAATCACACAGGTCATACAGCTGGTAAGGGTCCAAAGCTGCATCTGAACTTTGGTCTTCCTAATTCAAATCTGGCACTCTACATATGACACCATTTAGCTATGTAGGTGGCAAATAACTGACAAAACTAATAGTTGCGAGTGCTTATGTAAAAATTAGATTCAGCTTCAGAAGACTTAGAGAAAGGCCATATGGTAGGGTCAGTTACAAGTTAGCCTCAGAGTCAAAAAGATCTGAGTTCAATTTTATCCCTCACAGAAACTAACTGTGCAACACTGGGAAAATCACTTAATCTCTCAGGCAATCACTCTATGAATAAGATGTAAGACAATTGCTGATTTCCATTAGGAGGGGGAGTTTCCTCACTGGGAAGTTCCCTACAGAAGTCTGGTTAAAAAAGAAAAAAACACACAGAATTGACATATTCCACAGGAGTTTAATTTACTTTAGTAGTTATTTAAGTTAGCATGTTAACACCATTCATGAAATGGATGAAAGAGCAAAGAAATTAGTGGTGAAGAGAAGTAGAATCTCTAATCAGCAGCATTCATACCTCACACTGCCCATCTAGACATGGTTCTTCCAGAGTCGATTGAGAGCACATACAGTACGCCTAGATGAAATCTTTATCAGGATTGCAACACTTCAGAAGAAAAACTGCCTTGACACCCTGGAAGGGTTCTCATTTCCCTCTGCCCTGAGTCACTTGGGGTTTGTTTTTAGAACAGAAGCATCTTATCTTATGCAAGCTTATCCATCTCTAGAAAAGCTGAACTAGACTGCAGGCAGGCTTCAAAGAAAGGAGCAGGGACCTCAGAAGGCAGGTTTTCCTCATGCCCAGGTGTACGATTACTACTACCAGCACCACTATCAGCACCCTCTGAACTCAGGTAGCCTTTCCAGATGCATTAATGCAAAAGATATCAACATATATGTTAAATCTTCCCCTCTAAGATTACTTTCTATCTACTCTGTATATCAAATGAGAGTATAATTGGAACATGCTTAGCACAGTGCCTGGCACAGAGTAGGCACTATAGAAATGTTAATCATTACTACTATAAATGTTGTATGTACCAAGTTATTTTAATCTTGTTTCACCCGTTACAATTCTCCTTGAGGTTGGAGACTCTTTTTACTTTTCTTTGTATTATCTATATTCAATAATTAACTTCAGGTATATGACATTTGATTACATGGATCATGGTGATCACTTTTTTTTTTAGTGATGACAAAGGAAAGCAAGATGGTTTCTATGATAGTTGGGCATTATTTTGGAAAAGCCCCACTTAGCATGGTGCCTGACACTTGGTATGCTTTAAATAAATACTTTTTGATTGATTCTCAAAACACTCACTAGCATTACATAAATATTACTTATTCTGTTTCACAGACGAATAATGGAAGATACTCCCTTGATTCTGCATATGCCATCTTGAAATGAATCTGTGACAAACATCTCTGGTGTCAAGATATCAGATAATTACATGATATATAATTATATACATACAATTATATATATATATAGTATATAAGAAATAATTTCTAAATTGCCCTATAAGAGACAGTCTTGTTGCAGAGCAAAAAAAAAAAATATATATATATATATATATATATATATATGCCATCATGAGAAAAAAGTGACCTAACAACTGAAGCCAGTGCTTTGGATATCTGGATGTGGAAGTGAAGCCTTTTGAGTAGCTAACTACAGGTTTTCCACTTAAAAGACAACAGTAAATTTTTAAAAACCAGCTGTCTTCTCTCAATGACTCCACATATTCTGAGCCATTACTGGCCACTCAATTGATACAAAAATTTTGATTTTTCAAATAAAATAAAATCACACATAAGCAAAAGGAATGACCTTTTTGATCAACCTTAAAATCAATCAGTAGCCTCTCTCTATATATAATCTTATGTATAAATATTATATACAATATATATTATATACAGAAACATTTTCTGTAGATATGTGTATATATAATGTATTGAAGAAAACTAAAACATAAAATATCATTTCTTTAAAACTACAGTCATTTATAACAATAGTTCACCTTAGCATTTCACATTTTAAAAGTACTTACCTATAAATCTATAGGTAGGTAGTACAAGAATTTCTATTCCATTCTTATAGATGAGAAAAATCAAGGCTATTAGATGAGGTTAGACTAGTAGGAAATGTCAGAACTGTCACCTGGATCCTTTTTCCACCAGCAGTCTAATCTAAGCCTCTTTTACCCCCTTCCACGCTACTTCTCCAAGCACAGACTAAGCACAGTTGCAAGGTAAACATCACAGCTGTATAATATCCTTCAAGGGATAAGGGACTGGACCTGTGATTTCCATGGCACAGGAAACTTCCTGGATGAGGATGAAGGATGAAGAATCCCTCTACCAATTCAGGGTGACCCCTTCTCTGTAACTTAAAGTCTTACAGAGCAGTCTAGAGCAATCAGAGGATAAGTGATCCACCCAGGGTCATAGAGCCAATATGTATCAGAGGCTAGGCTTGAATGCAAGTCTTCTTGGCTTCAAATTAGCTCTTTACCCAAGAAAATAATATATTCTCTGATATCTGGTATCATACAGGCTATTATTTCTCTCAATTCACCCAAATAGTCAAGCAATCTCTAATCTCAGAAACTAAGATATAAGCATCTCTTGTTCCCACAAGAAAAGGATCAAAGTCAAAGGCATGTAAAAAATGATAAACCTCTCAGTGATGCCTCTAATTATTTCCCTGCCTTAAGAAATGTCCTGGTAAAATTTCAACCAGGTGCCATCACATAGGTGCTTGATATAGGGAGATGGTCAGAATTTTCACCTTATAAAATAAATAACTTTTAAAAGCTAAGTAGACAGAGAAAAGAAAGAAGAAAAGGTAAAAAGGGGGGGAATATCATCCCTAATAAAAGGACACCCACCCAAATTGAACAATTTTAGCCAACTTGAAAGAATTGGTTTTCCTTTATTTTCCTTCCCAGCTATTTTCTTTTCTTTCCCCCAGTAATATTTTATTTTTCTCACATGTAAAATAATTTTTATCATTTGTTTTCTGACATTTTGTGATCTAAATTCGCTCTCTCCTTTCTGTCCTCCCCTCTCTGAGACAGGCAGTAACCTGACCATTTTCTTATAAGATAGCTAGAATCTAAAATACTTTTTTTAGTGAGATGATATAAATGTATGTGCTTATTTATAGGCTTACAGTAAATATAGCACGTTTAGTCTCTCTCTTGTATCTCTGTCTCTCTGTCTCTGTCTCTGTCTCAATCTTTCTCCCTCTCTTTTCTTACCTCTTTCTCCTTTCTCCTTCCCCTCATATGTCATTATCTTGAGAGAATGAGAGGAGAAAGGGATGGATTTTCCCCTCACTTCCCTTTGGGAAAGGTAACCCGGCTAGGTCTTCTTGAGGGAGTGAATATGTCTCCTCAGAGAGTGGGTCTGGAAAGTGGCTTTTTATATATGTCATTATCAGTCAATATTATTACTTTTGTTCAATAAATTAATCTGGTTACCCCCTTTCTTCAAAAATTCACTAAAAACTAATATCATGCAATCTTCAGAAATGACAAAGAGATTTGGAAAGCCAAGTATAAGATACAGCTCTCAATTAAACATTCAACAAATGTTTAATATGCCTACTATGTATAAGGCATAGTAGCTGAAAGAAAATAAAGCAAGTAATAGTTTCAATATCCATGACATTAAAAAATCATAGAAAATAAACCACTCTCATACCTACCAGATCACATATGGCTTGAAAGTAACCCCAATCTATCTGGGGCTAATGTAATAAAAATGTAATTGTATTTTAGATCTGCTATTATTTGTGCTAATGTTTGTTGAGGAAGACAACTGAGAACTGCACATGTAGATGTGAGTTCCAAAGCATCTTGTTGAGCTTGATGATACTAGGTTTGGAATGAGAGAAGAGTTGTAAAAACATTTAGAGACTTTAGAGAAATGTGGGTAAAAAGAAAGCATAAAGGAGACTTAGACCCAAAGGAAATAAGAGCTTTTTGAAAAGACTGTCATGAAAAACTGGAATGCAGAAACACTTATAAGCAGCTGACTCTATCATTGGGTCACAGAAAATGGAAGCATTTAGTACACAAAATAGAAGAATAAGGCTGAAGACTCTGTGAAACTCTCCCTCCCTTAAATACAATTCATGCACAAGTCAAGATATCACCACAAGAGGATATTGTCCTCTTCAAAAATGAGGGATGAACAACTATTCCTTGAGCTTTCCCGTCATTGTGACTTACCTTACATTATTTCCTGTTCTTCCTGCCCTGAACTATTATTCCCCCTATAAAACTCAACTCAACTGCTTCTTTCTCCTATGAAGACTTTTCTGATCCCTCCTACTCAGTAAATGTACACACACACACACCCATAATATCTGGCTTTTGTAAGAGAGGAAAATGCAAAAGAAAGAAATTGGATCCAGTGGAGCAAAAAGCAGCCCACACTGAGGAGGGGCAGAAAGGGAAAAAAACCAAGATTCCAAGGAGAGAACAGAATCTGTAGGAACTGCCAGCTCAACCCCACTCCTCCAGATGATCTCTTAGACTGGGGGTCCCCCTGGACATCAACTGATTCCTAGTAAACCCCTGAATCTCTTATTCAGCTCAAATATTGTAGACTGGACTTTGAAAGAAGCCATGTAGTGAGGAAATCCAAGGATTTCTTGGGAATCCTCCAAGAATTATTCTCCACCTCTCTATCTCCAATTTGTCCTGAACCCCATCATCCTAACCAGATTAGCTCATGAGTAAGGTCAAACCCAGCAGCTGACCAGAAAAGGGTCAAAGCCTAAAGCCTAGACCCAAGAGATTTGGGGGGTCAGTCTGCCAGTAAATAGGGATTCCTGCTACCCACTCTCCTCACCCACTACCTTCATTCCACCCTTCCCTGAGTGATCCCAATTAAAAGTGTTACTATTTAGATCAGGTCTATCCACTTTCTGACACAAAAGAAGTGGACTGAAGACTTGGGGAGAACTACACCTCTCCCCAAAGAGGAGGATTAACTCAAAATCCTGGGGAACCAACAGTTATATCCAAAGAGTAATCTTCTCTCTTGGGTTGAGGAGTAAACCCAGGTCTTAAAGGGAAGAAGTAGCAGTCCGGATATTGGAAGAATTTAAGAGGCAGGAAAGTCTGTCCTGCCTCTCTATAATAGCTGAGGTCAAGAAGAGAATCAGTGAATCACTTCACCAAAGCTTTGGCTATAAACTATAACCTCCACTTTCCAGACCCATTCTCTGAGGAGACATATTCAGTCCCTCAAGAAGACCTAACCAGGTTACCATTCCCAAAGGGAAGCAAGGGGATAATCCATGCCTTTCTCCTCTCATTCTTTCAACTCTTTCTTTCCCTATTTCCAGTTCCCCAGTATAGGTGGGTGTGACCCTCCTGACTGACCATATATTACACTTTGCACCTCATTGATTTATTATTTTTATATTGTAATTATCAGTGCATGTGTCATAGCTTTCATTAGACTTGAAGTTCCTTAGGATGGGAGCCATGGCTATATAAACTTCCAATCATCATTAGCATCAGATTCAAATTAAACAAACGTGAACTTAAACTCTTAATAACATTTGTGACACTGAGCGGTTAAATGCACATCCTAGAACTGAATTTCTTTTTCTTAGAGAAAAAGCTGATATTTTACAAAACCTACATGTGCTGTCTTCCCCAATTAAAATGGGAACTCATTGAATGCAGGTTGTTTTTTGCCTCTTTCTGAATCCCCAGCACCTCGCACACTGCCTGGCACATAGTAGTCCTAACTAAATGTTTGATTAATTGACTGAATGGGTCAACTGAAGTGGATCATTAAGAGGTGAAAGAACTCAACATGGAGACTTCTCAGGGACTTCTGAAGAAGCCCAATTTCCTGGCATCCCTTAAAAAACAATCTTCAATCTAAACAATTGGAAAAAACATTAACTGTTCATCCGTAGGACAAGCTAACATAATAAAAATGACCATCCTACCCAAACTTATTTACTTATTTAGTGCCACACCTATCGAACTACCAAAAAACTTTTTACTGAATTAGAAAAAAACATAACAAAGTTCATTTGGAAGAACAAAAGATCAAGGATATCCAGGGAAATAATGAAAAAAAAAATGCAAAGGAAGGTGGCCTTGCAGTACCAGATCTCAAATTATACTATAAAGCAGTGGTCATCAAAACAATTTGGTACTGGCTAAGAGACAGAAGGAGGATCAGTGGAATAGACTTGGGGTAAGTGACCTCAGCAAGACAGTCTATGACAAGCCCAAAGATCCCAGCTTTGGGGACAAAAATCCACTTTTTGATAAAAACTGCTGGGAAAATTGGAAAACGATGTGGGAGAGATTAGGTTTAGATCAACACCTCACACCCTACACCAAGATAAACTCAGAATGGGTGAATGACTTGAACATAAAGAAGGAAACTAAAAGTAAATTATGTGAACACAGAATAGTATACATGTCAGACCTTTGGGAAGGGAAAGATTTTAAAACCAAACAAGACTTAGAAAAAGTCACAAAATGTAAAATAAATAATTTTGATTACACCAAATTAAAAAGATTTTATACAAACAAAACCAATGTAACCAAAATTAGAAGGGAAGTAACAAATTAGGAAACAATCTTCATAACAAAAACCTCTGACAGATCTAATTACTCAAATTTACAAAGAGCTAAATCAATTGTACAAAAAATCAAGCCATTCTCCAATTGATAAATGGGCAAGGGACATGAATAGGCAATTTTCAGTCAAAGAAATCAAAACTATTAATAAGCACATGAAGAAGTGTTCTAAATCTCTGATAATCAGAGAGATGCAAATCAAAACAACTCTGAAGCACCACCTCACACCTAGCAGATTGACTAACATGACAGCAAAGGAAAGTAATAAATGTTGGAGGGGATGTAGCAAAGTTGGGACACTAAAGCATTGCTGGTGGAGTTGTGAATTGATCCAACCATTCTGGAGGGCAATTTGGAACTATGCCCAAAGGGCGATAAAAGAATGTCTGCCCTTTGATCCAGCTATAGCACTGCTGGGTTTGTACCCCAAAGAGATAATAAGGAAAAAAGACTTGTACAAGAATATCCATAGCTGTGCTCTTTGTGGTGGCAAAAAATTGGAAAATGAGGGGATGCCCTTCGATTGGAGAATGACTGAACAAATTTTGGTATCTTTTGGTAATGGAATACTATTGTGCTCAAAGGAATAATAAAGTGGAGGAATTCCATGGGGATTGGAACAGCCTCCAGGAATTGATGCAGAGCGAGAGGAGCAGAACCAGGAGAACGTTGTACACAGAGACTGATACACTGTGGTACAATCGAACATAATGGACTTCTCCATTAGTGGCAATGCAGTGATCCTGAACAACCTAGAGGGATCTATGAGAAAAAAACACTATCCACATTCAGAGGAAAAACTGTGGGAGTAAAAACACCAAAGAAAAACAACTTCTTGATTACATGGATCGAGGGGATATGATTTGGGATATAGATTCTAAATGAGCATCCTAGTGCAAACATCAACAACATGGAAATAGGTACTGATCAAGGAAACATGTAATACCCAGTGGAATTGCACACTGGCTATGGGAAGGGCGGGGAGGAGGGGAGGGAGGAATAGAATATAATTTTTATAACCAAAGAATAATGTTTGAAATTGACCAAATAAAAAAAATAATTTAAAAAACCAATCTTCATTTTGGAATAGGTCCCTTAGAATTTAAACTCTATAACCCTCCACCTAGTAAGAGGTTCAGGAACAAGCTAAGTTTCAGCCCTGAACAAAATATCAAGGCTGGTATCTAGGACACTTCAGAACTTATTGTCAATATTACAAGGGGTAGGTATCTCACTGAATCAATCACCCCCAAACTTCATTACTACTGGAACCAAAACTTTTCTTTTTATTTTTTATTTCTTACTATTATTATATTAGCACTTCTTCACTTCAGATCTCTCTGGGATGCATCAATAAATGAGGGGTTAGAAATGAGAATAATTAAGCAACATTTCTGAGATATTCAGGGAACCAGAAACCAAGCCAGGGTCTGAATTCAAAAGCTCCTGTGTCTCTCAGTCCATTGCTCTGGGCACTGGACAGAACAAATGGTAATTACAAAATGTGAAAACTGGTATCCAGGGTAGAATTAAAGTGGGCTGAATTAAAATAAAATTGTGATGTGCAGTTTAACAATGATCTCATTTATACAAGAATGATTATAAATGAAAGGCTGGAGTGGCCAATTTCCCCCCATTTACTCACTAATAAAACTAAGGAAATAAACTAAGGATAAAAAAGATGAGAAGGAAATATTACTTGCCAGCAATTAATTTGGGGGAAGGGAGATTTTGCTCTCTGAAGGAAAATATCCACCCAAATCCTGACTCTGTCTTTTTCTGAAAATATATTCCTTATACAGAATGGGGAAGCACATTTCTGCAATATGTACTTCAGAATATTTTATACAGAATTATAAAATGAAGGGCCCTTCCTCAAGCTGTCAGGGGAGGGGGGGAAGAACAACAAAAGTATAGTATCACTTTTGTGGGGAAAAAATGTCACCCTATTTGCTTATACATCTCACCTTCACATATCTCCTAAAGTTCCTGGATCCAAATGCGTGCCGGGACAGTCATTTTTGTGCTATTTCAGTTGTACTTAACCAAAAGTTCACCAAAACTTGCAACTTACTCATTGTCCGGGAACCTCACCTGTTAAAGCGTTTGTGGCCTGAAAACCAGCTTCCTGCATACTGCTATCCCAGACACGTTTGTGCTCCCACTCTTAACTTGTCCTTACAAGAGTCAACTGTAGGGATTGAAGCTGTCAAGTTACTTCCATTTTAGCTTGTCAGAGTCCATCTCTCTCCAGATTCCAACTTTTGGTAGCATATGATTCCCACCAGATCCTGTGAGCAGATGGTACCAGGAGTCAGCCCAAAGACAAAGAGCAAGTATTGGACACAGTGACTTCAGCCGTCCAGCCAGAGAATCGAGGCCATGGTGAATCTGGAAGCCACGGAAGTTGTCCTGCTGAGATTGTTTCCCTTTCTAAAATGTAGTTCTAATGAATCCGGTAGCCAGCATCCTTTCCGGGGGTATCAGTCACTTGGGATGTTCAATTAATTTCTGCCTCGTCCTCTCTTGTCTTTTCCCTCAGGCACCCTCACTGAGGAATTTTAAAAGAGAGAGAGAGAGAGAGAGAGAGAGAGAGAGAGAGAGAGAGAGAGAGAGAGAGAGAGAGAGAGAGAGAGAGAGAGAGAGAGAGAGAGAGAGATTATGTTTCCTGATGACCTATACAGACAGTAAATGATTCAAAGGGCCCAAAAAACCCTCCAAAC
The DNA here is from genome assembly GCF_027887165.1 of Monodelphis domestica. Taxonomy (NCBI): domain Eukaryota; kingdom Metazoa; phylum Chordata; class Mammalia; order Didelphimorphia; family Didelphidae; genus Monodelphis; species Monodelphis domestica. The sequence goes on from NC_077229.1 coordinate 254,607,272, forward strand.
TACCAAAAGACATTTTTATGAATTGACTATACACAATGAAAGCAATGTGGTAAATTTTTCTGAGTGCCTCTGAAATGTGGAGAGAAGGAGCTCAGGGTTTCATTCATATTCCTAGGCACAAGCAAATTCTCTAAATTTCAATTGAGGAACAAAGGGTAAACAGAGTATAGTAAATATACAATTTCAAAATTAACACAGTGTTTTTATGTCTTTGAGTTATATCAGAATTAATTTTTAAATAATGGAAATATTTCTTAAAGTTACTGAAAGTAAGAAGAGAACAGACAGAATGAGATCTATACTTCCTTTCTCCTATAGTTCAATAAGACTCTGGGAACAAATCCAATGAAATCAGTGTTTATATGAAACCAGAGCTCTCTTGCAATGATTCCTCAGACTCTATATTCTCATTCTCATTATCTCTCTCTCTCTCTCTCTCTCTCTCTCTCTCTCTCTCTCTCTCTCTCTCTCTCTTTCTCTTTCACACACACACACACACACAAACACAAACACATTTTAAGTGAAGAATCAAGAAGATAAGTCAGTCTAGTTTTCAAATTGCTTTATGTATGCTTTAAAATGAAAGCATTTTTAAAAATTCTTTACAGATATTTCTCTTGTAGGATAACTTTTGCTGAGTAGCCAATAAAAAAAAACAAGGTGAGAAGACTAAAAGGTCAGACTTTTAAAAAATAAATGAAGAACATTAAATTTAAATTATTTATTACTCATAAAGAATGAATTTTATTCCCATTAAAATTATTTCCTCTTAGTCAATTTTTTAACAATCAGAAACCACAAATACATTTTTCTTTTTCACCAAGTAGAGGGCGAAAAAGAAAACTTTTTTAAAAAGAATTGTAATTTATTTTACATTCACTTCAAATAAGAGATTCTATATAAGGAACAATTTACAAAAGGGCACATATGACTTTTTGCTTTATTAAAGTAAGTATAGACCATATATAAAGTTAAACATCTCTAATGCAAACTAATTTGGGAAATGGCCCAATTCCTAACTAAAGGCTAAAGTATAAATGATTTTTAAAAGTAATGTGACTTACTTGCTTTCAAGTAACTACAATAATGAAATCTAAGCTAACAGACCTAAAGATATTATAGAAGTCATTAGTGGTATGGCTAATGAATAAATGAAAAAATGTAAATTAGTAAATCAACTGTTTATATGTAATATATGTAATATAATATGTAATATATATGTAATATAATATGTAAAAAATTGGTTAAGAGTACAGGAAACATTTCTTTCTGAAATCTCCTATATCCATATCCCAAATTATTTCAATCTTTAGAATAGTCTATTTTAATCAAGATACAGTTAAAAATATCAACAGCAAATTCTACTTTCAGTTTCGCCATAATGACCTTGCCTAACTAATTTATGTTACCTATTCAATTCCCAGATTTTAACATGACCCTATTCTTTAACTCTTTGGGCTAACCACCTCTTCCTTGAAGTCTCCCCTGATCCATCAGTCATCCCAAAACAATTTCTCCCTCTGAAATCCCAAACCTTTATGTTTATACTACACTTAAATCCTTGTGCTCACATTTTATTTATTGTACAAATACTCAATCTTCCCTTTTTAGACAAGAGAACAGACTATGAATTACTCTCCTCTGAAGTCTCCATAGTACATAGCACACAGTTTTGCGTATATATATATATGACTTACAGAAACAAAAATTAAGTTATAAGCCATAGGTTAGAAAGCATCTAGCCCAATCAGTTTGCAGAAGAGGAAACTAAAACCCAGAAGATGAAGGACCTTGGCTAAAGTCATCCAAGCAGTATCTGATCCAAGATGATTTGAAACTAGATCATCTTTTTTTTTTTAACCTTACCTTCCCTCTTGGGATAAATACTGTGCATTGGTTCCAAGGCAGAAGAGTGGTAAGGGCTAAGCAATGGGGATCAAGTGACTTGCCCAGGGTCACACAGCTGGGAAGTGTCTGAGATCACATTTGAACCCAGGACCTCCCATCTCTAGGCCTGGTTCTCAATCCACTGAGCTACCCAGCTGCCCCCTGAAACTAGGTCTTCTGTCAGCGCAACTAGCACTCTTTCTCTTGCATCAAACTACATAATAGGAGCTGAATAAATATTTGTCAAATGAATCAATTCATTTCTACAGGAATTCTTGTACTTTATTTAATCCCATTCTCAGTCTGGTCAGAGAGATGAAAAACAAGTTTGGGTGGTATTTTGCATTGTTTTTGTTTTGTTTATGGTGCTAATGTGCTTTTAAAGAATCCTTACTAGTTACTATCCTGTTGCTCACATGGCCATGGGAAATCTGTAGGTGGGCAAGGGTAGGAGTAGGAGGGAAACAAAATTACTGTGTTTCCTTTCCTGTGACTCTCTGCCTTCTGATTCTAGAAGTTATTTATTTCATGAAAGAGATATGCCACCGGATTAAAACTATTGGCACACCCTGAAAAGTCTGCCTTTACCAAAATTTTGAGAAGCAATTGCCATGAGGGTTAAAGAAGAACCCCTATCAGCCCTACTAAATAATTAGGAAATCTGCAACTGTATCAGCATAAAAATAATATATGTTTTACATGTTCTAACATGAACTGAGTTGTTTCTCCAATAATTTTCTATTGCTTTTTACTACTTTGAATTTTTTCACTTCTTAAATTGTTTTCTTCTAGTCCACTGTTAATCTGAAGAGCTTCCCCAGAAAGATAGAGCAGAAAAAGACATACTTCAGAAAATTTAAAAAAGGGAAGATGGGAAGAGATAAGAAAGACTACCAAAAATTTAAATTCTAAAAGGTCCATAGTTATGGTTGCCTCATCTTTTCATCAATCTATTCTCCCAGGAAATCACATAGCTCTGATGGACACCAATAAAATTCAGTGAGAATAACAGCTAAAAAGGTAGTTCTTCCTAAACAATGAAAAGTCAGTTATAATAGTAGTTGGCACCCTATTATCTCCTTCAATATATTTTTTATATCTTCTTTCCTCATAAACATCCTAGAGTCCTTCTTCATTGTATTCTATAGCAAATGTAGGGCTGTACATACAAGAGATGCTCAAGAAAGACTCTAAAAATTAATTACTACCCCAGGTTATGAGCTCAGAAACAATTTTCCCTGCACATTGTGTTAAGATAATAACTTTACTTGAATGGTTACTATATTAGAAATAAAATATTCTATTTCTAGTAGGTTCCATGCTTTCTGAATTGCCTATGTGGACTCCCAGTATCCTTTATTTTTATTTTGATATTTTATTTTTTCCAATTATATAAACAAACAATGTTTAACTTTTTTTTAATACTTTTGAGTTCAGAATGTCTTATTTAAAAAAAAAAACAAATGAGGGAAATCTAGCTTCAGACACTTCCTAGCCTTGTGACCCTGGGAAAGTCATTTAACCCCAATGCCCATTTCTTATCACTCTTCTGCAGTGTAACCAATACTCAGTATTAGTTCTAAGACAGAAGGTAAGGGTTTTTTAAATGGATTCTTCATTTTTGTAATATATTTCTGAAAAACACAGACATTAGAGATCATATAATCTAACTCCGTTTTACAGATGAAAATATTGGCAATGAGATACTGAGGTCATCAAAAGCAAATGGCAGGGGCTGAAATCAGAACCCAAATCTCTTTAGTAATTTATAAGCTTTTTTACAGATTTAGAGCTTAAAGAGCCCTTAGGAACCATAAATAGATAAGGAATTTGAGGGTCAATGGCATAAGTGACTCACCTACAGTCACATAGGTAGTGAGTGGCTTTCTACTAGACCAAAGAAAATGAAAGGTTTTCCCAAACATTAATCCCAAAATGCTTGAGCCTTACAGTGTCCCAGCTGAGGGAAACCAATTTAAAAAGAGGGAAGAGAAGGATGAAAAGGGAGAAACTCACCCAAGGTCAGAATGCTCCAAAGCCACACACACCCTCACGCACCCTTATTCTAAATCCAAAGTGCTCATCACTCAGGTGTCAATGCATAAACATAGATGTTCTCACTAGGAAGATGAGAAAGACTAACCAGGAAATAAATTGATTCAAGACTGTACTTGAGAATGACATTAAGTCCCTCCCATAACAATACAACAGTTACTAAGGAAATAAAGCACATCAAACGGAAAAACACCCCCACAGGAAGGGGCATTTAAAAAAAAGAAGGGGAAGAAAATGAACACCCACAAAACCTAACCAAAGAAGTTGCAGAACCATATCTGCTTTACCACTTATTCATGAGGAGTTGGGCCAAACTCAAATTACTGTAATCTCTTGGGAATTAAAATTTAGCCTTTGACAGATGACAGTTTTCATGAACTTACATTGACTGTACTGCAGACATCTATTTGCAAGGGAAGATTAGGGTTACAAAGTAGGCAAAGAGATCAAAATTCAATAGAGAAGTGAAACAGACTTTTTGGAAACCTGTTAACTTCAAAAATAATATTTTAAGCAAATCAAGTATTCAAAAAAAAGTGTAAACACTGCAGTTTAATTTTTTTTATTTCCTTTCACTGTGGACAGTCTGTTTCGTTGGCTAAGTGCTAGTTACCTAGGAGATGGCTGAGTGGTGAAATTGGATAGACTATATGTTGTAAGGAAAATGATCAGAGTTGTGGCAGTCTTCAAAAATGATGTCTATGGCCTCTTGTCACTGCTTATGCCAAAAATGTGCAGGGGAGACACAGAAGACAAAAAGCCAAAAGATTCACCTTGATAAACTGGGGATCTATGTTAAAACATGAAATTATTTTAAAAGAACAATTTACCTACAAATTGCTTTGCACTTTTCAAAAAAGTGCATGAAAAATGTTCAGACTTCCTGGTTCATTTAGGATAGAGACAACAAACAGTTTCTGAGAGAGCTGTGAGGAAAAGGAAACCTAGGATCTATTCCTGACTCTAACAATGAAATCACCGTGTCACCTTGAGAAAAAAACTTCACACTTTTTTGCATGAGTTTCTTCCAAAATCCACGAACAGAGTTGACAGCTTCATTGAAGGCCTCTGCAAGTGGCAGTGAACAACATTCTCTGAGCTTCCTGAAGATGCAGAATGTACTCTAATGAGGTTATAAGTAAATAAGGTCCTTGTACTAAGTAGTCTGTAATCTTTTGGGGGCAGGACTAAAGAGGAGAATAAATAGTATGTGTCATGAAAAGAACACTGGATTTAGAGTTAGGGATATGTTTTAATCTCAGCTTTGCCTTGTAGTCTGTGACCTTGTGCACTGAAGAGGCAATAGAGCTCGGTATATAAAAAACTACTCTTCCAGTCTCACTTCTCACAGACTGGCTCTATGATCTTGAATAAGACACTTAACCAATCTGTGCTCCTAGACAACTCTCTTTAAGAGTTTTAGTTGCAAACAAAATGCTTATTTGTATCAGTAAAAAATAGAGGTAATAACTATATACTATATTAATATATTAGTATAATATTACTGTGATATATTAACATAGTATATAGTTATTAGTATAGTATTTAATAGCATTAATATAGCATATAATTGTTATTAATATCACATATAATATATATATTTTAGATGTGACACATATTATATGTTAAATAAAGTTATTACTATATTATAATATATAAATTAAATTATGTATCTGGTTTTATCAAAAAGAGAAAGCACAGTATAAATAAGTGTCAGCTATTATTATTAGAATACCTTAAAGCCTTTCAATTCTGTCTATTTATCAACCTTTCAGTAAAGTGCCATCAATTTAAAATATTTTATATTTTAGTGGGTCTCCCTCCTACTGTATTCACTTGGAAAAAAGTTCTCAATAGATAAAAATCAAAACAATTCCTCCCATGCCAACTAGAAAATAATAATGGACCTAGGAAACAAGATGCACAAATTAGTGAGAATGTGTGGGGGAGGTATTTGGTATGAAGTATAGCAAGAAGAAAAATGACAAAAAAAATTTCTCAGGCTAATAAGGAGGCATCATAGCTTCTTAGAATCTATTTTTTTTGTCATTCAGGTTTTCACCTGGAAATATTAGAGAAATGGTGATTCTACTTGTTTCAGATAATAATAGATATTTCTTCTCAATTGCAATTAAGCCATTTCTTAGAGAGTCAAGTTCTTTTTTAAAATTTGTTTCAGTGATAGAAAGCTTGCATATTTTTCAGATTCCCCATCATTTCTACACCTATACAGTGTGCTGAGACAAAAGTCAACACTGTGGCCTTGGTATAAAGCCCCACTTCATAACTTGATGAACCCAGTTCTCTTTAATTGGATACAAAATTCGATACAAATTAATACAAAATTAGGAAGTTTCTTTCTTGATCACTTAGAAGTTAAGAAAATTTCTAAACAAGGTAAGCTGATATTCTCTGTAGAAATAAATGACCTGTATACTTTCAGCCCTTAGTACAATGAGTGATGCAGTAGATAAAATGGTGGTCCTAGAGTCAGAAAGTCTCATCTTCCTGAGATCAAATCTGGCCTAAGACACTTACTACTCATGTGACCCTAGGCAAGTCACTTAACCCTGTTTGCCTCAGTTCCCTTATCTGTAAAATAAGATGGAGAAGAAATGGTAAACCACTCCAGTATTTTTGCCAAGAAAACCCCAGATGGAGTCACAGAGAGCTAAACACACCTGTACAACAGTTATTTTCTTTGTTTTCCCAAGCCCTGAATTTTAGTTTTCTTTCTATCATCAGTCTACCAAATTCTGAGAAAAAGAATTCTACCATAGTTTCTCATATTTACCTATCAAAAAAGAAAACACTTTGGTTTTGTTAATCTTCACTTTGAAAAAGCAACTTGTCAAGTTTTTCATTGTCCAAGGAAAAATAAGCCTCACAGACATTTTTCTTAACTATTTCCAGTGAAAAGGTGAATAATAATAGTAATAACAGCTAGCATTTATATAGCACCTATTATGTACCCAGCACTGTGCCTAAGCACTTTACAATGATCTCATTTTATCTTCACAACAACCCTGGGAGGGAGGTGCTGTTATTGTCCCCATTTTAAAGATGGGGAAACTGAAGCAAACAGAAATCCAACGCTTTGCTCACAGTCACACAGTTAGTAAGTTTCTGAGATTACATTTGACTTCCAATCTTCCTGACTCAACTTTATCTCATAGTTGCCTCAGCTTCTCTTCTGACTTCTCTAGACTGATTTGATCCAGGGTAGGAGAAAGAATAAAAAGAGACAGAGACTGGGAGCCCAGACTGGCTTCAGGTAAGCCTCTTTGACCCCTTAGGGGCTAGAGGGACAATTCTTCACGACTTCAAGAGTTCCCCAAACACACACGCTCCCCAAAACAACACACTCTCCTTCCTGTAAGAGCTATAAAAGTCAAGGATAGAGCAAGCTTGCAAAGAATGCCCTGTAGAATTCTGCCACCAACCTTTATCCACAAAACAGATCTGGATGGGGCATGGAGCTCAGCCTGGTCAATCAGCTCCCTTTTGTGGAAGGGCTTCATCTGATTGCTCAGGTTCCACAAGATGCCCATTCTGACAGATGTCTTCAGGACGTAACTCTGAGGGCCACAGAGAGAGCCGATGTCCCAGGAGAGGGCTAGCATTGGTGCAGTCCGAGATCCTCAGAAACGAGCTCTAGGTAGTGCAGTGACACACAATTGAGATCTCTGCCTCTGTGAGAGGCCCAAGCACACCAAGAAGTTTAATGAGCAATCCCTGACTCCACATATATTAAGGAAACACCGATAGGGTTTCACATCTTCCTGGAAGGCTGGATCAGTCAGCGCTCTGAAAATGCATGTGTCATGAAGAGCAGCTGTTCGAGAGGGTGAGGAATTTAGGGTAAAGGCTCCCTAGTATTTAACTAATGGTACTCCACAAATCCAGGCCCTGTATATTTTTTAAAACTCCAGCCAAGCATAAAAAGTTCATTATTAGACCAATTTCTGCTGCCTTGGCAACACACGCCTCATGCCTGTGCTGAACTGCCCACAGTCAAGCCAAAGCCGTGTTATTGAGTGTTGAAAGGAACTACCTTCAGGTACAGTGTGTACCAGCAGGACACCCACCCCAGGCAACAACGCCAGAGACTGAGCTCCCATGACCCCTGTAATGCCACAGTGGCCATCTCCAGAAACAAATGTAATGGGAATAAATCTTTTCCACTAATAGGAGCAGACCCTTTGGGTTTGCTGAATGGTGGTGGTTTTGCATCAGCAGCTGGAGACATGGGTTTCATTTGGAATAGTGTGTTAGAACTGGGAGAGGACATTATATATAATTATTATTTTATTATACTATAATAATTATATATTTATATAACATTATCTATAATTATATTATTTTATATATTTTCTACAATGATATTAGTTGTTATATTTATAGCAATATTGTTATTAATTATACTAACATATGTTAAGTATATTATATATAATAATGTCTTTTCCCTATATATATTATATTATCATAAATGAATCTATCTACCTTCTGAGCTCATCATTATATTTCATATAAAAGATTTCTGGGCCTCAGCTGCCATTTGCTGTATTTTGTGAAAATATAACTTAACTCATGGTGTCTTAGTCCCATTCCTTGCCATATTTAACTATAGAGTATCTGACCACACAGCAGTAATTAGGAAAAGGTCTGGGACAATGTCAGGTGTGTACTATGTTGTCCAATAATATGACCTCAGGAAAGAAGAGAAGAGGGCAGGAGAGGAGGCAGAAACACCAAGCCAGCAATGCACCAACCCATGCCCTTCTCTTCCTCTCTTAGAATCTATAGGTATTCACTGACGATCCCACCTCCAGACTTAGAGGGAGCCTTTATGAGAGCTTTTACAATACATCTTCTAAGAAAGGGTCACAGAGATGAATAATTAAAAAGACAGGTAGAAAGGGGAGAGGAAAGGGAAATTTCTGCCATTGTGTGAATTACCAGATGACCATAATTTAGCCAAGAAACTTCAGGGTACTGAAACTACAAGCACAAACTCTGGCTTGGCATGAAGCAAAGGAAAACAGGAAAAAAACGGCCATTTCTACCCTCTTCCCTCAATATACTTTCTATAACAATTTATTAAGCACCTACATATCAAGCACCATCCTAGGTATATGGGATACAAAGATAAGTAAGACACGGGTCCTGCTCTCATAGAGCTTACAATATAATAACGAGAAAGTCAATGTATAACAATGATACAGTGGAAAGAGAGGTTAGTGCAAAAAAAAAGGGTCATGAAATCACTTAAATATATAGGCATGACTTTCAAGGGGAGGAAGGAGGGAGGGACAAGGACTGGAAAGTTTTCCCAGAAGTGACATATGAATTGTGAAAGGAAGGGAAGGACAGGGACATCAATAGAGAAAAGCTGCAAGGTAGGAGGTGAGGAACTCCATTCCAGGCATGGCAAATGGTCTGAGCCAAAGCACAGATAGAGAAGAGGTCAGGACAAAAATGTGAGGGAGAAAATAATCCATTGGTACTATGGGTAATACAGCTTGATAGGTATTTGAAAGGAGACCCAATTGTTGAAGAGTCTAAATGACAAGATTAGACACTTATTCCCCTCATTATACATTAGGAAGCTGTTGCAGGTTTTTGAGTAGAGGAATGACATTAAGATGATGATATATTTTAAGAAACGCTCAGCAGTGATGAGAATATATTAAGGGAGGAATAGACTGATGGCCAATTATGAGGCTATTAGGATAGTCAAGGATACACGAGATGAAGGTCTGAACTAGGGTGGTTGTAATAGAATTAAAGATAAAGGCTGAATAAAAAAATGTTTTCATCAGTAGGTATTATGGAACTGGATTACTGATTAAATGTGTGTGTGTGTGTGGAGAGAGAGAGAGAGAGAGAGAGAGAGAGAGAGAGAGAGAGAGAGAGAGAGAGAGAGAGAGAGAGAGAGAGAGAGAGAGAGAGAGAAAATAATCCCAAAGTTTTGAACTGAGGTCACTGATGGGGAGGTGGTGCTACTTATAGAAAGAGAGAAGGAGAAAGGACAGGCTAAAAGGTAGGGGGGGAGCTCAATTTCAGTTATTTTAGGGATCGGTGACATATCTGGATGTAGTTATCTAGCACATGATAAGAAGTACAAGATAGAATTTCTGGGGATAAGTTGAAGGTAGAGATGAAAAGTTGAGTTATCCACATTGACATAGTTAGAGCTGTGAGAATGATTGAGATTATTAAAAGGGTCCAAAGTAGTTTAGAAACATAGGTAAGCCTGAGGTAGAATCTTAAGGAACTTTCAGATTTAACGATCTAAAAAAGAAGAATTTTTAAAAAAAGATGAAGTCAAGGAATGGTTAGAGAGGAGTGAATGAGTAAGAAAAAAACCAAGGGAGTACATTATCACAGAAATCCTAGAAGGAGTTGATATCTAGGTCTAGTGGGGAGAATTCCTAGCCAAACGAGGAATAGAAGAGACCATAAAAGACAAATAGACAATTTTGACAACTTCTATCTTAAAAAATTCTACTAAATAAAATCAATGAAGACAGAATTAGAAAAGCAGTGGTAAAGTAGGAAAAATAGTTGCACCAAATATTACTGAGAAATGTCTGATATCTAAAATAAAAGGGAAATTGACACAAACATATAACATGAAGAGTGGCTCCCTAAGGGATAAGCCAAAGGGCATTAATAGTTTTTAAAAGAACTTCAAATAATATGTAACCAAATAAAAATATGCTCAAAATCATGAAGTCAAAAATGCAAATTAAAATAAGTGAGGTTTCATATTACACCACACAAAAACAAAAAAAAAGATGGAAACAGTTTATATTAGAGGAATTGTGAGAGACAAATTCTGATGAACCTTTCTTTTTTGTGGAGTTCCAAAGTGATTCTGTCATTCTGGATTCCAATTGGTAATCACATAAGAAAAGTGAATAAACTGTCCATATCCTGTGACCCACCAATTCCACCACAGAATAGACATCCTGAAGGAAACCAAACACAGAAACAAATGTCCATGGGCTAAGCTATATTAAGGGGGACACATCACAAATCACCACAATATTTTGTAGAATGCTCTAGATCAGGGGTTCTTTTGTGTAATTGATACACTTCTTTGGCAATTTGGTAAAACCAATGAACCTCTTTGCAGAATAACATTCTTAAATGGATAAAACAAAATATATAGAATTACAAATTGAATCAATTAATTAAAATATTTATCAAAATATTTTTAAAATATTATTTATTTTCCTTTCATTAAAATAAAAGGTAACCACAAATAATTTTTTTTTAAACTACACTGAGAATCTTAGTAAACTGCCCATGGTTTCAGCTTGAGAAAACATCTTCTCAAAAGGAAGAGGGAGATGAAAACTTCTCACATGAGGACTTAATTTCTCTATGGGCAGAACTCCTGATTCTTCAGGGCTTTTTATACAATGTCCTAATAACCTATTCATCCTATTAAGTTCTCTCCATCCATGTAGCCTATCAAAATATTTTTTTAAAAAACACAAGTTCATAGACCCCAATTTAAGAACCTCTGCCCTCTACCAAGTGAATACTCAATAAATGTTCACCAGCTTCTAGAGCTAACAGCAAATAATGGAACTGAACCAAGATCAAACACCCAAAAGTAACTGAAATCTGGTGATAAGCAAGTGAAATCAGCAAAAATTCAGAGGAAGATGCTATTTTTATAAGGAAGATCAAAAGGAAGATGGATAATGTTGATGAATCCTAATAAATTCCATCCAGCATTTGCTCATCTCAAAAATGTAATCCTAAAACATAAAAATAAAAAGGGAAACTTTATCAATACATATTTGTTAAGTACGTACTATGTGCCCTGAGCTAAAAGGCCTTCTAGCCGGTGGTTTTCACCATTGTGTTGAAAGAGATCCACTTCAGAATCAAAACTGGAAAAGAAACACCCTATAAATGATGATGTCCTCAGTAGACCCTGTTTGTGGACCACATGGTGATAATTCCAGAAAGCCTTAGTATCTTAAAGAGTCTCCTGGAAAAGACTATAGACACTAAAAAGAAAAAAAAAGGCCAAGTGGATAAAGCTTGGGTTTTTGTTTTTTTTTTATTTCTCTTCCAGTTCATGCCATAGAGTGGGAAAGACAACTTGTACCACTTGACTATCAAATCAATATGTTTATCAGGGGCAGGCAGCATAGTATAAATAGATAGTGGTGGAGCCCACCATTAAGCAGAAGGAAGAAAGCATCTTAGATTACCTTTAGGAAAATGAAAAGTTCCTTTGATGAATCCCAGGTTTCTTTTGGAAACAATGATCCACCTTTTAGATTCCAAAGAGACAAGAAACAATAATCTCTGCTCAGTTAAAAGTCAATTTCCCAATTCCTCTTATTTCTAGTGCCTTTGCTCACCGTATTTCCTATTTATCCTACATATAGCTTGTTTGTACATATTAGTTTGCCCGTTGTCTTCCCCATTAGATGTGACAGAGGCTGGCACTAAAGAAAAAGTGCCTGACTGAAGAATGTGTGAAATTGATCACCGAGACAGGGGAGGGACCCCAAGGGATTGAAATCTTGAGGAGGAGAAGACTCTGACTGGTAGAGGAGTTGATTTCTCCCAGTCTTGAGAAGCTGAAGACAGAAGGTAGAAAAAGACTTTCTCCTGAGGGTTACCCACTTTTCCTGCTGGTGACTGGAAATCTTTCCTCCAACACTTCCCAATTGAAGGGATTTTCTGAAGAGAAACCTGAGCAGACTTCACCTCAGCTCCTGTTGCCTAGGGGTCAGTCAACCTGACTTTATCTCAGGGGGCTTAGACTGCCAAGGCCTGAATTCCCCCAAAACTCGAGGAGGAAGGGAAAGGGTTTAGATAGAGCCAGGGACCCCTTTTTCCCACATTCATTTCCCATTCTTCCCTTCCCATTATTCCTTTTGTATTACCTGATTGAGTTGACATTAAAAGTTATCTGTTCCCCAAGATGAGTGTGAGTGAACAGATCAAGGGGAGACCCTTTGGTCTTGAGTAGTGGATGGGGGGACAAGAGGGACAAAAGCAAATTAGAGAGAGCAGCTTTAGCTAAGGAGGGAAGGCAGAAGAGGGAAAATCTTCAAACTCCCTCTCCTCTCTCTGAGCCAACCCTAAATATTAGGTGTCTTCCCAAACCCCGCTTTGAGAAGGAGGTTCTCCTCTCTTTCTCCCTCTCAATACTGAAAGTCTTAATCCTCTTATAATATAGATGGCACTCCAGATGGGACTCAAACCCACAATCCCCATTAGATTATCAACTCCTTGAGGGCAAGGACTGTCTTTTGCTTCTTTTTCCACTCCCAGTGCTTAGCATAGTACCTGGCACATAGAAGGTACTTAATAAATGTTTACTGACTAACAATGGAGAGGTTCATGGAATGAGGAGGATGTCACTAAGGGCCAATGAGGAGCTTTTAAGAAAAATGGGAGTTGAGGCAGTGGGGTGGCTTGGTAGATTTAGAGATGGGTAGTTCTCAGTTCAAATATGACTTCAGACACTTCCTAGCTGTATGATGCTGGGCAAGTCAATTAACTCCCATCACCTAGCCCTTACCATTCTTCTGCCTTAGAACCAATGCACAGTATTGATTCTAAGATGGAAGGTAAAGGTTTTTTTAAAAAATGGAAGTAAAAGATATCATTAGGGAGTCAAGTCAACAAACATTCGCTAAGTACCTTCAGTATGCCAGGTACCATATTAAAAGGTATGCTAGGAAAAAATGGCCTGGTAAGATAACCAGGGCAAGGAATAACAAGCGACAGGCAAAATGCTCCACTGATATCTTTGGAATGTTAGGAGAAAGTGAGGAAGGCCTCTGGCAGAGTGAATGGGCACCATGGGGGCACATAAGGTGGACAGGCGTGGAAGGAGAATATCCAAATGCAAATGGACCACAGAGTCATTTGAGGGTTTTAATATTTGAGCAAAGGACAATCCATTTCTGAACACATTAAATTATTAGCCTTTATAAAAACTGCTCATTTATCATTTAAACAGGTCATCTACAAATTACATTCCCTTTACTCTATAATGTCATAGGCCAACACTCTCCTAACTGAAATTCAGACATCCATTTGATACTATAGGGCTTCCCTACTTTGGATAAATTACTTCTGTCACTACACTTTCATAAACAAAAACATGCCTTTATGTATATTTAAGCAAATAATAGCTAGATAGACCTACTAAAATAGCTTGTACCATCATTTGAAAATAAAATCTTGGAAGGAAAACAATTCTCTGTTACCTTGAAAACAGTTTTAAAAGGTGTTTCCCTCCTCTCATTACCTCTACAAGATGACCCCATATCCCATTAGTCATGTCATTAGACCTTTAGGGTCTTCAAGGTTCCCCTGTCTTTGCATGGATTTTGGCACAAGAAGTTTTAGAGTTTGGAAGCTGCACACCATCGAAATTTAAAGGTGCTCTAGTTATTCCACTTCCATTCCCTACCCTTCTTGTTCCCATGGAAACAGGCGTCAGATGGCCAAAAAACAGGGTAAAGATAGCACCATGCCCAGTTTTCCCCACAATCTGTTTCCATGGGAACAGGAAGGGAAGGGAAGGAAAGCCTAGAGAGCCTGCAAATTTTAGTCATTGTCAGCTGGGACATGCAGACAGCTCTGGCTAAACAGTCCCATTGGCCTTTGGGACCCGACTGGCTCCTCAAGTCAATGGCAAGCCAACTGTGGGCTGGGGTCACAGGGAGAAGTAAAGAGAGCAACAAAGAAGGACATACAACCAGAGCAACAAGACTTTGGGACTCCCATTTTTGGATACTCCCAGATATGAAACAGATGGAATATTTCTTTCCCCTAACTTTCCTTAGGCCTATCCTAAGATAATGTTGATTATAGTTCATTTTTAGTTCTAGTACCTTAAAGTATAAATCAGTGAAGGATACCTTTCTCTACACAAAGAGACAAATATAATCAAAAACTTGGGCCCTGGAAGGCTCTTTGTTAAAAGTGGTAAGCTACCACTGAAGATGAGGCAATAACGGCTTATTCTTGGCTTCTGGCTATACCCAAGAGGAAAATTTGAGGAAATTTCTTAAGACATAAAAAAGATTCAGTTCTTATTTCATATTTGATTCCCCCTGTTCTATGCAATTTGAATAAGAAAGACTCTTGACACAAGGACTACTCTGACAAAAGGGATCTATATGGGAGATATATTAGATTAATTAAAAGGTTAAAAACAACTGATATAATCATCAAAGGGGATGGGAAGTAGACTCTAGAACAAAAACCTGGGACTAATAAGCATGGAGAAGAGGAGTAAGTTATTATATTTATATAACATCTTCAGGTTTGCAAAATATTTTACATGCACTCGTTTGACCATCACAAAAGCTTTATATAGCAAATATTAATAAATGTTATTCCTGTTTTATAGATGAAGAAATTGGGCCTCAGTGGAGTTGACTTACTCATGGTCATGTAGTTAATAAATGTCTGAGGTAAGATTTTGGATAGGAAAAAAAACTGACTTCATCAGAAATATTCTAAATTAAATCTACCTCAATGAGACAAAAGCAAGCTCTATCATTACAAGGACCAAGTCAATGAAGATGGAGAGAGCTTCAATATGAAATGCTATCATGAGCATTCAATAGACTTTTTAATAAATTTTTAAATTTATGATAGTAGGATGTGTGAAGTGACAAAGAGATGTAGGAGATGAATATGCCAATTTTTTAAAATAAAAGAAACAAAATGGTCTTCAAAACTTTCAAATAACATTTCTGTTCCTCAGTTTCTTTATCTGTAAAAAGATGCTGTCAGATTAAATAATCCCTAAAATTCCTTCCTATTCTAAATAATGCTATTAACAGTTAATGATTTAAAAAAAATACTCTATTCCTAAAGCAAAACATACAGTATGAAACTAGACACTACTCTTAAAAAAAAAAAAAACACTTTTATTTCAGTGCTGGACCACAATATATCATTTAAACTATACATACAAAAAGGCCAATGCTTCTAACAGATGCAAGATAGTAGCAAAGTATCTTCCTTTTTTTTTTAGACAAATAAATTAAATGACCTGCCCAGAATCATACAACTAGAAAAGGTCGAAGACAGAATTTGAACTAGGCTCTTCCTAACTCTAGGCCTGGAACTCTATTCACTTCACATCTATCTATCTATCTATCTATCTATCTATCTATCTATCTATCTATCTATCTGTCCCAGGATAGTATTTTAAGAAGTTCCCTTCTTTCCCATGTGAAAATTAGAAGAATAAATGTCAACATATTCTTCCATTAAAACCAATTACATACCCCATTCTAAATCTTGAAAATTATAACAAAAGCAAATAATTCCGCTAAGAATCACTGAAATATTTTAAATAATATTATGGTACTAAAGCTTCAAAGAAGAAAGAAAAATCAATGACTTGATTAGTCAGCATATAAGCAACAAAGATAGCTAAGCATTTTGCACAGGCCTATAATCCCATGTGGCCAAGGAAAACTCACATACAGGCTGTGGTGTTCATTTGTATTCCACAGAAGCAAAAATACGCACATATATTTATATGTGTGTGTAGAATGTCACGCATAGATTTTTTATATAAAAAAGCTATGAAATAATATGGAAATCCATTTACTTTTTAGGATTCTGAAGCAGATTCAGTCACATTCTATAACTGGTGTGACCAAAAAACCAAAGCTTATATAGAGAATTTCTCCATTAGGTATCAACCATGCAATGACCAGTATAGACAAAGTAGACAGCTGCCCAAAATACTGTATACGGAGGAAATCTTTCAGTATGCTTTTAATAAATGCATATATTATAATGCCCTAAGTCACAAAGCTCTTTGGCACATACATATTTACTTTATGATAAATAAAGTCATGAGAACAGGGACCATGATTTAATCATCTAGGCACCTTTCCCAGTACATCAAACACTGCTCTGTACAGAACAAGGCCTGAACCTGTGATTTCATTATAGAAAGCTCCCAGGCAAGGAAACTTCCTCTGACCATATCAGTCAGCTGTTCTATATGACTTCTAGCCTTAGAAAATCGCATGGACTACCAGAGGTTGGTAAAATGACTCATCTATGGTCTCATGGTCAGTAGGTGTCAGAGGTAGGATTTGAATCCAGGTCCTCCTCACCAGGGTAGCTAGGTGACAGAGTGGATAGAATACGGAACCTAAAGTCAGAAAGACTCGTCTTCCTGAGTTTAAATCCAGCCTCAGACACTTATTAGCTGTGTGAACCTGGGCAAGTCATTTAATCCTGTTTGCTTCCGTTTTCTCACATGTCAAATGAGCCAGAGAAGTAAATAGCAAACCACTCCAATATCTCTGCCAAGGAAACCCCAAATGGGGTCACAGAATCAGACCCAATTGAAAACAACAGAACCACAAGAACAAACTCTATCATTCTCTCTCTTTTTATATAGTAGACACTTAACAAATGGGAATGGGAGGTGAATGAAGTTAGATGAATGAATAAGCCTAAAATCATTAAGCACGAAAACAAAGATTTCAGGAAAACTGGGGAGTGGAGGGAGAAAATACAAGCATTTTTTTCTGGGAAAGATCGGGGAATTTTATCAGACTACAAACTCAACACGAGTGAGCAGAGTGATTAGCCAACAAAGCTAACACCATCTTGGGCTTTCTTAGGAGACGCAAAGGATTTCTGGGACGGGAAAGTAATAGTCTCTCTAGATTCTCCCAGCACTGGTCATTCTTCATCTGAGGACTCCATCCTGGAGACCAGAGAGAGCGTAAGGACCCAGATAAAAGAGAGAGTCTCCAGAGGAAGGCCACAAGAGCACCAAAGAGCCTTAGAGCCACAGCACAGAAGAGTCAGTGGTAGGAAATGGCCAGGTTTATCCTAGAGAAGAGAAAACTCCAAGCTGCCATGAGGATGGTCTTCTATGGGGACAGGGAATGAGACTTGTTCTTGAATCTAAAGGGCTGAGTCCAGAACAATGCATAGAAATCAGAAAGAAGCCATGTTAGGCTTCGGATCCGAAAAAACTTTCTGCCCCAAGATGTGGTGGGTTTCCCTTCCTTGAGAATTTTCAAGTAGAAGCCAGGATGTCTACTTGTCATGTAAATAGTTGTGGAGGTTCCTTTCAACTAGACAACTAACGAAGTCCTTCCAACTCACAAAATCTGAGATTCAATGATTCAGAGCTTACTTAAGAGTGTAGGAATGCCCTGTTTCAATTCCATTGACAGGACAATTAAGATGAAATAAATCAGTATGGAATAGGGTTAACACAAAACAAGCTGGGTTTACTAACACTTTGAATTGCTGACACTAACAAATGGACCAAAATATTCTAAATTTCCAAAGGTAAGCATATCTATAATTTTTGAGAGTATCTATCATATTCTAGCTCCACTGAAATATACCAAATTGTGAAAGAACCTAGTTAGAGTAATATTTATTATAATGTGAGTGTCATCCTTTTGGAAAGGGGCTCACATAAGGGTCCCAAGCTATGTTCATGCCATTTATAATAGACAGTAATGGCTTAGTTGATATAGTCAGTTCTGTTGTAGCAACATATGGGTTCCCCAGAAGCTTGTACTACAAAAAATTGGACAACAAAAACCAAAGGGCTTATTGGAAATATGGACTAAAGGACACAATGTTCGAAAACTTCAAAAGTGACAATAAAAAAAGAAAGGAAGCTTTTGATAAAGTAGCATGCTTTTGTATACTTTCAATTGCAAAGAAATGTATAAAAACTACAATAAATTATGGCACCATCCACTGTACCCAAGTACCCACAGCTCAAGCTGGCAAAGTCGCCTGCAAGTTGAACTGGCTACAGCTAAGGCCACAATGGACCATAAGTCATATCAGAGGGTAGGGATGGCGCCAGTGCTCCTCTGCCCATAGCAACTACTGCACCAGAAGATATCCAATAAATATGTCACTTTACCTTGAAAAAGATCTGAAGTTTGCTTGTGGAAGTGGGATTGAAGCTTATAAGTTATTGCAAAGTGGTGCCATTTTCTGTATTCTTACTGTTTCTTGAGAAAGAAATCACACATATGCAAACTTAAAATTCAGGTTGTACTCAAAATGTTCCATAATATATCAATCATGATGAAACAAATTCACATTTTCAAAACAAATGTTATAGCATAACTGACTGTATAGTATATTTCTCACAAACCTTTAGAAAAAAAAGTCATGTAAGCTAGATATATATTATTCACCACCAGATTCTAAACCCCTATGGCCCTTACTGTAATAGGAGTTTAGTTTTAAGAAAAGTTGGTTTATTTGTGGACAATGATTTAAAAGAAACTAGAATCCTATCTCAATCATTTCATCCTAATTTTTTGTTTCTAAAAATAGAGTCCACTCAAAAGAGCTTTTCCCTATATTTATCTAGATCTGGCCACTCCAAATATCCTAGCAACTTCCAGAATTTGTTTAAAGAGCTGCTACTATCTAGCTACTAGATGGCACACTTGTTTGTATTGTGATATCTGCTTATTTATATTTTTCTTGTTAGTCTACTCTCTCCCATTAAATTCATTTCAACAAACACTTATTAAGCACTCACTATGTCCAGAGCACTATGGTAGGTACAGATAAAAGAAGGCGTAGTCCTGAACCTCACAGACTTACACTTTAGTAGGAGGTATGTGTGTGGGATGGGGGGAGACAGTATGCTCCTTTCTCTAGACAGATAAATTACAAAGAGGATGGAGGAGGGAGGGAGGGAAAGACAGAGGGGAAAGAGGAAGAGTTTGGGAAAGAAGAGACAGAGAGAGAAGAAGAGAGAAAAAGGGGAAGTGGAAGAGACAGAGAGGGGGTAGCAAAGGATGAAGGAGCTGCACAGTATCATGAACACAATAAATATGAGCTTGGACAGATTTCAGGCAAGAATAGAGGATAAAAGGGCATGGTGTGCTATGGTCTGTGGGGTCATAAAGAGTCAGACACAATGAAAGAATAAACAAATTGATTTTAATAGAGAAGAGATCTCAGAAAGAGGTCTCATATAAAAAAATATACAGGGAACTTTGTCAAATTCATGGAAATAAGAGCTATCCCCAAATTGATAAATGGCGAAAGATGAATGGACAGCTTTTGTATGAAAAAATCAAAGCCATATACAGGTACATGAAAAAAATGCTCAAATTCATTACCATTAGGAAAATGCAAATGAAAACAATTCAGAGGTATTATCTTACCCCCATCAGATTGGCTAAAATAATAAAAGAGAAAAATGACAAATATTGGAGATGATGTGGAAATGTGGAAACATTAAGACACTGTTAGTAGAGCTGTGAACTGATCCAACCATTTTGGAGAGCAATCTGGAATTACATTCAGAGAACTAACTATTTAGACTAGTATTGTTGGATCTATTTCTCAAGGAGATGGGGGGGAAAGGGAAAGAACCTATGGGTTCCAAAATATAATGACTCTCCTTGTAGTGGCAAAGAACTGGAAACTAGAGGGACATCCATCAGTTGGGGGATGGCTAAAGAAATTGTGGAATTATAATTGATGACAGAATACTATTGCACCATAAGAAACAATGAACAGATTAATTTTTTTATAAAAACTTAGGAAAGAACTACATGGGATAATAAAAAGTAAAAGTAAAAGAACCAAGGGATCATTTATTAAATGTTTGAAGAGTATTGTGAATATTCGCCTCTAGGGAACAAACTGAGAAGTTGAAATATGAAAGACACAGACTGTGTATGTTGCCAGATGATGGTTTCTATGGTGTAAGGTGAAGAGGGATGTGCTGAATACATTATTAAACAGAGAAGGGATACAGTCATATATAAATAAGAGTAATCTAAGGATGAGATGAAGAATGGATGTGCAGCAAAAGGGCACAAAGGAAACTAGCTAAGAAGTACCAATGCATTAAGAACCAAGAAGGTTATTTACATAGTTTAGGCATAAGTTCAATGAACAGAATTTCAGCAATTTACTAAGTTTGAATGCTGATGGTGTTGAAGAGTCACATAAGTAGGCAAATGAGGATGTTATTAGCAGAAATAGTAAAGTTGGGGCGGAAGGGGAATATTTAAGGAGAAGATAGAGATGTCAATCCTTTTTAGTTTGTGCTGTGGCACAAGACTAAGACACCCAGGGGAAATGTTTAATTATGTAATTGGAGATGACCAAATTTGGAGCTGAAGAGAGAGGTTAAGTGTGTACTGAGTATCTGCATGTTTACATGTGTACATTAATATACACATCTTTGAGGACTTTTCCTTATACTTTAGCTCAGCATGTAGCAAGAATTTAATATTTACTAAAAAAGCTTCTCCTCGAAAGCACAGACTGGAAATCATGACCTTTTAATATCTACCTTCAAAAGAAACCAGTGGCATAAGGAATAGTTTCACTTTTAACTTGCTTAGTATTGCATATATCCTAGAAATTCTGAACTAAGGAGATCAGAGACCATGTTCAATCCTCTAATTTTACATTATGAGGTCACTATGCAGAGCTGTGAAATGGTCTTACCCATGATCAGAGGAGTCATAAATGCCAGGAAAAGGATCTGAACCCAGGTCTTCTGGCTCCAAAACCAGGGCACTCTTCATTTTACTGTACTACCATCTGGGCCCTAGTTTATAAATTCAATTTTTGGAAATAGGATCCTAATTTAAATATATTAAGGACTCAGAGAATGAGGTAAGAAACTAATCAATAAAACTAATGGCTTCAGTAAAGTAGCAAAATACAAAAGAAAGCCACAGAAGATCATTAGTACTTCTGCAAATTTATAACTATTAAAAACAAAGAACAAAGTATAAAAAGAAAAATACTATTCATGCAAAAGGCACAAAATCTCTGGGAATAAGCTTATTGAGGCATATTTGGGATTCATATTAATACAATTACAAAACCTTATTTACAAGAATTAAAGCAGCTTTTCATTGGAATTATCCACTGATATGGTTAGAGCAGATGAACATAATAAAAGTAATACTACCTAAATTCACTTACAGATTTAATGCTATGCCTTTGAAACTATGATATTTTACAGAGCTAGATAGGATAATCAAAAAATTCACTTGGAGGAACAAAAGGTCTCGAATCTCAAAGGGAGCAATATGGAGAATGGGGATGGAATAGATATGAAGAGACTATAGTTGTACCAGATATATATATATATATATATATAGCACATCATAAAGCCAGAAGTCATCAAAACTATTTGGTACTGTATAAAAACAAAAAAGAGGAAAGAGCAATGAAATAAAATAAAGTAAGATCCAGAAGGAAACAAGCATTATATGTTTCAAGAACGTAAACTGGTAAGGAAAGGATTCCCTTCTGAGCAAGAACTTCTGGGAAAATTGCAAATCAGCTGGATGGAAACTTGGTTTATTTAAGCAATTGATGCTATATATCACAATAGATGAGCAAGTTAAAGAGTAATAATAATAGCTAGCATCTCCATAAAGCCAACTGTGTGCCATATATATAGGAACTTCAGACAACTGACAATCACACAAAAAATGCTACAAATAATAAATAATCAGAAAAGTGTACATCGAAACAACTCTTAAGATCTGACCTCATACTTATCACATTGATAAGATTAAAAAAGAGAAACCATAATAGAAGAATCATAGGAAGACAGACATTATAATGTACTGTTGATAGCTGTGACAGTGTAACTATTATATAATACTACTTAGAATTATGCAAGAAAAGTCAATGAACTCTTCATAAATCCTAACCAATCAGTTCTACTAACAAGGCAAATATCCCAAAGAGGTCAAAGATAGAAAGAAAAGTTCCAGATATACATTAAATTCTCGGAAGAATGGCAGAGTGATAAAGAGTTGGCCTCACAATTTGGAAAGCTTGGATTGAAGTACCAACTCATTACACTGACTGAGTGATCCTGAATAAGTCATTTAGCTTTGGCAGTGCCTCCAAACAACGGTCTGAGAGCACTATCATCTTCAATTTACATCAGTAGAAGCCATTTCCTCAGAGGAAATTCTCTCCACTAGTGAAATTCCAGTCTCAATCATTCACAGCAGTATTTTTTTTTGCAATAGCAAAAAAACTGAAAGCAAAAGTAGGTACTCCTCAATTAAAGAATTGCATATGAATTTAATGGAATATTATTCATTATAAGGAAGAAAGATGATGATAAATTCAGAGAAATAAAGATTTATATAAACTGATAACAAAGGGAAGAAGACACCCCCCCCAAAATGCCCAATAAACAAAAGAAATGAAAGTAACCCAAAAGGGCAACTGCATTAAGATTAAGTACAGTGACTCTTAGTGACCACAAGCAACACACTTACTTCCTCTCACTAGATAGGGGGAGATTAGAGATGTAATATAGTGTCATGGGAGCTAGAAGGGAACTCTTTGTGTTACAGTTGTTCTTGCTTAAATGTTTTTGTGTGTTACAAGGAAGTGGTTCATAGGCTGTTTGGGAATTATGGCGATACTCAAAATAGCATCAATAAAAAATTTTAAATAGACTACCCCAGCAATATCACTGTTGGGTCTGTTCCCAAGGAGATCAGGGAAAAGAACCTGTATGTTCCAAAATTTTTATAGCAGCTCTCTTTGTGGTGACAAAGAATTCAAAATTGAAGGGATGTCCATCAATTGGGGAATGACTAAACAAATTGTGGTATTCAATTGTGATGGAATACTATATTGTGCCATACAATAACAATAAGCAGGCTAATATTTTTAAAAATTTGAGA
Source organism: Monodelphis domestica (assembly GCF_027887165.1). Lineage (NCBI taxonomy): Eukaryota > Metazoa > Chordata > Mammalia > Didelphimorphia > Didelphidae > Monodelphis > Monodelphis domestica. Next base: position 254,630,938 of record NC_077229.1, read on the forward strand.
AGAATTACATAGGATAATGAATAGTGAAATGAATAAAACCATGTGCTACAGAATTAATACTGAAAGAATAAATTGTGAATGTTACCTCCAGAAAGGGATCTAAAAAGTGAAAATATGAAAGACTTAATTTTCATGAGTATGTCTCTCTCCTGGAGGAACACTTATGTAATGGGAAGAATTTGGGAAGGGGCTAGGACACTTGTGGATAAATTTTATTAACAAATAAATGAGTTCTTTTTAATAAGAGGAGAATGGAATAATATCCAGAAGGAAACACAGACAAGACATGCTTTGAAAATTTAGTGTGGGATTTGTTATGTAGTTATGAAGAAAAGCAAGCTAAACACTTAAGAGATTTGTGATTTCATTTATGTATAATCTTTTTCTTTGTATATAGAAATGCTTATTTCATTTGGTTTTATAAAATTTTGAATAAAAAATTAAAAGAAAAAATAGATATCCTAGGAGAACTTTTATCTAAAGGAAGCCTATGCTAAATCTTTTTTTAAAAATTCTTTCCCAGGGGGGCAGCAGGGTAGCTCAGTGGCTAGGTTCAAATCTGGCCTCAGATACTTCCCAGCTGTGTGACCTTGGGCAAGTCACTTAATCCCCATTGCCTAACCCTTACCACTCTTCTGCCTTGGAACCAATACAAAGTATTGATTCCAAGATGGAAGGTAAGGATTTTTAAAAAAATTATTTTTTAAAATAAAAAATTAAATAAAAGAATTTCTTTCTCAGAATAAATGCTTCTTCTCTAATTAATGCTATACAGATTTGACTTTTCATATATTGAGTTTTTCTGGAAGGGAGATATACCTGAACCTAATTACAAGGCATCTTGACTGGGAACTCTGACTTGAAATGCCTGTATATAAACAATAGTAACAGTTTCCTAAGAACTCATGCCAGCAAGGGCTGGCCTACTGGGAATTAGCCCTCAGCTCCCAAAAAGACCCAGAACTCTAACAGGCAACAGTCCAATTCTCCAGTCTCTTTCTCTTAGTCACATTCTCCAGCCCTACTTATTACCTACCAATTTCCCCATAAACGATTTTTATGAAAATTTTAGGCTACATAAACTGGAATAGTGTTTGTTGGTGCCACTTGCAAACTCAAGAATGGTAGGAAGTACTTTTCCTCTCTTTTAAACTCTTCCCCCCACCCCTTCATGCAAACTTCTCTGAAACCCTGCCAGGTCATCTTATTTATTGTGGGTCCTTAGATATCCCACAGGCTGTGTCCTGGGATTCTTTTTTCTCCAGAAGATCTCCTCAGCTCCCATCACCTCAATTATGACCTCTAGGATAATCAAGTCACAGGATTGTGGATGAAGAGCTAGAAGGCATCACAGATATCATTTAATACAGTCTCATTTTATATTTAATCCAATCTCTTATCATTTTATTGAAGAGTCAATTAAGATCCAGGAGAAACATGTAGTTAATAGTACAATCAGGATTTGAACTAAGGTTCTTATTCTTCAAATTTGCAATTTCTGTTAGTGTACTATATTGCCTCTTGATTAAGCAGCTGACTTCCAAATTGACATATCCAAGTTTTAAGTGCCATCTCCAAGCCAAAGATTCCTTGATTCTCTTAAATGCTAAGACAAATATGCTCTTTTTTTCTCATATTACTCTACACGTACCTATCTGTATATGAATATAAGAATTAATATGCATTTGCCAGACACTATGTCCAACATGTAAAGCTACAAATATAAATAGTCCTAGCTCTCAAGGAGCTCATAGTCGAAGATGGAGAGAGAAAGTTGCAGTTCATTCTTCATTTTTGAAGAGTATCAATGTCAGGACAAAAGACAGGAGGACTGGTGATGGACTGGGATGCAGTGGATGCCCTCAGCATCTTTCGAGTCCAACCAAGCTCCAAGACCTCTATAGCACCTGCTTTAGCTGCCTTCTCAGCCATTGGAACACACTGTTTTCATCCTCACATTCTACTGGGGAAACTGTTCACATTTTGGGGGCAGACATTGCCCCCACTCACCAATCAAGTCTGAAGCCTGTTGATTTACCCTTCAACTTTATCTAACCCATCTGCTGAGATTGTTTTACCTGGGTGCAGTCACAGGTCATTCTACACCTTCCAGGAGCCACAGGTGAGAGTTGGGTGACAGGTGGACATCCAAGGTAGATAAGCAGCCCTGTAAAGGATCAGCAAGCCCTCACACCGAAGGTGCTGATCCTCCCTGAACACCCCACACTTTTAGAGGAGGGGTGATTTGGTGTGAAGGCTAGAAAGTCACAGAGATACAGAATGGAGCCTCAGGGTGAGAGATGGTATTTTGCAAAAGAAATGAGTTGCAAGGAAGTGCCAGGCAACTGTCATTGACCCTTTTCTCAGGTTAACACTGCTGCTAGGGAGGACATCTTAAATTGGCTAGGTTACATAAAACCCTAGCCAAGCATCCATACATGTTTTAAGATGTTTAACTCCCATTTTACAGTATGCTTTAGTATCCCGTTTTACAAGGGTGAGTGATGTGCCCTTTCCAAAAGAACAGTAGTATTGATTCAATCAAGGTTTCTATGACAGACTGCATGGGATAGTGGATTAGGCACTGAATTTAGAATAAGGAAGATCTGGGATCAGCTCATGCCTGAGATATGTGGTCCTGGGCAAACAACTTAACTTCTCTGTGCTTCAGTTTCTTCACGTGTAAAATAAAGAGATTGAACTTTATGGCCTCCAAAAGTCACTTTGAATTCTAAAGCTATGGTCTTATGATCCTAGAGCAAGAAGTGAAAAGAGGGAAGGGGTAAATGTACCTGCAGCAGCATGGCCAAAGATGACCACCATGAAGCATCATCCAGTATATATAACTGGTAGCAGTCACTAAGATTGCCCAGCACGTTTTGCCCACTATCCCAGGTCCTAGCATCTCAAGACCTCTGGTACCCGTGTCCAGTTCTAGCAGCCGAGCCGTGTGGCTGAGAGGAAGAATGAAAGCAAATTTCCTAAGTTTCCTAGAGGCCAGGGACAATGGGATGGGGGTGAAGGGTGTTCCCATTCCCGGGTCTGATCATAGCACAGTAGCTTAAATTATTGTTTATTTCTCCTGGGATCAGAGATGCTCTGCCCTCTCCCCAGTCTACCCCAAACCATCCAGGCAGAACCGAGTGCTGTTGAACCATCTGGGTGGCCAGAAGTTAGGCAGGCTCCTGGGGCCTATAAATCACCCACGGTGAAGATAATCATTACTTTTCCTCATAAACAGGAGGGTGCTTAGATCAACAACAACAAAAAGCACTGATGATGTTGATGGCATAATTAACACATAATGCTCAAAAAGTCATCAGTCACCTTGCCTCTATGAAGAACACTAATGCCCCCCACCCATCAGAAAGAAAAAGGGGAGCCGCAAAACCCAGCACCCTGCTTCTCCTCGGAAGGGTGCCCAGAAGGAGAGCGATAGTGGTTACCGCTGCCTGTTGGATTTCAGACAAAGCGGACTCCCCCGTGCACATCTGTGTCTGGGAAGATCCTGCTGACGATGCGAATGAGATGCCAGCCCGGCTGTCACTCAGGCTCTCCCACAAGAGTCGGTTTATGCCCAAGTTCCTGGGATGGCAAAAACGCCGTCACCTTCTCAGTAATGCTGTTCATTCACCTCCACCATATTTTTGGCAGGGAAGACAAGGTGGGGCCTGTTTTTAAAGGGATCAGACTGGATTAAAAAACTAGGAGCTCCTGGCTCCCAAGCTTAGGCTCTGAAACAAGAGAACTCTCATCCTAGTCTAAAACCAAAAGCTTTCAGGATTGCTTATATTCTCACAGATTTTCCCCCCATGTTGCTATGGGAGAGGCAACTTGCCTTTCAAATCTTAATTTAAGGAAATTCAAAAGTATATCTGAATAAGTGATTCCCAATCTCCTTCATCTATCCACTCAGGCAGAAAGTCTCTGGCAAAATGTGATGGGGATAGAAGCTTGTCTTCCTCCTCTATTGCACTTTAGAATGTGAGGGCAGAATTTGGAAGGGAGGGCACTGTGGCATCCCAGCTTCACGATTTCCTGTCTCTGTGAACTCTGTGAGTCAGTCATAGCCTCCCTGTGGCTCCATTTCTTCATCTCTAAAAAGGGGAGAGTAGACTCGATAGATTTGAAGGTCCCTTCCAGCTCAAGACTTATCTGATCCTAAAAAACCAGACTCATTGGCCTTGTAGCAAGGCAGGTACCACCTGTCCCTTCTGGTTCACCAGAAGTTATTCCATGACCAGCTAAGGGCAGAAAGAAAAGATCAGGTAATCATCTTCAGTTCATAAGACCCCTGGGAGATCCAACCCAAAGAAATATCCTACTAGATGTTTAATAGCATATTGACAGTCAAATAAATATGTATTAAACATAAGTATTGAAGATACAATGAAAGGCAAAAGATAGTTCCCACCCACAAGGATCTGACAATCTAATGCAGGAACTTGCAAATAACTATGTACAAATAAGCTCTCGGAAGAATAAAGAGGGAATAATCAAAAGATGGAGGGCAAAACAAAGATTGGGTTAATTTGAGGACTATACCAGATAATCAGGATAAATCTGGGGCTAGACTTAGATTCAGATGACCTGGGTTGGAATCCAAGATCCACCATTTAGAAGCTGTGTGATCTCAGATGATTTATATTATTTCTGTGAACCTCAGTTACTCATGTATAAAACAGAAATGGTCAAACTTGTACTCTCAATCGAGAAAAGTAGCTCTCAGTAAAGTGTTTTGTGAACTACACAGCACTAGAGAAATGAGAGCTATTCCTTAAAATATACAGGCCTAATGTGGGTCCAGTCCAGGCCTTCATACTGAATAATAGAAAATGGCATTTCAAAGTATTTTGTAGTTTACAAAAAGTTTTCTTTATAGCAATCTTATGACATAGGTGATACAATTATAAGCATTCTAATTTTACCAATGGGTAAAATTGAGGCTTATAGAATTTTTGGCTTATCTACACATTCTAGTGAATGTGGAAGGGACAAGTGACTATCTGCTTAGTTATATAAAAAAGAAGCAGCATGAAGTATTAGAAAAACAGTTGAGGAGTCTGGAGACTTGGGTTCAATTTGTGCCTCTAACACATACTGGTTGCTGACCTTGGACAAATCACTTCACATCTTAATGACCTAAGCATCTCCCAAGACTATAAATTGCAAGTAGGTATTAATCAAAAAGAGTTTCTTCCAGAGAGTTGTCAATCTAACGTGATTGGCTCTCCCGGTGGTCAGTGACCAGAGCAACCAGGGTCTTGGGACTCTGTGTGGGTTTGTATCATGTAGCTCTGTGTAGAGGCCTTGAGGAAAGCACTGAACCCCTTTCCTTAATCAAAGTGTGGTTTTTCTGACTAAAAAAAAGGGGAGCTTCTTCCAGAGGAATTCCATATGTCAGTGAAATCATAGGTTTTGTCAAAATTTTAAATGACCAGATTGTAGTATCCCAGCCTGAAGTGAGCAATTTCAAGTGAGCCATTACCTTAGCTCTTAACCTCCTTTCAGGTCTATTCCTTTTTCATTCTCCTCTTTTAATTAATTAATTAATTAAATAATTTTTTTTTTAAATTAAAAAAATGTTAAAAACATTTAATGCCCTCAGAGGAGGGAAGGGGGAGGGGGGGATTACCTAGGTATTTTAATGTAACAAACAAACAAATGAATAAATTCTACAACACCCTTCCATGTCTTATTCCTGCTCAGCCTCTCTCTAAGATCTCATACTGTTTTATCTGGTCACTATTCTTCTCAAAATGCTTGCAAATGATACTTTTAACAATATATGTTGGAATTTTGCCAGATACCAAAATTAAGCTCACTAGCTTATGATTTGGTTAACTAGAAAAGATTACCAGCCTTGTAGTCAGGAAGAGTCCTTCCTGGGTTCAAACTGGGACTCAGACACTCACTAGCTCTGTGACGCTAGGCAAGTCGTTTAACTCCTTGTGCCTTGGTTTCTTCATCAGTAAAATGAGCTGGAGAAGGAATGCCAAACCACTCCAGAATCTTTGCAAAGAAAACCTCAGATGGAGCACAGTGTCAGACATAACTGAAACAACTGAACAACAACTACAATAATCCTATAATTTAAGGAATCTACTTCCATGCTGGGAATCAAAATCCTGACCTGGAGTTCAAATTCTGGATCTCCATCAAAATAATTAAACTAGGAGCAGCTAGGTGTCTCATTGGATTGAGAGCCAAGCCTAGAGGGGAAGTCCTAGGTTCAGATCTCTCAGACCCTTCCTAGCTGTGTGACTCTGGGCAACTCATTTAACTCCAGTGGCCTTATTACTGTTCTGCCTTGGAACCAATACTTAGTTTTGATTCCAAGACACAAGATAATGATTTTTCAAAAATACTTAAATTCCTGAGACTCAGTTGCCTTACCTATTAACTGAAGGGGCTGAACTGGTCAATCTGCAAGGTTCCCCCCACCCCTAACTCCAAATCTAAGCATTTTAGGAGCTATCTTCCTAGCACCTTCTGCCATACCTTATTCTGCACAATTGTAAAGCCAGCTTTGGTAACTCTATTTTACATTCTTTCAACTTTACTCCCTATGTATCCTAAGTGTACTGAAAAACCAGCCAAATACCAAAATGCTCTTCTGCAAACCATTCTGTTTGGTATTCAGCGGTTCAAGGTGTCTCAGGAGGCAGAAATCAAAGAAGATAGGAGAGCCTTGTGGTGAGAGGAACAAATTCTAAGAAAAAAATTAAGAGAAGAATTATGTCTTTGTATTCCCAGCACCTAACACAATGTTTAGCATATTGAATTAAAGAGTTTCATAAATGCTCATTTATTTGGCCTTCTACAAAGGTTGGATAACCACTTTTTACATATGTTATAAAGGGTATTCTTGGTCAGGTATTGGTTGGATTAAGCAGACTCAGCTGCCCCTTCCAACTCAGAGATTAGGTGCTTTGGGTAACAAACACATAGACCAAGAAGGAAAGTCACAAAAGTTTAGTCTCCCACTTGTCCTAGAAAAATAGGTTTGGAGAAAAGGAAAGAATACATGGAGAATATAAATAAAGGGGAAATTAATCTAATTTAATTAAAATAGTGCCAAAATTTTCATTGAGAAATCCTAAATGTATAAAGGTCTAATTAATGAAAATGGGCAAGTCTAAGTTAAGCAAAAGGTGGAAGACACCATATAAACCAACCGATTCTCTAATCAAAAGAAGCTGCTAAGAATTCAAACTAGCCCTCAGTTATAAGTAACTCCCAATATTTTTAGTGCTCTAATCTTGGCACCTGCTCCTACTACTGTCACCACAAAGATCACGGAGAGCTTCAGACCAATACAATGCCTAAGAAGAAACATTTAAGTTCATATTCAGGTTAATGTTCTGCAGGCAAGCTATTGCAGAGAATAACATTAAAATCCAAATTTGTTTCTGTAGAGAAAGAAATTTATATCTCTGTTTAGAAATCCTGTTCTTTAATCTCCTTACATATATTATTTAAAACAATTCTCTGTGTGTGTGTGTTTTGTAACTTAAAAGGGAGTAGTTTGTCAAAGTTTATAAAAAGGAGTTAAAACTACAGCTATGAATAAAGGGAATAAGTACACTTAAATCGCAATATTCAGAATTAGAGAAGACTCTAGTGCCTACAAAGTTCATCCTGTGCCCATTAAAGAGGCTGCTCTTCAACACATACAATACAATCTCTGCTTGGAGAGCTCCAGGCCAGAGAGTCCACTACCTTCTGAGGCTGCCCATTCTACTCCTGAATGGCTCTGACTGGTAAGAAGCTTTTTCCTGATATCAAGACTAAATTTGCCTCTTTGCAGCTAGATCCTGCCATTTAGAGCCTAACAGAACAAATCTAGTCCTTTTTCCTCCTGATAAACTTTAAAATCCATTCCTTTTTTTGTCTGAAGGTTAATCATACACAGTTTCCTCAGCTAACCATCCTCATCATCACCATATCACTATGAGTCATCATCACCACCATTGCCTAGTACTTATGTGGTGCTTTAAGATTTTCAAAGCATATATATATATATATATATATATATATACATATATATATATAATATATATAATATAATCTATCTATATCTATATTAGATATAATATAATATCTAATAAAATATAATATAATATATATAATATAATATAATTTGATCTTCACAATACGCGAAAGGTAGGTGTTGTTACCACCCAATTTTACAGGTAAGAAAACAGGCTGAGAAGGGGTAATATTCAGAGTTGCACAGTAAGTGTCTAGGGATGGATCTGAACTCAAGTCTTCCTAACTCCAAGTCCAGAACTCTATGTACTTTGCCATGTGGTTCCTAGATGGAATATGGTATGACTCTCCAGTGGCATTTGGTTCTCCTCTCTCTAGTCTACCAGTGTCCTTCCTAAAATGTGGTGCCCGGAACAGAACATCATAATTCAGCTATGGTTTGATCATGGCAGAGAACAGTGGAAATGTCACATCTTTGTCCCTAGAAGTCTCACAGTGGTAGCTCAATATTGTATTGGCTTTCTTATCTGTCATATCATCCTACTGACTTATACTGCACTTTAAATTAGAATGATTGATTTCTCTTGTGAAGCAAACAGGATATAGTAGAAAGAGCTATATATCTAGAATCATGGGTTTAAATCCAGTGCTCCCATTTACCCACCATTTACCATATGGCATAGCATTTGTTATTTACTCTTTCAGAGTCACATTTCCCTCATCTGTAAAATGGGCAAAATAATGCCCCTATTGGCTCCCTGGTAGGCAATTTAGAATATTGAGCATGTTAGACTAAGAATCAAGAAGGCTGGAGTTCAAATCTTATCTCTGACATTTACCAAGTTTAGAACCATGAGCAAGTCTCCTAACCACCCTGAGCCTTGAGGAACTCTCTAAGAATATAAGGGTTATAAATTCTAGACTGTTGGCAGAGGGAATTCTCACATGAGGAGCACATTTACAATGTTGTGAGGATCAACTGAGATAATATATTAAAGTACTTTGTAAACTGTGAAGAGTTATATGTCAGCTATTATTATTTTCATAAATAGAAATGGAAAGATTAAATGTAGAAATTATCTGCTAAGAAAATCATCAATGGAACAAAAAAAATGACGTTTTCACACAAATCAGCAATATTGTACTACTTCACGTTTTTTCTTTCTATTTCTGCTTTTCCAGACAGTTCAATGTCACTGTACAGAATAAGGGTTCAGTAACCCTTAAGGTAAGAAAAGATTCTAGGAAGACAGGAAACATGACAGAAAGCTCCTATGTAATCTGAAAAGCTCAGAAAGCTGAATAAGGCTATTCCTCTCATCAGCCAACAAAGTGATGTAGCTCTCTTCTGTTAGAGATCAAAGGATAGATGAAAGTCAACTGCAGGGCTTGATGAAAAGCTGTTCTGATTCTCCAAAGCACACCGAGAATGTGGAGGGTCTATATCCAGGTGGAGACCACGCCAACTCTACCCACCTGTCATCCCTACCTAGAGCTACATTGACTAGGAGGTATCAAAGGGCATGCAAATAGGCTGAAGACACTGACCCTGTTCTCAAGGATCTTACCATCTAATTGGGAAGATAAGATTTAAACAAGACAAATTAAATAATATTTTAAAAAATAACATCTTGAGCAGCACATGACCAACTGTCAAGGGAATCATAAAAACAAGATGCTACAGAAGTTAAGAAAGAAGATCATTTCAATTTACAAAGACTAGAGAAGCCTTCATAAAGGAAGCTAGAGTTTAATGTGAGATCTTAAGGATGACTAGGATTTGGAAAGTCAGAGAAAAGTAGAAAAGTTATTTATGATTATAATAATAATATTGCAGTAGAATAGGTTATCATTTGTCTATATAATGCACAGGGTCTCAAAGAAACTAAATGATTACACACTGAATGAACTACATATCTTTTTTTTCCAATTCTACTAGCATAGTATTGTGTTACTTTCCAAATTTCATTGAGACACCTGGAGACAACTGGCAATAAGAGTTGCTAAACAAAATCAAGAATACAATGAATGAGTAAATGTTATTTGGTTGGCCATATTAGTAAGTATCTCCTAAAATTTCCCATGGTCTTTTAAGAACAAAATGGAAAAGAGAAGTTTCATTTAATCTCTTTCAACCTCCATCCTCAACATTGCTTTTCAAATATTTATTTATTATTTGAAGATCCCTCTCCATAATTAACATGGACAGCTTGAATATGAAGCATCTGGAGGAGAGTAACCAGTATAGTCACAAGTGTCAAGACTGTGTGATATGAGAATTAATTGAAGGACCTGATTATGTATATATGGCAGAAGAAAAAAATGCTAAAAGAAAAAGACAACTGAGTAAAAGAGTGCCCAAAATCCTTCACATAATCATTGACACCTGTAGGAAGCCAACCTGTTCAAGCTATAAAAACTCTGGCAACACTGTCTGAACGGGGGCAGGTTCCCCAAACTGTAAGTATAGAACAGTGCTCAAGGGGAAACCCTTTAAGTCCCTAAAGGTATAGTCCCATAAACCAACTGGCAGGTAACAGAAATAGTATATTTTTCTCACTTAAGAGAGAATGTTTTATGTCTATTTTAACAGCTTTATTAAGTGAAAGAAAAAAACAAAAGTAGAAGCCACTTTGTCATTAACAACATGTTCCAACATTTCTGCAGGGTACATAACACTGGATTAGTTATGAAGTTTATTGTCAGCAGCCTAAATGTGTTGTGTCTAACAACAGGGAAATGCCCAGAGGCTCTGGGATACAGGTGCTGGACAGGAAAGAAACACACACACACACACACACACACACACACACACACACACACACACACACACACACTACCATGAAGCAGTCAATAGTCCAGTGTCACTGTACAGTATAATGGTTCAGTAAACACAATTATCTCACCATAGGCACAGTACATAAAGGGCAAACAAAACGTTTGCTTTTTTAAAACCCTTACCGTCTGTCTTAGAATCAATACTGTGTACTGGTTCCAAGGCAGAAGAGCTGTAAGGGCTAGGCAGTGGGGGGTTAAGATTTGAACCTAAAATCTCCTGTCTTTAGACCTGGCTCTCAACCCATTAAGTCACTTAGCTGCCTCCCATGCTAAACACAGTTCTAATAGTTGGAGTCTTGTCAATTCTTGCTTCATCAGCTTCCTTGTCTGTTGTAGACAAATAAGTTCCAGTTCAAGTTGCAGAAGCATGTGACAGAATCACAGCATTTGAGAGTTGAAAGGATCCTCAGTGGACACTTGTCTGACCAATATACAAAATAAATCACTAACATACCAGACCAGTTCCCCTACCAGACAATCCAGCCTCTGCTTGAAGAATCCATTGCTTCTCTTGGCAGCTCATTCCACTTTTAGACAGTTCTAATTGTTAGGAAGTTTTTCCTGACATCAAGTCTAAAATGGCCTCTTTTCAACATCCTAGTTCAGTCTTCTGAAGTCAAACAAAACAAGTCTAATCCCTCCGCTACATTACAGTCCTTTATACACTTGAAGTCGGCTCTCCTGTGCCACTTGAGTGCTCTTTTCTCCATAACAAATATGGCTAGTTCCTTCCACTGATCTTCATATTATGTGCTTCATCATCCTGTCTGCCCTACTCTGGATATACTCCACTTTATTAATGTCCTTCTTAAACTATAGCACCTGGTGATTTAATCTTGTCAATTTTTTCAGCCTTACTGAAGGAAATTACATGATATCATAACTGTAAATCTCATACATGGCAGTGGGAACAAGGAAATTCCCTGATTTTGATATTTTGGTTTTTGCTTTCCAAGAGCTAATGAGTGGAGAGTTTGTGTCTCCCTCTGTATCAGTCCATTTGGAATAGATGCAAGAAGAGTATTTCCTCTCTTTGTGTTACAAATGGATGGGGATACTCTGGTGATTTGATAGGAACTAAATAACTTGCTAGAAATGAAAGCTACAAACAAGAACTGCCTCTAGACTAGAATAATGAGGGTCCTGTTTAATACTAGGTTTTGTAGAATCCCCTTATTTCTGGTCTCAAGAAACTCTACCTAGGGAAGAGCATCAGGTCCTCTTTTACATGCAAAAATAATTTTGTCTTTGATTTATCTTTTTGTCTATCCTATTTTAGTATATTTCCTGTTTGTCTCAGTTTCCTCATCTGTAAAATGAGCTGGAGAAGGAAATGGCAAACCATTCCAGTATCTTTGCCAAGAAAACCCCAAATAGGTTCATGAAGAATCAGGCAGGACTGAAAACAACTGAATCATATATAAGCTTTCCTGAATAGAACAGAATAGAGGTAGGCATGAAGCAGCTCATAAAGGCAATTAGTAAGAAGCAAGAGTCCTCTACATAAGATGAAAATTAAAATCATAAATTTATGCCAAGAGGATGGGTCAGGTGTAGCATCTATCCAGTACTATTTTTCAAAACTTTTAAATATATTTTACTTATTTCAATAAATGTTTCCCAACTACATATAAAAACACTCATTTTTAAAAATTGAGTTGCAAATTCTCTCCCTCTTCTCTCCTTCTCCCTGCCCTCCTCGTAATTTTATTTTGGTTGTATATGTGAAGTCATGCAAAACATATTTCCATATTAGCCATGTTGCAAAAGAAAACACAGACAAGAAAACAAGAAAAAGAAAAAAAAATTAAGTCCGTTTCAATCTGCACTCAGAATTCATACGTTCTCTCTCTGGAAGCAGAGAGCATTTTTTTTTTTAATCATGAGTCCTTTGGAATTGTCTTGGATCATTGTCATGATGAGAGTAGTTAAGTCTTTCATGATTAATCATCATTGCAATAATGATGTTTCTGTGTGCTGTATTCTCCTGGTTCTGCTCACTTCACTTTGCCTGAATTTGCTTAAATCTTCCTAGGTTTTTCTGAACCCACCCCATCCTCATTTTGTATAGCACAGTAGAATTCAATCAGAATCTCATTTGACAACTTGTTCGGCCATTTCCCAATTGATGGGCAATCCCTCGATTTCCAATTCTTTGCCAGCACAAAACAAGCTGCTATAAATATGTTTATACAAATAGACCTTTTCCTTTTTCTTTGATCTCTCTGTGATAAAGACCTAATAGTGGCACTGCTGGGTCAAAGGGTATACACAGTTTTATGGCCTTTTGGGCATGGTTCAAATTGTTCTCCAAAGTGGCTGTAACTCTATTTTTCTGTCTCTAACTCTTGCCAAAAATAGTTCCAAGGGACATGCTATAAAGTGGTATGATTTTCTTCATTTATATCAAGCTTAAAAAGTGATATAAGCTTCGATTAGAAGCCTTTCATAGGAGGTAGAGTGGAGGCCAATGTGCCCATCTAACAAAGTTTTCCCTAAGCCACCTTCCTTTCAAGGTAAATGCTTGGGTTCCAAGAAAAGGCAATCTTCAATTTAATTTGTGATGCTTTCTAAAATATAAATACTTAATGAAGAATAGCTACTCCCTGGATCAGCAGTACAACTACCATAGGGCATCTTCTCTAGCCCCACTGGAGCAGCTTAGAATTTCTCTCTCATAATCCTTTCCATTCTCCTCAACTACTTCAAATTCCACCCCTGCCTGAAATTCTAATATTCCTACCCCAACCTACCTTTGAATTGGTCTCACTGTGGTAGGACTGGAAGTGATAAGAGAGATCATTGGCACTGGCAATGAAACCAGGCCCATTTCACCAAGCCCAATCTGCACCCACATTATTCTGATTCTCAGTTTTCCTCTGGAATATAAACAAATCTTACTTCAGTCTAAACCCAAAGAGCCATAATTATCACCCATGAACAACACATTCAGGATGATCATGGGTTCTATAAAAGTTTTGGGGTGTTTTGGGGGAGTGTGGGGTCAAAGTTTTAGAACAACAATTTTATCTGTGTTGGGAACTCCTGGAATAAAAACTCTCTTCACTGTTGCAAATGAGCATTTATGGTCTTAGGGAGTTACGGGGAGCTAAGAGGCTAGGTGACTTTATTATACAGTATATTTAAGAGGTAGAATTTTAATTCAGAGCTCCTGTCTGCAAGGCTAGCCCTCTGTCCATTACATAAGACTACCTCGCACATTATTAGCATCAACAGAATCTTACTGTTAAACTTTATGTCTTACAGTTTTAAAGGGATTTTTTCTTTTTAATTATGAAATGTTTGTTCCAAATCAAGCGATGATAGACCCCATCTCCCAAGAACTTATAATCTAAGGTAAGACATAAAGATATGACAGTTTCCCCAAGTAGATGACCATAAATTGGGGAATGACTTAATATGTTATGAATATAACGTAATATCACTGTGCTATGTTTCATTGTGAAAGAACAATGAATATGATGAAAAAGAAGTATGGCAACACTTTGTGAACTGAACACAATAAGTAGACCTCCCCCCCAAAAAAAACCCACAATTATATCAACATAAATGAAAAGAATGAGAACAATGAAGCAATAGAAACAAAGGTACAAAATTATAATAACCCATCTTATTCCCATTTTGGGGGGGGGGCATTTAAAAAGGAAACTATCAGTACAGAACAAAGTCTACAGACTTTCTCAATATGAAGGCTATTTTTGCTAAACTGTTTTATTTTTTTCACTTTAGAAAGAGGAAAATACATTGGGGAAAAGAAATCATTTTAAAACAAAAGAGATAAATAAGAATAAAATAGAATAAAATATTTTAAAGGATATTCAATTTCTAAAAGTAAAATTCTTCATTTTAGTTAGTTACACATCCAACAAGCCTGCTTCTCCATGAAGTCTAAGGCCCTGTGAATCAACCTGACCTGTCACTGGGAGGCAGGGAAAGAAATGAGTGATTTGGCTGACTATCTCTTCTTACTTCAGGCAATCAGGGTCACTTACAGACTTTTCATTGACTTTGAAATAAATATAATCTAGTGTGAGTTTGGGACTTGTAGGACCAGAGAGTTATGTTGAATTTAAAATAATGTCCTTATGGCTGAGCATGTAAAACGCATCAAAGCAATGAATTCTTCTAATTCTGAGGTAGAGAGCAGACCTCAGAATCACATAACATCAAATTATGAAGGTTTTCCATTATACTTGTTTATTAGACTATATCAAATCCATTTATTCTTAAACAATTTCTCATCTCTAGATATTAGGCTGAGTGTTTCCACACAAGGAATTTAAAGGCCTGAAATATCTTACAGCAGTACCCAAGCAACAGAGTTTCATTTTTCTTGTGAAGAAAAGGTTGAAAACAAATAAGAAGGCAAAGAGAGTAGAACATTCTTTGTGATGAGCTGGGAATTCATAATTCTCAACAGTCCACTACAGAAAAGATCTACAGTTGCTATTTCTGTAGCAGTAACCCCAGAATTAGAAACAATCGTAATTCAGTCCCACAATTATCTACCTCCCTTCCTACATCCATCCTTAGGTGACATTAATCAAGATATGTGAGAGAAAGAAATATTTCAGGCATCTCCCAGAAAGCAACACCCACACTTAGTGAATATATTGAGTTTTCTATCTTGGCCACTTTTACAAAGCCAATTCAAGAGTTATAAGAGCAAGAGAGCTGGCAATCATACAAAAAGTAACATAGAAGATGATTACTTAGAATGATGGATTCTAGCTCCTTGCCCATGAGAAGCATGACAGAAACCAAAAGGGGAAGAGACAAGAGGGAAGCTTACTATCCACACTCACCCACTGCTCCCATCCCCAACTTCCTTTTGTACTTATTTGTCTATGCCACAGAATTAGCACCTCATTGGATATGGTCTTATTCTCTAATATTCTAAAACACATAATTTAGCACTTTGTTTCATTTTATCTTGTTCACAAAATTGCTTCAAATGTGTATGTGTGTGTATATATGTATATGTATATATATAATAAATATAAAATGAATACAAATGAAATATATATTCTACATGTAATAAAATATATATATATAAATATAAATAAAATGAAAGACAGTGTGGCATAATGGAGAGAGAGCTAGCCTTGAAGCCACTAAGATCTGGATCAGAATTCTGCTTTTGACACACACTGGTTTTATGACCCTGGGCAAGTGCTTTACCTCTCAACATCTCAGACAACTCTAGAAGACTTTAAGTTGAAGAGAAGGTGATTACCTGCATGGATAGAAGAAGTTCTTCAGCAGGAGCTGCTTATACCAAAACAATCACAAATCTAGTCCCTTAAACTAGACTGTATATGTCATGAAATAATATTTATATAAAACTTTCATGTTTACAAAGCTTGTTACATGTATGCTGAGTAGCTTGGATAATAGTTTTGGACTTTCTTTTCTTCTTTTAAAAATTAAACCCTTTGCTGTCTGTCTTAGAATCATTATTATATAATGGTTCCAGGGCAGAAAAGCCATAAGGGCTAGGCAATTGTGGTTAAATGGCTTGCCCAGGATCACTTAGCTAGTCTCAGGCTAAATCTGAACCCAGGACCTCTCATCTCTAGGTTTAGTGCTCTTTCCATTGAGCTACTTAGCTATTCCAACATTGGACTCTTTTCACAGTATTTTAACAGAAGTGTCAAACTTGAGGCCTGGCCCACAAAACTCAACAAATTAAAACATAATTGGGAAATGTTTAACAAAATAAATAAAAATATAATAAAATGTTATTATTAAGTTGTTTTCAGTATTTGTGCCCCCATCTAGGGTTTTCTTGGCAAAGGCACTGTAGTAGTTTATCATTTCCTTCTCCAGATAATTTTATCAATAAGGAAACTGAGATCAACAGGGTTAAACGACTTGCCCAAGGTTACACAACTAGTAAATAACAGAGGCAGGATTTGAACTCAGGAAGATTAATCTTCCTGACTCCAGGCCCAGCAATATCCACTGTACTAACCTAGCTGCCCTATAATACAACAGAGATGATGTTAATTTGTGGTCTTCTAAGTCAACATACAGGCTGCAGGGCTCCATTTCTCTCTGCATTTGACATATTGCTTTAATTGATCCCAAGCAGATCAGTGTCACAAAAGCCTCTCTTTAATAGCTCTATGTCCCCAGTGATGCTATATGGCTATGACTCATAGAGCACCACGGTTTCAGATAAACTGATATTGCACATGACTCAAAGGGCACAAGATTACGTGTGTGTATATATAGACCTAGTGGGTGAAGGAAATATAGCATGTTATCAACAATGACCTACATACCCCCCAAATGGCACAAAATTCAAGACCAGTATGATCAGAAAGGGAGGAGGGCCAATGACGTAGAGACTGAGGAAGCCATAAATAATGTAGGTCAAGTGCTACACTAGCACCCTAGAAATAGCAATAAATCTATAGAGAGGTCTCCTGGGCAGCGGGTGTATGTTCTAAGGGGGATTTCAGGGGGAACGTAGAGCAAGAATCACACAATATGAAACAGCTTTCATAGAAAAGTTTTTCATCTGTACTATCAATGCACTTATGGATCTGAGAGTTTGTTTTCTATCCCCAATGAAACTATAAACTCCTTGTAGGCACAGATAATGTCAATTTTTTTAATGTCTCCAATATTATCCAGCCCAATGCTAGGTGTTCATAAATACTTGCTAACTAGCTTTATCTATTTCATTCATTCAAAAAAGTGTTTTTTGAGTGCCTGCCAAACGTATAGCTTATTCTAAGCACTGTGCGGGAGGGAACAAAAATTCGTAAATCACTATTATAAACCAGGCACTGAGCTAAAAACTACAAACTGTTTCATTTGAACCTCACAAGAGCCCTGTGACATAGGTGCTATGATTATAATTTCAGAGGTGAGGAAACTGAGGTAATCCAAGGTTAAGGGATTTATCCAAGGTCACACACTGCCAGTAAGTATCTGAGACTCAATCTGAACTCAAATCATCCTGACTCAAGGCCAGCATGCTATCCACTATGCCATTTAGATGAATTATGAAAGTAGATAACCTAGCTCCTGCTTTCAAAGATCCTACTATTTTCTTTCTGCTCACAGGGGGTACAAATTCATAGGCCTTCCAAGGGCCTTTTTCATACATAAAAACAAAAATCTATCCCTCAGCACAAAAAAAACTTTTAAAAATGCAAACTTAGTATCTTTATACTTTCTCTTTTAAAATTCAGTGACAAAACACACTTTAAACTCATATAAAACCTTGCAGGTCTAGTAGAGACCATAGCAAAGACAACGGACAGTAAGTGGAATTTATTAGTGGCTCAAATACTGCCAGGAATTACAAAAAGTCCAAGTGTCAAAATGCATTAAGACTCCACCTAAAGGACTGTTCCTGTGTTGTCAATTTGGCAATTAAAATGTTTCACATTTTTTCAAATGAGACTGGATATAATTATAAAGACAAAAGTGTCTTTGAAACCACAACCAATATTTATTTTATTTTTATTATAGTATCACTACTGACACTACATATTTTATCATGGAAATGAGAGCTACCATTATCATTGTCAGCTGTCAAAACACTTCCTGAAAGCCAAGGTCATAAGCCAACACTAATCCAAAGATAATGCGATATTTAAAAATGCAAAACTGTCCTCAGAGCAACTCCAAAACTCTTCTGACATGATGCATAACAGGTTTTGTTCTGTTTAGACAAAGCCTTTTTGGTGCTAGAATAATTAAAAGAAAAACACATGAGAAATCTGCATTTTAATTTACACTATCATTTTCTTCTGGTACAGTCCTCAAAGACTTTCATTAAATGAAGCAACTCACACCCTGCCCACCCACCCACCCTCATTCTCCATTCTTATTATTCTCAAGCCTTTGAACAGTGTTGCTGGTTGGCATTTTTATGATTAACCTGATAACTCCAGTGCAGAGAATTGGTTAGAAACATGATTATTTTTCCCAAAAAAAGATGAGTCAAGCTCTTATATCTCCAGGGAAAAAATAGTATTTTTCCAATTAAGCTCTTCTCTAAAGGCATAAAAGCATCTCAAGCAAGCTCATATCCAGTGATCTACCTTCTTCTCATGTAATTTCCATAATGGGAGCCAGAAGGAACCTTCTTGCCCTTAACAAAAATAAATACTAAATCTCACTCAAGAATAATTTATGATGCTTATCATCTTCCTATTCTCCTGTCCCCCATTTCTATTAAATTGTTTTTCATACTGCGAGATATATCAAGTTCTTTTCTGCCTTTATCCCCATGAACTGGGCACTTGTTCTGTTCCATTGATCTTCTAAGATGTGTTTTTATTTCCAAAAAGGTCAAGGTAGAAAATATTTAGAAGTCTACCTGAAGCAGTCAAAGTGAAGGTCCATAGGTCATCTTGGCAGTTGTCAACAACTATGTTCTTTTTTAGTTTCAAAACACCATTAAAATTTTATATGTGGCTCCTCCATCACCATTAACTTTTATCATGGTAGTCTACTTCAAATTCTTTCTCTGCAAAGATGAACATGTTTCAAAAATGCAAAAGAGATGGTAGGCCCTCAGATGGCTTTAAACAACGAGGACATTCAAATATAGTACATCAGTTTGCAAAAATTTGGGTAATCAAAATAATAACTTTCTCAAAACCACTGAATGTTATGGAATTAACCCCTGGATTTCAACAACATGGTGATTAATTTTTGCAGAACCATACTACCACAATAGCTTCAAACTGAACTACCACAACACATAACCACCCTAAACAGAGATGTTGGACTACAAGCAAATAAACCCCAACATAACAAAACAAAAACAAGCAAAATCAAAAGATAAGCATGATTTGGCATCATGGCTTTCATTCTCCCTGAAGCAGACACACTTGCAGGTACCCATATTTGAGTAACATAGTTAGCAAAACTCAGTGTCTTTTCACTATTAAGTCATCCTACAAGCAAGTTTTGCTAACTATCAGAACCACCTCCATTCACTGGAATAAGAGTAGGTAAGCCTTATTGGCATTTAACATTGTCTAAATAAAGGGGAAAGGGGAGGAGGACACAAAAGAAGGACGGCATTGCCTATAGTTGACATCACATTATCAGAAATAAATCCTCTAATGGGAAACATACAACCCATCATTTCACATCTATTCAAACTGTTCTAACAGGCCTTTCTGGAGTTCTGTCATCATCTTCTTAAATGCAATGGTGACTCCTTGATATGGATATAATAAACAAAGACAACTGTGCTTTTCCCACACCATCAAAAAGGTGAGATTACATGTCTTTGGTCCTAGGGAAAGTGTTCCAAATGAGAACCATTGGAAACTGACATTTGGATCCTCTTACACATGTAACGAATGAAAGAGAAACAGGGAATCAAAACAATGCTAATTCATCTGACAAAAACATCAGCAACTACTGCCCAAGGTGAAAGTTTTAAATTTTATATTAAGGAACAATGTCACAAAGTAAGGAATGGTTGCATGCTTTTAACTTTATTTCAATAAAATGATCAGTGAAAAGTACATTTAAAAAATTTTAAATGTCCTACTCATGAACACAACACTTAACCTATCCCTGCAAAAATTTTACTTAAAGTATTATTCTTGAAGACCAAAGTGCAGACAAGATGCTAAGGCATTTCCAATTTGTTCTTCCCACCTACAGACATAATTTTTTTCATGTGTGTGTTTACCCCTATATTGGTGTTTTCCCCTGTTTTCTACTCCCCCACCTCTTGCCCTGAACTCCCGGGAAATTGCAAGCTCTCTCTCCTCCACAGAATATCTCTGGAGAGTGACAAGCCCACAGCAAACAGTGGTTAAAGCCTCCTAAATACCTTCATATTAACAAATGAAGTAATAGGTAGGAAGAGCAAAGACACAGAAATGCCCCCATGGAATCGCTCAGCAAGGCAGACTGCTCACAAATCCCTGTGCCAACCGTGTCCGAGTGTTGGAGAGAGCCCCCATCTACCTCAGCTGGCTGCAGTTTCCCGTTAACATCACTTTGTTTCACAGCCCACCCACGGCTCTTGCTCATGTTCACTTTGTGCTTTGTTGGAGCGGAGGGTTTTTAGTCACATATGATTTCAAAGGCAGAAGGTGGCCCGAAACAAAACTAATCAATTTCCAACTGCGCCTCGGCCACATGCCTGCTTGGCTAAAGAGGAAATCTTTAAGCAGCGTAGGCAAATTCCCACCAAATTGAAATGGGAGTAGGACAAGTTGGAGAGAAGCTGTTGTGGGTATTATTCTTTCAGTTTCTGGGTACAAAGGGTACAACCTTCCAATTAACTCAGCAGAAAATAGATAAATCTCTAACGTTATGACCTAGACAATCAAATTACTACTCAAAGTAACTTCATCTTTGGCTCTCCAAGTACTGAATTCCCTACCTAGATTAACTGCTAAAAATCCTGTTTATGGGAAATGTCTCTCATATCCACTTACTAACCTCTCTCAACGTGACCACCACCCTCGTTAGGTTCCTCACAGTCTATTTCCTAGACTTCTTTGATACCATCATATTTGGTCTTCCTACATCTAATCTCACCTCTCTCCAATTTACCCTCTACTCAGTTGCCAAAATAATCTTAAGGCACACATTTGAGTATGTCACTCCTTTGCTCAAAAATTTTCACTAACTTCCCATTGCTTCTTGGACAAAAATAAAGTCTAGCTTGACTTTTAAAGTTTTTATAATCTGATTCCAACCTATTTTCTGGTATCACTTTATTTTATGTATTCTATGTTCTGACCAACTAGACTATAAGTTGACACCAGAATATGTTCTACCAACTTCTCCCTCCGTGCATTCATCTGGTCTGTCCCCTATGCCTGCAATTATCTTTTCCACATATTGGAATTCTTCTCTTTCAAGGCCAAGCTCAGATGTTACCCCTTCTCTAATATGATCACACTTCACAGCATGTCTTCATCCTCCATTTTGTCATGGAATTTTCTCCAGATCTCTCCTTGGCCACATGTCCCCTTATAATGAATTTATGTATGGGTTTTGTCCCAGTCTCTCTATTAGACTAGAAGTTCCTTGAGTGCAAGCAGTGTACTACTTTCATCCTGGCATCCCTACAATATGCCATCCCTTGCATACAGATGATTAGCTTTGGAATCAGGGAGATCTGAGTTTGCATCAGACTGAAGATATTGATTAAGTGGGTAGGTATTAGTAAGTCATTTCTCCTTTCCTCATCTACAAAGTGGAAGAAATAGCTCCACAGTCCCTTCCTTTCAGAGTCATTGTGAGATTCATATGAGATAACAGATGCAGAATGCTTTTCAAGCATTAAAACAAGATATGTGTTAGAATAATTCTGGTTATTAATATATAATGATGTATTATATGTAATTAATTATTAGTAATAATTATGATGATTCACAAGTGCATGCTGAATTGAATTCTGATGAGGTATCTAAGAGGCAAATCTCAATACCAGGAAATTGAGAACTGAATTCAGAATCCTATTAAGAGATATCTAATCTGGGTAGATTCTCTATGATAGTGCATGGAAAAACTAAGAATCACACAGAACAAGAAGGCTGGGAGGGGTTGTGATCTGGCATTTGTGTAAGAGAAAGCCACATCAATTAAATAGCAAGCACCCTAAAATAAAATGATGATAATGATGATACTAATAAAAATAGCTAGCATTTATATAGCACCTACTATATGCCAAGCACTTTACAAAGATCCTCACAACAACCTGCAGCTTCTATATTACTTAATGGTTTGTCAAAACAACATCAAAATCAACAATAATTCTCAAGATCTTAGCACTAGCATCAAAGCATTAGGAGAGGCACTGTTAGAATTAAGAGGGAAGTGGTGATCCCAATGATAAAGCAAATTTCTAGAAACAACAACCCTGAGAGATAGACATTATTATTATTACCTTCATTTACAGATGAGAAAACTGAGTCAAAGAGAGATTAAATGACTTGCTCAGGTTTTCTTGATTCCAACTCCAGAATTCTATCTACTGCATTAACTAACTCACAGATAAATGATTCTTCATACTAAGTAGAACCTGTCCTCAAGTTCAATTCCAGAGCATTATCATCATGACCAACAGGCTGAGTTCTTGGGTGCTATGCCAAAAGACCACAAATTCTCTGGAATGCCTCTGACCATGAGCATGATAGACTGAAGCTCTCATCTGGGGGTGAGACTAGTCATATTCAGATAATCTGTAAGTGGAAGGAAGACCATTAAGTGAATTTTCCCCCCTATATCAACTTGTGAAACAGGTAAAAATTCAAAATGGTTCTAAGTCTGGTGCCAGCCCTTTTTATTCCATGATGATGGTAGCAGAATGACAGCAAAGAGAACAGAAAATGATGGCAGTTTTTAGGCCAGGTGAGAACATTAGTTTAACTTTTGGCACTTTCAATGGGAGCACAATACTAGACAAACTTCATCATGTAGGAAGTGGCCTCCAAGTTGAGACCTGTAACACCCCATTGGCTTTCATGAATGTCTAAAAATGTATCTCATCATACTAAAACAACAAATCAAGTGTAACTAGAAAAGAATAAGAAGAATTATTTGCCTCCTCTATCCTCAAACACTAAAGTCAAACAATACTTAAAATGCCTGGAGAAGACAAGGTAATTGCAAAACATTATGGAAGAGGAGCACACAAGTAGCATCCTCTCAAAAAACATCAAATTCATTTTTTAAAAAAAAGGAGAAAATTCTCTTCAGGTTGATATCTCCAATTTTTGTTATGAAGTTAAGAATATGCTGTTCAGTCAGAACTTTGCCACAATGGCAGGACATGTAGCCCACATTTTTATATCTTATAATATTAATGATATTGTTACTATTACAACAGTTTTTAGTATCCCTACAACAATATTAAGAAACACTTCACCAAAGCCCTACTGAAGTGAATATATGACATTGTTTACAATGTCTGCTCATCTGCAACTCTATCCAAAAAAAAAACAAAATAAAGTTAGTTTAACCTGAATTATTCCCTGAGCCTATCCCAACTCCTGCTTTAATTTCTAAGATCTCACAAAACATCTGTTCAATCATTTTGCCAGGGATACTAATCTATAGTTTTAGAGATCTTTTTTATCTGAAAACTTTAAAACTAAACATTTTGTAAAGTTAAAGTCAAAATGCCTAGGATATGGTCCCTCTCTAGTTACATCTTCAGAAGAACTTTTGAGAAGTCCAATTACAAATGAGTTTGGTTTTTTTAATGTGGTTTTCAACATTTCCAAAATTTATTTTTTTCCAAATATATGTAGATACAATTTTAATAATCATTTTTGACATTTTACTATATGATTACTTCTTTCTATGTGTGATATTTGGAGAAAGAAGAAACAGTTTGTTTCTATAAAACTCATTGGCAGTAGAGATAAAGAATCAGACTTGTAATAATTCATATCAGTACACTGGAAAAGGGGGCAACAAATGAAGATAGACTGTATTCATCTTGCTGGTGGAGTACCTACCAATGCTTCCTTTAGAAGCATTATCAGATGGCAGCTTGATGGTATTGTGGATGGAAAGTCAGGCCAGGAGAAAGGAGGTCCTAGGTTCAAATTTGATCTCAGATACTCCCTAGCTATGTAACCCTGAGCAAGTCAGTTAATTCCAGTTGCCTAGGCTTTAATGCTCTTCTGCCTTACAATTGATATTTAATATTGATTCTAAGACCAAAGCGAGGGGCTTTTATAAAGTGTTATCAGGAAAAAGTACAATTGAAAAGAGAAGACTGGAGTTTTACCAAACCACTACTAAGTGGGCTCTCATCAAAGGATTGTGTATTAAAGTCATAAGGGTCTTTAGAGGTCATCTAGTCTAACCTCTCATTTTACAGATGAGTCTCCTAAACTCTAAACACTATCAGAAACTGTCAGACTTCTTTTCTATTGTCACTTGAGAGACTAAGCATGACCTGGTTAAATGAGGCAAAAAAATAACTTGACATTGTAGGCCAAAGTGGAGCAGTGCACAAATTATTTGTAAGGTCCTCTGTCTACTACATGTCAGGCTGCTTTTTGCTAGGGTGATAAGTCTGACAACTTTAATCTGCCCATCTATCATGTTTATTATCAATGTGTCAAAGTAGGATGTAAGTGTGGCTGAAACAAGCTCTTCATTCCATTCATTTCCCTTTCAGACTTCTGATTAAATCAAATTGGAATCCTATGTGTGTTGACAGCAGGTTCTGAAGCAGAAACTCCTTGAAGACTGATGTTGGTGACACTGGAGCGCCAAAGTCTGCCCTAAATTGCCAAAGAATTCAATACAATTTTAAAGCACATTTATCTACAACTAACAGATTCCTGCAAATGTTGACCAAAGTCTACATTTTAGGAAGAATACTGAAGCCTGCCTCAGGAGAGCAATGCCAGGGATATTTTTAAAGAGATTTAGATGATCTCAAGACTCAATGTATTCTATGTTCAAAGTAATAGCTGAAAAATCACTCAATCATAAGCCTGGAAGAATCCTCCAATGATTGGCCATGCAACCCATTTGTCTATGTTTTGCAAAGATGATTCCAAAGTCTTTCTAGGCCAACAATTATTTATTTTTTAAGCTAAATGGTAAAGAAAGTAAAATCTGCATTTACTAATTTCTCACTGATTCTATCACATGATTAAAATAGAAAGTTCAGTCATTTTGTGGTAGTGTCTGACTTTTTGTGACTTCTTCTGAGGTTTTCTTAACAAAGATACTGGAGTGGTTTGCCATTTCCTTCTCTAGTTCTTTTTAAAGATGAGGAAACTGAGGCAAAGAGCATGAAGTAACTTGCCATGTTGCTGGTAAGTGTCAAAGGCCAGATTTGAACTCAGGAAGATGAATAAGCCTGACATCAGGCCTGGCACTCTATTCATTGTACTACCTGACTATCCCATGATTAAATTATCTAATTTCAAAATTATTGACAATTTCTCTAACCAGTCATTACTGATAGTGCTGAGTGAGCTCAATGTGAGTGGAAATATACTTCATTTCTATTCCATTCCACTCCATACTAGTTTGTTCTAAAAAAGAGAATGAAATCCATGTCTTTCTGAAAGGAATGTGTTTTTTTGTGGTTCTCTCTATATTAAAGAAAAAAGTGTGAGGAGAGACTCTAAATGAATACCCTAATACAAATACCAACAACATGGAAATGGATTTGAAGCAAGGACACATGTGATACCCAGTGGAATCGTGCGTTGGCTAGGGGAGGAGTGGTAGGAGGGGGGGAGAATAAGAAAAGGATCTTTGTTTCCAAGGAATATTGTTTGAAAATAACCAAATAAAATAATGTTTAAATTGGAAAAAAAAAGAAAAAAGTGGTATTGGATCAATAACTCTACAAATGTCTGCTATGCTTCAACAACAACAACAAAAAAAACCAAAACTCAGATGTCAGAAAGTTAAATTCTTGATTACATTTTGTAAAATCAGATAAGGAAACTGAGGGGTTTTTAATCCTTTATTTGAAACTAAATATTCAATTCAGTAAATAGAGTATTAAAAAAAGATATACTTTTGTGATATTGGTCCTGTTCTTGTAGGCCATAGTTTTATTTAGGTGTATGTGCTCATTTTTCATCTAAAGATGTGATGAGAACATCTCATTAATATTCAAAATGAGTTATAAAAATATTAAGAGTTCAGGGGCTCTTGTAGCTTTAACTAATAAAAGGTCAATATTTCTTGAAAAGCCGATATTTCCTAATTACCAGTAAAAGCTAATCTCCATTGACAGAAGAAACAGCTTTCTAGAAAACCTTGCTAAAACATTTGCATTCCCCATATCCCCATCCAAATTAGATTCCCAATTTAACTTGAACTATGTGCCTTGGGAATGATATAGTAAGCAAAAACAAAACTTTAACTATTTTCTCAGCTCTAAAAAAGAAAATCTTCTTCTAAAAAAAAATACTCCTCTTTTTAGACTCACCATTATACAGTTCCAAGCGATGGGGGGGGGGGGGGGGGGTAGAGCAAAAGCGAAGTGCTACTTTGAAATATTGTGATTTTAACCTTCATTCCTCTCTCTCATTCCCCAACATCTTGACCCAGCAAAAATAAAAATCACATGAGCCAGAATTCTGTAGACAGGTTTGTATATCGAATCCCTGCATGATTCAATTTTGATCCTGCAGTAAGAGTACTAATTTTAAATGCTGGCAATTAAACCCTCATATAAGGGAGGCAATCACCAGGAGACTAGGAACTAATCAATATTCTTCACAGAAATATAAAGATGCAGAATTTGGAATAGTCTAATTCCATTTTTACCAGAACCTTATCTCTACTAAGTCAACACATGTGTGATAGTAACCTTTAAACCCTCAGAAGCAATCAAAGCAAATATAACAGTGACCCCCCCCCCCCCCAAGAAGAGAACTGCAATAGGACAGAGTTGAAATTTCACCAACAGGTTCAGATTCAGCAGCAGCTCCTTGTGGCAGGGGTGTCTCTCAAAAACTTATTCTACAACCAGTAAAATGAGGGGAAAGGAATAAAGAATTCTGGTATTATTCTTCCAGGTCAAACAAGATGTCTCCTTTAATAATGTTAGAAAACTATAGATGTTTCTGGAGACAACAATGCAGAAAGTTGGACAAGTTACTTTAGCTCAAAGCCTCAGTTTCCTCATATTTTAAAGGAAGAACATGAATTAGATTATCTCTTACTTTCCTTCTTTGAGTTCTAAACATTTATCATTCTGTAGTTATAAGTGAGATTCTATAAAGGCAGAATAAAAAACATTAAACATTAACAACATTCAGAGAAGTTAAAAGGAAATGGTCTAATGACATCAGTTTGACTTATCTGCTTCCAGTTTATTTTATGATACCAACTCCATCAAAGTGAAAAAGAATGATATGGAACTTGGGGAGATCCTGGGTGACTATGTAATAAA
This sequence comes from Monodelphis domestica, assembly GCF_027887165.1. Classification (NCBI taxonomy): domain Eukaryota; kingdom Metazoa; phylum Chordata; class Mammalia; order Didelphimorphia; family Didelphidae; genus Monodelphis; species Monodelphis domestica. The sequence continues at coordinate 254,658,680 of NC_077229.1, forward strand.
AGCCTGCATTTCTATAGGGCTTTAAGGTTGATCATCAAAACAATTCTGTGAGGCAGGTACTCATTTTATCCCCCAATTCAAAGATGAGGAAACTGAGGCACAGAGATGCTTAAGTGATTTGCTCAAGATAACACAATTATTAAATGTCAAATAGGGTTCAATGCTGTCTTCCCTATCCCAAGTCCAGTTTCCTAATAATGCCACATTTCTTCTCTTCATGGATCTCGTTCATCAGAGGTGTGGTATTTTTCTACCTTTCTAAATTTTTCATATCATTTTTGGGAGATACATTTTTAAGTTCCAAGCTGTTGCCTTTCCTCCCTCCACCACCCCCCACAGTTGAGAAGGCACCATGTGACAAAGAAATACATGTATATATCTATATATGTATGTATATACACATATGTAAATGCATATTATTCTTTTTTTTAAACCCTTACCTTCTCTCTTAGAATAAATATTATGTATCAGTTTTAAGGCAAAGGAGCAGTAAGGGCTCTTACAATTAGGATTAAGTGCCTTCCCTAGGCTCACAGAGCAGGGAAGTGTCTGAGGCCACATTTGAACCCAGGTTCTCCTGACTCCAGGCCTGGTTCTCCATTCACTGAGCCACCTCACTGCCCCCATTCAGAATCATCCTTCAAACAATATTGCTATTACTCTATATATCATTCTCTTGGTTCTTCTCATTTGCATTTTCTGCCTTAATCAGGCCTTCCCTTTGATTTCAAATGATCCCATGGCAAGTATCCTGTAAGGTATTTTCATTCTGGTCTATTTAACTTTTTTTAATTCAAATCTGGCCTCAAAATACCTACTAGCCCTATGACCCTGGGCAAGTCATTTAATTCTATCTCAGTTTCCTCACCCATAAAATGAGCCAGAGAAGGAAATGGCAAACCACTCCAGTATCTTTGCCAAGAAAACCCCAAATGGGGTTACAAAGAGTCGTACACAACTGAAATGACTGAACAATAAGAGAGTATACATGTAGAATATATATACATATAGAGATCTATAAACATCTGGCATTTCAACTGTTTACCTGAGAAATCTGATAGAAATTTTTTTTCCCATTTGAGCACTCTCGTTCTCAGATACAATGATATTTTAATGAACTTTTCAATTATATGTGATACAAATTATCCATTTTGGTTTTTGTTTTGTTTTGTTTTTTTTGCAATGCTCTTATTTAGTTATGGATAAATCCTTACCCCTCGGTTGTGAATGGCATATGATCAAAAAAAAAAAAAGAATTTTAAACTCTAGTCTTAGAGCCATAACCCAGAAAATAACTCCTTCCCTTAGAGACTCCAATAGTCAATGATTTTCAGGCTTCTGGATAGAGTTAACCAGATCTGTTTCAAAAGACAATGACAAACATTGATAGCATAATCTGATAGGCATAAGCCATAAAAACAGCATCACAGCACAGGGCTTGTCTCCCCCTACATGTTCCTCTTCATGTCTATGAGCCTTTTCTGCTGCCATCTTCCTTTATCTCCATTTCTCCCCAGCTTGGCTGTGTCTGATTGTTCTTAACATCTTCTCCACAGCCAGCATATTGGCAGATGAAGTAATGTATCATTATCGTCATTATCATCATCACCCCTGACTCTTGACAATTTCATAACAATATTGCCTTGATTATGGACAACCCAAAATATTGAGTATTCTATATATTCCATGGAATTATATAAGTGCAGTATTCCTTAACTCTTCCTGCCATTTGTCACAATTATTTAAGAATTACGTGTGTAGAGGCTGCTCAGTGGCTCAGTGGATGGAAAGTCAGGTCTAGAGATTGGAGGTCCTGGGTTTGAATCTGATCTCAGACACTTCCCAGTTATGTAGCTGTGTGATCATGGGCAAGTCACTTAACCCCCATTGCCTAACCCTTACCACTCTTCTGACTTGGAATCAACACATAGTATTGATTCTAAGATGTTAGTAAGAGTTAAAAAACAACAACAACAACAACAACTATGCACGTGTGTTGGATAAAAAGATTCTGGGTTTTGTGGCTTTTGTTTTTTAGAAAACACAAACTCCAAATCAAGTAGATTTCTGAAGAAGAAAATAGTTGCCCAACTTATGTGGTGGTCTTTCATGTTCAGAAGAAACTGGGTTTTTTTAAGTAATGAATTACCAGCATGATGCAAAAGATGAACAGTATTACCATGTGTACAAGACCATAGTTAAGTCTTTCATTCCTTTCACACATCCCCTTATTTGATCCAGTGTATAATTGAAAATCTGTTACCCTAAAAAAAGAACTACATTTCCCAGGAGCCCACTGACTTCCTGTCCTTACGTACATCCTGTAGAAAAGGGATATTAGGCAAGGTAGTGAAGGTTCCCACCTCTTTACTTCCGGTCCAAGCCTGGTGGTGGTAAGGCAGGTGTTTGAACTGGCTGGTCAGCCATGGGAACGTGATCTTTATTTTCTATCTTCTTTATTCCTTGATTTCTAATGATCCTTAATAAATCTCTTAAAATATATTTTTATTACTGAGATTTAATTTTAATTTTTACACCAGATTAGGTCATGGGCCTCACTTTACTGTTTTCCCTCATTCATACCTGTCTGAATTATCCCAACAGCTATAGAACATGTCATATTGCCTCGGTTCTCTCCAATTCATTCTAGTAGTAAAATTCATAGTAGTAATTCATTCATAGTAGTACAATAACCTTTGCCCTTATGCATACATCTGCTCAAAAATATTCAGTGGCTCTCTATTTACTATTAGTGTAAAAATAGACTTGAATCCAGGACATCAATCCCCAGAAGTCCTTGCTCCACTTCCCCAGAATGCTTTGTAATCTCACTGACTTCTCACCTGGGCCAAGAGCAAAATCATTATTTAAAGAGTCTCCGCCCACGACAGGGTCTTTCTTCTCTTCCTGGCTCCGCTGGCAAACAGATGCCTCTCATGATGTGAGTGAAATTTGGGTGAGGCCCACCTAGCACGTGCTTCTCTTGCTTGTATTTTCTTTAACCCTTGACCTTTAATAAACCTCATAAAAATAATACTCCTTGCAGAGAGAAACTAATTTCTACCTGCCTCAGTTCCCAAAATTTTAATCTTTACATTAGTAAAGTTCAAACAGAAGGTCCTCCACAAACTGACTCCCTCATACCTTCCCAGTGTAATTGCTCTGTTACATCCACATTCTCCATAATCCAGACAAACTTGCTGATTTCTAAGTTCCCTGAACATGTCTTTCAACTTTCTGTCTCTGTGTCTTGGTTCACACTATTCTTAGGGCTTAAAACATTCTTCTTGCTCTTCTCTACCTGTTTCAATCCTTTAAAATGGAATTTAATTGCTACTTCCCATAAGAAAACTCCATGATCCCTGCTCCCACCAGACAATAATATTTTTCAATGAGATGTGACCAAATGTTTTCTTTATAATTCTCTGGTGTGCTTTCAATTCAATCCAATAAACATCTATCAAGTGTCTGCTATGTACTTGGCATTTGTGCTACTACACAATTACAATTAATGCAATTAATAAAAAGAAAACCAGTCTTTGCCCTTGAGGAGCTTACAGTCTAATACAGTGAGACATCAAAAAAAAAAAAAGGAAACTGGAAAGGGGAGATACACCCAGGGATAGGGGTGAGGGAATTCACAAGGCATAAGTGACATTCAAATTCAGAGCTTCTTCAACCATCCCATCCATCATACAGAATGTATGCAAAACAGATGAATTATTTAATAATGGATCAGAGATGGACAAGCATATAAAGGACATACAAATGAAAAAGCCAAACACTATAAGATTTTGCTTTTCCTATCTTTCCCTCTTGATACTTTGAACCCTGACCCACACTTCCTTCTCCACTCTGTCCTGGATCTGAAAAAGCAAAAATCAACAAACCACAATGCTAAAGCATCTTGGTTCTATCCACTGTATTCCATTTTATAAGGAAGAACCCTGAAATCAAGGCCCTGCACTTACATTGTTCACATGCTAGTGATATGAAAGAGAAAGGAAGGGTGGGTGGGGTAAAGAGATTGTGGAGTTAAAAATATGAAACAGCTAAGAATTGGGATTAAAGCAGAATAGAGAGTTCTTCTATACACGGTGCAGGCTAAAAATCAAGGCAGTGATTTTCAAAGGGAACTGCCAAGGCTTGATGTGTAAATATGGTAAAGCAATTCAGTGACTGAATGATTTCACTTTTGAGTTTTTGGAGGATGAAGTCCTCCGTGAAGTTATTAATCTTGTCTATGATTCATGAAGGATCTGTAAAGAAAATGGGAAGTGTGGAGGGAGAAAAAAATTAAGAACTTCCATGAATGCAGTGACTTTAGACTTCCTGCTTTCCTCAAAAATTTAGCTATTTACATTTTTTCATTTTCTTATATTTGTGGTGAGAGATATTAACATTTTAACAATCTAATTCTGTTGACTGTAAAAGTTTGTGGATAAGATTAGTAAGCATAGGGAACCGAGGGAGGCACAAAGAGAGACTAATGTCATAGTCATAAAGAACCACTTAACAGTTGGGAGAGAGAATTAGGGAGTGGAAGAGGGAATAATTAAATAGCCATTAAGTAACTGGATAAAAATCTGACTAGAATAATCTGTACAAAGTAGTTATTAAGCCTAGAAAAAAGAATTCCTGCTTCTCAACAAAGTGAAGTCACATAGCAACGATTCACAGAAAGAAGGAAGAGCATTGAATGGTCAATGTGGGGATCTTAGGTTGTATAAAATCTTTCCCACATCTGAATTTTTAGACCTACAGGAACAAAAAAATAAACTATTAGTCAATATTTGGCAGAAGTCAAGAACCTCGGTAGCTCCCTGCTGCCTCTGGGATTAGAAGCTAGCTCCCCTAGAATTGCAACTATACAATGCTTTAAAATCATTTAGGGTTTGCTTGCTGACTTCATAAGCATATGTGAGTTATGTATACATAGGATAACAAATTCTGTTTATACAAATGAAAAGATAAAAAGGTAGAAAATTAAATACCTTGAATTTCACATATCTTCAAAAACTCATTTTGGCTCAGTGAATTATTTAATCCTTTTTATGCCTGCACACTTATCACCATCTAATATCAAAAGGAAATCCATAACAGAAATATGGGCAATACAAAATGACAGAAAATATCTATTTCTTTGGAGGGCACCATCCTCTTCAGTCACTCAGGTTCATAATCTTAAATCATCTTTGATTCTTCCCTTTTCCTCAGTTTCCAAAACCAAACAGTTGCCTAGCTTTCTTAATTTGACCTCTACAATATCTCTTGCCTCCATTTCCTTATTTCTATACTCATCATTATTTCTATACTAATTCACCAGTTTTCAGGTCCTCTTCCACTAATGTGTTAGAGGGTTTGTTTGGGTGTTATGGAGGAAGGGAGAAAGAATGGAGTCTTCCCCCCTCAAGTTTAGGATAAGGGATCGGAGTTGATGTTCTATGTCCCAGAAGGTAAAAGGAGGGTGAGCTGGGTTATTCCCCCTTTCAGGCCTCTCCAAATATGTCTCCTCACTAAACCTTCCTTTTACTCCCCTCTATTAACTGTTCTTGTAGATGAACTTCTTCCCTTGGGGAAACAGAGAGAAAACTCAGCTCTCCCTCTTCCACGGTGACTATTTCCTTCACTCACAATGAAGTCATTTGAGGATAGATGACAATCTTGATTCTAAACAATTATTGTCAGGTAAAACAGGAAGATGTCTGCAGGGTTAGGGTCTAGAGGAAGGAGGGGAAAGAGGTCCCTGTCTGTTTAAATCTTCCTTCCTTCCCTACTTCCAAAGTTGAGAGACCCAGGCTTGCCAGTCTGGTCTCTGAGAAGGAGAGAGGGAAAGAGAGGGAGAGGGAGGAAGGGAGAGAGGGGAAGAGGAAGAGGGAGAGGGAGAGGGAGAGGGAGAGGGAGAGGGAGAGGGAGAGGGAGAGGGAGAGGGAGAGGGAGAGGGAGAGGGAGAGAGAAACCAACAGTTTTCCACTCTTAGAATCTCCTCCTCCCACCAGATTCTAATCCTTGTGAGCCCCTCCCCTATTGTGGATGAGAAGCCTCTGCAGCTTTTCAGACTCTGTCATTCAAGTTCTTGGATTAGACCTCTATCACACTAATCACCTAAACTTTTACCGTAACATACTAATTGCTCTTCCTGTCTTCAGCCTCTCCTCTTCTCATGACCCTCTCCTCCATAATCCATCCTTCTTACAGCTACCAAAATAAATCTCCAGGTCAAAACTTTACTTGCTCTCTGTTGGTTTAACTTGGTGTTTAAATGCCTCCCACAATATGGCTCTAGGTGATCATTTCTGCTTTCTTTCACACTCTACATGCCAGACAACATAAACAGCTACCTTTATCCCTGTGCCATGCATTGAAATAGGTCATCTCCCACACTAAGAATGCATTCCCACCTCATCTCTGGCAGTTAATATTTTTCTCTTCCTCCAAAAGACTCAGCACAGGTGCCACTTCTTTAGTGGGCATTTCCCTGAATGACATTCTCCCTCCTCTAACTGAAACTGTCTTTTCCTTTCTCAAAATTCTCCTAATGTGTATAGTTTAAATCTTTCCTTTATCTCCATTAAAACTCAATTTGCCAGGCCTAGAGACAGGAGGTCCTATGTTCAAATTTGGCCTCAGACACTTCCCAGCTGTGTGACCCTGGGCAAGTCACTTAACCCCCATTGCCTAGCCCTTACCACTCTTCTGCCTTGGAATCAATACACAGTACTGATTCCAAGATGGAAGGTAAGAGTTTTAAAAAAAAACTCACTTTGTAGTAAACTTAGTTACATACATGTCTTACCACCCTAAAGCCAGTTGGATATAAAGCCCTAAAGGGAAGGAGTTTGTGTGGTGTCTTATACCTTGTGGTAAATACTTAATAAATATTTCTTGAATACAAGAATATTTTCTGTTTGTCTTCAGATTATATGTCTATGCTTAAATTGTAATCTATTTGAGGTTTAGGGATTTTTAAAAAGTATGAAATATCATATGAAGCAATGTGGTAGAGTACAACTGAGGGAAAGAGCACTGAATCTGGAATCAGACACCCTAGTCAAATCCCATTTCTGCTTCTTGCTATGTGTATGACCTTGGGCAAGTTACTTTACCCTTATGGGACTCAGTTTCCTCATCTGCAAAATTAAGATGTTGGAACAGATGATCTCTATGGTCCTTTCAAGCTTTAAATTTCATGATCCTGTAATCTATCTTTAAAAGAATTATAGAATTATCAAGTGCCAACATCTTGCTTTATCCAACAGGAAGGTAGATAGCAAAATAAGCAGACTTGATACCTAGTGAGACATGAAGTAAAGTCTGATCCAGTGAGGGCTAGGTATAGTGGGCTGAGTAAGTTTGCACTCTCAATCAAGACAATTCAGCCTTGGGGTTTAGAGTTCTAATGATGCCTTCCTGGAATTTGTCATGGATAGCTGGAGAATGAGGGTGTTCTTTTAGTTGAGGAGAAAGGATAAGGGATATGGCAGCAAGAGGGAAAACAGCAAGATGGTGAAGATGGATGACAGGATGGGAGATGAAGCATGATCTGGGATCTGACACTACCAGAGATAATGGGCTAAGAAAATTGATGCTTACTAATCAAGACAGTTCAGCCCCATTGGGAGCAATGATGCTAATCCTTGTTTTACAGACATTCGTGTATAAACTACAGAAGTTAGTAACTAGATTTAAGAAAAATTTATTGCTTTATCATCAAGTCATTTTCTCAAGATAGTGACAGATACACAAGTGATTTACTCATATTGCATAGATGCTACTGACTGCTTCAGTTCTGAAAATTTTCTCTTCTGTAAACCAGGCCAATCTCTTCTTCAGTCTTTGAGTACACATCAAAAGTGGTTGCACAGTAAAAACCATATATATGGAGGAATCATAGAAGCAATTCAAATTTACCCATGTAAAAATGAAGGAACAAAAAGCAGAAAAGTTCTAAAGAAAATCATAAAGAAGCTGCCTTGATATTATGAGCACTGATCACATGCCTAAATTTGAGATTCAGGAGTCTGTAGTTGATATTCACAACAAATTCTTCTTCTGTAAAGTGGTGATGATTGTTTGCACATAATGTCTTAGAGATTATATATATATATATATATATATATATATATATATATATATATATATATGTAAGGTATCTTCCACCTTTAACATTCAGTGAAACTGTGACTAGGAAACTGAGGACAGTGATTTCTGTTTTCACCTGTATGATGCTGCTTATATCCCTTCTATATAGGTGGAAGCTGGCAAGTTCAACATTAAAAAAGCTATTATTTTTTATTTCTCTTCATATTTGATTAGGGTAAATTGCCATCCCATCATTTGCCAAAAAACCCTTTGGGGCTTTACGCAAAGGCATAGTTTACATATAAAATAAGCATTTATTCAAATTCAAAGACTGTTGAAAAAGATACTTATATAAGATACATATTATACATGTTAATACATTTCTCACTAATTCTTAACAACTTACTCTTCAGATCTAAGAACACATCTTTCAAATGCACCTTAAATTTCTCTCAGACACCTTTCAGACCTCTAGGACTTCAGATTAGCTTGGCATCAAAAGCCCCTAGAAGCTTATCATCAACTTTCCTGTTACTGTGGGGTTTCTTTGCCTCAATCACAGGTAACCTATTTACCCTACTTGGGTCTTATGGATGCTTTAGTTTACTTATCATAGTCCTCAATTATCTTTCCTTTTCTCCTCTCACTTAACTGCTAAAGACAGTAAGAAACAATACTATTCTCAGCACAGCAAGGTGAAGCTCTGTGATTACCAGGGTTCTCTCCAACTTTCACACTCCAGATAGCATTCTCACAGCTAGATATGTAAAGTACAGTAGTCATCTGTATACAACCATTCCTTAGCAACCCTAGTGCATACAACAACACACTAAAAAAGACTACTGAACCCTACCCAGAAAATATGAATGTAAATGTTTTTCCAGTTACAAACTGCCGTCTTTCAAAATAACTACATCTTTTTTCAGCTGCAAATCTAAGTTTTTACAGGGACATAACTTTTAAAAACACTATATAACTTTAAAGAACCTTAGATATAAGATGGTTTCACTTGTGTTTAGTTATTAACTAGATCAAAGTCATCACCCTCAAATATTTTCACTCAAACTCTTTTAAATCCCAGTTTCTTTATTTGTAAAAATCAATCAACATTAATGATGTGCTTATCATGTGCCATACACTGTGCTAAATGAGAATAATGAAGTTGAGAATACCTAAAAACATTAAAAATAATAGCAATAGCTAGTATTTACACAGCACCTTGAGGTTTTCAAAGCACTTAACAAATTGTATTTCATTTCATCCTCAGAACAACCTTGGATGATAGGTGCTACTATTATTCATTCCCACTTTACAGATGAAACTGAGGCAGACAGTGGTTAAGTAGCTTGCCCAAGATCACACTGCTAACTAGTGTCTGAAGATGGACTTGAACTCAGATTTTCCTCATTCCGGGGAATTTTACGAAGAAAAAGTACTGGGGGTATATTTTAAATTTAATCAGTGGATAAATTTATAAATCAGACAACTTGACCCCTTTTTATATTTTCCCCTAATGTGATTTGACCAATATACTGTGAGTTAACTAAGAATTGTTGCAAGTATTGATTCTTCCTATTAATTTACAGGCTTTCCTCTTTAAAAGTCTGGATATTTTGCACAATGAAATAGCAGGCAGTCTATATGGGCTACCATCAAGGTTAGTTCTAAGTTCTATGATCAATAAAGACATTGATTTGCAAATCCATTCATAAGTAAAATGCTGTTTGAAATTCGCAAATGCAAAAACCCAAAAAAATGGGATAGGCTGGGAGAAGAAAGAAAAGGTAAAGAAAAAAGTCATAAAAGTAGATTCCTGACTTTAGCAGGGATAGGAATTGACCTGCAATTTCATTTGGGATTGGGAAATCCCAAATGAAACAAATTTCTATATTAAACTAGGTTGGCACCTTCTCTCAGTGGTAAGTGGTAAGTTCATTTCCACAAACAAAAAACCTTTTATAATCTAAGAGCAGTGAATCTTTTTTTTTTTTTAATTTTAAACCCTTACCTTCCATCTTGGAGTCAATACTGTATATTGGTTCCAAGGCAGAAGAGTGGCAAGGGCTAGGCAATGGGGGTCAAGTGACTTGCCCAGGGTCACACAGCTGGGAAGCATCTAAGGCCAAATTTGAACCCAGGACCTCCCGTCTCTAGGCCTGGCTCTCAATCCACTGAGCTACCCAGCTGCCCCCTAAGAGCAGTGAATCTTAACCTTTTTTGAGTCAAGAGGCGAAACTTTGTCAGTTTGGTATACACAGACCCCTTCTCAAAATAATCTTTGTTTTAAAATTCATAATTCAAGGAAACGCCAAATTTTAGTTAGAGGTTAGAAGAAATAAATATGTAATTTTTCCTTACTCAACATAGCCCCAATAGTAAGAACAAACCTTAATAAAATCATAGCCATAGCCTAGCTAGAATCAATCATGTAGTTCCATGATCTCACCAGAGGTTACTAACCCCCTCCTTTTTAAAGTGTAGAATCTAAATGCAAATCACTTCGCCTCCTTAGGCCCCGTGATAGTTTTCATGATAGTTTTCATTAGTAAAATGGAGAGGTTCAACTAGTAGTCCCTTCAGGAACCAAATCCAACATTACTATAACTCTGTTGGTATAGCAATTTATCTCAGACATATGAAACTGAACCTCTGAAGGGTACTGCAGGTTCTAAGCTGTTCTCGGTCCTGTTTTGAAGAAGACCAGTGACATCACACTGATATTTTGACGTGCACATGAATTGGATTTAAGTGTGGCAAAGTTTCACAAATAAGTCAGTCTTACTCTCTCTCCCAGTCATCAAAGTCCAACAAGACCAAAGTCAGAATGACTGGTGATGGTCTGGGATGCAGTGGATGGCCTTGGCCTCTTCAATGTCTGACCGAGCTCTACACTCTCTGAAGCACCTGTTGATGTTCATGGCCATCGGAACAAACTCTTCTCTGCCCAGGCCACCAGAGTAAGTCTTCCCATGCTTGGGATAGGCATCCCCCCAACTCACCAATGGGTTTGAGGATGAGTTCTCCTTAACCTGTTTTTAGCCCACAGATGAAAAACAGGTGACAGGTAGGCCCAAATGGTTTAGCAGCTTCTGTAACAGATTCACTACAGGACCTAACCAAGATGGCAATCACAGTGACCCTTGGCTGGCCACCCTCTGACAGGAAGCTTTCTTGGGCATGGGTCATCTCTTGTATAAGTAAGATTAATTTCTCCAATGTATTAGTAGATCTAATAATGGCCTCTAATAACAGTAATATCTTATTTCATTTGCATATTGATTTATACTTTGATGAGTTCTTTTTTATTTCATTCAAACAATTCTATGAAAAAAAACAGTACATGCAACATTTTTATTCATCTTTATAGGCAAAGAAGCTGAGACTCGAAGGACTTAAATGATTTAGCTAAGAAGTCAGAAGCAAACTCTAACTCAAGCCTGACTCTACCTTCATAGATACTATAAAAAGCGATAGCAGCAACTATTGGCAACTACTATTATGGCAGCTTTTATTTGTTAATCACAAAGATAAACTTCAATGTATCAGAGGATATGCTCTGGTTCTCACTGGCATGTTACTTAAAAGCCACATAAAGAACTAATTTCTGAAAATTGCCCACTTTCATGCTTTAAACATTTATCCTGATTTTCAGGTATACACAATGAATTAAGTATGCATCACTATAAAACATCATCACAAATCAATCTGGGAAGGCACAGAGGATGCATTCCTTTAGAACTGAAATGTATTGAAGAAATGAGCTGCTGAGCCTTTGGTATTTAGTGGATCTTACATTGGAGAGTTTTACCTAATGACACTAGCCTTTTTACAAACTCTTCCACAGATTCCATTCAAACTAAAAAAAAGAAAAGTAAAGAAAAATTCATAAAATACACATCTTCACCAGAAAGGGATGGGATCTCTTCTAAGGAAATGCTCTTGAAGAAAACCTCAAAATTAGTAAACATGCTCTATGGGCATTGACAAGTACCCTTCTCTAGACATAGCAAATTAGACTAGCATAAATCATAGTATTTAGGTTGGACTGGCCACAGTTTTCATCATTGCTTACTTCCCTGGTCTGGTGAATGCCATGTAGCTCTGAGAGCCAATAGTTAATTCCAAGTTGACTTCACTTAGCTAGTCTGATAGCAGAATACTTTAAACTGGGTTCCTTCCCCACACAACACCACTTCATCTCACCCCAATGCCACCCTACAAAAACTGTGTGGGAACTCAAAACATTAATCATAGATCAATGTGGAATTAAATCAATCAATCAATAAGCAACTAAGTGTTTACTATATACCAGGCACTATACTAGATAGTATAAATAACTATCTAGCTAAACAGCTAAATATTACCTCAGAGTACATCTGGTCTAACTTGGACCTAAATAAGAATCCCCTCTAGAACATTCCCAACAAATACTTATCTAGCTTTCATTTAATTTCATCTTATTATTTTTACTAAATTTTACAATTTTAATTTTTATTATGAATTTAATAATTATCCACAAACATTTCAATACACAAAGAACAAGAAAAAGAATTGCATAAGAAATTATTAGAGTTTTAAAATATGTGTGTGTCTACATTTAACATGGAAGCAACAGAGGGTACAGTGAATAAAGACCAGGACCTAGAGCTAGGAAGATACATACAAATACAGCTTCAGATGCTTTTTAGCTGAGGAAGATCACTTAACCTCTGTCTGCCTCTGTTTCCTCAACTGTATAATGGAGATAATAATAGCACCTACTTTCCAGGGTTGCTGGAAGGATAAAATGAGATAATATTTGTAAAGTACTCTCCAAACCTTAAAGTGCTGTATAAATGCTAGCTATTTCTATTAACAACACTTTTTATTTATCCTTTTCTACATATTTTATTTTATTTTTGCACTATTTTCTTTAATTCTTTTACTGCTAACTTTATGATACTGATGATAAATATAACAACCAAATCTTAGCAGAAAAGTGATGATTAGAGATACAAAATGAAACATGGTATATTATACCTGGGCAATGTGTTGATTTCTTTACAGAAGACCACAATTTGAATTTCTGAAAAGATCTAGTCAATGGGAAATTATTTCCTAATATCAAACCCAAAACAGCCTATTTGCAACTTTTGTTTCCTACTCTAAGTTCTGCCCTGTGGGGCCAAGAGGAACAAGTTTAATACTTTCATCAAGGGACAGCCATACAAATATTTAAAGACAGTTCATCACTGTACCTTTGGGTCATCTCTTCTCAAGACTAAATATCTTCAATTCTTTCAATTGATCTTTCTATGGCATTGGTTTAAAGCCCTTTGCTATACTGGTCACCCTGTTTGGAAAGGTTCTAGCTAGACAACATTGTTAAAATATATTGCCGAGAATTAAACACAATATTCCAGATTTGGTTTTTCAGAAACTACAATACTTCAGTATTTGGATGGGTCTGTGATCTTTATGTGGATACTCTTTCCAACCATATAGATATCAACCTCTTCATATCTTCTTATCTTGCCTAACTCTTGTCCATATATTCTCATACATTCTTCACAGGGGAATGGAGTACACACATCATGCTAGAGCCTTCCTATAGGTCTCATGACACTTGATAAAGACCAGTGAATCACAGAGTTTATTCATCCTTCTCTTTAACTACATCCCAGATTCACCTACTTTTATAGTCACATTTCTCTGATTGTAGGAACATATAAAAACTGGAAGGGTCTTTAGAGGTTAACTAGCCCAACTCCTTTATTTTATGAATACTGAGACAGAGAAAAGTAATAACATTCTTTATGCCACTTCTGTATGATTCTTGGTTTTTCTATGTATTTTAAAGCATACTCATTCCCAGTATAGGTATCTCAATTGCCCTTTTAAATAATCTTCAACTTGCTTTTCAGAGACAAGTATTCTATGACTTGCTGGCATTCACAGTATCACTAGAAGGAGAATGATGTTAAAACAGATGAACCTTGGCATCAGCAGAAATCTTGGAATCATTAAAGGCATTAAAATTTTCTAATGGCAGTTTAGCCTAGTTTTCTCCTCCTATTCATTTCTGGGCCCAGCTCATTTCTGTCTAAGATATAGGTACTGATGGATCAATTCTTTGGATTGTTCATCCAAGAACATAACATGATCTGAAGAATAAGCATTTTTGCATCTGTTTGGTTTTTATTTCTATGTGTTAGATTAAACTTTTTTGATTATAGATACCATTTGAGAATCTCCACAGGGTACAGAACAGAAAAAGCACAATGACTATAAAACAAGAGCAGCTGTAGGATCTCCTGCTATTTGGCCTCTGTGTTGGATATCTTTCATGCTAGAGGAAAATACCTTTGGCAAGATTTTGACTTAACCAATATCAATAATCAGAAGATATTTAAGAACAATCATCTCTGTTATTGTACCTCTCAGAGCAACTCTATAAGTTTAATAAATGTACAGGAAAGACAATAGCATTTAGTCCTAATCAATTAAATGGTGTTTTTAAATAGTCAAAGAAACAAGCTATAAGGATATTAGAAATTAAGTCTTGTTACATTAGTTTAGAGGTAAGAAGTGGAGAAGTTGGCTTGAGAAAGAATTGGAATTTGAAACAGATCTGAGACAGCGTCAGTTTCAAATGTTGACGGTGTGTAGGGGAGGTGTAATGGTTTTTCTGTGTCAGTTACTCTCTCTGAGTGTGGCTGTTGCTCTGAGGTAGTTGGCAGTTGCTCTTGGGGAGTGGCTGTTGGGCTTTCTCTTGGAGTGCTGGGAACAGGTGACAGGCTTTCACTTTTGGAATACTAATAGCTAAGTTAATATTCTACACATAATGATTCTTTTAATGGAGCCTAAAATGGCATCTGTACCTCTTTCAGTTTTTTAGCTATCATGTCACACTGGGAAGCTTCAGTCCACGAAAACTTCCAAAACTTTTTCACACAAACTATTGTCTAACAACAGATTTCACCATTTAAACATGAAGAGAAATCTCTTACACATAATAGCCCACAGTCAATTTAAAGGTTTGGTTTGGCCCACTATTCTGATGTTTATAGCACTTTCTTATATCCAGTGACATAAAGAATGGAATATTTTCTTTTTTAAGGATGTCAATTAACAAGTTTAAGTGAATAGTGTGTGTCAGACTTTGTAGGGAGAAAAAAAAAAGACAAAAAGGAAACAGTCTTTGACCTCTGGAGCTTATATTTTATCAAGGTAGTTCTTGGATCAGATATCTTCTTAAATTTAGCCTTTAAAAAATTAATGTCACTAAAGTAAAAAGAGAAACTTAATATGTAGGAAATAATTTTTAATTATCTCATAAAAATCCACTATCCAAGATATTCAAGGAATTGACACATTAAGCATCATTTCCCAAATATATGAGGTGAAATTTTTCAGTAGTAATTCAAATGTCCAACTATTATGCAAAAGACTACAGCAAATCACTAATTAAAAAAGTAAAACTCAAAACAATTTTAGATGTTTCATCTATCACCCAATAAGCTGGACATAATACAAGAGACAAAAAGAATAAATGTTGTAGAGAAAGAACACTGATAAACCCAAGAATTTGGGAAAACAATTTGGTATGATACCAAAAAAAAAAAATAATCAGTAAACTGTTTCTACCCTTTGACCCAGCAATCCCACTACTAATCCACTGAGATTAATGATTGAAAAATAAAGATCCCATATAAAACAAAATATTCACAGCAGCACTCTTGGTTGTAGCAAACAACTGGAAAGTAATTAGGGAATGGCTGGACAAATTCTGTGATATTAATATAAAGGAATGTTATTGTGCCCTAAGAAAGGACAAAATTTTAGAGAAATATGAAAATATTTGAAGAAAGTGATACAAAGTGAAGAAAGCAAAACCAAGAAATCACATACAGCTGTTTTAACAATATCCCTGATAACAACACTAAAAAGCAGTTGATTTGAATTGTAGTCAACAATCTGATTCCTGGAGAACTGATAAGGAAAGATACCTCTCACCTCTCACTAAAGAAATGGGCATTATAAAAGGGGGCACATAGATGGATCATCAAAAACAGTGGCACTTGCTCACTTCAGCTAAATGCTTTTTCATTGTTAGGGAGAGTTTGAAGATCTGTATGGGGGTTGAAAGGACAGTAAAGACAAAAAACAATAAAAATACTTTAAATTAGGCAACTAAGTGGTTTAATGGCTAGAGTGCTGGATTTGGTAATAAGGAAGACCTGAGTTCAAATCCTACCCTAGACAACTTACTTTGTTTTACCTTTGGTAAGTGAATGTCTATTTCCTCATTTGTAAAAGGATGTTAATGATTTATTAACCTTAAAGTGTTATATAAATACTAATATTTTAATTAAATAAATTTAGTACAGTATCTTTTTAAGTTTGAGTACTTAGAAATGATAACTTATGAAACCATTCTCTTTTAACATATACAAAAATATTTTAACTACTGCATATATGCACCAAATAACTTTCAGTCTTTTTCTTAGGTATTCTTATTTTCAACACACACACACACACACACACACACACACACACACACACACACACACACACATTCCTCATTCCTTTTTCCAAGGTGGGACTGCTTAAATATATTCTACCTGCTAGCTTCCTCAAAGACTGACAGCAAGCTCTAAGGAAACTGCTGTAGCCAGCCCATTAATATCTACCATAGGAAGTAGGTCATAGAACTACACAAAGCTACAGGAACTCCCATTAGTTGTAATTCAATGGATTGAACTTCACCTCTAATGCCTGAGGGTTCAAGTTTGCCCTAGATTCTGAATTCCACATGGCAGTCTAGAAGCAGCCTTCCTTTCAATCAATCAATAAGCACTTATGAAATCCTACTGTGTGCTCAGCACTCAGCTGTAAACATCACGGAAGTAAGACCAAAAGTGCAAAAAGTTCCTGATCACAAGGAAACTACATTCTAATAGAGGAATACCACACATGGGGGGGGGGGGGGGGAATGATGGCCAGGGGAGGGGATTGTGGTCTAGTTAGTCAAAGGGATTGTTAAATGGAATCACAGGGTTCCTAAAAGAAACCTTTGAACAAATCTAAAACTAAGTAACCTCAGAATTTTGTTGTTAGCACATATTTCTTTATAATCAATTATGTGTCAAACACAATTCAAGGAAGAGAAAAAACTGAGAAGGAAAATTAAAAAGTATATCCTTAAGAAGCCTAAAACAACAATAATAATTAGAATAGCAAAGTTTTCTATGTGTTACATCTTCTCAAAGAGAATAGGTGCTATTACTATCCCCATTTTGCTGATAAGGAAACTGTTTTCAGAGGGATGAGGTGACTTACTTAAAGTTCACACAGCTTAGCAAGAGTCTGTCTACGCAATCTAATTAGGGATGCTAATATTACTATGTTCAGTGTTTACTCATTTGAAAATCAATTCACTAAACATTTATAAGCATCTCCCTATGTGCCAAGTACTATGCTAAGTTCTAGACCAGCAGTTCTCAACCTCTCAATTTGTAGCAATGAGAATACATAATGCATATCAGGTATTTACATTCCGAATCATAACTAGCAAAATTACAGTTTTGAAGTAGACACCAAAATAATTTTTTGGTTTGGGGTCACTGCAACATGAGTATTGCGGGGTCACGGCATTAGAAAGGTTGAGAACCACTGCTCTAGGGAAATAAAAAGAGGCAAAAGATAGTTAGTTCCTGCCCACCTGGAGCTTGCAACCTAATGAAGAGACAACATGCTAACAAATATATACAAAGCAAGCTATATACAGGAAAAATAGGAAATAATCAATGAAGGGAAAGTACTAGAAATAAGAGGGATTGGAAAAGGCTTCCTGTAGGAGGTGGGGTTTCCACTAGGGTTTAAAGGAAGCCAGGGAGGTCAGTGGTTGGGACAGACAAAGGAGAGCATTCCAGCATGGGAGACAACCAGAGAAAATGGTCAATGAAGAGATGAAGTGTCTAGCTTGTGGAACAGCCAGCCAGTGTCACAAGATCAAAGAGTGCAAAGACTGGAAAGGTAGGAGGGAGCTGGGTTATAAAGAGCTTTGAATTTCAAACAGATCACCTAAATCAGCAAAGAAATGGCCTCAGGCAGTAAGAGGGATGGACAGAGAGCATCCCCATAGGAACATCTATACCACCCTCCACAAGGCTGCTTTACTTTCTCTCTTATGCAGTAATTATTTGTTTTCTGCCCACTGTCATTACATGTAAAGAAATGACCCTACCCAGCATGCTACATTCTGGCCAAAGTGACCTACTTGCTGTTCCCTGAACCCAGTATTACACCTTCTGTTATCAATTTATTATATTTGTCTTGAATACTTGAATTACCCCCTTCCTTACCTTCCCCTAAGAATCCTTGATTTCCTTCAAGGTTCAGGCACCACCCCTTGCATGAAATCTTTCCTGATCTCCTTACTTGCTAGAAGATTGCCTCATCAAATTCTATTATATTTATTTACTCTATAAAAATTGTAAACATTTCACACTACTCACTCCCTCTTCAGCACCCAGAATTGAAAGTAATTTCACTGAAGGCACTAGAATAGTTTTTTGTTTTGTTTTTTTGGGGGGGGTTATCTCTAGCCTACTATAGTGTCCTGATCTTTGTAGGTGCTTCACATATGCAACAAATGCTTGTTTCACCAAATTGAATTCCCTTTGACTGTATCTATAATTATCTGTGCATATTTAAGCAAGTTACTTAAGTTTGGGAGTCTTAGTTTCTCCATTTCTAAAGTGAGGAGGTTGGACTAGATCCAAAAATCTACAGTGTTTGACATTAACCTTACCCTTGCAACTAAATTTTAACTAGAACTCAGATATAAACATACATCCAAAATATTTCGTATTCCAGTCAATCACTGTGAAATCAAACAATCAGTCACAACTGATCCAAATACCTAAAACAATAAACTGCTTTTGAGGTTGGCCACTGAGTGGTGGAGTAATTAGAGATGAGGGAATGGGGAATCAAGTTTGACAGTGCCACTCTATAAAGAAGTTTGAAATTAAGGATGAAAACTACCTAAGAAGCCCCAGCAGTTGGCTTAAAATATTAAACCCCAGATGGCCCAAGGATCAGCTGGATTGATGCTTTGAGCCCCCCTCTGGGAGGCATTTAAACTTTAAAGCCCCTCTTATCTGCCAGGTCATTAGATTAATAGCTCCTACATCAATCCTAACTACATAGCAGATAAGAAGGTCTTTAATGTTTAAATGCCACCTGCTTGTGGAGGCAGTTGTTAAAAACAACCAAGTTTTCAGGGAAATATGAGAAGGTAAGGGGAAGGAGCCATGAGGGGAAATGGTGAGTGGGTGAAGTGGGTTTTGTGGCAGGCATGGGGATTTTTAAAAATGCATTTACATGCCTGATCTGCATTTATGCATGACATGTGGAGGAGAAAAGAAGGGACTGAAATTGGGTATGAGTCCAAAACTTCCTTCTGTCTAGCTGGGAAAGGCTTCTGGAAAAGACAGACTATAATCTGGAGAGTGAAAGATTCAGAATTCTCCCTAGTAACCTTTTTTTGCTGCCTGCAGAAACAAGTTACCTTCCAGGTTAGCTTCATAAACTTCCCATTTCCTGACTCTCAAGTCACTGAAGTCCCTAAGCCAAGAGTCCTCTGAGTATGTATGTGTGTATGTATTATCCTTACTGACTTCCATCTTACTTTGGATCATCCCAGAATCACTGTGGTCTTAACCTTGTTTACTATTTCTGCTATTGTTATTTTTTAACACAGTGAGCATCATTAAAACATCACTAAGTTGGATAAAAGATAAAGTGACATTCTATACCATGTTTAAACAATATATTAATAAGTGATGCACTTTCACACTAAATGCCTCAAAGTCCTTTGCCAATACTATTCCATAAAGAATTCCAATGAGACAAGTCAATATGATCCTTTCCTTCTCTGTCATTGGAGCTTGGGAGACACTAAGATATTAAACAATATTCCCCCAAATTGCTATAAATCACACTTAGAGACTTTCTCCTCTGAATATCTCAATCCTTTCAGTTTTAAATATGAAATTCAGGTTACCAGATACTGCTATTTTTATTCCTAATGACTTTAAACCTACTTAAATATAAGATCTTAGTACTGAAATCACTAATATGACAGTTACTGGGAGGAAGGAATGACTAATAAATTCTGAGAAAACTAGACAGCATTATGGCAATTAGGTTTAGACCAACATCTCACACCTTATACCAAGATAAGCTCCAAATGGATATGTGACCTAGATATAAAAGGTCACATCAAAAACAATTAGAGAAACAAGAAAAGTTACTTTTCATATGTATGGAGAAGGGGAAAGTTCATGACCAAACAAGGTAAAGCAAGGACCACAAAAGACAATTTGATTACATGAAATTAAAGGAATTTAAATTAAATTAAATTAAATGAACTAAATTACATGAAATTAAAGAAAATTAAAAGGATTTTGCACAAATCCAATACACTTAAGATTAAAGGAAAACAGTTAACTAGAAAAAATCTTTGTAGTAAGTTTCAATAATAAAGTTCTTATTTCCAAAATATATGAGGAACTGAAATATATAATAAGAACCATTCCCCAATTGATAAATACTTTTAAGTATATGAAGAGGCAGTTTTCAAGGGAGAAAAGACTTCTTATCTATGGTCACATGAAAAAAAGTTCCAAATAACTGCTAACTAGAAAAATACAAATTAAAACAGTTCTGAGATTTCACCTCATATTAATAAAATTGGCAAAGCCAACAAAAAAGAAAATGGCAAATGCTGGAGATGCTGTAGGAAAAAAGAAGCAGTTATGTTTTGTTGACAGAATTGTGAATTGATCTAACCATTCTACAAAGCAATTTGGAATTTTCCTCCCAAAATTACTATTCCGAATATGCCTTTTGACCCATAAAAAAGATCATAAAGATTTTGGAATATGAAAAAGTCCTAAATATACAAAATATTTATAGCAGCTCTTTTAGTGCTGATAAAGAAATGATACCTAAGGTGTCCACCAATGGAGAAATAGATAACTAAATTAATGTATATGGATATAATGGAATATTATTGTGTTATAAGAAATGAAGAAAGAGATGTTCCTAGAAAGATCTGGGAAGACTTGTATGACCTGATACAGAGTTAAGTTAGGAGAACCAGGAGAAATGCATAATATTAATACTATAAAAAATGAGTAATTATAAAAGATTTAAGAATTCTGATTAACTGAATAATCAACCAGGATTCCAAAGAGCTAATAAAGAAGAATTCTGCCTACATTGAGACAGCGAGATAATTAACTAATATATAGAATTAAAAATGCATTTTTGAACATGTCCAAAACAGAAATTTATTTTATTTTATAGGCTTACAAGAATTCTGTGTTTCTCCTTTTCCTTCCTTCCTTTTTCAAAAAAGGGATGAGAAGAGGAAAACAAAAGCTTATTAAAAGAAAAAATCATATTTTTATGATATATGCCAGGATTACAACATTTACAATCCAATTCTCCCTACAATTGTTGCCTTATAAACTAATGAAACCAAAAAGAAACACTATTTTCTGGTACAAATGCTTACATGTTTGTTGGTCAGCATTTACTGAGTAGTCAGTGCGGTTTACTAGCAAGAATTTATCAAGATCAATTTTAAGTAAAATGCTATGTTGGATAAATGGGAAAGTAAAGTGAAAAAGGCCAAATTCCTGTTCTCAAATGATATTTTAAAGTCAGGGAGATTTCAAAAAAGAACTCTTATGAAACAACTTGCAGACAATTAAAAAGTAGCACCCAGAGAAAAGAGAAAATAAGATTTTGCAAATTCTAAGTATGTGTGCCAAGAAGCCCAAGCAATGTTCAGAGGATTGTGGGGCACTGAGGTAAGGCTTTGGAGAAGAGTCCTGAGAGATGTTTTAAAGACTCACTCTACATACAAGAGCTTCAAAAAACAACTTTTTATCACATAAGAGCCCAAGAGACAAAAAGAGAATGTGAATTCTGCTCTGCTGCTTCTGCAATAGGAAGAAGGCAGGTTCAAGAAAACATGTGTGATTGCTACTTCAAACCAAGTTACCACCCTTGTCACCACACTTCTGAGATGCAAGGAGAATGTGTAAAATTACACTTTGGCCAACTTTGGTGAAAAGACCCAGTTTCTTGCCCAAACCAGGGAAAGGAAATGATTGGCCAGCTCCTTTACCTAGACAGGCTCCAATGTTTTTGCCTAAAAGACTAGGTGAAATGAATTAAAGAGATTAGTTTCACACCCCCTCCCACCATACAAACAAAAACCAAACCATCTTAATCCAAACAGGGTAAAGAGTATTTTCCCCTCTCGTTGGTATATGTAGGTAGAGTGCTGGGCCTGAAATCAGGAAGACCTGAGTTCAAATGTGACCTAAGATACTAGCTGTGTGACTTACCTGTTTGACTAAGTTTCCTCATCTGTAAAATGAGCTGGAGAAAGAAATGGCAAATCATGCCAGTATTTTTGCCAAAAAAATCCCAATTCAGTCACAAAGCCAGACAAGACTAAAACCGACTAAGTGCCTACTGACATTGACAAATACATCTCTAACCCAACTTTGTGAAGAACTCTACAAGTCTTCTAATCTTGTCCTTCCATCAAAAGAACACATGATGAAAATGAATAAACCTGGCATCCTTTATTTAACACTCCTCCAGCACAAATCATTAGTACTGGCAAAGCAAGAAACTGTGCACAAAGCTGCTTTAACTAACTCTTTAAAAAAGAAAATTGGTAAAATAATCAGAACCATGATTCTGATTTCTTATGAACCTTTACTTTTGTTTCCACTAGAAAACCAATGAGATTACCACTCTACAACTCAGAGAACAGAAGCTTAGATTCACTTCCTCACATTCCCTTACATTTGCAATTGTGTAAGCCAATGCCACCCCCTTTACCTAATGATAGCTAAATAAAAGGAAAATAAATATATGCTATAATATACATCTTTTTAAAAAATACCTTTCTACCAAAGAATCCTTATTTAAATAATGTTTAATTAATTTACTTAATTAAAACATCAATTTAAATTATTAATTTAAATATATATAATTTTAATTTATTATATGTAATATATGTGTACATAAATATATAAATTTAATTTCTATATACATTTAAATTTATATAATAAATCATTAAGTTAAATATTAATTTTAAATAAAATTTTAAAACAATGTTTATTTAAGAGAGTTTTTAAAATTCTTATCTTCTATCTTATAACCGATAGTATATGTCAGTTCAAGGTAGAAGAGCAGTAAAGGCTAGGCAATTGAGGTTAAGTGACTTGCCCAGAGCCTCACAGCTAGAAAGTGTCTGGAGCTAGATATGAACCCAAGACCTCCCACCTCCAGGCTTGGCTCTCTTAGAGTTTTTTTAAAGCACCTTTAACTTCCAATATAGTCTCAATGCCCCTAGAAAGATCTTGTCCAAGCAGGAACTTTCACCTTAGTTCAGTCTCTCTCTTAGTTCTGCTTTTACTGCCTTCAGTCAGATAATTTGCAATTACTAAGAACTCATTTTGTGCCAGGCTCTTGGAAGACACAAAAGAAAAGCAAAGATAAGAACCCTGCTCTCAAGAAGCTCACATTATAATAATGGTGGAAGGAAGAACACACTAAGTAAATAACCAAGTACATTCAAGATCTAACCAAATAGAAAGTAATCTCAGGGAAGGTGTTAGAAATGGGGGAATTAGCAAAGGCTTATTGCAGAAGGGAAGCTAGGAGAACAAAGGTAAAGAGAGAGAGAGCATTCCAGGCCTAAGGAAAAGGATAGACAGAGAAAAAAGCAATCTGGTGTCCAAAGAACAGCAAGTAGGTCAGTGTGACCAAGTGCCAAGTGCTGTGGATAAACTATATATAAGCAAGGGATTAAGATCTAAGAAAACTGGACACATAGGAAAAAAACAGGTTGTGAAAGGCTTTGAAAGCCAAGTAAGATTTTACGTTTAATTCTGAAAAGTGACAAGAAGTCACTAGAGTTTACTGAATGGGGAAGGGAAGGTGTTATGGTCAGATCCACATTTTATTTCTATTTAATAGAATTAATTTTCAGGTATTTTAATCTCTCTCCTACAAAAATACACATATAAATATGTATTTTCTATCCTAGTACCAAATATTTACCCTCACTGGAGGTAGATATTCATAAGCTATTCTTCAAATATTAATTCTACAACTATATATAATGTCCTCTTGATTTTATTCATTTTACTCTATTACTTAATATAGATCTTCCCAATTTTTTTAATTAACCTGCTCTTAATTGTCAGTGGTGTGGTTCCATCACAATCATATACCACAATTTCTCCAGCCATTCCCCATTGATGGACATCCCCTGAATTTCCAGTTCCTTGCCACCAAAAGAGAGTTGCTATAAATATATTGGAACATATCAGCTTTTTTTTTCTTTTTCCCTGATCTCCTTTGGAAATAGACTCAGCAATAGTATTGCTGGGTCTAAGAGTATACACAATTTTATAACTCTCTGGGCATAATTCCAAAAATGGTTGGATCAGTTTGCAATTCCACCAACAGTGTATTAGTGTCCCAATTTTTCCATATTCCCTGAAACATCTGTCATTTTACCCTTTTATCATTTTAGTCAAACTGATACCTGTGAAATATCTCACAATTATTTTGATTTGCATTTCTCTAATCAGAAGATTGATCTGCACTTTGGAAAGATAAGAGACAGATGAATAGAAAATGGATTAGAATAGGAAGAGGCTTGAGTGGATTGAGGGAACCAATTAAAACTACATGACAAGGGTGTACTCCATTGTTGTTACTGTGTGAGTGGAAAGGAGACATACAGGAAAGATGTTGTGAAGGCAAAAAGGATAAAATTTAGGAACAGATTGGTTGTCTTGAATATGGCCAAGTAAAGGGTCCAGAAGGATAAGGAAGTTTGGAGCTTAGATGATTAGGAGGATCTTGGTGCTCTTAACAATTATATACAAGGGGAAGATAGGAGGGCGGGCTTGAGGTGAAAGAGGATAAAGAGGATAAATTCTATATGAGATATGAGAGAAGAAAGAAGCAAGCAATCATAGACAGTATGCTAAGTGCTGGGAATACTGATGCAAGCAAAAAGCTAGTGGAAACAATCAACAACTTTAGCAAAGTTGCAGGATACAAAATAAATCCACATAAGTCATCAGCATTTCTATATATCTCCAACACATCACAGCAGCAGTAAATAGAAAGAGAAATCCCATTCAAAATCACCCTAAACAATATTAAATTCTTAGAAATCTATCTGCCGAGACAAACACAGGAACTATATGAACACAACTACAAAACACTCTCCACACAGCTAAAACTAGTTCTAAACGATTGGAAAAACATTGATTGCTCATGGGTAGGACAAGCTAACATAATAAAAATGACCATCCTACCCAAACTTATCTATTTATTTAGTGCCATACCCATGGAATTTCCAAAAAACTTCTTTACGGAATTAGAAAAAAACATAACAAAATTCATTTGGAAGAACAAAAGATCAAGGATATCCAGGGAAATAATGAAAAAAAAATGAGAAGGAATGTGGCCTTGCAATCCCAGATCTCAAACTATATTACAAAGCAGCAGTCATCAAAACAATTTGGTACTGGCTGAGAGACAGAAAGGAGGATCAGTGGAATAGACTTGGGGTAAGGGACCTCAGCAAAACAGTATATGACAAACCCAAAGACCCCAGCTTTTGGGACAAAAATCCACTATTTGATAAAAATTGC
The DNA here is from genome assembly GCF_027887165.1 of Monodelphis domestica. NCBI lineage: Eukaryota > Metazoa > Chordata > Mammalia > Didelphimorphia > Didelphidae > Monodelphis > Monodelphis domestica. The sequence goes on from NC_077229.1 coordinate 254,684,518, forward strand.
TGGGAAAATTGGAAGATAGTGTGGGAGAGATTAGGCCAGGACCAACACCTCACACCCTACACCAAGATGAACTCAGATTGGGTAAATGACTTGAACATAAAGTAAATTAATAAGTAAATTAGGTGAACACAGAATAGTATATTTGTCAGACCTTTGGGAAGGTAATAATTTTAAAAACAAGCAAGACTTAGAAAGAGTCACAAAATGTAAAATAAATAACTGTGACTACATCAAATTAAAAAGTTTCTGTACAAGCAAAACCAATGTAACCAAATTCAGAAGGGAAATAACAAACTGGGAAACAATCTTCATAACAAAAACCTCCAACAAGGGTCTAATTACTCAAATTTATAAAGAGCTAAATTAATTGTACCAAAAAATCAAGCCATTCTCCAGTTGATAAATGGACAAGAGACATGAAGAGGCAATTTTCAGTTAAAGAAATCAAAACTATTAATAAGCACATGAAGAAGTGTTCTAAATCTCTTATAATCAGAGAAATGCAAATCAAAACAACTCTGAGGTATCACCTCACATCTAGCAGATTGGCTAACATAACAGCAAAGGAAAGTAATGAATGCTGGAGGGGGTGTGGCAAAGTGGGGACATTAATGCATTGCTGGTGGAGTTGTGAATTGATCCAACCATTCTGGAGGGCAATTTGGAACTATGCCCAAAGGGTGCTAAAAAACTGTCTGCCTTTTGATCCATCCATAGCACTGCTGGGTTTGTACCCCAAAGAGATAATAAGGAAAAAGACTTGTACAAGAATATTCATAGCTGCGCTCTTTGTGGTGGCCAAAAAACTGGAAAATGAGGGGATGCCCTTCAATTGGGGAATGGCTGAACAAATTGTGGTATATGTTGGTGATGGAATACTATTGTGCAAAAAAGGAAGAATTCCATGGAGACTGAAACAACCTCCAGGACATGATGCAGAGCAAAAGGAGCAGAACCAGGAGAAATTGTACACAGAGACTGATACACTGTGGTACAATTGAATGTAATGGACTCCTCCACTGGTGGCAATGCAATGTCCCTGAACAACACAGAGGGTTACAGGAGAAAAAACACTATCCACATCCACAGGAAAAACCGTGGGAGTAAAAACACTAAAGAAAAACTACAGCTTAATGACATGGGTTGAAGGAGATATGAATGGGGAAATAGACTCCAAATGAACACCCTATTGCAAATACCAGCAACATGGAAAGAGGTTCTGATCAAGAACACAGGCGATACCCAGTCAAACTGCACATCGGCTGTGGGAGGGGTGGGGAGGGGAGGGAGGGGGAAGGGAAATAAAATTATTTTTGTAACCAAGGAACAATGTATGAAATTAAAAATAATTTTAAAAAAAACACAGAAAGGGAAAAAAAAAGATAGCCAATCACTGCCCTCAAGTGGATCATGTTCTGATGGGGGGGGGGGGAGGGGGGGACAGTAAACAAAAGGCAGCTAAAAAGCAGGGGGAAGACTAAAGGTGCCTGGTAACACCATGGTTTTTAAGTCCAGAAACAGGCCCTGGAAAAGAAGGCCCCTCCACAAAGTCAAGGTTCCAGAAGAACTCCCCGATGGAAAGTAAGAAGTCCGCTTTATTGGGGTATTTTCTAGGTATAGTTTAGTTAGAATTTTATTCTAGGAAAAATCCACAGAGTCATTTAATATCCTACATCAAGGAAGCCTCAGATGCTAAGGGAAGTTCCAGTATGAGACAATGGAGGTCTAGAGGCCAAGAACAGGGCTGGAAGATGGAATGAAGACTGGCCTGGGTTCCTCCACAAAATGGAGCCTCTAGGAGTAATTCACCAATGGAAATAGGAAGAAAGACCTACAGACAGATATTCCAGGTTGAGAAAATAGGGTAAGTTTAGGAAGCCTGTGGCATATACAATTCAAAATGTCTTAAAGGCAGCTGGTGATACAATATTTGAACTGAGGAGAGAGATTAGGGCTGGATATATACAGATGGTTAACATTTGCATAAAGATGATAATTGAACCTAATGGAGTTAATTAGATCACCAAAAGAGATGATATGGATAAAAGATAAGAGACCCCAGAACAGAGCCATATTGTGTAGGGAGGACCTGAATAAGGATCAAGCAAAGGACACTGAAGGTAGGAAAAGAGCCAAGAGAGTTAGATGTCACAAGAACCTGCAATTAGCAAGACAATCAATAGTATCAAAGGCTGCAGAGAGGTCAAGAAGAATGGGGATTCAGAAAAGGTCATTAGATTTGGCTATTAAGTAATCCTTGCTAACCACACCATAGAACCTCCCAATTTCTTATTACACTCACTAAAAGCAGAGCTTATAAATGTGTTGTCAGTATCTTTTTTTTTAAACCCTTACCTTCTGTCTTGGAGTCAATACTGTGTGACTCTAAGGCAGCAGAGTGATAAGGGCTAGGCAATGGGGGTCAAGTGACTTGCCCAGGGTCACACAGCTGGGAAGTGGCTGAGGCCAGATTTGAACCTAGGACCTCCCGTCTCTAGGCCTGGCTCTCAATTCACTGAGCCACCCAGCTGCCCCCTTGTCAGTATCTTTTCATCCTTTTAAATGGAAATACTAGGAAAAAGAAGGGTCCATTATCTACATCACAGGTTGCTTTACAAATCTAAACAGTGTTACTATTATATATTATTATTATTATCATAACTCACCTCCCATCACTTGCTATTATAAACCCTTAGCCCACCACCTAGAAGACACTTGTAAAGTCACAAAGAATCCTCATTTAAAAAGCTAAGAGCAAGTAAATAGATTTGCAGATCACAATAAACACTAGAGTGTTTTTCTTTTTTCCCCCTAAGGTGTTTAAGCATAGCTAATCTGAATATGGCCTGGTTAAGTAAGTTGGTCAGGTCTAATACTTAACTATATTCTAAGGAAACATATCTTCAAACATAATGGGAAACATGCTTTATCAAAGCTCCAATCTCACTAGTCAAGACACCCTAATCAAGTCAATGAATCCATAGGGTAACTTGGTTGGGATTTATTATAATGATATGAGAATATATGAATTCATGGGACAGTCTGAATTCCCTTGATGACCCTCTCTCTGTATCATATTCTACTCTATAAGCAACATGATGAATAACACCTTCATCATGAAAAATCAATACCAGGAAGGGGGAAAAAAAGAGGCACAGTCTACATGTAAGGACAAGAGGACAGAAAAAAAGCTAGCAATTGGGTTAGAAAGGAAGGAAATCCAGTAAAAGATCAGAGCTGCACAATAGCTGGACAGTTCAGAGAATTTTGACAGAAACTTCTCCCCTTTAAGATAGCCACTTAATTTTATTTTGGAGATAATTACAATTTCCTTTCAGTCGGGAGAAAGGGAAAAGGCTATTAAGCTCATTTTATTCTTTTTTTAAAAAACAAAGCCTAGAGAATTCATTAAATACACATAAAACTGAAATAAAAATTAAATGGAAAGTGGTGATTCAGCAACCTCATGACTGTGCATATCCTTCAATAAGCCCCATATATGAAAGAAAAAGGCATCATGCGTATATGCTAAAATGTATGTTGCAGCACATGTATATGTGAGACAGAGACAGAGACAGAGACAAGAAGAAAGACAGAGAGAGAGAGAGAGAGAGAGAGAGAGAGAGAGAGAGAGAGAGAGAGAGAGAGAGAGAGAGAGGCGATTCACCTGTTGGAGAAGAACCAATTAAAATGTAATGGAAAAAATGCTAGATTTGGGAACTATAAGACCTGAGTTCAGATACTAGGAGTCAAGATGGCAGTGTAGAGACAGCAAATGATCAGACTTCTGAAAACCCTTCCTCACTGATTAAAAACAAAATGCTTCTAGGGGACTGAAAACAAAATCTAACAACAGGATAGAGCTAAGGAACCCTCCTGCTGGACTCAACTAAAAAGGTACACCCCCCCAAAAGCCTGAATTCTAGAACACACATTTTAAGGGGAGGGAAGACAAAAGGTCCCAGGACCCCTCCCCCACCCGCAATACTGAATCTCCAGCTTTGGCTGAAATCTCTGGACCAGCAATGGCACTAGTCCAGAGGAAGTACCTGGTGGGCACAGCTGTGCCTGGCTCAGAGACACTCCATGTTGCCCCCACCCCTTCCCAAGATTTTGTTCTCAGGGCACATCCATCTCTACAAGATCAATTCCACCCTGGCTTTATCTTATCAATAGTGCAGATAAGAAGCCTTCAGAAGGCAGGGAAGTTCAAGCTCCAACAACCCTCTCTCACTAAGAACCTGCTGACTAAATTTCAAGGGTAAAGGCTGCAATTACTACAGAACAACTTAATAACAAGTTGGGAAGCCCAGCTTCTTTTCAGTTTCTACTCACAGCTGGGGAAAATCTGGCATCATGGCTCACCCTGTCTAATCAGCAGAGCAGAGAAGAAGCCCCTTTAGGACAGGATAGCCCAAACCCACAGATCCAGCACATAATGAGAGGAGAAAGACTACAGGCAGTTCGGAGCAGAGGAAGAAGGGGGAAATATGAGCAAACATCAAAAAAAGAAAAAAGAAATTACAATCGACACCTTCTATCTAGGCAACTAACAAAAAGCAATGAAACAGAGGAAGCTCAAGGAACACCAAGCAAAAACACAGAAACTCCAACGAATTGGACTCAGGCTTTGGAAGAACTCAAAATACAATTCATAAAACAATTAAGAGAGGCTGAAGACAACTGGGAAAAGAACTTAAAAAGCAAGATAAGTCATCTGGAAACAGAGGCACTTGAATTAAAATGAGAAAATAGTGTCTTGAAAGCCAAAATTAACCAACTTGAAAATTAGGCAAAGGAGATGAAAGATGACCTCCAAAGAAAATCAGACCAGAAGAAGAAGGATGACCAAAAAGTCAGGGATGAAATTTAGTCTTTAGAAACTAGAATACAACAACTAGAAGCAAACGACTTCACAAGGCAGCAGGAAACTATGAAACAAAAACAAAAACAAAAGAATGAAAAAATTGAGGAAAATATGAAACACCTCATCCACAAAACAGAGGATTTAGAAAACAGGTCAAGGAGAGACAATTTAAGAATCATTGGTCTACCGGAAGATCATGACAAAAGAAAAAGCCTGGACATCAGGAATTTATCCTGGACATACAGGAAATTATCCAAGAAAACTGCCCTGAAATTCTAGAGTAAGAGGGAAAAGTGGAGATTGAAAGATCACCTCCTGTACTTAATCCCCAACTGATAACACCCAGGAATGTTATGGCCAAATTCAAGAACTACCAGACCAAGGAAAAAATATTGCAAGCTGCTAAGAAGTCATTCAGATACCATAGAACTACAGTTAGGATAACACAGAATCTGGCTGCATCTACACTGAAGGACCAAAAGACATGGAATATGATATTCCGGAAAGCAAGGGAACTTGGTCTACAACCTAGAATCAACTACCCAGCAAAATTGACTATATTCTTACAGGGGAATGTATGGTCATTTAATGAAATAGAAGACTTCCAAGCATTTGTAAGAAAAGACCAGACTTGAACAGAAAATTTGATGCCCTAACACATAACTCAAGAGAATCATCAAAAGATAATAAAGAAAGGGGAGAAAACAAACCAAAAAAAAACCTTTTTAAGGGACCAAATAAGTTAAAATGATATTTATCTCTACAAGAAAAGAGGATATTAGTAACTCTTAAAAATTGTTATTATCACCTGGGTAGTGTTATTAATGGATGTTTAAGGGGAAGAAACAAGAGGTAAACATCTAAATATTTTGAGTTTATTAATGGGGAAATGGGATAGGAATGAGGGGTAACAAGGAGAAGGGAAATTTCTAAATCTTATCCCCAAAACTAATAACTATCCTATTAGCTAACTTCCTAAGCTAAATAAGTTAAGTCCCACATTAATAGTATCTCTCAAAGTTGAGTCTAAGATACGCCAAAGTCCAAAAGGAAAGGTAACAGCTCCCAGCCAAATAGATGAATCTTCCTTATACCCACCACTACAGCTGACCTACAGTCTGGCTGAAATAGTCCCTCTCCACAGCTGATGTCTTCCAAGAACCAGTGGTATCTTTTAGAGTTGAAATTGTAGCTACTAGCCACACTTACTTCTGCTCCAAAAGGAAAACTGTTGTCAGTTAGGACAAACCTCCCCCAATCTCCTTACATGGAATCTTGACCCAGGGTCCCATGTGATTCTGTATCACATGTCTCTGCCAATCAAAATGCAGTCTTTCTTTCCTTACAATAGCTAGAAGAATTACACTTAGAGAGAACAGATAAACTATATAGGATGAAATGTCAAGGCATATGTGTGTGTGAGTGTGTATGTGTATGTGTGTGTGTAATTAGAGGTTAAAAAAAGAGGTTAATACTAAGAGAAATGGGAAAAGAAACAAAATGGGATAAATTTATATGTCATAAAGAAGCTCATGGCGGGAGTGGGGGAGAACACCAATACACTGGAAGGGTAAAGAGGTTGGAGATGGGAAATACTCAATCCTTACATGCACTGAAATTGACTCAAAGAGGAAAGAACAATCAAATCAATTGGGGCAGAAAATTGATTTGTGCCCTATAGGGGAGGAGAAGGGTAACAAAAGAAGTGGTGGGGACAGAGGCAGTACAAGGGAGGGGGAGGGTGGTAGTTTTAAAAGACTGTAAAGAAAATAAGAGGGGAATAAGAGGGGAAGGGGTAGAAAGAGAAGTAAAATAAGGGTGGGAATTAGGGGGACTGATTAAAAACAAAACACTGGTGTAGAAGGAAAAAGTGAAAGAAGAAAGGGCAGGACTAGGATTGGAAATCAAAATGTTGGGAAATAAACAACTGGTAATCATAACTCTGAATGTGAATGGAATGAACTCACCCATAAAATGCAAACAAATAGCAGAGTGGATTAGAAACCAAAAATCCTACCATATGCTATCTATAAGAAATACACATGAGGAAGGTAGACACACATAGGGTAAAAGTAAGCAGATAAAAGGCAATAGTCCCAATCATGATATCTGAAAAAGCCAAAGTAAAAATAGATCTAGTCAAAAGAGATAGGGAAGATAATTACATCCTGATAAAAGGCAGTATAGACAATGAGGAAATATCAGTACTCAACATGTATGCACCAAATGGCATAGCATCCAAATTTCTAAAGGAGAAACTAGTGGAGCTCAAGGATGAAATAGATAGAAAAACTATACTAGTGGGAGACCTGAACCTTCCTCTATCAGAACTAGATAAATCAAACAAAAAAAATAATAAATGAGAAAAAGGTAAAAGAAGTAAACAAAATCTTGGAAAAATTAGTTAGTAGATATATGGAGAAAAAGAAATAGGGACAAAAAGGAATACCTTTTCAGTAGCATGTGGTACATTCACAAAGATTAACCATGCACTAGGGGATAAAAACATTGCAAACAAATACAAAAAAAAAAAAAGCAGAAATAATGAATGCAAACTTTTCAGATGAAAATGTAATGAAAATAATAATTAGTAAGGGTACATGGAGAGTCAAATCAAAAATTAATGGGAAATTAAATAATAAGATTCTCCAAAATCAATTAAAGAACAAATCATAGAAACAATTAATAATTTCATTAAAGAAAATGACAATGATGAAACATCCTTTCAAAATCTACAGGATGCAGCCAAAGCAGTACTCAGGGGGAAATTTATATCCTTGAGTTCATATATTGACAAATTAGGGAGGGCAGAGGTCAATGAATTGGACATGCAAACTGAAAAACTAGAAAGTGAAAAAATTAAAATCCTCAGATGAAAACTAAATTAGAGATCCTAAAAAATCAAAGGAGAAATTAATTAAATTGAAAGTCAAAGAATTATTGATTTAATAAATGAGACTAGAAGCTCGTACTTTGAAAAAGAAAATAAAATAGACAAAGTACTGGTCAATCTAATTAAAAAAAGGAAAGAAGAAAACCAAATTAACAGTATCCAAGATGAAAAGGGAAACCTCACCTCTAATGAAGAGGAAATTAAGGCAATCATTAAAAAGTATTATGCCCAATTATATGGCAATAAATATGCCAATCTAGGTGATATAGATAAATATTTACAAAAATTAAAATTGTCTCGATTAACAGAAGAAGAAATGGAATACCTAAAGAATCCCATATCAGAAAAAGAAATTGAACAAGCCATCAAAGAACTCCCTAAGAAAAAATCCCAGACCCCAGAACAACTAATCCTAATATTATACAAACTACTTGACAAAATAAGCAAAGAAGGAGTTCTACCAAATTCCTTTCATGACACAAATATGGTACTGATACCAAAGCCAGGCAGGTAAAAAACAGAGAAATAAAACTACAGACCAATCTCCTTAATAAAAATAGATGCAAAATTCTTAAATAGAATACTAGCAAAAAGACTCCAGCAAGTAATCATGAGGGTTATTCATTATGACCAGGTGACATTTATACCAGGAATGCAAGAATGCTTCATTATTTGAAAAACCATCTACATAATTGACCATATTAACAAGCAAAGCAACAAAAATCACACGATTATTTCAATAGATGCAGAAAAAGCCTCTGACAAAATAAAACACTCATTCATATTGAAAACACTAAAAAGAATAGGAATAGAAGGGCCTTTCCTAAAAATAATAAATAATATATATCTAAAACCATCAGAAAACATCATCTGCAATGAGGATAAACTAGAAGCCTTCCCAATAAGATCAGGAGTGAAACAAGGATACCCATTATCACCTCTATTATTTAAAATTGTACTAGAAACACTAGCTATAGCAATTAGAAAAGAAAAAGAAATTGAAGGTATTAAAATAGGCAATGAGGAGACCAAGCTATATCACTCTTTGCAAATGCTATGATGGTATACTTAAAGAATCCCAGAGAATCAACTAAAAAGCCAAGTCGAAATAATCAACAACTTTAGCAAAATTGCAAGATACAAAATAAACCCACATAATTCATTAGCATTCCTATATATTTCCAACATATCTCAGCAGCAAGAACTAGAAAGAGAAATTCCATTTAAAATCATCCTAGACAATATAAAATACTTAGGAATCTATCTGCCAAGACAAACACAGGAACTATATGAACACAACCACAAAACACTCTACACAATTAAAACTAGAACTAAATAATTGGAAAAACATTGATTGCTCATGATTAGGACGAGCTAACATAAGAAAAATGACAATTATACCCAAATTAATTTACTTAATTATTGCCATACCCATTGAACTACCAAGAAACTTTTTACTGAATTAGAAAAAATTATAACAAAGTTAATTTGGAAGAACAAAAGATCAACGATATCCAGGGAAATAATTTTAAAAATGCAAAAGAAGGGGGTCTTGCAGTACCAGATCTCAAATTATACTATAAAACAGTGATCATCAAAACAATATGGTACTGGCTAAGAAAGAGAAAGAAGGATCAGTGGAATAGATTTGGGATAAGTGACCTCAGCAAGACAGTCTATGATAAGCCCAAAGATCCTAGCTTTTGGAATCAAAACCCTCTATTTGATAAAAACTGCTGGGAAAATTGGAAGACAGTATGGGAGAGATTGGGATTGGATCAACATCTCACACCCTACACCAAGATAAACTCAGAATTGGTGAATGACTTGAATATAAAGAAGGAAACTATAAGTAAATTAGGTGAACACAGAATAGTATACATGTCAGATCTTTGGGAAAGGAAAGATTTTAAGACCAAGCAAGAGTTAGAAAAAAAATCACAAAATGTAAAATAAATAATTTTGACTACATCAAATTGAAAAGATTTTGTACAGACAAAACCAATGCAACCAAAATCAGAAGGGAAGCAACAAATTGGGAAAAAGTATTCATAACAGAAACCTCTAACAAAGGTCTAATTACTCAAATTTATAAAGTGCTAAATCAATTGTACAAAAAAATCACGCCATTCCCCAATTGATAAATGGGCAAGGGATATGAATAGACAATTTCCATTTAAAGAAATCAAAACTATTAATAAGCACATGAAAACGTTTTCTAAATCTCTTATGATCAGAGAAATGCAAATCAAAACAACTATGAGATATCACCTCACATCTAGCAGATTGGCTAACATGACAGCAAAGGAAAGTAATGAATGCTGGAAGGGATGTGGCAAAGTCGGGACATTAATGCATTGCTGGTAGAGTTGTGAATAGATCCAACAACCATTCTGGAGGGCAATTTGGAACTATGCCCAAAGGGTGATAAGAGACTGTCTGCCCTTTGATCCAGCCATATCACAGCTGGGTCTGTACCCCAAAGAGATAATGGAGAAAAAGACTTGTACAAGAATATTCATAGCTGCGCTCTTTGTGGTGGCAAAAAAAAAATTGGGGAATGGCTGAACAAATTGTAGTATATGTTGGTGATGGAATACTATTGTGCTAAAAGGAATAATAAAGTGGAAGAATTCCATGGAGACTGGAACATCGCATCCAGGATGCGATGCAGAGTGAGAGGAGCAGAACCAGGAGAAATTGTACACAGAGACTGATACACTGTGGTACAACCAAATGTAATGGACTTCTCCATTAGTGGCAACGCAGTGATCCTGAACAACTCAGAGGGATCTATGAGGAAGAACACTATCCACCATGCAGAGAAAAAACTGTGGGAGTAGAAACAAGGAAGAAAAACAACTGCTTGATTACATGGGTTGGGGGGATATGATTGGAGATGTAGACTCTAAATGATCATCCTAGTGCAAATATCGACAACATGGAAATAAGTTCTGATCAAGGACACATGCAATACCCAGTGGAATTGCGCATCAGCTCTGGGAAGGGGTGGGGGAGGGGAGGGAATGAATATGATTCTTTTAACCAAGGAATGTTCTAAATTGACTAATTAAATAAAATTTTAAAATTAAAAAAAAAAGGCCTGAGTTCAATTCCTGTCAGTTACTACCTATGTGACCTTAAGTAGGTCATTCCCTAAGCCTCAGTTTCTTCATCTGTAAATTATGAGGTTAGATTAGATGATTTTGAAACAATTAATCTGATCCTATGACCTTCAAAGTGGGTCTCTCTCTCCTCTAGTTTCACCCAGAGTTTAAAATTATCAGATGAAACAAAGTTATGGAAATTTGTTTATCCAAAGCAAGAGTTTATTCTATAGCCATGTTGAAAATAACTTCAATAAAAATTAAAATAAACTCAGGTGACAAATAAGTCATTGTTCTCCACATTTGCATTCTCCAAAGTTTTCTGTCTGTCATTCTCTGATCCCCATAATACCAACCAAACTTGACCTCAATTCAGTCCTATCTTCAATTAATTCCAAAGTAGAACACAGCAAAGCTACATGTCCATCAATGCCCAAAAATGCTGAAATGGATCTGATAACATTTCTTTGACTTCTTTCACTATCAGATATGCCCAGTTTGTTCAGAGAAGTTCTGGGTGTCACATCCTCTGTAGTCTAACACATTTTTTTAAAAACAGCTATTTTTACGAACTTTCTCCTCAGATTGTATTAGGAAGCAGAACAACAACAGAGATTTCCTGATTTGCTGGAAAGGGCCCTGAACTCAGAATCAGACTAACTAAACCATCTGTCCTAGAGTAAGATAAGAGGTGGTTATCTTTAAAATACAGGTAAAAGATAAGCAGAAAGAAAGCAAAGGTGCCCTCTACAAACTCACAGACTCAGTGAGAAGAGGTACTGATGGAAATTGCTCAGAGGTAAAGGAAGCAAAGCAGAATGGGTAAATCCCACCCAGATGCAGAAAATGGAGACTCATTCAAATGTTTCAAAAAAAGGAAGCATTCCTGATAACACCCTGCTATAGTATTTGGAGGAGGAGGGCAAAGGACTCAGATGTCCAAAAACCATAAAGGTTTAAAAAGACCATAGGAACTCTGGACTGGAGGGGTGTGTTTTTAGGCCTATTTGTGTTGATTTATTTTCATTTCCAAATATAGCCTTCTCCCCTCTCCTCTTCCCTATGCAGAATTCTTCTTACCCAATTCTTTTCAACATAGATCTACTCATCAATGATTCTACTTCATATTCCTTCTGTTATCTTTTTTTTACTTTCAAAGAATGACAACCACAATGGCATTTCTTTCATTCTTTTTTTTTAACCTTATTATCCTTATTCCTCCATTCCCACTCTCCCACCTAACCCCAACAAAGGGTGGGGTGCAAATTCCTTGTAACAAGTATATAAGCAAAAAGATAGCTAGGTGGTTCAGTAGATAGAGAGCAGGGCTGGTGATAGAAGAAGGTCCTAAGTTCAAAACCAGACTCAGACAATTCCTAGCTGTGTAACTCTGGGCAAACAGTTAACCTCAACTGCCTACATCTTACCACTCTTCTGCCTTGCAGCTGATATTTGATATCCATTCTAAGACAGAAGGTAAAGGTTTTAAAAACACAAATACATAGTTAAACTAAACAAATTCTCATTTAAACAATGTCTGAAAATTTATTTCTTATTCTGCATCTTGAGTCCCTTTGGGAGTGTATTTTCCCAACTCTTCTCAGGGCCAAACTTATTCATTACAGTTATATAGCTTTCAGTTTTGTTGGTTTTTTGTTAAATTCTCATTGTTGTAGTCATATATATTGTTCTCCTTGACCTGGTTACTTTTTATACATTTCATCATGTAACTTATACAGTATTGCTCTGAATTTATATTTCTCAATTCTTTTTTATTTTTTGTGGACTGAAGAGTTTTCATTAATATCTTTTGTTTTTACATCATTATAGCCAGATACACTCAGCCCTAGCTCCATTCCACATGCATACCCACTGAGACTGTTGGAAAATGCATTCCTTTATTTCTTCTTTTTTAATAATACTCTATTTCCCAATTACATTAAAAAAATTTAACATTCATTTTTAAATTTAAATGTTATTTATTTGTAGCATTACAAAATCCAGGTAACTCCCACTCTTCCTTTCCTCCCCCAGTAGAGAAGGCATCGTTTGACAAAAAGATGATATACATATATGTAAAACTATGTTTTACTTATTTCTATTTCTGTTCTTTCTCTGGTGATGGACATTCACATGACATTCTTCAAACAATATTTCTGTTCCTGTATATAATCTCTTGATTCTGTTTGTTTCATTCCTTATAATTTCAGATAGATCTTTCCATGATTTAAACAAAATAACCTGTTCAGCACAGTAGTATCCCATCACAATATAAAGAGAGCTACTGTAAATATTTTAGGTTCTTTTCCTTTTTCCCTGATCACCATAGGAAATAAACTTAATAATGGTATTGCTGGGACACAGTTTTTTTTTATTCTTTGTGTTTGGATCAGTTCACACATCTACCAATGATGTATTAGTGTCCCTGTTTTTCCACATCCTCTCCAACATTTGTCATTTTCCCCTTTTATCATTTTAGCCAATTTGATAGGTATGAAATGGCATTTGTTTTTAATTTTTTTTCGTTTCTAAACACTCTCTCTCTCTCTCTCTCTCTCTCTCTCTCTCTCTCTCTCTCTCTCTCTCTCTCTCTCTCTCTCTCTCTCTTTCTCTCTCCCCTCCCTGAGATGGAAAACAATTTGATATAGGTTATACATGTGCAATCATACAAAACATACTTCCATATCAGTCATGTGGTGAAAGAAAACACAAACTGAAAAAAATAAAGTGAAAAATGGTATGCTTTGATCTATATCCAGACTCCTATATTTCTCATTTCTTTTTTTTTTAAACCTTCCCTTCCCATCTTAGATTCAATATTATGTATTGGTTTTAAGGCAGAAGAGTGGTAAGGGCTAGACAATGGGGGTAAAGTGACTTGCTCAGACACAATTGGGAAGTGTCTGAGGTCAAATTTGAACCTAGGACCTCCCATCTCTAGGCCTGGCTCTCAATCCACTGAGCTACACCACTGCCCCTCATTTCTGAACACAATAACCATGAAATAATCCTTAAAATTCAGTATACAAAATAAAACTGTTAACATGAAAAACATTTTTCTCATCACTAATTCTCTGTAATTCTGCGAGCTTTTGTGCTACTATCTCATTTAAAAAAAAACCTATGAGTTTAAAAGATATTTGCTTTTCATAACATATGAAATCTATATTGCCACAAATGTTGTTAGTCCTTCATTTTTAAAGAGGGCCAATGACATCACAATCTGGTGTTTTGACATGTATGAATTGGATTTAAATTAGACAGAGCAGCACAAAGTAGTCAGCCTCACATTCTCTTCCAGCGTCATCCCAATCCAGTGGCAAGACAAACGTCAAGATGTCTAGCAATGAGACAGAATAAAATGGACAACCTTGGCTTCTTCAATGTCTAACCAAGCTACAGGCACTCCACACTGCCTGCTTCTGCCACTTTCATGGCAGTTGGAACAAACTGTTCTCATCTGCCTCTTCAGCTGGGGTAAATCTTCACATGTTTAGTGTGACCATCTCCCTAACTCACTGACGAGTTTGTGGCCCCTAGAGTACCTCAACTTGGTTTAGTCCATCTGCCAACATGGTTTACCATGTTATACCATGTATGCTATAGCTTCTTGTAGGCATAGGAGAGAAGCAGGTGGCAGGACACCAAAAGGGGAAAATAGCCTGGAAAGGAGCTGGCAAGTCCTCACACCAGAGGTACTAATCTTCCTAAATACCCTGTACACCCCACCATAATACAGAAATAGTACAAATACACCAGGGTACTGCAAATAAAAATCTTAAAACTAAAACATTTTTTAACCTGAATCTTAGCTTCCATTGTGTCAGAGAGCAATATGAAAGCATTGTTCTGCACACTACACTGCAATAAACCTCTCTACTTTGGCCACCTTCAGAAAACCACAGGACAGATTGTTGAGACTTTAGTCACTGCTGACAGAAGATGCCAAGACTAGCAAGGTCTGGATATCACCTCCAATACTGTCCATCAGGCTGGAGCATAGCACTGGGGAACGTGAAGGGCACACCACCTTAAAAGAACCCATCAACAACATCTGTTTCATACATGTTTGAGATCCTTAAGGGAGTATGGGGAAACAGGACAGTCAAGTTGACATTTAACCTTGAGGTGTTGATCAGCAGCCTCGATGTTCCTGGCCATTGGTCATTAGGCTGGCAGAGGCTGCAGACATTCTGCATGAAATTCATCTAAAACCTTTATCTTCTCACTCAGAGGCATCACTGACTTTGCACACCTGGGCTTAGAACCCAAAGGACTTACAATCTGCTTTGGGGACATAATGGCAACACAAAAATTGAGTTTTAAAGGCAAATAATGAAAACATGCAATGACTGCACAGGGAGCCCTTTATTCTGCCATGTTAGGGTGAACAACACCAGTGACATGACTAGTAGGATACCAATCCCTCCACCAACTTGTACACATCACACCTTTTTTCTCTACTCAACATAGTCCTAAATGTAATGGTGATATTACAGAAGTGGATATGGGGTTACTAATAAAACAATAAAAGCACAGGAATGCTTGAGGTCATAAAAGATAAACACTTCTAGGAATGTTGAGAATTGACTATATAATACTTTCAGCCTGAGGCTACATGATAAACTCTCCACATCAGCTAAAGGGCAGATCCCCTAGAACAGGAGATGGGAATTATCTTCTTATAAGTGGTAGGCCAACAGAAATCATCAGTATTTTGGAAATAGGAAGTACATCTATCTAATTATTAGAGACAAAGGAAGCAACCAGGACCAATATGCCCCACCTTGGTGTTGAAAACACAGATTCATTCAAGCTACAGGTGATGGAGCCATAGAAATCACTACCTGAGTGAGATTGTACAAGTTTCCAGAAGGGAAGAGAGCCTCTTAGAGAGGGGTGAAGGCATGGATGGACAAGAACAGATGTTTTGGGCTCTCTTATGGTATATGAGACCTACCCAGGTCCTTTAATTTGTAAATAAAGCTGTTCTATGATTTGAACTTTGGGAAAAGAAATGCTTTTAAAGAGGAGGAGGCCTGAATATTGACAGTCCACTAAGATGGCAGCAATACGCGAGAAAGAAATCCTCTAAGTGGCTAGCCAGGGTATCTGAATTGTTTTTATCCATGAGACAAATACTGGACTAATATGCCATGACCTAAATGTGTGCTAGAACCCTTGGCCCTGCCATCAAACTGTGAGAGTTACAAATATAAAGAACTTTGTCTCCACAAAGTCCTATTTAAACACGTTATTATTGCTTTATCCTCCTCAAAGTTCTTCTGTCATTCTCTTTTCCACCCTAATCCCCAACCTCTACTATTTGGTAGCATTGCTTCACAATTACCACTGAACATATCATTCCTAAATCTATGAGGCCCCTCTAGAGAATTCCAGATAAAAGTCTGAAGCCAGGACAACTGAAAGGGAAAAAAAGGTATATACATACATATGTATATATATATATATATATATATATATATACACACATACATACATACATATTAATACTTTATATATTTATCCTATATATCATATGTATTTATCATATATACACACAAACACACATACACACACACACACACACATATATATATATATATATATATATATATATATACACATAGATAGATATGTCCTAAGATTGTTTCCATGATAGGGTGGTTTGATTCTAAATGGAATTAATTTTGAATGTCACAATGTATAACTAAAGCAGATGGAACAGATTTTCTTGAACCTATACTGAGAAAAACCTGAGAGAAAACTATCCATGGCTGATGAGGCAAAAGGAACTGCAAATCCTCTAAGTGGGTTCAAAGCACCGTAGAGTTGGATAGACTCCTAGTCACAAAGACAACTTCCTTTAGCCATTCCCCAAGGCAGGCCTATCCTCTCCATCATATTCCTTTGTGGCACAAAGCATGATTTACAGAATACCAAAAGGTTATATACACCCTTCAACAAAGCATAAGCTGGGTTCTAAATGCCCCTTTTATCCTCCCACCATAAATCCTGGACCTCTGGAAAGTTCTGAGCCTAACTTAGCACATAGAGTCAGCCTGAAACCAAACCTAGGATGTCTTCCTTTAGCCTCAGTTGATTCTAAGTCTGGGTCCCTTTAACAGATCTTATTCACCCCAAGGACTATCCCTGAAAGATAAAAACACTTCTCTCTGCACCTTCTTTTACAATATATAAAGATTTCCAGCAATATCCTGAATCACCATAGAAGAGCAGAATGATGGGCATCAAGAGATCCTACACCTTCAGAGATGTCCAGAGTCTAAGAAAAAGGTTCTTTGCTTGATGGTATTGAAGGAAAAAGAAAATTAATAGGAGGAAGAGGATTAATACCTCGATAACACTTATAATAGAGCTTTAAGATGTGCAAAACTGTGAGGAAGATGCTATTATTACCCCCTTTTTACAGATGTAGAATCTGACGCAAATAGGGTAAGTTACTTGCCCAGATTCTTATAACTAGTCCAGTGCCTGAGGCTGGATATGAATTTGAGTTTTCCTGATTCCAAGTCCAGGATTCTATCTGCTACAATACCTAGCTGCCTCTCTCTGGTTCTCAAAGACTGCAGTGACCTCATAACTTGTTCACAGGAACTAAAACACAGGCCTGAGGAGTCTAGGGATCTAGCTAGACCTGAATGAGCTAAAGCTTCAACACATACCTAGGCCAGGCCATCTTATTCCATTCCCCATCTCTAGACAAGGCAACTTAAAGTCCTTCCAGAATTCTGGCTATTTGCCCTTCTTAAAACTCTCCCCCAGAAAGTTGAACACCTTTTCTTTTTAACATGTTATTCAGTCTGTAATTTTTTACTAATGTATAATCCCCTGGTTCCACTATAATTTAAGTCAGTTCCTTATTGTCCTATCTCTTATATTCACACAAAGAATAACTTTAATACTTTTCAATTTGAGAACATAATAGCTACCTATTCACATGCTATTAAATATTCATTTTGCTTCACCTCTAGCCTGGACAAAATCTAGCCCAAAGCTATAAATCCGCTGAATAGCCAAGAGGACCTGGCCCTAGGTTACTAGAGAACAGACACTGGAAAGCTAGAGTAAAATGAAGTAGAAAGTAGGAAGAGGACAAGCTCTTTTAAGATTTTCAAAGATCTTCAAAGGATGGATGACCATTTGGTAGACATATTATTTGTACATGAGATTTCTGCTTTGGCTAGAAGTTACACTGGAGCCTGTTCTCTTCATTAAAGATTATTATCAATAAAATCTTTCTAAAATGCAAGAATTGAAAGCTTTCCTTTTGGACCATCACCAAGTTTTCATTCTATAGTACACTACAGGTTTCAGCTCGCCAAGTGCACTAATGGCAAAGCTAAAGAAATAACTGTATCTTCCTGCTGCAGCTGAAGGGAAGGCACAGGGGCCTGGAAGGAAGAAACCTCAACTAGCCTCTAGGAACCTCCTCTTCTACCCAGTTATGAGAAAGTACATCGCAAACATTTTCATTTCACTTTGGCAACATAAATCACACGAGAGACAGTCATCTACATTTGGCCTCCATCCATGCAAGCAAATTCACAAACTAAAAAAAAAAATGTAAGATAATTCTCTATAAATAAAAGCAAAACAGACAAAACATCACTAACCAGCCTCCTTAGCACATCGCCAAATTTACCTGCTCTTCTCTTGAGGTATCTTTTTCCCCAGGTAGCATCAGTCCATCTTGCTGTAGCTGATATATGTAACAGTTTTCTTTCAAACTAAATATCATCTAACTCCAGCCTAGCAAGCTGTTACACCACTCTATCGAACACCCTGCTGGAAGCAAACAATTGGGAGGCAAATACCAGGTCTGGGGAACTTTGGCTCCAGAAAATGATCAATCTCCTGATGACATTTTAGAGGTCTCTACCAAAATCCCAGATCCAAAATGAGATAAAGCCAGTCTCCCAAACGCAGTGCGCGTTAGAACAAGGAAACAAACAGAGCTTGAGACAGCAGTGAATTACAAATGGCATGCTAATTACCAGTCTACATCCAGAAATAGCTGAAGACTGCAGGATTTTTTTTGTTGTTAAAATAACTACAGCCTTTATTCTAGGGTTGGGCAAAAGCATCTAATTTATTCAAATTCTTAAGCCTCTAAACATAAGCACATTTCCATGGGCTTATTTGGGAGAAGGGGTGGAAAAAGACTTTGGTTAGAGGGTCATCAGAGCCGGCCAAGATGAGGCCACTAGTGTGCAGTTGTCCCACAGTGACGTGATAGACTAATGCAAGTAGGGTGGCCAAAGGTGAGGCTGCCAGAAGGAAGATGGAACCTTCCTTCCTTTTCCAGGCTCTTCTGAAGGGCAGTGCCAATAGTTATTAGTGCTTTATTGTTGAGGAGGAGAGAGGCAGAAGTAAGCTTAAGTTTCTTTATAAAAACAAAGCCAATACACATTTTCAGTACTAGAGAATTTTCGAATTTAATTCTCTTAAAATAATAAACAGAAAGGGCAAAACATCCTAACCAACACTTTCATTCCATGGAATCACAGAATCCTAGTTTTAGAGATGGAAGGAATGTTAGAGGCAATAGAGGCTGACACCTCATTTTATAGGCAAATTAACTGAAGATGAGACTTGCCCACTGGGGTCATATGGCTTGTAAGTTTCTGAAGCAGAATTTGAATTCAGATCACCCCAATTTTGTTAAAAGCCTTTATTTTCTGTGTTAATGATAACTCTAAGACAGAAGAGGGAGGGCTAGGCAAATGGGATAAAGTGATTTACTCAGGGTCACAGAAAGTATCTGAGGATCTATTTGAACCCAGATCCTCCCTACTCCAGGACTTGTACTCTATCCACTGAATCCCCTGGTTACCCCTACATCTATCAAATTCAAAGTCTAGCTCTTTCCACTGCATAGAACGCTTTTTGACTCCTTAGAGGTTCTCTACTAGGTGTTATGTATTTTACTAGGATTAAATTAGCACTTACCAACTATGATGGAGATAAATATCATTGAAGTTGACAGACATATACACACTTAGAAATATTTGAACACTGATCTTTGGGTCTAGAGATATGATTTCTAGTTTGAGCTCTAGTATTAATTTGCTATGAAACCTCAAGCAAATCCCTTAAATTCACTCAGATTTTCTAGCCCCCAAAACGCAGAATCAAATGCAATTAGAATTACAAAATCACAAAATTTCAGAACTAGATAGGACCTTAAAAATTAAATGGTCCCTCTCATCATTCTACTGATGAAACCCAAAGAAGTCATCACTTGTCCTATGACACACAGCTAGGATAACTGATATAGATATGACTGTTGTAGACCTGGTACTGAGACCTGGGCACCTATGCAATGTACCATGATAGA
The DNA here is from genome assembly GCF_027887165.1 of Monodelphis domestica. Taxonomy (NCBI): domain Eukaryota; kingdom Metazoa; phylum Chordata; class Mammalia; order Didelphimorphia; family Didelphidae; genus Monodelphis; species Monodelphis domestica. The sequence goes on from NC_077229.1 coordinate 254,704,746, forward strand.
ATAGAGAGAGAAATTATCTTAGAGTCACAAAACCTGAGTTCCAATATTGTCTCTGGTTCTATGTCTTTGGACATGTCATTTAACCTGTGGAGAACTCCGTTTCCTATAAAACGAGGGGGTTGGGCTAGATGGTCTCTCAGGTACCTTCTAACACTAGATATAATTTTAGGATATGATATAATTCCATTACTCTTTCTGAAACACAAGGTTGGATTTTTATAAAATCAATAAACCAGTTAAGTATTACATTCTCTTAACAATCATTCCCAATAAAGTGATGCTCCATCCGAAAATTTAATCAAACCACTGACAAGGACAGAGATACCAAGGGCAACCCCATATTCCCTATCTCCACTTCCAGCCAAATCGTTATTTTTGGACCTCATTTTCCCAAACCAAAGAGAAAAAGAAGAATCTGAGAGGTTCTACATTTGACTGATTTTTTTTTGAGATAATTAAGAGAGCCAAACTAGTAAGTCCCACAAATCCTAGCCCCTGCTTTCAATCATTAGTCATCCCTAGCTCCCAAGAAGCCTATGGCCAACCTGGGGAATTTCATTTCCTCAACAAAGAATGTCTCCATGCGACCAGATCACAGTTTACCATTCATGTTCCCTGGGCACTGCTGTGTGCTCTAGTCCCCCACCATGACCATCTGCTCTGGAAGGAATTAATGGGTAAGCTGAGAGCTCTCTCTCTAACTAGAATGGCTTGCCTCTGTGGTTGGAGAGTCAGACCAAAGGCAGGCAGGCAGGCAGGCAGAAGGGGAAGTGAGGGATGAGGGGTGGGGGAGCAAAGAGAGAAGCCTGCAGGACTTGTCCTCTGGCAACATTCACCCTCTCAGGAAGATCATTTCACAAGCTCTAGCCGATAGTGAAGCATCTGCTGAACCTTAAAATGTGGTTCCCTGTAGATGACCTGAGGTTGAGTTGAGCCTAAGAGAGGGGAGGATTCCACAGAAGCCAAAAATCCTCCTTAGAAGTCTGGTTGCACTGTGTTTCTAGTTCCAGATGGGGCCTATGACAAATTGTTCCTATTTTCAAGAACATTTTCCTGAGGGAAGGAATCCTCTTTCTGTCACATGGCTAACAGTTTGACTGGGAAAGGTTGGTCCCTCGTAATTATGGGGCAAACAAAGAATGGTAGACAATTTCTGAACCAACAAAAGGGCGCTAGGAAACGTGCCCACCTAGAGGCAATCCTCCAGACAAGTCTATATGAAGTAAACTACTTTTAACAGAGAGAGAGAGAAAGGCAGAGAGAGACAGAGACAGAGACAGAGGCAGACAGAGACAGAGATGACAGAGGACCTAAAGAAAATTGGGTCATATGTGAATGTGATAACTAAATTCTAGTGGGACATTCTACACCAGAATTTTTCTCTCTTTCTATCACATTTATTTCTCATATGCTAATCATTTTGGTCTTCACATGAATGCTACTGTGGTTCATATGCCTCTGAGTTCTGGGGCAGACCTGGGCTAGAGGCTGTGTTTGAAGCCAAGTCCAGAAGATGTAATTTGTGCTATCACATATCAACCTTTTTCTTCTTATATAAAGAAGGTACTAATATTTACTATTCAGGGTGATGTGAGGAAGGAGCAGGTGTTTGAGACTGCAATGACGTCCTAAAATAAAATAAATACGACTATTAAGAGTGGCAAATCCTTTACACGTAACTCATAACAGCTAGATGAGAATAATCTGCACACCCACCTTATGCAAAATCTTCAAGTCTTAGAAATGTCTGAACTACACTAATCTTCCATCCATGTTAGTTTGAACCTTGAATATATACTCTTAGCATTTTATGAAAATGAGGCTAACCCCTGAAAGGGAAAACAACACACCCTCCTTGAAATGCCTTGACTTAATTGCCTTGACTTTTGGCTGAATATTTCAGATTTATGATAATTTCAGAAAAAATGGTAATAACGCTCCCTTATATATTCCTCTAACAACTCCAGGATGGCACTGCTCATTTAGGCCATGAATACAACACAGCCACATGGGCCTGGGGCTTAAAGGAAATCAGGTTATGGAAATGCAAAAATTTTTGTGAAAATATCCAAAACAACTCTACCCTAGCAATTCACCTTTTCTTTGAAACATTTTGGACCACTTCGCTGACATTCACTCAACAAATATTTATTTTGAGTGTTAAATCAAATTCTGCCTGAGAGTCCCTGGTCACCTCTCTGTCTGCTCTTAGACTTTAAGAATATTTTCTTTGTCTGGGAAATCAATCCCCTGTCCCTATCTGATGAATTCCAAAATTTTGTTTTCCATTGTCTCTTGATATCTCCACATAATCAATCAATAAACATTCATCCCAAGATGACAGCTTAAATGAGATTCAGTTCTTGCCCTCACAAAACATGAAATCTAGAAGAGATATAAGACCTGAACAAGATATTTTTAATACAAATTATTATAAGCATGTCAGATACTAGCTGAACAAAGTGCTATTGGAAGTCTATGGTGGTGACATCATTACTGATAGGGGATGGATGAGGGATAGGTTTTATGTTGGTGGTAGTATGTCAGGTGGGTTATAAAGTATGAATAAAAACAATTAAGAAAAGGCATAAGGAATAGCATGTGTGCATAGCAAGCATAGTGGATAGAGTACTAGGTCTGCAGTCAGGAAGGCTTATCTTTCATAGTTCAAATCTGGCCACTAACTGTGTGATCCTGCAACAAGTCACTTATACCTGTTTGCCTCAGTTTCTTCATCTATAAAATGAGCTGGTGAAGGAAATGGCAAATCACTCCAGTATCTTTGCCAAGAAAACCCCAAATGGAATCATAGACTTGGATATAATTGAAAAATGACTAACAACAAACATAGCAGACAGGAAAGAAAATATAATTTCTGGGGTCAGAGAGTAGTCTACTCTGTTTTAAAGTTTTGAACAGGAACCAGTAGGCAATCAAGAGTCACTTTAGATTTTTGACAGAAGCGTGACATAATTTCATCTATGTATAAGGAAGAATTATTTTGTTTTAAAAAGTAGGAAAAACTAGAGGAAGAGCCAATGAAGATAAGAAACTCTATTAAAAGATTATTGGGATAAGGTCAGCAGGTTGCAATGAGGGCCAGTTAGTGCTGAGAAGAGAAAAGACTGAATGGATATAAAATCAATTGCAAGAAAAAATTGGTGACAAATTAACAGAAAAAAAAAGCAAGAGGGAAAAGTCAAAGGTAAGATGAGAAGTTTAAGCATAGACAAATTGCATGAATGAGAAATATCATTGACAAAAAGAACTGAATCAGAAGGAATGGCTTTAAAAGAAAAAGATAATATGCTCATGCACATGTTGGCTTTGAGGTAGTAGTAAAAACAATAGATTATTTTCGATCACATGAACTTCTTACCCTGGGATTCAGGGCAGTCCAGCATCTGTTCCAAACTCCCTTCACATATTCTACATTTCAAAGTGGGCTAGTGGCCCACTCTCCATCTCCCATTTCTGCAGCCAGCACTTTCCAGTCCCCCTTGCCTGGAGTGAACTGTATCTCCCCTTACCACATGCTCCACCAGGGATACTGACCTCTTTCTCCTCCACCTTCTCAGAGCATTTAGCCCCTCTACCTCTTTTTTGCATTGAGCTGGATCTATCTTAGAATCCCTAGTGCCTAGCAGAGTGCTTTAATATAAGAGGCACTTGAAAAATATTTGTTGAATTAGCTACCAGAAGCAGGCTATGATATCACACACTTAGAAAGTATGTGCCACCATCTAAAGTATGACTAACTCCAACTTCTAGGCGCTTAGCCCAGTGCCAGGCACATAGCAGGCATTCAATACATTTTTGTTGAATGACTGATGGAACGAACTTTATTAATCAATGTAAATTCTTCCTAATTCTCAGCTTTATGTTACACAAAATAAATTTAGATAAAGGATATAACCTAGAAGGGACCTCAGAAATCATCTCTCTAATGTATTCATTTTATATATGAGGAAAGTGGAGCTGAGAGAGATGATTAAGTGACTTCCCAAGTGACACCCTCACCAGGTGTCATATAGTAAAGTCAAGATCTGAACCCAAATCAGGCATATAGTAAAGTCAAGATCTGAACCCAAATCATCTGACTCCAGGACTAGGGCTGTGAATCTCCAAATCTTCTGACTCCAAATCGAGGGCTTCCCATTTTGTAAGTTTAAAAAAATCTACGTGTCAAATTTACATAAAACAAAATTACCTGTATTTTTTAAAGCAACCTCTAACTTAGAGTCAAACAATAATGATGAAATCAGACAAAATCAGCACCATTCTCTCCTTCATAAAAGAAAGTTGTTTTGCTGAATTTGAAGTCCACAATATTTATGCTGCATGCCTGAACTATTGTAATTAATTGCCTCCTAACAAGTCTCTTTGTTTCTGGTCTCTCACTTCTCACTTGCAGTATGGCAGATTAATTTTCCTGTGACACCACACTGAATATCTTACTGTTGCCAGAAATGTTCATGGTTCCCCAGTACCTAATGAATGAAGCCCACTCTTCTCAGGCCAACTGTCAAGTGTATCTACTCCAGTGATAGCCATCACTAGAGTCATAAGTAACATATGAGGAGGAACTTTTTTCACCTAAAATGTGTATTTCCTCCAATGGATTCTGTACACAAGAACTCAAAAAATATTTCTTAAAGGAAGGAATGAATGTTTTAAAAAACCACCTGATAGGGTAAGATGCAGCCTATTAGTTAAATTATTGTTAATTATTTTTATTAGTTAGTTATTAATTAGTTTAAATTAATATAGCAAATAAATGATGTTATCAAAGACATATTAAGCTATATATCAAGCTTAGCACAGAGTCTACACATAATAGGTGCTAAATAAATGTCTATTCATTGAATGATTGATTGTTTGTACTCTTCCATCTCTTACTGTATTCCCCCTCCCACCAAATTGAAAGCATCTTAAGGACAAGGACCATATAGCAGTCCATCTCTCTGAATCCCCTTCACAGCCTGCATAGACTAGGGTTTCCTGAGGCACACTGGAGACAAAAGAAAGATGAATGAACCGTCATAACCTCAGATACTCAGGGAAGTTGGAAAGAAGAAAGAACTACTAAATGTCTAATTTGCTTCTGTTTTCCCTTCCAAGAAGATTCCAACTGGGAAAGAATAAAGTGTTATTGAATAATTGGTGATCAAGACCCATGACGAGATGATAAGAGCACCTAACCATCTTTGATGAGTCTGAGTCACAGAGTCCAACAAACTAAATCCCCAGAAAGATGATGGAAGAACTGGCAGATGTACTAGTCAGCTGCTGTCAATGATCCATGAAAAGTCACAAAGAATGTGAAAGGCACTAAAGGACTGAAGATAGGCAAATGGTGACTGTGTCTATATTTGTAAATAAAAATATATGTGCCTTGTGTGCATATACATATATATTCAAAAAAGGAAAAACAATGGAATTTTCACATTGAAGAGACTAACAAGGTGACAGGAGTAATAAGAGTAAGAGCCCTGGATTTAGAATCAGAATATTTGAGTTCCAATATTAATTGCTATTTATTCACCATGAGACCATGAACAAACCAAAACCCATTTGAATCAGCCAAAAAAAAGGAAGAATGAGGGGCAGCTGGGTGGCTCAGTGGATAGAAAGCCAGGCTTAGAAATGGGAAGTCCTGGTTCAAATCTGGCCTCAGACATTTCGTAGCTGTGTGACCCTGGACAAGTACCTTAACCCCCACCGCCTAGCTTTCATCACTCTTCTGCCTTGGAACCAAGGCAGAACTTGATTCAAAGATGGAAGGTAAGGTTTTATTTTGTTTTTTAAGAGGAAGAATAAACACACACACACAGAGAATTGGTGACAGAAATCCATTTCATTCAATGAGGAAATAGGAAAGAAAAGGAAGCAGAGTGGAGGAGGACTATGGGAAAGGATAGATGAGGGATTCGTTTTAGGCAAAACAAACTCTAAGGGCGCATACAAATATTTATAGCTCTTTGAGATGGAAATCTGATGGAGTGTCAAACTTGGTGTATATATGTGCATATATATATGTATACATCATATATATGTGTGTGTGTGTGTATATATACTGGTATATAAATATAGGTATATATATTGGTATACATATATATACCAAATATATATGTATATATATGGAGTATATATATATGTGTGTGTGTGTATGTATATATATAAATATATACACATATACCTAAATTTATTTATCTGGTCTCCTATTTATGTGTGTGATCAAATATTATTTTGCTGATCTCTTATCAGTGTAATGACCTACCATAATTCCAGAAGATTAATGATGCAACACTCTACCCATCTCATGATAAAGAGGAAGAAGATACAGAACACAGAATGATGTAATTTTTTTGGATATGGCCAGTGTGGAAATTTGTTTTGATTGACTATACATTTTCTAATGGATTGGGGTTTTTTTATTTTATTTATTTATTTATTGTTTATTTATTTATTTGTTGTTTATTTATTTATTTATTTCATTTAGGGTGGAGGGACAGGGTGGGAGGATTAGAGGGCAGATTTTGAGGGATTAAAACAAATAAAATATGTATTTTTTAGTGAATGGGAACAAGGAGTATAGATGGCCTTTCCTAGGAGGCTGGTCTTGAAAATGTTCTGATCCAACCTAAACCTCCCGATGGAGGAAATAGTTTTCTTTTCAAAAATAACTAATTCTTCTTATCACTCTGTACTAAATATGCTTTTAAAATATTTTATAAAGGAAAATTATGTTGATATGACATCAAATCATATTTCCCACTGACTTGTATTATAATTTCTGAGAAATATCTAAAAAAAAAAGCAAGAGGGGAGGCCTCCAACACATTTAAGAATCTTTGAATTCTTATAAAATCACATCTTACCAAAAAAATTTATACTAGTCTTAAAGTCTATAATAAGACAATGTTTGACAATCTCTTTTCCCCTACCCCAAAATATAAAGTATAGCTTAAAATCTGTTGAATTCAATTCAGGTAGACCAAATGAAATGTAGCATAGTGAATGGGAAAACTAAGTGGAGCAGTGCAGAGAGCCCCAGACCTGGAGTCAAGTACACTCATCTTCCTGAGTTCAAATTTGGCCTTAGCCACCTAAGAGACATGTAACTCTGTTTGCCTCAGTTTACTCACATGTAAAATGAGCTGGAAAAGGAAATGGCCAATTTATTTATACTGAGATTAGAAGAAGAGATACAAGAATGCTCTCAAGGTCTGAAGAACTTTCATATTGCTTGTGAGGCATGGGAGACACTGGTACAGCACCACCCAGTGTGGCATGCCCACATCAAAGATGGTGCTGTGCTCGATGAGTGAAGCAGAATTTCAACAGCTCGAAGGAAACATAAGATGTAAAAACTTAGAGACATCGCCATCCCAAATGTTCATACAGGCTATTTGTGTCTGACCTGTGGTAGAACCTTCCAGGCTCCTGCTGGTCTGAACAGCCACTGCTAGACACACTGTTCTGTGACCCCAACACAGCGACATCATTTTGGTCCTCTCTGAGTTCAGAGGACAACAACAATACCATACACATAGTAGGCACTCAAAAAATGAACTGCATTTTCTACTGCATGGTTATTAAAACAATAAAAATATTAGCATTTGTGTAGTACTTTTAAGTTTTGCAAAGGACTTTACAAGTATCTCATTTTATCCTCTTAACAACCCTGCAAAATAGGTGCTATTATAATCACCATTTTAGAGTTTAAAAACTGAGGCAGTGCCCAAGGTCACAAACCTGAATCAGGACTTGAACCCTAGTCTTCCTGGCCCCAGGTTCAACATTCTTTGTTTTGCCATCTAGCTGAATTGATATCTTCAGCAAAAAGACAAATGTACAACTCCCCCTCCTCATTGCTCCCTCCCATGATTTTATAGTCATTAAAAATACACAGAATAGAGCAGCTAAGTGATATAGCAAACAGAGAACACTGAACTAGAAATCAAGAGTCCTGAGTTCAAATCCTACCTTGGACACTTACCAGCGAATAGTAAACCCCACAGGGCAGCAAGATGGCCCAATGGATTAAGTATTGGATGTGGAATGAGGAAGATATGAATCCTTACTCTTACTAGCTTACTAGCTTACTACACTTACTAGCTCTGTAGATCTAGGCAAATCATGTAGCCATTTCCTCAACTGCAAAAAACTATATAAAATATAAAATAATAATAATAGCTTGGTTGTTGCTTTGCAAGTCTTAAGGCAACATATAAATGCCAGCCAGTCGTTCGCCTCTTTCTGTATCCTCCAGTGCTTAGCACAATACCTGGTACACAATGCGTGCTGAATAAATGCCTATGGACAAATAGATTGGTTTAATCTCTACTCCAGCATCACATCCTTCATCAGTAAAATGGAGATGATAATAGCAACTATCTCAAAAAATTATTAAGAAGATCATGACATAATTAATGCAAGTAATCTGACAAACCTTAAAGTTCTATATAAATGCTAGCTTCAGTGGTAGTAGCAGCCACAACTGTAGAGGTGATCAATGTTGTCTTCATATCCTATCTGAAGGCATTCTCACTAATTTCAGAGCTTAACTTTTTGCAGCAGTCTACTGCACTTGCACCTAGTATCCTAGCAGAAGCAACTCACTGGAAAAGCCTCGCATGAATATACATTTTTTACAGAGAAGTACAGTCATCTCTTGCTATATCACGTTTCACTTATCACAGCTTCACTGTATCTATATCTAATTCTGCATCGTGGAGTTTTTGCCATATCGTGGGATTTTGTTAAAATTATGTAGGTTTAAGAGTGTAGAAAGTGTTTAAGAGTCTATGAAGTGTTTACAAGATTGAGCAAAAGGTTTATAGGAGAATGGGAAGGGCTTATAAAGCCTTAAAATATATATAAATAATAAAATAAATATAATGCCGCTACTTTGCGGATTTTCACCTATCGTGGTGGTCTCTGGAATGTAACTCCCACCATAGGTGAGGGATCACTGTAACTCATTCCCAAGCACAAAACTTCACTCTATGAATCAATCAAGAGAGGAAAAAGAATGCTATGTCTTCCGTACACCACCACCCACCCTGCACTGAAAGCACCTAAACATTTAACAAAAATGTGCAAGAAACAGGAGAACTAGTGGTCCATTCTGTTTTTGTGGGTAAATGCTTTAAGTTGCCAACTGGCCCTTTATGGTATTTTATTTTATTTTTTAAACCCTTACCTTCTGCCTTGAAATCAATACTGTGTATTGCTTCCAAAGCAGAAGAGTGGTAAGGGCTAGGCAATGGGGTTAAGTGACTTGCCCAGGGTCACACAGCTGGGAAGTGTCTGAGGCCAAATTTGAACCTAGGACCTCCCATCTCTAGGCCTGGCTCTCAATCCACTGAGCTACCCAGCTACCCCCATTTATGGTATTTTAAATTCATTCCACTTCCAGTTTGCCATTTGACAAAATGACAGAAAGAGAAATAATAAGCAGACAAACAGATTAATTAAACAAAACAAAGGAAAATTGAATATAAAGTCACAGTAGCATGATAATGGCTTTCCCTAGTCTGATTTCTATCTGAACAACATTAAAATATTTCTCATCTCATTTGTATTTATCCCCTTCTCTCCATTCACAGACCACCTCCCTGGTAGATTCCTAGACCTCAAATCTGGATTATTGAAATAGCCTTCAGGTGAATCTCCCTGCCTAAAGTTTCTCCCCACTTCAATCCATCCTGTAATCAATGTCAAATGGATCTTCCTAAAAAAATCACAGGTCTGATCATGTAACACATACCAACCCCCACCCTCAACTCAATAAACACCAGCAGCAACTTTTTACCTTCAAGATCAAATGGAAAATACATTTGGCTTTTATCTGATCCTTCCTTTCTTTCCAGTCTTCTTACACTTTAAACACCCCACCCTTGCCACCTCCACATTTTCAACAATCCGGGAAAAGGGATCTTTTTCTTGTTCCTTGCATACTACACTCCATCTTCTGACTGTACTTTCCCTGGCTGTCCCCCAGGCCTAACATGCTCTCGCTCCTCACGTGTGCCTCTTGGATTCCCTGACTCCCTTCTAAACTCAAATTCTGCCTTCTATAAGAAGCCTTTCCCATTCCCTACTCTGTTCTACTATGCCTTCCTCTGAGATTACCTCCAATTTATTCTGTATGTATTTATGAGTACAAACCACTATGTGTATGCTATACATAAATGTCTACAAACATCTAGGCATACACACACACACACACACACACACACACACACACACACACACATCTGACCTTAGAAATGGAATCAATCTGACCATATCTGGCCCACCCTTACAATTCACTCTCAGTGGGACATACTACAAGGCTATTATATTTTCTTATCACACCTCTCAAAATTGGTGGGTCTGTGGATTCTATAAGCCCCAGAGGTACCTCAAAGGGCCTCTACCCACTAATAAATACTAAGAATCTTTAGACATAAAGTAAGAGCCCCTCAGACTTAAATCTATCCATATGCAAGAAATTACCTGAAAATGCTCATTCTTACCTTTCACTATTGATTTGAAATAGCTAAAGTTTGGAAAGAACCAATGAAACAATCTGCCAGCCCAACCTTCATTAAAAATAATTGATCATCTATTTAAAGAGACATATCACTGAATTTATGATAAAAGAATTCCCTGACAGACCATAAGACTGGTGAAGACCTGTCTCCTAGAAGATATACAGACAGGAGCATACATCACTTCTAACAGCTTGGACGTAAAACAAGCACGGCAAGCTCCAACACCTCGAGAACAAAGTCGAGAACAAAGCACACAGACACACACATACAAATACACATACAGGTATCCTTTCCACATGGTGGGGTTAGGGATGTGGTGGGCTCCCCTGTGGATCTAGAAAATCCACATAAAAAATTTTGGCCCTCCCTTTGCACCAGAGAAGTTGGAATTTTTCTTTCTCTTTTATGGGGTGTTTGCTGTGCCTTATTGTTAAATTTGGGTTAAGTATTTGGTCATAGGCTATATATAGGTCATTAAGATATCCCTACAATTCTGGCCTTTGTGTGTTGTCTATTGACTTTCATGTAATTTTCACAAACTTTAACCTTTTACTTATTTTAACTTTAAAAAAGAAATTGTGTCATTCTATAGTATTAATAGATAAAATATGTCAATATGATGCAATACTGTACACATATTTTATACATTTATGAGTTTCTAAACTTTTTATAGGTCATCTGCAGCTTCTGCAGAACTCCCCCAAAATACCCATTTAATTTCTTATGCCAACAGGTGATATAGTGAAACCATAACTGGGAAAGTCATGAAATAGAAGGGATATATATATATATATATATATATATATATACACATACACACACATGTTGTTTAGTCACTTAGTTTTGTCCAATTCTTCATGACCCCATTTGGAATTTTCAAGATACTTTTCTAGATTTGTGGTTTGCCATTTCCTTCTCCAACTTATTTTACAGATGAGGAAATTGAGACAAAGGGTTTAATGATTTGCCCATGGTCACACATCTAGTGTCTGGAGCCAGATTTAAACTCAGGTCCTCTGATTTCAGGACTAGTTTGAAGTCCTCTGCTGGCCTTTCCCACTACCCTTTCTACGGGACTGCACATGCTCTCTCATGATTTGCTCTAGGAAAAAAAGGTCCTCTATCAGTCAATTGTAGAAACAGAAAAACAGATGGAATATCACTGCAGAAAAGCTCTGAGACTGCTCAAGTCAAATAGTATTTGCATGATCGGCATATCTGTATAATTTTTGTTTTAAAATATACATATAAATTATATATTATATACATAATGTATGCCTAAATAGATGGTCCCATTCAAATACCTATACTTAAATAATTTCTATACCTGCTCAGAAACAGTGGAAGAGAGGAAGAAGACAGCTCTTAAAACCACAAATGATTGAGCCTGCCCAAAAAGGCAACAATCACTTTTCTCTCTGGAAATCCACAAAAGCTAACATAACAAAGACCTAAAAAGAACAATTCTCTCCATTCTCATACTCAGACATCCAGGTAGACAGTTCCCCCATGAATCAGACAAATCAAAAAATTTAGTCCAATCTACTTCAAGTGATGCCAGGTAGACAAAAACTAAAACAGAGATGTATAGAGAATGAGGAACCTCCCCTTCTGTTTCTCCAAAGACGGACAATTTTTTAATTAATAACTTGGAATTTCTTAGAAGATAATATCTGAATGTCAAAAAGTACCACTATCCTAATAATCTCTCTTTCTGTGGACCTACATGTATACCTGAAGATTTTGGTTTCAACAATACAAATACAAAACATTACTTTCAAATTGATGCCCAAGCCCTGGAATCGACCAAAGCTGTGTTTGAGAATCTCCTGGATTATATAATATCTTCTCTAGGCCTTGATGAGATTCCCCGGAGCTCAGTTTACTACATGGCAATTATTACCCAGAATTCCAGCATGCATCAGTGGTTCCTATAGGTCTAAATGATCCATGGCCACATATAAATATTGGGAAACAAATTAGAGTGGTGGTAGAAAAAGTTAGGACCTAGTGGTACCCTGGAAAGAGAAAGGAGGCCTGAGATCTGGTCTGATTTCTACCACCAGGTAGATATCTTCCCTTAGGCAAATTCTTAATTTCTCTAGACAGAGCTGTAATGAACAGTTTTGGTGTACAAACGGCATTCAGGTCAAACAAGAAGAGATGCAATTTTTCAAGAAAAATTCACTTGAAGAAGACAACCCCAGAAAAGAGAGAAACTGAGCTACTGAGAAGACTCTGACATCATGTAACTATTGCTGGAGAAGCCAACACAGCAAGGAAGGTTCAAGGCAGCACTCACCTGGGCTATGGCTGGCAAAAGTATGCCATCTGGTAGCTTCGTATTTTTACCAATTATTCTTGCTAACTAAAGTCAGACATTTTTATACTGTAAAAGGAGTGTAAGTACTATCAGCACCTTCTAAACTTGGGACAGAGCCCCATTAACCCTGCCCCCACTTGCATCTCTGAGGCCTTATTTTCCTAATTTGTATAAAGAGAAATTTGGATTAAATCCTTTTGAAATTCTCTTCCAACTCTTACACTCTAAGATTCTAAATTGAGGGAAAATGTGGCTGAAGAATTAACATCTCAAGGGATTGTGAGATAACTCATTGACATGTCTAAATTCCAACCCAGGCCCTCTTTATAATAATGAAAAAACAATGTTCTGGCAAATCACATGGACAAAATAGACCTAAAGAAAGCCCCAAGTTTCATGCTCAGTGACTTTTAAGTTATGTGACTTTCTTTTGGTTGATATTCTTTACCTGGAAACCCTTATCAGAGGCATGATAATTATGGATCTTACTGTCTCCATTGTGTTCCTTCTATTCAAATAATTCCAGGATCAAACTTTGCACATGGAGACTCAACCCAAAAGTCATTCCTTCTCCCTAGTTCACATTGTATACAGAATCTCTCAAATTAAGAAAGATGAATAATCTCTAAGAATGTCCTAGAAGCTAAAAAACATATTTGGAACTGTAAATATATAAAGCTATACTATATATGTGTACACATATATATCAACACACACATTTTTTTTCCTGATTTGCATCCCACTAAAAGTCACTCAATTATTTTGAACACTGAAAAGAAGCTGATTGAAAATATCACCACATTCACAGAACTTCAACCTATATTGGGAAGAATTTCAATCGTCCTGGTGCTGATAACAAATGTGAATTCTAATCAGGATAAAGGCAAAATCTGCTTAATATCCTTCATTCTCTTTAAGTTTCCCAAAAAGCTTCACTATATACATACAATCTACTCATCAGTTAAACTATAAACTCCTTGCAGACAAAGACTAGATCCCCCAGTCCACAGCACGTTGCTGATCATGAAGAAACAAGCTGCTTCCAGTATTTTTTTTTAGCTTGATCAGAATTTTTAAGGTTTTTTTCCAAACTCTGATCTGATTCATTCAAAATATAGCAAAATGGTAACAGCACGAAATCCTAATGGTAGCACTTCTTTGGGAAAAAAAGAAGTCCACTGGACTATAGATTGTTTATGCCATACTGACCATATACCACCATAAATTCTAGTCACTGGGGAAAAAGTATGTTTAATAATTTAAACTTAAGAATACATAAAAATTGAAATTCATGAAATAATGCACTTTTCTCATCATTTTTTGCTTAAACTAAGAAAAAATTCTTCAATCAAGTCTTTATTGATGGAAGCCTTTGGTTCTCAAAAAGGCAATCTAGCAAATGCTGACCCATGTGGACAGCTTGAGAGTCTAAAGAGTTTACTTCAATACAATTATAACAGTAAAAAGTATACAATTAATTTTGCTGCCAGATGCCCTCCCCAATAGTGGTAACAGAGAAGTTTCAGCTGATAATTTTATTAATTGACAAGGATTCCTCACCCCAAAGTACCCCCACTTTGGAGTATGACAGATTGAGTCACTGTCAGTGAGTTGTAAAGATGTCAGCACATAGAGACAAGCTGAGGTAAAGCAGAAAAGAGGCATCAAATCAAAAAAGACATCTTGTCCTAAGGGGCTGTTTTGCCATGACTCAATGGTATAAATCCATAAATAGCTGTGTATTTTTTAATACTCACAAACTCAGAAATCAGCTCGACATATAGCCCAGGAAAGGTATTGGCAGAGAAGGAATAGGACATAGGCACCCAGCTTTCATATGCTATTTGCCATACACAAGCATGTTACTCTGACCTTGTGCCTCTGCAGCCAGTGTTGGCAATCCTTTTGCATCTGTCTCTTCTTATGTGACCATCTTAAAATCTTAGCTGCTAAGGCTTAGTCTAAATCAGATGGGATTCGGATTAACAGATGACTGGATAGTCCATTCTGCCAGTATCCAATGAACCCTCTCCATTACAGTTCTTCTCTGATGCTTAAAGGTGACCCCTAGACCTCAAAAGGCAAGGTAAATGGGATACAAGTCCTTATGGAAACCAAGAAGAACAGACCAGGGGGGAACTCAGCATGTCATTGGAGGACAAAAATTGGAAGAGGCTTAGGACCAGTGGATTAATGTTTTGGGTAATACTCATTCATAAAGCAAGGAGAGGATATGACCTGCCTCAGGTAGGAATAGACAAACTGATGAAATCATGGATGCTTCAAGTTGTGAAATTTAATATTGTTTATTACATTCTAGTTGAATGTTTTATTTGTTGCAAATTTGGACAGGGCTGTTCACCTAACTGACAGGAAAAATAATTTTTTTTCAAAGTTATAACTGCAGGAATAAGAAACAACACATAGGAAGTACAAAACATCTTGCTCTTAACCCCCAAGGAAACATAGAAAGATTAGATAGTATGGGGTTCCTGTCCTCACAAAGCTGAGTCTAGAAAGCTTGAAAAGTGTCCTTAAGATCTTGAGAGGCAGTATGCTCCAGTAGAGAGAGAACTGGCCTCAAAAATCTACATTTAAGCCACACATCTGTCAGAAACATGAAATCACCACCTCAATGTGCCCTAAGCAACTAAGACTGTAAGGTGCAAAAAAGGTACTGATATGCATTGGGAGAACTTCCTCATCTGACTGTTCTCAATGAAATCATAGTTTTAATTCCCATCACTGTTCCTTAATATCTTAAATATACTTGGGATAGCACATGGATGAATCTGGAGAGCAATTTGGAACCACACCTAAAGGGCTATAAAACTGTCCATACCTTTTGACCCAGCAATACCACTATTAGGTTGGTATCACAAAAAAAGCAAAGAAGGGGGGAAAGAACCCATTTGTAAAAAAATATTTATAGCATATTTTGTGGTAGTACAGAATTGGAAACAAAGGAGATATCCACCAATTGGGGAATGGCTGAACAAGTTGTATTGTGCCATAAGAAATGAGGAACTGGATAATTTCAGAAAAATCTGAAAAGGCTTACATGAACTGATGCAAAGTGAAGTGAGCAGAATCAGTAAAATACTGTACACCAATATTGTACAATGATCAACCGAGAATGACTTGACCATTTATCAGCTATGCAAGGACACAAGATAATTCCAAGGGACTCATGAGGGAAAATGCTATCCATCACCACAGAAGGAACTGATAGCATCTGAATGCAGATCAAAGCATACCATTTTTCACTTTATTTCCTTTGTGAGCTCTTTCTTGAATGAGTGACACATGTCTTCTTTCACAAGAAGACAAATATTGAAATATGTATTGCATGATGGTAGAAGTATAACCTATATTCGATTACTTAACTTGAGGAATAGAGAGAGAAGGCAAAGAAGGAAATAGAGAAGTTAGAGCACAAAATGTGAGAAAACAAATGCTAAATTGCTTCTACATCTAATTTGGAAGAAATGCAATAATTCCTGGGATAACACATGGGTGAGGCACAAAAGAAAATGTGACTGAAATTGTGGCAGTTAAAAATAATACTTCAACTTCTTTACCCATGGAGTCTTATTAGTTACCTGAAGGATAAAGTTAATGAGAATTTTAAATCTCATTAATCTCTCCACTCAATAGAAAATTATTCTAAAGAAAGATGGAACATTTCAGTATCCTAATATTTTCAGGGTTACCTTTCTCAGAAAAAGTCAAGAAGGTACAAAAAAGGTACGAGATGACAACTTAAAAAAAAAACAGAAAGATGCTTAGGTCAATTGGGTGACTAAACTAAGAAATTTTTATTAAGATGGTCAAATGTTACTGGATATTTTCTTATTGATGCCCAAACATTAATGTTTGCCTACAAAAAATTCACCTACAAAAAACTTGAGCAACAGACCACTGTAGCCCCTCTAAGAGCAACACAATCATTCCAAGTTCACTGCAAATTTGGATGTGGCCAATCAGCCTAAAAATTCTGGGCACTCAGTTGTATCAGTATTTCCTAAAAAGAAAAAAAAATCTAACTCTTCTCTCATCTCCAATGATTTCAAGAGATTTTACCCCCTCATCTGAACCAACCTAAGCACCTGAACAGTGAAATTTTATTCTGAAAAAAAAAAAACTAACAATGTTTATAGTAATTTTATATACTCTATTCTCTGAACTCTAGGAAGATCTAGTTCATACTTTCTGATCAACCATTAATGAATGATGACAATATACATACACTATTCCTGTGGGAATCTATAATATGTGTGAGATCAGTTGGGCAATTTAGCAGACTAAGAATATGTTACACTTTGCTTGGCATATTTGCATTTGTACAAACTACATAGCACCACAAACTATCCTACTACTAATCTCAACAGAAACTATTTTATGCTTATACTCGTGCTATGCATGAGAAATGTCTCAAAAATTTTATTTAATTTCTTCCTGTCAATTTCTCTATCACAAATGAAAATAATTTCCCCCCTTGGAAGTAAAGCATTCAGCACCATGGAAAATGAGGATATAACTACTGTTATTTTTTTTAACAGATAAATGTGAGGTTATTTCGTTGCAGATTCGTTACTAACACTACTCAGAATTATTTAAGTAATCTCTTCTACAGCAAGTGTATAGGAGTATGGGAGTTCTGAATTCTTATGAAAACATAACATCCACAGTTCTATAAGGTAGTCAGTTAGTTTTTGTGAAATCACTCTCATTGACAAGAAAATAGATGTTTTTACTTTGCAGTTGTCCAGTTTTCACACTTGTTTTAGTCCCCCCCCCCCCCCCCCCGGGGCCACATTCTTGCTTCTCTTTTCTAGGGTTGGTTTTTAGGTTATTTCTAAGTCAGCCAGCTATGTCAGTAAGCTCTGCAGTTTTGGAAGCATACATGCTGTCTACTGACCAAGGGTCTGCTGACCTGTAAGCCAGGACCTCAGAACATCCTCTCACTGTCATTTTGTCAATCAATCAATAAAACTATTATTTGTCAGGCACTATGCTAAGTTCTGGGGAAATAAAGAAAAGCAAAAAAATAATAATCATAATCTCAGTTCTCAAAAGGACTTTCACAAGCTCTCACATTTCTTCTAAATAAACCCTTGGTTCATATTTAAGGTATTAAGTCAATGCCTTCATCCCCACCTCACTCCAACTTGAAGTATAATCGCTGAACTACAACCTCAGTAACATGCTGCCTGTTGATATGATCCACAGCAGCTATAATTGTCCCTATCATCTATCAAGCTGTTCATAGTGGCAATTATACTGATCAAAATCACTGCAACAAATTTATCCGAGTACCTCATCCCACCTCCAGTCCCAACAGACTGCCTTCCTTTTGTCATGAATCAGACGGATTATGTCTATCCACTCCACAACAATACAAGAATGTAGTTTGTTTCCATGTTTGAGAATTAATGTTATTTTCATATTTTCTGCTTGAAAAATATGTACTCCATCTTACTAAATTTTAGGGGCATAAAAGCGGCATCCTTTTAATTGACTAGTTCATAGTAATTTCAAGAGGATCCTGAAGAAGGCATTCCTTTACAATTTAGGAAAAATAAGTACTATTAATTTTAATTATTTTTCTTCCATTATCTTCAAGGAGCAAAACAAAATTCCTAAGTGAAGCTTTTGTATGATATGGCTGATAATTAAGGTGATAGCATTGATACTCTCTACAGTGGTTGGTACTGATAAAATTTTTAATCCCCCCCAAAATAAAATAGGTACAACAAACACCCTTTCCCCTCAGTTTTTATTGCTACCCTTGAGATGTTTTTCATCTAAGTTGAAGTTAATATTGGCAGTAGCTTGTCTTTAATTGTTCTTTGGTTAATGCCTTGCTTACTTTTGATAAAGCTTGATTTCTGCAACCTATCTAGGACTCCCCAGTTTTTAAAAAGCAAAAACTCTTCATTTGATCCAACCATCTCTACTAATTGCCTTCCTATGTTTTTCCTCCCTTCCTCAACCAGACTTCTTACAAAAGCCACCTACATTCATTGACTCCTCTTGCTCTCTTCTCCTCTCTTATTAACCCCATGTAATCTGACATTCCACTTCATTATTCTACTGAGCAACATCATTGCTCTCCAATGTAACGTCTTCAAAGTTACCAGTGATCTCTTAATTGCCAATTCTAATGGCCTGTTCTGCATCCCTATCCTTGACCTCTCTGCAGCATTTAACATTGTTGTACATCACCTTCTCCTGAACACTTTCCCCAGGATGAGTTTTCTTTTCTTTAAAAAAATTTTTTTTATCAAGCCATTCCCCAATTGATAAATGGGGAATGAATATGAATAGGCCATTTTCAGATAAAGAAATCAAAACTATCAAAAAGCGCATGAAAAAGTGTTCTAAATCTCTCATAATTATAGAGATGCAAATCAAAACAACTCAGAGGTATGTAGGAATGAGATTATAGAGAGTTGAATTTTGATAAGAGCAAGTTTGAGAGGATTGAAAATTATCTTACATAATTGCATTACAAGCCATACTTAGACAGTTACATGACATGGGAATTCTGGTTCAGGCTGGTCCTTTGGACTATTCACTTCATAATATACAACCAAGTCACTCGGTTTACATTTAAAAAATTTTAGCAAAACATCTGCCACACATAAATCATGGATTGGTCCTTTCCCAATAGTTCTAGTTTCACCTTCCACTATAAAGAGGGATATCTGGGGAGCTCAGTAGATTGAGAGCCAGGCTGAGAGATGGGAGGTCCTAGGTTCAAATCTGGCCTCAGACACTTCCCAGTTGTGTGACCCTGGGCAAGTCACTCGACCCCCATTGCCTAGCCCTTATCACTCTTCTGCATTGGAACCAATATGCAGTATTGACTCCAAGACGTAAGGTAAGGGTTAAAAAAAAAAAGTACTAGAGAAAGAATCATGGCTCCATTGCTCACATGTTAAAAAGATTCTAAGGGGAAAAGATGAAAGAGTTCCAGAAAAAGAGGAAGAGTTAGCTGAGAGAATTTCATCAGACAAGATATCGGCAGTCAGGAAGACCAGACAAGAGGAGATAGAATCAGAAAAAGAGGACTGAAGACAGAAGTCAGCATAGCAGAATTAGAGAGGAGAGAACAGCAGACCAAATGCTGAAAGGGTAACAGATTTTGCACAAGAATCCAACACAGATGATGAAGGGAAATGGATCATGGACATAAATTGTAAGAGAATGCATCATTCTAACACTGAACATTTTCACTATAGTCACAAACAACACTACATATAATACTCCCATGAAGTATGAAGGCAGAAGACAGACACATCAGAGAGGAGAAGAGGAGAATCTGAAGATCTGGTAAGTATTTCATTACATGCCACATATACATATAGGATATATATGTCACAAATGTTGAAAGAGTTTAAGTGATTATAGCACATTGGCCAATATGACAGCAAAGGAAAGTAATAAATGTTGGAGGGGATGTAGCAAAGTCAGGACATTAATGCATTGATGGTGGAGTTGTGAATTGATCCAACCATTTTGGAAGGCAATTTGGAATTATGCCCAAGGGGCTTTAAATGACTGCCTAACCTTTGATCCAGCCATATCGCTGTTGGGTTTGTATCCCAAAGAGATAATAGGGGAAAATACACATATGAAAATATTTATAGCTGCACTCTTTGTGGTGGTAAAAAATTGGAAAATGAGGGGGTGTCTGTCGATTAGGGAATGGATGAACAAATTGTGGTATCTGCTGGTGATGGAATACTATTTTGCTCAAAGGAATAATGAACTGGAGGAATTCCATGTGAACTGGAACGACCTCCAGTAATTGATGCAGAGTGAAAGGAGCAGAACGAGGAGAACATTGAACACCGAAACTGATACATTGTGGCACAATCGAATGTAATGGACTTCTCTATTAGCAGCAATGCAATGATCCAGGACAATTCTTTGAGACTTATGAGAAAGAATGCTATCTACATCCAGAGAAAGAACTGTGGGAGTAGAAACACAGAAGAAAAACACCTCCTTCATCACATGGTTTGATGGGGACATGAATGGAGATATATTCTAAGTGATCACTCTATTGCAAATATTAATAATATGGAAATAGGTCTTGATCAATGATACATGTAAAACCAAGTTGAATTGCTCATTGGATGTGGGGGGAGGGAGAAAGGAGGGAAAGAACATGAATCATGTAACCATGGAAAAATATTCTAAATTAATTTAATTAATAAATTAATTTAAAAAAATTTTACCAATTACATGTAATAAATTTCCACATAAGATTTCCTAAGTTATATGATCAAACTTTCCCTCCCTTTCTTCCCTTCCCCCTCCTGCAGCTGGCAAGCAATTCGATCTGGATTATACATGTATTATCATGCAAAACATTTCCATACTGTTCACTTTTTAAGTGAATACCATATAAAAACAAAACCTCAAAACATAAACCTAAATAAACAAGTGAAAAATCATATGCTTTTATCTTCATTCTGACTCCAATGTTTTTTTTCCTCTGGTAGCAGATAGCATTCCTTGTTAGAAGTCCCTCAGAACTGTCCTGGATGGTTGTATTACTGAGTAGCTAAGTCTATCATAGTTGATCCCTCCACAATATTGCTGTTACTGTGTACAATCTTCTCTTAGTTCTACTTATTTCTGTGTCAGTTCACATAGGTCTTTCCAGCTCTTCTTGGACTCATCCTATTCATCATTCCTTATAGCACAATAGTATTCCATTATTACCACATACCACAACTTGTTCAGTGGAAGGACATCACCTCAATTTCCAAATCTTTGCTGCCACAAAAAAGCAGCTATAAATATTTTTGAACAATTAGGTCTTTTCCTCTTTTTGTTTTTTATCTCTTTTGGATACAGACCAGAATGGGTTTTCATAACATTGTTCTTCTCTTGGTTCTCCTCCTGTCAGTCTAATCATTCTTCTATCTCCTTTGCTGGATCATCACCCATGCCATGACAACTAAGTAAGGATGTATATACCCCAAAGCTCTACTGAGGACCTCTTATTTTTATTCTCAATATTCTCTGAATAAGCTCATCAGCTCCAATAGTTTCAATTATCATCTCTATACAGAAGATTCCAAAAGTTAAATATTAAATCAGTCTCTCTTCATGTTACCTATTGAATAGTTTGAACTGAATAATTTATAGATACAGCAAATTCATCATGTCAGAAACAAAACTTATTTACTCCCAAGCCCACCATTCTCTTATTGTCAGAGGCACTTCCATCCCTCCAAGCATTCTTGTATCCAACTTTGTTTTCCTCCTCAACAACTCCTCTCTCTCACTCACCCCACATAGTGAATCAGTGGTCAAGTTTTTGCCAATTCTATTTCTACAACATTGCTTAGATATACCTCTTTCACTCCATTCACACAACCACTATTCTTGTTCAGACTTTCACCATCTCTCACCTGGACTATTATAATAGCTTCCCAACTGGTCTCCTTGCATTATATCTCTGACATTCCAATTTATCCTTCACATAGATGCCAAAATGACTTTCCTAAAATGCAGATTTGAATAAGTAACCCTTAAATAACCCTCACACACACACATACACACTCACTCACTTTCTCCTGTTTCCCTGTCTCTGTCTCTGTCCTTCTCTCTCACACTCTCTCTCTTTTTTCTCTCTGTCTGTCTCTTCTCTCTGTCTCTGTTTTCTCTTTTCTCCCTCTCTCTTCTCTCTCTGCCCCCCCCTTTTCTCTCTATTCTCTGTCTCTGTCGGTCTCAATAAATTCCAAAGAGCCCTTATTATTTGGGATCAAATATAAACTAGAATTTTAAGTTCTTCACAAACTGGCCCTTTCCTACCCTTCCAATATACATTACTCCACTCTGTTCACTCTAAAATCCAGTAATACTAGCCTACTTACTCTTACTCATGCATGGCATTCTATTTCCCATTTCCATGCCTTTTTTAAAAGTTCTTACCTTCTATCTTAGAATCAATCCTAAGTATTGATTCCAAGGCAGAAGAGGGGTAAGGGCTGGGTTAACTTACTTGCCCAGAATCACACAACTAGGATATATCTGAGGTTAGATTTGAATTCAAATCTCATCTCCAGGCCCAGCTCTATCCACTGAGACACCTAGCTGGCCCATGTCCATGCCTTTTTGCTGATTGAGCTCTATGCCTGGCATACTCTCCAACTACTCCTCAACCTTTTGGTTTCCTTCAAATCCCAGTTGGATTACCACCTTTGCATGAAGGCTTTTCCAGTCCCTTGAGCTTAGTGCTTTCCCTTCAAAGGTTACATTGGACTTTGATTTGCATTTGTCTTATCTATATTTTCATAGGCATATGTTGTTACCACCACTAGAATGGGAGTTCCTTGAGGGAAGAGATTGCTTCTTCTGTCTCTGTGACTACAGGTCTTAGCATGGTGCCTGACATAGTAAGTGCCTAATAAACATCTGGTTGATTATGATAATCAATAACTATGATATTATATTATTATATAACTTATATCATAACATTATCATGTGTATATATATATATACATACATAAAATACATAATTCCTTGTTTACAGTGTGCTACAACCTGCTCTTGCCCACTCCAGGCCTCTCCACTGGCCTTTGGCTAATCCTCAACTTCATTTCTTCAAAGACTATTTACTGTTCTGTGACTCAAAGGGTATGCTGGTCAATGTTTAGCCACTAGCTCTCTGGTGGAAAAAATGAGGGATGACATACTTTTAAGTTTAATCTACCTTATTAACATTTTTCTGCCACTTTCTCAAGTCTAGAAATTGACAAAATGATAAACCAAGTCCTGATCTACAGCATTTGCTGATTTCTGAGGTGTGAATGTTCACACTGAAAATTTAACACAGCACATCCCTACTTATCATCAAACAATATCACTGGAAGACTGGCACTGTTTAAGGGGGAAAATGGACCTTTTTTCAGAGGAAACTATGGGGTAATTAAAATTTTAATGTAATTTTCCAGACACAATTCAATGTGTTCTTCTCCTCCTGTCCAATTATTACTATTATGGTTGACATTCCTACAGTGCTTTATAATTTCATCAAGCTTTACACCCCCTATCTCATTGGAGATGATGTAAGAAAGGAATATCCTGAGAAGTTAGATGATTTGCCGGTGATTATACAAAGCCAGTATTTGAATCCAGGTCTTCTGATTCCAATGGTCTTTGCCTTGTTTATGAGAGGCATTTTGCCAACTAAAACTCCATTACTAAAACAAATGGAAGCCAATAAGGATAACTGAGGTACCACAGTTATAATTTAGGTGATAGCACCAAGATCCCAAACATATTACCTCACCCAAATGAGTCAAGTCATCACAATGAATGTCTAAGACAAGAACCTAATTGATCTATGGGAGGATGGCCAATTACTTCTTGAAAATATTTATGAATACTTTTCAATTGGACTAAAGTGGGCTGAGGGTAACTGACTGGCCACAAACCCATCGATGAGTGAAAGGAATGTCCACCCAGGCATGCGAAGACATCCCCCGACAGAATGGGAAGATGAGAACAATTTGTTCCAAGAGCCAGGAAGGCCCGTAGAGAAGGCACTGGGGAATGCTTAGAACTTGGTTAGACATTGGTGCCATTGCAAGCCATCCTGACTTTTGTCCTGACCTTTGTCCTGCCTGGATAGTCATCTAGAAGAAGGAGTGAGGTTGATGACTGCAATTCTGCCTCATTTAAACACAATTCATGCATAAGTCAAGACATCACCCTGTGATGTCCCTGGTCCTTTTCAAGGGCAAACAGCAACAATAACATTGAATTATAGTCACTGCATACACAATTCTTTGGGTTCTACTTTACTTATGTCATAGTAGTCTTTTGATGATTTTCTGATTTCTTATTATTAATCTTTTCTTATGACACTGTAATATTCTATTCTTATGCCATAATTTCAGTAATTCGCCAATTGTTGGGCATCTAGTCTGTTTCTAGTTTTTTATCACAAAGTATGCTGTGATGAATATTTCTATATGTATACAGGTCTTTTCTCGCTGTCAATAAACCTCTTGTAACATAATCTCTGGACAAAAGGGCCTAAAAAATTTAGTCTCCTTTCTTGAAAAATTCCAGAGTTGTTTTTTTTTTCAGAATGTTTCAATTGATTGATAGCTTCAACAATGGTGAATTGGCATGACTGTCTTTCCATAGCAATGAGATTTCCCATCTTTTAGTATCTTTGATGGCTTGCTAAACATGGTATATATATTAGAATTACTTTAATTTGTGTTTCTCTGAATATAAGTGATTGTGAACATTATTTCAGGTGGTTATGAATCATCTGTATTTCTTTTAGAACTTTATTCATGTCTTTTCCCCAACTGTCTAGTAAATAATAATGACTCAATTATATAGATTCATAGCAATTCCTTATAAATTTGGGATGTTAGATTTTTATCAAAGATTAAATAAAAAGATTTTTCATAGTTTTAATTTTTGCTGCCTATTTTTATTTGTGCAAATGGTTTTTTTTTCAATTTTATGTGATGAAGATTATCCATTTTGTCTTCCATGTTCTCTTTCATACTTCTAATTACTAATTTCCTCCTGTATATAATTGTAAATATATATGTATGACCTTCCATTCTGCTCTAATTTTAATAGTATGACTTCTTATAGTTAAATTATGTCTGTTATTTAAGAATTGTCTCTACATTCTCTAAATTCCAGTCAAACCATACTATCTGTATCCCTCTAACAGAGTACTATGTCTTTATTCCAATGTTCTCTGGGTGTAAAATGTTTCCCTTCCCTTCTGACCTGCTGAATTCTTTCTAACCCCTTCCCTCTTAAAATCTGATTCAAATATAATCCCCTTTGTGAACTTTGATTTCCTTATTATTACATAGTCACTCATATATCACATAGTACTTTGAACCTCACTAATGCACTCATGTATTATTATATATAATTTTTGTGTATACGTTACATCCTTCTAGAAGATCATAAACCCATGAGGTCAGGGAGCAAGTTTTTCTAAACTTTCTATCTCATTGGTGTCATACCACCAAAATTAAAGGATGTATTCTCCCAATGGTCAATAACCTCTTGTTTTCAGGAATTTTATTTTGTAAAAGAATTTGTTAGAAATTAGCTGTATTAGCTGTATCAACATCTTTTAAAAATAAAATTGGAATGTACAAAATATTTTAAATAAAAATGATAAGGTTTGTATTTGCCCTATTATCACAGTAGGTAGGAATACAGGAAGACACTTAATGTTTGTTGAACAGGATGAAGAAAAACTCTAAACTTCCCTGAGAATTTATTTCTTAATTTTCTATTTCAAAGTGCTAGATAAGATAAAGGAATCTGAAGGGGGGTGAAATAAAAAAGATTAGAACCCATATGGTTCAAAGACCGAAGGGGACTGGTTTTTGTTTGTTTGTTTTTTGTCTCTGATAACAATCCTGTAATGCTTGCCTTCAATATATAGGAATTGTAGGGATATCACTCAGTAGATACAATCATATTACCCACCTGAAATCAATAATGGTCCCATGAAAACATGATGGTAAAAAGAAGACAATTAGAAAAGACATTAAAGTTGGAATATATGATTGAATCTGAGACAACCAACATGAAAGATGGGGAGGGCAAAGAAAGATGCAAGATAATGGTAAATTGGACTATAATCAGATTCCTACTCTCTATTACAGGCCAGTGCCCTAAAGAAGGCAGAGGGAGGAAGGAGTATGATTAGAAAAGGCAACATCATCTCCATTCACTACACTGTCTACAGCACAATTTCAGTCACATCATCTCTCAGCATTGTAATAGGTGCCCTTATCTCCAGGAAGTAAGAAACACGGCCACTAGCACACTTCCCCCCTAATAGTCATTGTGCAAAATTTAAACTTTCTAACTCCTTGTCATACAACATGGGTTCCACAAAGTCCTCTTGAACTCCTTTCCTTTCTAAACTCATACTATGCAAGAAAAGTTGAAACAGATTCAGGCATAAAATGATGTCTTCACTTTGAGACTACAATCAGCAACAGCACTGGAGAAAGGGAGAAATGCCAGGGTATTCTCTTGGTGGAATAGTCAACTTACTCATTCCTGGTCTTCACAGTTCAAGTGCATTATCTACACTGAAAATTTACAATAGCCACCATTCTAATTCATCTGCTCTTTGACAGATAAGGGTGTAGGGATGACAATAAGACTTGAAACCTTTTTAGTGGGTCCACAGTCACTGAAAGATAAGCTTTCATGTTATCTTTAGAGCATCAAGTCTCCATATGATCTATTGGCTTCCTATTCGGTATGCCACCACATATATACCGCCTTACTTTCCATCTCCATTTTGTGTATTGTCTCCTTGCAAACTCCTTCAGGTTAGGGGCTGCCTTGTTTTGCTTGTATTTATTTATCCGGAGTTTACTACAGTGTGTACCTCATAAGAAGCTTAATGAATGCTTTATTTATCTACCTCTGAGGAAACTGGGTATCTAGGGCTAGGTGTAGCCACAGATTCCCCTGATAAAGGCAACAGGTACTCTCTGAGAGCTAATGTGCATATATTCTTGCCACCTGGGAAGAGAATGAGGCAGAGATGAGAGATGGAGTGATATACTCAAGGAACATGCTTGATGGCTGATAGATCTGGTTGATTAAGAAAAGTGACTTCTACACTGTCAGGTCAGAGCTTAGAAGAGTCAGGAACCTGCTAATCCAGCTGCCTCACTGTACAAAAGCTGAAACTGAGGTCTAGAGAAAAAAATGACTTCCTTCGGCTCTGAAGTCCAAATATTCTCTGCTATAGTCCTGTTAATGCATATGCACATGAACACATACACTCCTTAGCTTCAGGAGCTCCCTAATTGCCAAACTACAGTCATTCTCAAACCCAACCAAAGGACTTGCCCTTTATCTAACTACCTGCTCCAGAATCACTTTCCCTTAGAGTGGTACCATCATCTCATTATTAAGCTACACCCCATTTGTTCCCTTAGGCTTCTGAGTCAATCAAGCCCTGAATCTAGCGAGCTTGCCCTTTATTGTGGCCCCAGAAAGATATTGACTCACCAGGAGCAGCTAGGTGGCTCAGGGGATAGAAAGTCAGGCCCTGCGGTCCTAGATTCAAATTTGACCTCAGATACTTCCTAATTGTGTAATGCTGGGAATCACTTAGCCTTGATTGCTTAGCCTTTATCACTCTTCTGTCTTTGAACAAATACTTAGTATTGATTCTGAGAGAGAAGGTCAGGGTTTAAAAATAGATATAGATATATAAGGGGTTTAAAATACATTATATATACAGACAGACATGGAGATAGAGGCAGAGAATGAGAGAGACAGACAGAGAGACAGTGACAGAGAGAAGGAGAGAGGCAGAGAAAAAGAGAGACAGACAGGGACAGAGAGGAGAGAGAGAGAAAAAGAGATACAGACAGACAGAGAGACAGACAGACAGACAGACAGAGAGTCAAATAAAACCATTAATGTAAACTCCTTGAGGGCAGGTGTTTGCTTTTGTCTTTGATTCCCTGTAGGTGTCTAATAAATGCTTACTGCATGTAATGTAATGGTCAATGTCTTACCTAGGGTCCTAAGACTTTCCCCCTCTTCTAATTGGCTGCTATTTGCACTACTAGGACAGAAATCTTCGGCACTATGACAGAGACAAAACAGCAGGCTCATGGCAGTCATAGCAGTGGAGACCAAGGCCTCCAACCTACCCTTAGTTTCACAGTTTGAGTGATCTCCTGCTTATCTAATCTGGTTCTTGATCATTCCCATCATCCTTTGCTCCAGGCAAGCAATAAACTGTGCCAACATATCCATCAGTCCTACTAAGCCAGGTGAAGCAAGGTAATCCTGCCCACTCACCACTTAATCCCCTTAAAGATTTCCATGGGTATTAGAGCTTCTAGTCCAAGATAGTTCTGAACTCATGGAATTCATTCACATATGCCATTAGAGAATACCCAAAAACCACAAACCCAGCAAAGTAGTTCACATCTAAGGTAAAGATACTCAAAGAATTCGAGAAAATCAACCCTGACTTGCCAATAATTCCCCAACAAAAGGATCCCTTCCTTAATTAGAAGAATTAGCCAATATTGGGCTATGTCTTCCTACTTACAAGTAATAAAAATGACCTAACGCAAATTTCTCAGCCCTCCCTAAAGATGTAGCCTTGGGTCTTCTCACTCTCTTGTTCTCCAGACTAATGTGTGATCCTGCTATTCATAGACTAAATGAAGAGGGCGACTATTAATAGAATAAGGACTCAGCAAGACCACTACAGCTAGAAGCATTAGTAGAGAGGCCACTCAAATATTTTTTCTTGGATATAAATGGTATACGTATATTCTAGCACCCTATGTGAAATATTCCTACTGCATTGAAACCAACAACATCACCCCCTACAGTTCCTGCACCTGCTCTTTTGTCACCCATCCAGGGTCAAAGGGAGCTAAAGTAAAGATTGCTGTTGTAACTATCAGTTGCTTCGCCAAAACACACATGAATGGGAGGAGGGAAGAGCTATCTCCGAAGATACTATCAGAAACAAGGCCTTAGTTTATACCAAGGCAGAGACAAACTCTCCAGGGTGTCAATATAAAAACAGGTAATACTCTCTTTGTTTCCAAAAAGATCTGGCATTAACTCATTATTTAGTTCTTTAAAAACCCAAGTATGATATACATAGGTAAGTAGCATATATAGTTTTCATTCTGCAACATGGCAACCTGAGGTAAGTGTTATGAACATTAATACCAAGCCAGTAGGATCTCCAAGAAAAAAGTGCACATCTCAACAACTACTGCAAAGGTCCTACTAAAAACAGACCAGTCTATTTAGGAAAAAAAATTAATGGTGTCTTATTTGGCTTAGAAGGCTCTAAAGGAAATTTTTTTTCTTGATTACAAATGTTACAAAATACTAACACATGTGAAAAAGGGAAAGTGAGGGGGAGAGAGAGAGACAGAGAGACAGAGACAGAGAGACAGACAGAGAGACAGAGACAGAGAGACAGAGAGAGAGAGAGAGAGACACAGAGAGAGAGACAGAGACAGAGAGAGAGAGACAGAGAGACAGAGAGAGAAAGAGAACTAGCTTACTTTCATGAAAAGATTTGCTACAAACTAAGTTGGGCACTATCCTACAAACTAATCTCTAAAATACAGTTTTATATCTTGCTTGAGAAATGACTTCATTGAAATAGCGACCACAAAATCTTTTCTCATCCAATTACTTTGATCAATTCCACTGAATTTAATTTAATGAGCATCTATTAAGTGCCTACTGTGTATAAAACATAGAGATTTTTTTTTTAATAAGATTTCTAGACCCTGCCCTCCAAGACATATTCAAGTGGATTGTGATTGGAGGTTAAAGAGAGTCAGTTCTATTTTTGAAAATGAAAGCTATACTGAATTATTACATAGCCTATGGTCACTGCCACAGGACACTACAGTCGGCACAAGATACAGCTTTCTTCAAGATCATTTAGCATTAAAAGTACTACAAGGTGCAGTTTAGTTTAACAGTTTTATTTCCTCCCCATCCCCACTCCATGCATCCTGGATCATGGGGCAAGACTATTGAAACAACTCACCAGACTCCAAGCAATTTTCTGAAAGGCTTGGGATAAGGCAACCCACAGTACTTCAAACATCTAAGATTGTTACTTAGCAATCTGAGGCAGCTCCGGCAGCCCCCTCCATAGATAGGCTAGCCAAGAGCAAGCCA
Source organism: Monodelphis domestica (assembly GCF_027887165.1). Classification (NCBI taxonomy): domain Eukaryota; kingdom Metazoa; phylum Chordata; class Mammalia; order Didelphimorphia; family Didelphidae; genus Monodelphis; species Monodelphis domestica. The sequence continues at coordinate 254,735,346 of NC_077229.1, forward strand.
GAAAACTGCAAAATGTCGTGACAAACCATATAATAGCAGAAGTGTAAAATGCACAAACGTTTCATACAGTGTTATTTGGAGCCTCAAGAGAACCCTACATGCTCAGAGAACCACAGACTGCAGATGCTTCTTTTGAATTCTCAAGTGCTATATTCTTAAAGTTAATCAAGCATTACAAAGCGGTCTTTGGCACAAATCATGTCCAAACTCGTCTATCTATCCCTTCCCCATGACTTCAAAAAAGAAATGCTATATTATGCTCATTCAGTAAAGGAGCCTGGAAGAGGAGATCTCCAATTAAATCCATGGATGCTCTGTTTTTGTGCCATCAGGCTGCACCAGTTTGAATAAAAAATTTTTTTTTTTATTTTTAAAAAACTTACTTTCAAGCTGTATGTCCTTTCCAAACCAGCCTAGAGTAGAATTTCACCACCCCCAACTACATTTCTTATCGAACAATCTTTAAAGTGATTTTTCCAAGTCAAATAAACCTCCCACTTCACACTCCAGTAGCTCTCTCCTTTTTCAGTTTTCTCTCGGAAGAGAACCTGAAGTATTTACAGGTCAAGCTACCATAATTCCCATAAATCTAAAATCACCTTGAGACACTCTAAAGACTCCTTAAGGGCTCCTGAAAGACGAGACCAATTCATCACAGGGACGCACAGCCGTCAAGCCATGAGGCAATCTCGCCCCAGACACGAGGAGTTAAAGAAATCTGCCGGAATTCAGCAGCCAGCCTTGTAAGGAAATCCCAGATCCTATGAGGAGAACCTGCTCTGGATGGATGTCCTCCGCAGATGCACCAATGTGACTTTGTTGCGAGCTGCTGAGACTCAGTCTGTTACAACTGGCATCCTTTGCCACCGGCAAGCCATCAAAAGAAACTGACCTTGGCAAAAGCACGTTTTGCACTTCGGTGCTGTTCAAGTGGGTTACGGAAGGCGAGGGGCGGGGCTGGGAGGGGATGGGGGGTGCAGGAGGGAAGACAGACAGAACCCCACAGAAATCTCCTGCCACGCTACCCACGCACTCTCTCGCACTGTTACAAAAGTTCTATCACCTACACAGGGAAAGCGAACCCACAAAGACTCACTTTCGAGCTCGATGCTAAAATCCCATAAAAAGAAATACTATTTCAAACCTTCCCCCATATGGAAAAATACACACGCCATGAAGCAACCCTGAGCTTCTGAAGGGTTTATTTTTATACCCTCATTCCCCCGTACCGCCCACACCCACCTCCACTAAACCACGTCCCCCTCCCAAACCTCCCCCCAAACTTTTTACGTGGAACATTTCCTAGCTTTTTAGAGGTCTGATACTTTTCTAGACAGAAGATACTGATAACCCTCATAATTTTAAGCCAAATAAAAGGGTAATGGGTTTTTTCCATACTATTTTCTCCTATTTTCATACCATTGTCTCCTCCTTTCATACTATTGTCTATCTTCTTAATGTAATAAGGAAATGGAGTAGGGTGCCCTTAGACACCATCCAATCCAAACTGTTTTCATCTTATGAAGAAAAAATTAAAGGTTAAGGGACTAGTCCAAGATCACCATGGCTCTTTTCACAGATACCCCAGATTCCAAGGGTGAGAGGCCTCCTTCTAGGCTTCCACCACTATTGGTTATTTCAGACAACCCTATAATTGGGATATGGGACATATACTAAGGACTATCTTAAGTCAAAAATTCCCAGCTGTACCTGGATGACAGCAAGAAGCCTTTTATTAGGCACCCACTTAGTGTCTGGATCTGTGTTAGGAAGTAAAAATGTAAAAAGAAAATTAAATCATCCATGCCTTTAAGGAGATTACATTCTATCAGTGGTAACAACACATGAACATGTATAATATACATACAAAGTAAAGGCTAAATGATTTCAGGGTGGGACAGTACCTTGTAACTGGAGGAAGGGGGATCCCAATAAGAAGAGTGAAAACCAGAAAGCCTCATGTAGGAAGTGGCCCTGAATTGAGCTTTTTTGTTGTTCAGTCAGTTTAGTTCAGCGGTTCTCAACCTCTCAATTTGTAGCAATGAGAATACATAATGCATAGCAGGTCTTTACATTCCGAATCATAACTGTAGCAAAAGTACAGTTTTGAAGTAGCCACCAAAATAATTTTTTGGTTTGGGGTCACTGCAACATGAGGAACTGTATTGCAGGGTCATGGCATTAGAAAGGTTGAGAACTACTGGTTTAGTTACATCTGACTCTCTGACCCCATTGGGGGTTTTCTTGGCAAAGATACTGGAGTGGTTTGCCATTTCCTTCTCCAGCTCATTTTACAGATGAGTTAACTGAGGCAAATGGGGTTAAGTGACTTGTACAGGGTCACACAGCTAGCAAGTGTCTGAAGCCAAATTTGAACTCAGAAAGATGAGTTTTCTGACTCTAGGCCAGCCATCTATCTATTCACTGTGCCACCTAGCTGTCCCTGAACGAAGTTTTGACTCTAAGAAATGAGATAATAGCAAAGAGAATAAGGAGCTGGTAGCTAATTCAAAAGACAGAGTACTCATTTATTATAAAGGACAAACGCCAAAGACCTTAACCTCCTTTGGCTACCTGGTTAAGCCATGAACTCCTCAGAAAGAGGCTTATTGCCTACTCCCATAATTGAAGGAAATGCTAAATTTCAGTTAACAGTTATGAAAAACAAAGATATACTTTTTCCTATCCAAATTCATAGACCCCCCCTCAAATCTATTCACAGACCCTTCAGAGCTCAATGGACCCCCCAAGTTAAGAATTCCTACCATAGATCTATAATATATTATAAATATTAAATATATAAAATAACAACATGATAGGATAATAACAATAATAATAGTTTATATTAAGCTTGAAGACTCACAAAGTACTATAAATATATTATCTCATTCTACTTTCTAAACAACACTGCTTTGAAGATGCTATTCTTATCTCCATTTTACAGAGGAGGTACCTTACAGATAAAAGAAATTAGATGACTCTCACCACAATTCCATCTTGCACCAAGGAAAACTAGAGAGTAAGAGAGGAAAAAGATAAAGATGAGAAGGGAAGGGATCAAGGAAAAGAAAAAGAAAAGTGGAGCTAAATGCTAGGATTTCTTTCCTACATGCATGGGTTAACTTTGATTTTTTACCTCAACCTTTAGAGTCCTGTGCCCCAAAGTAATATATATTCCTGGTTGCGCTTTAATTCCTTTTAACTCTGGAACAAAGGAATGGAAAATAGGAGCAAGAAACAGAACCCTGACTGTCTCACACACCACAAGTCCTTGGGTGAAAATAGTCGTGAAAGAAAGACAGAAGACAGGTAACCAAGAGAGGGGCCAACTAGGAGCTTGATTAAAGATGATGATATTGGAATCTCAAGATAACTACAGCAATGTGTTGTTGACCAGAGTAGATCATGCCCACTCCACAAATCCCAGCATCCCTCCACAGAATCACTCACTTCCTAAATGTAGGTGTTAAAACACAGGGAGTAGAACTATTAGAACCCTCTGCCTGAGAAGCCTAAGCCAACAGGCTCTCTAAGGCAGCCCCTGAACAAACCTCATTGTAAAGTAGGATTTCATTCCTTCTTATTGGAGTGCCTAAAGCATAATACAGTCATTCTACACCTTTAATTGTTTTCATCTCATAACATTTCAACAATTTAATCTATTTTGCTGCAAAGTGCCAAGAATAGTTTTATAGGCAGACCTGGAATAAATAAACTTTGTATTTATCAATGTAGACACCAGGAACATATACTCCAAGTTAAAGCCTCTCTAGTACTATTGATCTCCTTTGATTTTGCCTTAAGACTCTAAATGTAACACAAAGACAGGAAGCTGGGGTGTGGAGGAGTAACTTGCACATGTCTAAGGTTATTTTTCTAATTGCTTAAGAAGCCCAGCCCTTGGGATTATAAAGCTCACACCAGAACACATTTCCTACTGCTCTCTAGTCCCATAATCCATTTCAATTCCCTGAGGATTACCTGAAAGGAATCAAAAAAGGGCAAGGATTTCCCAATTTGACCTTTTGTTGTTCATTATGACAATAAAAGAGCTCTAAATTTTGAAGTCTTACTTCCTGTTGAAGGAAAGGGCAGGAAACCAAGTTTGGGAAACTTGAACTAATGGCTGCTATCCCAATATCTTCTTACCACTGAGTAACTTTGCAATAAATTTCCTCCAAGAATTCATCACTGATGCTTATACTTGCTGAACCTTAGCTCTAACTTAGATGCTTCAAGAATTTCTTTCAATATAACCTCCCTGCTCCTGAAAATTAAAGGAAGGATGAGTACACAATTTCCTAATACAGCCTGGCATATTTTCCATCTTGAGAAAAGTCTTTCCTAAACTACTCCCATTTCTAAAGACCTTATAACATTTCATTTTCCCCCCTCCAGACCATAAATATCTCAGAAGATCTAAGAGAAGTTCCAGGGTTGACTCTTTAATTAATTTAAGGAATCTGGCACAAAAATAAGAATTGAGACCTAGAGCCAAAAGCCAAGGTGGTCTACTTTCCTTTGGGAATCACATTTCCACAAGGCAAACTCTAAATGCCCACATCAACCATCCTAACCAGGGAAATAGAGCAAAAAAAAAAAAGTGTGATTATTACCTTATCCATTTTATCAGCATTTAGTAATATCTCAAAATCCAGCTGTGAGCTGTTTAGAGGACATATTTTTGCAAGTAGCAGAGCAAAAATAAATTCCAGGACAGTCAGCTGTAAGAACTTATTTCTAGAGGTGTGAAGGTTTTTATGACACCTCGGAATCCAAGTCTATGCTCGTAAATTTACTCAGGATTCATGGGGCCACCTACAGTTCTGCATATCATGCTTCTTAACTGCTCTGATGATCCAGAGGCAGGAACTGGCCTTGTTTTATTCAAACCTAAAACTTACATCTGATAGTGCAGTCAAGAAAAGATTTCTATAAGTCCTTAAATGTTATTTCATCCAGGAATGGGAATGTTCTGAACTCAAGATGAGGAGATTATCAATAACCTTGTTGATTTGCAAGAATTCATGTTTTCTCATGTGATTTCTATTTTGCAAATCTCAGGGCATGTAATTGATGTACAACCTGCTTGCTAAGCCACAAAAAGACTATTCTATCAGCATCTGCTCCACAAAGGGAATGGTGCCTATTCAGGAGATATTGAAAGAAAAGCTGCATAAGCTATACTACCCCCCCATTCACCTTTGCTAGTGGATCTCAGGGACTGTTTTTCCATGACTGTATGCAGGCAGAACATCCTCACTATAAAATGGTAGGTAATACAACAAATAGCCTAAGAACCAGGACAATTGGTCAGTAATCACCAAAGCAAAGAAGATAAGGAGTCAGTGGAGACAGGATTGCATAAGGAGCATATACAGTTAAAAAGAGACATGCACCTCCACGCACACACACACAGGAAGGAAGGAAGGAAGGAAGGAAGGAAGGAAGGAAGGAAGGAAGGAAGGAAGGAAGGAAGGAAGGAAGGAAGGAAGGAAGGAAAGGAGGGAGGGAGGGAGGGAGGAAGAGAAAATACCAACTCAAGCATCTAGACAGCAATATGAAGGAAATATCCTGATCTCAGAAGACTGTTTGTTAGCTAATGATGTTAGCTAATGTTGGTTTCTCAATCTACAACAGCATAAGCAAGTACCAAAAAATGAGGGTCATTTGAAGTATTCTTGTGCCTAGCTCAAGAGATGAGATAAGTCCTTCATGAATCACCAATTTCTTAATTTAAGGCCAATAGCATTCCTATATTAAAAGGACTCTGGGTAGATGCTGGAAGAACCTCCAGGGAGTTTTTCATAACATATTCTTGCCTTAAGTATTGAGACGTTTACCTGGCAAAATTTATTTCAGTGAGCAAAAAGGACTTTAGGAAACTTTCATACTTTCCCAAATGCTCTCATTGAACATTTTCTCTTCTGATTCTCCCAGCAAACCTTTGAGGCAATTAAGTGATATTTGTTTTTATAGAAGAGGCAACTAAGACAAAAAGAAGCTAGGTCCAAGGTTCCCAAATTCCCTGGTGGTGCTCTAGGACACTAAAGTAAACTCACTGTGGAGTGATAAGATATTTTAAATTTTCTAGGAAAACAAAAAGATACTCATCATTTGTCAAATACCACATACGATACTAACTAAAAAAAGTTCAGCGTTTCAACAATATATCAAGCTACATTTCTTCAAAATAGATGATGTCTTTGAATGTTTGAGATATATTTTTTTGTTTACTTGTACTTTCAGCCACAGCAGTAACTGTCTCATTTTGTGATTCTTGTGATGTAGGTTTTTGACAGTTTTGACAGTGATAAAAATCAAGAGCCCTGTGAAAATCATTGTAGATCAGGAAATGAGATTGGTGGACTCCAAGCAAAGGATTGGTGTAATCAAGGCAGATTCCAAAGTTTGAGAAGCTGTACAGTATTCAACAGATGTATATATCCCATTATTAGGAAACTAGTTAAGCATATAAAATTATATAATATTTTCTTTTGATTTATAAGTATTTTTGATGTTTACTAAGTTGTTAGGACATAAATACTTATTAATTTGTTTGATTCTGACTACTTAATCAATGAAACCATTTGGTATTTCTTTTGGCCTAGGGGCACCATGAAAAAAATTACTGAGATTCTAAATCATGAACCAAGAAAGTTTGGGAACCTTTGTGTGAAGTGATTAGCTGAACAAAGAGCTAACTGACAGACCCTTGTCCAGTGTTTTTGCCACCATACCTATGTGCTTGAGCAAAAGGTATTTTATTCACTAGTCAGCCACTTGCTTCTAGTTGATTCTAGTGTCAGATCTAGGACCTGCAAATGTGGCAGAAAATATAAAACAAGGTACTAGAGGCCATAGCCAAAGAGTAATGGTCTAATATTGCAAATTATCTTCTCTCTCAAATGTCCCCAAACTTGATCAAACATATAAGAAATTAAATAAAGAAGAAAATCATCTGCCCTTTTCCATAATTCATACCATAGATGTTCCAATATAATGAACCAAATTTTTTGATGTAATATCTAAGCTGAAAAAAATTCTGGAATTAGATCAATAGGATTTCAAAGTTAGAAGCTATTTTGGAGATTCACTCATCTAGCCTCATTTTAAAGATAAGGAAACAAAATCCCAAACAGGCAAAAAAAAAAAAACTTGCTGATGATAGAGCTAAGGTTAAAATCTGGATCTCGTGACTCTCAGTCCACAAAGTTTCTACTCCTTCACCCTGCCTGTAATGAAAAACTCATGTTTCTAGCTAACTCACCTTAACTATTTTTTTTGTATCTAGATACTCCCGTATCTAGAATGGAAACATGAAGCTTGTTTTTCTTCATTTATTTGTGGGAAATAATAAAAATGTACATATCTGCAATATCCATATCTCACTACAAAAATTATAATATATTAAAAACAGGGGGAAAACCAAAGAATTTCATATTATTTATGTTTTCCATAAATTATAGGAAAAAACAGAACAGATAAAGAATTACATAAGATATTACAGTCTTTATCAGTGAAGGGATCACTCACACCAAAGAGGGAACACTCACAAACCAAAGTATCAAAAAGTCAAGCTAAGTTAGAGAGATCATTTTTATACCTGGAAACATGCACAAAATTTTTTTCAGAGGAAAACCGAATAAAAAGCAAAAATAAACTAGAGTTCTAGCATTCTTCCTTCACAAAAAGCATTGGAAAGAAATAAAACACTGAGATCTACTCACCTTACAAATTACATGAAAACTGGTGCTTGTTCTTGAAATTGGCCCAAATGGAAGATGGCAGCTTGATGTTGTAAATGCAGATTATTCTTCTGGAAAGAAAAATAGTTTCAGTAAATACTTTTCTCGCTTAAAATTCCAAATATGATATACTAAGAATGTGAATACCAAGTCCAATGGTACCCTCTACTCAATAGAAATCTGCATTTTCCATTTATAGAAGTAATACAGGCCTATGAGTGATGGACTCAGATGGACTCAGAAAGAACAGGAAGGAGGGAATTAAGTTTTGTGACTCTAGCTACAAAGCAGCTTTCAGTGTTTGTTTTCTATATCCTACCTTTCACCCTTCTAAGAGATCTTCCTCCCGCTTGATGCCAGAGACACTGTCCAGTTTAATTTCATGGATATTCTTTATCATCATTGTGCCCACTCAACATTTATCGAGCATCCACTGTGTACATCACACTGTAACTGGATGCTGGGCACCATACTAGGTCCTCAATGCTCTGCTGCCTTTACTAAGCAGTTTCCAAGTAAACCCACTACCACTTTGCCTCATATTCCACAGGCATCTCTCCCAACACCCATCCTTGCCAATATGTAGGATTAAACTACTTTCCAAGGTTGAATAAGCCGCCATCTGTCTATCTTACGTGGTACTGTATGCCATCCGGGAGACTTGCCCCTCAGAGCGTGTTCTTACCATATGTCACTCTCAAGTGATCAGCCAATGCCAAGACATCTGAATAAAAATGTCTAAGTGTAGCTGGAAAACCCTCTTAGAATTCCAGTGGAAGTTCACCAAGGCCAGGTATGTCAAAATGACTTATCATTTTCTATAATTTCACTTGAGCATCAATGGTGCAAAACTCACAAACATTCGTTTCTCTCTTTGTGCCCATCAAAGGAAGAAAACAATTTAGTTCTTCTCCTCCAATGTACACTTGTGTCTCTCCTCTGCCAATAGCTAAGTCAGTCCAAAAAACTGACCTGTTTCTTCAGAGGCAGAATTCATAAGACCAGTCTACCATTTAGAATACTCATCAGCTATGTGAGAATATACTTTAGATATTTACTTATATATTTTGGGAGAAGGGAAGAAAGAAAATAAAGTTAAAAAAAGATGAAGAAATTAGTTCTCCAGTAGATCAGAAATACTGGCCCCTGAAACAGTGTCTGGCACACAGTAAAACACAATAAAATACTTACTGCCTGGCTTGACACACACAAAAAGTCCTAATTCTGAAACATAAATTCTAATCCAGTTGCCTAAAATTCCATTTCTAAGATCAAACTTTAATTCAAAGTTTTAAAATGGAATATTCTCAGCTATTCTGAGCAGATTTTTAAAAATTATTATTGAGCTTTGTTTAGAAAGGCAAGTTAAACTTAAAGATGTATTCAGCTGCTTCCCTGAGTTAGCTTTTTCCTTTAGGGTAAAATAAGAAATCTTGTGGGTTGGTTTTTTTTTTTTTTTAATCATAAGTTAGTGGGGAAAAGGACAAAGAAAAAGCAAGTAAAAGTTGGGTCTGTCGTAGATTTCAAATGCTCTTCATCAAATTCTGATATTTAAAAGTATTCCAATTAGTCAAACTCCTTGTAAAAGAACAAAATGAAAACTCTATATTTATCTTCTTATACAGGGTTGTCATACTCCCCTGATATCTTTATTTAAGAATTTATGGTATATTCTTTCTCCCTCATAAATCACTCAGAAAAAAAACTGAACATTCCCTTCAAGGTTTATCTATGCTTTGACTCCATCTCTCAAACAGCAGGATTCTCATTTGGCAGCCAAGAAAAATAACACCAGTTGCATGACACTCAAGCCAGTTAATTTCACCTCAAATCATCAAGCATTTATTAGGCACCCAATATGTGCTAAGCATCTTGTTAAGTACCAGGAATATAAAAATAAAAGCAAGGCACTCTTGTCCTCAAGGACCTTATGTCTCTCAAATATATTTTTATCATTCATGTGTTTCCACCTCTGGAAGATGGTGACTTAAACATTCTCTCTCCCTCCATCACAATGGTCAATTCCCATTCTATCATTACACAAAATGATGCTGAGCACAAAGACAATCCTTTACAGAAAGATGGACCATTTTGCTGTGCCAGCAAAGAGCTTTTGGAAAGATAACTGACAACAGAAATATACTAAAAGGAATTAACAGGGGCAGCTAGGTAGTTCAGTGGATAAAGAGTCAAGCATAGAGATGGAAGGTCTTAGATTCAAATCTGACCACAGACATGTCCTAGCTGTGTGACCCTGGGCAAATCACTCAGTCCCAAATGCCTAGCCCTTACCACTCTTCTACCTTTGGACTGATACTATCAATTCTAAAGCAGGAGCTTGTGACATGGAAATCACTTTAAAAGACTGATATATATTAATTTAAGGTTGCCAAGGAATCAGCTATGTAATTCCTAAATGAAAACTTAAGTCAGCAGTCAATCTTTTATGGAGTTTAATTACAATAGGAGGAAGTAATTAGAGAGAGAGAGAGAGAAAGGGGAGAGAAGGGAATAGGGCTTAAATACCCCTTCTGTTTAGGCTGGGCCAAAAGGCCCAAGCCCTTAGATAGCTGGGGCAAAGAAAAGAGATCAGTCCCTAGTACTCACGTGACCAAAATGGAGAAACAGTCTCAGAGGCCCCCACTTTCAGCTTCCTTCAGAGCAAGCTTCTCAGAGCACACACCAACCACACCGACCAACTTCTCAACCACCACCCCGAGTCTTCAGACTCCCCTATCTTTAAGGAAACCATCCAAGTTGCCTCCCCTCAGTCCTCACATCTACCAATCACCTGTCCATCAATTTCCCTGTGCCAATGGAGGCTCTAGCTTAAACCCAGGACTGCCCAGAGGTCTCTGGCTTTGCACATGTCTGTTGAAGGTCATATTTTCAAATAATTAAATCTTTGATCCTTTGCTACAGCCCTTTCTAAATCCTGTTAACCTGAGTAGGGTAGAGATTGGAATAATTAAATTTTGATCTAGGCTGCAGCCCTTACTCAATCCTGTTAGGACTGAATAGGGTGGAGATTGATTCCAAGTATCTCCATTGTATCAATTCTAAAATAAATCATGACTCAAAGAAATTCCTGTTCATGCTTAAGCATAGGTCAAAGTCCTTTCCATTGTTCAGCAAAAGGTTTCTGTCCTAAAGTAATCTTAAGAAGGTAGGAGAAGGAACCTCCCATGCCAATGGGGTTCACATTCCAATAGTCAAGACCCACTATCAATAGGAAATTTTTCAAGTATGAAATTTCCCAATGGTGAAATTTCCAACATTTATAAGTCTAAGAAATTTTGAGGTTTACAAGGTACAGTTATTGTTTTTATTTAACAAACCAAAACTTTAAATGAAAGGTACTAGCTAAGTTGTACAAAATATTTAAGGAATGCTTAGGCTACTTGAAAACTGATAAAATATAGTCAAGACAGTCAAACATGACTTTTATAGAGTTGGGAGACCTTAAGGAATATCTACTCTAATTCCTTTATTTTATACATATGAAGAAACTGAGTTTTAGAATGGAGAAGTAATTGGTCCAAAGTGGCACTCTCTCTCTGGACCCCAAACTGTCTACTAGCCAACTTTCAACCCTATCAAGTTTAGGATACAATTTATGCTTCACTATAATGTTTGGACTATAGAGGTAAGGAAAGAAAATGCAGAAAGAACTGAACTTAAAACCAGTCATTTCCCTGGAATCAATATAGGAAATGCATGGATTCTAGCAGAGAATAAGGTAAGCCAAACTGAGGAAACTTTGTTCTTATCACTAAATAAATATCCTAGTGTACATGTATGTTCAAAGAGGAAGGAAAAATCATATTTGAAATAAATAGAAATCAAAATTCTGGTAACATTCTTCCTTCCCTCCTGTGAAATGTAAATCCTTCAAATCAATCAATCACTCAACATTTATTAAGCATCTACTATGTGCCAAGCACTGGGCTAAGTTCTGGGGATATACAAAGAGGTAAAAGATAGTTCCTGGCTAACAGGAACTTGCAATCTAATTGGGGGGGGGGACAACATGCAAACAAATATACAAAGTAAGCTATATACAGAATAAATAAGAAATTGAAAGAGGGGAAGCATTAGAAATAAGAGGGGTTTGGGAAGGCTTCCTACAGAAGGCAGGACTTACAAGAAGCCAGGGTGGTCAGTAGAGGAAGAGTGAGAAATGGGAAGAGTCAAAGAAAACGCCCCAGAGTAGAGGCAGAGAGTAACCTGTTCATGGAACAGGTAGGTGGTTGGTGTCACTGGATCAAAGAGTTGAGGACTGAGGTCTAAGAAGACTGGAAAGGTATAAAGAGATCTGAATGACAGAGCATTTTGTATTTGCTCCTGGAGGCAACAGGAAATCATTAAAGTGTATTGAGTATTGGGAAGGGAGTCGAGGAGAGCCTGCACCAGAGGGGTGGCAGCATCAGGAGACAGAGGGGTTTTCCAAGAGATATTGCAAAGGTTAATTTGGCAGGCCTGGCAATAGCTTTTATATGAGAAGTAAGAGATAATATGGAATTCAAGATGACTCTTAGGTTGTGAGCCTGGGGAACTGGGATATGAAGTTGCCCTCAACATTAAAGGGAAGGTAGAAATGAGGAGGATTTAGAAGGGAAGATAGTAAGTTCTATTTGGGATATATTGAGCTTAAGATGTCTGCACATCCAGTTCAGATTGTCTGACAGACAGTTAAAGATGCAAGATTGGAGGTCAGGGGAATTGGGGAAGGAAAGGTAGATTTGAGAATCATCGAGAGAGATGGTAATTAAATTCACAGAAGCTGGATGTGGGAGTATCAAAAAAGTCTTCTTGTACAAAGTGACACTTGATCTGTATCTTGAAGAAAAAGGCCTCTATGAGGTACTGATTAGGAAGGAGTATATTCCAGGAATAGAGGACAATGTTCTCTTCTAAGAAGTACTAAGACACTATTGTGTTTATTAATAAGAAGAATTCATGCTTCTGTACCACTTAAATGTTTACAAAATACTTTGCTCAAAGTAACCCTGTGAAGTAGGAAGTGCAAATATTATTGTACCCATTTTATAGATGTTTGTGGTAGACAACTATACAGCACTTCCTTCCTTCCTCAAATGTTATTCAATTTGTACAAAACATATTAATTAAATGACCTCAAAGGCCCTTTTCAGCTCTCAAATTCTAACATTTCTAGTCTTCCTTCCATAATTTGGGGATGTATAATTTCAAGGTATACAGATGGCCACTAGGTACAAATAATAAGTACATCTTCTTTGTACTACATGAGAAAAAAATTAAAGTTATTTGCCTTAATTATAAGGTGACAATCACCCCTGAGTTTGGCAGGTGATAGGCCAGTGACTCATGCTGCAAGCCAAGTTAAAGAATAGTAAGAAGGCAGTGTCCATCCATTAGTGTCTTTTCATTAAGTCTATAATTGAGCTCAGATGCAAAACTTACCAAAAAGCAGCATGTCACAAAAAGCAGAGATGTGGCAAAGGTGAAATCGGCAGGCCTTGGAAATAGCTTGCAAGAAATGAAGAATCCAGGATGACTCCTAACTTATGAGCCTGGGGGATTGGGGAGATAGTCTTCCCTTCAGTAGTAATAGGGAAGATAGAAGGGGAGGAGAAGGTTTAAGGGGAAAGAAAAGATTTGGTAATTTTTATAGCACTGAATCCTGGTTCCACAACTTTCCAGCTGTGTGTTCTTGGTCAACATATTTCACTTCTTTTCTTTTCCCCCAGGATCACAGATTTTGTTTTATTTTTTTTATTTAATTAATCAATTAAGAAAACTTTCCATGGTTACATAATTTATATTCTTTCCCTCCCCTCCTCCCACCCCGTCCCGTAGTCAACGCTCAATTCCACTGGGTTTAACATGTCCCGTTGATCAAGACCTATTTCCATATTGTTGATATTTGTACTAGGGTGATCATTTAGAGTCTACATCTCCAATCATATCCCCATCAACTCATATGGTCAAGCAGTTGTTTTTCTTCTCTGTTTCTACTCCCACAGTTCTTTCTCTGGATGTGGTTAGCACCCCTTCCCAAAAGTCCCTCAGAATTGTCCTGGATCATTACATTGCTACTAGTAGAGAAGTCCATTACATTTGATTGTGCCACAGTGTATCAGTTAGTCTCTGTGTACAATGTTCTCCTGGTTCTGCTCCTCTCACTATGCATCACTTCCTGGAGGTTGTTCCAGTTCTCATAGAATTCCTCCAGTTCATTATTCCTTTGAGCACAATAGTATTCCATCACCAACATATACCACAATTTGTTCAGCAATTCCCCAATTGAAGGGCATCCCCTCATTTTCCAATTTTTTACCACCACAAAGAGTGCAGCTATGAATATTTTTGTACAAGTCTTTTTCCTTGTTATCTCCTTGGGGTATAAACCCAGCAGTGGTATGGCTGGATCAAAGGACAGGCAGTCTAACATATTTCACTTCTGAGAGCCTCAGTTTCTTCATCCAAAAAATGGGGATGAAAATAGCTATGTTGCTTCCCCTCACAAGATTATTTTGGAGATCAGACATAAAGAGTAATATAAACAAAATGGGAGCTGCTCTCATCACTCCCTTACAACCAGAAAATCAACAGGAATTCCAGTCAGGGGTTCACTATAGCTACTGAGAGATGAGCACGAGTCAGATATGTCATTCTTTAACAAAGCATTTTACTGAGGCCTTTAAATTTTTAAGAAATGCTCACAGTGAGGCCAGCACTGAGAAATCTGCAGCAGTGAACACAAACTTGCCAGGATGAAAGAAAAAGAAAATTCTAAAAATGTTCCTAGTTTGTCAGCTGTGTGGCTGATTTCATGCCAGGGTCTTCTCTAATCAGAAATGAAAGACCTCTATGAAACACCATGAGATGGGATCCTGGTTTGCCTTTGGAAAAGAAGTGCAAAATGGTGATAAATTGTTTATCTCATTGCCTCATCAGCTTCTGAGAATTCAGATTGAAATCCCTGCCCTGTCTAGGAATTCTTGCCTCTTAAGTAAGCTTGAACTTGTGCTGGTACCTGCAATGCTCGGGAGGCTGAAGCTGATGGATAGCTTGAGTTTGGGAGTTCTGAGGTGCAGGAGGGTTAAAGCTGATTAAGTCCAGGATCAGTACCAATGAGTCTCCTGGAGCAGAGAGCCATTGGGCTGCCTAAGGAGGCTGGTACTGACCCAGGTCTGAAAACAGAGCAAGTTTTTCAGTGTCAGCTGGCACTGAGATCAACCTATGAGGAGCTGCTGCACTTCCAGCCCAAGCAAGATAGAAAAATTCAATCTTAAAAACAAACAAAACAACAACAACAACAAAACAACAACCAAAAAAACCCCTTGAAATTGTTAAGAATCTCCTAGTTCTGGAGTTGCCATTCAGAAAGTGACTCCCTACCAAACATTTTATAAAGAATTCCTAAAGCCAAAAAAGTCCAGTCCTTGTTTGGAAACACATTTTCTAAACATATACTCAGAAGCTATGTGTAGAGCGGGAGAAGGAGGTAGGAAGAGAAATTAATATGTTTTTTGGAGCACCTCAAATTCTTCCTCTCAAGCTCCTGCTCTCCCTTTTCTACCTCTTTTTTCTTTTCCCTGCCAAACCCAAGTAAGTCAGCCATCACTTTTGGTCAAAAAAGAAAGCAGGCCCAGATGCCTGAAGCCAAAAAACAGACAGGTTTGCTGTCTTCCCTGCTGTTTTGGCTCGAGCTCTTCAGACTGGAAAATTCGGAAGCTAGATCTCCCAAGCTTTGTAAATGCCAGAACTATCTAAGAGGAAAATAGGACAAGGCCACCCCCAGGCAAGTTTGTACTAAAATGTGCTGGCTGCAAGGCAGCACCACAGTAAACATCACACAGGACACAGTGCTCCTTGGAAATCATTCCACCAGAACAATGCCATCTCTCCAAAGAAAATAAAAAATAACTGTTGCCACGATTCAAAAATCTTCAAATATAATGCTCCAGGACCCCTAACTGGAAAATAAGACCAATTCAAAGTTTCAAAGAAGATTTTCAAAAGTTACCAAAAAAAATCATTCCTTTAAAGAAAGACAAGCCTTCTAAAAATGTTTTAAACAACTTTAAAGATGATTATTTCTTTTTAGCAATTATAAATTATAAATTTAGCAATGAGCCAATGAAAGTCCAACCTCGAATACTGTTAGCTGTTTTAAAGATACTCAAGGGAAGAGGGGAAAAAATCTTTATACTACAGAGAACTCTAAGAGAATAGAAAATTTTAAGTGATAAAAAGTTGTCAATCCCCTTTTTTTTTTAGCAGGGAGCAATGTGTTCTCTAGGGTCACATTATATATGTTAACACATTCTACAGTACATATAAATGTAGACATTAACAAATATGTTATGAGCCAAAAATAGAACTTAAAATATGTATATTCACCCTGGTGACATCAGAATCGAGAAATTTCACATACTTTGAAATCATTTTAAAAGACAGGCCGCCCTCTTGGATCAATTGGAAGGTAATGAGGGCCTGCCTTCTAGACATCCCTTCTCCAAAAAGTCTTCAATGATTAAATGCACTATTCTTCACTCAGCATGTAGAAATTATTTCAGCCATGTTAATTTGGCCTCCTGTTATGTTGTTCTGTCCATCATTTTTATTCTTGTATACTTCATAATTCCCAGCTAGATTATAATTCCCTTACAGTTACCCTATTTTCATTCCATTTGCATCCTCCTCCTTTCTTCATAGTATCTAGTACAGTGCTCAATATACAGGGACTGTTTAAGAAATAATTCTGATAGTGATTTAGCTAATAGAAAAAGTTGTAAAAGGAGACCCACATCAAATATAGGAGAAAGAACTCTTTAATACTTAGTGACATATGGACAACAGCATGGCTCCTTTACCCTTGTATATGATCATAATTATTCTACTGACTTTAATAAAGATGATATATATAACTGGTATCTAAGAATAAAGAAATGGCATCCTTTTACCTTAGTTGACCAAATTTGGCAAGGAAAGTATACACCAATAAGAAACTAAGTGTGAAGCCCAAGAAGGAAGGGCACGTGGTCAAAACTGACAAGGCAGATATGTCTGAAAGGTTGGTATGGCTCACCAGTCTAGGGCATCCAGTCCAGCAGTTTTCCCTATATGAAGAACCCCTCCACACAAATAGACAAACATCTCCTCCTATCTAGAAAGCTATGTCCTTTTCAATGCCAGGATCACATCCAAACAGCTCTCTTTTACCTTCCTCTTCTGAATATATAATTTTCTAATCAAGAAATGTTAGGGATGGAAGGAAAGATAAAGAGACTCTCAAGATTCTCTGAAATGAAAAGGGAAATACTTCAATACCATCACCCTAGATCTTCCTTTCTAGTTAACAAGAGATCCCCAATATAATCAAAATCATCAGAGGGAAGCACTGTGATAAATTAGAAAGAGCCATATTTCTCTTCTGTTTATTTGTTTTTAGGGTACTTAACTCAGAGTAAAGAAAGAAAGGCTTTTAAATTGAATCTTGTTTTCCCACAGATTTGAAGTCTACCTTGGGAAACAGCAACAGAGGAGGGGAATCAAATACCAGTGAAAACAGGCAGTTTCTCTCCTAACCTCTTGGTCATCTCCCAGGATGACTCCCTGAGTAGAGAATAAACTTGGATGCCACACCAGTTGGCAGGTTCTGGCTCTGGCCTCCCAAAGGTTGTCATCAGCAGGAAATCTGGTCAATCTACAGAACTGTTCTGGCTTGGATCCTCCAGGTACAGTAACAAGGTACATTTCAAGGTCAATGCATCAACACTTTTTTAATAATATAATAATAATTCAGTATGTTAGGAGCCCTCACTAGATGCTACAGGAAAGGAGAAAGTAAGCAAAAAGCTTGAACCTCTGGCAGTTTATAAGCTCATGGGAGGTATGGGACAAATCCAGATAAGTACTTAGAATGACCATACAAAAGCAAGACCAATTTTCATTAATCACATGCTGAAATCACCGTTCTCTAGTCACAATATCTATCTACAGACATATATAATGGAAATGCTAAACATATCCTAAACCGGCTACAACTTTAGGTAAATAAAGTCCAAGGTCTTGAGGGAGTTTGCAACTCCTTCTAAAAATCTTCCAATAAAAATAATCAAAACTGAGTACCAAGAAATTATAATGACTAATCTTGGTCCCCACAAAAAGAGACATAAGATGGAAGAAGGGAATGAATGTTTCTTAAGTGCCCACTATGTGTCAGGAACTGTGCTAAGTGCTTTACAAATCTTATCTCATTTGATCTTCACAGCAACCTTGGGAAGTAAGTATTAGAATTATTCTCATTTTAAAACTGAGAAAACTAAAGTATACAAAGGCATGAATTACCAGTGTTACATAGCTAGCATGTGTACAAGGCTGGATTTGAACTCAGCTCTTCCTGATTTCAGGAAGACATTTTGTTGTCTCCAAGATACCTCCACCCCTCTACATTTCTGGGCTTTTTTGTAAGATGGGAAATTATGAGTTTGGAACACTATATAAGTCAGACTTTTTCAAGATGTTAACTGCCTTTGCTGAGCTATTTTTCTTCCTCTTTTTATTCTTTGTTAAAATGGGTAGCTTTACAGGAGAGGGAAGAGAAAGAAGAGGGAATTGTTGGGAAATATAGATGATGTAAAAACAAAAGATTCAATAGTAATTGATTTTTTAAAAGTCTTCCTTAAGAAAGTTAATGTTTACATAGGAAAGAGCACAGGACTATGGTCAGAAGATTCAGACAAGGCATTTTCTTCTTTCCCCAAATTCTCCCTCCTAGATACAGGTGAGTTCTTTGGAATCTGATTTTCCCAAAGGTAATAGGGGTTGGTTAGCATGTGGCCAATCCAAATCACAGGAGTTTTCTTTGGGGAGGATGACCCACTAAGAAGTTGGTTTCTATGCCCACCCCCACCCCCAGGGTATCTTCCTCCCAGAGAAGCCAGAGGAGTTCTCTCTTTTAAGGACACAATGGATACACAGATGTCCGTGAGAAGCAATCTGATTCCCATGGGATGGAAGAGACCGGATGCCAAATGAGGCATGATTTGGCTTCATCAGCCAGACAGTTCTATGGAGAGTTCATATGCTCCAAAAGTACTCAGAGCAATGCAGTGATAAGTCTCCCAAGCAGACTGGAAAAGTGGCTGATGCAAAAATAACCCATAAGGCTTGTACTCTTTACTGTTCTTATACCAGCTGTGGAGACTCTCCCAAGGCTGCTGTCACGGAGAGTAGCACTGGACAGCAACTCCCTAAAACAGTTTGATTTGGCCCATGGACAGCATTCAGTTGCCTACCCTTGTAATTCTCTTAAACCTCAGTTTCCTCATCTATAAAATAAAGAGATTGGGACTAGATGGTCTCTACACTCCCTTTCCATTTACTCTTCAGTGACCCAAAGAAATACAAGTAAGACAGAAGTTTCCTAAGAAATTTCTAAAGAAGGTGCAAAGGGAAAAGAAGAAAAAGTTGAAGACCTAAGAATAGATCTTTGTCAATAAGAGATGCGTATGGTTTTGCCTTCATGAGCACTAACAACCACAGAAGTAATTCAGCTAGAAAAGAAATAAATAATAATCCCCAAATCTGACTTTCATTTTCTTGAACATTATGCCATAAAAACTGGCTTATTTGGCATTTTTGAACTCCAGATTTCTATTAACTAGCACTTCCAAACTTTTTTATTACCCCCAAATTTAAATTTCCCATGGTAGCACCACTCTTCCACCTTCCCAGTTGATGACATTGCTTCATATTTCACCTTAAGAACTGAGAACATTTATTGAAAGCTCCCTCTTTCCCCCTCCTCTTCACCTAATGTCACTCAGATATGTTTCCATCTTTCCTTCACCTCTGTCTCACATAAAGGGGATAGCCCTTCTTGACAATGCAACCCCAACATTGACTCTTGATCCCAACACTTCAATCTTCTCCAACAGATCACCTTCATTATAATACCTACTTCTCTTCCTAATCTTCAGTCACTCCCTATAGACTGGCTCTATACCCTTGTCCTTGCCCATATCCCTGATCCTTAAAAACCCCTCACCTGATTCAACTACCCCTGTTGGCTATTGTTTTCTATATCTTCTCTTTTTCTTAGCTAAATTCCTTAAGAAAACAGGTAACATTAAGTTCCTCTAATTTCTCTCATCTCAAAAAGTTCTAAACATTCTCCAATTGGTTGCCCAGTTTCTTAACTGAACTGAAATCATCTCTTATTTGCCAAATCTAATGGTTCTTTTCTATTGCTAATTCTTCTTGATCTCTTTTCAACCAATGAAATTGCCAATAACCCTCTCCTCCTGATTATTCTCTCCATCCTATATTTTCATGGCACTGTTCTCTCCTGGTTCTCCTATCTGTCCAAACCTCTGATTCAATCTCTTTTGTTTGCTCTTCATCAAGGTCACAACCACTAACCCTGGATGTCCCCAAAGCTCTGTGTTTGACCCTTTTCTCTTATCCCTTGCTACAATCTCACTTAGTAATCTTCTCATCCCATATGAGTTTAGTTACCATGTCCATATGAATAATTCCTGAATCTCTAAGTCCATCCCTAATTTTTCTCCTGAGTTTTAATTCTACATCACCAATTGCATTTTGGAATCCTCAAACTTGATGTCCCTTAGGTATCTCAAACTCAGCACATTCCAAATAAAACTAATTATGCTTTCACCAAAATCTCTCTTTTCTTCCCAACTTTCCCATTACTCTCAAGGCCACTACAGTCCTCCCAAGTATCAGGCTCTTCATGAGTTCAACTCTAGTCTCACACTCAAGGGATTTGTCACCCCAGGCAAGTCACCTAATCCTTGTTTACCTCAATTACTCCCCTATAAAATGGGACACATTGGAAGAGGAAATGGAAAATCACTCCAGTATCTTTGCCAAGAAATCCTAATGGACTTTTGTCCACAAAAGTCAGACACAAATGAACAACAGTTTGAAAGGACAATAGGGGTTAAGAGAAAATTTCTTCTAAAAAAGACATTTTATTTTTTAAAAGTACAAAGACACATTTTATGAATGGGCTTTTCAAATGAAGATTTGTTAAGAATGGAGAAAACCTGGGCACATTTATGGGGAGCAGAAAATGAACTAGTAAATAAGAAGAGATAAAGATGAGGGAGGCAATGACTGAGACAGTCAGCTCCAGAAGGAACCTGGAAGGAATGGGATGAGGAACAAAAGTAGAAGGGCAAGGGGTACCATTTCTTCAGAGATCAGAGCAAAGGAAAAGAAAATAGGAGAAGAAAGAAAAGATTTTTCAGTCTGAAATAAGGTAAAAGAGGGTAAAAGCCTCTGTAAAAATAGGCCAAGTTCTCTGCAGAGAAATAGAGGCTAGGAGGTATATCAGACTTGAGGAGAAAAGAAGTTTTGAATAGCCATTGCCAGGAGAGTGATAAAGAGTCAATCAGGAAAAAATAAGAGACTGTTATATAGCAGTAAGGGCCCAGTTGAGATTGGATGACAAAAATTTGCAGTTTGTCTAATCATAACAGTTAGATGACTTTCTAAAAGTAGCCTTCGAAAGGCAGGAGTAAGACCAGAGTGGGGAATTGTTGAAATGAATTAGATCATTAACTCCCCAAGAGAAGGTTCTGTCTTTGTACTACTTTCTTTGTGACTTCCCAAAAGATCCTTACATATTTCTAGTATAATATAGATAATACTGAAAAATCAATAATCTTAATACTGATCCATTATTAAACACTTACCATGCCCTAGATTCTGGGGGATATAAAGTGAATATGAGAAACTTTCTACCTTCAAAGAACTTAGCATCTAACATATTTTATGTCTACAACTATCCATTCACCTCATCTGCCTACAGAAGAGAAAATTAAGGCAAATTCCTGATACTTCAAGCAGCCTTACTCATCCAACTGAAATATTTAACAATTGCCTACAATGGGCAAAGCACCCAAATAAATTCTAATCTTTTCCCTTTGAAAAAGAGGAGGAAAAGGAGGAAGAAAAGTCGAAAGAGGAAAACAAGAAACTTCAAAAGTGTAATGAGACTATTAGGACATACTTCTTTACTTCAGTACTTCAAAAGAGCTATGAGAGGGGGCAGCTGGGTAGCTCCGTGGATTGAGAGCCAGGCCTAGAGATGGGAGGTCCTAGGTTCAAATTTGACCTCAGACACTTCCAAACTGTGTGGCCCTGGCAAAGTCACTAAACCCCCACTTCCTAGCCCTTACCACTCTTCTGCCTTGGAACCAATTCCAAGACGGAAGGTAAGAATTTTATTTAAAAAAAAAAAAAGCTGTGATATTATTAACATGAGTACTCCCATGGATAGCAACCCAGCCAGACCTTCTCATACCATGCAACTTCTCATCAGGGTCCTCTTGTACATCCTCTATAAGGGATCTGCCCAACATGCTGGCAGCCATTCCATTAACTTATTTCATTATTACTCTCAGTGCACTTTGTGTGTCTATCTATTATCTCTTACTTTCCTTACATGACCATTCTACCTCCTTCTCTGGTCATGCAGCTCTTTGATGATGTTTTTGGCCCCTTTTGCAATTCATCATTTGTATTCTGCCACAGATTTCACATATATCACATGTCTCTTCCATTGACCTTTGGATGACCTACAATTCTGATTCCTAGGAGCTGGTGGTCTTCCACATTTCATAGTTACAGTGAATCACTGAAAGAATACTGATACAAAAAACTATTGGACTTTGTTTCAGGAAAAGAGCTTGAGGTCACTGAAAGCTCTGGACAGTTTCCCAAATGTAATCTAGCCGATAATCTTACTCCCAGTTTGTTGCCTGAACTCAAATATCTGTAGTCTGCCCTAGATATATGTACTATGTACTTACTAGCTCTGAGTTAGCCACATATATACATATGCATATGTATATATATATATATGTATATATATGTATAGAGGGGGGAGGGAGAGAGAAGGAGAAGGGGGGGAGAAAGAGAGAAAGAAGGGGGGAAGCACGGCATGAACAATAGCCATGAAAGAATTCAGACAAAAATAAGTGTAGATAAATTTAAAAGAAAAAAGAAAAATTAAAAAAGTATATTTTTGCTTCTTCAGAAATGCTTATTTATGATCACTGTTGAAATGAAATAGCCAAAATATATAAATTTGCTTTGGTTCGGTAGAATAATAAAATATCTGTGGTTTGGAAGAACTAGATACCTTCCTCTTAATTTTTTATGACTTAGATAGATATAGATACATACCCCTGAACATTGGTGTTTAACCTATTGAACTGGCAATGTCTCACTTCTCTAAAAGAGATTTCAATTATCTTTAGTAAATTATCAAATTAATGTTCATTTTCTAATGTAATTAAAAACTGCATATGAAATAATCCCAAAATAAATCATTACTTAAATGTATAATCCATACACCTTCTAAAAAGAAAACCTACACTTCTCTTTCAGTTGTAAGAAATAACTAATTAAGGTTTAGCAATAAGAAACAAAATGAATGTATTTGTATAGGTAAAATATTAAATGAATTTTCCTGATTGGTGATTTAAATTGTGACCTAAATCTATTCATTTATATAAAATTCAACCTAGGCTTTTCCCTATTCACTTTTTTTAAAATCACATAATGTAAGTGTCAATCCCATTAAAGATCTACTTTATTTTGAAAAGGAAAAAAATCCTGGAAATGGAACCAAAATTCTTTAAATATTATGGAGATCATGCTTTCCAAAAGCCTTACTAAAAATATCCTTCTTCTCTGCCTTCTTAAATTAAATTAATAGTTGGAAAGAATGGATACTAGATTGCCAAAATGAGATTTAAAGTACCAACTAAGTGTAAGATGGTATATGACTATACAGGAGTCAGGTGATGGGAAAGGTGACTTGGTAAGATAGTAAATAGAAACAAATCAAATCTATTTTGGGAATTAAAAAAGAAAGAAATTCTACAAAGAATTTGACAAGACTCTAATAACAAAGTCAAATATATTTTTACTTAAATATGATGTTGGGTAAAGGTGAGGGAACCAAAAAGTACTGCGCAAGTTTGAGAAACAAGAGGTCAAAGACTTATAAACTAATAATAATAGCTAATGCTTGTATAGAGCTTACTGTGTGCCAGGCACCATGCTAAGCCCTTTATAATTATTATTTCATTTGATCCTCACAACAATTCTGGGAGGTAGGTGCTATTATTAATCTCATTTTACAGATGAGAAAACTGAGTAGCTTGCCCTGAGTCACATAGCCAATCAGTCTAAGGCCAAATTTGAACTGAGGTCTTGCTGTCTTCAGGTCTGGCGCTCTATCCACTGTGCTCCCTAGGTATCCCACAACTTGGAATCCTCAGGTTGATGGAACTGGGGGATTGGGAATCAAAGTCTAGCCCTTGGAGAAGGAGCAACATGCTCTGTAACACACAGGAGGCTTGGTAAGCTTGCTTCTGGGTCTGCCGATTTAAAACAATCCTTTTCCCATTTAGTGCACCCATAGGTAGTCAGTCACTAAATGTTTCCTGGTGGCTTACTTTGTGGTGATGAAAAGACTTAGCTATGCTGAGCTGGAACTGAGTGTGCGTGCAGAAGGCAAGAACAGACACTCTCTCTTTCATTGGCAGCTTGAGTGAAGAGGTAAAAATGCTCTGATCTTCCAGGTAAAGTTATAGTTAGTAAGAAAAACAGCAGCCAAATCTGGTGAGGTTTAAGTCAGCCTGACTTAAGTTTGAGTACACTCTCCCCAAGGATCAAAGGCACATAAAAAACATTTACTAAATGCTTGTTGACTGATTGACTAATGTCTGAGTGATCTCCTAATTTGAGAGGCTTTGTATTTAAGGCCTTACTATAACTTATCTATAAATATCTCTTTGTAAAAGCTAATTGATGTTCATTGGTTAATTGATATTGAGGAGATATAAATAGGTTAAGTGATATTAGGGTGATAATGAAATGGGGGAATGATAAATGATTTGGGGATCTTTTGGGAGTCTGTGAACAATATTATTAATGAGGCAGTGTCACAACCCCCTAGGATTGCTCCTAAAATCTTGATGGGCAATGAAGCCAGTTGATCTCTGGGAAGCTGACCTGCCAATGTGAATGGCAGCTGGGACAATGAACCCTGAGCATAAGGACTACACCTACATATCATGGATACTTTCTTTCATAACAAAATCCAGTATAGATGGAAGGAAGGAAGGAAGGAAGGAAGGAAGGAAGGAAGGAAGGAAGGAAGGAAGGAAGGAAGGAAGGAAGGAAGGAAGGAAGGAAGGAAGGAAGGAAGGAAGGAAGGAAGGAAGGAAGGAAGGAAGGGAGGGAGGGAGGGAGGGAGGGAGGGAGGGAGGGAGGGAGGGAGGGAGGGAGGGAGGGAGGGAGGGAGGAAGGAAGGAAGGAAGGAAGGAAGGAAGGAAGGAAGGAAGGAAGGAAGGAAGGAAGGAAGGAAGGAAGGAAGGAAGGAAGGAAGGAAGAAGGAAGGAAGGAAGGAAGGAAGGAAGGAAGGAAGGAAGGAAGGAAGGAAGGAAGGAAGGAAGGAAGGAAGGAAGGAAGGAAAGAAGGAAGGAAGGAAGGGAGGGAGGGAGGGAGGGAGGGAGGGAGGGAGGGAGGGAGGGAAGGAGGGAAGGAGGGAAGGAGGGAGGGGGGCAGATTACAAATGAAGAAGTCAGACCAGAATCAACTGTTTATGTGCAATCATTCCATAAGCTGGTCAGAGCAAAGGTCAAAAGCAACATCAAGTTAGCAGAAAGGCTAAAAATTAAAAAGCAGACACTGAAGACAATAATAACAGTTTCACTCTGACCTATTCATATAAGCCATAGAAGTCACACATTTAAAAAAGGATATGAAAAAAACTGAAGATAATGACTTTGATTATCACAATTTCTGTTAAGAATTTAACCAAGGGAAAGTAGCCACCATAAAGAAAAGCCAAAAACCCCTAGAGAAACTGCCTTAGTCAGCAAATATCTATGTATTATACAAGGAAGTTAAAATGGCATTTAAGAAGATGAAGTTGGAAAAGGTGACTAAACTGGACCAAGGAATTTCCACTGAGGAAATCTGTGCCAGAGGCAACCTGATCTTGTAAACACTGAAGGATCTCTTTACCAACAATCTCAGGGAGAAGAGCCAAACTGACTGACTTGCTTTCTCATACATAACATTCAGTCTCCCATGTCGATGTCTTTGCCCAAATGTTTCTCCCCTCCCTTCTGCTTTATGGAATGCATATCTCAATTCAAGGCAGAGATCAAATGCCACCTTCTTCATGAGATCTCTCACAATTCCCATAGCTGTTAGTGTTCTTCTGTCCCCAAAATGACTTAGATATAATTTGTATATATTTTTCTTTACTTATATAAATGCCATTATAGATGCCACTTTCTCCTTTCCCCAGCAGAACAGAAATTCCTTGAGGATATAAACTTTTCTTTTTGTCTTTGCAATATCAAAGCCTAGCATAGGGTTTACAAAAATCATTTCTTAATCTCCTTTATGCTAGTTCCTTTCTGAGATTATTCTCCAATTTATTCTTTCTGTGTCTTTCTTTGTATATAATTATTTGCAAATAGCTCTCTGAAGTCAGGGACTGTTGATTTTTTTGGTTATATTTTGTCTTTTGGCCTTTCTTTGGATTGCTACTTTAGCACAGACAGCTAGGTGCCTTAGTGGATAGAGTTCTTGTTGTGCAATAAAAAACCTGAGTTCAAATGCAGATTCAGATACTTAACAGCTATGTAACCCTGAACAAGTCACTTACCCTCTGTTTGGTTTAATTCACTAGAGAAGGAAACGACAAACTACTGTATCTTTGCCAAGACAACCCTATGTTGTATTGTATAGTATTGTATAGTATTTTATAGTATATGTATAGTATTGACATGCTATGTGATGGAGGGGGGGGGGGAGAAGTGTCACAAAAAGTTGAACATAACTGAAAAACTACAATTGTATCACTAGGGTTCAGTACAGTGCCTGACACATAGTAGATACCTAACAAATCCCTCTTTTCCCTCAACTATAATTGTATCCCTGGAGTTCAGTACAGTGCCTGGCAATGCATAATAAATCCCTCTTATCCCTCTTAATTCCAGTGCCTTCCCTCTACTCATTATTTCTTTCCTATTTATCCTGTACATAGCTCATTTATAGTTATTTGTATGTGGTATCTATCCCCTTTGATGGTGAGCTCCTTGAGGGCAGGAACTGTCTTTTTCCTTTCTTTGAATCCCCAGCACTTAGGTGGCACAAAGTAGGCATTTAATTGATTGATTGACGATCAACCTGAATTGTCTTCCATAAATAGGAACTTATTAAATGCTTCTTTAACTAAGGAAGATATCTAAAAAGCAGAGGAAAATGGAAAATATTGTTACCAAAAAAATAAGGCAAATGAGAAGATGTCAGTAACTACTGACACATGCATAAAACTAGAAGGAGTGTGGGTGTCCATCATCTGGAGGACGGGTGAGCAAACTGTAGCATATTAACATAATGGAATATTATTGTAAGATAAAAAACTGACTATGAGAAACTCAAAGAAACCTCATTAGCTTAAACTAAAGCAAAGCAAAGAAAGATTCAAGGCAATAAGCTACACAATAGTCACATAACACAAAGAAAATAATGCAACGAGATGCCAGACTTTACACTGATGTAATAACAAATCTTGATTCTACAGTCCTAACAATGAAGTGCTTCAAATCTCTTAGTAGAGAATGAAGGAACTACTGAAATGTTACATGTAACAAAACAAAAAACAGCAATAAAATGTTTTATTATAGATTTGTTTAAATCAATAAAAGACATAATATTGTTGCAGAAGGAACCTCTGAGGTTCATCTAGATTTATTCTGTTTCATCAGGCGAAACTAACTAGCAGAAACTGCAGAAAGCAGATTTTAGCTAACTGCAAGACCGATTTTCCTAACAATTACAATTAATGAAGTAGCAGAGGGGACTTATGTCTCAGGTTCTGTGGTTAGATGATCTTTGAGTTACCATCCAATTCTGAGATGCTATGATTCAACACAAGGAATTCACATATTCCAAGAAATTAAAAGTACCCCAGGTAGACAGAAACATCCCTGTGAATGATGACTCCTAAAAACCTACTATACTTACCATATTTCCCAGGAACCCACCAACTTCCTATCATTTTACGTACTTTCTGTAGACAGGGGATATTAGGGGATATTTTTCTTCCATTTTGCATTTGTTAAGTGTCACATAGATGATAGATGGACTCAACCTGGCTAACAACCTTTGAAACATTTAATGAGTTAAGAATTCAAATGGTAATTCTAAGGGGTCTTCAGAAATAATTTTAATTAACTAGTGGTTTCTGAATGGATGACTTATATTTATATTATAAAGAATATTGTATTAAAAGGTAGAGAAACAAAGAAATGTTCCTATGAAGCAGGAAGCCAAAAAGAGCTCCTGCAAAACTTAGGTTTAATTTACTTCCACCAGAACAATCTAGATTTCTTAATGATGTTCTAGACCCCAATAAGTTTTACTTTGTTTAAAAATATATTTGCCAAGGTTGAAAGATTTGCTACGACTATAAAAATTGTGACAAATATCCATCAGTTCATAGGTTTTTATTGTCATGCAGCAACTTATATGAAATATGATAGTGGGTTTGTTTGCTATTGTAATTAACTGGGCTATTGTAAATTTTGGGGACTTTGGTACTTCTCTGAATATGCATTATCTACTGTATTACTGTTTTATTCTAAAATCGCATGTACTCACACAGCGGTTAAGTTAAAAGGAAATGGATCTCATTTTTTTGAGTAACAAACCTTTGTATTCTACCTTTCCTTAGCTGACACAGTGTGTCACTGATTGTAAGCTATATGTTTTTAATTTTTTTAACTTTTTTATTATTGTTTTTCCTTGCAAGTACAATATAGTATCTAAGTTTTGTTTTTTCTCTCCTTTTTGTATTTGAAGCACATGTCAATAGTATTGAGATTTCTCTTTAATTTTTTTTTTATTTTTCAGTAATATAAGTTTAAAATACATTTTTTCTAATATTAATGCATACCCCAAAAGCTTTAGTCTATAAAAATGATGCCATTGATTGTTTTAAAAAAATTATGGGACTTTCATTAATGATTTTGTCTGATTCCAGGAGTAGGAAATACAAAAATAGCCATTGCACAGTGCCAAAGAAGCACAAGGCTACTTGTATAGTGCCAATCAAGCACAAGGTCAAGGAGACCAACCAATCCCAATGGGATTGATGAAATTTTGAGCCAAGACAAGAGTTCTTGAACTTGTTTGGGGTTTGAGGTTGCGGCTATTTTGACATGTCAAAGGCAGGTCTTCCTTGTCCCACATTCTACCAAGTATCTCAAATTTGGCTCCTATCTGGCTCCCATAATTTATACCCTATTCTGTCTTTCATTGTGTGGCAAAACTTTCTGTAGTCCTGGCTGCTGATTGGGTAAATGCATAATTGATTAAATCATTTTAATTGGTTCCTGATTCAAGGACCTGTTATAGGTTTATTTTTCCTTTACTTAGAATTTTTATACATAAGACTTTGATAGTCTATATTTCATTCACAAAATATTTTCTCTTTTATTTGGATTTTTTATGTTTTTGATTTCTCTTGCCAATTGATTTATATACCTCATAACTCAGCCATGCATTCCTAAGTGATCCCTGTGTTTTTCAATACCCTCTTCAAGGGGGAATGTATTCTTATTATTATCCTAAATTGAAAAGTTTAAATTCTTTTTGAGAGTAATTTTAGGACAAGAAACATGCTACTTCTCCGAATCCAGAAAGTGAATTGTTTGGAGAAGGCACCATAAATATGCCTCCACAGACTACACACTGCACCAGAAGACCCAGAGTGAACTTTGGGATGTGATGATTTGAACTGTGTGGGATTAAATGCATTTGTTTTGTATGTATACTCGTATGCCAAAGGGAACTGCCCCCATACTGGCTTTTTATCGATGCCCCTAGCAATCATTGGTTTTGTTCTCTTTTCCTTATATCCCCAAATTATTGTAATTTCAAAGTTCATTATATTTACAAGATCCATTGGAGAGACTTGCCTTCCACGGATCTCAGGGGTAATGTATAATTGAAAATCTGTTACCCTAAAAAAGAACTACATTTCCCAGGAGCCCACCAACTTCCTGTCATTACATACTTTCTATAGACAGGGGATATTAGGTGGGGATGTGGAGGGTCCTGCCTCTTTTTTACTTCCTGTCAAGAGTTTGGTGGTGGTAAGGTGGGCGTTTTGAATTGGCTGATCAGCCATGGGCACATGGTCTTTATTTTGTATCCTCTTTATTCCTTGATTTCTAATGATCATTTAATAAACCTCCAAAAATATAATATTTTATTATTATTTAATTTTTACAAGTTCATAATCATGTCCTCCTAGCACATTCTTTAATAGAATATGGATGATCCAAACATGACCACTGTGCGGTTCAGCTAGGAGACTCTCCTGGTGTAAGGTAAGTATCCCTAGATCACTCATTAGGGTGTAACTGCAGAAAACAAACATCTGATTATACCAAGTGTTCTTAAACTGGATTTCAATATAATTAGTTTGCTCAGCAAACCTATTTATTTTATTTTATGCATTTAAAAACATTGTTCTGAGAAGGCTCTATAAGCCTCCCCAGACTGCCAGTGGTCCATGACACAAGGCAAGGCATTTATAAGGCATTCACTATATGCCAGACACTGGAATAAACACAGAGGATGCAAACATAAGCAAAAACTAAAAGCAATCCCTGCCCTCAAAGGTCTTAATGGGGGAAGACAACACCCCAAAGGAAGCTGAATAGCTGGGGGGTTGGGAGTAGGGTGAGGAAACCACATACCAACACAGGAGCCTGATTCCGAAATTTGAAAAGTTCACAGCACAGCCAAGAGGGGAATGAAAGTTTGACCAACCTGAGCCTCTATCCAAAGGGGAAGCTTCAAAATGGGGACTTCACCCATGGAAGAAGGGGAAAAAGGCCCAACAAGCTAAAGAATGTTTCAAGGTAGGGAAACCTCAGAAAAAAGAAGTTAAGAACTTCTTGATTGCACAGATATTTTTAAATTATTTTCAGGC
Organism: Monodelphis domestica; assembly: GCF_027887165.1. Taxonomy (NCBI): domain Eukaryota; kingdom Metazoa; phylum Chordata; class Mammalia; order Didelphimorphia; family Didelphidae; genus Monodelphis; species Monodelphis domestica. The sequence continues at coordinate 254,766,150 of NC_077229.1, forward strand.
AATTCACTCTCTGATGTGTTCTGCTAAAGAGCCTTAGTTTGAAGACAGACAGAAAGGAACAGGATGGGGGAGGTGGCAGTGCTTGGTCAAAACTACCTAGGCTATTTATTACAAGGAGAAAAAACAATAACAAAATTCTTCTTTCAACAAGCATAAGAAACATCTATGTACTTTCTACAGGAGGCCTATCAAGTAGAAAGAAAAAAGAAAGACAATGGAGCAGAAATCCTGCTTGATTTAAGACCCAGAGGGCAACTATCAGTGAACTGTAGGCTAGGCATGCCATTCTATGGAATATTAAATTTACAGGGGGAAAAGCAACATTCAGAAAATGCAAGGCCTTTAACAGTAAGACCTTCTCTTATTTGAAGCCATACAGCCTTTCCTCATTCTTGTGGGTTTCATTAATCTAGGAGGCAGAGAACACTATAAACTGATTTGCTATTTTCCATGCATGTTGCCAAATTTCCAGTTCTGCAAAACCAATTTCAGACAGAGGGGAGGGGAAAAAAGGAAAGCAAAACCATTTCTTTGTACTTCAAGCCTTATTCCAAATATGGGATAAAGCATTTAGAAGAAATGGGACTAACCTTTGGTAACAAAAGGCAAATATAAATTTGTTTTCTGTCCTTTCCCTTTCCTTCTTCCTTCCTTCCTTTCTTTCCTTAATCATTACTTTGTCTCTCAGTCATTTCCTCCTCAAAGTTCTCGAAAGGTTTTGAACTGTGGAGGTTGCCAAACAATGACCTTGTTAGAAGCCAAAGTTTAGTTTTTTTAAAAGCATTTACTTTTACTACCTTTTAACTGAAGTCATTCTCATGAAAATCCTTCCAAACCACTAACTGGCCTAAGAATTTTTACGGGTTAAAATGTAATAATACTGCATAACTTCTAAACAGATTGGTTTTTGCTTTGCCAACTGCCTTCCCTGGTGCATGGTACAATCCAAGATGAATGGTGTAGATGAAGGAGAAAGAAACCAAACCATGAGCAGTTTTCAGGTAACCTTCAACAATCTTAAATTGTGGTGGGAAACAATTCTAAAGGGCAGGAGGAACTATAAGGGATTATAGTTTCAGTAGCTAAATACCAGGCAAGAAATTATTTTAAGAACAAAACATTTTAACTATAGCTTTGAACAATCACAACTTCCCTCTGCCTCAGTTTTGCCCATCTATAAAATACACAAATGGGACAATTAGGTCACACAATGGGTAGAGTACCAAGTCTGGAGTCAGGAAGACCTAAGTTCAAATCCAACCTCAGATACTCACTTAGCTGTGTGTCCCTGAGCAGGTCACTCAACTCTCTTCACCTCAGTTTCCTCATCTGTAAAATGATCTGGAGAAGAAAATAGCAACCCACTCCAGTGTCTTTGTCAAGAAAACCTCCAATGGAGTCCCAACAAGTCAGACACAACTGAACAAAAACCAAAATAATATAAATATTTGATCCTCTCAGATATACTTACAATGAAATATTATGAATCCTACCTCTGTGATATTCTTCCTATTCATCCTATTCTTCCCATCCCTTGTACCTAACTAGTATATTCCTGAATCTTAGTTTGGGCCTTATCATCTCTCACCTTGGATTACTGTATCCTCCTAACCCTAATTGGGTTTTCTATCTCCCTCACATTGCTACACCACTACTCTATTCACATTACTCTTCTACTCAAAAAAACTCAATAGCTCCTCATTAACTACACAAAAGAAAGCATAAACCACTTACTCCAGTATTTCAAAGCCTCCAGCATATGGCTCCATGTTATTTGGTACCTTCATATCATAACTCTCTTTTTCACAAACTCAATATTACAATCAATAAAAAATCTAAATATTTACTATCTCTTATTACTCATTTTCCCCCTATTCATTCTCCATTCACCCCACTAGAAAAGCCTGGTTCTCCTCCATCTCCCCTTCAGTCTCTGTTTTTTGAAATCATGTCTGTCCTTTAAAGGCTGACCAACTCAAGTGCCTGCCCCTTTACTGATCTCTCCATCTGAATTTAGTCTCTCTCCCCTAAAATTCCTCACAGTCCTTTTTCTGGACTTATATATACACTTGTGTGTTGAAACAACTATTTATATATGTCTTATTCCCTCCCTACCATTCACTAAGCTCTTTAAAGGCAGAGGATGTGTCTCATTTCATATTTCTATCCCCTTGCAAGGGATGTCATGCTAAATGAATAGAAAGCCTGTATCAGGACCACCTGGATTCAAGTCCAGTCTTTTAAACATAAATATAAATATTTTGACCTTGGGCAAGTCACTTAGCCTCCTAGTAATTGAGGCACCTTTCTAAAATGATTAATTAAAAATGGTTACCAATGTGCATTAGTAAAGGAATTTTCTCAACAAGTTGTTCCCTACACCCATGAAATAACAGGTCAATGACAGTAAGGAGGAATTCCTTGCATGTAATGGACATCTGATCATTTTAACTGCATTTCAGACCCTCAAATTAAAATAGCATATACAATAAATTTTAACTTGTTCCAAATTAAAACCACTAGAAAGCTCAAATAATAAAAAAGTCATTTCTCAGGCCAAAGTTAGAAAATGCAAACAATACCAAGGAACTCAAAGTTCAAGTAAGTAATGTGACTGGTCAGTTCACCAACCTAAAAGTACTAACAAACCAATAACTGCTAAGTTGTGGAAGAGAAAAAAAGGAAAACAAGAAGAAAAATACTAGTAAGGAAGAAAAGAGAGAAGGTAAAGGGACAATAAAGAAAATAAAAGGGTTGAGGACTTATAGAGAGAACCCCAAGGGAAGAGAGGGAAGTCAATTGAGCAATGCATTGCAGTGTGTGATACTAATTCTATTGTCCTATTAGTGATAATAAAAACCATCCTATTGACAACCTAAAATAATAAAAATGACCATCCTACCCAAATTAATTTACTTAGTCAGTGCTAGGCCTATCAAACTACCAAGAAACTTTTTTACTGAATTAGAAAAAACTATAACAAAGTTCATTTGGAAGAACAAAAGATCAAGAATATCAAGGGAAATAATGAAAAAAAATGTCAAGGAAGGGGGCCTTGCAGTGCCAGATCTCAAACTATAATATAAAGCAGCGGTCATCAAAAATAATATGGTACTGGCTAAGAGACAGAAGGGAGGATCAGTGGAATAGACTTGGGGTAAGCAGCCTCAGTAAGGCAGTCTATGATAAACCCAAAGATCCCAGCTTTGGGGACAAAAATCCACTATTTGACAAAATTGCTGGGAAAATTGGAAAACAGTATGGGAGAGATATGTTTAGATCAACATCTCATACCCTACACCAAGATAAATTCATAATGGGTGAATGACTTGAATATAAAGAAGGAAACTATAAGTAAATTGGGTGAATACAGAATAGTACACCTATCAGATCTTTGAGAAAGGAAAGACTTCAAGACCAAGCAAGAGTTAGAAAAAAATCACAAAGTGTAAAATAAATCATTTTGATTACATTAAATTAAAAAGGTCTTGTACAAGCAAAAACCAATGCAACCAAAATTAGAAGGGAAGCAACAAATTGGGAAAAAATCTTTATAACCAAAAACATCTCTGACAAAGGTCTAATTACTCAAATATATAAGGAGCTAAATCAAGTGTACAAAAAAATCAAGCCATTCCCCATTTGATAAATGGGCAAGGGACATGAATAGGCAATTTTCAGATAAAGAAATCAAAACTATCAATAAACACATGAAAAGGTGTTCTAAATCTCTTATAATCAGAGAGATGCAAATCAAAACAACTCTGAGGTACACAGAGTACACCTAGCAGATTGGCTAACATGACAGCAAAAGAAAGTAATAAATGTTGGAGGGGATGTGGCAAAATGGGGACATTAATGAATTGCTGGTAGAGTTGTAAATTGATCCAACCACTCTGGATGGCAGTTTGGAACTATACCTAAAAGGCGCTAAAAGACTGCCTGCCCTTTGATCCAGCCATACCACTGCTGGGTTTACAACCCAAGTAGATAATAAGGAAAAAGACTTGTACAAAAATATTCATAGCTGTGCTCTTTGTGATGGCAAAAAAAAAATTGGAAAATATGGGGATGCCCTTTTATTGGGGAATGGCTGAACAAATTGTGGTATCTGTTGGTGATGGAATACTATTGTGCTCAAAGGAATAATGAACTGGAGGAATTCCATATGAATTGGATTGACCTCCAGGAATTGATGCAGAGTGAAAGGAGCAGAACCAGGAGAACATTATACACAGAGATGGATACACTGTGGTGAATGTAATGAACTTCTCTATTAGCAGCAATGCAATGATCCAAAACATTTCTGAGGGTCTTATGAGAAAGAACACTATTCACATACAGAGAAAGAACTGTGGGAGTAGAAACACAGAAGAAAAACAACTGCTTGATCACATGAGTCGATGGGGATATGATTAGGGATGTAGACTCTAAACAATCACCCTAGTGCAAATATCAATAATATGGAAATAAGTCTTGATCAATGACACATGTAAAACCCAGTGGAATTGTACACTGGCTATGGGAGGAGTGTGGGAGGAGGGGAGGAAAAGAACCTGAATCATGTAACCATGGAAACATGTTCTTAATTAATCAATAAAATTAAATTTTAAAAAATATCCTATTTTATACCTTCCAAAAATACTTCTGGGGGTAGGGGGATGGTATGAAAGAAAAACATATAAGAAGAGTTGTGCAAGAACCCAAAGTTACATGTCCAGGAAAGTTTTGATGTAAGAGTACATCAGCTAGTCTAATTTATATTCCCACAAAGCTCAAAAGATAATAGGTGCTCATGTTCCTCGGAGTTTTTGAAGGGATGAAATCACAAATTCTTCAAGTATGGAAGAACAATATGAGCATACATTTTTTTTTAATTTGTCATTTAAATGACTCACCTCTCTGGGCTTAGTTCCCTCATCTGTAAAATAAGGAAATTAGATTAGATGGTTTCTGAGGTCCTATCTAAATCTATGGTTGACTCTATGATGTTTTATCCTTGGGCTGAAAGTCTGAAAGTTGTGGAATTATAGATTTAGAGCTAGAAGGATCCATGTAAGTCTTCTAATCCAATCCCTTTATTTTATAGGTGGGAAAAGTAAGACCCAAAGAGGAGAAATGATTTGTCCAAAGTCACACAGAATTGGCAGGGCCAGGGTTTGAATCTAAGGCATTTGGTTCTCAATCCAGAGTCCATTCCACTACTGTCTGCCACTATTTATTAGTAATTATTGAAATAAAATTATCTGAGAACACCGTATTTTATATATGCCCTATAGGAGCAATTTTTTACAAGTGGTTTTTTGTGTTAATTTTTTTTTCAATTAATCAACATATTTTCTCTCTTTTCCATCCCTCCTGAAAAAATAACAAAAAAATCCTTTCAATAAACATGCATGATCAAGCAAAGAAAAATCTCATATTGGCCATGTCCAAAAATATGTGCCCCATTTCTTCATTGGTCCATTACTAATCTATCTAGATGTGAGTAGCATTCTTCATCATTAGTCCTCTGAAATCACACTTAATGATTGCTTTGACCAGAATTATTGTCTTTCAAAGCTGTCCATTTTTGAAATGTGAATCTTGTAACACAAATTGTTCTTCTGGTTCTGGTCACTTTGTATCAGTTCATACAAATTTTCCCAGATTTCTCTGAAACCATGATTTCTTATGGCATTATAGTATCCCATTACTTTTACATGCCATAAATTTTGTTCAGTCATTCCCTAATTTGATTGGCACTCCCTTACTCTTCAATTCTTTGCCATCACAAGAAGAACTGAGATCTCTATCGATTTTTGTATATGTATATACACACACACACACACACACACACACACATATGTTGCTTTCCTAATAGGGCTGAAGTGACCTACAGTGCCACCCACAGTGCATTAATGTACCTCTTTTCCCACAGCCCCTCCAAAATTCGTTTCCTCTTTTTTATCAGCTTTGCCATCTAGTGGGTAGGAAATTCAGTGTTGTTTTAATTTACATTTCTTGGATTATTAGTGATTTGCCCTAAATTAAGCAGCCTGATTCTGTATCATCTTTCAATTGATCCTATTTATAGTTAATTGATTTTGTTCTGTAACTGCTTAAATCATAGTTCTTTGTCTCTGAATTTAGTTCAGTAATTCAACATGCCTATAATAAATTAAGTTTAGAAATCCAGTTCTCTTGTTAATCACTATTCTATTCTTGTGTCAAGGAAATCTGTTACCCTTGAAGAAGGCAGGTGGACAACAGGGAGTCAGGTCTGGTCTAGTATTTTTACACCACTGAGCTATTCTTTAAGGATGTCTGGTTTGTTATCCAAAGAAATATGGTCCACTATCTCTAACCTTGTGGGTAGACTCAAAAAATGAACACTGCTTAGTCACAGGAAGGAAGAAAGGGGTTGTTGCTAGCCTCTCATTCCCAATTTCCAACCAATCATATTGTCCCCCAAGCCTCAGATCTGTAACCAATCTTATTGGTTTTGCCATTCATGATATTGAACTGTTTTAGCCCATCATAACTTGTTTTTTGCCTACAAAGTCTTACTCTTTATTCTATATATCCCAAAACTCTTTTTAAAAGCTGTTCCTCATTCAAAAAGCTAAGATCTTATTTACTGGCAAATTTGTACTTTATTAATAAATTGATTGTGCTTGGTGCCTCAGTTTACCTTCTTTTGACCATAACAGCACCATTTGCTATAGCTTGGATTTCTTATTCTAAGAAGTGCCTGTTTGTATCATTCAACATTTATCAATTGGGTAATCCATAAGTCATTATCAATTAGGTAATTTCTGACTGACTTTCAATAAACCAGTTAGAGAGTGTTTACCCCTAGTCCAAACTCCACTGACAAGGCAAAAGATTCTTATGATCAAATACAACTGGCCATGGCAAAGGGATTATCTGAAGTGATCATTTTGTTTCAGAGTTTGTGCTGGCACTGTGAGCTACATCTATCCATGAAAAACCAGTAGGCTACATCTTGGAAACCGAATTGCTGAATATGGTTCAGAACTTTATAATGGCAAAAGAAGCTCGTTTACTGCAGTCGTGCTAGTCAAATTCTCCTTTGATAGATAGGGAGCAACTGAATCTGCTCCCTTCCCTCTGCACACACAGCCACTACCCTGGGGTAATTCTACCAGAATTATTGCAATAGACTTCTCATTGGTTTTCTGACTCAAATCTCTGCTCTCTTTTAATCCATTGATTTTCTAAAAGTATGGGTGTGACTGTCATTCCCCTACTCATTAAACTCCACTAAACTCCTCAATTTGGCATCTAAAGTTTTTTACAACCTTACCCCAACTCCACCTTTTAGAATTCCTCTTTTCTTTCAAGGTTCAACACAAGTATTACTTTCTACAGAAAGCCTTTTCTGAGCCACACTCTTAATGCCTTTCCCCAAAAGTCCCCTTGTGTTTATTTTGTATATATTTTGCAAATATTTATAATATGCACATGTTTTTCCCTCAATGAAAAATAAACTCCTTAAAGGCATAGTCTATTTTATCGTATTCCCAGATCTATTAATAAGTAGGTACTTAATAAATGCTTATTGATGAATTGCAGAGACTTAAAGACTAGTCAGTCCAACCTCATTATTTTACAGTTTAGGAAATTAAAGTCCAGAGAGGCTAATTTACTTGTTCAAAGTATTATAGATGGAGTATTGTAGCAATCCAAAAGTAGAATGAGATGACTTGGAAGGTAGTAAGTTCCCCTTCATTCCTAGTCTTCAAATAAAGGATGGATGATGATTTAGGTATATTTGTAGGGGCTTTTAGGACAGCTAATGCCAGGCCTGGAGCTAGCTAGGAAGATTCGTCTTCCTGAGTTAAAATCTAGCCTCAAATACTTACTAGATGTGTGACTCTGGGCAAGTCACCCAACACTGTTTTCCCCAGTTTTTTTATCTAAAAAGTGAGCTACAGCCAAAAATACACTGAAGGGGTAATGAGAAGTTGAATACAACTGAAACGACTGAACAACAACAAATATTGTAGAGGATTCATTTTTGGATACAGATTGGACTACATTAGGATTCAACCTTTTTTTGAGCCATGGATCCCTGTAGGAGACTGGTGATGCGTAAGGACCCTTTCTCAGAATAACCTTAGTGGCCTACATTCAGAACTTAAAGGAAAACTAAATTTCAATTAGAGATGAATGAAAATAAAGATGTTTGTGTTTTTTCCCCAACCTAGTTAATGAATTCTCTAAAATTCACCAGTGGACCCCTTGAGGGGCGAGGGTACTAGGACCCCAGGTTAAAAATGTCTGGATGAGATGATGTCCAAGGTCCCTTCTAACACTGGCCCAGGGACAACATCTCTCTTCAGAACTCACAAAGCACTTTGTTCTTGCCCTTGATCTAATTGCATATCTCTGTCTTTGGCAGGGAAAAGTGCTAGTTGGAGTCAGAGAACCTAACTTAGATTTCCAGCTCTGACCCTTCAACTTGTGGAATCTTAGGCAAATCTCTAGGGTCTCAGTTTCCTCACTTGTAAAATCAGTCAACTGATTCTGAAATATGAAAGATCACTAAACACTTAATAACCCTTGATCCATATGCCAAAAAGAGAATATGATCAACTATAGAAACAAACTCCCAGTAAATACCAAAATATTCCTAGCTTCACTTTCTGTGATATCAAAGAAATGGAAACAAAGTAGATACTTTTCAACTAGAGAATAGCCAAGCAAATTAAAGAATATGGATAGAGTAGAATATTAGTCTGAAGTCAGAAATGGTGACTGAAGAACTCAGAGAAAAATGGAAAGATTTGCATGAACTGGTACAGAATGAAATAAGCCAAACCAAAAAAAAAACAAACCAATTACTAAAATAATGTACAGGAAGAGATCATGAGCAGGAAGCTGACCATGATTAACTGAAAAACTAATAAAAGCCTTTTATAAAGCTGTTTCTTTTTGTTTTTATTACAAGGAAGGGTTCAGTTTGGGGATTAAGTTAAAAAAAGTGATATGAAAGCAAGAAGTATCAATAAAACTCATTTAAAATTAAATTAAGGAGCAACTAGGTGTCTCATGGATAGAGTGGCAGGCCTGAAGATGAGAAGTCCTGGGTTCAAATATGACCTCAAACACTTCCTAGCTTTGTGACCCTAAGCAAGTCACTTAACCCCTACTGCCTAGACTTTACTACTCTCCTGCATTGTAATTGATGCTTATTATCAATTCTAAGAAAGAAGGTAAAGGTTTCCAATTAAATTAAATTAAGTAGGTTTTGAACAATGATATATGTGTAATCCAGTGGAATTGCTTGTCAGCTCCAGGAGTGGGTAGGGAAGAGGGGTGGGGAAAGATCATGAATTACTTAACCATGGGAAAATATTATAAATAAATATTTTTAAATTAAATTAAGGAGTTTAACTACATGATCTCTACAGTCCCAGCTTTATATCTATGATCCTATGTATAAACAGAATTTATATTTAACTAAGTACTAGACCCTATTTACCAATAAAGGAAGATAAAATGAGTTTACTAGGATCAAACATCATTACGAAGATCCCTAATTGACAACCGGTAGGTATCACATCCTGAAGATTTTTCTAGTTTAAAAATGTAATGCCAAATGTAATTTTTCAAAGGCAAGGCAAAGAAGATTCAGCATCTTCTCAAGATCAAAGATGATGATTAATTAGTGTGAGAAAAGAGAATAAAATTCTATACTTCCAAGACCTCAGGAAAATACCAAGCCCAATAACTTTAGCAAAAGGCAGGAAAGGCATTATTCCACCTAAGAATCTCTGAAGGTCCTGTCAGATATGAACAGCCTGCCCTTCTCCTCTATTCTGTCTTCTCAAAATCAATGTAGCATGAAAAGTTCCTACCTTCTGCATCTTTGGTGCCCTACTTAGAACCTGCCCCCTGAATTCATCACCTCTTCTCAATCATCAGTTTAATGTTAAAGCATATTATGATTAAAAGGACTTTGATACAACAGTTGACAAATATGTCTCTTTTTTTTAAACCAAAAATACTCTCAAAATCTGCTGAGAAGGAGACTTGGAATCTTCCAGCCTCTGAAAGACTATATTTGAAATAACTTGACAAAATGGCACAGTTGTTAAATACATCCATGTGGCTCTTCTGCAGCATCTTTTCTCAGCAGTGCATCATGGAAAGCTTTATAAACAAGAACCAATCCAGACTCAAAATCTTGGAAGAAGAAAAAGGATGTGGGGAGACTGTTCACACAACCTAACACACAGCCGTTTCCAGAATGAAACATTAAACAATACGACAACACTCATCGCGATATTGAATGGAAAGTAAATCCTGTGGAATCTAATGTAAACCACATGCTCAACATGTCTGACTAAGAATGGAATTTACCTAAGTTACACTATGGGTTCATTTATGAAAAAATTGAGAGTGCATTCATCTTGTCCACACTAATGAAGGGAACAAAGGTATAGCTAATTAAAAAGTGGCAAACATTCTGAAAAGCCATTTCTTTGGGGGCTTGGAAAGTGGTTTTGCTACTTACGCTTAAATACTGGTGTGCCAGATGTTCTGGGAATTCAGTCAAAAAAATAGAATGAAGTCAGACTATAAGACTTGTCTCAAGCCTGATCCTGTTTCCCCAGACTAACCTCCATTTAACTATTTATTGCTCCGCTGCATCTAATGCAAAGTATCACCCTGAGCACAGATGGTTTCTTTTGCTTTTTTCCCAGCTGACTGGACATTCATGGCCATTCTGGTGGCTCTTGTCAATATCACCTCCAAACATTTTATAGATAGGGTAAATAGATTCTGGATTTCTTTCATAAGTGAATTCATATGATAACTTAGGTAAATTCCATTCTTTAGTAATGTGTTGTCATGACAAGGTGGACAGAAGTGGCAGGCATGAGTGAATCAGGAAATCATCAGTCATTTTCTTATGATTCTTCTTCAGTATCGACCTATTAGGAATAATAGCAGAACCAAGATGGCAGCTTGGAGGCAGGAATCCAGAGAAATACACCTAACGTTCTCCTCCAGACAACTTTAAAATTAAGCCTCAAATCAAGTTATGGAGTTGCAGAGCCAACAAAAAGTTCAGGTGAGACATTTTTTAAGCCTATGATAACTGAGGAGGTTGGTGGAAAAGATCTATGACGCCAGAGTGGGGCCTGGCTCAGAGCACACACTAGCAATAGACCTTGCTTCAGGGGCTCTTAGTCCAGAGACAGTTGGGAATTTTGACAACCAGTCACAAAGAGAATTCAGCTGACCTTCTGTTGGCACCAAGTACAGATGACACTGACTAGCAACTCTGCTGCCCATATACAGTTCTGGAATGCTGTTCCAGAGCAGAGAGGAGTGTTAGCTTGTAGCTGTAGTGAAATAGAGGCCCTTCCTGGGCAAAAAACCAGAGCACAAACCAGAAGAGCAATGGCCATGGCTCTCCCCATAGCAAATCCCCATGAAAGGACTAGAAACACTTGCAGACTCCCAAGAAGTAGTTCTGAAAATAGCAGCGTGGAAAAGCCTGAAGCTTATGATGATGCCTCCCCACCTCTGAGTGAGTAGAGCCCAACTTTAACCTAAAACTCAAAGTCAAGAAATAGGCTGGAAAAATGAGCCGGCAACAACAAAAAATAGCGTGGCCATAAAACTCTAGTACGGTGGTAAAGAAAACCAAGATGCAAACTCAGAAGAACAATGTAAATACAGCTACAACAAAAATCACCAAGAAAAATGTTAATTGGACACAGGTCAATAAGGAATTCCTGGAAGAGGAGAAGCTAGTTTGCTCAGTGGATAAAAAAGCCAGGCTTAGAGATAAGAAGTTATGTTTAAATCTGGCCTCAGATACTAGAACTATTATATTACCTTGGGCAAGTCCCTTAACCCACATTGCCTAGCCCTTACCACTCTTCTGCCTTGGAACAAATTCTAAGTATTGATTATAAGACAAAGGGTAAGGTTTTTAAATAAAGAATTCCTGGAAAAGTTTTAAAGAAAAGATAAGAGTGGTAGAAGAAAAAATTGGAAAAGAAACGAGAGTGAGACAAGAAAATTATAGAAAATAGAGAATTAACCATTTTGGAAAAGAGACACCAAAAAAATACTAAGGAGAATATACACCTTTAAAAAAAACATAATTGGCCTAAGGATAAAAGAAAAAAAACATTGAAAATAACAAAAATTAACTGAAGGAAATCATTTCTTAAAAATAAGAATTGGGCAAATGGAAGCTAAATCCATGTTACATCAAGAACACATTGAGGAGAGATAATTTAAGAATTATTGGACTGGAGACTTCCGGTCAAGATGGCAGCATAGAAGCAGCGAAAGTTCAGACCTCGGAAACCCTTCCTTACTGATCGCAAACAGAGTGCTCCTAAGACACTGAAATTCAAGCTGAACAACAGGATAGACCTGGGGAACCCTCCTCCTGGACCTGGATCAAAAGGTACCGCACCCCAAAAGCCAGAACCCTAGATCACTAAGATCTAAGGGGTAGGCAGAAGGAAGGTCCCAGGACCCATCCCCCCAACCCAGAGTGCTGAGCCCATGGCAGCAGTGGGAAACTCAGGGCTCTGAGGACTCACCTTGAAAGCAACCTGAGCAAGTCTCTGAGGCGCCCAACACAGACGGCAGGAAAACATAGAGAGAAGGGGGAAGCCTCTAGCCCCCTGGCTGGGTCCTTCCATCTGAGTCTCAAGGGAGGTCCCAGCTTTAGGGCACCAGCTGAACCCAATCCCATCAGGAGCCCTCAGAGCTACCAAAAGGACAGAAAACTCAGAGCCAGCAAAAGGGTTGCTCCAAAGAGCTTACCTTGAAAGTAACCTGGGCAAGACTCCGGGCATTCAACACAGACTGTGGAGGAGGAGGTTGTTTTTTTTCTCTTTTTTTTTTTTGGCTCAGGGATCATTCAGCCCACACCACCTGAACTTAATCCCATCAGGATCCCTCAGAGCTTCTGAAAGAACAAAAACCTCAGGGCCCGGGAAGGGCTTATCTTGAAAACAACCTGGGTCAGTCTCCAGGCATTCAACACAGATTGTGGAGGAGGAGGTTTTTTTGCTTCAGGGCTCATTCTGCCCAAACCAGGTGAACCTAATCCCATCAGGATCCCTCAGAGCCCAGGGATGCCACACACCTCCCCCCTTAGAAAGCAGTGTCTTCTGAAAGAACCAGCTGAATCTAATCCATCAGGAGCCCTCAGGGCCCAGGGAGGCCACACACCTCCCCCCTTAGAGAGCAGGGTCTTCTGAAAAAACAGAAACCTAGAGGCCGAGTCAAGTTGGCAGCCTAGAAGGAGCATAGACCTGGCAGCCTGGCCAAAGCTTTGGAAATCCTCCATATTTGCACCAGCCGTTCAGGAAGTTTAAAACTCAGAGTAAACCCAGCCCAAATAAGCTGAACTCAATCCCATCAAAAGTCTCCAGAATGCAGGGAAGCCCAGGCTCCCCATCCATCCTCATTGACTGCTGGACTTTAAGCCAATCAAAAGCCTCCAGAGGACAGGAAAGTTCAAACCCCCAACAACCCTCCCCCAGAGATTACACCAAGAGATCTTCTGTTAAAGCTCCAAGAGGGGAGACCGACAGAAGTCCCCAGAAAACAAAAAAAATGAGAGGAACAAGAGCACAGACAAATATGGGGAGTAAAGAAGGGGTGAATTTGAACAAACAACAGAAACAGAAGAAAGAAACTACAATAGACAGCTACTACTCAGCAAATGGAACAGAGGGGGAGAGATCAGCAAACAATAAACCAGAAATCCCAGCAAATTGGATACAGGCTGTGGAAGAACTCAAAACACAACTAAGAGAGGCTGAAGACAATTGGGAAAAGAACTTAAAAATTAAGATAAATCATCTGGAAACAGAGGCACTTGAACTAAAACAAGAAAATAATGTCCTGAAAGTCAAAATCATCCAGCTGGAAAATGAGGCAAAGGAGATGAAAGATGAGGCAAAGGAGATGAAAGACGAGGTAAAGAGGATGAAAGACAATCTTCAAAGAAAATCAGACCAGAAGGAAAAAGACGACCAAAAAGCCAGAGATGAAATCCAATCTTTAAGAACCAGAATAAAACAACTAGAATCAAGTGACCTCACAAGGCAGCAGGACACTATAAAACAAAACAAAAAGAATGAAAAAATTGAGGAAAATGTGAAGCATCTCATTCACAAAACAGACGATTTAGAAAATCGTTCAAGAAGAGACAATTTAAGAATAACTGAACTACCAGAAGACCACAACAAAAGAAAAAGCATGGACATAATTCTAGAGGAAATTATCCAAGAAAACTGTCCTGAGATCCTAGAACAAGAGGGGAAAGTGGAGATTGAAAGAATCCACAGATCACCCCCTGTATTTAATCCCCAACTGACAACACCAAGAAATGTTATAGCCAAATTCAAAAACAATCAGATGAAAGAACAGATGTTACAAGCTGCCAAGAAGAAGCCTTTCAGATACCATGGAAACACGGTGAGGATAACACAGGATCTGTCTGCATCCACACTGAAGGACTGAAAGGCATGGAATACGATATTCTAGAAAGCAAGGGAACTAGGTCTACAGACAAGAATAAAATACCCATCAAAACTGACTATATTCTTAAAGGGAAAGTATGGTCATTTAACACAACAGAAGAGTTCCAAGCATTCATAAATAAAAGACCAGACCTGAACAGAAAATTTGAGATCCAACCACAGAACTCAAGAGAATCATCAAAAGGTAATTAAAAAAGAAGGGAAAAAACAAAAACAACAACAAATTTTTAAGAGACTCAATAAGTTAAAATGATATGTATCCCTATAAGAAAAGAGGTCATTGGCAACTCTTAAAAACTGTTGCTATCACCTGAGCAGCTAGAAGAACTACACTCAGAGGGAACAATGACTAACTGTATAGGATGAAAGGACAAGACATAAATAGGTATATAGATATATGCATGCATAAATACATATACATGTGTATGTATGTATATATATATATATATACATGACTAAAGCTAAAAAAGAAAAGAGGTTATGACTAAAAGAAATGGGAAAAGAAACAAATGGGGGTAAATTTATATGTCACAAAGAAGCTCATGGCGGGAGGGGGGAGAACATTGATACACTGGAAGGGTAAAGAGATTGGAGATAGGAAATACTCAACTCTTATGTACTTTGAAACTGACCCAAAGAGGGAAGAACAATCCAATCCACAGGGGAAGAGAATAGATTTGTGCCTTATAGGGGAGTAGAAGGGTAAAAAACAGACTGGTGGGGAGGGAAGCAGTACAAGGGAGGGAGAGGGTAGGGGGGGGGTAAAAAGACTACAGGGGAAAATAAGGGAGGGAATAAGAAGGGAGGGGGGTAGAAAGGGAAGTACAAGGGGGACTGATTTAAAGTAAATCACTGGACTAAAAGGTAGAGCTGAAGAAGAAAGGTTAGAATTAGGGAAGGATATCAAAATGCCAGGGAGTCCACAAGTGACAGTCATAACTTTGAAAGTGAATGGGATGAACTCACCCATAAAATTTAGACGAATAGCAGAATGGATTAGAATCCAAAACCCTACCATATGTTGTCTTCAAGAAACACACATGAGGCGGGTAGACACCCACAAGGTCAGAATTAAAGGATGGAGTAAGACCTTCTGGGCCTCAACTGACAGAAAGAAGGCAGGAGTGGCAATCATGATATCTAATATAGCCAAAGCAAAAATAGACCTGATCAAAAGGGATACGGAAGATAATTATATTTTGTTAAAAGGGACTTTAGATAATGAGGAAATATCACTAATCAACATGTATGCGCCAAATAATATAGCACCCAAATTTCTAATGGAGAAACTAGAATTGAAGGAAGAAATAGACAGTAAAACCATATTAGTGGGAGACTTGAACCAACCATTATCAAATTTAGATAAATCAAATAAAAAAATAAATAAGAAAGAGGTAAAAGAAGTGAATGAAATCTTAGAAAAATTAGAATTAATAGACATATGGAGAAAAATAAATAGGGATAAAAAGGAATACACCTTCTTCTCAGCACCACATGGCACATTCACAAAGATTGACCATACATTAGGTCACAGAAACATGGCACACAAATGCAGAAAAGCAGAAACAATAAACGCAGCCTTTTCAGACCACAAGGCAATAAAAATAATGATCAGTAATGGTACATGGAAAACCAAATCAAAAACTAATTGGAAATTAAACAATATGATACTCCAAAATCGTTTAGAGAAGAAAGCATAGAAACAATTAATAATTTCATTGAGGAAAATGACAATGGCGAGACATCCTTTCAAACCTTTTGGGATGCAGCCAAAGCGGTAATCAGAGGTAAATTCATATCCCTGAGTGCATATATTAACAAACTAGGGAGAGCAGAGATCAATCAATTGGAAATGCAAATAAAAAACTCGAAAGCAACCAAATTAAAACCCCCCAGCAGAAAACCAAACTAGAAATCCTAAAAATTAAGAGAGAAATTAATAAAATCGAAAGTGATAGAACTATTGATTTAATAAATAAGACAAGAAGCTGGTACTTTGAAAAAAACAAACAAAATAGACAAAGTACTGGTCAATCTAATTTAAAAAAGGAAGGAAGAAAAGCAAATTAACAGCATCAAAGATGAAAAGGGGGACATCACCTCTGATGAAGAGGAAATTAAGGCAATCATTAAAAATTACTTTGCCCAATTATATGGCAATAAATACACCAATTTAGGTGATATGGATGAATACATACAAAAATACAAACTGCCTAGACTAACAGAAGAAGAAATAGAATTCTTAAATAATCCCATATCAGAAAATGAAATCCAACAAGCCATCAAAGAACTTCCTAAGAAAAAAATCCCCAGGGCCTGATGGATTCACCAGTGACTTCTATCAAACATTCAAAGAACAGTTAATCCCAATACTATACAAACTATTTGACATAATAAGCAAAGAGGGAGTTCTACCAAACTCCTTTTATGACACAAACATGGTACTGATTCCAAAACCAGGCAGGTCAAAAACAGAGAAAGAAAATTATAGACCAATCTCCCTAATGAATATAGATGCAAAAATCTTAAATAGGATACTAGCAAAAAGACTCCAGCAAGTCATCACAAGGGTCATCCACCATGATCAAGTAGGATTTATACCAGGGATGCAGGGCTGGTTCAATATTAGGAAAACCATCCACATAATTGACCATATCAACAAGCAAACCAACAAGAACCACATGATTATCTCAATAGACGCAGAAAAAACCTTTGATAAAATACAACACCCATTCCTATTAAAAACACTAGAAAGCATAGGAATAAAAGGGTCGTTCCTAAAAATAATAAACAGTATATATCTAAAACCATGAGCAAACATCATCTGCAATGGGGATAAACTAGATGCATTCCCATTAAGATCAGGAGTGAAACAAGGATGCCCATTATCACCTCTACTATTTGACATTGTACTAGAAACACTAGCAGTAGCAATTAGAGAAGAAAAAGAAATTGAAGGCATCAAAATAGGCAAGGAGGAGACCAAGTTATCACTCTTTGCAGATGACATGATGGTCTAGTTAAAGAATCCTAGAGATTCAACCAAAAAGCTAAGTGAAATAATCAACAACTTTAGCAAAGTTGCAGGATACAAAATAAACCCACATAAGTCATCAGCATTTCTATATATCTCCAACACAACTCAGCAGCAAAAACTAGAAAGAGAAATCCCATTCAAAATCACCTTAGACAAAATGAAATGCCTAGTAATCTACCTCCCGAGACAAACACAGGAACTATATGAACACAACTACAAAACACTCTCCACACAACTAAAACTAGACTTGAGCAATTGGAAAAACATTGGCTCATGGATAGGACGAGCCAATATAATAAAATATAATAAAAATGACCATCCTACCCAAACTTATTTATCTATTTAGTGCCATACCCATTGAACTCCCAAAAAATGTCTTTACTGATCTAGAAAAAACCATAACAAAGTTCATTTGGAAGAACAAAAGATCAAGGATATCCAGGCAAATAATGAAAAAAAAAACACAAATGAGGGGGGCCTTGCAGTCCCAGACCTCAAAATATATTACAAAGCAGCAGTCATCAAAACAATTTGGTACTGGCTAAGAGACAGAAAGGAGAATCAGTGGAATAGACTGGGGGCAAGCGACCTCAGCAAGACAGTATATGACAAACCCAAAGATCCCAGCTTTTAGGACAAAAAACCAGTATTCGATAAAAACTGCTGGGAAAATTGGAAGACAGTATGGGAGAGATTAGGAATAGATCAACACCTGACACCCTACACCAAGATAAATTCAAAATGGGTGAATGACTTAAACATAAAGAAGGAAACCATAAGTAAATTGGGTAAACACAGAATAGTATACATGTCAGACCTTTGGGAGGGGAAAGACTTTAAAACCAAGCAAGACATAGAAAGAATCACAAAATGTAAAATAAATAATTTCGACTACATCAAATTAAAAAGCTTTTGTACAAACAAAACCAATGTAACTAAAATCAGAAGGAAAACAACAAATTGGGAAAAAAATCTTCATAAAAACCTCTGACAAAGGTTTAATTACTCAAATTTATAAAGAGCTAAATCAATTGTACAAAAATCCAAGCCATTCTCCAATTGATAAATGAGCAAGGGACATGGATAGGCAGTTTTCAGATAAAGAAATCAAAACTATTAATAAGCACATGAAGAGTTCTAAATCTCTTATAATCAGAGAGATGCAAATCAAAACAACTCTGAGGTATCACCTCACACCTAGCAGATTGGCTAACATGTGTGACAAGAAAATCACTTTAAAAGACTGATATATATTAATTTAAGATCACCAAGGAATTCAGCTATGTAATTCCTAAATGAAAACTCAAGTCAGCAGTCAATCTTTTATGGAGTTTAATTACAATAGGAGGAAGAAAGGAATTAGAGATAGAGAGAGAGAAAAAGGGAGAGAAGGGAATAGGGCTTAAATACCCCTTCTGTTTAGGCTGGGCCAAAAGGCCCAAGCCCTTAGATAGCTGGGGCAATGAAAGGAGATCAGTCCCTATTACTCACGTGACCAAAATGGAGAAACAGTCTCAGAGGCCCCCACTTTCAGCTTCCTTCAGAGCAAGCTTCTCAGAGCACACTGCAACCACTCCGACAAACTCCTCAACCACCACCCCGAGTCTTCAGACCCCCTCTATCCTTAAGGAAACCATCCAAGTTCCCTCCCCTCAGTCCTCACATCTACCAATCACCTGTACATCAATTTCCCTGTGCCAATGGAGGCTCTAGCTTAACCCAGGACCGCCCAGAGGTCTCTGGCTTTGCACATGTCTGTTGAAGGTCATATTTTCAAATAATTAAATCTTTGATCCTTTGCTACAGCCCTTTCTAAATCCTGTTAACCTGAGTAGGGTAGAGATTGGAATAATTAAATTTTGATCTATGCTGCAGCCCTTGCTCAATCCTGTTAGGACTGAATAGGGTGGAGATTGATTCAAAGTATCTCCATTGTATCAATTCTAAAATCAATCATGACTCAAAGAAATTCCTGTTCTATGCTTAAGCATAGGTCAAAGTCCTTTCCATTGTTCAGCAAAGGGTTTCTGTCCTAAAGTAATCTTAAGAAGGGAAGGAGAAGGACCTCCCATGCGAATGGGGTTCACATTCCAATAGCCAAGACCCACTATCAATAGGAAATTTTTCAAGTATGAAATTTCCCAATGGTGAAATTTCCAACATTTATAAGTCTAAGAAATTTTGAGGTTTACACATGATAGCAAAGGAAAGTAATGAATGCTGGAGGGGATGTGGCAAAGTAGGGACATTAATTCATTGCTGGTGGAGTTGTGAACTGATCCAGCCATTCTGGAGGGCAATTTGGAACTATGCCCAAAGGGTGATAAATGAATGTCTACCCTTTGATCCAGCCATGGCACTGCTGGGTCTGTACCCCAAAGAGATAATGGAGAAAAAGACTTGTACAAGAATATCCATAGCTGCGCTCTTTGTGGTGGCCAAAATTTGGAAAACGAGGGGATGCCCATCAATTGGGGAATGGCTGAACAAATTGTGGTATATGTTGGTGATGGAATATTATTGTGCAAAAAGGAATAACAAAGTGGAGGAATTCCATGGAGACTGGAACGATCTCCAGGAAGTGATGCAGAGCGAGAGGAGCAGAACCAGGAGAACATTGTACACAGAGACTAATACACTGTGGTATAATCGAACATAATGGACTTCTCCATTAGTGGCGGTGTAATGTCCCTGAACAATCTGCAGGGATCTAGGAGAAAAAACACTATTCATAAGCAGAGGACAAACTATGGGAGTAGAAACACCAAGGAAAAGCAACTGCCTGACTACAGCAATTGAGGGGGCATTACAGAGGAGAGACTCTAAACGAACACTCTAATGCAAATATTAACAACATGGCAATGGGTTCGAATCAAGAACACATGTGATACCCAGTGGAATGTCGGCTACGGGGGTGTGGGGAGGAAAAGAAAATGATCTTTGTTTTTAATGAATAATGCATGGAAATGATCAAATAAAATATTATTAAAATAAAAGAATTATTGGACTACCTGGAGAGTCATGAAAAAAAGGAACCTAGACATCATATATCAAGAAATAATCAACCAAAACTGTCCTGAAAGCTTAGATCTAGAGAGTAAAATAGACATTGAAAAAATCTATTGATCACCTTCAGAAAGAGATTCCAAATTGAAAACTGCAAGGAATAGTATAGTTAAATTCCAGAGATCTCCTATTAAAGTGAAAATATTGAAAGCAGTCAAAAAGAAACAATTCAAATATAATGGAAGTATAGTCAAAATCACATAAGATTTAGCAGCTTCCATTTTAATGGAGGGCTTAGAATATAATATTCTAGAAGGCAAGAGAGCTAGAATTACAACCAAGAATAACCTCCCGAGAAAAATTGAGTAAATGTCTTCCCAGGAAAAAAGGAAATTTAATGAAAGAGAGGACTTAGAAACATTCCTTATAAAAAGACCAAATCTGAAAGGAAAATTTAACATTCAAGAACAAGACTCAAAAGAAGCCTAAAAATTTAAATGTGGGGTTTGGGGAATGGTGCCCCTTCACTCTGGAAAACACATGTAAAATTTTTTGGCCTTCCCTTCATACCAGAGAAGAATGAAATGAAATAATATAAAAAATTAATCATTCTAGAGAACAATTTGGTACTATGTTCAAAGAGCTTTAAAACTTTGAACTAGTGATACCTCTACTAAGTGTGTACCTCGGAGAATTCAAAGAAAAAGGAAAATGACCTATGTGCTATGTAAACCTTAAAATTTCTTAGACTTATAAATGTTGGAAATTTCACCATTGGGAAATTTCATACTTGAAAAATTTCCTATTGATAGTGGGAACTCTATTGGAATGTGAACCCCATTGGCATGGGAGGTTCCTCCTCCTCCCTTCTTAAGATTACTTTAGGACAGAAACCTTTTGCTGAACAATGGAAAGGGCTTTGACCTATGCTTAAGCATAGAACAGGAATTTCTTTGAGTCATGATTGATTTTAGAATTGATACAATAGAGATACTTGGAATGACAGAACCAGGTCTTGGAAAATATAATTTCCACCCCACTCAGTCCTAACAGGATTTAGGAAGGGCTGCAGCAAAGGATCAAGATTTAATTATTGAGAATATAACCTTCAACAGACATGTGCAAAGCCACAGACCTCTGGGCGGTCCTGGGTTAAGCTAGAACCACCCTTGGCACAGGGAAGACATGGACAGTGATTGGTAGATGTGAGAACTGAGGGGAGGGAACTTGGATGGTTTCCTTAAAGAGAGAGGGGTCTGAGGACTTAGGTGTGGTTGGTTGGAGAGGTTTTTGGTCTGAGAGGTGGTGCTTTGAGAGTTGGCTCTGAAGGAAGCTGGAGGTGGAGGCCCCTGAGACTGTTTCTCCATTTTGGTCACGTGAGTAATAGGGACTGATCTCCTTTCTTTGCCCCAGCTATCTAAGGGCTTGGGCCTTTTGGCCCAGCCTAAACAGAAGGGGTATTTAAGCCCTATTCCCTTCTCTCCCCTTTCTCTCTCCCTCTCTCTCTCTCTCTCTATTACCTTTCTTCATCCTGTTTGTAATTAAACTCCATAAAAGGTTGACTGCTGACTTGAGTTTTCATTTAGGAATTACATAGCTGAATTCCTTGGTGACCTTAAATTAATATATATCAGTCTTTTAGAGTGATTTCCTTGTCACAACTATAAAAAGTAATGAGGATCATGGTTTCAGAGAAAACAAGGGAAGACCTATAAAAACTGATGCAAAGTGAAGTGAGCAGAAACATGAGGGTACTATCCATCTCCAAAGAAAGAACTAATAAATTCTGAGTACAAACAAGTATAGTTTTCTCACTTTTTTTCTTGCTTTTTGTGCAATTTTGCTAAAATAAAAATGTTTTACATTATTTTACATGTGTCAGTTATATCACAATGCTTTCCTTTTCAGTGCATGGGGAAAAGGTGGGAGAGTGGGAGAAAATTTGGCTTTCAACATTTTTTTAATTAAAAAAATAAACAAATGGGGGCAGCAACATGGCTCAATGGATGGAGAGGCAGGCCTGGTGACAGAAGGTCCTGGTTATATGACTCTGGACAAGTCATTTAATCCAAATTATCTAGCCATTACCACTCTTATGCCTTGTATTTAATACTTGGTATTAATTGTAAGACAGAAGGAAAGGGTTTAAAAAAAAACAAAAATAAATGAGCAAATAATAATTATTAAAAGAAAATAATAATAATCATTCCCATTCGTATTGCACTTAAAAGTTTACAAAGCACTTTCCTTGCAATAATCCTCAAAGGGAAGTACTGAAAATTTAATTAATTCTCTTTTTACAGATGAGGAAAATAAGATACAAAAAAATTAAGTTGCCCCAAAGACCAGTAAAGTGGAAAGGCCATTTAAATTTAGGGTGAGAAGTTCTGGTTTCATATCTCAGCTATGTTCTTACACCAATTTGATCCTGAATAAGTCATTTGTTCTCTCTGGGCCTTAGTTTCCTCATTTGTTAAATGAAGTTTCTGGACTAGACTCTCTTGAGGGCCTTTCAGCAATCAAGCTATGATCCTAAGCAGTTTATCTAACGCTATAGTATAGAAGTAGTAAATATAGGAGCCTGAACTTGAGTACTCATCTGACATCATATCCTGGGCTTTCTGCCACCGCACAGGTTGTAACTAATATTTGAGGGTACATTTGCCCAGAAAACCTGCTATGTATTATTTTTATACAGAGTTAAAATTGGGCATCTGCCCAAAATCTGGCTTAATTCAGATTACTCTTACACCATTCTTAAAGGAAATAGGATTATTTACTGTGGAGAAGATAAGTTTCAATAATGACACAATGATAGTT
Source organism: Monodelphis domestica (assembly GCF_027887165.1). Classification (NCBI taxonomy): domain Eukaryota; kingdom Metazoa; phylum Chordata; class Mammalia; order Didelphimorphia; family Didelphidae; genus Monodelphis; species Monodelphis domestica. Next base: position 254,789,550 of record NC_077229.1, read on the forward strand.
TACAAGTACATGGAAATTACTTTGGAGACACTGGCCACCAAGTGTCCTTTGTCTCCTGTAGACACTATCTCATTAGGTTAAGAACAGCACAGGTACCAACCAGTCTGTCTGGATAGTCCTATTGGAAGGCCTGAAATCAACAAAAGTCCTCTGTAGGTCTCTGATCCCTGTACAGGTCAGCATCAATCTCATCTTGGGTCATTTAGACTTCATGGACACACAGCTCTGTTCTCATAATCTCTACCATGCTTGCCCTCCTTTTCAATCAACAGCAGACATACATTTATCAAAGAGATATTTATTTTTTTAAACTACCAAAATTTTGGCAAATGTTCCAAAAATAAGATTGGTAAACAAAATGCTTCCCTTTCCAATTGGCAGCACTTTGAAAAGACAATATAGATATAAGACAACACAATTTAAGTCAACAACCAAATAACTTAGAAGTTCCCACATGACAGCTATTTGACAAGTCAAAGACTTCCAAAAGGATTTCAAAATTGATCACTAACTTTCTTGCTCTATCAATACAATGATTAGAGTAAAACTCCTGAATTCACCAGGAATGCTGCATAAACTCTAAATTTTTTTAAAAGGCCCCTAATAAGGACTTCTTCATTTCTCATCTGGCTGCACTCATTCAAACTTCATCAGAATCTCATCATCCTGCAAGAGCACATCAATGGTAGCCCCTGCCCTTGGCGTGGAAGATGGAAAGTAGGCAATGATCTCATTTTTCCCTACCCAGGAACCTCTCTTGGACTTCACCATCATCATCACCCTTAGTAGGCTCTTTTTATCAATTGTCTTCTCTTATTAGATTGTGAGCTTTTTAGGGCAAGGGTTGTCTTTTGTCTTTGTTTTCCTTTGTATCCCTGGCACTTAGTACAGTGCTTGGCACATAGTAGGCACTTAAACAATATTTATTGCCTGGCTGGTTGACGCTTGGCCTCTACAAATTATACTGACCTATAAAATTAATTGCATGGGGCAGCCAGGTTGCTCAGTGGATAGAGAGCCAGACCTGGAGTTCAAATGTGACTTCAGACTTCTTGGGCAAGTCACTTAACCCCAATTACTTAGCCTTAATCACTCTCCTGCCTACTTAGTATTGATTCTAAGACAAAAGGTAAGGCTTTTTAAAAAATTGCAATGAACCAAGAATCAAAATCAAAATTTGGCTAAGAAATCATATTCTTTCTTGGTGAAAGGATTTTTAAGAAAAAAACTTTAATAAGAGCAAATCTCATTGGCCAACATTTAAATTTTTTGAAATTCCTCCACAGCAAATGTCTTGATCAAGAATTGATGTTCCTTGGAATCTCATATTCAGGTCTTTCTGTCACTCTTCTCTAAGGACTATTATAACTGAAACACAATTCATTCTATCTTGGCTCCAAGAAAAACAAAACAAAACAAAACAAAACAAAAATTTCATATAATTCTTTTTAAGTTCATGCTTCCCTGAATTCAAATTCCAGATTAAACAATTACTAGCAGTATGACTTGGATAAGTCATTTTAACTTTCCTATGCCTTAGTTTCTTCATTTGTAAAAATGAACCTAATAATGCCTGTACCACCTACTTCAAGTATTTTCATGCAAAGTATTTTGAAATCCTCAAAGTGCTATACAAATGTGAGTTATTACGAAGTCACAAATATCTAAGGGAAAAAAGGAATTCTAAAGTATAACAATTAGCAGGAAGAAAATGATAGGGAGAAGAACAAAGAAAGAATGTCACATAAAAACAAAATGACCACATTTAGTGAGAGAAAGTAACACACCCTAGAACATACTAGAAGCCAAGTGATCCCACTACACATTAATAAATTATGCAGGTTCACATAGAATGCATAAAATTCAGCCACACATCAAGAGAAATAAAATCTACCTTGCAGAATCTCAGGCTCCATTTTAGTTAGGATTGCACATACAACCCAGAATTCTTTTTTCACATATCACTGAAGGCTGCCATGACAGAGTTCAATGACTCTGGAGGAAAGAACAGTCCCTGGGAGAAATAGGAAGCAGTAAAATACAGAAGCTAAGAAATGGAAACAAAGAAGGGACTCACTGATTAAGGAGTAGCTAACCTAATTCTGGTATATTACTGTAACACAATTAAGGAAATTATTGGCAGCTAGATTATATAGCAGATAGAGGGGCCAAAATCAGGACAACCCAAGTTCAAATCCAACCTTGAATGCTTATTAGCCATGTAACCGGAGCAAGTCCCTTAACCTCTGTTGGCCTCAATTTCCTCAACTGTAAAATGGGAATAATAATAGTACCTCTACACCCAAGAGTTGTTGTGAGGATTAATGAAATAATGTTTATAATACACTTAGCACAATGTCTGGCACATAATAGGTTAAATAAAAATCTCTTGTTTTCTTCCTTCCTTAAGAATATGATAAATACAGAGAAGTAGGAAAAGATAATGATGTGATGGTGTGATGAGGTAATACCGAGTAAAATAAGTGCAATTAGAAGAACAATATACACAATGTAAACAGGAAAAGATGAAAATGAAACCAAACAATAAATAATTACATCAACCAAAGTTGGTCCTGGAAGAGCTGAGAAAATATTCTTCCTCTCCTTTCATTATAGTTTAAGGGTAGGAAAGATAATATATACCCCTGTTGGTGAACCTATGGCAGGCATGCTGGAGGGGGCTTTGCCCCTCCCCCTCTCCACATGTACCTGAAGACATCTGTCACATGACCTGCCCCTTTTCCCAGCAACCAATGAGAGCGCTTCCTCCCTCCTCTGTCTGGGGTAAGAGGATGGCTCACATACAGTGTGAGGGTTGCAGTCTGGGCACTCAGTTTCTAAAAGGTTCACCCTCACTGATATATACTTCAGACACAGTTTGCCAAATGTTTTTTAAACTTTCTTAATCTTTGTTACAAGGAGAAGGTTTATTGGATAGGATAGGTAAGAGGGATATAGTCATGAATAAATGTAAAGTACAATCAAAAGGAAACAATTACTAAAGAAAATGACAATACCTAATGGGAGCTTACAGAATTTTAGAATCCCAACACTACTATTTGGGATTTGAAAGTTAAAAGCTGTGTTTATAATAAAAAGTAATTGGATTACTTCTTAAGGTCACTTGGAGAAAAAAATGGAAGTATCATCTAAATAAAACTGAGGGACTCCGAGCCTACTTTGATGTTAAATAAATATTTTACTGATATAATACCACAATTCTCAGCACCAAGGAAAAGAAAACTCAAGAATATCTGCCCATTCCCCTACCCTCCCAAAGCTTCCCTGGATGTTGTGAGGGTTAATGAGAGCTGTGGATGGGTGCTAAGCTCTTTGAGAGCCTGCCCCAGTGCTGGTTGGAGGGGGGCGGGGGGCAGCAGAGGATAATGGATTGTACAGAATTCCACAGATGGAAAAATTCCTTCTCCTAACAGAGGTCAGCACCTTCTCTGCAACTGCTAATCTCAGAGTTTTGCCCAGGGTCACACTGTTAATATGTGCCAGAAGTAAGACCTGCACTGAGGTCTTGAACATTAAAGGTGGGCTTCCCAACCACTCTTCCCTGCTGCCCATCTTGGGAAATAAAAGGCAAAAGAACTAGCATATATCTGGCATCATGTAATCATTAGGAATGTAATAACATTATCATTTAAACATTATCTCATTTGATCTTCAAACCTGTAAGGCATATGGTATTTTCCCCATTTTAGGGGAAGGAAAACAAGGATATATAACTTGCCCGTGTTCATAGCAGAGCTGGGTTTAAGCCCAATTCTCTCCTAACCCCAACTAATACTTTATCCACTATACAGAATTAAACAAAATTTACAAAAAAATTACAAAAAAACAAAATTAAACAAAAACAAAAAAAACAAAAACAAATAAAGATCTATGTAGGGGAAGTATATAGATGAGCATGTGTTTGCATGTGTGTATATATAATATGTATATTATATAATTTATATATTTATGTTATTATATGTTATTATGTTATATTATAACATTCAGACAATAATCCTCTATAAAACTACAGGCCACAATTAATATTATTGTAGGCCTATTCAAAGAATTAAACATTACAACATACAAACATTACCAAAAAACCTTATAAATTAAATTTATTTAATATTTAACATAATTATCCCAAAATTTCCACTATTCTATATCTGTAGAACATCCAGATTTTTCACCCATTTAAAATCACAGCCTCCCTGATCAATAAGAATGAGTTCAAGGAAATGCACCAAGAATTAAATGCGCACATATCTCAGGATACAGAATAGGAATAAGGGGGAAAAGCTTCTATTTGATGTTGCCTCATCAAACAGAAGTTGAGGTGCTAAACTATCAAAAAGAGGGTCTATGATCTCATTGCTCAGTCATCAACCTAAGCCCACAATTTATATAGAATCCAGAGGTGTGCAGGTAAATATTTAATAATCAACTCTCAAAATTTAATCTGGACTTAATACCATTTTCTCCATCACTTTCTAAAGTCTAAACAATCAACAAAGCAACGTCAAGCCCAAATTTAGAGGGATAGCTGATTTCCCAGGTATAAATGCTTACACTGAAAATTTAACAATCAACTTGCATTATAAGCCCCAAGACTAGTGAACATCTTGTCATTCAAGACCACAGAAAGCCAACTTGTAAAACACATGCCACTCATCACAAGATAGATCAGACAAGAGTCAGATGGGTCAGCTGGTGCTGGCTCTAGCACACTGGTGATAGTTACAGAATTTACAATTATTTACAATCACGGATCTTCTCCAGAAAGTCAGAATGGAACAGAATAAATTTAACTGAATCGTAATCCCATTTCCTACAGTTACTAGTCATATGGCTATGGGCATGAGCAAATCCTTTAATCTTGGGGAGACTGTTTCCTTATATTCTCAGTAAAAGGAAACTTGCAAAGATCAATGGGATAATATTTGCAAAGTATATTAATTTCAAATACTATCACTAGTTTCTTCAGGTAGCTTTAGGTATATAAATATTTATCAAAGCTAAAAGACAGGCCCTTCCATTCAATTTAGCATATTATTAGCTACCTGTTGCCTGGGAGAGCTGCAAGATGTAGTTGAGTCAGTCACTGCCTTCAAGAAGCTTGCAGTTTAGTAGAAGAATATGATATGCATAAATAACTGTAATGTAAAATAATTGTGCCTGGAAGGAGACCCAAATTTAGATGGGAGAGAGAGCAGAATGAAGAAAATGAACCTGTTAAGAAGACAGAAATAGAGTTCCTAATGGTGTCTTTATTTGCACACTTCATCTTAATTGCTAGTTTTAAAATATATACATTTCATATAAATCTTTAGTTGGTAAGCATGAGACTACAGTAATTAAAAAAACTGATATCCACAAAAAGAGATTATATTATTAGAAGGCAAGACATTGTGGAAATGTAGAAGAAAAGCAAACCTTACTGTTGAATGAAAATATCTGCTCATGGGACTTGACTGTCCTAGTTGAAAATAAAAGATTTTTGAAAACTTGAATTTGATTTCTGAATATCAAGTGAATAAGTAAAGCAAAGGAACAAGATCATAAATTAGCAATAAGAGCCTGGAATCTCTTCAACCAATTCCTTGCCAACATGGATTTTCTCATCTTAACCCACAGCCACCATCCTTCTATCCATCAAAAATAATGTGTTGCCAAGGCATTTGGATATCCATGTATTATTATAACACCTCTCCACCCCACCCCCACACCAGCTAGTGAGCTTCTTGTCATTCAAGGCCACAGAAAGCCATCTTGAAAAAGGTATGCCATTCATCACAAGGCAAATCGGACAAGGGTCAGATGGATCAGGGCAAATCCATCACCACTACTAGAAAAACACCTCAAAGTGCATGGCCCACTGATGGTGGGTCAGCAATGTCATCTTTGTCTACAAAGAGCATCATTATATAAAAGAAAAGGGTTTGGGGTGGGGTGAATATTTTAACTTTCTCTGTGTATCTGCTATTTAAACAAGAGCCCAAATCAGGAAGGCGGGAAGAAAAGAGGGAGGGAGGGAATGAAGGAAGGAAAGAGGGAGGGAGGGAAGGAAGGAAGGAAGGAAGGAAGGAAGGAAGGAAGGAAGGAAGGAAGGAAGGAAGGAAGGAAGGAAGGAAGGAAGGAAGGAAGGAAGGAAGGAAGGAAGGAAGGAAGGAAGGAAGGAAGGAAGGAAGGAAGGGAGGGAGGAAGGGAAGGAGGGAGGGAAAAAGGAAGGGAGGGAGGGAGGGAGGAAGGGAGGGAGGGAGGAAAGGAGAAAGGAAAGAAGGGAGGGAGGGAGGAAGGAACGAAGGAACGAAGGAACGAAGGAAGAGAGAGAGGACGGAAGGGAGGGAGGGAAAAAGGAAGGGAAGGAGGGAGGGAAAAAGGAAGGGAGGGAGGGAGGGAGGAAGGGAGAAAGGGAGGGAGGGAGGGAGGGAGGAAGCAAGCAAACATATACTTTTGATCTTTCTTAAATTTTGGATACATTGCCACACATTCCCTCAGACATTGCCGACTTCACTTTATTTAATGACTGCAATATTCTAACTGGGAAATGATTTGTGACAGCCCATAAACAGCACTGAATACAAACTATTGTCAAAGGAGGTATTAACAAATTTGCGCTTCTTGAGTTCCCACACATGTAATTTTCCCATCATCCTGACAAGAGAAATGTTTAAGGAAAATGCAACAAACAGTTCCTCAGATCTATGGGCAATGTTTTCCAAATAACTGCATCAACTTACATCAAACAGCTATTTCGTTTCAGCAATATGAATTCTTTCAACCTCACAGGTGCACCTGTATTAACCAGAAGCTCTAGCACCTGTCCTGCCTCCTTTCCACTCACATAACCCTCATGATTGTCCCTCCTCTTGGACAAGGGAGTACCTGAGAGCTTTCATCCACTTCCTTGGTGGCCTCCTTCCCCAAGGGCTCTCCCCCAGTGCCAGGAGCAGGCAATAGGGAATCGTGGACACGTGACACAAGAAAGCAGCACAGTTCACACAGAGCTACACACTAACAACACGCTAACCTAGTTCATTCACCCAGTACACACTGTAAGAATCAAAAGCGAGTGAGAGAGGGAAAATCCTGGTCAATAAGGACTGATCCACGTTCAATGCGGGAGGAAGGAGAAAGGGAGAGAGACAGAAAAATAAGAAAATGGGGCTCCCTAAGAATCTAGGTGTCATGGTGCAGGAAGGGCTAAACCCAACATCTAGAAGACCCGAGTTCAAATTCCTCTGCAGATATTTGCTAGCTATGGGATCCTGGGTAAGTCACTGGGTCTTTCCCAGTCTCGGTTTTCACTCTGTAAAATGGGGAAAATAGCACCTACTTAACAAGGTCATTATGAGAAATGAATGAGATAATGTGCCTAAAGTATTTCTTGTAGTTATGATTGTTAACTGCCAATACCACGTTCCATTTTCAGCAAGGTCTGTTTTATTTTTTTTCCTCCCAAATAAGGCCAGCTCATTGGCCTGCCAATATATTTCACTGGCCTGAGGCTGCCCACTCACTAAGATCCCTGACACCCTATCCCCTTGCATCAGTTTTCTCTGCCTGGGTTTCCACCATCAAAAAAAACCAACCTGCCCAATTATGATGGCCCTCCTAAAGATGTAACAGATCAATCTTTAAAAAACAACAACAACAAAAACCTTTAGCTTTAGTCTTAATATCAATTCTAAGACAGATGAGCATTAAAAGCAAGACAACTGGGGTTAACTGGCTTGCCCAGGATCACTAAGTGTCTGAGACTTCATTTGAACCCAGGCCCTCCTGCAGATCTTGATCTTAATAATCAAGTCAGCCATAAACTGGTAGATTTTATCATCAAAGGATCAAAGTAAATACTAAGTAGGTTTTTTTCCCTAGGCATGGTTTTAGCAGATTTGAGGGGGAAAAGACAGATTGATTAAAATTATTCCGTGTCAGAAAATGCTAAAAATTGCTTATTTATAGTAGGGCAAAGTCATCAAATAACCCAGTGTGAGACCAAACTAAGAGTGATAGTTAAATGGCATAATGGATAGAACTCTGGATCTGGAATCCAGAAGATATGAGTTCAAATCTAGCCTCATTCTTACCCTCTATTTGATCCTGGAAAAGTCATTCAACTTCTGCCTGCCTCAATTTCTGCAACTATAAAACAGGGACAAGAATTCTAACTTCTTTCTAGGGTTGTTATGAAGATAAGATGAAATCTTATTATTAAACTAGTATCACTAGTATAAACAGTTAAAGAAATGGAGCTGCTTGAAGGTTTTAGAATATAAGTTCTTGGAAGACAAAAATAGTGACTGAAGATGGTCTCAAAATTAAAAAAAACTCATGATCAGAGAGATATTTTGCTAAAGGATTTACTGAGATAGCTGATTTTTTAATAAGGGTCATCGTGAAGATAGATCATTTCATAGATAATACTATTAGAGATGAACTCAGTCTGCTCCACCTTTGCTCCAGTAACTATGAGATGCAACACAGTATAACAGACTAGATGATGGACTTGGAAATGGGAATGCCTGGGTTCAAATCCCACCCCAGACACTTACTAGCTATTCAATCCTGGGCAAGACACTAATCTCCTCCATAAAACTAGGAGATTGGACTCAATGGTCTCTAAATGTACAATCCTCTGTTCCTTGGGACTCTTGGAAAGTCAGACAAAATGAAGCAGGATTTTAACCAAACAAAAACCAGGTGACATTGGTAGGAATGAAGGACCCAGAAACCAGCAGTGCCCTAGAGGTAAAGACCAGTATAAAGAGGGTGTCCTTTTTAATTTGCAGAGTCAGAAAATAAATGATGTGAGGATTGTGTCTGCAACTGACAATTTATTATGCTTAAGGTTGAGGGAGAAGATACTTTTTAAATATAAAATACAAATAACTGGAGACATATCATACTGTGATCTATAGAAATACTAGCTATTATTATTCACCATCACCATTTCATTGTATGAAAGGGGACAAATTAAAAGCAAAGAGAAGGATCCTAAAACAGCCCTCATTTAAACTGTCCAGGAAACTTTCCTTCTCCATGAGGCTCACAGAAAATGGAATACCAATTCCCTAAAACTATCACTTCCCTCCATCATATGGATGTCCTACTAAATAATTTGTCAAAATTAGCTGATAGATCCTGGACAATCAACACCCAATATGGATGCCTGGAACCTGTGAAATAATAATGGAGTTTTTTTTCCTTTTCTGGGTCTTTATTTTATTTATTTATTTAAAATTTTTTCCCATTGTTCCATGATTAATATTGTCTCCTCCCCCTTTTCCTCCCCCCTCCTGGAGTTGATAAGCAATTCCACTGGAATAAATGACATTTATCACAAATTTTATATCTATTGCCTCCTTTGAGCCTCACAATAACCCTGAGCACTGGGTACTACTACAGTTGCTATGATATGAATTTTATAAGAGGTGAAAGGACTTGCCCATGGCCATACAACTTGGGATTCAAACACAGGACTTCCCAACTCCACATCCAGTGCTCTGTTCACTATGCGATCTTGTCTAGTCTTCTAAGAAAGAAATGTAAACCAAAATTTAGAAACTAGCCGTAGTGAAGTCAAACTAGAACAGAGAAATAAAGCAGGCTAAGCTGTTCAAATGTCCAAATCAGGAAGGTCCGAGGTTTCTGAATATGCATTCATGGAGAGAGGACAGCATGAATGACTAACTCTGGATAGGTGTCCCTTAAGAAGCAAGCAAAAACTCTGATATGAGAAATTTCACTAGGAGATTAACTGGGAACCAATCCAATTTTATAATGAAAGTCAGTGGGAAAATAGGATTTGATATATAGAAACTTGCCTTACAGGAATACATCAATTTCCTATACTTGATGAATGCCTGTTAATGGATTTTTTTAAACCCCACAAAAGTAAAAAAGTTATGTTAGACTCTAATTGCTTTCCCTCTGCATTAACATAAAAAACTGTGCTATGTTCAATATTTTTCCATTTTCTTTGAACATATTCTAAAAAAACAACATCCTTGTTTACAGGATCTATGAGCTAATAATATACTCTCTGTATCCCATTATAAATTAACTCCCATCAGCTCTTCTTGTCCCAATCTGTCTGAAGAAGGAACTTTGCCTGTTGGTATGAAATCAATCATCAGAAAGAGCTATTTAGCAGGCCCTGTTGTTCACATACCCCCAACAGCATGCAGGTTTCATGGAAAGAACACGTGAGCTTTTCAAGGATATGCCAGTCAGGTCTCCTGACTTGGTATTATTTCTTTACCTGAAGAAATGCAAATATTACTTCTCTAAATGTCCTTATATTTTTATGCAGCCTAAGCCCCAAAACCTATCTATTCTCTTCCCCTAGTAATTATTTCCTTATGAACACCACATCAAATGCTTCTGGTTTTCTGCCTTTATTCCAGTCCCCACTTGTTTTCCATTTTCCCTATTCTCCCTTTCTCCTCTGCTCTTGCCCTGTGCTGCCCAGCACTCTCTCCTTTGTCTCCTTTCTTTTCCCAGGGCCTCTCCTAACAGGCACTCGGTGTAGTGACAGGATCCCCTAAAATGGGAAGGATTCTTGACCTGTAGAGCATCAGTATCGAGCTCCAGGGGATGGGGATTCTCAGATTTGATGATGCCCAGCCAGCTCTCAGAGCGGCTAAGGGAACCACTTCAAGCAGAAAGGGGGGAAGAGAAGGCATGCCAAGAGTGTGACAGAATCGTACCTTGAACCCAGTCCTACACGCCAAACATGCTTTGGCCTCATGCGATCAGTTACAAGAAACCTTGTGATCCTAGTGTTTCTGGAAACTGTCGAGATTAAGGGATGAGCTAAAAATGGATGGGAGGCAAGGCAACATTTATGAATGCTAAATTAGAAAAGAGTCATTTATGTTTTTATAAGGGCATTTAGGTTCAGATACCTTCTGGCAGGAATAAGCCCTGGCATGGAGACCAAATACTAAAATGCTTCTGCTTTAAAAAATTAAATCAAATTATATACTACACCTAAATTCTATTCACATTGAGAAGGTACGGTTAAAGTGACCTAATTTAAAAGTTTGGGGTTTTTTGCATCAGTCTTTAAAAGTTTTTGATGATCTTCATATATTACAATGAAACAGGCTTTTGCCCACATTTTTTTTACCTGGCTTGTGATTTTTATCAGTGTAGAGAGCTCCCTCTACCAATTCAAACTGGACCTGTTCTACAACTTAGAGTCTCAGAGAACTGGGTACTAGCCAGGTTCACAGTGCAGCCAAAATGGGTCAGAGGTGGGAGCTGAACCCACTTCTTTTGGATACCAAGGCCAGTCTTCTTTATGACACAAACGGACTTCTCTTTTTCCTTCCAAATGTACTAATTTGTTGAATTTCATTTTTATTAAAATTTAAATGGCATAGTGGATAGAGTGCTGCGACTTGGCATCAGGAAGATCTAGATTCAAAAGCCACCTGAAAAGTTTATAGTTATGTAATCCTAGACAAGTCATTTTATGTTTGCCTCAGGTTTCTTATCCCTAAAATAGAAATAATAATAGCGCTTATCTCACAGAGTTCTTATGAAGATCAAATGATATGATACATTTAAAGTAGTTTCAATATTATAATATCATTATATTTTATTTATACATATAACATATTGTTGTTATATCATATTATGATGTTTTGTATCTTTAGATGTTATATTATATATATATATATGCGTGTATAAAAATACATAAAATAAAATTTCAAGCAGCTAGATGGCACAGTAGATTGAAATGGATAAAGCACCAGGTCCCAAATCAGGAAAACATCTTCTTGAGTTCAAATCCAGTCTCAGACATTTGCTAACTGTGTGACCCTGAGCAAGTCACTTAACTCTGTCTCAGTTTCCTCATCTGTAAAATGAGCTGGAAAAGGAAATGACAAGCCATTCCAATATCTTGCCAAGAAAACCCCATAATGGAGTAAGGAAGAAAGAGTCAGATTGTGTCTAAACCAATTGAACAACAATAGGACGCATTTACATGGCAGTCTAGGGCAGAAACTAGGCACAGACCAACATCTCACACTATATACCAAGGTAAGTCACAATGGATACATGACTTAGAAATAAAGAAATTTAGGGGGCAGCTGGGTAGCTCAGTGGATTGAGAGCCAGGCCTAGAGACGGGAGGTCCTAGGTTCAAGTCCGGCCTCAGCCACTTCCTAGCTGTGTGACCCTGGGCAGGTCACTTGACCCCCATTGCCTAGCCCTTACCACTCTTCTGCCTTGGAGCCAATACACAGTGTTGACTCCAAGACGGAAGGTAAGGGTTTATATTAAAAAAAAAAAAAGAAATAAAGAAATTTATTTCTAAATTCAGAAATTTTAGAAATGTTTTAGAAATTTAGAAATAAAGAAATTTTTAAAATTTAGAAATAAAGAAATAAAAATACCATAAATAAGAGGAGCATGAAATAGTTAACTAGACAGGTCTGTAGATAATGGAAGAATTTATGTTCAAACAAGACATAGAGAACAATAAGAGATGTAAAATAAGAGGCAACTAGATGGCTCACTGGATAGTCAGGCCTAGAAATGGGAGTCCTGGGTTCAAATGTGGCCTCAGAAATTTCCTAGGTATGTGCCTCTGGGCAAGTCACTTAACCCCTGTCATCTAGCCCTTTCTGATCTTCTGCCTTGGAACCAATACATAGTATTCTAAGGGTTTTTATTTATTTAAAAAAAAAAAAGATTTTGACTACATTGAATAAAAAAAGTTTTGCACTAACAAAACCAATATAACCAATATTAGAAGAAAACAAACTCACTCATAGTAAGTGTCTCTGACAAAAGCCTCAATTCACAACTAAGGCTGCTACTCTGCTTTGGTGACAGGCATTTCCACACCCAGATATCCCCCGTTTCTGAGATGACCACTCACTATCTGTAATACGTCATAATCAGAATTTGGAATGAGAAGTAGCCCAAATCACTGAATAGCCTGGCCACACTAGATGTCCTCTGTTGAATACATTTGCACCAGTGCTTGGGGGCGGGCGTGACTTTAATTATTAATTAAAATGAATGTCTGAGGGAAAAGAAGATTACAATGAAACAGAGATCTATAGAAATGCATAGTTCACACCAGAATATCAGATCTCCCCTTTTTTTTTTTTGCAAGCTTGGATTTAGCAAATCTTTAACTTCATGATGGTCTGCAAAGCTGAACTTTTAAGAATCAGGCTAAAGGGTTGATTTGAGGGATGTCCTCAAAAGATTGCTTCTAAGGCTCTCCCTGACTCTTGTCATAAAACCTGAAATTTAAAACCGAAGAGAATAATTCCTCCCAATTAGCTATTGTAACTGAAGGAGCCCCACACATTAAAATGTAAATATACCCCCTCAGAAGGACTGACACATTAAATTGTTATCAGCTATTCACACCTTAGTGTGAATTAGTTTATCAGATTAGCTAGCTGGTCACCAAGTTTAGTTACCTCTGGAAAGTAAACTGGAAATGAGGTAAAAGAGGAAGAAATAAGTAGGGGAAAGATCTAGAGGGAATTCAAGGTCCAGGAAAGATAATTAAATCTGGGGGGATATCATAGGGGCATTGGGCACCTGGGGAAAGAAATGCTAAAAGGATTAAGAGGACACAGAAACAAATGCAATGGGAGACCAAAGATGAATTCCCCTTACTGAAAAACTTTGCTTAATAATCACTCCATCATGGCCATGACAATACATATAAAACAAAGTGCTTTGCATATAGAATTTAATAAATGAATTCATGAATAATGAATGAATGAATGCTAGCCACACGATAGCTAAGGGACACATGAGCAGCCTCGCAGAGTTATATATTTACTATGACTTAAGTAGCTGACAAGAAATAATCTATAAGAGTTAACAGGGTCCAAAGAATCCAAGAAAATGGTATCTTCAAATTTTCTGTGGAAGAGAAGAATGACACATTTATCTTATAACCAATTCTATAAAAAAATTAACATTTCCAAAGAAATTGTCCTTGTTGAATGGGGAAAGGGAAAACATTTTTTTTATTACTTTACTGGGAGCATCTAAGTGACTCGATGGATTGAGAGCCAGGTCCAGAGATGGGAGGTCCTAGGTTCTGTGTGACCCTGGGCAAGTCACTTTAACCTCCAATGCCTGGCTCTTACCACTCTTCTGCCTTAGGACCAATACATAGTATTAATTTTAAGAAAGAAGGAACGTTTTTTTTTTTAAAATAATGAAATAAAGTAATAATAAAATTAAATAAAATTACTCTACCATCTCATCAAAGTTAAAGATATAAAGATTTTATGTATTTATAAATATTTTTTCAAGACAAAAATAAAACCATAGAACAAAGAAGAGGGATGGATGCGATCCCTAAGTGGCCTCTTGTTTAAAGACAACAACAGTCATGTCATATAGAAGTATCCCATTGCTGACTTAGGGGGAGATGGTGAGAGAGGTGTTGGCACTGTCATGTGGGCATTCTACCATAAAGAGTCAATGGCATGATGCTAATTCTATATATATATAATTACAATTTTATATGTAATAGAAAATTACATTACACATAATTATATTTTATTAATTATACAATATTTAATTAATATATTATAACAATTACTAGTTATAATATAAATAGTGAATATGCATATATATATAGGGGTGTATGGGGTGCTCAGGGAGGAGTAGTATCTCTGGTATGGAGGGCTTGTCGTGCCCTCCTAGGGCAGCTCTCCAGCCTCTGACCCTCACCTGACACCCAGCTCTCACTTGTGGCTCCTAATAGCTGCTAGCATGCGGCAGTGGCCACACCCCAGGCAACGGCTTCGACAGGCCAGCTAAACCTTGTGAGGGTAGCCATCGGGTCGTCGACCGCTGGTGAACCAGGGCTTTGCTCACCCAGCATATGAAGACTGCTTCGGCAGAACAGATGGAAGAAACCAATAAGAAGGTTCAACGGCTGAGATGGCGACGCAGCAAAGCACTGTGGAGTGCTTAGGGCGTGTTGGGGCACAAAAGACAACATGGCCATCCAATGCAGCTGAGGAAGTCTCCAGGTGTAACGATTTTTCATGCCACTGGACCCAGGCTTCCAACGCAGAGAGAGTGGGACTGTCTTTGTGCATCGACTTTTCCACTTAAATCTCTTTCACGCACAAGTATCTTTGTGCACACTCATCTATCCTAACCCCGTCCGCCCTCTTCAAGACCTGCGGCGATGCAACAAGTGGAGGTGACCACTGGCAGTTGTAGTCACGATCCTGCACGTAGGCGGCCCATGGACCAGTGGTCGCTCGGCCCTGTGGGCAGCAGGGACATTCGGCAGCATCCTGGGCGACTGAGCAGCCCTCTCTAGGACAGCACTGCTCACCCTAATCAAGGGAGGGGACTAGAAAAGGTGTCCCAAACATTGCCTGCCCTACAAACACCCGGTCAGCACACCGCGGCTGGCGGGTCATCCCCTTAAGTGGTGGATACCAAAGAAAACATAATACAAAGAAACTCCTTCTAGGAGCATGGAACATCAGGACATTACTTGATAGAGAGAATACCCCAAGACCTGAGAGAAGAACAGCTCTAATCGGTAAAGAACTGGCGCAATATAACATCAACATCGCAGCCCTAAGTGAAACACGCTTACCAGAAGAGAGATCACTCAGCGAACCCACCACTGGATACACCTTCTTCTGGAAAGGTAGAGCCTCAAAGGAAGACAGAATCCACAGTGTTGGCCTGGCCATCAAGACCAGTTTGCTCAAACAGCTGCCAGACTTGCCTGTGGGCTTCAGCGAGAGACTCATGAAGATCTGTTTGCCTCTCAGCAAAGATCGGTATGCCACAATCATCAGCGCATATGCCCCAACACTGACCAGCACAGAGGAGACCATCGAACAGTTCTACTCTGACCTGAGTGCTGTCCTGCACTCAGTGCCCACAAATGACAAGCTGATACTACTGGGAGACTTCAACACCCGCGTTGGCCAGGACCATGAAAGATGGAAAGGAGTGCTTGGCAAACACGGCGTGGGCAAAATGAACAACAACGGCCTACTGCTACTCAGCAAATGCTCAGAGTTCGAACTCACCATCACGAACACTGTGTTCAGAATGGCGAACAAATATAAAACAACGTGGATGCACCCATGATCAAAACAGTGGCATCTCATTGACTACATCATTGTACACCGGCAAGACATCCAGGATGTAAAGATCACCAGAGCCATGAGAGGAGCTGAATGCTGGACAGACCACTGATTGGTTAGAGTGACTCTTCAAATGCGCATTGCGCTTCGCCATCCAAAACGTGCCCAGATAGTTCACACATTTTACAACGTGAGTCGTCTTAGAGATCCATCTTATTTGCAAACATTCCAGTCCTGCCTGGACGACAAGCTGTCTACCAAGGGACCACTCACTGGAAGCTCAACCGAGAAATGGAACCAGTTCAGAGACTCAGTGAAGGAAATATCAAAGGCAGTCTTAGGCCCCAAACAACGCAACCACCAGGACTGGTTCGACTAGGACAACACTGCTATTGAAGACCTATTGAGCAAAAAGAACAAAGCCTTTATGGAGTAGCAAAATAACCCAAACTCTGCTCCTAAAAAGGACAGATTCAAGTCTCTCCAAACCACGGTGCAGTGTGAGATCAGGAAGATGCAAGACCAATGGTGGGGAAAAAAGGCAGAAGAAATCCAGCGTTTTGCTGATACAAAAAACTACACACAATTTTTCAGTGCCCTCAAGACTGTCTATGGGCCATTAAAACCCACCACCACTCCCTTGCTATCCTCTGACGGTGACACTCTCATAAAAGATAAAAAAGGCATCAGCAACAGGTGGAAAGAACACTTCAGCCAGCTCTTCAACCGACCCTCTTCAGTCAACCAAAGTGCCCTTGACCAGATCCCCCAAAACCGCACCATTGAACAACTTGACGTCCCTCCTTCAATAGAGGAAGTCCAAAAAGTCATTAAACAAATGAGTGCAGGCAAGGCACCCGGTAAAGATGGGATCCCAACCGAGGTGTACAAGGCCTTAAATGGAAAGGCGCTCCAAGCATTCCACATAGTGCTGACCAGCATATGGGAAGAGGAAGACATGCCCCCAGAACTCAGAGATGCCTCCATAGTAGCCTTATACAAGATCAAAGGCTCACGAGCAGCCTGTGACAACTACAGAGGCATCTCACTACTCTCCTCTGCTGGAAAGATCCTTGCCCGTGTTATACTCAACAGACTCCTGTCATCTGTTTCAGAGCAGAACCTGCCTGAATCACAATGTGGCTTCCGACCAGATCACAGCACCATCGACATGGTCTTCACGGTGAGGCAAATGCAGGAAAAATGCCTTGAGCAGAACCTAAGTCTCTACATTGTCTTCATAGACCTGACAAAGGCATTCGACACAGTGAACAGGGATGCATTGTGGGTGATCCTCAGCAAGCTCGGTTGCCCAGCAAAATTCGTCAAACTGATCCAGCTCTTTCCTGTTGACATGACGGGAAGTCCTATCTGGTGGAGGGACTTCCGATGGCTTCAACATCTCCAATGGTGTGAAACAAGGCTGTGTCCTCGCTCTGGTACTATTCAACCTATTTTTCACCTAAGTATTACGACATGCTGTGATGGATCTAGACCTGGGCGTCTACATCAAATACCAGCTGGATGGCTCACTATTCGACCTTCGCCACCTGACTGTAAAAACAAAGACAACAGAGAGACTCATCCTAGAAGCTCTCTTCGCAGATGACTGTGCTCTCATGGCCCACCAAGAAAATCATCTTCAAACCATTGTGGACAGGTTCTCCACCGCAACAAAATTGTTTGGCCTGACTATCAGCCTCAGCAAAACAGAGGTGCTGTTCCAACCTGCACCAGGGAGGCCAACTAACCAGCCGTGCATTACAATCGACGGCACGCAGCTTTCTAACGTCAACACTTTCAAGTACCTGGGCAGCACCATCGCCAACGACGCATCCCTAGACCATGAGATCAATGCCAGGATTCAAAAGGCCAGCCAGGCACTCAGGCTGCTGCGCTGCAAAGTCCTCCAACACAGTGGTGTAAGCACTGCGACAAAGCTCAAAGTGTACAACGCAGTGGTCCTCAGCTCGCTCCTGTACGGTTGTGAGACATGGAAGCACATAAAACAGCTGGAGCAATTCCACCAAGGCTCCCTCCGGTCAATCATGAGGATTCGATGGCAGGACCGAATCACCAACCAGGAAGTCCTCGACAGAGCCAACTCCACCAGCATCGAAGTCCTGGTCCTCAAAACCCAGCTACGATGGTCTGGACACGTCATCCGCATGGACCCACAGTGAATACCAAGACAGGTATTCTATGGTGAACTGTCAGCTGGACTCAGGAAACAAGGCCGACCAAAGAAGAGATTCAAGGATCAGCTAAAGTCCAACTTGAAGTGGGCTGGCATCACACCAAAGCAACTAGAACTCGCTGCCTCTGTCAGAAGCAGCTGGCGAACCCACATTCACCATGCCGCCACCACCTTTGAAGATGAGCGACGTCGATGTCTTGCCGCTGCGCGTGAACGCCGACACCAGGCCACAACCGCACCTCCCGTAACAACTGGCGTCCCAGGCCCCATGTGCCACAAACTGTGCGCCTCAGCCTTTGGACTCCAAAGCCACATGAGGGTACACCGTAGATGAAACTGCACAAAGACAATTGTCCTTCTCAGGAGTGACTACCACTAACTAATATATATATATAATTGTAACAGTGACTGTATACCTCCTGTGTTTAGCGCTCAGAGTCCCTGCCTAGGGCTACCTTGGAGCTCAGTACAGGAAACAGGACTAAGCTGCTCATTCCAGAAGCATTCCTTAACCACCTAACTTCAGGACATTAGAGGACAAACATTTTAATCCATTCAATGAAGCACCTGTTGTGTGCAGGATTCCCAGACAGTAGCTGAGGGAGACTGGCAAGTTACGTAAAGCATCTACCCAGGAGAAGTTTACCATCCAGTACATAAAAATAAAGAGTCCCAGCCCTCTAGGAGCCTACCTCACAAGAGACTCAGCAGTAACTGGCTTTCCTAAAAGTCTCTTGATGTGGGTAAAGCACTTTAATCCCATTACGCCTACGGAGTAAGTAGAGGCGAGCCCCAAACTTGATCCCAAACACGTTTGCAGCGTGCTTCCAATGGCCTCAGCTTCTCACTCGCTGTGTGACCCTGGGCCACTCACCTAACCTTTGTTTGCCTTCATCTGTGAGAGAAGGAGATGGCCATCACTCCGGTATCTTTGCCAAGAAAACCGCACGGACTGCAGTAGCACCTGACTGTCAGGCACGGGGTCAGGTGAGCGTGAGGCAGGGCGGAATGCCTCGACCACCATAATCACGTGCCCAGATTGCAGCTGGGAAATCGGAGAAAATGGAGACCCCAGACTGGGAGGTACTGATAAATCCACGGTGAGTTTGTAGGTAGAGTTCTTCAAGCTGTAAGGAATAGATCAGGAAGGCTGGGTAGAGGTAATAGGAAAAATAACGGTGAGAGGGAAAATTGTATCCAGCCCAGGCTAATTATGTATAAGAAGCATTTCTGAGGAAAATTCTGGCTTGGTCAGGCTAAGAAGTAATCGGAGATAATGCCCAGGACCTAGCAGTAGATCAGGAGAGGGGGCCGGGGAGGAAAGGTAGAGAGCTAGGGTACGGTTGTGCTGGAGGCAATACAACTAACCAGACTTTCGGAAATCTCGGTCCTCTAAGCATTTTCCGTTTGTGCCCTTTAATAATGATGCCCCTCCCCACTGTGATCTCCAGTAAAAGGAGACAGCTAGCATTGAGAAGACAGTCTGGTGAAAACTGACGGGGCCGAGATTCTCCGTGGAATTGTGTTCACTCTGTAAACCTTTGCTCGCACATCACAGGTGACCAAGAAATCTCTGTTGGCTATTTGGGGAACAACAATCAAAACCTTGCTCATGGCTTGTCCAACATTGTGCCCTAATATCCCTAACGGGGAATGCAAGGAACGAGGGAGGAAGTGCCTGACAAAAACTGCATTTTGGCCTGAATTTGTGCAAGCTGGCAGAATATTAAAAAAAAAAAAAGGCTACCTTCAAGGCTGCTTTAGCTAACTAAGGAGCAATTAAATGAAGTCGCTTCACTTTTTAAGTTAACTAGTAGGAAGATATGAAGGTTCAATTCCGCTAATGGGATGGTTATATTCCTGAGAGAGAAGAAAAATTGCCCTGAGGTAGAAGCACTTGGGCTGCCCCCCCCCCCCAGTCCATGTTTCCAAGAATGGTAGCAAATTTCTATTAAAAAAACTCATGGATCATTTTAGCTCTCCCATTTGATGGATGAGAAAACTGAGACCTAAGCAGAAGAGATGACTTTCCCATAGTGACATGAGTAATAAGGATCAGAGGTGGAATTTGAAAATAAGCCATGGGACTTCAGAGCTAGAGCTCTTTCCACCATACTGTATTTATTCCCTCATTCCAATTTCCTTACAAATAAGCTGACCAAGCAGAAGGGAAATACCCAAGTCACCCAACTAGATTTGTGCTACTACCTGCTTTTTATGATAAGGTAGGTCCTGACCAAAGCTAAGTAATCATTCATCATTTGCTTTTTGAAAAGGCATCCACAGCTTCAAAAATAAGTACCAGGCTCCATAGATCATCCTTTGCCCTCTTTCCAACACAAATTAAGTACATTATGAAATCCCAACCACAGTATTCAGTGATTAATTAAGACAAGTGGAAGTAGAGAGAGTTTCAACCCAGCATTTCAAATGCAACATGTCCCTGGCTCAATCCCAGCCTCCAGGCTGTCCGCTCTCCACACAGTAACACGTTGCAAAGGTGCCTGAGATTCCCAGCTCTGTGCCTTGTACTGGGATGTGAGGAGCTAGACAAATGTATCCTCGGAAATCATCCAGCACCCAGTGCAGATGTCTGCTAATACTGAGGGCTAACAGGCCTGTTTTCATGTCGGTGACCACAGTTTACCACCATGTTAAATTATACCATCACCTAGCATGGTGCAACATGCAAATGTAGATCTGGAAAATGCTTTGTGATGAGTTTAGATGATTCGAGCTCTCTGAATTTATCATTGTTCATGCACTTTAATTAACCACTAAAAATACAGGGACTCAACCTTCATGCCAATCTTTGTTCACACATTGAATCCATTTTTAACAACGCATTTTTAATTTGCTCTTGAGCATCTACTTATACATCTGTCAGTGCTTTCCTTGTAATTCTAGGCAATAACAGATTCTTTTAGAAAAGGAGAATGTGCCTGACTAGGAATTTAGAAGGTCTTGAACTGCAAGAAGCCTAGAGAACTTTGATTTCAATACTATAATCAGAGAGGACCTGATAAAAAACGTATGAACAAATAATTGCACTGACTGTGCAGTGAAGCCTGGTACCTGGGGGATTTGAGGAAGAGAAAAGGGAGTCATTAATTACAATCTTGTTGCTTCTAGATTTGGAGGTGTAATTTGGAGAGCCAGATCTTAAGCATCATTCAGGGTACACTTGCACCATCCAAGCTGCCTAGGAATTCTTCCCCAGTGCCCAATCTAGGGGGGACAGTGTTATGTCTGCATCTTCCTTCGCCTGTTGTTTCAGGTACTACTATGACATGGATTAGGACCATTCCCACCTGCTTGGGGATCAGTTTCCCCATAAAGGCTGAGTTTGGGATAAGACCATCTGGAATACCAGATCTGCATTTCTGATATGCCAATTGTTCTGAACTCTCCAGTCACCCTGAGAGCTTATTGGAGAGGCCCTAGCAGAAAACCAGTGGAATATAAATGCTCCTTGATATAAGGGACTGGGTTCAGTTTGGTTTTGGATGCCTGGCGCCTAGCACCATGCCATAGAGCACACACGTTGTTCAGCCTTTTCAGCTGTGTTTGACTCTTTGTGACCCCATTTGGAGTTTTCTTGGCAAAGATACTAGAGTGGTTTGCCGTTTCCTTCTCCAACTCATTTTACAGAGAAGGCAAACAGGGTTAAGTGACTTGCCCAGGGTCCCATAACTACTAAGTGTCTAAACCCAGGCTTGAACTCAAAAAGATGAAGTCTTCTTGAATCCAGACCCAGCACACCATCCATTGCTCCTCCTAATAAGTCCTTTAAAAGTACTCGTTGAATTGAATCAAACACTTAGGTATGTCACAGCTCCCATTTTCCCATCTTTGAAGAAAGAATAATGTTTGTCAGTTCTGCTTGGAGACATATTTAAGAAAGGTTGATTTACCAATCCACAAGTCAACAAATCAATAGTATCAAGTCAATATGTATTAATCATTATGTATAAGGCATTATGCTAAATATTTTGGATAAAAAGAAAGACAAAACAAAGTCAGGAGAACAATTTATACTATCTATAACATTGTCAGAACACGAAACTTTGAAAGACTCAGTAACTCTGATCAATGCAGTGATCAGCAATGATTCCAGTGGACTGATGATGACAAATGTTACCCCATCTCCTGGCATGGATTAAATATGCAAAATGAGACACATTTTTGGACATGGTCAATGCATTAATTTTAGTAGTGAAGATATAGGTGAATTGGATATATATATATATATATATATATATATATATAGGACACAAGGGTGGCTTTGTTTTTTCTTCCCCACCCCCCCTTCCCTGAGAGAGAGCCAGCATGGGGCTATGGAACAGAGAGAAAAACAAAGGCCTGATAATGAAAAAATGTTTAATCAAATTTTAAAACAAAGTAATACAGAAATATAGCTCCTTCCCTCAAGAAGCTTACATTCTAAAGGGGGGAAAGAAAAAAGCAAATAACTATACAAGTAGAAGGGAAATCCAGAGTAGATGACAGATAATCTCAGAGAAAAGGCACTGGGGAAGGGGGATGAAGAGGGACAGACCTCTTGGAGAATTTGGGATTGGAGAAGAGTTTTAAAGTAGATCAGGGAAGCCAGGAGGCAGCTGTGAAAAGAGGAATAAGAGCTTTCCAGGCATGGGTACAGCTGGTGAAAAGGCACTCAGTCAGGAGCTCTGTCTTTCAGGAGCAGAAAGACAGGGCAAGTATTACAGGATTTCAGAGCATGGGTTGGGGAGTAAAGTGTAATTAGACAAGAAAGGTAGAAAGAAGCAGGATTGTGAATACTATCAAATGTCCAACAAAGGAATTCATGTTTGATCCAGTGGGTAACTTGGAATCATTAGGATTTATTGAGTAAGGAGGCAAAATAGGCTCATATGGTAGGCAAATCATTTTGGTTACTGAAGGGTGGGATGGTGAGGGGAGAAACTTAAGGAAGAATGAACATCTGGGGCCCAGCTGATGACATATACAATGTTATGAAAGTAAAAAGGATAAAATTTAACAACAGATTAGATTTGTGAGGTGAGTGAGGTGACACATGGAAAACATCACAGTTGCAATCCTGATTGACTAAGAAAATGGTACTTTAATAGGAAAGTTGGGAAAAAGGAGTTGGTTTGGGTCAGGAGGAAGATAATGAATTCTATCTTGAATATTTTGAGTTTAAAGAGTTTAAAGAGGGGAACAAGATGACTATGTGCCAAGCCTTGTGTTAAATGACATAAATATTATCTCATTTGAACTTCACAACAACACTAAGAGGTAGGGGTCATTACCATCCCCATTTTACAGGTGAGGAAACTGAGACAAACAGGGGTTAAGTGTCTTGCCAAGAATCATACAACTAATAAATATCTAAGGCTCAACATGAGCACTGAAGAAAATTAAATGTAAAAGGGAGCAGAACCAGAAGAACATCAAACACAAGGTTAGACACAGGAACAGCAATAACCTACAATGAACAACGGTGAATGACTTAACTGTTCTCAGTAACATAATAATCCAAAACAACCCCAAAAGACTTACGATGGAAAAACTATGCTCCTCCAGAGAAAGAAATGATGGAGTCCAAATGCAGATCAAAGCAGACCTTTATTTTCTTCATTTTTAATGTGTCTTCTTCCACAATGGGATGAACATGGAAGTATGTTTTGTATGCAATTATATGTATACCTAATAGCAAATGGCTTACCAAGGAAGGAGAGAATGTAGAATTCAAAATGTCAGAAAATTAATGCCAAAAATTGTTTTTACATATAAATGGTAAAAATAAAACATTACTGTAATTTTGCAAAAACAGAATTAAAGCTCAAGGCCTCTGATTCCACATCCAACCAATAGAGTCGTAACAACAATAATGATGACCAGGACAATTGGGATGGAAACAGCCCATTGCTCAAGAGACCTAAAAATAACAGGGCCCTCCTGCTCTGGCCAGTCCCCACATCCATCATGCAGGGAAACAACTCCTGAGGAGCAGGAACTCCTCCATCATCTCCAGCACCAACATCAACTACCAACCAACTGCCATAGACCCATGGTAAAGCCAAGGAGTGCAGGAACAACAGCTCCACCCTCTGGACTACAGCCAGGGAAATAATCTTTGTAGAGATAAGACCTGGCAACTAAATGTCTGTGCAGCTGCTGAAGCCTCCATCTCCTGGGCAGCCAAAGCTCCTGAAGACCCAGAAAAGAAAGTACTCATCACCAAAGTCTTTGGCACAACAAATAGCTCAACATGAGGGAGGGACATACATATTTTTATTGTTGGAAATGGAAATATCATCTGCCTCGCAGGTGTCCCCTAAGGATGACTTGGTCTTTCCAACTGACTTGTAACTAAAATCTCTCATGTGTATTCTCTATCACTATTAGAATATGAGTTCATTGAGAGTAATAATTCCTTAATTTTTCTCTTTGTATCCTCAGGGCTCAGCACTGTTCTTTACACAAAGTGTTTAGTAGATGCTTTCTTCATCCATCCATCCATTCATTCATTCATTTCACTCATTTCTTCATTTCATTTAATCCTAGAAGATATATCACATTATTCATTTCAGTTTACACATAAGGGAAAAAAGACCCAAGGAAATTAAATGACCTGCCCAGGGTTTCACATCTAGGAGGTTTGTTCCAAGTTTAGACATTAAGTTACTAAATATTTCCAGCATTAATTGGAAAAACTTATGATGTCAAAATAACAAAAATATATAGACAGGAGTGTGTTGGTACATGTTTAACAATTAGCTTTCCAAAAACCATAAGATACATTTTTAAGTTTAATCTGCATTATTCCCATTTTTATATCACTTTAAGTCCCCAAAATTAACAAAACAATAAAATCAATCCCTAATTTGTAGAGGTTAACTGATTTCCAAGGTAAAATAACCCTGAAGATTTAATCAGTTTGAGCTGGCTCCATAATACCCTTGTATATATAGATGGAGATTCCCAAAGAGCTCTCCCAGTATGATAGAGCCTTTCTTTCCCAACAGATCATTTGAAAATCTTAAGAATGGGATGAAATTTAAATTTTTACAGAATCATTAAGTCCATCTTTAGACTTCAATTTCCTTGTCCATAACATATGGAGGTCAGCCTGGATGATCATTGTTCAAATTCTAGCATTCTAAAACTTTGCATGAGAGTTTTTGGAGATAAAATTCCATAAGAATATGGAACATCCACATTCTTCTCATAGCTTGGAGAATAGAATTCGTAATGCACTTGTTTTTTTCCTGAAAAGGTAGCTCTTTTGAGTGATTATTTATCTCATTTGGGAAGCTCTGCTGTACCCTATCCCCTAAAGGCTTAGTACAATTAGCACATCTTCCACCAACAGGAGCATCTTTAAGACCATCTGTATGGACTCTTTCTTCAACTAAGTCTCTGCATTAGACATCCCCCATGACAAGGCAAACATCTTTGGCAAGATTATTTTTCCTTGCTTTATGCTTCACTTGATTTAAAAAACAGAAATGTTAGATGATTTCTACATACGCACAGAAAAATACCATTTTGGAAGAAAGCCTTTAAGGAAACATTTTGCTCTACTAAATCAAATGCTTTTTTGTCAACAAACAATAAACACAATGAGACCTTATGTCCACTACACTTTTCAGTTACTATGTAACTATAAAGATATATTCTTCTGTTAAATGTTTTTATACAACTTTCATTTTCCCTTTTTAAGCTTTCATCAAGTGCACCCTCAATGCATATATAAATTATTTTCATTAAAACTTTGTAGACACTCTTCTGCCTTGGAACAAATACACAGTATTGATTCCAAGACAGAAGGTAAGGGTTTAAAAAAAAACTTTGTAGAAATGGAATGATAGGTCAGTAATTGTTGATGAAAGGATGCAAGTAATTCCTCTTTGTAGAGTCACCAACCTTATGTGGATGCTAACAGCAGATAAACAATTGAGTTAACAGACCATGCCCATTTACCTCTCAATGGTAAGACTGGAATAAACTACCCAGAGTTGAAGCTCTCCTTAAGCAGCCACATGTCACAATAAAGTAGTGATTCCATTTTTGACTTCTTATAGTCAATCTTGAATATATAAGAAACAAAACAGCCTAATCCTACTATTTCTCTTCTTTCCTCCCTCCTTTTCCAGTTCCTTGGTGCAGTTCTATCTCAGCTCATTTAAACTAGGATTAAATATGCATCCCCCCCCCAAAAAAAAAAGATTGTCATGCAGTATTTCATAAATTTGTCAAAATTGGCTCAGGCCTCTTCCTACTAAGATTTTTACCTCTTTCCCAACCTCAAACTACCCAAAGGAATACACACTTACATTATAACAGAATACATTTACTGAATGGAATTGGAAACAAAAGACAAAATATTAAATTCCAGTGCTGCCATGTCAGTAACAGCCTAAAATCTCTACTTCCTCCCTCCAATATTCAATCAGGCAATCCCAGGTGATTTCAAATGACCTAGCAGCAAAGCACTTTCCAAATTTCCTTTCAAAGTCCCTCAGGAAAAAATGAGGACTTGGTCTCACTAATAAATAATCCATGCTTTCTTCTTGTGCTTCAGTAAGAAAATCCCTTTAAGATAAAGAGGTATCTCTAAGTTCAACCAGAGCCTGTTGCTCATCCCCATATCACCCACCACCCCACCAAGTTACAGCTCCATGTGGTACCTCAGGCTTCTCTTCTTATGCCTTTCCTTGTATTCTTACAGCCTCACCAGCAGGTCAAAAACTGCCAGTTGCTACTCAAGGACACCCAGGACAAACAGAGAAGGTCTTCTACTTGACAACCAAAGGTGCCTCCAATCTGAACGATGCAGCAGATTCATTGTCCTGGCTTCATCTCTCTCTAGATTACCCTAAAACAAGTCTCCATATTTATTTCTACAAGTTCCATGTAGCAGGACACTTAACTACATTAATCATCCCAGCCTAATGGGTGTCTATTTTCTCTTGTCCCTGGATATCAAGGAAGATCCAGGAATTAGAATCAGCTATTTCAAAATATAGATCACAGTTATATTCTCTCTTCTTCAGAGATCCTCAGAAAACAAAATTTGTTCCAAGATTTTGGTACTCTCCCTTCCCCTCCTTCTTGAGATTCAGTTTCTTCACCCCGACTCCTACCCTCTGCTGGGCTGGCCCTAACTCAGGCTGATTCATGATAGTTTAGGTTCAACCCAAGAACAAAATGAAATAGTTGTAGGTTATTCAAATGTTAACAAATTAAGATTTACTTAGCCATAGCAGAAAGATACTCAATAGAGACAGGTAATGAGGACACCTCAAGTTGATTCAGCTGAGCAATTCTCCCTTGAGCAAATAATCTTCTAGCCAAACATCAGAGAGAGAACACCAAGAGCTCTTCATGGCTATTTTGTTCTCAGGTGACCAGGAAGCAATATCAAGAGCTTGATCCTTTATTCTCTTGAACCAACTAAGCCTAGAGAAGAGTATCTTCTAAGGAAAAATTAACTTAACTAGCATATGGGGACTAGGGTTCTAATATTGCTTTTGTCATGAGTCCTTCCTTTTTCTTTCTTTTTTTTTAAGCCCTTACCTTCTGTCGTAGGATCAATACTGTGTATTTGTTCCAAGGCAGAAAAACAGTAAGGGCTAGGCAATGGGGGTCACATAGCTAGGAGGTGTCTGAGGCCAGATTTGAACCTAGGCCTGGCTCTCAATTCACTGAGCCACCTAGTTGCCCTCAGCACTACCTTTTTCAAAGTGATCATACTATTTCCTACCTTTCTCTGATTCTTCCACAGATATAGCCTGTTCCTCCTCAACAGGACTGGCATTGCAGAGTAATACATATCACTATGAAATTTAACTGAAAAATGAGCTCTTATTCAACATTTCATCTCTCTAGAAAGAGAAAAAATAAACATAACTATAGAATCACTTTAATCTAAACTTTCACAAGTATAGATGAAAGCTTCTGTCTTATGCTGCCTTTCTTGGAATCAAATTTACACTATGTCTTCAGGCATAGCATAACGAGCATATTTTTATAGTGCCAACCCATCACAAATGATTTTATGTCTTATATATAGAAGTTTCTAGAGAAGGTTCTAGGAATTAAAAAAAACACTCAAGCCGATATTCACAAGTGAGAGAAGATAAGAGCACTAGCAGGGTATACTTCTCAAAAACCCAAGTTCATGTCCAGATTAGGGAGTTTAAACTATAAACTCTTAGTTCCCATCCTCAGTTCTTATGCTGTCTTGGAGAAGTGAAACAAATCAAGGCCCCATTTGGATTAAGCCCTACTTTATGAAGAATATAAACAATTCAATGCCATAAACATCTAGTGTCTACCTCACATCTGCATGACGCTGGAGGAGCTGGATAAAAAAGAAACAATCATGCTAGACTTCAACATTCTATTAGGTCACAGCAAATGGTCCATTTCTACAGAAATCTGTGTCTACCTCTAGAGTAGATATTATTTACATTTTGTGGGGAATGGACCTCTTCGCCAATCTAGGGAAGACCTAGGACCCCCTCTCAGGAAAAAATGTTTTTAAATATATAAAATATACAGGTTTGAAAAGGAAACAAATTATATGAAAATATAGTTATCAAAATAGTGGAGAGTTAAGTCCACAGGATACAGGTAAAGAACCTCCTGCCCTACAGGATACAGAGTAGACCTGACAACATTGTTCCAATTTTTATGTGTACATGCATACATATATGTGCATATGTGCATACACATAATGTATGCATGTACAAACACACATATACACATTCACATATACACATATGATAAAAAGGCAGTTATCCAGAGATCAGTCTTTCTGTACCCTCTGCAATCTAGAAAAATTCTAGATAAGGCATAAATTTCTTCTTAAATCAACAGGAATTTATCCCTTCAAGAAACAGTGTAAGAAGCGCTCTGGACATAAACATAAGAATATTTTTT
Source organism: Monodelphis domestica (assembly GCF_027887165.1). NCBI lineage: Eukaryota > Metazoa > Chordata > Mammalia > Didelphimorphia > Didelphidae > Monodelphis > Monodelphis domestica. The sequence goes on from NC_077229.1 coordinate 254,818,803, forward strand.
TAAAAAAGGCATCTTTAAAAATGCATAAAGAAACTTTGAACAGCTGTGAAGGCAGCTGAGAAGAGCAGAACCTCCCAAGGTTACTCCTAATGTCCTATGACTGGTTGGTTCACAGACAGAAGACCAGGGTGATTCTTTGGAGGATGGTAATGTTTTTAATGGCTGTTCTTTTTTCAAGCAAAATTCACAAAGCACAAGAGCCATAACAGACACAAGAAAGAAGGAAAATGAATATGAGGGAAGTGATCAGGCCCTGGCAGAAGCTGTAACAGAGGTTATTGGTGAAGAGCAGAGAGCAGACATTCTAAACAAAGAGAGAGAACCAAAGATGAAGAAAGAAAATATAACAAATAGCTATGCCTTCTTCAAGGGGGCACCACTAGTCACTGGACTTTATAACCTATTATCTATATCCCTTGATGACCCAAGATGCTTCCACTGTAGTAGGCAGTGGAGAAATAGGTGGAGGAAAAGTTACCTCTGGTTCAATAACCTCTAAGTGCCCCAAGAGGAAGGAACTTCAATCAGTACAGTTTAGCAATCAAGGCTAGAGGAGATGGGCTGGAGCACTTTATAATATAGTAGTAAACTATCATTCAACCCAACATCCTACACCATCTTCATGGATCAGCATCTATAATTGTATCAACAGCACAATGTAGCAATTCAGGAAAGTGAGGAAGTCTATAACTGAAAGGATGATGAAGGTGGTCACATAAAGAAATCAGGGTCCTAGCTTCTCTAAATGCTTCTACTCACAGCTCACCATGGACTAATTGTGTAAAAAAACAGAGTACTACAGTGCCTTCTCCATGGAATCAGAATTGCATGTGGCCCAAGGGCAAAGGAAAGGTGTACAGTGGATATTAGTTGGTGGCAGCATATTACTAGAAATATCTTCATAAGCCAGAAATAGCAGAAAAGACATTACCAAGGACATGAAAAACTAGAAAATGAGGTGACCCAGCAAGAGTATGGGGGACCAACAAATAAGAAGCCTGAGTGCTGAACTGGTTACTGAGAGAGATTGAAAGTGTGAGAAAGGGCTGAAGGAATCTGGGTAGAGCAATGGCTATTTAATAACAAGACATGAACAAAAATAGCACAGATTTAGAAAACATGGAAAGGTCACTGTTCCTAGTGGAAGGGAGTGCTCACTCAGAACAGTTCATCCATCTAAGTATCAAACAAATATGTATAGAAGAAATTGTTTAAAGATTTCCATCAAAATTTAATGAAAACTAAAAACTCTGAGTATAAACTATCAGCTGCCCAAAGGACTCTTTTCCATCCCCCCCCCCCTCTGAAAAGTGAATTTGGATATAACCAGAGATTTTACTCTCTCCAAACCTCATGTGGGTTTATGCCACATCTGATCTCTTTTAAAGGGATTTCCTAACTTGCTATGAAAAATTTTGTTTATTGGAATGTTAAAATATGTTAGTTTAGAGTGATGAATCATTTTAGAGGTGATGAATCATGGAATCTTAGATTTGGAAGGGGCCACAGAGATTAATTATTCCAACCCGACCCTCAACAGAATTGACTCTATAGCAGAGGTCCCCAAACTTTTTACACAGGGGACCAGTTCACTGTCCCTCAGACTGTTGGAGGGACACAGTGCAGAATCCCCTCTCCCAGATCGCTGCTCACCATGCTGATGTCTTCCATTGTGCAGCCACGTAATCCTTTGCGCTGCGCCTCTTTCTAGTTCAGTTACACTCAGAACAAGGTGCCACACAAAGGATTAGGTCACTGGAAGTAGTACTGTATGTGAGTGATTTGCTGACCACCAGTGAAAGAGGCACCCCTTCCGGAAGTGCAGTGGGGGATGGATAAATGGCCTCAGGGGCCTCATATGGTCTGTGGATCATAGTTTGGGGACCCTTGCTCTATAGCATCAGGAATGGGCATTCAGCCTTTGCTTGAAGGTCTCCACTGACTTAAAATTCACAGCTTTCCAAGGCAGCAGATTCCACTTTGGGTTCCACTTTAGGTCAGCTCAGACTAAAAGCTCTTCCATTCCTGTGGGTCACCCTCCTCTTCTAGAGGTTAAACAGTGCCACTTCCTTTCAACAATCTTCTTAAGCCATTGTGTCCAATCCTCTCACCTGATAACCCTCTTCTGCACATCCTCTAGCTCAGCGTTTCTCAACCTGTGGGTCGAGACCCTGACAGGGGTTGAATGACCAAAACACAGGGGTCACCTAAAGCCATCGGAAAATACATATTTCTGGTGGCTTTAGCCGCTGAGAAATCATGCTACTTTACAGCAAGATCTCGGAAAGAACAGGGACCCTGCTGCCCACACACTGTACTAATATTAGTTACCTATCAGCAGCCCTTCCCCTATGAGGGGCGATGGATTTACCCTGTTGCCTGGAGACTGGACTCAAACAGAGACCCAGAGAGAGCAACCGGGCACTAGGTCCAGAGGGGGTTAAGAACGAGTCCTGGAGCAGATAATGGAGTCGAGTAACTCCAGCAAAGTGAAGCCTCAGCTCGAGCTGGAGGGAGACGACAGGAAGAAGAAGGCAGCCTCCCCAGGCAGGACTTACCTCCTGCCCCAGTGCTCAGGCTGCCTCCTGCTGGATTAATATTTCTCAACATATAATTAAATATTGTTTTTTGTGGTTAATCACTATGTTTAAATTATGTTTGATTTGTAGGATTGAGAACACATAATGCATATCAGGTATTTACATTCTGAATCATAACTGTAGCAAAATTACAGTTTTGAAGTAGCCACCAAAATAATTTTTTGGTTTGGGGTCACCCCAACATGAGGAACTGTATTGCGGGGTCACGGCATTAGAAAGGTTGAGAACCACTGCTCTAGCTTGTCAATATCTTTCCAAAAATATGTGCCTAGAACTGAACAGAGAATCCTACATATGGCCTGGCAGGGAACAGTATAAAAGAACTATTTCCCATTCTTCTGCCATTATTACTACATTGTATTTCTTTTAAAGCATTAGCTGTTTTTTTGGCTACCAACCGAAAGTGCTGATTCATTTTGAGGTTGCCTTTAATGAACTAAAGAGGAAATCTCTCAAAGAAGTCTATATGAAGCACTACTTATGTGTGTGTGTAGTGATATATAATACATCTTATTTCTCTTTTTTAAATAAGTAGTACCTTAAGTTCAATCATTTCAGCATGGGTTGACATATCACATGCCTAGTACATACAAAATATATATGCTAAACATCCAGGGAAAATGAAAAATTATTTAAGATGAGGTCTCTGCCCTCAAGGAGTTTATAATCTAGTAAAGAAAAATGGCACATTTCACTCAACAGCTTGGAAAGTGCTAGACACATCCTCGGTGTTCAATAAAACAACTGGAAACCAATGAGAAAAGAAAACAGCCTGAGCCTACTAGTCCTGGTTCTTAGGGGAAAGAGCAAGGGGTCTGACAGCAGTCTTTCATTATCATAATGAGATACTTTAACTGGCACATAAGAAACCTTAACACAGGATCTGTCTGTCCTTCACTAACTGAATTTTCAAATCCAGAAGGCAATTTAACAGAGCTGAGTCTACAAGCTCACCAAGACTACTCTGCCAGGAAGATAAGCATCAAGACCAAGAGTGTGTAACCTTTTCTTTGTCAAGGACCCCCTCCACAAGCTAGTAAAAGTCTCTTGACCCCTTCTCAGAATAATGTTTGTAAACACATAAAGTAAAATACTTAGGATTACGAAGAAAAACAGTTGAACTGAAATAGTTATCAAATAAAGAAACAAGTTCACCAGTCCCATCTTAAGAACCTCTTATCTAGAGGAGATCAAGCCACCAAAGGCACTTCAGAAGATCACCCAAATGTCTACTTTTAAAGAAACTGCATGGAGGAAATCACTTAGTGATTATGACTTTTTTTTTTCATTTTCATCTACTCTCATTACAGAAATAGCTTTCTGAATGAGTCTTATAAAATCCTGGGCCATGTGGATTGGTGAATAAATGTGTTTCCCCTCCCCAAGGACCCCATCCTTATATATCCCAAACATATGTAAATATAAGTATTTATTACACAATTATTATTTACACAAATATGTGTAAATATATATATGCATATGTACTGTTCCTTAGCTAAAAAGGGAGACGGGGAAAGGGTGCGGGGAATGGTGCCACCAGATACCCTTTAAGACTGTAGGGGCAATGCCAGCCATGGATTAGAACGTTGGCCAACAGATCCACCATTATGTACCCAGCAGTACCCACTGCAAACATAAACATCACATTTCTAGGAATCGGGTCAAGGTTGACATTGGAAGGAAAAGCAACACTAGCTGCCTTTTCAGTGTGTAGCATCATGCTTGCATTCTAGTAACAAATCTGATGCAACCTGAGACCCACAGGATACACTTCACAGGCTTAACTACCTCACCATGAGGTAGCACAACCTGGAAAACAGCCAATCCCCAGATTTAGCTTTTCTGCCTCTCTTAGGGCCACCAAGGAGTCTGATTGCATCGTGTCTCAACTCCACGCTATTTTCAGCCCAGCCTTTAAAAAAAGAAGAAAAAGTAAAGAAAAGGGTTCTAAAAGAAAGCCTACTCTTTATAAAACCATTTAAAGTCTATCTGCCTGAATGGGTGGTTGAAACCCCTTCTGGATAACCCCACTTTCATTTGCTCTTAGACAGTAGAATCATTAATACCTGTAATTCATCCTAACTAATAAAAATTCATACTAGTTAATTCGCTGACTAATTAGAATTTAAAAGGGTACTATTCCTATTCAGGCAACCTCATTTAAGAGCTATTGAAATCCTTATACAAGACGTAGGTGAAAAGGGAGAACTGAGTCTGTTTAAACTTCTAAGTGGTCCCTTCAATACCTTTTGTTCCTTCAAATCCCTTAAAGCTCAGTGGCCTAATCTCATTGGATTAGTTGAATTAACATTTCTGGTATCCTCTCCCCTTCCACCATGCCCCCCACCAGCAACTTCAGTCTAGAGGGCACTAATATGCTATCAAATCCTCTGCTCCAAGCATCACCCTTTATGCTAAAACTGTGTTCAGAATACCTGACACACTGCCGGGAAGAATGACAGCTCTCCCAGGGCCCTGGTTAGGGGTAGGAAAGGGCGCGGAGGGGCGGAATTAATTTAAGATAACATTCACTCAGAGCTGGTGTGCTCTCTCTCTCTCTCTCTCTCTCTCTCTCTCTCTCTCTCTCTCTCTCTCTCTCTCTCTCTCTCTCTCTCTCTCTCTCTCTCTCTCTCTCTCTCTCTCTGTCTCGGTTTCTCTTTATCTCTCTGTCTCTTTCTCCTTCCCTCTCCCTCCCTCTCTCTTTCTCCCCTCTCCCTCTTTCCCTCCTTCCTTCCCTCTCTTTCTTCCTTCTGTCAACCAAATCAGAAGACAATTTAAAAATACATTCTAACTTCAGCTCTCAAATTCTAATACATATGCATATATGTTAGTTACACACGTGCATACACTAAACTTTTTCCCCCTTTAGCCATCAGTCCAATGACATAACTTGGATTAGGTTTATTACACTGAATTGATATATTCAGAGAAGATTAGAGCCATAGAATGTACATGAGACTAGGCATCAGGAGATCAAGGTTCTTGTACTGCCTCAGAAACTAACTAGCTTTTGGACCCTGAGCAATGAATTAATCAATCAACAAGTTACTGAAATTTTCCAGCTCTAAATTTCCTGGAGTAAAAATTGAAGGGGTTGGGCCAGATTGATTCTAAGGTCCCTTTCAGCTCTCACTGTATTATATAATATATAATGCGATTAAAAAGTCTTTGTGGGAAAATCAATGATACTAGTGGAGAAGATTTTAGTTCCATCAAGACTTCAAGAGCTCTCAGGAGTCATAATAAACTAAATGATACGGCAATTTCAAAAATCTTTCTATTTTAGCAAAAGGCTGACCAACAAAAGAAGTTATTGGAAATAAGCCAAAATTCTAGCCCAGTAATTTTGAGTAAATCTCTGCTTACTTGTTTACTTGCTTCTCTGCATGGATCTCTTTCTCTCTCCTTCTCTCCTTCCCTCTCCCCCTTCCTTCTCTCTCCTTACTCCTTTCTCGCCCTCCCCCCACTACCCTTACTTCCACCCCACCTTTCTGTCAAGGACTAAAAGTTTAACCCAATTCAGGTATTCAAATGTAATCATGAATACATGCATACATACATATATATATATATATATATATATATAATGTCATTTTACATTCGTTTCCTAATGGGAAAAACAGGAATAAAGGCATAATGAATTTGGTAGTAAAGTGATGACTGGGTGTCACCTATGTCTTGAGAAACCATTTTTTTAAAGTTTACATTAAAGTGTGTGATCAGCATTATACTACTGCATTCCTGAGATGGTACTTTAAGTATGCTGTTAATGTCTAAGAAGAAAAGGTTGTCATGAGTACTATGGTACTTTATTCTTCAGTGACACATAGAAGTATCATAATTTTGAAATGAAATGGGGGTGGGGGGAGACAGACAGAAACAGTGACAAAGAGGGAGGGAGAGTGAGAGGGAAGAGAGAGACAGAGAGACAGAGATAGAGGGAGAGGAGAGGGAGAGACAGAGACTGGATATGAGATTTCATCAGTGTAGGAAAATCCCAGTATAAAAATTACCTCCACAGATAGAGATGGGCAACTTGTTTACAAATTCTAGTCTTTAGAGTTATCTGTAGCCCTTAGAGGTTGTGCCTGGGCCATGATCACTCAGCTAGTATGGGTCAATGGCAAAATGTAAGCCCAGGTTTTCCTGATTGCAAGATGACAGATACATACATCATATGCCCAGAAAAAATAATGTATATATTAGCATATGGACATGTATAGATATTTGTATATGTAACATAAAAATATAGTTTTAAAAAGTGCTCTCTCCACACACAATCCAGAGGCAAAGATAGTACAAGAATATCATTATCTTTATTTTCCAGGTGAGGAAAATGTAACTCAAACAAGAGATATATTAAGTAATGGAACAGAGACTCAAACATAGGTCTTCTAATTCCAAAATCTGTGTGCAACTCATGACACTACAGTGCTGTTCTAGAAAGAACCCAGATGTGATCTGTTCTACCACCACCCATTTTACAGATGAGGTCAACAAGTCTCAGAAAAGTCAAGTGATTTTATTTCAAAATCACACAAAAATTTATCAGTCATCTACCATGTACAAAGCATTGTGCTAAACACCAGAGACACAAAGACAAAGAAAGGAAATAGTCCCTACCTTCATGGAGCTTACTGGCTTCCTGACTGCTAGTCCAGATCTCTTTCCAATGGATGAGAACAATTCACGGGCACAGGCCAATAGTTAAATGTTTAACTCTCGTTTTACAACATGGGTCAAAATGGCACCTGTTTCCTCTCAGTTGGGAGATTGAATGTTGATCTATTTTAAAATTTTATTTCTTTATATTTTGCATATAAAGTGAAGATAGCCATAGTGGTTTCACTCTTCCATGACATAGTAAACTCAACCCTCCCAAAGGGCATGGGAAGGGCAACAGCAGGTGCCCAGTCTGGCACACCCTCTGCCACTCCTGCCAGGGATTGAAAGATCTCTGTTTGGATCAGTTCAGGAAATGAGTTGCTGAAAACAGTGACCAGCCTCTGATAGTGGCCCGAAGGAAAATCCAACCAACACTATGGTCCTAAAAGTAATCTTAAGTGATAAAGGGGGAATCAAATCAGCGGAAGGGGGTTGAGCTTGAAGTCAGGAAAACTCCTCTTCCCGAGTCCAAATTTGGCCTTAGACACTGACTAGGTGTGTACTTCAATTTCTCTTGTGTAAAATGACCTAGAAAAGGAAATGGCAAACTACTCTATTTTCTCTACCCAGGAAACCCCAAATGGGGCATGAAGAATTGGACATGACTGAACAACAATAACAACATAACTGAACTACAACAAACAGCCAGATAGAATCTGAACTTTAAAGTTGTTTTTATCTATTTATCTTCTTGTTCTTTTAATGTGGAAAAAAATAAGAAATGCTTATATTAGGCAAAATACTTGCCTGATACCTCTGGACAAGAAATGGAAGCTAAGAAAACTGTAAAGAAGTAGGGAGGAAAATATCTGGAAATAAATGATATAAAAAAACAAAGGGCACTAATAAATTTTCTAAAAAGTTTTTTTTAAAACCATATCATTTCCATAATAGTAAACAGATATCATCCATCAAATACTTATGATGTTCCTTGTATGTAGAAGGTATTTGACTAGGCACAGATGGTGCAAAAATATAAGGGACATGGGCCTTTCTTTTTTTCTTTTTTAAAACCTTTCATCTTAGTATTGATTCTAAGGCAGAAAAGCAATAAAGGCTAAGTAACTGGGGTGACTTGCCCCGGGTCACACAGCTAAAAAGTATCTAATAAGTGAAATTTGAACCCAGGACCTTCCATCTCCAGATCTGGCACTCTATCCACTGAGCTACCTAGCTGCTCTAGGCCTTTCTCTTAAAGAACTTACAAGTTAATTAGAAAAGAGAAGAAAAATGTGAATAAATAAATAAATTAATGGTGATATACTCCCTGTCCTGCACCAGAACTGGTCTTAGAGTGTAGACAGACCTGAACAGTAGAGATAATTAGAAGAGTGTAATAATATAATAATGTATAATGCAATAATACTCTGCTTGGATTTTTCCTATGCACTCATCACACTTTCTTTTGAACAGATGAGGAAACCAAGGCAAACCAGATTAAGTAGCTTGCCCAGGGTCAATCACATAGAGACTGAGGTCACATTTGAATTCCTATGCTACAAAAGAATGATATGAATGCAAAGAAGAGATCCAGAAATCACAAATTTGAAAAGTGACAGACCTCCTTTGTTTGGAAAGGGAGGACAAATTTGAAAAGGCTGCACAGAGGAGGTAGAAACTGAGTTGAACCTTAAAGGAAGATATTTTAACAAATCAAAAAAGAAGAATCCAAATTCTTTTTCCAGCTCAGCTGGTGGAGTATCCTTCCAAGTGCTAGGAAGTGATCTGGAATAGGTAAAATTTTACTAATAAAAATTAGTTACTATATCCATCCCAATTTTGGGGGCCATTCTCCTCTCCCATCTCCACCCCCTTTCAATTTTGGTGAGCATTAAGTTTTCCATATCTCTTTTCCTGGACAACCAATTTCCCACCTTGGAGAAACCTCCAACCCAAGACTCAACCCTCCTTGTTGAACATATGGAGTCCCTTTCCCAGGGTGAAAATGGCACCAAACACTTGTCATTTCCCTTCTTCCCTTCTGAGGATTCACCCTCCCAAACTTCTCCTTTCCCTCCTACCCTCCCCTTTCCAAGTCCCCTTTATGTGTTATCTCCGTAAATGAGAATATAAATTCCTTGAGGGACAGACTATCTTGTCTGTGGGCATTTTTGTCCCAAGGACTTTGTATGGTCCCTGGAATACCACAGGCACTTAATAAATACTTTCTCTATTTCTGTTTTTGTACTATGCATTAGCACTTTATTCTTTTCATTTTAGCATCTCGTTATACATACTGACCTGTATTGTCCTCTACTTGTTTTCATTTATTTAAATCTTGTCTTTCCTTATTTGCAACTTTATAGCAAAGATTTTATCACTCAGAGGAACTATAGGAGAACTTGACAATAGCTATCAAGGTCAAGAACAAGAACAAGTTACTTCAAGTGAATGCCTGGGGGAATCTGGGCATTTCTGCTACTAAATTCACTTACACTGAATCAGATTAGCATGCCTATCCAAGAACAGCCATATTTTTTGGTTCTGTCCCAGTCTCAGGACTAAACAAATCTCTCTAGGGCCTCTCAGAATGGGGAATCAGTCCCAAGTCTAGAGCATCTTTCCTGATACCATTAAGGGTTAGGATAATGTGGTCACACACTTCCAGGTCTTGTTGAACCAAAATTGCAATAGGTCCTAGGACTGGGGGATGTACTTGCTTAAGATTGTTAAGTTCCTTCCATTAGTGGCGGTGTAATGTCCCTGAACAACTTGCAGGGATCCAGGAGAAAAAAAACACCATTCATAAGTAAAGGATAAACTATGGGAGTAGAAACACCAAGGAAAAGCAACTGCCTGAATACAGAGGTTGAGGGGACATGACAGAGGAGAGACTCTAAATGAACACTCTAATGCAAATATTATCAACATAGCAATGGGTTCAAATCAAGAAAACATCTAATGCCCAGTGGACTTACGCGTCGGCTATGGGGGATGGGGGGGGAGGAAAAGAAAATGATCTATGTCTTTAATGAATAATGCTTGGAAATGATCAAATAAAATATATTAAAAAAAAAAAAGATTGTTAAGTTCCTATGAGAAAGATCACTGTCCACATCCAGAGAAAGAACTGTGGGAGTAGAAACACGGAAGAAAAACAACTGCTTGATCACATTGGTTGATGGGGATATGATTGGGGATATTGACTCTAAATGATCACCCTAGTGCAAATACTAATAATATAGAAATAGGTCTTGATCAATGACACATGTAAAACCCAGTGGAATTGCTTGTTGGCTACGGGAGGGGAAGGGAAAGAACCTGAATCATGTAACCATGGAAAAATTTTCTTAATCAATTAAATAAAATTTTTAAAAAAGATTGTTAAATCCCAGATCATTGTCATTGTCATTCCAAAGGAAAATTCCCCAGGAATCTACATTCTCCATACAAAGTTGTATTCAGGATCTACATTTTCTGATTTTGAAACTAGTGAGGTAGGTGTTTCATGGGGCTCCACTTTGTCATTCCTTTTCCCATTTTGCAACTTTTCCAACCTCAACTTCTACATTAAATCTCTATTCCACTGCCCCAAATACCATAAAGGCTCTTGAAATTTTTAAGAGGAAATCAAGATTTGGCCTTTAGCATTTTAAACTATTTTAAGAATGCATTTTAACAAGACACAACTTTCTTTCTCACCCCCTAGCTAATATTTAATTATTTCTAATATATTTATAACAAAAAAAACCATTCATAATCTTCCAGGACCTTCATGCTTTTTTTAAGAATACCATTTGCTTTCCACATCTAGGTAAAGGCTTTCTAGGTCAGCAGATCCTCTATAGATAAAAATAAAAGTAGAAGATACTTAGTACTGACTTAAAAAAAACCCAACAACTCTTACTTTCTGTCTTAGAATCAATACTGATTATCAGTTCCAAGGCAGAAGAGCAGTAAAGGCTAAAGAAAAAGGTTAAGCAAAGCCAAGTTAAGTAACTTGCCCAGAGTCACACAACTAAGAAGTGTCTGAGGTCAGATTTGAACCTCCCTTCTCCAGGTCTGGCATTCTATCCACTGAACCACCTACTGACTTTCTGAAGTCACCCTCTCCCTTTCCAATAAATGATAAACTCATTGGAAACGATTGTTTAAAAAAATCCTATTCCTAGCAAAGTGCCTGAATCACAGTATGCACTTAATAAATACTTATGAATTGGAATCAGCTCTATGCAGAGGATTCCCAGAATTACACAACCTACAGGCATTTCTCTCCTGAGTCACTCATCACCAACTGCCTCTTGGATGTCATGAATTGGCTGTCCCATAAACATATCAAACTCAATACATCTAAAACAAAACTCATTATCTTTAAAAAAAATTAACCTTCCTCCTCCTAAACTTCTCTGCTATTGGAAGACACCACTGTTCTCCCAAATATCCAGGCTGGCAACCTCCATGTCACGGATGGCTCCTCACTTGAACCCATAAACCCAACCCATTGCCAAACCCCGCTGGTTTTACCTTAATGATATCTCTTGGAATCTATCCCCCCTCTCCAATACCATAACCTCCAACCCCAGTGTATCACCTCTTATTTGTAATAACCTTCTACTTGGTCAAGATTGCTCAAGCTTCTCTCCATTCTAATCATTGTCCACTCATCTGCTGGGGCGATTTTTCTAAAGTGTGGTAGGTGTGACTGCTTAGCTCCCTACTCTGCAGACTCCAATGGCTCCCTATCACCTCCAGAATAACATACAGAGTTCTCTATTTGGTATTTAAAGTTCTTCACAACATGGCTTCCTTCCACCTTTCCAGTCTTCTTAAAAAACTTTATACTCCCACTGGTACTTTTTGATCCAGCTACCCTGGTCTCCTTGCAGTATCATACACACATTATCTCTTTTCTGTTTCTTGGTTCTACATTCTGCAGAAGACCTTTCCCAGGTATCCCCTTTCCCAACATCCCATGCTTTCCCTCTATACTCTGTACCTTATATAAAGCTCTAGTCATTTTACATTTATCTCCTCCATTATTAGTGTTACCTCTAAGATCATAAGGGATGGCTGGCCTTTCTTTATCCCCCCAAAGTACATGGAAATGTGCTGTTGTTCATTCATCTTCCATCCTGTCCAATTCTCTATACCCCATTTTGGGAGTTTCTTGATAAAGATGTGGTGGTGGTTTGCCATTTCCTGCTCCAGCTCATTTTAGGTAACTAAGGCAATTAAGACTAAGTGACTTTCCCAGGCTCAAACAGCTAGTAAGTGTCTGACACAGCATTTGAACTCACAAAGGTGAGTCTTCCTGATTTCAGGTTGCATGCTCTATCCATTGCATCACCTCAATGTGCATCTATTGGTCAGCAAACCAATCATTTGAGAACATCAGAAAATGCCACTGCCTTCCTCTAAATTGTTGAAGATGATCTGAAATTGGGTGGGTGGGTGTTTTCTGCTCTCTTCATAAAACTTACAGGACTAATGAGAGAGTAAAGTGTAACAGACTGGTCAGCAGGCTGTTCTCCTACATTTCAAAAGTACTTAGAGTTCTTTAAACAAAAAAAAACAAAAAAGGCAGCCCTGGAAATCACAATGTAAAGTGAGAAGAGCTTTCAGGCAGCTCTTCTCAGGTTTGTGGAGGAGAAATAGCAGAAAACTGTGACAAAAGTGTGAAAGTCAGTGTAAATGACTTTTACTTGGAATATAAAGAGAAATCTTATGACTTAGTAACTAAGGCAGAAGGGTTAGGCATGATAATAATTCAGCTTGATACCACTGAAAGAATAGCAACCCTGGAATCGGCTTCCCTAAGTTCAAATCCCACTCATTTCAAGTCAACAAGTCAGCCAACATTTATGAAGTGCCTACTATTTGCTCAGAACTGTGCATCTCTGACATTTACCACCTGTGTGCCCCTGAGCGAGTCAAATAATGTTCTTGAACTTTAGTTTCTTCACCTGAAAAATGAGATTCTAAATGGCCTCTGAAGTCCCTTCCAGATCTGATACTATGACGTTGTGTGAAAAGGAAGTAATTCTCTTCTAAGGTTACTATCTCTTCCATCTATCTTGTATATGTACTTGTTTACATACATGTTGCCTCTCCCATTAAAACGTAAGCTCCTTGTGGGCAGGCACTGTATTTTTTTTTCTTCTTTATATCCCTAGTACCTGACACATAGGAATCAGAGAATAATAGGTGTTGTTCATTGATCAGTGAAGCTAAAATTAAGAGGTTAAATCAGAAACACACTATTATGCAACTAGGGACAAAGGGCCATTAAATGGAATGAAAACTATTTTGCTGGAAGGGAGAACTTAAATGAACTTACACAAAGCTGGACAAACTGATGTTCTAACAGGAGCCAAAACACTGTTAAGAAAAGAGAACCCTTGCACCCCAATACAACCTGTGGACAACAGCAGGTAGACAGAAGTCCAAAGCAATCAGAGGAAGCATGGGAAAGGATCGTGTTCAAGTACATTATCTCTTCACTCCAGGTTAACAACCAAGATTGAATCAACAAATGTTCTTTCATTAAGCACCGAATAAGTCAAGGCACTGTGCTAGGCAATGGAGATTGGAAGATGAAAAATCACCTGGTCCTTCTATCCTTCAAGTGCTTATAATTTGTAACAACAAATATCCCTGTACCTTCATAGAAATAAACAAAAAATACATCAACACATAGCATGCTAGGCTTTTGGTCCAGGATCCTTCATAAGAAATGGACCTGAATATTATTCCAGGAGATGTTCCCAGGACAGTCATGTTCCTTGGAGAGACAGACTAGCTTTCCCAGAAATATCACTCCCCCAATTTTATACCACATTTTATTAAAGCTGCATCCCAACTTCTAAAGTTTACTTTTCCAGACTTACATCCTGAGAAACTTGTCGTAGTTTGATCTAACTACTAATTGACTGGAACTGTTATTTTAAAAATTGGATTCCTAGATATTTTATTGCCCTCTCTCAAATTTATGTTCTCTCAGTCACATAGCTTCTGACCTGCTGACCCTAGAAAAACTTCATGTTATACAGATACAAAAGAGAGAAATATGATTTCCTTCTCTAAATCAGTTTCTCTCTGGAGCACAAATCAGACCTGAATCTCACAATCCTAGTTGGTATCCCTGGCAAGAAAGAATAGTCATCAAAATTGTTAATTATACTTCTCTCTATACTTCTTTTCTCAGGTGCATTTGTCTCTTTAATAAAAGCCTTTTACCTTGATTAAAGGTATATAAAATAAAATACCAGATGTGAAAAGTTTTCAGGATTATAAGTGCCATTCAAATATAAGGTAGTATTTTTTTAACCACATGAAAAAGTTTAAAACATCTGCCTTCCTGACATTTAATGCAAGGCTTATAAAAATTATGCATTCTATAGAAGAACACAGTGTTCAAAGATCTGAAACCTCTTTATTTTACAAATAATGCAACTATTACATTACTGAGAAGTAGTGATTTACAAAGTTCTTTCAGATGGAAAGCAATAGAACCATAATGAAGCCAGTACTCTTCCTAAAATCCAAATACTATAGTCTTCTACTTACTCAAGACCAGCAAATGAGCCAGAACCTCTCTGATTTAAAAACAGAACACAGTGGATGGCTTTGCTTATTGTTCTTTCTCCCACTGACATTAGCTAGCATTTACTCATCAAATACAATAGGAAAAAGAGAGCAGATAGATCTGGAATAAGCTTTGTTCTACTCTGATGTTTTGCCACTAGAGAATGATGCCTAGGATAATATGCCTTAAATGCATAACCCATCACTCCTACCAAGGCTAACTGTCTGAGCACTAACAAGATGTGAAGCTCTAGTGCTGAGAGCAGAAGGACCCATCAATTTAATTTTTGCAATATTATTTCCATGAATCTCATTCCATGAATATTGGAATCACATGTTACCACTTCTGATAATACCTATAATTGTTCAAAATATATCTTCCAAGCATCAGGCCAACATGTGAACTCAAATGGCATGAAAGAACAGAATAGTCATTCAATAAATATTTATTGCACACCTACTATGTGTGCTAAGCTCTAGATATACAAGAAGGCAAAAGACAGTCCCTGCCCTCAAAGAGCTCACAATCTAATGGGGAGACAACATGCAGACAACTATGTACAAATAAGAGGATAAATGTGAATAATCAACAGAGAGAAGGCATTAGGATTAAGAGGACTAGGGAAGAATTTTTCTAGAAGGTGGGATTTGTAGCTGGGACTTTAAGTTAGGGAAGCTAGGAGGCAGCAATGAGGAGGATTACCATTCCAGAGGTGGGGGGCAATGGATGAAAATGCCTGGCGTCAAGAGATGGGACATCCTATTTGAGGAAAGAACAAGAAAGACAGTGTCACTGGATCTTAGAGCACATGGCAGTGTGTCACATGTAAGTGTGTAATGAAAAACCAACAATGAAATGGGAGTAATGATCAGTGTATTGGAAGTAAGGAGAACCAGATTCCCCACTCTGCTCCTGGCCACTTGTGTGATAAATTGATGAGTTTCTGAATCTCTATTTTTCTTCCACCTGTGAAATAAGGGGCTTCAAATTTAGGTGATCTCTGAAGTATCTCCCAGCTCTAACATTCTACAAGTCTATTATTCTGTATTCATTCTCAGATGGAAAAATTCCAGACCTGGATATTTCTAAGGTCTCTAATTTTGAAATGAAAGGACTTTTCATCCTATATTTAAGTCTTAAAAGTTAGAGAACCGATCTGTTGTTTAAAAAAGCATAAAATTTACCTTAATAACCCAAGTAGCAAAAAAAAAAAAGTCCACCCCATAAAACTTTCAGTTATGTCTGTATATTCTAAACATTACCTCCACCCTTGAAAACAGACATTTATTATTTCCCCCAAGGCCCTCTATCCCTGTTAGGAAAATATTCTGGCATTTTATCACTTTGCTGGAGGAGAGAGTGCCAAATCCACTGGAGTCAAACTAAACAAAAGTTTGTCAACCTCAGCACACATTGGCCAAAAGTAATCACAAGGAGAAATTAAGCAAGCTGAATTTTCAGTCACCTAGAGCACCCTGAGCCAAGTTTCCAGCAACATGGTCTGCCATTTCCCCATGTGATTCTCCAGCAGCACCCATGGCGTACCTCAATCTGCATCTTGCTCAAAGTTAATCAAAGCAATCAAACAGGGGCCCAGCAAAGAAAATGGTGAAATCAGGTTTTTGCCTCTTCCGTGGCCCTGGACCAAATCCACTCTCTGCTGATGAACAACTCCACTGATCAAACCACTTACTGTATTAGCTGGGCCCAAGACCCACCCAGCCTCTGGGACTCCATCCCAGTTCCATTAGCAGTCTTCTCCATGCTTTGTGCTTATAAAGCCTTTGCACCCACGAAACTGCTTTCAATAAAATGAAGTTTGCTCTGCTTTTGAAGCACTAAATGGACACCAATGATGGTAGGCCTGGGCTTGAGCGATGGAAGGAAGGAAGATTGCCTGACCCAAAGGCCAGTGGAGATCAGGGACAATCAACAAGACAGCACCATTGCCGTGAATCAACAAGCACCGGACATCCTGTGCTTCTGGGTAGTATATCTAAGTGGTCCAGTGCAATTTACTAAGTAATTTCACTCCTGGAAGGCCTCTATCCCAGAGCAAAATATAAACAATTCCTATCATAATGTAGTTTATTATTACAGAGATTTGGACACACCCAGGGCAACTTACATTCCCAAATAGAACAACTCCACATTGTTGGGCTAACACCATAGTTTGTCTTTAATTAGAGGAAGTGATGGTCCAGCCTTTAAAAATCAGAATTATGAAGTGTCTCCAGTGTCTCCGGTACTAATCATTCAACTAAAGACTTGCCATTCAAACATGGAAGAACTAAATTCATCTTTACTGTCACAATTGCCAAACAGATTTCTTTTTCCATCCTTCTCAGCCAGGAGGAGACTCAAGAAAGGGAAGCCTTTTAAGGAGGTAATTAATATATAAGCTTCATCCCTGGTCTTCCTTGAGTGGAACCAAGCAAACTTTGGAAAGGGGAGCAGAGCAAAAGAGGGCCTTGGGTGGCACAAATGTTAGCATGTTTATCATTAAACAAGTACAAAAATATATGTTGGGAACAAAAACTCATTTCCATTTTCACCTTAGGGGCCAAGGTGAATGAAAGAGAATTCCATTTCACAAGGTAGTAATGGAAACTTGAACAGACAGGGTGAAAGGATAGGGTACTACCACTTAGAGCCATTCAAAGCAAACAAATTTGGAGATTTGCTCTCCTGGCAGTCCTCACTCCACTGGTATGATTTCAATTAGGGCAAAAGTTAAAGAAGCAGAAAAACAAAGCAAAAAAAAAATCTTTTATCCAATCCAGCAAGTACTTATAAAGGGCCTACTACATGCAGTGTACAGGTACTAGGCACTGAGGACACAGAGAAAAAAAAAATTAAGCAGTCCTTGACCTCAAGGAGCTAGTGTTCTATTGGCTAAGGGATTCCTATCCTTTTATTATGTCATAGACACTTTTTTCAGTCTGGTGAAACCAACAGACTCCTTCTCAGACTGATGTTTCTAAATGCATAAAATAATTCAAAAAAGATTACATGGGAAATCAATTATATTGGATACATTTATTAAAATAGTTTTTAAAAGTTCACAAGGACTTGGGGTGGGGTGGGGAGAGTCAAGACAGTGGAATAAAGAAAGCATTCAGCTGAATTCTCCCAACATTCCCCTTCAAACAATTTAAAAATAACACTTCAAATCATATTCTGGAGTGGCAGTCAACCAAAGGTCAGTGAGGCATTCTTCCAGCCAAGACAAGAAAAGAGATAGAAAAGAGATCTATGACATGGGGGACAAGGCTGCTCCATAGCCCAAAATGGCAGAAACACCTGCATGGGACAAGTTGGCAGTGACAGAATCAGAAGCAACTTCAGAAGCTCTTAAGCAGGTAAGGGGGGTCTGGCAACTGGTCAGAAAGAAATTATAGGGGACCCTTGTGCTAAATATATATATATATATATACATATATATATATATATATATAGAGAGAGAGAGAGAGAGAGAGAGAGAGAAAGAGAGAGACAGAGACAGAGACAGAGACAGAGACAGAGACAGAGACAGAGAGACAGAGACAGACAGAGACAGACAGAGAGAGACAGAAACAGAGAGATAGAGACAGAGACAGAGACAGAAAGAGACAGAGGGAGGGAGGGAGAGAAAAGGAAAGGAGAAAAGGAAAGAGAGACAGAGGGAAAGAGATACAGACAGACAGAGACAGAGACAGAGAGATAGAGAGAGAGTAGAGAGAGATAGAGAGAGAGTAGAGAGAGAGAGAGAGAGAGAGAGAGAGAGAGAGAGAGGGAGGGAGGGAGGGAGGAAGCCCCTAGGAACAGTAACAGAATCACTGAGGGGCCCGATGGATCAGGGGCCCTGAGGAGCAGTATCAATAGTAGTCCCACGGGTACCAAAGGTAGACCAAGAGAGCAATGACCTGACCTCTCCCTGGATCACAACCTGTGAAAAGCACCAAAAACTTCCAAATCCCAAGAATGAACTCTGAAAACAACAGTGGAAAACGCCTGAACCCCGAGACAGAGCCAATGGAGGCAACTAATCGCAATATTATATAAACTTTGAAAAAATAAGAGTCTTCAGTGGAATTGCATGTTGGCTACAGGAAGGGGTGGGGGGAGGTGAGGGAAAGAATATGATTCTTGTAACCAAGGAATAGTGTTCTAAATTGGCCAATTAAATAAAGAAAAAAAAAGAAAAAATAGAATGCTACTAAATTCCTTTTATGACACAAATATGGTTTTGATACCTAAACCAGGGAAAACAAAAACAGAGAAAGAAAATTATAGAATAATATCCTTAATGAATATAGATACAGAAATTTAAATAGAGTACTAGCAAGGAGATTATAGCACTATATCACAAAGATCATACACTAACCAGATGTGATTTATACCAGGAATGCAGGGCAGATTTTCTATTAAAAATCATTGGTATGATTGACCATATCAATTGGAAATTAAAGGGATGCCCCAAAACTGGGAAATGGCTAAATAAATTATGGCATATGATTGTGATGGAACACTATTGTGCTGTAAGAAATGACAAGCAGGTTAATTTTTAAAAAAAAAACATGGAAAAGACTTATATGAAGTGAAGAAGAGCAAAACAAGCATAATCAAGGGAACATTATATATAGCAACAGAAATATTGTTTGAAGAATGAATTGTGTATATCCACCTCCAAAGGAAGAACTGATAAATAAAAATAAACAAGATATAGTTTTTTATACGTGTATACCATTTTGCCAAAAGAACTTTTCTAATGAAAATTAGGGAGAGAGATTTGGCATTAACCTGGATATTTTAATATAACAGATATGCAAATAAATTGCAATTTTTAAAGTCATATGATTATATCAATGACATAGAAAAAGAATTTGCCAAAATACAACATTCATTCCTATATAAAACACTAGAACGCATAGAAATCAATGGAGCCTTTCTTAAAATGGGAGGCTTTTAGAGATGGGAGATCCTAGATTCAAATCTGGCCTCAGACACTTCCCAGCTGTGTGACCCTGGGCAAGTCACTTGACCCCCATTGCCTAGCCCTTACCACTCTTCTGTCTTGGAACCAATACACAGTATTGACTCCAAGACAGAAGGTAAGGGTCTTAAAAAAAAAAATGGGAGGCTTTGCTATCTAAAACCAAGAGGAACAATGAACTGTAACAAGGATAAACTTGAAGCCTTCCCAGCAGTACCAGGTGTGAAATAAGGATGTCCATTATCAATGTTACACAATGCTATACTAGAAATGCTTACTATATATAGCAATAAGATGAAAAAAAGAAATTGAAGGAATAAAAATAGGCAAGGATGGAACAAAACTATCACTTTTTGCCGATGAATTGATGGTACACTTAGACAACCCAACAGAATCATCTAAAATTTTTAAAATAAATTTTATTTTAAATCTAAAATAGTAGAAACATCTAAAATAGTTGAAACAACAGCTTCCACAAAACTACAGCATATAAAATGAACTCACATAAATCATCAACATTACTACATACTACTAACAGAACCCAGCAGGAAGAGATAGAAAAAGAAATCCCATTTAAAACGACTGCAGGCAATATAAATACTTAGGAGTCTACCTGCCAAGACAAACCCAGGAATTATATGAATACAATTACATAACTTTTCACTCAAAGACAGATTTAAGCAATTGGAGAAATATTAATTGTTGTAAGAAAGCCAAGTCAATAAAATAATAATAAGAGAAAATAAGAGAAATGCAAATTAAAGCAACTCTAGATGAGTTAACATGACAGAAAAGGAACATGATAAATGCTAGCAGGGATGAAGAAAAATTGGGAGTAATGAACTAGTCCAACCATTCTGGAGAACAATTTGCAAGCACACCCACCCAAAGGGCTACAAAATTGTGCATCCTTTTGATCCAGCAATACTACAACTATGTCTGTATCCCAAAGAGATTGAAGAAAAGGGAAATGGTCCTGTAAGTACAAAAATATTTAAAGCAGCTCTTTTTTGTGATGACAAAGAATTGGAAATTGAAGGGATGCCCATCAATTGAGGAATGACTAAACAAGTCATTGTTTATATATATAATTATAATGGAATACTAGTGCTATAAGAAATAGTGAGCAGGATAGTTTCAGAAAAACCAGAGGACATTTATACAAACTCATACAAAATGAAGTAAGCAGAACCAGGGGAACATTATACATAAGTAACAGCAATATTGTACAATGATCAACTGCGAAAGGCTTAGCTGTCCTGATCAAGCCAATGATCTAAGGCAATTCTAAAGGATCCATGATGAAAAATGCTATCTCCCTCCAGAGAGAAAAGTGATGAACTCTGAATGCAGACTGAAGCATATTTTTATTACTTTATTTTTGCTTTATTTTCTTTTTCTTTTGCAACATGGATAATATGGAAATATACTTTGCATGACTTCACATATAATCAAAATAGGAGGGAGAGAAAGAATTTGGAATTCAAAGGTTTTTTGGAATGATTGTTTAAACTTTTTTGCACGTATTTGGGAAATGCTTAACGAAATAAAAGTAAAAAACACATTCAATATATCCCAGGTTCAGAATTTCTATACTAGGGAATTATAACATAATGAGTATTTATATATTAATTTGAGGAAGAAGGACTAATAACTGGATGAATCAGAAAAGGCATCAAAAGGAAATGTCATGAGATAAGTCTTAAAGGAAGCTTGGGACTTTAGGAGGTGGAGGCAATGGAGCAGGAAGTACTAAAATGCGAGAAGGAACTCAAGAGTTTGGAAAACAGGAAACAGGTTAGTTTGTGTCTAACAAATACAGAGTGCCTGAAGAAATATGAAATAAATCTAGAAATCTAACCTGTGAAGGGCTTTAAATTCCAAGTTAAGGAATTTGTATTTTATCTTAGATTCAATAGGGAGACTCTGAGGATCCTTCTTTTTTTTTTTAACCCTTATCTTCTATCTTAGAATTGATACTAAAGTCTAGGCAATTGGAATTAAGTGAATTGCCCAAAGTCACACAGCTATAGGTCAAATTTGAACCCACAACCTCCTGTCTTCAGGCCTGGCATTCTATCTACTGAGCCACTGAGCTGCCCCTCTGAAGATCCAATGAATGCTTTAGAAATATTATCATAGCAGCTGTATTAAAGACTCATTAGAGAGAGAAGAGATTGGAAACCAGGAGTCCCATTAATAAGTTCAAATGAGAGATGTTATGGACTAGACCTAGAATTTTCATATAGCATAACAGGTTAAGTAGAAAGAGTGTTGGGTTCAAAGTTGGAAGACTTAGATAAAAATTCCAACCCTTCTCTAACTATCTGTCAGACCTCAGGTAAGTTATTCTGGACATCAATAAAATGAGGAAGTTAAACTGTACAGAAAAACAACTTTGAAATCAGACAAGAATTCTGATCAATATAAATGGGCAAGGGACATGAACAGGCAGTTTTCAGTTAAAGAAATCAAAACTATTAATAAGCACATGAAGAAGTGTTCTAAATCTCTTATAATCAGAGAGATGCAAATCAAAACAACTCTGAGGTATCACCTCACACCTAGCAGATTGGCTAACATGACAGCTATGGAAAGTAATGAATGCTGGAGGGGATGTGGCAAAGTAGGGACATTAATTCATTGCTGGTGGAGTTGTGAATTGATCCAACCATTCTGGAGGGCAATTTGGAACTATGCACAAAGGGCGATAAAAGAATGTCTACCCTTTGACCCAGCCATAGCACTGCTGGGTCTGTACCCCAAAGAGATAATAAGGAAAAAGACTTGTACAAGAATATTCATAGCTGCGCTCTTTGTGGTGGCCAAAAATTGGAAAACGAGGGGATGCCCATCAATTGGGGAATGGCTGAACAAACTGTGGTATATGTTGGTGATGGAATACTATTGTGCTAAAAGGAATAATAAAGTGGAGGAGTTCCATGGAGACTGGAACAACCTCCAGGAAGTGATGCAGAGCGAGAGGAGCAGAACCAGGAGAACATTGTATACAGAGACTAATACACTGTGGTATAATCGAACGTAATGGACTTCTCCATTAGTGGTGGTGTAATGTCCCTGAACAATCTGCAGGGATCTAGGAGAAAAAACACTATTCATAAGCAGAGGACAAACTGAGGGAGTAGAAACACTGAGGAAAAGCAACTGCCTGACTACAATGGCTGAGGGGACATGACAGAGGAGAGACTCTAAATGAACACTCTAATGCAAATACTAACAACATGGCAATGGGTTCGAATCAAAAACACATGTGATACCCAGTGGAATCACGCATTGGCTACGGGGGGTGGGAGGGAGGAAAAGAAAATGATCTTTGTCTTTAATGAATAATGCATGGAAATGATCAAATAAAATACTATAAAATTAAAAAAAAAGAATTCTGATCAATAAATATCCATCAATTAACTCCAAAGGACTGGCGATGGAGCATGCTACCCACCTTCTAACAATGGAGTGATGGTCTCAAAGAACAGAGTGATCATGTCTTAGGACATGGCTAATATGTGCATTTTTTTACTATGTTGAATTGTTAAAAAGGGAAGGAGATGACTTCTAACTCTAAATCTAAAAATCTATTCATCTGTGGCTCAAAGTACACTAAACAAATGTAAGGCATTATTAATATCCATATATGTGTATAAATAGAGAGACAGAGAGACAAAGACAGTTCAGAGAAAGAGGAGAGAGAGGGGCAGACAGACAGAGAGGGAGAGAAAAAGACAAAAGACAGAGACAGTGAGGAAGAGAGACAGAGAGAGAAGAGAGACAGAGAAAGAGAAGAGAGAGAGACAGGGAGGGAGGGAGACAGAGAAAGAGAGAAGTGAGAGAGAGACAGAAACAGAGACAGAGAGAGAACATGATTACTTCTACAGACAACATATTTTAAATGATCATAGATTTAGAGCTGGAAAGGAGCCTAGTAAACAATCTCTCCTCACAATAAGCTTATATTCTAATAGGGAGACAAGTACATTCAGACAGCATAAATGTAAAATTAATGAATACAGACATACATAGAGTAGTTAAATATAAGGTAATCTGGAAAGGAGATACAGCCTGGATATACACTATCCTGGAGCAGTGTTGAGACCCTACCAGAGTATGTTTAAGACTGAAGCAAGCATGCCCGCTGCACCTTCTTTATTCATAAAAATATAGGGTCAGATATCTTTGACTGAAATCAAAGCAACTCCTTTATCGTGTAGCTAGGGAAACTGAGACCTCGACACCTTTAGGACCCAAAAGTACACAGGTAATACGTAGAAGAGGCCGGGTTTGACCGCAGTCCTCTTACTCCAAATCTTGGGTTCTTTCTACTGGTCCTTCTTCCCTAGGGCTTTGTACTTTCAAAACCATAACCTCAAGAGAGAGCAGGGGAGACGCTGCACAGTCATAGATATGCTTGTGGAAGCCCTGATTAAAGACCCCAAAGATATCTTGGCTCTCCTAGGCCAGACCCACCATCCAGGTTCTAAATGTGTTAAATACACGGGAGAGGCTCATCTGGGCTGATTGACTGATATGCCTTCCCTGGTACAAACATGTCGAATTCTTAAAACAACGTGAGAGACGATTTTATGTTTTTAATGTTCATAAAGTGAAACAAAAACTATAGCAATTCATGTCTCTGGGGTGTGTGTGTGTGTGTGTGTGTGTGTGTAAGTGACTGAAACCTAAAAGAATGGAGAATTTCCCTGTGACTCATTCTTTGACCTCTGGCAAATCACTGGAACTCCTGTTCATGGCTCAACAGTATCTCCTATAAAAAGGAGGTCATAGCCCCTTCTGCCTAACTACCTTTGAAAAATACCTTTGAGACAAATTAGATAATGTCTTTAAAATGTTTAAGAGTCGGGGCAGCTGGGTGGTTCAGTGGATTGAGAGCCAGGCCTAGAGACGGGAGGTCCTAGGTTCAAATCTGGCCTCAGACACTTCCCAGCTGGGTGACCCTGGGCAAGTCACTTAACTCCCATTGCCTAGTTCTTAACACTCTTCTGCCTTGGAGCCAATACACAGTATTGACTCAAGACAGAAGGTTAGGGTTATTTTTTAAATTTTGAAAAAATGTTTAAGAGTTTGTTTTACTAAAAAGTAAACTTCTAACAGGACTGCTGGCAGCTCAGATTTATATTCAGTGTTTCTATCAAGGAGCTCAAGGGACATACAAGATGATGCTATCAATTCCATCTAATTCAGTTCCATAAAACTTCATTGATCAAGGCACCGTGAGAGGTGCTGAGGGAAATAGAGATGAACAAGGTACAGTCCTTATCCTCATGATTCAGTGACCCCATTTCCCACTTTGAGGTTCTCACCAGAGCCAAGGCGGGGAAACATGGGGAGAGAAAATAAAAAGAGGGAGGGGAGACCACAGGGCAAGAAAGTACAGAATGGAGGAATGGGGGGAGGGTAAAGAGCAGCAAGAAAGAAGGAAGAAATACAAAGAACAGATGAGCGGAAGAGTAAAATGGGAGAAGTACAAGGGCAGAAAGAGATACAAAATATGTTGTCTTGTGACTACATTCACTTAGCTGAGATCCATTGGAAGTCTATAGCAGATGATGGCCTGAGAGGTCTAGCTAAGTCATTCTTCTGTTTTTATCATTCTAGAAGTGATACAGACAATGGTATTGCTTCCTTCCATCCATTCTTGGGGTCCTGCCTTAGAAAACAAGAGTTCTCTTAGAGAGAAACACCTGTTTCTACCCGGGGCAGAGCAAACAGATTTATAGGGCACCCACTCAGGGCACCCTCTTTCTCTTCATTCCCTATGACCCTTGCCAACTCCTTCCTCCCAGGAGCACTTTTAGTCCCTCAGCTGCTTAGAAACCTTGAAATGTCCCAGGAAATAGTCTTCCCACCCTACCCCAGCCCTTCCCAGAATTCTGTCTGCTTCCCATCATCCCAGGTACAATTCCTACTTATGGCTTTGCTTGCCCCAATCGGTGGGAAGACTGGGGTGAGGGCAGGGGTCCTCCACACTCTAAACAATGCAACACAAACTTCTTATTCCCTTCCCCAACTGGGTGTTGCCTTTCTGGAGTGAAAGAACAGCATGTTAGATATAAACCCAAATCCATTACTTGTTTAAGCCGAAGCTTTAGGAAATATACTGTTTGGGGAAAGGATGGGAAGTTAAATGGACACTGTGACAATGAAACAGACCCTCAGCCTCACTTGGAGATGACTGGACATTGGGATGAAATACTTGGAAGAGGTTGGGAGGTAAAAATACGCAGGATAATTCGATGACGTTTTGTCAGGTATCGACAACCAGTCAATGAGTATTAGTAAGCACTGTGTGCTAGAGACAATCTCTACTACATTCTCACTGAGAGACAAGTACATATAAAAGTAAATACAGAGGGCCAGCTTGGTGACTCAGTGGATAGAGAACCAAGCCTGGAGATGGGAGATGCTGGCTTCAAATCTGGCCTCAGACACTTCCTAACTGTGTGACAAGTCACTTAACCCCAATTGCTAGCCCTTATCGCTCTTCTGCCTTGGAACTAATACTTCGTATTGATTTTAAGACAGAAGAGAAGTTTAAATGTATATATAATATAGAACATACATAATATGGCATATAAATATGTAATAGCATATATTCTATATAATAATAGTATATAGAACATATATAAATATATAATAGTATGGTATATCTAAGTGTGAAATATAATATATTATGTGGTATATAGAAATATACAATAGTATATATATTATAACATACGTGTATAGTATAAATGAATACCTACATAGGCACATAAGATAATTAAACCCAAGTTAATTTGGGAGGGAGAGCACTCGCAATGGGAAGGATCAGAAAAGGTATCCTCTAGAACAGGGTGCTTGAGCTGGTACACACGTCTGGGCAGTAACTGACTATTTACAGGTATATTCTGCTCACATGCATCCGATTCTTGATCTTAAAAATCACTATTCTTGTTCCTAGTCCTGAATCTTGTCTACAGATAATGGCTAATCATTTGGCAGGGGTCCAGCTTATGAGGTGGCTCTATACTGTGGGCAGAGTGTCCACTAACAACTGGAATAAGACCATTAAATTCATTGCCTCTGAGACCTTGCCAGCTCAGCACCCAGATTGCCCGAGATGAAAGTACATTTTGCCCAAGGAGTGCCACACCGTCTCTTTGCCCAGCCCAGCACTGCTCAGCCACTTATCTCAGACCATTTCACTGTCAGTGTCTGCACCTGTAGAACCATTACAGTAAACAGTCTGAAAGTGGCTTTGGTGAAACCTTGGGCCCTGCGCTAAGAACAAAGTTGAGTTTTCTAGGGGGAAACTTCAGCTACAAGATGGAAAAGAAGAGAAGGAGGTGGCAGGGACGGGGCGGCGGGGGAGTATGGGGTGAAAAACTGATGGAGGGGAAGAAAAGGCGCTCGGTTTTAAGAGGAGCAAGCCTGAGAAAATGAAGAACCTTGGACTGCGGTGTGTGTTATACTGCCCTGCAGCCAAGCCAAAAAGAAAGAAAGAAAAGAACACACCCTTTTCATTTCCGAATGGAGTCCTCGAATTCCAGCTAGTGAGCAGAAGGCCGGCCATGACGCTCCACATCCATACCTTGGGCTCCCTCCTCGGCAGCAGACAGAGCTCTACCGGGGGTTGCAGCGGGTGCGTGTCTCAGACAGCAGTAATTTATTTATCCCTGTCATGTAACATTAACAATCTGTCTGGAGCTTGGCAAGCACCAACTTGCACTGTCATATAAACTGTCTGACAAACTTAAAGTTTCTTAAATGCTTTTCTTTTCCAGCAGACAATAAAGCATCATAAAATAGCTGTCATCTCCCTTTCTGCTCCTTTCTCTCCTCTCCCACCAACCCCAAACATGATAACAAAAGGACCACAAAAATCAGAGCGGTCTCCTATCCCCAACCTTGTGGGGCTCCACTGCCCTACCTCCCGATCCCCAGAAAGGAGATAAAGAAAGAAATCCATGCTGGGGTTGGGGGGGAGTGGGGGGGCAATAGGGTCACAGGGGCCAGTGCTAGGGGTACACAGCAAAACTGAAAAACAAAAGTAGAGTCATTAAAAATTAATAAAGGGTGTGGATGTATAGCTTCCCACCCCCCCTTTTCTGCTCATGCGGATTTGTGCCAGACATTCTGCATCCTCATTAAGTGGTGTCTGGCAGCCTGCC
This sequence comes from Monodelphis domestica, assembly GCF_027887165.1. Taxonomy (NCBI): domain Eukaryota; kingdom Metazoa; phylum Chordata; class Mammalia; order Didelphimorphia; family Didelphidae; genus Monodelphis; species Monodelphis domestica. The sequence continues at coordinate 254,846,751 of NC_077229.1, forward strand.
GGAGTTTTAGTGGGTTCTGGGAATGCCAATATATTAACCAGAGGACTTTTCACATACCCTTTAGAGTTTTTATTCTAGAAAAGTCAACCATTTGGCACGGTACAGCCTTATTTTTGTCCGGGAAAGCTCTCAGCTGCCAATCAAGAGAGAAATTATAGCTATGGACTTCGTAATTTCCAAGACCTATCTGGAAAACAAGCTTGGTGGAAAGAAAAGTCCTCACAAAAACAGCTTAAAAAGCCAAAGAACCATTTTTAATAGGATTTCAAAGAAAAGCAATCCATATATACACCACATGGATATGCTGCAACATAAACATGGGTTTCAAATCCTGCTACTCTCTGGGCCGAAAAATATTAATTGGAAATATGAACCCACCACAGTATTTCCCTGGTAATTAATAGTACAGGTGCCTACTTGTTTCCTTTTGTTGCCTAACAACCAAGTGAACAACGCTAAGAAAAAATATTTAGCTGGGCAGAAGCAGGCCTTACTGCTGAAATCTTCCCGTGATGGGCACAGTTGCTACATTCCTCCTGTTTTAAACCCTACATTCAGCTTGCATACACACCCCCAATATAGGTCAAGATGTATTTCTAGATACGCTCACAGCCCTTGGAGGTAGAAACTCTAATTATGATTTTATATTCCAGGACATCAGGGGTCTCCAGTGGGAATTTTCAGAAGGCTAAAAAATAAGAAATCAGAGGGTCATATGCCTTCAACCAATTAGACAGTGTTTGTATACACTGCTCATTTTCACTTTATGAACAAGCTATCTGGGGGGTATTTCTCAGGTTAAAACTAGAGTGTTATTTCTTCAGTGTTGGCCTTTCTAATGTGTAATAGGGTGGGGGGAGAATATAAGGAGTCCTTTTTCTGTGGCTTCCCATGCAAAAGAGATGACATAGGAACAGTATAGTCACAGGAAAAAAAATGTGGTAGGAGGGAGATGACAAGAGTCACCAGAAATGGTCAAATTTGGAGAACATTTCCACCAAAATAATTTTTTAAAGTATTATGTTTCATAGGATAAATTGGCTGCTGAATATTTAGTGGCAAATGAGAATGTCGATTAGAGTCCTTTATAAAGGTCACATTGTTAAATAAATTTGAGCTAATATCATCATCGTCATCGTCATCGTCATCGTCATCGTCATCGTCATCGTCGTCATCATCATTACTGTTACCACTTTACGGTTGGCTTCACGCTAGCCCAGAGAAAGATTCAAAACAAAGAGCTCCCCTATGTGTTCTCATTTCCTTCATGGGGTAATAGGAAGGGCACTAGATTTGGAGTCAAAGTACCTGGATTTAAATCTAATCTCTTTTAGCTTCTGAGTTTAGACAAATCATTTAAGTACTTCAAGCCTCAGTTTCTTCATTTGTAAACTCAAGGATTAGCTAAGAGGAACTCTAAGGATCCTTCCACCTCCCAGTCCTATGATTTGGTGTCTATGCTCCTGACATAGGTCAGAGATTACCAGGGAAAGAAGACGTCACTCTCACAAATGGAGAAGGTACCACCCCTGCAGTCCATTCAGTGAAACACTGGCTTTCCCCCCTCCTACTTAGAATGCTGTCATGTCACATTTCAGAAGCCTGGTCTACTAAGCGAGGTCAGAAACTGTAAACACCTCAGCAGACTTGGTCCTTGGTCTCAACATGCCAAGAAAGAAAACTATTCTTAGACACTGTCAGCAGTAGGAGATAAATAAATATTTACCTATGTATGTATGTCTATACTAGAAGGGGGTTGGGGTTGCGATTCTCAAATGAAGCACCAACAAATTGGCACCAGATTCTTTAGTCAACAGCTGGCACTGGCTGGGTTCCACCATAAGACTTTGGTTGTGCAAACTGAGCCCCGGAGGGAGGGGGGAAAGGAAGGAAGAGGAGAAGAGGAAACGAGGAGGGAGGGAGAGAAGGAAAGAGGGAGAGACAGAGACAGAGATAGAGACAAAGAGAATAGGAAGGAGAGAAAAATGGAGAGAAGGAAGGGGCAGAGAGACAGAAAGAGATCACCAAAAGACTACTAAGAACAGAGCGATTTCCCAAAGCAAACTGTGAACATGAACAAATAATAACCACCTCCCATGATGGGAAAACTCTTCTAAGAGTTACTGCAGAAAATTAAGAAACCTGAGGAGTTTCCAGGAAAAGTCTCCAGGAAAGCTAAAACCTTACCATAAAATTTCACCTTAGTTTGGGGTCCTCATAATTGGTATATTCTTAAATGAGCTCTCAGTGGAAGCGTACATTGTCAATGACCAGCAAGTTGTTTTAGGATTAAGCCGTGTAAGGTCAATGAGGTTCTATTACCACCTTTTAAAATCCATGTTCTTCTTAGGATTCATCAACTGATATTGCGAGCGCTAATTAGAGACCAAATATTACTGTGTAATAAATGTACAAATATTATAATAAATGACCATTTAAAATAAATAATAAATATAACAAATGCACAAATGTTCTAAGTGCCATTAACACACACAAGAGAGGCATCATGGAATAGAGTCATTGAGCCAGTAAATCTAGGTTCGAGAAACACAGGGTCAGCTTCTGTATATATGAGCCTGAGCAAACCCCTGAACATCTTGGGCTTCCTGTCAGTTCTTTAAAATTAAAAGATATAGAGGAGTTGCCTATAATAATAGTACTTGTCTCAGAAGATTATTGTGAGTGACAAAGGAATTCAAAGATATAAGGATGCTTGTAAATCTTAAAGCACTGTATGAATGTTTTTATTGCTATTATTATTTATTCCTATAAGCAGCATGGCGTAGTAGCTAGAAAGCTGGCTTCAAAGCTAGGAAGCCCCGAGTTCAAGTCCTATCTATTACATTTACTAGAGAGTTCATCCTGGGTAAGTCACTTATCTTCTAGGCAAGTAACTTTCTGTAAGCAACTCTCTTAGACTATAAAGTGGCAGAGAAGGTGCTGACCTGCATTGGTAAAGAAAGTTTCCTCACCCAGGAACCCCTAATATCAATGAAGCCACCAGTCTATATTCTATCCTACTATGATTACAATTACGACTATCCATGGAACCCATTTCCACACCAGGAGTTAGTTCCACTTGCCTATGACAACACTTCCCCCCTCCATCCCACCAAATAGCATATAGAGAGAATGTACTTGTACATGTATATAAAATGGCTATACATATTTCATGTTCTTAATGAAAAGAAAAAACCTTGCAGTAGTTCTGTATAGCCTTAAAAGAGATTTATGGAATTGTCTATCTGACATAAACATTATATATGCATATATATGAGTGTGTACGTCCAGTTAGCTGGTCTAGTGGCAGGCCCCATTTAAAAAGGAAAGCGCCGGGGGCTGCCTCTTTTTATGGGCCAGCCTTGTTTATGATCACTACATATCTCTAACTCAGTTAACTCTAGCATCTCCTAGGGAATATCCACCGCACAGGCCAGCTCACAGAGCCTATCTAGCACAATGCCCTGCCCACGATGGGCATTTAATAAATATTGGTAGAAGGTATGAATGACCATCTCAGAAGCAATCTTAAACCCTCAGTGAATTACTGATTCACGATAAGAATCAGTCAAAACAATGGAGGGAAGGAGGCGAGGAATAAAGCAGAACCAAGAAATTTTTCCAAACTGAAAAGACTCTTAAGAAACACATTATATTGGTTTAAAATCAATAAACGTAACAGGAAATGGGCTTGCCACCCAGAGAATCCCGGTACAACAACCAGTCTTAGTCTTCCCTGAAGCTGGGCTTGCCTTGAAAGGGGCGACTGACAAAGGTCCTCTGCTTTGCTTTCCTGTTGAAAGGTGCAAGCCCGGTAGTCTGGGAAACAAGACGCTGATTTACATGTCTGCGGGATGTGGTCTTCTCAACGGCACAGTCCCCTCATTCTCATGGAGGGTCTATTCCCACAAAAGTTTGGGTTGGGGGGAGTTTTCTTCCCAACAAAGAATGCTGCCTTTTTCCCGAAGTTAAAAACATTTCAAAATCGGCAAATGCCCCTTCGGTCCCCATATTACAGTAAGCTAAAGAGCCCCGCCGTACTCCACATTCCCCACAGATGATCATACCGAAAAAACCCTCAGACATTCTAAATGACAGTGCGACTAGCCCTAGGAACGCCTCCTCGCAGACGTCCAGGATCCAACCCCGAAACAAAGGGGAGTTCTTTGATTTTTGGTTGGATAGTCATTGTTTCCTGTTTATTCCAGGGCGAGGGTCAAAGAGAAATTCAGCAAGCCCGTTTCCTCCAAGTCTCCTCGGCAGAACAGCAGACTAAGTGTAATAACAGTCTAACACAAGGTAATAGACTTCCCAGCCAACGTAATGAGCTTCTGATGACCTTGCTTACATCAACCAAAGCAAGACGATCAGCAGTAGATAAGCCCAGTAAGACAAACCTAGATTTGAACTACGATAACCATAACCGTATCTGCGAGTAGAAGCTGCGTTGTTTTGTGGCTGATTCGGGTTGGGTTCTGGGCTTGCATGTCAGTGCCTTTCTGCCATCCCTCTCACCTTCCTCATTTTTTCTCTGAAAAAGTTCTCTGCATGGTCATGATATGCAGGGCTTTCCCTGCCAGCCAGTATCCCAGCCGACTTGAGTTGGTCTACCTGGGGCCAAACCCGGATGAACTCTTGGCTCCTACTACGGCAGCTGCACTCTGTGCTATGCAAAATTAACTCTTGCCACTGCAGTTAGCAAGTACACGGTGCTTACAGAGCGACACCAGGCAGTGTACAATGGGAACCGACTAATTATCTGGAGTAATGGTAGGAAGAATAATTTTTCTGCAATAACAACGATGCCCAACAGACCAGCAAAAATAGTGGCTAGGATTATAAGGTGCAACCCCATTCACCTTTGCAGCAGGGTCAGGGAAACCCCACGACCTAAGGCAGTTCCCTCCACTCCTGCACCATCCCGGTCCAGCCGGTCCCCACCCCACGGCACAGACAGTCAGACAGACTGTGTGCACTTCCAGTCTCCAGGGAGAGAAGACTTGCAGGCGGAGGCGAGCACAGAGGAAGGGCGGCGGTGGCGACTCCGTTCCGCTCCTACCCGTGACCAACACCCCCCCTCCCCCGTCCCCACCCCTGGAAGTTCCCTTCGGTCCAGCTCAGCCCTCCTGGACGCCCCCCGTCCAGTTTTCATATTGTCTTGCCCCTGTTTCCCACCCCCACCCCTGCCGGACGCGGTGGCTGAACTTGAGGCCAGACGTCTGAGCCCTACCCAGACACCTACAGTCCCCGTTCCCCCAAAAGGAGCTCCTAGCCTCACTCACCTGCAGCCGCCCCCTCCCTCTTAAGGACCGAGGATCGCTGGGGAGACGGAGACAGGGGAGTGCAGAGGGAAGGGCTGCAGACAGGCTTAACCCGGGCCAGACAGTCTGGAGGGGGCCAAGCTGGAGCTGCAGCCTTCCGGGCCTGAGACCCGGGAGCTGGTACGCTGGGAGAGATGCCCTCGGGGCGTGCAAACCCAGAGAAGAGACGTGGGAGGGCCCGAGGGCCGGGGCTGACCGCTGGGGACGCACCGAGACTGAAGTGTCTTGTCTCTTTAAGAGTCGGAGACCTTAAACTTGGGCCTCCCTCCCCCTCCCCCTTTCACTTTCCCAGGGACTTTCAGTCTGTCTGGCGGCGACTGCGGCGGCGGCGGCGGCGGGGACTGCGGCTCCTCCCCGACTCTCCGGGATTCCCCGGCCAGAGCTCGGGAGCTGCGGCTGCCGCGACTGCATCTCCACTCCCGACACCCCTGCGGGAACTCCGGAGTGAGAAGGAGCGGATAAGGAGAGAGGGAGGGAAGGAGGGAAGGAAGGAGGGAGGGAGAACGAACGCGGCAGCGGCAGCACTTGCCTCCTTCCCGGAGCCCCGCAGCTGCCCCTGCTCGCAGCAGCAACCCCCTCCCCAGGCTGGGGAAAGGGAGGCGGGGGAGATGCGAGGAAGGGGTCGGGGAAGGTGGCGGAGGGAAGCTGCCGCTGCTGTTGCCGCTGCTGCCTGATAGAAAGTGTCCTACCTCCAGCTCCTCCTCCTCCTCCTTCTCCTTCTCTCTTCCTCCTCCTCTCCTTTTCCTCCTTCTCTCTTTCCTCCTCCTCCTCCTCCTCTCCTTCCTCCTCCTCCTCCTCTTCCTCCTCCTGACGCCGCCGCCGCCGCCTCCCCCTGTCTGTCTCCAGCAGCGTATCTGTGTGCGCGGAGGGCTGTGTCTGTCTCCAACTCATTCCCAGTCTCTCCTCCTCCTCCTCTCCTTCCTCCTCCTCCTCCTCCTCCTCTTCTTCCTCTGTAGCTAGTCTGTGACAGGCAATGGGAGAAGGGGGGAGGGAGGAGAAGGGAGGCGGATTTGGGCCGGAGTGGGGGGGGGGGGGGCGGCAGGTGGGAGGAGGGGAGCAAAGTCGGGACGGGGGAGGGGGGGGTGGAGGGAAGCTTCCAGCCCAGCCCGCTGTGGTCGCGAGTCCTAGGCTACACTGACATCTGCCGGGCTTATTGTGTGTAGTTTTTTTTTTTTTTCGGGGGGTGGGGGGGAAAGAGAAGAAGAAAGAAAAGGACTCGGAAAGAGAAAGACTCAAGTTCAAAGCAAGAACTAGAGAGTGATGGGGTAGACTTAATGACTTGTTGAAGGTGCAAAATTGGGGGGGGGGGGCAACTTTAATTGGTCCTTAAAAGATTGCAACCTAAACAGAATAGACTTCTTCCTTTGGCCGCCCTGTAACCCAGCAGTCCGGATTATTTCTTAGTTTCCACTCTCATGGATATTATTACTTCAGTCCATCATTTCGTACAGCTCCTCTTGAATAACTTGTGCCTGGAAAGGGCGTACGTCTCCACAGGAGCGCAGGGGGCAATCAGTCCACCGAGTTCCCCTTTTCCTTTCGTGGGTTCAAGTTCCTTGAGTCTCCTGCCCCGTGCAGTGAGATGTATGAGATGGAAGCACAGCCCCTAATTTAAACCTAAGGCAGCCAGTGCCCACCCACACAATGTGAACTAATTTGGATGCCAGAATTACAATAACTGGCATTTATATGATGTTTTAAAGTTTTCAAAGTGCTGACACTTATTTGGGATGGGTCCGCTGAACGAATTAATCAGATAAATGCCAAATCCGTACACAGACGAGAAAATAGGACTCCCAGGATTGGTCATAAGTTTCCTCAGCGTTATAAAGCTTCTGAAAGGCTCCCTTTCCTCATCAGATAAATGGGGAAAAGTTAATGCCTTTTCCCTATTCTTTTCGTAGAAACTTAATTACTGAGAAGACTTCATTCTCACCTCATCTTTCAGTCTGATTCTGTCTTGGGCTTCGTTTGTATTAGGAAGACCGACCTCTCAATAAAGTAGTGGTATAGCTAAATGAATCTGGTTTAAAAAAAAAAAAAGTGAACTATTCAACTTGATCTCCTTTAGTTTATGCCAGAGTCAACTGAGCGTTTTAACTCAATTTAATTCTTCTAGTTTTCCAAACTGGATGACGTTTCAAGTTCAAGCCAAAGCAGACTAAATAAAAAATGAATGGCTAATGTAGACAAAGTTCTCCAATGCTCAATTCTCAAATAAAGTTCAAGATTGTAGCAAGTCACCAAAACTGGATTTAAAAAAAAATTTTTTTTTTTAGAGTCCCAGTAAGCAAAACCCAAAGAGAATGCTGTCAAAACGGAGTCTTTAAATAAATACATACTACCTCACCTCTCAGTGGAAGTGGGGAGGGGAAGTGGGGCGAGGAATTCTAAGTTAATTGAAAAAGAGACAATATTCCCATCTGTAAATAGTTCTGATAAATCTGCCCATATTTCCACAAATGTAATTAATTATTCGTGGTCTTGTAATAACATTTCTAAGGTCATATTTTTACCAGGGGAAAGTAGAGTAAAAGGCTATACAATTATCAGAATAATTAAAACTGACAACATCCTCCCTTTCCAGGTCCCAACCCCCCCCAAAAAAAAACCTCTAAAAAAAGCTAGATAACTATATAGATGACTTAATCTGACACCTGGCCAATTCCCAAAGAAGGGTGGGGCTCTACATGTCTTTCCTGATTTCATCTTTACCACATCACCTTTGATAAGTGCTATTATTAATCCCATTTGACAAATAATGAGGAAGGTAAATCTGAGAGAAATTCAGTAGTTTAATCTGGGTCAAACATGGAGTAGGTGAAATAAAATTTAAATCCAGGTCTTCCTTACTCCAAGTCCAGTAGTATCTCCACTGTACCAGACAATCAAATCTTATTAGTAAAAGGATTTTTTTTAATATCTTTAAGAACTACAATCTCCCAGGATAAATATTTGGGAGCTTTAAAAAAATGTACATAATTCCAATTAGCACATTAGCAAATCCTAATTACTACTCAAAAATAATAATTCAATTTAACAAATGACACCTCTAATCCTAACATTTACATAGCATACAAAGTATTTTTATTTTTTCAAATATTTTTTCCAATTACATGTAAATTTTTTTTAACATTTGTTTTTTAGAAGTGAGTTCCAAATTCTCTCCTCCCTCTTTCCTCCTCCCTCACTGAGAAGCATTTTGATATAGATTATACATGTACAGTTATGCAAATCATAGTTCTATGCTAGTCATAATGTAAAACACAGACTACACTCCCCCCCCCAAAAAAAAGCCAAGAAAAATAAAGGAAGGTTTAAAAAATATGCTTTGCTCTGCAGTCAGTCTCCATCAATTCTTACTCTGAAGGTGGATAGTGTTTTTCATCATAAATCCTTCAGAATTTTCCTAGATCATTGTACTGATGAAAATAGCTGTCATTTGGTTGGTCATCCTTACAATATTGTTGTTACTGTGTAGAGTGTTTTCATGGTTCTTCTCACTGCATTTTGCATCAGTTCATATAAGTCTTCCTAGGTATTTTCTTTTTTCTTTTATATTTTTCCAGATTACATGGCCATACAATTTTAAAAACTGTTTTCTAACATTTTTCAATCCATGTTCTCTCCCTCCCCAAGATGGCAGGTGATATGATACAGGTTGTAAACGTGCTACCATGCAATAACTATTTCCATGTTCATCATGTAATAAAAGAAAACACATATTACTTATACTAGAGAATAATTTAGGAAGGAAATGAAGAGTGATATGCTTTAATCTGTATTCAGAGTCCATCAGTTCCTTGTATGATGGTAGATAGCCTTCATCATAAGTCCCTTGGAGTTGTCTATTCACCTGATTCTGCACACTTCACTTTCCATCATTTTATGTCTTTCTTGTTTGGGTTTTATTTGTGTGTGATTGTCCTATTTGTCATTTCTTATAGCACAATAATATTCTATTACAATCATATAGCACAACTTGTTCAGCCATTCCCCAATTAATGGACATCACTTTAGTTTTCAGTTCTTTGATGCCACAAAAATAGCTGCTATAAATATTTTTGTACAAATAAAGTCTTTTCCCTTCTCTTTGAACTCTATAGGATATAGAGCAAGTAGTGGTTTCTAGGTCAAAGGGTACAATTTTTTGAGCCTTTGGGCATGATTCCAAATTGCTTTCCAGAATGGCTGCATCGGTTCATAGCTCCACCAGTAGTGCATTTTGTCAGTTTCCCCACATCCCCTCCAATATTTGTCACTTCTCTTTTTTTGTCACATTAGCCAAACTGATAGGTACTCAGAGTTGTTTGAATTTGCAATTATCTAATTAAGAATGATTTTGAGCATTTTAAAATATATTTATAGATAGCTTTGGTTTCTTCTCTGAAAACTGCCCTTCATATTCTCTGACCATTTATCAAGTAGAATATGATGTGTATTCTTATAAATTTGACTCAGTTCTCTATATATTTGAGAAATGAAGCCTTTATCAGTGAAATTTGTTGTAAAAATTTCCTCATTTTCTGCTTTCCTTCTGATCATAGCTGTATCATTTTTGTTTGTGCAAAACCTTTTGAATTTAATGTAATCAAAATTATCCATTTTATATCACATAATGCTCTCTATCTCTTCTTTAGTCATAAATTCTTCCCTCGTCCATAGATCTGAGAAATAATACTCCTCTCATACACTTAGGGTATCACCTTCCATATCTAAATCACAAAGCATTCACAAAGCATTTTTATAAACATTATCCCAGTATCTTCATGTAACAACCCTGTCAAAGTAGACAAGACATTTTACAGATGACAAAACTGATACACAAAGACATCACCTAAGATCCCCCAAGTAACAGCCCTGGGATTAAAGCACAGGTCCAATGCCCATTCCACATAAGCACCATATAAACTAACAACAATTACCTTTTGGAATTTAATATATTAGGTCTTCCAGTGCATTCAGTCATGGAATCAGGGAAAGAATCTGCCATTGCCACTGTGGGCAAGAAGGCAGAACGCACTTCCCCAAACCACAACCATTGCCTATGGGCAGGGATGAAGAGAACAAAAGTGTCAGCTTGAAGAGGACACCAAACCCAGGCATTGTTATGTTACTTCTACAACCTCCATTCCAAGAAATTCATTCCTTCTGGAGAGTACAATCTGGCCTCAGGCTCATAATTAATATAATGAATCAATTAATCTTGCATTGCCTTTTCAAATTAAGTATCTGAAAGTCCAAACTCTTTCTAGGAAGCAGCAACCTCCAGAACAAGGAAACCGATTTGTCTTCCCTGTTTTGCCACTCTCTTTTCTCTGTGGGCAAAGATGGTATAGCAGTCCTTCTCCCACTCTCTCTCTAGGCAACCACACCAACAGAAGAGAATGAATAGAGCATCAGCGTGTCTGGCCACAGGCTAAACTGAAAGAAGGAATAGACCAAGCCTAGATGGTCAGGAGTTGGAAGTGTTTCAGTCCTCTGAAGTGTCCTGTGTACAGTCATTGCAATTTATCTATAGCCATGATTACAGAAAAATTCATGGAAATTAATGTGCATAAGTTACTCAAGCCCTAAGTAATAAAGGCTATCTGGAAAAAAATTAACATTAGGTTGGGTGTGAAGCATTCAAAATTCATGTAGGTCACCTAGTCAGGTGAGGAAACTAAAGGGGACAAAGGGAAGATGACTTTCTCAAGGACAAAAAGCTAATTAACGCTAGGGTTCTAATTCCAAACCCAGCCTTCTTTCCTGTGCCCATTGTTGCATTTCAGGCAAACAGTATGTTGTTGTAAGAGGATGGGGGTCAGCTTAGACAAGGACCCTGCTTAGAGTAAGTGACAAAATACGTGTCCTGATACATTTGTCAGAGGGATGACAATACATCTTGATTATTCACTTTGTAAAGAATACCTGAGACCTTCCTCCAAGTGCAAAACGAAATCTGTTCCAATTGGCTGAGGAACTAAGTTATGCCCTCTTGATGCTTCAGAGCCCCCAAGGTCCTCTTTGGACCCCAGCAGAGGGGAGTCCTAGACCCAGACCAAGATCTTCTCCTCTCTGCCTAGCAGTTCCTTCACAAGGGAGGCTCTCTCCTCTCCCCCCATCGGCAGAAAATTGCTTATATCTAGTGAATAACTGAGATATGACCTGACTCAGTAAAAGTATCAGAACTTTGCATCTTACTACATACTTTTAAGTGAGGCAGATAATTTAATTGACCTATTCAATGGACTTTCTACTATCACGATTACATTTATAAGGATCACTTGAAGGACCTGGAGATATTTAATCTGGAAAAGAGAAGGCTTAGCCAACTTCTTTGCAAAGAGAAGTCAAGAACAATTTTCAAATATATGAAGTCCCATCATATGGAGGAGGGATTTGTCATACTCTGCTTCTTTATTCCTATTAGTAGAACTGGGAGCACAAGTTAAAAGTGGGTAACTGCAGATTGAGGCTTGACAGAGAAACTTCCTAACACTTATGGCTATCTAAAAGGGAAATGGTTTGTCTCCTTTGCTGGATGTCTTCAAAAAGAAGCTGGACGACCACTCAGTTATTGTATTGGATTCTTGGTCATATGTATTTTGGACTGGATAATTTCCTCCAAATTTTAACTTCTAGGATTCTGTTAGCCAATGGATGAAGTTGAAGGAAAAGGAGAGAGATGCCAAAATACAAACTGTTATCTGATCCCAGAGAATTTGTTTATTGAATGAAACAGAATCCCAAAGTCTCAGTATAATTAATAGCTTCAATTCTCTCCCCAACTAGATATCTTATTGGACTGAGTACTGAAATTTATTTATTTAAGTCATATCTCATTTCCTTGCCCTTTCTTATTTTCCAGTGAAATGATCACAAACATTTCTAACTTAAATAGGGAAGGCACATTTCTAGGCAAATGTGAGATAAGAATTGCTTCTTGATAATTAGCTATCCTAGAAATGATTAGATGAGATTATAGATTTAAAACTAGAAGTGATCTTAGAGGTTAGCAAGTCCCATCTCTTCATTTTATAGATTCGGACATCAAAGCCCAAAGAGGTTTGAGTGAATTATTCAGGGTCTCATAGGTTGTAAGTAGGAGTTAGAAGTCAAACCCAGTCCTCTGACTATAAAGCTTGTCCTTTTCCACTGGTCAATGCTGAAAGATCTTTGAAAAGTAAATCAAAAGTGACGACTAAGTAGCAAAGTAAATAGAGCATCCAGCCTGGAGTTGGAAGGACCTGGTTCAAAATTAGCCTTAGACTCGTCCTAGCTGTGTGACCCTGGGCAAGTCACTGAACCCCAATTGCCTAGCCCTTGCTACTTTTCTGTTAGAATTAATACCAAGGTAGAAGGCAATGGTTTTTGAAAAGAAAAGTATGTCATAGTAATAAATGCCATTTTCCATTCGATTAATGATCAAAGAATTGTGAACAGGCAATTTTCAGAGGAAGAAACCCAAGTGATCAATTCCCATATGGAAAAAAAATGCCCTAAATCACTGACAGAAAAATGCAGACTAAAACTCTGAGGTACCATCTCACACCCATCAGATTGGCAAAATTGATAAAAAGGGGAAATGGCAAATACTGGAGGGGCTTTGGGCACATTAATATGTTAGTAGGGCTGTGAACTGGTTCAGCCATTCTGGAAAACAATTTAGAACTATGCCCTCAAAGCTCTTCAACTGCATGTACCCTTTAGTCTAAATAATATATACTCTTTGGTCTAATAATATTGCTACTAGATCTGGACCCCAAAGACATTAAAGGAAGAGAAAAAGGACTCACATGTTCCAAAATATCTGTTGCAACTCTTTTTATGGTGGCAAAGCTGAGGGGATGCCCATCAATAGGAGAATGACTGAAGTTGTGGAATATGGATGCAATGGGATATTATAAGAAATGAAGAAAGGAATAGTTTTAGAGAAACCTGAGAAGATTTATGTGAACAAATGAAAAATTAAGCAAACAGAGCTACGAAAACAATTTCTACAATAACGATTCTGTAAAATGACTTTGAAAGACTTAGTGTAATGAGCAAGAATGATTCTAGAGGACTCATGAAACCTGCTACCTATCTCCTGATAGAGGGCTGGTGGATTTAGTGTGCAGACTGAGGCATTTTCTTGTAACATGGCTAATGTGGGAAATTGTTTTGCTTGACTTATACATGTTTGTAGTAACAGGTTTTGTTTTTCTTGTTTTCTCTCTGGGAGATGTGGGAAGTGGGAGGGAGATAATTCAAAGCTGAAAATAAAATATATTTTGAAGTATATCATAGCATCCAAGTATAATGTAGTTATTATCACCCTCTTTACTGCCACTTCCCCTCAAAAGAAAAATCCTATCTGAATACAACAGACCTTGGTTACCATATTTCTCTGAATTTAGACCCATCTTTTACCTGTATTTGTCTCATCCATCTTATTTAGACTGTGAGCCTAAGCAACAGTACCATTCTATAAAGTTTGATAGAAGAATAATTTATGAATGAGCAAGAGATGGAAGGCATTGTGACATGAAGAACAGATAATTTTAAATACAATAAACTGAAAAGGTTTTGTACAAACAAAACTGGTATAGCCAGGCCTGGAAGAAAAGCAGTTAAGTTGGCTGGGGGAAGGGGAGGATTTTGTGGACAGCTTCTCAGACAAAGGTGTCATCTATAAAATATATGGAGACTTTTGTCAAATATATAGGCACATGAGCCATTTTCCAATTGATAGATGGTCAAGGGATGGAAACAGAAAGTTTTTGGATGAAGAAATCAAGGCTATTAGTAGTAGTAGGGGAAAATGCTCTAGAGCATCATTGAATGAAGAAATGCAGATCAAAATGACTCTAAGATATTGACTCATCTATCATATGGGCTAAAATGATAGAAGGACAAGATGACAGAAGTTGGAGGGGATGTGGAAAAAATGGAGACACTAATACACTGTTAACAGAACTGTGAACTGATCCAACCATTTTGGAGAGCAATTTGGAATTATGCCCAAGGACTTACAGAATTGTGTTTTACCTCTTGACCCAGCAATACTGGGTTTATTTTCTAGTGTGATCAGAGAAAAAGGAAAAGAATTTTTACATTCTAAAATATTTATAGCAGCTCTCTTTGTGGTAGCAAAAAAAAAAGCTAGAAAATGAAACAATGTCCATCAATTGGAGAATGACTAAAGTTGTGGCATTATGATTGTGATGGAATGCTATCATGCTATAAGAAATGATGATCAGGTTAATTTTTTTAAAAACACATGGAAAGATCTACAAGTAATTACGAAGAGTGAAACAAACAGAACCAAGAGAACATTATTTGCAGCAACAGAAATATTGTTTGAGGAACGACTTGTGTATGTCCTCCTCCAGAGAAAGAACTGAAAATAGAAATAAAGAAGACATAGTTTGATATATACATGTATCTCTTTTGCCAAATGATGCTTTCCCTAATGAGAGGAGGAGGGGAGAGTTAATTGGGTATTTTAATGTAGACACACAAATTATTTAAATAAAGAAAAGAAAAGAAAAGAAAAGAAAAGAAAAGAAAAGAAAAGAAAAGAAAAGAAAAGGAAAGGAAAGGAAAGGAAAGAAAAGAAAAGAAAAGAAAAGAAAAGAAAAGAAAAGAAAAGAAAAGAAAAGAAAAGAAAAGAAAAGAAAAGAAAAGAAAAGAAAATTCAAGGAATATGGAGTCTGCTCTGTAGCCAACCAGGGGTGCCAGCCTACAAAGTTTGGGCAAAGCTCTCCTAGGGATTAAACTGTCTCTTTCAAATCTTCAGATACAATGTCTTTGTCATTATATCCTAAAAATGTATTCACTAAGACAAAGAGCTTTATAAAGGGTCCTGAAGAACACATTGTTGATGTCGAATGCACTCATATTCACATAAAAATAATCTTCACATCTAAACATCTATAATTCTGTGACTTAGATCTTTGAATCAGATTCTGCCATGTTTTGACAAGCAACAAAGGAAGTAAGGAATTTAGCTAGACATGGTCTGAGATTTGGAAATGGTCAGTGACTACATCTAATAAAGTCTACACTAATTGCTATCTCAGTGAATCTGCCCGCTGGTCTTAGAATAAGGCATGCGTTGCAGATATTTGGCCTTAGTGTAACATGCTTTTCTCATAGCTTCTAAGTCTGAGAATTTGAGAACAAGATGTTCTAGCCAACCAGAGGCAGGGGGGAAAGTCTAACTAGCCCAGCATGCTTTTTAGGAGTCCAAGACCTTTGATGAGTGTGTAGCCTCCCACATAGCATTCCACTTCGACCTGCCAGGGGAAGCTTACCTTAAATCTGCTTGTCCACTGACCTGGTACTAATGGTCATGAGTGTGGCACAGAGAACTATCCACAGTTAACAGTCAGCAAATCTCTGCTGAGAGAAGTGTTACCTAAAGTGATAAGTCTTCCTAGGTGCATTTGCATTTAAGCATCACCCTTCCCAGGCGGATTTTTTCCCCCAGATTAGGCTATTTTAAAGCATTTAAAAATAGAATGCTGAAGAAAGAGCCACAAGAAAACATATTTACAGCAAAAACAGGGATACAAAACAAAAAACTATAGATATTTGTAGGGGAAAATCATTCTGTACATGAACTCAGAGACAAAAAGTTAATTTCCACATGTCGCCCATCTCTTCAAAAAGTTTATGGTATTTGTTGAAGAAAAAAAATCTTTCAGGATCCAAGGGGAATCTCTAATGGGGAAATTTCTGACCCTTTGACAGGCAGTAGAAGATATTTTTATAGCAGAGTACCGTGTATAGTATCCCCAAAATTCAAATAAAATCAACAAATATTTATTAAACATCTACTGGGTATCTAAGAAGGGAAGACATGATGAGATTATAATCTATACCAGTAGAGGGAGTGTCCCTACCAAAGAGATCTCAAATGAGGAGGCAGTGTGGCATATGGCTAAACTGCTGAATTTGGAGTCAAGAAGACCTAGATTCAAATATCACTATAGGCACTTAATAACTGTGTGACCCTAGACAAGTCACTTAACCCCTCTGAAGCTCAGTTTCCTCCTCTGAAAAATGATGATGATGATAATACCTACCTTGTGGAGACATTGTGAGAATTAAAAGATTTTTATAAAGTGTATGTGCCTATGTAAGGTGCTTTATGAACCTTAAACATGTTTGCTTTATGTGAGTTATTAATGTGTTATCTAAGTATTATTATATTATCTAAATAATTATGGTGAGTAAAATGCTTTATTAAGCAGTGGGAATACAAAAGAAAAGAAAAATTATGGGAGTTAAAAAAAAACATAATTCCTGCCCTCAAGGAGTTTAAAACCTAATAGAAGGGGAAAATGTTTACATTTAGCTTGTGCAAGATAGAGTAGGGTAAGGGAATGGGACAGGTGCACTGAAATGGGTGAGATATGGAGGAAATAAGGATAGTATACCTACTTCTGCTGAGCATGAAAGAACCAGGAAAACTTGACAAGGGAAGACATTCAACTAGCTTTGCTGCTGGGACAAGACCATGATTTTAGCTGGGTATGTGACTCATGCCCATTATCCGTGCTCTTGAAGAGACCTAAGCTGGCAGATCACTCAAGCTTGGCAGTTTGAAGCTGCAGTGAGCTAAAACCCAGAGTGTTCACACTAAGTCCTGTATGGTGAGTCCCTCAGAAGAGGCTGGGCTGGGGGCAGGACCTCCTGAGGAAGGGTGAACCGGCTCAGGTGAGAAATAGCTTTTGTAGTGACAAAAAATTGGAAAATGAGGGGATGCCCTTCAATTGAGGAATGGCTAAACAAATTGTGGTATATGTTGGTGATGGAATACTATTGTGCTCAAAGGAATAATAAAGTGGAGGAATTCCATGGAGACTGGAACAACCTCCAGGAAGTGATGCAGAGTGAAAGGAGCAGAACCAGGAGAACATTGTGCACAGAGACTAATACACTGTGGTATAATCGAACGTAATGGACTTCTTCATTAGTGGCAATGCAATGATCCAGGACAATTCTGAGGGACTTAGAAGAAAGAACACTATCCACATACAGAGAAAGAACTGTGGGAGTAGAAACAGAAGAAAACATATGATTTATCTCTTGTTTATATAGGTATAGGATTTGGGGTTTTGGTTTTAAAAGATTACTCTGTTATAAAAATGAATAATATAGAAATAGGTTTTGGGTGATAATACATGTGAAACCCAATGGAATTGCTTGTCAACTCTGGGAGGGGGAAGAAAGACAGGAGGGAAAAATGGTGACCATGGTGAAAAATTTTTTAATATTAAAAAAAAAGAAATAGCAAGTCAAATAGCAAAGTCAAAAAAAAATCCCTACCAATCAGCAGTTGGATCTGGCTCATAAGTGGCCACTGAACTTCTGACTTCTTTAAGATAGAAAGAACTAAACTCAAAAGAAAGACTGCTTCTAAGAAACTCACTGGGTTCCCTTCCAAAAGAAAGGTCAGAACTTAGACGTAACACTAGAAGTGACTTAAGGGCAAGAACCAATGAAAAGAACTGATCAAACTGCTCACTTTTCTTTTTTCTTTTTTAATATTTTCTTTTATCCAATTACATATAAAAACAATTTGAACTTAAAAAAAAATTTGAGTTCCAAATTATTTCCCTCTCTGCCCCCACCCACTAAGAAGACAAAAAAATTGACATGTTATATAGGTGCAGTCATGCAAAACATATTTCCATATTAGGTATGTTATGAAAGAAAACAAATCATAAAAGAAAAAAGAAAGTGAAGGAAAGCATGCTTGACTCTGCTTTCAGACTCCATCAGTTCTTTGTCTTGAGGTAGTTAGGAGTTTTCATCATAGGTCCTTGAGATCATCATAGGTCTTAGATGGGGACAATCCTGAAAGACTTATGATGGGGAATGCTATCCACCTCCAGAGAAAGAACTGTCAGAGTCATATTTCACATTATTGTATTTAAGGTTTTAGTTTGGAGGTTTGGTTATGTATGAGTGTGCTCTTACAACAATGACCAATATGGAAGTGTGCTTTGCATGACAATAAACAAATGGACAAAAAGAATTTCCTTAGATCATTATACTGCTGAGAAAAGCTAAATCATTCACAGTTGATCCTCATATGATATTGCTGTTACTGTGTACGATGTTCTCCTAGTTCTGTTCACTTCACTTTGCATCATCATGTAAGTCTTTCTGGGTTTTTTCTGAAAACACTCTACCGTCATTTCTTATAGCACCGTAGTATTCCATCACAATCCTATACCACAAGTTGTTCAGCCATTCCCCAGTTGATGGGCATCCCCTTGATTTCCAATACTTTTACCACCACAAAAAGAGCTGCTATAAATATTTTTGTACAAATGGGTCCTTTTCCTTTTGTTTGTTTTTTATTAATCACTTTGGGATATAGTCCTAGTAGTAGTATCACTGACTTAAAGGTTATGCATAGTTTTATAACCTTTTGGCATAGTTCCAAATGGCTCTACAGAATGGTTGGATCAAATCACAAGTCCACCAAGAGCAGTTCACTTAAACTGTGGATGAGATGAAGTTTAATTTTGGCATTCTTTCTCTGCCCCCTTTCATTCTTCCTCTAAACCTCAATCTCTCCTCATGTGGACTCATCCATACTAAGGTATAAACAATTAGTAATGTAGCTATCATATTTGCATTTTAATTTAAAAGAGCCAATAGAATAAATCTCAAATTATGGAATGTGGGGTATCAATCAGTTTGGGAAGGAAGAGAAGGGCTGTAGAGAGATAGGAGAAAGGAAAACCCCTGAAATCATACCTTATAACACACATCATTGTTGTTCGGTCACTTCAATTATGTCCGACTCTTCGTGGCAAGATTTTTTTTTACCTTGGCAGAGATATTGGACTGATTTGCCATTTCCTTCTCCAGCTCAATTTACAGATGAGGAATCTAAAGCAAACAGACTAAAGTGATTTGCCCAGAGACACACAGCTAGTGTCCGAGGTCAGATATGAACTCATGAAGAGTCCAGGCTTGGGACTCAATCCACTGTACTACTGAGTCGCACATATAGAGCCCCTAACTTTAGTCAAGGTTTTATGGTTATTGGTACTTAATAAATGTCTGAATTACTGAATCTTGCCTATCTATGAAGACAAATCTGTTTGTGGCTATATGCAATGATACAAGGAAAGAGGATTAGTTAGTTGGACGAATAGCTAATATTCATAGAATCATAGAAATTCAGGGTAGGAAGGGACCCGAAATATTTAGTCCAGCCCCTACTTGAAAGGGAATCCTTTCATACCTTGAAGTTCTCCGGTAATGGGAAATTCACTCCTAGAATGAATTCGTTCTCCTTATGGATAGTTCCCATTGTTAGGAAGTTTTTATTGTCCTGTACCTCTGCAACATCTACCCTATGCTAGCAACAATATCTATCAGGGTTCCTTCCACACAGGCTGAGCTTTGTTCAGTCATTTTCAGTTGAGTCTGACTCTTTGTGGTCCCATTTGGGATTTTCTTGGCCAAGACACTGGAGTGGTTTGTCATTTACTTCACTAGTTCATTTTACAGATGAGGAAACTGAGGCAAATAAGTTTAAGCGACTTGTCTAAGGTCACACAACTAGTATATGAAGCCAGATTTGAACTCAGAAACATTCTTCTTTGCCCCAGACTTGGGACTCCATTCACTGCGCCACCTAGCTACCCCAAGTTAGTTTTTCCCTTAGTCAGGGAAGTCATGCCTGAGTTTGATTGGTCCAGGGAACTCACTGGGACTACAACACTTTGTCGTAGCTGTTTTGTTACATGGAGCATGAAAAGTCCAGCTCACAAAGGAGATGTTGTCCCTCAGTCCTGGTGGATGTTCCACTGCTGTGAGAATAAATATACCCTTCTGACTAGATGTGTTTTCTTGTGGTGACAAGGGGAACTTGTGTTCACCTAAATTAGCACTCTGTTCTTTCTATGCTACTGTTCAGTTAATTTCTTTGTTGTTGTTGTTGTTGTTAAATATTAAAGGATCCAGGGACAGCTGGGTGGCTCAGTGGATAGGGACCCAAGCAAGCCTGGAGAGGAAAGATTTGGGGTTCAAATGGGACCTCAGATGCTTCCTAGCTGTGTGACCCTGGGCAAGTCACTTAACCCCCATTGCCTAGCCCTTATGGCTCTTCTGCCTTGGAACCAATACACAGTATTGATTCCAAGATGGAAGGTAAGGTTTAAAAAAATAATAAGAACAAGAGATGATCAGAAACTAAATCAGGGTAGAGATGGTCAAAGGAGAAAAAAGATAATAAAAGGAAACATATTTCAATTCAACCATTGTTTATTAGTCACCTACTACATTCAGTACCCTGTGCTAGGCACTGGGGACACAAAGACAGAAACAAAGACTTGGCAACTACAAGGTTTTGGCAGCTCCAGCCCTCAGCCCTTCTTTAGTTTTCTAATTGATCTTCCTGTATTAAGACTCTCCTCTCTCAAACTGATGGAGTCTGCTACAGATTGAAGCACAATTTTTAAAAACTTTTTTTTGCAACATGCCTAATATGAAAATGGGTTTTACATGATTTCACATGTATAATTGATATTGTATTTCTTGCCTTCTAAATGCATAGGGGAGAAACAGAAGGAAGGGAGAGAATTCAGAACTCAAAATTTTTGTAAAAGAATTTTAAAAATAAATAACTAGAGGCAGCTAGGTGACTCAGTGGACAAAGAAACAGGCCTGGAGACTGGGAGGTCCTGGGCTCAAATATGGTCTCAGATACTGATCAGAGTTAGCTGTGTGACCCCAATTACCTAGCCCTTATTACTCTTCTGCCTTGGAACTGATACTTAGAATTTGATTCTAAGACAGAAGGTAGAGGGTTTTAAAAAACAAATTAAAATTTTATTTTTTTAAAGATGCCCCTTTCTCCAACTCATACTCCATATAGCTGCCAGTGATATTCCTAAAGCAACTCTCTATGTTTCAAAAAAAACTTCAGTGGTTCCTTAGGAAAAAAAATACAGACTTTTCTGTTTGTTACTTAAAGGCCTTCAGAACCTGACCCCAGTCTACCTTTCTCGGTAGCTATTATACAAAATTCCCCTTTCATAGGCTCTTTGACCCACTAACATTAGTCTACTGCTGTTCCCTCTACATGACATGGCACCCTTCATCTCTGTGCCTTCAATTAACTGCCTCCCCATGCCTAAAACATACTCTTGTTTCATCTTGGCCTCTTCAACTCCCCAATTTCCTTTAAAACCTCAACATTGTTCCATCATTCATTCATGTCTGGCTCATCATTTCCCCATAGACTGTTTTTCCATGAGGTTTTCTTGGCAGAGCTATTGGAGTGGTTTGCCACTTCCTTCTCCAGTGGACCACCATTTTTGTTAACTCAAGCACCATCTCCTAAATAAAGTCTTTTCCTGACCTAGTCATATTATATGTATTCTTCCCTCTGTCCCCTATACCTACATATTATTTGTTGTGGAAAGAATGAAGTTTTTTCAATATCAAAACATAGCACCCAAGCAATCAGGCTTGGCTGCCAATAGAGATGAATAATAAAGACAAAATTCTGACCTAGATGGATAGAAAACACTAATTTACCTCTTCAGGTTATCTTTTCTTCAGGCTCAGAATCTTAATATTAATTCATTAAGTGCCTACTATGTGCCAAGCACTGGGCTAAGTACTAGAACTACCAAAAAAGACAAAAATGTGGTTCTCCATCAAGGAGCCACATTCTGATTGGGGAGATAGCATGCACATAACTACAAAGAAACACACAATATAAATTGGAAAGAATCTCAGACAAAAGGCACTAACATTAAAGGGGACTGGGAAAGACCTCTTGCAAAAGGTGGGATTTTCACTGGAAATTAAAGGAATAATGGGAAACCAGGAAGAGGAAGTGAAGAGGGAAAGAATTCCAGGAATGGGGGATAGTCAGGGGAAATGTATGGAGTCAGGAAATGGAATGCTTGTTCAAAGAATAAATACTATTCAAGATGGCCACCATCACTGGATAGAACCCTGGAAATATAGGAAGGGACTAGGTTATAAAGGACTTTAAAATCCAAACAGAAAATTTTATATTTGATATTTGGAGTAACAGGAAATGCATGGAATTCAGTGAGGAGATGCCATGATCAGACTTACGCTTTAGGGAGATCTCTTTGGTAGCTGAATAGAGGATAAACTTGGATAAGAAGATGCTTAATTCAGGGAGACCAACCAGCAGGCTCTTGCAATAATCTGGGCATGAAGTAGTAAGGGTCTATACCAATGTCAGAAGGGAAAATGGGGAACCTATGAGAGATGTTGTAAAAGTAGAATGAAAGGACTTGGCAACAGACTAGATTTGAGGTAGGATAGTGAAGAGTCAAGGATAATATCAAGCCTAATACTGAAAGTTATTGGTTGCCCAATAATTAGTCCAGGGCACCTTCAACTGATAGCATGGTCTATGTGCCCACCTTTGTTCTCTTGTTCAATGTTCAGTAGTCTAAACACATTCAGATCTTTGCTGTCATAGTATACAATTAGTCTGAATAAAGTCTTTTGACTCTTGCATAAACTGGATTTAAGTGAAGTCTCTCTTTCAGAGTCATTTTAGTCCAGTGGCAAGACCAAAGTTAGGATGACTGGCAATGTCTCAGGATGCAATGGATAATCTTGGCATCTTCAATGTTTGACCAAGCTCTAAGCACTCCACAGCACCTGCTTCTACTACCTGCCTCCACTGCCTTCATGGCCATTGGACCAAGTTGTTCACATACATCCATTATGTTGGAGAAGGTCCTCACATACTTAAGGTAGCCATCACATCTAACTCACCAATGAGTTTGAGGCTGGTTGGTCACTCTCAACATGGTTTGTTCCATATGCCAAGATGGCTTTAGCAGGTTGTGGCCCCTGCGCATGCTACACCTTCTTGGCACCACAGGTGAGAGTTGGGTGACAGGTAGACACCAAAGATGGATGAGAAGTATAAGAAACCCCTCAAAACAAAGAACAAGATGCCTATAGATAATGTGAATATATTCATTTTTTTTAAAAAGAGAATCAGTAGGGCAGCTAGGTGGTTCAGTGGATTTAATTGTGTTTTCTGATCTTAGATCCTGAATAACTGGGGACTTAGTGATTCAATCAACAGAAAGATGGAAATTTGAGAGAGAAAGCAGATTTAAGGGAGAACTGAATTCAATTCAATTCAACAAACACATTGTATTTATTATGTGTAAGGTATTGCTACATCAGAGTTTTATGTGCTAGTGG
Organism: Monodelphis domestica; assembly: GCF_027887165.1. Taxonomy (NCBI): domain Eukaryota; kingdom Metazoa; phylum Chordata; class Mammalia; order Didelphimorphia; family Didelphidae; genus Monodelphis; species Monodelphis domestica. The sequence goes on from NC_077229.1 coordinate 254,870,285, forward strand.
GATATTCTGGTAGAGATGCTGACCAACAAGCATCTAGTAAACAAGACTAGTAGTCAAGAGTGAGATCAAAGTTTGATAAATATATATATAAGATCTATACCTAATGTAAAATTGGTGATTGAACCCCTGGGAATAAATGAGATCATCCAGGAGGAGGAAATGGTCCAGGATTGTGCCTTGGGGAACAGCCTTGCTTAGGAATGAAAGACATATGAAAACCATAACCTAGTAAATGATACAAGAGGAGTGTCAAGTCAGATAGGATAACCAGGAAAAGAAAAGTGTCATGGAAACCAAGGGAGGATAAATTACTTCAAGAAAAGAAACTGGGTGATAGTTACCAAAAACTACATAGGACAAGGAGGATAAGGACTGAAAAAAGGTCAGTAGAGTTAGCACTTAAGACAGTATTTCCCTGGTACATGTGAGAAGCATAACTTGAACCCAAGTCTTCTGAAGGTATAGCCATCCCTCTAGCCACATTAATAGAGTGTGTGAAAAATTCAGTTGAAGAGCTTGAGGTTACAGGACCTACATGATGCCAGGTAATTGGTTCAAATACATTTTCCCCACTGATTTAAGCAGCTCTTTGATCAAATTGAGCAACTGATTTCTAGTGGTGTAGTCTACCTCTATTAGTCAGGAAACATAAATAATTTCAATGGATACAGTCTTCTTTTCCCCAAACAATTAAAGCTGTTTAATGACTATATCAACTGGTATCTATTACTACATCAAACTGGTCACTAAATTTAACTAAATCATTTTTTTAAAAATCAGTTAAATTCTTAACCTAAAAGGTCATTTTAACTTTATAGCCTATTATTTTCATGTCATAAGTACAGATAAGGATCCAGCTTTTTAAAACATTTTCATTTTTCAATAATTACAATGTAATACTCACCAGGTACCTAAATTCTTCCACATTAACTTTGTTCAGAAATATGTCCCCACACAGCTTTGTGATTCCATCGCTTCACTATCAAACTTAAGGTTTTTGACTTGAGGCTTCCCAAAATCTTCACTTCATTTATTGATTCTTTCTGCTTCAAAGAAACATCTCCATTTTTCAGAGTAACTTCTTTCTATAAAGCCAGGGCCACTGTGATCCTTAATCTTTTGCTATCCAAATGAATTATATATATATATAGATATAGATATAGATATAGATATATAGATATAGATATAGATATAGATATAGATATAGATATAGATATAGATATAAGAGAATATTGATGACCTTCTCCCAAGATGGTACTCAAAGTGAAGAAGGAAGCAGTTGCCTCCCCCTGCCAAGACAAAGGCCATCAAAGGCCTTGAAGGCAGTTTGAAGGATGTCCACAACCACAAAAACAACATCGAAATGTTTTCCACTTTCTGGTGACCCAACATTTTGACTTTGAAGACAGCCATTAGCTCTTATACATGTGCCTCTAGGAGAAACAAGGTGATTACCATGTCATATCAACTTTCCCTTAGACACTGAGTCTACCATAAAGAAGACTTAGGACAACAACACCCCAATGTGACTGTGGAGGTCAAGCCAACAAATACCAGATCTAGAAGGAAGTAAAAAATGATGTATGTCATTGATGTGATCAAGGTCAACACACTAATCTAGTCTGATAGAGAAAAGGCTAATACCTGATTTGTCTCAGAGCATGATACTTAGGATATTGCCAGAAAAAACTAGAACCATTTAAGCTACATCCACCAAACATGCTCCATATGCAAAAAAAAAAAATTATTGGTGGTATCCAACTCTCCATCCATCCCTGAGCTATTACTTGTTGCTCCTTCTTCCAAAGAATGGAGATCTCCCAAACCACTTCCCATACTAAGGTCACCTTAGTGATAGAGAACTGCACCAGCTACCAGCAGGAGACCTCCCCTCCCCATAAGAGCATTTCAAAAGCTGGACATAAATGCCACCCTAAATTTTCTGTTGAAGAAATTATCCAGAAACAAATTACTATGAACTACAGTGACAAGTACTTTGCCCAATAGTAAGACAAAATACTGTACCAGGAATGGACTTCACATTTGAAAGAGAAATTGTTTTTCCATTGTATTTTTCATTAGAAAAGAAAAAGACAAAATTATCCTAAGAAATATTAATAGCCAAACAATTCAGATCGATTTATAGGTTAATTTTCTTTGTAATGCTATTTTACTCAGCATCAGTTTATACAATTCAGAATAGAAACCATCTATTTCATCATGTCTTATAATGCAACATAACTCCATTGTATTCATATGCCATAACTTGTTTCTGCCATTCTCCAATAGGCAGGCACCCCCTTAGTTTCCAGTTTTTTGCTAGTTCAAAAGGATCTACCACAAATATTTTGGTACATATTGACCTTTTTTTTCTTTCTTTCATCTCTTTGGCGTAGAAGTCTTATAGTAGTATTATTGGGCCAGAAAGTATGTACAGTTTATTGATTTGGTGGGACAAAATTCCAAATTACTTTCCAGAATGGCTAGACCAATTCACAGTTGCATCCTCTAAAAATGGTCATTTCCGGGGTTTTTTGTTGTTGTTGTTGTTATCTTTTTCAGTCTGAGGGGTTGAGATAGAACCTCCAAACTGCTTCATTTTGCATTTCTCTTGTTGTTAGAGATTTGAGGCTTTTCTTATGTGGTTGTTGATTGTCTGAATCTCTTACTTTAAAAACTTTCTGTTCATATCTTTGGATCATTTTGGGTAATGGCTCTTGTTCTTGCAAATTTGAATTAGTTCATTGTATATCTTTGATTAAGATACTTATCAGAGAAAATTGCTACAACTGAATTGGTTCCGTTTAGGCAACATTGTTTTGCTTTGCTGTAATCCAGATTGCCCATTCTATATTCTTTGATCCTTTCTATCCTATGATTAATAATGAATTTCCCCCTCACCTATAGAACTAAACAGTAATTTCTTCCTGGTTCCTGAACTTTTTTGATGATGTCACCTTTTATGTTGCATATATCCATATGGAGTTTATTTAGGGATACAAGGAAAGACATTGGTCTATGCTTAATTTCTGCCAGACTGCTTTGCAGTTTTCCCAGCAGTTTTTGTCAGTAAGTTGGAAGGGGAAAGTGGGAAGAACCAAAATGAGGAGCATAAGTTTTATGAGAGACTCAAATCCACAAAGGAACCATTGGAGGCACAAATTATTCCAGGCAGTTTTGGAAATGTATCTGAAGAAATTAAACCAACCTAGCCTGGATTGCCTGAGTTTATATAATATAGTAGAATTCTACTGAAAACATGTAGTATGCAATAGCAAAAATTCAAATTGCCAAAGAGAGGAAAAGAAATTATTATTTTATTGAACTCTACAATACCATCCTACTTCATGATGCTACATCTTAAAGAAGATTATTTGGCAAAAGCGAGTTATCTGGCATCTACAGTATGGAGTTAAAGTAAAACACAATAATTTCCAACCAAAGCAAACCCAAATGGAATAAGCAGAAACCCAAACACTAGAATATAAAGTAAACTAAATTGTTCAGTTGTGATGTTGTATGCTTCTCATCATCTATATTTAGCTTGAGAATCCAACCAATCCCAAAATATCAAAGAATTAGTGTCTTGATTCCAGTATATGATTGTGTAATTCATAATAAATCCCTTAAAATAGTGCCATAAAAATGCTTTTGTAAATGTTGAGTAGTTTCAATTGATCTGCAGTCAGAAGCTAGACTGCAAGAAAGTGGAGTGTGAGTGGTAAACATGTAGAAGCAATAAGCTTTTAGCTACTCTTTGGAGTAAAGTAAAAGGTAGGAGAGATTTAGTACAATAGCTTGAGGAGGGTAGCAGGGTCAAGTCAAGGTTTTTTCTATTAATTTAATTTGTTTTTCATTAAACTCCTTCACCTTCCACTAAAAAGAAAAACAAAATCCTTGTAATAAATTTTCATAGTTCAATGAAACAAATTTGTTTTGTGCATATCCAAAAAAAAGATATTATATTCTGTATCCTGATTCCATCACCTAAGATCCTGGTTTGTCATAATGTTGATCAATGTTTTCAAGTCTTTTCAAGTTGGGTTTCTTTTTTTTTTACAAAGGTCTTATACTTTATAGATCGTTATCCTGATTCTGCTCATTTCACTCAGTTCAAAAAAGTCTTTCCAGGTTTCTCTGAAACTGGCCCTTTCATCCTTCTTGTGGCCAGTGAAGATTTTTTTTAAGGTAAAGTAGAGCTCGAAGTCAAGATGGCAGCAATTCAACTGAGCTCCCATCTGCGACTCCTTCAAAAAAAATCCAGATAATATCAACCAAATCCTGATGGGGGAAATCTGGGAAAGGACACAGTGAGTTTTTTCTCCAGCCCAGGTCAGCAAAGAGAGATAGGTCTGCTGACATTTGGGATGAGGTAGAACCAGGAACACATTGCCCATGGTAGTAGGAGGAGAAGAAGGAGGAGGAGGAGAAGAAGACAATGATGATGATGATAATGATGATGACTAGTAACAACACCACCATGGCAAGGACCACCATGATGATTTAGGGGAGAGGAACTGTTAGCAGTCCATAGGGTTGTTGTGTAACAGGGATTGGATTTGTTCTGCATAGTCCCAGAGGGCAGAATCATTCCACTTACGTTTAATAGATTGAGGAGATTTACTGAAGCTGAAGAAGAAAGAGAAGAAGAAATTATAAAGAAGGGCATTTGGAAAGCTTGGGAATTGTGCAGAAGGCAAAAGAATGAAACTTAGAGGGGGAAGACTTATCACATATATAATAGTAATAATAGCTAAAATTTAGATTGTACTGTGTCTATGAACTTTATAATTATATAATATCATAAAGTTATTCAAATGACTATTAAATTCAATAAAATTCTTTGAAATATTTGGGGAAACTAGTATACATGCCCTAATATGTATTCACATCATAAAAAGTGCTATACTATTATTGCTCAGTAGGAAGTTAATTCTCTTTTCTGATGGAAATAATGAAACTCTTCTTCTGAATTACATTATTCCAGGGTCACTGCTCTACATACAGTTTTCCTCTTTAATTTTTCTTTCCTGTTTTGCTCATTACTAATTTGGGTCCTATGCATAGTCTTTCATACATTCAGTGCGTCCATGAGTCCCATTGCTTCTTATTTCCTAAGAGTAAAAGTTAAAAGTGGATGTTTATACTATGTTTACCAAAGATGAGGCAGAGGCTCTTTTCTAGAAGAGAGGGGGTGGGGTGGGGGCAGAAGGAAGACTCATTTTACCTTCCAATATAGAATCAATTCCAATATGATCATCCCTTATGTTCAGCACTCTGCATCTGCCAATGAAGAAACATTAAATCTAAACTGAGTTCATGTCGCCAGGCCCGAACAAACTATATCTAAGAATGCTGAGGGAACTGTCATATATGATTTCAAAGTCATTATCTGAAATTTCTGATGAAAGAGAGGTACTACAAGATGATCTAGACAAATGTTATCCTGATTATCTTTAAAAAGGGAAGATATTTTGAGCTCAAATTCAATTTCTGGGAAAATTTTTCTATCATTTTTAAAGAGATGATTTGTGAGCATTTAGAACAGATAGCAATGATTACTCAGATGCACCAATTGCTGGTCATGAAAGAATGAGTCCATTTCCCTTTGTTTACAGTTATATTGGAACTGAACTAGACAAAATCACCAGCAGCAAAACCTTTAATGAGGTTTCTCGTGTTATTTTTGTGAATAGAGAAAGATTAAAGTTAGATGTTGGGTAAATAGGTTTAAAATTGGCTGAATAATAAAATACGATGAATTAACATTAATGTAAGTCATCTTGAAGAAAGATCTTTAGTAGGGTATCCTACTAATCCTTGATCCTCTATTGTTTCAACATTTGGTCAGTAGGATGGATAAAGGGATAGAGTGCCTGCTTATGAAATTGTATGACTACACAAAACTGAGAAGGAGAGCACACATATCAAATCATAGTCAGAATGCAAACAGATCACAGGTTAGAATGAAGGATCAAATCTCATAGACCAGTGTGTCAAGAAAGAGTCAGTGAATCAAAGAACAGGAATGTGGACTAATCAAACAATGATCAAACACAGAATACACAATTAAACAATGATCAGATGCATAGATGATGCCCTAATAGTAATAAACAAAGATGTCTCCTATGGCATGCAAATAATAGAAAGCATATAAATTCTAGCATATGTAATTCATGTCCCAGAAAGATCAGATTTACATAAAGAAGAATTTCCCAGTAAGAAGTTTTTTTAAAAAATGGAATGGGAAGGTTAAGATTTCCCCAGACTATGATGTTCAATTGAAGGCTAAATGGTAACTCATTGGTGAAGGAAGCTCAGAAATTTTGGCTACTGATAGAAAGTAGATCAAAAGTTACCGTCTCTAGCTGGACTGGTTCAGTTTCTGGTCCAGAATTGAGTTTTTGCACAGCAATAAATGGCATTATGGGAGCTAGGGAGAGTTTATGTCATGCTACACCACGGTCCTTGGTAGTTTTGTGTAAGTAGAGTTTCCAAGATACTTTAAAGGGAACCTATTCTACCCACCAAGATATATATTAGGAGTTAAAAGAATTTTGGATCATGACTCAAATAAAAATTTACATTTTGGAATTCCCAGTGGCAAAAAAAAGAGTTCAAAAAGTAGATTTTATGTAAGCCCGAGAACTCATTCTAGCTTTCTTGTAAGGAAGAGGCTATGCAGCAACCTGTAATTCCACAGGTAACAGCAGAAGACTCTAAGTCTTAAACCATTAGAACAGCAATATTTCAGAAAGAACAGAGTGGCAGAAGACCCCAAGTTAGCAAAGAAAGGAGCTGGCTATATAACACTCCAGAAGACATCATGAAATCATGAAAAGACAGTGATTTTGCAGTGCAGGAGCTGTGCATTGTCTTAATCACACATGTGTCTAGTCATACGTGGTCTCTATCATGTGTCCCACTGCCTACATGATCTCTGGTCACATTTTCTCCCTACATGAATACTGGTTCACATTTGTTCCTTGGCTAACTGGCTTATCTTCATGTTTTCCATGTATGTTCTGAGGTGATGCATGCGTATCCTCCCCCACTAGTGTTACATGCTACCATGTATAGGGGGACTCTCTCCTATCACTCATTGCATTGTAACATTAGATAATATTTTGGATAAATCTTTTTTTCCTTTGAGTTGATATGAATTCTTGCTGGTCCAGTAAAAGAAACACATGCGTGGGAGTTAATAACGGGTGTGATTGGATAAGTTTGTGGAGATGTGTGTGTTGAGGGGCTAACAGTGAGCGAGCGGTCACCCAGAACAAGCCAGTAGCATGAAGTCTTCCAGATGGGCCAGGATTGCAGATTCAGTCCCAAGAGTTCCACAAGAGACCAGTACTTCCAGGTGTCCAGAGAAGATCACAGACTCAACACCAAAGCTCGTAACTGGGCCAATAGTCCCATCTCTCCACAGAATGAAGCGCATACTCAGTCTTGAGCCCAAAATAGCAATAGTGAAGCAGCACTCCCAGAGTGCACCAGAAATTCAGACGTGGGGCTTGAACATGGGTAGGTCAGCACACATGGTTGCTCTGAACCTTCCAAGACCTCCAGCTAATAGACAGGGGCTCGAAACCAACTCCTGTCTTCTGGAACGCCACCCAGGGGCAAATAGGAAGCTATGGAACCTAGACCTAAGCTAGAACTTGAAGGCTAGAAAGTCCGGGAAGGCAGAAACAAAAATCGCATCAAGTCCTTAATTTAACTGCATTACTATCACTGAAAATGTACAGCTTCCTGATTTAAGACGGCACGCGTGTCAAGAACGACACGTGTGCCAGAGACGGCACGAGTGTCAAGAACAACACGTGTGTCAGAGGGAGCGTGGCAAGAGCGACACGTGTGTCAAAAACATCGCGTGTGCCAGAAATGACGTGTGTGTCAAGAGCGACACGTGTGATGGGGATGGGTCCCGTGACATGACATGGCCCACGTGACATGCCATGAGACATGATCCCTAATATAAAAGTAAAAAGGCACTTAGAAGCAAATATCTTTTAAAAGAATGACCTGGCTATGCCTTGCATTCCACCCTACAGTAATATGTTACATTAATTCAACAAACCTTAACAAGGTAGGGAACAGTTTCTATGTCTGAAGATATCTAAGGTTGAATGGGCTCATCATGTCTCATGTTGTGTCACGTGGGTCGTGTCCTACCACATGTGTCATCCACACTGTTCCCGTCATGCGTGTAAAGAACGACATGGGTGGCAGAAAGGGGAGTGTGTCAGGAACGATACATGTGTCCATCCCCTCACATGTGTCAAGAATGTCAAGCCTGCCAGAAAAGGCACATGTGCTGGGAACCACACAAATGCCAGAAAGGGCACACGTGTCAAGAACGCCACGCGCGTCAGAAACAGTCACACGTGCCATAAACGTCACATGTGTCAAGAACGGCACACGTGTCGGAAACATCACACGTGTCAAGAACGGCCCGTGTGTCGGAAACGTCGCGCGTGTCAAGAACGCCGCACATGTCGGAAAACATCACACGTTTCAAGAACGACAAGAACGTTTCTGACACAGTGCCGTTCTTGACACGTGCGACGTTTCCGACACGTGGGCCGTTCTTTGACACGTGTGACGTTTCCGACACGTGTGCCGTTTATGGCACGTGTGACTGTTTCTGACGCGTGTGGCGTTCTTGACACGTGTGCCCTTTCTGGCATTTGTGTGGTTCCCAGCACATGTGCCTTTTCTGGCAGGCTTGACATTCTTGACACATGTGAGGGGATGGACACATGTATCGTTCCTGACACACTCCCCTTTCTGCCACCCATGTCGTTCTTTACACGCATGACGGGAACAGTGTGGATGACACACGTGGTAGGACCCGACCCACGTGACACAACATGAGACATGATGAGCCCATTCCGTGTTCCTCAAAAATCATATTTTTCCTCCCAAGGAGAATATCATAGGGTTTGCCTGCCCTATTTAAACACTGATTTGTCTGTATCTGTCATTCTTCACCCAGGTTCTCGGATTCCCTATCTCTCCTCGGGTCCTTCCCTTGTGGGACCCTGCTGGTCAGGGAAGTCCTTGAGTGGCACCCCACAACCTTGAAAATTATAATAGACCAAGCAGAGATCAATGACTTCAAGAGTTGAGAAATATGACAAATTAAAAGATTAAAAAGGGAGGAAAATAAAATACAAATGAACAAGAAACAAATCAAATATTTATTTTAAGAATTATTGAGGGGGCAGCTGGGTAGCTCAGTGCATTGAGAACCAGGCCTAGAGATGGGAGGTCCTGGGTTCAAATCTGGCCTCAGCCACTTCCTAGCTGTGTGACCCTGGGCAAGTCACTTGACCCCCATAGCCTAGCCCTTACCACTCTTCTGCCTTGGAGCCAATACACAGTATTGACTCCAAGATGGAAGGTAAGGGTTTAAAAAAAAAGAATTATTGATATGAAAGCTAAGACAAAAAAAAAGAGCCTAGATATCATATTTCAAGAAGTCATTAAAGAAAATTGCCAAAATATGTTAGAAAAGGGCAAGGTGGAAAAAGAAAGAATTCACTAATACCTCCAGAAAGAAGCTTCAAAATGAAAAATCACAAGAGCAGCACAGTCAAAATCCATATATTGTGGGTCAAAGGAAAAAAATGCTGCAAGCAAATAGAAAGAATTCAAGTACTAAAGAACCTCAATCAGGATCATGCAAGATTTAGCAGCTACCACCATGTAGGAACAGATAGTGTGGAATACAATATTTCAAAAGGCAAAAAATATAAGCTTACAACAAAGAATAATTAACCCAGAAAACTGAGTATAATCTACAGAAAAAAAGATGGATTTTTAATGAAATATATGACTTCTAAGAATTCCTGATCAAAAGACCAGAGCAGAGTAAGCATTCTGAAATACAAGCACAGGAATAAAGTGAAATGTTAATAGGTTTGTATGCAAGTAAAGAATTAGACAAGATAGAGGAGGGGGAGATGATATAAACAATCCCCAGGAATTATGAGGTCATGAATGGTTATAGGAGTCAAACACACCCAAGGGTGATTTTTATAAGGTTTGAGTATCAAAAAAGAATAAACAGAAGGTAGGGGAAAGGATGTCCTGGGAAGAAATGAGGAGTCGTACGGTGAAGGGAACTTATTACCTTACTCCCTAGTTCAAAAACCTTCAAAGGCCTATAGAATAAAGTGGCTTCATGTTCAAGGTTATAGCATTTTGACTTAAACCTCTTTTTCCAGTCTTATCTCATATTATTCCTCTTTACTCTAGCCAAATTGGATTACTTGTCCTTCTCAAACACATCAATCAATCAATAAACATTTATTAAGCACCTATTATATGTCAGGCACTATGCCAAGGATAATCCCTTATCCTTGCCTCTTCTCTCATTTATATCTATTAAAATCCCATTCATCCTTCAAAAATTAAATGACATTTCCAAGAAACCTCTCCTGATTTTCTCTGTCAGAAGTGATCTTCCCCTTCCTGGAATGTTCAGAATTTCTTGCTTTGTGTTATTCTTATTTTACATGCTCTATTTTATTTGGATACGTGTCTTATTTTCCTTATAACACTAAAACTTTTTATTGCGGGGTGGGGGGACCTGGGGCTTATGTATCTTTGTATTCTCAATGCCTTAGCATGCAGTAGATACTCAATGTCTCCTTAATGAATGAATATGCAAAAACATAAATTTACAATCTAGTTTTTAAATTCCTTCTATGTCTCAGCTACTGTGCTAGTTTCTGAAAATACATAAAATTGTCCTTTTCCTTAAGGAGTTCACTATCAGGAGGGACAACAAAGTACAGTAGAAACTAAATATATTCAAATAAATACAAGGTATCTTTTTTTTGTTGTTGTTGTTGGAGGAGGTCTCTAGTAATTGAATGTATCAGAAAAGGTTTCGTGTGGCTCTCAAGGTGAGCTGTGAAAGAAAGCAGGGATTCTACCAGTTAAAAGTGAAAAGAAGAACATTAAAGGCACAAAAGACAGCCTGTGTAAATCAAAGAGATAAGAGATGGTATGTCATATGAAAATGAATGTCTAGAAGGCCAATTTGGCTAGAAGATGGGAATGAATATTTCTTTTGTATCTCTCAAGGAAAACTATTACATTGGCCAAGTCTGTCTTCATCTTTTTCTCTGGTGCTTTCTCCCTGTGTCTCTGACTTAATTCATCTGGTTTCTCCTTACTCATTCCTCCTACCACTGGTCTTCCTTTTCTTTAATCTATCTATCCTTCCTGTTTTGTTCTTTTTTATTCTCTCAACTGGTTCATAACATAGGAATAAAGCTTTTATTGTTATTTTCCTTTTATTTATTGAATAGATTTTGATATTCCCCATCTTAAATTTTTTAAATGGATGAATGAAATATTTCATGTGTTTTCTCTCTAAAAACAAATAAGCAATAAAATTCAATGCCTTTTAACATGTGGTCATCAGTTGATTATTTTCCTGTGGATCACTGATCTTCAATAGAAAAGTGATTCCTATCCTAGTCTTTAGCTGTTGTTGAACTGTTAAAAGTTCCTTTACTATAATGCTGTCGATATTTTGTTGGTTGTATGTTTGAATATGTGCATGAGGGTTGTACATGTACTTTTTTCTAAAATTAAACAGCTCACATTTCCATAGTGTTTTAAGGTTGACAAAGCACTTATATCAAAATAACATTACCTCCATTTCACAGATTCAAGGGGGGGTGATGGTGATCTAGGAAACAAACCACCAATTTGAGGAGTTCTTCATGATTCTATAGCCTAAACTTGATGAGATTATAAGGATGTGAACCATTGCTTGAAAGCATCTGAAGGGACTTTTTAGAAAGTTAGCATGCCCACTGGCTCCATGCTAACTGGATTTTGGAGCCTGGGGCTGTCTCATGGTGACTGACTGATTGAGAATTATTCCTCCCTTCCTGTGGTTTATAAACGAGTGTTGTGAGACCCAACTCAACCTTTTCTTCTTTTTCCTGGGCTCTCAGAAATTCCATGAGTTTTAAAAATCAGTTTTCCCCTTCTATAACCAGAAGGAAAAGGGACAAGATGAAGTCCTGAAGAATAAGAAAGACAAATTTTGACTTCAAGTCTAACACATTGTCTATGGCCCACAGTTTGTATGCATATAAAGAAATGGAAAAAAATGGAAGAAAGGGAAGGAGGAAGAAGAAAGAGTAGAAAAGAGAAAAAGAGAGCACATAGTAGCAGAAAACTTTTCAGGTTTTCAAAAAAAAGTCTATATCATATTTTGAACTTTGTAACTATTCTCTGTATAATTTTCCCCCCTTTTCCTTTCCTTGGTTTGAATCCTTAGAGTAAGGTAGTGCTAGGTAGGATAAGATTAGTCCGTGTAGACTCTATTGTTTTGGGCAAGAATTTTAGTTTAAGTGGGATATGAGTTTATTGGTGCACAAATGCCTAAAACATTGTTTTCACCACTATTTTGGCTTTGTGCAAAGGGGGAACTGTTATAAGGAAGAAAGGATTTGAACATATGAGGTGGGTATGCAGGGAGATGCAGATGCAGAGAAAAGATTCTAGAATGGGGGGACGGAAAGTGTGAGACAGTTAACTGAGGTTGGAACTGAGGTGTTTCCCTGGTTTTGACTCCAAGGGACTGGCTGCTTTCCCTTGGTGGCTGTTTCTACCTTGTCTTTCCCATCCTACCTGCTTACCTGTTGGCTTGTTGTCATCTACTGAGCTTCCTGGTGTGATCCTGAACCATTTGGGTCATCTGTCTGTAAAATTGGGTCTGGGGTCCTTCTGGATCCAGGATCTCTCCCTTGGCCCTGTCCTGTCATACTGCCAAAACCTACTGCCTCTATCTCCATCAAAAGGGGTGGGGGTTGGGTTAGTGTAGGCTTATCTATATTAGGGCCTGGGGTCTTTAGACACATAGATAAGGATTAGGTTAGCTCAAAATCTGTGAAGACTCTTGGTGAGGAGACATTTAGATCTGGGGAAGGTTTAGATAGTTGTTATTAGTTTAGGATTATCCAAATCCCCCTTTCACCCTTCCTTGTCATAATAAATCCAACATCCATCCCTGTTATATAGTGGTCCATGTTTGTTACCTCAGGACAAGTTCTGCCTGGACTAGGTCTGTTAGCTTGTCAGTCCACAGTCAACCTACTGACACTGGTTCTGTTGACCTTCTCAAATCAGTTACATCTTCTGATACTGGCCTATCTAAACCATCTAATCCCATCCCCAAAACACCCTCTATTGCACATATGGTGAAGTCTAGTTGCATCATTAAAGATTTGGTGGATTGGTTGTAATATATACCTCAATACTTTAGTAGATCAATGGAAATAATAGTCAAAAGAGAACAAAAATTGGAGAAAAACATGCCTACTTGAATAGTGAACTCAGGATACAGGAAAAATATTACAATTCTTCCATAGCTTTCGGATCTCATATTTTTGATGTGAATATTCCCTTTATGGGTACAGATTGAAACCAAATCCACATAGTGGTGTGCTCATAAATATTTAACAACTGTCTTTCTTACTCCCAATTAATCTTAATCTACATTACTAACATGTTCTTCAACACTTTCTTACATCTAGACAACCAAGAAAATCTTAAAGAATTCCTGATTTGTAGTGCTTACGGATTTCTGAGATGTGAATGTCCACACTGAAAATTTAACAAAATTGAACTGGCTGCAGCACACCCCTGGCTCCATACCATTTCATCTTGTGAGATTCTTATCCATTTTCTCCCATCAATTTTCCAGAGAGGAGTTACCCAACACACTGGAGGCATTCCTCAAAGTCTTGTAGTAGCAGAGCAGCTCTCAGAGGAATATTTGTTATCTTCTCTTCTTGTTTCCTGGAGGAAAAAAAAGTTGCAAAGCATATAGAAGGACAATGAAAACAAACCAAGCACACTACATATTGCCTATTTTAAAAAACATAGACAAAAGAGCTTATTTGGCAAAAGGAAAACTGTTGTCTCTTAGAGAGCAATATTACCTTCTTCATAGACTCTGTGAGCTATATTTGCTTTTTATTTTTCCTGCTGAACAAATGTGTGTTCTTATTTAGTTCTTTTCGTGAATGTGAAGATAACTCTCCTGTAAAAATAAATCAAGGATCATGACTATGTATGTATGGAGGAAATGAATTGTATAAAGGAATGATAGGAATGGAATTTTTTCTGTGGGAGCCCAGATTGTATTACTGGAAAATAATTTGTGTGCTCCTAATGATTTACACAGGACTGTGATCTGGAGGTCCTGGAACGGAAATCCTTTGTGTGTCTTCTTCGTTTTCATGACTACAGATACTTCCTGCCTGCTAGTTTATTTCTTTTTTTCATAATTAGCAAGAACTGCTGCTTTTTTTTTTTCTTGTGATGTGTGTGTGATATGCACACACGTATATTAAGTTCTGTTATCTTTGTTATTACTGACATATTCATCTTCCCACTTGGGCTATAAATAGCTCTATATCCTTGGTGAAAAGACACTATGGGTCCCTAATGTATTCTATTATAGACTGCATAACAGTGTTCTCATCCCCACCCCCAAATCATACTACTTACCCCTTTTCCTCTTGTTCTGAGAGATGAATACTGGAATCAACAAATAACTAAAAAAAGAAATTAAATTGTACATAGTGGGTGTGTGTGTGAAAATAAACTGAAAACAAGAAATGTAAACACAAAAAATGAGTTGAAACCATTGCTTGGGGGATATAGCATGGTAAGGAAAGTCAGCATCTATACCCTAAAAAAGAGGAATTGGTCATTTAATTAAGGTGATCAACATTAATAGACAAACAACTTAATACAAGTTTCCTCATCAGCATTCATTAACACCCAATTATAAAGTCTCCAGTTCATGTATGTTAAACCTAAGTAGTTTCGTATGTATTTTAGTGCTAGATTCTCCTTTTCTTCATTATTATTCTCTGACAAGGTTAAAATAAAGCTAACATCCAAATATTTGGAGACAGTAACCATGTCTATACATTTATGACAGTGTCTCTATTCATGTCTCACAAAATTGCTCTGTTCATGTGGAGACACCGATATTTATGGAACCTTGACATTTAACTTAGGGATTAAAGTGATCCCAAGATTTCCTCTTACAACTTTCCATTCATGTGGTGACAGCAGGAGCTCACCCATGGGCACAGCCTCCAGGAACTGGTTCTGCATTGGGAATAGGACTGTTCCATGAGAGAGGGGCAGGGATTACAGTGCCATGATATCCTGGCTAGCCAGGGAACATTATACTCAGGACGTGAGACCGCTATGCTTTATTTGGGAATGATTCCTAAGTGAGAAGGCACAAGAATGTTTTTCTTACATTAAGAAAAAAAATCCAGTTACTTTAAAAGTAATTTTAAATTCAGCTTTTATAGTCTCACATTTAATTTTAATCGTGTACATGTATACATATTAAGTACATATAATACATATAGAGATCTTCCATAAAATGTGGAATATGTAATACATACCATATAATATCAATATATTAATTCATTGGCCTTTCATTGTATTTCATCTAGTATTTTATGTTCAAATATTTTATCATTGGGGAGGAATAGCATATATATATGTATGACAGATAACATATCTCAAAATATATAATCTATGCTACATATGCCTATAATAAGCATCTCTGGTGATACACATATATATGTTAACATATGTGTATTATACATATAAATGTATACATTAGAACACTATTCTTCACAAAGAACTAGTTCTAGGGACATCATATGGATCAAAGCAGAGTTTGAACCTAGATTTTATTGAGTCTAGAAAACAGGTATATAAAATATTTAGATAAGGAAATCAAGGCAGAAAAAATATTAAATACCTTACCCAACACTCTAGCATGATGTACTTTTTTTTTTAAGGCACACTGGACTGGGAGTCAGTACACTTGGGTTCTAATCTTGATTTAAACTATGACTCCAAAGGATTTCACTTAAATTCTCTTAGCCTTAGTTTCTACTTTCTCAGGGTAAACTAGGTACTTGGGGAAGTTGGATTGATTCTTGTGGGTTAGTTACGTGCTTTACAAACTATTTAATATATTGGAAATGACATTTCTTCTCCTTTTCCTCCTTCTCTTCTTCCTCTTTGCCTTCCTCCTCCTCTCTGTTTCCCTCCTTCTATTCCTTCTTCTCTTTTCCTCCTCTTTCTCCTCCTTCTTCTTCTTTTCCTCCTCCTTCTCTTTTCACAATGCCCCACCTGGTTCCAATGCATTTATACACTTGTTTTCCATTACATTCAGTTGCATGCTTTGTATTTCAGACAAAAGCATCCCCTTGAAGTTCCCTATCTCCTATCTACTCACATTTGCACAACCCCAGAATTCTCTTTCTCCTCGCCTCTGTTTCTTAGAATCCCTACTCCATTCAGGGTTCAAATCAAATGCCACCTACTACATGTGGTATTTCTTGACCTTTCAAAATGTTAGTGTTGTTCCCAACCCTCAAAAGTACCTTGTAGCTATTTCACGCTTAATTATTTATTGTTTCCA
This sequence comes from Monodelphis domestica, assembly GCF_027887165.1. Taxonomy (NCBI): domain Eukaryota; kingdom Metazoa; phylum Chordata; class Mammalia; order Didelphimorphia; family Didelphidae; genus Monodelphis; species Monodelphis domestica. The sequence continues at coordinate 254,886,789 of NC_077229.1, forward strand.
CCCAATAGAATATAAACTCCTTGACAACAGGGACTGTTTTCATTTTTGGCTTTGTATCCCTAGTTAGCATAGTACTTGGCACATAGTAGGTGTTTCCTAAATGTTTATTGAATTGAATGTTTTAAGGTTTGTACTGATGTACTCAATGGTCATTTGGTGGCCTGAAAAAGGCAATGGGACATTTCCTAAAAAGAGCAGCTTGCTTCACCACCAAGAGAATCTGTCTCTGTGCTAAAAAAAAAAAAAAGAAAAAAGAAAAAAAAGAAACTTTTGGCATGGATCATGGATCATAATCTAAAGTATACTTCAGACTGCCTACCCCTAAGATTCAGCAAGCACAATCACCAACTAGGCAACTTCTTGCAGATTCCTGTGGTTGACTTGATGAAATTATTTCAGAGGGACAACTTGAAAGCATCACAGAAGCCAGCCAGGTTTCTGCTTACATTGGTTGTCACATGAAGAGCAACTGAGTTTCTTTCACACCAATGTACCAACCTTGGATCAGCTGTTGGCACCTCTTGGGCTCAGTACATCCCGGGACTGTGTCTGGCAGCTGCTAGAATGTCCAGAAACATAAGCAAAAACAGCCACTCACTGTTATGACCAGATATATTCCAAGGCTGAAAATACAGTTTATTCTGTTGCTCTGAGAGAAACGCCAAACAACTACTGGGCTATTTTTCCTCTGGCTGACTCACCAGAATTCTTTGCAGTTTCTTTTTTTGATTTGCTTGTAGAATTGTGGTCATCTTCGCTCAGCCTTTAGCTTCTTTTAATATTCCATTTTTTCCTTCTCATTCCCACCTAAAACACTGGGTACCCTCTTTTGGAAAATGATATCAGTAATAAGGCTGACTGTTTGGATTAGCCCGCTGAGCAATTCAATTCATTTCAAGCAATAAATTTATTAAAAGTCCCTTCTTATATGTGCAGGACACAGCGTAATTGCATAGACCACTCAAACCTTTCTATCTACTCCCACTGGCTCTGAAATTACTACCGAAGATTCACATTCATTAAAATTTGTTTGCTCTTTTCTTGGTGGACCTGATGGACCCTGTGCACTTTGAAAGTTCCTGAAATCAATGGGAAAAGCAAATAAGGATTCTTAAAAGGATGTCAGTGTGCTTAGCCTGAGTAGCAATCACGTCTAGACATATCAGAGAATAAAGCCAAACAGAACAAAGAATTAGTGTGTTTAACCAGGGGGACTAAAATATATTTCCATTAAGAGTGAGTTCTCCCTGTGTCCCCTGACCTGCTAGCTCAATCAGTTGAGAATACAATTTCTGTAGCACCTTAAGGATTATAAAGGTATTCCTCACAACAAACCTGAGGATGCTAATTTGAGTACTATTCTCCCTATTTCATAAAAGAGGAGGCAGAAGCTCAGCGGAATGAAGTGATTTCCCCCTAGTCACAGCTAATATCAGAGATGAAACTTGAAACCAGGTTTTCTGGCTCCATCATTACTCAATTGGTCAAACTTGGCTTCTGCACTAAAGTGGTCCTCTGTCCTACTTTCTGACCTTCTCGCACCTTTAAGTCCCATCTAAAACCCCACCTTCTACAGGAAGCCTTCCTCAACCCCTCAATTTTGTGGCTACCCAATATTAATTATTTCCTATTTATTCTATATAAAACTTGATTTGTGCATTTTTTGCATGTTGTCTCCCCCATTAGATTATGAGCTTTTTGTCTTTTGCCTCTTTTTGTATTCCCATGGCTTAGAACAGTGTCTGACACATAGTAGGTACTTAATATTGATTGATGAAAGAGAGTACCAGTTAATATTCTAAACAGGATTCCTATCTTAAAGCAATTGCCTTGTCTATGTCTGATAAGGATATTATCCAAAACGGGAAAAGATTACTTTTTCAAGTGAAGAAATAATGTGTATAGATGGTAATATCCACTATAGGAAACTGAATTAGATACTTAATTGACTGTGAGTATCACAGTTCCCTATTGTGAAGAGAAGGCAAAGTGAACCTTCCTTCACTGGACCAGCACACACAAGCCTTAGAAACTGATTTGTATAAAAGCATCTTAGTTTATTTATGAATCAAGAATAAAATATGAGGACACAAGGATGCTCTGATTATAAGTCCTAAAACTCCAACCCTTCAATATAGATCCATCTCACGATGGAGTCTTCTGGTCTCCAGGCTACACTATTTCTCCCTGGCTCTAGCTAATTCCCCACCAAAACCTTTTCTAATCTACCTGACTATAATCCTCCGTTGTTGGTTCTCAGAAGTGTCTACAAATTTACTAAGAACGAACCCAAGATGACTGAGTTCACTCAGAGCTGAGTATGGCTCTGAGGTAAACCTCAGAGCCCACCAAGCAGGATCTCCAGGTAAAACCACAGCAGATATAGCTAGATCTTCTGTAAGATATTCTCTCCAATGAAACAGGAACCTCCAAAGGCAGTTTACAGTTTTCTTCTCCCACAAAAGGTTAAGGTAGAAAACACTCAGAAGAGAGCAATAAGCTTCCTCTCCCAGCTCAAGGCAGGAAGTGGCCGTTGCTCACTCAAACAGCTTCCTCCAGCTCCCTGTACATTCCAAGATCCCTTCCAGGAATCTCGGAATGGGCTCATGCTAGTAGCTCTGGAGACAGCATTCAATATTCTTAAACTTAACCTTATCAAAGTTTATCTTTCTATAATCCTATTCTTTATACAAGTCCTTCTCATTGGAAGTCTTTAAGCAGAGGAAGAATGAATGGATGGATGGATATATTTCATGAATGTCTTTAAGACTCAAGAATCATATAACCAACAAAAAAGAGGACTAGAAATATCCTCCAGTCCTCATTAAATCTCAGAAACTCCTTAAAAGAGGAAATACGCAACAGAAGCAAAAGAATCACAATAGTTTACACAAGCCAGAAACCAAGGAGCCTTAAAAACGTTATGAATTAACAACAGATAATACTAATCCCTACAGTGCTCTAAGAAACTTCCTAAAATGAGTTCTAAATTCTCTTCCTCCCTCACACCCCTGCCCAATCTATCAAGAAGGCAAGCAAAATTATATCAATTATACATACAAAATCATGCAAAACATTTCCATATTAGTCACATCACAAAAAAAGTTTCAAAAAATAAAGAGAGAAAATTATATTTCAATTTGCTCTCAGAGTTCATCAGCTTTTTCTCTGGTGATGAATAGCATTTTTTTCATCATGAGTTCTTTAGAATTTTTTTCTATTGAGCAGAGTGGCCAAGTCTTTCACAGTTGATCATCATTTCAATATCACTGTTATTCTGCAAAAGTATCTCCTGGTTCTTCTCACGTCACTTTGCATCATGTTTTTTCCATCATATTGTGCCATGTTTTTCCAGAAAGTACCCATTTCATAATTTCTTATAGTACAATTATTCCATCACAATCATACACCACAGCATGTTCAATTATTCCCAATTGATTAGCATTCCCCTGATTTCAAATTCTTTGCAACCACAAAAAGAGCTACTACAAATATTTTTGTACATATAGGTCTTTTTCCTTATTCTTTTATCTCTTTGGGCTACAGACCTAGTAGTGGTATTGCTGGGTTTGGGAATAGTTTCAAATTGTACTCAAAATGATTGGACTACTTCACAATTCCACCAACAGTTTGTTAGTGTACCTATTTTTTCTCAACCCTTCTAGTATTTGTCACTTCTGATGGATGTGAGGTAGTATTTCCAAGTTCTTTAAATTTTCACTTCTCTAATCAATAATGATTTGGAGAAATTTTTCAAATGACTATAGAAAGCTTTGATTTCTTTTTCTAAAAACTGTTTATTTCCTTTGACCATTTATTAATATAGCTCTTATTTTTATTAATTTGATTTGGTGTTCTATATATTTGAGAAATGAGTTCTTTTTCAGAGAAACTTGCTCTTAAATTCTTTTAGTATCACTTCATTGTCTATAATATCTTTTATCAAAATATAGTTTCCTTTATTTTCATTTTTAATTAGCTCCAATTACTTTTGCTTTGTCTGAGATCATGATTGCTACCCTTGACTTTTAAAAAAATTTCAGCTAAAGCACAATAGATTCTGTTCCAGACCTTTATTTTAACTCTGCATATGTGTTTGTTTCAAGTGTGTCTCTTGTAAACAACATATTATTGGATTCTGATTTTTAATACATTCTACTATCTGCTTCTTTTTTATGAGTAAGCTCAGTCCATTCACATTTACAGTTATGATTACTGTGTATTTCTCCATCCCATTTTCTTCTGGTTGTCCTACTCTTTCTCTTTTGTTTCTGACCACAGCCTCTCATTCTTCCTTCCCTTCTATCAGCTCCTCACCACCATATCTCTCATCCCCTTCCCCTCTTATTTCTCTATCTGGGTAAGATAAAGTCCTATTCTTGGGTGTGTATGAGTGTGTGTACACATGTGTGTGTTCTTCCCTCTCTGAATCAATTCTGATGTAAGTGAGGTTCAAACATTGACCATTCCCTCCACTCTTTCTCTCTCCACTATAAAATCTCTTCCTTGCATGTCTTTTGAGTGAGAAAAATGTCCTTATTCTTACTCACCCCCCCTTCTCTTATTGAATCCTCTCTTTCTCACCCCTTCATTTTTTATATCATCCCACAAAATCAATTCACACACATATGCTCTATCTATATAGACTCTTTCTAATTACTCTAATAATGATAGAGTTTTTTGGAATTATAGGCATGATCTTCCTATGTGGGAATGTAAACAGTTTAGCTTTATTGAATCACTTATAATTATTCTTTCATGTTATCTTTTTATGTTTCTTTTGAGTCTTCTGTTTGAACATCAGATTTCCTAGTCAACTCTAGTCATTTCATCATGAATGTTTGGAAATCCTCTAATTCATTAAATATTATACTCACTTTTCTGGTCAACTTATTTTAGCTCCTGTGCCTTTTGGAATAACATTTTCCAAGTCCTCCAATCCTTTAATGTGGAGATTGCTAAATCTTATATGATCCTGAATGTGGTTCCATGATATTTAAATTTTTTTCTTTTTGGATGCTCATAATGCCTTGGGAGCTCTGGAATTTGACTATAATATTCTGGGGGAGTTTTCATTTGGAGATCTTTCTCTAGAGGTGAAAATTGAATTCTTTCCATTTATATTTTTTCCTCGGTATATAAGATATTAGTATAGTTTTCCAAGATAATTTCTTGAAATATGATGTCTGTGCTCTTCTTTTTGAACATGGCTTTCAGATAGCCCAGTGTTTCTTAGATGATCTCCCCTGAACCTATTTTCTAGGTCAATTGTTTTTCTAATGAGATTGTTTTACATTTTCTTCTATTTTTCCTTCTTTTGACTTTATTTTATTATTATTTGGTGGCTCAGAAAGATGCTGGCTTCAACTTACTTGATTCTAATTCTTGGAATTTCTTTCTTCAGTGAGATTTTGTACTTCTTTTTCCAATTGGTCAGTTCTACTTTTTAACAAGTTCTTTTCTTAAGAGAGTTTTTGTGCTTCTTTTACCATTTTTACCTATTTTTTTAGGATGCTATTTTCTTCAGCATATTTTGGACTCTTTTACTGAACTGATAGTTCTCTTTTCAGAATTTTCTTGCATCATTCTCATTTCTATTCTTGAATTTCTACTGCTATTCATCACTTTCTTTCACTTTTCTAGGAATTCTTAATGAGTTTGGGTCCAATTATCATTTTTCTTTGAGTTTTTACTTGTAGCTGTTTTTATATTGTTGTCTTCTTATGAGTTTATGTCTTGATCTTCCCTTCCATAGTAGTAGGTTTTTATGATCAAGTTCCTTTCTGTTGTTTACTCGTGTTTTCACCTATTTCTTTACTTTGAACTTTATATTAGTCATAATCTGCTAACCTGGAGGGCAGAGAGGCATTGTCCCAGGCTTCAAATTTTTTTTCATGCTCCCTTTTTTAGTTAGTTCTGGAGATCTGAAAGTTTTCAGTGCCTCCAAGGTGGTGTTATCCAGGGGGAAAGTGTTGTCACTACTCTCCTGGTCTGAATTCTGTTCATTTCCCTAGCTACAAGTGCTATCACTCTTCTCCTCTTCTCTCTTCTGGAGCTGTGGCAAGAGTCCCTGCTTCCTTTTGACTAACTGCAAACCCTCCTTAAGGGAAGAAAAACTATTTTTTAAAGCAAGAAAAAGAGCTATCAGGGAATGGTTAAGGTGGGAATGGAAAAGACAAAAAAGGGAAAAGAAAGGGAGATCTTGACTCAGAGGCAGGAGAAGGTCCCTGAAAAATTCTCTTAAGGTGAGGAGGGTATAAATGTCTTCTAGAATGGGAGATAGGGATCTTATAATGGGTAAAATCAGCATGTACTTGGCCCTGGGAGAAATCACTTCCTCTGAGCAATTGGACAGACAATTGCCTCTCATAAAAAAGAAAATCAGAACTCCTTAGGGTAATCAGCATTCAAAAGGCTGGGATGTCATGAGAACAGAAGGAAATAAAAAAGAAAATGATCATGAAAAGTACACAGGATAGAATTGTACAGAGAAATTTCTACCATAGGGCAATTATTTTCGTCTTCACAACCTCCTGAATAAGTTGATACTTCTGAAGTAGTGTGATACAGAGAAAAGGAGGAAGGGAAAAATCAGAAAATCAGAAAAACAGAAATTGTTTAGAAAAAAGGAACTCAGGATTGATATTTTATAGGTTCGAATTTCAAAACAAACACAAAAAGAATAAAGAAGGTATAAATAAGTATAAAGATCATGAATCAAAGAACAAACATTTAGAATAGAAAGGAAAGAAAATTAATGAAGAGAATGAGTAAGGACATTCTTTTTCCCCCTTTTTTTTCATGATGAGCAATATAGAAATTAGTATTGGATGAAAGCACTGGGATAAATTATATCAAACTATTTACATCATCATGGAGGGGAGGGAGAGAAGGAAAGAGAACATCTAAATTCTAAAATGTAATAAAACAATTTTCAAAAATTGTTTCTACATGTAAATGAAAAAATATACATATATATTTTTAAAAGCACAGAACATGAAAACAATTAACAAAGAAGTTGAAAGGAAAGAGAAAGGGGATTTTTATTAACTGAAAGAAAAAAGAAGGGGAAGAAAAAGAAGAGATTTAAATAGCTAAGTAAAAGGAAGAAAGAAAAAGTAAACTCTCAAAACTACGAAAAGGGATTACACATAAGAGGAAGAATTTAAGGGTGAGAGGAAGAGTGACTTTTGGAATAGGACTGCCTTAAAATAGATTCAGTAAGAAATAACTATATGAATTAAATTCTGTTTTAAAAGATGTGAGACTTTTAAAAGTCCTCATTCAGAAAGAAGCAATACTATGGATAAAAATGAAGGAAAATACAAATTTAATTCTTATGACTTTAATTATGAATAATTAAATAATCTAATATAATTAGAGAAACCAAATAAGAAAACAAAATACCGTAATCTGTTGTTTACAAGAAACATTCTTTAAAAATCAAGGGAATATACTGAATAAAAATGAAATTCTTGAGCAAAATTTACTATGCAGCTGATAGAAAAGGAAGAGTTGTAACCATGCTATCAGACAGAGCAAAAATAAAAATTCACAATAAAGAAATAAACAAGGGAAATTATATTATGCTTAAAGGAACCATAGACAACAAAACAATATCAATATTAAACTTATATGTTCCAAATTAATTAGTATCTAAAGTCATAAATGAAAAATTAACTAAACTACAAAAAAAGACAGTATCACAATAAGAACAAGAGACTATAATGTCCCTCTTTAATATTGGAACAAATTTAACAGAAATATAAATATAAGGGAAATTATATAATTAAATAATCTGGAGAACTGAGAACTGAAACACATAGAATTCTTTAAATGAGATTAATAAAGAATATATGTGTACACACATATATATACATAATGCTTGTATATATTTCTTAGCATTACATAAATTTTTGTAAAAATTGACCAGAGATATTACAAATACCTAGAGAAAGAGCAATATATTATTGATCATAATTCAGTAAAAATATTAATAATTTCAAAAAGAACAAAAGAAAATAAATATAATTAAAGGAAGTCTTAACAATGAAATCCTAAATAATAAGTGGCTCAAAGAATAAATCTTTGAAACAATTAATTATTATATAAAATATGACAATAATGAACCACAAACCAAAATTTCTAGGATACAACTAAAGTATTCTACATAAGCTTTGGTTTCCATAGTAGACTTAAGAAGAGCTAGAGACAGGCCACACCCCAAGCATGCTGCAGAACCTAAAAACAGCCAGAAAACCCCAAAGAATTAGAGCACACCCCAATATAAGAAACTTGCAACAACAGTCCTTCCATCCCAGGAGTAGAACTAACTTTTAACATATACACTAGGACAGTGCTGGCACACTTTTTAGATGAGCAGGTGATGTGAGAAATGTCCTTAGGTATGCATGGAGAGGAGGAGGAGAGCAGCCCAGCCCCACATCCCTCTGGCTTTCTAGCAATGAACTCTGGCTAACTTTGTACTAGGATGATGATGGATGTTCCCACAGAGAGGGCTCTGAGTGCTCCCTCTGGCATGCATGCCATAGTTTCACTGCCATGGGGCTAGGGCATGAAATAGGCTGGGAAAATGGGAAAAGATAAAGAAAAAAAACACCTAACTATAAAAAGTGACTTTAGTGACAGGGAAAACAAAACACAAACTCATAAGAGAACAAAGGAAAATATGAAGTGGCATCAAGCCCAAAAAAATTCCTGGAGAAGCTCAAAAAGGATTTTAAAATCAAATAAGAGAAATGGAAGAAAAATTGGGGGAAATAAATGAGATTGATACAAGAGAATCATGAATAAAGAGTCAATAGTTTGGTAAAAGTAAAGAAAACAATTCACTAAAAACTAGAATGTACCAAATGGAAAGAGGCACAAAAATTCATTAAATAAATGATTTCTTAAAAAATCAAACTGGTCAAGTAGAAAAGTAAGTACAAAAACTCAATGAAGAAAACAATTTCCTAAAAATGAGATTTAGACAAGTGGAAGCTAAGGCCCCTTGAAATATCAAGAAATAATAAAACAAAATCAAAAGCATGAAAAAAATAAAAGAAATTCTGATATAGTTCATTGGGGGAAAAAAACCCTGATCTGCAAACAAAAGGAGAAAATATAATTGACAGTCCTCCAATCACCACCTAAAAAAATACCAAACTAAAAACTCTCAGGAATATTATAGCCAATTTCCAGAGTTCCCAGGTCAAGGAGAAAGTACTGCAAACATCCAGAAGTAAACATTTCAAATATCATGGAGTCACTGTCAGAATTACACAGGGAAAAATTAAAATTAATCTCAAATAATAAAAATATTATGTTTAGAAGATTTATTAATGATCATCAGAAATAAAGGAATGAAAAGGTAACAAAATAAACACATGCCCATGACTAATCAGCCTGTTCAAAATCCCCACTTACCACCACAATTGATGACAGGAAGCAAAGAATCCTGGGACCAGCAATTCCTCTGCCTAATATTCCCTGTCTACAGAAAGTATGCAGCAACAAGAAGTCAGTGGGCTCCTAGGAAATGTAGTTTTTAGGGTAACAGATTTCCAATTATACAACAGGACCTGCCAGCTTCTAATGAAAGGATTAGAGGACTTAGAATATGATATTCCAGAAGGCAAAAGAGATAGGATTAAAACCAAGAATAATCTCCCCAGTGAAATTGTTCATAATCTTGCAGAAGAAAATGGATATTTAATAAAATAGAGGACTTCTGAGCATTCCTGATGAAAAGACCACAGCTGAACAGAAAATCCAATGTTCAAATATAAGACTCAAGAGAAGCATAAAAAAATAAATGAGAAAGAAAAAAACTTAAAAGATTCAATATGATTAAACAATTTGTATTCCTACATTGGAAGATGATATACATAGACAGAGGCATAGGAGTAAGTTGAATGTGATGAGATGATATGCAAAAAAAACAAAATTAAAGAATGAAAAAGAAGAATGCAAAGGAAGAAGAGGGAAGGAGAGACAGATGGGGGAAAATTACCTAAATGAAGAGGTCTGAAAGAGTTAATATGGTTGATGGGGAATATGCAGAGGGTGGAAGGCAATGCTTAAACCTAACTCTCGTTGCAATTGTCTCAGAAAGAAAATAATATCACACTCAGATGGGTATAGAAATCTATCTTACCCTATAAGGAACTAGGAAGGAAGGGGGAAAAGGATATAAGGGAGGGAAAACTGAGAGAAGAAGTGGTCAGAAGCAAAATATTTGTTAGTTGGAAAAGACTAAAAGGAGAAAAAGAAGAAGACATAGGAAAAATAAGATGGAGAAAAATACACAGTAAGCATAAACTATGAATATAAATATGATGGACTCATCCATAAAACAGAAGCAGAGAGCTGAGTGGATTAAAAACCAGAACCCCACAGTATGCTGTCTATAAGAAACACATTTAAAACAGGAAGACACATAGTTAAAAAAAAAAAGTTTGAGCAGAATCTACTATGCCTAAGCTAAATTTTTTAAAGCAGAGATAAGCAATCATGATATCAGACAAAGCAAAAGCAAAAATTGATTTCATTAAAAGAGATAAGGAAGGAAATTAGATCATGATAAAAGGCACCATAGACAATGAAACAATATAAATACTAAATATATATGCACTAAATGGCACAGCTTCCAAATTCCTAAAAGAAAAGTTACATGAAATACAGGAGGAAATAGATAGTAAAAATTTTACTAGTGGGGGACCTCAACCTTCCCCTCTCAGAAGTACATAAATTCAAACAAAAAATAAACAAGAAAGAAGTAAATAAGGTAAATAGAACTTTAGAAAAGTTTAATATGAAAGACCTTTGATGAAAACTTTATGGTACTACAAAAGAATATACCTTTTTCTTAGTAATATATGACACTTTCACAAAAATTAATCACATAATAGGGCATACAAACCTCACATCCAAATGTAGAAAAGAAGTATTAAATGCATATTTTTCAGATGATAATGCAATAAAAATAACACTCAACAAAGAGCAGCAGAAAGATAAAAAATTAATTGGAAACTAAATAATCTTATACTAAAGAATGAATAGGTCAAAGAACAAATTGTAGAAACATTCAACAATTTCATTTTTTTTAAAGTAACAATTGAGAAGAGAACATATCAAAAGTTATGGGATGCAGCTAAACTTATTTAGGTACATGAGGAAAATTCATATCTAGAAATTCTTGCATCAAAAAAATAAAGAACTGGGGAAGCTTGGTGGCACAGTGTATTGAGAGCCAGGCCCAGAGATGGGAGGTCCTGGGTTTAAATCTGGACTCAGACACTCCCTAGTTGTGTGACCCTGGGTAAGTCACTTGACTTCCACTGCCTAGCCCTTACCACTCTTCTGCCTTGGAACCAATACAGAATATTGATTCTAAGACACAAGGTAGGGTTTTTTGTGGGGTTTTTTCCCCTTCAATAAACATTTATTTTATTTATTTATTTATTTTTGAAACATTCTTTTATTTGGTCATTTCCAAACATTATTCATTGGAAACAAAAATCATTTTCTTTTCCTCCCCCCCCCCCCTCTCCCATAGCCGACGCATGATTCTACCGGGTATCACATGTGTTCTTGACTCGAACCCATTTCCATGTTGTTGGTATTTGCATTAGAGTGTTCATTTAGAGTCTCTCCTCAGTCATATCCCCTCCACCCCTGTAGTCAAGCACTTGCTTTTCTTCAGGGTTTTTACTCTCACAGTTTATCCTCTGCTTGTGGATAGTGTTTTTTAGATCCCTGAAGATTGTTCGGGACATTGCATTGTCCCTAATTGAGAAGTCCATTACCTTCGATTGTACCACATTGTATCAGTCTCTGTGTATAATGATTTCCTGGTTCTGCTCCTTTCGCTCAGGGGTTTTTAAAGAAAGAAAGAAAGAACAGATCAATGAACTGAGTATGCAACTAAAAAAAAAACTAGAAAAAGAAAATATTAAAATCCTCAGCTAAACACCAGATTGGAAATCTTGAAAATTAAGAAAGAGATTAATAAAACTGAAAGTAAGAAAAGCATTGAACTAGTAAATAAAACTAGGAGTTGGTTTTATGAAAAATAAATAATAATATAGAAAAACTATTAATCGACTTGATTTTTAAAAAAAGGAAACCTAATTACCAGTATCAAAAATGAAAAGGGAAAATTCACTACCAATGAAGAGGAAATTAAGCAATTATTAGGAGCTATTTTGCTCAACAATAGGTCAATAAATCTGCAGTCTAAGTTAAATGGATGGATATTTATAAAAATATAAATTGCCCAGGTTAGCAAAAATGGAAATAGAATACTTTAAAAAACCCTCCTCAGAAAAGAAACTAAAGAAGCCATCAATGAACTCACTAAGGAAAAAATCTTCAGGGACAGAGAAATTCACAAGTGAATTCTACCAACCATTTAAAAAACAAGCAACTCCAATACTATAGAAACTATTGAGTAAAACTGAGAAAGAAGTAGTTCTACCAAATTTTTCTTATGACACAAATATGGTACTAATACCTAAATCAAGAAGAGCTAAAACAGAGAAAGAAAACTATAGACCAATCTCCCTAATGAACATTGATGCAAAAATTTTAAATAAACTACTAGCAAGGAGATTGCAACATTATATTACAAGAATCACACACCATGATCAGGTAGGTTTTATAAAACCAAATATTCCTGATATATCAGGAATGCAGGGATGGTTCAATATTAGAAAACCATTGGTATAACTGATCATATCAAAAACAAAATCAACAGAAACTACATGATTATTTCAACAGATGCAGAAAAAAGCATTTGACAAAATACAATAGCTATTCCTTATTAAAAATAATGGAAATATTGGAATAAATGGAGCCTTTTTCAAAGTGATAAATGTCTATCTATCTGAAACAATCAGCAAGTATTATCATCACTCTTACTTAATATTATATTAGAAATACTTACCAAAGCAGTAAGAGCAGAAAAAAGAAGTTGAAGGATTTGAAATATAGAATGAAAAAAACAAAGTTATCACTCTTTGCAGATGATATGATGACTTATCTAGAGAATCCTAGAGAATCAACCAAAAAAAGTAATAGAAATAATTAACATGTTCAGCAAAGTTTTAGGATACAAAATAAACCCAAATAAATCATCAGCATTTCTATTTACCACCAACAAAGTCCAACAGTAAGTGAAAGAAAAAGAAATTCCATTTAAAATAACTCTAGACAACATAAAATATCTGGAGATATATCTACTAAAACAAACGCAGAAACTATATGAACATAATTACAAAACACTCTTCACACAAATAAAGGACATAAACAATTGGAAAAATACTCATTGCTCATGGGTAGGTTGAGCCAATGTAGTGAAAAATTATAATACTACCTAAATTAATTTACTTATTTGGTGCCATACCAATCAAACTACCTGAAAATTATTTCATAGAACTAGAAATAATAATAAGAAAATTCATCTTGAAGAACATAAGGCCAAGAAAATGAAGAGAATTGACGGAAAAAAAAAAGATGAGGAAAGGAGACCTGGCTTTACTAGGTATCAAACTATACTATATAGTGGTAATCATCAAAATAATCTGGTACTGGCTAAGAAATAGACTGGTAGATCAATGGACTAGATTAGGTAATCAACACATGGTAGTTAATGTTCATAACAACTTGGTATTTCACAAATGCAAAAATCTAATCTTTGGGGAAAGAACTCACAAATTGACAAAAACTGCCAGTAAAATAGTAAAACAATATGGCAGAACCTAGTCACAGACCAGCATCTCACGCCATTCACCAGGATAAAGTTAAAATAGATACTTGATCTAGAACTAAAAGATGACATCATAAACAAATTAGGGAAGCATGGAAAAGTTTACCTATTAGAGTTATGGATAAGGGAAGAATTTATAATCAAACAAGACATAGAGAATATCATAAAAATGAATTCGATAATTTTGATTATATTAAATTTTAAAAGTTTTGGACAAACTAAATGAATATGACCACTGTTAGAAGGGAAACAACAAATTTGGGGGAAAGCATTTATAGAATGTCTTTGACAAAAGCCTCATTTCTCAAATATATAGAGAAGGAAGTCAAATTTATAAGACTACAAAGCATTCTCTAATTGAAAATTGGTGAAAGAATATGAATAGGCAATTCTCAGAGGTAGACACTAAAGCTATCTGTAGAAAACTAATAAAATGCTCCAAATCATTATTCATTAGGATATGCAAATTAAAACAACTCTGAAAAACCACCTTGCACCTGTCAGATTGGATAACATGGCCCAAAAAGGAAATGATAAGTGTTGGAGGGAATATGGGAAAATTGGGACATTAATCCACTATTGGTGGAATTGCGAACTCATTAAACCATTCTAGAGAACAGCATGGAAACAGGCTCCAAGGGCCAAAAAATTATGCATATCTTTTGATCCAGCAATACTACTACTGGGTCTGTATCCCAAAAAGATCAGAAATAGTGAAAAAGAACCTACCTGTACCAAATTATTTTTAGCAGCTCTTTTTATAGTGGAAAATAATTGGGAAACTCAGGGGTTGTCCATTATTTGGGGAATGGATGAATAAGTTGCAGTATATGGTTGTAATGGAATACTATTGTGCCATAAGAAATAACAGGATGAGACTTATATGAATTGATGCAAATTGAAATGAGCAGAGCCAGGAGAACATTGTATACAGAGAGAACACTGTATACAGTAACAGAAATATTATACAGTGGTCAATTCAGAAGAATTATCAACAAAGCAAGTCTCCAAGGTAACCAGAAGTGTCTCATGATGAAAATGCTCTCCACAGACAAAGAAGGAAGGAGTCTGAGGTAGATCAAAGCATGCCATCTTTCACTTCATTTCCCTCATGGGATTTTTATTACATGTGTAATATCTCTTCTCTTGTCCTAAGAACAATATGTAAATATATATTGCATCAAAGAACTGATACAACCTATATAAAACTTCAGAAGTGAGGGTGAGGAAAGAAGGAAGAAAATATGAATCCTACAATATCAGAAAACAATTGTCAAATTTGTTTCTACATTAACTGAAGAAATAAATTTAAAAAATTTTAAATAAAATAACTGTAGATGGGCAGCTGGGTGGCTCAGGGGATAGAGAGCCAGGCCTGGACATGAGAGGTCCTGGGTTCAAATATGATGTCAGAAATTTCTTGGCTGTGTGCAATTCACTTAACCCCAATTACCTAGACTCTACAAATCTTCTGTCTTGGAACTGATATTTATTATTGATTCTAAAATAAAACATAAACATAAAAAAGCAAATAAATAACTGTAAGCAATTAAAAATACCTAGGGTGTTCCCTGCCAAGAAATATCCAGGAACAATATGAACAGAATTATTAAACACTTTTCATACAAATAAAATCAGATCTAAACAAATTGAAAAACATTCATTGCTCATGGGTAGGTCAAGCCAATATAATAAAAATGACAATTCTACCTAAACTAATTTACCTATCTAGTGCCATACCAATAGAACTACCAAAAATAATGTTTCATAGAGCTAGAATAAATAATTACAAAATTCAAAGAACAAAAAATTACAAATATCAAGGGAATTCACGGTAGGAGGAGAATGTAAAGGAATGTGGTCTAGCTGAACTAGATCTAAAATTGTAGTATAAAGCTGTAATCATCAAACAAAACCATCTGGTACTGGCTAAGAAATAAAGAGGAACAAAAGATATTCCAATACAGGTAAGCTGTTTACATCCCCACAGCAGAAGATGCTTCTTGTAACTTCTCATGAATGTATCATGATTAGAGCAGTTAGAAGTAGTATATATAGACAGAGAGCAAGGGTGTAAGTTGAATATGATGGGATGGTATGTTTAAAAAATAAAATTAAGGGGCAAGATAGAGGAAGGCATTAGAAGGAAGAGGAAGAGAGAAACAGAACAGGGCAAATTATCTCACTTAAAAGAAGTATTAAAGAGTTAAAGTAAGTAGAGGGAAAGATGGGGAAGATGGGGAGAGGAGCACTAGAACCTTACTCTCATTGGAATTGGCTCAAAAAGGGAAGAACTATATAATAACTGGGTATAGGAATCTATCTTACCCTTTATGAAAGTAGGAGGGGAAAGCGATAAAAGAATGATAAGAGATGATAGAAAAGAGGGCAAATTGGAGGATGTGATGATCAGAAGCTAAACATTTTTGAGGATGAACAAAATGAAAGGAGAGAAAAAAGGATAAATGGTGCAGGGCGAACAGGATGGAGAGAAATACACAGAAATCATAGTGGTGAAAAAAATTTACAAGTGATTCAGATAAAGGTCTCAATTCTCAAATACAAAGAAAAAGAAAAAGACCTATTTATAGAAAAATATGTAAAGCAGTTCTTTTTGTGGTGTCAAAGAATTAGAAGTGAGGCAAAACCTATCAATTGGGGGATAGCTTAGAAAGTAATAATATATGACTATAGTGGAATATTATTATACTATAAGAAATGGCAAGCAGGATGATTTCAGAAAAATTTGAAAAAACTTATATGAACTGATTCAAAGTGAAGTAAACAGAACCAAGAAAGCATCATACATAGTGACAGCAATATTGCATCATGAACAACTGTAAATAACTTGGCTATTTTCAGCAACACAATGATCTAAAACAATCCCAAAGAAATCATGATTTTAAAACAATGCCATCTGACTCCAGAGAAAGAACTGATGGGGGTCTGAATTCAAACCAAAACAAACTTTTTTTTCACTTTCTTAGTTTTTTTGTTTCTTTCTACAAATGTATTAATATGGAAAAATATTTTATACAGATTGCTTACCATCTCAACAGGGGACTAGACTTAAGGAGAGAATTCAAGACTTGAAAAAAAATTTTAAGTTGGAAACAGTTTTTTCATGTAATTGAGGAAAAAATAAAATATAAAAAAAAGAAATAGAATGGTAGACCAATGGAGTTAATTAGGTACACAGTACACAGTAGAAAATGACCAGAGTAACCTAGTGTTTGATAAACACTTTTGTTTGGCAAAAACTGTTGGGGAAAATGGGAAACAGTACAGCAGAAACTCGATATAGATCAACAGTTATACCATATACCAAGATAAGGTGTAAGACTTAGACATAGAGTGAAAATTAGGGGTGCATGGAAGAGTTTACCAGTCATATCTATGGATAAGGGAAGATTTTATGATCAAAGAAGAGACAGAGAGCATTAAGATATATAAAATAGATTGTTTTGCCTATATTAGATTAAAAAGCTTTTGTACAAACAAAATCAATGTAACCAAGATTAGAAGGAAAACAGAAAACTGGGAAGGGTGTGGGAAGGATTTTTCAAAGCATGTGTCTCTTACAAAAGCCTCATATCCCAGATACATAGAGAATTAAGTCAAACATAATAATATAAGTCATTCCCCAATTGACAAATGGCCAAAGGATACGAAAAGGCAGTTTTCAGATGCAGAAATCAAAGTCATCTATTATCTTATGAAAAAACACTCCCAATCATTTTTGATTAGAGAAATGCACATTTAAAAACCTCTGAGATAAAATTGGCTAATATAACAGAAAATGAAAATTATAAATATTGGTGGAGATGTGGTAAAATTGGGTCACTAAATGCACTGTTGGTGGAGTTGTGGACTGATCCATGCATTCTGGAAAGCAATTCAGAACTCTGCCCAAAGGGCTATAGAATTGTATTTGCTTTAATACAGCAATATTACTACTAAATCCACATCTCATAGAGAGCCAAAAAGGGGAAAGGACCTATTTGGACAAAAAGAGTATTTCTTTTAGTGGTGACAAAGAATTGAAAACTAAGGGGATGCCCATGAATTGAGAAATGACTGAACAAGTTGTGGTATCTGATTATAATGGAATATTATTTTGCTATAAGTAATGATGAGCAGGAAGATTTCAGTAAAAAAAAACCTAGAAAACCCTACATGAACTGATGTAGAGTGAAGTGAGCAGAACCAAGAACAGTGTAATAGCAATAATGTAGCTATTCACACCAATACAACCATCCTAGACAATCCCAAGGAATTTATATGAAAATGTAATCCACCTCCAGAGAAAGAACTGATGGCATACAAATGAAGATCAAAGCAGACCATTCTTCATTCTATTTTCTTCATGGGTTGTTGCTTTATGTGTCTTCTTCTGCAATATGGCACATATGGAAATATGTTTTATATGATAACTCATATATGATCAATATTGAGTTGTTTGCCATCTCAAGGAGGGGGGGAAGAGGAAAAGGAGCACGTGGAACTAAAAATGTTAGAAAATAAATTCCAGAAATTGAGTTTCCATGCAAATTGGAAAAAAATAAAGCATTCCTGAAGAAGAAGAAAAAAAGAGGGGCTTGACCTGAACAAAGGGAAAACCAACAAAACCCAGACTAGCTCCTGGATGGAGGGGGAGGGAGTATATGGGGTGTCTGGGGAATCATACAATTTCTTCTTGTCTGACTGGTGCAGCCAGCCATGTTCTCTTTGGGATTTCCAGCAATACCTCTGAGTTGTACAACTGAGATGTGGGTGCTCCTCTCCATTAGATGGGCGCAGTGAGTATTTTCTAAAGACAATAACAGCTGTTTATAGCCCTGTTTGTGTGGTAGAGCAAAGGTGAAGAAGCTATCTGCCAGGTAATTCTTTCTGCCAACAGCCTATCCACTCCAAAGAAGGGACCTACCCTCTGAAGTCCTTCAGACTGACTTGGAGACCTCTGGCACCATCTAGAGGTTATAGAGGGGGATATAAAGAAGGCTGAAATGTCTGGCCATTCCTAAAAGATAATTCAATTGGACCCTAGTTGGTCATTGTGAATGCTAACTTGAACTAATTTGTAATTCAAAATGTCATGCTGGGGAATAATCTTTATTGGATTTCTAGTCTTCTGAAGGTTATGGAGGATAGATAGTTTTCTAGTATCATGATGGCAGAAGATGAGTAATGAGATGCTTAAGGAAAGTATACTATGAGACAAAACCTCATTTGGAACTTTTGGATCCCCTACTATCTTTTTCATTTATTGAATTGGTTTGCTCTCTTGCCAGATTTAACTTAAAAATGAATGTTATGTCTGTCCATCAGTCAACAAGCACTTATGATTTACCATGGGCCAGAAACAGTGCTAAATTCTAGATATGCAAAAAAAAAGAAAAGGAAAGGAAAAGAAAAGAAAAGAAGGAAAAAGAAAAAGTCATACAGTAGTCCCTGCTGTCAAGGATCTTACAGTTTAAAGGGGGCAATAAATATGAAAAAATATATATATAAACAGATTATATACAAGGTAAAAATAGAGAAAATCTCAAAAGGAAGGCATTAACATTAAGGAGGACTGAGAAAGGCTTCTTACAGAAAATGGGACTTTAGTTGAGACTTGAAGGAATTCAGAGAA
Source organism: Monodelphis domestica (assembly GCF_027887165.1). Taxonomy (NCBI): domain Eukaryota; kingdom Metazoa; phylum Chordata; class Mammalia; order Didelphimorphia; family Didelphidae; genus Monodelphis; species Monodelphis domestica. Next base: position 254,906,195 of record NC_077229.1, read on the forward strand.
GCTAAGAGGCAGAGATGAAGAAGGAGAGAGTTCCAGACATGAGAAATAGCCAGGGAAAATATCCAAAGTCAGGATATGGAATATCACATGCGAGGAAAAGCCAAGAGGCCAGTGTTCCTGAATGGAAAAGTACATGGTTGGGAGAAAAAACATGAGGCAAAGGAAAATAGGGAAGGTAGGAAGAGGCAAAGTTATGAAGAGGTTTAAAATCCAAAGAGAGGATTTACTAGAAAGGCAAAGGGTTATAGGAAAGCTTGAAAGGTGTAAAAGCCAGAACAGAAGATTGGTAATAGGAAGGAGGGCAGCCACTGGTCCAAGCCTGAGGATGATCATTATAGGTTTCAGAAAATTGGCTAGTTTCAATCTTTAAGCCTTATTATTTTTGCAAGCATTTTATCTCAAGACAAAACAGATGCTGGCAAGAAGGGTCCTTGAGAGAGATTTGGACCAGGACTGTTGGAAATTAGCAGAAGGGTAGCATCCCCCAGAAGGCAACAGAATTGCCAAGCTATCAGGGAGCAACAGAAGTGATGTGCTCAGATCAGCCCTTCACATTAAGAAAATTGCTCTGGCATTGATGTGAAAGATACATTGGAAGGAAACCAGAGGAAGAAAGAACAATCAAATAGAGAAGACAAGCCTGTGTTAGGGTGATGATGATATGAATGGAAAGAAGAATAAATTTGGAAGAAATATGGCAGGCTGTGAAAGAGCTTGGCTATGACTGTATAAATGAGGTAAGGGTGAGGTTTCAAGCCAAGATAATAGGTAAATAGAGAAATGGGATAAGGGGTGTTTTGGGGGTGGGGACAGATGATCTAGTCCATTTTAGGCATAGGATCATAGAACTGGAAGGCACCTTAGAGTTCATCGAGCCCAACATCTTCAATTTGTGGCAAGGAATTTGGTTTATATATCTTGCCTAAAGTCAGATGGATATTAAGTAATGAAGGAGAGATTAGAAACTTTGTCTTGCAGTCCCAAACCTAGTACTTTTTCCACTGTGCCATATGGACCCTCAGAGTCTTTCATGCTGAGTTAGATGTGCTAGGAGGTTATCCAAATGGAAAATCAGCCTATAGTTAAAATGTCCAGTTAGAGTTCATAGGAGATCTCTCCATCAGGGTCTTGCCCTGAAAATATTATAAGGGAAATAAGGACTCTTCCAGGACAGGAAAAATGTTTGTCGATGCCCACTGTTTAGGCTCTTCCTCCCCAGTGTTTTTGGTATCTTTTTAAGGCTTTAAGTCAATTTGTATGACTGAGTTCTAGTAAGGGAATATAGGTCATGGGCTAATATTATTACATACAATTGGAAGACAGTTCTAGTGGGTGCCAGGAGTCTCCTGTCCTTCAAATGAGTTCCTTCAACTGATCTGCATATGGTTTTCAGTCCTTTTAAACTCCTGGTCACCTTTTGACTCCTCCACACAAAAAAATGATTTCCCCATAGCATTATTCTGCTTCCCCCACTTTCCTCCTCCTTGGTAAGCTCCCAAGGCTCCCTATTGTCTCTGAGATCCAGTACACTCTCCTCATCTGGAATTTAAAACCTGGTTCCAACCTTCCTTTTTGCTTTATCTTGTGGCCCTTCACGCACACCTTGTTCCAGGCAAACTGACCTGCTTGTTGTTTTCTAGCCATGGCGCATGGAGGTTATAGAGTTTCAATGAGGTCATATCACTAATATATGGGAGTCTAGATTTGAAAACAAACCTCTTGACTTTGCCAAGTCTCACACTCCTTCCACTATATCATCCTGATGTTTCACCATTACATACCCAATATATCTTAAAAGTTGAGTCACAGGGATTAGTTAGGTGGCTCAGTGGATAGCCAGCCCTGGAGAGGGGACGTCTTGGGTTCAAATATGACCTCAGATACTTCCTAGCTGTGTGACCCTGTGACCCGACGTGAGGTCCCTTAACCTCCATTGCCTAGTCCTTACCCCTCCTCTGCCTCAGATCTTAGTATTGATTCTAAGAGGGAAGGATTAAAAAAACTGAGTCATGTATTTTCTTCCTTCCACCTTCAGATAGTCAATCCACATGCAGCATTTATGATCCTACAGCTGACAGAGCATTACCAACAGAAGAAAAAAAAAGAAGAAGAAGCAAAAAGTCCATGTGTCAGGAATGTGCTGAATCTAGTTTCACAAAATCAAAGAATATTAGAATTTAAAGGAAAAGTGAATTTCAACTAGTTCAACCCAACCATAAAACCACTCATCCATAATAATCTCAACAAGCTGTCAACTAGCCTTTGTTTGAGATCTCTAGTAAAGAAAAGAAGCCCATTTCCCTTTTTGGATAGCTCTGTTAGAAAGTTTTTCCAATACATAAATCATCTAACCATATCACTCCATTTAAAAAAGCAACTACCAGGCACTATACTGCTCCACGAAAGAACTTTCTTCAATCAATCAATCAACCAATCAATCAATCTTTAGACAAGAGGTGAAAAGTTCTTGATTAATTTGGAAGTCCTTGAAAGCCACTGGATAAAATGGAGCAACATCACACAGCCAGTACCTTCAGAATGGTCAAAGACACCTCGTCATGTCTCATAGGGTTTGTAAGTAATCAGCAATTTGGAATTGAACATAGGAGCATCTTTTAAAATCACCAAGGAAGAATTGCTTAGGTGGCGTGGGGAGATTTTCAATTTTGGCCTGAGTTGGGGTCTCCTCACTCCCACTCCTGAAAAGGAGACTCTTCACCCTAGTGCAAATATCAATAATATGGAAATAGGTCTTGATCAATGACACAGGTAAAACCCAGTGGAATTACATGTCAGCTGTGAGAGGGATTTGGGGAGAAGGAGGGAAAGAACATGAATCTTGTAACTATGGAAAAATATTCTAAATTAATTAATTAAAATTTTCAAAAAAAAAAAGGAGGATCTTATGAACTTCAGAGGGCTGGAAGATTTTTTGCTTTTTTCTATCCATGTTCTAGCAGTGCCTTGGGGAAAATAGTGACTAGAGACATCATCTCCATTAAGAGCAGAGAATGAATTTGAGACATACTAATGAAAAAGTAGCTCCAAGTCTCATAAGGATACCAGCAAGGGGCATCTGGGTAGTTCAGTGGATAGAGAGCCAGGCTTAGAGTTGGGAGGACCAAGGTCCAAATCTGACTTCAGACATTTATTTCCTAGCTGTGTGACTTGTATAAATGGAGATTTTGAACCTTTGACTTCATTCCCCAGAAGTTCTTAGTATTTCCCAAAATTCCCCTATAATCTCTCCTGTGTCTCCATGTTGTTGAGATCACATTATTGGTATTTGACTGCCAGTAACTCCTCCCACACCCTCTTTGGCATGATGCAGCAATCAGTGGTGATGGTGGTAATGTGGGGATTTTGAAAATGGCTAACCAGCCATGAGCACATGGTTTTTATTTTGTATCCTCTTTATTCCTTGATTTCTAATGATCATTTAATAAACCTCCTAAAATATAATACTTTTTGTTTAATATTTAATTTTAATTTTTACACTTAACCCCAATTGCCTCACTAGCTTCAGACATTTTTCCTAGCTTTGTGGTTGGGCAAATCACTTAACCCCAACTGCCTTACTGTTCTTCTGCCTTAGAACTACTTTACTTAGATACTTAATTTCTATGTTAGGACAGAAAGTAAGAGTTTAAAAAAAAAAAGGGATCTCATCTAAAAAGCTACAATATAAGGACACCTTCATGAATGCCCTCAAGAAACAGAGAAAAAAAATGCCAGCTCCCAACCCCTTTGCTCCTTGTGATCTCCAAGCTTGAGCCTACTATCTCCTGGACTCTGTATATATTAGTGGAAAAGCGTGTCACAGTCCTTTGATGAGGTAGTTTTGTACAAACTGCTTTTACTACCTTTGGAAGTACCCCTTTCTAAAAACTAGTTAGTTACATTTATCTGACTAATTGATATCAACTGATAATTGAGGGAGAAGCATTCCAGTTCGGGCTGATGAGCTATGTGGTTATAAAATGACCTCCTACTCCATGGAGGGAGCAGAGAGAAATTTCAGCAAATAGCCTTGAATTTTTCTGTAAAATATGAGGCAAGATTCTTAGTTAAGAGACTTTGAGGAGGGGAATCATGGTAGGCTTAAGCAGGGATGAAAAACTTTGGAAGAGCCAATATGGGATAAAGAGTTAATAATAATATAGTCAATAGACTGATAATGAAGGATCACTCCCATCTCTTCACAGAGAGAAGTTGGATTAGAACTACAGAATGACAAATGCATTCTCGGATATGGCCAATATGTTGATTTATTTTGCTTGATTATGTATATGTTACAGGAAAGGGTTCTGACCCAGGGCTGTGGGAGAGGTGGGTTAGTGGGCAGGGAGAGACATGAACAAATCCAAATAGAAAAAAAATATATCAAGATAATCTCTTCTCTTAAGGAACTCATGGCTAACTAGGAGAAAAACATTAAAGAAAGTTTAGTTTCAGGGCAGATGGAAAGACCCAGAAATCCTGTGGGTGCAGCAGTGAATCAGATGGCAAAGCCCAGAGGTTGCACAGGTAGTTGAAATGACAGTGCCAAGGGACTGTAGGACATAACGGCAAGACAGATGGTAAAGCCTAGAGGACCTTGGGAGGCAATGGAAGGGCAGATGGTTAGACCTGGTGTTCCTTCATCTCATCAGAAGGAAAATGAGCAATCAAGCAGATAAGATGAAGGTAGAAGGCAAGATGGGAGAGCATTCCACATCCTGTGGGCTCTTCCTCTTGCCCAGCCAACCCAGATGGATTCTGGGATGTCCATGAACCACGGAATCAAAAAGACACACGTTAACTTTATAGGTGTGCATATAAATATGTTTCTTTTCTAAAAATACTTTCCCCCTCTTCTTTGTATCTTCAAATGTTTGTGCTTGTGGCCGATTTTTAAATTCATAATGACAAAGAACTTTTTATTTTAAAGAAAGAATATCCAGTTCCTCTTTATTGATCTGAAACAAATTCAAAGTAGTTCTTGCTGTTTCCACTACTCTTTTTGAAAGTTATGACAATCAAGATGTCATCACAAATGTATTGGCTATTCTTTTGCCAAGGAGAGCTTTGGTAATTGTGCAAATAGTTAAGGTTCTCCAACACTACTTTTGTGCCAAGTTTGTGATCTGTTTTCTGAACTCTTCATCTATGTAGTCTCACCACTATCCCTCCCCTCATTTCTGACAGAATGAAATTTCCATGAGGATTCCTCGAATAACTATATTGTTGTTGTCCTTGTATTACCAGCACCCTACCTAAATCCTTGTAAACAGTAAGTATTTAACAAATATATATTGAATTGAATTGAGATAAACTTCCTCCTTTGTCCAAATGGTCTATAAAATCTAGTTTTATGACAATGTTGCTTCTCTCTCCTCCTTTGTAGAGTTTCATCCAAATATTGTCTTAATATCATTTCTAAGACAGAAGAGTGGCAAGGGCTAGGCAATTAGGGTTAAGTGACTTGCCCAGGGTCACACATTTGGAAGTCTCTGAAGTCACATTTTAATCAAGTGCTCCAATTCCAGGCCTGATGCTCTAGCCACTGTGCTACCTACCTGCCCCTAGCAGTGGGCTTAACTGAAGCAGGTACTCTAGATTTTATGTTAGGGGAAAATGAGGGCCTCAGAAGTCCTTCAGCAGTTAACAAACAAACAAAACAAAAGTGTTTACATAGCTATAGCATGGAAAGGATGTCCCACAAGGATACTCTGGTACTTAGGTTAGGTTCTCCTAAGTCTCCATTTGGATGGATTTGGTTGAGCAGAAAAGGTATGTCAACAATGAAGATAGCATCTGGTCAATCAGTCAGTTAAACAATTATTAATTATATGTATTTCTATGTATAATATATAGTAGTAGTCTCTTGGTAACCGAGGATGACGATTGTCTTTGTGCGTTTTCATCTATAAGATAGATGAGTGTGCACAAAGACACTTGTGTGTGAAGGAGATTTAAGTGGAAAAGTCGGTGCACAGAGGCAGTCCCACTCTCGGCGTTGGAAGCCTGGGTCCAGTGGCACGAAAAGTCGTTACACCTGGAGACTTTCTCAGCTGCATTGGGTGGCTGTGTTGTCTTTTGTGCTCCATCACGCCCTAAGCACTCCACAGTGCCTTGCTGCATCGCCATCTCAGCCGTTGAACCTTCTTATTGGTTTCTTCCGCCTGTTCCTCCGAAGCAGTCTTCACATGCTGGGCGAGCAAAGCCCTGGTTCACCAGGGGTCGATGACCCGATGGCTGCCCTCACAAGGTTTAGCCGGCCTGTTGAAGCTGTTGCCTGGGGTGTGGCCGCTGCTGCATGCTAGCAGCTACTGGGAGCCACAAGTGAGAGCTGGGGGTCAGGTGGGGGTCAGAGGCTGGAGAGCTGCCCCAGGAGGGCACGACAAGCCCTCCATACCAGAGATACTACCCCTCCCTGAGCACCCCATACACCCCTGTAATATATATTATACAGGATACTGTATAATATATAAATATATACTATTAATTATGTTTACATATAATTTATAAAAATATATAATTTAATATAAAATATATACAGTGTATATTATATAAAACATATAATATGCTATATAGAATTCAATATGATATATAAATGCATACTATTAATTATGTTTACATATAATATATAATTTAATATAGAAATATGTATAGTATTAATTATATATTTTATATCATATAAAAATTTGTATTGTGTAGAATTCTACATCTTCTACCATCTACCATACATTTATAAATAATATATTAATTCTATATGATATACAATTCTATATAATCTGTATAATTAATTATACTATGTGCCAGGCACTGTGCCCTCAAGGATCTTACCTGGACCAAGAATCTAGTTATGTTAATGAAAGAAGTCCCAGACTTGGCAGCCAGGTCCTCTCCAGACTCAGACTCTGTCTATTCTGGGGCATTAGCCAGTTCTGGTTTTGTTTCTGAGGGATAGATCATCCTTAAGCTACTACAGAAAGAAGCTTCAACACCACAATCTACAATGGCGGGTGTGGGGTGGAGGGGCGGGCACCACGCTGGGGAATGGATCAGGGTGTCAGAAGACGATTTTTTTTCAAGAGCTCTGGGCTGGGCGACCATGTCCAGCTCTTCTACCATCTTGCTCAGACTGGGCCTGACCTCTCTTCTGCCTGTCTGCTTTCCTATTAATGCATTTCTATCGGGCTCAAACGAGTGGTGTCTGGGGGGCAATTACCGCCCTCGAGCTAACACTGAGGATAATTACGTTTTTACTACTCAGCACATCTGTGTCTCTGGCGTCTGTCAACCCAGTGATCCCTAGGCAGCTGCCTCCTGCTAACTCAGCTCGGGTAGGCGAGCTCTTGTCCTGCTTTCGGAATCCCTCCTCCTACCCTGTTTCGTGCCTCCCGGCCTTATTTCCCTCATTTCTTAGCCTTGCTTTTTATTCAAGGCTCCCGGATCTCCACAGGTAGATGAAGTAAGCATCTGTGTCATTTAGATGGGCAACTTGGGTCCAGAAGGAACTGTTACATGGAAGGAAATGGGGAAATGTTTGCCTCTTGTTTTTTTGATGTAGTGAATGAATGGTTGGATTTTTTATTCACAACATTTACTTGATAATTGTTCGTTTCTACACTTGGCTTTGCCTTTAGAGACCCAGACTGAAACTTCAGTGAAAAGAGATCCATCTCCTCCCATTTCCGCTCAAATCCAAGAAGGCTTGTCCTGGGCTGTTTGCATTGTCGTCTTCTCCTCCCAGCCAGAAATCAGAAAGGTATATCTTGCTACAACTCTCTAGGATAGGATCTGCTTGAACGGCTGATCCCTCGCACCCCTTTTCCCCACCCCCAAAAGAAGCCGAGGGAGAGAGAAGAGCATCCCTCACACCTGGACCACTTAAGTAGAAATGAGAGTAGAGGTGCTCTGGACACGGGTCAGCCTCTATAAAACTGACTTCTATCACAGAAATCGAGGTCTAAGTGAAGTTTGCTTGAAGCCGCTCCCGCCATGCTCCAGAGCAGCAGCATCTCCTGCCTGCCCAGGATTCTTCCCGTTTATACTCCACAGGTGTCACTCCCAATCCCAAGCCCCATCGAAACTTACCTCGCCTGTGACATCCCCTGATATCACCCTGACATCCTCTGAGAGCTCACTAAAACGGAAAGGATTTACAGAGAGCCCTGGCTTTAGAATCAGAGGAATTGGGTTCAAATCCTGTCTCTGCTACTCACTAGCTTGGGGCAAATCAGGTTATGTGTCTCTGGACCTCAGTTTCCTCATCTTTAAAATGAGGGATTTAGAGGAGGTGACCTCCAAGTATCCACTCTAAATGTAGAATCTATAAATCTGAACCAGAAGGAACAATAGGTGCGAATGGCTAATTACTCTCTTCCTCCATCCTGCAGGTAGCATTCACATCTCCCGGTTGTGTGAGAAGTGTCTAGGAAAGGCAATTAAACTGCCTCAGTTTCCTCAACTGTAAAATGGACATTATAAAGGCACCTCCCTCCCAGGTTTGTCAGGAGGATCACATGTGGCATTTGTTTGTTTTAAACCCTTCCTTTCTGTCTTAGAATTGATAAAGTGATAAAGACTAGACAATTGGGGTTAAATAACTTGCCCAGGGTCACACAGTTAGGAAATATCTGAAGCCAAATTTGAACCCAGCCTTTCCTCTCCAAGCCTAACACTGTCCACTGAACCACCTAGCTGCCCCTAAATGTAGTATTTTTTATACAGTGCAGTGCCTGGCACTTAGTAGGTATTTAATAAATGTTTATTTTCTTCCTTCTACTAAAGCTCAGCCCTGTTACCAGTAGCAGATAAAGGAGGAGGAACCTCTGATAATCTTTTTGTCATATGAACAGCTCACTGTTATATAGGGTTAGTAACTAGATATTTAATTTCAGTGGAAACAGGAACCCCAGTGTGAAGAAACTCCCTCTACTAATGTACCTTTTCTGCAGTTTCTAGTCTTAGAGAATAGCCTAAAGCACTGAGAATTTAAAAGACTTGCTCTGGGTCACACAGCAAGTATGGGTCAGACACCTGAATCCAGGAATTTCTGATCTCTAGCCATTACTCCATGATGCTAACATTTTTAATGTTTTGCACATATAACATGTAACAATTCTGGTTGAATTGGGAGAATTTCTCAGAATTTAAATTCAAAAGGCATTTATTAAGCACACACCATTTGTCAGATATTTCCTTTTGATTGGGGATATAAAAGGAAAAAAAAGTTGTCCTTCAAGGAGTTTATGTCCTATAGAGAGAAACAATATGGAAATGGAAAATTGAACACTACAAAAATGAAGTAATTGGACATGGAAACTGAAACTTTCATCAGGGAATTTGACATTCAGTGGGGTAAATGTCAATTCTTACTCTTGAGTTCAAAAAACAAATTTCACAAGTAAAGGATGGGGATGCAAGATTGTCAGAAAAAGATCTAGTTGGACAATATAACAGTAAAGGAAAAGGATAAATGTTGCAGAAGATGTGACAAAATTGGGGCACTAATGCATCATTGATGGAGTTGTGAACTTATCTAATCATTCTGGAGGGCAATTTGGAACTTTGGCCAAAGGGCTGTAAAACTGTATACCCATTGATACTGTAATACCACTAGTGGGTCTGTATCCCAAAGAGAGAATAAAAAGGGGAAAGGACCTACTTGCACAAAAATATTTATAGCATCTCCTTTTTTGATGGCGAAGAACTGGAAAGTTCTTCGGAAAGAAGAAAAGCTTCGGAAAGCTTCCTTGGAACCAATATACAGTATTGATTCTAAGACAAAAGGAAAGGTTTAAAAAAAAGAAATTGAAGGGATTTCCATTAATTGGGAAATAGCTGAACAAATTGTGGTATGTGTTGGTGATGGAATATTATTGTGCTAAAAGAAATGATAAGCAAGATGATTTCAAAAAAAGCTGGAAAGACCTACATGAACTGATGCAGAGCAAAATAAGCAGAACTGGGAGAACATTGTACAAATTAACAGCAATATTGTATAGTGATCAACTATGAAAGATTTATCTACTCTCAGAAATATGATTCAAAACAATACCAAAGAACTTGTGACAAAGTCAAAGAAAGAATTGTTGAAGTTAGATGCAGATCAAAGTATATATATCATTCACATTATTTGTTATTTTATTTGGGGTTTCCTATTTATATATTACAAGTATGTTTACATACATATATATGTATTTTGGGGGTTTATATGAGTATTCTCTTACATACAACAATGACCAATATGGAAGTATGTTCTTCATGATAATACATGCATAACACAGATTAAATTGCTTATCATCTCTGAGAGGGAGAAGAGAAAGAGGGAGACAATTTGGTTCTTATAATTTTGGAAAATGTATGTTGAAAATTATTACATGTAATTGGGGAAATAAAATATCTTTGAAACAAAAGAAAAATATTTGGATATTTTTAGTTATCTGTAAGCTCTATGTGGGTTAGCAGTGTGATATGAGACCCTAAAACCCTATAAACCTTCTTCAACTATATTAAAAGAGGAATAGCATCCAGGAGTAGGAGAATGATTGTCCCTTTAAACACATCTGGGTTATTGGGTCCAGTTCTGGGTGCTGCAGTTTAAGAAGGACATGAATACATTGGAGAGCATACAGAGAATGGCAACTGGGAGATGGTGAAGGACCTTGAGTCCATATCATATGAAGACTAACTAAAGGCACTTGGATGTTTAGCCTTTAGGAGAGAAGACTTAGTAGGGACATGATATCATTGTTCTTCTATTTGAAGGACCATGATATGAAAGAGGGCTTAGAGTTGTGCATTTTGGACCCAGAGGACAGAATCAGAAATGACAGATGAAAGTCGTCAAAGGTTCAATTTGGACTTGATGTCAGGAAAAACTTTCTAATAATTAGAACTGTCCAAAAATGGGATGGGTTACCTCAAGAGGTGAATTCCCTTTCCTGGAAGAAGAAGCTGAATGTCAGCTGTATTTGTACTAAGGATTGCTGTGGGATATTGGTTGGACTAAATGGCTGCTATGTCTGGTTCCTTCCAACTCCCCATTTCTGGGATCCAATATTGAAAGGTAGCCTAGAGTGGAACAGGGATACGGGGCTGGGGCTAACATAGATGGATATAAAAGAGTGGTGGGTAGGAAGGGAATTTCACCCTAGGTAGCCCATAAGACCTCAGTGTTTGTGGATGCAGCCACATCTGTGTCTATAACAGTGGTAATGCTGAATCAATTATCAATCCCCAAGCAAGATGTGGAAGGTGGGGAGATGTAGTCACAAGCTGTCTAGACAAATAATGGAGTCAGCTTGATTATGGAGGGGTTAGGCCATCTCTGAGACTTTTTTCTTGGACTGGGCTACTCCTTTTTTTTTTTACTTTCATTTGAAAATTTTTATTTAAATAATTAATTTAGAATATTTTCCCAGGGTTACATGATTCATGTTCTTTCCCTCCCTCCCCCCATAGCCAACAAGCAATTCCACTGGGTTTTACATGTGATCAGAACCTATTTCCATATTATTGATATTTGTACTAGAGTGCGTTTAGAGTTTATATCTCCAGTCATATCCCCATCGAACCATGTGATCAAGCAGTTGTTTTTCTTCTGAGTTTCTACTCCCACAGTTCTTTCTCTGGATATGGATAGAGTTCTTTCTCCTAAGTCCCTCAGAATTGTCCTGGATCATTGTATTGATGCTAGTAGAGAAGTCCAATACATTCGATTGTGCCACAGTGTATCAGTCTCTGTGTACAAGGTTCTCCTGGTTCTGCTCCTCTCGCTCTGAATCACCTCCTGGAGGTCATTCCAGTTCACATGGAATTCCTCCATTTTATTATTCCTTTCACAGGCTACTCCTTTTCTTGACTTTATTTCCAACCACTCCCTCAGCCCCTCTTCTCTAAAGAATAATTTTCCCTTAAGTCAGTCTTCAGTAATGACAGATGCTGGTCTGCTTCAGTGTCCAGCCATTCATGATAACTTCTTTGTGTAAAGTTAATATGTGACAAAAACGACCACTTCTGGGCTCAATGGGAAAGAGCTATTCTCTCCTTGTCCAATAAAGAGTCCTCTTAGTTCTAGACTCACACACAAATATATGACCTGAATTCAGTCCTGGAGGAGTCTGTTTTTTAAGAAGGGTCTTTTTCTCATACTTGGACTCTTTAGGCTCCCATTCCTTAATCCCAGGAAAATCTGTAAAGGCAAGACTGAAAGGAGAAAATTGCAAATGCAGTGAGACCCTGAGATGAAGAGAGTCTGAGAAAAGAACAGACTGGAGGTGAAAGGTTCTTGGAAGAGAGGAGCTTCTAATAGATATAATGTGCCCCATATTGTGTACTTATTTGTGTCACACTCAGAAAGCTGTCCTCCATTCCTATACTTTAAGGACCATCATGGAAAAGGAGGAGGACATTTATTTTGCATGGCAATGGGAGAGCAAAATTAGGACCAAAGGTAAAAATTACAGTTAGCTCAAAAAAAAAGGAAGTGCTTTCCAACAAGTATTGTCCAAAATTTATCTTGTAAGGTAGGTAGCTCTCCATCATAGAAAATATTTAAAAAGCATGATTATCATTAAGGATGCTGACTCCTAAGTGAAATAGGAGATTGGTATGGAAAACCTCTATCATCTCTCCCAGCTTTAAGATTCTAATCAACAAAGAGCTAAATCAAGGGCCAACTTGAATTTTATAATGTGTTTGCTTCATCCTCAATTTAATATAGGATTTGCCTATAGTAACATCCTTCAATTGTAATTCTGTCTTCATACTAATATATAATTGTCTCAATCCTAAGAACATGGAAAATGTCATAGTAAAAATAAATGTTCTGTCCTTTTATATATATGTATATATATTTTAATATATATATATATATATTTGTATATATTTTAAATATATATGTTCACATATATTTAAAAAATATATTTTTTAAACCCTTATCTTCCATCTTGGAATCAATATTGTGTATTGGTTCTAAAGCAGGAGAATGATAAGGCCTAGGCAATGGAGGTTAAGTGACTTGCCCAGGGTCACACAGCTGAGAAGTGTCTGAGGCCAGATTTGAACCTAGGACCTCCTATCTCTAGGCCTGACTCTCAATCCACTGAGCCACCCAGCTGCCTCCTCTATCCTTTTTTTTATTTGTATGAACCCATCATCTAAATCTGGGTAGGTAGTGTGGATGTCTATCTGCTTTTCTTGGCTAGAGATTCTAGTTCCATCTCCCGTTGCCAGGAAAGTTCCATTTTCTTCCTACATAAGGTTTCCTTGTAAATCAAGTCCTTGCTTTTCAGTCTGTACCTCTCTTATCCACAGTAGGTGGAGCAGTGGATAGAGTCCTGGGCCTGGAGTCAGGAAGACCTGAGTTCAAATTTGTCCTCAGACACTAGCTATGATATCCTGGGCAAGTCACTTAATTTTGTCTTGGTTTCCTCATCTTTGAAATGATCTGAAGAAGAAAAATGGCAAATCACTCCAGTGTCTTTGCCAGAAAACCTCAAAAGGGGTCATGATTTCTCTACTAGCAGCAATGCAATGATCCAGGACAATTCTGAGGGACTTATGGGAAGGGATGCTATCCATATTCAGAGAAAGAACTGTGGGAGCAGAAACAGAGAAGAAAATATGATTTATCACTTGTTTATATGGCTATATGATTTGAAGTTTTGTTTTTAAAAGATTACTCTATTACAAAAATGAATTGTATGGAAATAGGATTTGAGAGATTTTATATATGTGTGTTATATATATATATATATATATATATATATATATATATAAACCCAGTGGAATTGCTTGTCAACTTGGGGAGGGGGGAAAGAAAGAGGGGAGGGTGACGACAGGACTCATGTAACCGTAGGAAAATTTTAAATTAAAAAAAACTTTAATGGGGTTGTGAAGTTGGACATAACTGAACAACAACAAATAATCTAAATCTATATTTTGTGATGTTATATTTGTTTCCTTTTATCTAGTTTACAGTTTTGGTGTGCAGTCCTTTACTTTTGGTTTTTTTTTTTTTTGAGTACTTGCTTTCAAGCTTCACTGGATATCCCTTAGTTCCACTATTCTTGCACCTGGTATATACATCCATCTGTGTCCATCTATATCGTTCATAACTGTCATTCTATCCAGTCTTCCCTTTACAAATCTCTTTTTTCCCAGATGGAAGCTTTAGCCTTTTGAGCCATTCTTCACATGGGAGTTTCTCTTGATCATCTTCTTTGACACCAGGGAAACAAACATTCATCCTTCCATGATGTCTTCATGTATTTCCTGCTCTCCTTGACCAGTTGACTTCTCAAGATCCCTTCCTACTCAAGATTCTACAGTGAGATGCTATTTGAATGACCTTTTAATAAGGAAGGATGCAAACCAGAGAAGCTTTCCTGGACCTTTTCTTTATATAGGTATATCTGATTTGGTCTGTGGCAGTCAGAAACAGTAATTATGTTGTGTTATTAAAAAACTCTCTTATACTCAAGGTATAAAATAGGCATTGAATGGTGCAAAAAGTTTACTTTATTCTGCCATATGCTTAGAGCAAAGAATCCTTAAGAGAGGTTCAAAGAACAACTCCAACTTGAATATTGCTGTGAAGGGGAAATGGATGGACCCAGGCATGGAACTGTTCCATTGTCAGAATTTTGAAGAGTGGCTTCCAGAGAGAGGATCAGTCTCTTCCATCCCTGGGGCCATTTTCTAAACCCATACCCTAGACAGCTGGAAACATTTTTGAGAGTGGCTAGCAAATAGGATTGCTTTTAATGCACTCAGAAGAGGGCACTTTAGTTAGAAAAGCCATTCTCCCCGCCTCCTATGTGTTAGGGCCTCGGAAGCTCTAAATGGAACCCCTGTGGTTTTTTGTCTATAAAACATGCTGCAACATAAAGCCTTGGAAAACTCGATGAGATTTCGGCAGCGCGTTCACACAGCCTCATTGAATCTGTGTGTGGTTTGGAAGCTCCCATGGGTCTCTAGTCCTACCAGCGACTTTTTTAGAATGCCAACTTTAATTTTTTTTTCCTAAAAAGGAGACAAGAAAACTTTGAAGGACTGATAAGGGATTGTGATGAAAATGTGAGAAACGGAATTTGTCAGCCTTCAATGTATCCAAAGGTTCAATTTAGGAGAGGGGAAAAAAACAAAACAAAACAAAACAAAAAAACCAAGGAGGATTGGGTGAATAGCCCGGCTTTGTGGTGTTTTGAGGCTTTTTTTTCCCCCTTCAGCACTTTGAGCAGCTTCGGAAAGGGAGGAGGAGCCTCCGTAAACACAGCGTGAATTAATCTGCATCAAAATGCTTTACCTGTATCCAAGGAGCAGAATGGTCAATCACTCCAGCCCAGCCCTGACGCCGCTAAGACTCCGATGTCGGTGGGGAAAATGCTTCTGAGACTGTTACAATGGAAACATGTCAAGTCCCCCGGGCTGTGCCCGGAGAAGGCATTTCTCCCACCATTCCAGCATCAATCAGTACAGGCAGCCAAGCCTCCTCCGGTCGATGGAGCGGGGCGGGAACAACATCCCTTTGCCCACAAGACAGAGCATCCTGGCTCCCGGAATGTAGAGCATCCTGGCGGCGGCCCTCCGGGTTAGAGAAATCCTGGACCCCCAATACAAGGAGAAGTGGCTGTTGCTATGAAAGTCTCCCCCCAAAGTTTTGCCTCAACGCTGTGGCTCCCTTCGTTGGCGATTACACTCATTTTACGCGAGCAAACATATTAATCCCTTCTTTTGCTCAAAACTGGCGGTGGACTTCTGGAGGTGGGGGAAGGGGATGGACAGGAGGAAAACTAATTAAAGAATTATTCTTCTTACTTAAAATGGACCACTTCCCTCCTTAGTTGGGAGCGCTGGAGTGGTTGGGTATTCCTTTATTCCATGGAGGAGCTTGGGTGGCTTGGTAATGCTTTAGCTTGCAGCTCACTTCCTCGTTCCAAATCATAGTCGCCCCCTGAAGCCTATTTTGTAAAAGGCCCGGGGAAACCCAGAGATCACGGCCTGTGGGCCCCCGCCCCACCTCCCCCATTCAGCATCAACAGCTGGCCTCGGAAACCAATTGGAGCTGCCCAATACAATGTGAATATTCCCCCTGGGTTTCTGAATCTCGTTCCTTATGGCTTGCAAGCAGGAGATTCGAACTTTTCAAAATGGCAAATGTAAATGGCTTCACTGTAAATGGTTATCTGGCATTCACAACACAAAACAAGCATTTGAATATTTATTGTGAGCACGGCAGCATTTTGCAGAGCACACACAAAGATCTCTTACCACAATTATCTTGTTCAGCTTTAAAATATTAGCTGTCACTTCTTTAATGGAGCTTGTGAGAAAGGAAAAGTTTCTCTTTCTTTAACTCTTTTTTTTCCTGAACGCAATTACCACCTCATTCATGGCTCTTTGTGGCCACCTAATCTTGCCGATTATGTCTGTGACACGGCCACAATGGGACATGACTGATATACCCGACAGCTCTGACTACTGACAGAATAGTCACAATGACGACCGGCGCTTTGCGGGATGAGTACTACCTACCGCTAGCCACGGAGAAAGACCATGGAAGGAAGGTGGAAGAAAGAAGAGAGGGAACAGAGGGGGCCATTTCAACCACTTTGCTAACCCCTGCTGGCTTTTTTTTTCCTTCTTTTTAACGTCAGAACCCAATAGCATGGAAGAGCCAGGCTCCTTACACACATCTACCTAATTCACCCATTGTTGACTGAATGCAGAACATCCCCGCGGATATTTTAATTATGAACCCCTAAAGTCAAAAGAGCAGGTTTGGAGACCTGCCTCACAAGTGGACGTTGGGGTACTAATTTGTCTTCCCTTGGCCCTTTTGTGTTTGGCTGTGACGCAAATTCCTGGTTGTCATTCAACTTGCCAGGGGAGGTAGCGATGCATTCCGGTCAATAAAGATGTCGACCTAGTGGCACCTGCACTCAGGCTTTCATCTCCTTTGTAGATTAAGAAGGTTTCTGGAGAAAAGAGAATGACAAATATTCAGTCCCTTGAAATAACAGGGCTATAACATAAATGTGTCCACAGCACCCAATAAGTTGCAAAAGCTAAAAAGCATTTATACTCTACTACAGTTTTTGTCCATCTTCTGTCTCATACATAACTTCCCTACTTACTGGTGTCCCTGTAAATACACTTTGTTCCTTTAGGGATTAAGTCACCCCAATTCTATGGCTTTAGGTCAGTCTTCTGACTCTCTTCTGTTTCTATTCTATTTCATAAATTGGACATGCAAGGTTAAGCACAGAAAGTTTTCAAAAGTGTAACTGGAGAAAAACTAAAAGCAAAATTGGACCTAGTTTTGTGGGGCTAAACATTTTCCAGGCTCTCATACATCAGCAGAACCCAAGGAAGCTGTGACCATCGCTTCCACCCTCCGCTGAGAAAGTGGCACTGGTCTTTTTTCATCTTTAGATGGTATAAATCCCTAAATACAAGTTCTTCCTCAGTCACCAACTATGAAAACTTGGGCAAGTCAGAGTCTCTCTGTATCTCTTTGTTTCAGCATTTGTAAAATAAGGGAGTTGCAGTAATGATTTCAAGGATGCTTCAAAGTTAATAAGTATTTATGGTTATTTTATCAAATCAGAAAACTTTGAAGGTGAAAGGCACACTGGGAGAGATCGAGTGCACTGCCCTTATTTAAGAGAAAACAATTAGTTTTTTCTGAGGGTGGAGAGACAGAAAATCGCAGCTATCTCTATGATTTCTCTAGGATGATCGCCGATCTGCCAGAACCAACCCTTTTGGCCTTGGAGAACCATATAGTAGGTTAGAGGCAACTACACGATGAAGTAGATTGAGGACTGGACCTACAACGAGGAAGACCTGAGTTCAGATTTAACTTCAGATATACTTACAAGTCAATCCTGGGCAAGTGACTTAAAATCTGTCTGCCTCAGTTTCCTCATGTGTAAATTGGGGGTAATAATAATAATACCATCATCTACCTCTCAAGTTGTTGGGATAATCACATTAAGATAAAATTTTTATTTTGTATTTATTTTTTAAGCCCCTACCTTCTGCCTTAGAATCAATACTGTGTATTAAGGCAGAAGAGTGGTAAGGGCTAGGCAAAGGGTTTAAGTTATTTGCCCAGGGTCACACAGCTAGAAAATATCTGAGGTCAAATTTGAACCCAGGACCTCCTCTCTCTAGCACTGGCTGTCAATCCACTGTGCTACCCAACTGCCCCAGATAAAAATTTTAAAGTACTACACAAAGAATCCGAAAAAATCTTAGTGTGGTTTAAACTTTTATAAATATATTAAGGCTTCAACTGCACTCCAACTTTTGGGACACCCTATAAAAATGCCAGTTATTCCTATTAAACTACTTCCCTAAGAAGAGTATAAGCCATGGGGAATCCTTTGGTTTTGTACTGATTAGAATCATAGAACCATAGATTTTAGAGCCAGAAGGCCATCTAGTCCAATCTCCCTTGCTCTTTAGTTGGAGGAGTAATAAAATCGTTTAAAGATAAAGGTGGATCAATGATATACACTTGAGGGTAGAACATGAAGCTGTTTTGTAATGAAAAAAAAAATCCAACAATTCTGCTGTGATGTCTAGGATTCTGTGCAATGTACTACAAAAGTAAGTAAAGTCTGAGTCAGACGAGGCTCCGCAATCAAGAAGGTCTTATGACTGACCCTTCTTGGGGGAAGCCACTCGCTCAGATGCAGAGAGAGAGAGAGACCTACTGTATTATCTTTAGTTTTCTGGGGAGGGGATGTGACAATAGTTTGTGCTTAAAAATTGTATTTTTTGCTTTGTTGAATTGAATTAAGTAGAATATAATACGCAAGCTATTTCTAGGCTTACATTTTTAAAACCTCCTGAGAAATACATGCTAGGAATTAGGTCAAACTTGATTATCCAATAAATTTCCATTTGTAAATAGGGAAAGAATAAGGGAGGCTTGTCATTAACTCAACTAAGACAGTGATAGGGCTTAAGCTGAATGCTAGCAGAGAAAGTGATCGTTGAAATAAAAATATTTCCAACTTGCATAAAACTAAGAAGGATTTCAGATTTTATCATGGGCTTAATTGAATAAAACCATGAGTCATAGGTTGACTTAGGTTCAAGGAATTTTAGAGCTAAGAGTTTCTCCATTCCATTTATTCTATACCACAGATGAAGATCCTGAAATTAATAAAGAAGTTGTTACTTGTCCAAAGCCACACAACTATTCCCAATCTGCTACCATTTAGAACTCTCTATCTCAGTCTATTTTTCCCCCATTCAACACACTCTTCTCTTGGTTTCCTATTAGAACTCCTATAGTTGGATCTAGAGATTCAACTGAAAAAAAAGAACGTTTAGACCTCAAAACACATCAGAATCTCAGCCTGAGGGACTGTCCCCCAGAAAAATTGACAAATAAAGTTTGCCTTGGAAAAAGGTCTTCCTCTTTGGTGAGCTTTCCCCCGTCCTGATGACATCTCCTCCCTCCATCATTTAGGTGATCATCTCTACAATAATCTTTCTGCATAATGAGCAAGAATACACCGGGAATTCCCTCCATCAGTGCAGCTCCCAATTTGGTAGATAAATCTGAAGGAACTACATGAGGTATATCAAGGTGGTGATTTTCCCAGATTGGGATCCAGATCTGCCTGCCTCCGTGTCAAGAATATCTGCTATTTTCACGGTTTCTGCTACCACGGAAGGTCCACAAATTCACAGAAGTCAAAGACAAATAAAGGAAACAGCAATAAGACCCATGTTTCACAGATGTTTATACATAAGTGTGTAAAGTAGGATAGCCATGGTGAACTAGAGCTCCTAAAAAAAAGGGAGGCAAAATTGATTTGACTCAGTCCATTGAGATCCATGATTGGTATTTAACTCAAAAGAAATGATTGTTTAAAAAAAAATAAAAAAGAAGGGCATGGAGCAAATGGAAGGTCATAGGTTCAAATCTACCCATAGACACTTCCTCACTGTGTGACCCTGGCCAAATCACTTATCCCCAATGTCCTAGCCCTCACCATTCTTCTGTCTTAAAATCAATTCTTGTATAATTAGAATCTGTTACTCTAAAAACTATAATCCCCAGCAAAACTATAATTCCCAGAACCCCATTCACTTCCTATTGTTACATGATGACATAGACAGGATATAAATTGGGTGGAGGTCCCTCTCTCTCTCTTTCCTTCCTGTCACGACTTTGGTAGAGCAGGGATTTTTGAGCTGGTAGAAAAACCTAGTCACATAGTTCTATTTTGTCAGATAATAAACTTTATAAAAATAGTACTTGAAGTATTGTACGTTAATTTAAATCTTACATACTTACATACTGGTAAATATTTCAAAGAAATAAGATAAGGAGGTGCATGCTAGTATGTATTTTCTATATTAATGAATCATAGGTCTACCCTGTCTCCTCCAATAGTGTCCTCCTCTAGCTTCCCCCAGACCAAAATCCCCATCCTTTCACTTATTTTCAGTCTCTTCCTCTTGACTGGTTCATTTACTACTGCCTATGAGTATGCCCATGTCTCCTTTATCCTGAAAAAAAATTCCTCCATTGATCTTTCCATCTCTGCTATCATCCTTTATCTCTTCTGCCCATTGGAGTTAAAACTCAAAAAGACCATCCACAAGAAGTGTCTCCTCTTACTCTTACGTGTATATAATACCCTTGAAGAACCTGTAGTTTGTGTTCAGAGGAGCTTTTGCAGTCCAATGGATTCCACTTTGGGAGAACCAGCTCTTCTTACAGGGTATCGATAGGCTGTATCTTTAAAGGTGGTGTTCCCATGGTGGTGACATTGTATTTGGGGTGCAGCAGAAAGAGTACTAGATTTTGTGGAAAGTTAATATTTGGCTGAACCCCTTTTTGGTCTCCAAAATAACCTTTTGGTTTTATAACGAAAAATCTTGGGTTTGAAACCCTGAACTGTATCTCCCGGAGGCCTTGGGTGGCATGCACCCTCTTGTCATCTCCCATGCTAAGAGACAGTTTATGTGTGGTGCTGCCATGCTGAATGCTTCATGCTTACTCCTGACCTTTGAATGTCCCACATCTGTATGGACTGAGGTCTGGGCCAGCCATTTGGAAAGGCTTGGCAAAGGGATGTTGGACAGAGCATAAATTGGTGGAGGGGGCAGGAAGTCACTCTTTTTGCTTGGAATCAGCAGCTAGAGAGGGGGCAAGGTCTCATTCCAGGCCAGTTCTTGAGGGAGAGTGTGCCAGCCCTACACCACTCAGGTTTCTTTCTTCTCTGGCCCACTTTTTGCTATTTAGTAAATAATTATAAAACCAAGATATGGTCTTCAGAGAATCTTAACCATAAAAATTTGGAGTCAAGAGGCTTGGGCTCCGACACCTGATACCTATAAAACCCTTGGGCAAATCACTCTAGGTTTGTGTATAATTGAAAATGTTACCCTAAAGAAAGAACTACATATCCTGAGAGCCCACTGACTTCCTGTCATTACATACTTCCTGTAAACAAAGGATAAAGGGAGTGGGTATTGAGGCTCCTCCTCTTTTTTGGCATGATGTAGCATCAGTGGTGATGGTGGTTATTTGAAAATGGCTAACCAGCCATGGGTAAGTGGTTTTTATTTTGTATCTGCTTTATTCATTGATTTCTAATGATAGTTTATAATATTTTTATTATTAGAGATTATATTTTTTACATTTGTTTCTTGACATTCAAAATTAGTCTAAATACCCCAACTCTCATTTTATTCTAAGCTTTTCTTGATTTATTCGGATAATGCCCTACCCTACCTTGAATTTTTATTTTTTTTAAAGTATATATACTTTTTATATATAATACTTATATGTATATAATACTTGTACAATATACACACACACTCTCCCTCAATAGAATATAAGCATCTTGAGAGAAGGACTGTTTTATTGCCTTTGTGTGCTAACAGTATTCAACATACAGGATGCTTGACTTTAGGCACTTGAAAAGGCCATTTTAACAGAAGAATCCTTTCATTTTCATCCATTCCTTTCCCCTTGCAACCAATGTCATACACCTGAAAGGAATGATGGGTGTAAATGCAACATGGCTGTACTAGTAAATCCCAGCACTGATGATTTTACAGCAAATAACTACATTGCTAAGTAAGGAACAACATTCCTATTTTTAAAGGCCTCAAGTTCCTAAGACAGTGCAATTACATAAAAAGTGAAAATTAGGAACTGCACTTTCAGTCTTAGATTCCTTCCAAACTTCCTTCTCCCCAAAATTTTCTGTGGATTGCAAAAAGATTATAAGCTGAACATTTTAAAGGAAGGAAAATTGGCTTCTTTGTCATCAGTGTACATGTTGCCAGAAACAAAAACCAGGTAAATTTAACAATATTGTCAAAACAGGGTTCTGTATATCAGAAACCTGAATCAGGTAAAACTAAATTTAACAGGGAAGAAGGATCAGTGTTTTCAGAGGCCAGAGGGTAAGTAAGCAAGGCAATTTTGCTGGGAAATAAAAATTCACACACGGTAGTGAAATTACAAATGATTTTTCAAAAGTTAAAATGGGGGGGGCGGGGAAATCACACAAAGTCTTTAATATCACCATCCTTTTTCAGTGAGTCAAACTGCTGCAAGGAGCTGACAGTAAATACTGTGGTAATAGTCTGACTTGGACAGGCAGCCAGGCCCCAGGGACAGGAGAGCTGGGCTTCCAGGGAGGAAGACCAGACTGAAGTAGGCGTTGGACCGCTGAGAACATCAGTAAAGTCTCACTGACTGACTGCCTTCATAGCCTAAGCTTCAGATGAGTTGTTGCACCCCTAAAATTCTTTCTTAATCTTTTCGTTTGCCTCCAGCTTTCCTATCACCTTCCTGGCTCACCTTGGGGGAAGGATGAGCAAAGCTCATCTTACTTGCTCAAGGTCCCAGAGCGGCTGCCCCCGCCCTCAGGCCTGCAATGTCTGCCTCAGAGAGCAAATAAGGCAACATTCTTTCCACCCTACCATGAACAAAATCTTAGGAAGAATCTGCCGCCTCCTTTGCTGGTTTAGAAATCTTTGTTGCTACTGCGGTCCATCGTAAGGGGGCTTTGCTCGGAGCAAAAGGAAAGCGAGCTCGATGCCCTCCTAGGGCTGTCGCCACTCCACAGTGCTGGGACCACACCTTTCACTTTCATGGTGCTCCATCTCACAGGGTCCTGTGGGTCATTTCCCCCCCATGTTAATATGCTCCTCTATTTCCCACATAGACCAAAAAATAAAACAAGAGTTCAACTTGTAGAGCAGGGGCAGGCCGGGCTCTCCTGGGAAGGGCAGTGTTGACAAGCCTCCTCCAGAGGCCAGGATTCTGGTCTTGCTCTCCCCTCAAGAGAGTCTGTGAAGGGCATGCTAAAGCGGAAGCCGCCTTCCTTTACCAAACTGCATCTTTTAAAATAGGCAGACCCCTACCACATGTGTGTGTGTGTGTGTGTGTGTATACACCCTTCCCACCCTGCACCCTCCAGTTAGAGGTAACAAATCGTGCCCTCCCCCTCAAAATAATTTTGTGCATTTATTGTATTTAATTTTCTATGTACATGATTCCCTTCTCATGCCACTCCTTAACTAGAAGCTTCTTGACAACAAGAATTGTTTTGTTTTTTGGATCTTCTAGGTCTAACAAAGTACTCGGCATCTATTATGTGCTTAATAGTAGTTGGAAGAAATAAAGTAACATCTCTGCAATGGCATCATCCTTTACTGGGCATTAGGGAAAATAGTGATTCTTCTACAAGAGGTAGGTGAAAAAGAATAAAGTCCAAAAAGTCTGTGCTAAAGATAAAGAGCAAGATACACAGGTCCAAGAGCTTCAGAAAATTAAGAGGCAGTACATAGCAAGAAAAGAATAGAGCTTTGAAGCCACACTCAATAGAAAACTATTAACTTCTGAATATAGTGCATTAAAATAAATACATCTTTATTGGCAAATCATAATTAATGTAAAATGTAAAAATAGAACATTTTTCTCCTTTGTAGAAACATGTGCAATAATGTAAGAGAAACATGATATTTCAGTTGTCTTCAATATTAGGGCAAAAACAAAATGGTTAAACAGCTCAATTTATAATACAAAACATTTACAAAAGCATTATAATTTTGACATAGAAAAAAGAAGCTATTATGACAATTTATTTTCCACAAACTGCTTTCCAGTTAGAACTTTTCAAGAGCTTCACCAACCAGCTGAATACCAACACTTTTGCCTTCATCTGTTTGAACCACTAAGAGACCTTTGAATTTCCCTGCTGACTTTGGTTTGAATTGGACTGGCATGTTGATATAATGCTGAGCTCTGCATAAGAGAAAAGGAAATGTTAGTAGCAGAACTGTAAGAACATGAACCATAGGGCTACAGTAATAGTTGAAGAAAAACAGGCACTCTTTAATGCTATCATTTTGTACCTCACTAGCATTATTCCAAGGGTCTTTTTTAAAAAACTCTTACCTTCTTAGAATCGCTATGAAATAGCAATTTCAAGGTAGAAGACTAATAAGGGTCAAGGTACAGTTAAATAACTTGCTCAGGGTTACACAACTAAGAAGGGTCTGAGGCCAAATTTGAACCCAAGACATCCTGTTTCCTGGCCTGGCTTTCTATTCACCTAGCTGCCCCACCAAGTGTCTTAAAAAAAAAAAAACCATCTTAGAATCAATAAGAGCTAGGCAATGGGGCTGAAGTGATTTGCCCAGGGTCACACAGCTGGGAAGTTTGAGGCCAAATTTGAACT
This sequence comes from Monodelphis domestica, assembly GCF_027887165.1. Taxonomy (NCBI): domain Eukaryota; kingdom Metazoa; phylum Chordata; class Mammalia; order Didelphimorphia; family Didelphidae; genus Monodelphis; species Monodelphis domestica. Next base: position 254,930,923 of record NC_077229.1, read on the forward strand.
CTCTAGGCCTGGCTCTTACTAAGCTACCTAGCTATCCCTTACCCTACAAGTGTCTTTTGATAATTTCTGACTATTACTAAGTAATCAAGCAAATCACTGAAATACTGATAGTATATAGGCTGAAGAGTGATGAATTCTCAAAAAATATTTATTTCCAGAGTGAAGTATTGATGGACTGGGCCTATGAATAAGTTAGGAAAATGGGTTTGCCTGATAGCACATATAGGTAGACGCTATATCTCTTAAAGCAAGTTGCCACCTGGCAGAAGTCAACCTTAAAAAATGTTATCATCCCCAATGATCTCTTGATTATTTGAACCTAAAAAACTTGCAGCAATGCGTACAAGTAAAAAAATGAATTAGTCATTAGAAGATGTCTTATCTTTGGCTCCACCACAAACAAGTTATGTAACTGTGGGACTGTTGTATGACTTCTTTGGGACTCAGTTTACCCCTCTGGAAAATAATGGATTTGGAACACCCAATTCTAAGGTCCCTTTCAGTTTTAAGCTCTTACAATTCTATTATTTTATCTAAAACCTTTTAAGCCAAAATTTTCAGACTATATACCAGTTGGAGAAATCATTTCTACACATGTGAAACCACACTGTAAACCATATAACATTCATTAAAATATACAATACGATTACCCTTGAATAAAATAATGTTCCCCTAAGGTCCTACTCTGTCTCTGTAGTTTGCAGGTGGCTTTGGGTTTTCAAAGGGAAGCTTAAGCTTGAGCAGCTCTTACAAGAAGCCATAAAGCTTTGAGCTTTGAGTCTTTCAGAGGGGACTGCAAATCTGTCCTAATGAATCAGACTAGTTCAGAAAAATTCAGTGCCAGAAGGCTGGTCATCAGGCAAATTATTTCTGGCTATAGTAGCTATATATTTTATAACAGACTTTAACTATGTCCCCCTTGCATTCAACTTTCCTATCTGAAGAGTTCTCATTTTAGTCTATGCTCAGAGGGTCTGAAATGAATTTGTTGAATTGGTTCCATTCTATCTCTGTACTGTTAATGTCTAAGTACCATAAACATTAAAAAAAAAAAAAGGTCCAATTTGTGCCTTTATGTTTATATTCTGTCTCTTCTCTGGACAAGATTTTAAAGTTTACTGATTAGGAAAGTCCTATTAAAATTTTTTATGAGAATAATGTACTGTTTTATTTCTAAAACCTATTCAAAATAATTTTAAGTATATAAATGTATGTAAGTTGCCTGAAAAAAAATTCCCAGGTACCTTCAAGAAATAGTTTACACTGATTTCAAAGGTCTGTATCTGGTTGTCTTACTGACAATTCAGGTCAGTTTATAGCTTCATTTATTTTTCCATAAATTGCATACTAACAAATTTATTCCCCTGACCCTTGCCCTTTCCAATTTCTTGCCAAGTCCTATCAATTTTACCTTTGTAACATCTTTCCTCCACATTGTTTTCTCTCTGCTGACACGTCACCATTTGGGACTGACCTTCCTCTCCTCATGTCTGAACTAAATGCAATAACCGTCTGGCTTTCTTCAAAGTTCAACTAAAATCCTACTTTTTATAGGTAGTCTTTTTGGTCTTCCTTAATGCTAATATATGGCCTCTATTCATTATCTGCAGCTTATCCTGCATTTATCTTAATTGTACATAGTTATCTACATGCTGTCTTCCCTATTAGAATGCGAGCTTCTTGAGAACAAAGAATGTCTTTTGCCTTTCTTTATAACCCTTAGAGCTTAGCACAGTGTGCTAGCATAGCAGGAGCTTAATAAATGTCTAAGTAAATAAACAGATTTTGAAAGTTGATTTTACCATTTTTATACATCAGTTCAATATTTCAACATCCATGTAATTTGCAGGCTTGGGGATTACATTTCTGTATACTCAAGAGCATTTATGAAATGTTAAAATTAATAAAGCTATTCTAATACTTATTCTTGGAGTATCTCACTACAAATACTTTTCTATCCATCAATCTTTACTTATCCAAGTCAGATCTTGCTTTTTAACAGACTAAACCTTCCCGTGGCAAGAACCACAATAATGTCAGCACTGTAAAAGTATAAAATTTTGCAAAAAAAAAAAAAAAGATTTTTTAGAAGTCTAATAAAGTCCCTTTCTTTATGTTTTGCCATTTTACCATTCCTGTACTGTTTTTTATGCAATTGAAGAAACAAGTAAAAATTGTAGGAACATTTCTTTAGGTTTAGAATTTTGAAACAAAATTTAAGATTTAAGAATGCAGTTTAGAAACTGTAAAGTGTAATATTGATACAAAGCCTTCAATGCAAGTTTTCATATCAAAGTTAATAAATAACTTGAAGCATAGTATTATCATGAACTGAATTTAATGACATACTTAAGAAAAGAGAAAAAGGTAAAAATAAAGTGTGTTGAACTCCAATGGAAGAGAAATAGTTTTAAATCTCTTAACAGCTAATGACTAATTTAATAGAAAATTCAAGAACAGAAAATGCATTGAGAGCTAAAAAGCAATTGTTAGATGTGTCCTCCAAAACAGGGTTTTCTGGCCTTCTTTCACTATATCTATCTCATTTACATTCAAAGGGTTTCACGGAAAAAAATAGTTTCATGAAAAAAAGCTTATATATTCCAAGTTATATCCAACCACTATCATAAAAATAACAGGAATGTTTAAAATGTTTAAAGCCTGAGAATCAGTCATAGCTATTACAAGGAAGAAATATTTCATCCAATCATTGTTTTATTCTTTGACCTGGAATCACTTGTGATTTGTACTTTTTAAAAAGAACCAAAAAACACAAAATATGTTATTCTCCTATTGTTGAGCAATTATCCTGTTGCTTAAGGTCAGTCACTTTAGTGACTTGTAGTGGTAGATCCAGGATTTGAGTGTAGTCCTTTCACTAAATGCAGTGCTCTTTCTCCTATATAATAATAGGATAAGTGATGATTCAAAAAAAATTTTTTTAAAGAAAAGGCTGGAAGAAGAATGGAAAACAGAAAAAAAAATCCAAATTAACTGGCTATAACTATTTCCTATTCCTTGCTTATCTTCACAGATGATATGGCAACTCAGAAATGTTCAAACATTATTTTGGCAAACATATGCCTTATACATGTTCTCATGCTTCTGAAGAGCAGGATTTTATGAGCTCCAAAATCTGGGGCCACTCTATAACCACAGTCTTTTTTTGCAAATTACTCTCTCCTCCAAGTATATCTGATCTTGAAAGTGGAAGAATATTCTTTGAGCTCTTGATAATTTTTCTTCAATTGTCTTCAGCATGACTTCAGTTGTATTATGATCCATAGTGTATATGACTTACCCAGCACTAGGCAGTGAATGGCAAAGGTATGTGCTGAAACCTGTATCCATCCTGCATGAACAAGGTCACAGTGCATCTCCCTCTATGCTAACATGTTCTGAACAGGACAATCCTGGTCCAATCCCATGTCCAGTGTCAGCAGACCTGTCTCTATACCAAACTAGACTGGAAAAGTCAAGTCTAGTGCATCTTCTAGATGTCTGAAGGAGTTTTTTTGAGGGGAGCTCACTATACTTATTGCTACTCCACCATTTTGGCTCTGATGTCATTAACTAATACCCTCCCTTCCCCACACACATTTCCACACACTCACCTACAAGCACACATTCATATTAAGATAAAGTAAACTATAGATACTCAATCAATGGAGGAAGGAAAGAAAAATTGATCATGTGACAGCTCGGTTTTGGAAGTTGTTTTTATATTTCCACCAGAATATGAAAATAATCTTTTTTAGGTGCTTACCACTTATATTTCTTAAAGAAATGCTAATCAGTTTAGTATGTGATAATATGTATAAAGAATGAACAAGCCTTGTCTGATAATTTTGAAAAATATTACCTTGAAATTTTGTCAACTACTTCTTAGGGCCAGATTATATTATATTATATTATATTATACTATACTATACTATATTATATTATATTATATTATGTTATGTTATGTTATGTTATGTTATGGTATAGTATAGTATAGTATAGTATAGTATAGTATAGTATAGTATAGTATAGTATAGTATAGTACAGTACAGTATATAAAATCAAAAGCTACACAGTGTCAGGAAAATGAACAACATGATAGTTGTCTCTTTGGAATACCAAGGGTATTTCAGAAAGATGGGTTGGTAATACAACTCAAGATATATAAAACTAATGTTTAAGCACTTGTGTTACCACCATTCTTGGACTATTTTTCATGCAGAGTACACTGGATAGTAAACCCATCGGTAGGAAAAATATTTTATACTTCCTCAACAATGGCAAGAAACTCATATATTTAAATGACTTGTGTGATTCCCCTCGGTCACTAAAGATAAACACTTAGAAAAAGGATTAGTGATGACATCATCTATGGTAGAGTGAATAAGAACAATAATTTTTCATTTCCAACTTGGTTAATAGGGAAGTTTGGCAAAAGTTTAAGTCTTAGAATTTCATGTAACAATAAAAAAACGATCAATTCTAGAATAATGATCAAATTCTAAAATAGATTGTAATTAATTTCTGTTTAAAATTGATCAAGTCCAAGCTCAATAATTTTTCAACTCATTAAGTTCTCAACTGTGTTTAGTTTGTAATTAGACATTTGTGATATTTAGGGTATGAATTTCTCTTCCTAATGGATGCATCTTGCAAATTAGTTTCTACTCTATTTTTCAGAGGCTTATAATAGTTTCCTACAATAATATTGTAATTACCTATCTATAATACAAAGCTTTTTGGTGAATACGACTTAATTTATGGATATTATATGCTGCTAGGTTTTATGGAATCTTTTCACTTTCTTGGGAGGAAAAGGGTCCTAAATATCTACCAGCAGTAACTATTGTCTAAGCATTCATTATAAGAAACAGAGGATAAAGTTGTAATAGCTACCGTGAGTTGGCCGTACAGTTCTAATTTAATGAAGGACAACTCAGATGGTTGCTAGCTTTGCAAATAAAACATATTAATATAATGTACAGGAATGATATACACACATAGTCAAATGGTCAGACTAAAAGGGAGTTCTAAAGAATAAATACAGCACTACCTTTTACTAAGTAAAATTAAACTTTATGAGATAAGTGTTTGACTTTATGTACTACAGAGACGACAAGTATTGAACTCTGGGACTTCAATTTAAGTGGTTAACAAGAGACAGGCAAAAACAATGGCCAAATCTGGTGATGAGCCATCTGTTTTTGTTCAGCCTTGAGCTTTTAAATAAAGTTTTGTTGCAGTTAAATATGTAAAACCATTCTTAACTGTCAGATGTGACCTTCTGCTACAGTTTATCTACTCCTGAGCTAAATAAATGCACAGAGTTAATTCAAAATCCATAGAAAGAAAAGGAGAATCACAGGAGTACCATCATAAGATAAAAAAAGATTAAGCAACAATGAAAATTATACAATGTTGAGTGGAGAAAATAAAAACCAAACAGAAAACAATTAGCATAGAACTTTCCAATAAAATCTGGGGAGAGAATTCTATTTAATCATAATTAAAATCTTTTATGCTCCAAAACATTTATTATATCACTACAATTCAATCAAGAACTCAAAAGGAAAGAATGGAATCTAATGTAAATTTCAGCATACCCTATTTCCAAGAGAGTTGAAGTAAATAATTAGAAATATGTAAATGAAAAACATTCTGCCCTAATCCTTTTGGGAAAAATCAAAGTATATATTTTCTATAGAATTTTTGGATATCTAGAAAAGTAGCAGGCCCTACTGTATCGACAACTGTGCGGTCCTATTCTCTGAAACAGTTTGTGATAATAGTTTGTGCAAACTATAATATACCTAATAGATTCTGAGGTTGAAAAGATAAGGTGATAGTGATAGGCAAAACTACAAAGCTTTGGAGTAGGGTCTAGAGCTACTAGAACCTTATCAAAAGTCATGTAAAAAGCCTGTTACAAAATTTTTGTTTATATTTAACTCACCTCAAAGAATATTTTGAATGCCTGACGGAGAAAGGCTCTCTGGGACTTAAAAACTTCAGCTGGAATTTAATATAAAACACTTTAAAAAACAGCATTCAGAACTACTTCATAGATACCATACCATAGTTTAAATAAACCATGCCTTTCATAAACTAAAATTTTATTTCAGTAAGACTTAGATACAATCATATGGAATACACGCTTTGTTATGCAGAACACACACTGAGGAGCAGTTTAAAAAAATTCTATAAACGAAACAATATGAATTTACTCTAATTTAAAAAGATTAATTATGTTACTCAGAAAAACATGTACCAAGTACCAACTGACAAGAAAACTAATTAGAAAGAGAAAAAAACAATAAAAATAAAAGAAATAAAATAAAACACAATACATAGATTTAGTCACTTTCAGTGGTCAAATAAAACACCAGGTTCTTTATATGGATATATAAAATTTCTTCAGTTGAAGAAATATCTTAAAAAAACAATTTTTTTGCTCTGCATATAAAGCTTAGGAGCTTATATACTTATAATTTATCTATCTAGATATGTATATGAAATAATTATCTTCACTCTTTTTTTAACTTCCAAAAATTGACAGGAAGTTGTCAGACTTACCAAGTGAGTAGAGAAAGAATTATTCCGTAAATTAACTTTTACAGTTCTTGATTCTCCAACTCTAACTGGAAGAAATACATATACATCTTGTGGGGCATAAACTCCTCGCTGAGCCACATCAACTTGCCTGGTTTAGAAAATGGGGATTAAGTTACCTAGTTAATATAGAAATTTAAATCCAAATTACATCTTTAAAAAGTTAACTTAGGTTATTTCCTTTACAAGAAGTTAAAAATGGCTGGAGCAGAAACACTAAACTTTAGCTAATGATGCCTAAGCTGAAATAATTACTAACATGGTTCATGAACTTTCTCCTTTCCTGTACATCTTTTGAATAACTCCAGTGTGATCTCTTTTCTTTTTTTTTTTAAACCCACACTAAGTATTAGTTCCTAATCAAAAGAGTGGTAAGGACTAGGCAATTGGAATCAAGTGACTTGCCCAGAGACACATAGCTAGAAACTATTGGGGCCAGATTTGAACCTAGGATGGATCTCCCACCTCTGGGCCTAGGCCTTTATCTCCTGAGTCACCTATAGGCTCCTTTAAGTGTAATTTCTAAGGTTGTCCTTTCTGTCGATATTTTTATCCTGAAGTCAAGGCAATAAGCACTTATTAAGTTAAGCTAATAATCTCTGCTTGCTGGTATTATGCAAACAACTAAATACAAATAGTTCATATATGATAAATTGTAATGGATCTCAGAGGAAAGGCACTAGCATTTAGAGGTAAGTAAAAAAGGCTTCTTGTAGAAAATGGGATTTTAGATTGAACTTGAAGCCAAGAGGTGCAGATGAGGAGGAAGAATATTAAATGCTTACGAGTCAGGAGGGTGAGTAACGTATAAAAAGACTGTTAAGATAGGAAGAGGCCATGTTATAAAGGACTCTGATGTAATGGACTTCTCTACTAGCAGCAATGCAATGATCCAGGGCAATCCTGAGGTAGAAGGAACACTATCCACACCCAGAGAAAGAGCTGTGGTAGTAGAAATACAGAAGAAAATCAAATGACTTATCACTTGTTTATATGGGTATAGGATGTGGAGTTTTGTTTTTTAAAAGATTATAAAAACGAATAACATGGAAATAGGTATTAAGTGATACCACATGTATAACCCACCCAGTGGAGTTGGCTCCAGAAGCAGGGAGGGAAAGAACATGAATCATGTAAATATGGAAAAATACTTAAAAATAAATTAATAAAAAACAAACAAACAAATAAATGAAGGTCTTTGAATGCCAAACAGGATTTTTATAGCTAAACCTGGAGGTAGCCAATGTTGAGGATAAAGAACTGATTAGGCAGTAGCAGAAGATTACCTGATACAGTGAGGGTCAAGATTAGAGCTTAGACAACATATATCTGTAGGGCAGCTGGGTGGTGCAGTGGATAAAATGCCAGGTCTGAAGTCAAAAGACTCATCTTTGTGAGTTCAAATCTGGCCTCAGAAACTTAGCCATGTGTCTGTATGTCCCAGTTTCATCAACTGCAAAATGAGCTGGAGAAGGAAATGGCAAACCTCTCTAGGATCTTCACCAAGAGAATCCTTGAAATTTAGCATTTCCTCCAACTATTTAAAAATACTATTTTAAATATTCATAGCTGCGCTCTTTGTGGTGGCCAAAAATTGGAAAACGAGGGGATGCCCTTCAATTGGGGAATGGCTGAGCAAATTGTGGTATATGTTTGTGATAGAATACTATTGTGCTAAAAGGAATAATAAAGTGGAGGAGTTCCATGGAGACTGGAACAACCTCCAGGAAGTGATGCAGAGCGAGAGGAGCAGAACCAGGAGAACATTGTACACAGAGACTAATACACTGTGGTATAATCGAACGTAATGGACTTCTCCATTAGTGGCGGTGTAATGTCCCTGAACAACTTGCAGGGATCCAGGAGAAAAAAACACTATTCATAAGCAAAGGATAAACTATGGGAGTGGAAACACCGAGGAAAAGCAACTGCCTGAATACAGCGGTTGAGGGGACATGACAGAGGAGAGACTCTAAATGAACACACTAATGCAAATATTATCAACAAAGCAATGGGTTCAAATCAAGAAAACATGTAAGCCCAGTGGATTTATGCGTCGGCTATGGGGGGGGGGGGGAGGAAAAGAAAATGATCTATGTCTTTAACGAATAATGCTTGGAAATGATCAAATAAAATATATTTTAAAAAAATACTATTTTAAGAATTAAAGCCTCATAAAGACATCTTGAACTCAAAACAAACTAATTATCTCTGGCTCAAACTTCATTAATATTTTTAAAGGCACCAAATCCACATCTTCCCAGTCACCCAGGTGCACAACCTAGGTGGAATCCTTGACTCCTCACTCTCACCACCCTGTTGCCCAGCCTATATCCAAACTGTTACCACATCCCAGCAGCTCTACATTAGTAATACTGTATTATATGTCCCCACATCTCCTTTGACACTCCTGTTTTCCTGGTTCTGGTGTTCATTATCTCACATCTATACAACTGAAATAGCCTTCTGGTTCTTGAGACTGCCTCAAGTCTCTCCCTACTTCTGTTTACCTTCTACTTATCTAAGGATTGTCAAGGGCTGACTATCACCCCTTTGCTTAACACAATTCCAGTGACTGCTCTTACTTCCAAGATCAAATATAAAACCCAAACGGGATTTTAAAGTCCTTCATAATTTGGCCATTTCTTAACTTTCGGTCTTCTTATACCTATTACCTCTACACACTGCTTAATCCAGTGACACTCCTCCTTGCTGGTCCTCCCACAAGACACTATCACCTGATTGTTATTTTCCAGGATATCCCACATACTTGATATGTTCTCTCTTTTCAAAAGTCTCTATCACCAGAATCCTTTCAAATCCTAGCCTTTAAGAATCATTTTTCTGTTGTTAGTGCTTTGCCTCTGAGATTATCTTCAATGTATCCTCTATCTATATCATATTTGTATGTATCGTTGATTCTCCCATTAGACTGTGAGCTCCTTGGGAGCAGATTGTTTTTTGCTTCTCTGTATTAGGTATGTGTTTAACATAGTGCCTGGCACATAAGTACTTAATAAGTGCTTATTGATTGATTAAGAAGGGGTCTGTAAGTTTCATGAAGCTGCCAGACACAGGAAGGTTTAAAAATTCTTGGAGTAAAGAAAATAGTGTAGAGTTCAGATGGTTCAGCCTTAATGTTGACATTGGGAAAAGAGGAAAATAGGTACACTATAGAGATGATGGTGGAAGGACTGAAGGTCAAAATGTGGATGAAGAACATGATAGAAGACATAAATAAGGCATGGGTAAATCAAGAATAAAATATTATGACTAAATAGTTTGGTTTCCTTTTCATGTTCATTCATTTAATGACAGTGGTTGTATTTTTTTGGTTGTTTATTCCACACTGTATCAGCTTATATAAATATTCCCATGTTTCTCTCAATAACTTGTTGTATACATTATTTCTTACTGCATAAGGTTTCAGAGTTATTTTTATCATGTTTTGGTAACTGAACTTCATCAATTAAAATTACCTAAAAATAGTTAATAAAAACTGGGGTAATTATTTACTTATTTTTCATTTCAGAGCTGACATATAAACTAGGTCAAGCTCAAGTTATTGTAATTGTGTGCTGTGTCTTGTCATCTTTATTCATTCCCCCAAGTGGTATGGATTTTTGACCTTTAATGATAATCAAACTGCACAGTGAAAGCTGAGTGCAAAATGATTGCTTCTTTAGTAGTTAGTAGTTCACATGTTAAATGAGTCAACTTCATTTATTATGATTGCTTGATTATCACCATGTCTATTGCTTTCCTACTTTTTTAGTAAAAGAAATTAATGAAAAGTATACATGTTACTGAATAGTCAATAAGTCACTGGCTTCATTTCTTAATTATTAACTGTATTTCCCAAAACATTTGACACCATCTTGTTGTGCTTATATTTGTATTAAAATCGCTGAGTATCAATGTTTATGTTGACAAAATCTTCCAAATAATTCAAGTTCTTCAGAGTGTTCCTTATTTCTTTATCCGCTGCAACAAAGTATGGCACATAGTTGCAACTCTGGCTAAATTTATGTTCATAATGAACAAGAAAGAACAGGTTTATACTAAATTCAACAAGTGATTAATAAACCAGCCATTCTTTAGTAATAAATCATAATAAAGAACATTTTTTCCATTCATTAAGTGCTGAGCATTATGCCTAAAGTTTGTTGACATGAACTAGTTTAATAAAATATACCATCATTAAAACTGTATTTAAAAATCTGCATTTTATACATGCAAATCTCTCTAAAAATTTTAAGCATAGCCTAAAACAAACACATACCGAGGTACAAAAGTAGAAGCCTCAGAGCCAGTTCGTTTTCTGGGCCTACATAGATTATCTGTTTTTATCAGAGCATGGGTAGACACTTTTTCTGAACCAGCTTCTGGCCCAATACCCTATTAGAAAGAAAGAAATGAAAATGCGGGGGGGGGGGGGGGGGGGAGACATTCTTGGTCATGTGAGAACAATGAAGCTATTAAAAAATAATTTCTTAATACCACTTCATAATCTGTAAAGCATTTTCACATATATTTTCTAATTTGATCTCACAGCAACACCAAGACAGGGAAGATAGTTAGTATCTATACTTTACCAATGTGGAACCTGAGGCTCTGATAGGTTAAGTTTTTTTTCCCAGTTCACAGAAATAATTGGTGGCAGAGGTAACAACTAGAGCCCAGGTTTCCAGATACCTCCTCCATCTTTTCTACTTTTATGTCAAAACTTTTATAAAGAAGCAAAAGATATAAATCTCTCCAATTCAAAACAGCTTAAATGTGGTATTATGAATTTGTCAATTGTCATAGTTAATTTAAAATATTTTAAAATAATTAAAATAATCAAGTCAATAATTGATTATCCCCCAATTTTACTTATGAGTTTTATACACTTGTAACAATATAATCACATATGCCAGTCTCCATCTGTAGATATAACTAATATATGTAACAGTAATCAAACTTCTTAAAAAGAAAGCAGTCTTTCCCCATCTTTCCCAACTCCTCTCCACCAAAAAGGAATACAAAGGTAACTTTCACTAATAGCATCTAAAAGCATAATTTTCATTTTTTTAAAGTTACTTTAGCTACAGGAATTAAATTATAAACATAAGAAACATTTAATCACATTTTTTTTTCTTTCAGCCATAATACTCACCACTCCAGATAGCAGAAATCTCAGTGCATGTTTCATGTGAGGTTCTGCACTGGGATAACACTCAACTTCCCAAAACTGAGCATAATTTCCTTTATCTCTTGGTAAAAAAGTGATAGCAATCTATAAAATATACACAAGAACTTTTGTGACATTTCATCTTGTTATTACTAAACAGCAATACTTCTCTTTCTCTGTTACTCTGCTTATAAGCTTTCATATGAAGAAAATGAACAACAAATGCATAGAGTTGGTCATATTTGTAACTTTAGGAAAAAAAAACATGTTAATTTTATTTCAAGTGGACTAACTTAATCCTAAGTCTAATGTACTTTATATAAATCAACACCTCCAAAAGTGCATTATTGAGGGTGGGGACAGTTCTCAAATTACACTACAGCTGTTGTGTAGGAAGGCTAAATGAGGAAGCAGGTTGGAGAAGGTTCAGTATAATAAACCACAGACACATAATCAAGGGTTTTGGGATATATTTATTTATCGTTCTCCTTATGTAAACCTCTACTGGCGAAAAGACAGAGCTAAAATTTATGATAAACCTACAAGGCAGAAAATTTTAAAGTATGAATATAGCATCAAAATATTTCTACTACATTTTGTTCTTGATATGACTAGTGCTATTAAAGGTGCTAATATTTTTTAGATCTCTTATGTGATTACAGCCAAATGACCAATCACAGTACTGTAGGAACTCCAAAGTGACATTTATATTATATACTAAACCTGATTTTGTAAATAAATAGCAACTTAATGGAAGCGTAACTCATAGTTATCCCTGAATGGGCAAATATAGGAGTTGATAAAATCTTATCACATACTCCAAAGTTACACGAAACAATTGGACGAGATATTTGGTCACTTCAACTTCACTGAACTTACGAGTATAAGCAAACAACTCATTCTGAAGCTATATGTGAAGGATATAGTAGATAAGTTCTATAAAGACTAATAAAAATCTTCCAAAGTTAGTACATAATTTAATGCTCAGTAACAACAATGTGAAAATGGAAGGGGGTAGCTCAGTGGATTGAGAGCTAGGCCTGGAGACGGGAGGTCCTAGGTTCAAATCTGGCCTCAGACAATTCCCAGCTGTATGACCCTGGGTAAGTCACTTGACCCCCATTGCCTAGCCCTTACCACTCTTCTGCCTTGGAGCCAATACACAGTATTGATTCCAAGAGGGAAGGGAAGGATTTAAAAAAAAAAAGCAATATGAAAATGGGCATGGGTAGAGGACAATCTTGGAAAATAGTTTGGGATCAGGGATCTAAAGAGACCAAAGACTTATAGACTCCTTGGAAAATTCCTATCTGTGCATCTTATATTTTTTCTTTAAGAAGAGTCATTAGGCACTGGAAAGCAATAAAAAAAATACACAAAAATTAAGCTGCTTATATTTTAACAGAGTGGGTATGACTGGATATAAACATTATAGTACTTTAGAATCAATGAGTCTACATGCAGTCAAACCACTGGCTGGTTGAAGTAAATATGAAAATTTACACTAAATAAAGTAAAAGAATAATGAGAAGACATTGAAAAAAATCATAGCAACTAAACATGAAACTGACCTCCAAAAATAGATGAAAATAAAGGACAAACATGTAACAATCACCATAATCACCACAAAACTCTAAAACCACATTAACCAGCAAACACAATCTCCAAGCTAGTCATAAAGACATGGCAGCCAGGGGACAGAATAGGAAATTTAGAATATAAGCACACTTGCAAAAAACACAACCGGGGGAGATAAGGTTAATGAGAGTACTTCCAAAATAGTAAAAATAGTTGGGAAAAGACAATTGAGATTACCCAGGGAAATTCTATAGATGAAATATACAGGAAATAGATGGAGATTGTAACATAAGGCTCATTGGCTCTACAGTGATTTTGACAACTGTAGAATCCTGAGAGTAAATTTATAATTTGAACAAGAAATGGCACTAAAGATGATGAAAAAATCAGGAAGAAGTCAAACCTGGTCAACTATATACTAAAGAAATCTATCTTCAAATTTACAAACTTTAAAGCCAGTTAGGGAATAACTTTTTAAAGTTGTATGGGGAAGTTATTTTAAAAAGCAAAAGTTTATTAGCTATGGAAAAGATGCTAATAGCTATTCTTTAAAAAAAAAAAAAGCCAGACCTCAACTACTTCTGAGCATACATCTAATCTCTCATCTTTGTAAAAATCTTCTTAGGTATAGTCTATGTACACAATAAGACATCTTTGATAAAAATATAAGACATGGAGGCTTTTTTACAGGCAGTTTTCAAATGTGGACATTTCTGTAGTTTCTCTGTGGTAACTTACCTATCTGAGAACCATAGCAAAGATAAGAGTCTATTGTGTTTTCTGATTTTAAGAAAGCATATAACTCAGTAAAGCAACAAATACTCTATAAATTGTTTTTCATTACCTAGGCTCTTATATGGTTCTCCATATCAATAACTATTCATTTATTATATGTAGAACATAAGCTCCTTTAGGACATGGGCTACTTCGTTTTTGTATTTCTATCACTAGCCTAGCAGCTGGGATATAGTAGTTGCTTAATTTACTATTGATTGAAGGTTGGACAGGGTAATATGACACAATTATGAGAAAAATGTTCATCTATGTGAAGTTAATTGTCCCATATAAGATCAAGTCTAATGAAGTTAGCTTCTTTAACAGTGTACTCAACAAAGAAATTGCCCTCACCTTTTGTTTTCCATGACCTTCCAAAGTACCAGAAATACGAGAACATCTGAAAGCTGTGTAAGTAGCTCTAAAGACATCTCCGCTTTCATCAACATCCTTCAGAAAGGGAAAAAAAATTTTTTTTAATTAAATAAGAACAAAGATGAATTCCTTACTAAGAATAGCACTTCATACATTTGTATGGCACTTTATTATTTTACAAAATACATTTGAGTCATTTAATCTTCATAGCCATCTCATGTAACAGAAAGAGAAATCTTAGAAATGATAACACAATTAACACAGTTTAATAAGTAGTGAAACTGACTAGAATTCAAGTCTTGAGGATCCCAGTCCAATGTTCTATTATACATGATTACTTTCTATCAAATTTCTAAAGGGGAAAGTGAAAAAGGGGAATTCATTGACATAAAAATGACAGAATGAATGATCTCACAATAAAGCTAGTATACTGACATGTGAGCATGTGTTAGGATCAAGTTAAAATATAGCAACAAAAAAATGAAGTTAATAAATTTTCAGACAAGAAAAATTAAAAATTATATAGTTTAAATTGTTGTGACAACCTTGACATAAGTTGGAGCAAAAGATGACAAATTCCACTTCGCTTCTTCATCACCATTATTTTCAAGTTCCAGATAATTTTCTAAAAGGAGAACATACAAACTCAAGAAAGTTACTCAGATAAGGTTAAAAAGGACAAAATATATTTTAAGTCATCTTTCACTTCTTATTTCATTGAAGTTGTTAACATTTTTCCCCTGAGGTCATATACAGCACTCTTATGTCTCTGATGTATTTATCAGACAGTATTGTATTTAACAGTTATGATGATGGGTTAAGTAAGAGTCTATACACTCCTTGAGTACAAAAATTGTTTCTCATCAAAACTTTATCTCTTCTCAGGGTCTATATCAAAGACCTCACCACAGGGTAGGTACTTAATAAATGCTGGCTACCTTATATTCTTTGCAATTCTTCAGAAGTCTTTTTTTTTTTAAAGTAGCACTTATTACATCTCTCTACATATGTACAGATTTCCTTGCAGTATCATTCATAAGTTTGAAGATACAAAGTATTTCCTTTATATAGACATACATATGATTAATATAGTTGTAAAAGGATGTAAAAGAAAATTGTAATTAAAATGGTATGATCCAATTTGAAACGGATAAGAACCATAAGACAGTTTAAGAAGAACATTACATGGAATATATGTCACAAAAAAAATTTTTTTTAAAGGTCCAAATCAATCAGTACCAGTACTATACCTGAAAGAAATGAACATCTTTGAAATTGTTAACTCTCAAATTTTGTGAAGATATATGGAATGACAGGAGAAAAATCAAACCAAACCAAAAACCTGATCTGAAAAAGCTTGGTATGGAACTTAATATCTCAAATTTTTGAAAAATTAAAAACATGTTTTTGGATGATTCTAATTCTCATTTTCTCTTTTTAATACTTTAAAAATTTTAGGAAAAATAAAAGGATTTTTATATTCTTACTCATTACACAGTTATGAATTTCAACTTCAAGTTTAAGAAAATAAGGCTTGGGCAGACAGAAAAATTTTGCTGTCATCACAATTCAAGGCTAAGAATAATACTACAGTGCAGAGTTCTTAACCTTTTTAGTGTAATGGAGTCCATTGGTAGGCTGGTGAAACCTAAGAACCCTTCTCAAAATCATATTTTTAAATATAACAAGTAAAATTTGGAAGATTATGAAGAAAATCAGTTATACCAAAATACAGTTGTAAATTTTTTTCTTTGAGTTCAGAGGTATCAGGTTAAGACCCTTGGTTCTAAAGGCACAGCCCAGGCCTACTTGTTCCTTACATGTAAGGCTACACTTCCTATCTTTTTGCCTATTGTTTTCCATCCCCTAGATTTTTAATAAACTCTCTTCACAACTACTTCTTGGAATGCCTCATTTCATTCAAGAATCAGCTCAAAGACCATCTTGTACAAATGTATTTGTACAAATGTGTATTTGTACACTTTACCCTCAAAATTACTGTGTGTTTTAAAAAACCCTTACCTTCCATCTTAGAAACAATATTGTGTATTGGTTCCAAGGCAGAAGAATGGTAAGGGCTAGGCAATGGAGGTTAAGTGCCTTGCACAGGGTCACACAGCTTCTAGGAAGGATCTGAAGCAACAATCTAATTCAGCACCTCCCATCTCTGGGCTTGGCTCTCAATCTATTTAGCCACCAAGCTGCTCCCTGTATATTTATTTTTCTATGTATCATATATAGATTTATTTTTGTATATGTTGTCTCTCCCTTTATAATGTATGCTTCTTGAAAGCAGGTGTTAATTCTTTTTTTTTTTCCGATGTGTCCCCTGCACTTAACACTTATGTGTGGCATAAATGCAACATTTAATGAAAGCTTACTGATTACATTTCAACACATAGAATACAAATTCTCACATGTCTTTAGTAACAATGATCTTACATTTTAAAAAATAAGCCTCCAAAAGTATCTAAATAAATATAACAGTGACATAATAATCAATATTAGCAAAAGAGAGAAAAAAATCAAACAAACCCTTAAATAGAATGTTTCAAAGAATGCAACTAAATACATCATGTATTTCCCTTCCTAAAAATGACTTTTTTTGCAGTCTATTTTCTTCCCCCCAAAGCTTTGCAATTTACTTCTCAATATTAAGTTACTCAATAAAAGAAGCCTATTAAATTCTCTTAGGTCATTCAACTATATTTAGTGAAATTCATTTTCTTACATTGCTTAACTCATCATTGGTTTAATCTAGGCCTGTGATACTTAAGTCTTAGGAGACAAAGCAAGGATACCCAAAGGCTACATTTTTCTCAAAAAAGAAGCTGGGTATGGGTAGGAATAGCCATTTATTAACAGCAAAACATGGTGGCCTTGGAAACTCTCCCTTATAGGCTTCAAAGTTTTAAATATTTTAAATTTGAGATTCACAAAGGAAATGATTCCAAGACCTTTGAGTAAAGTATGAATTATTTAGGAATTAATATTTAGGTGGGTAGTTCCAGTTCATTTGTTCTCTGATTTCATTGCTCATTACATGTGTTAGAAAATTTCATCAGAGCACATGGTTCTAATTGCATCTATGCCCAACATATTCATATTCCACAAGCGCTGTTTTATATTATCATCATCTTCGATCCATTACAAACAAACTTCACAGTAATAGCATGAAATACTATTGCAAATACTATTGCAATGTCATTTGGCTAAAAGCCCTAGATGTAGAATGCATTTTGAGTGATAAGTTAAGGAGTGTTTTAAGCCCTGGCAGTTAATCTGCTTCACATCATCATGTTGTTATATACTGAGTGTATATAACAGTATATTTCTATTAGTTTTTTAAACTAATACATAGTGTATAATGTTTAAGTAATTTAAGTTGGCTTTAGTATCATAAATCCATTTACAAAATGTGTAATATTTATTACTATCATAAATATGGCATCTTCATCATCATCATCATCATCCTAATAGCTAACATTTATAAACAGCTTACTGTATATGCCTGGCGTTGTGCTTTACAATAAACATCTCATTTGATACTCATAACAAATCTGGGTGGGCACTATTTTTATCCTCATTGTACACATGAAGAAATTGAGCCAAACAGACATTAAGTGACTTGCAACAGGGTAATTTAGCAAGAAAATATCTGACGTTAGATCTGAACTCAGGTCTTACTGACTTCTGACTTGTTGCTATCCACCGAGCCACTTAGTCTTAGGATTCTGTAAAGATCTACTTGTTGCTCTTATAATCTGAACTTCTTCCACAATGAATCTTCTATCTTATAACAGTTTCATTTAATGTTTTTCTGGAATTGAAGATAATAGATAAGATATATATGTGTCGTTGTCAGCATGAGGTTCTTGAAATATCTGCAAATTTCCATTATTTCTATTTTCCCTGAGCCCATTGCTAGAGATTTCTAGCACTGATACATTATTTAAATAAGCTCTCTCATCTGTAACTCTGTGGGATAGGTGCTTTATTATCCTAAGGAGAAAAACGAAGCTAGGAGAGGATAAGTGGCTTGCCCAATGTCACAGAGCTATTAAGTGTCAAGAGGTAGAATATGAACTCAGAGCTTCTAGAATCTAAGCCCAGAGAACAAAACTCCCCAGGGGTCAGAATCAGATTAAAATGTAGATGGGAAATATTTGAAAAAACAAATTTAAAAAATAATGGTGTGTGAATAATGTTAATTCTTGGGTTTTCTAAATCAGTAGGATGACTGATCTGTTTCAATTTCAGTTTGACACCACTGTACTATGGTACTGAGTCCCCCGATTGTCAAGAAATCTGCCATTTTAAGTTTTTAAAATCCCAACATTAAGGGGGCAGTTGGGTGGCTCAGTGGATTGAGAGTCAGGCCTAGAGACGGGAGGTCCTAGGTTCAAATCTGGCTTCAGACACTTCCCAGCTGTGTGACCCTGGGCAAGTCATTTAACCCCCATTGCCTAACCCTTACCACTCTGCTGCCTTGGAGCCAATACACAGTATTGACTCCAAGACGGAAGGTAAGGGTTTAAAAAAAAATCCACCATTAAGACAAACAGTTAATTTTTGAAGTTAACATCTCATTCTCTCCACTTCCTCCCCTCCCCATATTATTACATCTATCATTGCTTTATGTATAACAACAGAGGTAAATCACATATCACTGAGAATTTTTGAATTTATTACCTGAAGTTTCACCACGTTCTGTTTCAGGAAAAGCGATGGTTTTATTTTTTATTTCAACTTTTGTGGAGGCTGGTTTTGTAATTGGTTTTACCATATAACTCACTGGAGACTCAGATGTTAAAAATGGTTTAAAGGCCAAGTGGGTTGAAGGACCTTCCTGAGTAATGTCTTCTCGAATTTGTACCTTTACAATCTTTTGAAATAAACCAGGGAAAGGAAATGAAGGTGCATTATACACAAATTTCCAAAAAGAAGCGTGTACTTGTTTTAAAATTTCAATATAGAAAGGCATGTTAATAAACTTAATAGAGAGGTGACTGCTTCTAATCAGATCTACTTGAAAGAACTTAGACATCATATCCAAGCATTCTTTCTTACAAGTACCAATTAAACTATTCCCTTCAATGTCAGCATGGAGTTAATGTATCTCCAAAAGGTGATTCCTTTCTAATTTACACCCTACACTTTAATAGATCTCTTAAGAACACTGACAACTAAATTATAGAAAGTAACTATTAGAAAGAAAACTAATTTTGAGATAACTAAACCTTCAGGTATCTGCCACAGGTGTTATAAATAAATATATTCAGTTCAACATGCATCATCTTTACATGGACAAGAAGGGGGAAAACATAGATGGACAGTAGTTTTGGAAAAGGTCTTGGGATTTTAGTGGATTGCAAGCTCAAAGTCAAGGAATAATGCAATCTCAGGCTACACTGAGGGGTACAATTTCCAAGAATAAATGTTAAAATCTTGATTTTAGTGTGCCCTCAACATTGATCATCATCTAGAGTACTGTATCTAATTCTGGGCACTAAGGATGATAATAAGCTAGAGTGTCCAGAGAAGGGCAACGAGGATGGTGAAGGACCTTGCATTCACATCCCATAAGGATCAGTTTAAGGAAGTTAAGACATGTTTAACCTTGAGTAAAAATTCAAGGTGACATAACATGTCTTTAAGTATCTGTAGGGATAGGAAACAGAGGCATTCTTTTTAGCTTCAGAGAGCAGAACTAACAGCAAAAGACAGAAGTTGCAAAGAAGATAATTTAGGCTTGATGTCAAGAAAAACTTCCAACAATCGCAAGTGTCCCAATGTGGGATGGGCTGCTTAGAGAGGTGGTGGGTTCCCTCTCCAAGGAAGTCTTCAAATGCTAGATGACCACTTGGGGGTAGAGGTTAGGACAAGATAGCCATAGAAGTCCCTTTTAACTCTGCATTCTCTTCTAACTACTGGGTACATTCTAATGCTCTATTCTGGATTCTCTTCTTTCTCTATACTCTGTCTTGGTAACTTCCCTAGCTCTGATGGATTTACTTATTTCCATGTAGATAACTCCCAGATAGATATAAATATCCAGCTCTTGTCTCACTCTCCCTGAATTCTTATGCAATAATACCAATTATCTACTAATAATTTTGAACTGGATAACCCAAAGGCATCTCAAACTCTACATGCCCAAAACAGAACTCATATTCTTCTGACCCACTCTTCCAGAGCTATTCCTCTTCTATACTTTCCTTTTTCTGTCAAGGGCACCCACCATTTTTCTAGTCTTTAATGTTCACAACCTCAAGAGTCATCCTTGGATCAATCAACCTCACATTTCCAATCAGTTGCAAGAGTTTGTTGCTTCTTCCTAATATCTCTTTCATCTGTCCCCTTAACCTTTCTTTAATGTATATTCTCCTCACCTCTCACTTGTACAATTTCCATAGCCAGTTGGTTTCCCTCCTCTCCAATCCATCTTTCACCTGGCTGTCCAATTTATCTTCCTAAAGCATTGGTCTGATGATTTAAAGCCTTCATTATAGTACAATAAACTTAGTGGTTCCCTATTACATTTAGAATCAAATGCTAATTCTTTGACATTTAAACTCTTCATAATCAGACTCAAAACTATCTTTCCAGTCTCATGACATATTCTCTTGCATACAATCTAGTTTTTTCCCAAATTGGCCTTCTTGTAGCTCCTCTTATCTATGTGTTTCTACAATACTTATACCCAATGTACTCCCTCCTAAATTCCTCACATTCTAAATGAAGTTTTCCTGAACCCCCTCTTAGCTATTAATTAGTTCCTTCTCTCCTAAAATTATTTCATATATATGATTACATATGTATGTGTTATCTCTCTTCATAAAATATAAGCCCTTAAAGGCTAGGAACTATTGAATTTTTTAAAAAACCCTCAGCAACGGTTCTTATTAAAAACTTTTTGATAGGTGGTCTTTATGATTTTATAAAATAAGTAAGCTCATTTGTTACATCATAATCCAAAAATTGCAAGAGGGTATACTACACAATTTTCAAATAACAGTCTTGATTTAAAACTCCTAGAAGCAAATAAAATGAACTCTGAGTTGAGTGATAACAATAGTACATAGTCTGTGAATATCTTAACAATTATATACTAAGTAGCCTGAATAATTATTATTAATTTATTTTTAAAGTTAAAAAGTATTCAAAAAAATTTAGCAGGGGGAGTATCTAAAATGATTTAGCAAACTGTTATCTAGTAAACTCTCAATATGCTTGGGCTTCCATGCCTCTGAGTAGTAAAAGAAACAATTTTTAAAAATCTATGCATATGTCCCACACTATCTCATATTAGTACTTATTGACTTAGTAACTTTAATTTGTACACATAACATAATGTGCATTATACTTATTTTACTAGGTTATTGGTTATCCCTTCAAAATCTCCATTTCTGTATTAATTTAGATTCAAAGCAATAGATGAAGGAAGAAAAAAGATGAGAGAATAGTGTGTTTACAGCAAAAGGAACACTAGGCAAGTAAATTGCTCTATTCCTAATCTTAGAATTAACCAGTTGTAAGATCTTAAACTTGAATTTATCCAAACCTCATTTTATTCACAATCTGGGGGGGTTTGGATTACATTAGCCTTAAGGTTGATTAAGCTCTATGGTTCTGATTCTAAGAGACGAATGGGCCTTGGATACTGACACAAGAAGAATCAGTGAATAAACTGACACAAAACAACCATTTAGGAAAAAACCAAGTACTTGCAGCTATTTAGTATGGGCTAGAAGAAAGCTAAATCCCACTCAATAATTTGAAAGTGAATGGCTTTAGAGTATGATGGCTGGTTTTAATAAGGGCAATAAAATCATTAAGTACAAGTTGTGTTTTATACTCTAGTTATCTGGGAAATTTGCTTATGTAGAAAACTTCATTCCCTAATGATATTTAACAGATGAGTTCATGCTTTTTTTTTTCCTTAAAGAAATAAAGCTTTTGGGAGGAAGGGGAGGTTTGAAAGGTATACAGGGATGTCAGTTAGTTAGTTAAGCACCAAAACTTATTATATCCTTTCTTATACTTTTAAAAATGAAGCATGACTACCAGCAGCCTCACTTGTAAAGCTAATATATATATATATATATATATATATATATATATGGTTTAACTCTTAAGGAAAAAAAAGATATCCCTTCCCCCCCCCCCCCCCCCCAGAACTTTACAAGTTACCTTTTTTCCATTGTCACAATGTATATAGATCAGACCACTCCATGGAAATGCTGAGGGCTTTGTGCCAAATGATGAATTAGGACTTACAAGAATTAGTAGTCTACTCCTAAACAAAAAGAATTTCAAATACATAAACAAATTCTATATAATAACGACAATAATCATAACACAAAGCCAGGTCAAACACAGGTCACATTTCTACTCTTGACAAGTACTGCCATAAATTATTTTCATTTTCCCCATAGTTATTGAAAAATAAATAATTTAGTTCGATATTATCACTCCCACTATTCAATTCAACTTTCACTATATTTTTTATTATTTTGTGATCAATAAACCATTGGTAAAAACCTCAAAATGAAAACTGATGAAAATAAATAGTTCTTTAAAATCACCTATATATCACAATGCAAGAAATAACATAAGACCTTTCCAGGACTTCTAGACACAAAAAACAGGACTGATAGAAAGAATCGACTGACTGCCCTCAGGAAAAAAAAAAATCCTATGCTGCAAACTCCAAGTTATAGAGTGGTAATGTTTCACAATTTTAATGACAAAAAATGCTGCATGTCACCTGGAAAAAGACTTTAAAATATGAAAGGAAATTTGAATAGCAGAAAGGAATAATGTTTCCTGAAGAACACAGTACAAGATGTAACCTAAGGTAACAAAATTGATCATAACCATTAATAAAAAAATAAGAAATATGTTCAATAAAAAGGTGTCTAAAACACGTGTAGAAAGAAAATATGAAAGGAAATTTGAATAGCAGAAAGGAATAATGTTTCCTGAAGAACACAGTACAAGATGTAACCTAAGGTAACAAAATTGATCATAACCATTAATAAAAAAATAAGAAATATGTTCAATAAAAAGGTGTCTAAAACACGTGTAGAAAGAAAATCAGTACTGAACAAAATTTCTTCAAATACCACAGGCAACAGATATACAAGGTAAATATATAAAGCCACCAAAGACCACATAATAAACAAACAAAAAAAAATCAATAAGAGCTCTTTCTTACATCATACAAAGAAATGAGTAAAAATGTAAGTTACAGAAAGAGGTAATACAAAGAAAGGACTAAATCACAGACTAAATTTCATAATCCCGCATACAAGTGAATGATGTTTTTTGTGGAACTAAACTGCAAAATGAGAGGGTGCATAAAAGAGGAGAAAGAAGAGGGAAGAACATATGTGATATACTCCAGGGGAGAGGAAAAAGACTGGGGTGGGGAGTGGGGGGAGAGAGACAGAGACAGAGAGAGGGGAAAGGGACAGATAGAACAACAAGCAAAGAGATAGAGGAGCAAGGATCAAAAGAGCACAGGAAAAGGAGAAATCTCGTTTCAAGAGTTTCGGGGTGAATCACACTAAGAAAAGTGGAAAGTCATGACTCTATAAAGATTGTATGGCGAGTGGGAAAAAAATGGTCATGGAACAGAGCAAGGGTAATGAACTACAGTTAGGGACATAGTAAAATTCTTTCCATGGGCCAAACTTTTCTAATTTCTATTAACCTGGAAGAATTGTTATTTCAAAGAGTGAGGCACAACAGAAAAAAAAGAGGACAAAGGGACAAGACCTAAA
Source organism: Monodelphis domestica (assembly GCF_027887165.1). Lineage (NCBI taxonomy): Eukaryota > Metazoa > Chordata > Mammalia > Didelphimorphia > Didelphidae > Monodelphis > Monodelphis domestica. The sequence goes on from NC_077229.1 coordinate 254,955,220, forward strand.
AAGCAATATAATACAGAAACTATTTAGAAAGAGGGAACCCAAAATAGGTCCAAAAAAGTTTTAATTCCATAAAGAACATGGAGACCAAAGAAGGAATATACATAAACTCCTTGAACCAAAGAATAAAAATCTAGAATAGAAGAGAAAGTAAAAGAAAAAATGAAGATATGAGAGCAAGAAATCCTTTTTAGAAAACAATACAGAAAATTAACAATTAAGATATCAATCCAAGTAAGAGAAAGAGAAGGTAGATTTACGGGGCAAAATTCTAAAACTATGGAAAGGGGTTAAAAAGGTGGTGGACCTTATTAAGAGTAAAGGAAAGAAAGCCAAAGGGAAATAGGTTGTCCTAAAGTAGATTATGATAACTGAAGAGACAATGTACTATACTGCCTTTACAGAGAAGGTGGTGAATTCTAATTTTTTTAATTTTAGAGACAAATGGAGAAAAAATGTAAACCTAACATTCATAACTTGACATATAAATAGATTAAATAATCTAACAAATGAGAGTGATATAAGGAATCAGGTGGGGGGGGGAAGATGACTGCTTACAAGAAATATATATTTAAAAAAGACATAAAAGAATAATAGGGAAGAACTAGAACAAAATTTACTACGTATCAAAAAGCACAGCTCCAATCATTCTCTCAGGCAATGCAAATACAAATTCACAATAAAAAAGAAATAAATAAACTACATTATACTGAAAAGAACCACAAACAACAAACCAGTATCAACATTAAACTATATTCAAAATGCCTTAGCATCTAAATTTGCAAATGAAAAACTATTTGAATTACAAGAAGTCACAAATATTTAAATAATAAGGATAAAAGATTTCAATGTCCTCTATTCTGAACACATCTAACAACAAAATAAAAAAGGCAAATATAAAATTGAACAACTTGCTGGAGAATCTAGAGCTAAAAGACTTGTGGTATAACCATCTCTTCTTTCCTTGGCCTTTGTATAGGCTGTCTCCCATGCTACGAAATGCTTCCCTTCCTTACCTCTGCCTCTCAGTATCCTTATCTCCTTTCAAGTCTCTATTAAGGTACTGCGCCTCCCCTCTGAAGTTTTGCTTTCCTCTCACTTAAGAGAGAGCTCATAAACTGAAAAGTACCTTCTATTTACTAAATATATTCTTTTCTTCCTATTTATTCCCTAGCCCCATCCAGTTCTTTGCTTCTATTTTCTCAAAAATGAATAATTGATCTTTTGACTGTGAAGAAAAATGGTTAATAGGATAAAGAAACCTAGAAAAACAGTCAACTTATTCAAGCCACTGTCTAATTAATTACTACATTACAGAATGAATGAAAAGGATTCATTTTGTACAAAGTACTGAGCTGGGGATACAATGAAAAAGACAACAGTCTACTCTAAGGGAGGTCACATTCTAATTGAGGAGACTACACACACATACACAAATGCAAACATGCATTTGTTTCAGCTACATGTCAGAAGGGAGAATCCCATGGTCTTCAGGATACAGCAGCCAAAGAGATGGCAAGTGGAGGAAGCTGGGTGCTCAGTGGATTGAGAGCAGGACCTACAGTTAGAATGTCCTAGATTTAAATCTGGCCTCAGACAGTTCCTAGTTGTGTGAGACTGGGAAAGTCATTTAACCCCATTGCCTAGTCCTTACTGCTCTCCTCTGTCTTGGAACCAAAATACAGTATTGAATCTAAGACAGAAGGGGGCAGGGGAGAGAGAGAGGGAGAGAGAGAGGGAGAGAGAGAGGAAAAGAGAGGGAGAGAGGGAGAGAGAGAGAGGGAGAGAGAGAGAGAGAGAGAGACAGAGAGAGAGAGAGAGACAGAGAGAGAGAGAGACAGAGAGACAGAGAGCGCACAATGGATATTCTTTGATATTATAAAAAAAAATACTATTTTTCCCATCAGGAGCCCTCAGAGCCTAGGCAAGCCACAACCCTCCCCCCTTAGAGAGCAGGGTCGTCTGAAAGAACCAGCTGAACGTAATCCCATCAGGAACCCTCAGAGCCCAGGGAGGCCACGCACCTCCCCACTTAAGAGAGCAGGGTCTTCTGGGAAAAAAAAAAAAAACAGAAACCTAGAGGCAAAGTCATCAAGATGGCAGCCTAGAAGGAGCATAGACCTGGCAGCCTGGCCAGAGCTTTGGAGATCCTCCATATTTGCTCCAGCCGTCAAGGAAGTTTAAAACTCAGAGTAAACCCAGCCCAACTAAGCTGAACTCAATCCCATCAAAAGTCTCCAGAACACAGGGAAGCCCAGGCTCCCCATCCATCCTCATTGACTGCTGGACTTTAAACCAATCAAAAGCCTCCAGAGGACAGGAAAGCTCAAACCCCCAACAACCCTCCCCCAGAGATTACACCAAGAGAACTTCTGTTAAAGCTCCAAGAGGGGAGACCGATAGAAGTCCCCAAAAAACAAAAAAAATGAGAGGAAGAAGAGCACGAATATAGGGAGTAAAGAAGGGGTGAATTTGAACAAACAACAGAAACAGAAGAAAGAAACTACAATAGACAGCTACTACTCAGCAAATGGAACAGAGGGGGAGAGATCAGCAAATGATAAACCAGAAATCCCAGCGAATTGGATACAGGCTGTGGAAGAACTCAAAACACAACTAAGAGAGGCTGAAGACAATTGGGAAAAGAACTTAAAAATTAAGATAAGTCATCTGGAAACAGAGGCATTTGAACAAAAACAAGAAAATAGTGTCCTGAAAGCCAAAATCATCCAGCTGGAAAATGAGGCAAAGGAGATGAAAGATGAGGCAAAGGAGATGAAAGACGAGGTAAAGAGGATGAAAGACGATCTTCAAAGAAAATCAGACCAGAAGGAAAAAGATGACCAAAAAGCCAGAGATGAAATCCAATCTTTAAGAAAGAGAGTAAAACAACTAGAATCAAGTGACCTCACAAGGCAGCAGGACACTATAAAACAAAACAAAAAGAATGAAAAATTTGAGGAAAATGTGAAGCAACACATCCACAAAACAGACAATTTAGAAAATCATTCAAGAAGAGACAATTTAAGAATAATTGGACTATCAGAAGACCACAACAAAAGAAAAAGCCTGGACATAATACTAGAGGAAATTATCCAGGAAAACTGTCCTGATAGCCTAGAACAAGAGGGAAAAGTGGAGATTGAAAGAATCCACAGATCACCCCTTGTATTTAATCCAGAACTGACAACAACAAGAAATGTTATAGCCCAATTCAAAAACAATCAGATGAAAGAACAGATATTACAAGCTGCCAAGAAGAAGCCATTCAGATACCATGGAAACACAGTGAGGATAACACAGGATCTGTCTGCATCCACACTGAAGGACCGAAAGGCATGGAATACGATATTCTGGAAAGCAAGGGAACTAAGTCTACAGCCAAGAATAAAATGCCCATCAAAACTGACTATATTCTTACAGGGGAAAGTATGGTCATTTAACACAACAGAAGAGTTCCAAGCATTCATAAATAAAAGACTAGACCTGAAAAGAAAATCTGAAGTCCAACCACAGAACTCAAGAGAATCATCAAAAGATAATTAAAAAAGAGGGGAAACAACAACAACAACAACAAAAATTTTTAAGAGACTCAATAAGTTAAAATGATATGTATCCCTATAAGAAAAGAGGTCACTGGCAACTCTTAAAAACTGTTGCTATCACCTGAGCAGCTAGAAGAACTACACTCAGAGGGAACAGTGACAAACTGTATAGGATGAAAGGACAAGACATAAATAGAAATAATAGAATAATAGAAATAGAAATAAAGGTATATAGATATATGCATGCATAAACACATATACATGTGTATGTATATATATATACACACACACACACACACACACACACATATATATATACATGACTAAAGCTAATAAAGAAAAGAGGTTATGACTAAAAAAAATGGAAAAAGAAACAAATGGGGGTAAATTTATATGTCACAAAGAAGCTCATGGCGGGAGAGGGGAGAACATCGATACACTGGAAGGGTAAAGAGGTTGGAGATAGGAAATACTCAACTCTTATGTACTTTGAAACTGACCCAAAGAGGGAAGAACAATCCAATCCACAGGGGAAGAGAATAGATTTGCGCCTTATAGGGGAGTAGAAGGGTAAAAAACAGACTGGTAGGGAGGGAAGCAGTACAAGGGAGGGAGAGGGTAAGGGGGAAATTTTAAAAAGACTACAGGGGAAAATAAGGGAGGGAATAAGAAGGGAGGGGGGTAGAAAGGGAAGTACAAGGGGGACTGATTTAAAGTAAATCACTGGACTAAAAGGTAGAGCTGAAGAAGAAAGGTTAGAATTAGGAAAGGATGTCAAAATGCCAGGGAGTCCACAAGTGACAGTCATAACTTTGAACGTGAATGGGATGAACTCACCCATAAAACGTAGACGAATAGCAGAATGGATTAGAATCCAAAACCCTACCATATGTTGTCTTCAAGAAACACACATGAGGCGGGTAGACACCCACAAGGTCAGAATTAAAGGATAGAGTAAGACCTTCTGGGCCTCAACTGACAGAAAGAAGGCAGGAGTGGTAATCATGATATCTGATAAAGCCAAAGCAATAATAGACCTAATCAAAAGGGATAGGGATGGTAATTATATTTTGTTAAAAGGGACTTTAGATAATGAGGAAATATCACTAATCAACATGTATGCACCAAATAATATAGCACCCAAATTTCTAATGGAGAAACTAGGTGAATTGAAGGAAGAAATAGACAGTAAAACCATATTAGTGGGAGACTTAAACCAACCATTATCAAATTTAGATAAATCAAATCAAAAAATAAATAAGAAAGAGGTAAAAGAAGTGAATGAAATCTTAGAAAAATTAGAATTAATAGACATATGGAGAAAAATAAATAGGGATAAAAAGGAATACACCTTCTTCTCAGCACCACATGGCACATTCACAAAAATTGACCATACATTAGGTCACAGAAACATAGCACACAAATGCAGAAAAGCAGAAATAATAAACGCAGCCTTCTCAGATCACAAGGCAATAAAAATAATGATCAGTAATGGTACATGGAAAACCAAATCTAAAACCAATTGGAAATTAAACAATATGATACTCCAAAACCGTTTAGTTAAAGAAGAAATCATAGAAACAATAATTTCATCGAGGAAAATGACAATGGCGAGACATCCTTTCAAACCTTTTGGGATGCAGCCAAAGCAGTAATCAGAGGTAAATTCATATCCCTGAGTGCATATATTAACAAACTAGGGAGAGCAGAGATCAATCAATTGGAAATGCAAATGAAAAAACTCGAAAGTGACCAAATTAAAAACCCCCAGCAGAAAACCAAACTAGAAATCCTAAAAATTAAGGGAGAAATTAATAAAATTGAAAGTGATAGAACTATTGATTTAATAAATAAGACAAGAAGCTGGTACTTTGAAAAAACAAACAAAATAGACAAAGTACTGGTCAATCTAATTTAAAAAAGGAAGGAAGAAAAGCAAATTAACAGCATCAAAGATGAAAAGGGGGACATCACCTCTGATGAAGAGGAAATTAAGGCAATCATTAAAAATTACTTTGCCCAATTATATGGCAATAAATACACCAATTTAGGTGATATGGATGAATATATACAAAAATACAAACTGTCTAGACTAACAGAAGAAGAAATAGAATTCTTAAATAATCCCATATCAGAAAATGAAATCCAACAGGCCATCAAAGAACTTCCTAAGAAAAAATCCCCAGGGCCTGATGGATTCACCAGTGAATTCTATCAAACATTCAGAGAACAGTTAATCCCAATACTATACAAACTATTTTACATAATAAGCAAAGAGGGAGTGTTCTACTAAACTCCTTTTATGACACAAACATGGTACTGATTCCAAAACCAGGCAGGTCAAAAACAGAGAAAGAAAACTATAGACCAATCTCCCTAATGAATATAGATGCAAAAATCTTAAATAGGATACTAGCAAAAAGACTCCAGCAAGTCATCACAAGGGTCATCCACCATGATCAAGTAGGATTTATACCAGGGATGCAGGGCTGGTTCAACATTAGGAAAACCATCCACATAATTGACCACATCAACAAGCAAACCAACAAGAACCACATGATTATCTCAATAGATGCAGAAAAATCCTTTCATAAAATACAACACCCATTGCTATTAAAAACACTAGAAAGCATAGGAATAGAAGGGTCATTCCTAAAAATAATAAACAGTATATATCTAAAACCATCAGCTAATATCATCTGCAATGGGGATAAACTAGATGCATTCCCATTAAGATCAGGAGTGAAACAAGGATGCCCATTATCACCTCTACTATTTGACATTGTACTAGAAACACTAGCAGTAGCAATTAGAGAAGAAAAAGAAATTGAAGGCATCAAAATAGGCAAGGAGGAGACCAAGTTATCACTCTTTGCAGATGACATGATGGTCTACTTAAAGAATCCTAGAGATTCAACCAAAAAGCTAATTGAAATAATCAACAACTTTAGCAAAATTGCAGGATACAAAATAAACGCACATAAGTCATCAGCATTTCTATATATCTCCAACACAGCTCAGCAGCAAAAACTAGAAAGAGAAATCCCATTCAAAATCACCTTAGACAAAATAAAATACCTAGGAATCTATCTCCTGAGACAAACACAGGAACTATATGAACACAACTACAAAACACTTTCCACACAACTAAAACTAGACTTGAACAATTGGAAGAACATTAACTGCTCATGGATAGGAAGAGCCAATATAATAAAAATGACCATCCTACCCAAACTTATTTATCTATTTAGTGCCATACCCATGGAACTCCCAAAAAATTTCTTTACTGATTTAGAAAAAACCATAACAAAGTTCATTTGGAAGAACAAATGATCAAGGATATCCAGGGAAATAATGAAAAAAAAACCAACACATATGATGGGGGCCTTGCAGTCCCAGACCTTAAACTATATTACAAAGCAGCAGTCATCAAAACAATTTGGTACTGGATAAGAGATGGAAAGGAGGATCAGTGGAATAGACTGGGGGCAAGCGACCTCAGCAAGACAGTATATGATAAACCCAAAGATTCCAGCTTTTGGGACAAAAATCCACTATTCAATAAAAACTGCTGGGAAAATTGGAAGACAGTGTGGGAGAGATTAGGAATTGATCAACACCTCACACCCTATACCAAGATAAATTCAAAATGGGTGAATGACTTAAACATAAAAAAGGAAACCATAAGTAAATTGGGTAAACAGAGAATAGTATACATGTCCGACCTTTGGGAGGGGAAAGATTTTAAAACCAAGCAAGACATAGAAAGAATCACAAAATGTAAAATAAATAATTTCGACATCAAATTAAAAAGCTTTTGTACAAACAAAACCAATGTAACTAAAATCAGAAGCAAAACAACAAATTGGGGGAAAATCTTCATAAAAACCTCTGATAAAGGTTTAATTACTCAAATTTATAAAGAGCTAAATCAATTGTACAAAAATCCAAGCCATTCTCCAATTGATAAATGGGCAAGGGACATGGATAGGCAGTTTTCAGATAAAGAAATCAAAACTATTAATAAGCACATGAAGAAGTGTTCTAAATCTCTTATAATCAGAGAGATGCAAATCAAAACAACTCTGAGGTATCACCTCACACCTAGCAGATTGGTTAACATGATAGCAAAGGAAAGTAATGAATGCTGGAGGGGATGTGGCAAAGTAGGGACATTAATTCATTGCTGGTGGAGCTGTGAACTGATCCAACCATTCTGGAGGGCAATTTGGAACTATGCACAAAGGGCGATAAAAGAATGTCTACCCTTTGATCCAGCCATAGCACTGCTGGGTCTGTACCCCAAAGAGATAATGGACAAAAAGACTTGTACAAGAATATTCATAGCTGCGCTCTTTGTGGTGGCCAAAAATTGGAAAACGAGGAGATGCCCATCAATTGGGGAATGGCTGAACAAATTGTGGTATATGTTGGTGATGGAATACTATTGTGCTCAAAGGAATAATAAAGTGGAGGAATTCCATGGAGACTGGAACGACCTCCAGGAAGTGATGCATAGCGAGAGGAACAGAACCAGGAGAAAATTGTACACAGAGACTAATACACTGTGGTATAATCGAACGTAATGGACTTCTCCATTAGTGGCGGTGTAATGTCCCTGAATAATCTGAAGGGATCTAGGAGAAAAAACACTATTCATAAGCAGAGGACAAACTGTGGGAGTAGAAACACTGAGGAAAAGCAACTGCCTGACTATAGCGGTTGAGGGGACATGACAGAGAGACTCTAAATGAACACTCTAATGCAAATATTAACAACATGGCAATGGGTTCGAATCAAGAACACATGTGATACCCAGTGTAATCACGCGTTGGCTACGGAGGGTGGGGGGGAGGAAAAGAAAGTGATCTTTGTCTTTAATGAATAATGCGTGGAAATGATCAAATAAAATATTATAAAATTTAAATATATATATATGTGTGTATATATATATATATACTTTTTTCTTATATTAAACAATTTAATAGCAATCAAAGACTGTGGTAGCAAGAACTATTTTCTAGGTCTTTTACCAAGTGAAAAATCTTAGTCAAAGAAACCAGGGATGTTTGTCTAGCATTATCTGTCAAAGTATTTGAAGAATTTTTCTCACAAAAGAAGGATTAAGATTTGCTTTCTTTGGCCCCAAAAATGGAAGTTCAGAGGCACCAATTTAAGACTGATATTAAGAAAAACATAACTCTGCAGAGAGTAGTCTTTCCTCTTTAAGTCATAACTACATGACCATTTGGAGGTTAATACAAAAGGTATTCTTGATCAGGTACAGGTTGCTATTAATAAACCTCTGAGGTCCTTTTCTTTTCTTAAGATTCTAAAAAATCGGTCCAAGAAGTCTCTCTTCTGCCTATTAAAGTTGGTGTTAAAGGTATCAGTGAGGTCCACTAAGAAGTTCATCTACCAAAGGCAATGAGATCTATATGAAAAATCAAACCTATTCCTTTTTCTATTCACCTTTTCACACCTGGATCAGGCTGCCTAGAACCTATCTGGGCTGCCAGACACACCAGGTCTCAATATCTGCCCTCAGGCTATTTTCTAAAGCCCCCCACTTGCCTAATCTCTGTGTCCCAACATTGACATTCTAATGTAACATAAGTATACTTAGGCTTTGCCACCCACCAAAATGAAATACTCTGCACACTTCAGTGTCTTTTCTATCTGCCCTGTAGCTGAACTTTCTTTTATGTATCATCTCTCTTAATTAGAATGTGTGAGCCTCCTTCAGGGCAATCACCCTCTCCCTTAATCTCTTTGTTTTCTCAGCACTTGGCAAACAATGCTCTTAGTAAACAGTAAGTTCTTAATAAGTGCTTTTTCATTCATTCATCCACAAAAAAGCTAGAAGTATCTAGGAATTATCTAAATTCCACCACTCAAATTTCTTTGCTTTATTATTTGATTGTTGATTTATTATCAACAAAACACTGAATAGATTCTTTGTTCAGTTTAGAATAATAGTGTAGAAATTATTATGGATTATAAAGGTATACCAGCAGAATCTTAAATATATAAGTAGAACTAAAAAAAAAAAAGGAAAAGTTTGTCTTACTCTGGGTTAATAACTCCATGTTGTGGTGTTACTGTAAGACAATGAGCTGGCCAAGAGAGTTCAAATTTCAGTGACCTAACAGAATTATTTAAGATATGTATGTGACCAGTTTTTGTCATGCCACCTGGTAAATAAAACACAAAGAAAATATTAAGTATTTAATTTAAGCAATTTTATTCATTAAAAAACAGTGCTAATAAAACATAACTGTATAATTACATTACTAGGAAAATCATTATTTTATCCCACCTATGGTTGAGATAGTTTCTCTCTGACCAAGGAGATAGCCAAATCAAGAGCAAAACTGTTACTTCCCAGGGGACCCACAAAAATGCAGCAATAGTGAATTAAAGGTGTTAGTAGGAAGTGTGAATGGTCCTCATATTGTGTACTAAAATTCTTCCTGTGTCACATCTAAATATTTCATTGGGCCATATTGCTGTTATTCACAACATACATGAAGGTTTTATATCTAAATGGTCCTAAAGGTATTTAGGAAGTTGGTTGGGCTTAGAAGATTACAATCTACGATGTTATTCTACCAAACAAAAAATAGAAAGGGAATGCTATGACAAAAATCTAAAAAAAGATCTTTACTGGAATGTGGGGTAAACTCTTGAAAACAGTAAATACTTAAATATAACCCAGTCAAAATGAGCATATAAATGCAGAGTAAAATGAATCAAAGGAGTAGAAAACTTGATATACTCACAAACAGAAGGAGCACTCAGAATTAAGTGCTCTGGTTGAACAGTCCATGTTTGTTGAGAAATTAATGTATTTTGACCTGGTTCAGCAGCAGGTTTTAAAGGAAGGGGAGAACCCTGAGGTCCTTTAACTGGAAGAACATCCAAAGAAACATTGTTGATATGCCTTTCAGAATTTCTGGATTCACTAGAAAGTCCCAAAAGAATTTTAAAAAAGAGGAAAAAGTGGAAAAATGCATCAGTTGATATGTATTACTATTTGTAGTGCTAATGTTAGCAAAACAAAAACATTCAAGTTACTCAAAGTATGTTTCAGGTAAGGTGATAATTCATAATTATAACATTTAATAATACATGCACTATGCTTCAAAGGTCAAAGCTCACAATAAAAATTAGTACCTTTTCATAAAAAGAAATTGCATTTTTGGTCTCAACTTTTAGAAGGAGACATAGTCCTAATTCCAGGTAACCAATGACTACAATATCCACTGTTCTCTTCTGTTAAGAAATAGCCAAATTCTGAAAATCTCAACTGTTACCTCAGAACAATTTACTCAACTTTTTCTTTTAAAGGGAAGTTAAGGTATTATTAAGGTAAATTTAAAAATAAATTAAAGTGTTATTAAGTTCAAAAGAAACAACTTTAACATTATTGGAATATAAGACATATTAGAAATAATTAGGTGATATTGGCAATTTAAAGAATGTTTTATACTTTAAAAATACTAATGTTTGATAATATGGGCATTTATAATTATGATCTTTCAAGATCCTAAATGAGATTTGCCAGATTGACTGTTTTGAAAGATTTTCAACAAAAGTAGATACAAAATTTATAGCAAAGCTATAATTAATAATGAATTTTATTGAATTCCAGATATCCCATTCATCCGGTATTCCATTAAAGTATATATGTAACTATAAGGAAATGTTGAAGAATTCACTTTTCATAATATGATTTTAGACAGGCAATTACTATTCAAAATAATAGGCCATTATCAGAAGCTTGTGGATATTTTTAGTAGTGGAATTTAGCTGTGCTAAGAGAAATCACACTGAATTTAGTCTTATATTTTTAAAAAAATGACTAAACTAGCGTATACTAATCTGAATTGGAAGATTAATACCTGACCATATAGATTCTAGACTACTTTCACTTGCTCAAACCCTGCTTTTAGTAGTTCAGTCTAAATGAAAATTATGATTCCCAGTATACAGAATGTATATACAAAATAGTTCTTAATGAATAAAATGTCCATCATGAATACTTTCTAGTAACAGAATAGAGTAATGCTTGTTAATGAAAATAATAGTAGCAAACACTGTGCTTTACAGCTTACAAAAACACTATTATGTACACAAAACTCTGAAGGGCATGTGGTCCTCCCTGTTTGAATAACTGGAGCCTGGACAGAAAATTGGACAAAATAATTTCAAGTGTGTAGTGTAGGTATTTTAGCAATACATCAAAACAAAACAACTAATTCCTGCATGCCTAATTTAGAATTATATTAACTGCTAGAGTTAAGAAAGTTAGTTCCTGGCAGTAAACTTGGGAAGGACTACAAGAATCAAATCAATTCTTTTTAATAAAGAAAAGTGTGGTAATTTACTAAGGAGAACATATTGCCAAGAAATTCAGGTATTTGAAAATTAAATCATTACTTCTAATGCACAATTGAAGATAAAACTGTCTTTCTCAACTCTTCTGCTCACAAAAGTAAAGCCCAGAATCTTTTTGAAAGGAATGTTGTCCCAATTTTACAATTATATAGAATGGATGTGACTGTTGTCACAACAAGATTATGAAAAAGGAAGGGAAAGAAAAGCCACTAGACTTGAAGAAAAATTAATGGAAATCTCAATTTAATTTGGCCAACGAAAAACAAAGATAAAGATTTAAATATGAAAAGTCATCATCGTGTATATGGGGGACACATGAGGTCAAAGGAAAAAAGTGCAGCAGAACCCACTTATCTCTAGTTTTGCTTTGCACAGTTTCAGTTATATGAGGTCAACTCAAAGCAAAAAGGTTTGCCTGTTAAAAATGGTCTACCCCTGGTGAGGTCTCCTCCACTTCCACTATTTTTGTGGGGTAAGGGGATGGGAGGCTGTGGAATGCTCCAGCTAAAGGATAAAGAGTATATATATACACATGGGGTTTGTAAAAAGTTGTTCACTTCTATCTGCTGTTTCAGCCATCAGGGGTAGGTCTTGGAACACAGATCCAGGGGATCTTACAGTAACAGATTTGGGGGAATTAGAGAGGGGAAAGAAGTTCACTAGGTTTTATACAGGATTGGAACCCTGGAGTCCAAGATTGGCACAGTATATTTGCAGGGTCAAATCTGATTTTTCCAGGGCTCATGCTATGCTTTTAAGAACCTGGAATCAACTCAGTAAGGCACCAGAGTAGGACTTCAATTGAATATAAGTACATGTTATAAACATTCTTATTGAAATTTTCTTGACATCAGAACTGCTTTATAGCTACTATGATTTTCTCATACTACCAATGTATTTAGAGGATCTTAGCGATAACTTAATGTAAATTCTATTTTTTACAGATGAAGAAATTCGAGGCTCAATAGAAGTTAAATGACTTGCCAAAGGGTATGGTATATTAAGCACTCTAAGTAGGATTGAAATCAACTTCCTCCAAGATTAAATCAAGAGCTTTTTCCATTTTGATTTAAAAGGAAAGAATCTAGATTATAAAAGAAATCAAGGTAGTAAAATGGCATTCCCTTCTACTCATAACCACTATCATATAATGAAGTCATATAATATATTGAGGATTGAGTTCTGTATCAATTTGCATCATATAGTCAAAATTACCCTTTAAAGAAAAATTAAGCAAAACCTAAAATTAACACAAAGCTACAGTATTCTCGGGAAATGTGGCTTTTATTGTGTGTAACAGAACTCCAACTGTGAACTAATGAAGTGTTGCCATTCAATAACAGTACCTGGGTCTCTCCTGCCTTGTTCTCCTTTCCTTTTATCATTGAAAAGGTAGTAAAGAGACAAGACTTGTTCCCTGATGTCTCTCCAGGTTACACCCACAACCTTATACGGTACTTTTATGTTTCTCTCTCTTTTATTTGTAGAAGGCATACAGCTTAATTCTCATAAGTTATGTGCACATAAGATACACCTCAACTATGTATCACAGAATTAACAAAATCTAATCAACTATGTAGAACTGAATAAAAAATATTTTTCATCATTATAGAAGTAGGGTCATTGACCCATACAATTACAGTTCTTTGAAAACTCCTAAGTACAAATATTACACATACATTCTCTGGTAAAGATATTTTAACTTCAATAAAAGAATTTGTACTCATTACCTGTCAGAAGATAAGTTGTGTTTTAAACAATGCTGAAGTGAACCAAGATTAGAACTTGTAGCACTAAAGTCACCAATTACAGAAAGAATTATTTTGCGCATGCTTCCATAAAAGAGCTGGACATCATTTGGCCTTTCGGGAAGATCATACACTAAAATAGAGAAAGATGCTGTGATGTATACAAATTTACAAACAAGTGCAACATAAGAAACAGATATTTACAGTTTTCCATGCAGGCATTAATTCTAGTAGCCAGTTATTTTTTGAGACTTTTGGATCAGTATTAGACTTTGATAATTAACTGATTGGCTACAATTACTCAATACTATTCATGATGGTTATAGGGACAAATCAATTTACTGATCTGAGGAACTACATTAAAATAGCCTCAGCAATTGTAAGTCTGATAATGTAGTAAATCCAGATCATTATGTACTATACAAAAAAGTCAGGGCTCACAGTTTTTTCATAAACTTATTGCCAAGGTCACAGTATTCAAATATATCCAAACTCCAAAATGTATCTGAATTAAGCTAAAGCCCACTTACATCCCACAAATTCAACAATTTCTATCATCTTCCCAATTACTGTTCCCTAAAATGAATGCAAGACAGACAAATTAAGCATTTTAAAGAAAAGCAATTTGTATCAGGAACACTGTTTCTAGTTTGTATTTCCAGTTGTTCAGTTCCCTAAAGGACTCTATTATAAACTACCTATACAGATAAAGAAATATTAAGATGAATAGTCAGTTACGCACTGTTAAACATACTAATATAGGAAGAGTAAAAAGTGTCAAGCATTATTTTCTTCATATCACATTTCTCCATCTTCATCACTAGAATAGTGTAAGATACTTTATTAAAAGCTTTGCTAAAAGAAAAGTAATAAATGTTGGAGGGGATGTGGCAAAATTGGGACGCAAATACATTGCTGGTGGAATTGTGAATTGATCCAACCATCTTGAAGGCAATTTGGAACTATGCCCAAAGGGTGCTAAAAGACTGTCTATCCTTTGATCCAGCCATACCACTGCTGGGTTTGAATCCCAAAGAGATAATACATGTACAAAAATATTTATAGCTGCATTCTTGTAGTGACAAAAAAATTGCAAAATGAGGGGGTGTCCCTCGATTGGGGAATGGCTGAACAAATTGTGGTATCTGTTGGTGATGGAAAAACTATTGTGCTAAAAGGAATAATAAAGTGGAAGAATTCCATGTGATCTGGAATGACCTCCAGGAAGTGATGCAGAGGGAAAGGAACAGAACCTGGAGAACGTTGTACACAGAAACAGATACACTGTGGTACAATCGAATGTAATGGACTTCTCTACTAGCGGCAATGCAATGATCCAGAACAGTTCTGAGGAATTTAAGAGAAAGAACGCTATCCACATCCAGAGAAAGAACTGTGGGAGTAGAAAAGCAAAAGAAAAACATTTACTAGATCACTTGGTTCAGTGGGGATATGAGTAGGGATGTTGACATTAAATCATCACTCTATTGCAAATATGAATAATATGGATATAGGTTTTCAACAATGATACATGTAAAACCAGTGGAATTCCTCATTGGCTCTGAGAAGTATATTGTTGACAATAATGTTGCAGTTTGACAATTTTTCTCCTTTTCAGTTGGATTATATATTAAAGTGAAAGCAAAGGTGTAGAGATGGTGTAGAGATGGAAAATGGAATGTGTTATGAGGGAAAGTAAGAATACTAAGTTTTGGAGAAAGGAGTAAAGCATTAAGAAGCCTGGAAAGGTAGGAAGTTACCAGATTATAAAAAGCTTTAAAATACCTAATGACTTATGTATGTTTACACATAAGACAAAATGAGGTAGAAAAAATAGGTTATTACAATTATATTTTTACTGTAACATATAATGATATGGTATAACAATAGGCATAATAAACTAATCAAGAGCTAAGAATCTAAAGAGTCAAAAGATCTGAATTTGGATTATGCCCATGCCACTAACTAAGCATCCCTGAGCAAGACATTTTGCTTCTCTGAGCCTCAGTTTCTATCTATAAATGAAAAGGTTGGGCTAGGTGGACTTTTTAGACCTAATGAACAAAGTCAGGTAACTGAGATTTTTCTGGATCCACTGTCAACAGACTGGACATTACCAGTGAGAATCCTAAAAGTATGGAAAATTTTTTAAGTGACAGAAGGGCCCTTTGGATTAAGAATGATTGTCTAAATTTCTTAGCTGGTGAATTTAATACCTCTCTTCACTTTTGTAAACAATAATGAATATACACAGGGGTAGCTATAAATCTCAAGTCTGAGATTTGCAAATCTCACAAAATTAAAAAAAAAACTACTGGCCTCAAATACTATTGAAAATAGCAAACAAGATGCCTTAATTCTTAAGTTCCTTTAAAAAAAAAAAAGAGGGGGCAGCTGGGTAGTTCAGTGCATTGAGAGCCCGGCCTAGAGATGGGAGGTCCTAGGTTCAAATCTGGCCTCAGACACTTCCTAGCTGTGTGACCCTGGGCAAGTCACTTGACTCCCATTGCCTAGCCCTTACCACTCTTCTGCCTTGGAGCCAATACACAGTATTGACTACAAGACGGAAGATAAGGGTTTAAAAAAAAAAAAGGAAAATGCCTACCTTCAGTTATTAGCTGCTCATTTTGAAATGCTTCATCAAAACAAATATTCTTTAGCAAGCAATGTTCTGGAAGTATTTGTTCTATCACCTCTGGCTTATGTAGCATAGCTCTGTGAAAAGAATTTTTGTAAGATGTTAAACATATTCATATCTTGAATCACTTTCTTATATATGACTTTTTAAGGAAAGCAGAATCTTGATTTGTTACATACAGTATAAGGACAGTCATAAAAAGTGATGGGAAAAAATTTACTTTAAAAGGGTATAACATACATATATACAAAGTACTAGATAAAGGAATTTCAAAGATCTGGATCATGAAAAATATTACGGGGGATAAGGCAATGAATGGCCAACCAAAAATGGGTGGCTAGTGAAGATGGGTGGCAGTGAAGATGGAAATTTGAAAGGATATCAAAATGCATACTTAAGTCCTTGCAGAGGGCAGAGGAAGTCATTGAATTTGGCAAATTAAATTCCTTGCAAAAGCAGGGAAGGAGAATAATGAAAAGCAGGAGAGATCACTGGATGAATGTAGCAAAAGGAAGATCTGACAGTGGTACTGAAGTTTAAGGAATGCGCCTACTACTTCTCTTGGCCTGGTGTGTAAAAGACAAGGGAAAGAACACCTAATATGGAAACAATAGCCAAGTGTGTTACTGAAGGAGCCAAGTTTCCAAGGTTTCAAAAAGATGGAATGAATATAAGAGGAAGAGGTTTGGAATGAAGGGAAGATTACTAACAATATAATCAAAGTTCAAGAGGGTATAGTGAAAGGAGAAGCAAAATATGGGCTTAAAAAGGTCAAGAATTAAGTGATTAGGAATGAATGGAAGTGGCATTATGAGAAAGTTTTTGTTTGATTTTTGCCTACAGATGAACTGTTATATGTGGTCATAATGGTGGTTTATATATTTTACAAAGCTCTGTAAACCTCAAAGTGCTAAATAAATTGATTAGATTACTATTAATATCAAGCAAATAAAGCACTGGGCAATTATCCCTGTTCAAAATATTGACCACATAATTCCATGATTTAAAGATTAATTTGTATCAAAAATGTCTTTAACAGCAATGCTTCCTGGAAATCAAACTTCATTCACATAATAAAAATTAAATAATGTTAAATAATTAAACAAATCAAGCATCTATTCTTTAAAAAAATAAGACTCAAACCAACACAAAAATGAATATTTAAGAATGAATAAAAGTAAAGAGGAGTCAGGAAAAATTTGGCAGTGTGAGTCAGGAAAGAGAAAAGAATTCTAGTAGAAAAGAACATTAAGGGGAAAAGGTCAAAAGAAGGAATAAGTGTTTATATAATATCTACTGGGTGAATATTACTTTACCATTCCCCAATTGATAAATGCGCAAGGGACATGAATAGGTAATTTTCAGATAAAGAAATCAAAACTATTAATAAGCACATGAAGAAGTGTTCTAAATCTCTTATAATCAAAGAGATGCAAATCAAAACAACACTGAAGTATCATCTTACATCCAGCAGATTGGCCAACATGACAACAAAGGAAAGTAATGAATGTTGGAGGGGATGTGGCAAAGTTAGGATAGTAATGCATTGCTGGTGGAGTTGTGAACTGATCCAGTCATTCTGGAGGGCAATTTGGAACTATGCCCAAAGGGTGATAAAAGACTGTCTGCCCTTTGATCCAGCCATAGCACTGCTGGGTTTGTACCCCAAAGAGATGATAAAGAAAAAGACTTGCACAAGAATATTCATAGCTGCACTTTGTGGTGGCAAAAAATTGGAAAATGAGGAAAATCATTGCCCTTCAATTGGGGAATGGATGAACAAATTGTGGTGTATGTTGGTAATGGAAGACTATTGTGCTCAAAGGAATAATAAAGTGGATGAATTCCATGTGAATTGGAATGACCTTCAGGAATTGATGCAGAGTGAAAGGATCAGAACCAGGAGAACATTATACAGAGAGATTGATACATTGTGGTGCATTCAAATGTATTAGACTTCTCCAGTAGTAGCAATGCAATAATCCAGAAAAATTTGGAAGGATTTATGAGAAAGAACACTATCCACATCGAAAGGATGAACTGTGGGAGTAGAAACATAGAAGAAAAACAACTGCTTGATCACATGGGTCGATGGGAATATGATTGGGGATGTAGACTCTAAACCATCACCCTAGTGCAAACATCAACAATACGGAAATATTCAAATCAAAGACACATGTAAAACCCAGTGGAATTGTGAGTTGGCTACAGGAGGGACTTACGGAGGAGAGGGAAAGAACATGACTCTTGTAACCAAGGAAAAATATTCTGAACTGACTAAATAAAATGTTCAAATAAATAAATAAAAATATTACATCAAGTGATCTTTATAACAACCCTGGGAGATAGGTGCTATTGTTATCTCCATTTTACAGTTAAAGAAACCAAAGCAAACAAAGGTTAAAATGACTTGCTCAAATTCATACACTGAGGGGAAAAAAGAAGGAAAAATGAATTTTCCCCAAGCTTCTCCCTCTCTCTTAAGAATTAAAAGAATTAAAATCTTTTACCAACCTTCGATATTGCTGTCTTGATATTTCATCTCCACCAAAGAAATATATTGTTGACAATAATGTTGCAGTTTGACAATTTTTCTCCTTTTCAGTTGGATTATATATTAAAGTGATTGTCTGATTCCAAGAAAAAAATATGAACTTATAAAAATAACTTCCTGATGTCAACTATTTCTTTTTGAAAAGTATTCAACTTTCTATAAATTCATATAGGTAATTTTACATTTTTCACTGAATGGAAATGACAAATGTTCCAAGTTAAATTCTAGCCATCTTCTCAAAAGCTACATTAACCACCATGCCCTGAAGGACTTAACTCTTCAAGGCCCAGAATGCTAACCATGAATCCCCAATGTCTTTATTGATAACCCAAGTTTAGCTTGCTTTTCGTGGAGACCCCAATCATCTTTTCCTTAGTCCTTTCTCCCATTTTCTTGTTCTGGAACCATAGTAAAATTAATATGGTCATTGTTACTGGAAAAAGCATATCAATCTTTCCTCTGCTATGGATCTAATCACAACCTTGTAATTTTTTAATACCAAAAATATTTCCCCACGAGGGGGCAGCTGGGTGGCTCAGTGGATTGGAAACCAGGCCTAGAGATGGCAGGTCTTAGGTTCAAATCTGGCCTCAGACACTTCCCAGCTGTGTGACCCTGGGCAAGTCACTTGACCCCCATTGCCTAGCCCTTACCACTCCTCTGCCTTGGAACTGTGTATTGGTTCCAAGACAGAAAGTAAGGGTTTAAAAAAAAAATACTTCCCCCAGGGCACCACTCCCCTATATGCACTGTCTCCCCACATCTTTAAGGGAAAGGACTGTCATCATTTTAGTATTTGCATTTCTATTAATTATCATGTGTTTGGGACATAGTAAACATCTAATAAGTACTTAAAAAAATTCATTCATGTGTGCATACATGATGCATCTGTATCTAATCTCATTAAATACCTAGACATAACATTTGAGTTGGTTGAAAAGATTATACTTGGTTGAAAAGATTTTTTAAAAATTAAATATAAGAAAACTTATATAAGATAGAAAACTTATATAAGATAAAAATATAAGAAAAACACACTAAATGTGTTTTTCACATGGAAATCATCATACATACCTCTTCTCCTCCATCTTTGAGTACAAATTTATCTGGCAAAATCCTCATCTCTTGAGTATCCAACATAACTTTTGCTTGAGAGTCCTTAAAACATATTGCCTTAACATAAGCCGCTCTAGAACCTGTATTTCTCACAGAGAAAAGAACTCTACTTCCTTTTCCAGGAATTAGGCCATTTACTGTTACCATGTAACTATCTGAGAGTTTCTTAACATTCTCCAAAATAAGATTACTTGTTCCTCCATATCCAGACAATGGTATCTAAAAAACACAAAATATAAATATAAAATTATACTTTAATTGTAGAGTAAGAAGGTAGCAATCCACTCAAGAAAAGCAAATTTAGCACTTTTAAACATAATCATTTTTGTTACTTGGTTACTAGTAAAGACTTACTATCAAAAGAATCTAAGATTGTTGCCAGAAACACACACTATTATGATTAAGATTTTGTCCTAAAAGGAAAAAAGAAAATTACAGAATGACTATATTTCACACTATTTGCTAAATAAAGCAATAACTTTAGTTATAGCATCTCACTTAACTGGGGAAAGAGAAATCACAAATAGGCAGTTACAGAAACAATTCAAGTTAAACCAACAAAAATTGACAAAAAAAGGACAGGCTAAATTGAGGTTTGGTGAGGTTACCTGCTAAAGTTTAACAGCCTTTAGAGAATCCTAGAGCTAACAGAAATATATCTATGACTGATTCTGAGCTGAAGCAGAAATTTTATGTTGTCCCCCTGTGCTTTTTCACTGTTTGTCCCACAAAACTGAAATGTATGACCTTCACCTCTCAATTTAATAAAATTCTTCTTTTCCTTTTAAGACAAAGTTCAAGCATCATCTTTTTGCATGAAGCATCTCCTGATTCCACATCTCACTCTCATTTGCTAGTGCCCTCCCTCCTCTCCAAACTACAATGTGTTTATCTAATTTATAATTATGCTGCATATGCTTAGTGTGAAGATTGGATTTAGCTATCTCCTGATTTGTAACAGTGAAAATACTTATTCTAACAACATCAGGGATGTTTTTGGAACTTTGCATTACTCCACCCTACTTTGTATACAAAATCAGGAATGTCTATAAACATGCTTGAAGATTGAGTGTTTAGGAGGATGACCTTTGATAGAGAAATTAACAAATCAGAAACAGCTGACAGACCCTGGGCTGTCCTAAGTCAAGCTTAGGCTAAGGTTGCTGTGGAGGAGATGCAGGAAAGGGAGGTAGAGTCATCTAGGTTTTTTTTCCATAGGGCTTCAGGTCTGCTGTCTCTTTTCCCCCAGAGAGGCGGCTCTGTGCTAAGTGTTCTGACTTCTTGGCGTGGTGGCAGCTATTTGTTTGGGTTTTGGCGGTGAGTTTGCCCTTGAGCTAATTCAGGTTCAGGCATCTTGGCTAAGCCCTCTTGGAGTTCAGGATGATTCCTTTCTCTTTCACTCTCCAAACCAGTGCCTTCCTAGAACCTCTGGTCTTCCTCCTGGCACAAGCCAGGTGGGAGAAATCCTACACCCTTTCCTTCTTCCTTCTTCTTAATTTCTTTCCACTATATTAATTAAATCATCATGAATTTCCAGCTGATGGGTATTTTTTTTAACATTTGGGATATCCATGGTGACCAAATAATATAGTTTAGGTCACAATGCTAAAATTATCCTTTACATTAGATAGGTACTCGCTCCCTCAATGGAATACAAGCTCCTTGAGAGGGAGGGTTGTTTTTAAATTTATACTTGCATGCACAGTGTTTAGGAGGTGCATAATAAATGCATGTTGACTAAATGATAAAAATATATTCAACATGGCAATTACAAGGAGACAGACTCAAACTAGATTTTTTACCTTTTAATTCAGAGATTCTCATACATAATAGTGCTAAAACAAGAGTTTATAGTCTAGGAAAAAGTATTTCCTAAAGGAAAGAATGTAAACAAGACTCTTGAGGACATGTTCAACTTAACTAATGAACAAACATTTGAAATAATTTTTACAAAAACTGATTGTTTTCAAATATTTAATAAAATTGGTCCCTCGTGGACCCAATACAATTTATATCATGCATCCTAAGACTTAGCTTGAATAAAAACCATTAAATTCTGTAAGAACTTCAACAAGCAAAGAAAAAAAATCTCCTTGGAAATTCAGAGATCTTGCTTTACATGACAGATATACTCCAGAAAAATTTGTATTCAATAAATTTTCAAATATCTCAACACTGAAAGGGTACTTTTAAGGAAACCCTAGAATTGAACTTTTTGAAAAGTGAAAAATCCTGAAGAATCACCCCCTTCGTCTGGACCATTACATACCAAATTCTATTTAAAGAAGAGAACATCCATTAGTTTGGAAGGTGAATTAGTTGGAACCATTGCCAGGTAAGCATAAGACAAAAAAATTATACTAAAAGCAAGTAAAGTTTAACTTACACTGAATTTAATGCCTGGTTGTGATCGAATTCCTAGCTGTTTAATTTCAAGTTTAGCCAGCATACAAGATATTCGGGTTGGTGCAAACATTAAATAGATGTTAATATCCTCTTTTGGGCGAATTCTGATTTCACAGTTACTTGTTAGTCGTTCTTCTAAACTAAAAGTATTTTGAAGCTAGAAAATAACAAAAGAAACAATTTCAACAATTAAACAAATATTTCAACACATAATAGTCCATGCGAAAATTCCTGTCATTGCAACATTTGACATTTAAAAGATAAATAGTGAAAAACTAAATTAATTCTCAGGAAAGAATGTTATAAACACTGTCAAACTTTGTGAATGTAATGCTTTTGTTTAATTGTTTTTCTGTCACAAGAGAAGATTCAATCTGGTACAGGATTGGAAAATGACTGGTATAAAGATAAAAACAACAATAAAATTTTCATAAACTAACTCTCCAAAGATTGCTGTTCCATATTTTCTGGAAATGTTTTTCAAATTAACAAGTGCATTCTACAAACCTGAAAAGAATCCTGATCCTGTCCTCTTATCAACAGACGCAAATGCTGGGTTGTAGATGAAGAGTTATTTCTGAGTGCTAGTTTCTGCAGACTTAAAAAAAAAAAGTTTTAATAGAACCTTTCTATCTACATGATTATTATAACTAGAAACAAAAAACTACAACACCCTTTTCACAAACCCATGTTCCCTATTTCCTTAAAAATTGGATTTAAAAACTCATCTTTAAAAAGCTTGCCAAGTTTCTCATATATATTTACCATCTCTTTATGGTTAACATATTACATAAGTGACTAACTTACCTACAGGAAATTCATTCAAAATAATCCAAAACAGACAATTCTGAAGGACTTATGATGAAGAATTTTATCTACCTCCAGAGAAAGAACTGTTGGGTGGATGTGGATCAAAGCATACTACTTATTCTCTTTTACAACAGTGTATTTACCACCAGTGAGGGGGTAGGGGGTGAAAGAGAGAGGGGATATATTTTGAATCTAATAATTTTGGGAAATGCAAGTTAAAAATTATTACATGTAACTGGGAAAATAAAATATCTTCAAATTTAAGATAAATAAAATTAAAAAATCAAAGTAATACCAAATGAGAATCCCAAACCAATCTGGTCACAAAACACTTCTAGGGTGAACATATATTAAAAGAAACCATAAATACTCATCAAGTTGAAGGAAGCTAAGGTTAAAAGAAGTTGACGGTTTGGTTTTTTTGAGGGGTAGCAGGGGCAAAAATGGAAGAAATTTTCCTGTTTTCATAATGACAAGCTATTATAAATGTAATAAACGTCTGATATGTACATAACTGTATATCTGGTATTTTGGAGGTAAAAATATCTAAATTTTGCCATTAAACCAATATTTACATAAGATACCAGTTTTCCAGAGGAAGAATTCAGGAAACATTGCATCAGGCTGCAAATTTATCCTATAGAACTAAAACATCCAAAATTACTTATCTTGACTCCTCTATTTTGCAAGATATTGTTTATAATTCTAGAAGTTTTTTTTTAAGTACCTATCTCAACATTCCTTCCACATTTCATGAGGAATGCTTAACTGAAGGACATTCTAAATTATAATGCATCAAGTTTTTTGCCCACTGCCCAGACACTTTTAAAGAGTTATTATTGTGACTCTAAATGAACACTCTAATGCAAATACCAACAACATGGAAATGGGTTTGAATCAAGAACACATGTGATACCCAATGGAATTGCGTGTGGGATATGGGAGAGGTGGTAGGAGGGGGGAAGAAAGAAAAGAAAATGATCTTTGTTTCCAATGAAAAGTGTTTGGAAATGACCAAATAAAAATTAAAAAAAAAAGAGTTATTATTGTTCTTTAATACAAAAAAAACTTTTCAAAAGCAATAGAGGTGGAAACATAAAAAGTCATTAATCTCTGAAAAACCATGTGTAATACTAAAGAACAAACTACTTACACTTGGCAAGCACAATTATACTTGAATTAAGTCTTATAATTATTTATACCCTAATCTCGAAGACTAATGCTTAATTTTATTGAGGTCCTGCTTTAATCAGAATTCTTCACAAAAAAAGATTTATAAGTTTAATCTCTAGATATTTAAAAAAGTTGAAAGCTGAATAGCTAAATCTAATATTTATACTTATTGGGAGAAATTAAAAGTATAGATTTGTAAATGCTCTCATATTTCTTTCAAGTATTATTTTTAAAAGCTAATAAAATCTTTCAGAGGCCCTATTGATCTTAGCTTAATAAAAAGCAAATTTGGGGGCAGCTGGGTAGCTCAATGGATTGAGAGCCAGGCCTAGAGATGGGAGGTCCTAGGTTCAAATCTGGCCTCAGACACTTCTCAGTTGTGTTACCCTGGGCAAGTCACTTAATCCCCATGGCCTAGCCCTTACCATTTTTCTGCCTTGGAACCAATACACAGTATGGATTCCAAGATGGAAGGTAAGGGTTTTTATTAAAAAAATATAGATTAGATATATATAATAAAAAGCAAAATTCAATCTGATATATATTCAATTGGAACAGGCATCCAGAATTTCAAAAATTATTAGCCTCAAACAGATTTAGAATAATTATTACTCTTGCATGAATACAAAGTACAGAAGAAGGCACAATGGATAGAATTGAGCTCCAAGTCAAGAAGGTTTGAATTTAAATCCTAGTTCTGACTGACCTTGTTAAAATCATTTCATTTATTAATCTTGAGGCTATTCTTGAATACGATGAGTAAGAATCTAGACAATGAAACATGCTTGGTCTTCTACTATCTCTGTAGGGAGTATCCAAACTGAAAGTTCCTAATACTAATACTAATTAAAGCATAAGTCTAGATCAAAAGGGGGAGGAGACTGAGGGATTTAACTAAAAAAACAAACATTTTTTTTGAGTCTCCAATGCTCTCCAGCCCTGCCCTCTCCTCTCACTGAGATGGTAAGCAATCTGATATATATTTGACACACGCAATCATGTAAAATATTTTTCCATACTAAGACAATAAAAACATTATTAATCCTTTTGTGAAAGAAAAATTCAAACAATTAAAAAATGATGAAAGTAAAATCTAGTATGTTTTGGTCTAGATTTAGATTCCATCAGTTTTCTCTGGATGTAGACAGCATTTTTCATTAATTTGGAATTGTCTCAGATCATTGTATTGCTGAAAAAAGCTATATCATTCATAGTTGATTATTATCCATTATTGTTGTCACTGAGCACAATGCACAACTGTGTAGTTTTGCTCACTTCACTCTGCATCTGTTCATGTTGGTTTTTCTAAAATCATCCTCTTCATCATTTCTCATAACACAGTAGTATTCCGTTATAATCATTTACCACAACTTACTCAGGCATTCCCTATTTGATGGTATAGAAATGATATTAGAAATACATATATTTTTGATAAGGTTAAGCTTAATGGGTAAGGAATTTGGAAGTTTGTGTCAGAGGCTTCATAGAGGCTGGTGCAAGAGAATTCTGTGAAAGGGTTGAAAATGTGAGAGGAAGGTGCTATAGGAGTTCAGTGAACTGTTAACCCTAACTGCTGGAAGGTATGCTGGCTACCTATCTCTCAGTTCTCAGCCTTGGATTTGAAAGGAAAATCTTGGGAGTATTAAAGTGTTTTCCCTTTGAACAATCTGGGAAACACTAAGAAGTGAAATAGTTATCATCTACTGCTGTTAACACCGTTTATTCCTGAAGAAGACCAAAGAAGATCTGTCCTTACTTTGGATTCTGAGACCCAACTCAGCTTCACTGAGTCTCAGCCATTTGACCTTATTGTTTATAAATTTGGAGACAACCTTTAGGAAAATAGAAATATAAGCTTATAAATAAGGATTTAGTTATCTTAGTATTTGGGGTTTTTTTTAGATAGAATTAGGGAGTGATAGAGCAGCTTGGGTGAATTCCCAATTCCAAAAGAATTTTGGTTTGTGGTAAAAGAAAAAGAAAGATGGGTAGAAAGTTAAGGTTCCTGTATAGTGTTAAGGTATTCTTTTGCATATGCTTATATCTTAAAACTTTACAATGAGAATAAACAGTTATATTTTTGTATGTGTCTCCAGAAGTTTTTGCACTGAGACCAAAGAGGGGAAGTTCACAGTTGAACTTCCCGTCAAGGAGAACTGAACACTCTGTAAACACGTAGCAGAGTATCAACGTTATTTTTAAGTTGGCGAGTTTCAAATAGGAAGAAAAGAACCTACATATTGGATTTTAAGGGACCAACTGCCATTACCTGGTCAGTTGGAACTTTTGTCACAGCAGGATTGATTACAGCAGCTTGTCCTGAGTCACAGAGAACTGCAGTTCCCCAATACAAAGCATCAGGGGGTGCTGTTTTGTAACAGTAGCTGAACTTCCCAGCTACAAGTTATTTAGCCAGCCAATTTAAATAATAGGCTCTGTACTATTCTGAGGCTTGTGCAGTTGCTACAGGAAAAATGTGGCACTTTATTTTACAATTAAGCTTTATATCACACTTCTTGATTACAATGCCTGAATACATACACAATATAATAGATTATGGGTTCCTTATGCCAGTACTATCACTGACAGTACAGCAAGTAATCTCACACAAGCCATCGAAAATAATGAATTAAAATTAGAATTGGAATATCTCAGACAGAATGGAGGCTCAGTATGAGGTATGAGCAAAGGCACAAGACACAATGAAAGATATTAAGGAACAAGAGGCAGCTAAGCTAGAGGGTGCAGCAAAACCAAAAGCACCAATCAAATTCCAACTAGAGAAAGAGGCCCTAGAAAGTACACTAGCACATATGTTTCCCCTAAGAGAGGTACCTATAGATTCATCAGAACTGGGTATCTTGCATGTCAAATGTCACCAATGATTTACTCAAGTTGATTTAGAAAGTTTTAAAAGGAATATGCCAAAATATAACAAAGAGTCCAGAGGGATAACAAAACAGTTCAGAAAGTTTATCAAACTTTCCAATCCATCGTATTTGGACTTCAACATCCTTATGGAAGAATTTCGTTCTAAAAGGGAAAAGCAGAAAATCATTGCAGACACCAATCGAAACCCCAGACTTCCCAATTGGCCAGAGGAAGATCCTGGTTGGGAACCGAATTCAGTGGCTGCATACAGAAACTTTTGCACTGCCAGAGAAGCTATTCTTGAGACCATGAAGCAAAATTCTAGGCACCCAGGAACTTGGTCTAAATTTGAGCATTTAAAACAAGAGGTGGGATAGAATCTGTCCACCATTTTGGAATTATTGAATGTGCAGAAAAATGGATCAGACTTGACACACTTAATAATGAGAATGTTAATCATATCTGCCACCAAACTGTTAAAAAAAAAAAACACATGCCCAGTGGTCAGGAATTTTTTTCATAGTAATTGTCCAAACTGGTTTGACATTGGTCTGGACAAACTTTGGAGAGTGGCTAATTACATTTACCAGGAGGACATATAATATGTAATATAATTTGTACATAGCATATACATAGAATAGAAAAGCATGTAAATAGTATAACCTTTTGTACAGATTTGTACATATCTGTAAATGTGTACAATAAAATGTACATAGCTGTGAATTTGTACAGATATATATTTTCTGTATATGTGTTGTAAAAATGGAGATTTGAACCCCAGACTTCAATCCCCAGAAGTCCTTGGTACTTCCCAGAATTCCTTATGATCTCACCTGGGTCCCCACCTGGGCAAGAAAACAATTTGTATTTAAACTGGCTGCAATGCCTACTTCGGCCTCTCTCTTCCTCAACTTGAAACACTGCAACATGTAGTAATTAGGCTGTGAATGGGCTAATCAACTCTAGGCACATGGCTTATTAATGTGTATCCTTGATTTCCAATAATCATTAATAAACCTCATAAAATATAATATTTTTTATCAGTAGAGAATAAATTTAACCTTTACAGTGTGGATAGTTAAATTGTTGCAAAAATTTAAATTTCTTGGTATAATAGGTTGATTTTCAGTTTAATGTAGTCAGTTTTTTGTTTCTTGTATCAAAATATGAGGTCTTAGTACAGAAAGAGGTTTTGTTTGAAGAGTTCAAATAGGATTTATAAGATGCCTTTTGCACGAGTTTTGAATAGTTGTTATTGATAGAATTTTTCTTTGTGCAAGAATAAGCTACATTGGTTTTCTGTATTTTATTTTTTCAATGTTTGCATGAGTTTTGCATGGTGATTGTTTTAGAAAGATGTTTCATGCATCAGCATAAAGATGCAAATTTGTTTTCTGTAACTATTTTTATAAAAATTTGCATTTTGCATTTGTATTATTGTATTTTTGCAAAGTACTGCATTTTGAATTTCTGTATTTGTAATGTTTTCATCTTGCATGCTTGCAAGTAAATTTTGATTTTTTTCTGTTTATTGAAATTCCCTTTTACCTGAATTTTATCCCTATTGCAGTTAGCATAGATAAGAAAAAGCATAGGAATAGGATAAGTTTAAGATAAAGTTTGTTTGTCTGTTATTTCTTGGTAGAATAGGATAATAGGTATGGAAATAAGAGGGGGAATTACATATTTAGCTGTGATCAAATGGCAGTGATGCTATTGCATCCCAGTCCACCTGATCAAAGGGAGGTATAATTTCAGGGAAAAATGCTGACTAACTCCTAATATCAAGAAAGTGAACTATTTGGAGAAAGTGCCACAAAGAAACCTACACTGCATCAAAAGATCCAAAATGAACTTTGGGATGTAAATGATTGAACTGAAGGGGCTTGGATACATTTATTCTGAATGTAAACTCTTATGTCAAAGGGGACTGCCCCCAATTGGCTTTTTGTCAATGCACCTATCAAACAATGGTTTTGTTCTCTCTCTTATTTGCTTCTTATCTCCAACGATTGTAATTTCCTCTTAGAAAGTGCAATATTGTATGAATTTTTAGCTAGAAGATCTTTAGAGGTATAAGCTGGTTATGTTAAATGATTCATTTGGGAGACTAGTCTCCCAAAGAATCACAAGGGGAACAGTGAAGAGTAAACCAAACTCTCTGTCTATTAATCAGAAACTTTTAAGTTAATCAATCAAATGCTTAAGTACCCCTACTTAGTACCTTATCAGTCACTAAGCATGAAAGTTCAAAAGTCACTTGGTAGAGTGGGTGACAATTCCAGAGGCCACTACCCTGGGGCAGTGCTAGACAAATTGGAAGCCTCGAATTGGTTCCTATAAAGTGTGGAAGGGACAGGAAGTGACATGGGAAAAGGACTATAAAAAGTCCTGAACTTCCTTGTCCAAGGAACTTCTCTTTGAGATTCCTCCTTTGGAGTCTCTGCTCCTTGGATCTTCTCCTTTGGACTTCTTTTTTGGAGCTCCTTGGGGCTTTTGGACTTTGACTTGGAGTTTTGGGCCTTTCAACTGGAGTTTTTGGCTATGGGGCTTCAACTTTCTTGTTGGGTTCACGTGGGTTTTTCTGCCTGACTTTCTGGTGAGTGACTAGGATTCTCTCATGCAGATTGGAACTCTGTCTGGGAGCGAGCTTCATTTCACAAGATCGGCATTTAGGGTAGGCTAGGCAGTCTTCTTACCTCTTTACCTTCCACATTTCCCTCGCTTTACTAATATTCCAATTAAACAAAATTGTTAAAAGCTGCTAATAGTTTTCCTGACTTAAGGGATAATAATTGGCGACCACTGTTTTATAACTCTCTTATTTAGTCAAAATCCCCATTTAACTATTATACTTCTCTGATCATATCTTCATTCATAAGCACAGGATGTAGGTTTTAATCCTTAACTTAATTAGGTCAAAAAACCTGGGAGCTATAACATTTATTAATAATGATTTATCCTTTTGATATCACAGGTGGGAAAAACTACTGCAATATAATCTATCCAACAATACTTTAGCAAACGAACAAGAGTGGGAAACCTTTTTCCTACCAAGAGCAAAGAGAAGAGCAATTTATAAAGGGTAATATTAGATACTATTTGATTTCTTTTAAATTTCACAAAATACAATTTATAGAACAAAGAAAATTATAAAATCCATAAACCATCAGTGGGGGAAAGGCAGACTACATCTGCTAGCCAAAATTTTGAGAAGCAGCAATAAGATTTAACTATGAATAATGCTTTTATTACTTTGTATTTAAAGATTTTAAACCAAGAATTTAGAGAAGAGTGTTCTAAAAATGTTCTATTTTACTAGTTCCATAAAAAAAACATCAACTACATATATATATATATACATATATATATACACATACATATATATATAATTTTTTTAATGGGGGAGGAAGGAAGAAAAGAAGCAAAATTTATTAAATGTCTATTCTGTGCTGAACATTGTGCTTTACAAAGCACTTTATAAATGTCTTACTTGATCAGGTGCCATCTTTTTTAACACACACAAAAAAAGCCATTTTCATAAAATAATATTTGTGTCTTAAAATCTGAAACTCCTACTAAAGCATATAAAAGTTATATTATTTAAGCTACTAACTAACCACAAATTACATTACACTGAATTTTATTGTCTCAGCTCTGTAACGCTGAGAAAATCACTTAATTTTTCCTAAGCCGTAGGTTTTCTCATTAAGGCCATTATTTTACAAATTATTTTTTAGCTTTCTTCCAGTATTAAAATTCTATGATAAAATCTGACTTAAGGAGATTCCTTCTCCTTTCTCCCTTCATAAAAGGACTTTGAGGATGGCCAATTAAGTTTAAAGAATGTAAAATATAAAATAAGAAATGAAAGAAAAATTTAAATATAAGATTACAAATTGTTAAAATTAAACTGAAGTTGATATAAAATAGAGGTATCAAACATATTACTGTACAACATTCTCAAGTGCCACCCAAATCAAACTAAAATGTAACTGGGAAATATTTAACTAAATAAATAAAAATACAATAAAATACAGAAAATATTATGTTTTAAAATTAAGTCAATATAAGGTTCACAGGGAACCCTATAATATATATCAATTAATGGCCACTGATTTTACTTCAATACAACAACACTGATATAAAACATTCTGAATGGTGTTTAACATAATTTTACGATTAAATGTAAAAGGAAAATAAGATCCAAAGATCAGAAAAATTTTCAGCTGTATATAGGAATTCATCTCTTCTACCAAGAATGATTCCAGAAGTAATATGCTATCATTTTTGTGGTGTTCATTAGTTAACGTTATTCTGAGTTATCTTAAAAACACATTGAAGCCAATATCCATGTCTCCGATTTCTTTTGCCTCCATCCAAAATGTTCATCACAGCAAGAACTTAACTTTGGTAATTGTTTGATTTGTTAATTATATGTTAAGCAAATAATTAACTTGTGATTTTGTGAAAGCTTCCTGCAGTTCATGACTTGTTCTGTAAGATATTTTATAATAAACCAAAAGGAAATTGAAAAGGGAACTGAAGTTCAATATGCAATTGCCATTTTTCAAATGGCAGGATAAAATAATACAGTAAGGAAGACTATTAAACTGCACTTAATATGTTGATGTGTTGATACTTACTGTATTCTTCCAAGTGCGACACCTCCCCACATCATGAACTGCTTGTTAGATAAAACAGGTGGAACATCTGAGTAGTGAGAGGAAGGTGCGGGTATCTTATATTTGTTTCCTGAAGAATCTACTTCACCTTTCAACACTACTTCATACTGAGGCCCAGATGGCTGCACCAGTATTTTCAAGAGTCTATATAAAGAAAAATTAGAATTGAATAGCTTGCATCATACTTAGCAACATTTATGTAATGATTTCTAAATATGTCACAAAGAACAATGGCTTACAGCACTTAAGCATGATGATCCCCTTTTTAACATAAAAAAATATCACAGCCTTTATGATATTTATTATATACTACCAATAAATGACAATTGGAAAAATATTCCTCTGTGGCCCTCTTAGTGAGGAGGATATTCTATAAGGAGCAGCCGGGTGGCTCAGTTCATTGAGAGCCAAGCCTAGAAACAGGAATTGCCGAGTTCAAATTTGACCTCAGACACTTCCTAGCTGTGTGACCGTGGGCAAGTCACTTCACCCCCACTGCCTAGCCCTTATTCCTCTTCTGCTTTAATTCTAATACATAGTATTGATATGATGGAAGGTAAGAGCTTAAAAGAAAAAAGATGTGGACTACAGGTATGGAACAAAAGATATCAGCTTTCTAAAGGAAGACCTACCTGAAGCCTTGAGTGTGACTAAGTTAATTTCTGTATGTTTGTTGAAGTGTTTTTGTTTTGTATAATTTTATTGAGAGGGGTGTTAAGAGAAGAGAAAAATCAATCAGCCTGACCTATAGCCACCAGAATAAACTCACATTACCTTAAACTGTAAAATAAAATTATATAATTGTCAACATATATAAGCAAAGGATACGAACAGTTCTCGAAATAAAAGTTGCAAAATATTAGCAATCAAATGAGGGAACATTCAAGTAACTAATAACAGAAGTGAAAATCAAAATAACTCTGAAGTTTCAAAGACATGCAACAAATTGGAAGATATGGGGGGAAATGGAATAAAAAGTTGGAGGGGCTGTGGAAAGACACTGTGCTATAGCTGTAAACTGGTTCAAACATTCTGAAAAACAATTTGGAGTTATGTTAAGAAAATGATAAGGACATTTGTGTTCTTTGGTCCAGATTTCTCCATGATGTATACATAACACAAAAAGTAATTTATTAAAGAATCCAATATGTACTAAAATGTTATAGCAGTACTACAGAAGTAGTCAAAAGCTGAGGAAAAATACTCATTGATTATGGAAAAAAAAGTCATAAGGATCTGAAATATGATGTAATGCCTAAGAAAAA
Organism: Monodelphis domestica; assembly: GCF_027887165.1. Taxonomy (NCBI): domain Eukaryota; kingdom Metazoa; phylum Chordata; class Mammalia; order Didelphimorphia; family Didelphidae; genus Monodelphis; species Monodelphis domestica. The sequence goes on from NC_077229.1 coordinate 254,988,428, forward strand.
CAATTTTCCTCTTAACTGTAACTGCAAAGTAGAAAAATGCTTCCTTCTGATCAAAGAAAGAGGAGCATTTATACTTACGTTATTGAAGCAGCAAGATACAAAGAAAAAGAGAACATGATTTCAAATTCTACTTCCTGCCTGTTGACTAGGGGCAAGTACCTTAATCTCTCTGAGAATTAATTTCCTTATGTATTAAAAAAAAAAAAAGGCTTGTACCATATTGTCCCTGGGGTACTTTCTAGTTTTAAAGCTATTATCCTTTAATTCTAGGTCCTAGAAAAGTAGCCATGTGCCTAATCTTTTTTTCTGAAGAAAACCTACTTGTGTATCCAAGCAGGTTGAAGGAAGGGGTGTTGATTTAGAAATCCTTGGATTTGGTGAGGTAAAATAGTTATTGGTTGGAGATAGTATTATATAAACTGTTTTAGCAGAAATGATAACTAAATACTTTCACCATATCCCTCTCTAATGGGAATCTCAAATACTTAGAATATTATATTATATTATCCCAAAAGTAGATTAAGATTGGTGTGAACTATTTAAAAATCAGGTTCTTCACTAGAGGCTTTCAGTTCAAGGATTTCATATAATGGTTTTGTGAAAAGGGTTTGGACTCAATTGTTATCTATTCTGCTTAGAAAAGTGGAGGAAAAGAAGCAGAGTTTCAAAGAGCAAAACTGAAATGGCAAATTTAAAAAAGTTTTCCATCTAATTAACTTGAACAGTTTAGCTGGGGAGAAATGAGCCAAACCTTTGTTTGAAAAGAGTAGCAAATCACTGAGCAAACACACAGATTGGGTTAAGATAAAGATGATTAAAAACTGATAACAAACCAGTAAGATCTAACTCCAAGATGAGAGTTATTATTATTCATATGAGTAAGCCTGAGATATAAAAAATCTTCCCATGATTCATAAAAGCACAGAAATAGGTAAGCTAAAATCTCACAGAAATAGGCTTTAAATATTTAAAGAACTATAGGTCTTGTTAAAAATTTACTAGGTGATACTTTCACTATTTTAATGTTCATCATGAGTCATTTTAAACATTTAGCTTTTTAAGTCATTATAATCAGCTATTACAATAAAAGATAAATTTTAATAAATAAGGAATGGAAAATTGATGTTTAAGTTAAGAGCTTATCATACCTGGAACCTAAGGAAAAATAAATGCTTCATGTTTTTGATCAGGTGGCTGCAGTACAATGCCACACTAATGGTAGTATATTCAAATCACTAAATTCATTTAAAGGAAGCTAGAAATTTCAAGTATTAGCACACATCAAGGCATGAAATATTTACATCACCTGTCTTCATAAATTTTGAACTCCTTTGGGGCAAATGAAACTGCAACTTCTTGTTCTTCTTCAGGTTTAAGAAAGAGATTCTCTGGGTCTACAGAAAAGTGACTCAGTTGATCTGAAATCTAAAGTTTACATGATTACAAATTGAAACCACTTAATATTCCTGTGATCATATTCCTCACTCTATGATTCCCCTGTCTTTTTCTCTACACAATCTTTGGTACCTTCTGTTTCTCTGCTTTATCTTATTCATTGTGTTTATAACCATCTAGGTGGGAGAAGTGGGGGGGGGGGGGGGGGGTGTCTGTGTTTCCCAGTGTTGTCTTCTCCTCAATTAATACCCAGTCTGTGATTAACACCCTATTCATTCTCTAATTCTCTCTTCTGGATTGAAATAGAAGTTTTTCAAAGTCAAAACAAGATTTAGATGCTAATGTATAAAATCCTAGGTTTTTACTATTAAAAATGCTGCAATGTTCGATCTATTTTGAAAATATAATATTGCATATTTTCCCTACTATATCATGTTAATTCACTATATTTTTGAAATGCCATTCTCTAAAGTTTTCTTTGAAAATACTATCACCTAGTACTAATAATTCTTACCTTAATGTTTAAGTAGACATTGATATTTCCAGCATTTTTCAAAGGCAAGAATTGCCTTGCTGATGAACCCACACAAGCAAACAAATACATTCTCTAGGAGAAAGAGAGTAGTTATATGAAGAGCAGATTATCACTAAAAGAAAAGTCTCCAATGTGTTGGATGAATTCCCTTAAGTATGGTAAAATATAGATCAGAGTCCAACTGGAGGAAATTCTATGCAGGGATTGTCATCTGGATTAGCAGAGAGAATTGAGATGAAATATTGTCTATATCATCCTAATGTGTCAATTTTGTTGAAATTCTACTTTCTTGTTTTTATTTTTTAATCTTTGTCATAAATGCTCAGTAAGTAAGAAAAATACTATTCAATATAAATTTAATATAAAAATGGAAGATGACTATTTAAAATGATAATAAAATAAAATATCATACAACTCAATAATCCATATCAATTATTAAGTTTAAAAGCTATACTAGTTGAAAGATTAAATTAGTTCTGTTTTATAAAAACAATACCTGCAAGTCTTTTGGAGCATGAATCCTGGCTATTCCTACTCTTGCGCGAAGAGCAACACTTTTTATAACAGTAGTAGGGCTTGGGCTATCAACTTCCACATCAATTCTTGCCAAAAATTCTTCTGCTGGGCCCAGGTTCTCTGTAAAATAATGATAACATAACTCAGTTATATTACCATTCCATTTTGGGAAAACTATCTGTCTCTATAGTCAAAATCAGAAACTAAAATTTCACACTCATGTGACTAAATATAAATACATAGATACAAGAAGGGAAAAAAACCCCAAAACTTGAACTTGAAATGAGGTTTGGAGAAAATGCTCCTAAGGGTCAAGAGAACTAAACTCTGTGATTGCCTGTTGGGTAATTAATGTATAGTTAATAAAATCTCAACAAATATTGTAGTGTCATAATACAATGAAAAAGTACCATAAAAAAGAACTAGTCTTACAGTGAGAAGAGTTCAGTTTTAATACCATCTCTGACTTTATATATGTCATTTAATATTTATAAATCAGTTTTACCTGAAAAATAGAAAAACATTCCCTATATCAGGGAGGATGGAATGATCAAATGAAATAATTATGGTGAAAATTATTTGTAAGGTACCATTACAATTAGGGAAAAGGCTCAAATGAATTCTTGTTTAACCTTTACCTTCCATCTTAGAATTGATACTAAGTAAATATAAATAATTCCATGTCTAATATACTCTATCTACTGTACTACCTAGCCACCCCTCAAATGAATTTTTTAAAATATCTTTTTATCAATTTTAAGTAGGCAAATGAATGGCTGTTTTGACATGAAAACAGTTCAACTCTGAAGACAAGAGTTATACAAATGAATGGTTTGGTATTAGTTGTCTCTCATTCTTTGGGGCTACTTTAATGAATAAGAGATTTGATATTAATTTTTCTGTAATGTTGTAAAGATCCTAAATATGATTAAGTTAAATATCCATCAATAATACCACATAGTCCCAGCAGGAGCAACCAACTACATAAAATGGAACTGTTACTAGTTTATAGTTAACAAAGCACAATTTCACAATAACTCAATGACATAGTCAGTCTACATATTATTCCTATTTCCCAGATGAGAAAACAGGTTTAAAGAGATTAAATTATTTTCCCAAGGGAAAAAAAAAGTCCTCAATGAAGAAGCAAAGATCTGATTTTAATAACTTCTTTGAGCTTTTCTTTTTAGACAGTATAACAAATTAGCAGGTCTGGATAAAATGAATCTTAGTTAGAATTTAATTATCATAAATTCTAAATCACTCAAGCCTGAATTAATAATACTTTTTAAATACTAATGAAAAAAATGATTGTCCATGAATACATGAAGCTTTTTTATCTTTTCTCTCTATACACAGTCCTAATGATGTTTATTTATTCAAAATGTTCATTCAAACAATATAAAATATTTAGGAATGTTTCTGCCAAGAAAAAAACAGGAACTATATGAACACAACTACAAAACACTTTCCACACAATTAAAACTAGATCTAAACAACTGGAAAAACATCAATTGTTCATGGGTAGGACTAGCTAACATAATAAAACAATCCTACCCAAATTTAATTACTTATTTAGTGCCATAGCCATTGAACTACCAAAAAACTTTTTTACTGAATAAAAAAAAAACATAAGAAAGTTCATTAGGAAGAACAAAAGATCAAGGATATCCAGGAAAATATGAGAAAAAAAAATACAAAGGAAGGTGGCCTTGTAGTCCCAGATCTCAAACTATACTATAAAGCAGTGGTCATCAATACAATTTGGCATTGGCTAAGAGACAGAAAGGAGGATCAGTAGAAAAGACTTGGAGTAAGTGACCTCAGCAAAACAGTCTATGACAAACCCAAAGATCCCAGCTTTTGGGACCAAAATCCACTAATTGATAAAAACTGCTGGGAAAATTGGAAGACAGTGTGGGGGAGATTAGGTTTGAAACAACATCTCACATCCTACACCAAGATAAATGCAGAATGGGTAAATAACTTGAACATAAAGAAGGAAACTATATATAAATTAGGTGAACACAGGATAGTATACATATAAGATTTCTAGGAAAGGAAAGATTTTAAAACCAAGCAAGAGTTAGAAAAAAATCACAAAATTAAAATCAATAATTTTGATTACATCAAATTAAAAAATTTTATACAAATATAACCAAAGCAACCAAAATTAGAAGGGAAGTAACAAATTGGGAAACAATCTTCATAACAAAAACCTCTGACAAAGGTCTAATTACATAAATTTCTAAAGAGTTAAATCAATTATACAAAAAAATCAAGCCATTTTCCAATTGATCAATGGGCAAAGGACATGAATAGGCAATTTTCAGTTAAAGAATTCAAAACTATTAATGAGCACATGAAAAAGGGCTCTAATCTCTAATAATCAGAGAAATGCAAGTCAAAACAACTCTGAGGTATCACCTGACACCCAGCAGATTGGCTAACATGACAGCAAAGGAAAGTAATGAGTGCTGGAGGGTATGTGGCAAAGTTGGGACATTAATGCATTGCTGGTGGAGTTGTGAATTGATCCAACAATACTGGAGGGCAATTTGGAACTATGTCCAAAGGGCACTAAAAGACTGTCTGCCCTTTACCCAGCCATAGCACTGCTGGGTTTGTACCCCAAAGAGATAATAAGGAAAAAGACATGTACAAGAATATTCATAGCTGTGCTCTTTGTGGTGGCCAAAAATTGGAAAATGAAGAGATGCCCTTTGACTGGGGAATGACTGAACAAATTGTGGTATCTGTTGGTGATGTAAAACTATTGTGCTCAAAGGAATAATAAAGTGGAGGAATTCCATGGGGACTGGAACAACCTCTAGGAAATGATGCAGAGAGAGAGGATCAGAACCAGGAAAACATTGTACACAGAAACTGATACACTGTGGTACAATCGAATGTAATGGACTTCTCCATTAGTGGCAATGCAGAGATCCTGAACAACTCGAAGGAAACTACGAGAAAAAACACTATCCACCACATTCATAGGAAAAACTGTGGGAGTAGAAACACAGAAGAAAAACAAATGCTTGACTATATGGGTATGGGGGGAAATGATTGAGGATGTAGACTCTAAATGAACATACTAATGTTAACATCAACAACATGGAAATAGGTTCTGATCAAGGACACATGTAATACCCAGTTGTGAATCTCAAAAATTCTCAGATCCTACTTCATAACATTTGGTTAAGACCATTCCCCATTTTAAACAATGAAGGTACTTGATCAGGAATGTGGGAACTCTACTTCACCCATACTTAAGCATGCCTTAGGGGAAGATAGTTGTAAACTCCTTGCTGAACAATGAAAAATACTTAACCCATACTTATAGTAAGGCAAAAGTTCTTAAACTGTGCCTATTTTTAGATCTAATACAAAAGGGTGCTAAGTACCTATAAAGGTCAGACAACTTGTGAACTTGCAAAGGACAAAGTGGTGAGAACTTACTCAGAGGTTTTAGTCTATTCAGGTGTGAATTACTCAAAAGTTTAGTCTACTCAGGTGTGAATTAAGAATGGTCTGTCCTTTGGAAAACCTCTACTGTGATTGGTAGATGTGAGAACTTACGGGAGGTGACATGGGAGGTGACATAGGAGAAAATTCTCTTGAAAAGGAGGACTCTCTCTGAGAGAAGAGAGGTGAAGAAGATTGAGCTGGACAAAGATGAACTGGTGTCTCTCTGAACACTAGAATCTTACTTGGACAAATCTTGTGGTGAGTTGATAAAAGACTGACTGATCTCTCTCTTAGGGCTTGGGCCTGGGCTGGCCTAGCCCTTTTCTCATTGTTTCCTCTTACTCTCTCTCTTTCATTAATTCCTTAATTTGTATTAATTAAAATCTCTATAAAACCCAGCTGACTTGGGTATATTTAATATTTGGGGATTTTCCCCTGGCAACCACTTTATATTTGACTTAACTCAAGACGCTGTTTTGAAACCATATTTCTGAGGTCACAATTTAAGGCAATGACTCTTTTATCTGTAAGTTTATGCCACACTACTTTAATTTTAACATTTTATGGCTGACCATGAAGTTGGTGAAAAAACCCTCAAAAGTTTCTGTGAAATCTATTTCTTTTCTCTCTTTATTACTTGCTGTATCAGTCAGTCTTTTAAAACGTTGCTAACTCGGCTTCAGAACACAGCTGCAAGAGTGGGTGAGTAAAAAACATTTTGATTTCTCCTTAAAATTAAACAGAATACAGCAGTTTCAAATCTTAGGAACAGGGCCCTAAGGTCCTAGCTAGGAGAGTTGTTTCTAAATATCCTTTCCTTTAGGGAACAACTGCCTAAATTAGGATTAAGGGAAACCTGGAGAAAGTTTTGGCCTTATGCTGCTCCCCACGTGTTTACTTTAGAAATATGTTGTTACAGCCAATTCAAAACATACTTAACAACTAGCTATTCAGCTCCATGACCAACCTTGTAAAATTCGCATTCTTTGACTCTCTGAAATTTCTCATTCCATGGGGCTTATGGCAAAGTATAATCGACACAGTACTCCCCCTTGGGATTTTTATTGTTATGGCTGTAATATTGTATTTCCTTACAAAACCCACTTCTCAGTCAAACCAAACGAGTGCACCTTCTACTACTCAACAAAATGCAGAACTAAATACTAGGCTTGAACTTATAGAGGAAAGTTTGGGGGAGAGATCATAGCTTTTATGAGGAACATTAAAAGAGAGTTAAGAACAGTATCAGAATCTCAGGACATTAACCCTCCTAGCCAACCCCCTGCTTCTAACCAACCCACCCTTCCCCCTGCCCCCTCAGCCTCAGAAAACCCTACTCATGCTTCCGACCATACACAATCCACTCTAAGTTCACACCCCACCCATACCCATCCTTCCGATCCTAATGCCTCCACTTAACACCTTACTCATTCCTCCAACCCTAACACCTCCCATACCCTTCCTACCTCTGATCTTTCTAGCACTATGGGACAACAACAAACCCTCTCCCTCAGTGTGCCCAACTCTTCTGTTTCTCATACCTATCCCATTGAGAATGGAATAAGAAGGCTAGAAACAGAAACAGGAGTACCAAATAATTCATATAGGTTATTTCCTTTAAGGGAAGTACCCACTTTTAATAAAAACGGAAACTTGGTATCTGTAAGATATCACACACCTTTTAGCCCTAAGGATTTAAATAAATTTAAGGAAGATCTTCCATCATTTGAGGAAGAACCAACATTAATTATAAAAAAATTAGAGAACATATTCAGAACTTTTGACCCCACTTGGATGGATGTTGAGAATTTGTTAGAAGCATTTTTAACAAAACGAGGAAAAAAACAACATCGTCTCTCTGGCTAATCAAAAACAAGGTAGAAGAGGACATTATTGGCCAACTGAAGATCCACATTGGATGGGCTATGGGAAGGGTGAGGATAGGGGAGGAAGGAATATGATTCTTGTAACCAAGAATTAATGTTCTAAATTGACTTTAAAAAAATGTTCACTCCATCATATATGTTAAAAAGCCTTAAATCACCCTATAGTGCTAGTAAAAAGTTGAGCTATAAAGTACAATGACATCAATATTCTATTAAGAAATACCTGAAGCAGAGATCTGTTTTTTTGGAGCATGGAAAATAACCCAAATCTTCAGAAATTCTGGATCCTGCAAATGAAAAGGTGTTAAATATAGACACTGTTAGGACTATTTGAGGAAAATCAATTTTTTAAAAAGTTTTTGGACACAACTACAAAACACTTTCCACACAACTAAAACTAGACTTGAACAATTGGAAGAACATTAACTGCTCATGGGTAGGACGAGCCAATATAATAAAAATGACCATCCTACCCAAACTCATCTATCTATTTAGTGCCATACCCATGGAACTTCCAAAAAATTTTTTTACTGATTTAGAAAAAACCATAACAAAGTTCATTTGGAAGAACAAAAGATCAAGGATATCCAGGGGAATAATGGAAAAAAAGACAAAGGAAGGGGGCCTTGCAGTCCCAGATCTCAGACTATATTATAAAGCAGTGATCATCAAAACAATTTGGTACTGGCTAAGAGACAGAAAGGAGGATCAGTGGAATAGACTGGGGGCAAGCGACCTCAGCAAGACAGTATATGACAAACCCAAACATCCCAGCTTTTGGGACAAAAATCCACTATTTCATAAAAACTGCTGGAAAAATTGGAGGACAGGGTGGGAAAGATTAGGTTTAGATCAACACCTCACACCCTACACCAAGATAAATTCAAAATGGGTGAATGACTAGAACATAAAGAAGGAAACTATAAGAAAATTAGGCGAACACAGAATAGTATACATGTCAGACCTTTGGGAAGGGAAAGACTTCAAAACCAAGCAAGAATTAGAAAGAGTTACAAAATGCAAAATAAATAATCTGGAATACATCAAATTAAAAAGTTTTTGTACAAACAAAACCAATGTAACCAAAATCAGAAGGGTAGCAACAAATTGGGAAACAATCTTCATAAAAACCTCTGACAAAGGTTTAATTACTCAAATTTACAAAGAACTAAATTAATTGTACAAAAAATCAAGCCATTCTCCAACAGATAAATGGGCAAGGGACATGAACAGGCAGTTCGCAGCCAAAGAAATCAAAACTATTAATAAGCACATGAAAAAGTGTTCTACATCTCTTATAATCAGAGAGATGCAAATCAAAACAACTCTGAGGTATCACCTCACACCTAGCAGATTGGCTAACATGACAGCTATGGAAAGTAATGAATGCTGGAGGGGATGTGGCAAAATGAGGACACTAATTCATTGCTGGTGGAGTTGTGAATTGATCCAGCCATTCTGGAGGGCAATTTGGAACTATGCCCAAAGGGTGATAAAAGACTGTCTGCCCCTTGATCCAGCTATAGCACTGCTGTGTTTGTACCCCAAAGAGATAATAAGGAAAAAGACATGTACAAGAATATTCATAGCTGCACTCTTTGTGGTGGCCAAAAATTGGGAAACGAGGGGATGCCCATCAATTGGGGAATGGCTGAACAAATTGTGGTATATGTTGGTGATGGAATACTATTGTGCTAAAAGGAATAATAAAGTAGAGGAATTCCATGGAGACTGGAACAACCTCCAAGAAGTGATACAGAGCGAAAGGAGCAGAACCAGGAAAACATTGTACACAGAGACTGATACATTGTGGTAAAATCGAAGGTGATAGACTTCTCCATTAGTGGCAATGCAATGTCCTTGAACAATCGGCAGGGATCTAAAAAATACTATCCACAAGCAGAGGATAAACTGTGGGAGTAAAAACACCGATGAAAAGCAACTGCTTGACTACAGGGGTTGAGGGGATATGACTGAGGAGAGACTCTAAATGAACACTCTAATGCAAATACCAACAACAGGGAAATGGGTTCGAGTCAAGAACACATGTGATAACCAGTGGAATCCTGTGTCGGCTATGGGAGAGGGAAAGGTGGTGGGAGGGGGGGCGGGGAGGAAAAGAAAATGATCTTTGTTTCCAGTAAATAATGTTTGAAAATGACCAAATAAAATAATGTTTAAAATTTAAAATATATATATATCATTTTACAACATTCTAAAAAAAAGTTTTTGGCAAAAGGAGCATACATTACAAATTCAATTAATGAAAAAATTCTTTGGAAACCTTGCCTTCTAATCAGGGTAAACATTAAAAAGTCACAATGTGGGGACAGCTGCCTGGCTCAGTGCTTTTAGAGGCAAGCTCAGAGATAGGAGGTCCTGGGTTCAAATCTGCCCTCAAACACTTCCTAGCTCTTGATCCTGGGCAAGTTACTTAACCCCCATTGCCTAGCCCTGTGAACCTTAAAAATTCTCAGACCCTACTTCATAAGGTTGGGTTAGGACCATCCCCCACTTTAAACAATGAAGGAACAGGATCAGGAATGTGAGACTTCTACTTAGATCAGGAATGTGAAGACCTCTACTCCACCCTTACTTAAGCATACTTTAGGGGAAGATAAAGTTGTAAACTCTTTGCTGAACAATGAAAAGTACTTAAACCCATACTTATAATAAAGCAAAAAGTTCTTAAGCTGTGCCTATTTTTAGAACTAATACAAAAGGGTGCTAAGTACCTATAAAGGTCAGGCAACTTGTGAACTTGCAAAAGGCAAAGAGGTGAGAACTTACTGAGGCGTGAATTACTCAAAAGTTTAGACTACTTAGGTGTGAATTGAGAATGGTCTGATCTTTGGAAAACATCTACTGTGATTGGTAGATGTAAGAATTTAGGGGAGGTGACATAGGAAAAATTTCCCTTTAAAAGGAGCTCAGAAAGGGAGCTGAAGGACATTCAGATTTCACATTCAGATTTCAGATTCAGGATTGAGCTGGTGGAGTCAGCTGAGATGAAGCTGGCCTGGTGTCAGTAGAATTCTTGCTTGGACAGATCTTGTGGTGAGTGATTAAGGATTGACTGATCTTTCTCTTAGGGCTTAGGCCTGGGTTGGCCTGGGCTGCCCTGGGCCAGCCTATCCTTTTCTCATTATTCCCCTTTTCTCTCTTTCTCTCCTTTTCTTTAATTCCACATTTATATGAATTAAAATCTCTATAAAAACCAGTTGACTTGGGTATATTTCATAATTAGGAATATTTCCCTGGCGACCACCTTATATTTGATTTAAAACAAGACACTGTCTTGAAACCATATTTTCTGCAGTCACTATTTAAACCATCCACTCTTGTATCTGGGCAGTTTATGCCTTCCACTATTTTAATTATTACAGTTCTTACCACTCTTCTGCCTTAGAACCAACACCCAATACTGATTCTAAGATGGAAGAAAAGGGTTCAGAAACAAAACAAAACTCAACTTACATGTCCATCACGGCTGGCATACATCATATGGTTTATAACAGAAGGAACATTATGCTGAGTAATTACATCGCTCTGAAGAGCAGTCTCCAAAGAAAGACTAACTGGTTCCTTGGAAAATGTAAAGCAACGCCAAGCTATAGCATTCTGTTAGGGGAAAAAAAAAAGAGTATCAGTAATGCCAACAACAGTTTTTTCTTTTAAATGGACCTATGATTTCACAGATGTAAGGAGCTCCTCCTGGCAAGCTTCCTCTATCAATGAACCTCCTATGTAATCTATACTTTTAGTACACTGCCTGGGAGCACTGAGAGATCCAGTGATTTGCATGCGATCAAAATGCCAACAAGTGGCAGAGTTCAGATTCAAATGATCCAGCTCTTCCTGATTCTGAAGCCAGTTCTCTATTACACCAATAATATTGTCTATACTACATTAAAATTACTTAAAATTCCAGCATCTAAGTATTGCTCAACCAAAATTTCATGGATTTTAAACTATTATTTGTATACTATTATTCATAAGAGAACTTTATCCCTATTTCAAATCTAGCTATTTATCAAATTTCAGAAACAAGACTCTGAATTTGCTTGAGATATTTGGTATACTTACTGCATTGATGATAAGTCTAATTGGAACAACAGCATGAGTTTTGTTTATCAACTTTAATGGGAGAACTTTCCAACTTCCATAAGTTAGATCTCCAAAATCAAGGAAGTCTGTGTTGATTGGCTCCACCTATTTTGTTTTAATGAGGAAAGAAGGAACTAATTTTTTTAAAAGTATGATACTAACACATTTAATTGAGAATTATAATATTACAATGAACTTAGCAGGTACATGGGCCCATCTGATCTCTACCAAATCACCCTCTGAAAAAACCTGATATAATATCTTAGAATAAATTCTGGAGCAGCATAACCCAACAGAAAGACAGGGTGAAGTGATTTTTTCAGCCCCAAATAACTTAGAAGGCCAGCACAAGGGATCTAGTGCACTAGGGTTGAAGTGGAGCACAAAGATATGTGCCAGGATAGACCCTACTGTGGCCACAGGCTCTGGGCACAAGTGAAGTAGCAGCAAAGGTGACATTAATGGGGGTTCAGACAATTATTCAGGAGATTTGCTGGCTCTGGGTGCAAGATTCTTGTTGTACTGCCAACATACAGATCTAGAAAGCAGCCCTCAGGCATGATCTCAGAAAGAGGAGAACACTACCTCAAACTAGTGCTTGCCAGCACAGGGAACCCTGGTTATAGTTCCAAGGCAAAAAAGAGTGTTTGTGGTTACACCCATATTAGAGCACACGTCCAAAGAATATAAAATACACCTCTCCTTACAATGTACTACCTTGGAAGAAATTAAAGCAGATAAATTCCCCAGAATCAGCTCTGAAGGCTGCTGCACAAAAGAACCTGAAGCTTGAAATATTGCTTCCTTCACTAGTTACAGAACCAACATTAACAGCTTTTTAATTAAAAGAAAAGGGTTGGAAAAGATACTCATTAGAGAAAATTATTTTGGTGACAGGGAAATCACTTAATTCCCACTGCCTAGCCCTTACCACTCTTCTGCCTTAGAACCAATGTGCAGTTTGATTTTAGACAGAAGGTAAGGGTCAAAAAAAAAAAGAATTAGTGAATGAGCTCAAAAGAGATTTTAACAATCAGGTAAGATAGAAGAAAAATTGGGAAAAGAAATTTGAGTGGTAGAGGAAAACCATGAAAAAAGTCAACAGTATGGTAAAGGAGATAGAAAAAAATACCAAAGAAATTAAGACCTTAAAAAATCAAAATAAGCGACACAAAAATCCAATAAACAGAAGAATTCTTAAAAAGCAGAATTAGACATGTGGAAAAAGAGGTACACAAAATTACTGAGGAAAAGAACTTTTTACAAAGCAGGACTGGCCAAATGGAAAAGAAGGTTCAAAAGCTCATTCAAGAAAATCAAGACTTCAATATTAGAATTGGAGAAGTAGAAGCTAAATCAAAAGAATTGAAATAAATTGAAAAAAAATGTGAAACATCTCATTGAAAAAACTGACCTGGAAAATAAATCCGAGAGAGATAATCTAAGAATTATTAGTCTATCTGAAAGCCATGTTTAAAAAAAAGTTGGGGGACGGGTGATGGGGGGGGGGGGGGGCTTAGATATTAGCTTTCAAGAAATTATCATGGTGGTGCAGCTGAGTAGCTCAATGGATTGAGAACCAGGCCTAGAGACTGGAGGTCTTAGGTTCAAATCTGGCCTCAGACACTTCTCAGTTATGTGACCCTGGGCAAGTCACTTAGCCCCCACTGCTGAGCCCTTACCAATCTTTTGCCTTGGAACCAATGTACAGTATTGATTCTAAAACTAAAGGTCAAGAGTTAAAAAAAAGTCATCAAGGAAAACTACCCTGATATTCTCGAATCACAGGACAAAATAGAAATTGAAAGAATGCACTGATCATCTCCTAAAAAAGCTCTCAAAAGGATAACAGGAATAATAGAGTCAATTCAAGAACTTCCAGGTTAAAAAGAAAATCCTGCAAATAATTAAAAAAAAATAATTCCAATAGAAAGCCAGTCAGGATAACACAAGACTTAGGAACTTCTACATTAAAGGACTGGACCTAGAGTGTGATATTCCAGGGGAAAAAGAAGCTAAGACTTCAACCAAGAATCCCATACTCAGCAAAACTGAGCATAATCCTTCAAGGGAAAAAAAATTGAGTATTCAAATGAAATAAAGGACTTTTAAACATTCCTGATTAGGGGGCAGTTGGGTAGCTCAGTGGATTGAGAGCCAGGCCTAAAGATGAGAAGTCCTGGGTTCAAATCAAATATGGAAGGTAAGGGATTTTAAAAAATAAATAAATAAACATTCATGATTAAAAGACCGGAACTGAAAGAAAAATTTCGCTCTCAAATAAAGAACTAAAGAGAAGCATAAAAAGGTAAAAAAGAGAAATCAAAAGACATTCGCTAAGATTAAACTTTGTACATCCCTATTTGGGAGATGATTCTTGTAATGCAAATGAACTTTTTCATTATTAGGGTAGTTAAGAGTTATACATAGATGGAGGGCAAGGATATGAATTGAATGTGATGGGATGATATAAAGAAACTAAAATTAAGACATTAGAAAGAGGAAGCTTTGGGAGAAGAAGGAAGGGAAAAACAAAATGGGATAAATAAGTCACATGAAAGTACTTTTATGGTGAAGGGGAAGATAAGAGGAGGTAGGAAGGGGAGCATGTGAATCTTACTCTCATCAGAATTGGCTCAATGAGGGAAGAACATACACAATCAATTGAATATAGAAATCTATCTTACCCTAGAGGAAAGTAGGAGAAGAAGAAAAGAGAAAGGGAAGGTGAGTCTGGTAGAAAAGGGGTAAATTGGAGGAAGTACAGGTCAGAATCTAAACAAGGGGAAATAGTATGGAGAGTAAATACACAGCAATCAATAGCACAAAATTTTTATACACATCTCTCTAATAAAGAACACATATATCAAATACAAAGTGAAATGAGTCAAATATATAAAAACACAAGTCATTCCCCAATTGATAAATGGTCAAAGGATATCAACATGCAATTCTCAGATAAAGTAATTAAAGCTCTCCATAGTCATGAAAAAAAATGCTCTATATAACTGTTAATTAGAGAAATGTAAATTAAAACAATTCTGAGGTGCCACCACATACCTATCTGATTGGCTTTTATTGCAGGAAAGGAAAATGACAAAACATGAGAGGGGATGTAGGAAAATTGAGACATTAATGCATTTTGGACAGAGTTGTGAACTGATTCAATCATTCAAAGAGAAATTTGGACCTATGCTCAAAAGGCTATAAAAAACAGTATATATCTTTTGACCTACAATATTATTATTGGATTTGTATCCCAAAGAAATAAAAATAAAGAAGGATGTATATGTACAAAAAATATTTTAAGAAGTTCTTTTTGTGGGAGCAAAGAATTAGAAAGTGAGGAGATATCCATCAATTGGGGAATGGCTAAGTTATAGTATATGATAGTGAAATAGTATTGTGCCATAAGAAATGACTAGCAGGAACTCAGAAATACCTGGAAAGATTTACATGAACTTAAGCAGAAATAAATAAGTAAAACCATAAGAACTTTGTACATAGTGACAAGAATGCTATACAATTGACTGTGAATAATTTGGCAATACAATAATCCAGTTTTTTTACATGATTACACATGTAAAATCTATATAAGATTGCTTATCATCTCAAGATGGGAAGAGATTGAGGGGAAGGGAAGGGAAGGGAGGGAGAGAATCTGAGAGACAATATTCATTGGAAATTGTTTTTACATGTAATTGGAGGGTAAACTAAATTAAGTTTTTAAAAAAAGGATATTTATTTAAAATGTTGACGAGGTAGTCATAGCACAAATTAAAAAAGAAAAAAAATAATACATGTATATAAATACTAAAAATGGTGGAGAAATTACAAAAAGGGCATGATTGCAGTGCTGTATTACTTTTCCCTTCTAAATCATTAAATATGACTATGATTAAAAGTATTTTTAAATTCTAGATTCTCCAGAGAAGTATTTTAAAAGGCAAAGTTCTTCACCCCTAGATTTCTTTTTACTTCACCCATACCATATACTGGAACTAAATTAATTTTCTCAAAATAATTAACTTTTCTCTTACTTTGCTACAACTTTTCCAATTCCAGGATTAAGTCTAAAATCCTTAACCCAACATTGAAGGCCTTCCATAAATTGGTCTCAACTTATTCTAATCTAATCTTTAACTATTCCCCCCATAACAAATCATCAGCTCCAGCCTGAATGGCCTACATGTATTAATACATTTTTTTAATTGCTGTCAACCAAAATGAATTCATTTCTAACTATTTCCCTCAAAATAACTTGGTTATCTAGTCAAGTCCTACCCATTCTTCAAGGTTCGACTTAAGATTTACTTATGTGCCAATTATTCCAGCCCACAATAAATCCTTTTCTCCTCTGAGTTCCTATTGTACTTAACCACTCACTGAGTATTGCATCATATACTTCCCTATAAAGCTGTCCATTATAGATTACACTTTTTCCATTAATCCAGTCTACAGAGAATCAGAAGAGCTTATAATTAGATATAATTTAATCCTTGCTACTGTCCACATTAGGAATAATAAATAGCAACAAAACAGCTTCTCCATTTGTTTATACACCCTTTTCTCAATAACCACTGTGTTTATGTTAAATTTTCTTTGAAAAAAATTAGGGCACTTGAACTAAAATGAGAAAATAGTGTCTTGAAAGCCAATATCAACCAGCTGGAAAATGAGGCAAAGGAGATGAAAGATGAGGTGAAGAAGATGAAAGATGAAAAAAGGAGATGAAAGACGAGGTAAAGAGGATGAAAGATGACCTCCAAAAAAAAATTAGACCAGAAGGAGAAGGATGACCAAAAAGCCAGGGATGAAATCTTTAAGAACCAGAATACAACAACTGGAATTAAATGACCTCACAAGGCAGCAGGACACTATAAAACAAAACGAAAAGAATGAAAAAATTGAGGAAAATATGAAGCGTCTCATTCACAAAACAGACAATTTAGAAAATCGTTCGAGAAGAGACAATTTAAGAATCATACGTCTACCAGAAGACCATGACAAAAGAAAAAGCCTGCACATAATACTACAGGAAATTATTCAGGAAAACTGTCCCAATATGCTAGAACAAGAGGGGAAAGTGGAGATTGAAAGAATCCACAGATCATCTCCTATATTTAATCCCTAATTGACAACACACCTAGGAATGTTATAGCCAAACTCAAAAACTATCAGACCAAAGAAAAGATACTACAAGCTGCCAAGAAGAAGCCATTCAGATACCACGGAAACACAGTGAGGATAACTCAGGCTCTGGCTAGATCCACATTGAAGGACCGAAAGACATGGAATATGATATTCCGGAAAACAAGGGAACTAGGTCTACAACCAAGAATCAAATACCCATCAAAACTAACTATATTCTTACAGGAGAAAGTATGGTCATTCAACACAATAGAAGAATTCCAAGCATTCGTAAAGAAAAGACCAGACGTGAACAGAAAATTTGATGTCCAAGCACAGAACCCAAGAGAATCATCAAAAGGTAATTTAAAAAGAGGGGAAAAAGAAAAACAAAACAAAACAACAACAAAAAAAATTTTAAGAGACTCAATAACTTACAATATATATCCGTATAAGAAAATAGGTCATTGGTAATGCTTAAAAATGGTTGTTATTACCTGGGCAGCTAGAAGAAAGAGAAATTCCATTTAAAGTCACCCTAGACAATATAAAATATTTAGGAATCTATCAGCTGAGACAAACACAGGAACTATATGAACACAACTACAAAACACTCTCCACAATTAAAACTAGATCTAAACAATTGGAAAAACATTGATTGCTCATAATAAAAATGACCATTCTACCCAAACTCCTCTATCTATTTAGTGCCATACCCATTGAACTTCCAAAAAACTTTTTTACTGAGAGAAAACCATAACAAAGTTCATTTGGAAGAACAAAGGAACAAGGATATGCAGGGAAATAATGAAAAAAAAATACAAAGGAAGGTGGCCTTGCAGTCTTAGATCTCAAACTATATTACAAAGCAGTGGCCATCAAAACAATTTGTTACTGGCTAAGAGACAGAAAGGAGGATCAGTGGAATAGACTTTGCGTAAATGACCTCAGCAAGACAGTCTATGACAAACCCAAAAGACCCCAGCTTTTGGGACAAAAATCCACTATTTCATAAAAACTGCTGGAAAAATTAGAAGACAGTGTAGGAGATATTAGGTTTGGATCAACATCGCACACTCTACACTAAGTTAAACTCAGAATGGGTGAATGACCTTAACATAAAGGAGGAAACTGTAAGTAAATTAGGTGAACACAGAATAGTATACATGTCAGACCTTTGGGAAGAGAAAGATTTTAAAACCAAGCAAGACTTAGAAAGAGTTACAAAATGTAAAATAAATAATTTTGACTACATCAAATTAAAAAGTTTCTGTACAAACAAAACCAATATAACTAAAATTAGAAGGGAGGCAACAAATTGGGAAACAATCTTCATAACAAAAACATCTGACAAAGGTCTAATTACTCAAATGTATAAAGAGTTAAACCAGTTGTACAAAAAATCAAGCCATTCTCCAATTGAAAAATGGGCAAGGGACATGAATAGGCAATTTTCAGTTAAAGAAATCAAAACTATTAATAAGCACATGAAAAAATGTTCTAAATCTCTTATAATCAGAGAGATGCAAATCAAAACAACTCTGAGGTATCACCTCACACCTAGCCAACATGGCCAACATGACAGCAAAGGAAAGTAATGAATGCTGGAGGGGATGTGGCAAAGCGGGAACACTAATTCACTGCTGGTGGAGTTGTGAATTGATCTAACCATTCTGGAGGGCAACTTGGAACTATGCCCAAAGGGCGATAAAAGATAAATCTGCCCTTTGATCGAGCCATAGCACTGCTGTGTTTGTACCCCAAAGAGATAATAAGGAAAAAGACTTGTACAAGAATATTCATAGCTGCACTCTTTGTGGTGGCAAAAAATTAGAAAATGAGGGGATGCCCCTCAATTGGGGAATGGCTGAACAAATTGTGCTATATGTTGTTGATGGAATACTATTGTGCTAAAAGGAATAATAAAGTAGAGGAATTCCATGGAGACTGGAACGACCTCCAAGAAGTGATGCAGAGCGAAAGGAGCAGAACCAGGAGAACATTATACACAGAGACTGATATGCTGTGGTTCAATCGAACGTAATGGACTTCTCCATTAATGGCTTTACCATGTCCCTGAACAATCTGCAGGGATCTACGAGAAAAAAAACTATCCTCAAGCAGAGGACAAACTGTGGGAGTAAAAACACCAAGGAAAAGCAACTGTTTCACTACAGGGGTGGAGGAGATATGATTGAGGAGCGACTCTAAATGAGCACCCTAATGCAAATACCAACAACAAGGAAATGGGTTTGGAGCAAGGACACATGTGATACCCAGTGGAATTGTGTGTTGGCTAGGGGAGGGGTGGTGGGAGGAGGGGGGGGGGGGGGAGAGGAAGAGGAAATGATCTATGTTTCCAATGAATAATGTATGAAAATGACCAAATAAATAATGTTTTTAAAAAAGGAAAAAAGTGATCAATAAGGTGAGTTAGTAACTTGAAATATTACTTGGCACAAAATATGGAATTGCTGGCAATTTTCTCATGGTACATACATCTTACTAATTTCTTAAAAAATTTGAGGGAGATGTCATGATAGAGGATAAAAGGATGTGTGTAAAAAGTGATCATTTTCGTCATCTTTGCATATTGGGTTACTGCTGCATAAATGTTTGAAACAAAAACCAATTTTATATATCACAAAATTTTATTTCATCATTTGAACTTTTATAAATTGTAGTATCAGATTTTTTGCTTTTCCAATATTAATAATCCTTCCACTTCAAAACTCTCCATATTAAATACACTTTAGTTCCCACCTTCTCTTGCTCAGTTTTATTAAGAATTCAACCCTAAAACACAAGTCACTTAGCAAAAGTTAAATAGAAAAGAAAGCTATCTTTCTCTAAAAAGCTAGTGTGCATGCGCACACACACATAAATTTATTTCAGATGGATTTCATAAATAATTCTCATCTTAAATTATCTGAGTTAAAATGAGAATAACAATATCAACTTTCTATAGTATTTTACTAGGTACTTTCCGCACAATCTTTCAGTTATATAGGTGCCAAATGATTACTATTATATGGTTTTTGAATGGAAAAAAATAAGATTGGAAATGAAGTGACTTGCTAGCAGTCTCTTAGCTATTAAGTAGCAGAGATGGAAAATGAACCTAAGAATTCTAATTAGAAACTCAATGTTCTTTCTGTTTTGCTACTGATAGTAAATTGACCTATTTTAAACTAACCAAAGCATTGGTAAAATGTTAACTTACCTCCACAACAGGATTTTCAGCAAGAGCTGTTAAGACAACCTTACTTGCTAAAGCTTCTGCCTGTGCTATTGTGTCCGAATCTGACGAAACAGGCCAGGAAGAAACTCTTAACAAGCATCTAAAAATCCCAGGGTGGGTTGGCATGAAAAGAAATTTTATCTCTTCTGTAGCATGTGGTCCTATAACAGTTTTATTTTTAAAAACCAAACAATGGCATGTTGAGAAATCAACCTTTAAGGAGGAAAAAAAAGACCCAATACTATTAACCAAGCAATGTCGTAGACAGAATTTTAATAGTTATTAAATGATGACAAACAAGCAAAATTAAACATAGCATTCTTTCTTCAGCATCTTCTTTGAATGATTCCCAAATTAATTTGCAAATTGAAAAAGCAAGCATTCTTTCACTCTAATAATCACTCTAAGCCCCTTTCCCCAAACCTAGCACATCTTGCTCTCATCCTCAGTGCTATTAACTGTTGTCAAGACCCTAAACAAACTAAAAGTAATTTTGAACTAGAATAGTCTAAACTCCCATTTCTTAAAGGTGGGGTAAATAGGCTAGAAGAAATATATGATGTAGTAAGGAAAAATATACATTGTATCCCCAACATATGAAATTTCAATATACCTTCCAATAAAAAATGATGTCACAAATGACAATTAAAATGTCCTATAATACTAAATATTTCAGGAATATCATGAGTAAAATAGGTAGATCTAAAGGACCTAAACACTATTTGTAACATCGTTTCTATGAAAAAATCAATTGTAACTTACAAAATACCATTTGAAAAGCAAATTGGTAATGGCTTATACAATCAAGAGTTAAATAGAAAGGCATTAAGAAATTTGCATTCTGTTCCACATAAATATTCATATTAAAAGAAGTAAAGATGGAGACCTGATAAGATAAATAAACAATATATGGCATTATAACTAATGAGAGAAAGCATATAACTATTTAATATTTATTTTGCTTCTTCTGTCTGAAGAATAATTTTTTAACCAGAAAGAATAAAAATGGCTAATGGGTATTTAAAACCTAACACATGCATTAATAATAAAAAAAGCTTCCAGCAGCCAGAAGTTAAGTCATCTTCCCCAAATGAATTAAATCCTTGAGAACTAAACAACTGGTAGACATGATTCTTTAAACGATTTGTTGATTTTTGAAAGACTGGAGAAGTAACAAAAAATTATATTAGTAGAAATGCCTTGGAACCAATGCCTATTATCAATTCTAAGACAGAAGACAAGAGTTAAAAAAAAAAAAGACAACATGAAGATGTTCTTCCTAACCCAAAACCTAAAGTAAACTAACACCTTACTTCATGGTACTATGATAGCAAATATTTTTTCACTAGGGCAACATGTCAGTAAGCTCCTTCAAATATGGGTAACTAACAATAAATGGAAAACAGAGCCTGTTAATCTCATTAAGTGTTATTAGTAAAAGCATTTACTTGGATGACTGAAAACTGTAATGAGTATTTAAGAAATAAAATCAAGATTATGCTGCCTGGTGTAAAAATTTCCTATTTCAAAAGGACAACCTAACATAGTTTAAGATACATAAATTGCTGATTGAGAAGGAAAAAAAGTAAAGATTAGTTCCTGATAATCTTTAAGTGACCCTGACAACAGGCAGAAAAAACTTACCTTTTCACCATTGATAGTAATGCTAAGTGTTCCAATGGTAACCTGTAACCAACGATCAGTTGGATTAAAAATACTAAGAGTGGTTTGAGAAGCAATGCCCACACAACATGCATGAGGAAACTTTAACTCTTCAGGTACTCTGACCTTCCCTGAATAATGATAAAACACAGTAACAAGAATTACATGGCTAATTTTTTCTTCCATTTCTTTCAGTAAATTTCTTCAACTCACAATTAGCTACACTGAAATTAGGTCTGATTAGTTAAATTGTCATTCAAAATCAACATAGAACAGTATCTCCTGGCTCTTTACAAGCTCTTAATGCTGTTTAAATTAAAAAAAAAAAGCAAACAAAATGTTCTTTAATTCAATATTATTAAAATTATTTTTCTTTCTTTGTATATGAACTTAGAAAAATGCTTTTAATACTTAAAAATTATAAATTTTAGTTTAACAATATTTTGTTTCATGATTCATACTTTTTCTTTTCCATAACACAAAATATAAATAATTTACTAACTTAAAATTTCATTCAAACCCGGCCTCAGACACTTCCCAGCTATGTGACCCTGGACAAGTCACTTAGCCCATGTTGCCTACTAGACCCTACCACTCTTCTGCCTTCTATACAGTACTGACTCCAAGATGTAAGGTAAGGGTTTTTATTAAAATAAAAAAAAATTTTTTTAAATCACAGAGACGCTATATAGCAGTAAGCTCTAAAGAATTTTAAGCTAAGTTTTACCAAGAAAAGTGTCTTTAGTTGACTTTACTGGTTGCATTTGTACATGTTTGAAGTGAGGGAGGGAGATGGAAAAGCATAAAGAGTGTACTTTTTTTTAAGAGACCAAAAAAGAGGTTGGGATTGGGGTGGTACAGTAAAGATATATATACAATGATTATGTGCCTATTTGTGCAGTTAAGTGATATAGTAGAGTGCAGGGCCTAGAGTCCAGGAATCTATGGCCAACAAAAAAATGTTCTTTACAGTGCATATAATAAAATACCACTGAGCTTTAAGACTTTCCTTCCCAGTAAATGTGTATACTGTGTTCAGTTTGGGGAGCCAGTTTAAGATGAACATTAATAAGCTGTAGGTTCCCAGAAGATCAACCAGGATGATAAAGGGCCTTTGGTCTACAACAGCTGAGGAAAGGTTGAAGGAACTGGAGAAATTTAATAATAAAAGAAGGCTCAGGGAGAAAACGAAGAGTGTTATAGAACACGACTGGGTTCCATAATAGAACTGAAGAATAACAATGTGGAAGAAAGATTAAACAAAAAATTAACCTTTTTTTTTTTGTATGATCAACTCTGTTGCCAATTTAGAGAAACCTATGCATTCCTTTTTTCAGAATACTTTTAAAAAAGCATAACCTAAAATATATTGGATTACAAAAGAAACCATTTATAATGAAACACATTCATCAAAAATATTTTTTAAAATAAGTTCATGGACTTCAGGTAAAGTACCCGTTTTAATGCTCTGTTTGGCTTCAGAAAGCATGAACCAAGGATAATGTTTAGAAAGTTCAAAGAGGGAATGGGACAGTTAGGTAGCACAATCAATAGAACACTAGGCCTGGAGTTGTGAGAGCCTGGGTTCAAATCTGGCCTTGGACACTTCCGAGCTCTGATGCTAGGTGAGTCATTTAACCCCCACTGCCTAGCCCTCACTGTTCTTCTGTCTTAGAAATGATACAGAAGGCAAAGTTTGTTTGTTTTTTTTAAGAAAAATATTCAGAAGCAAATCTGCTATTGGGGAAAATTTGTTGTTGAGAGGAAAATTGAGCTACCTCATCCAATTTTTGCCCGTGGAATATTATTCTGGCAGCTATGTAGCTAGATGATAAATTATAAAGAAGGATAACTAGCATCAGGGAACCAATTAAGAGTTTATTTAAATAATTCAGGCAAATACTGCAATGGGCCTGAACTAAGATACTGGTTCTATCAGTAGAAAGATATCTGGAATGGGGCAGTAGATGGATCAATGGATAGAGATCCAGGCCTGGAGAGAGAGGTCTTGGGTTAAAATCTGGGCTCAGACACTTCCTAGCTATATGATCCTATGCAAGTCAATAACTCCAAATGTGTATCCTTAACTTCTTTTCTACCTTGAAACCAATACATAGTATTGATTCTAAGATGGAAGTTAAGGATTAAAAAAAAATGCCAGGAGAAAGGAATGAAGGCAAAAATAAAAATAAAATTATTCAACATAAGAGAATGCTGCCAACTACTAGGTAAAAAGGAAAAAAATGTATTAGTTCTGAAGGAAAGAAAATTACAAGTCTATTAAAGATTTATGACAAAGAAGTAATGAAAGACCTCAATTATTCAGCCTTCTGTTGGGATCCACCTTGCTATTTATTCCCATTTATAGTTGAGGAAACAGAGGAAAATAGAAGTTAAGTCAACTGCCACGAGTCACGCAGCTAATAAATCACTAAGATAAGATTTGACCTCTGATATTCCTGACTCCAGGTCCAGCACTCTATCCACACTGCCACCTAGCTGACTCAGAAAATGGCCAATTTGATAAAAACTTTAAGGCTACCAAAAGCTCACAATGGAAGGAAAGGTTGACTAATACTTGAAGTCAAAGTATAAATTTAAATCAGAATTCAGCAAACTGTGGCCAAAGGGCCAAAGATGGTTTTTATATTTTTAAACACCTTAAAACATTATTTTAAAATATAAAAAAATCATTCTTAGCTTTCTAGGGATGTACAAAACGAAGGCAGCTGGCAGGGCAACTCACTGACCCCTGATCTACAATAGAAGTGTCAAACTGGTAGCCTTTGAGTGCCATCTAAACAAGATTAAATGTAACTGGAAAATGTTTAAAAAAATAATAAAAGCAATATAATGTTAATTTGTGGTTTTCAAAGTCAATATGTGGTCACAGGGATACATTTCTATTTGCATTTACATCTGATCTAAATTACATAAAGAAAAAAGAAAAACATAAATAGAACAAATAGTATCTAATAACAATACCTAACATGTTTAACATACTTACCATGTGTAAAGAGTTTAAGTTAATAGGAAGTGAATCAGGCATAATAATTCTAGTAGCTTCAGAGATTTACACACCAATGCACAAAGCAGGTATAAAAAAAATTTTAATATTAAACATTCAAAGTAACAGTAGCCAATAGAATCACTAAATATACTTGAGTTGCTCTTAAGATGGATAAGCTGAAAACAGCTCAAAATGAAAAATGCTCTCCACAGCCAAAGAAGGTATTGTTGGAATCTGATTGTATTCCATTTTTCATTTTAATTCTCCTTTATGAGTTTTTTATTGTATGTGTGATAGGTATTCTTTCATAAGATAATATGGAAATATGTATCATAAAAAATGTATCATAGAAAAATCTATATCAAACTATTTACCAAGTTGGGGGATGGAGAAGATGAATCACAAAATGTCAGATAATTGTCAAAAATTGTTTTTACATATAATTAAAAAAATTTTTTTTAAGTTAAAAAAAAATTTTTATAACTGAAAGTCAGTTTGCCAATGAGCTAAAACTTGATGAGATTCAAAGTATACTGTTTACAGACACTTCCTAGCTATGTGACCCTGGGCAAGTCATTTGACTCCCATTGCCTAGCCCGTATCACTCATCTGCCTCGGAACCAATACACAGTATTGATTCCAAGATGGAAGTTAAGGGTTTAATCTAAAAATAATAACAACAACAACAAAGTATACTGTTGAGTTGTTGTGTATTTTTAATCAATCACCAAGCATTTATAAAGTGCTTACTATATTCCAGGCACTGTAACGGCTATTTAGGACACAGATATGATAAAAAATCCTTATTCACAAGAACCTTATATTCTAATTGGGGAAACAAGGACTTAAAATCAACTGCAGAAGTACAATAGTTAATGTGTAACAGAAATGGCTATTTTATATGAATGAAAACTCTATGAGTTGGTATGACAACGTAATCCAAAAATACTCTGCTTGGCTACAATATCAGAAACAAAGTCCTACTGTATTCTCCTCTAATCAAATGACATCCAACATGGAGTATTTCAGTTCTGGACAGGTAGCCTTTTAAAAAAACTAGCAATACAGCATATTATATACAGAGAATAGTAAAAGGAATGTAAAGGGGCCTGAAAAGTTCTCATCAAAGACTGAAAGAAGGAACTGAGAAAAGAGAGAATTTGGAATAAAAGAGGACAAAAAATAATAGCTGTCAACTTTAAGGGCCATTGTCTAAGGTTAGATATTGTGTTATATTCAGAGGGCAAAATTAAACTAATGAGTACAAGTTAAGTGGAAGATAAATTTCAGCACACTAATGATTTCTAGTAATAAAATTTCTTTCTAAAAAAAAAAACTATTACTTTCTGCTTGGTAACAATTCTAAGACAGAAGGGTACGGACTAGGTAAATGGGGTTAAGTGACTAACTTGGGGTCATGTAGCTAGGAAGTTATGGGGCCAGTTTTGATGCCAGGTCTTCCCAAATCCAGTCCTGGTGCTCTATCAACTGAGCCACCTATCTGTCCCATAAATTTTCTTTCTTTAAAAAAAAATGGGGTCAAAACCAAAAGCAGCAGACCTGGGTTACCAGAAGCTCCCCTTGAGTGCAAATAAGTCAGTAGAGGACAGAGAAATACCTGCTAGATATCTGTGAAGAGATTCTTGCAGCACAAGAGAAAAGGGCAGATCATAGGATTTGTAATCAAGATGACAGATATAAGATTGAGAGAGCAAAGTCTCCTTTGCATGCACCTCAAAAACCCAACACATCCACCAAACACTTTGTAACTTGTTTTTAAGAAGATCAAAATAGGCAAAGTGTAAATTTTAAAATACTGCACAGTACCTCCAACAAATAATAAAAACAGACAGAACAACAACCTATTTCCAATGCTAAAGAGTTTGCACAAATGTACATCACATTTAAAGAAATAAAGCAAGAATTCTGCTTTATGAGACAAATATAATATGAATATTTAAACTAACAAGAGATAAAACAGATACTATATAGCAGGGGTCCACGGCCTGTGGACCACATGCAGCCCCCTGAGGCCATGTATCCGGCCCCCACCACACTTCCAGAAGGTGCACCTCTTTCATTGGTGCTCAGTGAGAGGAGCACTATATGTGGCAGCGCTGCAAAGCACGGAGGCGCTCACATACATTACTACTTCTGGTAACATAATTTGCATGGTGCCTTAGAACAAGGTGCTGTGCAAAGGATTTTGTGGCTGCACAATGGAAGACATCAGCATGATGAGCAGCAATCTGGGGGAGGGGATTCCGCACTGTGTATACTGCTACCCGGTTAGCATTAGGGTTTTATAGTCTGGCCCTCCAACAGTCTGAGGGACAGTGAACTGGCCCACTGTGTAAAAAGTTTGAGGACCCCTGCTATATAGTCTATGTTAATAAAATATTGAAGTAAAAATTGTAAATAAAATCCTAGCTAGTAATGACATTTCAAAAGAGTAACACACAAAGACTGAGTTGAATTTATACTAGAGTTGATGGGAGGAGTTCAGAAATCGGGTAAACAACTGACAAATAATAAATTCAATAAGAAACACAATTAAAACAGAGAGAGAAAGCCTTTGACAAGATTTTGAACACAATGTTAAAAATCCTAAAAAATAAACAAATATGGACGGGTCTTTCAGATCAAAAGCATGTATTTTTAAACAACAAACCCTGGAAGTTTTCTCACTACACACAGAACTAAAGTAATAGAGAAGTTAAAAGCATAAATGTTAACCAAAAGGTGACCAAGTTATTTCTATCTGCAAATAGCATGTGTATAGTTAGTATGTTGTACCCAGGACTACATTTCCCAAAATTCCCTTTTCCCTTTCATGTATGTGTCATTACATTGTTTGTATATACTTGAGTTGGCTCCTCCTTCTTGAGCTCTATAACACTTGGGGGACTTGGGTGAGCTCCCTGGACCCAAACCTTTTTGTTTCCCTTTTGCTTCAAGAATTTAACAAATCTTATTAAACATAATACTTGGAGTACTGGACATTAATTTTAAAATCTACACATGATAGAATCCTGAAAAAACTCAAGTCATCAACAAATTGAGAAAATTAATAGCATTACAACAAAAAAGTAAAAAACTTTTGGCATTTATGTATTATGCAAAGGGAAAAAAAGATAATAAAGAAATTTTGTTTGAAATAAAGCTAGATAGTCAGGCTTGGGCACAGGAGGTCCTGGATTCAAGTATTACCTAAAATACTTCCTACTTTGTGACCCTGGGAAAGTCAATCATCCCCAAATGCCTAGCACTTATGACTGTTCTACATTGGAAGTAATACTTAACAGTAGATAACAGTTAAAAAAACCAAACCTTACAAAATGTATAGGATGTCTCCAAATAAACTTCAAAACACATTCCAGTCTAGCATATGCATATTTAACTTATACAAGTACCACCTTAGATCAAGTTCTCATTACAAATAAAAATATACATTTATATAACACTAAGATTTGTAGCAAACTTTAACATAAATTCCACCATGTCTACCAAAATATGGTGGATGCCCACTGACCGAGAAACGAAGGAATAAATTATCATGGCAACAATACTTAAATTTGGAATGAGAAGATATGGAATGCAATCCTAGCTCTTTTACTTATGATACAACAATGGGCACAACAATGGGCAGTTAATTAACTTCTTGGTCTAAGTTGAAAGAAAACCAAAGAGCTTCTGATGTCCATTTCAGCATTATATCTGAGAGCCTAAAATCTGGTAAATGAATGTAATGAATTACCATAGAAAAGCACAAAAAAACCTAGAAAATTCAAGGCAATATCCAAAGATTTATAAACCAATACAGAATGCATGAGAACTCTGGACACAATTATTACACTGATATAGGAATGGATGATGAAACATATTTCCCCCCTTTTGAGAGGCAATATAGAATGTCATTTACACCAGTAGTATCAAACTTGAATAGAAATAGATATCTAGGGGGCAGCTAGGTAGCTCAGTGGATTGAGAGCCAGGCCTAGAGACGGGAGGTCCTAGGTTCAAATCCGGCCTCAGCCACTTCCTAGCTGTGTGACCCTGGGCAAGTCACTTGACCCCCATTGCCTACCCTTACCACTCTTCTGCCTTGGAGCCAATACATAGTATTGACTCCAAGACGGAAGGTAAGGGTTTAAAAAAAAAAAAAAAGAAATAGATATCTACCAGGTAGTAAGTATACTGACTTAGAAAACCACACATTAACATTAGCAATGTTGTACTATATTTTTACTTTTATAAACACATCTCAATTATAATTTAATCTGGTTTTCCTCAGTTTTATAACCAAGTGAGACTGATATCTCTGCAACATACTGTGAGATGCAATTAATCACTAAGTTAAATACTACCTTTAAAAAAATTAGATCCAATGTCTCCCTGCAAAGTCACTACTCTAATAATCTATACATTTGTATTGTCAGTTCTTAGCTCATCTGCATTAATAAGCAGAGAATCAATGCCAGAAATTTACAGATAAAATCCAGAAGATATGTAGCCTTCCTTATGATTTCACTGGATTAGACTGTTGGCTGGCCTTATGGATAGGTTCTCTGCTATTGTTTTATTATGAATTTATTATTTAATTTTAGCATGCTTTTCAGTTTAAATTTTGAGTTTAAGAATCTATCCCTCGCTCTCATACTTCCCACTGAGAAGGCAAACAATATACCAATTATACATGTGAAATCAGGCAAAACATTTCCATTATAGTGAAAGTGCAAAAAAAATCATTAAAAAAACAGAAAATTCTGTTGGTTTCCACTTTAATATTCATTTCTTTTTCTGGTGGTAGATAGCATTTTTTCATCTTGAGTCCTTTGGAATTGTCTTAGATCACTATATTGATCATAGTAGCAAAGTTTTTCAGTTGATCATCATGATGATGTAGCTTTTACTTTGCATAATGACTTCCCAAATTTTTCTCATTTCATTTTGCATCAGTTAATAAAGGTTATGCTATCTTTTTCTAAAACCATGACTCTAATGGCTTCTTACTGTATAGTACTCTATCATAATCATATGCAACAACTTGTTCAGCTATTCCCCACTGATGAGGATCCTTCTCAATGTCCCATTCTTTACCACCCCAAAGAGAATTGCCATAAATAACTTTGTGTATATAGGCCCTTTTCCTTTGTAGAGGTATTGATAGTTCTCTAGACACAGTTCCAGACTGTTCTCCAGACGTTGGATCAGCTTACTGCTCTACCAAACATGATTCTTGATTACAAGGGAAGGAACCATACGGTTAGAGAAGTATGAT
The DNA here is from genome assembly GCF_027887165.1 of Monodelphis domestica. Classification (NCBI taxonomy): domain Eukaryota; kingdom Metazoa; phylum Chordata; class Mammalia; order Didelphimorphia; family Didelphidae; genus Monodelphis; species Monodelphis domestica. Next base: position 255,018,662 of record NC_077229.1, read on the forward strand.
TATTATTGATTACTTATGACAAGGTACCAAAAAAAATTTTTAAATAATACTTTTGAGGAAAAAAATCACAAGAACACAAAAGTGTTTATAGAAATAAATCACAGAAAAAAAAAAGTTGGGGACAGCTGGGTGGCTCAGTGAATTGAGAGTAAGGCCTAGAGATGGGAGGTCCTAGGTTCAAATCTGGTCTCTGACACTTCCCAGCTGTGTGACCCTGGCCAAGTCACTTAAACCCCATTGCCTAACCCTTACCACTCTTCTGCCTTAGAACCAATACACAGTATTGATTCCAAGACGGAAGGTTATGGGTTTAAAAAAAAAAGAAAGAAATACAAACATGTAATATTCACAATAAAACATTTAAATCCCTTAATAATTAGAAAAATGCAAACCAATACAGCCAAACTGTTATATACTGACGACATATGCAAAAATGGAAAAAAATAACATTCCATGCTACAGAATTTTCAGGAGGAATGGGTTCATTGTTAGTGAAACTGCAAATAAGCATGAATTTTTTGGAGTGTAATATGGAGGAACTTATCTAGAAACAGTTTTATGATCAAAATTCTGTGAATTTCAAAACTACTCAACCCTATTCAGACCATTCTTTAGAAGATAGGATTTAGCTATTTCCTGATCAATAACAATAGAGATACTTGGAATAACAGAATCAAGTCTTGGAAACTACAATCTCCACCCTACTTAGGGTAACAAGATCAGGAAGGGCTGCAGCAAAACTCAAGATTTAATTATTTGAGAATAAGGCCTTCAACAGACATGTGCAAAGGGGACAGACCTCTGGGCGGTCCTAGGTAAAGCTAGAGCCACCATTGGCACATGTGAGAGATAGGAAGTGAGGTAGAGGACAGCTCAGGAGTTCTGGGGACTTCCTGTGTGGAGGAAAAAGGTGGTTGGAGCCTGGTGCTTGGAGTGGAGGAGCCCACAGACTGTTTCTGCATTTTAGTCACGTGAGTGATAGGGACTGATCTCTTTTCTTTGCCTCAGCTTGGGCCTTTGGCTCAGCCTAAGCAGTGTGGGTATTTAAGTCCTATTTCCTTCTCTCCCCTTTCCCTCTCTCTCTCTCCCTCTAATACTTTTCTTCCTCCTGTTTGTAATTAAAACACCATAAAAAGGTTGACTGCTGACTTGAGTTTTCATTTAGGAATTACATAGCTGAATTCCTTGGCGACCTTAAATTAATATATATCAGTCTTTTAAAGTGATTTCCATATCACAATTCCTATCATCCATCAGACTCAGGGATTTCATTTACAGGAGAAAATTGCATTTACCAATGTAGATCAGCAACTACTATGCAGGTACCTGGGATATTGAAAAGTGAACAGATATGCCTGAAGTCATATATATAAGCAGTGTAAAGATAAAGAAAGGATTAAAACCCAGATTTCCTTGACTAAGGCCAGTTATCCTTGGAATATCATAAAAAGGAAAAAAAGGAATTATTTTTCTCAAACATCAATACTTTTAATAGCATTAAACTGAAAATATAATATGTCTAGCAACTGGAGAATGGCCAAATAAATTATAATTTATGTAATAGAATATTAATGAGGACAGAATACAAGACATATAGATAACAATACTAAATGTTATTCAAAGAAATGAGCAAAACTGGAATAGTATATATACACATATATAATGACTGCAACTTTATGAAGAAAAAGGTCAAAAAACATAGAATTTCAAGATAAAAAAAGCTAAATAATTTTTGTTCATTGTTAATTTGTTTCTTTTCCATTAAGATGTATTTTATATATGAAGGGTTCATGTATAGTTTTATGCTTATCCTCCCTATTTGTTTTGCTACTAATTAAACTTATAATATTTAAATGTCAATGTAAAAAAAAGTCCATTTCTACATTAAAATTTTGACTTAGCTCTACAATCTGTTTCTACAATTCAGTTTTTAGCTTATGTTAAGCAAACTTATAACAATGAAAACTTTCTTACCAAATTCTGATGCAACTTGTGATTCCCACGGTTCAATTCCATAAGTTCCAATGGGTGGCCCAGGAAATGGCTTTACAGTACTCAAAAGATTTTGACTTAATGTGTTTGAATGAGCATTACAAAGGGAAGTAGGACCGAATAATCCAGAACCAACATTATTTCCTAGACACATGCCCACTGCAACAGAATTGTGAATGTGATCTCTTGAAATGGAAGTACAGGGAAATCCTCCTGAATGACCATAAACTGTAGAACTACCAATATGATACTGAGACAAAGCAACATTTCCTGTTGATATAGTCCCCAAATACTGCTGTGCAATTGGTGTTGTAAGAGATTTCTTAGGAAGGAGTGTGGGAACTGCACCAGAGAAAGCCTGTGTTTCAGAAGTAAGGTCCTGAGAATTTAAGCTCTGAACTGGCACATATTGATCACATGAAGTATTCTGAGGTAACTGAATGTGGCTGCTAAAACCACTGAATGGAGGTAACATATTTGTAGAGGTCAATTCTTGATTCTGAGTCACACAGTCCTGGCAAGGCAGAGGTGTATCTATCTTAGATGACAAAGCTGGATGGAAAAGACATGTTTTACTTGGTAAGGGCCCAATTACTTGGCCCAACTCATTATGAAGAAATGGTTGACCACTTTTAAGACAGTGTGCAAAAACTTTGGATTTTGATAGTGGATCTTCAGTTTTGTCATCAGAAGGAGCAGGCAGATCTATTTCCACATTCTTATCCAAGATGTTTGAATTAATACTTGAGACTTTATCACTACTTTGTAATGGTTCCTTCTCTTTAACATTATCCATAGTCTGTTCTGCCAAAGGAATTGGGCTGGCTCGAACAATTGTCGTGCTCAGCTCACTGGGAGCAGTGCTCTAAAATATGACAAAAAGTGTATTTTTAAGAAGAACAGAAATATTGCAAATGATAGTCATATTATCCTCATATATTTACATATGAATATACATGTAGTCCTATCAAATAGATATCAACTCCACATTAAAATTTTCAGAACTAATTTTTTGCATTTTATAAAATTTGCACATTAAAAAAATTCACTTGTGCTGCCATGCATGAATAACTAGGCATGTAATACAGGAATTCAGCTCATATCTACATGAATTAAACATTTTCCAAACCAAGTAATATTCTATCATACATTATTTGTATTTCAACAAATGCTCTTCTTTCTCTGTGGAGACCAAATATGAACCTGAACACACCATTTCCATGATATTTAAAGTCTTTTCGACTTTCAAAATTCTATAAAATCTATGATTTTAGGTAAAAACCAGTGACTATGCTTAATAAATACACAATCTTTCCATTAAACATTCTGTCTTAAAAAAGGCTATTTTAGGTCAAAAATCAATGGTGAAGTTGGAATTTCATGCTAATACTTCATGTAACCATTTAAAATTTATATAAAATTCAATGTCCACCATTACAAAGGGACATGGCATAGAAATTACAAGAAGAACAAAAGAAAACCTTTCAACACAAGATTTTGATGGAACTCTTACAGGGAATGCCATATGAAATAGCATTAATGTCTAAAAGAAAACAATGATAAAAAAACTTTCTTGGCAAAATTGCTTCTTAAAATATCTTCATTAAAAATACATTAATATTTTCATAATGAACTGATTGAACAAAAATACTACATCACTTTCTGGCCTTCTCACCCAACTATCCTTCAAACACTCCATATTTTAGCCAAATTCCTCACTGTCCAATATTCTCATCCTGTCTCTCTAACCTTTGCTACATGGGCTTTTCTCCTATCCCTGCTGGCTCAAACCCTTCCCTTCCATCAAATCCTAATTTAGATGCCTGACACATTTTCCAGGAAGGAAGCCTTACCTTAAATTAGTCTAAGCTCAAAATGACCTCTTCCTATCTCATATCATAACAGAACTCATGCTCCAGTATCATTTTATCTTTTATCACAGTGTGTATATATATATGTCATTTTCCACCTACTCAACTAGAAGTTCACTGAAAGCAGAGTCTTTGTCTTATTTCATCTATATTTCCAAATATGTGGCAGTGTCAAGCACAAAATACTTAATAAATTAAAATCAAACATTCAACTAGTTAAAAAAAAAGTTACAGGCAACACAGAAATGCAATGATACTAAATGAGCAAAGAAACTGGGAAAATGGCAACATAGGATGGAATAGGGTTCAGTGAGACTTTTATCTTAATAACTAAGTTTAGGCTTAATTACACAAGCTTGTGTGACTAACTATGAAGCATGCATATTGATAAAAAGCTATATATTACCTGACTTTTCTCAGAAATATCTTCAACAGCTATATGAGAGGTATTGTCATAGACAGAAATGTAGGTTAACCTAGCCATACTAGGACTTGAGCATACAGACTGAGGTAATGCACTATCACAAGGTCTCTGAAGATGACCTGATGAGCTAACAAAATGTGATTCAGTTCTGAAAAGAAAAAAAAAATCATTAAGTATAATGTGATGTTTAATATTCCTAGAATTTCTGCCATTTTCTTAACTAAACCTATTTAGAATAAATACAGAGTTGAAAGGAACCTCACAGAAATGATCTAATCGAGACATGAACAGAAATATATTCTATAATAGATTCAAAAAGTGGTCTTGTCTGACTTTAAATTTTCCAAAAATAGGAATTTTACTTATATTTTCCTCTTACAATCTCTGTTCAACTTCCCAACTTTTCTTTTCATGTAGTTAGGACAAATAAGACTAAACTAAGCTCAAGTATGACTAAAGAATGGTGTTCTTCAAAGATTAAAGTAACTCAAATATTTAATAGCATTTCAAAAATTTTATGTGTACATTATGTTGTGCATTTTGAATGTTCCAAACTACTTCTTTTTTTAGGCCTGATTTTTAAAAGCAAAATTTTTTTTCTAAACATATCAATTTCCCCTTACCCATTTTGTTAGCCTTGTCTATCAACAAAGATTAGAAAAGAAATATATAGTTCAGTAAAAATCAACCAAAATTTCAATCACATCTAACAACATTCCACATTCAAAGTCCCTTACTCCTTCAGTAAAGAAAGGTAGGTGCCCTTTCTCAAGTCTTCACCAGTTGTATGATATATGGCATTTAGTTTTATTGTTCTTTTTACTTCCACTGGTCAAATTGTCCATTATTTTTCTGCTTCTTACTACACTCATATTAATATTTATATTCTTTCCATTTTCCTCCAAGTTTTTCACGTTTGTTTTATGGTGCAATAAGATTTCATCATATTCACATACCATGTTTTTAGTCATTCCTAACTGGTGAGCATCTAATTTGCTTCCAATCCTTTGCAACCAAAAACACACAAAATCAAAGCATTATTTTGCTTCAAATCCTCTAACTTCTCCAGATAAGGTTCCACTGATTAAGAAAAACTTATGAATAGAAATTTCATTCTACAATCTATATTTTAAACTTAATGGAAAATTGTTTCTTTCCATTAATATCAATAAGAAAAACTGAATTGTTCACCCAAACAATCTTATTTGTAAAACAGAAAACTCAAGAGTGTTTAAATGAAACAATTTATTTTATGCATTTTGTTCTCCTCAACGATTTTGTTGCTGTTGTTGTTCAGACATATCTAGCTCTCTGTGAACCTAATTAGGGTTTTCTTGGCAAAGATATTGGAATGATCTGCCATTTCCTTCTCCAGCTCATTTCAGAGATGAAAAAATAGAGACAAACATAATTAACTGATTTGTGTAGGTTCACACAACTATTAAGGATCTGATAGTGGTCTTTCTGGCTCCAGATTCAGCACTCTATCCACTGCAGCACCTAGCTCCTAACAATATTATACTGCAAAAAAGTTTCTCTTTTTCTATAATCTATTTTTTTTAAACTCTTACTTTCTGTTTTAGAATCAATACAAAGTATTGATTCCAAGACAGAAGAGTAGTAAGGATTAGGCAATTGGAGTTAGGTGACCTGCCCAGAATCACACAGCTAAGTGTCTGGGACCTTATTCAAATCCCAGACCTTCCATCTCGAGCCTGGCTCTCTAACCACTAAGCCACCTAGCTGATCCTCTATTATCCCTCTGAAATTAAAATGTTGATCGAATGTGCAACAATTTTATCTTACCTATTAAATAGAACATATATATTATAACATTGGTTTTACGTATGAAATGATGTATCTTAATGCTGCACCTAAAACAAAAATCAACAAACACTGGGCCATAATCAAATGATTTTCAACTTAATCTGGACACTAAAGAAATAGTCATTACCATTTTGGGGGCTCAGATCTACAATAGTATAGTGACAATTTCTGGAATCAAAAAACTGAAAAATAGTTCCTAGAATCAAATTTAGCTGTATATTAAATCACTTTTGATTACTAATGAGGCAAAATTTTCCGTTTTATCTTTATAACAAAGGACTATTAAAATTCATGAATTTTTTTTTTACAACCTTAAAAGCAGGATATAAGAATTACAATTCCTATACTCCAAAAAACACTTACCCTGAAGTAGGTGTTTCAGGAATTTCACTAGGAGAAGAATGAATCAGTGGTGAAGTTGAAGGTCTAAAGCTTAACTGTTCATCTTCTAAACGCTGTGCATCCCGTTCAGAAGAGGTGTTTTTCAAATTGGTTAAACAATGGTTTGTTCCTCAATGAGAACAAAAAAAATCCTATATGAGATATGGTGAAATTGAGTACATAACAGAAACACACATATATATACACAGAATACTTACCAATATTTTTGGGAAAAGTCACATGCTTTTCACTGCTGTATGGCTCACAATCATCCTCGCTTTGAATCTGGGTTTCTCTACTATCATTTATTTCTTTATATTCTGCAGGTGTCAAGCTGAATACAGCAGTGGACTTTCTTACTGGCAAATAACTACCAGGCTTCGGGGTGCTAATCATATTGGGCTTTTCACCTGTACTAACATCTGGTATTCTGGCATTCATGGAAAACATCTTATTAACTGTTGCTCTATCTCCACTAGAAAGGAGTGAGTTTAGGGGATTTGTGGCTTTGCTTGCAATCTGTGTTGCTAAGGAAGATGTAGCTTTGAATGACCGTTCATTTTCAGAAGTATCATCCATTAAGGATTGTCTTATATTTTTTCCTGATGCCAAGATTTGTTTGGGTGACAAATGTTCAGCAATAATTTTGTCAGTGTTTTCCACACACTGTTTCTTACCCCAGCGTTGTACAATATTTTTACTTAAATCAGATGCACCCAATGATGCCTTATTCTCTATTTCTGTTTCTTTATTAAAGATAACATCTGGATTTTTCTCTGTTTCCCTTACATTCACACAGTCAGTGTGTAAATCTATCTCAAGAAAATCTTGTGTGGTTGGATTACTGGATAAGGATAAATCCCAGGTACCAGATAACCCAGTTCTCAAAAAATTATCAGAACTGCCTTCATATCTACTAACTTCTGTTTTTTTTAGGTATTTCTCCATATCAAATGTATCATTTCCATTATTTTCTGCATGACTAGGTAACATTTGATTCACGAGAGTTAAGCCCTTCACTTTACTAGCTTCTAGAAAAGTATTCTGTTTGCTTTTATTTGAAAGTGCCATTATCATAGCAGCTAATTGGGAAGGCTCAGCACTCACTGAGGCATTAGCAATAGCTGAAGCAATGGTACTTATATTGGGTATAGTATCATTACAATCAGGAATCTTGTCCTCACATCTTTCACTATTGCTTTTGATGACTGAAATGTCCTAAAAAAAAAGAGAGAAGGAATTCATATTCAAGGTAAACTAATTCAATTGAGATAAATATGTGCATATATGTTAAAGATTACATATTAACAGATTAAAAAGACTATAAAGGAATTAATACTTCCTTGATTCAATTGTGTATAACAGCTAACAGGAAAACATTAGCATTTATGCTTCTTCAAACATAGGTTCTTTAGTTAGTTTTTTTTTTTAACTCTTACATTTCATCTTAGAATCAATATTGTATATTGATTCCAAGGCAGAAAAGTCATAAGGGCTAGGCAATAGGGGTTAAATGACTTGCCCAGGGTCACATAGCTGGGAAGTATCTGAAGCCAGATTTGAACCTAGGACCTCCCATCACTAGGCCTGGCTCTCAATCCACTGAGCTACCCAGCTGCCCCCTAATAAAATAATTATTAAAACACACACATTTTAAACATTTAACTAACATAATTGTCCTCTTTGTTCACTAAATTAATTTGGGAGAAGAACAAATGAGTATAAAATATTTATTCTATCAAAGAGAAATCAGTAACTTAGAATAATGTGTGATTTTTAAATGAAAGTTCAAGATACCTCTGTTCTTCCTTTAAAAATTATATCATTTTCATCTATTTCTGAAGGGGTTTCCAAATCATCAGTGTTAAATGTAGTTGATTCATCATACACTGGCTCCTTGAATTTTTCTTTTACACTTTCTGAAGAAAAAAAATTTTTAATTCATGGTGTCATGTAGAAACAACAGAACTAATACAATTTATCCATGGCAATCAAGACAAAAGCAAATTACTACTGTCAAAAAAGTTACTTTAATCTTTCACTAAATAGGAATGAGAGGATGCAAAGAACAAGACAATATCTGATATTAAGACCTATTCTGTTTTGTCTGGGGGGAAAATTCCTGACTCTTGAGATTCAGTCATGCAACTGTATGGATTTTAGTCCATCCCCCCCAAACAAGTTTCAAGTCAAAGTAATCCATGCTCCACAACTGTTAAATCTTATATAAATATACAATAAGAATAATAACTAAAGAGCACTTTCCTATAAACATTTATATTCAAATCATACATGATGATTAATAATTATCATGATTATTAATGTTAACCATATCAATCCATACCCAATTACTAGAAACAATGTTAAATAAATATAAGGTTATAAGAATAATGTTCACAAAAAAGGAAGCAGGAAAATATTTCAAATGATTGCACTTAAATGTTTTTGCCTTACCTTCCTTCTCAGTTGACTTTCTGTTTTATTTCAACTACAAGATCATAAACTTTCCCAGGACATGGATTATTTTTATAATTTTATGCTCCACACAACAATTAGCACAGCTGGTGCTCAAACATTTAAGAAAATAATCATATTTTAACAGAAAAGGAATGATTACATATATGGGAATCTTTTCCAAATTGATTGTCTATGTTTGATCATCAGCTTGTAAGTCAGAGCTCAAAATGAATAACAACCACATTAGAAGAATAAAAATGAGAACATGCGTTGTGTACTTTAGCGAACTCTAACTCAATCTTTTTAACCAAACTGTTGATGCCAGAAATAGTCAAAGTAACTGATATATAGACTCATTGTTTCTTAAGGAAATTTACCTGGAGTAAATAAAATTACTACATAAATGAAATCAAAAGAGCCTTGAAACTGTCCCAATTAAGATAACTTCTTCCCAAGAAGAGAGATACAAACCAAGCACTTATGGTTTATATACCTTCTAAGTAGTAGGCTCTGGAAATAAAGATAAAAATGAAAAACTTTTTAAATGAAAAATAAGAGCTCCTGTCCTCAGGGTGCTTTATGGTATAATGTACCTACAACAGCCAGAGAACCAATTGGATCCTGAATCTTTGATAGAAAGATAGGCTTTGTGAGCTTAAAAAGACACTAATTCACCCAGGGTTTGAATTTTGTCTCCTATAAAATTAGGAAATGGTATTAGTTGTTGAAACTATCTTTCTGTTATTAACATCTATAAGCTACACCTTATTTTAAGCAGAAAGACTTAAGTTAAAATTTCACTTATTTTCTTCATGTTATTTGGTGTTAGCCACATCTAAGCACTTCCCAAATCTTTCTAATGAAAATATTTACAATATGAGATGTCGGTGTAATCTAAATACCTCCACTTTGTTTCTTACTCCTAAGACATCCTCTCCAACATTTTTAGTATCTTCTCTTAACCACACCTTTATATTCAAGTCACCAAATAAGTATCAATATATTATTTATTTCAATTAATAATTAATCATTTTAAAATAAATTAATATTTCAATATTGGTATTTGTTTAATATTACTTATTTGCTATTAATAATTAAAATTTATTTTATATGTAAAATTAAAATAACTAAATATCTCATTTATTTATATATTAATAAATATATTAAGGTATATATTAACTTTTTTGAGTTCTTGGTAACACTTTTTCTATTATTACCCTCTGCCATTTTTGTTGTTTGTTTAGTGATTTTTCAGTTGTGTCCAAGTCTTTGTGACCCCATTTGGGGTATCTTGAAAGACACAGGAGTGGTTTCCCAATTCCTTCTCGGGCTCATAGTAAAATAAGGAAACTGAGGCAAAAAGGGTTAAGTGACTTGCCCAGTGTCACACAGCTAAGTAAGTGTCTGAAGTAGGATTTCAACTCCTGAAAAGGAGTCTTCCTAATTCCCAGCCCAGAATTTTATCCACTGTACCATCTAACTGTCCTCATGCTCTGCCATAGAAATTAGCAAAAAAGGCTTCAATTTCTTCATAACAGTCTCTTTATAATTGTTTAATAAGAACACTGCAAAAGGAGATAATTAAATTTACTATGAAATTATATTCAGTTTTGCCTTTAGATAATGTGACAATATCAACTCTGCTAATTCCTTTCTTTCTCAAGGAAGGCCACTGAACCAGTTTTCTCATTTTACTTACAGCAACAATATCAAGACTGTTTCATTGTAATGGCCCCTTCCCCTGCATATCCATACTACCCAGTGATCAAGGACTTACCACAGTCTGTTACCAGAATTATAATCTAGCTACTACAGAAACTGAAGTCACTAATGACCACCACAAATTTGTAAAAGAAAATATGGATCTGGGAGTTGGGAAGCCTATAATCAAACCTTTCCTGGGCCCAATTAATCAACAAGATGTAAAATCCAAATCATCTAAATAAGTTGTATGGGAAGGAAAACTGAGTATTTCTCTAAGAAAGCCTCCTCAATTACTACCTTGACCAATGTTTAAAATAATATAGATTTGAATGAAAAAGACTGTTAAGATTACAAAATAAATTGGTTAATTAAATCCCCAAACTTCATCTATTACCTGAGAAGAGAACATGCTGCTCTTGATCTTGCTCTAAATTGTCTGCTGATACATCAGATTCCCTCAATAGAGCTACAGGTTCTCTTTTTTCTGGAGATGTAATAAAGTAACCAAACGATGGCTACAAAATAAATGGACATGTTAGTTTCTTAATTTTCAAATTTTAATATCATAGGAAATTTTAATATAATGCAGTTTATTTTACAAAGTAGTTCAGAACAATATAGGAATATGTTTTCCATGATAATACAAGTATAACCCCAATTAGATTGCTCACCAGCTCTGGGAAGGAAGAAAGAAGGGAGAGAGACAATTTGGATCACATAACTTTGGAACATCTAAGTGGAAAATTATTATATCTAATTGGCAAAATAAAATATCTTCATAAAAACAAAAAAGGAAACAAATTTTAAAAAGTAGTTCAGAAATCTTATAACCCATCAAAGTCCAACCCTCCAAGTAGTCCTTTAATAACTCAATTATACCATTTTTCACAGAAATGTCAATCCAATTAGATATAACTTGCATTACAGTCCTGAACAGTTACTTGCATGTAAAGTACTTCTCCTTAATCCTGTTTCTCTATAATATATGTGAAACCAATTCAACTACTATTAAGGAAAGTATTTTATACAACAATGACACTCATATATCTCACAATTTGATGGCCCATAAATGCCCTGTTCATAAGGTTGAAAAGAATGCCATAAAATAACCCTACTTCTCATCCCTATTCCTACTTTAAAGAACACTAAAGAAATGCCTGATAGCACTTCTTCCTCTATTCACTCATGTCTACTTACTGACATATGCCTAATCCTTGAAGACCCAACTCTTCTATAAAGCCCTTCCCTTGCTCATATAATAGTGGTTTTACACCCTGATGAACTTAAAATTTTGTGTATTTCATACTTAAATGTAAGTCAAATTCAAATAAATCTCACTTTAACAGATAATAAAGCTTAATTTTGCTTGTTGCCCTAACTCTAAGCTATTTACGTTATATGTATACATATATATGTATGTATATAATTTGTTTAAAATAGCATTAACACATAGAAGGCACTTAATAAATAACTCAATTTGTTTGACTGTAGGTACATTAACTGTCAAGTAGTTAAGGAAGAAAAGGAAAGGGGAAAGAGTGCTGAGCTAAACAGTATTCTTTTGTTCTACCACCCAAGCAATTACATTTCAAACATTTTATTTCAAATATCCTCATCATTAAAGAAAGGAAAAACCACATCAAATACATCAACTACAAATTCAAAGACTCAAGAGCAAGGAGGAAAAGCCTGCTAAATTCAAAGCATTTTTTCACCTGTTAATTCAACATTAATTTGAATTGATTTAATTAATTTGATTAATCCAAGGCAATTTCATTAAGGCCTCTGGTCCTACATATTACTTTTAAAATCTGATTATAAATCCAGTTCTTAGTGATTTCATTTGGAGTTGTAAAAATGATTTTGTTTGGAGAAAGATTTTATCCTACCAAGTGATGCAAGGGCTGATGGTAGTAATAAAGCCAAGGCTCAAATCAAATTCATGTGGGAAAGAAACTATGGCATATTGGCAGATAAGCTTTGTGAATTTAAGTCAATCCGAGAAAACATTTTATAAAAATAATTCACCATGCTTTAGGCAATCTGCAACTCTGCAAGGTCTGAGCTAAATCTCACACTATCATTTTTACAGTCTCTGAAGAGACTATCTCTGAGACAGTCACTAAGATATTTATGAATTCAACCACCATCTAATTTATCAATCCAAAGTATTATATTTTTTGAAATTCTTCAGAATCTCATATTTCTACCTTGGATTAATATGAAAATCAGTTTATTACTTTGGAACCCATAAAGCATTTGCTTTAATGAACACTAGTCAATTCAAATATTTATTACCTATGTATAAAAGCACAGGATCTGGCAAGCCTCACCAATGAAATATTTATATAAATACAATAAAAATTTAATAAAATTATTTAACTTAAAAGCAAGAACTATAAAACTTTTTCTATGTCATAACAACTTTTCATTTTAAAGTTTGGAACCAATAGGATAATTCTGATATCCCTTCAATTTGGCTAAATATATATTATAACCAACCTGTAGATCCCATGGTATATTTCCACAGCTACATTTAGATATAATACTTTTTAATTTTTAATAGACATTTCCTAGACATGAATTTTCAAGGAATTCTTTCAATAATCCAAAAATGTTTCTACTTTCAAAACTTGGACTTTGATTTCAATAAGTAGGAATTCATTTCCTCACATGAGAATATGGTTTAATATAAAATTTTAAAGGCTGTAAAACACAAACATAAATCTTTAAAAGATTGGAGGTCAATTATGACCTATCATCTAGTCTAGTACCTAGAGAGACAGCTATAAAAATGATAGCTAACAACATTAATTTCTGCCTACTTTGCCATTTCTTTGCATATTTTCATACATACCCTTTTTACATTAAAATCCCCGCCAAGGCAGCCAAGCGCTTCAGATCTCTGACCAAAGAACTCCCCTAAAGAAAGCCGCAAGTAGCTGGCATCATTACCAGTCATATCTGATGTGGTTAGTGATCTCCTTAATAGATTATAATTAACAGATGCATTCCATGATGTATCCCCTAGGGCACCTGATGTGTTCTGAAGATCTATTTTCTCTTCCTATGAAAAAAATAATTGTAGGAGTGTTTGAATTTTAAAGATCTTTGTAAAGTAATTTGCTTTTAAAGTAAAAAATAACCAAGAAGAAACCTAAATAGGAGTGTATTTAAATTCTATGGTAGATTTTTTCCCCCCACAGAAAGCATCATTGGGTTCTTTATAATCACATTCAATAATAAAAAAAATATTTAAAAGAAAAATTGTCTCCATTAAAATCAAGATTTTCTATTTTTAGAGAAATACTACTTATAACTTTTATGTTAACCTAAAGTGAACTGCAAAGAAATGTTCAAAATTCAATGTGGTTCAGTCACTTGTTTTTTCTGCAAGGAAAACCCTAAAATAATCAAAGTAAGAGGGGGTGTGTCTCAAAGGTATCCAGTATTATGATACTAATCTACAACATGCAGGCAATAACCAGGATCCAATTCCAGACACCATTAGAAATTATGTTGCCTACATGTAGAAACAAGATGGAACTATAGAAACACTATGGAAAAGACCACTGGATGTGGAAACAGAAAAAACCCAGGTTTTATTCCCTTTCTTGACACTGTGTGACTATAAGCAAGTCACTTAAAGTTTTTAAACTTTTCTCCATATACAAAAAGGTTATGATATTTTTGACACATACCTAAGAGGAATGTGAAGAAAATATTTTGCAAATATAAAAAGCATCAAATCAAAGTTATTAAGCCAAAAAGAATAGACTAACATTTTAGAGCAACAGGTCTGGAGTTGGGAATATTTGAGTTCAAGTTGTAGACACTTGTTGGTCTATGACCCTACCAAGTCACTTGATCCCTGTTTGGCTCTGTTTCCTTCATCAGTAAAATAGGAATAATAATAAAAGCACTTACCTCCCAGAGTGGTGAGCATCAGAAAAGATAACTATAAATGTACTTGGTACATAGTAAATGCTTAGTACAAAGTAAGTGCTATATTTTGAAACAAATTACTAACCTGCATAAATCTGTGTTCTCTTTCAAATTCTTTTTCATCTTGTATAATCAAAGCCATTGCTTCAGCTTAAAAACAGTTTGGCAAAACAATGTTAATGGTGCTAACTACAATTTATCTAAAAAATCATATTCCCTGCCAACAAAAATGCTGTGGAAATAAGCTCAAATTCCACCCCCCCCCATGTCATTATATACATATATATGGCATTTAAAACTGTGAATCATTAGCTTTTGAAGTTAAACATTTGGATTAAAAAAGCTAAAGTGGAACAAAGACTAAATTTGGAGTTAAAAGGCAATGGTTCAAGGAAGATCAGTGGAATAGACTGGGGGAAAGCGACCTCAGCAAGACAGTATACGATAAACCCAAAGATCCCAGCTTTTGGGACAAAAATCCACTATTCGATAAAAACTGCTGGGAAAATTGGAAGACAGTGTGGGAGAGACTAGGAATAGATCAACACCTCACACCCTACACCAAGATAAATTCAAAATGGGTGAGTGACTTAAACATAAAGAAGGAAACCATAAGTAAATTGGGTAAACACAGAATAGTATACATGTCAGACCTTTGGGAGGGGAAAGGCTTTAAAACCAAGCAAGATATAGAAAGAATCACAAAATGTAAAATAAATAATTTTGACTACATCAAACTAAAAAGCTTTTGTACAAACAAAACCAATATAACTAAAATCAGAAGGGAAACAACAAATTGGGAAAAAATCTTCATAGAAACCTCTGACAAAGGTTTAATTACTCATATTTATAAAGAACTAAATCAATTGTACAAAAAATCAAGCCATTCTCCAATTGATAAATGGGCAAGGGAAATGGATAGGCAGTTCTCAGATAAAGAAATCAAAACTATTAACAAGCACATGAAGAAGTGTTCTACATCTCTTATAATCAGAGAGATGCAAATCAAAACAACTCTGAGGTATCACCTCACACCTAGCAGATTGGCTAACATAACAGCAAAGGAAAGTAATGAATGCTGGAGGGGATGTGGCAAAATAGGGACATTAATTCATTGCTGGTGGAGCTGTGAACTGATCCAACCATTCTGGAGGGCAATTTGGAACTATGCCCAAAGGGTGCTAAAAGAATATCTACCCTTTGACCCAGCCATAGCACTGCTGGGTCTGTACCCCAAAGAGATAATGGACACAAAGACTTGTACAAAAATATTCATAGCTGCGCTCTTTGTGGTGGCCCAAAACTGGAAAATGAGGGGATGCCCATCAATTGGGGAATGGCTGAACAAACTGTGGTATATGTTGGTGATGGAGTACTATTGTGCTAAAAGGAATAATAAAGTGGAGAAGTTCCATGGAGACTGGAACAACCTCCAGGAAGTGATGCAGAGCGAGAGGAGCAGAACCAGGAGAACATTGTACACAGAGACTAATACACTGTGGTATAATCGAACGTAATGGACTTCTCCATTAGTGGTGGTTTAATGTCCCTGAACAACTTGCAGGGACCCAGGAGAAAAAAACACCATTCATAAGCAAAGGATAAACTATGGGAGTGGAAACACCGAGAAAAAAGCAACTGCCTGAATACAGAGGTTGAGGGGACATGACAGAGGATAGACTCTAAATGAACACTCTAATGCAAATACTATCAACAAAGCAATGGGTTCAAATCAAGAAAACATCTAATGCCCAGTGGACTTACGCGTCGGCTATGGGGGGTGGGGGGGGGGGAGGAAAAGAAAATGATCTATGTCTTTAACGAATAATGCTTGGAAATGATCAAATAAAATATATTTAAAAAAAAAAGGCAATGGTTCAAAACCTATCACTACATGGAACTGTGTGACCTTAATAAGTCTCAATGGCTTAATTGGAATTTCATCATCTATAATAAGTAAATAAAATCACTTTGCCAACTACCTTACTGGAGCTGCTACCGATATATGGCACAGGATGATGGTCATAAAGGCATGTTTCAACCTTGAGTCTGGATTATTACAGGTTTCTTGTGTAATCCTCCCATACCTGTGGTTTCCCTAGATTCATGATGGCAAATCTATGACATGTGTGCCAAAAAAGGCATGTAAAGCCCTCTCTATGGGCACACCTGCAGTCTTTTTTTTTTTTTAAACAAAGAAACCAAAGAGACTAGGGCAGAGCTGTTCCCCCTTTCCCCCATGTGCCTGAAGACATTCCTCACTTCACAGTCCCTCTACCTAGCAGTCCAATGGGGAATACTTTCTCCCTTCCCTATCTGGGGGTGGGGTGAGGCACAGAGTGGGAGGGAGGAAGGGGGTACACATGGCACAGCACTCAGTCTCTGGGGAGTGGGATTGGGGCAGGCCCTGGCTCTTGATCTGGAAGGTAGGGGTGGGTCCTGGCATTCTGTCTCTAAAACATTCACCATGACTGCCCTAAACTATAAACTAACCTATACATAGTGCCATCAAAGTAATGCTCCTTATGTTCCTAATAATCCAACTATGATTATATTACTATCTCCTCAAAAACATTCAAGCTTTGTAAAATGTTTAATTTTTAAAAATACATGTTATCTATCTAGTGCCCCCCCAAATAACATCTAGCCTTCCACACATTCATCCCTTCACTTACCATAAAATCTGCCAACAAATTCATCTTATAACCATGCTCTCAATCTATCCCTGTGGTTTTGTCGTTCCTACTCTACAGCTTCTATGAACACTTTCCCTTTATTGTCTTTACCTGATGAAATCACTCATTCCTATAAGATTTAGATCAGTAAGTGTCAATTCCACAAAAATGCCTCCAACATCCAAAATATATCTTTTCATATACAAAACTCTTGTAGTATTCCCTCTTAAAACATTCAGCACATGAAGCCTTAAAGTTGTATAGGTCTTATCTTCCCTACAGAATTGTAAAGATAGGAAGGATAGAAGCTTGTCTTATTCATCTCCATATTCCTAGAGTTACATATAACTATGTATAAATTCCATGTTCTGCTTCTAAAATGAAATATTATGGTTACTATAACTAACATATCAGTTATTTAAGGGAATGATGATATTGTTAAAGTAAAGCCACAAACATTAAGAGCCTATAATTTGTCAAGCATTACTCTAAAGCTCTGGTGACATAAAGAACCACTACCCACCAAAAAAAAAAAATCATAAGTCCTTACTACTCTCAAGGAGTTCACAATATAATGGGAGAATCTACAAATAAACAATTATGTAAAACAAGATATATAAAGGATAAATTGAAGATGATGCAAAAAGAAAAAGCACTAACATTAAGGGGGGATAGAAATGGAGACAGTCTTCTATACAAGGTGGGATTTTAATTGGAATTTAGAGGAAACCAGAAGATAAAGAGAAAGAATAATAGCAGCATGGGAGATAATGAAAAATACAGGGAGTCCTTCCTTTACTGTCTACCCTTTATATAAGTTTCATAATATCAAAAGTCATTTACTTTCAAAATGAATTATTTTCCTGAGTTCTATAAAGTTTAATCTAATTTATAAAGCATTAAAACTGTAAATTAACTTTGGCACAATTGTTTTTATTATACCAGCATAGTCTACTAGCAAGCATAAAATTTTCTTTTAGCTACCTAAGTTGTTCTGAAGGATCATTTTATACTTTTATCTATACAAGTATTTTATGTATATCAATTGTTTAATGATTTTTGAAACTATTTGGAAAGAAATTTCCCTTTCTAATAGTACCTGGGTTTTTTTATTATTACATACAAACACTATCAGTTTTTGAGGGTTTATTTTATAGCCTGCAATTATGGTTAATTGTATACTTATTATGCTGATGTCCTAAGATTTTCTAAGTAAACTATCATGTCATTAGGAAATAAGAAGCAGTTTTACCTCTTCTTTCCTATCTTTACATCTTTAATTTCTTTCAATTTTCTTCAACACACTTCTGTCTGTCCTTCCAGAACTACATAAAATAATACTGGTAGGCACTCCAAAAAATAGAACAGATAACTAGAATTACGTGAAACTGAAAAGCTTTTAAATTTTAAAAATGAATGTAAGAAGTGGGGAAAAAAATCGATGATCAAATTTCCCCATTAAATTTGGTCCAAAAAAAACATAAACAATTAACAGAAGTGTTTAATATAAACAAAAGTGATTCCCAAAAATCAAATAAGTGCTAAATGAAGAAAAGAAGAATTCCAAATTATTACTAATGTAAAAATAAAAGGCAAACTGTAAAACTAATAGGTAATGGATTGATTATGGGTTATGAACTGATTTGGATACTCTGCTTGCTGTGCTTACAAAGTATCTTCAGTTTATATCAGTAAAGTGAGGCTCATAAGTGAACTTCTCTTCAGGGCCAGGCGTAAGGATGCTAAAAAAAGAGACTTTTGTTATTAAAAAATGAAGTATTTATTGAAAATATAAGGACAAAAAGGATTTCTAACTCTAAGGGATTCTAACTACACACAAATAAAACTCCCTGGTTCTACAAGGAACTGCTTCTCCTGTGACCACAAGCTACCGTGATTCTTCCTGATTTGACTAACCTAAATTTTTACTATTCTAACTAAACTAACACTATTATCTTTATAATTCTTAACTCTGTCTCCAAATTATAAAAATAAGGGGTTAGTTGGTTAGGTCTCAGCAAGAACCAAGTTAGGACTCAGAAAGAAAGAAACTACTCACTACATCCCAGAGAGTAATTCCCAAGTCCCTCAGAGTAACTGCCACACCCAGAGTGTGTAACTGTCACAGAAAAACCATTAAACTGTCAACATTTCAAACTGACACTCTGGGGAACAGCTGGGTGGCTCAGTGGATTGAGAGTCGGGCCTAGAGACTGGATGTCCTAGATTCAAATTTGGCCTCAGACACTTCCCAGCTGTGTGACCTTGGGAAAGTCACTTAACCCTTTTGCCTTTAAAAAAAAAAAATCGACACTCTTATCTTAGATCTGCTTCAAACTCCAATTCTTTCTCAAGCCAGTTTCTCTACTTCTTATCTCTAAACTAATATAACAAGACTTAGTTTCTAATATCATCTTTATATTAACCACATGGAAGAATTTTCCAAATTATTAATAAAAAATGGAAATTAAAACAACAACATGGTTTCACCTCATACCTTGAAAACTAGCAATTATAACAGATGTCCGCACTCAATACTCCACTCATTTTAAGAAGACAGGTACACTGATGCATTAATAGTTATATGAAGCAGCACAATCATTTTGGAAAACAATTTGGAATCATTTAAATGAAATGAGTAAAAAGTCTATACCTTTCTGCCCAGAGATTCCAAACTTATTCCAATGATATCCACTGAAAGAATAAAGTTACCCACTAAACAAAAATATTTACAGCTGCACTTTTTAGGATAACAAAGAAACAGAAACAAAGTAGATGTCTATCCCTATCAACTGAGAAATGGCTAAACAAATTGTGGTAAATAAAGTAATGAATAAACATTTATTAGATGCATATGATGTGCCAGGCATTATACTAAGATTTTAATCCAAGACTAGGCTAAAAGACATTCATAAATACTTATGAAATGTTCAGAAGGCAATAGCTGGAGGCATAATTACCACAGGAATGACAAAATGAGGATCCAAAAAGATTTGACAATAGAAATTAAAAAACCAATTCCAGTCCTATGTCTGGAACCAAAAAATCAACTATAAGAGCTCAAGACATAGGAGATAGGGATAAACAACAGTTTCTATAAAAATTTTTGGGGGATTTTAGTTAATTGTAATGCAACAGCTAATAGAGCCTAGACTACATCAAAAGGGGCTTAATATCAAGAGAGGCTTTTGTAATCTGTACATTAAAAAGAATATCACACTGCACTAAATTTTATGAAAGATATTGACAAGTTGGAACATATTTAGATGAGGGTGGCCATCATGCCTGATTCATATAAGAACATATTATGGGAGGAAAAATTAACAAAACTAGAGATGCTTAGCCTAGAGAAGATGGGACAAAGGAAAGAAAAGAATATGGTAATTTTAAAGTCTGTCCACAGCTTAGTGGAATTAACACTTGTTCTGATTGGGCCCAAAGGGTTCAAAACCCAGGAACAATGAGTAGAGGGGGAAAGGGGACATTTAATTTGATTTTTTAAAAAAAGCCTAATAACCAGAACTGTCCAAATGTGAAAACTCATGAGGAATTGAGTTCTCATTTACTGAAAGTCTTCAAGCAAATGCTGGAAAACCATTTGTCAGGGATTCTTCTTCACAGAGAAGCTGGAATAAATGGCATATAAGGTTCTTTCCAACTCTTGAGATGGTCTTTCTAGTAAGATCATTTTAATCCTATAGGTCCCCTGATAAGTTATACTTTTGCCATAATGCTATAATCAAAGAACCAAATAAGAACAAGCAGCTACTGTGTGACCCTGGGCAAGTCACTTGACCCCAATTGCCTAGCCCTTACCACTCTTCTGCCTTGGAGTCAATACAAAGTATTGACTCCAAGACAGAAGGTAAGGGCTTTAAAAAAAAAGAAAGAAAAAAGAACAAGCAGCTATATAACTCCAAAATGCCACTTAAAATTTTTTAAAGTATTAATATTAAAGTTTTTAATAGATCTGAAGAAATCAGATTAATGTACAGTCTGTATTACTTTTAGAATCTTTTTATCAACCTCAAGGTCCTCGAGGGCAGAAGCTATCTCATTCATCTTTTTAATCTGTTTCATATACAATGTAGCATTAATAAATGTAATAAGTGTTTCCTGAATTGAAATGGTATAAAGTTGTCCATTAAAATGCAATTTTAATTTTCTAACAATTACTCATTGGTGATATGAAAAGCATCTTTAATGTAAGTTAATATACATTTCCTACTGGTACTAAAATTCTCAGAATTGGAGTATATAAAGGGACTAGATTTGTCAGTAAGTGAAAGAGAAAGTACTTAACCAGATTTAAAAACTTTTTACCAAGGGTTAAAAAGCCCCAAAGCTAACCTTTTACTTCACCAAATCAAATTATTTAGTCCATTAATAAAATTCCTTCAAAGAAAATATAGATAATATGCACAGTTCCTAAAGCATAGTAAGTCTAGGGAGGAGCAGTGTGAAGGAAAGAGGGAATAGCATACTTACATCCAGTTCTGAATTCTTCATTTACTTCATTATCTCTACAAAGATTTAAATCTTGTTTTTCATCAAAAGAAGTATAATAAGCAAGATCAGTCACCCATTTACCTTCTTCATTTTGATAGACCACACTATGTGGTAGATCACCTGAAAAATAATTTGAATTACACCAAAGACATTATGACAGAAAAAGCAATTAAAAGGTAAGATCTTTAAATAATCTTTAATAATAGAACAAATTGAAAAGTTTTTAAACCCCTTAAAAATGTGAGATTTGAAATATATCTGAGAATACTGTGTTTCATGGTAGATGATCTCTGACTGATTGGTCAGAGTATAAAAGGAGAAAATACATTTTCTTTTGGCAATAAAATTCTTGGGGGCAACTAAATGGCATAGTAGATAATGCACTGAGCTGCAGTCAGAAGGCCTGAGTTGAAACCCAGCCCCAGATACTTAGTAGCTATGTGACTGTGGTCAAATCAAAATCCTGTTTACCTCAGTTTCCTCATCTGAAAAATGAGCTGGAGAAGTAAATGACAAATCACTCTAATATCTTTGCCAAGAAAAGCCCAAAAGTCTTGATCAATGACACATGTTAAACCCAGTGGAACTGTGTGTCAGATACAGGAAAGGGATTGGGGGTAGGGGACAGAAAGAACATGATTCTTGTAACCATGGAAAAATATTCTAAATCATCTAATTAAATAAAAAAAATTCTTAATTAAATAAATAAATGAAAGCATGCTTGAGACAAAAAGCAAAACACAAAAAAACCCAAATGGGGTCACAAAGAGTCAGATAGGACTGAAAAACAATTGAAAAACAATAAAATTCTAAAATTCTATAGACTTTAAACTCTTGTATGGCAAATGAAACAAGTATTCTCTTACCTAAGGAGTACCTAAAATTAGGCATGATAAAGGGAAGATTTGCAATCCGCTAGGAAAAAGGAAAACTTCCAGAAAAAAACCTGGGAAAGCCCACTATCCTAACAAGGTAAAATTTTTAGCTTTGTAGTAAACATGCCCACACAATTAGTTGAGGGTACAAATTGTCAGTTCTTATTTTTTCATAACTCCAATACTTCATACATAGTAGACATTTAATCTATAGTTGAGAGAGGAAGAAAAGCAGAACTTTGGCGTTACATCGGCTCTTTTATAAAATAACCAATCAGGGGGCAAGCTATGTGGCTCAGTATATTGAGATCCAGGTCTACAGGTCCTAGGTTCAAATCTGTCTGTGTGACCCTGGGCAAGTCACAATACCTAGCCTTTACTGTTCTTCTGCCTTAGAATCAATACCTAGTATTGATTCTAAGAAGGTAAGGCTTTTAAAAGAATAAAATAACCCATCAGATTGTTTGTATATATCTTATAATTATACATATATATGCTATTGCCTTCAATTAGATTGTAAGCCAATTGAGATCAGCAATGGTTTCATTAATGTCTTTGTGTCCTAAGCATCTAGCAAAGTATAATAGTCTTAAAATAATCCAAATCACTTGTTATTCTGGTATCATAGGGTAGAACATAAAAGTCCAATTATTAAGTCTCAAGGAACATTCTCCTTAGCTTATATAAGAGGGAACTCTTATATAAAATAGAAGAAGGGGGAAACTATTTGTATGCTTTGAACTAAAATGCCTATCAATGAAAATATCTGATACGTCCTAAAACAAAAATCTTACCTTTTTCATTATTTTCAGTAGAGGTCCAATTCTGACAAATTCTTCTTTCAATAGTAGATGACCAGAAAGGATCATTATCATGAGGCTCCAAAGAATTTGCATCCACATTTTTTTGCACAGCTATTTTAGGAGTTATGAAATCTTCTAAGGATTCATCAGTTAAGGGCAAGAGAGCTTCAGAATCTGATGATAAAGTACTATTCTGATGAGTGGACTGTTCCCCCAATTTTAAGGGGTAAAGATCAAAATTACCTTGATCAATATTCGTGTCCTGAAAATAAAGTGGATCAAGTTTTATGTTACACCCTCATCAATTGTCTTCATTTCTGGGTTGACAGACCTAAATAGGGTTGGATTAAACACTGATTGGGTTGGTTTTGATTGGGCTGGATTGGGTTGGAACTTTGTGGGGTAGTTGTTATTAGCGGTAGTTATAGGCAGTTTTAGGCAGTAATTATAAGTAGTTATAGGATGACTAGTATAGACATTAGAAAATGTTATTTCTCTGCCTCTTTCCTATATTTCTCTCCTTTACTATATTCTTTTTACTATTTCCTTTACTATCTCTATTTTAACTAAACTAAATTCTTAATTGTTAAAAGCTGTGAAAAGATTTCTTTTCTCTGGCTTAAAGAGATAGTATTAATTTACAACTCTATTATATTCTCATTGAAAATTAAATTATTAAAAGCTTCTCTCTTATTTTGTCAAATCTCCTAATTTAACCTTTACACCTTCTATCAAAATACATTGTGACCTTTTCCCTTATCAGTTATATCTTATGAAAATCTTAATCACCTTTCCCATAAACCCTTCAGAATATATATACTCCCAAAGCAAGAGGCCTTCTATAGATTTTTTCAATTTTAAAGTATTTTTATCAATACAGCATGAAAATTGAAATTTTCTAGGTAATTGGCATTCTGAATAACATAAAAAGCCATAGTATCAACATGATCAGAGACTCGCTTATTAAATGTTAAGTCAACATTACATATGCTTTTCGGTTTCTTTCTTCTGTCCTTAAGCAACTGTCATTCCTTGCTTTAATACTGTACCTGCTTCTAGTAAGTCTCTCTGCTCTAGTTTACTGTGTCAAATACTCTAGGAGAGAAAAAACCCTTATTAATTAATAACTTTATTAATTTGTAAACTAAGAAAAGACCTCTGAATGAGAATGTTTCTAGAAAATTAAGTACACAAGCTTTAGTGCAAGAGTTCTTTGGCCACTAAAAGACTTTTCTGCTCCAAACCAGGTTCAAGTTATTAGTAGTTATTGAATAAATCTGGTTAAGTATTTAATTATGGGATAGAAACAATAACTGACATAGAAATTCTCAGATGAGACAAAGCAAGATAGTTTAATAACCAAGGAATAAGATCTAAGCTTTCTCTTTTGGAAGATAAAGGCGAAAAGCAGAAATGAACATAGTTTCCATATAAAAAGAACCCAAATCATGAAAGACCTCAAAATAAAAAATTGAACTTGACCTAAAAATTAAAGAACTATTTATTTCATAAAGAACCTACTCAGATGAGTAGTAGTTAAATCTTAGACTCTATAATGTGTTTTATCACAAATATTTCAATGATGCTATTTTTGTTCAAGGAAGCAGTTATAACAATGAATATCTTTAGAAAATTAATCTAGGATTAATGTAACAGAATAGATACAGAGGCAATAAAAACTCTACAAGCTTAGAAACAAGAATAACCCAATCCAGGCATGAGGCATTAGGATGGTGCCAAAAGAAATTAGGGCGGGGACAGGTGGGTAGATCAGTGTATTGAAAGTCAGGCCTAGAGACAGAAGGTATTTATTGATTCCAAAATGGAAGGTAAGGGTTTAAAAAAAAAGAAAAGAAAAAAAGAAATTAAGAAGAATTTAAAAAGATACTGTAGAGATAAAGACCACTTAGTGACTAGACTGAACTTCCCATAACCCAATTTTGTCATTTATAAAGTGGAACTATTACTAAAGTTGCCATATATCTCACAGGATTGAACTCAGAATAAAAAGAACAAAAATTTATCTACACACTTTGATCAATAATAAAGTAGTAGAAAATAAGGTTGTATTATTATAAAAACAAAGAATCAAAGTGCATGTGTGTATACGTATGTGTACACGTGATTTAAAGTCAATAAGCACCAAAAGTAAGTTGTTATCACTAAGATAAAATAAAAACCTGGGAGAGGGGAAAGATCCATACCCTTTGATCCAGCAGTGCCATTAGTGTTCATATATCCAGGAAGCCAAAAACTGTTCAACATGCAATAAAATATAACAGCAACACTTTTTGTGGAATCAAAGTAGGTTCCCATTAATTGGGGAATGGCTAAAAAAGCCAGCACATAATACATTAAGAAATGAAGAACACAGAGAATTTGGAGAATGGAAGATTTGCTTAAGTTGAAGCCCAGTTAAATAAACAGAATGAAAAGGACAATATAGGCAGTAACTAGTATGTAAATGAAAACACCACTAAAAAAATGTCAAATTTTTAATAACTGGAAAACCAAAAAGTCTCAGGAAAATGTTGAAATTCAAACATTTCTTGCCTATGATCACAACAGAGGAAGAAGACAGCCAAGGAAAATTACTTTATTCACTGATAAATGTACTAGCTATTTCAAATATTTTAGCTTATTAATTTTTCTTGTGTTTAAGCCAATAAGGAAAGCTTCAATTGAAGAAAGAAGAGTGTTGAAATGAATTACAAATATAAAAGGCATTTGTAAAGTATTTTTAAAGGTAAGAGGTGAATTATGTTTAAATTTTGAAAATGGAGTTTAATGTGATGGTATGACATTTAAGTGAAATATTTTTAAGCTTATTTTATTGGAATGATCTAGAAGCAATTCACTCAAATATCACCTTAACTGAAAAAGAAACCAAGGTTGACCCACCTCACAATATGTAACATTATCCACTGAAGAATTATATACTAAAGTATTATCTTCTTCTCTTGGTCTGTTTTTTTCAATTTCCCATGGATCAGAAGAAAACAATGGCATATTATCCATATTTCCTTTATTTTTTTCAATACAGTTTTCATTTTCTACAGGGTATAAGAGAAAAAAAAATTACGTCGCCTGAAAGCTGAAGTTTCACGGTCAATTTTACTTATAGTCTTTGTTTCTAATGTTATAATATGTCATAATAATAATAATGGCTGACATTTATATAGCACTTTAAAGTCTTACAAAGCACTTTACAAATATCATCTTGTTTGATCCTCACAACTCTGAAAGGTAAGTGTTAGTATTATCCTTATTTTATAGCTAAGGAAACAAAGGCAGACAGATAGTAAGTAATTTATCCATAGTTACACAGCTAGTAGGAGTCTGAAACTAGATTTGAACTCTTTTTCTTTCTGCCTCCCTAGGTCTAGAACTCTCTTTTCTGTACCACCCTAGTGGCCATACCATCTTAATTTCTTATTGTTCATTGGATGCAGTTAGATGAAGAAAAGTAGGAATGTACGTGGCTTAAGTGTAAGAGGAAGTAGGGATTATAGAGTTATTTAATCTATAAAATAACTAAAACTACAGGGGGAATATACTTTGTAGGAAAAAAGGTTTGAAAGGCAAGGTCCTTGAGAGATCATATCAAGAGTTGATATATAAATATAACTTAAAACTTACATTCCAAAACTAAATACTTGTGGTCAAGATACAAATAACAGTGGATAACTAAGCTAATCTAACTGAATTACTATTTATGAGTAACTTGATAAAAATGGTAAGCAGTTAACTTTACATAAATTTCACTGCCTCGACTTCTTCCATAATACTCTATTATATATCTTACTTAAACAGCCTTATTAATAAAATACTTAATAACTCAGTAACAAGAGGAATTATTATTCCCAAAGGCTACTTTAAAACTTATACTTACCTATGAAGATTTAAAGGTTGCTCACTTTTTCTAAGACTTAGAAAAGTTCAGAAATTCCTCTTTTCTTCCCCAAAAAATAAGCCACACAAGTTAAGTAACAAAAGCAAAAGAAAGTTTTTTTTAAATTCTAAAACCAAGGAAAAATTTTCAATACCTACCAGAAACAACTGGAGCAATAAGATCCTTTCCATCTTGTCTGGAATTAAGTATAGATTTCATAACAATTTGCGTTCCAAGAGAATACACAGAGGCGCAATCTTCTGATCTAGGTCTGTTTGGTCTATTATTTTCATTGACCTGTTGAAAGAATACCAATTTCTTAACTAAAAAAATGTGTAACTTAATATTTTTTTAAAATCAAATATGAAAATCCCTGAGCCACAAAAGAAATAAAGGAAGAAAACATGTTAAAAACAATATAAACTTTTTTTCTAGTGTGAAGAAATGTCAAGATTTCCATTAAATTGCAATTATCTCAAAAATCAAATCTTTAAGATTAAACAGATTTGTCTATTTGTATACACAAACGTAAAAAAGTCAAGGATATATATTATTAACATATTGATCATATGAAGAGGCACCTTTTTCTCAGAAACATAAGCACAAGAATGTCCTATAATTTTCCAACTGATAAATGGGCAAAAAAATATGAATTTTCAGATAAAGAAATCAAAATTATATTGTGAATTTGTGAAAAAATAACACTAAATCACTACCAATTAGAGAAATAAAAACCAAAACAATCAATGCTGAGATATTATCTCTCAACCATCAGATTGGTTAAAACAACAAAAGGACAAAATGACAAGTGACAGAGAGGATGTGAAAAAATGAAGATACTAACATACTCTTGGTGGAGCTGTAGACTAATCCAACTACTTTGCAGAAGAATTTGGAATTGTACCTAGAATTCTAAAACCATGTAATACCATTAGACCCAGCAACTGAGTCTGTTTCCCAAGGAGATCAGAGTAAAATAAAAGAACCTATATGTTTTAAAATGTTTATAGCAGCTCTCTTTTTGGTAATAGAGAACTGGAAATTATGGGGATGTCCATCAAATGGGGAATGGCTAAACAAAGTGTGGGAAATAAATTGTGATGGAATACTACTGAGTCATAAGAAACAATGAGCAAGGGGGCAGCTGGGTAGCTCAGTGGATTGAGAACCAGGCCTAGAGATGGGAGGTCCTAGGTTCAAATCTGGCCTCAGCCCCTTCCTAGCTGTGTGACCCTGGGCAAGTCACTTGACCCCCATTGCCTAGCCCTTACCACTCTTCTGTCTTGGAGTCAATACACAGTATTGTATTGACTCCAAGACAGAAGATAAGGGTTTAAAAAAAAAAGAAACGATGAGCAAGTAAAATTTTAATGAAACCTTAAAAGAACTACACTGGATAATGAATAGTGATATGAATAAATACAAAAGAACATCTTAAAGATTAAATTCCTAAAGAATAAATTCACTCCAGAGGGTGAAATGAAATATGGAAACATGAAAGATAAAATTTGCATGAACACGTCTGCCTCCTAGATGATGCCTACTGTGATATAAGAAGGGGGAGAAGGGCTGGGGATACCTGTCAATAATTCTATAATTTTTTTAAATGTTCTATAATACCAAGATATCATGTTCATTTGATTATTATTAAAATTGACAGTATAAATGGAGAAATGTTACTTCAGAGCAAGGGATGCAAAACAGTGTTATGTGTGATACAAGATTAAAGAAAATAAAACCAAAAAGCTAAGAAACTTTAAACTAAAGGTTTCTTAACTGCCCCACTTTCTCAGAAATATAAATATGCCCTCAAAGTAGTAAATTACAGGAGCTTGTCACCCTAATGATCTAGGAATTAGGTAGCTATACCAATATACAAAAGGAAGAAGACACTAGTGAATTACAGGAAAATTCTGGTTCCCTGAAAAATTGCACTTTTAAATAAATATACTTTTATATCTTTGAGAGTAGACCAAGATCATAAAACAGTTTCACTGAGAAATGAGGTGCTCAAAGCATTTATTAAGAGGGTAGTGGGGGGAGCACCCGGGTAGCTCAGTGGATAGAGAGCCAGGCCTAGAGACGGGAGGTCCTAGGTTCAAATCTGGCCTCAGCCACTTCCTAGCTGTGTGACCCTGGGCAAGACACTTGACCCCTATTGCCTAGTCCTTACCACTCTTCTGCCTTGGAGGTAATACACAGTATTGACTCCAAGACGGAAGGTAAGAGTTTAAAAAAAAAAAGTGTAGTGGGGGGAGCACCTGGGTTGCTCAGTGGATAGAGCCAGGTCCAGAGATGGGAGATGCTAGATTCAAATCTGGCCTCAGACACTTCCCAGATGCAGACCCTGGGCAAGTCACTTAACCTCCACTGCCTAGCCCTTACTGTTCTTCTGCCTTAAAACCATTGCACAGTATTGATTCTAAGATGGAAGGTTTTTTTTAAAAAAGAACCTAAAGAAATTGAAATTATTATATAAAACATTTTCTGTAATATTAAGTCAATTAAGCCAAGAAGTCTGATTTAGATGTACCTCACTGAGATGATCAATTGATATCCTAAAAGCTGGGCTAGATTCTGGAAGTTCCTGTTTTTCTTGATCTTCACTTAGCATTTCTGGGAATGCTAATTGTTGAAAATAAGCTTCCAAATGATCATCATAAAACTCTTCATCATCAATATCTTCATCTTTTGACAATGCAAAAATGGGACAAGTGTTAGAAAAAGATCTCAGATGAGTCAAGTTTATTTTCATAAGATACATAGTTTAATTAATTTCAGTGGCAGAAGAAGTGTATATTTTATAATTTCAACTTTAAGAAAAACTGTCAGAAATATTTGTTATGACCAAATAGAAGTTATACCAATAATTTGAGTATAGTTCAGTATTTTACAATATCAGTTATATAGTAATCTGAAGTCATTAAATTATTTTATGGAAAGGAACACAATAAAGTTTTGTATCCAATTTGAGATTTTATTTAAATTAAGCATAAAAATAAGAGGATTTTCCTTAATAATAGTAGGATTATCATTTTCACATTGGTAATGGTAAGGCTAAAATATTTACAGAGTACATAATAATACACCAAGAAAATATAAAACCAGAAAGTTAAGATACAAATTTATCAGAAGCCTATATAAAAATAAATAAATAAATAAATAAATGAAAATCATTTGTATTTTAAATACTACAAATAAAATCTATAAAAAAAATTTTTTTAAACCAAACACAGCTGGCAATCATAACTCTGAATGTGAATGGAATGAACTCACCCATAATATAACACAACAGAATAGTAGAGTGGATTAGAATCCAAAACCCTGCTGTCTACAAGAAACACATATAAGGAAGGTAGATACACATAGGGTCAAAGTAAGAGGATGGAGCCAAATCTATTGGGCATCAGCTGATAAAAAGAAGGCAGGGGTCGCAATCATGATATATGACAAAGCCAAAGTAAAAATAGATCTAATTAAAAGAGATAGGGAAGGTAATTACATCCTGATAAAAGGCAGTATAGACAATAAGGAAATATCAGTACTCAACATGTATGTACCAAATGGCAGAGCATGCAAATTTCTAAAAAAGAAACTAGTGGAGCACAAAGATAAATAGAGAGAAAAACTATACTAGTGGGAGTCCTGAACATTCCTCTATCCAAACTAGATAAATCAAACCAAAAAATAAATAAGAAAGAGGTGAGAAGTGAATGAAATGTTAGAAAAATTAAGAGTTAGTAGATATGTGGAGAAAAATAAATAGGGACAAAAAGGAATACACCTTTCCAGTAGCACATGGTACATTCACGAAGACTGACCATGTATCAGGGCATAAAAACATTGGAAACAAGTGCAAAAGAGCAGAAATAATAAATGCAACCTTCTTAGATCACAATGCAATGAAAATAATAATTAGTAAGGGTACATGGAGAGGCAAATCAAAAATGAATTGGAAATTAAAAAATATGATTCTCCAAAACTGGCTAGTTAAAGAGCAAATCATAGAAGCAATAACTTCACTGAAGAAAATGACAATGATGAGACATCCTTTCAAAATCTATGGAATGCAGCTAAAGCAGTACTCAGGGGGAAATTATATCCTTGAATTCATATATTAACAAA
The DNA here is from genome assembly GCF_027887165.1 of Monodelphis domestica. NCBI lineage: Eukaryota > Metazoa > Chordata > Mammalia > Didelphimorphia > Didelphidae > Monodelphis > Monodelphis domestica. The sequence goes on from NC_077229.1 coordinate 255,050,142, forward strand.
TTAGACAGGGCAGAAGACAATGAATTGGGCATGCAAATTAAAAAAACTAGACAGTGAACAAATTAAAAATCCTCAGATGAAGACTAAATTAGAGATCCTAAATGTCAAAGAAGAAATTAATAAAATTGAAAGTCAAAGAACTATTGATTTAAAATAATAAGTAAGACTAGAAGCTGGTACTTTGGAAAAAAGAAATAAAATAGACAAAGCATTGGTCAATCTAATTATAAAAATGAAAGAAATAAACCAAATTGATAGTATCCAAGATGAAAAGGGAGACCTCATCTCTAATGAAGAGAAAATTAAGGAAATCATTAAAAATTATTATGTCCAATTATAAGGCAATCTAGGTGATCTGGATGAATATTTACAAAAATATAAATTGCCTAGACTAACAGAGGAAGAAATAGACTACCTAAACAACCACATATCAGAAAAAGAAATTGAATAAGACATCAAAATATTCCCTAAGAAAAAATCCCCGGATCCAGATGGATTTACAACTGAATTCTATCAAACATTCAAAGAACTAAGCACAATATTACACAAAATATTTGACAGAATAAGCAAAGAAGAACTTCTACCAAATTCCTTTTACGACACAAATATGGTACCGATTCCAAAGCCAGGCAGGTCAAAAATAAAGAAAGAAAACTACATTCCAATCTCCTTAATGAATATAGATGCAAAAATCTTAAATCAGATACTAGTAAAAAGACTCCAGCGAGCAATCACAAGGGTTATCCACTATGACCAGGTAGGATTCATACCAGGAATGCAAGGATGGTTCAATATTAGGAAAACCATCCACATAATTGACCATATTAACAAGCAAACTGACAAAAATCACATGATAATTTCAATAGATGCAGAAAAAGCCTCTGACAAAATACAACACTCACTCCTATTGAAAACACTAGAAAGCATACGAATAGAAGGGCCTTGCCTAAAAATAATAAACAGTATTTATCTAAAACCATCAGCCAACATCATCTCTTATGGGGATAAACTAGAAGCCTTCCCCCATAAGATCAGGAGGGAAACAAGGATGCCCATTATCACCACTATTATTTAACATTGTACTAGAAACACTAGCAATAGCAATTAGAGAAGAAAAAGAAATTGAAGGCATTAACATTGGCAATGAGGAGACTATCACTCTTTGCTATCACTCTTTGCAGATGAAATAATGGTCTTCTTAAAGAACCCCAGAGAATCACCAAAAAGCTAGTCAAAATAATCAACAACTTTAGCAAAGACAGGATACAAAATAAACCCACATAAGTAGTCATCAGCATTTCTATATATCTCCAACACATCTCAGCAGCAAGAATTAGAAAGAGAAATTCCATTTAAGATCACCCAAGACAATATAAAATACTTAGGAATCTATCTGCCGAGACAAACACAGGAACTATATGAACACAACTACAAAACACTTTCCACACAATTAAAATCTAAACAACTGGAAAAACATTGACTATTCATTGGTAGGAATAGCTAACATAATAAAAATGACCATCCTACCCAAATTAATTTACTTATTTAGTGCCATGCCCATTGAACTACCAAAAAATGTTTTTACTGATTTAGAAAAAACCATAACAAAGTTCATTTGGAAGGATCAAGGATATCCAGGGAAATCATGAAAAAAAAAATGCAAAGGAAGGAGAACTTGCAGTCCCAGATCTCAAACTATACTATAAAGCAGTGGTTATCAAAACAATATGGTACTGGCTAAGAGACAGAAAGGAGCATCAGTGGAACAGACTGGGGGTAAGTGACCTCAGCAAAACAGTCTATGACAAGCCCAAAGACCCCAGCTTTTGGGACCAAAACCCACTATTTGATAACAACTGCTGGGAAAACTAGAAGACAGTGTGGGAGACATTAGGTTTGGATCAACATCTCACAACCTACATCAAAATAAACTCAGAATGGATGAATGACTTGAATATAAAAAAGGAAACTATAAGCAAATTAAGTGAACACAGAATAGTATATATGTCAGAGCTTTGGGAAAGGAAAGACTTTAAAACAAAGCAAGAGTTAGAAAAAAAATCACAAAATGTAAAATACATAATTTTGATTAAATCAAATTCAAAATTTTTGTACAAAGAAAACTAATGCAACCAAAATTAGAAGGAAATTAACAAATTGGGAAACAATCTTCATAACAAAATCCTCAGACACAGGTCTAATACCTCAAATTTATAAAGAACTAAACAAATTGTACAAAAAATCAAGCCATTCTCCAATCGATAAATGGGCAAGGAACATGAATAGGCAATTTTTAGTTAAAGAAATCAAAACTATTAATAAGCACATGAAAAAGTGTTCTAAATCTCTTATATAATCAGAGAGATGCAAATCAAAACAACTCTGAGGTATCACCTCACACCTAGCAGATTGGCTAACATGACAGCAAAGGAAAGTAATTGAATGCTGAAGGGGATGTGGCAAAGTTGGGACATTAATTCATTGCTGGTGGAGTTGTGAATTGATCCAACCATTCTGGAGGGCAATTTGGAACTATGCCCAAAGGGCGACAAAAGAATATCTACCCTTTGACCCAGCCATAGCACTGCTGGGTCTGTACCCCAAAGAGATAATGGACACAAAGATTTGTACAAAACTATTCATAGCCGTGCTCTTTGTGGTGGCCCAAAACTGGAAAACGAGGGGATGCCCATCAATTGGGGAATGGCTGAACAAACTGTGGTATATGTTGGTGATGGAGTACTATTGTGCTAAAAGGAATAATAAAGTGGAGGAGTTCCATGGAGACTGGAACAACCTCCAGGAAGTGATGCAGAGCGAGAGGAGCAGAACCAGGAGAACATTGTACACAGAGACTAATACACTGTGGTATAATCGAACGTAATGGACTTCTCCATTAGTGGCGGTGTAATGTCCCTGAACAACTTGCAGGGATCCAGGAGAAAAAAACACCATTCATAAGCAAAGGATAAACTATGGGAGTGGAAACACCGAGAAAAAGCAACTGCCTGAATACAGAGGTTGAGGGGACATGACAGAGGATAGACTCTAAATGAACACTCTAATGCAAATACTATCAACAAAGCAATGGGTTCAAATCAAGAAAACATCTAATGCCCAGTGGACTTACGCGTCGGCTATGGGGGGTGGGGGGGAGGAAAAGAAAATGATCTATGTCTTTAATGAATAATGCTTGGAAATGATCAAATAAAATATATTAAAAAAATAAATAAAAAAATAGAGTTAAGCATTTTTAATAGTCTCTAAGAAAATTACACAAATTTATAAAAATACCCATAACCTAATAGTCAAAGAATATAAATATCTGATTCCAATACCATAATCAATTTTCTCAAAATTTCAAACACTCAAGTAAGACAAATACAATAGAAAATATAAGTAGTTCGGGGATACTACCATTATTTATATGCTAAAACCATGATTACAAAAACTGAGTGTTGACCAGATTTTTGAGAAACAGGTATCCCATTATCTGGTTGATTTAAAAGCTGATGCAATCTTTTTTGGAGGATGCAATCTAGCGAAATATAGTAAGAGTTACAAACCTAATAATAGTGGTTTCTAATACTAGAATTCAACTGTAAGAATACATTTTTAAAAGAATGAGATCTCTTATTACAAAAATATTCAAGTTTTTAAATTTGTAATCATAGAAAAATGTTTGTTATCATTATGACTTATCTATTGTCTCAGCAAATATGAACCATCAAGAAAACAAACATAAAAAGCCTATGTTGATGCAAAGAAAGAATGCAAAATTCCAACTTTATGATTATGTAAAAATTTTATAAGTACACAAGAGGCCAGAGACAGATCTTATTTTTCTAATGCTCATAGCCTTTTCTCAAAAACACACACACAACATGTTCATAGTCCATAGGCTATTCTAATTTGAGAAAGACATTAATAAAAACTTAAATTTTTTTTTTTAATAGAGCTACAGGTTGGAGGCCTCTAAGAAATAAATTACAAACAAGCTGTGTAATCTTGGACAAGTAACTTAACCTCTCATTCTCAGTTTTCTATCTGCAAAATGGGGGTAATAATAGCACCTACCTCCCTAGGTGACTGAGGATCAAATGAAATAACATACATAAACTGTTGCAAATATTAAAATGGCTATTTTGGCTATATGATATAGCCAAAGCAAACTAGATACAAGATAAATAGGTAATTAAGAAGGAAGGCATTAGATTTAAGAGGGGATAGAAAAGGGTTCAAGTAAAAGAAAGGATTTTAGTCAGGACTTTTTAAAAGAGGCCAGGGAGATTAGTAGCCAGAGCTGAGGGACAGTAAGCTAGATAGCATGGGAAACAGCCAGAGTTGAATGCTCAGAGTTGAGAGAGAGACGATCTTGTTCACGGAACAGCCAAAAGATCAGTGTCACTGGATCAAAGAGTATGTGTTGGGGTGCAAACTGGAAATGTTAAGAGAGAGTTTGGTTATAAAGAGCTTTAAATGCCAAATTGAGCATTTTGTATTTTATATTGGAGCCAATGGAAAGCCATTGGAAGACTGAGTAAGAGAGTGACATGATTAGACCTGCACTTCAGGAAAATCATTTCAGTGGCTGAATAAAGGATGGTTTGGGGTGGGTAAAGACTTGAGGCAAGCAGACCCTCCCATAAGCTACTGCTATAATCTAAGTATAAGTAAGGTATTGAGTAGGGCAGCTAGTATTATATGGAGAGGAAAAACTGAGGGAGACTATCATATCTCAGCATCATCCTTAAAATCATACCAGATAATAGAAAATGTAATCAGGGAGTTTAATTCCCACAAACAAGTCCATCTACTCCCAAATTCAGTTCGTTATGAATCTAGAGACTGCCACTATGTTTAGTGAAAATTTTAATGCAAAATTCTAGGTAACACTAAAGTAAGTCTGAATGAAATGAAAATGACTGTAAAGAAGCTAACGAAGAAGCAAGTGTAATTAAGAAGGCAGTGTGAGTTTTCTTGTGAATACAGATATTAATAATGGCACCCTTTTTCTCATCAATCAATGATCCAAGACAATTCTGAAGGACTTATAATGCTGTTATCCACCTCAAAAGAAAGAATAGATGGAGTCAAAATGCAAATCAAAGCATACTATTTTTAACTTTATTTGTGTTCTTACTTTGGGGTCTGAGGATTATATTAGTATACTCTCACAACATGACCAATATGAAAATGTTTTGCAAGATTATACATATATAATCCAGATCAAATTGCTTACCATTTCAAGGAGGGAGGAGGAAAGGGAAAGAGACAATTTTAGTTAGGAAAATTGTTATTACATGTAATTGAGAAAAATATTTTTTAATAATAGCACTCTACAAAGCTATTATTTAATCAAGAAATGTTCTAAATAGGAAGCCTAGAGCAATAGAGACAAGAGGAATAATCACAAAAAGCCCAACTATTGACAGGTTAAAAGAATCTTAAGAAAATCTGGGTTAGTTTTAACTCTCTTACACAATGACTGCTAAAAATAATTAACTTTACAAGAACCTATAGTTCACCTGTAGAAGTTATTTTATCATCAAGAGTATTTCAAATGGAAATTGAAATAAATTGCGGCACGCATAGGATGCTCACTTAATTCTCACAACTACTACCAGAGAAATGACAAAAGAAAAGTTTTAGAAACAAGAAAAGTAAATTGGAAAGTCAACGAGCAAAGCAAAGAAAGACCCCAACAATAAAAAAATCTGCTACATCAGATAATTAAGGAATAAGACTACTGAAAAATGCATAGTAATACAGCAACTGCCATATCATAGAAAATGCTGAAAAACATACAGCCATTAAGAAAATCAAAATCCAGAATAATGGAAAGGACAAGCTGGGCAATATGAGAGAAATAAGTACTTTTGGAAGTAGCAAAAAGTAAATACAGTGAAGTCAACCAAGAAATCAATAAACCACACAAATAAAATGAAAGAATTGTGAAAGGGAATTCTTTATTCTCTTTGTGTATTTTGAGTTAACACTTGGTTAACACTAACTTAAGTACCCCTACTTAGTACACCTCACCAGACTGTGAAGTGTGAATCAGACCCTCTTTTAGTACCCCTACTTAGTAACTCACCAGATACTAAATGAGAATGTTTGTAAGTCAAAATGGGCTAAAGTAGGTAATAACTCAATCAGTCAGGAAATTGTGAATCCTTTAGATAAGAGTTTACACCTCCAGAGGATACAAAGTGGATCCTGCAAGACACTGACCTTCTGGGCAGTGCTAGACAATTTGAAAGCTGTGATTGGCCCCTGTGAAGAACGGAAAGGACAAGAAGTCACTATAAAAGCCCTGAATTTCTGGGACTAGAGGTTGGCTTCAGGAGTTGTCTTTGACAGATCGTCTTCTTCAGTTCAAACTGACTCTTGGAGGGAACTTTGATGAGTGAATAGCTGACTTTCCTTTCCTGACTTCAGGAAAGAGATTAATTCCAGTCAAGTGTTAACAAGTCATGGTGAGTAAAGCACTGGAGCAATATTTAGTGTGATAGGCTAAATATCTTCTTTACCCTTTCTGTATTTCTCAACTTTCATTCTCTCTACCTATTTTGTAAATAAAAACTACTGAAAGTCATTTTGACTTGTGCTATAATATTTTAAATTGGTGACTATCATATTACTTATGTTTCATATATTTTAGTCAAACCCTTAATTTTAATTCCTTATAGAATGATCCATAATTTAACAAGATAAATTACATTCATACTAAAATATGACTGCTCTCTAATACACACCTAAAAGAACAAATCTCAAAATTTCTAATATCCCCCAAATGAGGTTTTAAAGCACTTTTTCTGAAGGAAGATTTTGAGGGAAAATTCAAGATATTTTCAACTTGAGAATAATATGTCCTCGATTAGTACCTTAAAAAAAAAAAGAGTAACATGCCCTTTCTATGCAGTCATTTGAATAAGATCTGTAAAATTTATGCTGATAAACTGCCTTTATCTGTTAGTATTTTGAAATCACATTATTAGGAGTATTCTCAAAAACCTACTTCTTTGGATGAGATTTTTGCAGGTTAGATTTGCGGCTGGCTTAAATCCAAAACATCTAATAAAAGAAAGTACGATAAATAAGTTACGGTTTGTTATTGGAACTAGATTTTTGTTTTCCTGGGGTTTTTCCATGATTTTTTAAATGGCTGTAGAAAACGAATTGCTTTTATTAATCATACTAAAATACAGTAACTCTAAGAAACATAATGGAAATAATTTAATGTCACAATGATACAGATTTTAAATGGAGTTAATTTCAGGAGATACAAGATAAAGGAAAAGTTACTTTATCCAGATTTGGTATTCCTGTTTTCAAAAAAAGAATTATATCATTTCCTTTTAACAAGTAAGATGAGTTAAAGAGAGCTAATATTCTATCACGAATTTTTAAAGAACAATATTTTGTTCCTTATTTGGATAGAAAGCACTGACTCTGGAGTAGAGATCAAATCCAACACATGATATTTATTACCTATGACCTTGGGCAAGTCATTTTAACCTATCTGGGACTCATTTTCCTCATGTGAAAAATGAGGTGGTTGGAAAAGCTAGTGTATATAGCTTTATATGTCATGATTAATCTTATCTAAAAGAGGCAATGGGGCCTATATAGGTAATAAAAAAATCAGCTTGAGTGAGAAAGGTCCAAATTCAAATAATGCTTCTAATAAGATAAGTATTGTGGGGTTGTAAGCAAGTCACTTAAGCTCTCAGTGTCCCATCAAAATCAGAAGGAATTTTTATAGGCAAAAAGCCCCATTCTGCTAATATCACAAGTTCAAATTATTTGCTACCCCTCTCTCTGCTTGTAGAAAGTAAGCAGTCCTAAATAAGATTTAAAAACTCAAATTAATTACATCATTATCTTAGAAGCCCAATTTTACAAACAACTTTTCAATTTTCAAAGGAGAAAAAAATGTTAGCAGCCAAACAAGAAAAAATCAGATTACTCAATGGTTCATTTTTTAAGTAAATATATTAACCAAATAAAATATCTCCAAAGAAGGGATATCTCAAAGGGAATGGCACTGGAACAAGTATTATCCAAGTATAAGAAGAATAGGTAACAGAAAAAAAAAGGGAGAGCCATTTGACCTAGATAATGTAAAAATGGAGATTTGAACCCCAGACTTCAATCCCCAGAAGTCTTTGGTACTTCCCAGAATTCCTTATAATCTTACCTAAGTCCCCACCTGGGCGAGATCACAATTAGTATTTAAACTGGCTGTAATGCCTACTTTGGCCTCTTCCTCTACTCAGACATTGCAATGTGTATTAAGTAGGTGGTGAATAGGCTAATCAGCCCTAGGCACATGGTTTATTATTTTGTATCCTTGATTTCTAATAATCTTTAACAAACCTCATAAAATATAATATTTCTATTACCTAGAGACTAATTTAACTGTTACAATTTTGGCAACCACTAGATTGGATGAGAATTTCTCAAAAAAAATTTTTTTTTTCAAGATAGCCTAGATAATGTTTTTTAAGCCACGCTCCTCCTGCCAAGGCTTTTTCAGCAAAGCTGATTCTTGAGCTCCTCCTGACCTTCTTGACTAAGATCACTCACCTGGTCCCAGCCCTGCCCGCCCAGCTCCTGCTGCCTGCTTCTGCGCTCCAGCAATCCAGACCTGCTTGATCCAGATCTCTCTCCCGGCCCCAGCAACTCTGGCCTCAGACCAAGATCACTCATTGCCCCCAGCCCAGGATCCAGGCTGCTGGTAGCTGCTGTGTCTTCAGGAATCACAAACCAGCTGGTAAAAACAGGGGTGTTCTTCCTTAGGCTACAAGGACCATGGGGGGGTGGGGAGGGGGGTAACGAGGAGAAGGAAGAGACTTTTCCAAACAGGAAGTTACAAGCATGGCTTATTTAAAAGAATATATTTTGAGTGCACTGATTCTGTTACTTATCTCATCTGAGATTCAGGAGAGAAATTCATCTCCTTGTAACTCTTTGGCCCAATTTGAGATTCCTAAAACCCACCCTCACAATGGGGGAGCAGCTCAGTGGCACACTGAATTGAGAGCCAGGCCTAGAGATGAGAGGTCCTGGGTTAGAATCTAGCCTCAGACACTTCCTAGATGTGTGACCCTGGGCAAGTCACTTGAACCCCATTGCCTACCCTTTACCAATTATCTTCCTTCTGACAATAGGCATCTAAATGGATTAAAAACAAAAACAAAAACAAGGAACTGTAAAGAAACTGGAGGTTATATTTTTAAGGCTTTTCAGACCCCAATGTTTTATAAAAATCTGTATTCTATTGCATTTTGCTGATTTTTTTGTTTAAGATTTAATTTTGTTAGTTTTAAGTTCATTCATTATTGCATTCCATACTATTCTGTTACACTGCATCATTTTAATGTAATGGGTTTTTAACTACTGTTATATTCTATTGCTTTTCTCCTATAACTATACTGAACAAATATTACTGAATAAGCCCATATATAAAAACAGCTTTTTTCTATTTTTGACTTTGTAAATTGTCACAAAGAGGATAGATGGACTTCATCAGAACTGGTTACAATTATATAACAACCTTTGGAAAATTTTATGAGCTAAATATCTCAAACTGATTTTAAGGGGTCTTATAGAGATGATTTTTAGATTTTTCTTTTCAACTCTGCTCATTTTGCCTGCCCCTAACAGGAGGTACGTTCCATTTTATTAGCTGAAGTGAAATGCAATTATAATCCCCACCTCCCACATTTATAAAAATGTGAATGGATGGTACATCACAGTCTCATACCAAAGGAGCTGGGAAGTTAATCCCAGGGCATGGTACACCTAACCCTGGATGACTCCGAAAAGAGGAGCATCTCTCATTTATAACTCTTCAGCTCACTTTACCCAACATCAACAGTACAGAGTTTTGGTTTTTTTCCCTAGACTCCTCTGCCACATTTTTTAATGAAATCTAGATTTCTTGATGATGTTCTAGACCAAAATAAGTTTTAATTTGTTTAAAAATATGTTTGCCAAGGTTGAAAGATTTGCTATGTCTGTAAAAATTGTGACAAGTATTTATTTTCTTTAAATGTCATACAGAAGACTCATGTAAAATATGATAGTGGATTTGTTTACTATTGTAATTAATTGGGCTATTGAGAATTTTGGGGATATTGATACCTACATATTTGTACTATTGTTTTTTATTAAAAAAAAAAAAAACTTAGTGAAATTCATTTGCTTGTACTCACAGTGGATCATGGCCAAGTATGAAGAGGAAATAGATCTCATTTTTGGTGAGAAAATCTTTTATTTTATATTTCCTTAGCTGACACAGTGTGTCAGTGATTATAAGCTATATTTTTGAATTTAAAAACTCTTTTAGTATTATATTTTGCTTCCATGTGCAATATACTATTTCATTTTTTTTATTTTTTCTCTCCTTTTCTATATTTGAAGCACGTCACCAGTATTAAGATTTTCTTTAACTTTTTTTGATTTAGCAGTAATATAAGTTTAAAATATATTTGCTATAATGTCAATGCAAGCCCCAAAAGCTTGAGACTGTAAAAATGATGCCACTAATTGTTTACAAAAAAAATATTATGGGACTTTGCTTAATGATTCTGTCTGATTCCAGGACAAGAGATACAAAAGAGCCATTGCACAGGGCCAAAGAAGCACAAAACTAAACCTGAATTGTGCGAAAAGAGCACACAGGTCAAAAAAAAGAAGAAACCAATCCAAGTAGGATTGACATACTTCTAAGGCAATACAAAGGACTTGAACCTAGTGTGAGAATTGAGGTTGCAACGCTTAACATACGCTAAGACATAGGCCTTCCTTGTGTCCACACTCTTCGTGAAAATATTTACAGACAAGTACCAAAATTTGGCTCCTATAATCGAGTCCTTATTCTGTCTTTCATAATGTGGCAACTTTCTGTAGTCCCGGCTACTGACTGGGTAAATGCGTAATTGCTTATATCATTTTAATTGGGCCCTGATTCAAGGACCTGTTATGGATTTATTTTTCCTTTACTTGGAATTTGTACACATAAAACTTTGATAGTCTATATTTCATCCAGAAATTATCTTTTTTTGAATTTGGATTTTTTTTTATGTTTTTTATTTCTCTTGCCAATTGATTCATATATCTTATAACTCAGCCATGCATCCCTAAATGAGCCCTGTGTTTTTCAATCACCCTCTTGGCGGGGGGGAGGGGGGTTGTAAAATTTATTATTATTTTAAATTGCAAAGTTTAAATTCCTTGAGAGAGAAATTTTAGGTTAAGAAACATGCTACCTCTCCAAATACAGAAACTGAATTGTTTGGAGAAGACACCATGAAGATGCATCCACAGACCACAAGCTGCACGAGAAAGATCAAGAATGAACTTTGGGTGTGGGGTTTGAATGCATTTGTTTTGTATGTATACTCTTATGCCAAAAGGGACTTCCCCCAACTAGCTTTTTGTCAATGCCCCTAGCAATCACTGGTTTTGTACTCTTTTCCTTTTACCCACAAATTATTGAAATGCCTAAGTTGATTATGTTTCCATGATCCTTTTGGGGAAACTGGTTTCCCAATACGATCACGGTGGGGGATGGTGGTGGTGATGGAGCAGGGGATGTAAAAATGGAGATTTGAACCCCAGACTTCAATACCCAGAAGTCTTTGGTGCTTCCCAGAATTCCCTATAATCTCACCTGAGTCCCCACCTGGGCAAGATCACAATTAGTATTTAAACAGGCTGTAATGCCTACTTTGGCCTCTTCCTCTACTCGGACATTGCAACGTGTATTAAGTAGGCGGTGAATAGGCTAATCAGCCCTAGGCACATGGTTTATTATTTTGTATCCTTGATTTCTAATAATCTTTAACCAACCTCACAAAATATAATATTTCTATTACCTAGAGACTAATTTAACTGTTACAATAAAAAGATTCAAATGGAAGGAAACATGACAGTTATTTTCAAGTATTTGAAGGGGTGCCCCATGGAAAGTATGAGAATTATTCTGACTGATCTCATGAGGACAGAATTAGGAACAACTAGTAGAAGACGCATAAAAGCAAGTTTAGAATCAAAGTACAGCAACACCAGATAACAAGAGAGCTGTTGAAAATTTAAATAGACTGCTTCATGAGAGAGAAGCCTTTCCATCATGAAAAGTCTTTCTTCAAAAAGAAGGCAAAATTAACATGTAAGAAATGCTACCAAGGAGATTCTTGAGAGGGTTTTGGTTGGACTAGACAAGTTGAGATTAATTCCAATTCTGAGAGACTGCGATACCAGACTGACCATAAATATGAGCAAAAGATTAAAATCTGGAAGACTTGTAAAATAAGGTTAAAATTCTCAAATGGTGTATATACTATACCGGCAGAGTCTTCCATGCTTCTAAATGATATTAACTTCTCATTTTCTAAAAGGCTTCTTTCATCTTCAAATAATGATCTCCGAGGATCACATATATCAACCTACAGGGAAAAAACGGGAAAATAATTCTTTTGTTAATTTCTAAGGTAATTATAAATAAACTAATAAAAGGGAGAGAAAAGATTACACCATAGCTATTCCAGGCATGCTTAACCAACTAAACACAATCAATTATTTAGAAAATTACTAGAATTAATTGACAAGTATTTACTGAACACTTTCCATATGCCAGGCATTGTCCTAGGTGCCAAGGATACAAAGACCAAAAAAAACAAAACAAAACAAAGCATTCTTACTTTGAGCAAGATATTCTATTAAAGAAGATAACACATATTGTGAATAATTTTTAAAAGTGTTTATTTATTAAGTGTTCATTATGTGCAAAGCACCTGTAATAAGGGTAGGGAAATAAACAGTAAACAATTACAAGTCAGATGAAAAGTTTCATGTTCCTTACAGAACAACCAAAAGCAAATGGCAACATATTTTCATTAATGTTTTCTCCCCTGATAAAATTATATCCATTTCTGGTGTTGAACTTCTTGGCAATGCAAATAGGGACTTTGATAGCTATGACTCCTGAGTAGACAGGATAGCACCAGAACTAGCACGTAGCGATGTTTCATCTCCAAGACAGCAAGGACTAGTTAGAAGCAACACCGGTGATCTGTAAATGCTTCCAGGGTTCCTTAGTGTACATTCTTACTAGCAGCAGGCAGTGGTAGTGAGGAAGGTGAATAACTTTTTCATAAGGATTATTCTCCTCAATGAGGGTTGCAGGGCCTATGCTGGAAGCAAGGCCACTATTCTCAGGGGCATTACTATTATTCCCAAGGCTTTCTGAATTTAATATCCTAAGCTTTCTCAATTAAGAGTTGAATTGCCTGGCATATGTAGCATCCACTCTCTCCCACAGGGGTTGGTCCTTGCTGCTTCAGCTAAGTCAACTTGTCTGTTACATAGTGAAGGAGTAGCAAGTGGTCCAAATAGCTGGTCGCTAGGGCAGTGGTGTCAAAATCAAAAAGAAATGGGCTTCACTAATCTATATTATAAGGATCCCTGTGGACTACATACCGACTTAATTTTTTTTTATATTGACTTAAGTTTTAAAATATAGAATTATATATGTTTTGTTTTATTTTATTAAATATTTCCCAATTACACTTTAGTCTGGTTTGGGCGATACTCCAGTGTTGTGGGCTATATGGGTCCCATCAGCTGAATGTCTGGTATCTTCGCTCTAATAGACACTGATCTCTATATAAATACAAATGTGTATAAAGGACAGTTAAGAGAAAAAAACAAAATAAATATAAGATATTCTGGGAGAGAGGCCATTAGCAGTTGGAAAGATGAGGAGATGCTTCTTATCAAAAATGATGCTTTAGCCTCAGTCTTGAAAAAAGTGAGGAACTCTGTGAGGCCAAAGTGAGGAAAAATTATAATCCAGACTTGGGAGACGGCAAGTGTAAAGAAAGGAAAGTAGGAGATAGGAATGTCTTATTTAAAGAGCAGAGAGGCAGACTATTGGTGGGAAAGGAAATAAAGTAAAATGAGACTAGGAAGAGAGCTCTTTAGGACAAGTGGTGAAGAGCTTTAAAAACCAATCAGTAGTTTATATTTCATCCAAGAGGAAATTAGGACCTATTTGATGTTCATTGAGTAGAGGAGTAGCATGTTCAGATCTAAAATTAAGGAAGATGTATGTGGAAGATAGTTTGGAGTAGAAAAGAGACTTAAATCAGGAAGATAAATTAGCAGATATTTAAATCTAAGTGACTATGTAAGTGTAATCAGTTGATTAGTTGTACTCAGAGGATCAAAATGACATCACTAGGTCAGGGTCAATTGTACAGGATGTCTAACTGGGCTGATCAGACCGGCACTCTAAATTTGTACATCTCACATTTCCTTTGAGCTACTGTAATTCAGCTTTGCTCATGGAGCATAGTACCTTCTTTGATATAGGCATGCTGTGCTGGACAGTCCTATGTCAGTGTCTCCCATGCCTCATAATCAATTCCAAAGTTCTTCAGAGACCTGCAGTAAATCCTCACCATCAACTATGTAAGTAGAGAGAAGGGAATGAATGAAAAAATATTGTGGAGGTAGCTATTGAGACTAGGATAGAAGTAGGGCTAATAAGGTATCTGGACAAAGGAAATGATCTTCAAGAGGCTATTTTGGTCAGGGATCTTGAGCTTAGCAACTCAGGGAAAAAGAGAAGGCTTCATCTAGGAGATGGTATTTGAGGTGAACTTTGAAGTAAACAAGGAAATATAATGCTATTTTTGTTTATAGGTTTAATTATTTTTGTATGCAGATGATTCAAACTGATAGACCTAGCTAACTAGCCTTATTCCCTCTCCAGACTACCAACACCGGCCCATTGGATTTTTCAAACTGATCGTCCCAATGACAATTAGAATTTTAACATGTTCAAGATGGCTTATTATTTTTCCACTCCCAAGTTGTCCGCTTTACCAAACTTCCTTATTTCTCTCACAAACATCACCATTCTTCGAGGATTCCAGGTTCATATTCTTACTATTATCAATGATTTCTCACATTGTTTTATGACATAACCAAACAATTGTCATATTTGTCAATACTCACTCAAATACTCCCTAAATTGAATAAATCCTGTTCCTCCCAAATACCTATCCCTCTCAGGACATTCTATCTGTATGCAGTGTAGCAACATAAGACTTGATACTCAATGTCAATATACAAGGCACTCCAAGTCTTAGTGATGTTTTAAGCTATTAAAACTACATACATATGTTTATGTGAAAATATATGTGTGTACTTAAACACACATATGTACATATGTATATAAGCTACGTATATATAGAGCTGTTTATGGACTCATACCTATCTTTCTAAAAACCTATTCATAATTATGTAAGACCTCTCATATCATAAATGCAATAAAATTATCCACCCTATGTAATTTAAGGAATATAAGGATTTTGTTGCCTTCTCTGATCATATACTATGCTTTCCCTAAACACTTAAAACTAACGATAGCATTTAATTGGCTACAGAATAAGAAAAAAACTAAATTCACTTAGATATACTATAAAAAGAGAATACCATAAAAATCACTTAATTTTTGGCTCTCAATTTCAAACTGAGGGATATAAAACCACTTTGCTTTACCCCAAAGAGATTTAAAAAAACAACAACAGGGAAAAGGACTTTCTATGTACAAAAAATATTTTTTAACAGCTATTTTTATAATAGCTAAGAACTGGAAATTAAAGGGATACTGATCAATTCCTTTCCTGGATCACTGCTTTATCATGGTAAAAGGATTTGTGTAGCTTAATAAAACTATGACCTGGGTCAGGAAGGGTTACTCAAGATAAAAAGGTCACTGGGGAGGGGTCTGACAAAAGGTGATCCAAGGGGGAAAAAATGGTAAACTTCTCTTATTATCTTTGCCATGAAAACATCATGGACAGTATTCAAATGTTAAAAGATATAACAATGGAAGATGAGCTCTTCAGATTGAAAGGGTCTGGTGTGCTATGATCCACATGGTCACTAAGGGTTGGACTAACAATAAATGAACTGAATGAACAACAATAACATCAAATGGAGAATGGCTTAGCAACTTATGGTATAGTAATATAATAGAACACAACTGGGCTACAAGAAATGACAAAGGGGACAAAGGGACCTGAGAAGACTTATATGACATCTGATGCAGAGTTAAGTAATCAGAAGCCAGAGAATAATTGATATGTAATTATCAATTTTAAAACAACCTTCAAAGACTTAAGAATTCTGATTAGTGCAATAATTAGCCATGATTTGCACAAGACCAACAGTAAAAAAATCATGCCAATCTCCTGATAAAGAGGTAATGTACTAAATATGGAATGAAACACCAATTTTGAACATGACCAATATGGGAATGTTTGACTTCACTCTTTATATTTGTTATAAGGGCTTTTTTCTTCCCTTTTCCCATTCCCTTGGAGGCATAAGAGAGTGGGAGAGAAAATAAATTGTTAATTAGGAAAAAAATTTTTTGAAATAAAAAAAAGATAGTTGGCCTTGAAGACAAGATGATCTCAGTTCAAATCTTCCCAAATATACTAGTTATGTGACACAAGTGATTTAGCATCTTGATGCCCAAGGCAGCTAAAAAACATAATTTTTTTAAAAAATTGAAAACTGCAAATGTACAACAGTAGAGGGAATTTCCAAACCAGTAGTTGGCTTTAACCATTGAAATCACCAGATCTGGACAGCCACCTACTCAAAGAAAAATAAATCATAGCAAATATTGCATAGCTGCATTTCATTAAATGAATAAAATAACCATAAATGAAAAATACCTAAAGTTTGATAAAAAGAAAAAATTAAAAAACAAGAAACATTAATATCTGCCATTGATTTTCTACTAATTGTTAGCAAAATGTTTAAAATTTTACCTTGTTTTCTCTGCTTCTCAAATGTGTGAGGAAACGTGCATCACTGGAAATATCTGTAAATAAATACTAACATTGTGTAACTAGGAACACTAAGCTTTTACAATCATGGAAAAATAACTAAGTTCTGAGACCAGCCAAATAATAATGGTTCCTTTCAAATATGAACCTGAGAATGCGACAGTAGCATGTACCAAAAAATGATAAGCCTAAAAGTCAAGGAACTCAAGTTTAAATCCTATCTTTGACATCAAATTTGATAACCAAACCCAAAGTTTCTCACTGGAGTTTCCTATCTATAAAATAACAATTCTTCCACTTCATGTCTCATAGGGTTATTGTGAAAAGCATATGTTTAGAATTGGTCTGGACCTTAGAGATCAGGCAGTACAACTTCTTTTTAAAGAGGAGAAAATTAATGCCCTGAGAGTCAAAATGACTTGCCCAGGGTTATAAGGTAAGTTAGTAACAGAAGGAGATGTAAACTCAGATACTCAGTGATTCTAAATCTGGTACTTTTGCTGCTTTACCATGACCATCTTTCTTTGAACTACCAACTCTATGTAATTAATTCCCAGATATTTGCCTCCAATTCTAACAATTCTTTCCAGTTTCAGACTCACATTATCAACTTTTAAGTGCTAGAGATAAATTCATTCATGAAAACCCAGAATTTTTGGTTTTCTTTTTAACCACATCACAAGTCACTAAAACTAGATAACACAAAGGAAAGAAAAATATCTAATAAATGCAACAATATCTATATGTTAGGAAATACCTTTCACCTGATCCAGTGGTGAAATCCTTCCGAAAATATCTTGGTCCTGAATGGAATGTGCAGGTCTCATATTTTCAATCGGCAATTTGTCAATATTCTTATGCTGGTATGGCATTTCTTTTATTAGAATATCTGACATGTGTTGATTTACAGGAAGTCTACTGACATCTGGCCTGGAGAAGGGGGGAAAAAGTATTCTAATTACATTACTGAATATAAATCTAAGTAAATGCTATTGAATTGTTTTATTGAATAATTCACTATTAAGTTAGAAGTGGATTTCTCATTTAAAAATGAATAAAGCAATAGAAAATGCTCCTAATATATCTGGGCAAATCCAAAAATAAGTGGACAAATTACCTTCCATGTTAGACATTTTAGAAAATGTAACAAATCTTTTAAGGTACTTAATATATAATTTTATGAAATAATCATAGTTTCATTAATGTCTACCATAATGTACCAAGGGTAATTCTACATATCTGATCATTTACAAAATCTTCCAAACTCAAGAATTATGTACCCTCTTAAAGGAAATATTTCTTTTAATCTCAGTAATTCCTTACTCCTTTCACACTTGTTCTTGATTCTCAATGTGATCTTCAATCGCCTGATTCTGCTCTCTCACAGTAGCCTCTTTATTCAATTTTGAGCCTACCATTAGATATTTCAATAATGATTGACTCCAAATTGGAATCCCTGTCACCTTAATTTTTCAGATTTCTATTCTACTCAGTTGGCCCTGGGTCTCTCCTGGAACTTCCAAACATCCCCACAAGAAATTATGAAATCATATTGACAAGTTTCAAAGACTTGCAATCCAACCTCAATTAGACCTTCATGATTGTATCAAAATTCTTTTACTTATCTCTTATTGACTTCCCACTGTAACTATTCCAAATCTCAATTCTCCTCTGGCCCTCAACTTTACCTTTTCCTCATGGATCCCCAGAAAATCTTACCTACTGTTTTACTAAAACAATAGAGGTCACATGCTATGTGTAAAAATCTCAAATACACAGCATTAATTCCAAGACGGAAGGTAAGAGTATAAAATTTTTTTTTAATAAAAAAGTAGAATTGGGCAAGTGGAAACTATTAACTCCATAAGAAATTTTCAAAGAAACTATGAAATGAAATCAAAATACTGAGGAAAAAAACAGAAAATGTGAAATATCTCAATGGAAAAACAATTGGCTCCATTCCTTACAAAAATCCTCAAAACATTCCCAGTTCCTCTCATATATCTCCAAACTGTCCCCTTCTCTATGAACTCTTTTTTAAACTGAAAAATAAAAAATTCTTTCCAATGGGCCTGGTCTCAAGTTATTTTCCACTTTATAGAAAAGATCTAGTTAGGAGGTGGAGCCAATATAGCAGAATAAGGCAAGAAACTCCCTGAGCTTTCCCAGATTCACCTCCAAAAAATATTTTTTATTTAAAACACCTCAAAATGAATTCTAGAACAGCAAAAACAACAAAAGGCCAGGATAAAACAATTTTCTATTTCACACAACTTACTTATAAAGTTGGCAGGAAAGATCAATCTCACTGGGGCAAGAGGGGAGTGTAATCCAGGGCACCAAGCCCACACTGAGGCTACAATACCCTGTAGCTCTACACCCCCCACCCCAATCCTGCAATTAGATCCCAAGTTCACAAGCCAAGAAGGCTGAGACAGTGCCCCCTCTATTCTGGAAGCAGAGCTCAATTTTATCCAAAAGGCAAAACACCAACTCAGAATAAGACAACAGTGCCAAAATGGCTACTATATGTAAAGCCTCAAAGTAAAGTGTAAAATCCTATCAGGCCCCACTGGAGGTCATAGGTTCAAATCTGGCCTCAGACACTTCCCAGCTGTGTGACTCTGGGCAAGTCACTTAACCCCCATTGTCTAGCCCTTACCACTCTTCTGCCTTGGAGCCAATACACAGTATTGACTCCAAGACAGATGATAAGGGTTTAAATAAAAAAAAATAAATCCTATCAGGCCCAAAAAAGAACTCCTAGAGGAGCTCAAAAAAAAAAACATTTTAAAAATCAAAGGAGAGGTAGAAGAAAAATTAAACAAAAAAAATGAGACTGATGCAAGAGAATTCATTTAAAAGAGTCAACAGCCTGGTAAAGGAAGCCCCCCAAAAGGAAAAATATATACCAAAATTCAGTGGGGGAAAAAAAAACAAAAAAACAATTCTTAAAAAGTAGAATTGGGGAAGCACGTAGCTTGGGTACGAGAAGAGAGAAGAGAAAGAAAGAATGTGGTAAATCATCTCAGTTGATGATGGAGGGAGGTGGGAGACAATGCTCTTAAAGCTTACTCCTATTGTAACTGGTTCAGAGAAAGAAGAACATCAATACTCAAGTATAAAGTATGTACCCTTTAAGGAAGTAGGAGGGGAAGGAGTTAAGAGAAAAGGCAGGGGTGACTGATAGAAAAGAGGACAAATTGGGGAACGTACATGACATCAGGGTTAAAGAAAGAGAGATTAGGATAAATAGAGGGGAAAAGTAGGATGGCAGGAAATGCAGTTAGTAATCATAAATGTGAATGTGAACAGGATGAACTCACCTATAAAACTGAAGTGGATAGCAAAATGGATTAAAAACCGAAATGCTACAATGTGTTGTCTAAAAGAAACACATCTGAAGCAGAGAGACACAGAGTAAAGAAAGATAAGAGGCTACAGCATAACCTATGATGCTTCTGCTTAAGTAAGAAAAAACAAGTATGGTAATTATGATCTTACAAAACAAAAGCAAAAATAGAACTAAAAGAGATACAGAACAAAATTAGAACTTGATAATCAGTATCATAGATAATAAAGTAATTATCAGTACTAACCATATACACACCAAATTTTTAAAGAAGTCAAATGGGTTACAAGAAGAAATAGATAATAAAGCTATAGTGACAGGTCTCAACTTTCCCTTCTCAGAACTAAATAAATCTAACCAAAAAACAAAAAAATCAGGAAAGAAGTTAAAGAGATGATTAGAATTAGAAAAACTAGATCTGATAGCTCTCTGGAGAAAACTGAATGGGAATAGAAAGAAATACACATTTTTCTCAATGTTACATGAAAATAACCATGTATTAGGACATAAAAACCCTCACAACCAAATGCAGAAAAACAGAAAATTAAAAAGATCCTTTTTTTAGACCATAATGGAATAAAAATTACATTCGATAAGAGCCTAAGTAAAGATAAATTAAAAATTGGAAACGAAATAACGTAATCTTAAAGAATGAGTGCGTCAAAGAACAAGTCACAGAAACAATAACTTCATGAATGAAAATGACAATTAGACAATATGCCGAAATTTATCAAATGCAACCAAAGCAGGTCTTAGGGCAAATTTTTTTTATTTCTAAACATTTACAGAAATAAAATAGAAAAGAGTAGATCAATTTATTATTCATGCAACTTTAAAAAGTATAAAAACAACAAATTAAAAATCCCTAATTGAACCCAAACTGAAAATCCTGAAGATCAGAAGAGATTAATAAAACTGAAAGCAGATTTTATGAAAAAGCTAATAAATTAGATAAATTCCTGGCTAAATTATTTAAAAGAAAATTAAATTACCTACATCAAAAATGAAAAGGGTGAATTCACCATCAATTAAGAGGAAATTAAAGAGCTAGTTTGCCCAATGATATGCCAATACATGTGACAATCTAAGCAAAATGAAGGTATAAAAATATATAAAATTTTCAGATTAACAAAAGAGAAAATAGAATAATTCTATAATCTCATTTTAGAAACAGAAATTGAATACATGACCAATGAAATTTCTAGGAAAAAAATCACAAGTGAATTCTACCAAACATTTAAGGAATTAATTCTAATACTATATAAACTATTTGGAAAATAGGTAAAGGAGTCCTACCAAATTACTTTTATGACACAAATTTAGTACTGATACCTAAATCAAAAAGAGAGAAAAGAGAAAGAAATTTTTAAAAATAAAATACTAGTGAGATTATAACAATATATCACAAGGTCTGACCAGCTAGCAATTATAGCAGGAATGCAAAACTGGTTGATATTAAGAAAACATTCAGCCTTCCTTGCCATATCTACAACAAAACCAAGAGAAATCATATGATTATTTCAATAAGATGTAGAAAAAAACCTTTGACAAAAAAGAACACTCATTCCTCTTAAAAACAATGAAAAGTATAGGAATAAATGAAGTTTTCTTTAAAATTACAAATAGTATCTACCTAAAATCTGATCAGCAAGCATTATTTGTCATAAGCTAGAAGACTTCTCAAAAAAAAATAATCAGAGGTGAAGCAAGGATATACATTAGCACCACTATTATTTAATATTGTATTAGAAATTCTAGCTATAACAATAGAAGAAAAAGAAGTTGAAGGAATTGGAAAAATGAGAAAAGCAAACTCGTTCTTTGCAGATATTATGATGGTATATATAATCAACTAAAAAAACAGCTCAAATAATGTTACAAGGAAATCACTTTAAAAGACTGATATATATTAATTTAAGGTCGCCAAGGAATTCAGCTATGTAATTCCTAAATGAAAACTTAAGTCAGCAGTCAATCTTTTATGGAGTTTAATTACAATAGGAGGAAGTAATTAGAGATAAAGAGAGAGAAAAGGGAGAGAAGGAAATAGGGCTTAAATACCCCTTCTGTTTAGGCTGGGCCAAAAGGCCCAAGCCCTTAGATAGCTGGGGCAAAGAAAGGAGATCAGTCCCTATTACGCACGTGACCAAAATGGAGAAACAGTCTCAGAGGCCCCCACTTTCAGCTTCCTTCAGAGCAAGCTTCTCAGAGCACACACCAACCACACGGACCAACTTCTCAACCACCACCCGAGTCTTCAGACCCCCCTATCCTTAAGAAAACCATCCAAGTTCCTCCCCTCAGTCCTCACATCTACCAATCACCTGTCCATCAATTTCCCTGTGCCAATGGAGGCTCTAGCTTAACCCAGGACCGCCCAGAGGTCTTCTGGCTTTGCACATGTCTGTTGAAGGTCATATTTTCAAATAATTAAATCTTTGATCCTTTGCTACAGCCCTTTCTAAATCCTGTTAACCTGAGTAGGGTAGAGATTGGAATAATTAAATTTTGATCTAGGCTGCAGCCCTTACTCAATCCTGTTAGGACTGAATAGGGTGGAGATTGCTATAATATCAATATATGCCTAAAAGCTTTAAACTATGGGAACCTGCCATTTATTGATAAAATATTATAGGACTGTGATTAATGTTTGTGTCTGATTCCAGGAAAAGGGATAAAAACAAGGAGCACAGACTAACCTGAATAGTGCCAATAGAGCACACAAGAAATATTAAAGTGAGACTCGAGGTTGCGACGCTTAACTTATGTTTAAGTCGTAGGACTTCCTTGTATCTACACTCTTTTCGAAGTACTCAAACAAGTACAAAGCTTGACTATCATGCTGGCTCCCTATATCCCTGAGGAAAAATCAGACAAGGGAATGACATTTCCCCATCAAAATAGAATTCTAATTCTTTCCTTCTTATATTATGGCAACTTCCTGTAGTCTTGGCTACGAATGGCTAAGTGAAATATTACTGCATTCTGTCCTACATACTTGTGGGATAGAAATTACTTTAAACTGGACCTATACAAGGTCTATTTTGAATTTTTCTTATGTTTTTTATTATTTTTCTATTCTTTTGATAATTGACACATACACCCCCATAACTGAACATTGCATTCTGAGCTAAACTTGATATTTTTTTTTAATACTTACTTCAGGGGGGATTGTATTTTAATTTAAAATCTAAGAATTTTTGAATTTTTTTGTTTGAGATTGTATTTTTCAAACAAAAAAATTCAAAAATTCTTAGATTTTAAATTAAAATACATAATTGAATATTTTTTAGCAAAATGGCAGAATAAAAAAAAAATCCACACAAATCATAGGCATTTCTATTATTATCAACAAAGTCCCGCAATGAGATAAAAAGAAAAATTTCCCTTAAAAAACTATACAAAGGGTGGGGCAGCTGGGTAGCTCAGTGGATTGAGAGCTAGCCCTAGAGACAGGAGGTCCTAGGTTCAAATTTGACCTCAGACACTTCCCAGCTGTGTGACCCTGGGCAAGTCACTTGACCCCCATTGCCTAGCCCTTACCACTCTTCTGCCTTGGAGCCAATACACAGTATTGACTCCAAGACAGAAGGTAAGGGTTTTAAAAAAAAAAAACTATACAAAGGGGGCAGCTGGGTGGCTCAGTGGATTGAGAGTCAGGCCCAGAGATGGGAGGTCCAGGTTAAAATCTGTCCTCAGATACTTCCTTAGCTGTGTGACTCTGGGCAAGTCACTTATCCTCCATTGCCTAGCCCTTACCACTCTTCTGCCTTAGAACCAATACTCAGTATTGATTCTAAGACAGAAGGTAAGGGTTTTAAAAAAAACTTTACAAAAAATAAGAATAAAATATATACAGAACTATAGATGATATAAAATACTTGAAGGTCTACCTGCCAAAACAACTAGAACACAAGCACATAATACCTTTTTATGAATAAAGTCAGATCTAAAGATCCAAACCTGGAGAAATATTAGGTGCTATGGGGCAGGCTAGATCAATATAATAAAAAATACAATTCAATTGAAATTGATTTACTTATTTAGGGCCATAGCAATCAAACTACAAAAAAACTATTTTACAGAACTAGAAAAAATAGCAAAATTCATCTGAAAGAAGAAAAGGTCCACAGTATCAAGGGAACTAATTTTTTTTAAACTACAAAGGAAGGTGGCCTGGCCATACCAAATCTAAAACTATACTATAAAGTAGTAATCAATCATTAAAACAACCTGGTAGTGGCTAATAAATGGAGTGGTAGATCAGTGAAATAAGATTAGGTAAATAGTATACAGTAGTAAGTGATGATAGTAATCTAGTGTTCTATAAACCCAAAGATCCAAGCTTCTGGGACGAGAACTCTCCATCTGGTAAAACTACTGGAAAAACTATTAGAATATGACAAAAACTAGATATAGACCAATATCTCACATCATGTCCCAAAATAAGGTCAAAATGGATACGTTAGACATAAAGGGTGCTACCACAAGAAAATTAGGGGACAATGGAATAGTTTACCTGTCAGACCTATGAATAAGAGAAGAATTTATGACCAAACATAGTAAGGGATATTGCAAAATGTAAAATGAATAGTTTTGATTACACTAAATTAAAATGGTTTTGCTCAAACAAAACCAATGCAAACAAGATTAGAAGGAAAGCAGAAAGCTGTGGAAAAATTTTTATAACACATATCTCTGATGAAGGCCTCATTTCTCAAATTATAGAGAATATGGTCAAATTTATAAAAATATAAGTCATTCCCCCAACTGTTAAATGGTTCAAAGGACACAAACAGGCACAGTTCAGATGAATCAAAGATATCTCTTAAGTCATCCGAAAAAATGCTCTAAATCATAATCAATTAGGGAAATGGAAATTAAAACTCTGAACTATCACTTCACATCTATCAGATTGGTTATGACTAACATGACAAAAAAGGAAAAATAATAAATGTAGGCAAGGATGTGGGAGCTGTACATTGATCCAACAACCATTCTGGAGAGTATTTTGAAAATATTTCCAAAGTATATGCATTCCTTTTATCCAGTAATATCACTACCAGGTCTATATCACAAAGAGATGTTTTTAAAGGGAAGAGTATACAGACACATATATACACACAAAAATATTTTAGCAGCTCTTTTTGTGATGACAAAGAATTGGAAACTAAGGAGATATTTATCAACGGGGACCGTTGAACCAGTTGCGGTATATGATTGAAATAGACTACTACTAATTATGCTATAAGAAATGATAAGCAAGATGATGTTAGAAAAATCTGGACTTACATAAACTGATGCAAAGTAAAGTGAGAACCATATTGTATGCAGTAACAACAATATTTTTGATGAACTATTAATGACCTACTTATTCTTAGCAATAGAGATCCAAGATAATAATTCTCAAGGACTTATAATGAAAAATGCTCTTCACCTCCAGAGAAAGAACTGATGATTGTCTGAATGCAGAGTGAAGCTTATTATTTTTAACCTTATTTCTTCATGGGTTTTTTTAAAATGTCATCTTCCACAACATGACCAATATGGAAACATGTTCAAACTGCTTAAAATCTCAAGGAAAAGGGTGGGAAGGGAGAGAAATTGGTACTCAAAATTGTAGGAAATTATTAAAAACTGCTTTTACTTATAATTAGGAAAAATAATATACTAAAAGAATAAAAAGAAAAGATCTGTATTCCCTACATAATAATTGCCACCCCAATAATTTATTGTTTTTTAAAAGGTGGCATCATTTTACTGAAACTGTTTTCTCTGAAGACACAAAGACCATATCACCAACTCCAATTGTTTTTTACATTGTCCTTCCTTCCATTCCACTGAACAAACATTTACTAAACTCTTACTAGATACAAAGATAGAAATAACAAAGTTTACAATCCACTAGAAAGACATAAATATATACAGATAAACCTATTCAAAGGAATTGAAGAGGGAAGGAAAAGAAAGGGAATAATGCATTTTTATAGTATCTACTATGTGCAAGGCATTGTACTCAGCAGTCTATTACCTCATTTGATCTTCCTAACAACACTGTAGGATAGGTGCTTTTATGTTATCCCCACTATAGAGTTGAGAAAGTGAAGCAAACAGTGGTTAAGTGACTGGCCAGATAGTCACACAGTTAGTAAGTGTCCAAAGGTAAATTTGAATTCAGGTCTTCTAGATTCCAGGTCAGTCTTTATCCACTGTGCAGCTGCCTCTGGTGTAATCTGAGCACTAAGAATTGGATTAGGGATAGGAAAAGAAAATGAATCAGGGAAGCCCTTTGACAAAGAAAGTAGCACCTCACCTAAAACTTTAAAGACAAAAGGGATTCTGGGAGGTAATAGAGGGGGGAAAAACATTCAAAGCACTGGACATAACTCCAGCAAGGATGGAGAAAAGAGCAAATTACGAAATGTTCACAGAAGCAAACCCCTCTCTAAGAGGAAGGGACAAAGGGGCATGGGCAAAGTGTAAAGTACATCAACTGGATTACAGCAGACACTTCTGTCCAGTACTGGGAAGACACTCCCCGCTCTCTAAATCTGGGAATGACTAGTAACCTAAAGAGATCAAATCAAATTCCACCTTTTAGATAAGGCTGGAATTCCTGATCCCTCCCTACCCAACCCCAATTGGTACTACCTACACATTTAAAAATATATATCTTGCATTTATTTTCTATGAATGTTGGATATATTCATGAACAGATGGTCTCCCCTAAAAGACTGTAAAACCTGAGTGTTTCTCTTTTGATTGTGTTTAGAAAACTAGACTTGAAATCAGAAAGACTTGTGTTCAAATACAATCACAAACATTCTGATATTGTATTATTAGTGATTAGGGGAGATTTTTCTATTGGTTGTTTAAAATTTGCAATTCTCTACTTGAAAACTGTTTTTAGACAATTATGCACTAGAAAATGGCTTTATATATTTGTTAATTCTTATATCAAATCATTATCAGAGATATTCAATGTTAAGACTGTGCTCCAATAAAAGTTTTCCTTCTTAAAAGCATTTGAATTTTGTCCATATAAAAGGTTTCCAATTTCATGTAATGGAAATGATGTTTTATCTTCTGTAATTGCCTCAACACCTGATTTAGTTAAATATTCTTGCAATATTCAAAGCTGTAAATGGTAGCCAATGCCTTTATTCTCCTGACCATAATGATTCTAGTCATTTTGAGCATTTAAAATGTTGTATAAATCTAATTTTTGCTAAATTGTTTTCAAAGTTTCCTAGCAATTCGAATAGAAATTCTACATAGGGTAATTTATGTTTAGTTCAATGTTTCTCGTTAAGTTAGTTCCTGACTTTTTTTTTTAAATAGCCTTGATGATTACTTTATCATCATAATGAGCAAGCATCTTCTTTTCCCTTTGTTTCATATAATGTGTAAATACTACTAGCGATGACAATAAGACAAGAAAAAGAAATTAAAGGAATAAAGAAAGGTAAAAAAGATAAAGCTTATATCTCAAAAATCCAAGAGGATCAGTCAATATACTAATTGAGAGAATTAATAACTAGCTTCAATAGTTAAAGGCTACAAAATGCACAAAAATCAATAATACATCTATATAACTATAAAATATAACCAAAAAATTCCCTTGAGGTTCTTTTTGTGTTGAGTGAATTTTATTATTTTGTTTAGCTCTACATGGTAGTTAATTGTTATGGGAAGTCCTATTATCTGTAAATTTATGTACTTGTGTAATTTTGTTATACTGGCATTTTCTAGCCACGAATATTAAATATTTTTCCATTAATAAGGCTTTTGGTTCATTTATTTTTTTAAAGGAATGGCTTGTATTTCTATGTAGAGCATTCTTGAATGGACTATTCCTTTCACTATTTCACTATTCATTCATCTTTTTAGCTATATTATTAATACTTTTAATGGGATATTCTTTTTTATTGTTGTTGTTCAGTCATTTCAGTCATGTCTCACTCTTCACGACCCCATTTTGGGGGGATTTTCTTGGCAAAGATACTGGAGAGGTTTGCCATTTCCTTCTCTAGCTCATTTTTCAGATGAGGAAGAGGCAAACAGGGTTAAGTGACTTGCTCAGGGTGATACAGCTGGCAGGTGACTGAGACCAGACTTGACATGCAGATTAGTCTCCCTGTCTCTAGGCTTCTCCTTTTCTATTATGGCCTCCCAAAGTTTGTTACTGCTCTATATACTTGACTAATACATACTGGTTGTTTAACCCTGATGAAATCAACTGATCTCTCAGTACTCTAGGAAACTAAGGCTATAAATTAAAAAAGAAGTGCTGACACACAGCTTCCCAAGATCAAGAGACTTTGGTTGTTTAGGATTTGCCTCTATCAATTTCTGCTATATAAAAATTCTGTTATTTCTGATATTTTTAGCCTATTTCTTTTCTGAAGTCATTGACTCAAGTAGTTTTGTTTTTCAATAATTTTTAAATAAACCATGTCATCAACAAAATGGGTTAATCTCTTGTATCTTACCCTTTAGTTTCATTCTTATTGCAAATGCTACCATTTCTAAAACTGCCAAATAACAGCAAAAGCATTTTGCTTTGCTAATATAAGTTTCTATTGTTTCCTCACTACATATTAGATTTTGTTTTATTACATTAGAAAGTCTCTTATCTATATATATATGTTATATGAGTTTCATTAAATCATGATGAATGTTGTACTCTCTACATATACATGACTGACTGATGCTCAAAAAAAAAGTATTCAAGAAAAGGGAAATACCTTAAGTGTGAAGAAAAAGGAAGTCTTAGCTCAAACTGAAGATAAACTTTTTTTAACCTTTACCTCCTGCCTTAGAATCAACTAGGTACTGGTTCCAAGGTAGAAGTATAGTAAGGGCTAGACAATGGGGGTAAAGTGACTTGTCCAGGGTCATACAGCTGAGAAGTGTCTGAGGCCAAATTTGAACCCAGGACCTCCCATCTCTAGGTCTGGCTCTCAATCTACTGAACTACTCAGCATCCCCTTAAACTTTTTAAAAAAAGGAATTTTTCTCTAGTGTAATATTTATCTTATAATATGTATCTTTTTTCACATGAACAGGGAAATATGTATAATATGATAATATATGTACAACTTATATTATGTGCCTTTCTGGGAGGAGGGAGAACAAGACAAAAAAGAACAAGAGATTCTCTTAGATAAAAGTATTATTTATTACATATTTACAATAAATCACATGTTACATATCATATTATACATGTAAAAAATATAAATGGTAACCAAAAAATATTGTTTTTGATATTGTATTAGAAAAGGTCCTTTAAATCTCTCTCCAATTCATTAAGGAAAGGGCTTCAACTAGGTCTCTCCCAAATACTCTCAGATTAAATTAAAGATTATAAGAAAAGGCCTCTCCCTCTTCATTCAAAGGAAAGGGTTTTCAATTAAAGCTCATCACAGAAGGGAGAAAGGTGATGACAAGAACCAAAAATTAGCCAAGGGAAGGGCAGTTGGGTGGCTCAGTGGACTCAGAACTAGGTCCAGAGACAGGAGGTCCAAGGTTCAAATTTGACCTCAAATACTTCCTAGCAGTATGATCCTTAACCCCCATTGTCTACCTAGCCTTTACCATTTTTCTGCCTTGGAACTAATAAGAGAGAAGATAAGGGTTTAAGGGGAGAAAAGCAACTAAGGTAAAAGAAAAGTCCTCAACCTTTAATTTGATCTTCAAAGCTGGGAAGTCCTAGATTTCTACTCCTAAACCCACAACAACAAAAATGAACAACAAAGAAGAATTATAATATTTGAGTTTGACCAACACACACAACTAGAACAAAAACCTATTATCATAGTAGAGATATGTTTTCCCCACCAGGCATCAGGGTTAAGCTAAGTGTAAGTGCAGGGTGAGGAGGCAGCAGCACCAAAAGAAGAACGGACCAGACTGGACTGAGCATCTGGACCACACATTGATGAGACATCATCCCCTTTCTCTATGGAGGCAGCCAAGGAGACTCAAGAGGAGCATGACATCTCCCCTAAGAATGAAAATGATTTGAAGCAAGATCCACAATTTGAGCCCAAAGATTAAGACCTTTGAAAAAGAGCCCTTTAAGATACAAACAAAGCTGTTCTAGAATGTCCTTCCAGAATGGAAAAAGTGAAGGGGGGGAGGGGTGACATGAAGCTGCTGAAATACAAGGAGAAAGGGATGACTCACTTCCTCATAAGAAGGGGAACAATTCTGAAGATCTGTGTTAATCACTATATAACACTACTGATGGAGCTGAAGCCTAATGCAGGGAGAGGCAAGACCTAATTCTGGAACACACATGCTGACTTTGTTAATGAAAATTCCAATCCTTAACTACTGGCAATTCAATTCCTAAGTATAGAAAATGCCCAAAAGTTTAAGGCAAAATTTGAAGAACGTAGGTGCAAAATAGAAGAGAAGAGGGCAGGCAAAGAGAGCAGCACTGACAAAGTGGCCACAAAGCTAAAGCAGCTTCCAGTGAAGGATAGCAGCCAAGGGCCCAAGAGCTCTGAGGCAGCAGGAGATACAGAAAAAGGATGCAGAGCAGCAATAAATCATCTCTGAGAACTAGTTCTTTTCTGATTTTTTTTTCTTTTCTTCCTTTGGATTTTATATAAAAAACTGAATTCCAGCCTCCAGATTGTCTTCTAAGTTTTTGCCCTTTCAAAGATGTCTTTAACAAAACCATTAACTCAGTCACATATACTGCACTCATAACATTCTTTTCCAGAGTGGAAACACTTATGCGCATAGTACATCCAAAAAAAAAGTGAATAATATATTTGAAAGCTGAGAGAGGAAAAGGAGTATCATTAAACATTAAAAAAAAAAGTTTGCCCACAATTAAATTATTGCAAGAAATAATGCAAGAAGTTTAAAAGGGTATTTTTAAAAGAAACAAAAGATGGAGAATTGAAAAAAAAATCAACAGCTTAACAGAAGAGGTAAAAACTTTGCCCTAGCAACATACTCTCTAAAAATAAGAATGGACCAAAAAGGGAAATTAATGACTCTAGGAGGGGACAAGAATTCTTGCCAAAGTCATAAGTCTAATAAAAATTAAAAAGATGAAACAAAAATAGAAAATAGTAAAAAGAATAAATCAGAATATATCAAGCAGTTATATGCAAACAAAACAGAATACACACACACACACACACACAGAGAGGAATACCTCCAAAAATAAATACAAGAATGAAATAAAGATGTTTGCTCTTACCACTATTACTTGATCAAGTTCTGGAAATGCTAGCAACAGCAATAAGACAAGAAAAAAGAAATTAAAGAAAGGTAAATGAGAGATAAAGCTATCCCTATTTGCTGATGATATGATGTTATATATGGAAAATCCTAAGAAATCAACCAAGATATACTAATTGAAACAGTAACTAGCTTCAAAAAAGTTGTAAGCTACAAAATCCTCAAAAATCAACAACATATCTATATAATAACAAAACATAAGAAACAAAAGTAGAAAGGAAAATCTCATTCCAAACAACTATGAAATATCTAGAGATCAACCTACCAAAAGTCTGCAAAAGAAATACATTCAATTACAAAGTGCTCCTTAAAGAAATAAAGAACTTAAATAGCTGGAGAAATGTTCAAGCCTCATGACGAGGCTGTGCCAATATAATAAAAATTACCACATTATCAAAGCTAATTTATGATAAACATCTATCAAATTACCAAAGGGACCCTTTATAAAACTTAACAAAATAACAAAAGTCATTTGGAAAAACAAAAGATCTACAATATCAAGTTAATGATGAAAAAAAGTAAGGATGAAGTGAAAATAACACATCCATACCTCACTATATTATAAATTAGCAACAGTCATCAAAACCATCTGGTATTGGTTAAAAATGGATAAAAAAGTAGAACAGACTAAACAAGGTAGGATCAAAAATAATAGAACTCAATAAGTAAGTGTTTGATAAAGTGGAAAATTACCCAGAAAAAAAATTCCTTATTTTAAAAGAAATTGCTGGGAAAACCAGAAAGCAGTTATTAGGCAGTGATGGGAAACCTTTTGAGCCTGATGTGTCAAAATTTGCCAAAAAACCCAGCATAACTCGAGTAGTGTGACACTTCAAGAAAAAAAAACATAATTTGGCAATATTTATAGTTTAAATAACAAAAATGCATAATTGTAATATATAACTATATTTAATAAACCAAAAACTAATTATTTAACTTACCTGCTTAGGGACTTCTTTGTTCATCTGTCAGTCATTTTCTTTTGTTGGTCTTGATATTATTTAACTTGTGTGGGGTGACATGAACTAAGATAAGTGAGGGGGAGGGGGAATTCTTTAACTAACCTGCCTATTAGTGAATTTTTTGTTGCTGAATTACATTGGCTAAATCTTCAATTGAAGGTTGGTATTTTGTACACCAAGTCCAAGCAAGCACTACTAACTTCATCTGTCAGTCTGTTTCTTTTGTTGGTTTTCATATTATTTAACACTGAGAATAAGGTCTCACAAAAGTACGTAGAGGGAAAAATTGTGAGAAAGCCATTGCTATATTTTTCAGGGTGCTAAAAGTGACTGGTAATCGGTTCCAGGCACTCCTCCATGGCACATGGGCCCTGGCCCAGGGCACCACAAGAGCAGCAGGCAAATTCAGCCTGCCTGCCAGCGTGCTCCCCCTCCCCACCCCCATGGGAAACCCCATGAGCCCCAGTCACCTGGCTCACACTGCCCAATACTAGCCCCCCACCCCTGCAGCTGCGGCCAGCGTTTGGAGCAGCCCTCCTCCCAGGCCTGGCCAAGGCCTGGCCAAGGCTGGAGGCACATGGCTCCCCTCGCGACTCTCAGGCCCCGAGGCATGCTAAGCCCACATGAGGCCATAAGTCATCAAAAATGGCTATGTGTGCCAGTGCCATGTGTCATAGGCTCACCATCACAGGCTTAGACCAACACCTTACCCTATATTCTACAATACATACTAAATGGATATTTGTCCCAATATTAAAGATCATACAAAAAAAAAATTGAACAAGATTCAAATAATATACTTTTTGCAGTTATAGGAAAGAAATATACCCTTAACCAAAAGAGACAATTACAAAAGATTAAATAGATACCTCTACATGAAAAATTGCTACAAAGACTTCATAACTTAAAAAAACTTAATCATTTAAAAAAAAAAAAGGTTGTTTCTCACCCCTACCCCCAAGAAAATCTCAACTGTCAAATTAAAATACTTCTCCCAATCATGTTGGAGGATATTATTTTCCATAATTTCAAGGATTCTGATAATCTTAAGTGATACCAGGCCCTATGGTTACATGTATTATGATTAGCTTGGATGACTATGTATCTAATACATACTAATGACTCAATTGGAGCCTTCTGTATGTCCTTTTATAAAATCTGGCTCTTCTATCTCATTTTCAGTTTTTCTTTAAAGAGTTTTGTTCTTTTAAGGGTATTTGATGTTCATCATAAGCATCCATAAGCTTTTTCTAATTAGAACCAAAATACTACAGAAATCCACTTTTTGCTGAGAAAATATAATTCTTATCAATGGACCATAGTAGATAGCTTTATCAAAACAGGTAAGAATTTTTTTTTTTTAATAACCTGATGGGGCTGGTCTAGATAGGAGAGCTCAGGGCCCTCCCAGTTCTATGATTCCTTTTCTTTAAGTATGCATTGTTGCTAGAAAGAAGCAAAATGATGAGAGTACAGTAGACATAAGTGGAGAAGAACATTTTAAATTCTGCAACATCACTTGGTTCTTATAGGAACAGAATTTGGATTGGACAGAACACCACTTTTGATAAGTAGATCTGGAATGATCCAAGTTTCTTTCTTCTCTTAGTCTAAATGCTCCTCGATCTCTGTCTATATTTACATCATTTACAAAGAGCACACAAAATACTTGTGTGCTTAATAAAGGCCTGTACAAAGAGAATCATAGACAAGTCCCTTGTACACTAGTGACTAAGAAAAATGACAACATGGGGCTTTAAGGTCTGGGGAGAAGAGTGGTGAAGCATTTAACAAAGGGTCAGTAAGTCTGGACCTAACAGCCACTCAGTTTCCTTCTGCTCCATCTGTTCAATAAGGTCATTTCAATCTCTATCTTTATGGAATTTATCAAATATTCGGCATGCAATTTAATGGAAATTTCTTTCTAAGTTAAAGGTAGCTAACAAGGTAGTTCCCTTTGATTTAGAAATTAGCAACACCATCAATGACATATTTCTTCTCAACCTCCATAGCTAATGATATACATTTTCCTTAACAAACATACATTATTTCATTTGTATGGCCAGGTGTACTATAAGTTGTCATCTTTTTTCTTTCCTCATTTCACAAAATGTGTAAATACTACTAGCTGAATTGTAAATGACACCTTCCTCATCATCTGATGCTAAAATATGTCACTAAGTGTAATAAGACATGTTCTTCTAATTTGTTATGGCTTATTAGTGTTAATTAGCCAAAATGATAAGAATATAAATGGAATGAACATCCTCAAAAACATTTTCTTTAAAAAAAAAGTTTTGAACAACCAATGAAAAACAATATCCCTCGGGAAGACAGATGCAAAAATACAAAATCAGTTATGAAGCATCATACCTATGCAAAATTAGAATGGCTTCTTCTAGAACTATTATATCTTAGTTCTAAGAAAGAAAATGAAGGTGGCACTTACATCCTATCCCAGAAGCTAAAATCAAACTTCTCTTTTGTCTCAGAGTCTGACTGACTATCATAAGATTCAGGAGCAAATGAAAACCTCTCTCTTCCTGGGTAAGATGTCTGATTATCAGAATATCTATATAGAAAGAAAAGTGCAAATAAAAAATTAGGCCAAGGTTAAACTTCAAATATATAAATATTTTATTAAATAATGCTAAAGAAGTATATAACCACAGTTTAAGCAATATAACTCCTTAAGCTTCACAAACCAGTTCTGTGAAGAGAGAATTAGATTCTCTTGGTTTATTTTTAATGAAATTCATCAGCAACCTTTAATTTAACCAAATCAAGAACTTATGGTTTTCCTGTTTAGCACCTAGCTAACCATTAAGTAGGAGAGTTCATGAATCACTCACTGAAGAAAGCTCACACCTCCAAAGGCCACTGCCCTTCCCTGGGCAGTGCTAGGCAAATTGGGAGGCTGTGATTGGTTCCTGTGACGTGGGAGAGCAACAGGAAGTGGCTTCCAGAAAACTGCTTTAAAAAGGCTAGCCACTCACTCTGCATTGGTGAGCAGAGGTAAAGGGAGATTCTTCTTGGATTCATTCTATGTAGGATGAGCCAGACTGGAAGATGACTCTTGGAGAATCATCCCTGACTGGAGCTTTCTATGCTGGAGAGTCTTATTGGGTGAGTGACTTGGGCTGAAAGAAGAGGCTTGTGTTGGTGGATTTCTGGCTGAAGATGCCACTGGGACTTCCACGTAGAGATTGGGACTTGAGGGAATCTTAGGGGCTGAGCAGGACTTCACTGGATCAGCACTTAAGCTGGTAGCTAAGACAAGGTTCTGTCTCCTTCCTATATTTCCCACTTTCAATATCTCTACCTTGTTGTAAATAAAAGCTGCTAACAGTCATTTTTTACTTAAGGGATAATATTTTATAAATGGTGACACTTTTATAACTCTCATATCGAATCAAACCTAATTTTTTTTAACATTATTTTATTTGGTCATTTTCATACATTATTCACTGGAAACAAAGATCATTTTCTTTTCCTCCACCCCCCCCCCACCTTTCCCTCTCCCATAGTCAAACCTAATTTTATATCTTATAGCTCCATATAGTTTATCATAAAATCTTCACAACTGGACTATGTGCAAAAACTTTATGACCAAAAAAAATAACAATAAAAAGAATTATCTACGTCAATACTTTGGAAATAGAAGAAAGTAAGGTAATCAATCAATCAATAACCATACACAGATGGACAATATTTACCAATCTGACACATGGATTATTCTATAAAGAATGTGTCTAATGTATAAATCACATTTTCACATGCAAAGTATTTGAGTATCAAGTAATGGAAAGAGATTTCTGCATACTAAAGTTAGAAAAATTAAGAAGGAAATTGAGAAAAAGAACTAAAGACTACAAGAGAGAATACAGGTCAGCAACATTGGAGTAGTAGAAATGGTTTGGAGTTCAGAGTCAATCTGGTTGGAAAAGAGAACCCAAATGGAAAGGAAGCCTACAAATAATGCAAAGTAAAAATGGTTAGTAGAAAACTTGAACCTAAAATCCTGGGTGGCAGCATACGACAATAGTAAGAGTCAGAGGCTATACATAATCCCAGTTTTGATGCTTACTATGTGACATTAACTATGTCATTTCATCACTTTGAGCCTCAATTTCCTCACATATAAAATGGAGGAGTTGGTCAAGATGACCTCAAAAGCCCCTTCCAGCTCTAAATCTAGGATATGGTTATGATCCTTCCTTTACTTAGCAAGATAAAAACAAATATGGCAGACCTCTAAAAATAGAACATTAATAATATATACATCTATATATATACACATATGACTTTGGACAAATTATTAATGTTCTATTTTTTTGATGACCCATTCATATATATATATATATATATATATATATATGAATGGGTCATCAGAAAGATTAGAGATTTACAGTATACTTTTGCTAACAAACAAGTACCAACTCCAATTTCTCTATAATGCAGAAGTGAATCTAGATTCTCTACAGTAACACTGGGAGAGTTCTAAAAAGGTCTAAATGACAGTAAACAGAGTGAGCTTGGTGATAAATTTTTATATCAGAAAATTAGTCTGATGTATGGAGAAGTTCAATGCTTCTATGCTGACCAGAAGGCCACATTTCTTAGTACCTTGTTACAGAAAACTAAAAAATCATAATAGCTCTCCTAATTCTATTTGAACCCATTTCTTTTTCTCAAGCAATAGCTGTTGCAGAGCTGTGGAAAAGAAGTAGAAAGTGCTAAAAATTACAAAATTCTTAAATTTGATATCTATAGGTGATCTGTGAGTACTGCATGACTGATCTTTATCCAACAACCAATCAATGTGCAGTACTACAAAATATGTACAGCAGTACCTTTTGTAATAGTTAATAACTGGAAACAAAGTATATATCCATCAAGTGGGAAAACTGCCAACAAATTCAAGGCAATAGAACTATTTCTGTACCATAAGAAAAAACATTGAATAGATGTACAGAAAGTCTTACATGAACTAGTGCAAAGCAAACAAGAAAACATAATACAGAATGACTTTACAACAATGTAAATGCAAAGAACTACCGCAGAAAACAACTAAACTGAAAACTACAAAATCACAAACCCTAACCCTTGCCCCTTTTAAAAAGGTTAGTATTCAAGGGTATAAAAAAACTAACGATGCTGCCAAACTTTTTCTATTCCTTAATTGGTTTTACTCAATTTTTCCCCTCTTTAAAATAACAATAGAGAAAGAGATGATATACAATTAGAAATCTTGCCAATGTGAAAAAATTAAAGACATCAATAAAATCTATTAATAAAAAATGTCATCCTCCTAATGTTTACTCCTTTCAACCCAGGGCCATGCCCCAAATCCACATTCTCTTCTTTGGCTACTGAATACTGCAGGAAGAACTAAAGAAATTAAGAGACCACAAAAGAATTCATGTTCTCTAATCTCAACCAGGCTCTCACAGATCAACACATGCAAACCTTTTAGATCTCTTAGGCAGTTAATACATTCCCCAAAACAGGTGTTCCAAATCTTCTAGTCATGACTACATGATCTGCTTTGAGTTCTCTCATATCCTTTGTTCCTCACCTCAGAAACTCTAGATCCCATATAGCATTTCCCTGGTAGCTCTAGTGTCAAAGGAAGAGGTAGCCAAAGCTAATCTCATCACACTTGTGCTTCTGATCCACTCTCTTTCAGTCTTCTTTGGGGGACTGGGCTTTCCATCATTACCCTTCTCTCATCCATAATAGCTTATATCCATGAGCTAACCAACAAGCTCAGATCTCCCATATACTTGAAGCCCACCTCCTCAAGTTACAATGTTCTCTTTTCTTTTTCACTGACAGATTCCCAAGTAATCTACACCAACTTCCTCAGTTTCCTCAACATCCAGTTACTGCTCAACCCCACCCACCCCAGCCAAGCTAAAATACTACTTCTCAAAGATCATCAATTACCTCTTAATTGCTCCTCTTCAGTCTCCTATACCTTCTCTCCTTCAGTAAGTTAACTTACTTCAACACAAGACTCCCAAATCTACCTATCTAGCCATGAAGTCATATTTAAATTCTAGTCTCACAAAGGTAACTTAAGGTTCTTCTAGGACTTCAAACTATTTTCAAAATGGAATAATATCATTGTTCCTCCAAACTCTCCCTTCCACTCATCTTCCCTCATCACTGAACAGACCATCTTCCCAGTCATCAAACTAAAAATTGTTAAAAGTTTTCTTTGCCTCTATCATCTCTCTCACACATTCAGTCCTATCTATTATAATTCCACAGTATCTCTAACATTTCTCTCCCTTTATCCACTCACATGGCCACCATCTTAGATCATCATCACCATTCACCTAAACAATTTGCTTAAATAAATCTCCTAATTGGTCTTCTACCTCCAGTCTCTTTCCTATTAAATCTATCCTTCAGAGACAATCAATTCTCATTAAGGGTAGATCATTTCATTCTACTCCTCAAAAATCATCAATAATTCTCTACTGTCTACAGAGTGAAACAGAAAATTCTAGGCTAGGCATATAAAGTTCTACAAAATCTGGATCCCACTTATCTTTTCAGATTTATTTCACACTATTTGCTTTAAAAAAACCATAAAAGACAGCCAAATTGTACTAAATGTTCTCCAGTCTTGTTCTACCCTCTTCATTTGAACAGCTTGTCTCCCTATTCCTGAAATGTACTCTTTTCTTATTTCAAACTTTTGGAATCATTCCATTTCATCCCATAGCAATTAAGGTGCCAGCTTTTCCATGAATACTCCCCAAATCAGCCTTACTAAAAACAAGTGAAACAACAACGTGAACAAAAAAAATAGTGGCTTCCCTCCTCACATCGTCTTAAGCTATACTGTTTTCAATTTCTCCTTGACCTCTACATTATGTATGTGCAGAGATTCTAATTTTTACTACATCCTCTCAATCTAATTCAAATGTAAAACTTCTTGAAAGTTTATCATACTTAAATTTCTGTATTACCAGGACCTTGACATAAGAGGCACTTAAATATTTGAGAAACCAGAAGGTTAATTCATTTTAACCTTTCCAATCATCACAAATATACTGTAATTGTAAGAAGAAGAAAAAAAAGTCTTACCTGTCATCAGAGTAATAGTTATTTCTAGCAACTGTTGAAACAGCAACAGGTAGGCCAAGATTTGAAGAAATGCTGCCATTTTCAAAAATCCCACTGTTGTTACTGGTTACTGTTAACGAGGAGCTGGGAAATGATTCATCAGCTATAAGTCGAAAGTTTTCCATCACACTAGAAATTTAAAAAAATTTAAATAAAATTATAAAAATCTTTTCATAATTAAATTGCAAGTTTTAGAAAATCAAAATAGAATTTATTATATATGATGAAAGGGTTTATTCTCTCAAATGTTCCAAAAGTAATCTTTCATCAGAATGAATGCATTCTTTATGTTCATTGGCTACATCAAATCATTGTACATTTAACAAACCAAAGCACTGAAATTAACTTTTTGCAGGGAATAATGAATTACCACAATAATTCTTAAAGAAAGCAATCTTCAATTAAGGGTATTTGTTGTTCAGTCATTTCAGTCATGTCCAACTCTTTATGACCCCCTCCACCATTTGGAATTTTCTTGGCAAAGATACTGGGATGGTTCGCCATTTCATTTTCCAGTTCATTTTGCTGATGAGGAAACTTAAGCAAATGGGGTTAAGTGAGTTTGCCTAAAGCCATATACCATCCTGAGGCTGGTTTTGAATTCATGTCTTCCTGACTCTGGGCCCAGCAATCTATCCACTGTGATGCCTAGCTGCTCTCTGTTAAGATATAAATAAGATTAAATCTCATTCTGAGGTATTTTGTCTATTGATTTTGAAGATGGAACCTATGGATTTCTCTAATAAATTAATTCCATAAATCACTTACAGAAAGATTAAGTTTTTTCCATGTTTACTCAGTATCATATATCAAAATGTTCCAGCCCACACTGACCACAAGGTCAAATTCATCCTGCCCCTGGCATGTAGACACACTGCTTTTAAATATAATTTTCAAGCAAAGTAGAAAGAGGAAACCATAAGTAAGCCTGTAAAGCCAACATTTTAACTTTATGTTTACAATATTACATATTGTAATATAATCTGAGTCAATCACCACATAAATTACACCTGACAAACATGGTTACAACCCAGAAACAAACAGCGAGACTACCTACCTATCTAGAGTTGAAAACATACTCAGAGGCTAAGTAATCCCATCCTCTTTATTTTACAAATGAGCAAAATGAAGCCGATGGTTAAA
Source organism: Monodelphis domestica (assembly GCF_027887165.1). Lineage (NCBI taxonomy): Eukaryota > Metazoa > Chordata > Mammalia > Didelphimorphia > Didelphidae > Monodelphis > Monodelphis domestica. The sequence continues at coordinate 255,090,881 of NC_077229.1, forward strand.
AGATTTGTCCAAGGTCACAAAAGTTATGAGTGTCAAAAAAATGTCTGCATTTAGATAAAATAATCTGACTCCAAATTAATGGCTCTTACTCAATGTATCTATTAACAAATTATTGTTCTCTAGAACAGTAATTCTTTACAGGATCTCATTTCCTTCTATAATACTTACTAATTGTCAAAGATAAAAAAAAAATAAAATTGATATTTTTAAAAATCCTACCACATATGTAAAGAAGTGTATTATATCTACCAATTTTGATTGTATAATTTTAGCAATTAATTACTTTCAATGTTTCTTTAAGTTGTTATATTTTAGTATAATTTGTATAAATAACTGATGCAGCTATTAGGAATCTCATTAACTGCAAAGAACAATAACACTTAAAAACTTGACAGAAAAATCCAGTTCCAGCAGTAAACTTTACAACTTACTTGAAACATTTCATAATTAAGCATGCATCAAGTTTATTAGCCATCAGAACCCACCTTAAATCCTGCCCATAAAACTGAACCTGGTAGAAATGGATTTCTTTTAAAATGCCACCAGTAAGATGAATTCAAAATGTCAACAGTTTGGAAATGTGCCAGGATAGCCACAGATGTCATCCAAATGACTGCTTTGAATGAGACTTCATTCTTAACACAGAAAACCTGAAAATAGAAGAGTTCTTATTTAAACGAACTCATTGCATCCCAAGCACTTTGCTGTGGGCTTTTGTACACAGTAAACACTTAATGAATGCTTTTATCTATTCAGTCAGTCTTTGCTCACGAGCTGGCAGATGTTACCCCGATCAAAATACGGTTACTGAGCCATAAAACAACCAGCCCCCAAAGTCCTACCAATTTAACCACCTCAAAACCACTCCACCGCTGGAATATTCAGCTTCCTCCATGCTTACTATGTATGTTTTATTGCAAAGTAAGGCATGAAAGGGCCCATCGCAAACGCAAATCTGCGGCACACATCTCTTCCCCCCCCCCCCAGCAAGGGGCTACAGAGGTTTGCCTACACTAGGCCGCGAGGGGGGCGGGGACAACCTAGGAGCTGGCCACCTTCAAGAACAACCTCAGAAATCAGGCGCCTTTCAAGGATCTCCGTCTAAGAAGAGAAAGGACGTGGGAGGGAATCATCACCACTCACGTTTTTCTTAGCGCTTTAAGATTTACAAAGCGCTTTCCTCACGAAAACGCGGTGAGGTAAGTCCAGTCCGCATTATTAGGTGGGATGAGCCCGAGGGGCAGGCGCCAGGAAAGAGGGAGGGGGCGGGAACACCCGCGTTCCACAAGCCCCGCCCCCCCACGCGAGAGTGTGAACCCCGCCCCTCTCCCCTATACAGCCTAAGGCGAACCGGCTGGGGTGCAGAGCTGGATGGACTACATCGCTGCAGTTCTTCCGACAGTTGGCCGGTGAACCAGCGCCCGGCAGGTAGCTCCACATGGAGCCCTATGGGCCGGCCTCCAGAACGAAACCACAGGCGCAAGGCCGCCAAACGCCGCCTTCCTTATTCTTCCCAGTCCGAGGACCCCAAGGGCTCCTCAGCCAGTTTAAACGCTCCTCGAGCCGCGGGCGGCCTCACCCCAGCCCCGGCCAAAGGAGTAATGGCGAGCCCTGGGGGCGACGCTCAACCTACCTCCTCTTCACCCGGGTAGTGACGTGGTGCAGAAAGTGGTAGGGAAGCTAAGCAAGGCCCGGGCGGCCGAGCGCCTCCTCTACCCCTAGTTTATACGGTAGTGGCAGGAATACAGACCGAGGGACTGAGGGAAGAGAAATGTAGGTAAAAGATAGCGGAATCGCTGTGCGCAAGCGCACGAATCTTCTTCGAGACTCTACTACTGTAATTCGGTAGTGGGAGGCCCGCCCTTTCCGCCCAGGGGGTGCTGCTGAGCTCACCTAAAAGGTTACCATTGGGCAGTGCCGAAGAGGGGAGGGACAGCCGATGCCCGCGAAGCCTGCTGATTGGGCAAAAGGAGTGCAGCTGTGGTATTTGAAGTAACATAGAAGCGGGCTCCTAAAGGGGCGGAAGCGTAATGTTTCTCTACATCACCTGGTGATGAATTTTTATCCCAGTTCTTCCTCTCTGGGCGAAGATAAACTTGTGGTGTAGGCTTAGATTTGCGGTGTAGGCCCGGGCTGATCTTAGCCACCAAAAAAAAAAAAAAAAGTGCAGACTCTCCCCAGTTCTTGCCGCTGGGCTCATCTTATTTAGGGCACAGTCTGTAGTTCCTGGGGATGATCTTCCCAAGCAGTAATATTGATTTAAATTCAAATAATGATTTTTATTTCACAAAACAGCAGCGGGGGAGCGTAGTGGATAGATCACTGGACTTGGAATTAGGAATACCTATCTTCATGAGTTGAAAACCAGTCTCAGACTCTCGATCTGTGAATCTGGGCAAGTCACAAACTTATTTGTCTCAATTCCTCATCTATAAAAATGAACTGGAGAAGGAAATGGTAAACTACCCCATTATCTTTGCCAAGAAAAACCCCCAAAAATGGGGTCACGAAAAGTTCCCATGAATATAACGATTGAACAATGTAAAGTTATTTTTGACCTAGAAAGAACCCAATGAAATAGTTAAGACAACAGTATCCCATTTTACAAGAGAAGACACTGATGTCTGTTACAGGGCTGGTGTAAATCGGTCTTAAAATACCCATTTCATGAATCTCCAGACCAATGTTTCCTCACTCAAACTACAAACAAGTCAGTAAAATATCTAAATTCTCCACCTTGGACCTTTCTATGCTGGGCAATTCATTGATTTTTTTTAGCCAAAAGGAATCTCACCTTTCAGCAAGTGGGAGAAGCAGTACACTAAAGTCTTCCAGTCTTTCATTATGGCATGTAAATAACTCCTGGGGCCTAGAAGGCCATTGTGTAAACTGACTAGTGGCTATACAAGAAAAGCTTCTAAACAATCAACAAGCATTTATTAAACAGCTATTATGTGCCAGGCACTTAGCTAGGTGATAAGGACACAAAGAGAAAAGTGAAAGTCTCTACCCAAAAGTTTACAATCCAAAGGATGAGGAACATCTACTTACAAAGAAACATACAAAATAGATTCAAAAGGAAGGAGACTGTGAAACTGGGGAAGCATTAACAGTAGGAAGGATAAGAAGAATAAGGAAAAGCCAAAAGGAAGAGGTTTAGAAGATAGAAGTTAACTAGTCCTTACCATTCTGCCTTGTGACTGATATTTAGCATCAATTCTAAGACAAAAGGTAAGGGTTTAAAAAAAAAAGTTGTTGTTTTTTTTTTACACCAGCAGGGTAAAAGATGAATTGGAATGTAGGAGTTGGCACAAGAGACCAATTAGGTAATTGAAATTTGAGTCCAAGTGAGGGCATCTGGCCAAAAATGGAGCAAACAGAGACTGATGTGAGAGATGTGGAGGTAGAAACTAAAGATCTGGTGTCTGATTGAAAATGTGTTGATAGGGAGCAAAGAATCAAAGATAACACCAAAGTTGCAAACATGGGTGAGAGAGGATGGTGGTGCTCTCAACAAAATGTCAGAAATTTTTCAGAGAGGATTTTGCAGGGGTAAAAGATGAGTTTTGGAATCTGTAAATTTTATTACTGTCATCCAATTAGAAATATACAATAAATAAGTTGTTTAAACTAGATTGAGATAAAGAATACATGGATCAGTATATCACCTTGGAGCAATCTACATAAAGATAATAAATAATTAAATCCATTTGAATTGAAGAGTTGACCTAGAAAAAAAGACATGAAGAGAGACCTGAGGTACACTAACATAGGAAATATGGATGACAGGGTAGCAAAGGAAAAAGAATTAATGATCAGACAGATAAAACCAATAGAATAGTATTAATGGGGGGGGGGGGGAGGTTGCATTCAGGAGAGAGAGTGGCCAAAAGGGTAAAATTCAATCAAAAAACCTCACTGATAACAATTGGAGAGAGCAGTTTCAATTGAATGATTAGGTTGGAAAGAACTTGGAGACAGAATGGAGAGCATTTTCTAAGACTTTAGCTGAGAAAAGGATATAGAATAGTTTGAAGGGATGTTAGGGCTAGCAATATTTGGCCATATCTGTGAGCAACAGGGATGGGAGCTAATAAATAAGAGACTGAAGATTAGAAAGAAAAACTATAATTTTAGGTGCAAACTGCAGGAGAAAAGGAGACGAGTCCATGTGGAAAAGTTCCCAGAGACTCATTGAGACAAGACTTTGTCATCTGAAATTTAGACTACCTAAATTTGAAGTGATTTGTTACAGGATGACTACAGGATACATTTTCCAGCCTAGCCATTACAATAAAGGGAGGCCAAAGTTTTTAGGTTGTATCTAAAAACCTTGGATTCATGCTGAGGAAATGATTATCAAAGTATTAGTCAACATTTATTCTTTCATTTCAGTACTTTCTGACCCCAATTTGGGGGGGATTTTCTTGGCAAAGGTACCAGAAAGGTTTGCCATTTCCCTCTCATTTTATAGATAAAGAAACTAAGGCAAAAAGGGTTAAGTGATTTGCCCAAGGACATACAGCTAGTATCTAAGGCCAGATTCAAACTCACGAAAATGTCTTCCTGTCTCCAGGCCCAGCACTCTATCCACTATATGATCAAACATTTATTAAGCTATTACAATGGCATAGGCTCTGTGCCCCAACCAAGGGATTATGTGAAGTAATTCTTTTAGAGGGTTTGGATCCCCGGCACCCTAGTGGCAAGGCATAGGAGTCACAAAGTCATGTGGCATGTCTGAAGGCTGTTCTTATCAGGGTGGGAGCCTGGAGCATCATTGTGGCAGCACAACATGTTTCCTCTAGCAAGCAGGGGCCTCATCCATTCTCTTAACTAATAAATGCTTATAAATCTGGTAATAAACCTTCACTTCAATTTATAACAATACAAATTTTAAGAAAATGATAGTCCCTGCCCTCAAGAAGCTCATATTCTACTGAAGACTCCAAGTAAAAAAACTGAAAGGAGGAAGAGAAAGATTACCTAGAAGGGAAATAACAAAAGGAGTCCAAAGGAGTGCAGTCTGGTGGAAAATAAAGAGATGGCTGTCTTGGGCAACATCTTTAAATGGAGGTTCTAGAAGGGACGCAGGATACTTCTGAGGTATGAGGTGAATGGCTGCAGTATATATATATATATGTCTATGATGTTTTAAGAAATAAGCGCTTTTAAAACATAAGTTTTAAATACTAGTAAGAGTCAGATAACCAGCCACTGAGAAACAATGCTTTTGAGCTTACTACTTTTATGATTAAATAGAATTGGTTTGGACAGAAATTTCTAGAATGAAAAGAGCATAAATAGTAGGAGCAATTTCATTTTCCTAACATAACTTCATTTTTCTCAGTAAGTGTTCAGACAAAAAAGAAAATGAATTCCCAGAATATTTCACTAATACAGACTTATTGTCAGAATAGAGGTTCTTAATCAATTTTGTGTCATGGACTATAACACTTTGTTAGATGTTTTAAAATGCATAAAATAAAATACATATGACTACAAAGGAAACCAATTACATTGAAAGTGATCAAAAACATTTTTTTAGAAATAAGTTCATGGATGCTTTTTCAGTAGTAGAACCCAAGTTCTTCAGGCAAGGGCTCTTATTCTTGTCTTTGTATTCATAGTAACAAAATTCCTAAAATTATAATAAGCATTTAATAAATGCTTGTTGAATTATATTGAGAAGCAGTGATGTGAAGATTGGATTTAGCTATTTCCCAATTTTAACAATGAAGATACTTAATCTAACAAAATCAGGGGGGATTATGAACCTTAAATTACTCCACCCTACTTAGACTATGCTTTAGGGGAAGATAAAGTTGTAATCTCCTGATTGAACAATGAAGGTACTTAACTCTTACCTTATTGTGAAGCTAGAACTTTAAGTTAAGTCTATTTTAAGATCTTAATACCAAAAGGTGTTAAGTAACTATAAAGGTTAATCACAAAAAGGTTAAGTAACTCACAAAAGGTGAACTTAACAAAGAAGTGTTAAGTAACTCTAAAGATATAATCTAATCAAAAGAAGATGAGAACTAAAAGTATGGGCAGTCCTAGAGAAAAGCCTTTGATGTGATTGGTAGACATAAAATTTTAGAGACACAAGGGTGAAAGATCTATATAGTTGGGTCACTTCCTCTCTCCATCACCTTTTGCAGCAGAGAGTTGGCCGATAGCAGTGTGCTGGGCCTTTTGGCATCTTAGCGTGGCGACAAGCTATTGTCCAGTTCGGTGGTGAGTTTCTGGCTGAGTTTTCCTTCTTTATTTTCCAAATTTATCCTTTTAGAAGCCTCTAATCTTCTCACAGGCCAGGCAGAAGAAATCCTATATCCTCTTCCTTCCTTCTCCTTAAATTCCTTCCCTCTATATTAATTAAATTACCCTATATTTCCAGAATGACTTGGGTATTTTATTTGAGATTTACTTTGGCGACCAATTAAATCTAGATTTAAGTCACAACCCTAAAATTATCTTTACAAAGAGGGACAGGGAGAGAAAGCTTTCAGAATTACCTTGAAGTGCCTATTTGTACAAAAATATTTCTAGCAGAGCTTTTTGTTGTGGCAAAGAATTGGAAATTGAGGAGATGCACATCAGTTGAAGAATGACTGAACAAAAAACTGTCATATATGATTGTAATGAAATACTATTGTGCTATAAGAAATAAGCAGAGTTTCAGAAAAACTTGGTAACTTACATGAACTGATGTAGAGTTAAGTGAGCAGAATCACAATATTATTCACAGAAACAGTAATACTATACCATGAACAACTGTGACTGATTTAGCTAATATAGCAGTATAGTGAGCCAAGATAATCCCAAAGGGCTCATGATAAAAAAATGCTATCCACCTACAAAGAAAGAACTGATGGGAGTCTGTAGCCTGAGGCATACAACTTTTCCCTTCATTTTCATCCTGGTTTTTTATGTTTGTTTTATTTTAATGTATCTTCTTCCACGTGACCAATATGGAAATGTTGAATGACAGCACATGTATAACCAATATCAAAATGCTTACCATCTCAGGGAGGATAGGAGGAAGAGAATTTGGAATTCAAAATGTAAGAAAATGGTTGACAAAAACTGTTTTTACATGTATTTGGAGAAAAATAAAGTATTACTGAAGGAAAAAAATTCTTATGGGTTAAAGTTTTTAAAAGGTTCTTAAAATTGGTAATTCTTTCTTGAGGAGGAGTAACCTTTTGGCCCTAATCTTAATTATTCTAAATACAGGAACTATAATATAGGATGTTCAGGAAGGACCGGTATCTCTCATATGAGGATTTGCCACGCCCCTTTCAAGGCTGCCTTCTTCCTTTGGTGTCCATCTGCCAGACAGCTCTCACCTGTGGCTCCAAGAAACTATAGAATGCAAAGTGGCCACCCCACCAGTGAAGCATTTCTGCAGAAGGACTAAACCAGGTTGAGGGTAACCAAGAAGCTTCAAATCCTTTGGTGAGTTAGGGGGGAATGTCTCTCCCAAGCATGTGAAGACTTCACCAATGGAAGGGGTGGATGAGATTGATTTGTTCCAATTGTCTCAAAGATAGCAGATCTAGGCATTGTAGAGCACAAAGGTTGGGTTGTACCTCAGAGGTCATCCACTGCATCCCCAAAGTCCTCACCCAGTGATGTCACTTTGTTCATTTTTGAGTATGAAGAACAACCACCAACTATCGGAAGCACTGTAATTTGAAAGGTTTCTCCCACCTAGTCCCAGCATCTCAATACAGCTCAACAAGCGTTTATTAAATGCCTATTATGCACTTTTTAAAAAACCCATATCTTGTTTTAAGAGTGAATACTGTGGGGGCAGCTGGGTAGCTCAGTGGATTGAGAGCCAGGACTAGAGACAGGAAGTCCTAGGTTCAAATCTGGTCTCAGACACTTCCCAGATGTGTGACCCTGGGCAAGTCACTTAATCCCCATTGCCTAGCTCTTACCACTCTTCTGCCTTGGAACCAATACACAGTATTGACTCCAAGACAGAAAGTGTTTAAAAAAAAAAAAAAGAGTGAATACTGTGTATTCGTTCCAAGGCAGAAGAGAAATAAAGGATAGGAAATGGTGGTTAATGACTTTGCATAGGTTCACATAGATAGGAAATATCTGGGGCCAGATTTGAACCCATTTCTAGGCCTGGCTCTCAATCCACTGAGCCATCTAACTGCCCCATGTCTTAGGAATTACGTGACATACTTTGGATACAGAGAAAACTAAATCCCTGCCTGAAGGAACTTAGTGTTCTACTAAAACAAAAAATTAAGTTCCATTAGATTAGAACAATACATTAAATCTTTACAACCTTCCTGTATTTGGCAAATTAAAAAGGCATCAAAGATTTGACATCACATGAGAACTTGCTGCTTCCATTTATCATACCAATGGATGAGTCATATTTGAGTATTCCCCTTAACTGAAACCACTTTGTTGAATATATATATATGTATATATAAATAAAACCAGGCCCTGAAGAGGCCAAGATCTGTTGAAACACTTAAAGAGGCACCTGGGTATTCTGGTAATCTGTGCTGAAGCTGAGGGTGTTGTATCTCCTAAACTTTGGGACTTCTGAACTGCAGAGGGTTATACCAATGGGGTATTTGCACTCAATTTGGCATTAATATGGTCAGTACCCCAGAGCAAAGAGCACTAGTTTGCATAAAGAAGGACAAACTGGCCACAGACAGAAAAAGAGGTCAGTGGGGTTGGACCCATGGACATATTACCGCTGCATTTCTAGCCTATGCAAAATAGGAAGACCCAGTCTTTAGGGGAGGAAAAAACCCTTAAGGGACCTCAGTAGACATCTCATCCAAACCATATCTTAGACACCCATTTCCTCAACAACCTACCTGGCAAGTAGCCTTTGAAGATTTCCAGGGTATGGTAACCCACCATCTCCAAAAGCAGTCTATTTCCCTTCTGAATTGCTCTAATGTTTTGTTTTGCTTTTTTCCTTTAAAACTTTTATTTCACACTTTGATGTCCACCCATTCCTTAGGTCAGCTCTCTGGAGCCATGAAAACCAATAATAGTAATAGTTAGCATTTAAATAGCACCTACAAGGTGCCAGGCATGATATTAAATGCTTTACAAGTATCTCATTTGATCTTTACAGCACTGCTAGGAGGCAGATGCTATTATTTCCATTTTACCTTTGAAGAAAAGGAGACAAATAGGTTAAATAACTTGTTCAAGGTCATACAACTAATAAGCATTTGAAGAAGAATTTAAACTCATGTCTTCCTGACTCCAAGCCCAGCATTCAATCCACTTCACCACCTAGTCATCTCTAATCAAATTTCTTTCCCACATCTTTGAAATATTTATCATACCCCTAAGTGTTCTCTAAGATGAACACCCTGAATTCCTTCAACCAAACTTCATATGGCATGATGAAGGTCCTTCAACTGTCTTCTTGGTGGCCATACTCTGGACACTCCAGTACAACATCTGAAAAGGATGTTACTAATTTTACAATTTTGACTTTACCTGCCATTTTAACCATGTAATAATAGATTGCCTACCTATAGTAAATTTCAAAATGATGGTTGCTACTATAGAACAAATACTTTCTCTCCTTTAATTAAAATGATACTCATCTCCTAAAATCAAAAATAATATGAAATTAATGGATAGTCAGAAATGTCAACTATCAAAAAAGATAAATTCATACCTTTTAATATGTTTATTAAAGGGGGCAGCTGGGTGGCTCAGTGGATTGAGTCAGGCCTAGAGACAGAAGCTAGAGACAGAAGGTCCTAGGTTTAAATCTGGCCTCAGACACTTCCCAGCTGTGTGACCCTGGGCAAGTCACTTAACCCCCATTGTCTAGCCCTTCCCACTCTTCTGCCTTAGAGCCAATACACAGTATTGACTCCAAGACAGAAGGTAAGGGTTTAAAATATATATATTTATATTTATTGAATAAACTAATGAGATCACAATTTAAAAATTCAGTATTTACACTCAGAATGGCAGCTTCTTTAAAAATGACCAAACAGGGGGCAGCTGGGTAGCTCAGTGAATTGAGAGCCAGGCCTAGAGACAGGAGATTCTAGGTTCAAATCTGACCTCAGACACTTCCCAGCTGTGTGACCCTGGGCAAGTCACTTGACCCCCATTGCCTAGCCCTTACCACTCTTCTGCCTTGGAACACAGTGTTGATTCCAAGATGGAAGGTAAGGGTTTAAAAAAAAATGACCAAACACTACAAAGTATGTTTTGCTGCATTATACACAGGAATGGTTTATTTTGTGTAACTAATTAGTCCAACACCGTGAGTCATTAGAATTCAAACAGTTCCTAGTGTATGCTTCAAAGGTATGTTGAACTTTATAATTATACACTTACACATGAATGTGACAAAGCAAAAACTCAAGACCATGATAATAAACTAAGTACAAAATAAAATGTATAGAACAGGCACTTTGAAGTAAGCTATTTTTCCATATAGCTTTCACAGTTAATGCTTGTACATGTCATATTTCATCAAAGGGTATCAATAAAAGAAGCAAACAGTCCTTTGATGCACAAGCACAAACATATTGAAATTCAAATCTCTTTGTCTTATTTGCAACACATGCAAGATCCCTGAATTTAGAAAATATCTGAAAAAAAATGAAAAAGAAAGCTGTCTGGAATGAAAGCATTTACAAGCATCTGAATAAGGCCTTTTAAATTTTTAAGTGAGTGTTTTAAACCCCTTCATTCTCAGGTAAGGGATTAAGAGGCTGAGAGATATATCGTCTGCGAGGGTGAGGATACTGGAGGTTGGCAGTGTCAGCATCGCAAGAGTGTTCTATCAGAGGAGGAGGAGGAGGAGGAGGAGGAGGAGGAAGGATCTGGGCATAACTGGACCATCTCGATCCAGCCCGTGGGGAATCCAGAGGGGGAAAGAAATACCTGAAACAATGAAGACAGGAACAAAACACCAAAACAAAACAAAAACAAACAAACAAAAAAAAAACAAGAAAAAAGAGAAAAGTAGTAAATACAAGGAGAACCAAAGAGGAGAAAAGACATGCTGGAAAAAAAAGCTTTAGTAAATCCATGCCAAAACTAACAGAACATAATAGCAGAAATCAAGGCCCTAATTCAAAATCAAGATTGTTTAAGCAAGTTTGGAAACTGTAAAACACACACACACACATACACATACACACACACACACACACACACACACACACACACACACACACACACACATACACACATACACGCACGCACGCACGCACGCGCACGCACACAGGTACAATCTTTTAAACAAGATGTTTTTTAAATTCCAGTATTGATTTTTTTTCTTAAAAAGATAAACTTGAAAATTTAAAGTATTTTCTAGTCTGACTACCCATAATTTATTTGATGCTCACTTATCTGAGCTTTAATAATGCTTCATTTGTAGCAACAGCATGAAACTATGTTTTATGCAAGTGTATACACAATATTAAGAACCAATTAAAAAAACTTTCACATAGTTTAGGTAGGTATCACAACACTTTAATGACTATCTCTCACAGAAATACAATCATAATGTGTACTTACATGTTTTTCCTGCAAAAAACACAAGTATAGCTACAGATTTCTAAATGAAAGGTGGAAAAAATTATACCATTTCATGTCCTAGTCTTACCATTTTAATTATAACTTACCCGTAATATTTATGCACTTTAGTACACTTGGATTTTAGATTCAGAGATTTGGGGAACATTTATTGAATGAAACAGCCAATAAATAGCAAATAAAATCCTGGTACAATCCAAGCTGAAGCTTCATTTACATGCTACACTTTTAGTGGAATTTTAAGTGCTTTCCAATTTACAGTACCTTTTAGAATTTGTACTTGGAGGAAACCTTACTCCATGGAATCACACCAAAGGAACATACAAGTACATGGTAAAAAAATTATCTTTAGTGAGCACTAATAAAAAATACTTACAAAAGCAGTTTTGTAATATATAAATGAATACCAAACAATAAATTTAGCTATGAACTGTACAGTTAAAATTACTGTCAGCGCTTTGTAATTCCTTTAATGCTAACAAATTGTAAATGTTACAAACCAATTACAAGTTATAGCAAATATTAATATGAATAAATCAAGACTACAAAATGTAAAACAAATTAGCACTCAAAACAATATTTATGAAAATTGATGATTTATTCAATCTTCAAATTTAAAAATTATAAAAATTCACCATCCTGTTTATATTGTTTTGGGAAACAAAACTAACAAAAGAGGTCTATAGCTTCCAAATGGAGTAATGTGGGTTCTTTCCTCCCTCGCACCCATAAAGACAACAAGCCTTTTTTTTTCTACACCCATAATATTTAGTTTCACAAACATTCCAAACAAAAAGCCTCTCCATTTAATTTTCAGAAGTTCCATTAGTGTCAACAAATGGCACTGGCTAGTACAGAAACAGTGTATTTTTTTTTAAAGGCCTTTAGGATTGCATTTAGGAGTGAGCAGGCTGCTGGTGTATCTTGGGAGAGGTCAAACAGCGCTGGGGAGGGGGAAGGAGCTTGCTTCCCATTCCTGTGTGCATGCAAGAAGCAGCAAAACTGCAAAGTTACTCCAGTTAAGCTTGACATCAGCTGTGCTTTCTGTTAAAGGACATAATACAAATGGAGAAGGGAAAATGCATCACAGATCTAAACACAAATGGTTATTACTGACATAATAAGACTATAGATTAAAATCTGACAGTTATTGACAAGCTTAAAATTAAAAATACACAAAAGGATGATAACCAATCTTGTTTAGTCATTAGAGCTCCACATTTTGCAAAGTTATCTTCATGAATGAATCTCACATTGAAATAAACTTTACTTTTGGTAAAAATATTAAAAATAAGCTCCAGTCAAATGATATGCCTCTTGCATCTAACTTTTGCAATTGGAAAACTGTTATTGCTACCTCAAAATTGAAGCCAGCTGCATTTAATATGCTCATAAAATAACCAGATGTCATATCATTAAAGTCATAAACCAAAAACCATCTTCATAAGTACACACTTTAATAAAGTAATATTCTTATCTGTATTTAATTTAAAATAGAATAAAAAAAATTATTTCTCTTTACAAAGCATTAAGCATTAATGAAAACACAATAATCAAATATTCTCTGTGAAACATCCGTAATATTTTGTTCCCTGCTAACATTCTAAAAGTAGGAATTAAGAAATCAGATTTTTCATTGTTGTCTCCTATCATAGTCTCCACTCTGATTCTTTAGTAAAACTCAAATAATTTAGTCCAAAGATAATAGAAAACCCTACCAACTTCATTTCCCTATAAGACCTCAAGTAATGACATTCAGTCAATTTGGATAGGCACACTGATAATACCAATAAATTCTATTTCTGTTAGAGATAGTATTAATCGTATTACTAAATAGCCTTAATGCCATCAAGGGCAATTTCGTTTTTCTTAATACTTCAAAATCAAAGTAGTCCCTTCAAAAGACAATTTACATTCCTAATGATTGACCATTAAACTTCTAAAGATAATTCAGTTTGCTCTGTGGCTGTGACAGCTTTAGCAACTAAGAAAAAGTAGGTTGAAATAGTAATAATATTAAAAAATAAATTCAGGACAACAAATTAGTAATTTTGAGGGGTTTTATCTCACCTACAAAAATCATAAAACCAGCAAGAGTAGTACTACCAGAACCAAGATGTGTGAAGAAGAAATGGCTATCTTAAAATTCCCAAGCTCACACACAAAACAGCCTACCTGCTAGCCGAAGATCCATTTAGTGAATTTTGTAGATTTGGATTATTTGACCCTAAAGAAGCATTTGAGATTCCCTGTTGAGAAGAGCTCCCATTGACTGGGCTCCCATTACCTTTCAAAATACCAGTACACTTCCAATTGTCCATATAATTAGCTGGAACAAAAAGATGAAAGGTTACAGATGGCATTTACTTTAAGCATAAGCATTAGTAAATAACTTTGATGAAAGAGAATGAATTTTTCAAATACTTAAAAAAAAAAGAATGTAATGCATGCTACTCATTTGGCATTATTCCAAAAGACAGAAATTGAAAAAAAAAATCAACTATGAAAGCTGAGAATTTTTATAGTTTTAGTTAACTAAATTAAGCAACAAAGAAAACTAGGTTAAAAATTGCATTTCCAAAAAACCAATGATGATTATTTTTATTAGGTTGTTATTCACTTGCATTCCTCTTTGTGACTCTGTGGACTATACTGTCCATAAGATTTTTCTTGGTTTGCCATTTCCTTCTCCAGTAGATTAAGGTGAACAAAGGTTAAATGACTTGCCCAGGGTCACAGCTAGTATCTGAGATCAGATTTGAATTAAGGTCTTCTTGACTATATAGGTCCAGTGCTCTATTCACCAAGCCTTCCCCCCCACTCCCCAATTATGCATACAGAATATTTTGTAACAATTTAGTTTATAGATGGAAAGCTTCCTTTATTCAAAATAGAAATTGGTAAAAAAATAAAATTCCTTTAATCATCATTATGTTAAAGTAGATGCTGTAATAGTAAAAGAATATCTTGTTCTTAATTATGAGAAATAACTACGGTAAGATGTATTCTACTTATAATGCAGATCATTCACTGAAATCTTACCTTTCCACAATCTTACACAGCCATCATCTCCAGATGATGCTAGTACTGTTCCTGTTATATTCCAACTCACTCGCCAAACCTGAGAGTTGTGATTATCAAATTGAGCTACTATATGAATCTCAAATTTTGTTGGACCACCAGAAGAAGTTAATTCTTTCCTTTAAAAAAAAAAGTTTTACTGAGGCACTGTGCAGAGGGATTGAAAAACAAGTTGTTCAAAATGAAAAATTTAAATTATCTAAAAATGGAAGGTTACATCCCCCCAAAGAAAGGTTAAAGGGATGAACGGATACAAAGTACAAAGAAATTGTAAAACAAAGCTTCAGTTAAAATATGAAATCAACTCCTTGACTTTTCATAGTAATTTTATTAATACCTAAAAATGAATGAGCCTAATCATCAATGGATATATGCTTAATGAATTAAAACTATTGAGATATTTATACCAAGCAAAACATTAGGAAAGTAAATCTACTCCCATGCTAAATATCCAATGCATTACTACAGTTTAAATTCTTTTAATTATCCTGTTTGACATTATCATTGCTTACATCTTGCCAATCAATAGTAGTATCTTATACAGCTTTAAAAAACAGCTTTAAAGAGCTTACCTTACAGGTTTTAGCGTGAAAATCCTCACATCTTTGGTTGCTACTGCTAGGATATGGAATGATCGACCCAAATTTGGTGCAAATGAGATATCATGTACAGGATCAGTGACTGTCATAAGGGATTCTGCTTTTGCATATTTCCTAAGAAAATTCAAATCATTTGTATAAAGTACTCCCAAAAGAAAAATAAAATATTTATTAATAAATCATGTTTTATCATTTCATTCTACAAGCACTCTGTAACAAAACTCTTTTTTATATTTATCTTCTACATTCAACCAATATTTAATAAAAATTCCCAAAGGCTTCGTGATTTAAAATTCAGTTTAACATACTTCAAACAAAATATCCAGAGTAAAAACTACTTTAAAAGTGTATCTCAGTTTAATAGTCATTAATATCTAGTCATTAATAATGAGAACATTTCTCAAGAAGTATAAATTATACAGGTTTTCCAAGATCCAACCATCACTCAATACTGGAATCATGCAGGTTTTAAACTAAAAAATGACTTTCTGAAGCAAGGGAACAAATCAATTTGCTAATCCCTGTTCCTGTAAGTGAAATATATTATTAGCATTGCTAAAGATCAACTGTGTATTGGCAACAAGATGAGGCACAATGGAATTCATTCTTCGGTACAGAACTGTTACCTACGTAGTGTGTGTATACATATATAAAATGCAATAGTAAGCAGAATACAATTTACTTGGAAAAAACTCTTTAAAAATAAAATATACAAATCAAAAAGTAAAAAAAATAAACAAATTAGGACTCTCTAGACTGATTAGCTTACCTGGTATTTTCATTATATTCATAAATCTGAACCTTAGCAGATATATTTGGACTATTGTCATCACTTCCTACGGCTATCATGGGGGAATGAGCACGAGAACTAGAAATAAAAAGTAAACAGATTATTTACACAGACATATTGTGATCATAATAAGAAAGGCTGATAACTGACTTTACATATCCAATTTAACTTCATTTGGCAAAATAGAACTTGAATATACTGGAGATAAAAAGCGACCTAATTGAAAATTACAGAGTAATTACCCTCTTGACTCATCTATGATTCAACTTTTTAGGGGGGGAGTTGTTTCTTGCACTGAAATTTAGGGATATATTTATTCTCATTAAAACTATAAGCTATGCACTCTAATGGAGTCAAAGATAATTAAGATACAATTTGTGTTGTCAAAGAACTTAGAATCTAGTCAATTACAATTAATTGGACTATCTGGAGTAGTATAACAGAAAGAAAGACTTGCTACCAGAGAATTTAAAAACATGTGATTCTGCCATTTATTAGTCATATAAACTGTTAGCCAGTAACTCCCTGAGCTTATCTGGGAAGTAATGGGAATAACCACCTCACAAGAGTTGTTATAATGGCTTTTTAAAATATTAAGCACAAAAACCTATTATTAATACACCTCTCACATGAGATCCTTCTAGATTTGTTTTTTATGACAGAAAATAACTTTTCTCCCACAAAAAAAGGTTCAAACATTTGACAATCAAGAACACAGGAATCAAAGATATGAAATACTTTTCCCTTGAGGCAAAGAACTTGGTAAATACAACATGTCATTGAAAGCAACCTTTTATCTCCCTTCTTTGCAGAGAAGGAATACTATGGATATCAACTATATAAGTCAGATATAGTTGATTTATTATTTGGTTTTGAGGTACTACATTTTTCTCTCTTTTTTTAATCTTTGTTACAAGGAATAAGTTGCTAGGTAGGGAAGAGGGGAGGAAAATATTTAAAAATGAAAGTCATTAAAACAGAAGATGTCCATAAAATAAGATTTTTTTTTAAAGTAAAATACTATTGGGATACAGCCAAATTGTAACAATAAATAGAAATGGACTGGCTTTTTTGGTAAATCACAATCCTAATTCAGGAAGAACAGCAGAAGAGAAGAGTAAAATAGCCTCCTCCCCAGATGTTACTTATATTTCCAGATTCATCCTATGGACAACTGTACTTACAGAAAGGGGAATTCAATTTAATTCAAGAAATACCAGGTGCAAGGGTTGCTGTCAAGTACAATAGGAGATACAAAGATAGGTAAGAACATAGTCCACACCCTTAAGAAGCTTACACTCTAGGAAGTATGATTCTATATATTCAGAGAACATTTATCAAGTAGTTACAGACTTTTCAACTCTTATCTCTCCTGCCTCCCTAGATCCTCACTTTTGTACCTCTCAACAACTAGGGTCTCAAAGACTTTTTAAAAAGAACTCAATACTGTGGCTTGAGTTTCATTGATTTTCTTACCCCTTAAAGCTGAAAACAAAATGAAGGAGTCATGAAAGTCAATATAAATGTAGAAACCATTTGTTCTATCCTCAATTAATAATGGCATGACTAATTTGAATCGTCAATAATTAGCTTTAATATTATGGGGGCAGATTGTGAAGTACTAGAGGTCTGAGTCACAAATCAGTATAAGTTTTAATTCAT
The DNA here is from genome assembly GCF_027887165.1 of Monodelphis domestica. NCBI lineage: Eukaryota > Metazoa > Chordata > Mammalia > Didelphimorphia > Didelphidae > Monodelphis > Monodelphis domestica. The sequence continues at coordinate 255,108,584 of NC_077229.1, forward strand.
ATACTGTCAACCATTAATGAGAATATAAATTACATTTACAATTCTATACTACAAAATCACATAACTAAAAATTTTTAAAGGTTTGCTCTTAATATTCTATGCTATTACTTCTTAGAACATGCATGGAATGTTTTACTTTATTACACATGTAAAATCTATATTGGATTGCTTGTCATTTCAAGTAGGGAGTAGGTGATAGAGGGAGAGAATTTGGTTCAAAGTTTAAAAAAATGAAGATTAAAAATTGCTTTTACATGTAATTGAGGGGGAAAATGTTATTAAAAATGTTTAAAGAACATACTTTGAAGAAAAAGCTCTTCAATTACAAAACATTTTATAAAGAATTGGCACTAATATTAAATGGCAAGTGTCTTTTCTACTATGAATATGTGACAAGTTTAACTGATGATTTCCACATTAGGCCATTCAGAAATTACTTTCCAAACTTACATTTTTTTCTAGATTTTCTTTGACATATAATGTTTTTGCCTTTTTTTTTAATCAAAGAACTAGGAGATGGCTTACCTTGAAGGATTCCATGAAATACAACTACAGCTTAGCTTACATGAGATTTCATGCTGCAATGACCATTGACTAAGATTCATAACATCTGGAGCTTCATATATTCTCACCACACCATCTGCTGAACAGGTTGCTAACATAAGACCCATATGTTTAGGAGCAAACTTCACATCAGTAACTGATGTTCTGCTATCGACCAAAGTGGTCCTCTTAACCTAAACAAAAGAATTAACAAAATACTAAGGAATATCAAGTCAATACACATTTATTAAAAGTTTACTATGAGCTGCTTGATGATGAACTTTTTGGTTACAACAATCTATAAAATAAAGAAAATAAAAAAAGTTTTCAGTTTTGTAAAATCCTTTCCCCCTTCCACTGTAATAGTGGTAGCATGACATAAAAGGGACAGGGGGTGCTAAAATCAAAGTTTTTAGACCAACTATAAACATTAAGTACTCTAAATGTGATATATTTGCCAAATGACTAGAAGATAGACATACTATTAGGAAACTAACAATATTGATTACCTTCACCTAAACAAAACCAGAGGACAATAAGTAGTTCAGAGTTTCTTGAAGAAAAAGGAACTGATTGAGTTGGTTTCATTGCATACCCAAATAGAAACAAGAAATACGTTTTGTGAGATACTCAATTACCTCATTTTGCAACATTTGAAATAAGCATAAAATAAAAAGATCACAAAATGGAAATAAGTATCGCTTATGGACCAATAGCTATCACAGAAGATGATGAAGTAGGGAAATTATATGGAAATTTTGAGAAGCTTCTCCAATTCTCAATAAATATTTAGTCTCTCCTTAACTTCAGCCTAAAAGTATGCATGGAGAGAATTTTAGAAAATATAGGAGCAGCCAGGTGGTTCAGTAGACAAAGACTGGCCCCTAGAGACCAGAGATCCTGCATTCAAATTTAGCCTCAGGTACTACTTAGCTATGTGACCCAGGGTAAGTAACTTAACCTCACTTGCCTAGCCTTTACAAATATTATGCTCTGTAAGCACTAATTAGTTTTTATTCTAAGAACATAAGGGTTTAAAAAAAATTTTAAGGAAAAAAAAGAAAGAAAAATTGGGTAAGTTTAAGAAAAAAAGAACAAAGACTTGTAGAGTTCTCAGAAGTCTCATACCTATTTATCATGAATATTTTCTTCCAGAAAAAAATCCAATTGGACAGTATTGGTCATGGTAAGCACTAATAGCAAAAATAACATTGACTATCTTAACACAAAAGAAATAACCCATTATTGAAATGGAAGTGAGATTAGAATCAACTACCTATAAGTAGTCAGGTCATAAGCAAGCACAAAGATCAAAATCATAAAATTAGAAAAAAAAGATAAAAATGATCCCCTCAAACAATCACTCCTTTAACCATGTCTATTCAAATAGACCATCAATGACAAAGAAAAATGAGAAATGCAAAAAGGCAATATTTACTATATCATCATTTTGTCAGAATTCAACTGATATAAAACAGTAACCAGAGAGAAGCCAAAAAGCCCAAAAACCAACTTAACCAATAAATCCCTGATATCCTTGACTGTCTGCTTTGCTGTTCCTTGAACAAGACATAGCTAGCAGGAAGGGAAGAAAGAAAGGAGGGAAGGAAGAAGAGGGCAGTGTGTTTGAAGGGGTATGGTAAAGTGTCATTATTTCCTATAAAGCTTCTCATCAGTGCCATAAATAATATACCTCTCTAATAGCACATGACTCACCCAATGACTCTGTCCTCGAAGTTTATCATTGGACTCTCCCACTATTTCTTCCCAAACAGCAGCAGTTCTGTCAAAAGAACAAGAAGCCAAAACCTGTCCAAATTCAGGATGTGCCCATGTCACACGCCACACAGAACCACTATGTGTCTGAAAGAAAAACAACAGCATTCTAAGGGGGAAAAACTCAAAATGACTAATAAAAGAAATTATAACAATATTCCCAAACTTTTCCCTTTAAAATTACTTTCCTTTACACATACTTTTTTAGCTTGAGAAAGCACTACAGAGACCAGTGTTTAATGCAAAAGAAAAAAAAATAGCTCCTAAAAGTTAAAAAATCCCTAGCTCCTTTTTTAATTTAGCAGTTCAATTTTTTACCTCCCTTCCCTGTCACAAACTGTGGAATTGTTTTCAACAGCAACATTCTCCCTAATTCCCAATCCCAATTCTTACTAATCATCTGCCCCAAAGTCAGTCTTAATCACTCCAATGGGACCAAGATAGTCAAGCCTATTTTTTTCTAAAACAAAATGAATGTTATTATGGTCCTTTATACATAACAAAAAACCACTATCATTATCTACATGTACTCCTATATTTCCCTACTAGTTCTGTATGAATAAAGAAAAAGACAAGAAGATGACTTTTTATCCCATTTGTTCTCTGTTTTTGCTAATACTCAAACCTTTGAAAAATCTCATAAGGTGTGTTCCTCAGACACAGAAGAATAGGGGAGAAATTGAGATACTGAATCCCATTTTACAGAAGCTAGAGAAGACAAACTTTTCTGATTGGATAATAAGGTAGGCCAATCAATAACTGGCTCTCAATTTAGTAGTTCCAGTAATTTAAATAGGAAGTCCTAGCCTGGAACAACTCCTTACCCCTCCTTTTCAAGAGTCCCTATCCTTGCTACCTTTCCAACCTCACTGGAGCTCCTTCTTCAGAATATAGTCGTTACCACTGCCACTTAAAATTAGAAGAATCTCTATTTTTATTACCTAATGGGGAGTGACAAGCTGCCATCACTGCAGTATGCAGAAGTGGAAAATTCGGGGAAGTAAGAAAAGGTATGTACTTGGCATCCCAAGTTAAAACCCTAAATGCTTTTCTCCCACTGAAACATCATTATACACTGTGCTTAGGTTGTAGAATATAAATACTATACTTGAGCTATATTATGGAGCTTAAAAGCTTCTGTGTGCTAGTCATGGAAACTGTCATTATAAAACTGGTTTTAATGGGAATATTTATTCTGGATTCTAAACAACTGATTTACAAAATCAACTTCTCAAAGAGATCCTGCTTCATTGCTGATATGTTTCAGAATTAATTTCACATTATATTACAAATTAGAGCACTTCCTTTCATCCTAATATTTCCTACAAGATGCAACTACACCATTCAAGGTTGAATATTTTTACTTCACTGTCTGATATTTATTTCATCCAGGAATTGACTAATACATAAAAAAAAAAACACAATAGGACTGAGACTTTATCTATATAATTGGCTTTATACATTACCTAGAAAAACTGCCCCATGAAAAGAGGTCTCCTTAATGTTAGTGCCCCCCCTTCTAAAACTACACTCAATTTCTCTTGTCTTCAGCTTCTTTGTATAAATTTGTTTACCTATTGTCTCCTCCATTACAAAGAGAGCTTCTTGAGATGAGATCTGGTTCCTACCTTTCTTTGTACCCTCATGTTTAACATAGTATCCAGCACTCTAATAGGCACTTAATAAATATTAGTTGATTACCTACTTATAAAATGGTAATGTAAATATCCTAACAGATGAGACAATCTTTTACTGATTTTAGGCACCTACATTTTCAGTTTTCTCTCATTATTTTAGATTTGTGTACTCTACATAATAAAGAATAAAACAATTTAAATCTACCTTATAACAATTAGGATTGACGAAAAAAGTCCCACAAATACTCTCTCCAAGAAGTGAATAGCAACACCATTAAGTGAAAGTTAAATATTCAAATTTAGCATAGCATAGTATGATCCAAAATAATCAAAATTATTTTTTTAATGATTAAAATCATTACCTTCCAGCTAGCGGTGCAATGCCAATCCCCACTTTCACTTTTGTCCCAGACCTGTAAGACAGGCAAGATTTATCAACATCTGTGTTCTGTCAGTAAGAGAAGCATTTTACATATGTCAATTTTGTTGAATTTATAATAAGAGCCATCCCCTAATTGATAAATGGTCAAAAGGCATGAGCAATTTTCAGGTGAAGAAATCAAAGCCATATGTAAGTATGTGAAAAAATGCTCTATATCACTACTGATTAGTGAAAGGCAAACCAATTTTGAAATATCACCTCACACCCACCAGACTGACTAAATGACAAAAGGGCAAAGTGACAAATATTGGAGGAGATGCAGAAAAATGGGAACACTGATGATCCAAGCATTTTTGAGAGAAACTTAGAATTACCCCCATAGTTAAAAAGTGTGTATACCTTTAGACTTAGAGATCTTTGTGGTGGCAAAAAATTGGAAACTCGGGGGATGTCCATCAATCGGGGAATGGCTGAACAAATTGTAGTATATGATTGTGATTGAATATAACTGAGTCATAAGAAATGATGAACAAACTGATTTTTTAAAAACCTGGGAAGAACTATACGAAATAATGAACAGTGAAATGAGTAGAACCAGGAGAACATTATACACAGCCACAGAACTAATACATGAAGAATAAACTGAGAATAAACTGTTACCTCCAGAAACTGAAAAGAAAGAAAAAACATGACAGACTTAATGAACATGTTGGCCTCCCTGTAGGAGACTGTGGTGGTCTTGGGACACTAGTGGATGGGACCTATTATATAGATATGAAGAAAAATAAGTCGAACATATAGATCCGTAATATCATTTGCATATCTGGTTTTTTTTAGATATGGAAGTGCTTGTTTTGTTTGGATCTGTAAACATTTGGAATAAAAAAAGCACTTTAAGGGAAAAAATGCTAAGTGAATTCAAAACACACTGTAACAATATCAATGTGATGAAGTAGAAAGGCCTCAAAATTTGTAATTAGAGGAACTGGTTTTGAATCCAAAACTCTGCCATTTATACTGTTCCAATTTTGGGCAAGTCACTTAACTTATCTGGGACACACACACACACACACACACACACTCTCACTCTCTCTCTCTCTCTCTCTCTCTCTCTCTCTCTCTCTCTCTCTCTCTCTCTCTCTCTCTCTCTCTCTCTCTCTCACCTAAAAGTTATTTCCAGCTTTAAATCTATGTTCGTATAAAACATTATTTGGTAAGGTATCCCAAGTTACCTAATTATCCTAAATAATAAAATGAAAGTAACTGATGCCTTCTAAGACAATATTTGACACCTTTCATGTATTATAAATCCAGAATTAAAAGTTATTACTTTTTAGAATCTCAACTTGCCATTGGATTCTCTGAAAAATACATGGTCAAATCTGAGCTATTAACAACTACTAATTGAAATACTAGAAGTCAAGAGTAATTAGAGAAATGGAACTTAAAGCAGCTTTAAGGTATCACATTCATACCCATTTGACAGGCAAAGAGGATAAAAAAAAACGAAAAATGCCAAGCATAAGGAGGTATTACAAGAAAACAAGTACTAGTGCACTGTTGTGAGAGCTGTGAATTGGTCCAGCCACTCTGGAACACAATTTGGAAACTATGCCCACAAAGATACTAAACCAAACTTGGCCTAGCTATACCACTACTAAGAGCATACCCCAAAGAGATTAAAGTTAGGAGGGAAAAATACCTATACATACAAAAGTATTCATAGCAGCTCTTTTCATAGTAGACAAAAACTGGAAACTAAGGGGTTTTCTCACTTTTGGGGAATGGCTAAACAAATTACAATATATGAACGTAATAGAATATTACTGTGCCGTAAGTGATGAAATGGGCAGTTTTAGAACTGGGAAGATTCTGCGAACCAAATCAGAGCAAAGTAAGTAGAACTAGAAGAGCAATTTATACAATAACAATATTGTAGAGACACAACTTTTTAAGAATTTAGAATTCTGATTAGTGCAATGATAAAAAGGGAGTTCAATGAGCTTTTGGTTTTAAAAGATTATTACAAAAATGAATAATATGGAAATAAGTTTTGAGTGATAATACATGTATAACTAAGTGGAATTGCTTGTCAGCTCCAGGAGGGAGGAGGTAAAAGGGGAGGGAGAGAACAGGAATCATGTAACCATGGAAAAATACTTTTTAAAAATTAAAGAGAAAAAATTATAACTCTCCCAACAAGCAGAGCTTTAAAACCTAAAAAAAAAAAAAGATAAAAGGGTGGGGGAGTCTAGAAGACTTAAGATGAAACTCACCTCCTGCCTTAGAGGTAAACTTAAAATAAAAGAAATATGCATATATAGGCATGTCCAGTTTGAGAATTTTTTTCCTATACTGCATGTTTATAATGAGGATTATGTGGTTGTTGTTCAATGATGGAGGTTGGAGAAGGCATGGTGCAGAGTTAGAAGTAATGGGTGAGGCCAATTAGAGATGCATGTAAAAATGTTTACTTTTAAAATAGAAAATAACAGACAGCTAGATGGATAGTCAGGAAGACTCGTTTCCCAGAGTTCAAATCAGACACTTACTAGTTGTGTGACCCTGGGCAAATCAACAAACTTTGTTTGCCTCCATACCTCATCTGTAAAATGGCAAACCACTCCATCATCTCTACCAGAAAACCCCAAGTGGGGTCACAAAGAGTTGGATAAGGCTGAAAATGACTAATGTGGAAGAGGCATGAAGAAAGAGAGGTTTACAAAAAACAAAGCTGGGGACCTGATCTGCAAAATCAAAGTGAAGATTCCAAATGGAATGTTCCCAGGAAGAGGCAGTTGAAGCTGGCCAGGGAGAGAAATTGGGACTTGGGGTCTCTCTCTCTGGGGGTTACTGACAGAGGGAGAAATCTCTTCTCTGGGTTCCTGACTAAAAGAGACTAGCTTTTTGACAGTCTGGACTTTACTCAAGCAGAGATTATCTGACTGAAGAAGGAAGAAGAAAAATACTTTTCCTCCATCTCTCTGGCTGTCTGTGTCACAGCTGGACTGACATTTCCCACACCCTACTAGTTCTCCTTAGAGATGAGGGACACCCTCATCCCTCTCACCTTCAATTCCCATCCTGTTTGTTCCCAATAAACCCCCTTACTTGAGAAAGGAAGAGTGAAGAATATTTCTCTGAAATCTCATAGTTCTCCTGAGTTACTTAGAAGGTGGCTGACTGAGACCAGGGGAGGGGGAAAGGGAGGCAAAAGGGCTGGGTAAAACCTGGGAGGTGAACTAGGGAACATCTTGACTTATTAGCCATTAGTGATCAATAGGCAGCTCCAGAGCACCCCTTTAGCAGTATCTATCTCTCTAGCATTATCTCTCATCTATCTCCATTACAAATAGGCATCCTTGAAGGTTCCCCTTAATGGCTCTCTAGTCCCAAACCAGAGTATCCAGTTACCACAACCAAATATAATTTTCCACAAAGATTATCCTTTTTATTACAATTGGCACCCCAAGTTTGACTGAACCCCACAATTCTATTACAATATCTTACCACTAGTGCTACTACAGGCAGAGTGGTAAAGGAAGAAAGACAAAATATTCAAGCAAATTGTTTTTGGAGTGGTGGTCATTGCAGCATTGCCTGTTTTTGGATTTACCACATTTTATATAGCAAATTTACCCATCTGGTAGTGGAAACTTTGGATTATGTTGGCAACATAACAATGTCTGTTTTGCAGTTGCCATTTCAAAATGAACTGGTACTCTGGCAAGTCCTAGGACAAGTACATGTACTCTTTATGGCTGTCCTTCAAACTCTGACCCAAGTGAAGAAGATCTTTAGATTTGTGGTTCCCCTTAAGGCAGAGAAGATTATGGCTGTTGATACCAACCTAGAAGGCATGATTCAGGCTGTTTGAACTATTGATCAAGGAAAAAGGGCTAGATCTGGTTATCCTCAAGGACAATGGCAAACAGAGAATGTACCTCAGGAAATTGATGAGAATCTCTTATAGAATAAGAAAAATCTAGATATTCCTGTGTTAAACAGATATTATAAAAGAATAATTAGAACAAGTTAGAACTGAAGTGGGCTTTGGAGGTTAAGGAAAAAAAATCAACTACAGTCAAGTGTCCTTCACCTGGGTATGAATATTACTCATTTTCAGTCCTTTACCTGGTAAGTTCTGAAACTTTAAATATGATTAAGGATTCAACTTAATTTTAACAAATTAAGTTTAGGTATTCTGGCAGCATGTAAAAATTCTGGAGCAGTCAAGTTCACAGTAAAAGTAACTGTAGAACACGCTTCAAATCATATTTAAGTAATAAAGAGGCATCAAAAAGGGGATTTAAAAAGCTTTAGTGATAAGTTCATGGGATAAAACTTAATTTACATTGCTTCCCATCATGGAAACAAGATGTTAACAAGATACAAAATGAGTAAAATTTTTATAACAAAATCTTTCTGTTCTAAATGTGACTGACAAATTATTTACATCTTTTCCCTTAGTCTCACCAAGTCAAGTTTATTAATGGAAGTTTACATTATACACTTAAAAATCTATGTATGAGGCATAGGTTTGTTGAACTTTCTGGATATGAAATGGTATTGGAAGTGGTTCCTCCAAACCCCAAAATTCAATAAATCGGTCTATCCACTACTTGGGTATGGGGAACTAATCTCGTGAAAATGACGGGAGAAAATATTGAATAACTTTAGTTCGGTTTCTTACACAGTCCTCTTTCTTGTTCTTCGTATATTGAAATGTTTGAGGATTAAGTTCATAATTAAAATGTTTATAAAATAAATGAAATGCTATCGTGTTTGCTCAGTTTGGGGAGCATTTTTTTTTTTAACGTGAAAGGTGAGAGCCGTCCTAGAGCCCAGCCTCGCGTTAAGAGTTCGCGTGGTGAGGAGTCCCTCAAACCTCCAGGTCTGGCGGAAGTCAGAGATGCAAAGAACTCTCGAGAGCCCCTCCCCACCCCTTCCCCCATTCCGTGACTTCTGCGCACGCGCCCCACCCTCACGCAAAGGGGCGCCAGGGAAGCGGCCAACATTCAGGCCGCACTAACGCCCGTGGACTGGAGGGCAGGTGGCCCTAGAGCGACATGCCCCAACCGCCGCAGCTCAGCAATATAGCTCATTTTTCCCAGCCCTCACTTTTCCCACAAGCCTCTTCCGTACCTTTACACTCTGGTCACTGGAGCAAGTCGCCATCCGCCGCCCGTGGAAATCAAAAGACACATCGTGGATGAGATCCTTGTGATCCGCCGCGATACTGCGCGCCACGAACATCACTGCGCCACGGCGAGTACCCGCCTACTCGGCTTTAGCCTTGAACCTCAAACTTCCGAAGGCCTCCCCTGGCGCACGCTGGGCCTCCATGCACAGGGCGTCCCGAACGCTCTCACAGACGGCTAGCTGGAAAGAGTGCGCATGCGCGCCCCACTCCCCCGTCTCCACTAATTGGAAGCCCGTACAAAAGAGCGCTTCTCTGCGATGCCAGCATGGGGCGCTCTACTTGTCTCTCCTCTCGATGCTTACGTCACGTCTCTGCCCAGTCCCTGGAAAAAGAGCTAGAAAGTGCTGTAGCCTCCCACATCGGTGTTTTGTATTTTGATCAAATTTTCTTTTTTAAGGTGAACCTAAAAATTCTAAATAAAAACAGACCTTCCATAAGCAAAAAACTAGGAAAACATTTATATAAATTGGAGTTCTAATAACAAAAAATTCGTGCAGTTTTTTTTTTAAGGAAATGAATATACATAAAAATTAAGGCAGTAGTCCTACAACTTGATGTGACCTTTTTTGTGCTTTTTCCTATTTACTTCTGTGCAGCTTTTTTAAAGTTTTATTGATGTTCTCTTTCTTTGCAATCACTGTGACCCACCTCTGTCATATAATAGCTTTGTGACATTGGACAAGTTAACCCTTAGTGACCTAGACAACTCTGGAAGATGTTAAATTGCAGAAGAGGTGCCAACTAACCCTGATAAAGAGTTTCCTTACCCTGGAGTTGTCTCATCTCTTCCAATGAAGTTCGAGATCCAATGCCTACACCCTAACACTAAACATTTTTCTTTCTCATTCTTCTAGAAGTCTTCCATTCTAATAATACATATATACGTATAGTCTAGCACAATAAAGGGAAGCTAAGTGATGAGGTGAATAGAATGATTGGGCCTGGAATCAGGAAGACTCATCTTCCTGAGTTCAAATTTGACCTCAGGCACTAGCTGGGTAACCCTGAGCAAATCACTTAACCCTATTTGCTTCAGTTACCTCATTTGTAAAAAGAGCTGGATAAGGAAATGGCCAAACTACTCTAGTATCTGTCAAGAAAACCCCAAATGGAAGTTCACAACAAGAATCATGTAACCATGGAATAAAATTTTAATTAAAAAAAATTTTTAAAGAAGAAAATCCCAAATCAGATCATGAAAAGTCAGATACAAATGAACAACCACAAAGCATAACACATAAACACATTGGCTGAGGACACATTCCATTAGGTACCTCTAGCCATTACTTCTCTGCCAACAGGTAGAAAGTGGGTTTTATCACCAGCCTTTTGAAATCTCTATCATTTACTCCTTTTATGGATCTCTGAAGTCTTTTCAAGTTGTTTTTCCTTAATTTTGTTGTCATCTTGTCAATTGTTCTTGGTTCTGCTAATATCACTGCATTCGTTTGTACAAGTTTTTAAAAAAGCAATACAGGAATTCTTTAGAGACCACAAAATGACTTATTTAGACAAAGCCAGGCCAGTCCCAAGTTGTAATTTCAGAACAGTGTTTTTTAATTTCAAAGAACTGCTGCAAATCCAAAGCACTAACACAACTAGCCCTCTGAGGGATTGAACAGTCTGAAGGGGGGGGGGGGGGGTTCTTCATCAGAAGTCCATGGATAGATTTCAAGAGATCCATAACCTTAGAAGGGGGAACATTTTTTAAAATTTTATTTTCACTAACCTTTGGTTGCCTTTATAATCTTATGTATTTTATTTTATGCACTTAAAAACATTCTAAAAAGGGGTCCATAGGTTTCACCAGACCACTATAGCAATCCATGACATACATGCAAAAAATTAAGAACCCTGGTCTAGGTTTTCAGGGAGAACAGTTAACCTGATCAAAACTGAAAAATAATGTATGAAACTGAATTATACAAGCAAGATGAAAGATTTATTTAATACCAGTTATACATTAATACATGCATATACAAATCATATTTTATCACATGATGAAACAATAATGATTAACAAAGTTATCTAATCTCATACCTTGTTAATCACAAGGCCTGACAAAGGCTTCTTTTACTAGCCTACTGTTGTGGAGGTGAAGAGGTGCACCCCTGGGGTTCGGGAAGGATACCTTTTACAAGAATGCAAGACTCCAAAGCTTAACTTAAAAATAAAAAGAAATTTATTAATTTAGAGAGTAATGTTACAAATGGCTAGGAGGATGGTATAGGTGGAATAGCAAGATGGAAGGCTGCTCCTTGGGAGGACAGCATGGATGGAAAGGTTATCACCCTGGGAGGACAACATGGATGGAAAAGCTGTCCCCCAGACAACATCAGTTCTGGGGATTTTATACTCTTTACAACAGATGCTATGTCATGGTGTGGACAGGACACTAGAGTGGTAAATCCTCAGGCATTCAGTCAGGGGTTTGGTTATCTGACTGAGGTCTGCCTGGAGACATAGGGAATGACCCTCATAAAAGATTCTTTAGTTTTAGGGGACAGACAGATGTCTTAGATGTAGCCTGATAGAATTGAGGTGTAGCCTGGAGGTGCATCTCTCTGTCCATCTTAAATCTAAAGGAGGATCAAAAGAGGACAATCATGTCAGGGTCCTATAGGGGTCATTGGATGTTTTAGGATAGGAGTCACGAGGATGTGAGGGAGCAAAGGAGTTTCCCTGATAATAGTTTGCCTGAGCTTCTGGGGGTACAATGCCCATGTCACTACAATGTTGAGATTCACTTCTGAACAACTTGTGTAAAACTGGAAAATCCCTTTCCTCACTAGGCTTCATATCTTCATTTATAAAATGGGGAAGGGAGGTTAGATTCTAAATCTTCCTAATTCCATAAGAATAAATTCTGTATCCTATCTCCTTCTTTCTTTTCTATATTCAACTTGGAGGGCTTTTATGATAGTATATTAGAAAAAGGAGGTAAAAGTCTCTCCATATTCCAACATATTTTGATTATAATAGTGATTGTCGCATAATGTTTTTGATTTTGCAAAGCATTTTCACAATGACCAGGTCATTTGATTCTCATAACTTTGACTTGCTTGAAAATCACAGCACAATTTGTAGCATAAATAGGGCTAAAACCCAGACCTACCTCAAAAAATCTCCCAGTTCTATCTTCTTTCACCTTTTTTATGAACTGAGATAATAGTAACCTATTTCTAATAGCATGTTAAGATTTTATTAAGAGCTTTCCTTACAAAAATCCGGTGAAGTAGGCATTATTGCTATTATTTTTTTTATTCACATTTTTATATATAAGGAAACTAAGGCTTAGAGAGGTCTCATGTCTTCTATAGAATCACACAACTAGTAAATATTATAGCCAGAATTCAGACCTAGGTCTCTCCTGAGTAAGCTTAGCATTCTTTTTACGATGCCAGTGCCCCAAAAGAAGGAATCCTGTGACAGCTAGCCACACTAACCTTGTTACCTTTGATCCTTTAGCTTTTTGCCTTTACCTCTCTGCTTCTGGTCATCAATACATCAAGTCAACAAATACTTATTAAGCAGATATTGCTATGTGCCAGACATAGTGCTAAACATTGGAGATACAAAGAAAATGCAAAAAACAGTCCCTGTTCTCAAAGAGGTCACTGTCTAATGGGGCCGACAACATGAAAACAACTATGTACAAACAAGATATTTACAAGCTAAATGAGAGATAATTTCTGAGAGAAGGTGCTAAGATTAAGGAGAACTGGGAACTGCTTCTTGCAGAATGTGAGACTTTAGCTGAGACTTGTCAGGAGCCAGGGAAGTAAGGAGGCAGAAAGAAGGAGGGAGAGAGTTCCAGGCATGAGAGAGAGCCAGTGAAAACATTCAATCAGGAGATGAAATGTCACTGGATTGAAGAATAGGTAGAAGAGCATATAAAGATGGAAAAGGTAGGAAAGGGCCAGGTCCTATTCTAAAAAGATAAATGCTAAACTGTATATTGTTCATTTGTTTGTGGAACATTGACTCTCCTTGGCTCCCACTTCCTGAAAGCCAAGTATGTTACATCTCACTACCTTGGGGTCTTCTGGTACCCTTAGGGTGTTGGGAGTTTCTTGGCTTTCTGCCAATGGCTCCAATACCCACAGATGGTGGCCTCCCAAGTAATCCCCAGCACTCCAGTTCCATTAAACCACTAACAGTCAGATTAGCTTTTATAAAGAAATATACAAATAATTTACTCTCCCAATACATAGAGCATAATCCTTGCCACCACTGCCTTAGCCTTAGGGGAGGAGATTAGGTTGATAGTTTAGTTTAGCTCCTATCAAGCCCAGATCCAAATTCCAAGTCCAAAATCCCCTTCTGGCTGGAGAGCTAGGAACACTGACTTCTCTTGGCTTTTTCTGCAAGGCTAGCTGGCTGGCTGCAGAGTCTTTCCTGGAATCCTGGCTTCAAGGTCATGGTTCTGTGGGGATTAGCACTGGCACCTAAAACGGAGAAGGACAAATAAAATCAAACAAGACAAGCACCCCAGTCATGGAGTAAAAAGAGGCCAAGAGAAGGAAGCATTCTTTCCTTCTCATTGGTTTAGTTCTTGGCAATCAAACTGTGGGTGAACCATGATCTTCACCCTCTTGATAGCAATAGGAAAGAGCATGCAAGAAGAGAACAGCTGCGCCAGCCTGGCCGGTTTAAAAGATGCAGCCTGTTCTGGTTACACAGCCAATCAAAGGAGACTATTCCTGCCTTCCTTCCCCCCCAACCCCCTCCAAGTTAGTCAATCTGTGAATACATAGGGCAAGGTCCTTTACATTTATTTATCATTGTCTGTGTTGGACACAATTTCCTGAACACTAATCAAAAAAGGTTACCAGTTAACAGTACCAGTTACCAGTAGGATTTTTACATATTTAGTGCTCTGTTTCTTTTCTTATGTGCAGACTGTCACCAAGTCCTCTGATTTCTGTCTTAAAATATTTCTTGGATTTAACGCTGCTTCTTTCTCACTGACTTTCATTATATCAAGACTAAGATGCTGTAAGGAACTAGTCATATCTTCTCTAATTGTTTACAACATCAAACAAGTCATTTTCAGTATCTTCCAGTCCAGATTTCATTATATCATGACTAGAATGCTATAAGGACCTACTCATAGCTTCTCTAATTGTTTACAGCATTGCACAAGTCATTTTCAGTATTTTTTTTCTCTCAGTCACAAGACATCCCTAAAACTCAAAATCCTCTCTGAGGACCCAATCCTACAAATACGCCAATGACTAGATGACCAGGGTCTTATTTTAGTTGAAATCAAAATCACAATATACACATCCATGCATAAAATTAATACTTAATCTCAAATAAAGCAATAATGATAGCATTTGATCAGACAATAATACAAGGTTAATAACTTATTAACACATTAAACTAAAACATGAGAACACAATGCATATAAAATTGGCATTTTAGCACCATGAGAAAAATAATGAAGCAATAGCTGGTCCATTCAGGTAAAGATAGCAGTGGAAAACACAATTTAAAATTTTGAGGTATTAATTATGGCCTATAGAAAAATATGAAGGGAAGTGGGAATATCCTTAAATTCTGACAGGAAACACCAAAGTCTAAGCAAAGACACAATAGAGGAGGTTGAAAGTGACTGCAGGAAATCAAATTTAGGGACAAATAAGGCTTGACCACCCTTTCTCAGAGTTCAAAAGACATCAGAGTTTGACTGACCCTGACTCAAAGTCCCAAACTTGTAATTGCAAATGGAACTAGAAGTAAATAGGAGACACAAAACAGTGAAAAAAAATGTTATGACTGAAGAGACATCCAAAAAATAAGCCTGGAAGAAGACAATAACTAGCTACACAAGTATGAAGAGAGCCTCATTGGGAAAAAAGGCTTTAACTACAAAGACTACAAGAGTATCTGAGGATAACTCAATGGATAGAGAGTCAGGCCTATAGGTGGGAGGTCTTGGATTCAAATTTGATCTCAAATTTCTTGCTGTGTGGCCCTGAACCAGTGACTTGACCCCAATTGCCTAACTTTTGCCACACTCTTCTGCTTTGGAACCAATACTTACTATCAATCAACTTGATCCTGGAGGAGCTCCAGCTGAGGGCCTTGTACTGCTTCTAATTTCCCTTAGAACTACCACATGGGTGAGTGAAAAAGACTGACTCCCTTCCCTGATTTTCCTGGAGGTACTAGCCTCTGGAGGGGCCCCTTGTCTGGGAGGAAGCCTTGTAGCTAAAACCTTTGTTAACTGACCCTTAGGCCCTCCAAATGGGGCTTCTGGACCCCTGCTGGAGTAAAGCCAGGGCTTGAGCAATAGTCTAGCTCTTTAAGCTAGATTTCTTACTCTTTCTCATTTCTCTCCTTTCACTCTTTCTATATTTTATAAATTGCTAAAAAAATCATTTTAAATTGAGTAATAATTCCTGGCAACCATTCTTAAATATCTTATCCAACCTATAATATTTTAACTCCTTACATTCTGACCCTTACAAACTCCTGGAGGACCAACTGCTGCCACAATTGTTGCCATTACTACTACCATATTCTGGAGATTGATCTATGTGGAAAGCATGGAGGTCTTGAATATACTTTGTACTTATACATATATGTATGTGTTGTTTCTAGCAATAGAGTGTAAGCCCCTTGAGGGCAATAATTGTTTCACTTTTGTTCTTTTTGATATATCCTCAACATTTGTTTGTTGATTGAAAGATTATGTCTTTTGATCCCCCAGCATCCTTATGAATTAGAGACCGGTGTCATTATTCTTATTTTCTAGATAAGGAAACTAGGACTCAGAGAATTTAAGTGAATTTCCATAGTCACACAACCAGTTAGAGGCATGATTGGAACTCAAGTCTTGATTACAGGCTTAGTTTTCTGTCCACTATTGATACCACTTCAGTCACTGATGTGAAATTTAGCCACTTCTTAGTCGTTCTCTCTAAGTCCCTATCACGATCCTTTATTTGCTAATTTATTCTCATTCATTTTCCTTACTGTATGTAACAGGTCTTTGGCCTCCCCCACAGAGGGCAGTGGTTTGCAAGATTAAATCCATGAACCAAATAAATCAACCAAACGATTTATCAAGAGCAAGAATAGCAGCTGGGATGAGTGATAGGAACTGCTAGAGATCAGGTCATCATGAGCAGGGTGATAATATGAGGCAAGGAATGATGGTATTATGATTAAAATTCTCTGGAGACCGTCCACCCCTAGGTATGGGCAAGGGAAACAGTGAGTACAGAGTGGTTTAGAAGAGAGCATGCTCAGTCTTGAGCATGGCTGGGAAAGCCTCTGACCCTTGACCCCAGCTTCCCCCAGGTTAGGCGGGAAAACAGGTTTCTTTGTGCTCACCTGGCTAAGAGAAACCACACCTATACCTTGTCATTGACCAATGATAATTATCCCTATGTATTGTGTATATTGGCCTCTGGCCAAGCTCCATCTTTGATTCCTTTCCTGATCTACCTCTCCCACCTGGGACCTGGCCTTTGGCCAGGCACTTTCTTTTCTCTATCATGTCTCCAACCTGTGTGGTATTAAATTGGATCACGGGATGGGTATAAGCCTTCTGAGTAGTCCACTGATCGGTGTTTCTGCTGTGGCTCCTTGATAATTAATAAGGCCTGGATTTCTGACTCATTCCTGCCACCTCATATCTCTAACTTGACTCCACCACCCGCCTCGCGGCATCCAGAACTTGTATCCGTCCTCTATCTTCCAATCTTGAGGCTTCTCGCAGGTTCGAGGAAGCTTCAATAATTATTTATTGGATAGTAAAAGTTGCACTAAGAGAGATAGTCACATAATCACCTGGCCACAGCCAACTACTCTGAGTTTTCCCCCTGGTCTCCATTAGCTACTCAAAAACTGCCATGGCAGGAAAAGCTGCCAGATTCTAGAGCAATGAATTGAAAAGTAAAAAAATATATATATACCTCCTAGCTTCCTCATTCCCTTTTCTTATAAAATAATTGCTGCCACTCCTTTTGGTGTCTCTCTAGTTAGACAGCCTTGACCTCAGTCTGAGTCAGAGGCAAATCTTCCGGACATGAGAAGTCATGGGGACAAAAGGCAACCTTTTTCTAAGATTCAAGGGAGCCAAAAGGCCTCTATCATCCTCCCATGTTATGCATACATGCCCATTCAAAGGGTAGAGCTGATACCAACCAAAACTGGTTTTCAGAGGGAAAAGGGGGTACAATTTACATTAAATTCACACAATAGAAATCTTCCCAGAGGGGGTGGAGTCAAGATGGCAGCTTAGAAGTAGCAAAAGTTCAGACCTCTGAAAACCTTTCCTTACCGATCACAAACTGAATGCTCCTAGGGGA
Organism: Monodelphis domestica; assembly: GCF_027887165.1. Taxonomy (NCBI): domain Eukaryota; kingdom Metazoa; phylum Chordata; class Mammalia; order Didelphimorphia; family Didelphidae; genus Monodelphis; species Monodelphis domestica. The sequence goes on from NC_077229.1 coordinate 255,126,449, forward strand.
ATGAAATTAAAACTTAACAACAGGGCAGAGGCGGAGAACCCTCTTTCTGAACTAAAATCAAAAGGTACATCCCCCAAAAGCCAGAATCCGAGAACACTCGGGTCTAAGGGGAAGGTAGAGAGAAGGTCCCAGGACCCCTCTCCCCCAACCCAGAGGGCTGAGCCCCAAGCAGCAGTGGGAACCTCTTGGCAGGCAAAGGTGCTGGTTTGGAGGGTCTACCTTGTGAGTAGCGGGATGCTGGGCTTGGAGCGTCCAGCATGGACAGTGGGGAGGAAGCCAGGGAGAGACCGGGGCTGTGGCTGGGTCCCTCCATCTGGCTCCAGTCTCACCAGTGCCTCGGGGCACATCCAGACCAATCCAGTTGAACTTAATCCCATCAGGATTCCTCAGAGCTCAGGGAGGCCAGGACCCCCATACCCCCCCTAGAGTACAGGGCCCCCGGCAAGGACCGGAACCTTGGGGCGGGCAAAGGCACTGAGGAACCTTGTGGACAATGGAGAAGCAGCTGGAGGAGAACTGGAGAGAGCCTGGGAGGCCCAGCCTTTCAGGAGTCTTTGGCCTCACAGCACATACAACCCAACCCAGTTGAACTTAATCCGATCAAAAGCCTCCAGAGAACAGGGAAGCTAACATTCCTCTCCTAGAGACTATACCAATAGATCTGACAAAGTTCCAAGAGGGGAGACTGACAGCCCCAAAACCAAAGAAAATGAGAGGAGCAAGAGCACAGACAAATATGGGGAGCAAAGAAGGGGTAAACTCGAGCAAACAACAGAAAAAAGAAGAAAGAAATTACAACAGACAGGTTTTGCAAAGGTAATGAGCAAAGAGCGAATGAAACACAGGGGGAGGGGTCAGCAAAGGAAAAATCAGAAATCCCAGCAAATTGGATACAGGCTTTGGAAGAACTCAAAATGCAATTCAAAACACAATTAAGAGAGGCTGAAGACAATTGGGAAAGTAACTTAAAAACTAAGACAAGTCATCTGGAAACAGAGGACCTTAAACTAAAACAAGAAAATAGTGTCTTGAAAGCCAAAATCAACTAGCAGGAAAATGAGGCAAAGGAGATGAAAGATGAGGCAAAGCAGATGAAAGAGGAGGTGAAGATGAAAGATGAGAAAAAGGAGATGAAAGACGAGGTAAAGAGGATGAAAGATGACCTCCAAAGAAAATCAGACCAAAAGAAAAAAGACAACCAAAAAGCTAAGGATGAAATCCAGTCTTTAAGAACCAGAATACAACAACTAGAATCAAGTGACCTACAAGGCAGCAGGACACTATAAAACAAAACCAAAAGAATGAAAAAATTGAGGAAAATAGGAAGCATCTCATTCACAAAACAGAGGATTTAGAAAATTGTTCAAGGAGAGACAATTTAAGAATCATTGGTCTACCAGAAGACCATGACAAAAGAAAAAGCCTGGACATTATATTACAGGAAAGTATTAAAGAAAACTGCCCCGATATCCTAGAACAAGAGGGAAAAGTGGAGATTGAAAGAATCCACAGATCACCTCCTGTACATAATCCCCAACTGACAACACCCAGGAATGTTATAGTCAAATTCAAGAACTATCAGACCAAAGAAAAGATATTACAAGCTGCCAAGAACACATCATTCAGATATCAAGGAACCACAGTGAGGATAACTCAGGATCTGGCTGCATCCACACTGGAAAAAAGAAAGTCATGGAATATGATATTCCAGAAAGCAAGGGAACTAGGTCTACAACCAAGAATCAACTACCCAGCAAAACTGACTATATTCTTATAGGGGAAAGTATGGTCATTCAACAAAATAGAGGAATTTCAAGAATTTGTAAAGAAAAGACCAGACCTAAACAAAAAATTTGATGTCCAAGCACAGAACTCAAGAGAATCATCAAAAGGTAATTAAAAAAGAGGGGAAAAAAGAAAAACAAAACAAAACCAAAAAAAATTTTTTAAAGAGACTCAATAAGTTAAAATGATATGTATCCCTATAAGAAAAGAGGTCATTGGTAACTCTTAAAAACTTGTTATTACCTGGGTAGCAAAAAGAAGTACACTTAGAGGGAACAGTGACAAACTGTATAGGATGAAAGGACAAGACATAAATAGGTATATAGATATATGCATGCATAAATACATACACATGAGTATGCATATATATACATATATATAACTAGAGCTTAAAAATAGGTTAATATTAAAAGAAATGGGAAAAGAAACAAATGGGGGTAAATTTATATGTCACAAAGAAGCTCATGGTGGGAGGGGGGAGAACATCAATACACTGGAAGGGTAAAGAGGTTGGAGACAGGAAATACTCAACTTTTACGTGCTTTGAAATTGGCTCAAAGAGGGAAAAACAATCCAATCCATTGGGGGCAGAGAATAGATTTGCCCCCTCTAGGGGAGTAGAAGGGTAACAAACAGTCTGGTGGGAAGGGAAGCAGTACAAGGGAGGGAGGAAGAGGAGGGTTAATTTTAGAAAGACTACAGGGAAAATAAGGGGGAGAAATAAGAAGGGAGGGTGTAGAAAGCGAAGTAAAATAAGGGTGGGAACAAGGGGGACTGACTATAAACAAAGATTGGTGTAGAAGGAAATAGTGAAAGAAGAAAAGGCAGGACCAGGAGTAGAAATCAAAATTCTGGGAAATACACAGCTGGTAATCATAACTCTGAATGTGAATGGAATGAACTAACCCATAAAACGCAAACGAATAGCAGAGTGGATTAGAATCCAAAACCCTACCATATGCTATCTACAAGAAACACACATGAGGAAGGTAGATACACATAGGGTGAAAGTAAGAGGGTGGAGCCAAATCTATTGGGCATCAACTGATAAAAAGAAGGCAGGAGTCACAATCATGATATCCGACAAAGCCAAAGTAAAAATAAATCTAGTTAAAAGAGATAGGGAAGGTAATTACATCCTGATAAAAGGCTGTATAGACAGTGAGGAAATATTTGTACTCAATATGTATGCACCAAATGGCATAGCATCCAAATTTCTAAAGGAGAAACTAGAGGAACTCAAGGACAAAATAGATAGAAAAACTATACTAGTGGGAGACCTGAACCTTCCTCTATCCAAACTAGATAAATCAAACCAAAAAATAAATAAGAAAGAGGTAAGAGAAGTGAATGAAATCTTAGAAAAATTAGAGTTAGTAGACATGTGGAGAAAAATAAATAGGGACAAAAAGGAATATACCTTCTTCTCTGCAGCACATGGTACATTCACAAAAATTGACCATGTATTAGGGCATAAAAACATTGCAAACAAGTGCAAAAGAGCAGAAATAATAAATGCAAGTTTCTCAGATCACAATGCAATGAAAATAATAATTAGTAACTGTAAAGATTAAAATTTAGGGGAGACTGAGGCAGGTAGCAATTAGTTTCTCTCTGTAAGGAGTATTATATTTTTTAGAGGTTTATTAAAGATTAAGGATTAAAGAAAATGCAGGATAAGAAAAAACACGTGCCTAGGCCAGAGGCCTAGACAAGACCTCACCTACATTATGGAAAAAGCCACGTCTGCTCCAAAATGGAAGTCCAAAAAGAGCTCAAAAGCCTTTGCAATCAGGTTAAATACCTTCTCGATCTTGGCCCATGTGAGAATTCAAAGCATTCTGGGGAAGTGGAGCAAGGACTTCTGGGGATTGAAGTCCAGAGTTCGAGTCTATTTTTTTACATCCCTCCGTTTGAGCGTTTGAAAAAAATATTTTTTTTTCCAAAGGATCATGAAAACATAATCTATTTAAAGATTACAATAATTTGAGGATAAGAGAAAAAAAAAGAATAAAACCAATAATTGCTGAACGCATTGACAAAAAGCCAGTTAGGGGGCAGTTCCCTTTGGCATAAAAATATACATACAAATAAATGTTCAATCAACTACACCCAAAGTTCAATTTTTGTGCAGCTGGCTGGTCAGGAGGCTTCTTCATGGTATCTTCTCCAACAGTTCAGTTCTGGATTCAGAGAGGTAGCATCTTCTTTACCTAAAATTCTTCTCAAAAGGAATTTAAACTTTGCAATTTAAATAATGATATTTTTACATTCCCCCCGTTAAGAGGGTGATTGACAAATACAGGATCACTTAGGGATGCAGGGCTGAGGTATGAGGTATATGAATCAACTGGTAAGATAAATTAACAAAAAATCAGAAAAATCAAAAAGAAAAGAAAAATTTCTGGATGAAAATATAGACTATCAAAGTCTTATGTGTAAAAATTCCAAGTAAAAGAAAAATAAATCTATAACAGGTCCTTCAATCAGGGCCCAATCAAAATGATCTAAGCAATGATGCATTTACCCAGTCAGTAGCCAGGACTACAGAAAGGTATCACACTATGAGAGGCAGAAAAGGGGACCAGATTATCAGAGCCAAGGTTTCGGGGATACTCGTCTGTGAGTATCTTCAGAGTGAGTATGGACACAAGGAAAGTCTATGTCTAACAATGTTAAACACAGTAACCTTGAGTCTTCACACTAGGTTCAAGACCTTTGTATTGGCCTAGAAGTGCATCAATCCATCCTGGATTGGCTTTTCTTTGGCTCTGTGCAATGGCTCTGTTGTGTATATCTTGTCCTGGAATCAGAAAGAATCATTAGGCAAAGTCCCATAATTTTTTAAATAATTAGTGGCATCGTTTTTATAGTCACAAGCTTTTTAGGGCATGCATTAGCAAATGTATCTTAAACTTGTAGTACTGAAAATTCAAAAGGTTAAAGAAAACCTTAAGGCTGGTGACATGTGCTTTAAATATAAAAAGGAGAGAAAAAAATAATTTAAAAAACCTGAAAAAATATATTGCACATGCAAGAAAAATATAATAATAAAAGAGCTTTAAAAATTAAAAAATATAGCTTATAATCATTGACACTCTGTGTCAGCTAAGAAAATATAAAATACAAGGCTTTCTCACCAAAAATGAGATCCATTTCCTCTTAATATCTGCCCATGCTCACTGTGAGTAGAAGGCAAATGAATTGAACAAGGTAACAATTTTTTCATTTTTAATAATACAGTAGTACAAATATGTAGATATCAATATCCCCAAAATTCTCAGATGCCCAATTAATTACAATAGCAAACAAACACACTTTCATATTTCACATCAGTTGCTGTATGGCATTTTTTAAAAAACCTATGAATTGATGGATATTTGTCACAAGTTTTTACAATCATAGAAATCTTTCAACCTTGGTAATAAACATATTTTTTAAAACAAAGTAAAACTCATCTTGGGTTAAGAACATAATCAAGAAATCTATATATCATTCTGGTGGAAGTAAAATAGTGAGCTGAAGAGTATAAATGAGGGATGCTCCTTTTTGGAGGACTTTTTAGGGATACAAATGCCCTGAGATTAACTGCCCAACTTCCATTCACATATTTAGAAATGCAGGAAGATTGGGGGTTATAAAATTTATTTCACTTCAGCTACTGTAATGGGCCTTACCTCGTGGTAGGGGCAGGCAGAAATGACCAGAGATTGTTAAAAAAAAAATTACAAATATCATATTTAAAAAAACCTTAAAATCAGTTGAGATATTTAGCATGTTAAATTTTCCAAGGTTGTTATAGCAATTGTAACCAGTTCTGAAGTCCATCTATCCTCGGCAAAATAGAAAAAGGCTGTTTTTTCATATATGGGCTTATTCAAAAATATTTGTTCAGCACAGTTATAGGGGAAAAACAACAGAATTTTAAAACTCAGTACATTAAATGAACAGTATAGCAGAATAATATTGAATCCAGTAATATATGAACTTAAAATCACAAAGTTATATCTTAAAACAATCAGGAAAAATGCAATAGAATACAGAGATTTTTTTTATAAACCATTGGAGTCTGAAATGCCTTAAAATCATAACCTCCAGTCTTTAAAGTTCCTTAGATGCGTGTTTTTTTGGTTTTCTTTTAATTAATTATCCATTTAAATGTCTATTGTCCGAAGGCAGAGTAGCAAGGGCTAGACAATGGGGGCTAAGGGATCCGCTCAGGGCTCCACAGCTGGGGAGTATCTGAGGCCAGATTTCAACCCAGGACCACATGTCTGTAGGCCTGGCTCTCAGTTTGCTGAGCCACCCATTTGCCCCTTCAAAGTTAGTTGAATCTTCTCCCTGACATGCAGGTGAAGTCAATGCTATTACCAGAATAGTCAAAAGGTATTCTTTTAAAGAGCCCATTGCTATTAAGTTCCTGTTTGAAAAGGTCTGTTTATTCTCCTCCCTTTTCTCTCTCCCCTGCTACCATCCACCCACATGGTCAATACCCCCCATTTGTTAGTTACCAGCTGGTCAATCTGCTCCAAGGATCTGGGTGATGAGCCGGCTGGGGTCACGCTCGTGGGTCTGGTGCGAAGAAACAGACAGGCAGGGCCGGGAGAGCAGGCACCAGGTGGTTGCAATATTGGTTGAATCAGGTGGACCAGGTGAGCAAGAGAAAGGTCAGGAGCAGCAGCAGGAGAAACAGGCAGGCAGAACAAAGCAGCCAGGAGCCAGGTGGTCCGCAAATGCAACAGGTCTGGATCGGGGAAGTGGCCGGCCAGCCGAGTTGGGTGGGGTAGCTATCTAATGGCTGGAACGAGCAGCAGCTTTGGGAGGGTAAAAAAATCACCTTGACCAGAGAAATGTGGCTTAAAAAAAATTTCTAGGCACTATCTATTAAAGCTGAACTAAAGATCAGAAAAGAAATCAGAAGATTGAGAGTTTTTTTTCTCCCTTTAGGTCACCAAACTGTAAAGATTAAAATTTAGGGGAGACTGAGGCAGGTAGGAATTAGTCTCTCTCTGCAAGGAGTATTATATTTTTTTAGAGGTTTATTAAAGATTAAGGATTAAAGAAAATACAGGATGAGAAAAAACACGTGCCTAGGCCAGAGGCCTAGACAAGACCTCACCTACATTATGGAAAAAGCCACATCTGCTCCAAAATGGAAGCCCAAAAAGCACTCAAAAGCCTTTGCAATCAGGTTAAATACCTTCTCGATCTCGGCCGACATGAGAATTCAGAGCATTCTGGGGAAGTGGACAAGGACTTCTGGGGATTAAAATCCAGAGTCCGAGTCTATTTTTTTACATAAGGGAACATGGAGAGATAAATTGAAAATTAATTGGAAATTAAACAATACGATTCTCCAAAACCAGTTAAAGAATAAGTTGTAGAAACAATTAATAACTTCATTGAAGAAAATGACAATGATGATACATCCTTTCAAAACTGATGGAATGCAGCCAAAGCAGTACCCAGGGGGAAATTTATATCCTTGAGTTCATATATTAACAAATTAAGAAGTGCAGAGGTCAATGAATTGGGCATGCAAATTAAAAAATTAGAAAGTGAACAAATTAAAAATCCTCAGATGAAGACTAAATTAGAGATACTAAAACTCAAAGGAGAAATTAATAAAATTGAAAGTCAAAGAAGTATTGATTTAGTAAATAAGACTAGAACCTGGTACTTTGGAAAAACAAATAAAATAGACAAAGTACTAGTCAGTCTAATTAAAAAAAGGAAAGAAATAAACCAAATTGACAGTATCCAAGATGAAAAAGGAGATGTCACCTCTAATGAAGAGGAAATTAAGGCAATCATTAAAAACTACTATGCCCAATTATATGGCAACAAATATGGCAATCTAGGTGATATGGATGAATACTTACAAAAATATAAATTGCCTAGACTAAAAGAGGAAGAAATAAATTACCTTAACAACCCCATATCAGAAAAAGAAATTGAACAAGCCATCAAAGAGCTCCCTAAGAAAAAATTCCCAGGTCCAGATGGATTCACAAATGAATTCTATCAAATATTCAAAGAACAACTAATCCCAATATTAAACAAACTATTTGACAGAATAAGCCAAGAAGGAGTTCTACCAAATTCATTTTACGACACAAACATGGTACTGATCCCAAAGCCTGACAACTCTGAGGTATCACCTCACACCTAGCAGATTGGCTAACATGACAGCAGAGGAAAGCAGTGAATGCTGGAGGGGATGTGGCAAAGTAAGGGACACTAATTCATTACTGGTGGAGTTATGAATTGATCCAACCATTCTGGAGGGCAATTTGGAACTATGCCCAAGGGGCACTAAAAGACTGTCTGCCCTTTGATCCAGCCATAGCACTGCTAGTTTGTACCCCAAAGAGATAATAAGGAAAAAGACTTGTACAAGAATATTCATAGCTGTGCTCTTTGTGGTGGCCAAAAATTGGAAAATGAGGGGATGCCCTTCAATTGGGGAATGGCTGAACAAATTGTGGTATATTTTGATGATGGAATACTATTGTGCTCAAAGGAATAATAAAGTGGAGGAATTCCATGGAGACTGGAATGACCTCCAGGAAGTGATGCAGAGTGAAAGGAGCAGAACCAGGAAAATATTGTACACAGAGACTGACACACTGTGGTACAATCAAAGGTAATGGACTTCTCCATTAGTGTCAATGCAATGTCCCTGAACAATCAGCAGGGATCTAAAAAACACTATCCACAAGCAGAGGATAAACTGTGGGAGTAAAAACACCGATGAAAAGCAACTGCTTGACTACAGAGGTTGAGGGGATATGACTGAGAAGAGACTCTAAATGAACACTCTAATGCAGATTGTGAGATTTAAAATGGTTGAGGTCTTAAACTGTAGTGATTAAAATAGTGGAAGATATAAATTGTGATAGATATAAGAGAGGGTGAGTAAATTTGACTGCAGAAATATGTTTCACTACAGTGTCTTGGGTTTAAAATCAAATATAAGGTGGTCGCCAGGGAAATATTCCCAATTATTCAAATACCCAAGTCAATTGGGTTTTATAGAGATTTTAATTAACAATACAATGAGTAATCAAAGAAAGAGAGAGAGAGTAAGAAAGGAATAAGTATGAAGGGCCTCAAGCCAATATGGCCTAGACCTGAGTCTTAAAAGAGAAATCAGTCAGTTTTTTAACACTCACCACAAGGTCTGACTAAACAAGGATACTAGTGACTTCAGGCCAGAGTCCTTCCTCAAAGAGTCTTCCAGCCAGAGACTGTTCCAAAGGGCCTCTCTCTCAAGAGCCTCCAGAGCTCCTACCCCAGAGGGACAGAGCCCCTCAGAGGAGCTCCTCAAGGAGCTCTCCTCCAGAATGAGATCCTCCAGAATGAGAATCAGAAATCAAGATCCTGAATGAGATCCAAGCTCTTATTTTTAAGGGCAAAATTTCCTCTGTCACCTCCCCTAAGTCCTTACATCTACCAATCACTGTAGATGTTTCTAAAGGACCACCCATTTTGAATTCACAGCTGAGTAGTTTTAATCTCTTTAGTAAGTCAGAAAAAAATGCTGCTGTGTCAACAAATTTCATTAAGAAAAAACCTCTGAATAAGTTATCACCCTTTTAGGTTTAAGTAGTTTACAAGTTGCCCCACCTATATGGGTACTTAGTATCCCATTGTATCAATTCTAAAACAGTCATGACTCAAAGAACTTCCTGTCCCTTCCATAAGCATGGATCAAAGTACTTTCATTGTTTAGCAAACAGTTTTCTTTCCTAAAGCAATCTTAAGTAGGGTGGAGCAGGGACACTCCCATAGCTAGGAGCCCCCACACTCAAGTAGAGTTCTCACCATCTGCTAGGGAATTTTTTTAAGTAGAAGATTCCCCAATGGGGGAAACCCCTAACATTCATAAGTCTGAGAAATTTTGAGGTTTACAAGATACCAACAACATGGAAACGGGTTTGAATCAAGAACACATGTGATACCCAGTGGAATCGCGTGTCGGCTATGGGAGAGGTGGTGGGAGGAAAAGAAGATGAATAATGTTTGGAAATGACCAAATTAAAATAATGTTTAAAAAAAACGAAATCTTCCCAGTGTTAAATATGGGCTAGAGACTTAATCTGATTGATGATCCATCTGATCTGGAATGAAGAGACTGAAAAAAAGATAAAATTAAAAAAAAAAATTTAAAGAGAGACTGGAACACTCTCTGCCTCCTTTTCTTCATTGTCAGAGAAAAGCCAAAGATCTACATGTGCTATTCATTCTCTTTCTTTCCCTACTCCCATTTGACCCTCCTGACTTGTTTAAGGTGTATAGAGGGGAAAAATTAGAGTTGGTTGTACTAGTGAGACCCTTATTCCCAAAATATTTACTTTCTATATTTTCATGAAGCCTGTGACATGTTATTTGCCACTAAAAAGACTCATGAGGTTTGAACTACTAATTAATGTGCAAATGATGAGGAGGAGAAGAAAAGTTTCACTTATCAGAGATGAAAGTTGGGCTGTACTGGAGTCAGAGCTACAGAGGCAAAGAACAAGAACTATTGTTATTTTCCATAAGTTTTGCAAAAATGCCCAAGATAAAAAGGAAAAAAAAGGAGAAGAAGAAACTGAGCCAGAATCAATGTGCTGTGGGGGCAAAAAAAAAAACAAAAACAAAAAACTGACTGCCACTTCAGTATGAGAGGCTTGGAATATCCAATTTTCCTATCTGCATTTCAAAAACATAACCTCTTTAGAGGAAGAGGAAGAGTGAGGACTCAATATAGGATTAATAATTTAGTTGGAGGACAACTACAGATGCATAGTTACCATAAAGATGCTACCATAGCAACCTAGCAACTTCCAGGGTCTTAACCAGTTCACACTGTCCTCCTGGTGGTTACTCTCATGATTCTAGTTGACATTTCTTCTGGTGGCTTTCAATTTGCTTCTTTTTGTTTTGTTTTGCTTTGCATTATTTCATAAAGATCATTCCAAATTTCTTTGTGTAACTCAGGCCCATGTGTTTCCCTCTTGTCCATTCAAATTATTTTTATTTTCCCTCAGGTCTGGGAGAACTTGGTGATGATTTAAAAAGAGCACATAATGATATGGATACTGAAAATCACCTTTCTCCTTCTCTTAAGAGATTTTTGTTATTTTTTAAATTCTCCTGGAGGGAGAGAGTACCCACTTCTTCTCAGTCAAACCAGCTGGGAGGATGAAGATATGTTAAAGACAATATATGAAAATGCAGGATTGGATGCTTTTCTTTTTCTTCTTCTTAGTTTTGAGTTTTGTTATAATTAAAGTAGTGTTTGCCATAAACTGTACAGATTAAAGAGTGTTGGCATAAACTGTGACCGCGGAAATATGGTTTCAAGACAGTGTCTTGAGTTAAATCAAATATAAAGTGGTCACCAGGGAAAAATTCCCAAATATGAAATATACCCAAGTGAGCTGGGTTTTTATGGAGATTTTAATTAATACAAATAAGAAATTAATGAAAGATAGAGAGTAAGAGGAAACAATGAGAAAAGGGCTAGGCCAGCCCAGGCCAGCCTAAGCCAGCCTAGGCCCAAGCCCTAAGAGAGATATCAGTCAGTCTTTAATCCACTCACCACAAGATTTGTCCCAAGCAAGATACTAGTGTTCAGAGAGACCCACCAGTTCAGCTCCTAAGCTCCATTTCAGCTTCCAAGGCTGAATCTTTCATCTCAGCTTTGGCAAGCTAAGTCTCTTCAGAGAGAGAGAGTCTCCTTCTCTCAGCTTCTGTCCTCCTTTTAAAGAGAATTTTCTCCTATGTCACCTCCCCTAAGTTCTCACATCTACCAATCACAGTAGACGTTTTCCAAAGGACAGATCATTCTTAATTCACACCTGAGTAGACTAAACTTTTGAGTAATTCACACCTGAGTAGACTAAAACCTAACACCTCTCTTGTCAAGGCTTGTCCCTGACAAGTTTGCAAGTTGCCTGACCTTCATAAGTACTTAGCACCTTCCTAAAAATAGACTTAGCTTAAGGCTTTTTCTTCACTATGAGTTAAGTACTTTTTCATTGTTCAGTAAAGAGTTTACAACTTTATCTTCCCCTAAAGTATGCTTAAGTATGGGTGGAGTAGAGTTCTCACATTCCTGACTAAGTCCCTTCATTGTTTAAAATGGGGAGTGGTCTTAACCAAGTGTTCTGAAGTAGGGTCTGAGAATTTTTAAGATTCACAGTTTCAAATCTTTTCTTTAACTATGAAGGCACTGAGGGAAGCAGAAAGAGAAGCTGCTGACTCTGAGGTATCACCTCACACCTAGCAGATTGGCTAACATTACAGCAATGGAAAGTAATGAATGCTGGAGGGGGTGTGGCAAAGTTGGGACATTAATGCATTGCTGGTGGAGTTGTGAATTGATCCAACCATTCTGGAGGGTAATTTGGAACTATGCCCAAAGGGTGATAAAAGACTGTCTGCCCTTTGATCCAGTCATAGCACTGCAGGGTTTGTACCTCAAAGAGATAATAAGGAAAAAGGCTTGTACAAGAATATTCATAGCTGTGCTCTTTGTGGTGGCCAAAAATTGGAAAACGAGGGGATGCCCATCAATTGGGGAATGGTTGAACAAATTGTGGTATATTTTGGTGATGGAATACTATTGTGCTCAAAGGAATAATAAAGTGGAGGAATTCCATGGAGACTGGAACGACCTCCAGGAAGTGATACAGAGGGGAAGGAGCAGAACCAGGAGAACATTGTACACAGAGACTGATAACACTGTGGTACAATAATAGACTTCTCCATTAGTGGCAATGCAGTGATCCTGAACAACCTGGAGGGATCTACAAGAAAAAACACTATCCACATTCAGAGGAAAAACTGTGGGAGTAGAAACACAGAAGAAAAACAACTGCTTGATCATATGGGTCAAGGGGATATGGTTGGGGATATAGACCCTAAATGAACATTCTAGTGCAAAGATCAAGGACACATGTAATACCAGTGGAATTGTGCATCGGCTATGGGAAGGAGTTGGGGGAGGGGAGAGAGGGAAAGAATATGATTCTTATAACCAAGGAATAATGTTCTAAATTGACTAAAGAAAAAATAATTTAATTTAATTTAAAAAAAAAAGAAAGAGAAGTTGCCGGCTCTGATGTTTTTTTAGGATGAAAGGGTCATGATGTTAGTGGCAACCCCAGGAGGTGGTTGGATAACTGGATCAACCTAAGAAACCTAAGAGCCAGAGCATGGGGGGGAGGGGGGGGTAATAGGCGAGTCTAGACCAGGTGAAGGGCCAGAGCAACTTCCAAAAACGTCAGGAGCTGATGACAAAGATCATAGATTATTCTGACTCCCCAGAATCCATGTATTTCATGGTCAGGCTCTGGATCATAGCTCTGCGATTCCTGCTCCCTTTTTTATGACCTGTGTGTCGGGGAGATCATTTTAGGAAATGATTGGGTGAAGACTCCATAAGTAGGGAATATTTTATACTTTGCAATTTTTCTATGTTTGATAAACTATGTCATCTAAAAGATGATGAATGCCTATGTAATAATAATATAGAGATTTGGGCTGACCCTCTGATTTGATTGCCATAGGGAACTCTGAGATTTAAAAAAAAAATGCCTTTTAACAATGCAGAATGGCTCATTTCTGTAATTTAATGTCTTACAGAATTACCTAAAGTACTAAGAGGTTAAATGATTGGCCCAGGATCACAGCCAGCAAAGGTTAAGGGTGAGACAAATACAGTCTCACCTCTATCACAACATCTTGCTTCTAAAATGAGCCTTTTGTCTACTTTTCAACTGTGCTTTGTAATATCAATAAAGGAGTTGAAAACTGAGCAAAGAAACTTTTCCAAAGAAGAGGTGAGGGCTATAGAGATAGATATTTTAATAATCCCAAGTATTATTTTTTTAATCCCTAGCTCAAGAGTTTTTCATTTTTGTGTGTATATCAAGAACCCCTTTGACACTCTGCTGAAATTCATGGATGCCTCAGAGTTATTTTTTTAACAAATAAAATAAAATACAAATAATTACAAAGGAAACCAGTGCTGTTAAAATATAATTATCAAAATATTTTAAATAAATTTCAAGACTAGTTTCATTACTTATCTCTGTGAGTAGAGACAAGCAGGAAATAAACATAATTATGAGTTTAAAAAAAGAAAAGAAAATGTGATATTAGAATCCAACTATAATGATTACACTGTCATGGAAGATGAATTTTTAAAAATAAAAATCTACATAGATTTCCCACCCCCCCAAAAAAAGTTTAAATATAGTTCCTGACCCCCTGAAATCAGAGCTTGTGAGCCTCAGGTTAAGAACCTTTGCCTGAATTCATTCAGTATCAGTAAAGATGTCTTTCTTCTTGGGCCTTTTGAAACCAATAGTTTAGCAGAATTGGGTTGCCTGCACATGTGCTTAAAGGAAATCTTTTGCTTTCAAAAGAAACTTTTTGGGACCTCTGCACTGGTTAATGGAGTAGCACATAACCTGATGGGCAAAAAAAAAATATTCTCCCTTGATAGTAACAATAAAATAATTTCCAGTCTAACAATACACATGCAGAAAGCAAGACATGAACTGATATGGGTTGTTGCAGTTATTGCAGTATTTTATGTATTATTTGGGACACACAGTACATATATGAATCTCTACTAATGCTACATTAGTACTCCTCATACTTGTTGGAACAAATTTTGCTATTGTATTCCATTACATTAGACATGTATGTTACTTTAAAAGTTTTAGAATTATAATATAATATATGGGTGAAACCAAGATGGTGGATTCAAGGCATTGAAAGGTTGGACCTCACTGAGAATCCTCTCCAACCAACCTTAAAATAATGCTTCAAAACAAATGCTGGAGAGACAGAACCAACAAGGGAATGGAGTAAAGCAACCTTCCTGCAGAAAACAACCTGGAAGGTAGGCAGGGAGGATCTGTTTCACTGGGGTAAAAGGGAAACAAGCCTGGCTGCATAGCCCAGCAATGCTGCACTGAGAAGTACCTGTGCAATTCAACAGCAATTCTCCTGCCTCCCCCCTTACTGCTCCAGGTTCTGAAACTGGGTCCAAGCCAATTCTAAGATCTGGCCTAAAAAAAGCAGGAGAGCACCCCACACTGACTCCTTGGAGTTCCAAAGCCCTAGCACAAGCCTGCATTGAAGCCCTAGTGCAAGGCAGTCAACAGTGTGCCTTGCCAGAGTAAACCCAGAGTGAGGTCCTGAGCCCCAGCCCAAGCCCAAGGGAAAGCTCAAAGCCTCTGCACAAGCCTGCAGTGAGGACCCACACCCTGAGTTGAGGGTAGCAGCAAGGAAAAATTGAAGTTTAAGAGAGTATGCTCTCAATCCTGAAAACAGAGCCCACCTGTAAGATAAAGGCAGAAATCAAAAAAGAAGGCTGGGAAAATAAGCAAACAAAAATAATCCAAAAAAATACTTAGCCTTAGAAAATTTTAATGGAGACAAAGATGAGCAAGGCACAGACTCAGGAGGAGGTTGTGAACCTTAAAAAATTCTCAGACCCTACTTCATAATGCTAGGATTGTGAACCTTAAAAATTCTCAGACCCTATTTCATAAGATTTGGTTAAAACCATTCCCCATTTGGGCAGTGAAGGTACTTGATTAGGAATGTGAGAACTCTACTTCACCATACTTAATTAAGCATGCCTTAGGGGAAGATAAAGTTGTAAACTCTTTGCTGAACAATGAAAAGTACTTAAACCCATGCTTATAGTAAGACAAAAAGTTCTTAAGATATGCCTATTTTTGGATATAATACAAAAGGGTGCTAAGTACTTATAAAGGTCAGGCAACTTGTGAACTTACAAGGAGCAAAGAGGTGAGAACTTACTCAGAGATTCTAGTCTACTCAGGTGTGAATTACTCAAAAGTTTAGTCTACTCAGGTGTGAATTAAGAATGGTCTGTCCTTTGAAAAATGTCTACTGTGATTGGTAGATGTGAGAACTTAGGGGAGGTGACATAGGAGAAAATTCCCTTTATAAGGAGATGAGAAATCTGAGAGAAAAAGAAAGTCTCTTAAAGACAATCTGAGGGAGGCTGACTCTGGCTGGAACTCCCTCTGAGGAGACTCTGTCCCTCTGAATCCTTGCTTGGACAGATCTTGTGGTGAGTGATAATAGACTGACTGATCCCTCTCTTACTAGGCTGGCTCATGTCAGCCTAGGCTGGTATAGCCCTTTTCCCATTATTTCCTTTTTTTCTTTAATTCCTCATTGTATTTATTAAAATCTCTATAAAACCCAGTTGACTTGGGTATATTTCATAATTGGGAATATTTCCCTGGTGACCACCTTATATTTGATTTAAAACAAGATAC
Organism: Monodelphis domestica; assembly: GCF_027887165.1. Classification (NCBI taxonomy): domain Eukaryota; kingdom Metazoa; phylum Chordata; class Mammalia; order Didelphimorphia; family Didelphidae; genus Monodelphis; species Monodelphis domestica. The sequence continues at coordinate 255,142,555 of NC_077229.1, forward strand.
TGTCTTGAAAACATATTTTCTGCGGTCACAATTTAAGTCTTCCACTATTTTAATCACTACAGTTTATGACAACCAACTATTTTAATCATTACAGGGTGGCAAAATCAAAGCAGCTACTTGCAAAATTCAAGAAAAATAGGAATTGGTCTCAGGATCTGGAGGAATTCACAAAGGATTGCAAAGATGAAATAAGAGAGGCAAAGGGAAAATGAAGAAGAGAAATGAAAACAATGCAAGAATAAGTCAACAACTTAAAAAGTAGAATTGGACAAATGAAAAAAAGGCACAAAAATCCAATGAAGAAAAGAGTTTTTTTAAAGGTCATGGCTAATGGAAAAAGTTCAAAAGCTCAAAGAAAAAAATTCCTTAAAAATTAGAATTGGGCAAGTAGAGTAAATATAAGCTAATGACTTCATGAGGCATCAAGAAATAATAAAACAAAATCAAAAGAATAAACAAAGAGATAAATTTGAAATATCTCATAAAAAATAACTCACTTGGAAAATAGATCTAAGAGAGGCAATTTAAGAATTATTGGACTATATGAAAACCATGATAAAAAAAACCTAGACATAATATTATAAGACATTATCAAAGAAAATTATTCTGATATTCTTGAATAAGAGGATAAAATAGAAATTGAAAGAATATACCAATCACTTCCTGAAATAAATCCCCAAATGTCAACTCATAATAATATTATAGCTAAATTCAAGATCTGTTAGGCTAAGAAGAAAATACTGTAAAAAAAAAGAAAGAAAATACTGTAATCAGCCAGAAACAATTCAAATATCATAGAGACACAGTCAGGATTTCAGGATTACACAGGACTTAGAAGCTTCTACATTAAAGGATCAGAAGGATTGGAAGATGATATTCTGGTAGACAAAGAAAATAGGTTTATAACCAAGAATCACCTACCCAGAAAAACTGAGTATATTCTTTTAGAGGGGAAAAAGTGGTCATTTAATAAAATAGGAGATTTCCAAGCATTCCTGATGAAAATATCAGACCTAAACAGAAATTTGATATCCAAATACAAGACTCAAGAGAAGCATTAAAAGGTAAATAAGAAAGAGAAAATTTAAGGGGTTCAATGAGGTCAAACTACATGAAAAGATGATATTTATAATTCTTAGTTTTAAAAAAAATCATTATTAAAGCAGTTAGAAAGTATATGCAATGAGAGGGAGTGCAGGAATAAATTGATTAGGATGACATGATATAAAAAAATCAAGGAGTAAAAAAGACAATTGTACTAAGAGAAGAGGGAAGGGAGAAATAGAACAAAGTAAATTATCGCACCTAAAGAAGTTCAGAAAAAAAAAAAAACTATCACAGTAAAGTGGAGGATGGGGGTAGTAATAGGAAATGCTCAAACCTTACTTTCTTCAGAATTGGCTCAGAGAAAGAATAATAACTGTACTCAGTTGGGTATAGAATACTCTCTTATCCTATAGAGAAGTAGGAAAGGAATAAAACAAGAGAGGGGGTAATTGGAGGGAGAAGTTAGTTGGGCGAGTATGAGTGATTAAAAGCAAAACACTTGTGAGGAGGTACAGAATGAAAGGACAGAAAAAGAATAAGATCAAAAGAAGAAAATAATATGGAGGGAATTCACAGTTGGTAATCATAATTGTTAATGTGAATGTGATGAACTCACCCATAAAATGGAAGTGGATAGCAAAGTAGATTAAAAACCAGAATCCTACAATATTTTGAGTCTGGGAGACACACATAGATTAAAGGAAAGGGGCTGGAGCAGAATTTTTTGTTCTTTAGTTGAAGTGAAAAAAGCAGAAGTAATGATTATGATCTCAGACAAAGTTAAGGCAAAATAGATCTAATTAAAAGCATTAAAGAAGGAAATTATATCTTGATAAAAATACCATAGACAATGAAGTAATATCTATACTAAACAAATATGCACCAAATTGTATAGCCTCCAAGTGTTTAAAGGAGAAATTAAATGAGCTCAGGAGGAAATAGATAGTAAAACTATACTAGTGGGGAACTTCAATTTCCCCCCTTCAGATCTAGATAAATCAACCCCCCCAAAAAATAAGGAAAAAAGTGAAGGAAGTAAATCAAGTTTTAGAAGAGTTAAATTTAATAAATCTATGGAAAAAATTGAATAGGAATAGAATGGAATATGCCTTCTTTTCAGCAGTACATGGTAGCTACAAAAAAATTGACCATGTATTAGGGCATAAAAACTTTACAACCAAATGCAAAAAAAAAAAACTAACAAATAAAATAGATGAAGCATTGGTTGATTTGATTTAAAAAAGGAAAGAAGAAAATAAAATTACCAGTATCAAAAATGAAAAGGGTGAATTCGCCACCAGTGAAGACAAAATAATAATTAGGAGCTATTTTTCCCAATTACATACCAAAAAAATCTGACAATCTAAGGGAAATGGATGAATATTTACAAAGATGTAAATTTCCCAGATTAACAAAAGAGAAAATAAAAATCCAATCTCACAAAAAGAAATTGAACAAGCCATCAATAAATTCCCTCAGAAAAAAATTCCTAGAGCCAGATGGATTCACAAGTGTAAACCTTAAAATTTCTTAGACTTATAAATGTTGGAAATTTCACCATTGGAAAATTTCATACTTGGAAAAAATTTCCTACTGATAGTAAGAACTCTATTGGAATGTGAACCCTTGGCATGGGAGGGTCCTTCTCCTCCCTACCTAAGGCTACTTTAGGACAGAAACCTTTTGCTAAACAATGGAAAGGGCTTTGACCTATGCTTAAGTATAGAACAGGAAGTTCTTTGAGTCATGATTGATTTTAGAATTAATACAATAGAGATACTTGGAATGACAGAACCAGGTCTTGGAAAATACAATCTCCACCCTACTCAGAGTAAAAGGATTTAGGAAGGGCTGCAGCAAAGGATCAAGATTTAATTATTTGAGAATATGACCTTCAACAGACATGTGCAAAGGGGCAGACCTCTGGGCAGTCCTGGGTTAAGCTAGAGCCACCATTGGCACAGGGAAGACATGGACAGTGATTGGTAGATGTGAGAACTGAGGGTAGGGAACTGAGATGGTTTCCTTAAAGATAGAGGGGTCTGAGGACTGAGGGGAGGTTGGAGAGGTTTTTCTCTGAGAGGTGGTGCTCTGAGAAGGCTTGCTCTGAAGGAGGCTGGAGGTGGAGGCCCCTGAGACTGTTTCTCCATTTTGGTCACGTGAGTGATAGGGACTGATCTCTTTTCTTTGCCTCAGCTATCTAAGGGCTTGGGCCTTTTGGCCCAGCCTAAACAGAGGGGGTATTTAAGCCCTATTCCTTCTCTTCCCTTTCTCTCTCTCTCTCTCTCTCTCTCTCTCTCTCTCTCTCTCTCTCTCTCTCTCTCTCTCTCTCTCTCTAATACCTTTCTTCCTCTTGTTTGTAATTAAAAACTCCATAAAAGGTTGACTGCTGACTTGAGTTTTCATTTAGGAATTACATAGCTGAATTCCTTGGCGACCTTAAATTAATATATATCAGTCTTTTAAAGTGATTTGCTTGTCACACAAGTAAATTCTATCAAACTTTAAATAAACAATTAATCCCAATACTACCTAAACTATTTGGGAAAAAAGGCAAAGAGTTCTACCAAATTCTTTTTATGACACAAATATCATGCTGATACCCAAGTCAGAAAGATCAAAATCAGAGAAAGAAAATTATAGGCTGATTTCATTAAGTAACAGATGCAAAAATTTTAAATAAAATACTAGCAAGGAGACTACAACAATATATCACAAGAATTATTCACTATGGCTAGGTGGGATTTATGCCAGCAATGCAGTGCTGGTTTAATATAAAGAAAACTATTAGCATAATTGATCATGTCAATAACAAAACTAATAAATCACATGTTTATCTCAATAGATGTGTAGAAAAAGCCTTTGACAAAATACAACACCCATTCCTACTAAAAACACTAGAAAGCATAGGAATAAGTGATCCTTTCCTTAAAATAAGTAGTAACTATCTAAAACCAACAGCAAGTATCATCTGCAGTGGGGATAAATTAGAAGCCTTCCCAATAAGATCAGAAGTAAAGCAAGGATGCCCATTATCACAACTATTATTTAATATTGTACTAGAAATGCTAGCTTTAGCCATTAGAGATGTAAAAGAAATTAAAGGAATTAGAGTAGGCAACAATGAAGCTAAATTATCACTCTTTACAGATGATATGATGGTTTATTTAGAGAATCCTAAAAAAATCAAATAAAAAACTAGTTGAAATAATTAATAACTTTAGTAAAGTTGCAGGATACAAAATAAACCCACATAAACCTTCAGAATTTCAAAATATTTCCAACACCGTTCAGCAGCAAGAAGTAGAAAGAAAAATTCCATTTCAAATAACTCTAGACAATATAAAATACTTTGGAATAGACTTACCAAGACAAACATAAGAATTATATGAACACAATTACAAAACACCTTTTACACAAATGAAGTTAGATTTAAATAACTGGAAAAGTATTAATTGCTTGTGGATAGGCTGAGCTAATATAATAAAAGTGACAATTCTACCTAAATTAATTTACTTACTCAGTGCCATAACAATCAAACTACCAAAAAATTTGTAAAATTACACAAAAAAAATAACAAAATTCATCTGGGGAAGAACAAATTTCAAGAATATAAAAAATATGAAGATAGCCTAGGCCCAGCATTAAGTGAAACACGCTTACCAAAAGAGGGATCACTCAGTGAACCCACCAATGGATACACCTTCTTCTGGAAAAGTAGAGCCTCAAATGAAGACAGAATCTACGGTGTTGGCCTGGCCATTAAGACCAGTTTGCTCAAACAGCTGCCAGACTTGCCTGTGGGCTTCAGCGAGAGGCTCATGAAGATCTGTTTGCCTCTCAGCAAAGACCGGTATGCCACAATCATCAGCGCATATGCCCCAACACTGACCAGCACAGAGGAGACCATCGAGCAGTTCTACTCTGACCTGAGTGCCGGCCTGCACTCAGTGCCCACAAATGACAAGCTGATACTACTGGGAGACTTCAACCCCTGCGTTGGCCAGGACCATGAAAGATGGAAAGGAGTGCTCGGCAAACACGGCGTGGGCAAAATGAACAACAATGGCCTACTGCTACTCAGCAAATGCTCAGAGTTTGAACTCACCATCACAAACACTGTGTTCAGAATGGCGAGCAAATATAAAACAACGTGGATGCACCCAAGATCAAAACAGTGGCATCTCATTGACTCATCATTGTACGCCGGCGAGACATCCAGGATGTACAGATCACCAGAGCCATGACAGGAGCTGAATGCTGGACAGACCACCGATTGGTTAGAGCGACTCTTCAAATGCACATTGCGCCTCGCCATCCAAAACACGCCCAGACAGTTCCGGCACTTTACAACGTGAGTCATCTTAGAGATCCATCTTATTTCTTTCTATTAGATTTGTCTTAATGACATAGACTGTAAATATATATTTTAATCCAGTTTATGTTATCAGTTAACTGCCCTTTTCTATCTTTTCATTTTTAAAACTGGACAATGAGATAATATATCTTACAAAGTTTGAAAGGAATATGTATTTCCATGTATGTAAAAAAATGTCCAAATATTAATCTGATGCAATCGGTAAGATGTTGCCTAGAAAAACAAATATCTCAAAGATGTCTCCACCTAGGAGGAACCTAATTCACTCTGGCCAGCTTACACCATTGTTGGGAGAGAGCACTTTTCACTTCTCAGTAGTAGTAGGGTGATTTGGTTACATAGGTCGAGTAGGTTAAGAAGAACTTGGAAAGGCAAGCTATATTTCTTTCGCAGTAGAGAACTACTGGAAATTATTCAGCAGAAAAGTGACTAATCTTTTAGGAAGATCAGTTTGGTAGTGTGATGGATAGGACAGATTGGAATAAGAAATGACAGGTAAGCAAATTATTTTCTCCCTACTATTCTTTAAAATGATTTCAAAACAGGGGCAGTTGGGTGGCTCAGTAGATTGAGAGTCATAACTGAAGATGGAAGGTCCTGGTTTCAAATCAGACATTGGACACTTTCTAGCTGTGTGACCCTGGGCAAGTCATTTAATTCCCATTGCCTAGCCCTTACTAGTCTTCTGCCTTGCAACTGATAGTATCAATTCTTTGGGTTTTTTTTTTTAAACCCTTACCTTCCGTCTTGGAATCAATACTGTGTATTGGTTCCAAGGCAGAAGAGTGGTTAGGGCTAGGTTAGGGGTCAAGTGACTTGCCCAGGGTCACACAGATGGGAAGTGTCTGAGGCCAGATTTTAACCCTGGACCTCTCATCTCTAGACCTGACTGTCAATCCACTGAGCTATCCAGCTTCCCCCTGATAGTATCAATTCTAAGACAATGTAAGAGTCTTAAGATAACATAAAATGAAAGTGATATCAAGATGGGGAATGGTAATACATAGAACAAAAAGTTCCTGGAGTTGAGTTGTATCCAAGACTAAGACCTTTGTGATAGAAAGAAAGAGAACAAGTCTATAAACAGAGATTTTTACCTTAATCCCACAGAGTCCTGTTTGCCAACTTTTCATTATACATATATAAATTTTTATCTATCTTTCCATTATAGATTTTTTTTATTAAATGGGCAGGGAATGCACCTCCCTAGTAGTTCTGTTACACAATTAGCTTTGCTCAAATGTCAGGTAATGGGGCTGCTTGACCTAAAAAAAAAAAAAATTAAGTTTTAGGTTAATAATATATTCACCGTACTTAGAGTCTGCTTTTTTTAGGTCACATGACACATGCTAATGTAGTCAAGAGAGATAGAGACAATTTCCTGTAATTCGCCTTTAAGAAAGTGTTTACTCCAAACTGCAGTGGAGATTATATAAGGCTCTGGAAGTCCAAATGATAACTATAGTCTGATGGCTATAACACTGACACTTTTAATTGATTTTTTAATTATTTTTTCTTTTTTTAAATTTGGTTTTTCTCTTTTCTTTTTTTCTTTTTTCTTTTTTAATTGTGCAAGAAGCCTTCTTCCAGATTTTTCCAAAAATATATTTTTTCTTCATCTATCAGGACCCTAAATAATGAATAATCTTTCAGTTTCTGGTTTTCCTCCTTTGCCCCAAGTTGCAAGTTGGAAAGAACAGGCAGATTGACTGATATTCAAAGAAAAATAATGCTAGAAATTTGCTGTCTTCAGAAGTTGTTAAGGTTTTGACTTCAAACCCTCATATTCCAGGCAGCTAAAATAACTCAGTGCCAGGCCTGGAGTCAAGAGGACCGAAGTTCAAATCCAGCCTCAGACACTTCCTAGCTGTGTGACCCTGGGCAAGTCAATTAATCTCAAGTGCCTAGCCCTTACAGCTCTTCTGCCTTGGAGCCAATATTTGTACCGATTCTAAGACAGAAGACAAGGGTTTGAAACAAAAACAAAAAAGAAAACAACAATAACAAGAAAACCCCTCATATTCCATAAAAGGCAGCTAAGTGACACAGTGGAGGAGTCAGGAAAAGTTGAGTTCTAATCAAGTCTTAGCTGCTTACTAGTGGAGTATTCCTGGACAAATCCCTCTGTCTGCCTCAGTTTCTCCAACTATAAAATGAAACTGAAACCAGCACCTCCCTTTTAGAGTTGTGCAAATCAAATGAGGTATTTATAGTATGAAGAGCATTTGGCACAGTGCCTAGTACAAATTTAGTGCTTAATACTTTTCCTCTTCCTTTATGCTTTAGGCAAATTTTCCTTAGGACAAATATTTGTGAAGTACAGGAGAGTCTTCTTAGGGCTAGGTAAGTTCCAGAGATCTCTTGGGAATTTTTTAAAAACAATACCTTTAGCAAGGGCTAAGCTCTCCAGAACCCAGCACTTTGAGTATTTCCAGCCTGCTGGGTATGGCTCCATCTCAAAAGTGGGTCCCTCCAGGCCAGGGCCAAAGGAAGGTGACTCGGAGTAGTCTGGCCAGAAGGTGGCACCAGAGGGCAAATAACAGCTAACCCAGGGAAGGCCTTTGGATTGTCTTGGAAATGGGTGTTGACAGGTGGAAAAGCCAGAGCTGAGGCAAACAGCAAGTAATGAAGGAAATGGATTAAAGAGAAGGTTTTTGGGATTTAGATCCAGAAGAGACCTTTAGAGATCCTCCTTTTACAAATAAGGACACAGGCTCACCTACCAGTTGGGAAATGGCTAATCAAATGGTGAAATATAGATATCGTAGAATATTAGTGCACCATGAATGAATGAAGTATTTGTTTAGGACTTAGAAAGAAAAGCAAGATGGTCCTTGCTCTCAGGGAACTCACATTATAATTGGGGAAATAGTCTGTTTGGAAGATTTCAGTTGCAAGTCCAATGGAAAAGTCTTGTGGTCCTTGGGATATAAGAGCAAAGCTCTGTTTTAATGTCATTTCCAGTGATGAAATCATATCAGTTTGTGATATTGATTCTTTCCAGTGTTAAATTTTATGTGGTTGGACTTGAATAATTAATTTTGGTGGTCACCAGGGATTTAATTTCTAAATCCCAAAATGAATTACTAAAGTAGAATGGAATTTATGGTAATTTATTTTTATAATAGAGGGAAGATATTAAGGAAGAGAGAGAAAGAAAAAAAAACAACCTCTGGCTTCCTCTGAGCCAGGTAGAAATTCTTTGGCCCTAATCAGGGAAAAGGAGTCTCAAGATGATGGGCCTTTCTTGGAGGTTCACACCCCCAGAAAGGGCAAGGAACTAAGTCAGCCTTTTACTCACCACAGTGACCACCTAAAAGGAAAGCAGTCTGAGGTCTCCTGCGCAAGCTCCTCCAGGGGTCCAGTTCCACAGCCTAGTGTCTCACCTCCAAGTGCTTGAATCCTTGATTGATTCATCGATCCTCTATTTCCTCTATTTCAAGACCTTTTTCTCTTGTGTCACCTCCCCTAAATTTTTACATCTACCAATCACAGCAGACATTACTCTCTAGGACTGCCCTCTCAATGTATGAAATGGGTGTCACACCTTTTGTAGTTAGTTAACACCTTTTTTTGTTAGTTAATACCTTTTTGTAGTTAAAATGGGTAGATCTCCTTTAAATACTAAGTTAACACTTTGAGGATTAAAATCTAAAAATAGACTGGGATTACTATTCAATCTTCCCAATAAAGGAAGAGCTAAGTACCTTCATTGTTACAATCAGGAGATAGCCAAATCTAATCTTCACACCAGCCTGAGCCAGGGGATGAATCTCTCTGCTTGGGATGACCCTGGGTCAGGGAATGCTGAGGCTGCATAAACTCTGGCCAATAAAAGCAATAAAATCTGACCTTTATAAACTCTGAAGTGTCAGATACCCATTGGGGTCAGAGAAGGAAAGGACAAGAACCAAAGAGAAAATGTGACAGGGTGCCTGCATGTTTGTGTGTGTGTACTGGGCTGAAAAGAAAGAGGACTGAAACCACACTAGGACCAGACTTTCTTCTGAGAGGCTACATAGGGGAGGGACAAATGCTAATGAAAGCCCCTAACTTGGGTGGAGGCTGTTTTTCAGTTTTTTTCAGTCTACATAATACCACTCACCCACTCAGTAAAGAGGGAGGAATTACTAAGTGAGTATTGGAGGTGGAGATGGGAACTGAAAGAAAAAAAAAGACTAAAACACTAAAGACTTCAAAAAGAAGAAAGTTCAGTAAGACTCTGATAATCAATAGAGAAAAATCCTACAACTAGAAGGATAAATATTAAAGAGATTTAAATAATATATATTCAAAGAGATTATAAAACTCTTTATCAAGTAGAGGGAATATTTACTATCCCAGAGCAAGAGTTCCAGGAATCTCAAGGGTTTGTGGTTGTCTCTAATGCCATTGTCTCAAGTCCCTACACACTATGTTCTCCACACTGTTAGGTGCTAGTAACAGCATCCCAGTTCCATTTAAACACTTAACATTCATTATCTTTGAAAAGATATTTACTTTGAATATCTATCAAGAACTAATTGCAAACATTTCCTCATAATTACTTGGAGACATACTTTTCTCCTACACTAGTTTGGTTTCTGGGCAGAGTGGGCTCAAGCAGTTCAGTTTCCTTATCATGTTGGTCCCAATAAATGTGGCATTTGTGCCTGATGAGTCCTTGTCCTTGTTGCTGCTAGGATGGGTCCAGACAGGCATTCCCAAAAGTCATTCCTTGGGGCATTGAGGCCAAGTTGGCTACAAAACTCAGACCCTGAGACTCTGGGATGCTGTTCCCCTTTCCCCTTAAATGGCAAAGAGCAACCACTGAGGTGAGCAAAAAACATGGCCATGGACAATTGTAGCATTGTTCCTCTGTTAACTATGAATGAGTGAAAGTATTAAACAGATCTATCAGGATTAAATAGTCAAACTGTAATGGCAGGAAGATGGTAGGCCAAGGTTTACTCAGGCCTTTTTTTGTTTAAGTTTTGTAAAATTTTATTTAATTAATTAATTTAGAATATTTTCCCTGTAAATCTTGAAATTTCTCAGACTTGTGAATGTTAAAAATTTCCACATTGAGGAATCCTCCATTGGAACAAATTCCCTACTGGGAAACATTCCCCATTTTGATGTGAGAACTCACCAGGATCAGAAATGGGAGGACCTCTACTCCACCCGTACTTAAGACTGCTTTAGGGGAGAAAACTCCTTGCTAAACAATAAAAGTACTTGGACCCGTGCTTATAATAAGGCAAGGAGCTCTTTGAGCCATGCCTGTTTTTTAGAATTGATACAATGAGATGCTAGGTACCTAAAAGGTTTGGGCAAGTTTTCTCTTAATGAGATTAGTTGACTCAGCTGTGTTTTCACTGGTTCAGACTTACTGAGGAGATTAGTCTACTTAGTAGGAATTCAGATGGGCAGTCCTTTGGAAAATGTCTACAGTGATTGGTAGATGTAAGGACTTAGGGGAGGTGACATAGGAGAAAAACCCCTATATAAGAAAAAGCAGAATCTCTTGAGAAAAAAAAAATCCTTTTGGAGGATCTCTGATGACGATTGCTTGGGAAGAATCTCTTGAGAGAGGCTCTGGAGAAGGGAAGCTCTTGGAGGACAATCTCTAAGGAGGTCTTGCTGGAGCTCCTCTGAGGGGACTCTGTCCCTCTGGAGGCTCTGGAGAGAGGCACTTTGGAACAGTCTCTGGCTGGAAGGCTCTTTAAGGAGGACTCAGGCTGGAACTCTCTGGTGAAGTCAGCTGAGATGGAGCTGGCCTGGTGTCACTAGAATCCTTGCTTAGACAGACCTTGTGGTGAATATTAAAAGACTGACTGACTGATCTCTCTCTCTTAAGACTCAGGTCTAGGCCATGTTGGCTTAAGGCCCTTCATACTTATTTCCTTTTTCTCTCTTTCTCTCTTTTCTTTAATTCCATATTTGTATTAATTAAAATCTCTATAAAACCCAGTTGACTTGGGTTTTTGAATAATTGGGAATATTTCCCTGGCGACCACCTTATATTTGATTTAAAAACCAAGACACTGTAGTGAAACATATTTTCTGCGGTCAAATTTACTCACCCTCTCTTATATCTATCACAATTTATATCTTCCCCCATTTTAACTCACTACAGTTTACAACATCACTCTTTTAACTGTTACAGTTTAAGGCCTTCAACCATTTTAAATCTAACATCCCATGGTTACATGATTCATGTTCTTTCCCTCCCCCCTCCCATAGCCAATGCTCAATTCCACTGAGTTTTATATGTGTCATTGATCAAGAACTATTTCTGTATTATTGATATTTGTACTAGTGTGATCATTTAGAGTTTATATTCCCAATCATATCCCCATCAGCTCATGTGATCAAGCAGTTATTTTTCTTCTGTGTTTCTATTCCCACAGCTCTTTCTCTGGATGTGAATAGCATTCCTAAGTCCCTCAGAATTGTCCTGGATCACTGCATTGCTCCTAGTAGAGAAATCCATTATGTTCGATTGTACCACAGTGTACCAGTCTCTGTGTATAAGGTTCTCCTGCTTCTGCTTCTTTCACTCTGCATCAATTCCTGGAGGTTGTTCCAGTTCACATGGAATTCCACCAGTTCATTATTCCTTTGAGCACAATAGTATTCCATCACCAAGAGATACCACAATTTGTTCAGCCATTCCCCAATTGAAGGGCATTGATTTTCCTCATTTTCCAATTTTTTGCCACCACAAAGAGCACAGCTATGAATATTTTTGTACATGTATTTTTCCTTATTATCTCTTTGGGGTACAAACCCAGCAGTCCTATGGCTGGATCAAAGGGCAGACAGTCTTTTGAGTAAAAGAAGAAGATAACATTTTCCCCTTTCCTTAATATTTACCTTTTCAGGTATTCCTTGCTCTTTGATTTTCGGTATCAAACTTTCCACAGAGCTCTGGTCTTTTCTTTGCAAAAAGTTGGAAGTCTTCTATTTTGTTGAATGCCCATACTTTCCCTTGGAAGTATATAGTCAGTTTTGCTGGGTAGCTGATTCTTGGTTGGAGACCCAGCTCTCTTGCCTTTCTGAAGATCATGTTCCATGCCTTACGATCATTCAGAGTAGAACTTGCAAGGTCTTGTGTGACCCTGATTGGCATTCCTTTATATCTAAATTGTCTTTTTCTGGCTTCCTGTAGGATTTTTTCTTTTGTTTGATAGCTTTGGAATTTGGCAATTACATTCCTGGGAGTTGTCTTTTGGGGGTTTAGTGTAGAAGGTGTTCTGTGAGCTCTGTCAGTGGCTGTATTGCCCCCTTGTTCTAGAATCTCTGGGCAATTTTCTTTGATTATATCTTGTATCACCATGTCCAGTTTGGTGTTTATTTCTGGCTTTTCTGGGAGTCCAATTATTCTTAAATTATCCCTTCTCCCTCTATTTTCCAGATCTATCACCTTGTCGGTGAGATATTTTATGTTCTCTTCTAATTTCTTGGTATTTTGGCTTTGCTTTATTAATTCTTGCTCTTTTACACGATCGTTGTCTTCCAGCTGCCTGATTCTGGCCTTTAAAGCCTGGTTTTCCTTTTCAGTTTCATCATACCGGTTTTGTAGATGCGTGAATTTCTTTTGCATTATTTCCAACTTTTCCTCCCAGAAGGCTTCCATCTTTTTGGTCATTTCTGATTCAAATTCTTCATAGGTTTGTGGAGAGTTTCCATTTCCTTTGGAAGGTTTTGGAGCATTTTCTTTTATATTATCTTCTATCTGCTCTGTATTTTGTATTTTGGCTCCATAGAATGTGTCCAAAGTCGCCCCTTTCTTCTTATTTTTCTTGGTATTTTGGGGCTTCTGTGGTTCTGTGGAGTTTGCCATTTCTGAATGTGGAGGATTAGCTTTTCTTGTCTCTGTCTGGTGTTCAGAGGCTTTAGTCCTGGGTAGATGGTTCTATGAGCTTTCCCTGGGTTAAACTGAATATGCCTCACTGGAACTGGAATGGAAGGGTCGGACCACGTTGCTTTCCGGAAGTTGCCTTCAGAATCGCTGGCCGTGAGGCTGTTTCGTCGGCCTGCGGGGGGATGGGCTGCAGCTAACCCAAGCTCCCAGGGCAAGGACTTTCACTGAGACTTGGATAGCAGGATCCAGCCCGTGAGGCTGTCTTGCCCGCCCTGAGGGTTGCTGTTGTTTCGACCAGCTCTCTGCAGCGGAAGCCCCAGGCAGTAACTTTCACCGGGACTCGGGTAGAAGGCCCTGAGGGTTGTTGTTCCGAGGACCCTGCTCTCTGAGCCCTGCTGGGCTGCAGCTTCCGGGAGCCTTGGACTCTGCGCTCCTACCCCTGAGGTCCGAGTGATCTCGGGTTCTGGCTTTTGAGGGGAGCCGTACCTTTTGAACCGGGTCCAGGTCCAGGAGGAGGGTTCCCAGGGTCTGTGCTGTTGATCATTTTGAATTTCGGCGCCTTAGGAGCTTATAGTTTGAGATCGGTCGGGAAGGGTTTTCCGGAGATCTGAACTTTAGCTTTCTCTAAGCCGCCATCTTAACCGGAAGTCGGCAGACAGTCTTTTAGCGCACTTTGGGCATAGTTCCAAATTTCCCTCCACAACAGTTGGATCAATTCACAACTCCACCAGCAATTTTTAATGTCCCAACTTTGCCACATCCCCATCAGCATTCATTACTTTCCTTTCCTGTCATGTTAGTCAATCTGCTAGGTGTGAGGTAAAACCTCATAGTTGTTTTGATTTGCATCTCTCTGATTATAAGAGATTTATTTTATTTTATTTTTATTTTTTTTAAACCCTCACCTTCAGTCTTGGAGTCGATACTGTGTATTGGCTCCAAGGCAGAAGAGTGGTAAGGGCTAGGCAATGGGGGTCAAGTGACTTGCCCAGGGTCACAAAGCTGGGAAGTGCCTGAGGCCAGATTTGAGCCTAGGACCTCCCACTTCTAGGCCTGGCTCTCAATCCACTGAGCTACCCAGCTGCCCCCTATAAGAGATTTAGAATACTTTTTCATGTAGTTATTAATAGTTTTGATTTCTTCATCTGAAAATTGCCTATTCATGTCCCTTCCCCATTTATCATTTGGGAAATGGCTTGATTTTTTGTACAATTGATTTAACTCCTTATAAATTTGAGTGATTAGGCCTTTGTCAAGAGGTTTTTGTTATAAAGATTTTTTCCAATTTGTTGCTTCCCTTCTAATTTTAGTTTCATTGGTTTTTTTTGTACAAAAACTTTTTAATTTAATGTAATAAAAATTATTTTACATTTTGTAATTTTTTCTAACTCTTGCTTGTTCTTAAAAATCTTTCCTTTCCCAAAGATCTAACAGGTATACTATTCTGTCTTCACCTAATTTACTTATAGTTTCCTTCTTTATATTCAAGTCATTGACCCATTCTGAGTTTATCTTGGTTACTCAGGCCTTTCAGAGATATTTCCAGATGAATGACCTCCAGGAATTGATGTCAAGCAAAAGGAGCAGAACTAGGAGAACAAACACACAGAGACGGATACAATGTGGCACAATTGAATATAGTAGACTTCTCTACTTGCAGCAATGTAATGACCCAGGACAATTCTGAGGGACTTATGAGAAAGAACACTATCCACATCTAGAGCAAGAACTCTGGGGGTAGAAATGCAGAAAAAAAACAAATGACTGATCACATGGTTTGATGGGTATATGACTGGGGATGAAGGCTCTAAATAATGACTCTGTTGCAATTATTAATAATATGGAAATGGGTTCTGAACAATGATACATGTAAAACCCAGTGGAATTGCTCTTTGGCTATGGGAAGGGGGAGGGAGAAGGGAAAGGAAAGAACATGAATCATGTAACTGTGGAAAAATATTCTAAATTAATTAATTAAAGAAATAAATTTAAAAAGAAAAAAAGATATTTCCAGTTCTAGCTACACAACCAATCAAAATAACTTCTCCTTATCACACACTCAGCAAACCAGAACCAGTTAACAGAATGTTTACGCAAGCTTAAGTGTCTCTCTGAGGTATTCTAATTATGCTTCATGGTAGCTTTTGAGAAGCAGGCTTCCCAGCCTCTTCATGTAAGGAATTTACATTAGTCAAGCATGTTGATGCACTCTGTACAAGGATCAGTCTCTATTACATAAGACAAAGGAAAGTGGAGCAAAGCACACAATCCCTATCGAACCTATGAAAGTATGGATTAATAGGAAGAAATTCCAAAATAGTTTGATTGGAAAATGAAATACTTAAGGAAAGAAATTATGAGTGAATTTGTCAAAAGTTATAGCTTTCAGGGGGTAGCTGGGTAGCTCAGTGAATTGAGAGCTAGGCCTAAAGATGGGAGGTCCTGGGTTCAAATCTGGCCTCAGATTCTTCCTAGCTGTGTGACCTTGGGCAAATCACTTAACCCCCATTGCCTAGCCCTTACCAGTCTTCTGCCTTGGAATCCAAGATGGCAGGTAAGGGTTTAAAAAAAAAAGTTATAGCTTTCAGTGCAATAGTGAAAAACTCAAATAGCACATTAGAGAACTTGAATCCATGGTAGAGGGTTTCACTAACAAAATTAAAGAAATGAACAAATTTGGAATACAAAATATTGAAGTGGAAGAAAATATGGTATAAGAGAAGTAAAAGGCAACAATGTTAAAAGAATGATCTCTGTATAAGCCAAATGTATTGACCTTGAATACAGGACGTACAAAGACAATTTAAGGAACAGAGATCTCCCAAAGAAATGACAAATGAGAAAACCTATACACCAAGGGTACTTAACTTTTTTGTGTCATGGATTCCTTTTGCAATCTGGCAAATTCTGAGATTTCTTCTCAGAATAATGCTTTTAAATACATGAAATAAAATGTAAGATTAAAAAGGTAACTAATTACATTAAAATATAGTCTATAAACAAGAGGACTGGTCAGGTTTGATTTAGCAACAATTTAATAACTACATTTCAAAGTAAGTATTAATGATATTTTGAGATGTGCAACAATTCTAATATATGAAGATGTCTATGATATCTACTAGTGACAAAGTCACAAGTATTGCTTATACTAACGTAGTTTATTGCTTACATTTATATTTGAAAGATAAATTTCAATTAGAGGTTAGTGAAAATAACTATATAATGTTTTTCCTGTCCAATATCATATACCCCTTAAAATCTGTATATGTTAAAAACTCCTGACATAAATTACAAAGAAAGAAAAAAATTGATGAAAATTTCTCATAACTTCCAAATATAGAAGAAGAAGAAAAGCTCCAATAGAAAGAATCTTTGAGTTCTCTCCAGGAAAAAAAAACAAAAAAACAAAAACAAAATAAAAAAATGCAATGCTCCAAACTCCAGGGCATATAATGATTAAATCTAATCATTCCAATGACAAAGAACAAATTACGCAGGTAGTCAAGAGAAAAACTTTCAAATATAAAAGGAAGGAAATTCTAACAATACAAGATTATCTCATATCCGATAGAAACCCTAGTACAGAATAAAAGAATATATTTTGAAAAATTAAAATAGCTCAAGCAGCAACTCAAAATGAAGTATCTTACAAAAATGAGATATATTTTACAAACTGATCATCAACAACAAAGATGAATATTCAACAAGAGAGGCACGTGGGACAGTCGAGCAACAAAACAAAAATAACTAAGAGCAGAATATTCAATTTGTAAACACTTCAAAATGAGGTAAATAAACACAATTACCAAAGAAGGAATAAGTAATATACATATTACACTATATAGTTTTCAAACCCCAGGGCTTTTCAAGGGAAATAAAATGAAAAACTGACCTACAGGATAAGGGAAAAAAATAATAAAAAAGAGATTGATCCTAGAGATAAAAAAATACATAAAAGGATAAAGATATCAGTATATTTTAAAGAAACAAGAAATTTGAAGGTAGAAGAGCAGAACTGAAGCATCATAAACCCCACAACCTATATACAGATGACTCAAGGTATTTTATGGAACAAAATTACAGAATGAGAGGGTGCATAAATGAAGAGAGGAAGAGAACATAGAAGAACAGATGATGTCCCTTTATCAAGACTATAATGGAACATCAAAAAAATAGTGAGATTTATAATCTCTTATCAAATAAAGAGGCTGCAAAAGAATGGAAGAGGTAGAAGAAAAGATGAATTCAAATTGAGAGAATAAAATGAGGAGTCTCAAGTAAAGGAGAGGAGTAGGAGACTACTGGAATGCACTCTTGTTGAGGAAGAGGTATGTGCCTATGGTGAGAAATGAGACCCTCAAGATGGATTTAATCTGTACATAGTTGATGCATTAGGTGACCACTTTCTCTGAGATTGAGAGAAAGTACCTTCATGAATAATATCCTGGCTCAGGAGAAGGGATATGTGAGTTCTAGAAGCATTTAACACTTAGAAAGATGAGGGGAGGGAGAAATAAGGATCTAAAAGTTAGATGACATGGCTAGTGGGAAAGAATATAATCCTGTAGAAATCAGGAGATAGAATTACATAATGCAATTTGGGACAGAGAGTAATTTTTGCCACAGGGTATAATTTTATCTATACTAGTTCTTTTGGTAATTGATACTTCTAAGAATGAGATATGACAGAAAAAAAGGGACAATTGACAAAAATCTACAGAACTCCAGACTGAAAGTAGAGATGAAAGAAAGAATAAATAAGGATATAGATCCAAATCAGGGAATATAATTGCAGAATAGCTAATAATGGGGAAAGGAAGTGAACAAATTTGAAGACTTTTTTTTGAAAAGGTGAAGAAAAATGAACAAACAAAATAAGTTAGAGAGGAGAAAAGATGGGAGGGAGGGAATTTTATTTAACCACTTAACTGAAAGAAATAGCAAAAAAAAAAGTGGTGGTGGGGAGGAATAGATAGGCAAATAAATAAAAGAAACACAAATAAATAATTTAAATGAAACTTTCATACTAAAGAATGAGTTGAAAAACTGAAATAGGAGGTGAGTGGGTAAAAAAGAATCTACGAGAATAGGATAGGTTTGCACCAAAATATCATATATAAAATTAGGAAGGGAATATAATGTTTTTAAAAAAGCAATATTATAAATAAGTGAAGGAAAACATATAAGTGACTCAAATTTAAATGTTAATGAGCCAAATAAACCAATGAAATGAAAGACTGGCAGTTTAGATTTAAAAAATCTTATAATTTGTTGCTTACAAGAAGCACATAGAAGCTAAGAGGCAGGAACAAAAGTTATTTTGCATCATATAAAAAAAGGAGTTTCTATCATGCTATCTGACAAAGCAGAAATAAAAATTTCATAATACCAATTGAGATAAAATTATATTATGCTCAAAGATAATGAACCAGTTATTAAATGTGTTCACCAAATGACATAGCAGTGAAATGTATGAAGAAAAATAAATCAATTACAAAAAGATATTGATAGTAATTCAATGAAAGAAGACAATGTCCCTTACACAGAGAGGGACAAATAAAACAGAAAGCTAAGCTCAAGGGAAATTATAGAATTAAATAAACTATTGGAAAATTTAGAATTAAAAGACTTATAACATCATCTGAATGGGACTCCTAAGGAATATAAATGTTTCTCAGAACCATATGTGTAGTTTTACCAAAGTAGGCCATGTATTAGGGCACAAAGAAATTACAAATAAATGGAAAAAATCTGAAATACTAAATATATACTTTACAAATTGCAAAACAATAAATACAGTGATCAGTTTTTAAAGTATAAGCAAAATACTCAGAGTGAAATGAAGACTTAATAAACAAGTCTATGTCAATAATGAGTAAAAGAATTGGGAAAAACAATAATATGACAAGACAAAATGCCAAAACTTCTAAGATTTAGTTAAAGCAGTCCCTATCTCCCCCCCAAACACACCACCCACATACTCATATAGTAGAACTTCATTTTACATGAACACAACACATACAAATTCAGGTATACACAACTGGCAGCTGGAAAAAATAAGGGCAGAAAAATACCTAAAATTAAAAATTTTAATTACTTGCTCAATCCACACCATTTTCCCAAGCAGCATAAAGTCTAACGATAGTTCACCCAGGCATGCACATTCTCACTCTGAGAAGTGTTAGGGTAAGTCATTACACTATTTTGTGCCAAATATTAGCTCCCACATCAGTCTTTGTCAAGAGTTCTTTCTTGCAACAAGTTCCATCTGTTTCAGAGTAGTGCTTCTTTGTTTCATTAAAGTTATTTAGTTATTAATAATAACTTAAGTGCCAAAGTAGTGATGTTGGTAGCTCTGATAAACTCAAAAACAGTCATAAAGTGCCTGGGTATGTTCACATAAGAAATATTTATTAAATAATGGAGTTCACTATTATGTGCAATTTTCAACTTGAAAAGAATCTTGGAACATACTGGTCCCATAAAATGAGGTCTTGCTGTAGGTATATGTGTGTGTACATGTATATGGAGGGTTGGGAGGATGTGAAGGCAGAAGAGAGGAGGGAGGGAAGAACTTATATAGTGCTTGCTTAGTGTAGGTCTTGATTATTCCAATAGCCTGCCTCAAGACTCTCCACTCCAATCTATTCTTCATTCAACCACTGAAGTGATTTTCTTAAAACACAGATCATGCCATTCTACTCAATAAATTCCAGTGGTTTCCTATTGCCTCCAGGAGCAAACATAAAATGCTTTGTTTGGCATTCAAAGTCCTTTGTAACCTAGTCCCCTTCTACACCTTCTGGTCTGCCTAAACTTTCCTTTCCTTTGTATATTCTTTGATCCAGTGGCTCTGGCCTCCTGGATATTCCACAAAGAAGACACTCCATCTCTCAGCTTTGAGCATTCTCTCTGACTGACCTTAGGTTGTCCTCCATGCCTAGAATGCTCTCCCTCTTCCATTCCAACTACTAATCTCCCTGGCTTAATTTTAATCACAGCTAAAATCCATCCTTCTACAGGAAACCTTCTCTAACACTTTTTAATTCCAGTGCCTTCCTTCTATTAACTATTTCATATTTATCCTTACATCACTTGCTTTTTCAATATTTGTGTATGTTGCCTCTCCCAATGGACTGTGAGCTCCTTTGAGGGCAGGGAATGTCTTTTGCCTCTTTTTGTATCCCCAGCACTTAGTACAGTGCCTGTCACAAAGGAGGCTCCTAATAAATATCAATTGAATTGAATTTTTATAAATATTATTCTCATAACAACTCTATAAGCTGGGTACTATCATACCCTCATTTTATAATCAAGGAAACTGAGGCAAACAGAAGTTAAGTGACTTGCCAAGGATCACATAGCTAGTATCTAAGGTTAAATTTGAACTCAGACCTTCCTGATACCAAGGCTACTGCTCCATATACTATGCCACCTAGCTGCCTCAAGGCTTCCTCAAGGTTCAGCTTAGGTCTTTCCTCCTTTGTGAAGCCTTCCCTCTAGTTATTAATATTTTTCCCTTCTCAAATTACCTTGTTTTTACCTATATGTATATATGTTGTAGCCCTTCAGTGTTGAATTCCAAATGCTGGATAGGTGAAGATGATGTTGAATGATAGACTTCCTCTCACTTCCCCAAGATTTTCATGTGTAGCAACTCAGGCACCCTCCCTCTCACAGAAAAGCCTCTTTGGGTTTGAGATATTCTGAGGGTCCGCATCTAATAAAAAACATAGTTCATAAACCTCCATCAATGTTTACTTTTACCAATCACCTGGAAGACATAATTCAAACAAAAAGCATTTAATGAGATTGCACAGTTAAAAAAAAGATCCATTTTCCCCATCACCCCACAGTACAGTCTACCACAAATATATACACAATCAGTAAAAAGAATGGATGCATGTGGGGGAAATACAAATAAGCAACATGTGTAGGCAGTGTACATGTTCGGAGACACATCTTAAACCTCTGACATTGCAAGGCTAAATAGCCAAATGAGTTTATGACCTGATTCTCTTAGGACTCTCTTCTGCTATAAAATTCTAGTGCGCTTAAGATTAAAATTGCATCCAGTTCTAGAACTGGATGCTGAAATACCCTAGCAAATTTGCTGATGTAACATAGTTAACATGTCATCTTCTTAGTCCTGTATAGGCCTTCCTGATTAATTTTTGTGCCCCCCTCCCAGTTCCTGCCACTATTCTGTTTCCTGACCTTACCTTACTTCTAGTGATGTGACAGATGCCCTGAGTCTGAAATCTTTATGTAGACTTGGGCTCCAAGGGTTTATCCCACTACTTGTCCAGATCATCACCCAACATGTTGTTCTGTAAGATGATTGGGGCAAGGAAGGACACACATGACTTTATCCTTGTGTAAAGGTTAAAAATTGGGGAAACCGAGGCAGGTAGAAATTAGCTTCTCTCTGCAAGGAGTATTATTTTTTAGAGTTTTATTTAAGATTAAGAATTTAAGAAAAATACAAGTAAGAAAAGCACATGTCTAGGCCAGAGAAAGGCCTAGACAACTTCACCTACATCATAAAAGACCCGTCTGCTTGCAAGCAGAAACAGGAAAGAAAGAGAGCCAAAACCCTTTCCAATCAGGTTAAATACCCCATTTCGATCTCGGCCCAGGTGAGAACTCAGTGATATTACAAGCATTCTGGGTAAGTGGAGCAGGGACTTCTGGGGATTGAAGTCCGGGATTCAAGTCTCCATTTTTACACTTGACCATATCTCTTCATGCACTCTTATGCTGTTTTCGGCTGTGATTATCAGTGACTTTAAATCCTAACTAAAATACTACCTTGTCTTCCTTAACACCTCTTAATTCCAGTGCTTGCCCTATTAATTATTTCCTGTTTATCCTACACCTAGCTGACCCATCCTGGTGTCAAAGCAAGCCATTTACCCAAACTCTTCCATAAATTTTCATGGCAAGGACCCTCAATGTTTTCTAATGATGTCATAATTCTGTTCTCATTAGACTTGCATTGACAATGCACCATCTTGCATTGTGGGCCACCCAGTCCCTGCTGGGTGATGCTCTCCTTGTGTTATGGGCACTGTTTCCTCTGTGTCTAGGGTTAAATGGCAGTCCATTTTCACAGACAACCAAATGATAGAAGATTAGTATAACTGGGGAGAGTGGAGTATGAAGGGAAGGAGGTGGGTGGCCTATCCAATAGTCCCAGTATCTAAGAGCATGTAGAATGCTACTGATGTGATTGATTCCCTCTGTTGAAGAGGGTGGGGGCAATTGCCTCTAGGAATCATGATCAAATGGAATGGAATGGAATGCCTGGGAGAAACTTTGAAGCATGTGCAGATATTCTGTAACTGGTTCCAATCTGCTTGCCATGTGTTGGAGAGGAGCCTGTTGATTAGCTCCGGGTGCAGGCTTAGGACCAGAAGGACATTTAAAAGTCAGTCCTGGGAGGGGACAGATGGGTAGCTCAGTGGATTGAGAGTCAGGCCTAGAGATGGGAGGTCCTGGGTTCAAATCTAGCCTCAGACACTTTCTAGCTGTGTGACCTTGGGAAAGTCACTTAATCCCCATTATCTAGCCTTATCACTCTTCTGTCTTGGAACCAATACTCAGTATTGATTCTAAGGTGGAAGTTAAGGGTTTAAAAAAAAGTCAATCCTAGAGAAAGAACTGTGGGAGTAGAAATCCAGAAGAAAACATGATTTATCACTTGTTTATATGGGTATGTGATTCAGGGTTTTGTTTTAAAGGATTGCTCTTTTACAAAAATGAATAGTATGGAAATGGATTTGAGTGATAAATATATATATATATATGTATATATAAAACCTAGTGGAATTGCTTGTCAACTCTGAGAGGGGAAGGAATAAAACATGAATTATGCAATCATGGAAATTTTTTTGAAAATAAAATAAAATGTACAGAAAAAAAGTCAATCCCACCCTTGCCTCTCCTTGGCTCAGCTTCTCTTTAGCTGACTTTGTCCTGCTAGGAAACATTGTGTTTGAGAAAAATGTTATAAAATGAATTGCTCTCTATATATCTATCTTAGTTCTTTGACTGCCTTGTCAATTTTCTTTTGCTTTAGGTAAAAGAGATTAAGTTGGACACTATGTCCTTCTGAGTTTCAAAAGGTTAGGAGACAACTCTGGTGGTCCAGGAGATGAATCTATGCCAGGTTGTGTTCCAGCCCAATATCACTGCCAGGAGTAGTGACCTTCAGGAGACAGTTCAGCTGAAGCTGAGACAAGGTTTTATCTAACAGTGATGCCATACTTGGACATGAGACTGAGAGAATAATGCTCTGTAGAAACTGAGTTAAACCTGAGCCCAATCTCCCAGACCAAAGTGGCACAAGAGAAAGTGTACTGGTGACAACTAGGTGGCTCAGTGGATTGAGAGCTAGGCCTAGAGATGGGAGGTCCTGGGTTCAAACCTGGCCTCAGACACTTCCTAGCTGTGTTACCCTAAGCAAGTCACAATCCCCTGTGTCTAGCCTTTACCACTCTTCTACCCTGAAACAATAAGCAGTATTGATTCTAAGATGGAAGATAAAGATTTGAAAGAGAGAGAGAGACAGAGACAGAGACAGAAAGAGAAAGAGACAGACAGACAGACAGAGAACTCTTGAAGTATCAAGAGGGTAGTGTTTATAATTTTGTTTTTGCTTAATTTTTAATATAAATATTCTTCTCAAAAGCTAATTGATCTAACTAGTTAAAAGAAACTGGGAAGCTAATAACTGGTGGCCACCAGAGGGAACACAACAGTGAAGGGAAAACAAGGACTCAAACTGACAGTTTTAGAGAACATATACCCTAACCCAGAGAACATATACCCTAATCCTAACTCAACTTGTGGGTCGTGGCCCCGGTGGGGGTCAAATGACCAAAACACAAGGATCACCTAAAGCCATAGGAATCATGCTACTTTATAGCAAGATCTCTGAAAGAACAGGGACCCTGCTGCCCACATATTGTACTAATATTAGTTACCTATCAGCAGCCCTCCCCCTATGAGGGGCAATGGATTTGTCCTGTTGCCTGGAGACTGGACTCAAACAGAGACCCAGAGAGAGCACCTGGGTGCTAGCTCCGGAGGGGTTAAGAACGAGTCCTGGAGCAGATAACTCCTGGAGCACAATAACAGAGCCCAGTAACCCCAGCAAAGTGAAGCCTCAGCTCGAGCTGGAGGGAGACGACAGGAGGAAGAAGGCAGCATTTGTGGACCCCCTCCCCAGGCAGGACTTACCTCCCTCCCCAGTGCTCAGGCTGCCTCCTACTGGATTAATATTTCTCAACATATAATTAAATATTGTTTTTGTGATTAATCACTATGTTTAAATTATGTTTGATTTGTAGCAATGAGAATATATAATGCATATCAGGTATTTACATCCTGAATCATAACTGAAGCAAAATTACAGTTTTGAAGTAGCCACCAAAATAATTTTTTGGTTTGGGGTCACTGCAACATGAGGAACTGTATTGCGGGGTCACGGCATTAGAAAGGTTGAGAACCACTGCCCTAACCCCTTAGAGAAATCCCTTTGATCTCGTAGGGTAAGATGTGCCTAGCCTGGCTCTCAGATAGTGAACCCAGAGGGAATATTTAACACATTAAAAATTCCTTTTTATTTTTATTCCTATTTAATTTCTTAATGTAAATTCTGCAAATTTTTGTACAATTTATGACAAAAAAAATTTTTTTATAAGTGCTGTAGGGGTCTCAGACCCACAGGGTTTTCCTCAATCCTTCAAGTTCTTCTGGCCTCCTATTCAAATGAAAGTTAGTGGGGTAGGAAAAACAAGTGGATCTATGTTGAGGCATTGTCTTCCATATCAGTCATCTGTCTCAGCAAACTTCTAGAAGGTATCATTTTAAAACATCTGCAAAAGGAAATGGTGAGTACTATCAAGGATTAGGCCATGTTAAACTAACCTTTTTTTCCCCCTTTTTAGACAGGATGGATAAACTAACAGGTCAGAGAAAATGTAGTAGATATAGCTTGCTTAGATTTTAGAAAAAATATTCACTAAAATATCTTATAATCTTATTGTACAGAAGAGGAAGAGATCTAAACTAGATCATGCAATTAAATGTCTTTATAACTGGTTGAATGTCCAGATTCAAAGAGTAGTCTTAATAGCTCATGGAAGTTTGTCGGGAAATCCCCAGAAGAATGTCCCAGGGCCTCGTGTTTAGCTTTGTACAATTTAACACTTTTAAATGTCACAAACTAAAACATAAACAGCATATTTATCAATTTGCAGGTAACACAAAGCTGAGAGGATCAGTAACTTCTTGGATGACAGAGTAAAGATACAGAAAGATCTTGACAGGCTAGAGTATTAGGATAAATATAGGAAGAAATTCAATAGAGATAAATGCAAAATATTATATTTGGGTCCCCCAAAATCATCTTTACAATTACAAGACGGTATGTTTAGAAAGTTATTTTTCTGGAGGCAGTTAGGTGACTCTGTAGATTGAGCCAGAGACACAAGGTCCTGGGTTCCAATTTAACCTCAGATATGCCCTGGCTCCATGACCCTCAGCAAGTCATTTCGCCCCCATTGCTAGATCTTAAAACTTCTGCCTTGGGAACCAATACACAAAACTGATTCTAAGACAGAAAGTAAGGGTTAAAAAAAGGTATTTTTCTGGAAAAAGAACTGGGTGGGGAGCAGGGGTTAATGGCCTATAAGTCTGAATGAAATCTTGAGCTGCATCAAGACAGAAATAATTTCCAGGAATAAATAGGTAATGTTTCCTGAATATCCTCCCCAGGTCAGATGACAATCTGGAGCATTTTGTTCAGCATTTGATTCCACAGTTTAAGAAGGTCATTAATAAGATGGAGAGTGTCCAAACAGAGGAGGATGAACTAGGATGGTGAAGGACCTTGAGCCCATGCTGTTACAAATACATTTAAAACTCCAGGTTCTTATTTTCCATAGAATTTATTAATAATCACTTGAAATAAAGAAAGCAGATTGGTAGGGGTTTAAAGCTCATTTTTTTCTACTCTAAGGTTGACCATGTGTTCATTCTTCCCCATGACTCTCCGTGGGCCTCTCCTGCACCATCCAGGAGAGTAGAAACCCTGCAGCTCCCACATCCCCTCCTTTATTCTTCTTCTCTGAAGGCATCCCTATGCGTGCAAATTTGATGCATGAAGTAGGTCGACAATCCAGGAGGGGGAGGGGATGAAATTCCCTTCACACAATGCCAAATAAGGACACATTGAAGAAGATGGAAAAGAGAAGACTCACTGAGGAAGGGACATGATAACTCTCTTCAAGTATGTGAAGGATTGTCACAGGAGAAAAAAAGATTAGACGATCTCTTTGGCTCTAAAAAGCAAAACTTGGAGCCATAAAATTGCAAAGAGACAATCTGGGTTTAATGTCAGTGCAATCTTTGTAACAGTTGAAAATGTTTAAAAGTGAAATGGGTTGTTCATTTTCTTCTTATCAGAGATCTTTAAGCAGTGGCATATTGCCATCAATTGGATATACTGTGGTCCTCTAACAACTCCTTTAGGGTGTGAGTTGGACTAGAGGGAGACTGAAATTCAGTGAAATTTCTACCTTTATGATGTTTTTGTGGCTGACAAGTCTTCCAGACTTTGAGCTGTCCTATGCATGAAAAGCCTTAATGTTTTTCATATGGAGGAATATGATGCCCCAGTTTAAGTTCTAGTCTATGTCTGCCTGTGCTAGGCTTGGTTCTCTTAGGGATGCATGGAAAAGAGCATCTTTCACCTTTCAGGTCAGAATGATGTTAATCTGTTGAACTCTGCTTTTGTACAATATTAGTGGAATAAGTGGGTAGGAAGCATGCTTATATGAGCTTCTTGTTTTATAGTCTTAAATGTAGATGGCGGAGTCCCAATTTCCTTCCTTTCAAACCATCTACGTCATAAGCTGCTGATTCAGTTCCCTGGGGTTGGCTTGAATCAGGATACTCCTAAGTACAGTAAGTATATTTCTGGGCCACAAGAGAATAATTTGCCAGACAATTATTAAGCGTTTTCCGAAAGTGATGTTGCTTTGCAAAATGTGTTTTAAAATAAATTGAATGTGCACTTCCATTTAAGTGTGGAGAGAGGTATATCATTTGGTTTCACTTAACAATGATTTAGATGGTGGTAAGAAGAGCAAATAAATTCCAATTAAGTTATTGATTTCCACTATAATAAATGAGGACTACAAAGAGGACAAATGGGATATTTTTTCCCATCAGAATGACTAAATTTTGATTCTTAGAAAGTTATATGGAAAAATGGAATCTTTTAAAATGAGCTGATCCTATAACTACAATGACAGGAGCATCATTGTTTTAGAGCTTTTGGAGTGTACAAAAATCTTCATGACATAATTATGATTTGGTCATTTTTCTAAGGACAATGACAAATGAATGAATTTCTTAAGCACTGTTAATATTCCTTCCAGTTCAGTCACTGTGAATGTTTTCCAGGCAACTTACAGAATTTGCTAAGAATACTCAAGGTTCATTGAGCACTCTATAGTAACAATGAGGTTCAGTTAAAAAAGAAATCTAGTCTATACACATTCCATTCAATTCATCAAGAACTTGAGAGCATTCTTCAGACTTGAGTAGTTTTAATGTGGGAATTCTATGAGATTTCATACAGAGAAAAATCAGATTCTAGGCAGGAAGGAATAAAGCCTATATTCCAAATAGCATGCAAGTTCATTTCTGCAAATGTAAACACAAATTCTCTTCCTAGGGTACTGAATGACCAGAATGATTATTTTATCCAGGCTAAGGAGAAAGATGAGTTTCAAGAAGAGAAGACAATCCCCAGATTCACTATACCCACATCTGATCATGCTAAAGGCAATTATCATTAAGGTTTTTCACAATTCACTACACCAAGGTTAGTGGTAAGGAAGGATTTATGAACAAGGCTAAAAGGTATCTTGGCAAACACAAAAGTATATGTTGAAATCATAATAAAGTAAGGAAACTCAGGGCAAGCTATTCTCTTTTCCTCTAAATTATCAATCACTTGTCATTCCTTTCCAGCATGTACTCCAAACTTCCTTTACCATGTCCTTTATCCAGGCTGACTCCTAGGTGGCAAGCCCAAGGGATTGAGAGGATGAAGTTGCCCTCTACAATAATAGGGAAGAAAAAAAGGTGAGTAGGATAGAGGGTAAAGGATAATGAGTTCTGTTTTAGACATATTGATTTTAAGATGTCTACTGGACATCCAGTTTGAGATATTTGAAAAGCAGATGGAGATGTGAGATTGAAGGTCAATAGGGAGGTTGGGGCAGGAAAGGTAGACTTGAGAATCATCAGCAGAATAGTAATTAAATCCAGGGCTACTGATGAGATCACTGAGTGAAGTAGTATAAAGGAAGAAAGGAAGGCACAAGACAGAACCTGAGGGACACCTAGGTTAGAGGTCATGATCTAGAGGAGTATTTAGCAAAGGAGACAGAGAAGACTGGTCAGATAAGTAGAAGGAAAACCAAGAGAGAAAGGTTTCCTAAACATCTAGAAAGAACAGAGTTTCAAAGAGCAGAAAATAATCAATAGTGTTAAAGGTTGCAGAGAGGTCAAGGATTATGAGTATGGAGAAAAGGCAATTGGATTTGGAAATAAAGAGATCATTAGTAACTTTGGACTTTTGGTGTGATGATAAGGTTAGAAGCCAGATTGTATATATCTAGTGTAGAGATCCTTTTTAAGGAGTTTAGCTATAAATTGCAGAAGACAAATAGGATGATACCTCCCTGGATCTGAGGTCCAGCACTGGGTAGTAAGCAAGAATACTGCTAGTTGCTACTTTCCTTCTCCCTGCACAAAGGCAGGACTCTCTGTGTCATATATGGGACCTGTTCAAGGGACCATCAATAACATTTTAATTAAAAACAAAAACAAATGAAGAGATATGTTAGGCATGAATAAGCTGAAGCATATTTCCATTGAGGAACAGGAAAAGCAATAGAGAGGAGATAATCAGGGATGCATTATCTGAAAATGAGGTGGGTCCATAGATAGTGAAAATAAGAGATAACCAGTGGAAAACCTATGGGATCCACATAATGTTATGAAATCCAGGGGCCTGGGTATAACACCTCTGAAGAATTTACAGAGGACATGGATAAGAATCACCCAGGATGGAAAGGTAGGGATGGACTTCTATCTATACTTGTGAAGGCATTATTTTTATAGATATAGGTACATTTCTATCAAAACATTTAAGTTTCTTCCCTCTCTATACCCTCCTTTGACATCTCTTACAAAATAGCAGTTAGCTCCCACTCTTCTGATTCATAGTAGAAAACATTCAAGGAGAAGAAAAATTAATATACTGGCTCATCAGCAAGAATAGGAGAGATGGTGTATCTATGATGGAGGGATATATAATCTTTGAGCCAATAATATGTTGGGGTAGCTGGAAAAAGGTATAATGGGGCTGGCCAATAAGAACTCCATCCTTCCTAGTATATGCAGCATTATCAGCTTAATGCAATCCCCAACATGGACTTCAGAGTATGTGTATCTACCTTCTGAGTATTTCTGGTCCACTTACCATATAATGTGGAAAGGGGTTTTGATTCTGAGCTAGAACTGAGTATGTGACTCCAGTAACTTGACCTAGTTCTCTTTCTCTGTCTGGCTATGGTGGTGTGAGGAGGGAAGGTTTACTGTGAACCACTGGATGGAGAAACAGAGAGCTAGAAATAATGGTCTACATTCCCCACCCAAGTGGACGTGAAACCATGAGAAAATGGCCCCGTTGTTGCTTCTGTCCCTGTAGTACCTATTCTTTCTTGCTGTAGGTGAAATACTGAAGATAGAATAGACTAGGCACAAGTTTAAGAGAACCTCTAAAGGTCCAGGAACTAGTGTCCATGAAAGGGTTTGTGAGCAGTCAAGTTTGTTCAACCAGTATAATCCCAAGGAACAAGGAGGAATCAGTCTACCATTGGATTGCTGCCCTACCTCGCCACTTCCAAGGCCAACATGGCTGGTCCTGTAAACACTGAGAAGTGCACTTGCTGATGCAAATACCTTTTAGCAACCACTTTACACCTGAATTCATTCTCTCCAGGGACCAAGGTTATGTGGTAAACAGTTTGAGCCAAGTTCAGAAGGAAGCTTATATTTCTGTTTTTGTTTTATCTTTTCAGTAAATAGTGCTTTGTAAAAGCTAATTAATGATCATTGATATCGAGATGCTAGTTACTGAATCAATGAATTAAAATATATCTGTAATAAAACCTGGCCAGTCTGCCTTTTCTGTGAAAACTTCTAAGTTCTAGAAGCAACTGAAATAATCTGGTACAGAATAACTATATTTTATTTCCTGTAGGTTAATCATTTTGTCTCATTATTTATTAATGATGCTGTCATGTAATTTTCTTTTTTAGCTAGAGGCAACTAGGTAGTGAAGTGAATAGAGCAAGGGCTTGGAGTCAGGAAGATCTGAGTTCAAATCTGTCCTCAGATACTTGCTAGTTGTATGACCTTAGGTAAAGTCTGTCTTGGTCACTCTGCCTCACTTTTCTCAACTGTAAAATGGAAATAATAGCACCTATTTCCTTCCAGGATTGAGTTGTGAAGATAAAATGAGATAATATTTGTAAAGTACTTGACACAATACCTAGCCTCTAGTGGGCATGATATAAAGGCTAGCTATTATTATTACTTACTATATATTTGTTAGATTTGTTGATAAAAACTAAGGCCCTGTACAATATAACTCCAAATCCCCTTCACATTTTAAATTAACTCTCTCCCCTCTGTTCATGTTCAAGCCAAATGGGATTGCTAGTTGTTCCTTAGTTTTACCTTATAGCTTCCTGAGTGTCATTGGTACAGGTCCCTGTGCTAACCACCCCTTCCTAGAATATGGCCCCTACACATCTCTATTCATTGAAATTTTTCTTTTCTTTTGAGATCTGGGTCAGGTGTCAACTGTTTCTTGAAGTTTCTCTGAGTTCCTTATCTGAGAATGATCTCTACCTCCTCAAATATAATAGCATATCTAGACTTCTAATTTACCTTTGTCACATTTTACTTTATATCAGAGGCAGCTAAGTGGTGCAAATGATAGAGTGGCAGGCCTGGAGTCAAGAATACCTGAGTTTAATGTGACTTCAGACATTTACTAACTGTGTGTCCTTGGGCATGTCTTTTAGCCCTGTTTTCGTCAGTTTCCTCATCTGTAAAGTGAGCTAGAAAAGGAAATGGCAAACCACTATATTATCTTTGCCAAGAAAATCCCAAATGGGGTCATGAAGAGTTAGACATTACTAAAACAACTAAACAGCAATAAAACTTTATATCATTCTTACATGTTATCTCTTTTATCTCTCTCATACTCCAACATGATTGTAAGATCCTTGAGGACAAATGTTATTTTTATCTTTATAAATACCTAGAACTGGGGGCAGCTGGATTGAGAGCCAGGCCCAGAGGTCCTGGGTTCAAATCTGACCTCAGACACTTCCTCGTGACCCTGGGCAAGTCACTTAACCCCCATTGCCTAGCCCTTACCACTCTTCTGCCTTAAAACCAGTACATAGTATTGATTCTTAGGTGGAGGGTAAGGGCTGAAAAAAAATACCTAGGACCTACCTAACATTGTACTCAATAAATGTTTACTGAATGTGTTGAATTGAGTGAAAAGGAAAGTTTATGTAACATAAATATTATTTGTTAGAAGGCTTGGAAGAATTCACAATTAAAGTTTTTAATTGCTTGTCAATTTTATTTGCATTTTTAAAATAAATTCTTGGTTTTATCCCTAGAATTTTTGTTTTTTATTTTACTGACTTCTCTACTCTTAAAATATTTTACCTTTTCCTGTTTTCCTTATATTCTCCTGTTCTTCCTCTAATTTCTCTAAATATAGACTAATCTTAATGTAACACTGACTACCTTGATTCTCTGTTGTTTGAAGGTCAGATGTTACATTTCACCCCATGATCGAGTTCCCCAATAGTCTTAGTGGTGATTGGGGGACACCTAGGCTCTCTGACTAAGGCTGAGAGTTGTTGTTGTCATGTAGAGATATTTGCAATGATATAATACCTACATTATGAAATCTCTGCAAATGGCTCCAGCTTTCATCAATGATTTTCCTTCAAGTGTAAGGTGTGTCCCCTGCATCCTGGTTCTGCTTAATCACTAACAGTTGGATTAACTTAGACAAAGGAACATTTAGTTCCAAAGTTATAATAATAAATATACAAATTTACTCTATAACAGGTAGGGGTTAATCTCCCTCTTCCTTGCACTCACTTCCTTCTGGGACAGGAAGGTGATTAAATCCATATCTTAGCTCAATTCCTAAAGAGCAAAGCCCCAAATTCCAAGTCCAAAACTCTGCCCTAGGCTGGAGTTTCAGGCACCCTTGACTTCTCTATGCTTTTCTGCTGGGCTGATTGGGTGCAACACCCTGCCTGGGTCTCCAAGGTCAGAATGGCTCAAAATCCCAGGTTCATGGGGATCACCACTGGCACCTGAAACTGGAAAGGATAAATAAAATAGAACAGACACCCTAGATCTATTTTGGAGCTAGGGCACAACAGTGAAGGGCAAGGAAGGTATTCCCTCTCCCAGTTCCATTCATAAGCCCATGCTATGAGTGAACAGTATGCGATCCTCATCCTCTGGACCCAGTAAAAAGGAGCACTTGTCCCAGTCTGGCAGTTTTTAAAGATGCAGTCTGTTCTGGCTACACAGTCAACCAAAAGAGGCTACTCCAATACACCCGGTAGAGAACGCCGAGAGCCATGATGCTTCCAGGCTAGGCAATCTGGGCATGTGCTAAGGCTCCCATTATATTATTTCCCTCTTTTTTGTCATTAATATAGGCATTTAGGGCCATAAACTTGCTTCTGTCTATTGCTTTGGCAGTATTCCATACGTGATGATATATATTGTATTCTTATCTTTGATGCATAATCTGCTCCCGATGTTTACTATTTTCTTCTCCCAGGTATGATTTAATAAATCTTTTGACTTATGCCTTTTCCCCATATTACTATTATCTACTGCTGGCTTTACTGTTGTATATAAAACATGTGCCTATCTATGTTTACTTAGAACTCCTTAGTAACCAAGATCACGATCAATTTTAGGGAAGAGTCAACTGCCCATTTAAGCCAGAGATTTCATTGCTAGGCACATACCATATGGAAGTCAAAGATAAGAAAGAAAGCTTCCCTATACTTCAAAATGATAACATCACTTTCTGTGGCAACATAGAACTGGAATCAAAATCAATACATTAAGTATAGCTAAACAAATTGTGGTATGGGATTGTTATAAAATATTAACTGTTCCAGAAAAAATACAATTATGAAGAATTCAGAAAAGTATATGGGAAATAAATATAAACTGATCTAGAATGAAATTTGGGGAAACAGGATAGCAATATATACAATCACTACACTAATGTAAGTGAAAAGAACAACCATAAAAGAAACCTGAAAGCTGTGTAATTATCATGACCAAGCTTAGTCTTGGGGAAAAATTAAGAAAAATGTAACTCCTTCCCTTTTTTGCAGAAGTGAAAGATTTAGCTGTTTAGAATACAGCTTGAGTTCCAATTAGTTCTGGTTCAAATAATGAATCCCATGAGTACTCTCATTATTCAAGTTCTCTCTATTTAAAATTATAATTCTATGTAAAAATATGCTGACTGGTTCCAGCTCTGTGGAAATTTATAATTAAAAATTTTTAAATAAGCTTTAAAAATCTGTTTACTAACATAACAGCAAAGGATAAGAAAAATATTTTTTATTTGTTTATCAGGAAGTAATGGGGTAGCTAGTGCTTAAGAGGTAGGCCTAGAGATGGAAGATCCTAGGTTCAAATCTGACCTCACACACTCTCACTCTCTAGCTGTGTGAACCTGGGCAAGTCCCTTAACTCCCATTGCCTAGCCCTTTCCACTCTTCTGCCTTGGAACCAATAAATAGTATTGATTCTAAGATGGAAGGTAAGGATTTGTTTATTTATTTTTTAAAAAAGAAATAATAAGACAGAGTACTATGTCACTACCACTGGCCATCTGCCTCCACCACTACTCAATGTGCACAGAATTCTCAAGTATAGATAAAAATTTCAGCTGGTGCAAAAGAACAAGTTGAATGAGCAGGCTGAGAGATATGATGTCTCAGAGATATGATGACATGGAACCCTGTATGAAGTCTGTTACTAAGCATGGAGCTGAATTACCCAGAAAAAAGAGTTTCTCTGTTGCTTACAAGAATCCTGTAAGAATCTGAAGGTCATTTTTCAAGGATTGGGCAAAAGATAGAAGATGATATCCAGAATCAGCAGATGGTCTAAGAATATACAGAGAAAATTGAAACCAAGCTAGGAAATATTTGCAATGATATCATTCCTCTATTGGAAAAGATCCTGACTCTTAATGCTCTACAAGCAGAAAGCAATATTTTCTGTTTGAAAAGTAAAGGACATTGCTACCATTATTCAGCTGGGTTTGCTGCTCTTGATGACCAGAAAGGAGTATTGACTCAGTCACAAGAAGTGTATCAAAAAGCATTTGAAATCAGCAAAAAGGAGAAGCAACCAACACACTGTAAGACTGCATCTGGCCCTGAATTTCTCTGTGTTCTATTATAAGATTCGAAACTCTTCAAACAAAGCTTGCTTCTTTGCAGAGATAGCTTTTGATGAATCTTTGCTGAACATGATACATTAAATGAAGAAGCAGATGAAGACTAATAGTGAAGGGACTGAAAGATAATTAGACATTGTGGTCATGGGATGCCAAAGCGTATGAAGCTGAAAAAAGAGGAAGGGAGAAGTAGCCAGCCTTCTAACTTTAATCTGTTTCATACTAAAATGTACACAGTGCACGATTTGTCATCCATGCTAAAACACAAAGAATTTTTGTTTACAATTTATGCCAAATTTATGCCATTTCTTTAGATTTCTCTATTTCCTAGGGGTTTTAGTTTTAATATTCAGGGAGCTGACCCAGTTAATATTTGGGGGGTTATCCATATACATTTGAGGTGATCAACATAGGGAAATGGAATTTTTATACATATTTTACATATTTAGCATAATATTTTTGGTACATTGTGATTTCACAATGTTACAAACAGCTTCCAGGTTTAAGCAAAGAAAGCTGCCTGCAGATTGGCTTATCATGGTCAGGGAAAAGGAATAACTGGCTCCAGCCACAGATATATGTAATGTACGTGCTTTAGAGATAGAATGCTCATGACTGTGTGGTACAAATATATGTCCCATAGATATTACATGTCACAAATATTATTTATATCTTTGGAAGACCCAATCTTATAATGTACATTCTTATGAACACTGTTTCAAAAATGTTCCTTAAAGCAAAGTTTTAATAAACTCAGTTAATTTACTTTGGAAAAGGGTATAAATGGTTCACATTCCATTATCTTTATTTGTTTTTAAATCTTTACCTTCTTAGAAATGATACCAAGTATTGGTTCTAAGGCAGAAGAGCAAAAAAGGCTAGGCAACTGAGGTTAAGTGACTGCCCAGGGTTACATTCCATTATTAGTAAACTCACCAGCTTTCATTATTTTTGTTGTATTAATTTTATTTGCATTCAAATATGTACCTAAGAGTACATTTATGAGATGAATTGAAAATTAATTCCTTGGCATTTAAGTCGATACATGTCAATCACAAGAGTAAAAAAAACCAAACAAACCCTATGCATTTAACTTTTTTTTTTCAGTTTTTTTTGCCTTAGTGTTTTTGTTTTTCATACTTGCCAAATATGGCATGGACTTTAAAAAATAGTTTAAAAAACATAAATAACTTGAGATGATGGCTGATTTTGTTTAATGTCTTCTGAAATTTTCATGAATAATCCAAGCATAATTATTATTTGAAATTTTTACATCAATACAATTTATAATAATTGTTTTCTGTAGTTTTGTTATCTATTTTCTCACTCACTTCTACCTCTCTCTCTTTTCCAAGATGGAATGTAATACAACATATATTGTATGTGTATGCAACATAATACAAATTTCTTTGTTTATCATATTGTGAGAGAAGATACATATCACTTAGAGTAGAGAAAAATTCATATGGAAGAAATAAAGTGAAGAATGGAATGCTTCAGCCTACATT
This sequence comes from Monodelphis domestica, assembly GCF_027887165.1. Lineage (NCBI taxonomy): Eukaryota > Metazoa > Chordata > Mammalia > Didelphimorphia > Didelphidae > Monodelphis > Monodelphis domestica. Next base: position 255,178,971 of record NC_077229.1, read on the forward strand.
CAGATTGCATCAGTTCCTTCTCTGGCTGTGGATAATTCATAATTTCTTTTAGCTCCTATATATATATTTAAAATATTTTCCCCCACAATGACATAAAAAATAATTTTAACACTTTTAAAAGTTAAGAAGTTACAAGATCTTCCCTCCTCCCTAACCCAATATCTGGGGGAACATACTCTCAGGGCCTAGAGAAAGTGGGCTCAAACTTAGAGCAATCTCTATAAAAAATTTGTCCTCACCAAATTTACTTTCAAATGTGGGCATAGCTTCTAACTGAGTCTGCCCACCTCTCTCACCTTCCATGAAGCTTAAAGCTTTTTGTTCTATTCATCTGAATATAGTCATACAAGAAAAAGATAGGGATTTATTTTGACTAGTTATTGCCTTTTGAATGCACTTAGTTTCAACTAAGCAGACAATCAAAAGTTTATTGCTTCATCACCTGATGAGCAGATCAGAACCAGTTACAGAATAACTATATAGGCTTCAAAATCCATAAAGGGATTGTATTAGCCAAACATACTTCCTATAATCATACAGATTGGAGACATTGGCCAATTTTCCCATCATTCTTGTGTTGTCCTTATGATTGTATCTAAATGTATCTATGAAATAAAAATTTGTTCCACATTCTGATCAAATTTTTAACTTCTTTTCTTTTTTGTTATATTCTGACAGTGGGATCTTAAAATCTCATATTTTTGCTAATATTAACTTGCATATTATTTGTTGCGTGTATATTCAAAATGGATACACCCCATTGTCAAAAGGGCCTTTAAACATACTAGTTTCCTTTTTTATCTTTGAATGCTTTCTGGTTTGAATTTAATGTTGTCAGATATTGATATGACTAGATTTCCTTAAGGTAGCAGTGGCATGATAAATTTTTATCTAGTTTTTTTATTTAAATATTTTTGCATTAGATGAGCTGCCTAAAACATATTGTTGGTTTCTCATTTTAATCCATTTTACAATACTTTTTCTTTCTATGGAAAAGTTTAATTCATTTACATTTGTTATAATTATGAAATCTGAATAGTCAATAAGCATTTATTAAACACCTACAATGTGCCAGGCACTGTGTTAAATACTAAGGATTTAAAAAAAGATAGCCTCTGCCCTGAAGGAGCTTATAATCTAATAGGAGAAGACAACACACAAAAAGAGACTGAAAACCAGAGGGGTGGAGAAAGAAGATAGTTATTTTGAGGGCATAGTGGAGAAGTCAGTCAGAAGACCCAAAGGAGTACATCCGCGTGAGAAATGAATTGTTGCCTGAGCTAAGCTCTCTCCTCAAATGGTTGTTTGGAATTCATAGCCCCACCCTCCAATCACAGAAGATGATAGTGCTGATGAGATCTTACTGAATGATGAGGTTATCCAAATAATAAGCTACTTGAGGTGTGGTAAAGAAGTTCCAAAGAAGTGCAACCTGGTGGAAAATTAAATTATCTTCTATCATTCTTTAATAAATTATCTAATTGTCCAGAAAATTCAAGCTTGGGCCCTTTTCTCGTTTCTATTGCCAACTCAAACAATGTAATAATAGTAAACAAAAGACTATGTTTTATGCTATTATATTTTAAAGTATTTCTTCAATTCAGCTTCTAACTCCTTTTCCCTTCACCTTCTATTCCTGTTACCCTCCTTTCTACTCCTCAACTTCTTCTAGCCAAAGATAAGACCTTTAAAGTGTGATTACTACAATCTCCTCATTCTTATGCCTCCTAACTTAAAAAAGAATTCTTAATGCTTTTTTTTCTTTCTTCTTTTCCTGATTTTTTATTTCATAATCTTACATATATAATGTTATATATACTTTACTTAATGTTTCTGTATAACGTGTTAAACTCATCATAGAAAAAGTGCCCCATAAAACTAAGTAATAATAAGTACTATATCTATTTCTCTTAGCATGTAAATTCTTCCCCAATCATAAAAACCCTTCTCTGACCACAAACTCAAATGTTACAAGAAGATGGAATTATTTTCCTTGGTAGTTCTCACTTGTTCTTATAAGAAGTACCAATTTTCTTAGGTATTGTAGGAAAAGCTATAAAATATAAGGGTTTCTTATTTCCATAAGATCATAGATTTAGAGGTGGGAAGGTCCTTAAAAAAGACCATTTAGTCCAACACTTAATTTTACACATGAAGATATGGAGGCTCAGAAAAATGACTTTCCTGTCATACAGATAGTTATGTCAGAGTCAGGATTTTGAATTGTCTGCCTGACTTCTGTAATGGAGGGAGAGAAATGGAGACTCCCACCACTGAATTCAGCACTAGAGTGTGGTAGGGATGGAATGGAGTCCAAAGTGGAGAGAGGAGATAGATTGTTTTCCTTCTCTCTTTCCCTGGTAAACCCCACTCTGGTTGCCTTCAGAATCACAGGTAACTTACTGTTCCCTCAGAGACTTGGTTGAAATAAAATACAGTACGGACAGCTTCTCCCTCTCTGAACTTTCCTCTCCCAAAATATAAGTCTCCCTTCTAGGATACTATGAAGCAGGCACTTGATCTAGTAAACATTTCTTCTAAAGGAACACATGAAAGGTAGGGCAAGTGAGTTGTGGGATAAGGTGATAGGAAGGTGGGAAATAAGAAGTCCCTAAATAACAAGTCCTGCTGGGTCAGGCTTTGCCTGCCTGACCCTCTGGGGTCAATTGTGAGAGTTGTCCTGATTCCTAGCTGTCCTAGCTATGATATCAAATTCAAGGCGGTCTAGAGGGATTGAGAGGAAATCTTCTTGTGGTGAATAGCTTTCTGGCAAAGTCCTATTCACTCTGGTTTGTCTTCACTGGATACTGGGGTCAGGCTTCACAGGAGGATGCTCCAGGCTCAGAGATTCACTCAGATCAACTTCCCTGGTAGGCTTCCCAAAGAGAAGTGAGTTCAACTGTTTGGATCTTCTCAGTTCCTCTGTTCCTTCTCCGGAATTCCCTCTCCTTCTTGCTCTTCCTCTGCTTAAGATGGTCTTCCAGCATTATGAATTTTCTCTCCTCTCTTACACTTCTAATCTGGCACCTCAACCACTACTCAACACTATCACTAATCTCAGTAAAATCAGTGTTTTTTGTGTTTTTGTTTTTGTTTTTTTTGGAAGGGAGCCATCTTAATAAACTGCCAGATCCTCTAGTACCATCTTTCTCAATTGCAATTTGTTACCAGCTCTGGCTATCACAACAAATTCACATAGCCTACTATTCACTAATTGTCATCTATTCCAATACTTTAATGTCTAAATTTTAAAATTCTCCCTCCAACTTGACTCTCCTACTCTAATCAAGTCAATTTACTTAAACTTTCCATGCAACTTTATACCTACATGCATGCCATTCCCATGTACCCAGAATTTTTTCCTGCTAATTTATGTTCATCATTTACCCTCTCATGAACTGCCTTGCAACAAAGCTACCCTAATCATACTCCTTGGGACTCAAATCAAAGACCGCTGTAATTATCACTATTCTCTAACTAAATGGGGTAAAAAGTCACGCTCAGATGCATAGTAAATGTTTACTAAGAGGAAGTTGATTCAGTACAAAAAGTTTTGGATTTGGAATTGGAGGACCTGGATTGGAACTGATGCTGCTTATTGCCCTGTATGAACCTGGTTAAGATGCTTGATTCTCTGAGCTTCAGTTTTTTCACCTGGAGAATTGGAGGACTGAAACCTCAAAACATTGAAAAACTCTTTTCAATTCAATAACCAACCATGAAGAGGCAGTTAGATGGCACAATAGGTAGTTCAGGCCCGGAGTTGGGAAGACTCAGGTTCAAATTTAGTCTCAGACGCTTCCTTGCTCTGTGACCCTGGGGCAACTCACTTAATTCCATTTGCCTAGCCTTTGCCACCCTTCTGTCTTAAAATTGATACTTAAAAACAGAAAGTAAGCTTAAAAAGAAAAAAAGAAACTATGGTTCCAGAGGACCAATGACAAAGCAAACTCCCCATCTCCTGACAGAGAAATGATTGTAATGACAGATACAAAAAAGAAATATTTTTCAGACAAGACCAATGTGGGAATTTATTTTGCCTAACTATGCTTATTTGTGACAAAGATTTTGTTTTTATTTTATTTTTTCAGTGGGAAGTGGGGGAGATGGGGAGAGGGATAATGATAGGGTTGCTTTAAAAAAAATAACAAAAAGAAAAAAGGCTCATGGAAGAATTTTTTTTTTTAATTCACAAAAGAAAACTGTAAGAAGATCAGAGGGAAACAGATTAGCAAGACAACTTTGAAAGGTATATATTCAATTTATAATATACCCCAAAAGAAATCCAAGCTATACATAATTAGGACTCACAGTTTCATATGCAGCCCCCCTTTTCTATCCTACTGTGTGTTTTATTTGGTGTTAAATTCAGAATTTTTTTTTAAATGAGAGGATTCAACTAGATCTCTAAGATCCTTCCCAACTCAAACATGCTGTCTTCTGATTCTAATTGAAAGATTTTAACTACAGTCTAAAACAGTAATAGCCTGCCTGCCACTAGACTTCTCTTAAGATTTATGATAATTCAGGTTCCTAACACTAGGCTACTTTCTCTAGTAATTTCCAATGCCATTTTGAGAAAGCAAAATTAGTTTGAATTTCTTTGGGATGATAGAACAGACATTTTTGAAATTTCACTTCCTAGGATGTGTGTTTTTCTAAAGGCTGCTCTTTTTTTAAAACAAATGGCATACTACTTTGCTTTTAGGTAGAATTATTTTTTAGGACTACTTCTTGTATATGGAATAAATTTCCTGGCTTTAGTTCAAGCAAATCTTATTTGATGATGATTTGTGTTTGAGAAACAAACAAACAAAAAGAAAACAATATGCTTAGTCTTACTTTATTAATTTCTTTTAAGCAGATGAGGAGAGGCATAAACCCTAGTCCCTCGTATAAGTTTTGGGGACATTCTTATTGGCATTTGAGAATTAAATTAAGTAAAAGTAACTCCAGCAGTTAGTATGGAATGATATATTTACCTAAATAGTATATTTTAGTTCCCATTTTCAAAGAAGTGAACAACTTCTGGAAATTATAACACAGGGTTATACATAAACTGTTTAACTATTAGTTGACAATGATTGCCTGAGAGCCTTCTTTGGACATTCTTCCTCTTAGGAATTAAACTATGATTATGAATAGGGTTACTTTCTTGGCTCTAATGTGAAAGTAGATGTATAACAGTGAAAAGCCATCTGCACGCATCACCTCATCTTTTTAAAATATGTGTTATACTAGATTTAGGTAATCAGACAAATGCCTTGGACACCTATAATGGTAACTAGTGTTTGGGAAGTACACCCACATGCCCACAACAGCCTTAAAGGATGTTGATATTGAGACCACAAAGGAAAAAAATGGACTTCCTTTCAGTCTGTGGTCCATGCTGGCTTCATGGAGCCTCAGGCTTGTTTGATTTTGTTTTTGTTTGGCTTTGTTGCTTTAGCTGCTTGGCACTTTCAGTGCATGGTTTGTGGTTTGGCAGGGATTTTTTTTATAGTCTTTGTTAACATTTGGTTTGGCACTATGTTTGTATATGGGCAATGGGAAGACAGGATGCTTCATGAAATAAGGGCTATCATAGGAGCTTTAAAAAATCAAGATGTATTTAGTTCTATGAAATCACCATTGTTTGTTTTTAACATATTACAACATTCTAGGTTATGGAATGTCTGTCTATTAATATTAAAGTATTAATTGCAGGTACCACAACTAGGTTTCATAAAGTCACTGAATTCAGTGATCTACTTCAAAAACTCTAAAATCCTAGAGGATCACATAAAGTGGAGTGATATTAAAGAATTCTTATAATAATGCATGTAGGATCGGGGGATCCCCGATCAAGTAGCTCCTCCCAAGGTCCAGTGATGAACTCCTGGAATGTAAGAGGGCAGATAAAATAGCCCACAAGGGATTAAGATTTTAAATGAAGTGTAAAGAAGTCAAACATAAATGAAATTAGAGGACAGCTAGCCACTGATTCCAAAGAATTTGATCATATCCTGGCCGCCCTTTAAAAAGTGAAATACATTCTTTAAGCAATCAGTCAGCATCAGATAGTTCTGAGAAGTGTGACCCCACAGCACTTTGGCATCAGAAGAGAGAGCTAGCTATGCATTCAAGAGAGAATTAGCCCTGGCAGTTGGGAGTCTCACTTTTATGGGGGTACATGTTTTATAACTGTTGTTCTCTCATACCATCTTAGTAAATGTCATTGCTTTGAGCGACTGTGTCTTCTGAATGATTATAAAAAAGAAGTATACTGGTGGAATCTCATGGGCAATACTTTTAAAGTACATGGGGTCATAGGTTGAACTTAGGGTACCCTTTGAAACCTCTAAGTGTCAGTTGTGCAGTAACTCAGAGGGAGGGGCACAACAGGTATATTAGAGATAATGCTATCTGGGCTAGGAATGAAAGAGGTAAAAATTGTTTCTTGGTACTATAATCCTAGAAGGGACAAACTTTAGTAGGTGAAGTTGCAGATGTAGGAATCAGATGTCAATGGGAGGGATGGTTTGAGCAAAAACATAGAGGACAGAGAAAGATGAGAATGGGGACAGATGGTCAGTTAGGCTGGAATATGGTAGAATGAATGAAAGGGAATAGCATAAAGTAAGGCTGAGGAGCTAAACTGCATTTAGGAAGGCCTTGAATGAGCCGAAATTTTTAAATTTTATTCAGTAGTCAAGGAAGAGAGAGTCATTTAAGTTGGTGTTTTTTTTAAATTTATTTATTTTTTATTTTTATTTGGTCATTTCCAAACATTATTCATTGGAAACAAAGATCATTTTTGTTTCTTCCCAACCCTCTAAGTTGGTGTTTTTTTAATAGAGGGTAACATATTTAGAATAATTTGGGGGGTTACAGGGATCTAAAAAGGAATTTGCAGAAGAATCAGCTTGGAAGCAAGGTACCCTTTTATTGGGCATCTTGGTAAAGCCCCATAATTTAGTTAGAAAAGGGAGCAGAGGTGACAAGGAAAAGGCTCCAGGAGAACATACTGCCTCCTTCACCCCTACCCTCCTACCCCCATAGCTAACACTTCCAAAACAAGGGGAGCATGCTAATTGTTACCTTCAAGGTGATGATGAAGGAGAAGGAATGGATAAAATCAGGTATTTTGCCAAAGATCAAAGTGCAAAAAGTTCTTCAGATCACGGAGGGAGGAGGGAATCCACCATGGTCTTGCGAGTGTCTATTCTCAGGATATGGCATGGCGCTCTTATTGAAAAATGGATGAGCTTGAATACATGGGTCAAGGGGATATGGCTGGGGATGTAGACTCTAAATGAACATCCTAATGCAAACACCAACAACATGGAAATAGGTTCTGATCCCAATGAAATTGGGGGCAGCTGGGTAGCTCAGTGGCTTGAGAGCCAGGCCTAGAGACAGGAGGTCCTACGTTCAAATCTGGCCTCAGACACTTCCCAGCTGTGTGACCCTGGGCAAGTCACTTGACCCCCATTGCCTAGCACTTACCACTTTTCTGCCTTGGAGCCAATACACAGTATTGACTCCAAGACAGAAGATAAGGGTTTTAAAAAAAGAAAAAAAGAAAAAAATTGCGCATCTGCTGTGGGAAGGGGGAGGGGAGGGGAGGGGAGGGGAGGGGAGGGGAGGAAATAATGTGATCCTTGTAACCAAGGAATAATATTCTAAATTGACAAAATAAATTAATCAAAATTAAATTAAATTAAAAAAATAAAAATAAATAGTTTTAGAATAGTCTTGAATTAAAAAAAGAAAAAGAAAAATGGATGAATCTCTTGCTTCTATATTCACTCAGTATCTCAAGGAGAGGGTCAAGTATTTTATAGGAAGGGGTAAGATTCCATTCTGGTGAGCCAATTTGGTTTCTCTGTCTCTGATGCAACAGGCAGGAAGACCCTAATCAGTTGGCAATTGAAAATTTCTAGAACGGAAAGTTCCAGTCATAGAATATTACAGAGATGAGGAATGTGTGATTCTAGAGAAGGGGCAAGGTAGAAGAGAAGGGTTCTCATGGAAGAGAAAGCATCACTATTCATACCCCTTTGAGTTGAGAAAGATTAGTTCTTCTCCTGCCCCCCAAACTAAAAGCTCTTCTAGATAACACAAGGAATATTATTGGTTGGCTATGTCATATAAAAGAATTACCATTTCATTTGGAATTATAAAATCTGGATTCTAATCTAGCTCTGCTACTTATTGTGTTGTTCAGTTGTGTTAGTCTTGGAGATCCCCTTTGGGATTTTCTTGGCAAAGATACTGGAGTAGTTTGCCATTTCCTTTCAAAGTTCATTTTCTAGATAAGGAAACTGAGGCAAGCCCAATTAAGTGACTTGCCTAGGGATGCTAGTTAAGCATCTGAGGTCAGATTTAACTCAAGAAAATTAGTTCTCCTGATTCCAAGCTCTATCCACTGTACCAACTTTAGGTAATTATCTTAACTTTTCTAGCTCTTGGTTTCCATCTCAATCTTATTCAATTTAACAAAATTTTATTAGACACCTACTATGTGCCAGACACTGTGGTAGGTGCCAGAGAAAAGACAAAAAGGAGAGCCTCTATCCTAGAGGACCTTGCTTATATTCTACTTGGGGGATACAAAAATATACACAGATAAGTAAATAAGTACAAGATATATACAAAATAAATACAAAGTAATTTGTTAGCAAAAGGGTTGGGGGTAGGATGGTACTAACAGCTAGAGATACCAGGAAAGGCTTCTTAAAGAAGTGATCCTTGGGCTGAAGGAAACTAAATGTCCTAAGAGGCAAAGATGAGGAGGGAGAGTATTTCAGGAATGGACTGGGAAATGAAAAGGTGTGTACAAGGGAACAAGTAGGGTAGTTTGGCAGATATATGGAATATATGAAGAGGAAAAATATGTTAACCTGGAAAGATATAGTACCGTCAGTTTGTGTTTTATAATAAGGTAATAGGGTACCAATGGAGCTTCCTGAATAAGGGAATGATATGCTTAGACCTGGTATTTTAGTTTCAAAGGGTGAAGATGGGGCACTTGAATCAGGAAGACCAATTAGAAGGCTGTTATAAAGTCCTGAAGTAGGCTGATGGCCATGTAAATGAAGAAGGATCAAAAATTTAAGGCAAGTACAGAATGGGAAAGCATGTAGATCCCCTAACAGACTCAGAGTCCAAACCAAAGACCAGTTTTTTCTTTGGTCTTCTCAGAGTTAAACAATCTATAAAACCACAATAGATATTCAATAGTGTTTCCCAAGTTGGGAAAGGAAAACACTGAGCTCCTTCAGGTCTTTCCCTCAGACAGAAAGAGAGGCAAAGATGTTACCTCCTCCAACCCTGAGAAAGTCTCTGAGTGTGTGTGTCTACCAACTACCAGAAAGAGTAATTGACATAGAAAAAGTGGTTATAACTGTCAGCAGTTGAAATTAACATGCTCTCTCAGCTCTGCTTCAAACTCCAGTTCTTTTCTCAAGCCAGCCACTTTACTTATCTCTAAACTAATAAAACAATACTTATTTTCTAATATCAACCTTACAGATTGCATTAAAAAAAGTATAATATCCATAAAGAAGTGAATGTTATCGCTATTTACACAACTACTAGAAATTATCTTTAGTTCTGGACATCACATTTTTAAAGGAAGAAAATGGAAAAAAGAGAGTTTCTAGCATAGTGAAGGAAGATACTCAAAATGGTTTTAAAGAATAATGGTAGAAATGGATTGATTGATCTATTCAACCTATTAAATAGCTGGATTAGAGAAGAGATGGAGCAGAGGTAGTGAGAAGGATATTATAATAGTGTAGGTAAGAAGAGATTGTGCAGAAAGAGTATAAAAGAGGGATGGCTACAAGAAATAGCAGTCCAAGCAGCAACTGATAGAAGACATAGAATTAAAAAGTCATCTTAATTAAAGTTTAATTTGACTTAATTAAACTAAAAAATTTGACTTAAAATGTCAAAGATGACTTTTAAATTCTATTTATTCTAACAGAGGGAAGCTAGGTGGCTCAGTAGATTGAGAGCCAGGTCTAGAAATAGGAAGTCCTCAGACACTTTCTAGCTATGTGCCCCTGGGCAAATCGCTTATCCCCCATTACCTAGCCTTTACCATTCTTCTGCCTTGGGAATAATATACAGTATTGGTTCTAAGACTGAAGGTAATTATATACTCCATTTTGTGAAGATAGAATTATCTCTTTGTCTATTTTAATGAAATCAATCAGCAAACTTTAACTCAATCAATCAAGAACTCAAAGCACCCCTACTGTAATAGATGTTTCCTTTAAGATATTTATGGTAGTAAATATGAGTTGGAGCAATAGCACCAGAAAATAAGATAGAGGAAGGGCCAGGGTCTGCACTCCTTCCCTCCCTACCTCACTTCCTGTTCCTCTCACAGTTGATCCTAATAGCTCTCCTCAGATGGTAACTTATTAGCAGTTTCAAAAGACTAATCTCACACTATAGTTCTTTTCTGAAAAAGGGGTTTATTCTTGAATATGGGAATTTATGGGGGTGGGAGAAGGAAAGAGGAAATATCAGGTCTCCCTAACCTCCTATGAAGTTCAATATAGGGGAACTGAAATTGATTTTCTAAGAGGGGATATAGTTGATGAACTGAAAAGTCTCTTCATAACTAAGATTTTCTTCAGAGCTAAGCTCCACTCTTTTCAATATTGAGTCAATGAATAGTCAGGAATCCAGAGCAAGCCTGTCTATCAGCCTTCTTCCCCAGTCTCCCAGGGCAGAAGTGATTTTCTTCAGCTGCTGACTTTCCAACTGCCTTCACCTCAGATTCTTTTTTTGGAATTTTCCTTCTCTCTCATTGAGTGATGGCTCATTCAACATTCCATTTCCTTGCATTTATTTGCCAATCTCACTGGTGTTATAATCTTTTCCTCACACTACTTAAAACTTAGTTCACAAATCAAAAACTCTCACTTCCAAAGGGGACTGCTCAGCCCCGGGGTAGGACTAAGCACATTTAAAGACTGCAATTGGTTTCTGTGAAGAAAGGGAAGAGACAGGAAATGACATGGATAAAGAGCATAAGAGAAGAGACCAGGATGGCTTTCTACCATTCATTTCCTGGCATTTGGAGAGATTGGTTTCAGAGATTCCTGCCTTGGCTTTGGAGGAGACTCTTTCCCTGGATCCTGTGTTGGCTTGCTAGGTGATTGGCTCAGGTTATGGAGGAGGCTGTGCCAGTGGGCTTCTGGATGAAGATTCCACACAGAGATCAAGACCTGAGGAAACCTCCTGCTGGGGTGCTGAACCAGACCAGTTAAGAATCTGTCTCTTTATCTACATTTTCCACTTTCACTCTTTCCATCTTTTTGTAAATAAAAGCTGCTAAAGTCATTTTGACTTAAGCTATACTATTTGTAAGGGTTAAATTAGGAGTTTTGAAAAAATAAGAGAATACCTTTTAATAATTTAATTTTTCATGAAAATATAGTAGAGTTATAAATTAATATTATCACTTCAAGTCAGAGAAAACTTCTAGCAGCTTTTCACAATTAACAATTTAGCTTAATTAAAATAGAGATAGTAAAAGAATATAGTAAAATGAATATAGTAAAGGAGAGAAATGTAGGAAAGAAGAGAAAGAAACTGATTAATGTCTATACTAGTTATCCTATAACTACCTATAATTACTACCTATAGCTGCCTATAACTGCGGCTAACAACAACCATCCCACAAAGTTCCAACATAATCCAGCCTAGTCAAAACCAACCCAATCAGTGTTTAATCCAGTGTTTAATCTTTGTTTGTCAACAAAGACCAGCCACCTTCCAAAAAGTTCAAGAAAGGAAAAACACCCAACAGCCCAAGCCAAAAGTTCCAAACCCAAAAGCCAAAAAGCCCTCTCAGTAAGTTCTGTCTTTTATATAATATATATATAATATTCTGCCTTATATAAATATAATAATATAAATATAATAATATATAATATTCTGCCTTATATAAAAGGCCTGCCTTTTATATTCTAGCAACTAAATGCTAGTCACCAACTCATTCCCAGCAGCCAACTTGCCCACAACTGCCAGCCCTAATTGTCAGCAACTGACAGCCTCATCAACTGATGCTGGGCTCATTTCCTGTTTCTATGGTTTGCCCTTTCTGTCTCTATGGTTTCTACTTCCTGTCACTATGGGCTGGTTAATCCCTAAACATCTTTATGGTAAGAGGACCTCCAGGTCCCCTGTTAAATTAAAAAAGGAATAAAGAATTCCTTTTTTACATATTTTAAAATTGGTGACCCACAATATTACTTTATAACTCTCTTATTGAGTCAAAACCCACAATTTTAATCCTTACAATTTAAAATAACCACAGATAGAATAATAAAATACCTGGGAGCATGCTTGCCAAAACAAACCCAGGATCTACAGGAACATAATTATAAAACACTTTTTATACAAATAAAGGCAGATCTAAATAATTGGACAAATATTAATTTTTCATTGATGGGCAGAGCCAATGTAAGCTGGCTTGAAGCTTAATAACTAAAAAAACCGAAGATCATGACAGATGGTTATGAAGATTGGATTTAGCTATTTCCTGTTTGTAACAATGAAGATATTTAGTTTAACAAAATCAGGAATGTCTTGGGAACTCTAAATTACTCCACCCTACTTAGACCATACTTTAGGGGAAGATAAAGTTGTAATCTGATTGAACAATGAAGATACTTAGTTCTCACCTTATAGTGAAGCTAGAACTTTAAGCTAAATCTATTTTTAGATCTTAATACAAAAAGGTGTTAAGTGTGAATCTTAAAAATTGCTCAGACTATACCTTCAAGATTTGGTTAAGCTATTCCCCATTTTAAACAATGGAGGTACTTGATCAGGAATGTATTGGGAATTTTAACATTATTCTACCCATACTTAAGCATACTTTAGGGGAAGATAAAGTTGTAAAATTCCTTACTGAACAATGAAAAGTCCCCAACTCATACTTATAGTGGAGCAAAAACCCTAAGCTAGGTGGTTTATTTTTAGATCTAATACAAAAGGGTGCTAAATGCCTATAAAGGTTACATTAATCACTAAAAGGTCAAGCGACTTACAAAGGGCAAGCTTAGCAAAGAGATGTGAAATACTCTGAAGATATACTCTAATCAGAGAAGGTGATAATAAAAGAAGATGTGAACTAAGAATGGTCAGTCCTGGGGAAAATGTCTACTGTGATTGGTAGATGTGAAAATTTAGTGGAGGTGACATAAGAGAAAATTTCTTTAAAAGGAAGGAGCTTGAGGTGGAATGGGGTAGTTGTTGGAGTTTTGAAGTTAGTGTGGAGGAGTTGGCTCTCTGAACTTAGTTGGAGTTTTACTTGGCACAAATCTTGTGGTGAGTGGATAAAAAGACTGATTAGTCTCTCTTAAAGCTCAGGCCTAGGCCTAGGCCCTTCCTACTATTTCCTCTTACTCTATCTCTCTCCGTTCCCTTAAATTCCTTCATTTGTATTAATTTAAATCTCCATAAAACCCAGCTGACTCAGGTATTTCCATATTGGGGAAGTTTCCCCATGGCGACCACTTATTTTTGATGAAAATCAAGACACTAAAATTATCTTTACAGTTTGGCAATTCACAGTCTTGAAATTCATATTTTTCATGGTCACATAAGTAACTATAAAGGTTAAATTAATCACAAAAAGGTCAAGAAACTCACAAAAGGTGAACTTAACCAAGAAGTGTTAAGTAACTCTAAAGATATAATCAAATCAAAGAAGATGAGAACTAAAAGTATGGGCAGGCCTGGAGAAAAGCCTTTGATATGATTGGTAGACATGAGAATTTAGAGAAGGAGACACAAGGGTGAAAGGTCTATATATTTTGGATTTTTGCTCTCTCCAACAACTTATTGGTAGTGGGGAGTTAGCTGAGAGCAGAGTGCTGAGCCTTCCGGTATCTTAGCGTGGCTACAAGCTATTTGTCCTGTTTGGTAGTGAGTTTCTGGCTGAGTTTTCCTCCTTCACTTTTCCAACTTTATCCCCTTAGAAGCCTCTAATCTTCTTCAGAGACCTAGAGGCTGTCCCCCTGGTACAGGCCAGGCAGGAGGAATCCTATATCCTCTTCCCTCCTTCTCCTTAAATTCCTTCCCTCTATATTAATTAAATTACCATAAATTTCCAGACAGACTTGGGTATTTCATTTGGGATTTTCCCCGGCAACCAATTAAATCTAGATTTTAAGTCACAAACCTAAAATGATCTTGACACGGTCCCATTACTTCCTGGCAAAAAGAGGGAGGAGAAATGGAAGTAGTGTCAGATTTTATATCCTTGGGCTCAAAGATCACTGCAAATAGTGAGTGCAACCATGAAATTAAAAGACTTGCACCTTGGAAAGAAACCTATGGAAAATCTGTACAACATACTAAAAGGTAGAGACATCACCTTGCCAGCAAAGGTACATATAGTCAAAGCTATGTTTTTTCCAGTAGCAATACATGGTTGTGAGAGCTGAACTACAAGGAAAGCTGAGCATTGCAGAATCTATACTTTCAAATTGTGGTGCTAGAGAAGACTTCTGAGAGTTACTTAGACAGCAGGGAGATCAAATCAGTGAATACTTAAAGAAATTAATTCAGACTACACATTGGAAAGACAAATACTGAAGCTTAAATATGTTGGCCACAATGAGAAGACAGAACTCTGATCCTGGTGAAAGACTGAATACAAAAGAAGAGGATGACAGAGAATGAGATGGATAGATAGTATCATGGAAATAATGATCATGAGCTTGAACAAGCATTGGGAGATAGGAGGATAGCACAGCTTAGTGTGCTAAGTTTCAGGGAGTCACAGAGTCAGATATGACTTAATGAACAACACCAACAAATAGATATCAGAAAATACCTGTCAAAACCTCAGGGGGCAATTTTTGGTTTGGAGTAGGAGGAGGATGAGGGAGCAAAAAAGAAAAAGGGAACAAAAAAAGAAAAAAGGAGCAGAGAAAGGCAAAGTGTTTTAAGTTAAACTACAATACTTTGGTGAATTTTAAAATAGACTTTTTAACATGATGCAGGGTCAAGGGGTGAGAACACAGTTGCGTAAGCTTTTCAATGTACTTAACTACAATGTCTTATATGGGCAATATGAATGCTCTGCTTTTAAAAAAAGTTTTATTGATGCCTTTTGGGTATTTTTTTTGTCATAGTAATTTCCAAATATAGTTTCCCATACCCATCCACCTAGTAAATCTTCTCTTCTAACTAAAAACAAGACAAATCACTAGCAAAGTGATTGATTACATCTGATATCATCTGCATCATTCAATACCAGAGTTTCCCACCACTTCAACAAAAGGAAGTTCTTCTTCAGGGTTCAGATTGGTCATTATCCAGTACTGTGATACCTTAATACAAGAGAATGTTAAGTCACTAGCAATTTGAGATAGGAGTCACCATCCAAATGGAATTTTTTGCTTTAAGTCACAAGCAGATATTTGAATCACAAGCTCCTGCCCATGGGAGGAGCCCAAGGTAGATAAAATAATCAGTACAAGTGAGATTAAGGAAATGTTGAGGATTTGGAAAAAAATTAAACAGTTTATTGAAAAGACATATCCAGAAAAAGTTGCAACAGGTTGTGTGTTGGAGCTGTGTGACACTTGTTTCACACATTATCGAAACATTCTGAAAGGGAAGAAGAAACAAATTTCCATGTAAAGGCTTTTGTTGAAACAACCCCAAAGTGAAATTGACAAAAGTGTGGCAAAATAACTAAAATTCAATGAAGAAAATGATGATAATTAAGTAAAGTAAAAAAATAGCAATTAAGTTGATCAATAAAGTTACATGTCATAAGTAATTTGTAATGCCAATTTTACATTTATATGTAGCATTAAGTGTGTAGAGTAAGTTATGTTAAGTGATAGTCCACGAAATGAAAACCTTCTCTTCTAGTATCTTTGCCTGACCTAACATTTCAAAAGCAAGTTTATTTCTTTACATTCTTTCTTATTATCTACAAATATATTTATTTGTTATTTATAAAGTGCATTTTCATACTTTAAATCATATTCATACTTTAAATCAAATCAAAAATGAGAATTTGCCCTTTTGTTCTAGTAGTTTCTCCTGTTGTATCAAAGTCCTCTCACAGGTAGCCCAGCCGTTGACTGTCCCCTTCCTTTTGTATACATTGTAAAGGTTAACAGCTATATGTAGGTCAATGTTAACATTTCAAGTCTTTGTGTGTTATCTGCTGGTTTTCTTGCTCTTTTCACAAAATTTAACTTTTTATTTATTTTCATTTTTAAAAATTATATATTTATGGTATTATGTGTATATATATATATATTTTTTAAACCATTACCTTCCATCTTAGAATCAATACTGTGTATTGGTTCCAAGGCAAAGAGTGGTAAGGGATAGGCAATGGGGGTGAAGTAACTTGCTCAAGGTCACATAGCTGGGAAGTGTCTGAGGCCAGATTTGAACCCAGGATCTCCCATCTCTAGGCCTGGCTATCAATCCACTGAGCTACCCAGCTGCCCTCTTATGTATATATTTTTATAAAATCCACAATTTAAAATTTTGTTTGAGAAAAATTTCAGGGAAATGTAAAGATTAAAATTTAGGGGAGACCGAGGCAGGTAGAAATTAGTTTCTCTCTGCAAGGATTATTATATTTTTTAGACATTTATTAAGGATTAAAGAGAATACAGGATAAGGAAAACGTGCCTAGGCCAGAGGCCTAGGCAAGACCTCACCTACATTATGGAAAGAGCCACATCTGCTCCAAACAGAAGTCCAAAAAGAGAGAGAAGCCCCAAAAGCCTTTGCCATCAGCTTAAATCCTTCCTCGATCTCGGCCCACCTCAGAATTGCGTGAGATTACAAAGCATTCTGGGGAAGTGGAGCAAGGAATTGTGGGGATTGTAGTCCTGTATTTGAGTCTATTTTTTTACATTCTGCCATTTGATCCTCTGGGAAGAAGTCCTTCCCCAAAGGATCATAAAAACATAATCAATTTAAAGATTACAATAATTTGAGGATAAGAGAAAAAAAAGAACAAAACCAATAATTGCTGGACACATTGACAGAAAGCCAATTAGGGGGCAGTCCCCTTTGTCATGAAAGTATACATACAAATAAATGTTCAATCAACTACACCCAAAGTTCATTTTTGTGCAGCTTGTGGTCTGGAGGCTTCTTCATGGTGGCTTCTCCAATAGTTCAGTTCTGGATTCAGAGAGGTAGCATCTTCTTTACCTAAAATTCTTCTCAAAAGGAATTTAAACTTTGCAATTTAAATAATGATATTTTTTACATTCCCCCCGTTAAGAGGGTGATTGAAAAAAAAAACCAGGATCACTTAAGGATGCATAGCTGAGGTATATGAATCAATTGGCAAGAGATATTAAAAGGATATCAGAAAAATCCAAATTAAAAAAAAAACTGGATGTAAAAATTCCAAGTAAAAGAAAAATAAATCTATAACAGGTCCTTGAATCAGGGCCCAATTAAAATGATCTAAGCAATGATGCATTAGCCAGTCAATAGCCAGGACTACAGAAAGGTACCACACTATAAGAGGCAGAAAAGAAAGGGACCAGATTATAGAAGTCAAGTAGGAGCCAAGTTTTGGGGATACTCGTCTGTGAGTATCTTCAGAGTAAGTGTGGACACAAGGAAAGTCTATGTCTAGCAATGATAAACACAGTAACCTCGAGTCTTCACACTAGGTTCAAGACCTTTGTACTGGCCTAGAAGTGCATCAATCCATCCTGGATTGGCCTTTCTTTGGCTCTGTGAAATGGCTCTTGTGTGTATATCTTGTCCTGGAATCAGACAGAATCATTAAGCAAAGTCCCATAACTTTTAAATAATCGGTGGCATCATTTTTATAGTCACAAGCCTTTTTGGGCATTCTCTGACAAATGTATTTCAAACTTATAGTACTGAAAAGTCAAAAAGTTAAAGAAATCCTAATGCTGGTGACATGTGCTTGAAATATAAAATAGGAGAGAAAAAAACAAATAGTATATTGCACATGCAAGAAAAATATAATAATAAAAGAGCTTTAAAATTCAAAAATATAGCTTATAATTATTGACACTCTGTGTCAGCTAAGAAAATATAGAATATAAGGCTTAGAATACAAGGCTTTCTCACCAAAAATAAGATCCATTTCCTCTTAATATGTGGCCATGATCACTGTGAGTAGAAGGCAAATGAATTGAACAAGGTTAACCATTTTTTATTTTTAAAAATACAGTAGTACAAATATATAGATATCAATATCCTCAAAATTCTCAATAGCCCAATTAATTACAATAGCAAACAAACACACTTTCATATTTCACATAAGTTGCTGCATGGCATTTTTTAAAAGCCTATGAATTGATGGATATTTGTCACAAGTTTTTACAAACGTAGCAATCTTTCAACCTTGGTATTAAACATATTTTTAAACAAAGTAAAACTCATGTTGGGTTAAGAACATAATCAAGAAATCTATATATCATTCTGGTGCATGTAAAGTAGTGAGCTGAAGAGTATAAATAAAAGGGATCCTCCTTTTTTTGGAGGCTTTTAGGGGTACAAATGCTCTGAGATTAACTGCCCAACTTCCATTCACATGTGGGAAGGTTGGGGTTTATAAAATGTATTTCACTTCAGCTACAAGAATGGACCTTACCTCATGGTAGGGGCAGGCAAAAATAACCAGAGATTGTTAAAAAAAATTACAAAAATCATATTTAAAAAACCCTTAAAATCATTTGAGATATTTAGCACATTAAATTTTCCAAAGGTTTTATACAATTGTAACCAGTTCTGAAGTCCATCCATCTTCTATGTGACAAAGGAAAAAACAGAAAAAAGCTGTTTTGTTTTGTTTTTTTCTTATGTGGGCTTAATCATCACAATGATATATATTTTTTCAATATATGGTTATAGGGGAAAATCAACAGAATTTTAAAACTCAGTACATTCAAAATAAATTCAATCAACCTTCAGTGTAACAGAATAATACTCAATTCAGTAATATATGAATTTAACATCACAAAGTTAAACCTTAAACAAAAATGCAATAGAATACAGAGAGTTTTTATAAACCATTGGAGTCTGAAATGCCTTAAAATATAGCCTCTAGTCTTCAAAGTTCCTTAGGTGTGTTTTTTGTTTTTGTTTTTGTTTTCTTTTAATTAATTATCCATTTAAATGTCTATTGTCTGAAGGCAGAGTAGTAAGGGCTAGGCAAAGGGGTCTGAGCAATCTGCTCAGGGCCATACAGCTGGGAAGTATCTTAGGCCAGATTGTAACCCAGGACTGCATGTCTGTAGGCCTGGTTCTTAGTTTGCTGAGCCACCCATTTGCCCCTTCAAAGTTAGTTGAATCTTCTCCCTGACATGCAGGTGAAGTCAATGCTATTACCAGGACAGTCAAAAGGTATCCTTTTAAATAGCCCATTGCTTAAAAGTCTGTTTGAAAAGTCTGTTTCTTCTCTTCTCCCTTTTCTCTTTCCCCTGATATGATCCCTCCTCCTGTCCCAGTCAAGTGAAGCCCCAGCCGCCCATGTGGACTGTGACAAGGAAATCACTTTAAAAGACTGATATATATTAATTTAAGGTCGCCAAGGAATTCAGCTATGTAATTCCTAAATGAAAACTCAAGTCAGCAGTCAACCTTTTATGGAGTTTAATTACAAGAGTTCTTCAGAGTTTGGAGTTCAAGTTCCAGTTGGAATTCAAGTTGGAGGCTGGTGAAGGATTTGCTTCATGGACCTGAGACTCTGACGTTGATGAGGCAGCTCTTGGACCTTCCCTTAGGACTACCAAGTGGGTGAGTGAAAAAGCTGACTCCTTTTCCTAGCTTTCTGAAGGGACTGTCCTCCAGAGAAGCCCCCATCTCAGAAGAGGCTTCGTGGCTGATTCATCACCAGGCCATGGATTGAAGGCTGAGGGCCCTTGACTGAGAAATAATTAGCTTGGCCTGGGTTGAACCAGGGGCCCAAGCAAAATACTTAGTGTATTAGCAAAATACTTAGATACCTTACCCTATCCTCTCACATTTCCTTTACTTTCACCTTCTCTCCTTTTGTAAATAAACTACCATAAAAAGTCATTCTAACAAGTAATTAATTTGGTGACCACATTTCTCATAAATTTAGTCTAACATTTAATTTTTAACCCTTATATTCAAAAGATAAAATATGTTGATATTATGCAATGCTATAGTTATGTTTTATGCATTTCTGGGTTTCTAAACTTTTTTCTGGATTCTTTGTTGGTCCTTGTGTTTCATTTGTGACTTCCACAAAACTCCCCTCAAATTCCCATTCAAGTTCTTATACCAACTCACAATATACTGAAATCTTGATGGGGAAAGTCATAATCTAGAAGGGATACCTGTATTCACTTTTTTTTAAAAAGGTTTTTTTTTTCTCTGTTACATATAGAAATACTTTTTGACAATTGTTTTTGACATTTTAAAATTCAGGTTTTCTCCCTCTCTGCCAGGAGCCTGATATAGTTTATACTCATCCTTTCATAAAATAAATATTACTATATTGCTCATATTATAATAGAAGACATCACATATATAACAGAGATCTAATAAAGAAAATGTAGTGGAAGATGGCATGCTTTGACCTGCACTTCAACAGTTCTCTTTTTGGTTGTGGATTGCATTTTCTAATCCTGTTTGCATTGATTTTATTTGTATATAGGGTTTTAATTTAATGTAATCAAAATTGTCTACTTTATTTTTTTTAATGTTCTCTGTATCTTGTTTGGTCATAAATTCTTCCCTCGTTCATAAATCTGATAGGTAAACATTTCCATGTTTCCCTAATTTGTTTATGCTGTCACCTGTATTCATTTTTTGTATTCTACTCCCCAAATAGGAAGTGAAAATTTCTTCCAAAAGAACAGATATTATATATGTGTACACATATATATTTATATATACATACACACATTTATTTATTTATTTATTACTGAGTAAAATTTCTGGAATCAACAAACAATAAATGGATGGGAAAGGATTTCATATTTTCTACAACTCTCACTGCGTAAGTGAAAATGTGAGCTGTTTCTGAAGAAAAGTTTCTATAAAAACCTTTGTATTCCTTTCTCATGTTTCCATCAAGTATACCTTTCTGATTTTTTGTTTGTTTGTTTTATTTGTGGGGAGGGTTAGTTTTGGTTTGTGATTTTGTCATGGGAAACTCCTACCAAGTAAGCTTCCTTTACCAATACAGGCAGTTTCTTTACCATTTTACCATATTTAATAAACTACAGTGGCTACAAAAATGATGGTCTGTAGTATGAACAAAAATATAGAGATTTGTGATTTCATTGGTAGACATGAGGAAGCTCACTTCTATCCATTCATGTTGGCATTTTTTCTGTAACTTATAGTTTTAAATGTTTATTTATTTGGGGGTAATATATAGTCTTGCAGATCAATTTGATGAACTAAGAATTTAAGTGACTTGCTTAGGATCTCATATTAGAGCTGAGACACCCACGTCTTCCTGAATCTGTGGTTGGCTCTTTGTCCACTAAGTCAAGCTACAGTTTCATCCTTTGTTGTGGTAACTATAGAGCTAAAATGTGAAAAGGGAAAAATATGGGGGTCGAACAATAAATGACACAGATCTAAGGATATGCTTTCAGCACTTTAGAAATTATGAGTTTGACTCTTATCCTCCAGGAATATAGAATCTCAGTGTCTTTCCTAAAGCATTTTTTCTTAAGGAGGAGGACAAGAAATACCAATGAAATAAGAGTTACCAGACTTTAACAGGAAGAGAGTAAGACAAGATGACTCTGAGGTCACTTCCACATCTAGATTTATGACAAAGCCACAAGTATGCTAGGTCAGGACAACCAGGGATTAACTGAGGCATGCAAAAAGATTGTTAACAAGATGACAAGAGATTCTACAACCCAAAAGCCTGGATTGGATATATGTAGGAAAATACCAATATAACTCAGAGTTCAAATTTGGTACAGGGGCATCAGTATTTCCTTATTAGTTAAGAGAATAACTTCTTGAAAATGTGTGCCTGTGTTAAAGATGAGACGTTCAATAATTTGGGAGAGGAAATATTTCTTTTTCTGACCTTTAGATACAAAACACTTGATTCCAAGGCCTCTTTAGGGAAAAGGAGAACAGGGAGAGAGAGGGAGATGGAGGAGGAAGAGACAGACCCACACTTAAGGAAGAAGCTTGTCACAGGAAACTTTTTCTCCAGAATGAGATTGAGAATTCTCTCTCACAATTGAACTGTTTCTCCCAGTGAGAATGGTCATTCACTTCATGTATGGCCTGTTATAATATGTATAATTTGTATATAATTGTATATATAAATATAAAATGTATAATTTCTCTGGTTTCTATCAGCCCTTGATAAATGGATTTATTCCTGTTCTCTAATTGTGATGACCTTTTGTGTAAATGGTATTTGGGGCATTTCCTGTTAAGGATGAGCAACCAGGAAAAAGCTAGAGTCTAAGCATATTTCTCCTAATTAGTAATATTTAGGGGGCAGATAGCTAAAACTTTTGTCTAGTATGAGCAAAGTGATACAGCTTTGTGGCCTCAGGCTCCTGCTCACTTATAGACAAGAATCAATCTCCCTCAGAGAGAGGAGATTGAGATTCCAGAGATACCTATTTACATCTCTTCAAGTTGCATTTAAACAAATTCATGTGGACATACATATATGTATGCCACACACATGCACATTAAAGCAATAAAAGTCAATGATAAAATGATAAAAACAAAGAAGCCATGTGGTGTAACTGCAAAAATGTGGGTTTCAAGACTGTGAATTGTCCAAACTGTAAAGATAATTTTTAGTGTCTTGATTTAAATAAAAAATAAGTGGTTGCCATGGGAAAATTTCCCAAATATGAAAATACTCAAGTCAGCTGGGTTTTATGGAGATTTTAATTAATACAAATGAAGGAATTTAAGGGAAGGGTGAGAGAGAGAGAAAGAGAAAAATAGTAGGAAGGGCCTAGGCCAAATGGCCTAGGCCTGAGCCTTAAGAGAGACTAGTCAGTCTTTTATCACTCACCACAAGATTGTCCTATAGCAAAATTCCAGTCCTTCACTGAAATCCTCAACTCCTGAACTCAGTTCAGAGAGCCAGCTCCTCCAAACTAACTCCAAACTCCAACTAAGTTCAGAGAGCCTCCTCTGAACTGACCTCCTTTTAAGAGAATTTTCTCTTATGTCACCTCCCCTAAATTTTTACATCTACCAATCACAATAGACCCTTTTCCCCAGGACTGTCCATTCTTAGTTCACATCTTCTTTTGTTATCACCTTTTTTGATTAGATTATATCTTCTGAGTATTTCACATCTCTTTGCTAAGCTTGCCATTTGTACGTTGCTTGACCTTTTAGTGATTAATTTAACCTTTATAGGTACTTATCACCTTTTTGTATTAGATCTAAAATAGACCACCTAGCTTAGGTTTTTTGCTTCACTATAAGTATGAGTTGGGGACTTTTCGTTGTTCAATCAGGAATTTTATAACTTTATCTTCCCCTAAGGCACTGTCTGAGCAGGGTGGAGTAATTTTAAAGTTTTCAATACACTCCTGACTAAGTACCTCCCTTGTAGAAAATGGGGAATAGCTTAATCAAATCTTCTGAAGTAGAGTCTGAGCAATTTTAAGATTCACAGTGGTATAGTGGATCTAGAGAGCCAACTCTGGAATCAGAAAGACTTGTGTTCAAGTCTTGATTCTAGCAAATAATGACTACATGACACAGGACATACCCATTAACTTCTCAGTGTCCCAGGAAATTGTTGTGGAGTATAGAGGTGTACCCCTGGGGTTTGGGAAGGATACCTTTTGCAAGAATGCAAGACTCTGAAACTTAGCTTAAAAGTAAAGAGAGAGATTTATCAGTAATGTTAAATCTCTTGCCAGCAAGACAGCATGAGTGGAACAACCTGGAGGTTGCTCCCTGAATGCCTCCATTTTGGGGTTTTTATATTCTTCTACAGCAGTGGGGAAGTGACTGTGGAGCAAGGGGTTGGGGAGGATGTTTGCCCGAAGGCATGGGGTGGTTCTCATGATTTGGAGGACTGATGGATGAGGTGTGCATTTGTCCAAATCAATGGGGCAATCCAAGGAAGATAATCCTCTCAGGGTTAGCTGTTTTGGGTTAGTAGTCAGAGGGGAAGGGAACAAAGGAATTTCCCTGATAATAGTTTGCCTGAGTTTCTAGGGGTACAATGCCCATGCCAAAACTATCCAAACAAAACATCCCAAAGTTTCCTTTGTGCCTTCATTTATCTCTGGCTTATTTGAGATAGCAGTGTTTGTAATCCCTCCAAAAGCAATAGGAGTGTTGGCCCTATTACCCAAAGCCTCAGATACTTTTGGTTCATCTTTTGGCTCCCCATCCCTCACTTTCTTTTCGATAACAATAGTGAAAACAACTCACATTTATGTAATACTTTAGAGTTTGCAAAGTGCTTTTCACATAGGATTTTATTTGATCCTAACAATCCTGTGAGGCAAGTGCTATTTTAATCCTTATTTTTATACATGAGAAAACCCAGGCTGGGAGAGATGAGGTGACTTGCCAAAGTAAACTAAGTAGGCTTTGAACCTGGGTCTTCCTAACTCCAAGTCAAATAAGATTCATTACACATGACTCAACCTGACTGGCTTGTCAATCCTGTTAACGAATCATTCCGTGGGGGCAGCTAGGTAGCACAAGGCATAGAGTGCCAACATATAAAGGGCAGCTAAAATGGAATGGGAGCCAGGAGACAGTATCCTTTTGGGGGCAAGGCTGCTGGCAAGGAGGTGTAGAAGTCTGGGAAGTGATTTGAAGAGGGAGTAAAGTAATCATGATGGGGCTGGAGACTTACCAGTCATGAGAATGGACCTCAGGGTGGAGGCACTCCAGGATAAGAAGGCTATTATTGAGTTGGTGGAGAAGTTTTGTAAGTGAATTGAGCCAGAAGATTTAACACTACCCCAAGTCTACTTTGTTTGCTTCCAAATCTATTTAGGGCTCAGGTTCTAGATACTCTACTCATTGGAAAATCTTTCTTTTAGATACAGCCATTAAAAATCATTTAAACCTCACTTAATAAGAAAGCAAATATTTTACTTAGTTTAGAAAGCAGAAATAGTAATATGAAGCATACATAATCACCTCCTCAAATCAAAATTGTTCTCCCTCTGCCTCAAAAAAAGGCTGAGATGCCGTAAGCTGAGTTATTGTCTCAGAACAATTCTCATTTTAGTTCGGAAGTCCTTAGCCTTGATTGTATTATGGACCTCTTTGGCAGTCTGATAAAGCCAATGTACTCCTTAAAATAATGTTTTTAAATGTATAAAATAAAATACATAGGATTACAACGGAAGACAATTATACTGCTTTACAGACATCGAATTTTTTTTTCCGACCAAGTTTACAGGGTAACTAGGTGGCTA
Organism: Monodelphis domestica; assembly: GCF_027887165.1. Taxonomy (NCBI): domain Eukaryota; kingdom Metazoa; phylum Chordata; class Mammalia; order Didelphimorphia; family Didelphidae; genus Monodelphis; species Monodelphis domestica. Next base: position 255,204,392 of record NC_077229.1, read on the forward strand.
AGTGAATCTCTAGAGAGTCAGGCCTAAAGACAGGAGATCCTCAATGACACATGTAAAACCCAGTGGAATTGAGTGCCAGCCATGGGAGGGGGTTTGGGCGAGGGGTAGAAAAGAACATGAATCTTGTAACCATGGAAAAGTATTCTAAATCAACTAATCAAATAAAAAATTCCAAAAACAAACAAATAAATAAAATAAAAGTCATCTAAAAAAATAAAGACAGGAGATCCTGAATTCAAAAATTTGACCTTAGATACTTCCCAGCTTTGGGCAATCCCCAATTGCCCCAAATGCTCTTCTGTCTTGGATGGAAAGTAAGGGTTTAAAAAACAAAAACCAAGTTACCAAGTGGATATGAAAAAAGCAGTCGAGGTTGCCATGTCTGTGCTATTTGTGTTTCTGGAATACACATCACTCATCAATAGTGAAAATGGTTGTTTTTTTAAACCCTTACCTTTTATCTTAGAATCAATACAGTTCCAAGGTAGAAGAGTGGTAAGGGCTGGGCAATGGGGGTGAAGTGACATGATCAGGGTCCCACAGCTAGGAAATATCTGAATCTAAATTTGAACCCAGGACCTCCCATCTCTAGGCCTGGCTCTCAATCCACTGATACACCCAGCTGCCCCCAACAGCAGAAATGATTTTTAAGAAGCTTTTAACTGTTCAAAATATTTCAGATAAGTGGAGGATAGATAGTGTGGCAATATCTACATATGAATTAGGAAACTCTCCTGATTATCAAGGGCAGACTTGCATGAAGAAACATGATATTACCATGAATCATATTGTTAGGAAGATTTCCAAAGAAGATTTCCTTAACTTTGGTTGAATACTATGCATGGATGAAAGCAATCTGAAAGATTTGAATAGAAAGGTTAAGTTAAAAACTAAAGCAAAAAGCGAACTTCTTGGAAGTGTCAACTTGGAATATAGAAACCTCCAAACTTGTAGCCACTTGAGATCTGAAAACCCCCAAATTTAGTTAGCTTGAAAGTTGAAGACCCCAAGTTTGACCTTGTCACATAAGGATTTTTCCCAGAGGGAAGTTCACAAGTTTCAGACTTTAAAGTACTTTAGGTGAGCTAGCAGTCTTTTTGTTCTGGTAGTTTTTCCCTTTGTGTCAAAGTCCTTTCTAAGGTAACCCAGCCCTTGCCTGCATCTTTCCCTTTTGTATCCATCGGGAAGCATCAGCCTCTCTCTGATAATCTTGTCTAGGGCTCCTCATTTCTCTGTAGCCATTGTAAAGCCAATCAACCATTCTCTCCCATCCTCAAGTCCCCAAGAAGTATATAAGTCCCATTTACATGGTTCCTGAGCTGTCAATCTAGCGCAGTTGGCACTCCCACGGGTTGGTAGCCAGAGTCTCTGGGCTCTGTGTGGGTTTTGAGCACACAACACTGTGTGGAGGCCTGAGGATTGTACTGATTGTACTGAACTTCTCTCCTGATTGAAGATAGTTTTTTTGACTGTCTTTGGCAACCTTTTAAGTTGTTTTCCACAGGAGAGCCCCTACCCTTTGTCTTACTGTTGAATCTCTGACTTCAGTGGTTTTGAGGCATTATTTTAAAGCTGGTTTGGAATGATTCTTGGAGTGGTTCCAGCTTTTGCTACTACTAACCCACCATTTTGGCTTCCTCATTATGTTTTTCCGATTATTATTATTACTTTCTAGGAGATTATATTACTATATAGAGTTCTAATAAGGTTGTAGGGACATTTGCCTAACCAAGCACATCTACTTGTCCTCAGAGAAGGGTAGTTTGAGATGTATATCAATAGGTAAGTCAATCTAAATCTAAAAGCCAATCTTTGGGTGGATCCAAAACAAGCACTGGGTACTGTGGGTACTACTTGGACCAGTGAGATCTTGGGGAATTCAGTCATCACTAACCTCTAATCTGCTGTAGGTTGGAATAGGAGTGTGTCTCATTGAGCTTCTCTGATATGTCATGGGAGAAGAAAAGGTAAATGCTACATGCTTCCCAGGAGGGAGGTTGGGGGGGAAATGAATGGCTTTTATTTTTGTGTGGCTGTAGATATTTGTTTATACTATTTCAAACATTCATGGTCTTCCTCTTTCTCTTTTTTTCTTCCTTTTCATTTTCTGGCTCATAAGTCTAGTTTCCATTCTTTGGAGGCGACAACTTAAGCTATTCAAAAGAATGAAGCTACTGATGAGATACTGGAAAGCTCCCTCTTTTAAAAAGATAAATACATGCAACTCAAAGGGATCTATGAGAAAGAACACTATCCATATTCAGAGGGAAAACTGTGGGAGTAGAAAAACAGAAGAAAAACAACTGCTTGATTGCATGGGTTGAGGGGATATGATTGGGGATGGAGACTCTAAATGAACATCCTAGTGCAAACATCAACAACATGGAAATGGGTCCTGATCAAGGACACATGTAAAACCCAGTGGAATTGGCTACGGGAAGGGTGGGACAAGGAGAGGGAGGGAAAGAATATGATTCATGTAACCAAAGAATAATGTTCTAAATTGATGAAATAAAATAAAAAAAGAGATAAATACATGGAAATCCCACTAAATTCAACAAACATTTATTAAGTACCTAGTATATCCAAGGCACTATGTTAAGCAGTGAGGATGAAAAAGACAGAAATTAAATTGTCCCTGCCCTTGAGAAGCTTATGTTCTGATGTGTCAGATATGCTATAAACATAAATGAATAAGTACGTTTTATAGAAAGTAATAGAAACTAATTTCAAGTGGGAAAAAGCACTAACAACTAGAGGGAATTAGGAAAGATTTTATATAAGAAATTGCACCTGAGGTGTAATCTGTAGGAAATTAAGGGATCTATGAGGTGGAGTTGAAAAGAGTTCATACTAGACATGGGAGGCCATGTTTTATAAGGATGTGGAAGTAGAAAATGAAAAATAGTACATGGGAGTTAGCCTGCCAATTTTACTATAACAAAGAATACATGAAGGGAAGTAATATGAAATAAAACTGGAAACCCAAGTAGGAAACTTGTTGTCTATGGTTTTAAATTTCAGGCTGAGTTTTTATTTTATGCTAGAGGCAATAGGGAATCTCCAAAGTTTTTTTTTAGGTACATGACAGAAATAATGTCTTTATTGAACAATTATCTTTTGTTGATATGTACATAGGATAGTAACAAAAACGGATCATGCTCTGGGGTGTAAGGATCATAAACAAATGCAGAAAACCTGACATTTTGAATGTTATTCTTTATTTTAAATTAATTTTATTTTTTTAATTAATAAAAATCTGTTTTCTCTCTGTTCAAGACACCCTCTCCTCTCCTACTGAAAAAGAGTGCCTATATTTTATGAATTCAAGTAATCTGGCTCAGAAAAAGAAAACAAACTGGTAGACTGCTAAATCATTGTCAGTAATGTCTTAAAGATCATGGGAAATGGAAAAGGTATAACAGGAATGGAAAAAGGCAAATGTCACAATTTTCAAAAGTATTACAGTAAAATCTGTAAACAATAGTCCTATGAGTTTTGATATGATTCCTAGAAAAATTCTAGAATGGATCATTGAAAAGATGATTAGTGGTCATTTAGCAAAGCACAAAGTCATTACAAAAAGTCCGTATGACTTCAGCTAAGATAAATTATGCCAGAGTACTACTGTTTATTAGATTTTCTTTTATTTCTTTTTATTGTACAGTATATTTATTAAGCCTCTTCCCATTTTAGGCATGGTAGAGATGGGATTAACTCTCCCCTTGCCTACTTTTAAATTTAATCAACAAAAAGTGAATATACCCTACTTACCCTAAAGTAGGGGAAATTTACAAACTACTTACTAAAGGGGTTTGCACCTCCAGAAGCAACTGACTGACCCCTGGGCATTCCTAAGCAAATTTAAAGACTACAATTGGTCCCCTAAAGTGGAGGAACAGGAAGTGATGCAAAGAAGGGTCTTTAAAAGTAATTGAAACTTTCTGTCATGAGGTCTTCAAGCTCTTTCGAGGTGCTGGAGGCTGGTGGAAGACCTTCTTGAGTGTGGACCTGGGACTCTAGCATTTGGTAAGACTGCTCTTGGAATTTTCTCCCCTTGGACTTTGGATTGGACTGACTCCTTCCCCGGCTTTTGGAGAGATTAGTTTCTGGGTCCTCTGGCTAAATGGCCCACCAGCTAAGGGTCCTCCAGTGGAGGGCTAACAAGTCCTGCCTGAGTTGAGCCAGGTACCAGAGAAACATTTAGGGTGATAAGTTAGACTGCTTACTCTACCCTCTTTTACATTTCTCTACTTTCACTCTTTCTCTCATTTTATAAATAAAAGTTGCTAAATAAAAAGTCATTTTGACTTGAGTTATAATATCAACGACCACATTCTCTTATGTTTTGTCAAACCACTAATTTTGTCCCCTATAGCCCTTAGAAGTCTATTGTGTATACTCTTTTTCCCAGGCTCACTTTCTGAATGTTATACCTTTCATTAGCATAAAGGAATTTCCTAGGAAACAAAAAGTTGACCACAGCCAACTTTTGTCTGAATCTTTAACTTTGAGCAGCAATGGACAACTACCTGCGAATGATATATTTAAGATAGCATATATAAGGTAGCATCCCTGAAATCAGTCATTTTGTGCTCAGTTAACCTCAGTCAGCTTAAGAGCCACCACCTGTGAAGCACCATGATGTCTCTTCTGCTTTCATTGGGTCAAGGGCAGGAACATGGATGGTGAGCACACAGATGTGAGGTCATCAGGAATTCACTTATATCTAGTGTTTTCGCTATCCTTGGTAGGTCTTGGAACCTGTCCCTCACAGATATAGGACCCTATAATTGCTATGGCATCTGGGGTCTGACTATAATTCCATTAGTGGGTTGGTGGTGTAAATTTTAGATTTACTCCACCCTGCTTAGTCTTTAGAATTTTAGCAACCAGGAATGTATACACCCCCACTTAAGGATTAAGTGTGGGGGAACATGGTCTGTGACCTTCCTGTGCTATCAAGTGACAAATCAGAAACAACTGACTGACCCCCTGGGCTGTCCTAAGCCAAGTTTAAACCACCATTGGTACATGTGAGACACAGGAAGTGATGTAAAGAAAGGCCTTTATAATTCGTGTTACTTCCTGTGAGGGGGACTTTTGTGGCTTTGGCAGACTTTGGCAGTGGAGCTTGAGTTGGAGGAGCTGGAAACATGGGTCCTGAGACAGCTTCCCTTAGTTGACCACATGGTGAGTGTTAAGGCTGAATCCTCTTTCCTTGGCTTTCTGAAGGCACCAGCCTCCAAGGAGGACCCTTATCTTGGAGGAAGCCTCATGGCTTGAAGCCGAGCTAGATTTAATCTTCTAAGAAGGCCCCTTTTTGCAGAAAAAAAAAGAAATCGAAAGAGGGTTTTGTCCATAATTATACAGCTAGCAGGATCTGAGCTTAGCTGGGATTAGGAATTTAGCTCTTTCTGACTCCAAGTCTAGAACTCCATTCACTATGACGCTTAGCTACCTCTGCCAAGTCTTTTAACCCACTCAGCTCTCAGCAGCAGATGCAAAATGTGTTTTCCTCCAGTCTGCTCAGTGGGTGAGCTCTACAGACACTAAACTATTATCTAAGCTCTCAGTTTTTTCTGTGAGCCATCAACTTATCTGGGCTTGCTTGGACTCATCTTCAAAATAGCAGAAAGACGTTTCAGTTCCCACCGCTGCACTCTACAGTCTCTATTAGCTTCTGTATTTTTGGCATATGTTGTCTCTGATTCCTATCAAAGTAGGATCTTCTTGTATGACATAACTCACCCCCTATTTTAGGGTGACAAACCAACACTCCTATCTCTCACACATGATGCAAATAGGCAACATACAACCATCTTATAGTCACCAAAGAAGCTCTAATTCTCAGGGTTTTTTGGCTTTCAATCTAAAAGTCTTCATAATAATTATGAGAAAATTAGCTGCTAAAAAAATTAGGCCATCTTTGCCTTCAGTGAGTACATTTTCTCTTAATGTTTTCTCTGTAAAAATATTCTTTAATTTAAACACCAAAACAAGAGCATAAAGAACATTTCCACAGAGCAAAACACAAAAAAGAGGCTAGTTCACACCACTTGCTTTTAAAAGTATAATAAATTCTATGTTTCCATTTTCTTTTTCTTTTTTCAATGAACAAAAAAAAAACCTATCTTCTTTCTTTCTTAACAACCCCCACTCATAAAAAGACAAAACTCCTGTAACAAATTTGCATAGTCAAGCAAAACAGATATATGTCTCATGCTGTACCTTGAGTCCATCACCAATATGGTAGAGGTGGGTAGCATGTTGCGTCATCAGTCCTCTAGAAAAGTGGTTGCTTGCATTTTGCATAGTCTTAAGGCTTTCAACATTATTAATTTTTAGATTATTGCTACCGTACAAATTATTCTCCTGGTTCTGCTCACTTCATTCTGTATAAGTTCATACAACTCTTACCATGCTCCTCTGAAATTATCCCTTTCATCATTTCTTGAATCACAAAAATATTCCATTATATTTGTATGCCATAGTTTGTTCTGTCATTCTACAATTTGTGGGTTTCTTTAGTTTCCAGTTCTCCACAAAAGAGCTGCTATATTTTTGTTCATATAGCTCTTTTTCATCTTTTTTTTAATTTCTTTGAGGTTTAGGCCTGTAAGTGGTATTACACATTTAAAGGGTATGTTCAGTTTAATGACTTTGGGAGCACAATTCCAAAAGCCCTTTTGTTGTGGTATAATTATTGTCAACTCTCTCTTTTCTCTAGCTAGCTTCCCCTCTCACCATTAACCAAGAAAAAGAAAGAAAAACAAACTTTTTCAACAAAAAGTATAACCAAGCAAAATGAATCTTCTCAGTCTCCATATCCAAAAATATTTCTCTGCACATTGTTTGTATCATCTCTCTATTAAGAGTCAATGTCAAGGGGAAGCTAGGTGGCTTAGTTGATGGTCAGGCCTTAAGACATGAAGTCCTGGGTTCAACTAGCCTTAGATGCTTCCTTGCTGTATGACCTTGGGCAAGTCACTTTACCCCTAGTGCCTAGCCCTTGTATTGCTCTTTGGTCTTGGAACCAACACTTAGTATCGATTCTCAAAGAGAAGGTATAGGTTTTAAATAAATTAAAAAGTAAGGATTTAATAGAATAAACTATTTGTTATAAAACTGCTGATAGAAGATATCATCACAACTCCTCATTATAACCCACAGACAATGACTTTAATGCTGTCTCAATAAATAATATTGTAAACCTTAAAATTTCTTAGACTTATAAATGTTGGAAATTTCACCATTGGGAAATTTCATACTTGAAAAATTTCCTATTGAGAGTGGGAACTCTATTGGAATGTGAACCCCATTGGCATGGGAGGTTCCTCCTCCTCCCTTCTTAAGATTACTTTAGGACAGAAACCTTTTGCTGAACAATGGAAAGGGCTTTGACCTATGCTTAAGCATAGAACAGGAATTTCTTTGAGTCATGATTGATTTTAGAATTGATACAATGGAGATACTTGCAATGACAGAACCAGGTCTTGGAAATTGCAATCTCCACCCTACTCAGTCCTAACAGGATTTAGGAAGGGCTGCAGCATAGATCAAAATTTAATTATTCCAATCTCTACCCTACTCAGGATAACAGGATTTAGGAAGGGCTGCAGCAAAGGATCAAGATTTAATTATTTGAGAATATGACCTTCAACAGACATGTGCAAAGCCACAGACCTCTGGGCGGTCCTGGGTTAAGCTAGAGCCACCATTGGCACAGGGAAAATGATGGACAGTGATTGGTAGATGTGAGAACTGAGGGGAGGGAACTTGGATGGTTTCCTTAAAGATAGAGGGGTCTGAGGACTGGGGGGGGGGGGTTGGAGAGTTTTTTGGCTCTGAGAGGTTGTGCTGCTCTGAAGGAAGCTGGAGGTGGAGGTCCCTGAGACTGTTTCTCCATTTTGGTCACGTGAGTAATAGGGACTGATCTCCTTTCTTTGCCTCAGCTATCTAAGGGCTTGGGCCTTTTGGCCCAGCCTAAACAGAAGGGGTATTTAAGCCTTATTCCCTTCTCTCCCCTTTCTCTCTCCCTCTCTCTCTATATCTCTAATTCCTTTCTTCCTCCTGTTTGTAATTAAACTCTATAAAAGGTTGACGGCTGACTTGAGTTTTCATTTAGGAATTACATAGCTGAATTCCTTGGCGACCTTAAATTAATATATATCAGTCTTTTAAAGTGATTTCCTTGTCACAATATGTAAAAGTCCTTATCATCACCACAAATCTTTTTTAGTTTTTGGAATGTTTCCCTCTCTAAACTATAGAAATATTACTATTAAAAGACACATCTGAAGGCGACCAGTTGAATCATACTTTTTTGATTAGGCCTTTAAAAGTTGTTGCTGGATGAAAATGAAGAGAACCTGAGCTGAAAGAGGCACATGAGAGAGGGGACTACTACACCTAAATATTTAAGTAATTCATCTCCTTGGAAAAGTGTGAACCACAAGGCTCCATGCAGAGTAGTGAATGGGAGCAAAATCAGAATAGCAGGGAGTTCCTAGGCCAAACCAGGAGCTACAGGAATTTTGGTTAGCAGTAGAGGAATGGCCATGGTAAAAGAGTGGATTTCCTGGATAGGTAGAGAAATCCTGGGACCAACTTTCCTAGTCTAAGAGGAAGAGACTCAAGATGTAGCAGGAGCTGGGATCAAGCTCCTGAATCAGTCAAATTGAGGGAAAACAATTCTAGAGTACCTCTTTCATAACTACTGTGAGATATTCAGACCACAGAGGTTTAGGCAGACAGGCATGTGTTGGAAGCCAGCTCCCACTCCCTAGAAACCCAACTGATGAATTTTCAGTGTGAGCTTTTATGCCTCAAAAATCAACAAATGACAAAATTTGGGCTTCGTCTATTCTTTTCTTGATTTCTTGAATTAGGAAAGTGATGAAAAACATGTTAAAGCAAATTAAATTTTAAAGAGCATCATACCTACATTTAAGTTTTGGGGATAGTTGTTAAAACACTTATCAAGACACCCTTGGATGATAAGAATCAGTTCTAGCAACTTGGTAGTTTTTCTCTTTAATTGATAGGGAGGCCTCAACCTTAAGATAGTGGTATAAAACTAGATAACTACGGGAGTCTCTCTGGAGGCTTTAGGAAGGCTTACCAGAGAGAGGAAGGAGAGTTTTCTTGAGTGTTTATGGCCTCATTGTCCATGGCTCATCTATTCACAGAATTATGAGGTTGAATGAGATTTTTGTAAAGCACTTAGCATGGTGCCTGGTGCAGAGTACGTGCTTATTAAAAAAATATATTTTTTAACGTTCTCAGGGGAAAGCCTGGATGGAATCATGAGTTGAAGAGAGTAGTTTTATTAGAGGTCCCCAAGATTGAATCTAGACTATAAAAACAAGGCTTCAATTCTAGGCCATGGATTATGTAACAACAGTGAAAAGTGGGGCCCTATTTGTGTCAAAGCTTTTAAATATAACAGATTTTCAGCAGTTCTTTTGGAAGCCAGGCTACTGACGTCACAGCAGTGTTTAACTGGGGGATTAAATAGCTCAGCAGTGCGGGAATTACTCCTGTGATATCATCTGTGTTCTGTTGCCAGTAAATGTGCTGAAAATACCCTGCTCCGGAAAAGCTAAGTCTGTAAGAGACAGATCAGTTTTCCAAAAGAAAAACTCCGCTCCCCCCCAAAATACCCAAAACAAAGCAAAACATACCGACCTCCAATCCATGTGAGCAAAAGATCAATACACCAACAAATGCTGTGTTCATGTATACAAGAATCCAGACGAAAAGTGTTATTTCATGTATAATGTTCCCCAATGCATAAATGGAAATGAATCTGATTAGATGTGAGGTCCAGGATCATTCTGCATTCAGAATGATTGTTTCTGGCATATTATGAATACATTTTAAAATTGAAATGAAGGGCATGGAAACATAAGCTTTATTATTTAAGCACTACTTTTTGGGCTTAAAGTACCCAAGAAATTGTACGACAAAACTGTTAAATTTAAAACAGTGTATGCTGAAAAACCATTTACTACTTTATAAAGTAAAGGTAGCAGAGTGTGGTAAAAAGTGTGCTGCTCCCATAGTTGGGAGTCTGAGTTCAGGTTCCCGTTTGACACAAAAACCCTGGTCGTTTATTTATTAATTACATGACTATATGCTGTCATGACTTAGTTGTTAAATAGTGATGACAATACTTCCAGTGTCTACTTTAAGGGCTTGTGATGAAAACTCCCTATAAACCTTAAAAGGCTATCATGTGGGCAGCTGGGTAGCTCACTGGATTGAGAGCCAGGCCTAGAGATGGGAGGCCCTGGATTCAAATGTGACCTCAGACACTTCCCAGCTGTGTAGTCAACTTCATCCCCATTGCCTAGTCCTTAACCACTCTTCTGCCTTAGAATCAATTCAAAGACAGAAGGTAAGGGTTTAAAAAAAAAAAAGGATTTTTGCTATTACATTTTCTTAACAAATTTGTTTTTAATCTCTGTCTAAATCAATTTTTAAAAAATTCTAACAACCTTCCAAAAACGAATCCTCTTTTTTGGTGATGGAGCTATTTAATTTTGTTTTAAAATGTCCCAAACAATATTTCAGGGAACACTATGAAACTTTTTTCCTTATTTTTTTAGGAATTCCATTTCTGAATATTTTGAGAAAGAAAATCATTGCATATTTCCTGGAATCATTGAAAAGCACTTGTTGCTATTTTGTTGTGATCAGAATCACAAAAGCATAATTCTTTGTATGCAATTTCACTGAAGTTAGTGCTAGGCTGGCTTAACTGAAGGTTCTAACAGCACAGGGAATATTTGAATATGAAACTAAATGACTAATAAAAATATAATTTATTTTTTGTTGTTAGGACATAGCTATAAAATCTGATCAGGGTCATTATCAGAGGCAGTAAGGAGAGTCACCAAAGAGGGGATGCAACTAAAAATATAAAAAATAGTACTTTTGCACAGATGGTTAATGTCAGAAAATTCCATTCTCTTTAAAGAACTACATATTTATTTTGGGACATCAATTTGCATGTACTCAAAGTCTCTGATAGACAGAAATACACAGGGTGTTGAATTTCCAAATCTTGCTGAGGGAGGTCACCCAAATGCCTCATAAGTTCCAGCTCTGGTTCTCTGATTCATTCCTTTTTTCTGTAACCTATTACTGAATACTTCTCAACTTTCTTTTTCTTTTTTTCTAAACTAAGCACAGCCTTAGGATGCTCAGTGAATATAAGTATAACACTAGTTATTCCTGATGACTTTGCAGAAATCTCACTGGCATTTTGTCCACAACAACATACTCTTGAACAAGGAAAGAAAAGCTATTACTCTAGGTGAATATATTGCAACAGTCATCTCAATTATTTATGAGTGGGTGGCACATACAATTGCAAATTTTTAATCCAAGGCTGCTTTCTCCCTGTAACTCAATACACAGTTGAATCATTTAATATCAACTCACATTTATGTAGCACTTTACAGTTTACAAATTACTTTCCTCACATCAACTCTATGAGGCAAGTAGTGCATTATTGTGGTCTCCATTTTACAGTTAAGGCTAAGAGATTACTAAGGGTCCAAGAATTTAATAGCCAATAAGTGTTAAGAGCCTAGATTCTTACCCAGGCCTTTCATGTATTTATTGATTTTCCTAACATGAACTTCTTATTCCCCTCATTCCTGTAAACCTCAAAATTCCTTAGACTTATAAATGTTGGAAATTTCACCATTGGGATATTTCATACTTGGAAAATTTCTTACTGATAGTCTATTGGAATGGGAACCCCATTGGCATGGGAGGTTCCTTCTCTTCCCTTCTTAAGATTACTTTAGGACAGAAACCCTTTGCTGAACAATGGAAAGGACTTTGACCTATGCTTAAGCATAGAACAGGAATTTCTTTGAGTCTTGATTGATTTTAGAATTGATACAATGGTATTTTAGTGTAGAGCAATCCATCTTTAGGGAAAAGTTGGCTTAGATGACTTCTAAGGCTTCTTCCAGACTCAGGATTCTGTGAAATGACTTGTCCAAGATCATGTAACAAAAGCTGGGAATCTATTGCATTTCCTACTTTACCATTCTTTCCCCACCCAGTGAGAAAAGTACAGGTTACCAACTAGAGCTTCTAACATACTATTTGGAGTAAAACTCTTTATTTCTGTTTTTAGATTGTCATTTTATGGTTTAGTGGCTTTCTTTAAGTTTCTAGATAAAAAAAAATTATTATAGAGATGACTTGCTGGAGAATCCTTTTTTCCTCTTCTCTGTGGGGCCATTGAAATGTCTGGCCAAGGAAAAATAATCTTAGTGATATGGTGAAGTCACTGTGTAAAAAAGAAAAAGCACTAATGATTTTAGAAACATCACTTAATTTTAGACTAGAAATTTTAAATGTTTCTTTCCTCAAGTCTCCCACTTTATTTTTCTTTTTGAGGGGGTAATAAGAAAGAGAAGGGTCAAAGTTAGTTGTAGGTATTTTGTGGCAAATGAAGTGTCAAGTCAAATGGTAAACTTACTACCACACTTTTCCAACAGCTCCTTACCCCAGTTTAAGCCAGTGATTTTTCCCCCCTCTAGAAGTACTATTAACTGGATCAAAATTAACCTTGATGTAGCTTCTGTTTCCTGTAAGTGATATATTTCTTTCTCTTTCTGGACACTTTAAAGGTACAACCATTCCGCATTTCCATTCATTTTATGAACTTGATTTTTTAAGTATAACCTTGTGTAGGTTGTATTTGCTTTTTTGGGTCTATTAACTGAAATGGAAAGATTGTCATTTCATAATGATGATGTTACAAAAAGTGAATTCACATTTTCTGTTGATTCTGATTGTTTAAAAATGGTGTGTTTTGCTTGTTATATGTTTTTTAAAAGGGCATAATATGAAGGGTTTTTTTTGTAATTTCCTGATTTCAAATGAAGTATTATGTTTATTGATTTTTTTTTTTGCTCCCCTACCCACATTTTTACTCTCTTCATTTTGATATACCAAGATGCCGAAAAACTTCACAAGTTTTCATGGTTCTTGTCTTGATCGTTTTCATAGTGGTAAAATCTGTATTTTTGTATGTAAGGGGAGATGATTTTCTGAATACTAATCTCTGATAAATATTGTACGAAATTGTTGTGAAGGATTTCTTGTGAATAAATGGATATGGCTAAACAAAAAAAAAAAAAAAGCATTGATACAATGGAGATACTTGGAATAAATCTCCACCCTATTCAGTCCTAACAGGATTGAGTAAGGGCTGCAGCCTAGATCAAAATTTAATTATTCCAATCTCTACCATACTCAAGTTAACAGGATTTAGAAAGGGCTGTAGCAAAGGAGTATAGATTTAATCATTTGAAAAATATGACCTTCAACAGACATGTGCAAAAGCCAGAAACCTCTGGGCGGTCCTGGGTTAAGCGAGAGCCTCCATTGACAGGGAAATTGATGAAGAGTGATTGGTAGATGTGAGGACTGGGGGGAGGATTGAGTTTTTGGTCGGTGTGGTTCCTGGGCTCGGAGGAAGCTTGCTCTGAAGGAAGCTGAAGGTGGGGGCCTCTGAGACTGTTTCTCCATTTTGGACACGTGAGTGAAAGGGACTGATCTCTTTTCTTTGCCCCAGCTATCTAAGGGCTTGGGCCTTTTGGCCCAGCCTAAACAGAAGGGGTATTTAAGCCCTATTCCCTTCTCTCCCCTTTCTCTCTCTATATATATCTCTAATTCCTTTCTTGCTCCTATTGTAATTAAACTCCAAAAAAGGCTGACGGCTGACTTGAGTTTTCATTTAGGAATTACATAGCTGATTCCTTGGCGACCTTAAATTAATATATATCAGTCTTTTAAAGTGATTCCCTTGTAACATTCCCAAGGTGTAGGAATTTAGAAATTGCAAATTAATTGAAAAATATTGGGATATTAGCTAGATTCAAATATGAAAATAATTCTGTTGCTTAATAAAAAAATAAATCACATATATAATTCATAAATAGGACAAATATTGTGGCCACATTCCTCAAATTATTGTATACATATATTTTCATATGTTTTTTTAAAAAAACCCTTACCTTCTGTCTTAGAATTGCTACTAAGTGTCGATTCCGAGGCAGAAGAGTGGTAAGGGCTAGGCAATTGGGATTAAGTAATTTGCCTAGGGTTGCACAGCTAAGAAGTGTCTGAGGCCACATTTGAACCCTGGTCCTTCTATCTCCCCAACAGAATGTAAACTTTTTGAGGGCAAAGATTTTAAACTCTTGTCTGGGCATACATGCTTTGCAAATAGTAGGTGCTTTGCAATTGCTTGTTGGGTTGTGTGGTTCATGAGATAGATCTCATATGATCACTAGTCTATGCTAGAGGCAACATAATTTTGCAGAATAGATAGAAAATTGGACCTGGAGTCAAGAATTCAAATTTGGTCTTAGATTTTTACTGGCTGTATGACACTGGGCAGGCAAATCATTTAATTTCTGTATTCTTTAGTTTCCTCATCTGTAAAATGGGAATAATATTAGCACCTAGGTCTCAGAGAATGATGTGAGAATAAAATTATATCTGTAAAGTGCTTGGTAAATCTTAAAACACTATATAAATGGGAGGTATTATGTCACTGAACTCTAAATAATCTTAGATCCTTTGATATTGGCTATGATTTTCTGCTCTATAGAGGCAGAAAACATCCTCAAGATCCAGAGATTGGGCTCTTTGGATATGGAACATTGCATATGTCATATTTTTTTGTGTGTTGGTTAATTTTGCTGAATCTTTTTTTCCTATTTCTCATTTTAAAAAATTCTTTGTCTTAAGAAAGGCTCTCTGGAGAGGAAGGGGGAAATGTAGGGAATGTAAAAACAACAAAAAAAATCAATTTATAAAGAAAAATCCTCTAGGATACCTCTGGGTTATATACACACCTCTTATTTATTATTTTTTTAGAGGTTTTAAAATTAAAAAAAATTTAATAACAAATTTCCACATAAATTTTTCAAAGTCATATGATCCACATTATCTCCCTCCCCCCCTCCCAGAGAAGACAAATGATTCAATCTGGGTCATGCATGTTATATATCCAACTTTTATATCCATCCATCTCTGTCATCTCCATCTTCAACTTCTCTCCTGAGATCCAAACCCACATATTAAATAAGATAATGTGTGTAAATTGATTTGTAAGCTTCATAGTGCTACTTGTTGAATTTTGGTTTGCTATTGTTAGACATATGTAGGAAACTCCCCAGGAGAAAACTCCCTTTATAAGTGCAAATCAACAATTGTTAAACAGTTGTCTTAGCCATATGATTTGCCTAGTCTCTCTTCCAGAATAAGCCAGAGACAGAACTTGAATCCAGATCTTCTTGACTCTGAGACTCACTTAGGTGAGTTGACATCAGTGTTTTTTTTCTTGCCATCATTATCACTATCTTCATGATATCTACTCACAGGGAATTTTCTCCTGTCTTGTCTGGCACTTCAAATTTTAAAAGTCCAAAACCAAGTTCATTATCTGTCCTTCAAAAACTGCTTCTTCTTTTGACTGCACTGCTCTGCAAATGTTACCATTCACCTCTTGGCCCATATTCAAGATCTTGGTATTATCTTTTTGTTGTTGTTGAGGTTTCAATATTTTATTCAAGTTGTATTTTTAAGTGGTGTTAACTAAAGCCTCTGGAGAAGAAGCTGTCTAATTCCACATAATATTGAAGACTATAAAATGCATCCATGAATTTGCTTTCAAAAATTAGTGTGAGAATACAACAGAAGCCCAATTTTGATTCCAAGTGATGTCACTATATGAACACAGTTACATAGACTCTTCCCAGGTTCCACTCCTTCTTCTTCCTTTCCCCCCTTACAATCAGTTATCAAATCCTGTTGATTTTTAACTTCACAAAGGTTGATTTGAAATTTGTTTCATGCTGCCCACCGCAGGAACATTTTGTGACATTTGTCCTGGTCCCCAACATTTATAGCTTCCTTCCATTTTTAAAGGTACTCTTGCCTTCTTGGTAGATACTACTGGCTGAGTCTCTACTACTTCATTTTCATCAATAGCTTTAATTCTTCCACTTTCCCACTAGAAGAGCAGAAGAGATTCTGCAGTTTAAATGATATCTTCAACAAAGGGACTCAGAGGTTATCAGGAATCATCTCATTTTATAGAAAATTAAACAGAGGCAAAGAAAAGTAATATAAAATTACTGAGTACCTGTTAAGGGCCAGACATCACACTAGATTGGAAATACAACTGGCAAAAAAAAATGGAATTTGCATTCTCTTGGGTGGACAACATGTAAATATGTCTTTATAAGAAGAAAATATAAAATAAATGTATAACAGTTAAACAAATACATTGTAGTTAAATACAAAGTAGTTAGGGAGGGGAGGAAGAACACTAACTGTTTAGGGGATCTAGAAAAGTTTCAAGCGGAAGGTAGTATTTGTGAAGGAGGTGAAAAATTCTATAAGGCAGCTGTAAGGCTTGATATAAGGAAAAACTAACAAGAATTAGAGGCATCAAAGTGTTATAGGCTACCCAGGATTGAGGTGAAGCAACTTACAGACAAAAGAGCTCTTAGATTTGCTAACACCCTCATCCCTATGTGTTGTTTTTTTTGGTAAGGGTTATAAATCAAAGATGAGGCTCTAATGGTTATACTCTCTTAGTTCAGGTTCAAATTCAGGGGACAAAAGTAGGGTAAGTGATCTGCTGAAAGTATTGGGAGTGAGGCTGCTACCCATGGCTTAAGAAGGCAGAGCAATTAAGATAAGGAACCAATTAAAGTAGAGCAAAGGATTAATAAGCAGCAGTGAGGAATCAGACCATTAAGTTTAAGGTAGGTAAAATCAAATTGATTTTGAGACTTCCTCAAGTAATTCTCAGATACTTGGGTTTAGGAGTAAGAAAAGGGGATTTAGATGGTAATAATTATCCAGGACTGAGGACAGGTCAAAGGGGGCAAGAGCTAGTGAATGATTAAAATGACAGATCATGGAGCCAAGGCTTTGCATGAAGGTAAAGTAAATTAAGAGTGAACTAGGAGAATGGGGTAGTATTAGAGCATTCCAGGAAGGATCATTGATTTTAAGGTCAGTTTGATGCTGAGGGAGGATAGGATTATTGAGTATGAATGGGAATAGTCTAGAACAGCACTGGCAAACCTTTTGGAGATCATGTGCACAAAGTGCAACTTCAAGCTGCCACATTACCCCAGACAAGGGAGGGAGTAAGTGCTTACACTGGGCTCTTGAAAGGGGGTTGGGCATGTGAACGTTGTCCTCAGGCGTACATGGAGAGGGGGAACAGAGCAGCCCCCTCCAGCACACTGGGGCATGTGTGCCATGTCCTCACCAACACAGGTCTAGAACATATGTAATCCTTATTTCTCTAGCCTAGTCTACTGCAAGCATTGCCATAGAGAGGTCAAGAAGTATTTACTAAGTGAATACTACATGCTAGGCACTGTACTAAGCACTAAGAACATAAATACAAGCAGAAAGAGACAATCACAGCCCTCAAGGAACCTGTGGAGATAGGTCAGCAGTGTAACCTGGTGAAGGATGGCCCCACAGTTGACCTGTGCCATCTCTGGGAGGATGTGGCCAATTACGTGAAGATGCAGAAGGGATGGGAGGGTACTTCCAATGAGAGAAGTCCTTGGGGTAGAGTCACTTTCCAGGGGGAAGAGATTTCTGTGGCATGGCAGAGATGATACTGTGGAGGAACTGAGCTGACTGTCCCAGAATTGACCAATTCGGTGATCTGGAAGTCATGAGAGATACTACTGAGAAAGAGAATCTGTGTGGCATACCACACAACAAGGCCAGCAAGGGTCCTTAGGCTCCCTGTAATGGTAGAAATTTTAGGGTTCTGGGAGAGGTTATGAGCACTGTAATGGTTAAAATGTGGCTACAGGATTTATGTAATATTGAACAATGGCCGCCAAGGAATTTACTTATGAAATTCCTAAAATGAAGCACTCAAGTCAGAATGGAGTTTATGGAGGTTTAATCACACTGGGAGTAGGGAAAGGAGAGGGAGAGAAGGAGAGAAGAGAAAAGGGAAAGGGGCTACTCAACCTCTGACCAAGGCAGAGGGAGTTCTAGGCCCAAAGGGCCAAGGTGGAAAGAATCAGTCCTTAACTCACGTGAGTGATCTGAAGGAAAGCTGTCTGCGGGCGTCCTCCCTCTCCAAGCTCCTAACACCAACTCCCGTCTAGCTCTCTCCACAGGAAGTGAGCGAATTCCAGAGGCTGTTCCCTACCTCACTTCCTGTATCTCACAAATGCCAATGGTTGGCTCTAGCTTGGCTTAGGACAGCCCAGGTGGGCAGTTGGTTATTTCTGATTTGTCATTGACTAGCACATGCCCGTGTAGTGTGGGTGTGCACAATTCTTGGGTGCTAGACCAAGATGGAGACTTTTTCCACTTCCTTCTCATCATAGGAAAGTGATAAATTTGAGTCATCAGTAGTTGTTAATGTTAGAAGTAATTCAGGCCCTTCTATGACTGCTAGCTTTGCAGCAGCATCTGCTCGGTCATTTCCCCTAGAGACAGGGTCGGTGCCACCTGTATGGGCTGAGCAATGAACTACAGCTAGGGCTTCAGGCAGCTGAAGAGCAGAAAGGACTTCATTAATAATTTCAGCATTAGCTATGGATTTTCCAGCTGAGGTTAAAAATCCTCTCTGGAGCCATAGCATCCCGACTGAGTGACAAATGCCAAAAGCATATCTAGAATCCGTATAAATTGTTGCCTTCTTATCCTTGGCAATTATACAGGCATGTTTCAGAGCTATGAGCTCAGCTCCTTGAGCGCTAATGTTAGAAGGTAATGAGGCTGACCACTCAGTGGCAAATTCTGAGACTACGGCAGCTCCACTATAGTGTATGCCATCCCTCATGAAAGAAGAACCATCAGTAAATAATATCAGGTCTGAGTTCTTTAAGGGAGTGTCCAAGAGATCATCTCGAGGCTTTTCTGCCATGGACATTAGTGTTTCACAACTGTGTAATGGTTCTCCTGAAGTTGGTAAGTCTGGAAGCAAGGTGGCAGGATTAAGCGTTGAACAGCGTTTCAAAGTAATATTTTCATTATTTAGCAAGGTTATTTCATACCTTGTAATTCGCTGATCAGAAAATGCCTGTGTTCTCTGTCTTAGCAATAATGCTTCTACCTCATGTGGACACATAATTGTCAATGGGCATCCTAATACTAGGTCAACGGTTTTTGTCACTAGTAAAGCAGTAGCAGCCACTCCTCTAAGGCATGGTGGTGCTCCTGAAGCTATTGGGTCCAGCTGGGCTGAATAATAAGCAACTGGACGCTGAGAAGGCCCCAGAGTCTGAGTTAAAACGCCTGAGGCTACTCCTCTTTGCTCATGTACATACAAAGTAAATGGCTTGTTGTAATTTGGGATGCCTAGAGCAGGGGCAGATAAGATAGCCTTTTTTAGCTCTGATAGAGCTGACATGTGTTCAGGTTCTAATTTGAGGGGTTCAGGGACTGCATCCCTTGTTAGTGCTATAAGAGGTTTAGTAATTTCCCCATAGCAAGGAATCCATTGTCTGCAAAACCCTGTTGCTCCCAGAATTGCTCTTAACTGTTTTTTAGTGGTAGGAGCACTCAATTTTTGAATATTCTCAATTCGCTTGGGAGAAATAGAGCTGGCACCAGCTGTCAGAATGAACCCCAAATATTCTACTTTGGGGAGACACCACTGAACTTTGTCCTTCGAGATCTTATGACCTCTTTTGTGCAATTCCAAAAGAAGGTGTTTACTATCTTCCTGACATGTTTCCGCATCTGTTGAAGCCAAGAGTAGGTCATCTACATATTTTATTAATTTGCTGTTTCTAAATTTTATATTATCTGTATCTTGTCCCAAAATTTGTGCAAATAAGGTCGGACTTTCTACATAACCCTGGGGCAGACGACTCCAGGAATATTGTATGCCATTCCAGGTGAAAGCAAAAATATGCCTCGAGTTCTCATGTATGGGTATAGAGAAGAAGGCTGAGCACAAGTCTACTACTGTAAAGTATGTAGCTGTGCTAGGAATAGAAGAAATAATAGTATTGATATTGGGAACTATGGAGTGTCTCTTTATAACGTGATTGTTCACAGCCCTCAAATCCTGTACGAATCTATAGAGGTGTTTGCCATCGGGTCCCTTTTTTGGTTTTTTAACGGGGAGGATGGGCGTGTTGTATTCAGATTTACAAGGGAAAATTATTCCTTGGTCAATTAAAGAATTTATTATTGGGGTAATGCCCTCCATTGCCTCCTTGGAAAGAGGATACTGAGAAATGCAAGGAGGTGGGCTGGATTTAGTTTTTATTTGCACGGGAGTAGCTGATTTAAGTAAGCCTACATCAGTAGAAGATGTGGCCCAAAGAGACTCTGGTATATCTGTAGGTATTTCAAAGGTGGGAGGCTCCTTTGCCTCCTGGCTCTCTGAGAGAAATACAGGGAGTAAATTTAAGGTTTCCTCTGGCACTTCTAAAGAAAGGGAGCCATCTGGGGCGCACATTATTGTAGCTTGTAATTTGCATAGTAAATCTCTCCCCAGCAAATTTGTGGGGGATCCAGGCATTAAAAGAAAAGAATGTTCAACAGTTAGGGGTCCCACACGTACCATGCGAGGAGAAAATTTTGGGACCTTTAACGGTTTTCCTGAAACACCTACTACATTTAAAGAGCCAATAGAATCACATTTCTCATCTGGTTTGCTTACTAGAACTGACCTAGATGCTCCAGTGTCTAAAAGACAGTCATAGTATGAATTTCCTACCTTTAAAGTGACATGAGGTTCCTTACTGTTCGGGGGGGAATATATAGGGATTATTGGCATTAAAATATCAGGGTCTGGAAAATCAAAGGTCTCATTCTTTGATTCCAAGGCCCTCACCCCCCCCTTCACACCTTCATAAAGATGCTTGGGCAGTTTTTTGGGACCCTCCACGCTGTTGGGGTTGTTCACCCTGAGTGTAGTGTGGTCGAGCTCCATTTCTTATATATTGTTGTTGGGCATTTTTTGGGGTAGTATCATTTTCTGTATTTTGAGCACTGTCATTTTGATTGGCATTGTGGTTCCTATAGTTATTATTCCTAAAGGTGTTATTATTTCTTTTTTCCCGTAGCCTGCTCCTACAGACTATCATTGCATTCCCTCTCTTCCCATAGAAGAGGCATATTAAGGGGTTTGTTAATGATCTATCTGTGGATTCCTGCAAAAGGGCCCTTACTTTTCAATTGTTCCTTTAAAATTTCAATTTCTTTTTTCAAGTCTGCCACTGATGTATTGTGTGTCTCAGGTTTTTTTGTACGATTCTTATAGGCATATGTTGCTACTTTCCTCAGTTCGTCAAGGTCCATAGACTCCCAGTTGGGACAGTTGGTTTCAAAGTAGTCTTTTACTGCTGAACAACAATTCCTAACGAATTGTCTGCGTATATGTTTAATGTCTTTTTCTCTGGACAAATCAAGGTCCATATATGTACTTCCTATGTCAATAAGTCTGTCCATAAAGTGGGAGGGCGTCTCATCAATTTCCTGTCGGGATTGTTCAAATTTTTCCCATGCATCAGGGCTATCAGAGCAGTCTCTCATGGCTTTTAATAATGCTTCTCTGGCCAGGACTAGTTTTGTGTGATCCTGTATAATATTGGGGTTCCAGTGTGGATCTACAGTTGGCCAGTGATGAGCTCCTCTACCACTTTTCTTATTAGCTAGAGAGATGACATTATTTTTCTCTCTCTTTGTCAGAAATGTATCTAACAAATTCTCCACATCCAACCAAGAAGGGTCAAAGTTTCTGAATATATTTTCTAATTTTTCTATAACCAACATTGGTTCTGCCTCAAATGATTGAACATTGTGCTTGAATTTTTCTAAATCATCAGGTTTAAAAGGTGTATAGTGTCTTACAGACAACAAGTTCCCTTCTTTATTAAAGGTGGGTACTTCCCTCAATGGAAATAAACTTCTGTCTAAACTATCTGGTGTTACTGTTTCTAGGCTACTTGCTCCATTTTCAATGTTAGGATTATTGGCTGTTGGAGCATGGGGGTTGGAGATTAGAGCATTAGTGGAGGGAAGGGCAGGGGGAAGGGCTGGGACAGGAACAGGGGGTGGGGCTGGAGCATGAGCATGGGTGGGGGGAAGGGCAGGGAGAGGGGCCGGGGCAGGAACAGGGGGTGGGGCTAGAGCATGAGCATGGGTGGGGGGAAGGGCAGGGAGAGGGGCCGGGGCTGAGGAGGCAGGGTAAGAGGCATGAATGGAAGGAGGAACCAGGGTAGGAGGGGCAAGAATGGCAGGGGGAGGGGCTGGGTGGTCAGGATAGGGAGGAGCTGGTTGGTGTGAAGGGGCTTCTATTTGAGCCAAATCATTTTGGGCAGGGTTGGTCAGGGAATCTGATAATAATGGGGGATGGAGAGTTAAATCACTCCTATTGTAGGATGTTTTTAACTCCCTATCAATGTTTTGCAGGAAGGTTCTTATCTCTCCCCATTTTTCCTCCCTAATTTCATCCAGGGAAGTTTTTACCTCTCCCCATTTTCCCTCCCTAATTTCAGCCAGGGAAGTTTTTATCTCTCCCCATGTTTTCTCCCTAACTTCATCCCGTTCCACCAATTGTCGATAAATAAGAGTATTTTCTTTTGTAATTTGTTCAATAAAAGTATTTTGGTCCCAAATTCTTTGATCAGTGATAGTATTCAATTCTTTATGTTGCTAATCAATAAATGTGTGCAGTTCTTTAATTCTCTGATCAGTTATAATATTCTGTTCCCTAATTCTTTGAGTAAAAATATTCTGTTCCCTAATTTGCTCCTCAATAAAAGTGTGTAATTCCATAATTCGTTGCTCGGTGACAGTATGTTGCTCCGTGATTCGTTTATCCATAAAAGTGTGTAATTCCTTAATTTGTTTAGTAATAGAAGGAACAAGGGAGTGTTCTCTCTTAGAGGTTAGGTATATTATTGTAAGTACAACAATTACAATCCCAAGGAAGATGAATGTAAGGGTCACGAAGAGGTTTATAGTTTCTGAAAAATACCATCCTAGAGGAACACCTACTAAAAATCCAATGTACTTGGTCATTGAACTTATAAGCCAATTTAGAAGCAAAGCAGACATTGGTTGTAGCCACATTTTTTCTTCTTTGAGTCAATTGCTAGGTTGCCTGTAACTTTATTTTTACTTTTTTTTTTTACAGTAGGTGGCTCCCTAGTCTACAGCCCTATACAGGCTAAGCGCCTATTGTGTTGTAAATTCTCCTTATTTAGCTTCTGGGAGGGGTTACAAAAGCCCTCATGCAGGAAGGTAGAAGCTATGAAAGGGCTGATTAGGAGTGAATAGACCGTAAACAAAAGGGTAGAGCTAAACCTCCTTCTTTTACAAAGTGTGTATATGGGAGGGTCCCAGCAATCTTCTTTAGCCCTCAGGCTAAAACCGCCAGGACCATGTGCTATCTTCCTTGAGCAAAGCCCACTTAAATTTTTAAGACTAGAAAGGCCAGGAAACAGAAAAAAAATGGGTTTTAAGTTAGCTCTGTAGCTGTATTCAGCTGGTTTTTTTTTTTTTTTTTGCTTTTTGCGGGCTAGGAGCTCCTAAGAGCTCCTTCTCCTGAGGTTCCTCATTGCTAATCAGTTGATTAGGTAAGCCTGGCCTGCCTCTCAATCTACTGAGCCACCTCCTCAAAGTTAAAGGAGACGGAAATGAGAGACAAAGGGGAGAAGGAAAAAAAATCCTGTTGACCCCAATTTAATTTAAGGAGAAAAGGGAAGATAGAAAAAAGGTGTTTTATACTCACCTGTTCTGGCAGCTTTGTCTTTAAGCCAAGGTATTTGGTAAAAGGACTGACGGAGTGAGTAATAAGTGGGGTGAAAGGGCAAGAAAATTCAGGAAATTTATTGAGGTTCTAGAAACCTTTGAAGCACTAAAGCAGGGCCAAGAGCCAGAGGGGGTAGCCGGGGTGGGACCTCTCCCAGGTGATTAGTAAGGAGATCAGAAAGGAAGATCAGAAGATTGATATAGTTCTTTTTCCCGAAGTGGTTACGCCAAACTGTAATGGTAGAAATTTTTAGGCTTCTGGGAGAGGTTATGAGCACTGTAATGGTTAAAATGTGGCTACAGGATTTTTTAATATTGAACAATGGCCTCCAAGGAATTTACTTATGAAATTCAGAGAAGCCATCTTTTCTTCCAAGGCTTAGTCAAAAGGGAATGGTACTTGGACAGTTGAGTGGTTCAGTAGAGAAAGAGTCAAGCCTACAGACAGGGGATCCTGGGTTCCAAGACTATAATTGACAAATGTCATTCCAAGGCCCACATTCCTTCTCCAAAATAGGAGAGAACAAGGGTGTGATATCTTAGCTGTGACTATCTTAATCTCCACAACGTTAAAACTCCAGTGTCGAGTGGAGTATTGAAGACCTTTCTGTGCAGACCTTTCTATATATCCCCTTTATATGGAGTTCCAGGGTTTCTGTAGTAGAAATAATTAATTTTACTAGGTAGATACCAATCTCAGTTATTCTAAAGCAGCTAAAGAATGTGCTGACAGCACCTCTACCTGGGGCTTTAGGGGAACGGATTCTGTTCTTTCAATGTTATCTATCTGAAATTATTGAAAGAAACCATTTTTTGCTTATTTTGATGAATTAGTTTCTGCTGAATATAATCCTGAACTGAGAGTAAGGAAGACCTGAATCCAAATCCTGCTACTTCCCCACTCCCAGGCTCAGTTTCCTCCTCTGTAATATTATGATAAGAGCACTTACTTTAAAAGGTTTTTATCAGGATCAAATATGATAATACATGTAAAATACTGCAAACCTCGAAGCTGTATATAAATAAGAATCATTCTTTTTTAACTATGGCTTTGAGATTAAAAAAAAAAAAGCCCTTACCTTCTGTCTTAGAATCAATATAAGTATTGGTTTTGTATTGATTTAGAATCTAGAACCCTAGAGACTACATTTCCCACAATCCCCTTTTCCTTTTCCTCTTTGTGAGTCTCCTTATGTGGAGGGAATTTTGAATTTTTGTTCGGCCAAGGTGGTCTCTCTGGCTCAGACTAGCTGAAGGAGGGAGCATTTTGGGTGCTTGCTGTAGTTTTTTTAATTCCTCTTTGCTCTAAGTCGATTTTAATAAATAGTATTAAAATAATACTTGGAGTATTGAATATTAATTTTAATCTTTACATTTTTGGTGACCTGAAGAGACTTTAGAACTCATTTTACCAATTCAGTGTTATCTCAAATTTATTCATGTCTGGGGATAACTCCTAAATTTCATACACCATATCATTCCCAGAGCTCCAGTCAAGTTGAACGAATGAATAAAGAACTTAAAAACATGATTGGCCAATTGTGCACGGAGACTCATTTAAAGTTGCCTGAAATTCTACCTCTGGTCCTATTTATCTCAGAAACAGACCCAGAGGTGATTTATACATCTCACCATTTGAGATGCTATTTGGACACCCACCTATTCAGACACAACCATTTGCACCTGCCTATATACCTCACCGTTAGGAGGGGATATAACCATTGCTACATATATCAGACAATTACAAACAAAATTGAAAGAACTCCATGACTCTGGAGCTGCTGTTCAAGCAGGCCCCACTGATTTCTTGCTTCATGATTTAAACCCAGGTGATAGTGTATACATGAGGAATTTCAAACGTACTGGGTCGACTGAACCTATTTATGATGGACCATTCCAGATCCTATTAACTACACCAACAGTCATAAAAATTGGAGAGAGGGCCTCATGGATTCATTGTAGTCATGTAAAATGAGTTCCTTCTGTTGATGGTGAATAATTGCTTGCACTGATTGTATTTGACTATTGATTGTGATTGGACTTCTTTATTGCTGGATTTTGTACTATTTTGTTGCATTTTATTTGACTGATCCTTGTATTTGCACAAATTGCCTTGTAGAGCAATACAATACTACTTCATAGAAGAAAATCAGTATTAGTGACCTACATTGACCTGATGTGCCTTTTGTAACATTTTTTGCCTTTACTAATTTTTTTTGTATTTTCTTGAATGTATTATTACTTTGTCTACCTCATTTGCACTCATGTTGTTTTATATGCCTTATCTGCACTCACACTGCAGATCATGGTAAGTCAAAGAGGAAATGAATCTCATTTTTTGAAAACTAGTCCCTATACTTTACCTCTGTAATTGTGAAATATACACAATTTTAACATTTTGTTTTCTTCCTACAAGTGTCATACAGTTTTTTATTTTTTCCCTTCTTTTCTCATTTTTTGACTTTGAAACATGTCACTAGTATTTAAAATGTTTTTTAAACTATTTTTACTTTTTGCAATAGCATAACCTAAGATGTCCATTTACATAACATATTAATAAATGCCCAATAAGCTTTGGACTATGGCAACCTGCCATTAGTTATTTAACTATTAGGAGACTTTTGCTTGATGACTATTTCTAATACAAGGACAAACAAACCACAAAGAAGCACAGAACTTGACTTGCAAAGTGCCAAACAAGCATAAAAAAAAATGGTGAAAGAAACCAAACCAATCCCACAGGGATTGATGACATTCTGCACAAAAAGCACAATGACTTCAGGTGTGAGACTCAAAGTTGTGGCTGTTTAACATGTGTTTAATGCAGGACTTCCTTGCACTATACTCTATATCAAGCATATAACATTGATTGCTGTGGCTCTATTATCCCCCCCAAAAGAAGAAAATGGTTGAACCAGGAAATTCTATTTCCCATTTGTCTTGAGATCTAGTCTCTTTTTCTATTTTCTCTCATGATGTGACAATTTACTGAGGTCCAGACTGCTAAATTGGGTTAGTAAATAATTGCTGTTGTATGCTTATGGGACATGGATCACTACAAAAACTGTTGTGAGTTGTGATTTTTTTCTTTTTTTTTCCTTCCCAGAATTTTTTCCTTTTTCTTCAAGTTTTCTTTTTATATTTTTTATCTGACACAAGGTTTTTTTTTCTTTTAATTTCCTTGATTCCTTGATATTTTTTGATACTTTATTCATATGCCTTATGACTCGATCATGTATCACTGTGTAATTCCTACATGCATCCCTGTATCCTCCTCAGGGGGGAATGTATTATTATTTTCCTCAGGGGGGACTATGTTATTGTTGTGAATTTTGACTTTAATTTCAGCCAAATTTAGAACAAGAGACTACCTTCCTGAATCTAGAAGATGCTGTGAAGATGCCTGCAGATACCACACACTGTATACCAAAAGATCCAGAGTGAACTTTGAGATATGGCAAATTTACACCTTGGGGGGGTTAAAATGCTTTTGTTTTGAATGTATACACTTATGCCAAAGGGGACTTCCCCCTAATGGCTTTTTGTCAATGTACCTATTATTGGTTTTTTTCCTTTTCCCTTTTATTTTCTTCTTATCCCCAAATTATTGTAATTCCCCTTTAAAAACTGTAATATATATATATATATATATATATATATATATATATATATATATATAGTTCATGTTATGTTAGTTATGTTTTCATGATCTGTTGGGGAGACTAGTCTCCCAAAGGATCACAGGGGGAATTTATTGATTCAGAATCTTGAACCCTAGAAACTACATTTCCAACAATTCTCTTTTTCTTTTCCTGTTTGTGTGTCTCCTTACATGGAGGGAGTTTTTAGTTTTTGTTTCAGCCTACATGGTCCCTCTGGCTCAGACTAGCGGGAAGGAGGGAGCATATTGGGTGCTTGCTATAGTTCTTTTAACCCCTCTTTGCTCTAAGTCAATTTTAATAAATAGTATTAAAATAATACTTGGAGTATTAAATATTAATTTTAATCTTTACAGTTCCAAAGCAGAAGAGTGGTAAGGGCTAGGCAGCTGAAGTTAACTGACTTGCCCAGGGTCACATGACTAGGGCTATCTGAGGCCAGATTTGAACCCAGGCCCCCCTTTCTCCAGACTTAGGTGTCTATCCACTGAGCCACGTAGCTGCACCTGTCATCAAAATTAAAAGGAAGAATTCAGACAGCATTTACTCTTAAGAAAATTTAAATTTTATTTTTCCCTGATTTGAAAATATATTTTATGCTGTCTTTAGCTGCTGCTAGTAATCTCTACAAGGTATCTTCCTCATTCCTTTCCTATATAATAGTTAAATTGAAATTTTGACTAAATAAGAGAGTTATAAAAAAGTGGTCACTGATTATTATCCCTTGTCAAGAAAACTATTGGCAACTTTTAACAAATTTGTTTAATTGAAATATTAGTTAAAAAGAGGGAAAAGTGGAAGGGAAAAGAGCTAAGGAGACTGCCTAGCCTACCCTAAATGCTGATCCAGTAAAATGAAACTTATTCCCCTCTAATTTCCACATGGGAATCCTAGTCACTCACCAGCATGCTGGGCAGGATTCAAGCAAGGTCCCAATGCAGAAAAACCCTCGTGATCTAAGTTCACTGAGGCAACAGTGAACCCAACACAAAAGTCCCCAACTCCAAGAAGCTCCAAAGCTGAAAGTCTAAGTCCTGAAGTCGAAAAATTCAGGTGAAAGGTCTAAAGTTTTAAGTTGAAGTTGAAGTCCAAAGACCCCAAGGAGTGTAACCGTGAAAATGTGGGTTCCCAAGACTGTGAATTGCCAAAACTGTAAAGGTTTCGGCCAAACTGTAAAGATAATTTTTAGTGTCTTGATTTAAATAAAAAATAAGTGGTCACCATGGGAAAAATTCCCAAATATGAAAATACCCAAGTCAGCTGGGTTTTATGGAGATTTTAATTAATACAAATGAAGGAATTAAAGGAAGAGAGAGAGAGAGAGAGAAAAAAAAAAGAAAATAGTAGAAAGGGCATAGGCGAAATGGCCTAGGCCTGAGCCTTAAGGGAGACTATAAGGGAGTCTTTATTACTCACCACAAGATCGTCCAAAGCAAGCTCTAGTCCTTCACTGAAATCCTCAACTCCTGAACTGAGTTCAGAGACCCTGCTCTGAACTCCTGACCTCCTCCAATTCAGCTTCCAAACTGAACTCAAAAAAACCAAACAACTGAATTCTCATTTTAAAGAAGTTTTCTCTTATGTCACCTCCCCTAAATTTTCACATCTACCAATCAAAGTAGACGTTTTTTTCCCAGGACTGCCCATTCTTAGTTCACATCTTTTTTCTCACCTTCTCTTGTTAGATAAAAACTTCACACCTCTTTGGTTAAGCTTTCCTTTTGTAAGTTGCTTGACCTTTTTGTGATTAATTTAACCTTTATAGGTACTTAGCACCCTTTTGTATTAGATCTAAAAATAGACCTAGCTTAAGGTTCTAGCTTTACTATAAGTATGAGTTAGGGACTTTCATTGTTCATTGCTCAATCAGGAGTTTACAACTTTATCTTCCCCTAAGGCACTGTCTGAGCAGGGTGGAGTAATTTTAAAATTCTCAATACATTCCTGACCAAGTACCTCCATTGTAGAAAATGGAGAATAGCTTAATCAAATCTTCTGAAGTAGAGTCTGAGCAGTTTTAAGATTCACAGGAGCCATCCTCTAAAGAAGTCCAAATGAGAAGATCCAAGGAACAGAGAGTCCAAAGAACTCCAAAGGAGAAGTCCATTGGACAAGAAGTTCAGGATTTTTAATAGTCTTTTTTCCATGTCCCTTCACCACTTTATGGGAACCAATCACAGTCTTTCAATTTGCCTAGAACTGGGGGTTGGGGGTGGGGCAGTGGTCTCTGGAGTTGTCTCCCACTCTAGCAAGTGACTTATGAACTCTCATACTTAGTGACTGGTAAGGTACTAAGTAGGGATAAATACATTTTTGATTGATTAATTTTAAAGTATCTGATTGATAGACAAAGAGAATTTGATTCACTCTTCATACCTATTAGTGCTGCTTTGTCATGAAATCCTTTCATAATAGGCAG
Organism: Monodelphis domestica; assembly: GCF_027887165.1. Classification (NCBI taxonomy): domain Eukaryota; kingdom Metazoa; phylum Chordata; class Mammalia; order Didelphimorphia; family Didelphidae; genus Monodelphis; species Monodelphis domestica. The sequence goes on from NC_077229.1 coordinate 255,234,284, forward strand.
ACAATTCAGCATATGTAATGTAAAAGGGACTTCTTTGTTCTCTCTGAGTTTATACTTGTGAAAGGGAATAGGAAGGGATGATGAGTACCCATAATCTTCTGATACTTTCCTTTCTACTATCTCTAATTCTTCAGTTGAAGAAAGGCAAGTCCTAAACTTTAAAAATAAATAGGCTGCCAAACATGATCCTGAGTATCAGAACCCAAATTGGGCTTGGTTCTCCTATAAATCTGCAAGGGAGAGACCTATTATATAAACTTAGAGCCACAATAACATGTGCTCAAGATGGTGCTATGACACTAGAATTATCCGAAGAATCAACTGTTTCAGTTTCTTCCCCTCCAAATAGTGAAGAAGTGTCTGTAAGGAAGCCATTGAAAGTAAAAAAAAAAAGGAAAAGGGACTCTTGAATTCAGTTCCTATATCCTTTCATATATATTGTATTTTTTGATTGTTTTAAGAGCTAATCTTGTTTGTTAAGTTACTGTGTTTTAGCTATTCCTTGTATGTTCTGTTACATTGTCTTTTTTTGTGCCTCTCCATATGACTTGATTGAAGAAAATACCACTGTAAAAGTACAGGAAAATTTAGTGATCTAAAAAAATTTTTATTTTAAAGGGTCTTCTTGAATGAAGCCCCTTTTATATTCCCTACATGCACATTTGTAAAAATGTAGTGGATGAGATGTGTAATCTCATCTGGGAGGTGGAAAGTTTTTCTGAGGATAAATATCTTGCCTACTCATTAAAATGGATGAGACATATAAAAGACATGCCTTTTAGAGCTGTTATAATCCTATGTCAAAGGAGGGAGCAAACTCAAGGGGTTGGTTACCCCATGATAGGTTATAGTCTTATAAAGTTTTCCTAAGGGGTATGGTACCCCTAAGTGACCCCTAAAAGGAAGCATTTGAGCCAATATTGAAAGCCATGAACTTCAGTGGCTACCTGAATTGAGCGTTAGTCAACACCTTCCTCAGGAGGATTGTATAATTGTCATATGGATTGCAATACCCTCCTCAGAGGGGACTGCATAATTGTCATAGGGATTGTATAATTGTGATAAAACTAAAAATTCTTTTAAGAGAGAAACATTTTAGGAAAAGGAGCTTGATAACTCTTTGAATCTAGAAGATGAATTGTTTGAAGAAAGCATCATGAAGAAGCCCAAAGAAAACCTCCAGAGCCTCAGAAGATCCAGCATGAACTTTGGAGTATAACTGATTGAACTGTGTGTGTGTGTGGGGGGGGGGGGTTGAACACAAGCATTTTAAAGGTAAACTTGCATGCCAAAGGGGATTGCCCCCCCTAATTGGCTCATTGTCAATGCACCTAGCAAACATTGGTTTTCACTCTCTTTCTCTGTCTCTCTCTTCCTATCTCTTTCATTTCCCTCTTATCTCTAATGTGGTTTCTGATTATATAAAATGATTCATTGGGGAGACTAGTCTGTCACAGGGGGAATTGTAAAGGGAATTCTTTGTTCTCTCTGAGTTTATACTTGTGAAAGGAAATCCTTTATTCCCTTTGTCTATTTTGAATGAACACTTTGGTAACAATAATTTAAGTACTCTTACTTAGTACTTAACCAGATTGTGAAGACAGGATTAACTCTCCTTTGTCTACTTTTGAATTGAATAAAAAAAAACTTGAACAACCTACTTATCACTAGGTGGAGAAGCTCTCCACCTTTTCAACTCAATCAGCCAGGAAATGAGAATTCACACCTCAAACATCCAGGAATCTGTGAACCCTTTTGATGAGTATTTACCTCTCCAGAAGGTGAGAAGTGGTTCCCACAAACACTGCTCTCTGGGGTGTGCTGGGCAATTTGGAAGCTGTGATTAGCCCTTGTGAAAAGAGGAAGGGACAAGAAGTCAAAATAAAAGGCCCTGAATTTCTGGGTCCAGGGGAAGTAAACTCCAAGAAGGAAGTTGTCTTCAGGAAGGAGCTGGACTTCAAGAAGGAAGTCAGCTTCTAGAAGAAGGTTGCTCAGGGATTACCTTCAGCTTGAGTCATCATCTTGACCTGCCTTTTTGAGGGAACTTGGGTGAGTGGATATTTGGCTTTCCCTCCTGTCTTCTGAAGAAAGTTAAATTCTGGTTGAAGGTCAAGAAGTCCTGTCTGAGTCAAGGACCTAGCAATATTTAGTTAGAGAAGCTAATGCCTACTCTACACTTTTGTGTTTCTCTACTTTCACTGTTTCCACCTCTTTTTTTCTTCACCTCTTTTGTAAATAAAAGCTATTAAAGTCATTTTGACTTTCAAGCAATAATACTTTAAATTGGTGACTACTATGTTATTTATAAATTTCATATATTTTAGTCAAGTCATTAAAATTTAATTCCTACAGTAACTATATTATATGAATAGAAAAAGTTCATAATTGTAAGGAACAAATTAGAATTGTCTTCAAAAAGAGACATACAACATAGTAACCTAATTACTTCTGTATTGTTTGAAGTTTTGAAAAAAATGGAACAAATGCTTTCATTTTTAAGATTTATGTATTTTTAAGCTCCAATATTTGAAACTCTCTTCTTAAAGAACCAAAAAGGTGTCAAAAACAATCTTACCACTTATAAGAAATACTTAATTCACCCAGTGGATCTGAAAATGGACCTGGCAAAAGCATACCTTTTTACATTTATTTGGTACTTTAAAGATTGCAATTAACTTTACATTTATGATCTCACTGATAAGAACTCTGTGAAGTAGGTTCTATAGTGTGAATTTCAAAACTACACAACCCTATTCAAACCATTCTTTAGAAGATGGGATTTAGCTATTTCCTGATCAATAACAATAGAGATACTTGGAATAACAGAATCAGGTCTTGGAAACTACAATCTCTACCCTACTCAGGGTAACAAAATTTAGGAAGGGCTGCAGCAAAACTCAAGATTTAATTGTTTGAGAATATGGCCTTCAACAGACATGTGCAAAAAGGACAGACCTCTGGGTGGTCCTAGGTTAAGCTAGAGCCACCATTGGCAGAGGTGAGACACAGGAAGTGAGGTAGAGGATAGCTCAGGAGTTCTGGGGACTTCCTGTGTGGAGGGAGAGAGGTTGTTGGAGCCTGGTACTTGGAGTGGAGGAGCCCACAGACTGTTTCTCCATTTTGGTCACGTGAGTGATAGGGACTGATCTCTTTTCTTTGCCTCGGCTATCCAGGGCTTTGGACCTTTGGCTCAGCCTAAGCAGAGTGGGTATTTAAGCCCTATTTCCTTCTCTCCCTTTCCTCCCCCCCCCTCTCCCTCTAATACTTTTCTTCCTCCTGTTTGAAATTAAAACACCATAAAAAAGGCTGACAGTTGACTTGAGTTTTCATTTAGGAATTACATAGCTGAATTCCTTGGCGACCTTAAATTAATATATATCAGTCTTTTAAAGTGATTTCCATATCACATTGTGGCTGACCATGGGAGTCTAACAAATTCCCTCAATAAACTTCCTGAATTTTCTTGCCTTGTTACTCTATTTCTCACTACTCAGTCCTTTTTAACAGCTAACTCGGCTTAAAGACACAGTTGCTAGAACAAGTGAGTATAAAAAACTTCTTCTCTCTTCTCTTTTTTCTTTAAGTTAAATTGGAATCAGCAGTTTTTCTTTTTCTTCCCTTTAATCTTAAGGGGCAGCTGGGTGGCTCAATGGATTGAGAGCCAGGCCTAGAGACAGAAGGTCCTAGGTTCAAATTGGACCTCAGATACTTCCCAGCTGTGTGACTGATAGTTAGATAGAAAACAGCTGTTTTAAATCTTAGCAACAGGACCCTAAAGTCCTGGCTGGGAGAGCTGTTTCTAAATATCCTTTCCCTTAGGGAACAACTGCCTAGATTAGGAGTAAAAAAAAAAAACAACCTGGAAATTTTTTGCTTTGTCCTGCTCCCCACATGTTTTGTAAAGACTGTTAGAAAAATAATTACAATATATATATATATATATATATATATATATATATATATATATATATATATAAATGAATACTACATTCTTTGACATTTATATGTCAATTGAAGAATTAGGGGCATTAAGGAATGCAGGATACCTCCAATTTTTATATTAATATGTAATGTCATTTTTGTACTCCTCAATACTGTATTTAGAGATGCTAAAATGAAAAAAAATGAGGATAAAATGCAAGCCCAATTAGAAGATCTAAATTGTTTCTTACAGGATCAGTTGGCAAACACCCACTCTATGAGAAACAGACCTGTTTCTGAACCTTTGAATAAGGAAATTTCCTTCCCTGTAGAGTTGGAAAACACCTTCCCTATAGCTCAATTAACAGACTGCTTCTCTCGTGTGGTGCAAATTTTGACTGAATTTCATCCCCAAAACCCTTCCCCTGCAATTCCAGTTTCTCATGTTCCCTCTCCTACAGAAAACCAAATTCCAGCCCAAAGGAAATCTCATCCTCCTAGAGAAACCTGTCCTTGCCGAACTGACCCACAGGTACAAAATTCAACTAGAGGCCTGTTTCCTCTAAGAGAAGTACCTGAAATAGGATGGAATGAGATGTGGTGACTTTAAGACACAGGATTCCGTTTACTCCCCAAGAAATAAATGAATTTACATCCCCACATATGTACAAGATCCCTTTCTAGTAACAAAAAAGATGGGGGACATATTTTTTCAGTATAATCCGTCTTACAAGGACGTTGAGAACTTACTACAGGCTTTTTTAAGTGAATGTGAGAAAAATAAAATAATTGCCCATGTCAACAAAACCCGGGGGTGTAATGCAGCACATTGGCCATCTCAGGATCCCAAATGGGACTATAACAACCCTGAGGATTATCTACAACTATACCGTTGTAGAGAGGCCATCCTTATGGCAATGAAGGAATGTGCAGAAAATACAGATAAGTGGATGGAACTTGAAAAAATTAAGCAAAAGGAGGAAGAAACACCCTCCAGATTCATGGATAGAATAATCGAGTTTGGGGACAGATACTTGGATTGGGACCTAACTAAAGAGAATAGCTTAAGACAAGTTAGAAGGATCTTTACCAATAACTCTTGCAAACCAATTAAAAATTATTTTAGAACACAATGCCCAAGATGGTCAGATATGGACCTTGAAGAATTTTGAAAAACAGCTCTATATGTTTTAAAGGGAAAAAAAGAAAAGGAAGAAGAAAATAATGATGACATGGAGAAAATGAAGAAAAAATTAGATGTGTAATAGATAGGATAGCTAAATTAGAAAGTGGGCATGATAATGAAGCAATGACACTTGCCCCTCTCCAGAAATCTAATTATCAATCCATTACCTGCCACTTCTGTGGGAAGAAGGGCCACAATACGGTACAGTGTAGAGCTTTTCTCAAGATTATAGGAAGGAATACTCAGTTTAATAACAACTACAGAAGTAATAATTATAGAAATAAATATAATTATGACAATGAAAACCACAACTTTAGGAATGATGACTATAGGAACGGATATTGGGAAAATGATAACTCAAATGAAATAACTCCACAACAAAATATAAAAAATGGTGCTCATCTAAAAAATACTTGAGGTGCTAATGCCCCTCAGGGGGGTGCCCTTCAGGGGGGTGCTTTTCAGGGGGGTGCCCAAGGAACTTCCCAAACACAATGAAGGTGTCTGGGGGGGGGGCTGGGGCATAGGAATCAGAGGATACAATCTTTGATTTTCCGGACCCTGATGTCCTACTACCCGTTGTCCCTATCCCCTAGCCCCCCATACTAATGAACCCCATGTTACTTTAAAGGTGGGTAACACCTATTATGATTGTCTATTAGACACTGGAGCTTCCTGGTCGGTATTAAAGAGAACACCTGATTTACAATGTTATTCTGTTGGCTCAGTGAATGTAATGGGAGTATCAGGAATACCCCAAAGAGTTAAAAGACTTCCCCCTAGAATGGTCTGTAGGACCCCTAGAGGTACAACATTCCTTCCTTTTGATGCCTGACTTCCCTTTAAATTTGCTGGGGAGGGACCTTCTATGCAAACTCAGAGCCACAATAACTTGCTCCCCAGATGGTTCCTTATCATTGGGAGTACCGGAGGAATCTTTAAATTTACTCCCTTTAATTCTCTCAGAGAGTCAGGAGAAAAAAGAGCATCCCACCTTTGCAATACCTGAAGATATACCAGAGTCTCTTTGGGCCACATCTTCTTCCGATGTAGGCTTACTTAATTCGGCTATTCCTGTGCAGATAAAAACTAAATCTAGCCCACCTCCTTCCATTCCTCAGTATCTCCTCTCAAAAGAGGCAATTGAGGGAATTACCCCACTAATTAACTCATTAATTGCACAGGGACTAATAATCCCTTGTAAATCTGAATACAACATGCCCATCCTGCCCATTAAAAAACCAAAAAGAGGGCCTGATGGCAAACACCTCTATAGATTCATGCAGGATTTGAGGGCTGTGAACAATCACGTTATAAAGAGACACTCCGTAGTTTCCAATATCAATACTATTATTTCTTCTATTCCTAGCACAGCTACATACTTTACAGTAGTGGACTTGTGCTCAGCCTTCTTTTCCATACCCATACATGAGAACTCGAGGCATATCTTTGCTTTCAACTGGCAGGGCCTTCAATACTGCTGGAGTCGTTTGCCACAAGGTTTCGTAGACAGCCCAAGCTTATTTAAGCAAATTTTGAGCCAAGATACAGATAATATAAAATTAAAAAACAGCAAATTAATCAAGTACATAGATGACCTACTCTTGGCTTCAACAGATGCGGAAACATGTCAGGAAGATAGCAAGCACCTTCTTCTGGAATTGCACAAAAGAGGTCATAAGATGTCGAAGGATAAGGTTCAGTGGTGCCTCCCTAAAGTAGAATATTTGGGGTTCATTCTGACAGCTGGTGCCAGCTCTATTTCTCCCAAGCGAATTGAGAATATTCAAAAATTGAGTGCTCCTACCACTAAAAAACAGTTAAGAGCAATTCTGGGAGCAACAGGGTTTTGCAGACAATGGATTCCTTGCTATGGGGAAATTACTAAACCTCTTATAGCACTAACAAGGGATGCAGTCCCTGAACCCCTCAAATTAGAACCTGAACACCTGTCAGCTCTATCAGATCTAAAAAAGGCTATCCTGTCTGTCCCAGCTCTAGGCATCCCAGATTACAACAAGCCATATACTTTGTATGTACGTGAGCGAAGAGGGGTAGCTTCAGCTGTTTTAACTCAGACTTTGGGACCTTCTCAGCGCCCAATTGCCTATTATTCTGCCCAACTGGACCCAGTAGCATCAGGAGCACCACCATGCCTTAGAGGAGTAGCTGCTATAGCATTACTAGTGACAAAAACTGTTGATCTAATATTGGGGTGCCCATTAACAATTATGTTCCCACATGAGGTAGAAGCATTGTTGCTAAGACACAGAACACAGGCATTTTCTGATCAGCGAATTACAAGGTATGAAATAACCTTGTTAAACAATGAAAACATTACCTTGAAGCGCTGTTCAACTCTTAACCCTGCCACCTTGCTTCCAGATTTACCAACTTCAGGAGAACCATTACATAGTTGTGAAACACTAGTGTCCATGGCAGAAAAGCCTCGAGATGATCTCTTGGACACTCCCTTAAAGAACTCAGATCTGGTCTTATTTATTGATGGTTCTTCTTTTATGAGAAATGGCATATGCTACATTGGAGCTGCTGTAGTCACAGAATTTGCCACGGAATGGTCAGCTTCGCTGCCCTCTAATATTAGTGCTCAAGAGTCAGAACTCATAGCTCTGAAACATGTCTGTATAATTGCCAAGGGTAAAAAGGCAACAATTTATATGGATTCTAATCTTATTTTTTCCTTTCCTTAAGGAAGTAACCTTGTGAATTTCAAAAAAGCATGAAAAATGGTAGTTGCAGCTATAGTACTACCTTCCCATGGTATGATAATAGCAGCAATATCCAACTCCATTGACACAGTGGCAGCCATGGTGCCCACCAGAGTGGTAGTAGATGATAGTAAGGGAAATACCTGCTTTGCCAGTGACCTTTCATCACTGGGTATTAAGATAATTTAAAAGAAAAGCAAGGGGGCAATTGGGCAGTGTGAATTTTGAATTTTCTATATCCTACTTAGTCATAGAAATTTAGCAACCATGGAATGTATACATCCCCACTTAAGTATTAACTGTCAGTAGGATGGTCTATGACTGACATGTGCTAGCATGTGACAAATCAGAAACAACTGACAGACCCCCCTCCACCCCCCCATCCCCCTTGGCTGTCCTGAGTCAAGCTTAAGCTACCATTGGTACATGTGAGATGCAGGAAGTGATGTAAAGAATAGTCTATATATTTCGCGTTACTTCCTCTCTCTGGGCTCTCTCACTGAGATGTGGCACTCTCTCTGCCTTGTGTGGTAGCGTGCTGGTTGTCTTGGCGGTTTGGGCATTATAACTGTAATGATTAAAATTTAGGGGAGACAGGCAGGTAGAAATTAGTTTCTCTCTGCAAGGAGTATTATATTTTATGAGGTTTATTAAAAGTTAAGGATTAAAGAAAATACAGGATAAGAAAAAACATGTGCCTAGGCCAGAGGCCTAGACAAGACCTCACCTACATTATGGAAAGAGCCAAGTCTGCTCCAAAACGGAAGTCCAAAAAGAGAGAGAGCACAAAAGCCTTGCAATCAGGTTAAATACCTTCTCAATCTTGCCCACCTCAGAATTCCATGAGATTACAAAGCATTTTGGGGAAGTGGAGCAAGGGCTTGTGGGGATTGAAGTCCAGAGTTCAAATCACAATTTTACATTCCCCCATTTGATCCTCTGGGAAGAAGTCCTTCCCCAAAGGATCATAAAAACATAATCAATTTAAAGATTACAATAATTTGAGGATAAGAAAAACAAAACAAAACCAATAATTGCTGGACGCATTGACAGAAAGCCAGTTAGGGGGCAGTCCCCTTTGGCATGAGAGTATACATACAAATAAATATTCAATCAACCACACTCAAAGTTCAGTTTTTGTTCAACTGGCTGGTCTGGAGGCTTCTTCATGGTGGCTTCTCCAACAGTTCAATTCTGGATTCAGAGAGGTAGCATCTTCTTTACCTAAAATTCTTCTCAAAAAGAATTTAAACTTTGCAATTTAAATAATTTTTTTTTACATTCCCCCCATTAAGAGGGTGATTGACAAATTACAGAATCACTTAGGGATGCATGGCTGAGGTCTGAGGTATAAGAATCAATTGGCAAGAGAAATTTAAAAGATATCAGAAAAATCAAAAAGAAAAAATTTCTGAATGAAAATATAGACTATCAAAGTCTTATGTGTAAAATTCCAAATAAAAAGAAAAGAAATCTATAACAGGTCCTTGAATCAGGGCCCAATTAAAAAGATCTAAGCAATGATGCATTTACCCAGTCAGTAGCCAGGACTACAGAAAGGTACCACACTATGAAAGGCAGAAAAGGGACCAGATTATGAGCCAAGGTTTCCAGGATACTCATCTGTTAGTATTTTCAGAGTGAGTGTGGACACAAGGAAAGCCTATGTCTAGCAATGATAAACATAGTAACCTTGAGTCTTCACACTAGGTTCAAGACCTTTGTATTGGCCTAGAAGTGCATCAATCCATCCTGGATTGGCTTTTTTTTGGCTCTGTGCAATGGCTCTTGTGTGTATATCTTGTCCTGGAATCAGACAGAATCATTCAGCAAAGTCCCATAACTTTTAAATAATCAGTGGCATCATTTTTATAGTCACAAGCCTTTTTGGGCATTCTCTGACAAATGTATTTCAAACTTATAGTACTGAAAAGTCAAAAAGTTAAAGAAATCTTAATGCTGGTGACATGTGCTTGAAATATAAAATGGGAGAGAAAAAAATACTGAAAAGTATATTGCACATGCAAGATAAATATAATAATAAAAGAGCTTTTAAAAATTCAAAAATATAGCTTATAATCATTGACACTCTGTGTCAGCTAAGAAATTATAAAATGCAAGACTTTCTCACCAAAAATGAGATCCATTTCCTCTTAATATGTGGCCATGATCACTGTGAGTAGAAGGCAAATGAATTGAACAAGGTTAACAATTTTTTTCATTTTAAAAAATATAATAGTACAAATATGTAGGTATCAAAATCCCCAAAATTCTCAATATCCCAATTAATTACAATAGCAAACAAACACTTTCACATTTCACATCAGTTGCATATATTTTTTAAAGCCTATGAATTGATGGATATTTGTCACAAGTTTTTACAAATGTAGCAATCTTTCAACCTTGGTAACTAAACATATTTTCAAACAAAGTAAAATTCATCTTGGGTTAAGAACATAATCAAGAAATCTATATATCATTCTGGTAGAAGTAAAATAATGAGCTGAAGAGTATAAATAAAGGGGTTCTCCTTTTTTTTTGGAGGCTTATAGGGGTACAAATGCCCTGAGATTAACTGCCCAACTTCCATTCACATATTTAGAAATGCGGGAAGGTTGGGGGTTATAAAATATATTTCACTTCAGCTACTAGAATGGGCCTTACCTCATGGTAGGGGCAGGCAAAAATAACCAGAGATCGTTTAAAAAAATTCCAAAATCATATTTAAAAAACCCTTAAAATCAGTTGAGGTATTTAGCATATTAAATTTTCCAAAGTTGTTAATACAATTATAACCATTTCTGAAGACCATCCATCCTCTATGTCAATTTACAAAGGCAAAAATAGAAAAAAGCTGTTTTTTTTTCCTTATATGGGCTTAATTACAATAATATTTGTTCAATAGTTATAGGGGAAAAACAACAGAATTTAATAGTAGTTAACTCAGTACATTTAAAATAAATTCAATCAACCTTCAGTGTAACAGAATAATATTCAATCCAGTAATATATGAACTTAAAATCACAAAGTTAAACCTTAAACAAAAAATGCAATAGAATACAGAGATTTTTATAAACCATTGGAGCTTGAAATGCCTCAAAATTTATCCTTTAGTCTCTTTGAAGTTCTTTAGGTGTGTTTATCCATTTAAATGTCTATTGTCTGAAGGCAGAGTGGTAAGGGCTAAGCAATGGGGTCTGAGTGATCTGCTCGGGGCCCCACAGCTGGGAAGTATCTGAGGCCAGATTTTAACCCAGGACCGCATGTCTGTAGGCCTGGTTCTTAGTTTGCTGAGCCACCCATTTGCAAATTCAAAGTTGAATCTTTGGGCTGAATCTTTCTTCTGGCACACAGGTCAAATCAATGAAATTACCAGAACAGTCAAAAGGTATCCTTTTAAACAGCCCATTGCTATTAAGGTTCCAGCTTGGAAAATCTGTTTCTTCTCTCCCTTTTTCTCTCTCCCTGCTACCATCCACCCACGTGGCTAATAGTTACCAGCTGGTAGAAATGAGTCCCGAGTGGTCTGCTTCAAAGCTCTGGGTGATGAGCCGGCTGGGGTCACGCTAGTGGGTCTGGGGCGCAGAAACAGGCAGGCAGGGCCGGGAGATCGGGTACCAGGTAATTGCGATCTTGGTTGAATCAGGTCTGGATTGGAGCTGAACTCCCACAGGCAAAAGTGGGTGAGCCAGGTGGGGTGGGAGGCAAACACAACAGGTATTATGGAAAGAGCAGCAGCTTTGCGAGGGTAAAAAAATCACCTTGACCAGAGAGATGTGGCTCAAAAAAAATTTTTTTTTTCTAGGTACTAGATATTAAAAGTTGAACTAAAGATCAGAAAAGAAATCAGAAGATTGAGAGTTTTTTCTCCCAATTAGGTCGCCAACTTTAATGATTAAAATTTAGGGGAGACAGGCAGGTAGAAATTAGTTTCTCTCTGCAAGGAGTATTATATTTTATGAGGTTTATTAAAAGTTAAGGATTAAAGAAAATACAGGATAAGAAAAACCACGTGCCTAGGCAGAGGCCTAGACAAGACCTCACCTACATTATGGAAAGAGCCAAGTCTGCTCCAAAACGGAAGTCCAAAAAGAGAGAGAGCACAAAAGCCTTGCAATCAGGTTAAATACCTTCTCAATCTTACCCACCTCAGAATTCCATGAGATTACAAAGCATTTTGGGGAAGTGGAGCAAGGGCTTGTGGGGACTGAAGTCCAGAGTTCAAATCTCAATTTTACACAGCTTGCTGGTGAGGTGACTGGGAGAAGTTCTTAGTGTGCTTGGTGAGTGGTTTAGGCTGATTCCTTTTTCCTTTACCTCCTAAAATGCTATCTTCCTAGGAGACCCCTCATCTTGGAGGAGGCCTAGTGGCTGGCAGCCAAGCTGGTTGAGAAGGCCCATGCTGGAACAGTTTAAATTCTCTTTCCTCTCTGTCTCTCTTCTTAATTTCTTCCCTCTATTGTACTTAAACCACCATTAAAAATCCCAAACTGACTTGAGTATTTTATTGGGATTGAATTAATCCCTGGCTACCACTAGTATAATCTATTTAGTCAATAACCCCTAATTTTACCCCTAACAGTAGCTCAATGGATTGAGAGCCAAGCCTAGAGACAGGAGGTCCTAGGTTCAAATCTGTCCTCTGACACTTCCCAGCTGTGTGACCCTGGGCAAGTCACTTAACTCCCATTGCCTAACCCTTACCATTCTTCTGCCTTGGAACCAATACACAGTATTGATTCTATGATGGAAGGTAAGGGTTCTTAAAAAAAAAAGGAAAAGTGAAATGTAAAAATGTCTCATTAACAGTCTAGCATTCTATATTATCTCCCCATGAGGCTTGAATATTAGCCCCAAGAGAAGTACTAGTTTCTGAATTCTGGCGGGGGGGTGGGGTGGTAGTTCCAACCTTTGGTCCCTGCTGCTGGGGAGGCTGAGGCTGATGTCTCTTTTGGGCTCATGGGTTCTGAATAGCAGAAGAGTAAACTTAATGGAGGTCTACTAAGTTTAACACAGTGGCTCTTGGAAGAAGGGGAAAAAGGGCAGGACAGTCCAGGTCAGAAGAAGAACAGGTCAGAGCTCTTTTACAAATCAGAGTGGAACTGTGCTGTGAACAACCTTTGCATTTCTATCCTGGGCAAGATAGGGAGACCTAGTCTTTAAAAAAAGAAAAAGTCCTGAATTCTATTAAAATGGTTCTGTTGATACATGTTATGATTCTTTTTTTGGTTATCATTTTTTCTGTGTAGGAATAAATCCTTTTGCCTAACTATGCACTAAGCACTGCTTTTCCTACTTCTCTTTTTTGAGAAGTCCCTGGACATGAGTCAAAAAAATAACATGCTATCAGGGCAGCTAGGTGGCTCAGTGGATCAAAAGCCAAACCTGGAGATAGGAAGACCTAGGTTGAAATATGACCTCAGGCACTTCCTAGGTGGGTGATTCTGGACAAGTCACTTAACCCCAATTGCCTTGCCCTTAGTAGTCTTTTGCCTTGTTAACAATAATTAATATTGATTCTAAGAAAGAAGGAAAGGGTTAAAAAAAAGTAACATGTTCTCTTGGATTTTGGGATTGGTGTTTAATGAGTCAATAAATGTGAGAACAGAGAATGGAATCTTCCTATTTAGACATAAGGTTTCACCAGAGCTGAACCTGAGCAAATATCAATGACTAGGTACAGAACATTAGTGCTGCAGGTCACTAGACCCTGTGCTCCCAGTGGCAGCAGTTTCTCTATGCTAGATTAGGTTTTCTAGGTCTGCCTTTCCAGGGTTCTTTTTTTTATATTCCAAAATTATGCTTTGTCTTACCCAAGCCATCAAAATGTCATTCAGTCAGTGGATAGTAGAGAAGTATCTGAGGAACTTAATTCACATTAAGGAGTGAATTATAAAAATTTAAGGTAATTAGATTGCAAAAAGGGCAACTTATTATCCCAAAGAAATTATACTTTAATGGTGGAAATTTCAGCAGAGATGTTTAGAGCACATGAGGTCTTCCTGATAGCCTTCAAATTATTTTGGGCCTGCTTTTTCATCTACAATAATGCTGAAGTCAAAGTAGGAGGTGATTATCTCTCCAAGAGAGAAGCCACATGTCAAATGCCTTGATTGCCAAGAAAGCAGTGATTTAGGATGCCTAAAATGTCAACAAAAGAAAAATCTACCTTCTGAAACTTTAACTTCAAAGACAGATCAATGTCTTTCCGAAAAATTCCCCTAGGAGTAAAAACCTTGACTATTTTCAAGTTTCCCTTGACTATTGAGTCTTCAGTGGAGAAGAATGAAGACAATACTACTCCAATATTAATTATGGATATCAAGGCCAATAAACATCAGATAAAAGAGGATATTCATGGAGTTGAATGATATCAATTTGGCCAAGTTCAAAAAACTAATTCAGCTTGATGTTTGAAAAGAAGGCTCTCATTTCTTAAGTATGGAGCTTTGTATATTGCCAACAAAACTAGTACCATCTAAACTATATCCAACTAATCTGCTTTGTATATAATAAAAGTTTCTAGTATATGTATAAAAACACTACCCCAAAACCAGGGAAGTGAACTTCTCCACTTAAATATAAAACTGGCCCTGTGTAAATAGATTTGCTGTTTCCTTTACTTTCCTTTATTATATTCTGAACAGCATCTGAACTACAACCTTCACTGGAGAATGCTCCATACGGCTGAAAAGCTAATTAAAAAAATGAAAAACCTTTCCCAAGGGGATGGTGTCAGCCTAAATCATAACTGGAAGGAAGAGTATGAATTAAAAATAAAAGCAGGGAACCTTTTGAATTTAAGTATTGAACCAGAACTCGGGAAACCTGAGATCTAGATTTAGTTTTGGCTCTGCCATTTATGAGCTGAAGAACTCTAGGCAGGATTTTTATTTCAATGACAATAGATTGTGATTTTTAGATTTTTTCCATTTTGCTTAGTCTAGCACCCAGGAATGTATACACCCACACTACTGGCATGTGCTAGCAAGTGACAAATCAGAAACAATTGACTGTCCCCTGGGCTGTTCTAAGCCAAGCTTGAGCCACCATTGGCACATGTGAGACACAGGAAGTGATGTAGAGAACTGCCTTTGGAGTTCCATCACTTCCTGTGAGGAGGCCTGGGCACCAGTTGACCCTGGAACTGGAGCCTGGGGGAGCTCCCTCAGATGGCTTCCTTGAGACAGTCACCTGGTGAGTGATAAGACTGACTCCCCTTTCCCTTGACTCTTTGGGGAGCCCCCTTTGGCCAAGGCCTTAACTCCTGCCTGGCTTAGCCTGAGCTGGAGCAGTTTAAACTAAATCTTTTTTCCTCTCTCTCTCTCTCTCTCTCTTAATTTCTTCCTCCTACTATAAATAAATCATCATAAATTTCCATTCTGACTTGAGTACTTCATTGGGATTTAAGAAATTAAATCTCTGGCAACCAATTAAAATTATTATATTCAATCTCAACCCTAAATTTAACCTTTACAATTTGTAACATTATTATAATACTCTCCTCTTTGTACTGTAGGGCTCAAACAGAAGACTCTATCACTCTCACAAGGAGAGCTCACTTACTTTTTGTATTGTCTATTATATTCTAATTTGTATAATTTCTTTGATTTATTTGCCATTAGCTTGGATAAGGAATTTTATTTGATATCACTAGTTGTGATGGCTTTTTTATGACAGGGATTTGAAGAAAAGGAAATCAAACCTTTGCATAAAGTTTGGAGTACTTTTTTCCCATTAAGGGTTGGTGACCAGGAAAATGTCTTGAATCTAAAAATCATTTTCCTTAGAAAGATTGGGAGGGGGAGTTGTAGAAAGACATAATTTTAGATATCCCTTCTTTGGGAAGGAAGGAAAGGAGTATTTCTTTTTTTTAAAACCCTTACCTTCCGTCTTGGAATCAATACTTTTGATTCCAAGGCAGAAGAGTGGTAAGGGCTAGGCAACAGGGGTCAAGTGACTTGCCCAGGGTCACACAGCTGGGAAGTATCTGAGGCCAGATTTGAACCTGGACCTCCCGTCTCTAGGTTTGGCTCTCAATCCACTGAGCCACCCAGCTTCCCCCATAAGTTCTTAAGAAATGCTTATTCCTAGGGGGCAGCTGGCCTCAGACATACACAGTATTGACTCCAAGATGGAAATTAAGGGTTTAAAAAATTTTTTTAAAAAGAACTTATGATGTATTTGGGCACTTTAGTATGTGCTTTCCAAGTGTTTCATTTGATCGTCACAACAAACTCATTAGGTAGATCCTATTATTATACATATTTGCATTTGAGTAAAATGAGACAGTCATTAAGTGACTTGCCTAGGGTCACACAACTAATGTTTGAAGTCACATTTGAACTCAGGACTTTGTACCTCTTGAAACCTATCTATAAGAAATTAATCTATAATGGTGGCATTTTAGACACCAGAATAGATTTGTGAGAAATTAGGTATAATAATAATAATATCTGGAATATAAATAGTGCTTTAAGTTTTGCAAAGCACTTTATAAATATTTACTCACTTAATCCTCCTACAAACCTGTAGGTGCTATTTTTATCTTCATTTTACAAGCAAAAAACCCGAGACATACAGAGGTATAGTGAAATGTTTGAGCCCAAGTTTAAATGCAGGCATGACTTCAGGTCTTACATTTATCTATTGTGCCACTGAACTGTCTCCAAATTATGGGTAGAGAGGCACTTCTTCTGACCTTCGACACACATCATAAATTTAGATCTGGAAAAGGTCTTACTGCTCATAGGATCATACTAATGAAAATATTTAGTCCACAGCTCTCCTTATACAGTTGAGGAAATTTAGTACCAAAGAGTTCACTGACTTGTCCAAGGTCACTCAGGTGGTTAAGTGGCAAAGACAGGCTTCAGTCTCACACCCTCTGGCTCTGAATCCAGCATCCTTTCTATACATCCCAGATTCAGCTCAGATGAATTATCTACTGGGAAGACTTTCTTGATTCTCTCTTCCCTGCTTTCTTATATGAATAATACTGCTCCTGACTTCCAGTCTAATAGTTAGTCTAATATTAGTTCCTTGAGGGCAATGTGAAGATTGGATTTGGCTATCTTCTGATTGTAACAATGAAGCTCTTTCTTGATAGTGAAGATAAAATTATAATTCCTGGTCTATTTTTAGATTTTAATCCCCAAAGTGTTAACTCAGTTTTTAAAGTAGATCTATCCATTTTAACTACAAAAAGGCATTAACTAACCAAAAAAGTGTTAACTCACCACAAAAAGGTGTTAACTACAAAAGGTGTGACACCCATTTGATACATTGAGTGGGCAGTCCTGGAGAGGAGCATCTGCTGTAATTGGTTGACATAAAAATTTAGGGGAGGTGACATAAGAGAAAGGTCTTTAAAATAGAGGAAACAGAGGCACACAAGGGATAGAGATCAGTCACTGGAAGGTGGACTGAAGATAGACAGTCAATCAGAGTTGGAGTGAAGACACTTGGCTGTGGAACTGGACCCCTGGAGGAGCTCGGTCAGGAGACCTCAGACTGTTTTCTTTTTAGATGGTCACCATGGTGAGTGAAAGGATGACTTAGTTTTCTTGCCTTTCTGGAGTTGTGAACCTCTAAGAAAGACCCATAGTGTGAGACTCCTTTCCCCTGACTGGTTTTTTCTACCTGGCTCAGAGGAAGCAGGAGCTCACACTCTCTCCCACTCTCTCTCTCCTCTTTCTTTCCTCTCTTCCTTAATATCTTCCTCTATTGTAAAATAAACTACCATAATTCCATTTACTTGAGTAATTCATTTTGGGATTTAGAAATTAAATCCCTGGCGACCACCAATCAAATATTAAGTCCAATCAATAAATTTAACAGCAAGAACTGTTTACTTTTGTCTGTCCATCTCCACTACCTGCTCACATAGTGCTTTGGTGTAAGAAATGTTTCTTGAATGAAAAATAGCAAGCATTTCAGGCTTGCAAAGAGCGTTACATATATTATCTCATATATTAATCCCATCTTATAGATGCGGAAACTGACAGGCAGGGGTTAAGTGACTTGCCTAAAACGCAACTAGTGTCTGGGGTTGGATTTGTATATTGAAGTCTTTCAGCACTTTATCTGCTCAGTCACCAGCACCACCAACTACAAGGGTTAGAAAACAAATTTAAAAGCTAAAAAACAAATTAAAAAACAAAAACAAGTAGAAGTTGGCAATAAGGTGGGTTTAAGTTTGCAATTTGGGCACAGCAGGGTATAAAAGGATTTCTATGCTGTTACACACAACTGTGGATAATCGGAGCTAGCCTCCAAAACATGGAAGGGAAACTGGGAGCACTCTAAGACAAGTCGCAGAGGAGGCGCCAATTGCATGGGTAGAGGGTGTTTCCTCACCTGGAGGCTCCCCATGAAATGAAATCCCAGATTCTGCCCCCATCCTTAAAGACAAATACTTTCAGTTAAGACTAAGGAAAGAACAGTAGAATAGGACGAAAGAAGAGCTCCGACTAGTTACTTTCCCGAGTTTCTGCCCGTTGTTTCCCTCCACGCGGGAGCGCAGAGCCGACTGGACCTCCGCGTTCCTCCAGGGGGTGGGGCCTGTGAGCGCTCGCTCCTCCCTCCTCCCGCCCCCTTGGGATCCTGCGGTTCAGCAGGGTGGTCCCTAGTGGCCCCGCCCCCTTCCCACCTGGGTGCCGATTCCCTGAGGCGGGGACCACTCCCTCGACTCTCTGACTACGGTCGAATCGTAACACCCCCCCCCCCCCTTTTCCGCACCAACTCTGCGTGCTGACGTTCTACGCTCCAGGTACTTTCCCGGCCGCGAGCAGCTGGTGTTCGGCGTCGTCGCTGGGGGTTGGGGGGGGAGCGGGAAGGAGGAGAAAGCAGGGAAAGCGGAGCGCGCATGCGTTAGGCGGCCGCCGCCGGGGAGAGGAGTGCGGCTCCCACTCTGCTGTTATACAGCGAGGACGGGGCATGTGCCTCTCCGGCCGCGGCGGCTCTTCTCGCGCCAGGTCTCGCCCGCCACCATGTCCGATACCATCGAGCGGGAGTTTGAGGAGGTGGATGCTGAGAACCGGTGGCAGCCCATGTACTTGGTGAGTCTTAGGGGTTAATGTGGCGGCCGACGCCGCCTACTCTGAAGGGTCAGGGCTCGGGCTGTCCCTCTAGCCTCCCGTTCCCTCCCTCTTTTCTCCCCTCTCTAAGCGGAAGTGCCCGAACCGAGGCGCGCGGGCTGTCCGGGCACTGGTGTTCAGGTGCGCGCTCCGAGTGCGGGGTGGCGGCGGAGCGCGCCTGCGCCCAGGATTTCTTTTCTCTCTTAATAAATAAATAAATTTAAAGTAGTGCACTCTCTGATGCGCGCAGGCGTAGAGGTGGTTCGTAAGGTCGAAGAGGGCTCCTACAGCGGCCTCTTGTGGTGGGTTGAGACTCGCTTGCTTTGGTTGGGCCTGGCACTAAACCCCTGGGAGGTGCGTTAGGGAGGGGAGACTGTGGCATTGCCCGTGCCAGAGCTGCGCCGCATGCACATGGTCACAGAAGTTCAAACGATGTAGCTTCTCACCCTTGCTCCCCCGAAGTCTATTAAGTTACATCACCCGACACTGCCTCCTGGGTGGGAGCAGCGAAGAGAGGCCTGTGAAATCATCATTACTCCATAGCCTGGTCGTCCCTGGCAGAGTTATAGTAGTTCATGTAAAACATTTAAATAAGTCCAGAGATGAGGTTGGGTGGTTGTTTTTTGTTTTTATGTTGCATCCCATGTGGGTATCAGATAGGGGAGATGTGACCTCCATATAGCAGCTGAAGAGGTTATGAAAAACTAGGTTAATCGCAGTGCTTTCTTCACTTGTTACTGTGTCTACAGTCTGTCCAATTTCCAGAGAAACTACTTGACCCTCAGGCTGTAATCACGGTAGCCATTTCTAAAATGAGCTCTGGTCCAAATGGATTTGACTTCACTTCCGTTTATTTTGCATTTAACTATAATGTATTTAGGATAGTTATAGTTTTGCAGATTTGAAGTGATGGTAGATATTGCTGGAAGGAAGAAACTCACTTTATTTGAGTGAGTGAGGGAGGGTTTTTTTTTGTTCCCCAGTGAAATGAAGGAATGAATGAAGAATACATTCAGTAATTACTTACTGTGTGTGAGGTACTTTACTGAGTGCTGAGGTTACCAATTGAAAAGATCGTCCCTGCTCTCAATGAGCTCACATTCTGATGCGAGAAAAGACATGCATAGGAAGTTGAAGCTTTAAGTGAGATGGAAAGGTACCCTAGTTCTTAGGGTTCAGTGGCAAAGCAGATTATAATGCTTCATTTTTAAAGTCAAAGGCATATCAGCTTATGATATTGAAATATTTGATAGTGTCAAAGTCTATGGAAGAAAGAAGTCTCTTTTCTGAGTCTTTAGTGTAGCTGTGTCTGCAGTACCCACCAAAGCAGTTGACAGGCCACATCTGAGGGGGTTACTTATTAGGAAGTAACCTAGGGCCTGGGCTAGAAGCAGCACCTGTGATATGGGAGGTGTTTTTTAGGTATACTGTACATTTTGTGCAATTAATTTAAGTAATATAAGTAAATTATGCACTGTACTTTTTAACTCAAGTGAAATTGAAATTTTTTATACAAGTTGATTTTTTTTTTTAAACCCTTACCTTCCGTCTTGGAGTCAATACTGTGTATTGGCTCCAAGGCAGAAGAGTGGTAAGGGCTAGGCAATGGGGGTCAAGTGACTTGCCCAGGGTCACACAGCTGGGAAGTGTCTGAGGCCAGATTTGAACCTAGAACCTCTCCTTTCTAGGACTGGCTCTCAATCCACTGAGCCACCCAGCTGCCCCCTAAGTTGATATTTTTAACTGGACAAAGATTTATAAAGTACTTAACTATATGCAAGGCTCTGAGGAATACAAAGATAAGAAATAAAAGTCTCTGCCCTCAAGGAGCACACTGTGGGATGGAAAATAAGAGGTATACTCAAATCATACAAATTAGAAAATAATTAAATACATTGGGAAGGGTGAACAGTGATCAGGGGATTCTGTGTAGAGAGGAGGAATCTTTACAAAGACCTTAGTTTTAACTCCAGATATGGCTTATTAGACATGAAACAAGGGATTGTAAGGATGTTAAGCTATAAATGAGAATTCCAATTTTTCATTTTCTGTGTAACTAGTTGATTTTTCCTCATCCTTATTCTGTTAGAAGTAATGCATAATAGCTTATTTCTGCATGTCATGATTTTTACAAGTGTATTATGGTAGTAGTACAGCAGCTAGGTGGCATAGTTGAAAGAGTGCCAAGCCTGGAGTTAGACTACCTGAGTTCAAATTTAGCTTCATACACATGCTAGATGTGTGACCCTGGGCAAGTCAACCCTTTTTGCCTCAGTTTCCTCATCAGTAAAATAAGCTGGACAAAAAAATGGTAAGCCATTCTAGTAATTTGCCAAGAAAACTCCAAATGGGGTTACCAAGAGTTGGACTTGCCTGAAGATAGTAGTGATGGTTAGAAGTCAGAAGAAATGAATCCAGATCTCTCTGTTACTTGCTACCTATGTAACTTTTAAGCGAATTACTTTACCTATGGTCCTCATTTTTTCATCTGTAAAAGCGGGGATTAGACCAGATGACTTCTGAGGGTTCTTTAAATATTTTCACAGATATTTTAATATCTATGAGCCTAAGTGAAGGCAGTAGTACTCAGAAGGATGACTTGCTATTGGGTCACACTGCTAGTCAAGACCAGGGCTAGAATATGAACTTTAGAGGCCAATTCTTGTTGCTTTCTTTTTTCCACCATACCAAGTAGGGTTTTTTTAATGCTCTGATTCACATAGTGTAGGATTTGATTAGAATCAATGTCTTGACTTTTAAAAAAACTTCTTATGGTGAAATTTTTTAATCATTGAAAATCTTAAATATTAACTTGGGTAAATTCCAGTGAGAATTTTAGTATGGGGTCCTTGCCAATTGTGTCTTCAATTGCATTTGTTCAGCAGAGGCAACTGTTTTCCAATATATGCTCCTGACAGCATGCAAATTTGAGCTTTAACACATGAATTTATTTAAACTTAATGAGAAATAACTTGGTTAATAAAAATAGTAGATAGATACTCTTTAGGTAATTTTATGACTTTCCTCCTTGTTATATTGTGTGTTAATAGCCCCATGCAAAGAACATATATTATTAATGGCAAGAAGATGGGAAAGTAGCCTTAGAAGAATAAGAATAATTCCTTAGAAGGAAAAAAGTTTAGGGATGTAGAGTTCAGTCACACAACTCTTTGGAGTGGCAATTGAAAGGCCATTCAGGAAGGAGTTAGGAGACCTAGATTTTTGTTACAGCTTTTCTAATAGTGAACTAGTTAACTTGACAAATTTTTTTACAATTATTTTTTGTGCAATACATTATATTAGATACTGGTGGTACAAAGGTGAAATAAGATGTTTCTGTGCTAGCATTTAGAAGAAGATAAATATGTACATGAGTATAATTCAAGTTCTAATATAACTCATAAGAGAGGTCCATGATTACAGATTGTTATGAGAATTTTGATGATTGAGAAATGTCTTCTAGTTGGGAAGATAAGAGTATGGTTTATGGGAGAGTTGATACCTAAGCTGGAAAGTATTTTAACAGGTGGAAATTGGGGATAAGTGGGATACATTGTAGGAATGTAAAAGGTGATGAGTTTAAATTTTTTTTTAAACCCTCACCTTTTGTCTTGGAATCAATAACTGTGTATTGGTTCCAAGGCAGAAGAGTGGTAAGGGCTAGACAATGGGGGTTAAGTGACTTGCCCAGGGTCACACAACTGGGAAGTGTCTGAGGTCAGATTTGAGCCTAAGATCTCCTGTCTCTAGGCCTGGCTCTCAATCCACTGAGCTACCCAGCTGCCCCAAGTTTAGATTTTCTAAATCAATTTGTTCTTGAAATAGTTTTGGACTTCTTTTTAATTGATGGCACCTACATATATGGCTAGTCTGGGGAGTTAAGGATATTAAATACCTCCAGAATTAAAGCAGTTAGAAAAATTTTGAAGCTGGCCTACCATCATACTGAAAAAGTATATTATTTTCCAGACATAATTGCACATTTTTGAAGGAAATTGTCAGTGGTGTTGAAATTTCTTACATTAATATAATTGGATTATTGAGGTTATAAGGAGTACAGTTTTAAAGATACTAGACATGGGTTTTTAAGTTCTCTTTCATGCCTGATTTTATGACTTTGCTCTAAATCAGAGGTACTTAACCTTTTCTTTTGTGTCATGGACTCTTTTTTTCCTAGTAAACCTACTGGTCCCATTTCCCAGACAGATGTTTTTAAATAATTAAAGGAAATGATGAATTTCTATTAGACATGAATAAAAATTAAAATGTAATTAAAAAAACTATCCAAGTTTATTTATTCCTTCCATTTGTTGATCCCATTTCATTTCCTTTTTTTATCCTTCCTTTTCATGCTAGGCAACAGTAAAATGTTATTCTGACAAACAGTATTTCATTGGAAGTATCAATGCTAGTCTTTTGGGGGCATCACAGAGTACTTTGGAAGAATATTCATTCACTTCATTTCTAATCCTCAGACACAGCTAGCTGAACTATTAGGCTGGGGCATTAGAGGAGATGAGAATCCATATGAGGGTTTGTGAGACTGGACAAGGGAAGTGAGAAAAGGGAAATGGGAAAAAATCAGTGTCATGATGTATAGAAAAATGGGTAACTATATCTAAAATGTACCTAAAAAAACCTGTTCAATTATTAAGGCAAGCCAGCAACCATTAAGGGTTTACTTAATGCCAGGCATGGGGGATACACAGATCAACAACAGTATCTGCTCTGAAAGAGGTCATATTCTAATGGAGAAAACAACATGTAGATAATTCTGTACATATAAAATATATACAGTGTAAGTTGGAGGTAATTTCTGAGAGAAAGCTTTAGCATTGAGGGAGAACTGAGAGGTTTCTTGTAGAAGGTAGAATTTTAACTGAAACTGGAAGGAAGCTAGGGAAGTCAGGAGGTGGATATTAGGAAAGGGGAGTTTCCCGTTTAGGGGACAGCCAATGAAATTGCTGGGATCAGGACTAGGGTGTTTAATGTGCTAGGAACAGCAAGGAGGCTAGTGTCATTGGATTGAACAGCAAGTTAAGGATGTGTGAGTAGTATTAGAAGAAAGGAAAGGCAGTAAGGGCCAGATATTAAGGGCTTTATAGTAGATCCTAGAAGTAAAAGGGAGCAAGTGAAATTAATTGAATTGGGGGGGGGAGTGTGTACAATGAGTGTGAAAAAGAAACAGTCAGATTAGGTCTGGGCTTTAGAAGTATCATTTTGACAGCTGAGTGGAGAATGGTTTGTAGACGCTTGAGGTTAGGAAGACCAACTAGCAGACCATTGTTGTAATCAAAGTTATGAGGTGATCAGGGCCTACACCAGGGTGGTTTTGGTATTAGAGAAGATAGAATTGCTAGGACATGGCAACAGATTGAATCCGGGAGAAGGGATAGAGAGAATGAGGAATATAAAATGAGGTTGTGAGCCTGGGTGACCAGGAGGATTAGTGGGTTCTCTGTAGTAATGGGGATGTAAGGAAAAGGAGAGGATTTGTGGGGAAGAAAGATGAGTTCAGTTATATACATTTTTATTCAATAGAGAATCTTAGTATTTGTTCCTCTGGGTCCATAAAGATTTGTTGAATGAATGGGCAAATGGAATTGTAGCTAGAGGAGACAAGTTCTTCCTTCCTTGCCAAAAGCACGTTCTCCACACATTCTGACATTTAGAGATATTTTGATTTAATATATTGTATGTTTAAATATACCACTGTTGCCCTCTTTCTTCCCTCCACCCCCAGTTAAGTATTAATTTTCAGTTTAGGATCAATTATTTTCATAAGATTGCTTTCCTTCTATAAATAACTACTCATTGAGGTCAGTAGCACTGAAGGGATGGGAATTTTGATTGGGAGGCATAGTTTTGGAGTTCGGGTTGCCCTAGTCAGAGATTTGCTTTTGGCATGTTTTCTAGGTTACTGCGGTAGGGATCTTTTTTTGGAAGAGGATGGAGGTGCAGGTGACATTGTTTAGAGATATTCTGAAAGTGACTTTTCTATTAGATACTCCACTTATACTTCTGTAGTTCTGCTATGCCATTTAGCATCCCTGTTAGTCCTACCTTCCCAGCGGAATATCTTTTGCAGCTCTAGTAATAAAAATGATAGCTGACATTCATATAATGTTTTAGGATTTGCAGCATATTTTGTATACATTAACTTGTTTCATTCCAAAAGCAAATATTTGTTAAATGACTACTATGTGCCAGGTTCTATGCTAGCAACTGTTATAAAGAATGAAACAATTCTCACCAATAAGCTTATATCTAATGAAAGAGAAAAATACACATAAAAATGTGCATGTCATAAATTTAAAGTTAACTACAAATGTATACAGAGTAGTTAAATGCAAGGTAGTTTGGGAAAGAGGGCATTTGGTGACACATAGGATGTAAATTTTATCAAATCTCAGAAATAAGTTTCCAAATCACATTCATTACTTCTAGATTTATTTGCTGAAAATAGTCAGACTTTGAATTTTTGACATGGGTCTGGGAAGACATGAGCTTGAATTCTGCCTCTGGCACCATGACCAGGACAAGTTACTTAAGTAATAAAAAGCCCAATTTTTCTCATCTGTAAAAAGAAGCTAGTGATAACTATTTTCCCTGTCTCGCAACATTGTGAGTCTCAAATGAGATAAGATATGTAAAATTGTTTGCAAACTTTAAAGTACTATATAAATGTCAGCTGACATTGTTGGTCAGCCATGTTCAACTCTTCGTAACATCTTTTTTCTTGGCAAAGTAAATTACTTTTACTGCCATAGTAAATTATTATTATTGGAAGGTGAACTTCCAGAAACATTGATTATGTGTCTATGCAAGACTCACTGCTCAGAATGTTAGAATAAAAGATTAAATTTTAAAATGGTCCCTGTCCCTTGAGATTAGCATTTTGCCAAGCTTGATCCCTGATGTTAGAGTCCATCTATGGACTTGTAGTTCTCTTCCTTTTGACTACAGGAAAGTAAGGAAGGGAAGACATTTCTACTTATTGCAGAAGTTACTTTAAGGCCTGAATAATGAAGTCATGCATGACCAACAAGTCAAAGAGTTGGGAAATTTGTAGACAGTTGTTCTAGGTGAAGAGAGTAGAAATTAGCAGAGTATAACCATCTAGGAGAGGTGTCAGAGGTACTTCTATTCTTCTAGTCTCCCAAGTTTTTAACCTAACCATTATCATTGAATCTTCATTCTATCTCTCCCTATATTTCTAATCACCTGCCAGATTTTGACATTTGTACCATTATAGTATGTTTCTTTATAACTTTTTCTTATTTGGCCATCACCTTCTCATTGACATCATCCTTTAGGTTTTATCACCTAATTCCTGGACTATCGTAGTAGCCTACTGATTGGTCTACCTGCTTCTAGTCTCTGCCTCAGTCCATCCTGCACTTGACCATCAAATCTATCTTCTTAAAGTGCAGACCTGGACCTTTTCCGACCCTCCTATTAATTGAACTGTGGTGGCTCCCAGGCACCTCCAGGATCAAATACAAAATTTTCTGTCCTTGAGAGCCCTTTATAACCTTCCCTCCCTTTCCAATCTTCTTATACCCCTCCACATATTTGCATTCCAGTGACACTGGCCTCTTTGCTGTTCTTGAAAAGACACTTCGTATCCTGACACTGAGTATTTTTACTGACTGTACTCCATGCTTGGAGCTCTTTCTTCATCTCTGCCTCTTAGCTTCCCTGACTTTAAATCCCAGCTAAATCCTACTTTTGACAGGAAACCTTTCCTGATCCCTTTTAAAAACTCTAGTGCCTTTCCTCAGTTGATTATTTGCAATTTACCTTTTATATAGTTTGTATATAATTTCCAGCTTATTGTCTCCCTTATTAGAATGTGAACTCCTTTAGGGCAGGAACTATAGTTTGCCCTTTTCTCTATCCCCAATGCTTAACACAGTGCCCAGCACATAGTAGGTGCTTAATAAGTTTATTGACTGATTAAGAAGAGTGCCTAGATCAGAGCTTTTGGGATATACCCATAGCTAGAGAGTACAATATAATTGTTGTTGGTCCAGCAAAGGAAAACAGCCATAAAGTACAAGGGAAACAAGAAAGAATAATATCATAAATACTCAAAAGAACAGAATGCAGCAAGAAGCATCAGGTGCTGCAGAGAAGTCAAGAAGAGGATTGAAAACAGATCATCAGATTTGACAAATCAAAGATCATCAGTAAGTTTGGAGAAAACAATTTCCCTTGAATAACCAGATTGCAAGAGTAAAGAAATGAGTAAGCAGAGTGAAGTCAGTGTATAAATTTTTTTTCTAGCCAGGTTTCTTTCATTAAAATTTTTTTTGAGCTAACTTTACATTTATCCCCATTAAATTTCATATTGTTAATTTCCAAGTCTAACATTTCATCTTGTTGCTTTTCTGGATCCTAATACTCATCTAATATATGCTTCTTCCTCCCAGTCATGTGATAACCTGGAAATATAACTATTGTCTTTGTCTTTGTCCAGGCTGTAGATAAAAATTTTGGAATAGAACAGGGCCAATGACAACTTGTCGGTTCTATACTTGTTGAAATCTTTATTGAATTGATTTAAGGTAAGCAAAGTCTGATTTTTCCAGATGAGGAAATTGAGGTTCAAGTAAAGTGATTTGTCTAAGGTCACACAGCTACTAATTGATTAGTGCTTTTTTTTAAACCCTTACCTTCTATGTTGGAATCAATACTGTGTATCGGTTCCAAGGCAGAAGAGTGGTAAGGACTAGGCAATGGGGGTTAAGTGACTTGTCCAGGGTCACATAGTTGGGAAGTGTCTGAGGTCAGATTTGAACCTAAGACCTCCTGTCTCTAGGCCTGGCTCTCAATCCATTGAGCTACCCAGATGCCCCCATGATTAGTGCTTTTTTTGAGACCAGTTATAGGGATATTTTCATTGACATAGATGAGAGTAAGGAGTAGCACGGAATAATGGATAGAGATCTCACTTGGAATTAGAAAGAACTAGGTTCAAACCTCATTTTGGACAGTTACTATCTAGCATGTCACTTAACCTCTTTGTTTTTCAGATTCCTCATACCTTAAGTTAGGGTATTGGACTTGATGGTCTCTATCATTCCTTTTAGTTCAAAATATAGGTCATATGGGCTTTCTATAGCTGGAAGAGACCTTAGAGGGACTCTAATCCAGTCCTTCAATTTACAGGTAATGAAACTAGGAAACATTAAATTATTTGCCCAAAGCCACGTAGATAGTGACAGAGGGAGTGTGTAAATACAGGTCCCTTATTCTATGTCCACTATTTTTCCCTCTGTATTATGCTACCTGTTACCATACACCACATGTACCTTAAGATTTATGGTGTCCTTAAAAGTTTTTTGATCTATGAGCTTAATAAATGTTGGATTCGTTAAAGTAGGCAGGTAGGTAGGTAGTGAGAATGTATATGAATGTGACTATAAGAGGGGAAATTATGAAACTGGCCATAAATTAAAAAGAGTGGTTCTAGCCAGTTCCTTTGAGGATGCCAAAAAGTGAGAGGGAAAATTATGAGACTGACTGTAAATTAATAATTTTATTAAATCAAAAGTGGTAGGAGAAAAAGATGGAAAAATAGGAGTGAGATATATAGGTTACTTTCCTTGTTGTTCCATTTATTTTGCTATTCTGTGGTTGTCATTAGGACCCCCGTAGCCATGCTATACAGAGAAGTCCAGCCAGCAATAAACATAGAAGAGAAGGAAGTGAAATCCACTGTTTCCTCAGTTTATCAAACTTTTTCTCCACCCACTAACTCTCACACATCTCATCTTGGGAGCCAACTATCATTCTATTTTGCCTGGGCCACTCAGGGAGGTAGTCAAGGGGACAGTGCAGGGGACATCCGCCCTGCCTCCTGCCTCCTGTCTTGTCATCTCTTGGCTCTATTGGTGCCTTTTTCCTGCTGCCATTCTATCCTTCTGACCCAATCCACTCAATGATTTCCTTCA
Organism: Monodelphis domestica; assembly: GCF_027887165.1. Lineage (NCBI taxonomy): Eukaryota > Metazoa > Chordata > Mammalia > Didelphimorphia > Didelphidae > Monodelphis > Monodelphis domestica. The sequence continues at coordinate 255,263,157 of NC_077229.1, forward strand.
CACAATCCTCACCTCTTGAGTCAAGTTCGGGCTCACGCCAGGTATGTAGGTAATTGATGGGAGATGACATCACCTGCATGATCCCAGAAAGGGAGGAAGGCAGATTTCCTTTGCACATGACCATGTTTATTCAGGCAATCTCTAAAGATATTTATTTGAATAAAGACAGAAACAAATTGATAGATGACTCAATGTTAAGAGCCAAGGACATGAATAAATAAGTAAAATATTTTAAAATTGCACTATGTACAATTTGGTGCTGTGATCTTTTCTGATAGGATTAGGCCTTCAGAGACTTTTCAAAGAAGGAAATTATGGTCAGGGAGTTAATACAAATAATCCTTGAATAGAAGACTAGTTGATACTATTAAATTGAAAAATGATTTTCTCCTAGGGACAATGTTGCTACAACAGAGAGTTTAATATTGGGGCCTGATCAACGTTTAGTGGATATAATTATAAATATATTTGATCAACTCTAAATTATAGTATTGCCTCATATAAAACTGAAGAATATGTAAATTGACTATGGCAGCACTATAACCAGTTACCAAAAAAGTCAAATATTATGAGTCAGTAAAATTAACAGAATATGCTATAGTAGTGTAACATATGATATATTAAGTTTTTATTTTAATTCCTGCTTAATTTTTCTTGCAATCCATCAAGTTTAAAGAAATACGAATGAGGTAAGCACTAAAGGGCAATTAGGTGGAAAGCTTTTTTTCCCCAATAAGGTTTCCCATATTCTATACTTAATATATCTGTATGGTAGAAAGAACTCTGGACTAGTAGTAGTCAGAAGACCCCTGAAGCCCAGCTTGGAAACCTAGTGGGTTTGTGAGTGGGCACTAGTTCTGTGATTCTGAGTCATTATTAAATGGGATTTGTAAAAATTTGTATTGTAAATCGGTATTGTAAATTTGTAAAAAATGGGTTTCATGAAATGGAATAATGACACTTGTACTACCTACCTGAAATATTATGAAATAATATAAGAAAAGACTTCATACATACTGTAAAGTATCATACCAAAAGTAAGTTGATGTTATCAGAAGTATGGAATTCCTCTGGAGAGTTTTAGGTATCTTTGAAGGTAGATTGACCATATGATAATTTTTTTTTTTTAAGAAATTGTTTAATCAGTCAACAAGCATTTATTAAATATTTTCTGAGTGCCAGGCACTGTGCTAGGTCCTGGAAATACAAAGATTGAAAAAATAAACACTATTTATTTTTAGTGAGCTACCAGAGGAGAAATGTATATTATAAGAGTATGCAAAATAAATCTAAATGATTTGGGGATAAGGGGACACTAGTAGCTGAGGGGATTAGGAAAACATAGCAATGAAACTTGAGCTGAGTTTTATTTTTCAAGGAGATGTGAAGAGGGAGTATCTTCCAGGCATGGGGGATAGTTTGTTATAGAGACAGAAAATGGAGATGAAATGTCATGTGTGATGGACAGCAAAAAGACTGTTTTGGCTCATTTTGTTCAAGTACTTGAAGGAAAGTAGTGTGAAGCAACTAGATGGCACAGTGGATAGAGAGCTGGAGCTGGAGTTATTCAGACATACTAGATGAGGGACCCTGGACAAGTCTAATAACTTCTAATTTTTGTTTACTGCAGTTTTCTCATCTGTAAAATGGAGATTATAGTAGCATCTATCTTCTACAGTGATTTTTAAAAATATGGAATGCTGGAAGTGATTCCAGGTGCTCAGCCTTTACAGACCAGGCTAAAACCCTAGGGTTCTCATAAGTCAGGTTCATTTCCTGTCTTGTGCCTTCCCAAATTTTAAATGGCAGTGTTTGAGAAGGACACATGAAGGTGGTGGTTCTCTCCATAGTTATGAAGGTAAATAAGGGATCGAATGGCTCCTTCCACTGAGTCCATCTGGATCAGAGCCATCTTCTGGTCCTTTTGGAAGATCTTGAATCCTTTGACCATTCCTCCATTAGCATCTATCTTCCAAGGTTGCTGTGAATGTTAAAATGAGATATTCATAGAGAGCATTGCAAATGTTAAAAAGGTTTGTATAATAAGCTTGGAAAGATAGGTAGATAGAGGGATATCTACTTTTCTGAATTTTTAGAGGTTTTTTTTCTATAGTCACAATAAGTATTAGAGATCGAAGTTTTTTTTCTTGTTGAATCAAAACAATTCAATTTAGTATCTATTTATTGTGCCAGCCACTGTGCTGCCGAGTGTTGGGCATAATAATAAAAAAAAAGGAATATACTCTGCTCTTGGGAAGCTTAGACTTCTTGTGAGGTGGTGGGATACTTACTTGATTAAAGTTAGATTTGGCTACAGCTGTGGCTTTGGTTATAACATGACACCTAGGTTTTGTAAGTTCCTTACATACAATAAAAGATGATAACACAGTATTGTGCATATAACTAATGAGACAACTAGCTGGCATGGTGGATAGAATGCTGGAATCAGGAAGTTCTAAGTTAAAATGCTACCTCAGACATTTATTAGTTGTCTATTAGCACATGGAGTGTTCAGAAAGGACTAGGAACTCTGAGCTCTTTTCAGGATGCTCATCTACCTTTGTGTCCATCTTTTACCTAGCCAGGTTGAGAGTAACTGATGGGCCTCAGACCCATTAGTGAGTTAGGGGATGTCTACCCCAAGCACATGAAGATTTTCTACACTTACCCCAGGGGGCAGATGAGAACAGTTTGTTCCAATAACCATGAAGGTGGCAGAAGCAGGCACTGTGGAATGCTTAGAGCTGGTCATATGTGGAAAGTGCCAAGGTCATCTGTACACTGCATTTTAGGCCACAGCCAGTCATTCTGACCTTCAGCTTGCCAGTGGACTTTGATGACTGTGAGAAAGAGAATGAGGCTGATGATTTTATATAACTCTATCTCACTTAACTCAAATTCACAGGCAAGTCAAAATATCACTTTGTATGGGGAGCTAGGTAGCTCAGTGGATAGACAGTGAGGCCTGGACACGAGAGGTATTTGACCTCAGACTCTTCTAGCTGTATGATCCTGGGGAAGACACTTAAACCCCAATTGCCTTGCCCTTACTGCTCCCCTGCCTTGGAACTGATACTTAGTATTGAGTCTAAGACAAGGTAAATATTAAGATATCAACCTGTTATGTCATTGGTTCTCTTCAAAAAGGACAAACAACAAACTTGTGTGACTTCGGATAAATCACCTCTTCTGGAAAATAGAGGCAATAATGGCCCTTTCAATCCTAGGGTTGATGTGAAGAGCTTTGCAATCCTTAAAAAACCATATGAATAACTTTGTTATTATTCAGTTGTATCCCACTCTTCATCATCCCTTTTGAGGTTTTCTTGGCAAAGATACTAGAGTTGTTTGCCATTTCCTTCTCTAGCTGATTTAACAGATGAGAAAACTGCAAATAGAATTAAATGACTTGTCAAAGGTCACACAGCTAGTAAGTGGCCAGGGCCATATTTGAACTCAGATTTTCCTAATTCCAGGAGGTGTTCTATTCACCATGCCACCATGCTGCCCCATATAAATAATTAGTACTGAATAAATACTTGCTTATTTGTTGAAGCATCCTTCTCTGAATCCCTGTTTCCCTAACCTAGTGAAGTGATTTAATCTAGAAGGAAATCTGAAACTCTTTTCCCTTTTCTTGTTTTTGGGTCAAGAATGAGCATTAAGCAGTTTAATCCTTATCTGTTTTAACTAGGTGCTCAAGTAAGAGGCAGTTTCCCATCAAAGATTTTCATTCTTCTTCCTCTTCCTATTCTACTGTCTTTGCTTATTCATTATTTGACATTTTCTTGCTCAAATCTCAATTCAGTACAACTATTACTTCTTAATTTTATAATCCTTTCATTCTTCCTACTTGATTCCCATTCATATGACTACCAAAAAAGGAAAGGAGGGAGTGTAGGGTTTGATCCCCTGAGCTAATCTTTTTTTTTTCCCCCTGTGGGTTTATCTCTCTGACCAGTTTTTATTCTGATTGTATGTCTGAGGTTTCTTTTAGTTACTCAAAAAGCATTAAGATTTACTTTATGACTTATTGCCCCAAGATAGGGTCAGTAATAGTTTACATTCAAATAATGTAAATTTTGAGATACTTTGCCTACAACAATTCCAAGTTAGTTAATACAAGGATTATGTTCATTTTAGAGATGAGGAAACTGAGACTCTTATTTCTCTTAAGTTAAGCAATTTATCCAAAATTATTAAGTGGAAAAACTGGGACTTTAGTCAAAATGCCAGAATCTATGGTAGGTGAAAGGGACACTTAATATACAAATGAGATATCTCCTTGTCTCAAGCAGCTCAAACTACAAAGAGTTGTGGCCAGGGAAAGGGGCCTTGGTCTATGTCAGTAATGGCGAAACTTTTAGTGACTGTGCCATGTGTCCTCTACATACACAGCTGAGTGAGGAAGTACTCCTTTTGGGCTGCTGGGCAGAGTGGTGGGTAAAGTGAGGAATGTCCTCAGCTCAGTGGAAAGGGGAAAGGGAGCAGCTCCGCCCAAATCCCTCTGCCTTTCTAATAACTAACTGGCAAGCAACAGCATGCATGCCCACAGAGAGGGCTTTGTGTGCCCTCTTTAGCATGTGTGCCATAGGTCCACCACCATGAGTCTAGGAAATACAGGGTTTGTGAGAGGAGCTACAGAGCAAAAAAAATCGTCAAAATCATTCCAGTAGCATTGAAAATATTTTATTATTGTCTTTGAACAAAAAGTGAAAAGGGCAAGATTGTATGGACATAATGGCAGAGCTTGTTCTGACTAGGTCCTAGTGGATGACAAGATGGGATAAGCATGGTTGTAGACTTGAGATTGATTATAAATAAAATGCTAAGGCAAATATTGACTCAGTGACTCTATCATATGGGCAGTTCTGTTCCAAGGCTGCCAAAACTGAATGGATTAACTTTCCTAGTATGTAGGGGTGACAAGGCAAGAGTCTCTGGAGGCCCAAAACTTGAACCTAAATTTTCTGACTTTTAAAGCCAAGGGTCCTTTTCAAAATCCACTAGGTTGCTTAATCTCATGTCCCATTGGGTGTTTAATCACTAGTAGGCAATCAATAAGAATTTATTATAAGGGTATGCAAAATGTCTGAATATGTCACAGGATTAATAAGTTTTTTTTTCAAAGAGAAACAGGTTTAGATAAAAATGTAAAATATATGTGTTCTCTAAACTTAAAAACAAACAAAAAAACCCACCTGGTTGCATAGTATAATGTAAAGAACATTGGATTTTAAAATCAGAGGATATTAGTTCATGTTCTAGTGTTGCCACTTATTACTTGTGGGCAATAACATCATTGGGTCTTAGTTTCTTTTACCTGAATTTGCAGCTAAAAGCCTCAGCTCTGGTACCTGACTTTCAAGTCTCAGCTAAAGCCATATCTACAAGAAACCTTCTCTAGGCCTCTTTAAACTTAGTACCTTTTTTCTGTGTCTGTCTCCAGCTTATTGGATAGATAGATGTGCATGTGTATGTGTGTGCATACACACACATCTTGTTTGTACCTAATTTGTGTGATGTCTTCCCATTAGACTATTACAGTGAGTTCCTGAGAGCCTGGGCTGTTGCTTTTCTGTATATCCCCAATACTTAATACAGTACTTAGCACGTAGTTGGTGCTTAATAAATGCTTGTTGATTAACAACATGGCCTTCCATGAAACCTATCCACCTCTTTAGGTGGTAATGAATTTTTTCCCTTTGGACTTCACGTAGCACTGAGGAGAAAGGAAAATGCAAATTATTCAGGGAATACTTGCTGTCTGTCCAATGAGATTGGTATCAGTCCAGTGAAAGAGTCCAAAGTGAGAGTATTAAGAGTATGAGAAATAGGAAATAGCATGGAATAAGGTAGAAATATAGTTCAGTGTTATGTTGATAGTACAACTTCCTGTTTCAAATGAGGTTTAAGTGCAGTGTCACAAATACTGTCAAACTGAGGATTTGAGGACTTCAAATTTTATGCTGTAGTAGGTCCCTTAAAGGCTTTAGTCCTCTGGGATTTTGGTTGGTCCAATAGAATATAGAATACTGATATTATATACATTCCCAGTATTCCCAGGTTTCCTTGAAACAGTCCATTTCTACTAATATTAGTCTACTAATAGTCCATTATGTTCATAGACCATAATTTGTCTAGTCCATTGGTTTCAAATTCAGATAGAGACAGGGACCACTAATATGTACATTAGAATTTCTGCAGCCTGCATACTGACCTATTTTAAAAATGTAATAGCTATTTTTTATTGTATTTATTTTTGTTAAATATTTCCCAATTACATTTTAATCTGATTTAGGCCACAATTGAGTATTGTGGGCCATGTCTCCTGCAAGCTGTTTGACACCAGTCTGCATCTCTTTTGTTTCTAGTTCTTTCCTTCTATGATTTGTTCCTTGACCTATTCGTTTTTAGAATAAGGTTATTTAGTTTCCAACTAATTTTTAACCTTTTTTTTTTTAAACTTCAGCCCCTTGTTTAGTGCGATTTTTTTATAGCATTATGGTCTGAAAAGGATATAATTACTATTTCTGTTTTTCAGCATTTGGTCATTAGGCCAGATGTATAAGACATGGTCAGTTTTTCGGAAGTTTTTGCCACATACTGCTGAGAAAAAAGTTATATCTCTTTTATTTCCATTCATTTTACTCTAGAGGTCTATCAAATCTTAATTTTTCTACAATTCTATTCACCTTAATTTCTTAGTGGTTAATTTTTTGGTTCGATTTATCTAGTTCTGAGAGGGGAAGGTTAATGTCTCCTAATATGGTTTTACTGACTATTTTCTCTTGTAATTCATGTAAGATCTCCTTTAGGAATTTGGATGCTATACCATTTGGTAAATATATGTTTAGTATTGATAATACTTCATTGTCTATGGTAGTGCTTTATCAAGATGTAATTACCTTCCTTATCTATTTTAATTAGATCAGTTTTCACTTTTGCTTTGTCTGAGATCATAATTGCTACCCACTGCTTTTTTAACTTTAGCTGAAGCATAATGGATTCAGTTCCAACCTTTTACCTTTACTTTTTGTGTCTAGTTCTTTCTCGTAACAAAAAGAGTTGACAGCAATTTTTTTTTTACCTAAGAGTCATTTTCCTTTATGTTCAGTTTCTTTGAGCGTATTGATTTTACCTGATTCCTATCCATTATTGTGTAGAGATCCTCAAGAGAAGCCACTCAAACTAGTGGAGCCCTTACTCTAAATCTTTTTTTATGTCACAGGTGTTAGTGAAACATCCAGGGTGTCCATCTGTTAACTCTTGTTCTTGTTACCTGATTGTCCCATTTTCTTTTCTTATGTCTCTTCTGTAATATTTCTTATATCACTTTTTGCATCTAGATCATAATTAGAAATAGTCTTTGACCTATTTCTACCCATCTTGAATTTCTGCATTGCCCTTTGGGTCACCCTCAACCTTGATTTCTTGTATTTTATGATGCTGTATGATTTACAGTCATATAGAATCACAAGGAATGATTTTTTAAAGTGTTTTTAAAGTTCAGTCTTTGTCTTAAGAAATAGCTTCAAATTATTAAAAGGCTTAAATAGTTTCATAAATTCAGTCTATCCTACTCTTATATTTATTCAATTCTGGGTCCTTTTCCAGGGTCCATACCAGTTTTATGTACTGATATACTTAATCAAAGGATTGACCATACATCTGCATATCAGAATCTAGGTCAGTGGTCTTCAGATTTTTGGATCATATTCTTCATCAGTTAAAAAAAAAGTTGAATATGTACTCTATTGCGAATTAGGGATAGAACTCAGACCTGTGATAAAAGGAACTCCTTAGTGAGAAAACTTCCTTTAGCACCTTCTATACAATAAGTGTCATAGAGTCTCTCTGAGGTTAAGTGACTTGTCCAAGATCATACAACCAGTATGTGTTAAGAGGCAGGCTTAAACCCCAAGGATTTTCCTGGCCCTGAGGCTAGCATTCTATCCACTGTGGCATGCCTCTTCTCCTTGCACACAGCAAATAAAAATGAATAAATAAAGCACATAAGTTCTAACATATATGAAACATATAGAATATGAATGAAAAAGGAATGAGATGCAGATGAAATAATTAATATTTTAAACATTTTATTTCTTGTAATCATGATACAAAACCTTTTTTTTTAATCATAATATGATTAATGAAATAAATAATGATTAAATCTTTCATTACTTTGGGAAAACTCCTTTGTATGAATTAGAGAGTAATGGCAAATCTTTTAAGAGACTGAGTGCCAAAACTACAACCCTCATTGCCTATAAGGGTTAAAAATTAATGGTTGCCAAAATATGTAGGAATTAAATTTTAATGGTTTGACTTAAATATATGAAAATTATAATATGGCAGTTGCCAATTTAAAGTATTATTGCTCAAAGTTGAAATGACTTTTAATAGATTTTATTTACAAAAGAGATGGAAAGAGTGAAAGTAGAGAAATACAGAAAGGTAGAGAAGACATTTAGCCTATCAATTTAAATATTGCTCAGCTAGGATTTGTTGACCTTTGGCCAGAATTAGGCTCTCTTCAGAAGACAAGAAGGGGAAGCCAACTATTCACTCACCCAAGTTCCCTCCAAGAGGTAGGTCAAGATGATGACTTGAGCTGAAGACTCCTGAGGCTGACTTTCTTCTTGAAGCTGACTTCCTTTTTGAAGCGACTTCCCAGCCCCTGAAATTCAGGACCTTTTTTAATGGCTTCTTGTCCTTTCCCCTCTTCACAGGGGCCAATCACGGCTTACAACTTGCCCAGCACTGCCCATGGAGGCAGTGTCTTGTGGGATCCACTTCTTGCCTCTGAAGGTGTTAATTCTCATCAAAAGCGTTCACAGATTTCTGACTAAGTTTCTGAGGCTTTGAATTCTCTAAGTGATTTGGGAGCTCCTCCATCTAGTTCAAGATTTTTGTTGATTCATTCAAAAGGTAGACAAAGGAAAGTTGATCCTGTTGTTAAGTAGGGGTACTTAACTTATTGTTAACCAAAGTGTTAATTCCAAATAGACAAAGAGAATAAATGATTCCCTTTTACAAGTGTAAACTCAGAATAGACAAAGAGAACAAACAATTCCCTTTTCTCAACCTCTCCTGTGATTTCTTTGGGAAACTAATCTCCCCAATGGATCATTTTACATAATCACCTTGTGCCTCTAAAGATTTTCTAATTACAGGTGCACACAGTATTGCACCTCCTAAGAGGAAATTACAATAGTTAGAGATAAGAGGGAAATGAAAGAGAGCAAACCATTGTTTGCTAGGAGCATTGACAATAAGCCAATTTGGGGGTAGTTCCCTTTGTCATAAGAGTTTACATTCAGAGTAAATGTGTTCAACCCCCCATAGTTCAGTCAATTATATTCCAAAGTTCATTCTGAGTCTTCTGATGCTGTGGAGGTTTCTTCAGGCATCTTTATGGAACCTTCAAAATGATTCATCTTCTAGATTCAAAGAGTTGTAAGAATTGGAAATACTATTTCTACCCAAATGTATATTTTATAAAGTTTATTAGGGAGGGTAGACAATCATTCCTAAGTAACCTGACTGCATGGCCCCTAGCCTGCATGTCTCTTCTCTCCTTACCCCCCTGACCTGCCTGTTCTGTTCACTTCTCAGTTCTCCCCCAATTCTCCCTCGATTCTTCCACTCTGAAGCCCAAAGCCTTGACTTTTATTGACGTACAGAAGGTACACAGATGGAAACCTGGCGCAACTATGCTATGTCAGGAATGTTTGATAGACAGGTAAAGTTACTCAGGAAGGGGAGGGGGTGAGCTTCATTGACATAGTTATTGAGCTCCTTTTCCTGAAATGTTTTTTCTCAAAAAATTTTTTTAAGTCTTGGGATTTATGAGAATTATACAATCCCCCTGGGGAGCGTATTGACCAACACTTGGATCACCTGAGGATGCATTTATTTTCATTTAGAAAATAGCTTTATATAAAACTTGTAGTAAGAACTTCTGTTTTGTTCTCTACCTTTACTGTTTTCTTCTTTTGTAACAGGAACTTCTGTTTTGTTCTCTACCTTTAATTTGACATTCCTTTTAATATATGTAAAAAAACCCCAAACATTCAGAAGCTACTAGGCTTCATTCAAAATGCTCCCTCTTATGGGCCATTTAGGGGTATCATGCTCCTCAGGGAAAACTTTCCACCTTTCAGATGGGCTTATATTTCTCCTACATGCTTACCCCAGACATGGGAGGGAGGAAATGCTTCCTTTGGACTGCTGGGCAGAGGGGAAGATCATGTGAGAAATGTCCTCAGGTACATGTGGAGAAGGAGCGGAGAGCAGTCCCCTCTGGCACATATGCCCTAGATTCGCCTACATGGTCCTAGGGAATATGACATATTTATACCTATTTGTTAGTAACTAATTATTCTGTTCCTTTGATTGGTGTAACTAATAAACAGATGAATTTCTTGTATATACAATACAATAAAAGAATAGTCAGCGAATTTGACAGTTTTACAGTAGGAGTCATGGTTTTTCTGTGTATAGTATTAATGATATAAAACGCAAAATCTAGTAGAAGTAAATTGGTTTTCATTTCAAATCGGCAGAAAATATATACTAGTCATCATTCTTTACATGGTTTTGCTTATTCATGTTTGAATATTTTAATAGTATTTTTATGTGAGTACAAGAAACCCCCAGAAAGTCTGGTTTTGAAGGAGATCATATCTGACCCTCATATTATTGAGGAGCTACTAGAATTTATTAAATTGGAATGTGTCATGGTCAGATTTGTATTTTAGGAAAAACAGTTTTCCAGCTCTCTGGAAGAATAAGTGGACTGGGCAGAAATTTAAGACAGGGGGACCAGGTAGGAAACATTTTAAGTAGTCCAAGTGGGAAATGATGAAGGCCTGGACCAGGAGAAGTGATATGAAGGCGTAAATGACCTAATTTGACAATTGATTGACTATAGGGTTATGGTGGAGTCAGGCATTGAAGAAGATAATATAATTGGAATTTTAATGTGATTATGAAGTCCTTGAATTTAGGAAGAGGCTGATTTTCAGGGAAAGAAGATGAGTTCTGCTTTGGACATGTTGAATTTGAGATGTCACATATACATCCAGTTTGGAGATGCTCATCCAGATCATGTCTTCTAACTGTGGGTGTTCCATTAAGATAATATGTGACGTCCCTTTCTTTTATACCACTTCATTTGGTGATTTGGTAATATCAGCTACCATGAATTCAGTTAACAACTTTATGCTAAAAATTCTCAAATCTAACTATCCTGTCTGAAACTGTTGACTGACTTTCATGTCTACCTCTCCATCTGCCTTTTGGACATCTAGTATTTGATGCCTAGTAGACATCTTAAAATTCAACATGTCCTAAACCAAACTCATTATCTTTCCTCCTAATCTGTCTTCCTCCTAGTTCCTCGGGCTTGCAGTTAGTTGTCCTCTTTGTCATAATTGATGCCTCACTGTCTAGTCACTCCTCCTGTTGCCTGCAATTTCACCTTTCCAACTTCTCTGAATACAATCCTCTCCTGACACTGCTACCACTTTGGTGTAGGGTTTGCCTACCTCACGTATTTCCCCCTAACAATTCATCCTTCAGTCAGCCATCAGAAGGATTTTCCTAAAGTGCAGGTTCAATGTCATGTCCTTAGACAATAAACTCCAATGAGAATGTCTTTTCTAGGATAAAATACAGTCTTCTGTTTGATGTTCAAAGCCCTTCAGAACCTAGCTCCCTATTAGTTTTCTTAGACTTTATACTCCCTTCCCTTCACACTTTTTTTGATCCAGTGACACTGGTCTCTTTGCTTTTCCACAAACAAAGACACTCCATCTCTTGGCTCTGAGCATTTTCTCTGGCTGTCACTTCTCTTTGGAATGCTCTCTTCTCAACTCTGCTTCCTAAACTTCTTCAGGAAGCCTTTTCCAATCTTATAAATCTAGTTCCTTTCTTTTGTTTTCTGTTCATCCTTTATATTTCTTATTGGTACATATTTGATTGAGAGCAGCTGGGTGGTGCAGTGGATAGTCTGGAAGACTTATCTTCCTAAGTTCAAATCTGGTTTCAGACACTTAAGTTTGCCTCAGTTTCCTCCTCTTTAAAATGAACTGGAGAAAGAAATGGAAAACCACTCCAATTCTTTGCCAAGAAAGCTCTGCTCCAAGTGCTTGATTCTGCAGCTCATATACCAAGAAAGCTCCAAATGAGGTCATGAAAAGTTGAACATGACTGAAAAACAAGTGAATAACAGCAACACTTTTGTTTACTTGCCTCTTCAATTAGATTGCAAGCCTTTTGAGGGCAGGAATTTTCTTTTGTCTCTTTTTATATCCCCAGCACTTAGTAGAGTGCCTGGTGCATAGTAGTTGCTTAAGAAATGTTTATTGGGGGGCAGCTGGGTAGCTCAGTGGATTGAGAGCCAGGCCTAGAGACTGGAGGTCCTAGGTTCAAATCTGGCCTCAGCCACTTCCTAGCTGTGTGACCCTGGGCAAGTCACTTGACCCCCATTGCCTAGCCCTTACCACTCTTCTGCCTTGGAGCCAATACACAGTATTGACTCCAAGATGGAAGGTAAGGGTTTAAAAAAAAAAAGAAATGTTTATTGACTGACTGGACACCACCAGTAGACAGAATTTTTATATATTTAGTTGTCTTATATGAATGGTTAGGCTGGTCTTTTTTGAGTAGTCTTGATATTTTGTATTGTATTTCAGCCTTGGAATGATAGAATTTTATATCTGGAAAGGACCTATAGCATTATTTAGGCCAACTCCCTCATTTTATAGATTAGGGAACTGACAAATGGGAGAGTTTAAACAGTTTGCCAAATAAGAAATTATAGATGGCAGAGTTGGAATTTAAATCAATGTCCTGAGACTCCATATCAAGCATTCTTTCCACTGCATTAAACTGTCTCTATTTAGCCCAATGTTACATGTAAATGAGCACAATTGGAAAAGCTTCAAGAGGCTATGCTACTCAATAATTGTGCAGAGCATTCCCAGAGATTTTGGAAAACTCCTTTGATGAACTTTCAACTTTCTTTAATACCTTACTTAAACATTAAAATAATGAGGATCCCTGAACGGATTAAATTTTGTATGATTTTACATGAAGGGCTGTTAGAATCTCCTAGTTAAGACTTGTTCTTCCATTGAGCTTTTTTTCCTTTCTCTTTTTGTAATTAGCGGTCTGTAAACACACTGGGATCTGGTAGTGTGAATCTTAAAACTGCTCAGACTCTATTTCAGAAGCTTTGATTAAGCTATTCCCCATTTTTAACAATGGAGGTACTTGATCAGGAATGTATTGAGAACTTTAAAATTACTCCACCCTGCTCAGACAGTGCCTTAGGGGAAGATAAAGTTGCAAATTCCTGATTGAACAATGAGAAGTCCCCAATTCATACTTATAGTGAAGCAAAAACCCTAAGCTAGGTGGTCTATTTTTAGATCTAATACAAAAGGGTGCTAAGTACCTATAAAGGTTAAATTAATCACTAAAAGGTCAAGCAACTTACAAAAGGCGAGCTTAGCAAAAGAGATATGAAATACTCAGAAGATATAATTTACCCAGAGAAGGTGAGAACTAAAGAGTGGTGAGAACTAAGAATGGGCAGTCCAGGGAAAAAGCGCCTACTATGATTGGTAGATGTGAAAATTTAGGGGAGGTGACATGAGAAAATTCTCTTTAAAAGGGGCTCTCTGAACTCAGTTCAGGAGTTCAGGAGTTCAGAGGAGGGTCTCTGAACTCAGTTCAGGAGTTGAGGATTTCAGTGAAGGACTGGAGCTTGCTTGCTACAATCTTGTGGTGAGTGATAAAGACTTGACTTTCTCTCCCTTAATGCCCTTTCTACTATTTTCTCTTTCTCTCTCTCTCCCTTCCCTTTAATTCCTTCATTTGTAGTAATTAAAATCTCCATAAAACCTAGCTGACTTGGGTATTTTCATATTTGGGAATTTTCCCATGGTGATCACTTATTTTTTATTTAAATCAAGACACTAAAAATTATTTTTATAGTTTGGCCAAAACCTTTACAGTTTTTGCAATTCACAATCTTGGCAAACCATATTTTCACGGATTAGTCTTTTCCTTTTTCAGTCATTGTATATGAAGTTGCCTTTTGCTGTGGAGATTTTATTTGTTGGAGATTATCTCTTCCTTTCATTTGCATTCATCAACAATACCCTCATTACACTTGTTCATCATTTCATAAAGCTTTTGTAAGGATGAAAAGGTGGTATGAGTTTGGGTAGTTTAATGTGCTTTTGATGATTTTTGAGGGGTATTAATATTCATGATTTTTTTCTGTTCTTTGTCTTTATTTCCCTGAGGTCTTATAAAGTAATCCCTCCATGCTTTCAAGATTGCATTGCCTCTAGCATTATTTTCCTTGGTGTATATTTGGTCTGACTCAACTGTTTTCCCCAATTTCTTAAATACTATTTCTATTGCTTTGCATAGCACATTTACATACTGTTTCTTTATTTCTTTTCTCAATAACTTAGTAATAATTTTAGTTTATCAGTTTCATCAGTATGGTCATTATATCAATCAAATTGTAAAATTTCCCCGAATTAGTAAACAGAATTAAATTAGCTCTACTTTTATATACACCATTCATATATTTTCTTGCTCATGCTTATGTTGAAGATAGCTTATTTAGTGACTAGGAAAGTAATTTATTGATTGCAGTATGAGAAGTTTGATTATTAAATTATATTTTTATTATTTTAAGGAAATTCGAAGTCAGTCCCATGACTACCCTCATAAAGTGGCGAAATCTCTAGAAAATAGAAATCGAAACAGATACAGAGATGTCAGCCCATGTAAGTACTTAGGGATTTGGGGGGAGGGGGTGAAAAGTACAATTGAGCTTGGAGTGGTGGTTGGGGAGTGGAGATAGAACTTCTAAATATAAGCAAGATACAATTAAACATAAAACTAAAGCAATAGTGTTAACTGTCGATGTATGATTGGAAAAAGAATTTAAAGTAATAGCCAGTAAATTTTGAGGTGATTTTAGTATATATTCACTGCCTACCTCTCCCTTGAAATATATAGTAAATTTTAATTTGATTGAGACTGCTCGTTTTAATAGATTAGGTCTTATTATCTGCTCCAAATTTTTGTTTAAAGTTTGCAGGAATGAAAACTGGTCCCGTTTATAGTGGCATTCTTATTTTTTGTTTCTTTGTGTCATTCAGTTCAGAGCATTGAGCTTGTGAACCAGTATTAAAAGGTTTAATTCCAAATAAATCAGCTAGCTTTACACACTTTTTTTGACCACAGAGAATATATAAAAAGAACAGAAAAAGAAGATTGTATTTGAAGTCATGATATTTATTATGCACATCTTGGTTTTTTTTATGTTCAATTATCAAGCATTCCCTTCTTCCTCCCAAATATCTTTGAAACAGGTGTGCTTAATCAAGCAAAATTCCCATGTTGAACCTTTCCATAATGAATGTCTCATTCTCTCTTAGGATGGTAGGTAGCATTTTTTATCATTGGTTCTTTGGAATCATGGTTGGTTATTGTGGTTGATTGGAGTTCTTAAGTCTTTCCCAATTGTTAATTATTACAATGTTGGTATAATATAAATTGTTCTCCTAATTACACTCCTTCATTTTGCATCAGCTCAGACAAATCTTCCTAAGTTTTCCTGACATTTTCTCTTTATTTCTTTCAGTAGAGTAGAATTTCATTACATTTTTATATCATAATTTTTTTCATCCACTCTCCCATTTGATTAGTACCCCCTTTAATTTCCAATTCTTTGTCACTAAAAAAAGATTTGCTTTAAATATTTTTGTATATTTTAAGGGGTATTTAAGAGTATGGTTGCCAGGAATTAATTACTTAATTCCAAGTGAATTACTCAAGTTAGAATGACTTTTATGGTAGTTATTTACAAATAGTAAAAAGTAAGGAAAATCAGAGACAGAGAGAGACAGACAGAGAGAACTACTCTGCCCTGATCTGAACCAGGCAAGGCTTCAGAGGCCCCAGCAAAGGGGGGCACAGAGGTTAATTAAACTTCTAGCCGATGAGGGGCCTCTCTGGAGACGAGTGCCTCCGGAAAAAAACAAGGAAAGGGAGTCAGCCTTTTTTCACTCACCCACTTGGCAGTCCAAAGGGAAGCAGTCTGAGGTCTCAAGCCTGAGCTCTTCTAAGGCCAAATTCAAAGAGGAAGAACCTCGTCACACCATACCACCATATTTAAAGACAGTTCTTTGCTTTACTTACTGTGCCTTTGGTCCACTTTTACTTGGACCAATGGCAGCTTTAACTTTGCGTCTAACTGCCCAGGGGTCAGTCAGTTGTTTTTTATTTCTCACCTGTTAGACACCCCTACACCCCCCCACACACTCTTAAGGATTAAGGGGGGGGGTAATATATTTCTGGTGGCTAAAATCTAAAAAATAAATAGGGGAGAGTTAATCCTATCTTCACAATATAGAGAATTTTTTAAAAATCTCTTTGGAACTTTGACCTAGTATGGTTGTCTCTGGTAGGTACACATAGTTTAGTGACTTTTTGGAGGCTAATTCAGAATTGCTTTCTAGATCCTTTAGGCCAAATCACAGCCCAATCTATTTACTTTTGATTGTGCTGGTAGTCATTGGGTTTGTTGTTTTCTCAGCTCTACTTACTTTGCTCTGCATCAGTTCGTCTAAATCTTCCTATGTTTCTTTGTTTTTGGAATCTCTTAACATCACAGTAATATTGGGAGTCTTTTTTCATGTCTCAAGATATAACTTGTATTTTTTTCCTTGAAAAACATCTTGTTCATATCCTTTGACCACTTGTCAGTTAGCAAATGGCTCTTAGTTACTTATGTGTCTTGGAAATGAGCCTTTTATCAAAGAAAATTGCTGCAAAGATTTTTTCCCCTTTCAATCTTATCTGCATTTCATTTGCAATTTACATTTTTAAAAGTACTTAATGCATTCAACACATTAGTTCAAAGCTATTTTCCTTGTCTCTTCCCTCTCAATTTCCTTTTGTCTTTGCATTTTTCCGAGTGTCTTTTTTTGAGGGGCATCACTGTAAGTATTTCTATCACTTCTGCTCTCCCCAATCTTGCCCTTCCCCATTTAAAAACAAACCAAAAAAACCAACCTCTTCCTTGTAATAGAAGCCAAATCAAGCAAAACAAATCAAACACATTGGTTGTATCAAAAATATGTATCTTATTCTGTACCTTTAGTCCACTATAAGGAGGTGGATAGATAATATATTTCATCATAGGTTCTCTGGAATTATGGTTAGTCATTGCATTTATCATTTTCCCTTTACAGTGCTATAATCATCTCATAAATTATTCTTTTCCTTTTTCTTGCTTCATTAGGTATCAGTTTATATAAGTCTTCACAACTTTCTCTAAATTCATCCAGTTTATAATTTCTTATGTCTCGGTAGTCTTCAATTACAATATTCATATATGCTAATATATATCTTTTGGACATATTTTTCTTTTATTTCTAATAGGAAATGACTCTGAAAGAATGTGCAAAGTATATAATTCCATGTTGCTATTCAGAATGGCTGAACTAATTCATGCATAATTCCAGCACCAATGCCTTAGTGTGCCTGCCCTGCCACATTTCCCCTCCAACCATTGTCATGTTCCTTTTTTTGCCATTCTGATGAATGTAGAACCTTAAAATGGTCCTACTTTGAATTTCTGTTACTATTAATGATTTGCAACATTTTCTCTTATTGATAGCTCAGATGTCTTTTGAACATTAACATAGTAATAATTCTTATTTCTTGTATTTAAAAAAAATTTTTTTTAAACCCTTACCTTCAGTCTTGGAGTCAATACTATGTATTGGCTCCAAGGCAGAAGAGTGGTAAGGGCTAGGCAATGGGGGTCCAGTGACTTGCCCAGAGTCACACAGCTGGAAAGTGTCTGAGGTCAGATTTGAACCTAGGACCTCCCGTCTCTAGGCCTAGCTCTCAATCCACTGAGCTGTCCAACTGCCCCCTATTTCTTGTATATTTAAATAAGTTTCATATTCTATTTATGTTTGTATGGTATATTAGGCTTTTTGTACAAATAAAACCATTGCAACCAAAATTAGAAGGAAAGCACCAAATTGGGGGGGGAAATTCCTAACAAAAACCTCTGACAAAGGTCTCGTTTCTCAAATTTATAAGGAGCTAAGACAATTGTACAAAAAAAATTAAGCCATTCCCCAAATGGCAAATGGTCAAGGGACATGAATAGTCAAAGAAATCAAAACTATAAATAAACACATGAAAAAGTGTTCTAAATTTCTTATAATTAGAGAAATACAAATCAAAACAGTGCTGAGGTACTACTCACACCTAGCAGATTGACCAATATGACAGTAAAGGAAAATAATAAATGTTGACAGACTTGTGGCAAAATCAGGACACTAATGTATTGCTGGTGGAGTTGTGAATTGAACCAGCCATTCTTGAAGGCAACATGGAATTATGCGCAATGGGCTTTAAAAGAATACATACCTGTTGATTTAGCAATACCACTATTAGGTTTGTATCCCAAGAGATAATAAGGGGGAAAATACCTGTACAAAAATATTCATAGCCGCATTCTTTGTGGTGGCAAAAAAAAAATGGAAAATGAAGGTTTCCCTTGATTGGGGAATGACTAAACAAATTGTGGTATATGATGGTGATGGAATACTATTGTGCTGTAAAGATTGATGAACTGGAGGATTTCTATATGAACTGGGAGAACCTCAGTGAACTGATGAGGAGTGAAATGAGCAGAACCAGGAGAACACAGAAAGTAAAAAATTTTGGAAAAATCCAATGTAATGGACTTTGCTACTAGTAGCAATCCAATAAGCCAGGACCCTCCTGAAGAACTTAAGTGATGTTAAGTTTTGCTTTTGTATATATGGGTATGTGATTTGGGCTTTAGGCTTTAAAAGATTGCTCTATAGCAAAAATGAATAATATGGAAATAGGTAAGTGATAACATTTGTACAACCCACTGGAATTGCTTGTCATTTCTGTGAGAGGGGAGAGATAAGGGAAAAAAAGAAAATGAATCATGTAAACATGGAAAAATATTTAAAAATAAAAATTAAAGAAGAAAGAGGCTAGGTTAGGAAGAACTTTAAATACCAGGTAAGAGAACTTTAAATTTGATCATGGAGATAACAGGAAAACACTGAAGCTCATTGACCTGTTGTGGGAAGTGATGATCAGATATAAACTTTAGAAATCACTTTCCCAGCTAAGTGGAGAATATATTAGAGTGAGGAGACCAATTAGGAGGTTATTCCATTAGACTATATCAAAGGTCATTAGGATCAAACTAAGGTGATGGTTGTGTGAATGATAAGAAGGGGACTTATACAAGAAATGTCATTGTAGTAATGAAATTGGCTAATGGTTTGGTTTTCTGAAGTGAGTGAAAGTGATGAACTGAAGGTGATATGGAGGTTACCTTATAGTGACTGGGAGGATGGTGGTGTCTTTGTAGTATTAGAGTTAAAAGGGACAAATTATAACCCAGATTGAATTGCTTGTCAGCTCTGGGCGGGAGACAACTTTGATCTTATAACTTTGGAAAATTTAATGTGAAATTTTTTTATTAAAATAATTAATAAATGAAAATTTTTTCTCTTGGAAATGTAGATGAGTTCTATTTTGGACATGTTGAATTTAAGATGTCTATGGGACAACCATTTTAAGAGTCTAAGGCAATTGGAGATACTTAACTGTAGCTCAAGAGAGATATTAGGATGGGCATATAGATTTGGGAGAACTATGAGTTGATGAGATAACCAAGGTGAGAAAATATAGAGTGAAAAGGGAGGGGTCCCTCCACAGCACCTAGAGGGGCATCTACTATTATTAGATATGATCTGGATGAAGAACCAGCAAAGGAAGACTGAGTATGAATGGTTGGATAGATGAGAGTAGAATCAAGAAAAAGCAGTATTACTAAAGGAGAGAGGATCCAACAATTTGTATTCGGATTTTAAAATCATTTTCTTTTAGTATTGAATTTTAAAGGCTATTCTAGCTGAAAAGGATACCTCACAGACATTGAAAGGGTTACATATTTATGTTTTCTTTTTTCTAAAACCCTTATCTTCCACTTTAGAATCAATACTGGGTATTGGTTCCAAGGCAGATAGTAGTGGTAACGGTTAGGCAATAAAGGTTAAGTGACTTGCCCAGGGTCATGCAGCTAAGAAGTATCTGAGGCCAAATTTGTACCTAAGACCTCCCATTTCTGGGCCTGGCTCTCAAACCACTGAGACACCTAGCAGTCCCCAATATTTCTATTTCTAATAAAAGTATTCAGAACCCACTGAAAATTTTTAAGTATTTTTAAACAGATTAGGAAATTGTTCCCAAATTTAAAGTGTCTAAATATGAGAGTTTATATAGGTGATTCATAAATTTTGGCAACAAAAGTTTAGTTTTTAAGTGTCTTACTAATAGCTATGGTTTTATAATGTCATTAGTTAATATATTACATTACAATATACACAAGTCAAGGTTCCTCAGCAATGGTATTTGTATTTCATATTTGTATTTTAAATCTTTTTAAATTTCTTGTCAAATCTTATTAAATTGCTTTTGTTTTTAATCTCTTAATATGGAAGAAATGTCAGCTCTGTCACTTTTTTTCCTTGGAATCACATTATGCTATATTGAGACATCAGTTTCTTTAGAACAACCTTTTTAGGCCATTGGCTTTTTTATTGTGGGTTCATTTAGTTAAAAGTAGATAGTATAAATCATAATTCTACCTAAGGAGACATAATTATAATAGAATTGTAATATGCCAAAACAGGGATACTTCACCTATATATGGACTCAATCAGGGTGACAGTGTGAATTAATATAATAAATTTTAACTCAATTTAATTCTTTTAAAAGAATAAGTAATTAGCAATAGAAATTTGTTTTATTTATTCATAAATCTCCATGCATAAAATGGTATATCTCTTGTACACTCTATTTTGAAGACTACTGACTTAGACCAATAGAACCAATAGACCTAATTTTTGTCCCCTGGCCTCAAGTAGACCCTGCTTCCTTCTGTAGATTGCCACCACAAACATTCCCTCATTTTCTAATCTTTAGCCTTTTCTATATGTTTGTTTTTGTCCCTGCTGCCTACAGACATTCCTAGGACTCCCCTCAATTTGGACCACTCCCTAAAGCAGTTAAAATAAAGGTTATTTGAGTGAATTTTAAAGCCAAGGAGACATAAGCATTTCCCCTATTTCACTTCCTCCCTTTGGCTTCAAAGACCTTTCCAAAAGCAAATGATTATTTGGTAATTCAGCACCTTCATTAGGTAAAGGAAATCAGTTAAGTGACAAGCATTTATTAAGTATTTAGTGTGTGCCAGCCATTGTGCCAAGTGCTGGAGGTACAAAGACAAAAGGAAATTGTCCCTGCCCTCTAGGAGCTTAAATTCTGGACATAGAAGAGATGTTGGGGGGTAGGAAAGAGAAACCCATACAAGATTTATATGTCTAAATAAGATTAAAGGATATTCTAGCAATGACTTTAGGAAGGTTTGAGAAAAAAGGGTATTGTGCCATCTTTAGAGGTTTATATCCACATTGGAGTAGTGGTGTGGCAGCTCTACTGTGGCTTCCCAGCTTTCCCCTTTTGTACAGGAAACATCTCATATCTATGTTGTGGGTGGTCCCTTACTTTTTAAGGGACCTGTAAAAGTAGTGATTGTTGAGGAAGCAAGTTTTTTGTTGTCTATGGTTTCAGCTTTAGGAACTTAGAGGATTTCATTTGGTTGAAGGGTAGGAGGGGAATAGAGTTGGAATCATTTCCATCCCTCCTCCTTCTGCTTTTCAGATGGTGTAGGACTATTTGGGCCCAGATCTAAACTTAACTGTGGAGTTATAATTAGGAAGAGATGGGAAAATCTTTCTGGCCAGATTTGAACCTAGACTGTCCTGTCTCTAGGCCTGGCTTTCTATCCACTGTCATCTAGCTTCCCTCCAATCTTTTCCTTTTTTAATAGGGTCTCCAGAAAACAATGAAAAGATAGGGAAGAGAATAGGGTTGGTACAAAGGGATTG
Organism: Monodelphis domestica; assembly: GCF_027887165.1. Lineage (NCBI taxonomy): Eukaryota > Metazoa > Chordata > Mammalia > Didelphimorphia > Didelphidae > Monodelphis > Monodelphis domestica. The sequence goes on from NC_077229.1 coordinate 255,285,215, forward strand.
ATAAGATTTTGACATTGAAAAAGTGGTTCAAAATCAGGTCAGACAGCATTTTACCTTGGTAGTAACAGACTTCAAAAATAAATAGATTTGGTTTCTGTCAGTTAACATCAGGAGGCAAGTTTTTCTTATGCATCCATAGCTTTTTTCTGGGGTCCATTTTTCCTTATGTCTAAAGTAAATTTCTTTCTCTCCCATATTGCTATCTTGATGTCACCTGGAGGCCAAATGCCGTTGAGTAAATTGAGACAGACGAGCCACTGCTAAGGGAGGTTAAGAGTCAGGAGACAGGAAGCAGTGGAGTCAAGAATATTGCCAGACAGCAGAGCAATATCCCAGGCACTGCCCTCCTGGGCAGTCCAGGCAAATTAAGAAACTATGATTGGTTCCTGAGATGTGATGTGTGAGAGTTAGTGGATGGAAAACACTTTATAAGTTGAGGCAAGGAGAAAGTGAGGGTCTTTTGCACGCATGTGATGGAGCTGACTGGACCCATGTAGAAGTGTAGCAAGGAGATCCACAATGGCAGCCACAGATTAGCCAGCAAAGTACCTATTTTTCCCTCTCTTCCTCCTTTTGATTTAATAAAGCTTTTAAGCTACAACCAGCTTCATAATTTTTTATTCTTATACTTGGCTACTACTTGTTCTCATCATCACCACTAAAAAGAATTTATTAAGCAATATGTGCCAATTGCTGAGCTAATCACTAGGTATACAAAGAAAAAGAAAAAAATACAGTTCTTGCCTTCATATTCTAATGAGAGAGACAATACGTGAACAACTACATCCATGGCATATACAGTGTATTTGGGAAGTGATTTTAAAGAGAAGGCATTAATAGTGGAGGGGGCTTGGAAAGACCTTGTGTAGAAGATGGAATTTGAGCTCAGTCTTGAAGGCAGTTTAGGGAAAGCAGAAAGCAAGGAGGGCAATTGAGGAATGGCGGATGACCAGTGCAAAGGCACAAAGTTAGGAGTTGGAGTGGACATGTCAAGGAACAACTAGAAGGCCAGTGTAGCTGAAGAATAGAATGTGTGTGGGACAGTCAGGTATAACAAGATGGGAAAAAATAGCTATATGAAAGGCTTTGAAGAGCTTTAAAAGCCAAAGAGAACATCTCTCTGTCTCTCCTCCTTCCTCTTTCCCTCCAAGTCATAGGGAGGAGCTACTGGAATTTAGTCAATAAGAAGGGTGATGTGGTCAGACTTATACTTTAGGAAAAATCACTTTGACAGCTGCATGGAGCATAGATTAGAATGAGGAGAGATTTGAGGCAGGAAGAAAACCAAGTGACCTATTGTACTTGGTTGTATATGAAATAATGAGGTTCTAAATCAGAGTGGTGTCTGTATGAGTAGAAGGTAGATAGAAGGGGGCATACATAAGAAATGTTGTGAAGGGAGAAATGAAGGGTATTATGTAATGGAAATATGAGAAGGGTTAAGTTGGACATCAAGGTTGTGAGTTTGGGTGTCTGAGAGAAGGATGGTGCTCTTGACAATAATGGGAAAGTAATAGGAAAGTTCAGAATAGGGAAGAGTTTGGAGAGACAGATAATGAATTTTCTGTTTGACATGTCTGAAGTCATTCAATTCCAGGTGTTCAAAAGGTGGTTGTTAATAAAGATTAGAGCTTAGGAGAAAGGATAGGGCTGTATATTCAGATCTGAGTCATCTACATAGAAAAAAATGAATCCTTAGGAACTAATGAGATCACCAAGTCAGATATGGAAGGAGAAGAGAAAACGACTCAGACCTAGCTTTGGGGAACACCTTGAACTAATGAAAATATGCCTCATGAAGAGCTAGCAAAGGAGACCTAAGGAGTGGTCAGATAAGTATAAAGATTACTAGTTAAAATCACCATGGAGAAGAGAATATCCAGAAAGCGGTGATCAACAGTGTTAAAAGACTGCAGAAATCAAGAAGCATCAGGATTTAGAAAAACTATTAGATTTGACAAATAAGAGATCATTGCTGACTTGGAGAGAGCTGTTTTAGTTGAATGGTAGTCAGAAGCTAGATTGACCAATTTGCAATAATCATAGTTTATGTGAGGTGATAAGGGCTTAAATTTGGGTTTTTAACAATTTAATGGGAGAAGTGGGATGGTGGGGGAAGGAAGGAAGATTGTGAGAGATGTTATAGAGGGAGTAATCAGAAGCAACTAACAGCAGCATATAGACCTGTCTCAGTCATGATGAAATGCTTCCTCATCCCTCATCCCTTTCTATTACATGCCTACAGTACAATCTCTTGAACATTTTTCTCATAGAATTTCTAGCTTCCTTCAAAGCTAGGTTGTGTTTCTTGAAATTTTCTCCTTCCTCCTCAAATTATATCCTTAAACTTCTTAAGGCCCAAGACCAAATTTTGTTTTCATATCCTTAAGAGTTTTACACATTGAAGGCACTTAATAATTTTGAATGATTCCTTTATACATGTGTATCTCTCCACTGTACAATGTAAGGTTTAGAAGGAGAGATTTTTCTTTGTCTTAGACTTTTCTAAGCTTAGTATAGCTGCTTATTAGTACATGTTTGTTGGGTTGGATTGCATAGGGTTGAGAAGGAACAGAGAAGAATAATTCTGAAGTTATTAACTTGGTGACTGTCAAGATGGTAGTAGTCTTGAAAGAAACAGGGAAGTTTGGAAGAGGGACAGATTTAGAGCTTCCCAGGACAGTCTTGGGCAGTACTCACATTTAAGGGGTTAGAAGGTAAAAGTAATCCAGTGAAGGTATTGAGAAGAGTCAGACAGGTAGGAAGTTGACCTGGAGAAAGAAAGCTATCAACAAGCATTTAATGTGAGTAATACCATTGGAACCAAGAGAAAAGCTTTGAGGATTATCCAGTTAGAGAATGTGACACATGGTATAAATGGAATCATTCTTTGATTTTTTTTTTTTTTAGAATTTGATTATTCCATCTTGAGATAAAATAAAATTTCTTTAGAATACTTTGAATTCTTTAAAAAAAAGTTAGTATAAGGGAAGCTAGTAGCATAATGGTTAAGAGTTCTAGGCCTACAGTCAGGAGGATCTGGGTTTGAATGTGGCCTCATATGCTTCCTAGCTGTGTGACCCTAGACAAGTCACTTAAACCCAATTGTCTAGCCTTTGCTATTCATTTATCTTGGAATTGGTACTAGAACAAAAGGTAAGGGTTTAGAAAAAAAGGTTTTTTTTTTAATAAAAGAAACATAATACTATATAAGTATATGCTGTTATATTTCCATTTAACAAATATCTCAAATAGTTAAGTCAAAAAAAGAAGAAAAAAATCAGATTTAAAAGCTTTATCAAGAAATCCAATCATCTTGACCTAGTGTAACAGACATAAAATAAGAGTATTTGTTTGATCTTTATTTCAACTTGGTCTTTAAGATCTAGTTATAAGTTTGACTCCTATTTACAACCTTTGAAAGTAGCAAAAAAAGAAAATAAGTATGTCTTTATAATGGGGGTCAAACTGAGTAAAATTATAAGAGAAAAAGAACTTGATTATGACAGTATTGAAAGAGGAAACTAATTTGTCTTGTCAGCTGAGTTCAGGTCTAAAACTAGTCATTTCTTGACAGAAGAAACCATTTCTCAGAAAACCTACTGTTGTGGGGGATGGGTTTCAGAAGTTTGTTTTATTTTTAAACCAATCTATGTAACACTTGGGTTAGTAATATATGTTTCTTCATGGTATTTATTATTAGTATTTTTAGAAACCTCAGTGACAAGAGTTTAAAGCAGATGTCATTTAGAAAAAATGATACTTCTGTGACTGATGTTATAAGATGTTGAAATCAGGCTTCCTGTGGAAGTGTGGTTTGGGTTGTTTTTGTGATATGTCAAGCAATATAACTTGAACCACCATTTCCACTAATTGAGTTTTTCTCCGTTCACAATATCTTTAAAAAGAGAATTGCATAAATAAAAATAAGTTACAGGCATGTAAGTGTATTCTGTAGCACAGACAGTTGTGTGACAAAGGCAGAATAAAATGTGGAATGGAGAAAACATTTTCTAGTTACTGTTTTAGAAGTTAAAACTTTGGAATTTGTTGATGGGACAGTTGGCAGATTGTGAGTAGGTGTGAGGAGATGAATTGAGGCAGTAGCTGGAAGAATCTGGGCAGACAGTTTTAAGAAAAAGGGTTTTCAATTTGGAAGTAGCAGGATTTTATTAGATGTTTAAAAGTTGTGTTTCTTTAATTGGAGAAATGGTAATGCCCTACTTTTATTGTTGTCTGTGCTGGAAATCATGAATCATAGTCATAATTTCTTCAGTATTCATCGAAAAGACTGCTAGTTTAACTTCTTTTGAAATTGTCTAATTATTTTTTTGTTCAAATAAGTCATTTTAAGATAGTATGTTTTATAGTTGATGCCAAAAAACTCCTTCTTACTTCTCCTGCAAATTGAGTTCATTTTTGGTCTTCAGCATTTTGTAAATTCCTCTTTCAAAGGTGTTTTCAATTATCATCATGTATATTTAAAAAAAATTTTTAGTGAAAGGAAAAAAATCCACTTTGATCTTATATGTATATGAAACTCAATTTACCTGTCCTTCCACTCTCAAATGTGCCTTCATCTAGCAAGAGATGCTTTGGGATCCGATTTACAATTAGGGGGTAGATCCTAAATAGATTTTTTTTTATTATTTACTTTCTCTTAAAAATTTTGTCATTCTTAAAATCTGAAAGATTTCATTCTGGAAGCTCCAGTAGAGCACTGTTGCTGGTGTTGTGAATGCTATAAATTTAATAGAGAAATAATTGAAAGAATTGAGAATAAGTCGAAATGTGAATTTTTTCATTAAAAAACAAAACAAAACGCTTACCACCATCTGTCTTAGAACCAGTACTAAGTATCTGTTCCAAGGTAGATGAGTAGAAGGGCTAGACTGTTAGGGGCTGCCCAAGGTGACACAGCTAGGGAGTGTTTGAGTCTAGATTTGAACCCAGGACTTCCTATTTTCAGAGGAGACTCTATCCACTGAAGTTTTGGGCCATAGTTGGAGTACTTCAAAATTGGAAGAGGAAGAAGTATGGAAAAAAATCCTCCCCATTAGTTTCTGAAATGTTGTTGGTAGAATCATGCATAAATATACAATGTAGCTATATCAGTATACCCTACTGAATTTTTCCTGTTTAGAGTCTTTATTTTGTACCAACTGAATTATCCCAGTTATGCAGCTGATGTGGCTTTGCATTTTGTGTTCATGCCCTTTCTATGCTTTACACAAGGAAACAAGGCCCTTTGATGCTGTGTTTTAGTAGCACTTTGAGATTAGTTTATTTGGCATTATTTAAAAAGACCTTTTCATATATTTCCTGTTAAGAGTGAGCTAGCTTTCTGGGATATGTGGTTTTTATTTTGTTAATTGTGTAGCTGGCTTTCTCTTTTCCAACATAATAAAGCAGTTAAAGGGTGATTAAACTGTTAAAAAAAACAATGCTTGCTGACCTCATCTTTCCGAGAACACTAGTATGTGTGATTTACTATAACAAGATCTTAGTTTTTTCCTGTTGGCAAATGACATGTAATATTTACAAAGGTCTTGGGTTCAATCCAACAGAAACATCTCAGATAAATTGATATGTGAAAGTAAAACCTGTTAGCATTTTCTTTTCTTTTGAGATAATGTAACTGGAAGATTTCTAGTTAATATTTCTAAGTATTATAACATTGAGGGCAGGAAATTGTAGACTAGATTGTAAAATTGCTACATAGATGATTTTTTGTGGAATTAAGCACCAAACCTCAATTTATTTAATTATATTTTCACAATCTGGTTTTAATTGTACATATCTGAAATTGTACTTTCAGAATTATAAGTTTAACAGCTCTTCTTTTTATGCAGATATTTACAGTTTGTTTTTAAATTGTCTTGAAGCGAATATGTATATGGAATTATAAATGTATGCCTTTTAAGAAGCTGGTCTTCTTAAAGTTGTATGTCATAAAAAGTTTCTCCTGTTTGTACTTCTACATATATAAAGCAAAATTTTGCCCAGCCTATATATAAACTATGTTAAATTTGGAAGTAGTGAAATCTGATTTTAAGGAACCTTTATTTTTATAGAAAAGAGACAAATTTATACCCAAATTGTAAAACATACTTACTTAAAAATTTAATTACTTTTGTACTTTTCCTATTATCTTTTGTTTTGCATTATTCTTCTTGCCTTCCCTCCAACCATCCCCTGTAACAGAATTTTTTTTAAAAGAGAAGAGGGAGGAGGAATTCAAACCAACCCATCATTGTGTCAGTATATTAAATGTTCTACACCCATGAATCCTCCACCTCTGAAAAAGAGTAGAGTAAGCTGTTATATGTCTTCTTTCAGGCATACTTGTATTGAATTGTATTCTACAGATTGTGAAACCTCTTTTTCAGTCTGGTAAATCAAAAAGAGAGGAATATTCTAAACTCTACCTTTTTAGAATTTTTTTAATGAAAAGTTATTAAAGCATTTCCAAACAAAAATGCATATAAATATGCATTAAGCCCAGTTCTGCCATAAATAAGAATAATGAAATACTGCTTCCCCTAGAAATTTAGTCCTAACTCTTTTGCAATCAATTTTTTCCCCTGTAAGCAGAGTAGTCATCACTTGAGCAAAACATTGGCTGAAGTAAGCATTTTGCTTCCAATAAGGAAGGTATTTTATTTTATTGCACTATAGGATTTCTCTTTTTTACTTTTAATTCAAATTATTTTAAATCATCATTAACTTATTTGTAGGACAAAAAAGAAAACTAACCTTATTCTTGTTATCTCATTCTTGAATATTTAGCAAGATAAGCTTTTCCTAATAAAGCTATGACCATTTCTGAAGAAATATCCTGGAGTAATTCATGGTGTGTCATTTTTGTTTTTATTTTTAGATGATCATAGTCGTGTTAAACTGCAAAATACTGAAAATGATTATATCAATGCCAGCTTTGTTGCCATAGAAGAGGCACAAAGAAATTACATCTTAACGCAGGCAAGTAATATGATGCTGAGTGGTTTCATAAAACTGGAGTTTCATAGATTCTGAGTTCTCTCTGTCTAGGAAAAAATGTTGTACTTTGAATTTAAATAAAATGAGCTCCATTAAGCCCAAGTAGATTATCTGTGTTGCATCTTATCTGAGAAAAATCTTGCTTGGTGACTTGCCAAGCATGTATTTTGCTAATAATATTACTTGCTCATTTGATAACTTCCATGCCTTTTTTTGTATTGTCTGAAGAACAAGGAAATCCTTTGAGATCTTTGTCTTAAGGAAAAAGTGAAGAAAAAGTACAGCAATACTTGATTTTCTCTATTAATTGATATTCTCTATTAATATTGATTGATATTCTCTATTATTATTATTATTAATATTGGTTGATATTCTCTATTAATCAGAGAAAAGTAATTGCTTGTCTATTGCAAAAATTGCGTTCTTAGGAGAAATTAAAGTGAGAGGGACAGATAGAGGGGGAAATTGAGATGGCATCTTGCATTATTTTTATTTTTGAAACATTTACCTTCTGGCTTAGAATTGATATTAAATATCGGTTTCAAGGCAAATAGAGAGGTGAGGCCTAGGCAATAGGGATTAAGTGTCTTGACCCGTGTCAGACAGTTAGGAAGTGTCTAAGGCCAGATTTGAACCTAGAACCTCCCTTTCCAGGCCTGGCTCTTTGTCCATGAGCCACTGATATTTCCTCCCCACCTCTCTGCGTTGTGGCCTTGAATCTTTTTTCGGGAGAGGGGTGGGGAAGTGAATTTTCTATGTTTCTGACATGCCCATTTATATGTAAATAAACATTCTTTTTTAAGTTCCATAAATAATCTAATAAATCACATTGAATTATATACCTCAGTTATAATTTGTTAGAACAAATGTGGGGAATTAAACTGATATTTCATTTGGTTATTTAAGTGATAATTGTATATAAGAAGACTACAGTAGTTATATTTAGAATGTAAATTATGCTTCACAGGTCATCAGCATATTGAATTGAAATTACTATAGTTTTAGAAATTAGTCACCATTTTGTAGGAAGACATTTTCTTTCTACACTTGCTCTGTATTTCTACCCACCTTCCTTTTTAATAACATATGTGAATTTTAAAATCTCCATCTAGCTTGGTCTAGCACCCAAAATTGTGCACACCCACACTACACGGGCATGTGCTAGTCAATGACAAATCAGAAATAACTAACTGCCCACCTGGGCTGTCCTAAGCCAAGCTTGAGCCACCCTTGGCACTTGTGAAGCACAGAAAGTGAGGTAGGGAACAGCCTCTGGAATTTGCTCACTTCCTGTGGACAGAGCTAAACACCAGTTCGTGCTAGGAACTGGAGCAGAGAGGAGGCCTGCAGACAGCTTTCCTTCAGATCGGTCATGTGTGTCAAGGACTGATTCTCCTTTCTACCTTGGCCTTAGGGCCTAATCTCCCTCTGGCTCGGCCAGAAGGTTGAGTTAACCATTTTCCCTTTCCTCCTCTCTCCTTCACTCCTTGTCCTTTTTCCTTACTCCCATTGTGATTAAACCACCATAAACTCCATTCTGATTTGAGTGTTTCATTTTAGGAATTTCATAAGTAAACTCCTTGGCGACCATAAATTAATATTACAACAATCTTAAAGGTGAATTTTCACCATTACACTACATTTGAGTTTTAAAATGACTGAATATTGACTGTTGGTTCAGTAGGTTGAGTGCTGAGTTTGGATTCAGGAAATGAGGTTTGAGTTCAAATTTGCCTCCAAGAACTTCCTAATTGTGTGAACCTGGCCAAGTCTTTTAATTTTCAGCTTCAATTTCTTAAGATGTGGTGAGAATAAAATAACACTCATAAAGAACTTTTCAAATCTTAAAGTGCTAATATAACTGCTAATTTATTTTATATTTAGTATTTTTTTCTTATGGTCATCTGCTATAAAGATCATCTGTGTAATATACATCTTTGTAGAAATTTAGAAATTGATTCATGTTCTCAAAGCAAATTGCAATAGATAAATTACTGAAGCATTAATTATTCAGTGTTACCAACTCTAAGTTGATTCTTGGGTAGGATAGATTTACTGGTGAATTAATATAGTAAAATTTTAAGATTTGAACTTAACTTGACACATTGGGCTTTTATTATTTTTGAAGAACATGTTATAATTTAACTTTTAAAGACATGACTCTTAAATTAGTAGAATAACTGTACTATATTATCTCAACTCAGACTTTTAAAAACCAGATTCATTGTAAAAATGATTATGGCAGTTGCCTTTGTGAACATTTTTCTACTCAGAGGTATACCAGTCACACACATATATATGTATTTCAAGTCATATGAATATGACTTAAAATAAAACTGTGGTTTTTATAAAAGTAATACATTTTAATAATTTTAATACAGATGAAGAGATTGATGCTGAAGATACCCCCAAAAAATTTAGAACCAATTTATTCCTTCCTTTGTGTACCTTTTCTCATTACTGTTTCTACCGTGTGCTCTTAGTTATATCCTCTGCAACTACATAGAACAAATATAATTCTTCTTCCTCATGACAGTTCTTCAGGTACTTGAAGGCATCTCTCAATCCTTAGACTCTCAGTCGTCTTTTCATCAGGCTAAACATAACCCAGTTCCCTCCTCTGATTGTCATATGCCATAGACTAAAGACTCTTTACCCTCCTGGTTGTCCTCCTTGGACACTCTTCAGCTTATCAATTTTATATATGCAATCACATAAAACATTTTTCCATATTAATCCTTTTGTGGAAGGAAACTCAAATATTTAAAAAAATGTAAGAAGTTTTTTTTGTTTGTTTGTTTTTGCTCTGGGTTCAGACTCTATCAATTCTTTTTCTCTGAAAGCATATGATATTTTTTATCCTGAGTCCTTTGGGATAGTTTTAGATCACTGTATTTCTGAGAATAGCTAAATTATTAATAGTTGTTCATAGTACAGAATTCTTGTCACTGTATACAGTGTTCTCCTGGTTCTATGTATTTTAGTCTGCTTCAGTTCATGTAAATCTTTCTAAGTTTTTCTGAACTCCTTTTGTTTGTCATTTCTTGCAGCACAGTAGTATTCCATTACAATTATATATTATAACTTATTCAGCCCTTCTCCACTTGAGTGGTGTCCCCTCACAAAAAAGAGCTGCTTTAAATATTTTTGGATATAGGTATCCTTTTTTTTTTAAATCTCTTTGGGATATAAACCTAATGATAGTATTGCTGAGTCAAAGGGTATGTACTGTATTTATAGCCTTTGGGCAGAGGTCGAAATTGTTGTCCAGAATTGAATCATTTCAGAACTCCCCCAGCAGTGCATTAGTGTCTCAGTTTTCCTACATCCCCTCCAGGTTTTGTAATTTTCCTTTTCTGGCATAATAGCCAATCTGATAGGTTGTGGAATGATACCTCAGAGTTATTTTCATTTGCATTTCTCTAATTAATAGAGATTTGGAGCATTGTTTTTGCATGACTATAGAGAGAGAACTTTAATTACTTTGTCTGAGATCTGCCTGTTCATATCCTTTGACCATTTATTAATTGAAGATTGACTTGCGTTTTTATATATTTGACTCATTTCTCTACATATTTGAGAAATGAGGCCTTTATTACTATATTATTATTATATTGTTACATGTACCATAATATTACATATTATTTTTATAAAAATTTGCACTGTTATTATCACTGCATATTACTTTCCATCCCAATTCCTCCATTTAGTTTCTGACCACTACCTCCTCCAATTTGCCCTCTTTTGTATTAGCCCACCCCACATTCCCTTATCCCCTTCTACTATTCTATAGGATAAGACAACTTTCTGTATCCAAATAATTGTGTATATTGTGTTCTTTTGTTGAGCCAATCCCATTGAGAGTAAGGTTCACATGCTTAATTACCCTCCCCACCTACCCCATCTTCCCCTCTCACTGTAAAGGCTTTAATGTCTCTTTTATGTGAGATAGTTTACTCTATTTTATTTTTCCCTTCCCCTCCCAATGCATCCTCTTTCTCATGCCTTAATTTAATTTTTTATGTTGTCCTATCATATTCCACTCACACCCTTGCCCTCTACATATACTCCTTATAACTGTCCAAATAATGATAAAGTTCTTTGTAGTTACAAGAGTCATCTCCCCAGTAGGAATGTGCATAGTTTAAGCTTTTTGAATTGAATGTCTTTTGATTTCTCTTACCTGTTTACTTTTTTATGCTTCTCTTAAGTTTTGTATTTAAAAGTCAAAATTTTCATTTAGCTCTGGTCTTTTTATCATGAACTTTTTTTTTTCTCTTTAAAGAGGTTTTTAATATGCTTCTTTTTTCTTTCTTTTTTAAACATTATATTATTTGGTCATTTTCAAACATTATTCATTGGGGAAAAAAAGGATCATTTTCTTTTCCTAACCCCCCATCCCCCCCATTGCCAATGTGCGATTCCACTGGGTATCACATGTGTCCTTGATTTGAACCCATTTTCATGTTGTTGGTATTTGCATTAGGGTGCTCATTTAGAGTCTCTCCTCAATCATATCCCTCCAACCCATGTAATCAAGCAGTTGTTTTTCTTCTTTGTTTCTACTCCCACAGTTTTTCCTCTGCATGGTGGATAGTGTTCTTCTTCATAGATCCCTCTGAGTTGTTCAGGATTACTGCATTGCCTCTAATGGAGAAGTCCATTACATTCGATTGTACCACAGTGTATCAGTCTCTGTGTACAATGTTCTCCTGGTTCTGCTCTTTTAGCTCTGCATCATTTCCTGGCGGTTGTTCCAGTCTCCATGGAATTCCTCCACTTTATTATTCCTTTTAGCACAATAGTATTCCATCACCAACATATGCCACAGTTTATTTAGCCATTCCCCAATTTAAGGGCATCCCCTCATTTTCCAATTTTTGGCCACCACAGAGAGTGCAGCTATGAATATTCTTGTACAAGTCTTTTTCCTTATTATCTCTTTGGGGTATAAACCCAGCAGAGCTATGGCTGGATTAAAGGGCAGACAGTCTTTTATTGCCCTTTGGGCATAGTTCCAAGTTGCCCTCCAGAATGGTTGGATCAATTCACAGCTCCACCAGCAATGAATTAATGTCCCGACTTTGCCACATTCCCTCCAGCATTCATTACTTTCCTTTGCTGTCATTTTAGCCAATCTGCTAGGTGTGAAGTGATACCTCAGAATTGTTTTGATTTGCATCTCTCTGATTATAAAAGATTTAGAACACTTTTTCATGTGCTTATTAATAGTTTTGATTTCTTTAACTGAAAACTGCCAGTTCATGTCCCTTGCCCATTTATCAATTGGAGAATGACTTAATTTTTTGTACAATTACTTTAGCTCCTCATAAATTTGAGTAATTAAACCTTTATCAGAGGTTTTTGTTATGAAGATTGTTTCCCAGTTTGTTGCTTTCCTTCTGATTTTAATTACATTGGTTTTGTTTGTACAAAAACTTTTTAATTTGATGTAGTCAAAATTATTTATTTTACATTTTGTGACTCTTTCTAAGTCTTGCTTGGTTTTAAAATCTTTCCCTTCCCAAAGGTCTGATATGTATACTATTCTGTGTTCACCTAATTTACTTATAGTTTCCTTCTTTATGTTCAAGTCATTCACCCATTCTGAGTTTATCTTGGTGTAGGGTGTGAGATGTTGTTCCAAACCTAATCTCTCCCACACTGTCTTCCAATTTTCCCAGCAGTTTTTATCAAATAGTGGATTTTTGTCCCAAAAGCTGGGGTCTTTGGGTTTGTCATAGACTGTCTTGCTTAGGTCACTTACCCCACGTCTATTCCACTGATCCTCCTTTCTGTCTCTTAGCTAGTACCAAATTGTTTTGATGACCACTGCTTTAAAATATAGTTTGAGATCTGGGACTGCAAGGCCACCTTCCTTTGTATTTTTTTTTCATTATTTCCCTGGATATCCTTGATCCATTGTTCTTCCAAATGAACTTTGTTATGGTTTTTTCTAATTCAGTAATAAAGTGTTTTGGGGAGTTCAATGGGTATGGCACTAAATAGATAAATAAGTTTGGGTAGGATGGTCATTTTTATTATATTAGCTCATCCCACCCATGAGCAGTTCATGTTTTTCCAATTGCTCGAGTCTAGTTTTAGTTGTGTGGAGAGTGTTTTATAGTTGTGTTCATATAGTTCTTATGTTTGTCTCGGCAGATAGATTCCTAAGTATTTTATATTGTCTAAGGTGATTTTGAGTGGAATTTCTCTTTCTAATTCTTGCTGCTGAGATGTGTTAGAGATATATAGAAATGCTCATGACTTATGTGGGTTTATTTTGTATCCTGCAACTTTGCTAAAGTTGTTGATTATTTCCACCTGCTTTTTGGTTGAATCTCTAGGATTCTTTAAGTAGACCATCATATCATCCGCAGAAAGTGACAGTGTGGTCTCCTCATTGCCAATTGTAATACCTTCAATTTTTTTTCTTCTCTTAATTGCTACTGCTAGTGTTTCTAGTACAATGTTAAATAATAGAGGTGATAATGGGCATCCTTGTTTCACTCCTAAACTTATTGGGAAGGCTTCTAGTTTATCCCCATTGCAGATGATGTTTGCTGATGGTTTTAGATATATACTGTTTATTATTTTTAGGAAAGGCCCTTTTATTCCTATGCTTTCTAGTGTTTTTAATAGGAATGGGTGTTGTATTTTATCAAAGACTTTTTCTGTGTCTGTTGAGATGATCATGTGATTTTTGTTGGTTTGCTTGTTGATATGGCCAATGGTTTTCCTAATATTGAACCATCCTTGCATTCCTGGTATAAATCCTACTTTATCATAGTGAATGACCCTCCTGATCACTTGCTGGAGTCTTTTTGCCAGTATCCTGTTTAAGATTTTTGCATCTATGTTCATTAGGGAGATTGGTCTGTAGTTTTCTTTCTCTGTTTTTGACCTGCCTGGCTTTGGAATCAGTACCATATTTGTGTCATAAAAGGAATGGGGTAGAATTCCCTCTTTGCTTATTATGTCAAATAGTTTGTATAGTATTGGAGTTAGCTGTTCTTTGAATGTTTGATAGAATTCACTTGTGAATCCATCAGGCCCTGGGAATTTTTTCTTAGGGATTTCTTTGATGGTCTGTTGGATTTCTTTTTCTGATATGGGATTATTTAAGAATTCTATTTCTTCTTCTGTATTTTTGTATGTATTCATCCATGTCACCTAGATTGGGATATTTGTTGCCATATAATTGGGCAAAATAGTTTTTAATGACTGCCTTAATTTCCTCTTCATTGGAGGTAAGGCCCCCCCCTCTTCATCTATGATACTGTTAATTTGCTTCCATCTTTTTGATAACCTCCAATTTAAATTCTTCAAGATCTTGTGGACAATTTTCATTTCTTTTGGAAGGTTTTGGAGCATTTATTTGGATTTCCTCTGTATTCTGTATTTTTCCTCTGTAAAAAGTATCCAAAGTCAACCCCTTCTTCTTGGTTTTCTTGGTTTTGGGATGCTGTTCCTGGGCACTGTTTGCCATCTCTATGGTTTTTTTCTCCCCTTTCCAGTCAGAAATCTGAGTGAGGAGGGCTGGCTCTCTGTGTATGGGTCTAATGATCAAGGCTTTTGCCTCGGACCAATTCTTGATTGTTCTCAGCTGTGCTGTATTCCGGAGGGAGCCTGAGGTCTGCCCTCCCCTGCCTGCCGACTTTTTGGGTGTTACTGCTCTTGGGTAAGTCCTTGGTGGTCTTAGTCAACTCCCCAGACCTATAGGTGCCCCTTGGCTCACTTGTTGATCATGGTGCACTGGTTCTGAGTGCCCGAGTTCTGAGCTCCCCTTGCCTGCCTGCCGGGGTTTCGGGTGTTACTGCTCTTAGGGGTAAGTCCTTGGTGGTCTTAGTCAGCTCTCAAGACCTGGAGCTGCCCATTGCTCGCTCCTGGTGTGCCCCTCCCTGCTGTGGTGTATGGTTGGGATGGGTAGGTCAGCTCAAGTTTGGGTGGGAGCTTTTTTGTTCTTTTATAGTGTGGAAATGCCTGAATCCCACGTACCTTTAGTGTTGCGCCCTACTGTAGAGTCCCTCTGTTCTTATGAGGATCGTTTTTGGGGGTGTTTAGGGGTTGTCTGTATCATTGGGTCTGAATAGGGGAAGCGAGCCGCGTTAATCTGCCACCATGCTTACCTGGAAGTCTCTTAATAATATCTTATCATGAACTTTTGAAAGACTTCAATTTCATTGAATTACCATTTTTCCCCTTGAAGGTGTATGCTGTTTTGTTGAGTGAGTGATTCTTGGTTGAAGTCCTAGCTCCTTTGCTCTCTGGATTATCATATTGCAGGCCCCTTCTATCTTTTAATGTAATTAAATCTTATGTTATCCTCACTGTGACTCCATGATATTTGAATTTCTTTTTGACTGCATGAAATATTTTCTCCTTGATCTGAGAGGCCTAGACTTTAGTTACAATATTCCTGGGAGTTATCCTTTTGGGATTTTTTTTCAGAAGGAGATTGATGGATTCTTCCCATTTTCTATTTTACTCTCTGGTTCTGGAATAGTTTTTTTTCCCCCCATGATTTCTTGAAAAATAGTCTAAGCTTTTTTTTTTTTTTTTGGATCATGGCTTTCAGGTAGTGCAATGATTTTTAGATTTTCCTGAATTTATTTTCTAGGTCAGTTGTTTTTCCAGTGTGATATTTCACATTTTTTCCTCCCCCCCTTTCTTTTCACTTTGATTGCTTCCTGTTATCTTATAAAATCATTAGCTTCCACTTATTTAATTCTAATTTTTAAGGTCCATTTTTTCATTCATTTATTGCCAATTACATGGAATAGCAAATTTCCACATAAGTTTTCTGAAGTTATATAAACCAAATTGTCTCCTTCCCTCCCCACTCCCAGAGCTGGCAAGCAACTCAGTCTGAGTTATAAATGTATAATCATGTAAAATGTATTTTTCCATATTGTTCATTTTTGTAAATGAATAATCTTATAAACTAAAGCCTTAAAACGTTTTTATGCTTTCATCTGCATTCCTACTCCAATAATTCTTTCTCTGGTGGTGAATATCATTCTTTGTCATTAGTCCCTCAAAATTGTCCTGGATCATTGTATTGCTGATAGTGAAGGTTCAATTTTCCTAAGAAGTTCTCAATACATTTTTGTATGTCTTTACATTTGGCCAGTTTTGCTTTTTTAAGAATTTTCCTTCATTGAATTTTTGGGCCTCTTTTACCAGTTGGCTTATTTTGTTTTTCAAGGCATTAATATCTTCAGTATTTTTTTATGCCTTCTTTACCAAACTGCTGATTCTTTTTCTCATGTTTTTCCTGTATCATTCATTCTCCCCCCTCCCCCATTTTGAGCTTTTCAATTAAAAATTTTTTGAGCTTGTGAGCAATTCGTGTTTTTTGGGGGGAAGCTTTAGATGTAGCTATATTCACTTTGTTGTCTTCTTCAGAGTTTGTATTTTGGTCTTCCCTGTCACCAAAATAACTTTATATGTTATTTTGTTGTTGTAGTGTGCTCATTTTCCCAATCTTCTTTTCTTTTTATTTAAAAAGCTGATAAAGTTGGGTTCTGTAACTGCAGAGAAGGGAGTACTGTTCCAAGCTTCAGGCTCTTTGTACAGCTGCCTTTAGAATTAGTTCTGGGAATAAATCTGCTTTCATTTTTTCGAAGATGGTAGAATGCAGTGATAGTGACCTGTTTAGAGACAATGTGCCATGCCTGCAGGTACCTCCCCACTGCCCAAATGCCATACAAAACCCTCATTCCACACAAGGGAGGGAGAAAGTGCTCCCATTTGACTGCTGGGCATTGGGGCGGGTGATATGGAAAAAGTATCAAGACAATGGGGGAGATTCAGCTCTGCCCAAGTCCCTCTGCTTTTCTAGTAACAAACTGGGGGTGGGGAGGGTTCGCATGTCCACGGAGAGCACTCTGTGTGCCATCTTTGGTACATGTGCCATACATTCACCATCACTTGTATATTAAGGAGAGTTGTGTTTAATGCTCTTATGGCCTATGTTCTAGTCTGGGGGTAACCACAAGCCCCCTTCTCTGCCTTGGAACTGTGGCCAGAGTCCCCTGCTTTTCTGTGGCTAAAAACTCTGGTTTGTGCTAGTGTTTCTTTTCCTCCTGAGAGTGGCTCCCCAGGATTGCTTTCTAGATCTGTGTCTGGGCAGTGCGACAAGAATCTTGAACCCAGAGGCGGCAATATCTGTAATATCTTTCTGAACAGTTGTCTGACCCCTTTTATCATCTGTGGCTAAGAGCTCTATATGCCTTTGCTTCTACTTCAGCTGTGCCCATCCTCCATCATGGCATACTTGAGCCCTCATGTTTTCTAAGTTGTTTTGGGCTAAAAAATTACTTCACCATGTCTTTTTGTTGGTGGAGGTGGACTTAAAGCAGCTCCAGAATTCATTCTAAGGCTTTATATCACAGTTTTTTGCAGAGTAATTTGGTATTTATTAGAAACATACCTATACCTTTTCCATCATCTTGACTCTGCCTTGACATTTTTTCCTTTTTACATCATCTTTATTTCCAATAGATCCCTCTTCCCTTTCCAACTTTGCAAGTGATTTTCATAATTAAAAAAATAAGGATAAGAAAGAGCAATTCAACAAAACCCAACATATCAAATTAGTTTGACAGTATATGTAACATTTCACACCCATAGTTGTTCCTCCACAAAGAAGGGAAGGAAGTAGTCTTTCATCATTTCTAGGACAGAACTTAGTCATTTTAATTATATTCAGTTCAATTTTTAATTTTATTCTTTCCGTTTTTGTGTGACTATCTTTGTATGTATGTGTTTGTCTCTCTCTGCCTGCCTCCCCTCCCCTCCCAGGACATCAGTATCATATAAAGAGCACTATATCTGGAAGCCAGGGACTCATGTTCTATTTTTGACTCTATTAATTGCCATCTATGTGGATTTGGTCAAATAATTTGATTTCTTTGAGCCTCAGTTTCCCCATTTGAAAAATGAGAGGTGTCAAACAATTAATTTGGCAGTCTTTTTCTGCTCTAGATGTCCCAAGTATTTGTCAGTTTGAAAGAGGATCCCAAGTACAGGACAGTGTTGAAAACAAAGAAATGAGCCACTGTTGATGAAATTTCAAATGCCCTTTTAAATTCAGCCAAACGTCACATTATAATTAAATTTTTTGACTGCCACATCATGCCACTGACTCACTAAACCCTCTAGTCTTTTTTAGTTCAACTGTTTTCTCTTTATGTTCCTATATTTTATACATAAAAAGGTTTTTTTTTTATTCAGTAGTTTATAGTTTGTAGAATATGTTCTCTTCCTTTTTTTTTTGAAAATCTGGGCTTGTCCAATCTTTTGATCATTGCCCATGACTTCCTAAAATGTATTTATTTAATTAATTAATTTAGAAGATTTTCCCATGGTTACATGATTCATGTTCTTTCCCTCCCCTTTCCTCTCACCCCTCTCAGAGCAAACGAGCAATCCACTGGGTTTTACATATAGCATTATTCAAAACCTATTTCCATATTATTACTATTTGTAGTAGAGTGATCATTTAAAGTCAAAATCCCAATTGAACAATGTGATCAGTCATGTTTTTCTTCTGTATTTCTACTCCCACATTTGTTCCTCTGAATGGTAGCATTCTTTCTTACAAGTCCCTCAGAATTGCCCTGGATCATTACATTGCTGTTGTAGAGAAGTCCATTATGTTCGATTGTGCCACAGTGTATCAGTCTCTGTCTACAATGGTTCTCCTTTCACTCTGCATTAATTCCTGGAGGTCTTTCTAGTTCACATGGAATTGCTTCACTTCATTATTCCTTTCAGCACAATCGTATTCCACCAATATCAGATACCACAGTTTGTTCAGCCATTCCCCAATCAATGGACATCCCCTCATTTTCCAATTTTTTGCTACCACAAGAGCACAGTTATAAATATTTTTGTACATGTATTTTCCTTATTATCTTCTTGGGGTATAAACCCTGGAACAAAGGGCAGGTAGTCTTTTAAAGCCCTTTGGGCATAGTTCCAAATTGCTCCCCAGAATGGTTGGATCAATTCACAACTCCACCAGCAATGCATTAATGTCCCATTTTTGCCACATCCCCTCCAACACATTACTTTCCTTTGCTGTCATGTTAGCTAATCTGCTAGGTGTGAGGTGGTACCTCAGAGTTTTTTTATTTGCATTTCTCTAATCAGGAGGGATTTAGAACACTTTTTCATGTGCTTGTTTGTCAAGTTCTGCTCCACAAATTATTCGTTGATTCATCCAACTGGGATGAGAAAAATGACTTGCAATTACAGGAGGGTCAAGCCATGAGACTAACAGATCAGACATGTAGACATCCTATTGCTGTGCAATGACAAAGTTTAATGATTTGGTGTACATGCTTTATAGGGAAAATTACATAGACTGAGGGATTAGATAAGCCTTTTGCAGGAACAATGGTTAGTAATGATTTACAAGATGGCAATAGTGGATGTAGATCGCCTTAGTAGCTCTAAGCAGTGTTTTCCTTGGGATAATAAATCACATGTTGGCATATCAATGTATGATCTAATACTGTATAGTCTTCTCACAGAACTTCTGCATCAATTTTCTTAGCAGGATATCTAGTATTTGGGGAGAGGGAAAAGTTTGCTTTTCTCATGCTGGGGAGTAGACTCTGTGCTTGGTAATTTCTAAGCTATGATTTCCCAGGAGACCTTGCAAATTGGGGTGCACTGGGTATTCCCCAGCCTTGCTGGAATGGAAGCCTCTAATCTTCTTATGCTGTACCATACTTGTTTGATAGTTTTTATTTCTTTATCTGATAACCGCCTATTCATGTCCCTTTCCTATTTATCAGTTGGGGGTTGGCTTGATTTTTTTTTGTACAATTGATTTAGCTCCTTATAGATTTGAGAAATTAGACCTTTGTCAGAGTTTTTTGTTATAAAGATTTTTTCCCCCAATTTGTTGCTTCTCTTCTAATTTTGATGGCATTGGTTTTGTTTGTACAAAACCTTTTTAATTTAATGTAATCAAAGTTATTCATTTTACATTTTGTAATATTTTCTTTTTTTGCTTGGTCTTAAATTCTTTCCTTTCCCATAGATCTGACAGATATACTATTCTATGTTCACCTAATTGCTTAGAGTTTCCTTCTTTATATTTAAGTCATTTACCCATTCTGAATTTATCTTGGTATAGGGTGTGAGATATTGATCTAAACCTAATTGTAGAATACATTCTCTTCCCTTGTTTAAAAATCAGGGCGTGTCCAATCTTTTGATACTTCCATTGCCCATGATTTTTAAACTATCAGGATATCAGTAAAATTGGCAATGGTTCATCAGTCACCCCTAGTTTTTCTTGTCCATTGACTTGAATTCAATATAAATAGCTAAATAATCTGTTACTGTCACCTCACTATTTTGGTATCTACTATCTTGCTACTTGTTTTTGTCATGTCATTTTAGGGGAAAGGGTATTATTTATCCTTTGCCGAGAAATTGAAACCAAACAAAGATTTCATTAGCCCATCTACAAGCAAAGATCTTGTTACTTCTTATGATCTTCCTTTTTTTTTCTCCATATGACTTAAAAAAACAAAACATCCTTTTTGTTCTGTTTTCCTTAGTTTTCCTCACTGGCCTCATCCACTTCTGAATATTTTTGACAACACTATTTTTGTAGGATTGTGCCATACATTTATAGTCACCTTCTATGCCTGCCTGGCTTTGTTTCCATTCTCTGTACATTTCTTTTTAAAATCTAAGTTGCTTGGTGAGTTCTCTGTGCAGCCACATATACTACTTGAGATAACTCACATTTTTCTTCTTTATTGAAATTGTTCCCTTTCTTTTTTTAAATTTGTTTAATAGTCAAGTTAACGTTTATCCCTTAATTTTATTTAATTAGATGATTTAGAATATTTTTCCATGGTTATAAGACTCATGTTCTTTCCCTCCCCTTCCTATATCTGACACACAATTCCACTGGGTTTTACATGTGTCATTGATCATATTATTAATATTTGCACTAGGGTGATTAGAGTCTGCTTTCCCAGTCATAACCCCATCAACCAATGTGATCAAGCAGTTGTTTTTCTTCTGTGTTTCATTTCCCACAGGTCTTCCTCTGGATGTGGATAGTATTCTTTCTCATAAGTCCCTCAGAAATGTTTTGGATCATTGCATTGCTAGTAGTAGAGAAGTCCATTGCATTTGCTTTTACCACAATGTATCAGTCTCTGTGTGCAATGTTCTCCTGGTTCTGCTTGTTTCACTCTGCATCAATTCCTGGAGGTCGTTTCAGTTCACATGGAAGTTCTAGTTTATTATTCCTTTGAGCACAATAGTATTCCATCACCAGCATATACCACAATTTGTTCAGCCATTCACCAGTTGGAGGGCATCCCCTCATTTTCCATTTTTTTGGCACCACAAACAGTGAGGCTATTACTATTCTTGTACAAGTCTTTTTCCTTATTATCTTCCTTTTTGTTTCTTCAGAATTTTATTCTTGAACAGCTCCCTTCTCCTCTGCGCTGAATTCTGCTGAAGCATTTTGGATCCATTGGGACCTTACATATCTTTCTTCTAAACCCTTTTAAGCCTCTTTCCATATGTCTAGAGTACACATCAGACTGTGCTCTATATTTTCTCACCTCTGTCTGAAACTCAGAATGGAGTAGTAACTTCCTTCCTGTATTTTAATTTAAAATCTAAGAATTTTTTTGTTTGAGATTGTATTTTTTATAAAAATCCAAGAATTTTGTTTTTTGTTTAAGATTTTACTTTTATAAAAATTAAATATTTTGATTTTGTTCGAGAAAAGATCTTCAAAAAAAAAAAAGAAGCTTGAAACTTTTATATCCAGAGAATGAACTGTTGCAGAAAGATGCTGGAAAACCTATACTTCATCAAGAAGATCAAGAATGAACTTTGAATATGATTGATTGAACTGAACTTTGATTGAACATTTATTGTAAATGTACACATTTTTGCCAAAAGTGACTGCCCCTAATTTGGCTTTCTGTCAATGAGCCTAGCAAAACATTGGTTTTGCTTTCTTTTCTTTACTATTTCCTCCCTCACTATTCTAATTCCTCTTAGAAATTTGAATATCGTGTATATTTATAGTTAGAAGTGCATTAGGGTTACAAATTGATTATGTTAAATGATCAATGGGGAGACTAGTCTCCCAATGATCATTGGGGGGAGGGGGAGGATTGTAAATCTTGAAATCTCTCAGACTTGTGAACGTTAAAAAATTTCCATATTTAGGAATCCTTCATTGGAACAAATTCCCTACATTGTTTTCCAGTAGGGGATTTGTTCCAATGGAGGATTCCTCATTCCAAAGAGTCCCTTCAGGGGGCATGTGGGTAGCTCAGTGGATTGAGAACCAGGCCTAGAGATAGGAGGTCCTAGGTTCAAATCTGGTCTCAGCCACTTCCTAGCTGTGTGACCCTGGGCAAGTCACTTGACCCCCATTGCCTAGCCCTTACCACTCTTCTGCCTTGGAGCCAATACACAGTATTGATTCCAAGGAGGAAGGTATAGGGTTTAAAAAAAAAAAAGAGTCCCTTCATTTCCACCCTAGTAACAATTTGCTCCCTCCGGTGAGATTTATGTTAGAAGAGTTTAAAATTTATCTAAAATGTCACAGCAAGTTTGTTATAAAGCTGGTATAGAACCTAGGGGTTTTCCTAATCCAGTTTCCACTATAGCACAATTTCTCTTAGTTGAGAATACTTTTAATTACAGTAAAGTCTCACTTATCTAGATTTTTTGGCCTTTGCCTATTTGCACCTTCATCAAAGGGAGGGATAGCAGGAACGTGAGTAATTCGTTATGTGATTCCTTCCTCAATCCCTTTTGCCCGGTTTGAATTAATGTTCAAAAAAGTCATGTCAGCAAGTACCTGATGTCTGCCAGGCACTGTGTTAACAGCTGGAGGTACAAAGAAAAGCAAAAATAGGCTTTGCCCTCACAGAGATCACAATTAATTGGGGGTTTGGGGAGGGAGCAACAGACAGACAACTTTGTACAATCAAGATATATCCAGAATAAATTAGAGTTAGTCTCATACAGAAGACACTGACATTAAGAAGGAATGGGAAGGGAAGGGATTCTATCTGATAGTTCAGAGAATTGAGGGGAAATTAAGGAGGAAGTAATTCTAGACCTGCAAGAGACAGCCAGTGAAAATGTCTGGAGATATAGAATGTATTGTGCAAGGAATGGACAGCAAGGTCAGAATCAATAAATTGTAGAGTATTTGGAGGAAATCAAAAGAAAACTGAAAAGGCAAGAAGATAGATTTTAGATTTGATCCTAAGTGTAAGGGAGCCATTGGAGTTCATGGTCTAGAGGAGTGAGATGACCAGATATTCACTTGAAAAAAGTTACTTTGATAGCTGAATGGAAAATGAATAGGAATAGGGAAATATTCTAGACCAAAGAGGAATCAACCAGCAGGCTATTGTAGTAGCCCAGGTGCAAGGTGATAGGGACCTACACCAGGATGGTCACAGTGTCGGAGAAGAGAAAGGAACACAAATGTGAAATTCTTTTGTTGTCAATGGAATTAAAATCCCAAACATACCCTTTGTATTGTAATGTACTTAATCATATTCTACTTGAAAGTTTTTATTGCATTCATTTAAAAAATTATCCCATTACTGTGTTTGTCATTGCAATATGATTTCTTTTTTTTTAATATTTACCTTCTGTCTTAGAATAGATAGTAAGTTAAATTGCAAGGTAGAAGGGTTGTAAGGGCTAAGCAGTTGGGATCGAGTGACTTGTCCAGGGTCACATATCACATATCCAGGAAGTATCATAGGTCACATTTGAACCCCAGGCTGCCTTGGCTTTCTGTCCACCAAACCATCTATTTGCCCTAGACCATATGCTCTCACAACTCTTTTTAAAGAGTTTCTATCAGTTTCTATTACATGTATATTTTACAAATTATTTTTATATTCCCCAATTGTTCTGAGTACCATTTGCCTTTCAAGCCAAGTAGATTTAGTGTATGAATTTCCCCCCCTATAGAACCATCATTTTCTTTTTGTGTCAGTAATATACTTAAAAAAAAAAAAAGAAAAAACAACTTTACCTTTTGACTTAGAATTAATGGTGTGCATTAGTTCCATGGCAGAAGAGCAATAAGGGCTAGGCAGTGGGAGGTTAAGTGACTTGCCCAGAGTAACACAGATTGGAAGTGTCTGAGGCCAGATTTTAACCTATATAATCATACTGAGCTACCTATCTTGCCCCTCCAGTAATATACTTTCAACAATTGAGCTGAATATAGTTCAGAATAATTCTTAATTTTGTATTCATTTTGTCTTAACTACTTTACTTTTTATATTTTCTTTTTATATTTCTACAGGGTCCACTTCCTAATACTTGTTGTCATTTTTGGCTAATGGTTTGGCAGCAAAAGTCCAAAGCAGTTGTCATGCTAAATCGAATTGTGGAGAAAGATTCAGTAAGTAATATTTATTTCTCTATATAATTTAGTATACTACATTTGTACATCATCCTTGTAAATGCCCTCCCAAGTTTGGATGCATCTGCTTGCCAATTAGCTGTGCCCAACTCCTTTAGGATAGTGGTTAGGTTCTTTCTAACAGGAAGAACTAATATATCCCTCTCCTTTGACACCATGTCTTCTTAAATAATAAATGCAGGCCATTAATTAACCTTATAGATTTAAATATAATACACTAAGCAATAAGTAGTAATAATACATATTTAACTCATACACTAAGCAATAAGTAGTAGTAATACATAATTAACTCATAGTTCTAGGGGTCTTAAAAATCCCTAAGCCAGATCATAGTCCTTTGTTTTCTAAGTGCTAGGAAATCTGTGATTGATTTATGAAAATGAATTCTACATCTATGTAAATGATTAATGGCTTTTTAGCTGATGGTTTAAAAAATATTAGGCTTTAGGCAAATAACAAATAAATTAAAATTAGAAACATAGTCCATTTTCACTATCATCACATATATACTTGTCTTCAGGTAAGTGTGAGCTGATAGGTTTTGAAAAACTGATTTTTTACTTTCTTGGGAAATGATGTCATATGCAATTTATCACTCCACTGTCAATAATCCACTTGTCATCATTTTTTTTTGGATAATCTAAAATATACTCTAAAGACTCTTAGGCTTTGTGATTTTCAATATAAGGTAGGAAAAGACAGTATTCATTTGTTCAGTTTGATGTGAAGATTACCATCAATTTTAGGTTTTTGTTTAGAAACATACTTTTTTTGTTTTCTCTCCCCCAAAGATAATTTATTTTCCTCATTAATGTAATTTTTAGCCTTTTTTTATTTTTAGATTACTAGATCCAAATTATCTCTTTTCTCTCCCCCCTGCTCCCAGATGTTAAACAATTTGACCCAATTTGACCCGGGTTATACATGTATTCTCATGCAAAATATACTTCCATATTTGTTGTCATTGTTGTAAGAGAATACTTATATAAAACCATAAATAAACCAATGTAAAAGATAGTATGCTTTGATCTGCACCCAAGTCCAATAGTTCTTTCTCTAGAGGTGGATAGCATTCTTTGTCATCAATCCTTCAGTATTGTGTCAGCTAAGTCTTTCACCATTGTTTATTGTACAATATTGCTGTTACTGTGTTCTCCTAGAAACCTACATTTTAAAGTAGCCTTAACAAAGTTTAATTATTAAGGTTATGATTGGAGCTGATTGCATTGATCAAAATATAAAAGAACATATATAAATATGAATAAAAGAAAGCAAGTTATTAAATCATGTTGGAAGACTCCAGTATAACAGTTGATTATTAAAATAAGTCAGTGTACATCTCAGTTTTTATTACATTGGGACTTAGAACTTGTGTAGGTTCTTCTTTGGGAATTATAGTAATATTAAAGTAATTGGAGGAAGCTAAAGTTTTTTTGCTTAGTAGGAAGAATGAAAGGAAATCAGCATTTAGTGCCTATAATATGCTAGGCATTGTGTTTAATATTTTACAAATATTACCTCATTTGATCCTCACAATTATCCTTTAAAGTAGGTACTGTTTTTATTTCCACTTTACATGTGAAGAACCTGAATTAGACAATAGTTTTAAGTGACTTGCCCATGGTCTCACAGCTAATAAGTGTCTGAGACCATATTTGGATTCAGGTCTTCTAAATCTTACCATCTGGATCACCTTGCTGCCTCTGTAAAATAGACAGCATGCATAATTTACTTAAACACAATATTGCCATTTTAGCAATTTTCCTTTCCATTAAATAGTAGCATCTAATTGTGATTTTTTAATTTTATAAAAAGTAGGAGGCCCGTTTTTATAACAAAGAAATGCAAAGACTTTAAGTGACACAAAGATGGTTTGAATAAATCCCTTAATCTCAAAAAAAAAAAGATTTATCCATCAGAGCATGGGATGAGGTACTCATTTGTGCTGTTGTCTGTAAAAATAAAAACCTTAAACTACTTGCCTTTCAAGGCTTTAATAACACTGTTCTAAGGTTCTGACCTATGTACATGTTAATATGTAAAAGAGGATTTTCTCAATTCAGAAAATGTTTGTTTTCCATAAAAAATTTTAGAACAAGAACATTTCTTTTTTGGTGGAAATGACACATTTAGAGATACACAAAAATCCTTGTACTTGCAAGCTATAGTAAAGAAATAGAGCAGTTCTGGGAGTGGTTAGCCTTGTTTCTCATCTAGAGGGCTGACACTTTATTTTTAAAAAGCAGTATTAGTAAAATAACTAGATATTTGTTTCTCAGAGTTTGTGAAAATAAAAACATTTTGATTGCCAAGTCGGATATTTGCCAGAATCTTTGTCCTATTTGTATGAAAAAAAAAAAAATAGTTCCATTTTTAGGGGCTTTGTATTATCAAAATATGTTGCTGTTTTCTCATTTATCTTACATCTTATATCTCCTTTTATACTTGTTGCAATTAAGAACACACAACTCAAAAATTCAATTTAAGCCAGACCAATCATAGATTTTTAAAAATTGTGAATGATCTCTTATGAGCATTAAAATTCAAAAGGAAACAGAATATATTAGGAATAGGTTCTTAGACCTATGTAATAGGTATATTTAAAATAAAACCTTTTCAATAAACTTTTGAGTACCTTCCTCCCTAGAATCTATTAAACTTATATAATAAACATTAAAAGTAAAAATTCAAGTATATGATAAAAAAAATCAGCCATCATGCTTTCATGGATTGCAAATTCAGACTATCAATATTTTACCTTTCCTAGGTAAAATGTGATGGTTCTTATTAGAAAAAAATTTTCATTACCTTGAAACAGTACATTTTAATAGCACTATTACTTGTTCTGCATTTGGCTTTCGGCTAACTCCTGTGGTATCTTAAATGTAGTTGTAACATTGGTTTTTCATTTGGATCCATATTTTTGAAAAGAGATTCTTTTTTTTTTTTTGGTATTGGATTATGGTCTGCCAGCTCTAAAAATGTTTTTTTTTTTTTTTTTCAATTTAGATAAAATGTGCACAATATTGGCCAACCAAAGAAGATAAAGTGATGGTGTTTGAAGAGACAGGATTCTGTGTGAGGCTAGTGTCAGAAGATGTCAAATCATATTATACAGTTCATCTACTAAAATTAGAAAATCTTCATGTAAGACCCTTCACCTCCCTTCCTTACTTAATTTTTTTTATTCTGTTATCCTAAGTTTTTATTGTAGTGTTTTTTGAATTATATTTCTATATACCACATGTGTTGCTGCTTTTTGCCTTTATTCCTACATATAGTATCTTTAAATTGGATAGAAATGTAAGCTAAGTTTTGAAAGAGTTAAGTGGATTTTTTGTGAGTTCAAAATTTTGAGATTTAAAATACTTTTGGCAATAATAGTAACAGGTATTTAGGAAGATGACAAAACATAATAGTATATGTACATAGGTATATTTCATCATACTTATATTAAATATTATAGTTTTCAAAACAGTGAAGTTATTTAGCATGTGGTTGGAAAGAGCATAATAATGAAATTATTAACAGATTTCATAAGATTTGTTTTCATCATTGATTTACTATTGTGAATTAGCTAGTGCATCAAGCTTCTGCTTTCACAAATAGCAGGAATTCAAGGCAGGCATCCATATACTCTTTTCTTTTTTCTCTTTTAATTATTGCAAGCTGTGAAGTGCAAGTAATATGGAAATGTTTATAAGATTATGACAAAAGCTAAATAATGATAAGAGAAGAGAAATATAATTTATATCACAGGAAGTATATCTTTATAACTAATCTTTTAAGAATGCATCTATCTATTTTTGAAGTGAAGTACACATGAAATAGATTATTTGGAAATAAATTTCCTAATCTAAAACTAGGTACCTAGTGATTCACTAATCCGTATTTTATGAGTAGCAAAAAATAACTCCCATATAAAGGAAAGTCTATGAACAGACATTTATTAAATACCTGCTATGTGTCAAGCATTGTATTAATTACTGAAGAGACCAAAAAAAACAACCAAAAGTTTTTTTGCCTTTAATAAATTCACATTTGAATGAGGGAGACAGCATGCAAAAACTGTGTACTTGTAAGATATAAACAGGGTAAATCAGAAGAAATTTCAGAGACATCAGTAGGAAGGGATTTGGACTGGGGGTGGAAGGGAAATGAATAGACCCATAAAAGTCTCCTGTATAAAATGGAATTCATAGTGTGTTTTCAACTTCACCCTCATTTCCCCAAATTTGAAATTGTATTATTTGTTGTTGCTCTCATCTGCCCATCTCTGATTACATATTTCAGCTGCATATCCAATTGAGAACTGTTCTCAGAAAGCTATAATAGGTATATTTAGGCCACGTTTGATGCATATAAGATTGATATCCACATAAAATTCCTGTGGTCCAGAGAATGTGGTGCTTAGCTTCATGTACCCATAAAACCAGTGCCTTCCATATGTCAGCATTTTTGGTCCCTTGGTCTTCTCTGTAGCATAATGCTTTTGGAGCTTATGCCTTATGCCCTCAAAGTTGAAATATTCAGTGTTTTAAATCTTGTTCATTACTTCAGAGTTAATAGGTAATTTATGTAAACTGCATTTATTTCCTATTCACTATTCACACATTATAACTACAATTCCTCTATGTCCATAAGTCATTTCTAATAGCAGCATTGAACTAGATAGTATAGTATTATTGCCAGAAATTCATTTTATAATTTTCTGATGCATCTCTCTGTAGCTTCTTTTGTTCTTGTTGTCTTATGTTTGATTCTCACTTCTAATTATAACTGTACATGACATTTTATTCTTGCATCTTATCAATCATTTCTTTGTATTTGCCCTTTTTTTTAACTTGTCTGGATGACTTTATAATCAATCGTGTCTAGGTCTAACCTGGTGATTACTCTCTCACTAAGGTGAATGTTCACATGGACAGCTGTGTCATTGGGTTTTTCTCATTGCATATGCTAATTGTAGATGATGTATTTCTTGAACTGTCTTGCCAAATTGCCATCCTTTTTTAGTATCCATGAACCCCTTGGACCTCCTCCCTTCTAGATGGACATGGAGTGGACAATGTATTTCTGCCCCACTCCTTGGAAAGTGGGGAGGACATGACCTTTCAGCAAATATGGAAGGGCACCTTGAAGTGTTTCTGATGGTTCTGTTTGGGTCATGAAGGGTTTGAACTTTCTTTTGGCTAAACTAGTTGAGGAGCAGGGAGAAGAAAGGTAAATAATAACTCATGGCTATCATTCTTTAAACTTTATGGTGCTTGTCCCCCAAACACCCTGAGGGGCAGTGCAGGTATTATTCACTCTTTTACTGAAGAGGAAACTGAGGCTTTAGTTAAAGAGCTGGCCACAAGGTGAAGTTGTTTCAGTCAGAGGTAACACCTAATAACAGTAGCAGGGCCCCAGGCAGAGTAGGAACTCCAGAAGGAGAAAGAAACAGATGGGGAAAATAGGCATTCTGGTTCTTTTGTGCAATAATATCTTACTCACTTTCTACCTAGAGTAATGTTTTTGGATAGTTTATTTAGCAGGAGGTAATTATAAATGAGTTGAATACAAGTGAAAGTTTCACAGCAGGTATTTGCTATTCTGAATTCACACATTATTTTATCTGACTAAACCTCTGATGCCCACTTAAATAACTGCTATATTAGTTTTAAACTAAAACTACACTATATAGTATATACTGTGAAACCATATCAATATTACCGATCTTACTAATAGCCAAGAAATGTTTGTTATTTTTTGTTTTATATGGCAATGAGTCATAGAAGTTATATGTATAAAGCAATATATTTAGGGTTTTTTTTTTTATATTTTAGCACTTTTTGTATGGGTCAACTAGAGGAGAGAATGTTTTTCTTTGAACTTTCTAATTTCCAAGTGTACTTTTCCCTCTTGTTTCTCATAATTCTGTTGGCCAACTTTAAATTTATCAAGTTCCAGGAATTCCATTTTAATAATGACAACATTGTATTTTCCTGGCCTAGTAGACTTATCCAAAAAGAGGAATGGAGGACATATCCTCCATTCCTAGCTTTGGTTTTCATCAGCCCATATTGACATCTGTAATCTTTCGTCCTTTAATACTTTCTGATAATTTGACATTTATTTCTTTCAATTTCATGTGTCTTTCCTTTTTATTTTATCTATACAATGTCTAGCACAATAGTCCATTTATGAATTGAATAATTGTTAATTAAATGAAATGTCAAAGATTTTTCAATACAACTATATTTAAGCACTTTTTAAAAAGTAGAGCCTTGAATATAATTTGTAGAAAATATAAATTAAAATAATATCTACATATCCAAGACCTGAAATTCAATTAAACAAATAATTTTTAAGGATCTACTTTGCTCAAGGCACCAGGGATACAAAGCCAAAAAATAGAATGCTTTCAAGTAACTTGCATTCAACTGGACTTTTTAAGAAGGTAGGCCTGAAGGAAAGAAAGCCTTTCAGACAGAAAGGGCAGGGTAGTCTTGCCTTTGTTGATCTCCACAATCCTAAAGTCCTTTGTCCTTATCCTGTTTAATGACATTTCACATACCCTTTCTCTTATGATTATTGATTATATGTATTTCATCTCACCCTACCAAGACCGTGCAATCTCCTTGAAAGTAATATCAATCTTTATATAGCCTCCACAAATCAAAACTTACTGCTTTGCATATTTATATGAATAAATATTGAATAAATTACTTGTGGATTTTTAAGCACCTATATTGGTATATTATTTACTTGAAAATTTGAATGTCAAATGGATATGAATTTGAAATTTTTTTTAATTTGTAGTACAATTTTTGTTGTTGGTCACTTGTTTCAGTCATGTCTGACATCATTTGGGGTTATCTCTGCAAAGGTACTGGAGAAGTTTGCCTTTTCCTGATCCATTTTGTTTGACAGATGAAGAAACTAAGGCCAACAGGGTCACGTGACTTGCCCAGAGTCATATAGGTAGTGTGTAATGTTTGAGGCCAGATTTAAATTTAGGAAGAGAAGTCTTCCTGACTCCAGGACTGGCATTCTATCCATTGGGCCACCTAGATGCTCTCCCTGCTGCCACTCCTACCTCCCTTTTTTTGGTAGCAAAATGAGAAAACCACAAATGTTCTTGTTATTATTACTACCCCCTCAATTCATTATTCATTCTCTACTTCTAAAATGTAGATTATATTTTTGGAATTTTGCCTTAACAAATTTATTTTTTATGATTTTTAAATTTTATTCATATATTTATCATAAATTATCATTTAATTTAGAATGTTAAGATCGGGAGAATTTTATTATATTGAATTTTTTTTTTTTAGTAAAACCAGGGTTATTGAGATCAGTCATAGACATTATTTTGTAATAGAAGAAAGCTAGTCTTCAAGTCAGCTAAGGCCTGCTGGGTATTTATTAATGTTTTAGAAATCTCTGTGTACTTATTTTCTTTCCCTTTCAGAGACCTTAGAATGTAAAAGTTTTTATTTTATGTTCTGCTTTTTAAAAAAATCTAATAATCTAAATCTAATCTAAAAGTTTTTGGTTTGGGTGTATCAGCCTAGAAAAACATAGTATTCAATATTCACCCTCCACACAAAACCACACAGAGCCAAGGGTCTGGGACTCTGGGAACTGTCTCTGAGAATATCACCCTCTGAGATGATTCTCCAAAGAATAGAACATAGAGATCTTATATATCTTTTGGAGAACTAAGGACAGGGAAGTGTGATTGATTGACTATACAATGGCTACAAAGAAATGAGAAGTTCAGATAGGCTTACCAGGGAGAGGCTGATGCTTAACAGTGGATACTAAAGAAAGACTCCAGCCAAGGGCTTAGCTTCCTGGGAGAGGACTCTGATACTATGGGAGAAACCACTAAGACAAAAGAGTACTTAACTTTTGACTGCTGTCTACTAGTCCCACCTAAACTGGGATCATTAAGTACTTTTAAGGTCTGTTGGTCAGTCTGGAGCTTTCATTGGAGTAAGTTCTCTGGACAGGGGCAAACTTGGGGTTCCCCAAACCCAGTTGACAGGCAAGTAGTTGCTTTAAAAAAAATAAATAAAAAGCAGAGCTCTTTTTCTCTTAATAATTGAATAGATCTGTGGTCTCAGCAATGTGGCTTTATTCTCCTAAGTTCAAGATTGCAGCTCTTATTGGCCTTACTCCGTGTGATTTTTTGCTTATGTCTTTCCATAAATCATCCCTAGAGAATCTTACCTGCTGATCTTGCTTTGGTCTTAACTTTTTGGGGGGTACCAATACAGCCCTCAGACTTTATGGAAGTTGTCTCAGCCTTTCACTACATGAACAACAGCTCAATTCCATATTTTTTATACCTGTTCTTGCACGTAAGCCATTATTGGCAATGTGCAGCAAAAGTGTGCCCATCGCCCTAGGGTAAATCTGAAATTTCCATTCAGCTGAGATTGTGGTGTTATATTATTCACAGACTTTGGCCATTACCTTTGTGACCTTGGGAATTCACCTCTTTGTTTCATTTTCTTTGAATTTAAAATGAAACAACTCAGTGGTATGTAGTCTCTTTCTAAGAATTCTAAAGATAATGCTCATAAAAAAAGTGGGTTTGATATTTTAGCAGCTTAGGGTCTTTGAAAGTATGGTGCAGTTTCCTCAGTGCTGTCCTATTTCCTTCTGAGTCTCTCCTTGTTTCCCTACCATGCCTGTCCTCTTTTTTGTTATTCTATTTTTAAAAATGCATTTGACTCTTTGGAACAAAAGAGTTAAGCCTCTTTCCAACTAGAGTTCTTTTATGTAAATTTTAAGATTATACTAGATTCCTGTGGCAGCTAGATGGCTCAGTGAATTAAGAGCCAGGGCTTGAGATATGGAGGGTCCTGGATTCAAATTTAGCCACAGACACTTCCTAGCTAACCTCCATTGCCACTGCTCTTTTGCTTTAGAACTAGTACACAGTCTCTAAGACAGAAAGTAAGGATTTTAAAAATAGATTATACTAGATTCCTTCATAGATACTGTTAGAGAGAACTTAAGGCAGTTTTCCTTTGTCCATCATCAAATATGAAACAGGAATGTGTTTACTGGTTTGTGGTTTTAACTGCTATCACTTTGCCTTGGAGAGTGCCTTGCATATTTTTCAGATGTAGGAGGGATGTCCTGTATTTCATGAGATTCTCCAGGTGATTCTGTTTACAGATTATGTGGTGATTGTTCTTCTTGAGGAGCGGTTCTCAACCTCTCAATTTGTAGCAATGAGAATACATAATGCATATCAGGTATTTACATTCTGAATCATAACTGTAGCAAAATTACAGTTTTGAAGTAGCCACCAAAATAATTTTTTGGTTTGGGGTCACTGCAACATGAGGGGTCACGGCATTAGAAAGGTTGAGAACCACTGTTCTTGAGGCTCACAGAGAGGTTTTCTAGCACTAGGAAGTTTTTGATCATTTGGTGTGACAAGGAAATCACTTTAAAAGACTGATATATATTAATTTAAGGTCGCCAAGGAATTCAGCTATGTAATTCCTTAATGAAAACTTAAGTCAGCAGTCAACCTTTTATGGAGTTTAATTACAAACAGGAGGAAGAAAGGTATTAGAGAGGGGGGGGAGGGGAGAGGGGAGAGAAGGGAATAGGGCTTAAATACCCCCTCTGTTTAGGCTGGGCCAAAAGGCCCAAGCCCTTAGATAGCTGAGGCAAAGAAAAGAGATCAGTCCCTATCACTCACGTGACCAAAATGGAGAAACAGTCTCAGGGGCCTCCACCTCCAGCTTCCTTCAGAGCAAGCTTCTCAGAGCACAACCTCTCAGAGCAAAACCTCTCCAACCTCCTAGTCCTCAGACCCCACTATCTTTAAGGAAACCATCCAAGTTTCCTCCCCTCAGTTCTCACATCTACCAATCACTGTCCATGTCTTCCCTGTGCCAATGGTGGCTCTAGCTTAACCCAGGACCGCCCAGAGGTCTGTGGCTTTGCACATGTCTGTTGAAGGTCATATTCTCAAATAATTAATCCTTTGCTGCAGCCCTTCCTAAATCCTGTTACTCTAAGTAGGGTAGAAATTGTATTTTCCAAGACCTGGTTCTGTCATTCCAAGTATCTCTATTGTATCATTCTAAAATCAATCATGACTCAAAGAACTTCCTGTTCTATGCTTAAGCATAGGTCAAAGCCCTTTCCATTGTTCAGCAAAAGGTTTCTGTCCTAAAGTAATCTTAGGTAGGGAGGAGAAGGACCCTCCCTACCTAATGTTGGAAATGGGGAAATTTCCAACATTCATAAGTCTTAAGAAATTTTAAGGTTTACATTGGGCACAATGTTTTAGATGGTAAGTAATAAAAGTAAGTTTAAGAAAAGGATGGTAAGTAATGACCAGTTAAAGCATTGAATAACCTGGAAGCAAATAGTGAAAGTCAAAACTAGAATGGTAACAGTTTTCAGTAAAATGATGAGAACAGAAGTCAAGTTATAAGAATTAAAGGTGTTGGGGGTCTGTGGCATTAAGTAGTTTCCCTCAAGAAGTTCATTGTTGAAAAAAGAAGGTTGGAGTGGTATCTCAAAGGGATAACAGGGTTGAAGTATTCTTTGTAGTAAGGAATGCCAAATATAAACATATTTGTAGGTAGGATCCAGTAAAGATGTAGAGATTGAAGGCACATGGGGAAACAAATAATTGGTGAAGCTCAGAAGAGATAAAAATAGGTGAATGGAGGACATAAATTGAAAGGTTAGCTTTAGAAAAAAGGAGATGTTTTTCCCTCAGAGGCAGAAAGAGATTCTGTATGTAGAGATGCAAAATAATTTTTGAAGGCAATAGTAGGAAAGTTGAAGGAGCTCATAAAAATGGAAGCTTTTTCAGTTTATTTCATTTGTTTAAGAGAAAGTTTAAGCATGATAAATTTTAAATGGCTTCAGCTAGTTTCTTCTATAAAAGATCAGGAGAGAACTATTCTTAAATCTCTGCTTTATTATGTTGGGCGATGGCCCTGAAATAACAAATCAGAAATGCTTCCGCCTACCAAGTATGTGTGAATTAATTTGTTTTGTAACTAGAATTCACATATTTTTTCTCCACTGCTATACCAGTATAGGAGTAACATAAAGATTGGTCCTTTATATGAATGAAGGAGGGTGATTCTCCTGAGAAGCCTGCATTTTGTGGGCCAAAATAATTAAATATCAGATCTTCTAAAATCTGATACTGAGGGAAGTCATCTGGAGATGACTCATTTTGTGAAAGCAAGGGCTATAGGTTCCATTTTATACTTTTAAGGACTTGAACCTTAAAAATATATAATGATAATAAATAATGTCATTCTTTCCCATCCCTACTTCCTCGTTTTCCTAAACCAATTTGAAGTCATGTACTTACTATGACCATAAATAAAAATGTCACATATAATGCTTTCTTAGACTTGTTTATTTTAAGGAACACATTAATTCATTCGTATTTTTAAAACTTTTTAGAGATTATCATTAAATTTAGTTAATTTTCAGATCCGCATCATTTCCTTCCCCTTTACCCCTTTCCCTGGTTGAGAAAACAAGGCAGGGAAAATCCTTTTAAAAATATGTATAGTTAAGGAAACCAAATTCCTTTATTGGCTGTGTTCCCCGAAAAAAATAGTCTTTATATTCTGAGTTCATCCCTTCTCTGTCAAGAGCTTGGTAGCATGTTTTCACTTGCATCCTCTGAAATTGTAATTATTAAATTGGTCAGAGTTCCTAAGACTTTATCTTTACAACGTTGCTATTATTGTTTAAATTGTTCTCCTGGTTCTCATTTCATTCTCTATCAGTCTACAAGTCTTCCAGTGTTTCTCTGAAACAAAAATTTTTTTTTCATTTCTTGTATCACAAAAAAAAATAGTATTCCATCATATATATATATATATTTCATAACTTATTTAGCCATTTCCCTATCGATGAGTACTCCATAAGTTTCCAATTCTTTGCCATCACAAAAATGACTACAGCAAATATTGTTGTAAATATGGTCCTTTTTCTTTGTTCTCATTGGAGTGTAGACTTTGCTGGGTCAAAGAATATGCCCAGTTTAATAGCTGAATGACTTATTTTCTAATCACAGAATTATGGGCTCCTTTTTTTTTTTAAATAAGGAAAACTAGTCTGCTGGGAAAATGCTAGGAATAAAGATCCTAGCTCAAACAAAATCCATTTATTTCTTAGAGGTAATGTAGCAGTGCAAAGAGTTGTTTACTTGGAATCAAATAGTTTTAGTTTAGATTCTGTCCTCACTACTAGCCATATGATGTTGGGCAAGTTATTTAATTTCTGATTATCAGTCTCTTCTGTAAAATAGCTTATTTTTTATCTAATTTTCTCTCAGGTTGTATCCGAAAGAATAAACTTGCTATTTATTTTTAACATTTTTAACACCCTTATATAAAATTTTGTGTTCCAAATTCTTTCCCTCCCTCTCACCCCTTCTCTATCCACTAGAAGACAAGCAGTATAGTAGTTATATATGGAAATCATGCAAAACATTTTACTCTAATCAGCACATGGCAAAACAAAAAAACAAAAAAATTTTAAACAAAGTAAGAATATGTTGTTTCTGTTTGCATTTGGAATGAATCCATTTTCTCTGGAGTTGGATAGCATTTTTTCACCATGAGTCCTTTGAATTGTCTTGGATCTTTGTATTGATCAGAGTAGTCAAGTCTTTCACAGTTGATCAACAGTTATTGCTGTTATTGTGCACACCACTTTTCCCAGGTCTCATTTCATTTTGTGTCAAGTCATATAGGTCTTCCTAGGTTTTGCTTTTCTGAAACCAACCCCCTCATCATTTCTTATATCATAGTAGTATTTTATCACGTTCATATGACACAACTTGTTCACCATTCCCCAATTGACGAGCATCCCCTCAATTTCCAGTTTGTTGCCACCACAAAGCATTGGTATAATAATTTTGTACACATAGTTCCATTTCCTTTTTCTTTGATCTTTTAGGATATAGACCTAGTAGTAATATTGTTTGGTCAAATAGTATGCACTGTTTTATAGCTGTTCAGACATAGTTCCAAATTATTTTCTCCAGAATGATTGGACCAGTTTGTTAATGAACCTATTTTCCTTTATTCCCTATAGCATTTGTAATTTCTAATAGATGTCAAGTGGTATTTCAGAATTGTTTTGATTTGCATTTCTCTAATAGTGATTGCAAGCATTTTTTTTTTCATATTAACTATAGATAGCTTTATTTCTTCTGAAAACTACATATTCTTATCCTTTGATCATTCCTCAATTGAGGAAATGGCTTTTCCTTTTAAAAATTTGACTTGATCCCCAATATAGTTTAGAAATGAGGCCTTAGTCAGAGAAACTTGATTTAAATGTTTGATGTTACTTCATTGTTTATGGTGCCTTTTATTTAAATGTTTCCTGGTTATCTCTTTTAATTGAGTTTATTTTTAATTTGTCTGAAATCATGATTAATTACTTCTGTTTTTTTAAACTTCAGCTGAAGTATAATAGATTCTGCTTTATATGTTTATTATAATTCTATTTGTGTTTCTGTTTCTAGTGTGACTTGTAACAGCATAAATTTTTTTTTTACTGTTTTATATCTATTCTGCAATCTATTTTATGGGTTCTTTATTTTTGTGTGTTGTGTGTATCTTTTACCACATTGTTAATTCTTTTCCCCCAGATGTTATTTTATCATTCATTTTCCCCCCCAGTTTTTCCAGTTACTACTCTTACCTCCTTCTTTAACTCTTCAGTTCAACTTGCCTCGAGAAGTATGAACCCACATTCACAGTTATGATTACTATGTCTCCAAACTGTGGCTCTATATGAATTGTTTCTCTCTGGTTGATTGCAGTATTTATTTGACCTGGTTAGAGCTCTGAAATTGGGCTATAATATTCCTGAAAACAGATTTTTTTCAGTTTGGGATCTCTTTAGGCAGTCAGTGACTTTTAGAGTCTTTCAATTTCTATTTTACCCTCTGGGTCTAAAATAATGGGTCAGTTTTCCTTGGTAAGTTATTGAAATATGATTTTTAAGCTCTTTTTGGTCATGGCTTTCAACCACTACAATAATTCTTATGTTGTTTTATCTCAATCTATTTTCTAGTTCAGTTGTTTTTTCAATGAGCTATTTCATATTTTCCTCAATTGTTTTCATTTGTTTGACTTTGTTATATTGTTTCTTAATGTCTCATGGAGTCATTAGCTTCCATTTGTTCAGTTCTTATTTTTAAGGAATTATTTTTCTCAGTGAGCTTTTATACCTCTTTTTTCATTTGGACAATTCTGTTTTGTTTTAAGAAGTTCTTTTTTTTTCAGTTCTTTATTTTTGTGTGTTGTGTGTATCTTTTACCACATTGTTAATTCTTTTCCCCCAGATTTTATTTTATCATTCATTTTTTCCCCAGTTTTTCCTGTTACTACTCTTATCTCCTTCTTTAACTCTTCAGTTCAACTTGCCTCCAGAAGTATGAACTATTATGATTATTTCCATTGTTCCTTCTCATCATCAAGCTAATATTTATTTTTAAAATTTTTATTTTTGTCATGAAAAATACATTGCCATATTGGTCATTGTTTTAAGAGCAAACTTCTACATAGCCAAAAATCCCAAAATAAAACCATAAATGAATGCATTAATGTGAAAGACTACTCCAACAATTCTTTCTCTGCAGGTGAAGAGCATGCCCTATCATAAGCCCTTCAAGTTTGTCCTACATTGCAATGCTGAGAATAGCCAAGTTTTCACAGATAGTCATAGTACAATATTGCTATTTTTGTGTATGTTCGTCTCCCAGTTCTGCTTATTTCACTCAGCATCAGTTCCTGCAGATCTTTCCAGCTTTTTCTGAAATCGTCTTGCTTAAAAAAATTTTTTTTTTAATTTTAAAAACATATTTCCCTGTTTACATATTTCATTTTCTTTCCTTTCCCTTTTCCCTTCTTGTTCCGGGATCCAATAAGCACTTCCACTGGATTATACAAATGTTATCACTTATACCTATTTCAATATTACTCATTTTTGTTACAGAGCAGACTATTGAAACCAAAGCCCCAAATCATATATCCTTATTAAAAAAAATAAGCCATTTGTTTTTCTTCTATGTTTCTACTCCCACAGTTGCTTCTCTCTGAATGGAGAGCATTCTTTCCCCGCCAGCAGTGCATCAGTGTCCCAGTTTTGCCAAATCCTCTCCAACATTTATCACTTTCCATTACTGCCAAATTGGCCAATCTGATAGGTATGAGGTGGTACCTCAGCATTGCATTTACCTAATCAAGATTGATTTAGAACATTTGATTATTGATGACCTTGATTTCTTACTCTGAAAATTGCTTGTTCATATCCATTTATCAATTAGAGAATGGCTCATATTCTTATAAATTTGACTTAAGTTTGCTATAAATATGAGAAATAGACTTTTATTAGAGACACTTATTGTAAAAATTGTCCCAGTTTGTTGTTTCCCTTCTAATATTGGTTAGATTCATTTTTTTTATTTAATGTAATAGAAATTGTTCATTTTATATCTTATAATATTCT
Organism: Monodelphis domestica; assembly: GCF_027887165.1. NCBI lineage: Eukaryota > Metazoa > Chordata > Mammalia > Didelphimorphia > Didelphidae > Monodelphis > Monodelphis domestica. Next base: position 255,325,206 of record NC_077229.1, read on the forward strand.
CTGTCTCTTCTTGGGTTGTAAATTCTTCCCATCTCCAAAGATCTGCTAGGCAAACTATTCTGTCTTCCCCTAGTTTAGTTACAGTTTCATTCTTTATAGTCAAATCATATATCCATTTTGACCATTTCTTGGTATGGGGTGTGAGATATTGGTATATATCTAACTTCTGCCATACTGTTTTCTAATTTTCCCAGCAGTTTTGGTTAAATAGTGAGTTCTTATTCCAAAAACTAGGATCTTTGGGTTTATCAAAATTATAGGTTGCTGTTGTCTTTTATCCCTATGGATTATTATTATTAATCTACTCCATTGATCTGCCATTCTGTTGTGGTGGAAATTTATTAGCAGAGACGCCAAAAAGAAAAAGTCTCTTAAGCCAAAAAGAAATAAGTTTATCGAGGGAGGGCCAGTCCCACAAAAAAGCTGGACTCTGAAGACCCAGAAGCTTATGAGTGACCTCCTTATATACCCAAAAATTTGTACAAAAGAATCAATGATTTTTTTTCTCATAATATTTATATTTACACAAGTATGAATCAAGTAAAATAAAAATAAAGCCTAGAGTAAAGGAGACGAAAAAATCAGATAACTTGGGTATGTTTGAACCACAACTTCACATAGTAGAAAAAAGGGTGGAGAAATGTCAGAAAACTTCATTCTTGCTGTATGGTTCTTCTTAGAAATGATTCTTTCAGAATTAAATGATTGCTATTTTTAGAAACATTTAATACTTAAAGGTTTGAATTATTAATTGAATACTAATTTAGTTCCAAAAGAGCTAAACTACTAAAAGAATAAAACTCTCAAAACTCTAAAATAATTTAAAAAATTGCTTCATATAGAATTAAATTAGGAAAAACTGCTGATTCAATGTAACAAAATAACTGAATTTTGGATAATCTGCTAATATTAATGTAATCGTGAAGGCGGTAAGGAATTTCACATTCATACTGTTGCTTAGCCAATACCAGATTGTTTTCATTCTTGCTGCTTTATTATATAGTTTGAGATCTGGTCCTGCTGGGCCACCTTTATTTACATTTATTTTTCCATTAGTTCGCTTGATATTCTTGACCTTTTGTTCTTCTAGATTAATTTTGTTATTTTTTCTAGATCTATAAAATAATTATTTGGAAGGTTGATTGGTATAGCACTGAATAAATAAATTAATTTAGGTATTATTGTCATTTTTATTATATTAGCTCAGTCTAACCATGAGCAGTTAATATTTTTCTAATTGTTTAGATCTGACTTCATTTATATGAAAAGTGTTTTGTAATTGTGTTCATATAATTTTTATGTTTGCCTTGACAAGTAAATTACCAGGTATTTTTTATATTGTTTAGAGTGACTTTAAATGAAATTTCTCTTTCTAACTCTTGCTAATGGACTTTGTTGGTAATATATAGAAATGCTAATGATTTATGTGGGTTTATTTTGTATCTCACAACTTTACTGAAGTTATTATTTCAGCTAATTTTTTAGTTGATTCTCTAAGCATACTATCATGTCATCTGCAAAAAGTGATAGTTTAGTTTCCTTATTACCTATTTTAATTCCTTCCATTTCTCTTTCTTTCCTTATGTGAACTCATATCACATAGGACTTTACAAACCTTTAATAGCTGTTGCACCATTTGGGTATCCTGATCTAATATCGAGGTCGTAAACCCTAATTATGAATATGGTCTCTTAAATAGGATTGTGCTGTTATCCCTGGGGTAACTTGTTCTGTTGATCAAAATTTGGGTCAGTTACTAGCTTGTTTCACTTGGATTAGTTGATCTAAGTTATATCATTCAGAGGTTGTTTTGTACTCCAAGGTCACCCCAACCAAAGATTACAATTTAATAATCTTGTAGGTTTGTCATCTGGATATTAATTGATGTTAATGTTTGCTAAAGCTAGCATTTCTAGTACAATATTAAATAATAGTGGTGATAATGGGTATCTTTGCATCATCCCTCATCTTATTGGGAAGGCTTCTAACTTGTCCCCATTACAGATGAGACTTGCTAAAGTTTTAGGTCGATACTTGTCATGTTAAGGAATGACCCATTTATTCCTCTGCTTTCTAGTGTTTTTAATAGGAATGGATATTGTGTTTTGTTGAAGGCTTTTTCTGCATCTTTTTGAGATAATCTTGTGATTTCTGTTAATTTGGTTATTGAAATGGTCCTGAGTTCAAATTTGGCCTCAGTCACTTCCCAGCTATGTGATCCTGGGCAAGTCACTTAACCCCCATTGCCTATCCCTTACTGCTCTACTATCTCAGAACCAATAAACAGTATTGATTCTAAGATAGAAGACAAGAGTTTAAAGAAAAATTTTAAATGAACCCTGCATTCCTGGTATAAGTCCCACCTTATTGCTGTAGTTTCCTTGCTAGTATTGTATTTAAAATTTTTGCATCTATATTTATTAATGAAATTAGCCTATAATTTTCTTTATCTGTTTTTGTTCTTCCTTGTTTAGGTAACAGTATCATATTGGTTTCATAACAAGCTAGCATTTATTACACAATTAATACATTCAGGTTATATTTCAGGCTTCAGAGAGATTCAAGACAACATCCCTGTCTTCAAGGGTTTAATCCTATAGACACATAAATAAAAAAAAAGATAATGAAACATCGCATTGTTAAGTAATAGATAGTAATACTACAACAATTAAGAGAAAAAATAGTCTCTAAGGTCAAGCATAATTAGATAAATCCTTATGCAGCAAGTATTTGAACTGGTCCCAAGTTTATTTCATGTAGGAAAACTTGCTTCAGCAAAATTCAGGAATCAATGACTAAGACCTCTTTGATAGAATGAGATGATTTTGGGAAGATAGCATGACATGACAGAGAAAGTACTAATTTGGAGCCAGGGAGAACTGAGGCACTTAACTTTGTGACCACTTAATTTCTCAGTTTTGGTTTCCTAAATTGGGAGTGGAGAGTTGTTAGGATTAAACAAACTGGTATATGGGAAGCACTTTACTTAGCTTTTAGTTCTACTTTATTATTCCTGTAGGGGAATATTAAAAAATCTGAAGTTAGAGAGGTGTGAGGAGGCCTTGAGTGCCATGCTAAAGACTTGAGGGACTTTATCCTATCAATATTGAGAAGGCATTGAAAGTTGTTTTCATTTGTTTGTGATAAGAAGAGGGATGATATTTTAGGTAGTAAGTAGTTTGTAGGATGAATTAGAGGCATGAAATAGTAGGCACATAGGGAATCTATTGAGCTTTTTATTTTAAGCTTGATTTTAAATCTTTTTTAAATCTGATTTTAAATAGAAATAAAGCATTGACTGAAATAATGAAGCCTGGAAAGGTGATCTAATTTTGAAGGGAAAAGATGATTTAATCAATCAACAAGCTTTTATTACATACCTACTCTCTACCAGGCACTGTGCTAAGTGGTAACTATACAAAGAAAGGTAGAACAAATAAAAAACAAAATCTAGTCCCTACCTCAACTCTCAATTAGCTCACAGTTTATGTTGAGTTATAGTTTAACTTTGCATTATATTTCCATCCCCTCTTCTTGCAAATATCAGTCAAAATATCAGGACAGGAAGAGTAAAATTTATTCAAGTAAATTTTTTTTTCATTAAACATATGGCTCTTTTTACCTCATAACCTCATGAGCTTTCTTTTAGCTCTAGGCTATAACATTCTCTGAGCTTTGTTTTTAGCATCTTATTTCAATAGGATAGGGGGAAATCAACCAAAATTAAATTGCTTTGGGGGCAGGGGATAAACCTTCAATCTTTTCTTCTGGGAGAAAAATGCACTGATTTTTTTCAGAAAACTATTAGTGAGGTGGACCAGATTATATAAACAAACATGAGGATTTCTGGGAACTGTCTTTGAGTATCCATGATAGCCTGACCTGAATTGAAAAAAAGTCAAGGAACAGTGGTTGTGAGCCAAAATTATTCAGACAGAGAAAATAAAACAGCCACCCAAGACTAGAGGAACAGAAGGTTGCAAAGCCAGGATGTGATGCAATTGCACAGCACATAAACAGTTTGTGAATTGGGCCACAGGAGAAGATGCTACAATCTTAATAAGTTGCAGGCCAACCTCAGAGAGCACACTATGATGATTGAAGACCTGTAGAAAATGAATGTAGATCCACATCACTCCGAAGGCATTAATATGAGTTAGGCTTGAATATTCTTGTGTCTTTTAAAGAGATTCCTAGGTGAAACAATCTGAACTTGCAGTTGGAATTTTATCATTTAAGGTTCACGAAATAGTAAGTGTGAAAAAAGGTTTGGGAACGTATATCCAGAACCAAACTTTCTAATGTTCCAAATCAAAACAATTAGTAGTGAAACATAACCCTTCTGGTGCGGCAATAAGATTTTTGGTCTTTTCTATATGTGATTGGTTACAAAATAGCTCCTAAGATTCTATCATTTCTACTAAGGGACATTGCCTTATAGCTTTCTTGCACTTATGAATGTAGAAGAGCTCATAAATGGTACTGTTTAGTTTTATTTGTTGAAGTAACTGATTAACAATTTGGAATCTCCCGGTCAGTAAAAGTAGATCTTTCATATATTATTTTAATCTTCCTTATGCCTTGAAAATGACATAACAGCATGGAACTTGTTAACTCATGGATACTAACCAATTGCTGGGGAAAATTGGAAAACAGATGGAAAGAAATTATGTTTAGACTAGCATTTTAAATGGATATGTTTACTGAATAAATCATATTTTTTAAAATTTAGAAAAGAGGGGAAGAATTCTCTACCTGATCATACAAGATAAGATTAGCCATTTCAGTTGTACACATTGTAAAAGCTTTTGCTAAAGCAAAACCAATAAAGTAAGGATTGGAAATTAATTTCCACCAAATACAGGTTCAAAACCCACCTCTAAAGGGAATTGGTACAAAAAGAATTATTCTCCAATAGTAAGAGTCAGAGGACATGAGGCAGCAGTTCTCAAATCAAGAACTGCAGTCTATCAATAACCATATGAAAGAATGTTCCAAATCACTGATAAAAAGAGAAATGCAAATGAAAACAACTGAGGTTCTACCTCAATTCTATCAAGATTGGTAAAACCAACAGAAGAAAATTATAATTGTAGGAATTGTTACAGAAAAGTAGGCAGACTACTGTAATGTTGGTCAGAGCTATGAATTGATGTAATCATACTGGAACAAGAGTTTGGAACTCTACTCCAGAAGGCACTACAATGAACTTGCCTTTGACCCATTAATATTTCTACTTGGCAAAGATGTTGAAGACTGATGAGTACCCATGTGTAGCTAAAAATTTTATATGTGCTTTTTTGTTGTAACAAAGAACTAGAACCAAATTTTGGTGTACAGCTATAATATTGTACTGCAGGACATGACTAAGATTTGAGCCTAGTGACCAATCATGCCTTCAAAAAATTGATACAGCACACCTCCTGCCTCTTGACAGAAGAGACAGGCTAGAAGGGCAAATTGAGGCACATGTTTTCAGATAAGCCAATCTTTTGATGTGTTTTACTTGACTGTACTTATTGAATTCAGAGAGAGCTTCCTTTGGGGAAGTAGTGATGGGTAGTGATAGTGATGTGAGAAAGTGCACAAGAAAAAAAAAAGTGGAGCATCATTTAAACATTTAAAAACTTACAGAAGAAAAGTTTAGAAGATGACACAAAGTACAGTTTTGAACTTTGTTAAATAAAGTTACTAGATTTTTTAAAAGTACTTCAGGTGGTCATGATTTCATATACATTATATCTTTTTTCTTTGCATATTGAAATGCTTTCATTAATCTTTAAGCTCATAATCAGTTTAAAAAAGTTTTTAAGAACTTAATATCTTCCATCTTAAAGCAACAAATACTGTTAATGACTTCCACCAAAAGCTAGAAATAAGTGAGGACTGCAATACATTTTCTGGAAAATGAGTAAAGAGTGAGAGGAACCAAAGATTTGTAGACTGTATAGAAGTTTTCTGCAATGCGTCATTAATAATGGTTTCAAAAAGAAAATTGGGAAGTGAAGCATTGAATGACATGCCTGGAGAAATGATGTCCCAAATTTGGGAGAAGATAACCAGAGTTATGAAAAACCCTTTAAAAAGACATGAACATGAATAACTACTGACTTATTTGCCTATTTCCCTAGCTTTATAAAATTTTAGAGGCATTGTCTCCCCCCCTTCATTACATTTATATATTACCCACTACCTATATTCCATAAATATCTCAAACTCAACATGTCCAAAACAACTCATTATCTTTCTCCCCCCTAAACTCACTCTTCCTATTTTTCCAACTTCTCTCAAGGACAACAGCAACATTCTGTCCCCTAGGTTCTTGCCTTCAAGGATGTGTTAGTTAGCTCTTTACTCTGATCCACTCCACTTATCATTTGCCAACTCTTGTCATTTCTACCTCTATGACATCTTACATAATCCCTTCTCCACTTATAGGCGTTGTTAGAGTTCCCACTTTCTTTGCGTCTTGTCTGGATTATTGCAACAGACTTTTAATTGGTCTCCATTTTTCAGGTCTTTTCCCACTCTACTCTATCACAACAAATAGCTATTAAAGCTATTTTCTTCAAGTTCAGGGGTAGCCATGTCTCTACCTTCTCAGTAAACTAGAGACTTCCCATTACTTTAGGATCATATATAAACTTCTTTGTCATTTAAAGCCCTTTACAAAATGATTCATCTACCTTTCCAGTAATAACAAATCACACTACTTTCTGTACCTTAATGGTCCAGCCAGACTGATGTTGCTGTTCCTTACACATAATATACCATCTCCTTCCTTGATGCCTTTATATTGAATGCCCTGCATTCCTATAATACATTTCCACCTCACTGCCACCTCCTTGAATACTTTATTAGCTTAAAAATTCTGTTTGAGCTACACCTTCTAGAGAAGACCTTTCTGATATCCTCCAACTGCTAATAAGTACTTCCCTCTAAAATTTAGCTTGTATCTAATATATTTTGTGTGTACTTATTTGTGTACATCTTGCCTCATGATGGAATGTAAGTGCCTTAAAGACATGACTGCTTTTTTTTTTTTTTAGCCACAGTGCTGGCACATAATAGGTACTTTTAAATAAATTTTTATTTATAACTTGAGGCCTTCTGACCAATTAAAGCATGAAATAGGAAGAGCTAAGTTAAAAAATAATCATGATTATTGTGTTGGAAATCAAGCATAAATAAAATTCAGTGAATGATCCTCTAATTGGTGAAGTCCTCCAGGTATTTTTTTAATTGTTATTTTTTACAGTTGACTTTTCAGGGTCTCCTAAGTGATATTTATAGCATTTAAGAGTTTAAACTTATTTATATCTGCCCACTAAAAATTGGAGTGGATGATAAACTCCTGTTGTCTAGATTATTACCTATATATAGCTGTATAGCTATATACCTATAATGCTTTTGTATCAGTATCCCCATCTTGGACTGACAATTCATATGAATATTGAGCCCAGGTCTTTACAAATGATAATTGATTTTGCAGGCTGTATTGAAGGAAAGGGAAAAGTTAAATAACTAACTCTGAGGTTCACGGGTCTTTGACCAGAAAGATAAACTTAAATATGCCCATTTTGCCATATAATTGAAGTTCAAGTAAAAGGTGTAGGAAGTTGAAAACTTTCACTAAAGTGATTATCTTTCGGAATTTGCATGTATATCTAAAGGAAAGTTTGGGAGGGATAGTAGAGGAATGCAGATATCTAGATTTTAGCAATTTTGTTTATTCTGTTTAACTTTACATTAACAATTATTATTGGCAGCAGCATTTACTGAAGAAATTGAAATAGTTTTTTGAAAGTCAGTGTGGAGGGGGCAGCTAAGTGGCTCAATGGGTTGAGAATCAGATAGGAGATCCTGGGTTCAAATGTGGCCTCAGATACTTCCCAGCTGTGTAACCCCAGGCAAGTCACTTAATCCCCATTGCCTAACCCAATGATGGCAAACTTATGGCATAGGTGCCAAAGATGGCACTCAGAGTGCTCTTTGTGGGCATGCTCTTCTTCCTCCCTTCCACCCTAATTTCATTACTAGAAAGGCAGGAGCTGCTCCCTTCCCCCTTTCCATGTGCCTGATGACATCCCCTCACCCCTCTGCATAGCAGCACAATAAGAGTGCACAGTGGGTAAAGTGGGTGGCTCACAGGTGGCAGATCTGGAGGGGAGAGTGGAGTGCTTGGGACACTTCCTACCCCTGCTCTACACTTGCTGAGGACGTAACTCATCTCGTCTGCCCTTTCTCCCTCCCCTATGTATATGGCACTCCATCTCTGAAAGGTTCACCATCACTGGCCTAGCCCTTACCATTCTTTTGACTTGAATCAATACACAATATTGATTCTAAGATGAAAGGTAAAGATTTAAAAAAAAAATTAGTGAGGATGTTTTGAGGGATCCTTTTGGAAAACAGAAGTAATTCAGACTGGTTAATTACTATTCATTTTGATAAATACTTTAAAGCACTGAATGTTATCATCTCTAAAAGGTTTAAGCTTACTTAGTCTGTTCATGAATAAGATAAAAGATTCAGTTTCCAGTGAATCATTTTAAAGATGCTTCTACACTCCCTGACTTTGCATTTTTGTCACTATTTCTTTCAAGTTTTCTATAGTTGTTGTAAAAGCATAAAATATTAGTCAAAGAAGCAAGTTGAAAGTTCTAAGGAACTGTTTTTTAATTATTTTGACCAAATTTTGACTGTTTTTTAATTATTTTGATCTTGATAGCATCTTTAGAAATTACTTATTAAGTGGATTTTCATTTGTTATTATTTTGGGAATAGTGATAGCTATTGCCAAGAGTATTCATTAAAAAGTTTTCCCCACATCTTAGAAAAGCAATTAATTGATTATATATTGAATGGGAAAATTAGGGTTCAGAGGAATTAGTTACAAAAATTAAAGCCAATATTTAAAGCATGACAATCAGAATTTTAGAGCTAAAAGGACTTTGAATTACCTAACTTAGTCTCACATTATATATGAGGAACCTAAGCCCAGAGAGAGATTAATTGATTTGTTCTAGGTCACAACATTTTTGAAATATTTGATCTTTGTTAAGCAACAAAGTGTTTTAATAGTCAGATTGGGCCAAATTAACTTTTTTTTCCTCTCTTTAATTTTCATGTTGTAGAGTGGTGAGATCAGGTTAATATCTCACTTTCATTATACTACATGGCCAGATTTTGGAGTCCCTCAATCACCAGCTTCATTCCTCAACTTCTTATTTAAAGTTCGAGAATCTGGTTCCCTGAGTGATGAACATGGACCTGCAATAATTCATTGTAGTGCAGGCATTGGCCGGTCTGGCACATTTTCATTAGTTGATACTTGTCTTGTCCTGGTAAGTGCTTTTTAAAAATATACTATTTGTTTGATATGATTTGGGTTTTACTTTTATGTTTAGGTACAAGCTTAGATTTTATTTCTGAAGAACTTAGTTTTTATAGCTATTGAATAAAGGGGTGAAAAGATCTTTTGTAGTTTCTTGCAGTCTGTCCCTCTCCACTCCCTTCTTTGTTTTAAAGAACACAATTTTATTCATACTTCTGTGGTATGATTTTTGCCTGATACAAACCACTACATATGTTTCCTAACGTCTTTTTTTTATCCTTTTAATCTCTCCAAACTCCTGTCCCCATCCTTGCCCTGGCTAAGTAGAATCTTATACTGTCACCATGGCTTGTTTACCTACCACTGGTTAAAGGAGAGAGAGAAAATCCCTTGTAATAAATATGCATAGTCAAGGAAGACAAATTTTCTTAGTGGCTACATGTCTCTGAATCTGTCATCTCTGTTGTGAAAAGCATATTTCTTCAATGGTCCTCTGGATTCATGAATGACTATTGTATTGATTATAGTTCTTACAACTTCTTAAAAGCCATTTGTCTTCATAGTGTTCTTGTTATTAGATAAATTATTCTGAGTTCTTTACATTTCATTTTTCGCTAGTTTATAAAAGTCCTCAGAATTATATTGCATGACTGCACATGTATAATGGCTACCATACTGCTTGCCTTTTTGATGAGGGAGGGGTGGGAGGGAGGAAGAAAACATGGAATTCAAAAATTTTTGAAAGAATATTTTAAAATTGAAAGTAGAATTGTCCATTTTTATAATATAGACATAATAGTGTAAATTGTTCTGGTTTTGCTCACTTCACTATACATCAGTTTATATCTTTCCATTTCTCTTTGAAAAACATCCATTCACTCATAACAGCACAGTTCTATTGTGATTCATTCATATGCCATGACCTCTTCAGCCATTTCTCAGTTGTTGGATATCACTTTAATTTTCAGGATGGATATCAATTTAATTTTTGCCACCTCCAGAAAAAGAAAAGAAAGGGAAAAAAAGCTGCTATAAAGATTTTGCTTTCGTATAGGACTCTTCTTCCCCCTGCCCTGCACCCCTCCCCCCCCTTGATATCTCATTTTTTGGTATACTCCTAAGCAGTGGTATAGCTGGGTCAAAGGACAAGCTACGTTTAGTAACTTTATGCATACAATTCCAAATTACTTTTGGAATGATTGTACTCATTTATGAACCTTTGGGTTCATCAGCAACAGTTAATCAGTGTGTCTGTTTTCACTAGCTCTTCCAGCATTTATCATTTTCCTTCATTGACATCTTTGCCACTGATGGATGGCATCTCAAATTTGCTTTTCTTTAATTTGCATTTCCTGAATTAGTAGTGACTTAGAACATTTTTTTTCAAATGTCTATAAATAATCCTGGGTTTCTTTCCCTTGAGATATGCCTGTTTATAGCTTTCAAATCCTTAGACCAATTTGATGAATGGCTCTTACTTTTCTAAATTTAAATCAATTCCTTCTATATCTATATACCTATATCTGTATCTTGTCCTATCTATATATATTAGATCTTTGCAAAGAAATCTGTTGCAAATTTTCCCCCCAATTTTGTACCCTTTTATCTTAGCTTTATTAGATTTATTTGCATAGAACATTTTGAATTTTATATAATCAAATTATTTTCTCTCCTGTGATCCTCTCTGTCCGTTGTTTGGGGATTAATTTTTCTCTTTAACATGAATCTAATATGTTTATGATAAAAGGTTTATAATCCTTTATATGCAGACCACATATGCATTTTGAGCTTTTCTTTGTATAAGGTGGATGTTGTGGATATAAATATAATTTCTTCCATACTGCTATCCAATTTTCCTGGTAGCTTTTGTCAAATAATAAGTCTAGTAGCTGGGGACTTTTGTGTTAATCAAGAACTAGGGTACTAGATAAATTTGCTTCTGTGTTTTATGTAACATCTATTCTAGTACTTGATGTATTTTTTACCAGAACCAAGTTATTTTTGAAAATTACTGCTTTGTGAAATCTGGGATTCCTAAGTCCCCTTTATTTCCCTGTTTTTCCCCCATTATTTCTCCATTATATCCCAAGATATTTCATCTTGACCTTTTCCTTAAAATGTTTATTATTCTTATTATTTTATCTTGTTCTATAAAGTAACTTCTTAGTCATTTCATTTTATAGCCCTGAGTCTATAAATCAGTTTCTTAAGATATAAGTTTTGTTTATATCTCAGGAATAATTTTCAAATAGTGCATGCATTTTATAATTATTTTCAGTAGAATCTCCCTTTTGGTTATTTACTCTTTTTTTTTAGCCTTTACCTTCTCTCATAAAATTCACACTATCAGTTCCAAGGCAGAAGAACAGGAAAGGCTAGACAATTGAAGCTAAGTGGTTTGCCCATGGTCACACAGCTAGGAAGTGTCTGAGGTCAGATTTGAACCCATGACCTCCCCTTTCCAGGTCTGGCTCTCTATCCACTGAGCCACCTAGCTTGCTTCCACCTTGTTATTTCTTAGTACTGTATAAAAATGCCAATCACTTTTGTAGATTTGTTTTATCTTCTATTTGATTGAAACTGTTGTAGTCAGCTTGCTAATCGTTTGTGTGTGTATAGCATATCATATATATGTGTGTGTAGAATATCACACATAGAATTAGTAGGACTATCAGTAAAAATTAGCTTAAACACTAGTACTCACCAATAACTATTGTAAAAGAAAACCTGCTTTAATTTATTCTTCATCTTAAAGAATGTTTTTCAGCTCTGAGGCTGATTAATATTCACAAAATTACCCGAAGCTTGAAATTTATAAAATTTTAACAGGAGCTAATGAATTTGAACTATGTTCCCTTATTCATATCACTAAGCTCCTTATTTCCTCCAATAATAATAACTTCAAAAATATTTCAACCTTCTTTGCAGATGGAAAAAAGAGATGATCCTTTTTCTGTTAATATTAAGCAAGTATTAGTGAATATGAGAAAATTTCGAATGGGACTTATTCAGACTCCAGATCAACTAAGATTTTCATATATGGCTGTAATAGAAGGAGCAAAATTTATAATGGGAGACTCAAATATACAGGTAAACTTTTATGGGTAAAAAATGTTATATATCTACATAAATAGAACCATATAAGATAGTTATTACATATCTTTACTATAATATAGTAACAGTAAGTATAATTGCTATACTTCCCCCAAAAGCATGTTTGATATGACAAACTTATTGATTAAAGAAAAACCTCAAATTTTATTATGCCCTTATATTCTGTTGGAGAACTCAGATTCATATTAATTCCTATGTATTATTAGTATCTTTGACTTCTCAGTTTTTTCCTTTTTTTTTTTAAAGGAAACTGTTTTGCATTGAAAATGATTGCTTTTTTTCAGAATTAAATGAATTCAAGAGTTGTTCGTTGTGGGCCACTTTTTCAAGTGAACTTTACCAAAAATTCTTCTGAATAGATATTTCATTTTGTTATAAATTTATTTTAATACCACATAGTGCAAAGTACTCTGTAGTACATGTGTACTATATAATACAAAGACTTTTGTGCTATGTATTAGGAATTTCCTATGTATTCATGTGTACTATATATTATAATTTTACATATGTAAAATAAGCAGTCATTCAACAAATCCTTGTGGTTTTTGCCTTGAATTCTGACCTTTGATTTGATGTTATTCTAATCCTAGTAACCTGGTTTACTGTTTTTTTTTTGTTGTTGTTGTTGTTTTTATTACCAGCCATGTTTGGAATACTTTAGGAAAACCATCTAGGGTTTATCTAACCAGACAGTTAACCTTCAGTATTTTAGTAGGTAGAGTTTCAAGGGACCTACATTACCTAATCCAGCTATCTCATGTTACATATGCATAAATGAGGAAATGAGACTGAGACTTGAAGTGATTTCCCCCCCAAGGTCACCCAACTACTGGCTGTGAAATAAAAGGCAATTTTCAGGTATCTGGTGGGACATAGTGACGAGAGTGCTGGACTGGAGTCAAGTAGATCTGAGGTCAAACTAGCCTCAGATACTTAATAGTTGTGTAGCCCTGGAAAGTCATATAACCCTATTTGCCTCAGTTTTCTCATCTGTAAAATGAGAATAATATTATCTTCCTCATAGGGTTGTTATGGGGATCAAATGAGTTTGGGTTTGTTTTTTTTTAGCTGCTTAGCATAATGGCTGGCATATAGAAAGTGCTCTATTAAAAAATATCTTATTTTCTCTCTCTCTCCCCTCATTTATAGGTGTTGGTTTCTGTTTTTATATTAGCCTTTCAGTTAGGACAGGCTATCTTTCTTCCTTTAATATGTTATACTTTAAAAATAGTATTAAGGGAAAACTATCCGAAGAGAAGCATTGGATTAACCAGTGTCATTCATCATTAATAGAGTGCCAGATTTGTATAGCACAGCATTTTTACCAGACAGAAAAACTAAAAGTCCTTTCCTAAAAATCAGGTAGCTAGAAAAAAAATGCAGTAGAACAATCAGAAATTAAATGCTTTTTTAGAATTGAAGTTTGAAAGTGGTTGATAGCTAGTAATTTTTCATTTGGGGGAAGCATGTCTGCTTTATGTGTACAATAGATTGGGGGTGGGAAAGGGTATATTTGAGAAAGTGAATTTTGATAAATAAAGCTAGCAGTTTACATTGAGCAACATGAACTAAAACACTTAACTGATCATTTATTTTTCTTTATCCAACATTTCTTCCCCAGCACTTGAACTCTTAGTACAAAGGCTGTGCCTCCAAACCAGATTTTCCTGGCAATTTTTTAGTTTTTTTTAATATGTATTTTCTATCTTCCACACTTTTAAACAATTTGAGGAAATACTGGGGAGATGGGGTTGTCTCTCTCATTTGTTTGTATGATGACTAATGTGGTTTTGATTTGTTCACATGTTCTCATTCAGAGCTCTGACCATAACACACATTTGTATAATGAATGTTCACAGTTTGTGTCTATAAAAATTTTTCTATATTAAATTGGTCTGGTACAGGGATCAGACACAATCAATCTTTTTTTTAACTCCTTACTTTCCACCTTAAAATCAATACTGTGTATTGGTTCCAAGGCAGAAGAGTGGTAAGGGCTAGGCAATGGGGGTCAAGTGACTTGCCCAGGGTCACATAGCTGGGAAGTGTCTGAGGCCAGATTTGAACCTAGGACCTCCCATCTCTAGGCCTGACTCTCAATCCACTGAGCCCCCTAGTTGCTCCCAGACACACTCAATCTTAACTTCATTAGTTCCATTCTCTAAAAAGCTTAGCTAAAGTCTCCATACAAAGTAGCAATTGAAAATGTACTGCAATATATAAGCAGGAAAATCACTGACCTTCTTATGACTTAATTGCTCTGGAGAATAGGGATTTAAAAAGCTACTGTGAATTCCATGTTATCTGATTCTATATTTTAAGAATCTTGAGGGAAAGCATAGCAGTTTTCTTCCATTCCTGACAGTATTTCAACCCTTAGCTATAATAGAGTAACTTTCAGTGGTCTTGTTGGAGATGCTTTTTTTCAGGACTGAAAACTAGCACATGCTACTTGTCTCCTTCCCTGCCCTCCCTTATTTCCTTTCCTTTATTTATAGTTTAGAAATACAGCATGTATGATTGTGTGACTGGTTCTCTTATAAAATTACCATAACATTCTTTCCTTTTCTTTTTTTAATCCCAGTTTGGAGAAAAATCATCGACATCCTTGATCTTTCTGAATAGTTTCCTTGAAGTCTTTGTTTTGTGATATGCAATAATCTTTCCAATAGTATTATTCATTCTGAAGTATTTGTTTTCCCTCTACTCTCAAATATTAGCTTAGAGAAGTAGACATTTCTATTGCGGTGTATGGGTCTTTTGGTTCTATATGTAGGGTAAATTGAGATAAATATTGAATCTGAAGATTTAAGAAGACTCAAAGACTGTACCCTTTTTTTGTTGTTGTACACATACTAATTGGTACTCTAACTTCTCAGGTGTTTGGGGTAGGGTAAAAAATAGGGACATTTTCTTTAGGGAAGCCTCTGTGACAGTGGCCTTGGCCTACCCAGGTAATGCACAGGTGTTATATGAACTAATAATTGGTATCATTGTATTAGCAGACTCCCATTAGTCTATAATTTTCAATATTATCTGGTAAATTGTGTAGATCAACAGTTCTCAGACTTTTTTGGACTTGGGACCTAAGGACTCTACCATAGTGCTTTAGTTTATCTACTTTTTGTTTATCTTCTGATATTTATCATATTAGAAATTAAAATACCTTAGTATTATTATGAAATGGTTTTGACTTCATGGGACTAAAATTCCCTGAAAGGGTCTCAGTGACTGTCTCTATCTGTTAGTCAGTCAGTAAACATTTATTAAACCTCTACTTTGTTCCAGATTCTATGCTAAACACTAGAGATACTTAAGAAAGCAAAAGATGTGTCTCTGCCCTCAAGCTAAAAGGCTAGGGTGAGGTACTTAGTGTAGGAGCACCAAGAAGTCTTACAGCTAGATGGGAAAGAAGGAAGTAAATGCCCTGGGCACCCTCCTTAAATGAAGGGTTTGGGAGTTGGTCTTGGATATCGACCCTCAGTAATCAGTGAAGGAGGGGGCCCTAAGGATAGGGGTCCCCAGAAAAAGTTTGAGAACCATTAATCTAGAATACAGCACAGCACACCTTCAAATAGAGGCTTTCAGTTACATTGTAAGGTTTTGGTGTCAGCTTCATAATGAGAAATGTCAAAGTCAAGCAAGTTTCTTTTTAGCTTGACTGGTTGTATTCTATAGTTGCTTTTTCTTCAAACAGCAAGTCAGCTTGAATTCCAGATTTTTATAAATTCTTTACTAAGATTAAATGTTCCATTTCATTGTTTTTTTACTCAATACTCCTTTTCTTGATGACAAATTTAGAGTTTGTTCTATATTCTGGGAATTGGTCCAATAAGATTTTATTTCTAGCATAAATTGACTCTTACTGGCATTTTTTACTTTTGTCCTGGTCAAACACAATGTTTCAGTGAAGGGTAAAATAATACCTCAGATTTACCCATATAAATTCTGGGAACTATTTAGCATTCTTATTGGGTATCTTACTTAGCCAAATGCAAATAGTCATTGGTTTTCTTCTGCTTTTATCTCCCTGTTTTCACTGCTTTCTCACTGATGGGACTGAGGGATGGCCAGCAAGCATTTATTACGTCTTACTAAATGCCAGACACTATGCTTAGCACTGGGAAGCTAAAGAAGAGCAAAACCAGTTTTATGATAAATTACAGATATATGAGAGACTGTGAATATAAATCATTAAGTGCATAATGACCTTACATAGCATATGTTACAGTGTTAGAATTTCCCATAAGCGAGACTCACTGAAATACTTTTCTTTCTTTCATGTAATGACATAAATCTTAATTGGGCAGTATTAGCTATGTTAGCAAAAACTGATGCAGAGGAAATTAAGTGCTATATTCCTGTAAAAGAATATTTTCTATTGTTTTGTTTTTTATGTTACTTAGACATCACTGGGCATGTTAGACTGTGGCCCAATTTAAAACATGACTCTTATCTCCCTTTACTATCAAAAATGACAATCTTTTGACTTTAAGAATTATTTTCCTTTCTAAAAAAGCCTGAAAAAAGTGGTAAGAGTAGTTGCTAATAACTTCAACAATTAAAACTAAAACATTGTCCTATTTATAATAAACCTACAAACATTTACTAGGCACCTGCCATGTACCTTGTACAATTTTAGTTTTTGAAGATACAAATTTAAAAAGGAAATAGTTCCTTCCTTAAAGGTGTTTACATTGTATTTGGGGGGGGGGGGAACCAGAACATTAATTAGCATATTGTAAAAAATGCACAAAATAAACATAAGTTTAATGAGGGGGAGGATTAGCAGCTAGAGAGATCAAGAAAGTTTTTATACAGAAAGGATTGCTAAAGGACAGACAGTATTGAAGGAGATGGGATTCTTACATTTAGGGGGTGAATTCATAATGCATTCTAGACATTGAAGATCCCCAATTCAAAGGGACAGATGCTGATGTGTGACTTTGAGAAGCAACAAGAATTCCAGTTAGGCTAGAATGCTGCAGAGTGTGGGAAGGGAAGTAATGTACACTAAAGTTGGGAAGTTAAGATGGAACGGCATAATGAAGAGTGTCAAATTTAGACAGAGAGAGAAAGAGAGTCAAATCTGACCGTAGCCACTTATTATCTCTATGACCCTGAGCTAGTCACTTAACCCTACTTGCCTCATCTGTAAAGTGAGCTACAGAAGCAAATGGCAAACCACTCCAGTGTTTTGGCCAAGGAAGCCCCAAATGGGGTCATAACTTGTGAGACGCGACTAAAATAAATGACAACAAAAATTGCAAGCTTCATTCTTATGATAACTTGTTTGTTGTACTGCTTTAAGATTTACAGAGAGCTTTAGGTTCAGTATCAGAAAAATGAAATTGAGAGTAGTTAAACGACTTGGCACTAATTTCTGAGGCAGAACTTGAGCCCATAACTTCCTGGCCCAAGTTCAGTTGTGTTTCCATAATGTCAGGTTTCCTGTCATAAGATTTTTACCCAAGTTCAGTTGTGTTTCCATAATGTCAGGTTTCCTGTCATAAGATTTTTACCTATGTTATTCCATTTAATAATTTCACAAGAAACCTTGAGAGGTGGTATACTGTCCTCCAGGTATTATTAACCCAATTTTTTAGATAAGTAATGAAAGACTTTTCAATTAAACTAATACCACTGTTTCTAATAACACATTTAGTTCGTGATTTTTCTTAAAAGCTCTTATGAATGATTCTGTGATCTAAAAAGATGGTTTTTTTTTTACTTTCACTGCCATATTGCCCCACTTAGCAAATAAGTCTATTTGTTGACTTAAGTTTTTTAGCTCTTTTAGTTTCCTGATTATTGATTTATATTTTTTGTACACGAAATTATTGTCATTGTTGTCATTGTCCTTTTCACCATCCTTCTATTTGTCAGTATGTCACTTGTTTAAGGGGGTCAAGTATGAGTTTGTTTAAATATAAGCAAAAGTGGTATAGCTTACAAACCTTTTACCTTTTTCATGTATTGCTCCTAATCTCTATTTTCCAACATATTCTGTACCATACTTGTTTATTTCTGCCTTTTTTTCACTGATGTCAGTATCAGTATGTTTGTTGATTTTATTTTGAGATCTTAATAGTTTCTTTAGATTTCTATTTCTTTTTACTATGTACTACAGATATTGACATTGAGTTAAAATGATTTTAATAGTAATGTCTTTGCACTTGCAATTGCAATTGCATATTTGCAATATTAAAAGAGCATTTGTTCTATGAAATAGTGTTTTCTGTTTACCTTTGGATGGGCAATAAAACAAACTCCACCTGTTCCTTTAATTAATTCTCTTCAAAGAGAACCTGTCAGCCATTCTGCAACTTCCTTCTAGTTACATTTTATAGAGAACTTGTCAAGATTGATATACTTGAGGGCAGATAGGTCTTTAGATTTAGTCGATTTAGAACCAGGCCTAGAGATGGGACTTCCTGGGCTCAAGCTTCCTAATTTTGTGACCCTGGGCAAGTCATTTAACTCCAATTACTAGATCTTACTATTCTTTTACCTTAGAACCAATATTCTAAGATGAAAGATAAGAGTTTTTTAAAATTCCTTTTTAAAAAAAAAATGGATATGCTTCAGATCCTCCAGTATTATATCTATTCATTGGTCACTGTATACACTATCATAACTGCCTAACTGGGGGCAACTGGGTAGCTCAGTGGATTGAGAGCCAGGTCTGAGGACAGGTTGTCCTAGGTTCAAATCTGGCCTCAGCTGTGTGACCCTGGGCAAGTCACTTCACCCCCATTGCCTAGCCCTTACCTGCTTTGGAACCAATACACAGTATTGATTCCAAGATGGAAGGTAAGGTTTTATAAAAAAAATAATATCAATAACTGTCTAACTGGTTAATTAATGTTTAAGCAGTCCAAAACTTTTATGATTATTAGTAATTAACTATAGGAGCAAAATAAAGTCACAGAGGACTAAAGGATTTTTCGTATTTTTCTTTTTTAGAAAGATTACTTAATAATCATAATAATAATAATCAATGTACTGGTGATGAACTTTTCCATACTTAGCTAAGTCTGATCCTTAGACAGTAGAGTTAAAATCTGTTGCTATGGCTATATTCAAAACCTTCAAGAATTCTTCCCTTTAACATTATGAGACAAAATCTTTATTTTTAATGAGTAGTGTGTCTTGTTTTAGACATATACTGAGCTGGCAGGTTAAGTAATTAATATGAAATTTTAAGAGAAAATTTTAATTTGAAAACTTCAAACAAATTTTGGCCTATAGCAATAATTTTGTGGTTATGGGAAACATTTGGCATGGAAAATCTTATTCATAAATGTCAACTGATTGTATCTTCTTAGAATTTCTTAGACCACCAAGATATGTTCATTTAACAACTTTTGTGTCAGAGGGTAGTACTTGATTCTAGGTATTTTTGCTTCAAATGTCATATACCTCTTATATACCTTTTTGGGTCATTTTTCAACTGGTGCATAATCCCTTAGTTTTCAGTTCTTTGTCACTACAAAAAGTGCTGCTGTAAACATCTTTCCACATATGGGACCCTTTCTTTCTTTGAATTCTTAAGGGGTATGGTTTGGTTAAAAGGTAAATACCCTTTTGTGCATGGGAATTGGAGGCCATATTTCCCAAATTGCTTTTCAGATTGGTTACACCAATTTACAGGTTAACAATTGTCTAGATCCCATTTTGAAGAATTTCAATGGCTTTCTGGCCACAGGATATATATATATATATATATATATATATATATATATATATATATATATATATATATATATATATATATATATATATTCTTTCTCCAAGCCATTCCCAAATACACTGGTTTTCTATTTCTTTGAATGCTTATACATGTTCTTAACATATTCTTTTCCTCTTGCTTATCACCATGGTAGTGGTGATAATGAAGAGTTACAGTGACAGGTTCTGATCTCTGTAGTCAACTGTTGGGATCCAGGTAATTAAGAGAGTTTTTCCCAGTCCACTGATAGGCTAGTTCTCAGAACTTTGAGTTCTAGTCCCTTGTAAAGCAGACAAAGCATAAGCACACCTAGATTAAGAGATTGACAGATGCCTTAATCATCTCTTCTCTATAATATAAGGAACCAGATCATACCAAATATTTCATTTTGACCACCATTATAAAATGTGAGATTGCTTTAGTATTTCACCAACAAAATTCCCCTGGACAGGTACATGAGCTAGATAAATGTATTCTACACACTGTTCTTTTTTTTGTTTTTTAAAACAGTATTTTATTTGGACATTTTCATTCATTATTCATTGGAAACAGAGATAATTTTCTTTTCCTCCCCCACCCCTCCCCCTCCCCTAGCCGATGCGCGATTCCTCTGGGTATCACATGTGTCCTTGCTCCGAACCAATTTCCTTGTTGTTGGTATTTGCATTAGGGTGCTCATTTAGCGTCTCTCCTAGATCATGTCCCCTCAACCTCTGTAGTCAAGCAGTTGCTTTTCCTTGGTGTTATTACTCAGTTTGTCCTCTGCTTGAGGATAGTTTTTTTTTTTTTACTCATAGATCCCTGCAGATTGTTCAGGGACATTGTAAAGCCATTAATGGAGAAGTCCATTACGTTTGATTATACCACAGTTTATCAGTCTCTGTGTACATTGTTCTTCTCGTTCTGCTCCTCTCACTCTGCATTACTTCCTGGAGGTTGTTCCAGTCTCCTTGGAATTCCTCCACTTTATTATTCCTTTTGATGATTCTCTTGAGTTCTGTGCTTGGACATCAGATTTTCTGTTCAGGTCTGGTCATTTCTTTACGAATACTTGGAATTCTTTTATTGTGTTGAATGACCATACTTTCCCCTGTAAGAATATAGTATATTTATGATGGGTATTTTATTCTTGGTTGTAGACCTAGTTCCCTTGTTTTCCAGAATATCATATTCCATGCCTTTTGGTCCTTCAGTGTGGATGCAGCCAGAGCCTGTGGTATCTGAATGGTTTCTTCTTGGCAGCTTGTAATATCTTTTCTTTGGTCTGATAATTTTTGAATTTGGCTATAACATTTCTTGGTGTTGTCAGTTCTGAATTAAATACAGGGGGTGATCTGTGGATTCTTTCAATCTCCACTTTTCCCTCTTGTTCTAGGCTATCGGGACAGTTTTCCTGAATAATTTCCTCTAGTATTATGTCCAGGCTTTTTCTTTTGTTGTGGTCTTCTGCTAGTCCAATGATTCTTAAATTGTCTCTTCTTGAACGATTTTCTAAATCGTCTGTTTGGTGAATGAGATGCTTCACATTTTCCTCAATTTTTTCATTCTTTTTGTTTTGTTTTGTTTCATAGTGTCCTGCTGCCTTGTAAGGTCACTTAATTCCAGTTGTTGTATTCTGGTTCTTAAAGATGGGATTTCATCTCTGGCTTTTTGGTCATCCTTTTCCTTCTGGTCTGATTTTCTTTGAAATCGTCTTTCATACTCTTTACCTCGTCTTTCATCTCCTTTACCTCATTTTCCAGCTGGTTGATTTTGGCTTTCAAGACACTATTTTCTTGTTTTAGTTCAAGTGCCTCTGTTTCCAGATGACTTATCTTAATTTTTAAGTTCTTTTCCCAATTGTCTTCAGCCTCTCTAAGTTGTGTTTTGGGTTCTTCCAAAGCCTGTATCCAATTCGCTGGGATTTTTGATTTATCGTTTGCTGATCTCTCCCCCTCTGTTCCATTTGCTGTGTAGAACCTGTCTATTGTAGTTTCTTTCTTCTTTTTCTGTTGTTTGCTCAAATTCACCCCTTCTTTACTCCCCGTATTTGTCTGTGCTCTTGTTGCTCTCATTTTTTTTTTGTTTTGGGGGGGCTTCTATTAGTCTCCCCTCTTGGAGCTTTAACAGAAGATCTCTTGGTGTAGCTCTACACACTGTTCTAAATGCTATTAAGAAGTTCCAGCATAATTTTTTTAGACAAAGAGGAAGTGTTACTAATGTTTGGTTGATACAATCTAAGATTTTTCTGATAAGTAGTGAAGTCTTTTTCATTTATAAATTGGTTAATATTGCACTTTATGAAACACTGGACTGAGGGATTTTTTTTTAAGGTGTCAAGTGACACATTGCTTCCCATTTAGAAATGGTGGAAAGAACATTCCAAGGAAGATGAGGGATTTTATTAACCACTGTGTTGTATTTTTCTCCTTCCTTAGAAGCGGTGGAAAGAACTATCTAATGAAGACGAGGCACCTAACTATGAACATTCACCACCTCATCCAACTAAAATAATTCCTGGAAAGTATAATGGGAATAGGTTAGAGTTAGAAAGTGGCGAAAAAGATGAAAAAATAAACCTTACAGAACTCTCCACCAAGATGCAAGATACAGTGACAGAGAGCACTGAAAGGTAAGTTTCATAGAGTTAATATGCTAGGAAAAAAACATTTCATTTTGCCCTCTTAGACAAATTTATTGAAGAAATCAGTAATTTCTTTTGTATAACCTTGCTTTTTGGGATCATAAGAATCAGAGCATAAAGGTTATCTCCAAATTATTCAACTCACTTCCAAATTGACTTATCCAGCATCTCCTGTATGTAAGCCTGGTATTGTAGAGGATGTAAAAGAAGTATAAAAAACAGACCATAAATTGAAGGAACTTGCTTGAGCTGTAATTATAATATTAATTAAGATAGTACTCTTTTACTGATAGAAACTTGTGAAAGTTAATATATTTTGTCAAGGGTTCTAAAGACTTGTTGAGACTTAACACCAATATTTCTTGTATCCTGGAGTCCAGCTTAAAGGGTTTTTTGACTTAAAAATATGACAGAAAACCCACTTCTTTCCATGACAGCCTATTCTACTTTTTCCTGAATTGACTTGTTAGGAACTTTTTATTTACATGACTCCTGCTCCTAGTTTCACAGGGCCAAGCAGAACAAGCCTGCTTTCTAACCCATTATTCTGGTCATAGTAATTTTTTACTATTTTTTACCTTTACTTAGTCACCCTTATTGGCTTTTGTGTTGAACTTGAAACCAAGGGGAGAACTAATAACTCTGTGGCCATGGGCAAGTCACTTCTCTTTGAATCAATTTCCTTAGTCATTCAATTATCAAGCATTCTTAATATGTCACAGAAAGCTCATGAAGGACTTGCCATATAAAGAAAAAGTAATATCAGGCCTCACCATCAAGTAGCTTGCATTCTACTAAGGGAGATATATTCAAATTCGTGTACACAAGTTGCATGGAGTATATGAAAGTCTACAAAATACTTACCATTGGAGTATCTACCTTACAGGCTTGTGGTGAGAATCACATTAAAGTGATACACTGAGGGGTTACTTACTGAGAGGCAAATCCTTCTATTCTGCTTCTGATACCTGTTAGATATGTTAATGTAAGCAGATCATTGTACATCTTATATCTTGAGGTTTTCTTCTTCTGTACCTTGTGGCTAATTTTATTTGCTCTATCTATACTGTAGAGGGCTTTTGTGTATAAAATCTTTTGTGAGCCTTAAAGTTCTATTCATAGGTGAATATAAATTGAGGAAATGTTCTTTTTAGCATCTATAAGATTACCAGTGTCTCTTTTTTCTCCTGCCAGTCTTGGCATTTAGAGATGTCTTGAGAGGTCCAAGGGAGGGGCTGAATGAAGAGTTCCTACATTGTAATTATAGACCTGCCTGAGGGGACTTCCTGGTCTTTGATCACTGAGAGAGATTATTGGCCATATAATTTATTGGTTTATTAGGCTAAAGCCTAATCAATACATTGATATACTTACCCAGAAGCCAGTCTGAATTTTTAATTGTCATACCAGTTAAGCACAAGCCTTGTTATTTCTCAACAATGTTTCTTGCCTGTGTCCTGTCCTTTTCATATGCCTTGTGTAACAGTTAAATTAGTTTCTCTACTCAAAGTATTATATTTTTAGAGGTTTATTAAGAGTATTAGAAATCAAGTATACAAAATAATAAACCATGTGCCCACGGCTGAAAGCCAAATTCAGAACCCCCACGCTTAGTCTACTCACTACATCCTTACAATCTCTGAGTACAGGAAGAGAGTGGAATAGACGGTACAGTCAGTTTAAATACAAATTGTGATCTCAGGAGGGGATTCAGGTGAGATTATAGGAGATTCTGGGGACTGCCAAGGACTTCTGGGGATTGGAGTCTGGGGTTCAAATCTCCATTTTCACATATTCCCATTTGGTCCTTATTGGGAAAAATTTCCCCAAAAAGGATCATGAAAACATAATCAACTTAAAGATTACAATAATTTGAGGATGGAGGGTGGGGGGACTAAACCAATCATTGCTTGACGCATTAACAAAAAGCCAGTTAGGGGGCAGTCCCCTTTGACATGAAAGTATAGATACAAATAAATGTTCAATCAACCACACCCAAAGTTCATTCTTGATCTTCTCATGCAGCTTGTGGTCCGGAGGCATCTTCATGATGTCTTCTCCAAACAGTTCAGTTTCTGGATTCGGAGAGGTAGCATGTTTCTTAATCTAAAAATTCTTCTCAAAAGGAATTTAAACTTTGCAATTTAAAATAATATTTTTACATTCCCCCCCTAGAGGAGGGTAATTAAAAAACACAGGGATCATTTAGGGATGCATGGCTGAGTTATGAGGTATGTATCAATTGGCAAGAGAAATTAAAAAGACATCAGAAAAATCCAAATAAAAAATAATTTCTGGATGAAAATATTCTTAGTAAAGGAAAAATAAATCTATAACAGGTCCTTGAATCAGGGCCCAATTAAAATGATATAAGCATTACCCAGTTAGTAGCCAGGACTACAGAAAGTTTGCCAAACTATGAAAGACAGAAAAGGGACTAGAAAATAGGAGCCAAGTTTGGGATACTCATCTGTAAGTATTTTCACAAAGAGTATGGATACAAGGAAATCTGGGAACTGCCAAGGACTTCTGGGGATTGAAGTCTGGGGTTCAACTCTCCATTTTTACAGTTGCTACCATTATAGACCAAATTCTCATCACCTCAATCCTGAATCTGTGCTCTCTCAACTTTTTAATGTATTCAATCCATCCTATTTCAGTGTTAATTTCTTATTCCTATAGTTATATTTGATATTTGTCACCTTTCTGGATGGAATGAGATAGGTTTACAAGGTGCAAATCTTAAGTCTATGTAAGTGTTCGTGATTATTATCATTATGTTGAAATACCTTGATTGATTACTCATTGCTTATGGGATAAAAAATGAATTCATGAGACAAGGCAGCATAGTACAGTGAAATGAGGACTACATTTAGGAACTGAAGACTTGTGTTCAAGTGCCATGGGTTATATTTATTAATAAATATGTAACCATGAACAAATCACTTCTGAGCCTGTTTTTTCACTTGTAAAGAGAAGTTTAAATATTTCTATTACTTATCTCAGGATCATTTTTGGAAAGTGCTTTATATAAATACTGTATAAATTTGAATTATTCCCTCTTCATAATACAAGTGGTTTTCATATATATTAGATTCTTTTTAAGTGTTTCATTGTAACAGCCCAAGATGGCAGCTTGATGGGGACAGAATATCCAGGATGCCCACATCCCTCAGCAAAGTACTGAAGATTGCATGAGACTGAAAAATTATCAAGAAACCCAATGAGAAACTACATAAAGTGACATCTACTCTAGGACAGAAAGTCAGAAGACTAGACCGTAGGAAAGGGAAGTGGACCTCAGGCAAAGCCAGTGTTGATAAATGGGACATGGATACCCTGCAAGACTGTGTCCATCATTGTGATGTGTAATAATTTTGAGGAAAGAAAATATTTACTTTGCCCAGATTCTCTCACAGGGTAGCTTTAAATTAAAGAGTTTTTATTAAAACTAGTTTGCGAGGGATAGGGTAGGTAAGTGGCTCAGAGGATTGGCAGTCAGGCCTGGAGATCGGAGATCCTGGGTTCAGATTTAACCTCAAACACTTTCTAACTGGTGACCGTTGCAAGTTACTTTTATAATCACAATTGTCTAACCCTTAGCCTTTGAACCAATACATAGTCTTAATTCTAAGACAGAAGGTAAGGGTTTAAAAAAACATCAACCTAATTTAGAACCAAATGGAGAATGTCAACTAGACATATAAAATTCATAAAGCTAAATCTGCCAGATGATGATGATGAAAGTCCTTTTTTCTTGTCCTTAAACTTCTGTTCCTCTGACTAGATTAGAAAAAAGAACACACTCTCTCTACAAAAGTCACCTCAGCAAGTAAAAGCTTTGTCTTAAGATTTTTTAGTGGGGAGAAGAGGTTTTCTTCTGTTTCCTTTGCCTCTAGTAGGTAGTAAAATCCAAATGACTTGTTACTTATGTATTTATTTGTTTGTTTGTAGTGCTGTTCGGAAGAGATACCGAGAGGACAGAAAAGCTAATACAGCTCAAAAGGTGCAGCAGATGAAACAGAGGCTAAGTGAGACTGAACGAAAAAGAAAAAGGTGGTTATATTGGAAACCTATTCTCACTAAGATCGGGTTTGGTACAATCATTTTGGTTGGCGCTTTTGCTTGCTGGACAATGTATTTTCGACAGCATTCCTTACAAATAAAGCCTTAATTTGCACAGCAAGCTTCTGCACTAGTAGTTGATTCAGTTGCTGCAGCAGTTACTTGCTAGGGCTTTGTCTCTTAGCAGCAACACCCTACCTGTACCTGAAAATGGCGTAGTAGAATAGACACCAACCAGATAAGTGATGGAAATCATTCACAAGTCAGCATCTCAGGACTTTGACCTGCAGGTACTTCTGAAAACCAAATTGTAAACTGCTATATAAAATAAAGATGTTAATGTTTGTTTTCAAGAAAAGTTTTTTTTTTTGCTAATATGTTGATACAGTTAAAAACTTACATTTTACCAAATTAAGCTGAAAAAACTCTTGGCCAGAGGGATATATATATATTATATATATATCTGTGTAGGTTGTCTAGGTTTTAATTCACACATCTGATACAAGCAATAAACCTTGTGGTTTTATCTACATTAAAACAGATGATCCTTAAAGATGTGCAAAATGTGTAATGTATTCTCAACATGGGCATCAACATTTTATATTCTTAGGATAAATATATTTTATAACTGCTTATTTAATCTCCTTTTGTAGTTAACTGTACTTTTGAAAAAAGCCCAGTTTGAAAAGATGTTACCAAAAAATAATTTTATTTTGGACCTGAGTGTTCTGATTTGTGTATTTAATTAGATGTACCCATATAAATTTTCATTATTACCAGAGATTTGGTATGAGTGACTAAGTTTGACAAAGCAATTTTTATTGTATATTTTGCATTCCATTGTGTTTTGCTATTTCCCATACTGAAAAATAAACCAAAAGCAATTAAGAAAAGAAAGAAAAGAAGAATGCTGCTTATTAGGGACACTGTCAGGTAACTCTTAATCCAAAATGTACGGCTCTTATAAAATTTATTTTTCTAATACTCTTAAAAGTTTTTCATGAGAATTTCAATGATAATACACCATAAAATATTAGCCACAACTCATTTTCCCAAACTGAGTGAAATGTGAACATTTGGCTTAAATTTGTATGTTCCCATATGAATTTTAAAGTTCTCTAAAATATTTGGTTAAAAGGTTAATTTTGCAGCCTGACCGTGTCCCTTTAGATTCTTTATTGAGATTGTTGAAAAAATAAAAACATTTGACTTTTAAAAGCACATTGTTTTAATAGAAGCTGTGTTCAGAGTTTAGAGTGCTCTTCAGAGTGCTAGTTTTATTAAAGTTCCAACATTCCATTCAACTTTTAACTTGTCTGTATTTTATTGACTTTCAGTTTTAATATTTGGAATTTTCTGAAAAATATAGATAGTATAGATAAGCAGTTAAAATGTTTTGGTTTAAATTGTTGAAAGTGTTAAATAACATTGAAAGTACTTAATATAGATTGTAGGTGGTACAGCTACTTATTAAATATGTTTTTTTTAACTTGTGCCTGTGTCCTAATTTGGTATTGTTTTCTTTAACCTTTTAGTAAAGAGATAGCCAGAGGGCATTTCATATTCATTTTTGCATTACATCTGTTCTGGTGTCAAGACCATACATTTCAGAACATTATCCAAACTTAAAGTTTATTCCCTGCTTTCCAAGGTGGTTTGTTTTTCTCCTTTGGATTCAATGTTTGCAAAATATATTTGAACTCAGGTTACTACTATCTTAGATTTAATCAACCAGCTGGAATTAGATCTGTTGAAAGAAAAATTTTTATAACACTTCCATGGTGGAGTGGGTAAAGCACTGCATTTGAAGTCAAAGTCTTGGATCTTGGACATGTCATATTCCTCTCCTACCTCAGTTTCCTCATCTGCAAAATGAAGGGTTTTAGACCAGATAGTCTGAAAGCTATCTTCCAACGCTTAGTCTACATGAGCCTGTATATAGTTAGTGCTAAAAAGACAATATCCCTTAATCTATTTAAGTGTTTCATAATCCATGCCTTCACTATTTCCATTGTCCTTTATTTTGAAGCAACTCACAGTTCTGGGGTATTTATTTGCCTCTATTTAAACTCTGCTTTTCATTCTTCCTTGTGGTATTTACTCTGTTGAACATTGTCTTTGTAAGAACTGGTGTGGTAGAAACTCACTAGTGGGCCCTTAAAAAGAGTGACATTGTCCTGGAGGATGTTTACATTTTATTTTGGAAGTCCTGGAGAATAGTGTTGAGTAAGCAATAGTCCAGGACTTTTAAGAAATATTGTTAGATTGTATGTGGGGCATTTGCTAATTTTGTATATAAATTCATAAAAGTTTATAGTATTGTTTTGGATTCTTTAGAAATTGGTCCATCATCATTCAGAAGCATTTATTTGATGAAGAATTATACAGACATTATCAGTATGTTTTAGTGGGAAAAAATGTTAGATTTAGTGTTGGAGAACCTAGGTTTTATTTCTAGCTCAGATACTTTCTACTTTTATGACCTTCCGCAAGTTACTTGACATTTTTAGGCCTTACTTTTCTTCACTTGGAAAATGAAGATGTTGAATTTCATGAGATCCAATGTTCCCTTTAGCTCTAAATTGATGAACCATTGTCATCTAGAAGTTTATAACCTAAGCTAGAAGTTTGCAATTCAAGATGGACATCTCATTTTTTATAATTAATATATCTGAGACCTATTATTAATTTGTTGACAGAGTTCTAGTAAGTTAATTGTATAGTTCAATTTTGTTTAGCTAGAATTGGTTCCTTAGCTTAAAGGAGTAAAGGGAATAAACCATGGTTTCATTTATTTGTTTCTCAGAATGGCAATTTACTGTTTTCCAATTTTTTTGCATTTGGGTGCTTTTCTATCCATTCTTGGTCATAGTGTTTGGCCTAATCAGAAAGTGATCAAGTGGATCCATGTGAAATTTCATCAATGTGGATTCTTCCCGCACTGGTGCTGATCTCTCCCCAGTCATGCCTTGTGTAGTTGTTGTCAATACATTTATAATAAGTCTGCCATAGAGGATTAATCCAACATAATGGAAACTTCCTTTTGCTCTCTTAATGTTTTTGTTAATCTCAGTCCAATGCTCAGGCTAGATGTGTTAACCTGCATTCTCACTATATGACCATCCCACCTCTTTTGCTGAACCCTTCAGTACCACATCTCTATTGCAAGTCAGTAGTTTTTTTCCTTTGGCTAGGGCAAGTGAAGTGATAATAAATTTTATCAAAGCCTACTTTCTGCCAAATGATTGCTAATTATTGTTACATTCTTTATGCATTTTGCTACTCATATAAAATGCAGTTCATTCTATTTTGGAGTGTCCAATCTATTTAGAACAACAACCATGTTCCAAATTAGTGAGTTTTTATGAAAGTAAAGTGTGGTATGTCAAATATTCTGGTAACACAAATTACAGTTATCTTCATTACATATTCAGAAGGTTTGGAGAATAATCCACATGTTTTGCCTCTAGCTTCTCTTTATGTGTGTGTCCTAGTCCATTTAGTTGCTCTGTAGCTTTTCTACCAAAGGATGACCAGGAGAAAGGAAAGGAAATGACAATGGTTAGTAAAGTCTAGCCAGGCGTTTATTAAGTGTTTATTTATTATGTGCAAACCCCTATGCTATTCAGATTATCTACTTAATTACAAGATAAAAGTTCTCTCATGTAGAGGTTTTTATTACATAATATCTAGGGTCTATTTGGTCATTTTTCTTAATTTGTACTATTTTTGTCCTTTGATGTCCTGAATAATGTTTTTAATAAATCTGCACTGACTTTTTAAAACTAGATTATAAAAGTAGTTTGTACAATAGAGTGCTTCACTTTTTGCAATAATTACTTGTTTGCTTTCAGCATCATTGACCAGCTTGAGTGAGGCCTAACATTTTGAGAGAAATCCTCCTCTGACTCTTCTGCATATTGAGCTACTTCTGCTGTTAATTCCTAGAATGACATTCAAGGATTAGTCAAAACATTCTCAGAAAACTCTTGAGAGAAGCATTTTTATCTGTCTAAATGTATGCTTTATAATGATCCCAGATTGTAACCTGAGGTTCTGGTGAGATTCACAATTATCTTTACTGTTCACTAGGAATTTTAAATTCACATAAGTGAATGCATTTCCAAAGTACTCATCACTTTGTAGGAAGTTAGAAAGGACACATCAGTAGCTAAGCTATGCTACTGCACTCTGAACACCTGTAATTTGTAATTTCCCTTAAGAGAAATTTATGAATGTTTTTCGAAATGAAAGCCTAAAATGAGCCAAATATCATTTTTTAGGACTAATACTTCCTATGATGTGCTCTTGCAGGAGTTGGAGTTATATAAATCAAATTTCACCACCTCTACTTACATCTAAGCCTGCCTAGAGATAGTCGGTTGAGTAGAGAATAATATGGGGCTACTTAGGCAGAAGAGAAAAGCTCCTGGGTTATCCAAAGGGTTAGCTACAACTTCATTTCCAAATAGTGCAGAATGAGCAGTCAATATAATCTCATAGATTGTATCTAACTGGTTGGTGGATTCTGCTTTTTGTTCCTGACCCCAGGTGTTGCAAGTACTGCCAGTTTGGACTTAACAGAGGTGTGTATTCATGAAAACCAGATCTATATTATTAAACATGTAGCAATCATAGTAGTATTTCATATCTTTAGTATTTAGGGTGGGTTTGTTTTTTGTTTTGGGATGTGTTTTTCTTTTAATTTTTGTTTTTGTTTTTACATTTAAATAATAGGATAAAGATAGCCATATTTTACCTTTAGGAAAAAAAATTTAGATTAATGTGCATGCAACAGGCCATTTTTGTTTCTAGCCTATAAAATTAAACAATAGAGAACCAAGTCTTCTTGACTTAAAATTCAAATATCTGGATACCTATTGAATATTCTTTTATTGTGGACTAAAGAAAACATTCATTTGTGTTTTTTCCTTACAGTTTTGTTGCTTGATTTTGCTATTTGTTTGTGTACCTTTATTTGGAAATAATTTCTTCACAAGTAGCTGTGTTGCCAAGGACAAAGTGGAGGATTGGCAGGGCTATTATATTCAAGTGCACGAATGTAACTGATGATAATATTTTAGTATTTATTTTGTGTACTGTCTCATCAACTTCTGGTTTAATAGGGCAACTCAATTGATCAGGTATTTATTGAATGCCTACTATGTGTTTAGCATTTGCCCATCAAATTAGTGAATAATCAAGGGAGTTTAAGTTCTTTCAAATTCCTTTCATTGTTCTTTCCTAGAATGATTTACTTGAAAATTGTACATGTTTTGAGCCCTTCCTCAGCAGCAATACTTTTCCATCTTCAACAGTTACATTGCTTCTAAGGACTACTCAAAGTAATACTCCAAAGGGCTTTTCTTTTTATAGTCTCCAGATAGTGTCCTCTTTGCAATTTGGATTCTTGAAATATTTTTATTCTCCTTTGAAGAGAATTCTGTTTTTCACTGTCATTTTTTATTCTTTTCCTATGGTATGTTTTATTTTCCACTAATCAGTTGCATTTTTCAGTGTAGTCATTGAGTCATATAATAAACTTTGTCCAAGAGGCTTTGGTATTATCCCTGATAACTCAATTATGAAAAACCTCAAAGTGTTCCTTATCCATCATCAGACTTGGAACACCCAGTACCATTCAGAATTTTAAAACACTATCTTTTAAATTCAGTTATACTAATCAGGAATCTGGTTTTACATCTGGTATGGAATCGAAGATTTGAAGAACTTAGTCATTATAGCTGTTTACATGTTTCAAGAAAATGGTGATTGATTTTCTCATTGTATCTCAAATCTCTAGCTTGACAATATTTATGCAATATTCATAATAATAATTCTGTTCATTTCTTAACCCCACCATGGAAAACCTTAAGATGCCTTATCTTTGACTCAGGAAAGAAAGAATAGTTTTGTTTTCCTATACAAGACAACTTTGCTGTCATTACAATGTGAGCTTTGCTCACTTTGCCCCTCTGTAAGATTTGGCTTTCTCTTTTTTCAGATTTAAACCAGAAAGCAGGATTTTCCATTAGTGTATTAAGTTGCTATGATATTCCATCTTATAGAAGGTGGATGAAAAATAAATGTCTTGCATAAATGCTTTATCCAAGTATCTCAAACACTAACCACATTTAGTTTAGTTTGAGAAACAAAATAGTAACTTAAATAAAAATTGACAAGAAATGTGCTTTGTCTTTCTTGCAAATAATATATCTTAAAAACTTGATAACCCACCTAACTTTTATTTCATCTTGCAGAATTCTCCCTCCCTACAATATACCAATAGAAAAAAAAAAGAATGGATCTAAAGTTGGTTTTAATGACCTCTATATTTGCCATAATGTTTCTGCCAGATGGCTATGAATTTCATAGATACCTGCATGGAATATTTAAACTTAGAGATTTGAACTGAATCAAGAGTGAACCACAGGCCATTTTAGCACTATCTGTTGAAATTCAAACTGGCCCAAATAGTAATTTTTTACAGAAAACAAACAATCCAACCAACTTGTCCACCATTACAGTGATCACTGAATCAAAAAGTTCATTTAACATAATTCTTTTATTTTTGTATCTTTGTATCAGAGCATTTGGTGGCTGCATGGGAAATCAGTATAAGTTATTTACAGCTAATGGGCCTTGTCTTTTCCTGTCATCTTAGCTATTGAGGATTCGTGGGAGATACATCTATTAATCATCAATCATCCAAAATGTTAACTTATAATCAACAGTTTAAAGATTAGAAAGTTTCCAT
The DNA here is from genome assembly GCF_027887165.1 of Monodelphis domestica. Taxonomy (NCBI): domain Eukaryota; kingdom Metazoa; phylum Chordata; class Mammalia; order Didelphimorphia; family Didelphidae; genus Monodelphis; species Monodelphis domestica. Next base: position 255,358,834 of record NC_077229.1, read on the forward strand.
TAAAGACTTGTCTCTGGCCAAGTGTGAACAGCAAAATGAAGGACACTTTCCAATTATGATACAAAATTGTAGATGCTTAAGTTTAGGAAAAAAAAAGGAGTAGATAGTCAGAGGGAAATAGATCTTAAAATATGGGGGTTTTGATTGGTCAGATTGCGAGTGTGGTGCTCTTCATATATTTAGAGAATCTATAGGGAGAAATATTTGGGTTGTTTTTTTGTTTTGTTTGGTTTTGTTTTGCAGGCATAAACAATAGCCTGAATAAAGCTGAATAGTCTGCACATTTGTGAAAAAATAGAAAAGTTTGATCTTGAAATGAGTAGCAGCATTGTATACTCGATAGGGAGCCAATATTGAATTCAGGAAAACTTGGTTTCAGTCTGCCTCTAACTGGCTGTGGTACCCAAGCCAATTCACAATCATCTCCATTCTGAAGTCAGCTTTTTGTGTCCTCAAGGTACACAGGTACTCGGATATCATAGTACCTGGCACATACTAGGCAATTAATAAATGTCTCCTGACTGACTGTTAAACTCTATGTTGCAGAGAAAATGCCATTCTACATTGTAGAGTAAGCTTCCTCAAATGAAAGTTTCCTTTGCCATTAAAATCATAGGTCTGGTTCCAATAATTATCTTGAAAGTCATTTCATTTATCAATACTATAACATTCTGGTTTTAGTTCTTGTGCTTATTTTAGCCTTCATATTAAGCATAATAAATATCTCAGTTATTTTTTGACTGTCTAACTACACTAACAATTCATATAGAAATAATACCTGTGACTTTAGAAATTCAGATTCTATATGATTGTCATTGATATTGTTTGCCAAAGAGAAGCAAAGGCAATAGTTTTTTTTTTTTTAATCCTAAACTAAACAGTTTAAAAAACAGAAATCTTTTACAACTCCTACTGATAACACTACTATTGGATTAGCATTACATATTAAACCCCAGAGTATTAGGAAATAAGGTAAATACTAATCGTGATAAAAGCTACTCAAGGGACCTAATTTTACAAAGTCTACCTGACCATAATATGTCATGGAGACCAGGATGTGATTTGGAGAGGAATTGGAAAGGATGGGCTTTTTCCCAAGTTTTTTTTAGGAAGTATTTTGCAAAGAGGAATTTAAATTACAGTGCTTTAATATGAACACTTTATAGCACCAACATTTTCTGGCTAAGAGAGATGACGAGTAATTTTACCAGCGACATCTGGAACTATTAGTCTGATTATTGAATGTGGAATGTTGGAACACTTTTTTGTTGCCCTTTTTTTCAGTTCCTTGTAAGTCCTATGTTTGTATGTATCCATGTGGGAGGAGGGGGTCATATTTGTACCAAATTGGTGACTTTGTTTTGTATTATATTGTAGGCCAAGACTGACTGACACCTAAATCTCCATGATCTGTGAATGTTCTGAAGCTATAAATTTTGAACCATTGACATGCAAAGCAAGATCTGAAGCCCTCTCCGGGAATCAAAGTGAGGTTTGATAAATCTCTAGAGTGCCTCACAGTTATCTGTTTACAACGTAAACTATACATCCAGGGGACAAAGAGCACCCACCAGCAAGAAGACTTTGCAAAACTTATAAATTTGATGTATTGTTTAGTGTTTTTTAAATGCTTGTAAGAATTGTAGAAAGATGTGAAAGGAACAAATTAGGAGAGACTACTTTGTAATGTTCTGCCATTCTTATTGTATTTTTATACGTTTTGGGCAGCATTAAATATTTTTTTTAAACTGATGTGTTGTTTTCTGTGCCTTATGTTAAAAGACTGCTTCTCTTCATTAATCATTTTAAAAATTAGTTTGTCATTGAACTTTTACAAATAGTGATTAACATCAAAATGCCAATTTAATAGAAATGATGGAGGCAGCTTTTGTTAGTTTACTCTAGCTGCTGGGAACATGGCCACTTAATATAGCGTTTGTATTCTGATGAATAGAGGAATCCTTTCAGGAACCAGTACTAATCTTGCTTGTGAGGATAGAAGAATATATTGATGGCACACCATTTTTAGAGTCAGTGATTTCTGTAATAACATAATTAGCATATTTGTAGGTGACAAAAAGCTGTGGGGGCTAACCAAACATTGGGTTACCATCTGGACAGACTGAAGCTAATTAATTGAATTTTAATAAAGGTGTGTCTTAAACTTGTATTCAAATGATCAATCACACAAGCACAAAATGGAAAAGGCGTAGCTAGAAAATAGTTGTTTGAAAGAGTTTGGTTTTAATGAATCTTACACTAAAAGTCAGCAATGTGATGTAGTAGCCAAAATAAGCAATTTGATTTTAAACTGATGAAGAGAGACATTGTCCAGAGCAAGGGGGGATATAAGTCAGTTTATACTGGTCAGAAAAAAGCTCAATGATGTGGGCATCACATTCTCCAGGGGATTTTGAGAAGCTGGAGGTTGGCCAGGATGATGGAAGAAGCCTGGAGACTGGAATTTAAGAACTGGTTTAAAAAATATGAGATGTGTAACCTTGTGTAGATAGGGGATACCTAAAAGCTTATCTTGAAAGTACTTTTAAGAGCTGACATGCAAGAATCAGGATTGGATTTGTTTTACTTCACCCCAGAAGGCAGGATTTTGAGCCATAGGTGGAAATTACAGGAAAACAAATTTAAGCTCAATTTAAAGGTATTTATAAAACTGTATAAAAATGGTATGTCTAACTGAGAATAATGAGTTCCTAATCCTCACAGTTTGCACAAGATCTGACACCACAAATGCCATCTGACCCAACTCATACTGAGGTAAAAAAATCACTTTATCGGTGACAAATAGTCATCCATCCTTGGACCTCCATTAAGGAAGAATCCACCTCTGGATATCCCTTTAATTGTTAGGAAGTTGTTCATTGCATAAAGCTTAAATGTTCATCTTCATTTCTTGTTCTGTACTCTGGAATTATGCAAAATAATTTTTTTTAACTTTTTATCTTGTAATTGATATTGAGTATTGGTTCTGAGGTAGAAGAGCAGTAAGGACTAGGTAATTGGGCTTAAGTGGCTTGCCCAGGGTCACATAACCAGGTGTGAAGTTTGGATTTAGCTATTTCCTGATTTTTAACAATGAATATACTTAGTCTAACAAAATCAGGGGGGATTATGAACGTTAAATTACTCCACCCTACTTAGACTGTACTTTAGAGGAAGATAAAGTTGTAATCTCCTGATTGAACAATGAAAGTACTTAACTCTTACCTTATAGTGAAGCTAGAACTTTAAGTCTATTTTAAGATCTTAATACAAAAAGGTGTTAAGTAACTATAAAGGTTAAATTAATCACAAAAAGGTTATGTAACTCACAAAAGGTGAACTTAACAAAGAAGTGTTAAGTCACTAAAGATATAATCAAAGAAGATGAGAACTAAAAAGAATGGGCATTTAGAGGAAGAGACACAAGAGTGAAAGGTCTGTATATTTGGCTCACTTCCTCTTTCAAGTACCTTTCTGGCAGTGGAGAGTTGGCTGGTGACAGAGTCCTGGGCTTTTTGGCATCTTAGCATAGCTACAAGTTATTGTCCGGTTCGGTGGTGAGTTTCTGGCTGAGTTTTCCTCCTTTACTTCCCAACTTTATCCTCTTAGAAGCCTCTAATCTTCTTCAGAGACCTAGAGGCAGGGATTTTAAACTCCCCCTGGCAGAAGCCAGGCAGGAGAACTCCTGTACCCTCCTTCTCAAATTCCTTCCCTCTATATGAATTAAATTACCATAAATTTCTAGACTGACTTGTGTATTTTATTTGAGATTTCCCTTGGTGACCAATTAAATCTAGATTTTAAGTCACAATCCTAAAATTATCTTTACATAGGAAGTGTTTGAGGCCATATTTGAGCCTGAATCTTCCCAACTACTAGGCCTGGCTATATCTACTAAACCACCTCGCTGTCCCTCAAAATGTATCTTACTAAATGTTCTCTTGTACATAACACTGTAAATACATGAAGATCTGTTCAGGCTCTAATTATCTGTTCCCCTAAATCTTCCTGCTAAACGTGCTTCATCTGATTCTATGACCCCAAGTCAAGAGAGGCCTATCACCTAACCTTTATCTTGCCTCATATTCCCAACACTGAGCATTTGCCTGGCACATAGCAAGTGTAAATAAGTGCTTGGAGTTTGGGCACCCTCCAACTTTTTTATGTCTTTTCTACAATGTGGCTCCCAGAACTGAACACACTATTTTAACTGTAGCATTACCAGGGAAGAATATAGCAGAATGAAATTTTTAGGTCCCGAACAATGACTCAATACAGTCAAAGACCAATTTGAAATCCACCTATTTTCTAATCTGTGTCTCTCCATTTTCTTAATCTCCATTTTCTTAAAATTGTTTATCAAACCCTTGGCTAAAATCTTAAGTGAGCTCTGTAGCATCAACCAGTCTATTAGGTTAGATGCTAGAAAACAAGGTTAGTCTGGCATAACCTTGCAGAAACCATGCCTACTATTTATGCTTTTCTGGTTTTTCACAAAATATTTGTTCAGTGTACTTTTAATAATATATTCTAGAATGTTTCCAGAAATTGAAGTCAAGCTCAATGACTGATAGTTTGCAGATTCCATTCTCCCTTTCTTGAAAATCAGTACATTAACCTTTCTCCAATCTTTTGGCAACTTTCCCAATCTCCATAACCTCAAGGATCACAAAGTGCTCCCATAGATATCTACCAAATACTTCCCCTAGAGTATAATTCATCTGGGTTTTGTGCTTGAATCTATTTGGAGTAGCCAGGAGCTTATAGGATTATCAGATCCTTGCTATTTCTGTTCTGTTCTTTCCAAGTCCAAAGATCATTCTCTTTGAAAGGAACAAACAACCCCCCCACCCCCCATGCAAAATAAAAATCGCTACCTCCTCTCTGTTATTATTGGCCCATTTAACTGAACATTGGTTCTATGCTCTCTTTAACCCCTCCCTCTCCCCATCACCTTCTGTTTGGTTTAAGGAGGGAAAAAAAGAAAGGAAGCTGTTATCTTCACTAACCTGTTGACTGTGCATTAGCACTGCTGATCTTACAAGACTGTGCTACCACATGTTTTTATCAATCCTGTCGCCTTTCCTAGCTTCCATCTATATTACATGTCTTCCAAAAATCTAAGTTGATTGAAAAGTTCCTTATTCATCAACATCCATCTCTTCTGATAATTCTACTTTTGTTCTCATTGGAATCATTTCTCTTTGTGTCTTCAGATTTTCATTTGCAAAAGCTTTTGTCCCTCTTCATTTGATTTCCCTTATAGAATTTTAATGCATGGAACCTTATCTTTTTTCTGAACCCTAAGGCAAAAAGTTACTAGATATTCTACTTTAGGCTGAGAGAATGCTAGTAGATGTCCAGATAATTGCAGTCTCCTATCACTATTATACTCCATCCAGGTTCGAATGTTTCCCCAACTCTTCTATTTCTTCTGTAATACATTACTATGGTAATATCACTTAGGTTTCCAATTCTAATTCTGACTCATTCTATGCTTCTCTGCTCTCATTCCTGGATTTCCTCACATGTGTGTATATGTGTTAGGGTTCTACCCCCATCCCTTTTACAATAAGATGTCCTTCCAAAGATATATTGTGGGCATGAATCTCATCCTACCCAATCTTGTTGATATCCATGAGATCAGATTTGACTCCTGTTAGAATCTCCAGTTTGACTTCCCCCAGGTCTGGTAGAGCTATATTTGTACATTTGTGTATAGATGTCTGAGTAAGGCCATGGGTTTTATGACACTCCATTCCTTGGCTTTTGTCTGTTGTTGACTTCTGAGTGTTTTTGTTCTTCACAGTAGCTTTCTTCAGTGATGTCTAAGTTGGTTGATACACAGTTTTTTCTCCCATTTTTTTTTTTAGAATCCTTACTATCTTAGCAAATGAAGTTAAGTGCCTTGATCAGGGTCACATAGCTAGGAAGTGTCTGATGCCAGATTTGAACCTAGGATCACCTAACTACAGGCCTGATTCTCTATCCACTGTCCCACCTTGCTGCCTCAAAAGGAAAGGACTTAGAGCCTTGACCCTTCTTTCCTTTGTGACCCCTTAAGCAATTTACTTAATATTTCTGGCCCTCACTTTCTTTGTTTGTAAAGTGAGACCAAAACTCAATGATCTCTAAGATCCTTTTAGCTTTAAATCCTATGATCCTACAATATTTTGAAGCTATCTTGATTAGATTTGCAAGATGTCAGATATCTCCTCTTACCAGCTTTTCTTAGTCACATTCCGTTCCTGGCTATATAACTCCTATATTTTACAGAAATCCAAGTTCCATTTTTAGGTATGATCTTAACCAATTATTAAGTTCTGAAGTTTAGCTTTCATTTCTAAATATCATACCTTTGGTAGACATTGATGATTTAAAAAGACTACTTGTGCCAAGGGTTTTTAACCATTTTTTATGTCATAGATCCCTTTGCCAGACTGGTGAAACCTATGAAACCTGTCCCCCAATGATACTTTTTTTTCTTTTTTTTTTAATTTTATTTATTTAATTAATTTAGAGTATTTTTCCATGGTTACAAGATTCATTTTTCTTTCCCTTCCTTCCCTCCACTCCCTCCCATAGCTAACACACAATTCCACTAGGTTTTTCATGTGTCATTGATCAAGACCTATTTCCATATTATTGATGTTTGCACTAGGGTGATCTTTTAGTGTCTACATTCCCAAACATATCCCCATCAACCCATGTCATCATGCAGTTGTTTTTCTTCTGTGCTTTTACTCCCACAGTTCTTGCTCTGAATGTGGATAGTGATCTTTCTCCTGATCATTGCATTGAGGCTAGTAGAGAAGTCCATTAATTCAATTGTGCCACAGTGTATCCATCTCTGTGTATAAGATTCTCCTGGTTCTGTTTCTTTCACTCTGCATCAAATCCTGGAGGTTTTGCCTGTTCACACGGAATTCCTCCAGCTCATTCTTCTTTTAGGCACAATAGTATTTCATCACCAACAGATACCACAATTTGTTCAACCTTTCCTCCAATTGAATGGCATCACCTCACTTTCTAATTTTTGCCACCAGAAAGAGTGCAGCTATAAATATTTTTGCACATGGCATGATTTTCACAGAATCACAAGAGATTGAAGTTGGAAAGAAATTCAGATCCCATCCAAATCCAAGGCTCATCTCAATGCCTGAAGAGAAAACTACTCTATAACAATCATCTTACCCCTCTTTGAAGACTTTCAGTGAGACAGACTACAATAAAGCAACTCATTCCACTTTTCACCACCACTTTCATTTTCCAACACATTTAAACTAAACCCATCCCTTTGTTTCTTTCCTTTCTTCTTAGTTCTTCCCTCTTTGGATAAGCAGAACAAAACTGACTCTTTTCCCACATAAAACCATTGCAATTATTTGAAAATGTCTGTTATGTCCCATAGCCAGATACATCTTCTCTTCTCCAGGTAAAGATAACCAGTTGTTTCAACTAATTTTCATGAAGCAGAATGACCACTATTTTATGGGTCCTCATCTTAATACAACCCAATATGTCAATGTAATTCATCAATCAATCAAAAAGTATTTATTCAGTATCTACTATGTGCCAGATTTCCAAAGCAAAAGAAAGAACTTCAGGTACAGTCTAATCAAGGCAGAGCCCAGAGGAACTACCACTTCCCAGATTCTGGATATTATATTTCTATTAATGAAGCCTGAGTTTATTTTTAGGTAGCAAGGTAATATAGTGGGTAGAGCACTGGACATGCAGCCTGGAAGTCCTAAGTTTAAATCTTTCTGTGACCTAATGTATGGTCAATTTTTGTGAATGTGCCATGTGGTGCTGAGAAGAAGGTGTATTCCTTTTTATCCCTATTTATTTTTCTCCATATGTCTATTAATTCTAATTTTTCTAAGATTTCATTCACTTCTTTTACCTCTTTCTTATTTATTTTTTGATTTCATTTATCTAAATTTGATAATGGTTGGTTTAAGTCTCCCACTAGTATGGTTTTATTGTCTATTTCTTCCTTCAATTCGCCTAGTTTCTCCATTAGAAATTTGGGTGCTATATTATTTGGTGCATACATGTTGATTAATGATATTTCCTCGTTGTCTAGAGTCCCTTTTAACAAAATATAATTACCTTCCCTATCCCTTTTGATCAGGTCTATTTTTGCATTGGCTTTATCAGATATCATGATTACCACTCCTGCCTTCTTTCTATCAGTTGAGGCCCAGAAGGTCTTACTCCATCCTTTAATTCTGACCTTGTGGGTGTCAACCCGCCTCATGTGTGTTTCTTGAAGACAACATATGGTAGGGTTTTGGATTCTAATCCATTCTGCTATTCGTCTACGTTTTATGGGTGAGTTCATCCCATTCACATTCAAAGTTATGATTGTCATTTGTGGACTCCCTGGCATTTTGATTGCCTTCCCTAATTCTAACCTTTTCTTCTTCGGCTCTACCTTTTAGTCCAGTGATTTACTTTGAATCAGTGCCCCTTGTCCCCTCCCTTGATGTTTCCCTTTTTAGTCCCTCCCTTTTTCTTCCCTCCCCCTCCCCCCTCTCTTTCCCTCCCTTTTTGTTCTCCCTCTCCCTCTCCCCCTCCCCCCCTTGGTTTTCCCTTCTCCTTACCCTTGTTGGGTAAAATAGAATTCAAGATCCCAATGGATCTGGATGTTTTTCCCTCTCAGAGTTGATTTCCCTGAGATTGAGGTTTAAGTAAACCCCCCCCCCCCCCTCTCTTCCTCTCCTTCTTATAGGAGTTTTCTTCCCCTCCCCTTCCCATGTGAATCTTTGTGTGAGAACGATTATTCTATTTGGTCTTTCTTTACCCCCTATTTATACATTACATTTTCCCCACATATTAGCATACATAGATTGATATAAATGTGGTCCTTATAGAAGAGAGTTTGAGTAAAAGAAGAAGATAACATTTTTCCCCTTTCCTTAATATTTACCTTTTCAGGTATTCCTTGCTCTTTGATTTTCGGTATCAAACTTTCCACAGAGCTCTGGTCTTTTCTTTGCAAAAAGTTGGAAGTCTTCTATTTTGTTGAATGCCCATACTTTCCCCTGGAAGTATATAGTCAGTTTTGCTGGGTAGCTGATTCTTGGTTGGAGACCCAGCTCTCTTGCCTTTCTGAAGATCATGTTCCATGCCTTACGATCATTCAGAGTAGAACTTGCAAGGTCTTGTGTGACCCTGATTGGCATTCCTTTATATCTAAATTGTCTTTTTCTGGCTTCCTGTAGGATTTTTTCTTTTGTTTGATAGCTTTGGAATTTGGCAATTACATTCCTGGGAGTTGTCTTTTGGGGGTTTAGTGTAGAAGGTGTTCTGTGAGCTCTGTCAGTGGCTGTATTGCCCCCTTGTTCTAGAATCTCTGGGCAATTTTCTTTGATTATATCTTGTATCACCATGTCCAGTTTGGTGTTTATTTCTGGCTTTTCTGGGAGTCCAATTATTCTTAAATTTTCTCTTCTCCCTCTATTTTCCAGATCTATCACCTTGTCGGTGAGATATTTTATGTTCTCTTCTAATTTCTTGGTGTTTTGGCTTTGCTTTATTAGTTCTTGCTTTAAAGCCTGGTTTTCTTTTACAGTTTGGTCAAACTGGTTTTGTAGATGCATGAATTTCTTTTGCATTATTTCCCACTTTTCCTCCCAGAGGGCTTCCATCTTTTTGGTCATTTCTGATTCAAATTCTTCATGGGTTTGTGGAGAGTTTCTATTTCCTTTGGAAGATTTTGGAGAATTTTCTTGTATATCTTCTTCTATCTGCTCTGTATTTTGTATTTTGGCTCCATAGAATGTGTCCAAAGTCGCCCCTTTCTTCTTATTTTTCTTGGTATTTTGGGGCTTCTGTGCTTCTGTGGAGTTTGTCATCTCTGAATGTGGAGGATTAGCTTTTCTTATCTCTGGTGATCCGAGGCTTTAGTCCTGGGCAGATGTTGGTTCTAAGAGCTTTCCCTGGGTTAAACTGAATATGCCTCACTGGAGCTGGGATGGAAGGGTTGGACCAGGAGGCCACACTCTCCCCCGGCTCGCTTTCCGGAAGTTGCCTTCAGAATCGCTGGCTGTGAGGCTGTTTCGTCGGCCTGCAGGGGGGATGGGCTGCCGCTTCCCCAAGCTCCGAGAGCACAGACTTTCACTGAGACTTGGATAGCAGGATCCAGCCCGTGAGGCTGTCTTGCCCGCCCTGAGGGTTGCTGTTGTTTAGACCAGCTCTCTGCAGCGGAAGCCCCAGGCAGTAACTTTCACTAGGACTCGGGTAGAAGGCCCTGAGGGTTCTGCTCTCTGAGCCCGGCAGGGCTGCGGCTTCCGGGAGCCTTGGACTCTGCGCTCCAACCCCTGAGGTCCGAGTGATCTCGGGTTCTGGCTTTTGAGGGGAGCCGTACCTTTTGAACCGGGTCCAGGTCCAGGAGGAGGGTTCCCAGGGTCTGTGCTGTTGATCGTTTTGAATTTCGGCGCCTTAGGAGCTTATATTTTGAGATCGGTCGGGAAGGGTTTTCCGGAGATCTGAGCTTTAGCTTTCTCTAAGCCGCCATCTTCCCTAAGTTTCCCCCAATGATACTTTTAAATGCTTAAAACAAAAGACATAGAATTACAAGGGAAACCAATCATTTAGCAAATTTTTTAAAAGTTCTGGGCCTTAGGTTAAGAACCCTTGTTCTGGGGTCATAGGATTATAGGTTGTGAGCAAAAATGTGAGCAAAAATAGAGGTCATTTCATAGATGAGAAAACTAAGGTCCAGAGAGATTTTTCAATTATCTTATTCCAAACTTAGTCATCTTTGATAATGCAAAAAAGCAGAGTCTGAATGAATTATTAAAGATGTACTATCTGGGATTCATGCTTTGCATAAAGGTTTGAATTACATGAACTGTGGAGTTTCTTCAAATTCTAGGAAGGTGATAGTTCTGCTATATTCTGCCCTTATTCCTACCCAGCACATCTGGAGTTTTCTGTTTACTTCTGGGCACCATATATTAGAAGACACATTGATTAGTTGGAGAGTGTCCAGAAGAGGCAAGTAGGATATGAAGAATTTTGAGTTCATGACATAAGAGATTTGTTTTAAGGATATTTTCCCGGTAGGAGAAGCTTGTGGAGGGAGGGATTGAGGCCATGATAACTCTTCAAATATTTAAAGGACTGTCACACAGAAGGATTAACTCAGTTATTGACCCCAGATCCAAGATCAACTGGTAGAAATGACAAAGGCACAAATTTAGACTTGGCATAAAGCAAAACAGAATGGACTGTTTTTAGAGATAGCCGATTCCTTTGACTTGAGAGCCTCAAGCAAGGCAGGTTGACCACTTGCCATCTATAACAAAGGATTCTTGTTCTAGTACAGATGGGAGTCAATAGGTTCTTAAGTACTTTTAGCTTCTGATCTCCTATGATTTTGCAATTCTATGATTCTATGAGGAAGTTTAAATTTTATTTACGATTTATAAAGCATCGGTCCTGTAATCCAGAACCATACACTCAAAAGGAGACTAACCCATGAAAAGCCAAGAAATAATGTCTATTCCTTTATTTCGTCTTGGATTCTGTGATGATTAAAATAGTAGAAGCCATAAACTGTAGTGATTAAAATAGTGGTCTGGTTTAAATTGTGACCGCAGAAAATATGGTTTCAAAACACTGTCTTGTTTTTAATCAAATATAAGGTGGTCGCCAGGGAAAAATTCCCAATTATTAAATATACCCAAGTCAGCTGGGTTTTATAGAGATTTTAATTCATACAAATGAGGAATTAAAGAAAGGGAAAGAGAAAGAGAGAGAGAGAGAAAGGAAATAATGAGAAAAAGATAGGCCGGCCCAGGCCAGTTCTGGCCAACCCAGGCCCAAGCCCTAAGAGAAAGATCAGTCAGTCTTTTATCCACTCACCACAAGATTTGTCCAAGCAAGGATTCCAGTGTTCAGAGAGACACCAGTTCAGCTTTGGCCAGCTGCCATCTCCAGAGAGAGTTCTTTGAGAGAGACTCCCTGAGACTGTCTCAAGGCAGCTTTTCCCTCTCCTTTTAAAGGGAATTTTCTCCTATGTCTCCTCCCCTAAGTTCTCACATCTACCAATCACAGTAGACGTTTTCCAAAGGACAGACCATTCTTAATTCACACCTAAGAAGGCTTAAAGTTTTGATTAAGTTCACACCTGAAAAACCTCTGAATAAGTTTCTCACCTCTTTGCTCCTTGTAAATTCACAAGTTGCCTGACCTTTATAGATACTTAGCACCCTTTTGTATTAGATCTAAGAACTTTTGCCTTACTATAAGTATGGGTTTAAGTATTTTTCATTGTTCAGCAAGGAGTTTCTTCCCCTAAAGTGGGCTTAAGTAGGGGTGGAGTAGAGATCTCACATTCCTGATCTAAGTTCCTTCATTGTTTAAATGAGGAATGGTCTTAACCAAACCTTATGAAGTAGGGTCTGAGAATTTTTAAGGTTCACAATTCTAAGAAAATGAACGTTATCCTCCAGTATTTTAGATGCTTCATCTGTTCACATTAGCATCAAAATTGATCTTGCTATGATAAGAGGATATATCATGACATAAGTGGGGTCAAACTCAAATAGAAAAAGGCCACTAAACATACTTTTATGGATACCTGCAGGCTCTATATTGCCATAGAAAGTTATATAGATATAAAATTTGAAATTAATTTATTGAATTCATTATATAATTTTAAAATAAGTTCAATCTGTATGCAATGGAGATACAGGTTTTTACATGCAATCTTTTTAATTTTTTTTACATAGGTTCAGAATTTTTTAAAAAAATAATTCAATGAATCAGATTTTTTTAGGGAATAGTTTTTTTTTTTAACTGTGAAACTGGAGCCCTTATTTCTTATAGTTTCTAGAAAATGATACTTTAACATTATCTATGTTCTATTGCATATATATTTTGTGATTCCCTTAGCAACTCCTGGCCTCTTGTTTGACACTAATGAAGTCACGTCATTATTTTAACCTGTTGTTAAGTCTTCTCAAAATTATGTTTTGGAAACTGTAGAAACTATTGTTTTTGCATGGAAATCGCATGTCTTGAGAGGCAGTGTGATAGAATGATCAGAACTGTGAAACTGAAAGTCAGAACATATAGGTTTGAGTACCACCTCGGCCTCTAATTCACTATATGACCTTAGCCCAAGTTTCCTCCTCTGTAAAATTGGAATTACAAGGATACTTTTGAGGGCCAAATGTGAATGGATATGAAATCACTTTAGAATCCTAAAATCCTAAACATGTATAAATGCAAGAGTTTTTAAACAGAACAAAATAATAGGGGCTAATAGTAAGATCTAATTTCTGCCACAGATATTCAAACATTTATCAATTGTCACAGCTGAAAACTTTTTAAAATATTATCAGACTTTCATGGTTAGAGCCAATAACATTTCTTAAGGTTATTTTCTAGGACAGTTTTCAAACCACTTTCCATCTCTTTCCATGTTTTCACCATCCATTGCTTTTGTGACTTAGGGGCCAGAACTTAGAGTGTACTTTCCTACTTCATTCTGAATTGAATTCTGGATGGATTCTCTAAGAATAGATTGGAACAACACAAGGGTCTAATGTAACCTAGAAAGGGGAGCTCTTCTTAATATTTAAGGGGAAAAATTAATTTTTGCCTTTAATCTCTTATATAGTTCCCATATCTCCATATTTTTTTCCCCTAGATCTTTACTAGCTAGATTATGTTGCATTTTCTGGCCTAATTAATTTAATCTCTTTTTTAAAATTCTGTAGTTTATATTTAGCTATAGTTGACTATCCATAGACCAAGTAGACAAGGGCCTAAGGCATGATGGAGGGGACACGACTCAAAGAACTCTTTTCTATAAACAGAGATTCACAGAAGCTGGCAAATCACTATCCTACTCCCATTTGTGCCATTAGAGGAATTTATTCCTTTGTGTTGGGGCAGCTCGGTGGCACAGTGAATAGAGAACTGGGCCAGATGTCAAAAAGACATCTTCCTGTCTTCCTGTGACCATGGGCAAGTCACTCAACCCTGTTTGCCTCAGTTTCCACATCCATCAAATGAGTTGGAGAAGGAAATGGTATGCCAAAACAATATCTCTGCCAAGAAAACCCCAGATGGGAACTGACTGACAATCATTTTCATTTGGCTTTGAATCTACCTAAAGTCCTTCTTTAAAATGCAAATTTCTGATAGGGATAAAGCATTCAGATCATTGAGCTGAAAGGGAACTTAGAGCTCATCAGTCAATTCCCCATTTTACAAATGAGGAACTGAGGACTCAGACTAGTAAAGTGATATACCTCTGATGGGTTGTTAGTAGCAGAGCTAGGTCCTCTTGATTTCAAATCCAGTGCTTTTACCACTGCACTTTATTGTGAATTAATCAGATTAGCTATTCACCTGGCAGAGGGTTAGAAAACTGGAGCACAGGATAACTAGATCCAGAACATGGACTGAATTATTTGGGGGGAGGGGTAGAGAGAAGGAAGAAAGGGAGAGAAAATGGATGTGAGTTGCAAAAAGGTTCCATCGCGAACTGATCAAAGGGTCAAAATAAAATGTTCCAAAAAATAAAAATTACAAAAATATGTAATTACCAATAAAATTGGTAAATGGAGTTGGAGGAAGGGAAGGGGACCTTAGTACAAATTCCCCAAACCTTCATTGACTCAAGTTACCAAAATTATTACTGGAAAAGGTTTTATTTACACATAAATAGAAAGAGTCCACCAGGAGATAAGAATGAAGGGAGAAATCAGGTGGAAGTGAGGGTGGAAAGGTCAGCCTAGCACCTTGGACAGAGCTTGGGGATATCCCGCCCACAGTTCTGTGGTTGAGGCTGTGTACGTGGAGCATGACATCTGTCAGATACTGTCCTAATGTGAATTTACTTTGCTTAAATGTTTTCCTTCTTTACAAAGGGAGGTTAAACTTTGGTGATGAAAGTGAGGTAAAAGATTACGTGAATTGGCATCAACAGAAACTAAGTAAATAGTGACTATTCTAAAAGTTTCTAAAGTCGAGAGCAAAAGGGTTCTTAACCTGGAATTAGCAAACTTGCTGGCTTAATTTTTTTTCCTTTTTTTAAACTTAAAATTTTTTAAATTACATGGAGATACAATTTTTGCCAGTCTTTTTTCTGACATTTTGTGATTCAGATTTTCTTCCTTCCTCCTTTCCTACTCCCCTTCCTGGGTATGTAAAAAGTCTGGTATAGGTTATATCAGTGCTTTCATGCAATACATATTTCTGTATTCCCCATGCTGTGACAGAAGACACTTATCACATATATAATAAAAACTCATGAAGGAAATAAAGTGAAAGATAGCATGCTTTGACTTGCAATAAAATACCAATAGTTCCTTCTTTGACTGAGGACAGCACTTTTTAAAAATCATAAATCCCTTGCAGGTAATTTGGGAGCCTTGTGTTGCTGATAATAGTTTAGTCCTTCACAGTAGATCATAGTACAATATTTCTGTTACTGTGTACACTTATTAGGATTAATTAAGCCATAGGGCTAATGAGGACCATTTGTAATCATTGGGTTCTTAGCAGCTAAGGACAGGGTAAAGAATAGTGGGTAAGGTTTCTTTAAGGCCAGACAGAATCTTGGGAAGGTATCCTGTTGGAATTCTGGATAGCCTGAGTCAGTTGGTTTCCCAATTGCCAACCTGAACAGCAGGGGGTCTCTGGGAGGTTTTGAGTTTTTTTTCCCCTTAGGTGAAGGCAAGTGTTTCTGTTCCCTGAAACACTGAAAAACCCAGTGGCAGATGAAGGAGGAGAACAGGTTTGAGTTTCTGGAATAAGTTTGTGGGAGAAATCAACAGAAAAGAGAAAGAGAGAACCAATTTTTCCTGTGTGGCAGCTGAGAGGGCCAAGCCATTTTAAGGCCTGCTTAAGCTGAAAAGCCTAGCTCGGCCTGTAAGGGCTGGCAGTTGGCAGAGAGAGTAAATAACCGAACTGATTTAAAGCTGAAAGAGACCTAAAGAATTAATAAACTTACTTATATGAGAAAAAGAGAGGCAGTTTTTCCCCTTCTGTGTGACTGCAGAGTGGGCAGGGCCTTTGAGGCCTACCAAAGGCCCAGAAGCCTGATGACGCTTCAAAAGTACTGGGAGTCAGAAGAGTGATCAGAAGAAATACAAGGAGGCAGTAAAGTGATAGATAGATAGATAGATAGATAGATAGATAGATAGATAGATAGATAGATAGATAGATAGATAGATAGATAGATGGATGGATGGATGGATGGATGGATGGATGGATAGGTAGGTAGGTAGATAGATAGATGATGGATGGATGGATAGATAGATAGATAGATGATAGATGGATGGATGGATGGATAGATAGATAGATAGACAGACAGACAGATACATACATACATACATACATAAATACGTACTATTTAGCATAGACCTAGGAATTAGTAGTAGTTTAAGAAGAATAAGGAGGTTTGGGGGAACCCAAGCTAGAAGCAGATTCATGAGAATCAGACAGGAGTGGAAAAGCTTAGCCCCCTGTTAGATTTAGGGATCCTAAAGGGAAACTTTGCTACTTTTCCTTATCTTTCCTCAAACCTTTCCCAATATTTATTAGTTTTTTTTTTTTTTATATTCTCCAGCAGTTATCCATTGAGCAGACCCAAACAGTTACACGGAGTTCCCCCCACTTAACATTTCTGGTTGTTCTTATTCACAACATTCTTGGTGATAGATTACAATTAACACACGGTTCTCTTGTTTTTTCTCACTTCACTTTGTATCAGTTCATATAAGTCTCCAGGTTTTTCTGAACTGAGCCTGTTCATCCTATCTTACACCACCATAGTATTCCATTGTAATCATGTATTACAATTTATTAAGTCATTCCTTAATTGATGGGCACTCCCACAGTTTTTAATTCTTTGCCACTACAAAAATGCTACTAAAAATATTTTTGATCAAGTAGGTTCCTTCTCCTATCTTTGATTTCTTTGAGATACATAGATCCAGTAATGGTTTTGATGGGTTAAATATTATATGGAGTTTTATGATCCTTTTGGTATGGTTCCATATTATATGGAATATATGGTTATGTTAGTTCATAGTTCCACTAACAGTATATTAGTGTCCCAATTTTTCCACATCTACTCCAACATTTATCATTTTCCTTTTTTGACCACATTATTCTATTTGATAGGTGTGAAGTAGTATTTCAGAGTTTTAATTTGCATTTTTCTAATCGTGCTTTGGAACATTTTTTCGTATGACTATATATAGCTTTGATTTATCATCTGAGAACTACCTGTTCATATCCTTTGACCATTTGTTGAGAAATGTTTTGTACACTTACAAATTTGAGTCAGTTCACTATATGTTTGAAAAATTAGGATTTTCTTGGAAATACTTACTATAAACACTCCCCCCCCCCCATTGTTGTTTCTCTTCTAATCTTGGTTGTATTCGCTTTGTTTGTACAAAAATTTTAAATTTAATGTAGTCAAAATTATCCATTTTATTTTTCGTAATGTTCTCCATATCTTATTTGGCTATAAATTCTTCCCTTATCTATAAGTCTGATAGGTAAATTTTGCTGTGTTCCCCTAATGTATTGCTAGATATAGTATCCATTGTGACTTTATTTTGGTGTCTGGTGTGAGGTGTTGGTCTATATCTAGTTTCTGCCAAATTGTGGTTCCAGTTTTCCCAGTATTTTTTTCAAATAGTGAGTTCTATCCTTAATAGCTTAGATTTTTGGGATTATTGAACAGTAGTTTACTACAATCATTAATTACTATGTGTTGATTTCCTAACCTATTTCCTTGATCTACTACCCTATTTCTTAGCCAGTACCAAATTGTTTTGATGATTACAACTTTATAGTTTGAGATCTGATATTGGCTAGGTCTCCTTCATATTTTTTTTAATTAATTCCCTTGATATTCTTGTTCTTTTGTTTTTCCAGATGAATATTATTATTCTTTTTTTCTAGTTCTAGGAAATAATTTTTGGGTAATTGGATTAGCATGTCACTGAATAGGTAAATTAGTTTAGGTAGGATTGTTATTTTTATTATATTGGCTTGGTCTATCCATGAACAATTAATATTTTTTGAATTGCTTAGATCTGACTTTATTTGTGTGAAAAGTATTTTGTAATTATGTTCACGTGATTGCTAGGTTTATTTGGCAAGAATACCCCTAGCTATTTTATATTTTCTACAGTTATTTTAAATGGAATTTCCTCTTCTATCTCTTGCTGTTGAAGTTTGGCAATGGTAAATAGAGATGTTAATGATTTATATGGATTTATTTTGTACCCTGAAACTTTACAAAAATTGTTTTTGGTTTGAGTCTCTAGGGTTCTCTATGTATATCAACTACATTATATTATCCACAAAGAGAGATAGTTTTTTTTTCCTTATTGCCTATTCTAATTCCTTCCATTTTTTTTCTGTTCTTATTGCTATAGCTAGAATTACTAGTATAATATTAAATAGTTGTAGTTATATATAGTAGTAGTCTCTTGGTAACTGAGGATGACGATTGTCTTTGTGCATTTTTGTGCACAAAGACTCTTGTGCGTGAAGATTTAAGTGGAAAAGTCAGTGCACAGAGACAGTCCCACTCTCTCGGCTTTGGAAGCCTGGGTCCAGTGGCACGAAAAGTCGTTACACCTGGAGACCTCCTCAGCTGCATTGGATGGCCGTGTTGTCTTTTGTGCTCCAACATGCCCTAAGCACTCCACAGTGCTTTGCTGCGTCCCCATCTCAGCCGTTGAACCTTCATATTGGTTTCTTCCGTCTGTTTGGCCGAAGCAGTCTTCACATGCTGGGTGAGCAAAGCCCTAGATCACCAATATTAAATAAGAGTGGTATTAATTGGACATCCTTGCTTTACCCCTGATCTTTCTGGGGAGGATTCTAGTTTATCCCCATTGCAAATAATGTTTGTTGATAGTTTCAGATAGATAACCGTTATCACTTTAAGGAAAGCTCCTTTTATTCCAATATTTTCTAACAATTTAAAGGAATGGTTGTTATATTTTGTCAAAGGCTTTTTCTGTATCTTGTGAATCTTAAAATTTCTCAGACTCTACCTTAGAACATTTGGTTAAGGCTATTCCCCATTTTAAACAATGGAGGTACTTAGTCAAGAATGTATGTGAGAACTTTAAAATTACTCCACCCATACTTAAGCATACTTTAGGGGAAGATAAAGTTGTAAAATTCCTTAGTGAACAATGAAGGTACTTAACTCATACTTATAGTGAGGCCAAAACCTAAGCTAGGTCCATTTTTAGATGTAATACAAAAGAGTGCTAAGTACCTATGAAGGCCAAATTAATCACTAAAAGGTCAAGCAAACAAAAGGCAAGTTTAACAAAAGAGGTGTGAAGTTTTAGTCTACCCAGAGAAGGTGATTAACAAAAGAAGATGTGAATTAAGAATGGTCAGTCTTGTGGAAAACGTCTACTGTGATTGGTAGATGTGAAAATTTAGGGGAGTTGACATCAGAGAAAATTCTCTTTAAAAGGAGGTCTGGAACTGAGAGCTTGGCTGTCTCGGTGGGGTCTCTCGGTGGTTGAACTTAGTTGAGCTCAGGAGCTGAACTGGAGGGTCTCTCTGAACACTAGAGTTTTGCTTGGAAGGATCTTGTGAGTGATTAAAGACTGACTTAGTTTTCTGTCTTAAGGAGAAAGGCCTAGGCCCTATTTCCTCTTACTCTCTCTCTCTCCCTTTCCTTAATTTGCATTAATTAAAATCTCCATAAAACCAAGCTGACTTGGGTATTTCATATTTGGGAATTTTTCCCATGGTGACCACTTTATTTTTAATATAAAATCAAGACACTAAAAATTTATCTTTGCAGTTTTGGCAATTCAAAGTCTTAAACCCATATTTTCACGGTCACAGTTTATGGCAACCACTCTTTTGTCTGTAACAATCTTTTGATATAATCACATGATTTCTGTTGGTTGGGTTATTGATATGGTCAACATTGGTAACATATTTGTGTGATAAAAGGAATTTGGAAGAATTCCTTCTTTTCCTATTTTTCCAAATAGTTTATGCAGTGGTGGAGTTTATTGTTCTTTGAATATTTTGGTAGAATTCTCTTGTGAATCTATCTGACCCCAGGGCCTTTTTCTTAGGAAATTCATTGATTGTTTGTTGAATTTCTTCTTCTTTGATTGGAATAAGTATTCTGCTTCCTCTTTTGTTAATCTCGGCAGTTTATATTATTGCAAATATTCATCTATTTATCTTAGATTGTCAGATTTATCGGCATATAGTTGGACAAAATAACTCCTAATGAGTGGTTTAACTTCTTCTTCACTGGTTACAAATTCATTTTTTTCATTTTTTCCTATTGGTAATTTGGTTTGCTTCTTTTTTTAATCAAATTAACCAATGGTTTGTTTATTTTCTTTATTTTTTCATAAGGCAAGATCCTTGGTTTTTTTTTTATTAGTTTAATGGTCTTCTTACTTTCTTTTACTTACTTTCTTTAATTTTCTTCTTACTTTCTTTTAACTTTAATTAAAATTTCTTAAATTTTAATAATAAATTTCCTTGTAAGTTTTCCAAAGTTATATGATCTTTACTATTTCCTTTCCTTCTTTCCTCCCCACTCCCAGAGTTGACAAGAAATTCAATCTGGGTTATACATGTATTATTCCACAAATCATATTTCCATATTATTCATTTTTGTAAGTGAATAGTCTTATGAAACCAAAACCCCAAAATATATCCCAAATAAACAAGCAATAAATAATGTTTTCATCTGCATTTCTAATCAAACAATTCTTTCTCTAGAGGTGGATAACATTCTGTTTCATAAATACTCAGAATTGTCCTGGATCATTGTATCATGGTTAATAGCAAAATATATCATATTTGATCATTCCACAATATTTCAGTTACTGTTCACTCTGCATTAAAGTAGGTCTTTTCAGCTCTTTCTGAAATCATCCTGTTCGTCATTCCTTATAGCACAATAGTATTCTGTCACCATAATATACCACAATTTGTTCAGCCATTCCCCAATTGAGGGACATCCATTTAGTTTCCGATTCTTTGCTTCCACAGAAAAGAACAGTTAAAAATATTTTTTTACAAACAGGTCCTTTCCTATTTTTAAAAATCTCTTTTGGGTACATACCCAGTAGTGATATTATTGGATCAAAAAGTATGCATTATTTTGTAATCCTTTGGGCATAATTCCATATTGCCCTCCAGAATGGTTGGATCAGTTCACAACTCTACCATCAATGCATTAGCATACCAATTTTACCACATTCCCTCCAACATTTGTCATTTTCCTTTACCATCATATTGGCCAATCTGGTAAGTGTGAGGTGGTACCTCAGAGTTGTTTTAAATTTGCATTTCTCTTAATGAGAAGGATTTAAAATATTTTTTCATATCATTATTGATAGTTTTGATTTCTTCATCTGAAAATTGCCTACTCATATCCTTTGACCATTTGTCAAATGGAAAATGACTTGGATTTTTATGAATTTTACTTACTTAATATATTTGAGAAGTGAGACCTTTATCAGAGAAATTTGTTATAGTTTTTTCTCACAGTTTTTTATTTCCCTTTTAATCTTAGTTGCATTGGTTTTGTTTGTATAAGCCCTTTTAAATTTAATATAATCAAAATCATTCATTTTACATCTTGTAATGTTTTCTCTACCTTGCTTGGTCTTCAATTCCTTCCTTTCCCATACATCTGACAGATAAACTATTCTATGTTCCCCTAATTTACTTATGACATCACTTTTTATGTTTAAGGCATATTCCCATTTTGACCTTATCTTGGTATAGTGTGTGAGATAATGATCTAAACCTAGCTTTTGCCATACTGTTTTCCAATTTTCCCAGCAGTTTTTGTCAAATACTGAATTCTTATCCCCAAAACTGGGATCTTTGGATTTATCAAACACTAGATAACTGAGTTCATTTACCCCTAGTCTATTCCGTTGATCCACCCCTCTATTTCTTAGCCAAGACCAGATTGTTTTGATGATTACTCCTTGAACTACAGTTCAAGATCTGATACTGCTAGACCACTATCACATTTTTTTTGTTACTTCCCTTTTGTTCTTCCAAATGAATTTTGTTATTGTTTTTTCTATCTCTATAAAATGGTTTTTTGGTAGTTTGATAGTATGTGAAAAGTGCTTTGTAATTATGTTTATATTATTCCTGAGTTTGTCTTGGAAGATATATTCCCAAGTATTTTATATTATCTAGAGTGATTTTAAATGGAGTTTCTCTTTCTAACTTTTGCTGCTGAGTTTTGTTGGAAATATATTGAAATGCTGATGATTTACATGGGTCTATTTTGTATCCTGCAACTTTGCTAAAGTTATTCATTATTTGAGCTATTTTTTCAGTTGATTTTCTAGGATCCTCTAAGTATGCCATCATATCATCACAAAGAGTGATACTTTAGTTTCCTTATTGCCTTTAATTCCTTCAATTTCTTTTCTTCTCCAATTACTAAAGCTAGCATTTCTAGAACAACATTAAATAATAGTGGTGATAATGGGCATCCTTGTTTCACTCCTAATCTTTATTGGGAAGGCTTCTAACTTATCCTCATTGTAGGTGATACTTGCTGATGAGTTAAATAAATGCTACTTATTATTTTAAGGAAAGGCTCTTTTTTTCATATGCTTTCTAGAATTTTCAATAGGAATGGGTGTTGTATTTTGTCAAAGACTTTTCCTGCAGCTGTTGAGATCATCATGTGATTTATATCAGTTTGATTTTTGATATGATCAATTATGCTGGTGGTTTTCCTAATATTAAACTAACTTTGCATTCCTGGTATAATTCCCACCTGGTCATAATGAATGATTCTTGTGATATATTGCTGCTAGTAGTTTATTTGAGATTTTTGCAACAATGTTCAGTAAGGAAATTGGTCTGTAATTTTCTTTCTCTGTTTTTGGTGTTCCTGGTTTAGGTATCAGCACCATATTTGTGTCATAAAAAGGACTCCTTTTAGGACTCCTTTGCTTATTTTGCCAAATAGTTTGTGTAGTATTGGAATTAATTATTCTTTAAATGTCTGATAGAATTCATGTGTGAATCCATCTAGCCCTGGGGGTTTTCTCTTGGGGAATTCATTGATGGCTTGCTCAATTTCTTTTGCTGAGATGGGATTATTTAAGTAATATATTTCCTCTTTTATTAATCTAGGCAACTTATATTTTTGTAAATATTCATCCATTTCACCTAGAATATCAGATATATTGTTATATAGTTGGACAAAATAGCTCCTAATGATTGCTTTGATTTCCTCTTTATTAGAGATGAAATTACCCTTTTCATTTTTGATACTGGTAATATGATTCTCTTCTTTCTCTTTGTAAATCAAATTAACCAATACTTTATCTGTTTTATTAGGTTGGTTTTTTAAAAATAGAAACAGCTCCTAGTCTTATGTATTAGTTCAATAGTTCTTTTACCTTCAGTTTCTCCTTTGGATCCCCAATTTATTCTGTAATTGGGGATTTCTCATTTTTTTTTCTAGTTTTTTTTGTTACATGCCCAATTCATTGACCTGCTTTTTCTGTTTTATTGATATAAGCATTCAGGGCTATAAAATTTCCCCTGAGTTGTGCTTTGACTGTATCCCATAAATTTTTATATGTAGTCTCCTTATTGTCATTCTCTTCAATTGGTTGTTTCTATGATTTGTCCTTTGACCCACCAATTTTGAAGAATTAGATTAGTTTCCTATTAATTTTTAATTTCCCGTTCTCTGCTTACTTTAAGTTTTATTTATCTCTCCTTTGATTTTCAGATTTCCAATTTGCTGCTTGATTAGAGATTTTTAATTTGTTTTTTCCCTAGCTTTTTTTAGTTGCATACCCATCTCATTGATCTGCTCTTTCTCTATTTTGTTGATGTAAGCATTTAAAGATATAAGTTCCCCCTAAGTATAGCTTTGGTTGTGTCCCAAAATTTTTGGTATATTGTGGCTTCAATGTCATTCCCTTCGGTGAAATTATTATTTCTGTGATTTATTCTGACCCTTTCATCAAGATAAGATTATTTAGTTTCCAATCAATTTTTAGTTTTTCTGCTTGTTAAATATAATTTGTATCACATTATAGTTTGAAAAAGATGAATTTCTGCTTTTCTTCATTTGCTTGTGAGGTTTTATACCCAATAATATTATGTGGTCAGTTTTTGTAAAGATGCCACATACTGCTGAGAAGAAGGTTTATTTCTTTCTATTCCCATTCAGTCTATCCAGGAGTCTATCATATCTAATTTTTCTGAAGTTCTATTTACCTCCTTAAGTTCTTTTTAAATTTTTTTAGTTAGATTTATCTATTTCTCAGAGGGGAATGTTGAAGCCTCCTGCTGGTAAAGTTTTACTCTCTATTTCCTCCTGTAACATGTAATTTCTTTTTTTTAAATAGTATTTTATTTGATCATTTCCATGCATTATTCATTAAGGACAAAGATCATTTTCTTTTCCTCCCTCCCACCCCCCCGTAGCTGATGCCTGATTCCACTGGGTATCACATGTGTTCTTGATTCGAACCCATTGCCATGTTGTTAGTATTTGCATAAGAGTGTTCGTTTAGAGTCTCTCCTCTGTCATGTCCCCTCAGCCATTGTAGTCAAGCAGTTGCTTTTCCTCGGTGTTTCTACTCCCTCAGTTTGTCCTCTGCTTATGGATAGTGTTTTTTCTCCTAGATCCCTGCAGATTGTTCAGGGACATTACACTGCCACTAATGGAGAAGTCCATTACGTTCAATTATACCACAGTGTATTAGTTTCTGTGTACAATTTTCTCCTGGTTCTGTTCCTCTCGCTCTGCATCACTTCCTGGAGGTCGTTCCAGTCTCCATGGAATTCCTCCACTTTATTATTCCTTTTTGCACAATAACATTCCATCACCAACATATACCACAATTTGTTCAGCCATTCCCCAATTGATGGGCATCCCCTCGTTTTCCAATTTTTGGCCACCACAAAGAGCGCAGCTATGAATATTTTTGTACAAGTCTTTTTGTCCATTATCTCTTTGGGGTATAAGCCCAGCAGTGCTATGGCTGGATCAAAGGGTAGACATTCTTTTATCGCCCTTTGTGCATAGTTCCAAATTGCCCTCCAGAATGGCTGGATCAGTTTACAACTTCACCAGCAATGAATTAATGTCCCTACTTTGCCACATCCCCTCCAGCATTCATTACTTTCCATAACTGTCATGTTAGCCAATCTGCTGGGTATGAGGTGATACCTCAGAGTTGTTTTGATTTGCATCTCTCTGATTATGAGAGATTTAGAACACTTCTTCATGTGCTTATTAATAGTTTTGATTTCTTTTTCTGAAAACTGCCTATCCATGTCCCTTGCCCATTTATCAATTGGGGAATGGCTTGATTTTTTGTACAATTGATTTAGTAACATGTAATTTCTTTAGGAATTTGGATGTGCCATTTGGCACATATGCATTTAATATTACTATTATTTCATTGTCTATAGTGCCTTTTATCAAAATTTAATTTCCTTCCTTATCTCTTTTGATTAGATTAGGTTTTACTACTGCTATATCAAAGATCATTATTACTACCCCTGCTTTACCCTCCTTCTATCTTTCCTTTTCTCTTCTTCCCATATATTTCTCTTTCCTGTCCCTTGAATTTTTTTCAGGGTATGGGAGAAATATCAATCCAGACTATTCCACTTATTCCCTTTCTTCTTTCTATATAAACTTCTTCCTACTGTTCTCATAGAGAATAAAGTCCTTAAATATCTTAAGTTCTTTAAGTATCATGACATCTTAGGTATCTTAATTATCACTTTTCCAGGTATGAATATACTCACTTCAAATTTATTGAAACCATTAAGTTTTTACTTTTATGCTTCTCTTGGATGTCAAATTTGGTCACTGGATTTTCTTTTCAACTTTCTTTTTTCTTTGTCAGGAATTCCTGGAAGTCCTCTATTAAATTAAAAATTATTTTCCACCCCCATAGCCCCTTGAAGGGTCAGTTTTACTGGGTATGTAGTTCTTGGTTTTAGGCCTAGATCTTTTGCTTTTCATAATACCACATTCCATGCTTTCCAATTCTTTAATGTAGAAGCTGCCAAGTCTTGTATAATCCTGATTGTGTCTCTATGAGATTTGACTTGTTTCCTTCTGGCTACTTACAGTACTTTTTCTTGGTCTGGGAGTTTTTAAATTCTGTTATAGTACTCCTGGAATGATTTATATTAGGTTCTCTTTTAGGATGTGATTGGTGGATTCTTTCAAATTCCATTTATCCCTCTTGTTCAAGGCATCATGGCAGTTTTCTTTGATGATTTCTTGTACTATGGTCTCCAGGCTCCTTTAAAAAAAATTGTTATAGCTTTCAGATATTCTGATGATTCTTACATTGTCTCTCCTTTATCTATTTTCCAGGCCAGTTGTTTTTTTTTCCATTAAGGTGTTTCAGATTTTCTTCTATTTTTTTTCATTCTTTTGATTTTTATTTTATTTATTCTTAATGACTTATAGAGGCTATAGCTTCCATTTGCTCAAGTCTTTTTTTTTAGGGAATTATTTTTTCCTTGAACTTTTGTATTTCCTTTTCCATTTGGTTCATTCTAATTTTTATAGAACTGTTTTCTTCAGGTTTTTTTTTAAACCCTACATTTCCATTTGGCCCATTCCAGTATTTAGGGTGTTGTTTTCTTAAGGGTTTTTTAATTTTAATTTTAATTTTTGGCCTCCATTTCCATTTGGCCCGTTTTAGTGTCCACGTTATTGAATCATTCTATCATTTCTTTTATTATTTTATTTTTTAACTTCTTTCCAAGTTCTTCTAAAAATTCTCTTGGGATCTGACATCCTTTCTCACTTTCATTTGGGGCTTTGCATGTTTCCTTTCTGCCACTGTTGTCCTTTTCTGAATTTATGTTTTGATCTTCTCTGCCACTAAAGTAACATTCTAAGGTTAGATTTTTTATTTGTCTTTTGATCATTTTTCACATTATTCTCTCTTCTTCATTATCTTGTCTATCTGCTGAAGTTCTGCTCTGCTCTTAGTAGAGAAAGCACTATTCCAAACTTGCAGTATAGTCTTCTCTGGTACTTGGGATAGTCCTGGCTGTCTTTGGGTTCCTTGGCGTGTATTTTGAGGGAATGGTCTGGTTGGCTTCTTGTGGGAAGGCTTTTAGCTGTCGGGTCCAACTGGATTCCATTCCCTCTGCTATCAGTTTCCCTGTTGTCTTCAGTGCTGTGTTATTCTCCCATTCTGACATCTTGTTACCTCAGGTCTCATGGAAATGTTTGGGCTTGGTTACATTTTGCTGGTTAGCCCCAATGCCACATTTGCTGGGCTTCTCAACCTTTTCACTACAGTGAGATGCATCCCTCCCATTTTTCCTTTGCTTTGAGATACTTTATTTTCTATTTTTGTTTGTTTGGAGGATTTGGGCAAGCTGAGCATCCTTTATCTGTCATCTTAGCTCCCAGCATGCCTGTTTTAATAATTGGCTTTCTGTGTAATTGGCTTCCTTTGTAATCTTATGTGTTCTGTTAATTTCAAAACATTATCTTAGTGGCAGGTGGGTCAAGCAGTGGATAGAGAGCTGGTGCTGTTAACTTTTATAAGCATCAATTTCCTCATCTATAAAATGAGGTTCATGAAAGCATCTGCCTTTAAGAATTGTCATGAGGATCAAAGGAGATAATATTTATAAAATGCTTTGCAAAACTTAAAGTATTCTATCAACACTAATTATCATTATTGTTACATTCTGAGAAGAGGTCTATATCCTTCAGCAGACTGGCAAAGGGACCCATGACACACACAAAAAGGTTAAGAACCTTTGATCTAGGGGTGGGGAACAACGGCTATTACAATTTTTCCAAAAAAAAAAACAAAACCCAACCACATCTCAATCAATAAACATTTATTAAGCATCTACTATGTGCCAAGTACTATGCTAGGTTCTAGGGATAATACAAAGAATAAAACCATCTCCACTCCCCAAAAGCCTCCATTCCAAAGTAAACTAGGAAAGTAGAGAGCAGAACTAAGTTGAGGTGGGACAATTTGAAGAAGGGAATTCCTCTGGGTTTTTCCAGAGCTCAGTTCCCCAGGAATTTCCAGCTGCATGGCCACATGACAGCAAGGCAGCCCCCCAGAGTCAGAGTGCTCTTAGAGCTTTTCATACCACCCTGACAATAGTGCCACTAAGATGACTGCCTGGCTGACTTTTATCCTTCCTTGAACTCTCTCAGAGAGGGGGAAATTTCAGCCTTGAAACAATGAGTAGGAGGTAGTTTAAAATGAACCTTAAATAAACATGGATGTGAAGAAAGAATCCCCTGAAGGAAAAAATGTGATCTGGAATAGCATCCAAAGGCACTCTCAAGCTGGGCACAAACTTCATTTTCTTGGTCATTCCTGTAACTTCAGATTCAACATTTCTCTTTTAGAGAAGTTTTGAAGCCCCAAAACTTAGACAACATTGGAAAGACACTGAGCACACAGCTGAAGTCATGTTGAAAGGGGAAGCCGTCAGGGAGCCTTGTAAAGACAAAACTGTCCCTTCTTTTCCTGAGATGTTTATAGCAATGGCTGGACACCACATACTGATGTTGCTGGCAGAGAAACAAGTCTTTACATGCAGAGCTAAGGAAACCTACATGGAATGAAAAACAGATTATTGACTCAGGGAGCTTTTGTCTCTGAAGTGTCAACACTGTGGCGGGGCGTTTCTTCTTGTCCCCCCACCCCACCCCCCAACATCCATTGCCACACATCTTAGTCAATCACACATCGATTGTGTGTTCTCACTGACTTTTTTTTTTCTTTATTGTGCAAGAGACTTCACTCAAAGATTCCATTAATCTGGTGATACAACACTGGGGACAGAACTGTTTGTGAAGGCAGGGATTGAACTGGAGCCCACACCCAGCTGGTGAAACATCAGCCCTGGATTCCAGGAAGGGAAAACTCCACCCATTGCGGATCAGTTATTTCTCCAGTGAAGGAAAACAAGGAATGTGGTTTATTTTACCTAGTTCCATTCTTGAGTGCAAGGCTGTTGGCCTCATGCGGACAGACTTCAGTTCTGGGATTCTATTATTTTCTATCATATGTATTCTGTTATTTTATATTATGTATATTGTTATATTATATATTCTGTTATTTTATATCATATATATGCTATTATTTTACATTATATATTTTGTTATTTTATATTATATATTATATTCTCTTATTTTGTTACATATGTTTTATTATTTTATATTTTATATATTTGGTTATTTTATACTCTATAATATATGTACTATTTTTATATTACATATTATATATAGTCTGTTATTTACATATGCATTTAAATGATTATTTTAAAGTATATATCCATGACAGGTAAATTCATGTATAGTACTTGAGAAAAATCAGAGTCATAAGTGAGGTTGAAAATTATAGCTCAAGTAAAACTGAAAAATCATTTTCTGATTCTACAAAACAAGGTATCTGTAACCTCTCTTGTTAAAGGTACCTGGACAGCAACGTCCCTTAACCCCAAGTAGCTTGTGGCCTTCCCTTCCGCCCCCTCTAAAATAATATTACATATTATATATATATATATATATAATATATATATACATACATATACATATATATGTATATGTATATATATGAAAAAATGTATATTTGTGTGCTTATTTATGGGCATGATGTCTCTTTCTCCTAATAAAAGTTACTTGAGAATAGGCAAGGAATATGTCATTTTTGTCATCCTATCCCCAGGGCTGACATTTTTTGTTGTTCAGTCATTTCAGTCATGCCCAATTCTCTGTGACCCCACTTGGGGTTTTCTTGGTAAAGATACTGGAGTGTTTTGCCATTTCCTTCTCCAGCTCATTTTCCAGATGAGGAAACTGAGGCCAACAGGAGCAAGTGACTTGCCCAGAATCCCATCACTAGTAGCTGTCTCAGGTCAGATACAAACTCAAGTCTCCTGACTCCAGGCCTGGCACTCTAACCACTGTGAAACCCCACTGCCCCTGCCATTACATGCATTCCATGGCAGGCACTTTGTTGACTGATTGATCAATCAGTGCCCCTAAATGAAAACCTGATGCTCATAAGTTTTCTCATCTGTAAAACGGAGTGGATGGACTCAATGCTCTCTAAGATTCCTTCCAGTTTTAATATCTTGTGAATGTGAAAATAGACATCAAGTGTGTATTAAGTGATTTCTGTGAAACAGTTGAGGAATAATTAAGGTAACTATGGGGTAGATGGAGAATCATTTTTTTAATTTAAATTTATTTATTAAATGTATTAAATTTAAATTATTTAAAATAAAAATAAAAATTATTCAGTTATTTTATTTTACCAGTTACATGTAATAATAACTATGAACATATGCTTAACAAAAAATTATAAGAGCCAAACCTTCTTCTTCCTTCCCTCCCTTCCCCCCACTCAGAGATTTGATCTAGGTCTTACATGTACTATCATACAAAACACACTTCCAAATTGGTCATTGTTGTAAGAACACACTCATACAGAACCCAAACCCCCAAATTAAACCCTAAATACACTGATGTGGAAGATAGCATGCTTTGCTCTGCAATGGAGAGTCGTTTTGAAGCACAAATTATTTAATATCCAAATGGGACCTTGGAGATCACCTAGGAGGTCAAAAACCTGGTTTTACAGGAGGAAACCAAAACCCACAAACACATGAGCTCTTCATAATTGAGCCAAATAATGGTAGATTTTATTTAGGCCATAGAAATTACCACAACTTTTATTCAGCAATATTTTTTTTAAAGTCTTGGGGGATGGGGACGGACAGTGTGGAGTTCCTCTTTTTCATAGTCTGCACAATTCTGATCTCAGACTGAAGGAAAAATGCCGGAAGTTTAAAATGTCTCCTTATAACCGAATTCCTCTTTGAAGTAATGAAATCCTGGTTTGCTGTTCTGGCAAATTCTTGTATTCCAAGGCCAGCGGGCCTCTGCCCTTAAGTTGTTGTCAGGCCTGTCAAGGTTGGTTGTAGAGACCCTTAGGGAAGTGATAATACTTGAATCACCTAGGCAAATATTGCCTTTCCTAATTTCTGAAAAAAATTAGGTTTTCCAAATACCGCTGTTAGAAAAGAATATGGGTTTGGAAACTAGCCATAAGAAAGGAATGATCAAGTATTTATTAAGTGCCTACTAAGCTTTAGGCCCATGATGGCAAACCTATGACACGCGTGTCAGTGCTGACACACGTAGTCATAGCCATTGAAATAACAATATTAATTTGGAGGGGTTTAGGATGGAAAGCACAGAGGGATTAACATACAAATATTTTGTTTTATTCCACAGAGAGGAGAGGTTTGGGATAGGAGGGAGAAGGAGGTCTTACAACTTAATCCCTTAGTTTAAAACTCCTAACTAATAATCCTACCTTATCTTATCTTATCCTAAACTCCTAAGGGCCAGTCCAAACTAAAGAGCAGAGATCTTACATATAGAGTCTTTTGGCAAGTAGAGGCTAGAGTCCAGATGAGGAGTCCTAGATGGTCTAGAGAATGGCTGGAGCTCCCAATCTTTCCCCAGGTCCACCCAAGGGTAATTGGGACATTCCTCTCCACTCTTGTCCAGAGGGCTGCTTGCAGGATGATCCAGAGATGTCCACAGGAGCACAGATCTGTAACCACCAGCTTCTTTGCCAGCTGCAAACCCCCAAGTCAGTCCAACAGTCTCCTCAACGGTTTGGAACCTTTTCCTTGCCAGCTCTGGAGATTCTCTGCCTGTCAATCGTTTTTATGCACTAGGTATTACATTGCAACACCATTTTCAATGACACACGGCTGCATGAGGGCCCAGCATGCCTCAGGGCCAGGAATTGCCAGGGGAGCTGCCTACTGGTAGCCTGGCTTTGGCCATACCCTGGCTGGCTGCTCCACACGTTGGCCGCAGGGGAAGGGGTGGGTGGGTGGGTGGTGAGCAGCCAGCATGCACCAGATGGCTGGGGCTCATGGGGCCCCCATGGGGTGGGGAGGAGGAGTGCACAGGCAGGCAGGCAGCCACAGATCTTTTTTTTTTCCTTTTAAACATTATTTTATTTGGTCATTTTCAAACATTATTCCTTGGAAACAAAGATCATTTTCTTTTCCTCCCCCCCTCCCAACAGCCTTCCCATAGACGAGGCGCGATTCCACTGGGTATCACATGTGTCCTTGATTTGAACCCATTTCCATGTTGTTGGTATTTGCATTATGGTGTTCATTTAGAGTCTCTCCTCAATCGTATCCCCTCAAGGCAGCCACAGCTCTTGCAGCACCCCTGGGCCAGCCAGCTAGGAGGGGCAGAGCAGGGTGGGCCAGGCCTGGGGAAGACTGGGAGGGGCTCCGGCCCACTTGCAATGGAGGAGTGCCTGGAATCTATTACCAGACACTTTTAGCACCCTGAAAAATATAGCAATGGCTTTACTCACAATTTTTCCCTCTATGTACTTTTGTGAGACCTTATTCTCAGTAGTACATATCAAAACCAACAAAAGAAACAGATTGACAGATGAAGCTAGTAGTGCTTGCTTGGGCTTGAAGTGTACAAAATACCAACCTTTAATTGAAGATTTAGCCAATGAAATTCAGCAGCAAAAAAGTCACTAATAGGCAGGTTAGTTAAAGAATTACTCCTTCTCCTCACTTATCTTAGTTCACGGCACCCCACACAAGTTAAATAATATCAAGACAAACAAAAAAAACTGACTGACAGATGAACAAAGAAGTCCCTAAGCAGGTAAGTTAATTAGTTTTTGGTTTATTAAATACAGTTATATATTAGTTATACATTTTTGTTATTTAAACTATAAATATTGTACAATTATGTTTTTTTTTTTCCTCAAAGTGATACACCACCCAAGTTATGCTCGGTTTTTTGGCGAATTTTGACACACCAATATTAAAAGGTTGCCCATCACTGCCTTAGGCACTGTGCTAAATTATTTACAAATATTCTCTCATTTGATCCTCACAACAACCCTAAGAGGCTATTATTATTCCCATTTTACAGCTGAGGAAACTGAGGGATTTGCCCAAGTATCTTAGTCTGGATTTTAACTCAGTTCTTCCTGACTCCATAACTCTATGCTGCCTCATTTGTCATAACAACATCAATATTCTTAAGGAAGAGTACTTGCATGACCTTTGGCAAGTTATTTCTCTTTCCAGGCCTGTTTTCTCATCTATAAAATGAGTAGAGTGAATAAGATGGTCCCTGAGGTTCCTTTTAGCTCTAAATCTCTGATCCTGTGATTCTAAGTGAATCACTCTGCCCTATTTAGCAACAGTGAAAAAAGAAGGCAAATTTAGCAAAAAGTCAAATTCCCATGAGGGAAAGTTGATTTGTAAATGAATGCAAGATCAGCAACTGAGAATGAGAGAGAAGACTTTCATTATTTTGCATAATAGAAGAGAATTTACTGCAACATTCCAAATGGAATATCAATGTGTGTGAAAAGAAAACCTTTTCAATATTTTCCAGTTTCTTATTCAGACACAGTTTAAGCTATTTAGTCCAATTAAAACCATTCTCACATCCTTACCTCTTGATATTTCATTCCCCTTATCTGAACCAGAAGATCCTTGGTACTTTTTTATCATTCCTGGAAGTTCTTGATGTACATAAATTGATTAAAATGTAATATACTTAGTGAATTTTTTTAACAAAAAATATTTGTTTTTCCAGTTGTTTGTAGAAAAAAAATTTTGACAATTGTTTTCTGTCATTTTAGGATTCAGATTTTCTCCCTCTTTCTGTTCCCCCCTCTTCCTGGTGGTAAACTGTCTGATACTCAATATATTTTTAAGGCTAAAAAAGCAAAAAACATTTATTTTCCATCAGTGATCTGGAGCACTTAGAGGTGCCATCAGCAATTATCTCCATGGTGCATTCAATGCAAACCTGGAATATTCCTGGTATAGAATTGAACCATCACTTTTAAATCTCACTTGAAATTCTGCTGGGGAAAAATATGCTTGGCACCCATTCTGACAAAAGGTGGTCCCTATGGGATAGCCCAGCTTAATGGATCTAAATTTTAAAAAGCTCCTGAGAAAGGTTTTTTTTTTAATTTAAAGAAAAGACCTTTTTGCAAATATATCCAAGTAGATCACTACCAAAGAAGGACTTCTTTTTGTAGGACAGAATATCAGTTTTCCAGTTCTGATGAAGGTGTGGATTCCCTAGAGGCATTTACACATATTCTGAAGCTGATGGAGAAGTCTCAACCATGCTCTCTACCAGAAATGCAGCCTATCTTGTCTCAGAAGACCCTGTCTTTGGAGTCTCATTTGTTCTATGAAATCTACTTGCAGCTAATGAGAAAGTGTCATGGAAGAGCTTTAAGTAAAACCCTGGATCTGGACAGGTTACCCTTGTCAAGAATGATAGACTCCAATAACTAGCTTGAAGATAAAAATAGAAATGTATTAATTTGGTAGTAATGTTGAAAGGTCGGGAGACAGACGCAAGAATGGACACTGTTTCCTAGAGGAGATGGATTCTGGGCTTCTTATACCTTGTAGACAACAGGGGCTACACGACCAGGGATGAGGGGATAGAATGAGGTTAGGCAGAAGTGGGGGATGTTTGTCATCTGACTGGGGCTAAAGTGATGTTTTGTGTCCTGAAGACACAGGGGATGACTGGGAATAGTTTAGGGGACAAGTAGATGTCCTAGATACAGCCCGATGGTTTCAGAGCATAACCAGGAGATGTGTATCTGTGTTCACCTCAAAATCTAGGAGAGAATCCAAGGGCAATATTTCTCTCAGTGCTCTTTCCTTTTCATGGGTCTCTAATGTCCAGGGTCACTTTTCCTCAGCACTACAAGAATGCAAGGAAAGAAAGAAATTTTCCTGCTTTCCTTTTGACCTGAAATACTTCTAGAGTTTGGGGTGTCCAAGGTAAACCCGGAGTCCCATGCCAAAAACACACCAGATGTCTAGAGACCTGGCCAAAAAAAAAAAAGTAAATGAGATTAATCCAGCATGACTTGTTTTTGATGATGCCATGCTAGTTCATTTTTCCTTTTCTAGATGTTCATTAACTACCACTTTAATAATTAGAGAATTTTGGAGGTAGCTGGGTGGTTCAGTAGATAGAGAGCCAGCACTAGAGATGGGAGGTCTTGGATTAAAATCTGATCTCAGACACTTCCTAGCTGTGTGACCCTGGGCAAGTCACTTAACCCCCATTGCCTAGTCCTTACCTATCTTCTGCCTTGGGACCAATACACAATAGTGATTCTAAGATGGAAGGTAAGGGTTTTTAAAAAGAGAGAGAATTTTGCCAGGAAAAGAAATCAAACTCACTGGGTGACACTTTGAAAACCCTTTCCTTTATGAAAAACAGGAATATTTGTTTCCAGTCCTAGACTGCCACTCCCATTCTCCACCATTTTTCAAGATCACTCACTGACTCTTCAATCTCATAAGTAAAGCATTTTGCAAACTTTAAAGCTCTACATAAGAGCGCGATTTATTATGATGATAATGTTGGATGAGGAGGACGAAGATCTAACCCTTCTTTTAGTACCTTGAGATGTTTGTTTGGGACCAGTGACTTGAACTCATGAAAGGCATCTAAGAGTTTTCTTATCATTTCCTTATTTATCTTGCTTTGTAGATTTTAGTGTCTGAGCTGGAAAAGCCTTTAGTCACTTTTGTTCCATCTTTTCCAGGTCAAATACTAGAGCAAACAAGCAAAATAAAATGTTAGTGGCTCCATTTTGCATTCCATCTACAATAAGAGTAGATGGTCCATGGAGGACCAATGAATGAAGCCTACTAAGACTGACTATCCCTGACTAGTAGCTGAGGGCAGTGACAGGGGTCAGTGATTGATGAGGCCTGGCTGCTGAGAAAGGACCAATGGAAGCCTGACATACCGGAGGAAACCTTGACCTTGTCCCTCCTCTCTGCCTCCTACTGTGGCCTCTTTCAGATCTCAAGTCCAGCCTTCTGCAGGGACCCTTTCCTAAGCCTCTTAATGCCCAAATGCCTTCCCTCGGATGCTTAACTCTATTTATCCCCCATAGTGTTCATACATAGCTGTGTGGTATTGTTTCCCAATTAGATTGTTAGCTCCTTGAGAGCAGGACTGTCTTCTCCTTTGATAACTTCAGGGTCTAACGCAGTGTTCGGCACACAGTAGACACTTAACAAATGCTAGTTTGCCACTTGGAGCCCCATCCAGGAGAATGCAGCAAATCCCAGGCTATACAGGCCTCCAGGGGGAGACCGTTTTGACAGCTGATGGGCACAGATGCTTACTATGTATCAGGCACCCCACTAAGTCCTGCAGATACAAGAAAGGGCAAAAAAACAGTCCCTTCCTCTAAAAAATCGCAACAGAAGGGGAGAGACTACATGCAAACCGTGTATAAACAAGATGTACCCCGGATAATCGGAGACGATCATAGAAGGAAGACGCTAGAAGTCACTGCGATGGGGATAAGAGGGGCGGGGCCGAGGTTCGTGCTGGAAAAATCTTAGAGAAGGTGGGATTTTCGCGCAGACTTGAAGGAAGCTAAAGAAGCCAGGAGATATAGATGAGGAGGGAGAGAATTCCAGACATGGGAGACAGCTGGGAAAATGAACAGAATCTGAAGGTGAGGGAGGCAGTGAATAGAGAGCCAGACCTGAAGTCCAGAGGATTTGGGTTCAAATTTGACCCAAGTTACCTCCTAGCTGTGCAACCCTGGACAACTTACTTAACCAACATTACCTAGCCCTTACTACTCTTCTGCCTTGGAACCAATTCTAAGATGGAAGGTATAAAAATGGAGATTTGAACCCCGGACTTCAATTCCCAGAAGTCCTTGGTAGCTCCCAGTTTCCCATAATCCCAAGTGAGGTCCTACCTGGGCCGAGAACAGAAATTGTTTTAAGCTGACTCTCGGCCTACTTAAGCTCTGGAGGCTTCCGTTTCTAGGGACAGGCGGCTCTCTACCTAGCCTGCAAAATGTTGGTTGCACGTGCTTTCTTATTTTGTATTTTCTTTATTTCTTAATCTCTAATAAACCTCTAAAAATATAACTTTTAGCAGAGAAACACATTTTAATCTTAATAAAGGTAAGGTTTTTTATTTGTTTGTTTATCTGGTTTTTTTTTTTAAGAATCTAAAGATGGAATGTTGACTGTAAAGAGCAAGTAGGTCACTGTCACTGCAAAGTAAAGTATATGGAGGGGAGAAAAGTATAAGAAGGTTGGAGCAGCAAGGAGGAGCCAAGCTATGAAAGGCTGTAAAAGCAATTCAAGGATGCCATGTTTGATCCTTGAGGTATTGGGGAGCCACTAGAATTTACTGAATGATAAGTGGGGGGGGGGGAGAAAGAAGAAGTAGAAGTAGGAGAGGAGGAGGGAGAGGGAGAAAAGGAAAAGAGGAGGTAGAAAGGGAGAGGAGGGGGGAAAGAGAGACAGACAGACAGAGAGACAGAGCACAGTGAGGACGAGAATTGGGGCAGAGAGACCAACCAGCAAACTATTGACATAGTCCAGATATGAGATGATAAGTGTCTGCAATGGGGTGGTGGCAGTGTCATGAGAGAGGAAAGCTTGTGAAAGCAGAATAAACTCAGAAATAGACTGGCTATAGGGTGGGTTGGAGAGGATGACATCTAGATACCAGGTTTGCAAACCTACAGGGAGGATGTGGTGCCCTTAGGAGTAAAGGGAGGAGGAAGAGAGTTTTTGAGGAGAGACAACTGGATAAGAAAAGAAACTATTCATAGGGGTAGGAGGAGAACCATGACATTAAAGTGTTATAAAAGCCAAAGAAGAGAGCTCTTCAAAAAGAGGTAGGCACAATGTCTTGATATTTGCCTTGTTAGAAATCAAAATACCTTACTGTTATTATTAAAATAGTTTTGACCTCACCCCCCAAAAAAATCTTGAGGACACTTTGGGGTCCTTTTCAGAACCACAGCTGGAAAGCCTTACTTAGATAAATGTAAACAGTTATTATTCTACTGCACTATGCCTTGTAGGCAAAATTCAGCAATAGTTGTGAGCCATGAAATTCTATGACTGTGTGTCTGGGTTTCCCCTCTACACAGGCTGGTAAATAGCCCCCGTTTTCCTCAGCTTTTAGCACTGTGCTGACTCTGCACAGGGATTTCTAATCTCTCGGATGTTTTCCTCTGGAGAGCACTGTCATTGACATCCAGCGCTTCCTGGAAAGGCTGTCTCAAGGACTTTTGATGACGCTGGCAGTCTATTGCACAAGAAGAGTTTCTCAGGACCTAGATTGTCTTTACAGCCTCCAGCTTCCCTTGTTATATCCTCTTGAGCACAGATATGTGAAATAGTTTGAATTAAAAGGAACATTTTGGCAACCAACTAAAGCCTGCTGATTAAACAGGACTCTGACTGCTCTGAGGAAAACAGCCTTGTCGTCATACAGAATCTAAGAGTCTCAGAGAAGCTTCTGGTTCATCAAGGGATGGAACAGTGGAACAGAGAAAAGGGCCCCTCCCTATATGTGGAATCTGACAATCTGGGTTAGCATCCAGCTTGGCCACTTACTATGACCTTTGAAAAATTAGTTTGGGTCTCATATTCCTCTCTGAAAAGTGAAGAGGGTTAAAACAACTGATTTCTAAAAGTCCCTTCTGGATCCCATTCCTATGGCCTCTTTGTAAGGAGTGTGTGTGTTTTGGGTGGGAAAGGGGGACAGGGTATAATTTGGGTAATCAAATGATCAAATTATCTCACCCGCACCAAAATGTGAGCCCTGATACATTAACCAAATAAGAAAACATCCCAATCAACCATTCAATCATGGGCTTTAGACTAACTGTGCCACCAAAAAGTCCTTAATCAACTGCGATGTAATTGCATGAGAAGAATGCTTGGATTGGCTGAGGAAACTTGGTCATGCACTGAAGAGCTCCTGTAAAACAAGGGAGCTAGTTCTAGTTAGTTAGAACTAGTTCATGACTGGACTCTAGCTAGCACCGAAGAGAAAGTGTTCCACCTAAACTCTCAGCCCTTGACTGGAAGACCTCATGAACTTCCGATGCCCACAGGACTTCCCATTTTCCCAACATTGCCCTAAAACAGCCCTGGGCCAGTTGATGGCAGTGTCAGCAGTTCTAAGTACTTTGCAATTATTATATCATTTGATTTTCACAACAACCCTGGGAGTTAAATGCTATCATGATCTCTATTTTATAGATGAGGAAACTGAGATAGAGGTTAAATGACTTTCCCAAGGTAACACAGCTAGTAAGTATCTGAGACTACATTTGAACTCAGGTCTTCCTGACTTCTGGCTGGCACTCTTCATACTGTATCACTGAGCTACCACACTGCCAACCCCTTAGGGGCAGCCCTGGAATCCCAAGAGGAGACATAGCCAGCCTTACTCCCAATTTACCAGTGTGAGTTGAGAGTTAGGAAAGTAGCTCTAGAGCTATGTTGGTAAAACCTATGGTACATGTGCCAGAGGGGGCTGCAGGCTGTTCTCCTTCCCCTCTCCACCATGCCTGAGGACATTTCTCATTTGCCCTGCCCCTCTGCCCAGCAGCCAATGGGAGCACTTCCTCCTTCCCCCTCCCCCATATGGGGTAAGGTAGGGGACTCACATAGGTATGAGTATTGCAATTTGGGCACTCTGTCTCTAAAAGGTTCACCATCACTGCTCTAGAGTGTGTTCTCTGTTATCAACAAATACCTACAGAAAGTCAAAAGCTGCTAAAACCTTCTGCACACAGGGAACCTTCTAGTAAACCTTTCCTAATTTAATTCTCTGAGCAACTGTCTTGCTAAAAGAGGTTACTTTGCTTCCAAATGAGTACTAGCCAAATAGGCCAGATTTCCTTTAAGGAATTAACTTTCTATTCCAGTGGTATTTTGGCCTTATTAACAATTAGCAAAGTGCCTGGACAGTTTCTAACATTATAAGTCCTTGCAAACTGGAACAAAATTGAATTTAAAAGTAAGATGATCTACTTTAAAAAAATTATGAACAAGACAAACACCAACAAATAAATATTTCAGCATATAAAAACAAAAGAGAACTGACTTGGAAATTGAATTTTTACTACATAGCTTTTTAAAGTGCATATTAAATTCAACATGAAATAACAAAACTGCCTTGTTTGTCTGTGACTCCTTCTGAACTTCCTTCTGCTTTCTCATGTGTAAAGTAAGGAAAATGTTTCATTGCAAGTCATCAAATATTTATTAAGTACTCACTATGTGCCTGGTATTATCCTCAAAAAAGGGCCAAAACAGTCCCTGCTCTCCTGGAACTTAAATTTTTAACAAAGGGGAACAATATATAAATAGACATAAAAGTATATATAGGGTAGATAGAAGGTAATCTTAGAAGTGAAGGCATTAAGGGTAGTTAGGTAGCACAGAGATAAAGCATCAGGTCTGTAGTCCAGGAGAACAGGATTAAATCTATCTATGTGACTCTGAGGAAGTCACTTATTTCTGAATGCCTAGCCCAGTGATGGCAAATCTTTTAGAGATGGAGTGCTGGGCCCTGCCCCACCCTGGAGACGGCATGTCATGCCCCTCTCCAATTGAGTGTTGGGCACACTCTGACCCTCCTTACCCTACACAGGGGACAGAGGAAGTGCTCCCATTGGCTGCTGGGCAGAGGGGTGGGGGATGTGAAAAAAATGTGAGTAGGCACTGTGGAGAGGGGGAAGGGAGCAACTTCCACCTGAGTCCCTCTGCCTTTCTGGTAATGAATTCAAAGGGGGGGGGGGGAGGAGCATACACACATGCTCACAGAGAGCACTCCGCATGCCATCTTTGGCATCCATGCCATTGGTTCACCATCACTGGCCTAGTCCTTGCCACTCTTCTCTGTTGGAATTGATACTGACCCAAGATAAGGGTTAAAAAAAAAGTGAAGCCACTAATAGTTTGGGTGAATTGGAAGGATCTCATGAAGAAGATAGGCTTTTAATTGAATCTTAAACAAAGCTAGGGACCCTAAGAGGTGGAACTGGGGCGGGAGGGAAGGGGAAGAAAGGACAGTTACTATAAAAACATGGAGATGGAAGATACAGAGAGCTGTATGTGAGGAATGTCGAGTCAGCCAAGGCAGCTGAATCAAGAGTACAAGGAGAGGAATAAAATATAAGTCAAGTGGAAAGATACAAAGAACTTTAAATGTCAAAGAGAACTTTAAGTTTGATACTGGAAGTAAGAGCCTTTGAGCTCACTGAGCAGGGAGAAGTTCAGGGTGGCAGGGAGAGAGAGTGACATGGTCAGAAGTATGATTTTGGAAAATCACTCTGACAGCTGGATAGAAGATGATTGGATCAAGAAGTGACTTGAAAGATTCTCTTTTCCTTTTCTTTTTTCTTTACATCATTGTCTCTATCCACCAATTCCTCCTCCTTCATAGAAGCTTCTCTTGTAATCATTAAATATACAAGTGAAACAAATCAATACCTTTCTATATCTGTTGATATATCTCTTTCTTTAGTCCATTATCTCTGCCAAACATGTTTCATCATCAGTCTTCTGAAGTCAGGATTAGTTGCTTCACTAATCAGAGCTCTGAAGGTTTTCAAATTTGTCTTCTTTTATATTATTGTAGAAATTTTGTAATTTGTTCTCTTGGACCTGCTTACTTCATCCTATATCATTTCATATGATCTTCCTAGATTTCTCTAAATTTATTACAGTTTTTTTTTTTCAAAACATATATTGTCCCAAGAAGCTATTGAAGGAGAAATTCATTCCTGCTTGCTCTGACTGGTTTCCAAACTTTCTATTTTATTCATGCTTGAGGATCAGACAGGGAGTTAAGTGTTAAAAAAGAACTAGTTAAAGAGACAATGAACTATCCGCATTGTACTGATGTGGTCTGACCAGGGCAGAGTGAGGGTTTCATTTCCATCATATTATGTTGTCTTTTGCCATGTGGAAAAGAAGAAACTATTTATTCAAGTCTGACTCTTTGTGACATCATTTAGGGTTTTCTTGGCAAAGATACTGGAGTGGTTTGCCATTTCCTTCTCCAGCTCTTTTTATAAATGAAGAAACAAAGGCAAACAGGGCTAAGTGATTTGCCCAGGATCACACAGCTACTAAGTATCTGAAGCTGAATTTAAACTCTGGATTTTTTGATGCCAGGTCTATCTTTCTATCCACTGCACCCCCTAGCTGCCCATGCAAATGCTAGCTATTATTATTCAGTGCATTTACATGGTTTGTCCTCTGTGCTTGAAATAATGCTCCCTTTCCAACTCTACTTCTTAAGAACCCCTACCTTCCTACAGGACTTTGTAGAACAATTATCTCCTTCCAAGATTCCCATAATTTTTCAGTCTATAAGTTCCTCAACTAGTGAAAATTAGGACCAGAAGATTAATTGTTCCTGTTACATTTTCTATCTTCTTAATTTTTAAATATTTTTTATAAAATCTTACCTCCTGTCTTGGATTCAATACTGTGTGTGGGTTCCAAGAATTCAGAGAAGTAAGGATTAGTGATTTGCCCAGGATCACACAGCTAGGAAATGTCTGAGTTCAAATTTGAATCCAGGACCTCTATCTCTAGGACCAGTTTTCTATTCACGGACTCACCTAGCTGCCTCCCTTTTTCTATCTTTTAAAGAAATGAAATTTATAAATATCAAAAATTTATCAGTTGCCTTCTGCTCTGATCAGAAAGACACATTAATAGATGTCCAGATAACTGAAGTCCCATTATAACTATATTCTTCTCTATTCTCTAATGAATAAGTGGCCAAAAGATATAATAATAACTAGTTCTGGGGAGAAATACAAATTATTCATAACCATCTGAAAAAAATGTTCAAATTCTCTAATGAGCAGAGAAATGTAAATTAAAACATTTTCTAGATACTACAGTATATTAGTTACATTGGGAAAACCAACAAAATTCAGTGTTGACTATGAGTAAGAGGCAGGCTATTACTCTATTGGTGGTGCTATGAAGTGATGCTATCTTATTGGATAATAACATGATATCATATGACAAAAGAACAAGGCTGTTATACCTCTTCCATTACTAGGATCATACCATAAGGTAATATATTGACAGGGGGGGAAAACCCATCAGTATACAAATATTCATAGTGTTATATAAATAGAATGGAATGTTATTACTTCACAAGAAGCAACAAATATAGAGACATTAAAGAAATACGAGATCTATGTGAAGGCACATGGGTAAGGGGCAAATCAGAATAACTACCCTGGATAGTTTGTGAAATCATCCAAGGAAAGGGTGTAGAAGAAGAACAGAAGAGGGCCCAGGTCAGATCCGTGGAAGAAAGCCCACACTTCCTGGTATAGTGGAGAATGATAATCTTCAAAAGAGACAGAGTATTGGTCAACCAAGAGAGAATAGTGTCACAGAAGCCCATAAACTAGTGCCTGATAGAAAGGTGGGGTCAACAGTGTCAAAAGTACAGAGGTCAAAAGGGGTGAAGACTGAAAAGAGGGCAATGGATTTAGTAATTGAAAGAATAAAAATAATCTTGGAGATATGTTGCACTTGAGTGATAGGGTTGTCAAACAGAGTACAGGGAACTGTGAGTGTGGACCACCTTTGCCTGCAGTTGGTCTGATTTCTTGTTTATTTATGAGAAAATACTCAGTCCAAGGTCAATAAGATAAGTTTGAAGATGTCAGTCATCCTGTAAGTAGTCTTACAACTAGCGGTGTGCTGAAATGAGCTGGTTGTTAAATTTTCAATGTAAAAGTGGACACCTTGGAAATTAATAAGTGTTATGGATCATTGTTATTGTTTAGTTATTTTTAGTCATATCTGATTCTTTGGGACCCCATTTGGGTTTTTTTTGGCAAAAACACTAGAGTGCCATTTCCTTTTCCAGTTTATTTACAGATGAGAAATCTGAGGCAAACAGGGTTGTGACTTGCTAAGTCACACAGTTAGAAAATGTCTAAGGCCATATTTTAATTCAGAAGGATGAGTCTTCTTGGCACTCTATCCATTGTGCCACCTGGTTTCCCTATAGATAAGGGCTTGATTGTTTTATTGATTGACTCCAGAGTGCCTTACCAACACAATGCTGCATAGCTTATAGCACTGGAGCCATGAGAGGTCCTACCTCACACATGCTTTGGTCATACATATTCCAGACTCTCCTATGTGCTTCCATTCTCCTGGTTAATGCTAGGAATATTTCTGAAAAATCTTCCTTAGATTTATGGGGGAAGATGATTTCTGGTGTTGCTTTTCTTACTATATAATGTTAGTAAATGCCTTCACTTTAAATT
Organism: Monodelphis domestica; assembly: GCF_027887165.1. Taxonomy (NCBI): domain Eukaryota; kingdom Metazoa; phylum Chordata; class Mammalia; order Didelphimorphia; family Didelphidae; genus Monodelphis; species Monodelphis domestica. The sequence goes on from NC_077229.1 coordinate 255,403,080, forward strand.
AATTGTGTGTTCTGGTTTATTATTGAAGGACAACACAGCTTTGGGGGCTGGTAAACTCTAGATATAGGAATACAAACTCAGAGTACTTTGAACCTTGGGTAGCTATTCTTTTTTTTTTTTAATTTTTAAACATTATTTTATTTGGTCGTTTCCATACATTATTCACTGGAAACAAAGATTATTTTCTTTTCCTCCCCTTTCCCTCTCCCATAGCCGACGCACGATTCCACTGGTTATCACATGTGTTCTTGACTCGAACCCATTTCCCTGTTGTTGGAATTTGCATTATAGTATTCATTTAGAGTCTCTCCTCAGTCATGTCCCCTCCAACCCTGTAGTCAAGCAGTTGCTTTTCATCGGTGTTTTTACTCCCACAGTTTATCCTCTGCTTGTGGGTAGTATTTTTTAGATCCCTGCAGATTGTTCAGGGATTGCATTGACACTAATGGAGAAGTCCATCACCTTCGATTGTACCACAATGTATCAGTCTCTGTGTACAATGTTTTTTTGGTTCTGTTCCTTTTGCTCTGCATCACTTCCTGGAGGTTGTTCCAGTCTCCATGGAATTCCTCCACTTTATTATTCCTTTTAGCACAATAGTATTCCATCACCAACATATACCACAATTTGTTCAGCCATTCCCCAATTGATGGGCATCCCCTCGTTTCCAATTTTTGGCCACCACAAAGAGCGCAGCTATGAATATTTTTGTACAAGTCTTTTTGTCCATTATCTCTTTGGGGTACAAACCCAGCAGTGCTATAGCTGGATCAAAGGGCAGACAGTCTTTTATCACCCTTTGGGCATAGTTCCAAATTGCCCTCCAGAATGGTTGGATCAATTCACAACTCACTAGCAATGAATTAATGTCCCGACTTTGCCACATCCCCTCCAGCATTCATTACTTTCCATAGCTGTCATGTTAGCCAATCTGCTAGGTGTGAGATGATACCTCAGAGTTGTTTTGATTTGCATCTCTCTGATTATAAGAGATGTAGAACACTTCTTCATGTGCTTGTTAATAGTTTTGATTTCTTTGGCTGCGAACTGCCTGTTCATGTCCCTTGCCCATTTATCAATTGGAGAATGGCTTGATTTTTTGTACAATTGATTTAGTTCTTTATAAATTTGAGTAATTAAACCTTTGTCAGAGGTTTTTATGAAGATTGTTTCCCAATTTGTTGCTTCCCTTCTGATTTTGGTTACATTGGTTTTGTTTGTACAAAACCTTTTTAATTTGATGTAATCCAGATTATTTATTTTGCATTTTGTAACTCTTTCTAATTCTTGCTTGGTTTTGAAGTCTTTCCCTTCCCAAAGGTCTGACATGTATACTATTCTGTGTTCGCCTAATTTTCTTATAGTTTCCTTCTTTATGTTCAAGTCATTCACCCATTTTGAATTTATCTTGGTGTAGGGTGTGAGGTGTTGATCTAAACCTAATGTTTCCCACACTGCCCTCCAATTTTCCCAGCAGTTTTTATGAAATAGTGGATTTTTGTCCCAAAAGCTGGGATCTTTGGGTTTGTCATATACTGTCTTGCTGAGGTTGGTTGCCCCCAGTCTATTCCACTGATCCTCCTTTCTGTCTCTTAGCCAGTACCAAATTGTTTTGATGACCACTGCTTTATAATATAGTCTGAGATCTGGGACTGCAAGACCCCCTTCCTTTGTATTTTTTTTCATGATTTCCCTGGATATCCTTGATCTTTTGTTCTTCCAAATGAACTTTGTTATGTTTTTTTCTAAATCAGTAAAAAAAAATTTTGGAAGTTCCATGGGTATGGCACTAAATAGATAGATGAGTTTGGGTAGGATGGTCATTTTTATTATATTGGCTCGTCCTACCCATGAGCAGTTAATGTTCTTCCAATTGTTCAAGTCTAGTTTTAGTTGTGTGGAAAGTGTTTTGTAATTGTGTTCATATAGATCCTGTGTTTGTCTCGTGAGATAGATTCCTAAGTATTTTATTTTGTCTAAGGTAATTTTGAATGGGATTTCTCTTTCTAGTTCTTGCTGCTGAGCTGTGTTGGAATTATATAGAAATGCTGATGACTTATGTGGGTTTATTTTGTATCCTGCAACTTTGCTAAAGTTGTTGATTATTTCGATTAGCTTTTTGGTTGAATCTCTAGGATTCTTTAAGAAGACCATCATGTCATCTGCAAAGAGCGATAATTTGGTCTCCTCCTTGCCTATTTTAATGCCTTCAATTTCTTTTTCTTCTCTAATTGCTACTGCTAGTGTTTCTAATACAATGTCAAATAATAGAGGTGATAATGGGCATCCTTGTTTCACTCCTGATCTTAATGGGAATGAATTTAGTTTATCCCCATTGCAGATGATATTAGTTGATGGTTTTAGATATATACTGTTTATTATTTTTAGGAATGACCCTTCGATTCCTATGCTTTCTAGTGTTTTTAGTAGGAATGGGTGTTGTATTTTATCAAAGGCTTTTTCTGCATCTATTGAGATAATCATGTGGTTCTTGTTGCTTTGCTTGTTGATGTGGTCAATTATGTGGATAGTTTTCCTAATGTTGAACCAGCCCTGCATCCCTGGTATAAATCCTACTTGTTCATGGTGGATGATCTGATCACTTGCTGGAGTCTTTTTGCTAGTATCCTATTTAAGATTTTTGCATCTATATTCATTAGGGAGATTGGTCTATAATTTTCTTTCTCTGTTTTTGGCCTGCCTGGCTTTGGAATTAGTACCATGTTTGTGTCATAAAAGGAGTTTGGTAGAACTCCCTCTTTGCTTATTATGTCAAATAGTTTGTATAGTATTGGGATTAACTGTTTTCTGAATGTTTGATAGAATTCACTGGTGAATCCATCAGGCCCTGGGGATTTTTTCTTAGGAAGTTCTTTGATGGCCTGTTGGATTTCTTTTTCTGATATGGGATTATTTAAGAAAACTATTTCTTCTTCTGTTAGTCTAGGCAATTTATATTTTTCTAAATATTCATCCATATCACCTAGGTTGGTATATTTATTGCCATATAGTTGGGCAAAGTAGTTTTTAATGATTGCCTTAATTTCCTCTTCATTGGAGGTGAGATCCCCTTTTCATCCTTGATGCTGTTAATTTGCCTTTCTTCTTTCCTTTTTTTAGTTAGATTAACCAGTACTTTGTCTATTTTGTCTGTTTTTTCAAAGTACCAGCTTCTAGTCTTGTTTATTAGCTCAATAGTTCTGTCACTTTCAATTTTATTAATTTCTCCCTTAATTTTTAGGATCTCTAGTATGGTTTTCTTCTGGGGGTTTTTAATTTGGTCGTTCTCAAGTTTTTTGATTTGCATTTCCAATTCCTTGATCTCTGTCCTCCCTAATTTGTTAATATATACACTCAGGGATATGAATTTTCCTCTAAGTACTGCCTTGGCTGCATCCCATAAGGTTTGAAAGGATGTTTCGCCGTTGTCATTTTCTTCAACGAAATTATTAATTGTTTCTATGATTTCTTCTCTAACTATCCAATTTTGGAGTATCATGTTATTTAATTTCCAATTAATTTTTGATTTGGCTCTCCATGTACCCTTGCCGATCAATATTTTTATTGCCTTGTGATCTGAAAAGGCTGCAGTTATTATTTCTGCTTTTCTGCATTTGAGTGCTATGCTTCTATGACCTAGTGTATGATCTATTTTTGTGAATGTGCCATGTGGTGCTGAAAAGAAGGTGTATTCTTTTTTGTCCCTATTTATTTTTCTCCATATGTCTATTAACTCTAATTTTTCTAAGATTTCATTCACCTCTTTTACCTCTTTCTTGTTTATTTTTTGGTTTGATTTATCTAAATTTGAGAGTGGTTGGTTCAAGTCTCCCACTAATATGGTTTTACTGTCTATTTCCTTCTTCAATTCTCCTAGTTTCTCTATTAAAAATTTGGATGCTATACCATTTGGTGCATACATGTTGATTAGTGATATTTCCTCATTGTCTATACTCCCTTTTAGCAGAATATATTTACCGTCCCTATCCCTTTTGATCAGGTCTATTTTTGCTTTGGCTTTGTCAGATATCATGATTGCCACTCCTGCCTTCTTTCTATCAGTTGAGGCCCAAAAGGTCTTACTCCAACCTTTAATTCTGACCTTGTGAGTGTCAACCCATCTCATATGTGTTTCTTGAAGACAACATATGGTAGGGTTTTGGGTTCTAATCCAATCTGCTATTTGTCTATGTTTTATGGGTGAGTTCATCCCATTCATGTTCAAAGTTATGATTGTCATTTGTGGATTCGCTGGCATTTTGATATCTTCCCCTAGTTCTGACCTTTCTTCTTTAGCTTTCTCCTTTTGAACCAGTGATTTACTTTAGGTCAGTCCCCTTAGTCCCCTCCCTTGAGATGCTTCCCTTTCTAGCCCCTCCCTTTTTATGCTCCCTTCCCCTCCCCCCTCTCCTTCCCTCCCTTTTTATATTCCCTCTCCCCTCCCCCTCCTTAATTTTCCTTTCTTTCTTGCCCTAATGGATAAGATAGAATTCAGGATCCCACTGGATCTAGATGTTCTTCCCTCTCAGATTTGATTTCACTGAGAGTAAGGTTTAAGTAATTCCACTTCACGCTCTCTTCGTCTCCTTCTCATATGAGAGTTCTTCCCCTCCCCTTCCCATGTGTATCTTTAAATGGGAAAGATTATTCTATTGAGTCCCCCCTATTTCTTGAAGTTAATCTTAGTATTATCGACGGTTCCCCCCTCCCTTTTCCTTTCTTTGCCCCCACTTTCCCCAAATCTTCTTAATGCCCCAATCTTTCCCTATGCATGTTTCTTCTAACTACTCTTATGATGCTACAATTTATGAGAGTTACACAAAACATTTTCCCCACATGTTAATATATATAATTTGATGTAAATGTAGTCCTTATAGAAAAGAGTTTGACTTAAAGAAAAAGATAATATTTATCTCCTTTTCCCTTTCTTTCATATTTACCTTTTCATGTTTCTCTTGCTTTCTGTGCTTGGATATCGAACTTTCCACAGAGCTCTGGTCTTTTCTTAGCAAATGCTTGGAAATCTTCTATTTTGTTGAATGCCCATACTTTCCCCTGGAAGTATATAGTCAGTTTTGCTGGGTAGTTGATTCTTGGTTGGAGACCCAGCTCTCTTGCCTTTCTAAATATCGTGTTCCATGCTTTGCGGCCTCTTAGTGTGTTAGCCGCTAAGTCGTGTGTGATCCTTATGGGAGCCCCCTTATATCTGAAGCTCCTCTTCTTGGCTTCTTGTAGGATTTTCTTGGAAGCTCTTGAATTTGGCAATTACATTCCTAGGGGTTGTCTTTTGGGGATTTAGTATAGAAGGTGTTCTATGAATCCTTTCTATTTCTATTTTGCCCCCTTGCTCCAGAACGTGGGGGCAATTTTCTTTTATAATCTCCTGTAGAATAATATCGAGTTTATTGTTTATCTCTGGTTTTTCTGGGAGACCGATAATTCGGAGGTTTTCTCTTCTCCCTCTGTTTTCGAGATCGGTGACCTTCTCAGTGAGATATTTTGTTTTCTTCTAATTCATTAATTTTTTGGGTTTGCTTTATTGATTCTTGTTGTTTTATCATCTCGCTTTCTTTGAGTTGCTTGATTCTGGTCGTTAGGGACTGGTTTTGCTTTTCAGCTTTGTCTGCCCTTCTATTGGATGCTTCGAGTTCTTTTTCCAATTGAGCAGTCTTATCTGTCAGACTGCTGATCTCTTTCTCCCATTTTTCTTTCCAGGTTTCCATCTTTTGGTTAAGTTCCAGTTTGAGATCTTCCAGAGCTTGTTGATAGTTTCCATTTTGGGAGGCATGTTCTGATTTTTTTGGATTTCCTCCTCATTCTCCTCTTTTCCTTGGGTACTTCCACCATAAAAGTTTTCAATAGTCACTTTTTTCCCTTTCTTCCTGGAGGCTTGATTTTGGGCCATGTGAGCCATCCCTTTGGGGGTTTTATTCCCCTTTCCTTTTTGGTCTGGGGTCTGGGTTATATGGGCAGTTTTTCTGTGAATTTAGGTTGCTTCAGACTAGTTCTTCCCAGCCTCTGAGGTTTCTTAGAGCGCTGGGTCCCTGATCACAGCCACACTGCCCAGGTGTTCAGCTCCGCCCAGATAATCAGCACGTGGTCCACCCCTGGTGTTTAGCTCCTCGGAGATGTTCAGCGCAGCCGCCCCAAGTACAGCTCCACTGTCCCCCGTAATCACGCCGGGTTCTCCAGTGAAACCGCCCTGAGACGTTTTTTCCTGGCAGTCCCCGGATCCCAAGGACCCTGGAGTGCCCCCCACCCCCACCCCAGACAGAGACGTTCCCCACTCACTCTGGTAGCTCACTCTGGTTTGGTGGGGGAGGTGGGGGGGGGGGAAGGGCGGCTCAGTTCACTTTTCTGTGCAAGCTTTTCCTCCTTCTTATTATAGTGTGGAAATGTTCAAGCCCCACGTACCTTTGCCTCTGTGGAGTACTGGGGAGTACTGGAGTGTCCTTCTGTTCCTCCAAAGGTGACTTTTATGCTCCTTTGATGTAGTCTATTTCGTTTGGTGCCGGGGAGAGGAAGCATGTGGCGTCTAGATTGCAGCCATGATTACCCGGAAGTCCTCAGGTAGCTATTCTTTGAGGGATATATCCTGCAAGTTTTCAGGGGGTTCTACATTGTGACTTAACAAAAGTCACACAAGTTGTAATAAAATCTAGTGTTTATATAGCACTTCCAGGTTTAAAAAGCACTTTACATATATTATATCAGTTGGTCTTCACAATCCAATAAGGTAGGATTTTACATTTTATAGATGAGGGAACTGAAGTTGAGAGAGGTTAAGAGGCTAGATCCAACAAACCCAGTTAATAAGTATCCGTGGCAGGATTTGAGGTTGGGTCTTCCAAACTACAGTTCTAGAACTGTATCAACTCTACCATCTAGATGCCTTAGAAGTTGCTGAACAGAGGTGTTATCTGTAGTTAAGTCTCCCCTTGGTACCATTCCTCAGGTCAAAGAAAGGAGTCAGTGGCTTTTTACTCTAGGGCAGTGGTTCTCAACCTTTCTAATGCCGTGACCCCGCAATACAGTTCCTCATGTTGCGGTGACCCCAAACGAAAAAAATTATTTTGGTGGTTACTTCAAAACTGTAATTTTGCTACAGTTATGATTCAGAATGTAAATACTTGATATGCATTATGTATTCTTATTGCTACAAATCAAACATAATTCAAACATAGTGATTAATCACAAAACAATATTTAATTATATGTTGAGAAATATTAATCCAGTAGGAGGCAGCCTGAGCACTGGGGAGGGAGGTAAGTCCTGCCTGGGGAGGGGGTCCGCAAACGCTGCCTTCTTCCTCCTGTCGTCTCCCTCCAGCTTGAGCTGAGGCTTCACTTTGCTGGGGTTACTGGGCTCTGTTATTGTGCTCCAGGAGTTATCTGCTCCAGAACTCGTTCTTAACCCCTCTGGAGCTAGCACCCAGGTGCTCTCTCTGGGTCTCTGTTTGAGTCCAGTCTCCAGGCAACAGGACAAATCCATTGCCCCTCATAGGGGGAGGGCTGCTGATAGGTAACTAATATTAGTACAATATGTGGGCAGTAGGGTCCCTGTTCTTTCAGAGATCTTGCTGTAAAGTAGCATGATTTCTCAGAGGCTAAAGCCATCGGAAATATGTATTTTCCAATGACTTTAGGTGACCCATGTGTTTTGGTCGTTTGACCCTGCCGGGGTCACGACCCACAGGTTGAGAATCACTGTTCTAGGGTAAACCCTGCAGCTCCGATTCCAAAGATTCTTTTCCTTTATTCTAGATAGTCTTGATTTTTTTTTCACCTCCTCAAAAAGAGAACCAGAACTGGAGATAGGCAAGGTAGACAGTGGCCTAGGGCACAACATGGAGACATGACTGAATTGGACATAATGAGAGAAATTTTCAGATATGGATTTCTGTAAAGATACATTTTTCACATTTAAAATAACATTTTATTTCTTCTCAAGTATGTATAATAATTTTTAAACATTCATTAAAAAAATTTTGAGTTCCAAATTCTCTCCCTCTTTTGCATCCTCCCTCTCATTCCTCCAATCTCTCTGAGTTGGTAAGATATCTGATAGAGATTTTACATATGTGATCATGTAAAACTTTTTTTCTATATTAGTCATTTGTGGAAGAGTTCTCAAACAAACATATAGTATGCTTCAGTCTTCTTTCAGAGTCCATCAGTTCTTTCTCAAAGGGCATCATTAGTCTGTGGAACTGGATCTCAAATCACTAGATTACCGAGAATAACTAGGTCATTCACAGCTGTTGATCAAAAAATATTGCTGTCACTGTGTACAGTGTTCTACTGGTTCTTTTCACTTCACTTTGTATTAGTTTGTGTAAGTCTTTCCTGATTTTTCCAAAATCATCCTGCTGAAGACACCCGTTTTTAATGTCTGAAAAGTATCTTATCTGTTGAGCAAAGGTTTGTATTTTATTTATTTATTTGCAGTATGTGAAATTGCATACATTATGGTGAAATGTTCACAATCCCTAGTAGGTGCGTGAGGTTGAAACTAAGAGGTTGCACCATTTTTGAAAATGTCATACCAAGCAAGTTTAGTTTCCTTTCCTTGTCTATGATGTTCACAACTCACTTCTTAAAGAAGAATAGTATATAGTGCCTTGAGCATGGTAAGCACTATATAAACATTTGGTGAATTAATTGAAATATGTTCAGGTTATAATCTAAAATTTCTTTCTCCCCCATCTGACCTGATTTTGATGAGAATGGATGGGTCATAACAGCCTTCCTTACTTAGGACAATGAAAGAATGTTTCTAATTTCCTAGAGATCTCTGGGAAATCAAGTATAAGGAAGGTTTCTATAGCCACCGTTATCTTTTTTTCTATCTTTCTTTCTGACTTAGTAAGGAAAAAGTTAAAATATTGTACATTAAACCATGAAGTTGTTATTTATAGTAGTATATATATATATGTATAAACATTTAAAATAATATTGCTTTTAACAAGAAAGTAACACAATTGCCTTGCTGTGTGTGTCCTCTACTGAATTTTTTTCGTTTGTTTGTTCTATGGATTTTTCAGGATTTCGTTACTGTTGTTATTTTGAGAAAGAGCCAGCCTTAAAGCCAAGAAGACCCAATCAGGTGTCATCTCTAACTGAATGACCTATACTGGATATGCAATCCTTGGGAAGGTCATATAACCTCTTAATGCTCTAAGCAAATTTCTAAGTATATTGAAAAAGAAGTTTTCAACCTGAACTGGTAGAAGATATTTCCTTACCTGAGAGTTCCCAATACCAATGAAATTAAAGGTCTAGTCTGTGTCCTTATCCTGTGTGAAAATTAAATTACCTCTCCCCTGTCCAATTTCTATATTTAATCACTAGAAGTGTAAACACCCTACTTTACACTTGAGTGGGGGAGGTGTGTGACCCATGAATGTGATTGTGGGTGATGAATCAGAATTGACTGACTGCCCAGGGAGTAAAGCTTGAGCTGTAATTGGTACATGTAAAAGTGGAGGAAGGCACAGGAAGTGATGCAAAAAAAGTGTCTTTAAAAATGAGTTACAACTTCCTGTGGGGAGTTCTTCTGGAATTCTGAGTTTGAGTTGGAGGCTGATGAAGAATCCGCTTATTGGCCCTGAGACCTTGGATTTGGTGAGACTGTTTTTAAATCTCTCCCTTTGGACTAACACGTGGTGAGTGAAAAAGGTTGACTCCTTTCCTGGATTTTGAAGAGACGAGCCTCAGGAGAGACCTACCCTCTTGAGAGAGGCTTCCTGCATCCTCAGGTCCTTGAGCCAGGGGCCAGAGAAAAATACTTAGTGTGTAGGTTAGATATCTTACCCTATCCTCTCTCTGATTTTCTTACTTTAACTCTTTCTATATTTTACAAATAAATCTCCTTGGAATTAATTAAATTCCTGGCAAACCGATTCTTAAATAACCCAGTCCAACTTTTTATAAAAACCCTTCACATTTCTACCCCTTATATTTGTTATTATTTATGAGAATCAGTGTGGCATAGAGGATGGCAAACTATGCTTAGAATCAGGTGAACCTGAGTTCAAGTTTCACTTTGAACATATATTGGCTCAGTGATCCTGAACAAACATGTAAATTCTCACTGCTCCTGGGCAGCTCTCTAAGACCAAAAGTTGCTGGGAAGGCTCTGATTTGCACTGGAAAAAATCTCCCTTTATTGAAGAAAAGACAGGTGTAATATTTTAGCAATGATTTAGTTATGTGTATTTTTCCTTCTTTTAAGTTCTTCTTTCTTCACTTTGCATTCCTTCCAATATTTTTTTGAACTCTCCATTGCAATCACTGTAGCCTTTACTTCATCATGGAGCATGGCAAGGAGCTAGATTTGCAGTCAGAGGGCTTGGGTTTGAATTCCTGATCTGCTACTTACTACTTGTGTGACCTTGGGCAAGACTCACTTAATTTTGGTTCCTTAGCGAGTTCTAATTTAAGGCTCATGGAAGAGGAAGTAGCTAACCTTTGCTGAGCTGCTATCAGGAAAACCTACCCAAGGCCTTTGCCTCTGGATTACATGGGTACCTGGAACAGTTTTTTTGTATCTAATCATGTACATGAGGCAATGAAGTAGGGCAGGGAGAGCTCAGGAAACCTTGATCATGAGGTTGGGGATATTCAGTGGAATTTTTTAGGTTAGAGAAATAATAAAACCAGTGTTTTAGGAAAATTCATCTGGAAGTAGAAATTCAATCATTGATGTCTACTGGCTCTATAGACCAACATTCAATTATTAGATGACAAGATTAAAAATTCTTAAAAGATTGAACATTAAGAAAATCAGATACAAGGAACATTTAATTTCCTTTAACTGAATCTGGTATCTGATTTTTTCTTCGGAAAGGCACTGACAAGCCCTGACAAGGACTTTTTGGTTGGAAAAATGCTGACCACAGCAATGATGTAGAATATTAAGAGGATGGAATGCAGGGAAATGATATGACTCTAAAGGGGATGTGGAAAACCATAGTGGGGATGTGGATGATAGGAATTGAGGGAAGAAACCACATTGTTGGCTTTTTTTTTTTTTGGTGAACCACTGCTTTTCCTCCCTCTTCCAAAGTTCAATGAAGAATAACTCCTCAGAATGTTGATTTAAAAATTTTAACTACTGTTTGTATAGTGGTTAAACATGCAACAATATGCAAAATAGTCCAAGAAACCATGTCTAACCAGTGCCAAAAAGTATTTGCACCTATGTCTACTTTTAAAGTTTAACATTATGCATCAAGCAAATAAATATAAAGTTATTTACCTACAAAGATTATGCTACCCATGTTAATACAGCCAAAAATAAATCATTTTTCTAGACATGGTGATGGGTTGAGTTTATGCTAAGGATAGTCACCCTTCATGGGCCAGTACCTCTTATGATCAGTATCATGCATCTTAAATACCATGAGTAAGTGGAATTATGGGTGCAATCCCTGACCTCTGAACTTAAAACTTTTGTGTGAGAAACTAACAGGCCTAGACTATGATCAAATCTCTTGTAAGTTTCCTTACCAACGTCAAGATTGAGCAGCATCTGGAATGATGACTCATCATTGCTTCCTAGTTCTCCATTTGGAACCTAACTTAGGTTCTTCTCTTGTATAAATAGTCTATAATCCCCTAATCAGTGCCTGCCACAATTTCTGGATTCCAAATACATAAGACCTTCTTTCTCCCCATTGTTGTAATCAAGCACATTCTCTTCACTTTTTCCACTAGCAGCTCTTCAGATGTACCATGGCAACTTAAAGAGCTGACAAATGGTCAATGGCAGTGTTGGCAAACCTTTTAGAGACTGTGTGCCCAAACTGCACCTTCAAGCCACCTGTGAGCCCACGCATTGCCCCAGAGAGTGGAGGGAGGAAATACTTGCATTGGTCTGTTCAACAAAGAGACAGGGCATGCAAAAAATGTCCTCAGGCATAGTGGAGAGGGGGAATGGAGTAGCCCTTCTGGCATGCCAGGGCACATATGTCACATCTTCATCAACACAATTCTATGGCATTTAAGAAAATAGAAAAGTCTACTCTAACCAGCCCAATACTGGAAATGTTCCTTATACATGTAGGCTCAAATGTTGTGAACACGGTACAAAATTATGTTCTAGCTAGATGTGCAAATGAGCTTTAGACAAGACAGTTTTCTTGAATGGACAAATCACTATTATTCAAATCAGCAGGAACTATAGTAGAAATAGAATTATATATTTTTATTTATACATTGTTCATTTTTATAAGGGAATAATCATATGAAAACAAATCCCACATAAATTAAAGTGAAAAACTATATGGTTTGATCTGCATTTTGACTTCAATAGTTATTTCTCTGAAGGTGGGGAGAGAATGGAAAAAACCCACAATATTAAACTCATCCATTGAGATATTTGTGTACTATCCACTGTGACATGCATGAGGCATGCAGACAATGAATAAGACATTATTTAGTCTAGTAGGGAAGATAAAAGGAATAAAAAAAATTGTATACAAATTAGAATACCTAACAGCATAAAGAGAGTTATCAAGTGCTATGAGCTACCTGAGTAGAATGAAATTGCTTCTTGTGGAGGGATCCAAGGAACACTCAGACTGATCTTAAAGGATTCATAGGCTATCACCAAGTAGAGATGGGGAACAAATAGTCCTTTGTAAGGTCAGGGAATGGTTTGAGCCAAGAGGCAGAAGGAAGAAGGCATGAATTTGGGGAATAGGTCATAGTCTTGTTTGCCTGGAATACAGAGCACATAAAGGAGGGTAGTAGGAGATAAAGCTGGAGAATTAGATTGGAGTCAGACTGTGGAAGGCCTTGAATATCAAGTTCAATGGTCATGCAGTGCATTGTAAATATTTTTTGTAATGAAATGAAATGGAAAAAAAGAAATAGTTATTAATCACTCAAAATAGTTTACATATTTTGAATAGTTCATTTAAAAATACAAATATATGATGTATGTATTTAATCTACTCTACTTTTTTATTATTTTCCTCTTTGGTTGCCATCCTGCCAAGTAGGATGGATTTCCAGCAACATTTTGTTCCTTTGGCTGCACCATCCTTTATTTTTCCCCCAATTGCTTTGATTGTTATTGGTTTAATTGCCAGCCCATTGTCTGGACTGCATATAGTCCTCTAGCAATGCCAGTTCCCTTTGACTCATTCAGCATCATTTCCTTGTTTTGAACAGGAGTAGGATGCCAGAGCAATCTATATCTATGACAAAAGTCTCATGTTTATTCTCATAGTGATGAGAGTACAGGCAGCAACTGGACAGTGCTGAAGAACCGAAACCATTTCACAAATTTTGATTACTTCTTGGGAATAAGATTTGGGAAGAGAAAATAGTTTGAAAAACGTAGTCTAACTATTGTTATACATAAGAGAAATTCTTAGCATAATACTACTCTACTTATACAGAGATTTATTTTCTTACAGCCTCAAATTTCAGGGATAGTTCCAAACTCTAACAAGTGAAAAGACTCCTTAGTGCCTGCAGTCACTGTAACAAAATCTTTGTATCAAAGTTTTGCACTTCCTTAGGGTCTCAATCAGATTCATTTAGCTAATAATTCCTTTTTTAAAATCCTGAACACAATAAATTTGTACAGAAAAGAATCAGAAATAAAATTTTATTTCCTGAATGTAGACTATATTCCCAAACTTAATTTCATTCATAGGAAAATATATGGATATACACAGAAGACACATAAATGACATTTAGATTTTATATAAACTAGATTTGGGGGTGTGGAAAGAATGATGTTCAAACCAATACAAATTCTATGATCTTTGCTGAAATACCCACGAACACTTCTATAAGATTGATACTCAATTATCTTTATATAATTGATAAGATTCTTAATGACTTTGGCTCATCTAGAGTTAGAATAATGGGTATAACCATTGACCAGTAACACAACTACACCACTATAGAGATTTTGAAAAAAAATGATTAAAAGGATCCATATGTACAAAAATACTTATAGTTGCACTTTTTGTAATAGCAAAAATCAGTAAACTAAGGGAGTGTTGAAAAATTGGGAAATAGCCCAACACATTTAGATATATGAATGCTTTATATATGTTGCTTTTTACATACATATTGTTGCAGACAATTGCTTATTACTTTCCTGGCTCTGCTTACTTCATTTTGCATCAGCTCATGTAAATCTTTCTATGCTTCCCTGTATTCATCAATTCCTTCTGCATAGCAACACATTGCCTTACATTCACGTATCATGATTTGTTTAACTATCCCCCAGCCAATGAGCATCTGTCTTGTTTCTAGTATCTCGCTACCACAAAAATGTTACCATAAATATTTGCCTGTATACGGAGTCTCTTTTGTCAATGACCTTCTCAGCAGTTATCCCTTCCAGTATGACCTTTGAGCCCCAAACCAAATTATTAAAATAACATTTATGAGATTCTGAACAATCCTTGAAGTCTTATTAAAACACCCAAGAATGTGCAGCTGGCAACTATTGCTGATGCTAAGATAACAGTTTGTCCACTTAAGCAGTTAGAATTTGATTTTATTGTGTTTCTAACCCATGAAAGATTATTAACGGGAAAGTCTGTTTATATAATATTATACATTTTAAAAAATGGTCTCCATGGGTTATGCTACCAATGAAATGTTGGGTAAATACATCTTTCTTTGGTCAAACAAACAAAAAAAGGAAAAGGCTCTTCCCACACTATATTCAACAAGATGAATTCCTTAGAATGTCCAATTACAGGAAGTAAAAGAAGAGAACTAGTCACATTCTAACTGAAAGACAGAGCTGAGTTTGGTCCAGATTTATTCACACATGCTGTATTTCAGAGCATTAAACCTTCATCTCTCTGCTGCTTTCTTCTGGTACTTCCATCATTGCACCCTGATGCCTTTTTGCACCAGTTTTCTTGTTCCAGTATCAATGAGTGAAACACTATGCAGTTTTGCTAGAGGCCCATTTGGATCAGTGAAACAGCTTTTCTAGGCTCCAAATGGATCAATTCATCATTTTCATTGAGCTTTCCAAATACGCACCTCCATGTGGTTCATTGGGTTTTTATTTCTTTCCACCCAAACTTGATAACTGATGTGTTTCATGGATCAAAAATAGTCCACACTACGAATCTGTTTTTCCTCTCATTTGGATCACAGTCAAAAGACATTACAGAAACTGTTAGTCAATGATGAATCAATAATTCCACTATTCATCTGTAGTCTTTAAATTGAAGCATATTTCTCTGCCTGATAGAATTCTAAGCTTATGATTCGTAGTGACTACATCCGTGAAGGAGCCTTTAATTTGAGACCTGTGGGTAGATCCAGGCCCAGAATCTGTCCATGTTTTGACACCGTCTCAAAAGCAGCTGCCATCCAAGACAGAGACAGTACAGTGAAAGGCGGCACATTACAGTTTTTTTAAACCCCCCTTTTTTGATGACTTCCTTTGCTTTGCTTCTTTATAGTACCTTGTTAGTGATGTGCTGCTTCTTTTTTGTATCTCGTGTAAAGCCTTCCTTTCTAGGGAGCATGGAATTTTCAAGGTAGCTCCATTTTCCATCAGTATCTCTGCTTGCTTTGACTCCATAGAGCATTATGCCTCAGGACCTAACATCTCAGCATCATGAAAATTGACTCAGCTTTTGGAGGTTTAGCATCCAAAAACTCATTGCCTTTCCCTCTGACTGGGTGCATTAAACGCCTCCCTTTTAAATATCTTCCTTTAAAGAAGGCTTAGACCTTTCTAAGTAATTCTCCATTTTTGGTGTGCTGCTTGGTTTTGATTACGGGGAACATCATATCACTCAGTGGAACACCGTCTCTTCCTCCTTCCAACTTTTCAGCTTCTCTTTGTGAATTATCTTCCTCCATTTGACTATAAGCTCCCTGATGGCAGGGTCTATGTTTTTCTTTTTTGTATCCCCAGTACTAGAGTGTCTGGAACATAGTAAGCACTTCATATACATTTGTTGAATTGAGTTGAACTATTATGAACCACTTGCCCTTCAAATGATTCTCAGTTTTAATTCTTCACAGGTTGTAGTTTCATTACTCTCAATCATATAAAACCATTTGGAAAAAAAAATAAAATTTCCATTTCACCAAAGCAACCTAGTCCATTTTCTTCCTCCTGTTCAGTTTTGGGTCCAACTCATTATCTGTTTGCTGTATCCTTTATAGAGGGCTTCGAACTTTCTAAGTAATTCTCCATTTTCTATGTGCGGCTTGGTTGGATACTGTTTGCAGATAGAAACAGATGAATTCTACCTGGTGTTCATGTAACATCTAATCTTAAGTGGACAACAGGCATCCTTCATCCATTTGGCTTCTGATGACACTACTCAACATAGGATCATTGCATGAGGGTGTCAAAGTAGTTCAATGCTTGGCTGACCATCTCAAGCAATATATCCAAAAGCCAGCTGGGGTTTTTGGTTCAGACCTAATTATGTTCTCAGTTTTTCAGTGCAAAAAATAAGCCTATGCCAAGTGACTGTAACAGAAATATATGACTTGGGATCAGAGGGTGAATGCCCAAACATTTTCCTGAATTTGACTTTCTACTTTTGCTTAGTTCTCTAGTTCAATTTCTTTTTTATTTTTGTTAAGCTCTCACCTTCTGTCTTGGAATCAATACTGTATATTGGTTCCAAGGCAGAAGAGTGGTAAGGGCTAGGTTAAATGGGGGTTACGTGACTTGCCCAGGGTCACATAGATGGGAAGTGTCTGAGGCCAGATTTGAGCCTAGGACCTCCCATCCCTAGGCCTGGCTCTCAATTCATCTAATTCTATTTCTGATACTACCCAAATAACTACAGAATGCTATGACAAATTATTAAAAGGCTACTTAATCAAATGAAACAAAACAACAAATTCAGATGGAGGAAATAAAAGGTCAATAATAGCCAGTGGTGTAATGGAAAAAAGTAAGAAGGAGGCTCTACCCTATCTCAAACTATTCTTTATTGCAATAATTATCAAAATTATCTGTTACTGAATCAAAGAAGTAACGGAATAGTTAAGCAAGATCTAAAAACCTAGGCATAGCAGCCAATAAACCCAGAACACAAAGTACTGTGAAAGAGATGTTTAATGATAAGGGAATATTTCTAACTAGACAAGAGAAGAGATCAGAAAAGGCAAAAGAGACAAACTGATTATATAGAGGCAAAAGGCATTTTCATGGATAAAATAAATGCAGCCAGAATCAGTGAATGAAGATATGGATTGGCATTAACTTTTTCCCATTGAAGACTGATATCCAAAATCTATAGGGAACTAGCAAAAAACATAGAATTAAGAGTCATTTCCTATAAAAACTATCAACTAATTAATACAATCAGTGTTCAAAGTCCCAGGAACAGGAGAAATGCAAATTAAAACAATCCTCAATGATCAGTTCACTTAGCTAGCAAAGATGAAAAAACACATTCTTGGACATTTCTTTGGCAATACGTTTATTCTGGTTCACCGCTGGTGGAGCTGTAAATTCATTTAAAAAGTCACTAGATTGAAAGTAATCCTTTGACCCACTACTAGGACAGTATCCTAACGAAGTTTCAGGTTTTGCTGTCAATATGTACAAAAATATGTATTGCAGCATTCATTTTGATAACAAAAAGTTGGGAACATAATATTTGCCCACCAATTGTGGAATGACTGAATAAGTTATGGTACAAAAATGTAATGGAATATTACGTCACAAAGAAAGATGAACATGAAGAGTTTGAAAAGGTGGCGGCCAGGTTTTTATGAAATGGTGTGATGGGAGCAATGTCCTAAGACCCTGCCATACACAGGTTAGATTAGCTTTTCCTCAAAAAGTATCGAAACTTTCCTGGAGAACTAATTGTCTCAAGAAACTAAAGGCTCAGGCAATTGACACGGCTTTCTGTACAGTAAGTGCCAAAGTCAGGTCATTAAAACATCTGGCTTTCCCCCCCAAACTTATTTTTAAATCCCACCTTCCATCTTGGAGACAATACTGCATATTGGTTCCAAGACAGAAGAGTGGTAAGGGCTAGGCAATGGGGTTAGATGACCTAGCTAGGAAGTGTCTGAGGTCACTTTTGAACCAGGACCTCCCATTTCTAGGCTGTCTCTCAATTCACTGAGCCACCCGGCTGGCCCTTGTTCCCAGTACTACAGCATAGGAACATGATACTCACTTCAATCAATGCTGAATCCTCATTTATTATCCCAAGTAAACCTTTTGTTAACTGTTAGATGGATAGTAAATGTCTCGTTTCGTTTCAGTCTCAAATCTGAGATGGTAGCCTGGCCTCCACTGGCCTGTCCTGTTACAAAGACAGAACAAAGAAAGTAAACTAGCAAGAAGAAAATATATACAAGGACCATGATGTAAATAGAGTGAACATGGAAAGGCAACAGAACTCTGACCCAATCATGGACAATTTTGGCACCATCCTGTCAAAGTTATGGGATATGGCCTTCCATGAATTACTGCAAATCTCTTCTTCCAAGCAATGTGGTTTGGGATGGAGTTTGCTTGGATATTTGTGCAGAGTGCCTGGGCTGGACCACCACCTCACTCCTGCCTCTGGAGGTCTCGTTTCCCTCAAGACCTTGCTGAGGAACTACCTTGCACATGAAGCCTTTCCTGATCTGCCCAGTAACTAATGACCTTTTTTTCCCTTTTGTTTTTTTCCTGTATATATTTTGCATACGCTCATGTATATACAGGTAGCCCCTCCCAAAACTGAGAAGAAGTATTTTTTAGGAATTAAATTAAAATTTTATTTTTTAATTTAAAATTTAACTTAAATTTTTAATTAGAAATTAAATATAAAATTTAAGGAATTAAAAATTGAAATATTGCCAAATGAATTGAAATAAAGCTCACCCAGAGGGGAAATAAAAAGCCTATCTTGCCTTGTTATGGTTGACTTGTCTTCCTCTCAAGGGACAAATGTAATTATATTCCTTCCTAACATGAGGTCTTTTTCTCCATACGTTTGTAGATAGTAAAATCCTTAAAAAAAAAAAAAGACAAATTTAGGATCAAACAGAAGAAAGAATATCTGGAGGAAAATTGTTTTGAAATGCCATTCTCCAAAGTGTAAAGCGGTTTCCAAAATAAATATTCCCATAAAGAAAAAAAAATTATGCCAGATAAGTAAATATGGCCCAATGGTTCCATCTATTGGAAGCTGTCATAAAACTTTAGACATATTTCAATTATACCTGGAAAACATGCAATTTTGAAACTGAGAATGTACTATTTTATGTTCCCTATACCAATGAGATTACTGCACCATTGGAGTATCTAAGTGACTAATGCTTACAAAGAAAAATATCATTGTAATACTAGAAACCAGATTTATGGCTGGAAGGAACTTTAAGAAATCATCTCATCCAATTCTCTTCCTTTACAGATGAACAAACAGGGCCAGAGGAGTTCAGCGACTTGCTTAAAGGTCACACAGGTAGTAAAAGCCAGAATTTGAACCCAAATCTTTCACTCAAAATAAAGGATGCTTTCAATGATACCTCTCTGCTTTTCTAAGTACCACCATCGCCACAACAAAAAAATGAAATGAAAAAAGGGTGAGGAACTAGAAGATTTTCAAGATTTATCATGGTAATTATATTATTGTAGAGATTATCATGGTCTTTTGTACATTTCGTACAATTTGTACAAATTGACATTTTCCACTAATTGCCATATTTCATTACACAAGGTATATATAGCTTTTTTTTCCCCTTGGTAAAAATATTTGCATCAAGGAAAAGCTTATTTATGCTTCCCAGTCATAATTAGGGTTTTGATTCACAAACAGGAATAAAGAGATTTTAAGAAATTAGTTATTTTTAAGCTACATATAAGAGTAAGAAAATGAAAGGAACAAAAAAAGCAAGGAAAATATATAATAGTTGCTTTAGATGGAATAATTTAGCAACTACATTAGGGTAAAAAACTATGGAAACTGCTTAGAACTGACTTCATATGGCACCATGTAAAGTTCTATGTAATGATATCTCATGGTTTTTCAGGGATAAGAACTTTTGAAACTGAACATAGCCAGTTTAATTCAGCTCCTGGAAAGCTTGGAACTTCTCCCCCTACTCTACACTTTCCCAAATCACTGCTCAACACACATCACCTAAAAAACTGCCTTGTGTAAGATTACATGATCACTTGGAGTAAAGGAATAAAATAGTCTGAGTAAAGAGCAGTTTCCTGGACAGCGACAGTGTGGGAGAGGGTGGAGTTACAGAAACTTTTATCTACAAAACGTAAGGACATGATGTGGGGACAAAAGAGGACTCTGGGGTATGAAGTCCAGGAGTACAAAGTTCTAATTACACAATTGCATTTCCTGAAGTCCCAATGATAACTTCATGTAGAGTAGGAAAGTCTTCCCTGAAGGCCACAGGATGCCAAGAGAAATTGCTTACTCTTGCCTGAACCTGTTTATCCCATTCCTCTACCCTGAAATGGTCTCAACAGATCTCAGGAATATGTATTGAGCTGGCAGGAAACAAAGGCCAATTTTTAAGACAAGCAAGGGCAGGTGTGTGTCAAAACATGGAAGGCAGAGCTATGGCTTGCTAAAGCTTCAGTAGCTTCAGAAGCTAGGACAGAAACTCACAAGTGCTCAGAATTCAGAGAGTGAAGGGGATTCTGTTGGTGATCTTAGTATGTAAACCTTCAGCGCATGTAAATGAGAACCTAATGTAGGACATTTATCATATGAGTAAAAAAAGGTCATTGACTAATGTATTCTTTCTTTCTTTATCAGTAATATTTTCAGTGAAAAAACAAAAACCACAATTCAGTCAATAATTTAAGAAAAAGTTTATTCTACAAAATTTGTTCTTGTTATATATTATTAAAGTTAGGGTTATTATTCTATTTCTTTGAGATTTTCTGTCAAACTGACAGAGATATTGACATAATACAAGTTGCTAGATGGTTGTATTTGGTAACCGGTATTTCAGGACACAAGAGGTATCTTGGACAAAGGCTGACTTGGGAGTCAAGAAGACCTAGTTCAATGTTTCCACTTTACTGGCTGGAGAAAGTAACTTGATCTCTTGGTGCTGTGTGCAACTTTCTAAGACTACAAGTCTCAGAGAAGCTGCCAATCTACACAAACAGAGGAAGCTTCCCACCAAGAGAGAGGGATCAAATCATAGGGATGGCCCCCAAACCTCAGGGGCACACATAACAGTATTGTCAGATTGTGTGAGTCGCTATGAGCAGTGACAAGTACTCAAAAAAGTGCAGGAGGGAGGCCACTGCCAAAGAGCAATCTCCAAGAACTCGGCATTTTCCACTGGGAAACAGATGTTGATGGGTCATTGCAGTCCTGGATTTAAAAACAAAAATACATTAGACTTCCACGCATAAACATTAGATTCCATTCTAACACTCAGGCACTATACTATGGTCTCTCTTTCCTTAGTCTCCAATCTCTGCTCAGGAACTATCAGGTGAAAAATGTTTCTTTTTCTTTGTGTGAACCCAGCAGCCTCTTGTCAGGGGATTTCTTCTACTTCCTTACCTTGCTGCCAAATCACAAAGAAGTGTTAAGGTGTCTCTGGATGGATCTTGTTAAGCAGGATTCTAAATGGGAGGAGGCTGTTAAAAATACAGCCAGTGTGCTGAATGCTTACTCAAGCTGCTGTGGGCCTGAACCAGTCTCTATTCTAGGCAAGAGGTAATACGACATACAAATAAACTTTCAAATAGATGTAACAGGGCTTTGGGTTGCCCAGAAAGGCATTTTTAAACATGAAGTCCATTTCCCTTCTCTCTGAAGATGTGTAGACTTTTACACAGAGGGCCAGATACAGTCCTAGGATGGTGTTTAAAAAAAAAAAAGAAATACAGCAATAAAACATTTATAGAACCTAGCATTTTTTTCATGTAATGTTTTTGTGTCATACGTTTCCTAATTATAAGAATTTAACAGCTTTTTGCTATTATTTAGTTGTTTCCAACTCTTAATGTTCCCATTTGGAATTTTCTTGGCCAGGATACTGGAGTGGTTTGCAATCTCCTTCTCCAGCTCATTTTACAGATGAGGAAACTGAGGCAAACAGGGTTAAATGACTTTTCCAGGATTTCATAGCTAGCATCTGAGGGTCTTTCTGATTCCAGGCCCACCACCAGGCAGCACTTGTGTTATAAATTATGAGTTGCTTTCTTCACAACCATTCTGGAAGGCAGGGAATTCAGATATTATTCTCCTTTTATAGTTTGAGGATGTGAGTTTGTAGGTTAAGTGATTTGCTGATGGGTCAGAGTTCTGATTTCACTGAATGAGCTCATCAGGACAGTCTCTCAGCCAAGAGAGCCAAGCAACTGCCCTGAAACCAAAAGGCTCAGAGTTGTCTAACACACTAAGAGGTTAGATACTTTCTACCTGTGTGACCAGAGGCAAGCTACCCAACTTTTCTCTGCCTCAGTTTCCTTACCTATAAAAAGGGAACAAAAGCACATATTTGCTGAATTACTGGGAGAATCAAATGAGACAAGATTTGTGAAGTACTTTGCAAACTTTGAAGCACTATATAAATTCTAGTTATTTTAATCAAGCTAGATAAACCTGGCAGAGCCAAGATCTCTGGCTCTAGCATTCTTTCCAACAAGCCCTGACACTTCGAGGCTTCACAGTGATGGAGTTTCTCATAGTGACAAAAAATTCTACCAACAGCTACAATAACCGCTTTCCAGTTATTTATTCAGAATTTCTCATAAAAAGTACATCTTTTGCTTCTTGAAACAACTCAAGTTTATTTATTTTTTTAATTTAAAACTCTTACCTTCCACCTTAGAATCAATACTATGTACTGGTTCCAAGGCAAGCATGGTAAGGGCTAGGCAATGGGGTTAAGTGACTTGCCCAGGGTCACAAAGCTAGGAAATGTCTGAGACTAGATTTGAACCCAGGACCTCTCATCTCCAGGTCCGGCTTTCAGTCCACTGAGCCACCCAGCTGTTCCTGAAACAACTCAAGTTTAAAAGAAAACTTTGCAACTGTTTCTATCTCAGTGATATCAAATTGAGGGTAAAAGAAAAGTGTAACAAGTTTTACTCTAGTATTGATATCTGTAACTTCCAAGTCTTAGATTTAGAGTGGTGAGACACCCCGCAGAAGAAAAACCAGAATTGATAATACTGTATGGGGGGGCATAACTCATTGAGTAGTTAAGAAAGCTGCTGGGAACATTTGGGTTTGTATATGGAAATATGGTAACATTTGATTAATTTATAAAAATTAAATTGTAGGCAGCTAAAGTTAATGGTTCTACTGTTAAATGTCCTCCATCATCCCCCTCAACTGGACCTCATCCCTGCCTCTGCCCCACTCTTCTTGATGAATGGACAGAACAACTTTTTATACTTTCTTCTCAATTTGCCAACATGGACAACAACCTAGAATGGTATATGAAATAAATGAGGAGACGACGAGACAACATTAGAGGACAAATGAAAGAAAGGAACACTTACTTGAGGTTTAATTATCTGAAGCCAATCATTAAGATATCTAACAAGGTCAAAGGCATCTGGGATATTATCTCCTTCTGAAACAAATTTCAGGACAACTGCCATTTGTATCCCTTTGGAACAACTACAACAAAGAGAATTAATCAGGAAGAAGAATTTGGCATATCCCCTTCCACAGTTTAACCAGTGAAGAAGCTCACATATTGTTAGGCAGATGATTTAATCTGTTCCTCTATTTTCTGGTAGAGAGCTTTATTTTAACTATGTATGACTAGGCAGTTAAAAATCATGTCACTACTACTAACTACTTCCTTCTCCAATGTAAGTTGGTCAGTCAATTAGTATTTATTAAGAACTTTATTATGTAATGGGCACTAGGCTAAGTGCTGGGAATATAAAGAAAAAGACAGTCCTTGTTACTCATGAGTTCACAATATTTTTTTTTAAATAACCTTTGCCTTCTTTCAGAATCAATGGCTGAAAAATGGTAAGGGTTAGGCAAATGAAGTTAAGTGACTTACACAGCTAGGAAGTGTCTAGGCCCAGATTTGAACCCAGGTCCACCAGACTCTACCTGACTCACTATCCATTGTCCTACTGGAGCTCACAATCTTAATGGCTGTGACAGAATTAACCAAATAAATGCTACAAACTAATTTGGACTTTGGTATCTGACATTTGGGCTCCATGATAGCCAAATTTCTGTCCCAAAGCCATGCCACGTGACTGACTGTCATCCAGCATCTTTTTTAGGAAGGTTGTGATTATCAGAAACATCATAGTCAACTCACTGGAATATGAAGTAGCATAGCTTTGTTATTAATAATATAAAGGGGCAAGGGAAGTTACAGAAGGGACTAGTATAATTAAATGCAAGAAAACAACTTGTAATGGGATAAATTAAAAAAGATACTTATAAAAAAAAAAAAAACCCCAGCCTTGTGGTCAGCTATTGGTACCAAACACCTTGCTTCTATGTTCCATCTGCCTCTGGAAGCAACTTCCCATTCTCTGTTTCTAAATCATGCTGAAACTATTCATGGTGGTTTGCAAGACACACTGTCCCTAAAGCAGGAACTATAGGAAAATGCTTGATCAAAACCCAGAGAATATAACTGATAAGTATAATAACAAAGCCAAAGAAACAAGAAAGATAAGTGTTGGGCTTGTCCCACTTATCTCATGGGCCATTACAAGGATTAATACATGAAAATATCAAGTGATGTCTAACCATGAGACCACAGAGAGGAACTAAACAGTTTTTAAAAATCCAATATGGAATACTTATTGAGTTTATTTATATATGTATTTATTTAGTTTTTTTCCACTGTAGCCCCAAACTGGAAACTAATGGGGTATTCTAATGAGGAACTACAACAAATTTTGGGATATGAGGGTAATGGGATGTTACCATGTTATAAGAAATGATGAAACAGATAATTTCAGAACTTTATGAACATATGCAGAATGAAATCAGCTGAACCAGGAGAACAATTTATATAATAAGAACTAAAAATATTTTAGAACTCTGATCAATGCAATAATAAACTCTGAGTCCAAAAAAATGAAAATGAAAAACACTACTCACCTCCTGAAAAAGAGGTGATGACCTTATAAGGCAAAAAGAAATGGGCATTCTCAGATATATATAAAGTGGGAATTTATTCTGTAGAGCTATATAGATATGCATCATGGTATTTGTTTCTCAGAGTTGTTTTCTTATTACTTAAAAAATAAAAATAATAAACTAAAAAAAAATTTAAAACTAGCAGCTGGCAGACTTCCGCACCATCCCTTAGTAAATGAGATGCTTTTTACACATTCATAATCGCTTCGTAATTTAAAATGAAACTAATGACAGATAACTTGGCTCATAATTGGCTAAATGAGCTCTGTATTCACCAGAGTTGAACTGGCTTTGCTACTGTCAAAATATTTCTGAAACTAACATATATGTTTTCCATGAATTACCTTTCTAAACAGATTCACTGGACACAGAAGAAGCCTGTTTGTGGCAAAAAGGCAATTAGGAGCCTGTGGTGAGACAGAAGTCGTGCTCACTCCCTGATATCTTCATGGTGTTTGCTGGCTGAACTTGCTGAGCTGTCCATCATAAACTCTACCTGGGTCGGCCTAAGCTAGCTTAAACCAGCCTTGTGGTCAGCTGTTGCTACCAAACATCTTGTTTCTATGTTCTACCTGCCCTGGAAGAGACTGCCCATTCTCCACTTCCAAATCCTCCCAAAACCTCTCATGACAGTTTGCAAGACACACTGACTCAACCCCTCTAGGACTATAGCGTCTCTCTCCACTCTGGATGTCCTCTCGTATGCATGTCTACATTTTGTCTTTTTAACTCAATCAGGACTACTTAACTTTTAAGGGAAGGATTTTTTTCTACACTACCATGGCTGTTGACATGTGTCAGTTTTCATGGTTGATATTACCATGGCACTCCATCTACAGGAGTTCTTTCCCTGAAAATAATTCTATTTTAAAGGTCTTAAGATTAGCAACTTAAAAATGAGAAGGATGGCCATATGCATGTATCTGACCATGCTACTCCCCTACTACAGACAGATGCTTCCTATTACTTTTGGATTAAACATAAACTGTACTTGCCATTTAAAGTCCTTCACAACCATCCCTTCCAGTCTCACTAAACATTATTCTCCATTCCTTACTCTATTTAGTCAAACTGGATTTCTAACTGTTCCTTGCCCATGTTCCTCCATCTTCCACTATCATGTTTTTGAACTGGCTGTCTCAACTATCTAGAATGCACCGCCCCTCCCTTCCCCCTCTTAGAATCTCTATTACATGAAGCCTTTCCTTATCCCTTCCAGCTGCTAGCATATCCTCTAAATATTTTTGTATTTATTTGGTAGATATGTATCTTTATGTATATGGCCCCTCCTGAGAGAAGGTAAACACTTTGGGGTGCGGGAGTATTTTATTGTTGATTTTGTCTCTCTCATCCCTAGCACAGTGTGTGGCACATAAAAGGTGCTGAATAAATGTATGCTCATTCATTGATGGAGATCTTAAGTACTTTATATAGTAGGAATACGAGATATTGTGACAAATATTTGAATAAACCACAAAATAGCACAAGACAAAAAAAGCCATCCACAGTATACATGAATACTGTGGGAGACTAAACTCTCTACCTAAGTAAATTTTTCCTAGGTTATATTTCCATAATCCATCTTTTAACTGGTGCCCAACTCAACCTGAGTTTCTGTGAAATGATAGGCAGAAAAAGGAAGTTAAAGGGCACTAAGTTTCAAATGTCCTAAAAATCCTCAGGTGATTCAAAGCATATGTGTTACTGAAACAGTTAAGTGAAAAAAAAAATAAGGAAACAAAGTTTTCTCTTCCTCCAATCTCCATCATCCCCTCAATTCTGTCAGTAAGAGTGGACAATAGCACCTGAGGTCAACTGGGAACACTTTTTGATGAATTACACCAAAGTTACTTATAGTACCTTTAAATGCCCCTTTTACACTATGTTTATGTTAAAATGTCTTCAAAATTTCTAGGAAGCCAGCTTATATACTCACCTCTCAGTGTATAAGGTTTTTGTAATACCACCTCCAGGGATACGGACACACAACCCAGAATCACTTATTTCAGGAAACAGTTGGCTTTTTTCCATTTCCTTCCAGTGAAGGTTCTGTAATGTTTCACCAACACTTTTTCCCATTTCAGGTGTAATTAAGTATCGGAATGGAATGCTGGAGACAATAATGTAATACATTCATTAAAAAAAATCACCATAAATATTAAATACTAAAGTAATATCAGCATTTGATCTATAATTATTTTGGCTTCCATCAGATGAAAAATTAAGTGATCTCTTTAATCAAGGAAGAGTAGAGTATTTTTTTTTTACCTTTCATCTTAGAATCAATACTGTGTATTGGATCCAAGGCAGAAGAGCAGGAAGGGCTAAGCAATTACTTGCCCAGGGTCACACAGCTAGGAAGTGTCTAAGGCCAGATTTGAACCTAGAACCTTCCGTCTCTAGGCCTGGCTCTCAATCCACTGAACTACTCAACTGCCCCCTTAGGATATTTTTAAAAGAACAACTAATTTCAGTTTTGTGGCTGCCAATCATCTACTCTATGTATGATACATAACTGAGGAAGAAAAACAAAAAAGAAATTTGAAACCATCCTAAAATTTTATCCTTTCTTGGCTGTTCTGTCTTTTCCTATTCCCATTTCTTATTAATACTATGAATTCTTTATATTGTAAGTCTTAGAAATTAACTCTAGTTAAGATGAGTCTTCCCCAACTATAACTGTTCTGCAAATAGCCATACAAAAGAATCTTTAGCACAATTTTTTTTTGGCATAAAATTATGATGCTTAAACCTGATTTCTTGGTAGAAGCAAATATTATTTCAAAACTGAATAACAGAATTATACATATTGAGCATCATTGCTTGCAAATTTTACCTGTTAGTCACATTCATACCACAGCCAAAATGGAAACAAGAGAAAGTGTAAAATCTCAAAATATGTAGAAGTACTCTGACACAAAGTTATCATCTGAGGTCATTTCCATTTCCATTGACAAAAAAAAATATGAAAGGGATTTAAAAAAAATACCATTTAATTCTCTCTGCTAGTACTCTACACTCTAATATAAATGATAATAAAAAATGTAATTTTTAAAGTATGTAATTGGTAATAAAAGACAGTACATTATAACTCATGACCTCCTTTGTCCTATATTAAAGGACTCATTCTGACACTCCAGAGAATTGTAATTAAAGTCAAATGAACTCCTTTCTGTGAAGATGAGTGGTCCCATAAGAATGAAAGAAAATATCAACTCAACCTTCCAGAAAGGCATTTATCTGTCGTCCCTGGTTAAATATCCTTCTTTATGAGCTTTCTTCCTTCCCCTTAATTACTAAGCTCTGTGATACACGGACACAGAACAAGGAACAAAGAATTCTGGCCCCTCCTTTCAAATCTCATTTGTTTGAGATCTTATGAAACAAATAAAACTTCATGCCATATCCCCCTCCAAGCCTCCTCTTCTTCACTTCCAGTAAGAAAAGGTCAAAATAGGTTGGATACACTAAAACAACCTCTTAACTACTATACTGATAATACTGGGACCAACTTCTACATTAAAACTGCAATGATGATAGAATTACAATATTATATCATGTATGTCATGAGAAAGAGGATGATTCAACATACCTGCGAAGCTGTTGGTCATCACACTGATAAGAATGACTGCTTGAAAGAACAATAACTCTGGCACATTTACTGCTTTTCACCCAGGAAATGAGTTTTTCACAAAATGGCTTTGATTTGTACTTTAATCACCATTGAAGGGAAGAAAAAAAAAAGCCATCAAAGTCAGATCTTGGTGATTTATTGTTGGCAAAAACTTTCAGGTCCAACTAAGGGTGTTTTTAATGTGATATTTATATGCCTAATTATATATACTAAAAGTAATATTATTTGCAAGCCTATTTATTGTCCTTAAAGATCAATAGCCTTAGCCAGTGTCCTGCAACTGCCGCCATCCAAGGGAATAGAGAAAGTGTACTTCCTGAAACCTCCTCTTTTATCTTTTCCTTTACCCCTGACTTGTAACCTTTAGTTCTGCATTGTGTCCCTAGGTTACTGTCCCCCATGACCTATGTTTGGAGTGCCCTCACGTGATGTCTAGTTATGTGACATAAAGTTAGCAGGCTGGGGACACAGGTAGGATGACCCCAGCATGTCGTCCTTGGGGAGAGGGGTTCCCTTCACACAATTCCCCTCTTTGATTCTTTGAGAGACCAGCATGTTAAAATCTCCTCCCTTGGGGTCTTTGGGAGATTAACATTTAGTTTTTGCAATATTAAAACAGAATGTATTAAACAAAAAACAAAAAACAACCCAGATGAAGGTAAATGCTTTAGAATAACAAAGTATGGGATAATTTTTATATTAACTTCCTGGAAAAGCCTCTGCTTTGTAAATAAATATAGCCCATTCAAGCTACGTAACTGATACAAAATTCAGAGGACTGCAGGACTGAAGAATTGGAAGGGATCTTAATGGTTTCAGATTTAATCTATTCCCAAATGCTCTTTTGCATATCAGGAAAAGGAAATCTGCAGAGATATCCAATATTATTCTGGTAGTTAAATAGCAGAGACAAGATTCAGGACCTTTTCCTCTAGTTATACTCATATAATGTAACTGTGGCAATGAGACCAGAAAGTTCTAGTGCTAATTTTTTGGTCTGTCACTGTTGGTTGATTAGAAACCACAGAAGGCTCTGTGATTCTGTAAGTATAGAGAACACTATACATGGGAAATAGCCTCATCAATGCAGATGGCAAGTCTTTATTACTTAGCAGTTAAGACCCAAGATGCTGTCAGAGGAACAGGGAGGCTGAAGAATCAGTTGGCAGATGTCTGAGATGGGATTTCACACTGGTACTTTTAACCACAGGCCCAACACTCTCTCCACTCTACATGCTATCTTTAGAACCAATTAGGGAAACAGATAAAAATTAGGGATATACTTGGACCAATGTTCACTTGCATCCTATTAAAGAGAAGACAAAATCTAACTGATAAAGGCATGTGATTCCCTCACTCTGTTGCTTTTTCCCTACTGGTACCAAATAAAGGTATTTAGATCTGAAAACTAAGAAGATCTTTATACGAACAAATTTAGAAGATATTGCTCTTCCCTAGAGCAAAAGTCTTGTTACAAACTTTTAGCCTGAGTAGAATTCTATTACCTATAAAATGGTGAGTGCAAATGACTTTTGAATCTTGATTTCTGGAACTACTGATTTGGATGCTTTCTAATTAAGTTTTATTTTTTAAGTCTTTAATATAGGCCAATAATAAAAATACTAACCTTAATAAAAATTGATCTTAGTTGGAGAGCCATCAGCTTCATTGAAGGCAATGAATATACTACAACAAAAGAGAAAAAAGAAACCAGAGATTAAGTAAATTCATAAAAACAAGGAAATACAACTGGTATTCTTTTAAGGTGATAAAACATTAAAATTAAATTCTATTAAACTTCTGTATAAATTATTTCCCCCAGTGATTAATTGATACATATAAAAGCTTAATCATTATATCTAAACATCAGTTCTCAGTAAATATGCACTAAAATGTACAGGTGAATTTTACAGACCTTTATATATCTGATACTGAAAAGAAAAAACTGCAATAGCTAATAAAACAGCAAAAGATAACACGTTACAACTTTTAAAAGCTTTGACTGAATTCCTCAGGACTTCTGTGAAAGCTCTTAGTTTTTTGACATTAATGTACATCTCAGATTGTTTAAAAAATTATTTTAGCTAAAGGGAAAAATGCAGAACATGCAATGATTCATTGGGCACTGGCACAAGAGACCTTGGTTTGGAATCCTGGCTCTGACATTGACAAACTATGGGACTATGGGGAAATCACTTAATTTCTGTAAGCCTCAGTCCCCTTATTCATGTCTTAAGGCAGAATGCTTTAAAGGAGAAAGCCCTCAACTTGCAGTCAAAAGACTCAAGAGATTTGGCTTTGCAACCTGCTAGTTATGTGACTTTGGGTAGGTCATTTCAACTCCACTGAATCTGTTACTTTATCTATAAAATGAGGGTTTGGACTAGATGGTCTCTATGGACTCTTCCAGTTCTAAGCTATGATCATAAAAAATAAAAATCAAAACTGACCAAGTATGAACAGGAAAAAAGAAAAATGAAGAGAATATCAAGTACCCCAAAGAAAATAAATGTACAGTTTCAAATTAAAGATACTGCTAAAAGTATAACCATATTTAAAAAAAATTAATCAACAAATTAATTTAGAATATTGTTCCATGGTTACATGATTCATGTTATTTCCCTCCCCTCTCTTCCCCACCCAGAGCTGATAAGCAAATTCCACTGGGTTATACATGTATCATTGTATAACCATGTTTTTTTAAAGGAGTTGCCATTTTCAAAAGTTTAGAAGTAAGAACAACCTTGTTTTTTAAAGAGTCAGTTTTTAAGATGTATGCTAGATCCAAGGTAAGAACTTTTTAGCAGTTCCAAGACAGAAGAGGAGTAAGAACCAGGCAACTGCAATTAAGTGACTTGCCCAAGGTCATACAGCTAGGAAGTATCTGAGGCCAGATATGAACCCAGGAGAACTTCCTTCTACCCCACTGTCTCCAGCCTTGTCTCTCTATGAACTAGTCACTTAACTGCCTCCCAAGGTAAGAAATTAATAAGTGCTTGCTTCAGAAGGAAAGTGTTATTTCTAATTCTCTGCTCAGTATAATTACGTAGAATAGAGTTGGCACAAATGGATTAAGAACAAAGCCTTTCACATAACAGGGTATTTTCTCTGGCTGTTCCCTAGGTCGGGAGTACTCTTTACTTTGCTCCATTTACTGATCTTTCTGGCTTCTTTTAATTCCAACTAAAATCTTATCTTCCACTAGAAGCCTTCCCCAGCCTCTAGTAATTATAGTACTTTCCCCCTCTATTAATTATTTCCTAATTATTCTGTATTAGCTCACTTGGTCTATATTTGCATGCTGTCTCTCCTGTTAGATTGCAAGTTCCTTGATGGCAGAGACTGTCCTCTGCCTCTTTTTTAATTTCTAGCATTTAGCCCAGTGCCTGGCACATAGAAGGTATTTAATGTTTACTGATAACTACGGTAACAGAAGCTCAGATCATATGCACGTACCTTCAGCATTTGTACTGAGTTCTGTTGAGTTTTCTTCAGCAGTTGCATAGGGATTGTTTCCAACCATTGGAACAAGGCAATCAGTGTAAAAGTAACCAACCTTACACATATTGAGTGTAGAAATAATCAGATCTATTGCAAGCTGGCCAACATTCCCGACTGATACTGCTGGCTGAAATCACAAAGAATATTAGATTATCTATTAAAATCATGTCATGATAAAATCTATGATAATGAGAAACAGGCATGAAATGTCCAAGCAAGGTCAGCAGTTACCAATAATAGAGCTTGATGATCCCTCAGTAACCAAAACTCATAAGAGTCAGAGTAGTTCTTTTTTCAGTTTGGTGGTTACATAAGGTCCAGAGATGCTCACCAATCTAAGATTATGATTGGGTCTTAATTACACTATTTGCCTGAGAGACTTCATCCATCATGGTGACCAGAAAATCCAAATTTGGCCAACATCCTCTTGGAAGAACTCTTGACAGCTAACTCTGCAGAGCCTTCCTAGATCAGGGATCTTCCAGAGTCCATGGTGTTTTAGAAGGGGGCACAGACTTAGCCATCTTCCTGAAACATCCTCTAGAAGGTTCTTTATCTACCATTCCTTATAACCATGGAGCCCAGGACAAGGAAAACATCTTGTGATCAAATTAAATCATCCTTCATCCATCCTTCTTATCTTTCTCAATGGACATGCTTGTTGTGCTCACTTATTGAGAGCTAGGTATTAAACTTGTATAATACTCTAAGCTTAAAGCTTAGTTATAATGGTTACTATTATGATTAACAAAATTCTTAACTACAAATCAATAATCAATTTTACAATTAGCAAAATACTTTAAAAATTTAGAGCTTGAACTTGGGAATGTATAACTTACATATACTTAATAAAATTCTAGCAAACTGTTTCTTAACTGGACAATAAAATAATTTTTATTATGATCTTATTTGATTTACTAGCAATTGTTCCTTCTGATATGTCCCCTAGAGCGGTTCTATTTCTAAGACTCAAGAAGGTTTAAAGAAACCCTATTAACAGGGATAAAGGGATCCTGCTGAAGAATATTTTAACCAAGACCTTGGCATCTTCAGACTTAAAGAGATTACAGGCAATCATCAAATATTCAAAGTTGAGTTGAACCTCTGATCTCTAATTCAACTGTCACATTACCCCGTGGAAAGGTTAACTGTGGAAGACCCTGAATGATAGATAAAGGAGTTTCAATTTTAATCAATTAGATGCTAGGGAGAGAGTGGAAATTTTTAAGCAGATAATGAACACCCCTAGATCTATACAAGAATCTAGCAGTAGTATGAAAACTGGATTGAAGAAGATAAGAGAGTAGAGGGGCAGCTAGGTGGACAGCACCATGGGCCTGAAGTCAGGAAGATCAGAGTTCAAATCTGGACTTAAGATACTGTGTGACAGTGGTCAAGTCACATATCTTCTATTTGCTCATCTGTAAAATGAGGAAAATAATAGCAACTACCTCTCAGGGTTGTTGTAAGAATTAAATGAGATAACAGTAAAGGATTTAGCATAATTTCTGGTACATAGAGTAATATAAATGTTATTATTTAGAGGTGGAAGATATGTTAGGAGTTCACTATAAATGTCTATGCAGGTAGTAATGAAGACTTGTACTAGGGTGGAGGCAGTGGGAATAGAGAAGAGGACAGGTCTTTCCAAAACAGACTTGGTTCTTTTAGAGTTATATGGTTATAGAGGATAAGGGTGACTTTAATGCATCAGAATTCAATTCAGTCGCCATTTATTAAACTCCTAATAGTAAAAGCTGGAAATTATATAGTGCCTTATGATTTACAAAACACCTTCTCTTTTGATCTTTGCTACCTCTCTCTAAGTTAGATACTATTATCCCTATTTTACAAATGAGGAAACTCAGGGTAAGTGATTAATAGACTTTTCCCTTCTTGTTACCTTTTCCATGGTAACTGTAAAGATTAAAATTGACATAAAAAACTAAGTATTATATTTTTTAAAATTTTATTAAAAATAACTAAAGTAAAAGAATGACCTAAACCCTGCCAGTCATGAGAGAAGAGATAGGAAGAAGCTACAGAACTTATAAACAATTACAAGAAGACACGAACATGCACAAAGGGAAAAGCATTCTGGGTAATGTAGTTTTAGGGCTTCAAGATTTTCTAACTAGCATCATTCCTACTTTATACCAAGTATAAGGTTACAAAGACAAAAATCAAACAGTATGTAAGGAGCTTATATTATATTTGGAAGGTTACAATATTTACAAAGGAAATATAATACAAGGTATTCTGATGAGGAAGAAAACATCAGTAGCTAGGGGTCATCAAGGAAGGTTGGTACCTGAATTGAGCCTTGAGGACAAACCACAGAATTTTAGAGTTGGTGCCTCAGTGGGCATCCAGTCCAATTGGTACCTGAAATTAAATACCTCACTATAAGTAGTCAACTAGCCTCTGCAGGAAAACTTCAAATGCAATAGAACCTTCTGTGGAAGCTCATTTTATTTGGGGACTGTTCTATTTTTTTGAAACTTCTTCCGATCATCTAGCCTAATAGGTTTGTCCCTTTGCAATTTTTGCCCATTGCTCCTGGTTCTGCCCTCTGCAGCCAACACCACAAGTCTAGACCCTTCATTCAAATATCAGCTTATTAAATACCTAAAACTCAATCCCTCTGAATCCTCTATTCTCTAGGATAAATAACCCCCTTCAGTCAATTTTCATATGATGTGGGATACCCAAGGCCTTTCATCATCCTAGCTGCCCTCCTCTGAATTCTCTCCAGATTAGTGTCCTTCTTAAATCTAGGCACCCAAAACTAATGGAAATGACTGTCCAGATGTAATGTGAACAGGGTAAAGAAACTATCACTTCTTTTGCTTCTTAAAATCTAACCCAAGATGGCATTAGTTGTTGGCTGACACATCACACTGCAGAGCAGTTCACTAAAACCCCCAGGTCTTATTAAGCCAAATTATTATCTAATTTTATCTCTCTCTAGATATTTGTGAACACAAGTGTAAGGTTTTATATTTATTACTAATTAATTTCATCCATTTCAATTTATTCCATCATTCTAGCCTATCAATATTCCTCTGTATTCTGACTATCAGATTTGTTTGAGAATTTTTCCAGGAATTAAAAGGTCAAGTTCAATGGCCTATATAGTTAGTAAACTTTGTTCTATTCCTATTTTTAAAAATGAGAATGATATTTGCCTCTCTCCAAAATTATGGTGGCTCTGCTATTTTTCATACTATTTCAAATATTACTGACAGTAACTCAACAATTATATAAGTTTTTAAGCATGGAGAATGTAGTTCATTTGGACCAGAGGACTTTAAAACATCAAGGGCAACTAAGTGTTCTCTTATTGATCATTACTTGTTTGAGTTATCAGCACTTTTTGGACATTTTTATCCTATAATTTCCAGATAATTCTCCTTAGAAGAAAAACAGAAGGAATTGAGTGGCTTTACCAATTTTCATCTGTCATATTATCATTCCATTCATCTTTATTTTGAAACATGGAGATGAGGAAGAAGTGAATTTCAGGTATGCCAGGAGCAAGGGAAAGAGATGACAGGATCCTATGTAGATATAGAGGGAGAGGATGTAGACAAATACTTAGAAGTCTACTTTGAAACAGAATACACGAAGGAAGATACTGTGAAACAAGGTCAGAAAGGTAGACCAGGCCAGAATTCCAAAGGCTTTGCATAGCAAGTAAGGACTGTATATTTTCCCCAAGAACCAATAGGTTTTTGATCTGGGGAGTAACAGTAAGATTATACTTATCTTTCATTATCTTGTCTCCTAAACCTTCCCATACTTCCCCATTACTGTCCAGGGTAACACTATCCTCCCAGTCCCTCAGGCTCACAACTCAAGAGTCACACTCTACTCCTCGTTCTTGATTCCTAGATCCAATCTGTTTGCCTAGGCCTGTTGATTTCACTTCTGCAACCTCTCCTGAATTGGCTTTACCTTCTCCTCTGACACTATCACCCTCTGGGTCCAAGCCCTATCACCTCACATCTGGACTACTGCAATAGCTTACTATTATGGCTGCCTGTCACAAATCTTTCTGTACTCTGATCCATTCTACATTCAGTCACCAAAAGGATTTTCCAAAAGTGTCGGTTCCGCTATGTCAACCCCACCTCAACCTCCCAGCTCAATAAACTTCAATGGCTCCCTATTCCTTCTAAAATCAAAGATAAAATCCTCTGGTGTTTGAAAGGCCTTTATAATCTAGCTTCCTGCCCCCACCCCCCTTTCCAGTCTTCTAACACCATACACCTACCCTGCCGCAAAATATACTCCAATCCAGTGACACTGGCCTCTTTGCTGTTCCACAAACCTAAAACTGCATCTCTCAGTTCTGGGCATTTTCTCTGGCAGCCTCCTATGCCGGGAATGCTCTCTTTCCTCATCCCCACATCCTAGCATCTCTGGCTTCTGTCAATCCTAGCTAAAATTCTATCTTTTACTGGAAGCCTCTCCCAATCCCCCTTCATTCTAATGCCATTCATTTTTCTTTTATTTCTAAGTTATCCTGAATACAGCTAATTTGTACATATTTGCTTGTTGACTCCCATTATTAGCCTGTGAGCTCCTCGAGGGCAAGGACTACCTTTTGCCTTTCTTCGTAACCCCAGTGCTTTAGCACCGGGCTTGGCATAAATAGTAGGTGCTTAATAAATGACAGTTGGCTCACTAGCCCAGGGTCACAGCAGTGTGTAGGCCCTGCACCAGGTCTCTGATCCCACCGCCGCACATCACTCCCGCAGAGCCCCGAAAAGGCAACGTGGAGTGAAGGGGCGGGGAAGGACTCACCATCAACAGGGTGAAGCCAGTAAAGTCGGGCTCTGACGTGCCGCAGGGAACGAACATCTTCACCCAGGAAGAAGGAAGCAGTACAGGAGAGAGGATTAGGAGACGCAACAAGAGGTTAGAAGGTCTGTGACACGTCCTACTCCGCAGCCCCTGGACACAGTTCCCGGCTCTAAGGAAAGGGGCGGGGCGGGGTTTGGGGGGGTCCTTTTTTTCCGTCGGCGCCGGCTCGAGGCACGATCCTCGGAGTCAAACGCCTGTCTAGATGGTGGTCAGATCATGGACAGACGGGGAAGGGATCACGTCAGGGAGGGTAGACTTCAAAAGAGTGGAAACTGAGGAAATCCAAGTGGGGAGGAGGGTTTAGAAAAAGACGAGACTCTAGGAAAGCAGGTGGGCAGGGATCAGGCAATACCCGGGACACCCTCACACCCTTGCTCTCCACCGCGGTTTGAAAGCAGTTGCCTGCCCGCGGCTGCCCCTTGGTTGCTGTCTTGGTTCCCGCCCAGAGTGGGGCGCTTACGCGGGCCGGGGAGTCTGCGCAGGGAGGTGGCGCGCGACTGGTCCGGGGTTCAGGCGTAGCGTAATATCTCGGGACGCGACGGGCTGGTTGCTTAGGGCTCCGGGCGGGCCAGGAGAGTAGGGGAGGGCAATTGGCAGCGGAGTCGCCGGTTTTCACCATGTCCCTGCCGCCGGAGAAAGCGTCTGAGCTTAAACAGCTCATCCACCAGCAGCTCAACAAGGTGGGAGCAGCTATCTAGGGCGGGGGGCCTGTGGAGGGTCCCGGGACCTGGGACCGGCGGGGAAGGGAGCCGCCTTCGCCGCTTCACGACCCGGCTGGTCTCCAGCCGGGCCTGGCCTAAGGGCTTTTCTCTGGTCGCCTGAGGAAAGGTTTGCGCTGGGCGAAGGCGTTGGTTGGGACGGTTAGCTATCTGAGTCCTTGAGAAAACGGAATCCTAGAGGCAAAGGGAGCTGTCCAAGGCAGGACTGCGAACTGTGGGGAGGGATGAATCTGCAGGCGGCTGTGTAGGGCCGGGGTCGGGGGACTAGAGAAGCCTGGGCGTGGTATTGCCACACCGGAATCCAACGGGGTCCATATGTTTATTGAGAAGTGCCCATTTCTTTGACTTATTTCAACAACTAGGAAACTACACCAACTAGTATAATTGACTATATATCATAGATACTAACTTTCTGAGACAGCATTACAGAAAAGTATATGTAAATTACATACATATTCATATATATGTACAAAGTGTCCCCCAAAGTCAGAATGAGTTTTGGAACTTTCATTTTCTCTGTATGTGTGCATGTATGTACACACATATATATACACATACACATTCGTGCATGACATGGATATATACACATACATAATAATTTTTTCCTGTTCCATCATTTTCGCCAAATGGCTATTTGGACTTGTTATTAATGAGGAAAGGCCAAGACATTATATACATATATATTATATATATATATATATATATAAATGCACACATATATGCCTACATCTGTATGTACACATGTGCATATACATGTAGGTTTGGAGCATATACATATTTGGAGTTTTCAGGTAAATTTTTGAGCATTGTGGTCTTGATAGAGACTTAACCATTGTCAGATTTATACAGCCCTGCTGCTGTAATTTTTGTATTTATTGGCACTTGCAGAAAGCTGGAATCAGCAGTGCAGTCCAGAAATAAGGGATGCTAGCCAAGACTTGAAAGCATCTGCCATCTGGTTAGAGAGATTAAAGGAGAGATCCACTTGAGGCAGCAGCTTAGGCTGGTAAGGGACAAAGACAAAGAAACATTAGAAAAGAAGTAAAGAAATTGCTTGAGGATGCTGACTTGGCACTAGATGAACAGTTTGATATTTGAGATGCTGAGAGTCAAGACAAAGGATGTATTTTGTTTGCCAAATTGTGGGGAAATTGAGATGAAGATTCCAAGTAGTAAAAAATAGTATTTCCATTAATTGGTATTGAATTAAAAAAATTTTTTTAAGTAGTTGAGGGAATCAGTTTTTACACTTTCTTCGTTTTCACAAATAAATTGCCTTATATTTATTATTAATGTGGAAAGGCCACGATTCCAACTTAGAGGTTTAGTCTTATCTTTTTTTTTCAGTTAGTTTTGCTTTACTGTTGTTTATCCTTTGTAAAACCAAACTTCTTTATTAGTAATGTTTAACTGTCATCATATTTATTGAAAATTTACTGGTTGCTTAGGGTAGGAAAAAAAATAACGTTAAGTTCTCCACATAGATGGATGTCCATGGCAGGATAAGGGAAGTCCTTGCTGAAACTATACGGGAAGAATTGGTACCTGAACAACAACTTTCAACAGAGGATTTAATAAAAGCTCTTAGACGCAGAGGAATCATAGATGATGTCATGAAAGAGCTGACGTTTGTTGCTGTGAGTAACCTTTTAGAAACAATAATTCTATCTTTTTATAAATATGTTGGAACTTCACTATAACATTGGACCCAAGGTTCATGTTATAGAAATACTTTATAGTTAAAATTACCCTAAGATAGGTCTTCTTGGCACTTTATTAACCAAATATCCTTTGATGACAGTTAAGCTACTTCTACTTCATGGTAAAAAGTATTCTAGTGTGGTTTCATATTATTGCTAATGTGTTAAAAAAAAATTCTCATTTCCTGAAGTGATAAAATTTTCTAATTATCCTTCAGTCATGTTTATGAAAATGGTTGTGTTTTAGGCAGTTACTTTAGCATTTCCTCCTGAAATAATTCTTATACTTTTTTACCCCTGTGGTTTCTTTGACTCATATACTCACCTAACTTGCTATTTTATTTTTTATTTATTTATTTTTTAAAAATTAAAACCCTTACCTTCTGTCTTAGAATCAATACTGTGTATTGGTTCCAAGGCAGAAGAGTGGTAAGGGCTAGGGAATGGGGGTTAAGTGACTTGCCCAGGGTCACACAGCTGGGAAGTGTCTGAGGTCAGATTTGAACCTAGGACCGCTTGTCTTTAGGCCTGACTCCCAATCCACTGAGCCACCCAGCTGCCCCCCTAACTTGCTATTTTAATTAAATTTATAACTTGATCTTTCATCAGAAACAAGCCTTCCCTAAATTTTTATTTTTCTAGACTTAAATCTGTTACTAACTTAATCAGACCACCACAAAGTTTTTATATTGATTCTAAAAATAACTTTATAAATTATGTTGTCTAAAGGTCAAGACAGAACCCACTTTTTAACTGAGTTTAGCTGTTGACATTAAATTCTCTTTTGTGAAACAGACTTAGTAACTAAATAAAACTGTTCATTTCTTTAAGTAAAAATTATTCAGCAACTGTTTAGTACTATAAAATCAATTGGCAAAAATAGGTCATTAAGTGATATAACAAA
This sequence comes from Monodelphis domestica, assembly GCF_027887165.1. Classification (NCBI taxonomy): domain Eukaryota; kingdom Metazoa; phylum Chordata; class Mammalia; order Didelphimorphia; family Didelphidae; genus Monodelphis; species Monodelphis domestica. The sequence goes on from NC_077229.1 coordinate 255,443,500, forward strand.
CTCCCAATGCAAAAGTGATGATGACCAGACCTCATTTGTAAAAATAAGACATAAAATGAGAATCTGTGACCTAAATACTTGGTAATGTGTTATAAGAATTATAATGTTAATAATACACCAGAGACTAAGTACTTTAATACAACTTACTTTTTTTGAGGCTGAGACCTGTAAACCCATTTGTAATTAACCTAGTAATGGCTTCTACTGCGTAACTGTTACTACTTTATCAAAATTAGTTCAAAGAGGGAACAGTGTCAAAATTCTGTAGGGTGGATAAAATTTAAATTTTTCCCAAAACTTTAATACTTTTAAATTGTACTGATTCATGAATGAACTAGGCTTTTAAACCTGTATACATTAGTCTTAGCATGTTATTAGAGTATGTTTCTATATTATTGAAGTGCAAGATTGCTTTATTTTTTATTACAGAGATTATTAACACAATAAAGAGTGGTTTTGATGGTATCTAAAGTGCCATCCTTTCCATGTAAAGAATGGAAACAGATCTCTTAATCCGCATTTGTTGTAGTTTTCTTATATAATAATGACTTTATTTCTGTGTTTGTTTCCCTTTCTAGGACCTAGCTGATGGAGAACTGACTTCTTCTCCAAAACCATCTAATTTTAATGATAAGCAGGCAACCCTATTGAAAAAAAGTGTGTATTTTAATCTTAATCTTAATTTAGTTGCTGTTATATATTTATACATTATAGTATGCTTTCTTTGTGCACATCAGAACCATGTTAAAATTTGATTATCAATTAAAAATAAACTTCACTTTGTAGGAGGGTAGTATCTAATTATATGAAACAAAGTAAATGAATCTTCTTTTTCATGTATTATAGTGCTACCATTTTATATCAGGTGTGCAATCTGCTTTTAAAAGTAATACCTATACATGATTTTAAATACATTGGTTGATCCCAGAATAACTGACAAAACCTAAGGGGAAAGTCGGTGGTTTGGTGAAGCTTAAAACATTAAACAAATAACCTTAAAAAAAATAGGTAGTCCAATCTCTGAGTCTGTCTCCTTCTTTGAGCCAGAATGCTAGGAAAAGTTCACCTACTTCCATATGATCTTTACTCCTCATGAGAAAATGACTCTTAAAAGTTATTTTATATGTTTTTAAGTTTTATTTTTGTAAATTTAATATTCCTGTTGTTTTAAACACATTCCTTAAGATATGCTGGCAGTTTCCTCATATATATTGCTACACTTTACAGCTAATATTGATCCAACACGGAGGTATCTTTACCTTCAGGTTTTGGGTGGAAAAGCTTTCTTGGAACATCTTCAAGAACCTGATCCTTTACCTGGACAAATTTGTTCTACCTTCACTTTATGTTTACATTTTCGAAACCAACGTTTCCGCTCTAAGCCTGTCCCATGTGCCTGTGAACCAGATTTTCATGATGGTTTTTTGCTTGAAGTACACAGAGAAAGCTTAGGTAAGAAATTCCAGTGAATTAGCTCAGTTAACCTGATTTATTTCGCATGTCAATTTTTTTTTTATGTGTATGACATATAAAATTAAACAATTGAATTTTGCTACAAGGGAAGATTTACGATGCTCATGCCTTCCCTTCCACTTTCTTCCTCATTTTCTCCCTCCCCTTTCCAGCTTTGCCATTCTCTTTCTAGCCAATTCCACTTCACTATTTCTCTTTTGTTCTAGTTGTCACCCACCTTTTCCATCTTTTGTGTTTATTATGTAATTAGTGGTGAATGTCTGGATTTCTAGAATCATTAAGATAAATTTAAAGGAAATTTTAGGAGTAAACAGTATATTTTAAATATATTTCATAGTATTGAAATTATAGCAATGGAATCTTTTATTTTATTTTCTACTGGAGTTCTTAGCCTGTGACCTTTTATTTTAATATTTTGACAATTATTCAACATAATTTATTTCCTTTGTATTTTCTTTTTATACATTAAAAAATATTCGGAAAGGGGGTCCATAGGCTTTACTAGACTGCCAAATGGGTCAATGTCACAAAAAAATGTCATTTTTTTTCTTTAATACTGTCTTTTTTTAACCTTTTTAAAAAAAATACCATGTGCTTTTTTTCCCATCATTATTTTTACAAACTTTTTTGGATTCTTAACAGTAAAATAATTAATGGCATACCTGAAAAATAGGCAAAACTACATTAATATGTTCTTATGTAATAGAGAACTTGAATTTAAATGTTAAACTATAATTTTTCCCTAAGAAATATATTTATTTCATCATTTAATTGAATTTTTTTCTAAATCCAAAGTGACAGATTTTTCATTTTAGCTTGGATGAATTATTTTTGCCTATATTTGAATTATTTTTGGAATATTTGAAAGATTTTTGTCTGTTGAAATTTTGAATAGTACTTGCAGAATATATAGCAGCTGATATTACTTACATATTATGATGCAATCTTCTATATAGTGTTCTAACAAATATTCAACTACTAAGAATTAAATTTTCTCATCTCTAAAATAGAGATAATACAATTTGTTTAATATTCAGTGTTTGGATCACTTGTCTCAGTTTGACCTAAGCCTCTTAGATGATAAATCTATAATCAAGCTTTGCCAAAAATTTAAATTTATATAAAAATGCAACTGAAGGTTAGAGATTTCTGTGTTTTTACCATTGCATTTATTTTTTTCCTTGAAAACAGTATATAAAATCTTATTTGATTTTGTCTTTGTGAATGAAATTAGTAAGGCTAATATGAAGATATATAACTTTCTATTGGTTTGCTATTGCTAGGTGATGGAACTAGAATGGCTGATGCAACAACAATGTTATCAATATGTGATCCAGTACATATGGTTCTAATAAAAACTGATATATTTGGTGAGACCTCTTTAGTAGCATCCTATTTTTTGGAATGGCGTTCAGTCCTTGGCTCAGATAACGGGACAACCAATATTGCTGTGGAACTTCTAGGTGTAGGTATGATGATTAGAAATCAAGGTTATACGAGTTTTTCTTTAAAAAAAAAAATAGATTGCTATTGATATATTTTACCTTTACCTTTATTTCCTCTATATTCCTTTCCTTTGCCCTGTCTCAGAGTCATCATTTATAACAAAGGAAGGTGAAAAGACAAAAAAAAGTTCAGCAAATCACACATCAAAAAAGTATGGTGTTCTAGGAATTAATCTAACCATTTCCCTCTGCTTCTTAAAAGATGCTGGGACAGGTGTCTTCTCATATTTCATCCTTGGAACCATTTTTATTACAATTAGATTCTCATATCCTATTACTAGAAAATATCCAGAGGGAATGAATTTACCTTTTCATACTTAATCTGGCATCATAGATTTTCCTTTAAGATGAATATAGGAATTTTGGGTAATTTATTTCAGAGTATCTTAAACCATACATAAACAAAAGTAAATGACAAAAAAATTTTTTTGTGTCTGCCTTCTAATAAAATACTCCAGAATTTTGTGTGTGAATTATAATTTCAGTATTGAGCTTATTGAGTGATTCCAAAATTTAGCATGGCATTTGTTAAGAAAACTTATTCCAGAAGACTAAACTCTCAGTAATTTGGGTATCAATCATGGAAATAATGCAAATTTGGGAATTTGCTAAATTCAATATCAAGCTAAAAGTTAGAGATAATTGCTTTGTTTAAATATTTTCATTATTTGATGCAGAAATCTCAGTGCTAAAATTGGTAGTTTCTTTAAGGTAACTATTAATGAAATTAAGGATTCCTACAACATGTCTTCAGCTTTGGGATTTCATAAATTATGTTAAAGAACTTTTACATTTAAAATTTTCTTATATGATGTAGGCCTATGACAAGTTAATTTTTTTAAATTTAAGCCATTTTGGATATTACTATACATTTACATGGCCATAGTTTATGTGTTGCATGTTCTCTTACCAAAATTACATTTATACCTTCTTTTAAAAAATTTAAACTTTTTGCTAATTCAGACTGGATTTTAATGTGATGAACTTCTAGTCTCTGCATTACTGGTCAATTTTAATAAATGATACTGTTCATTGAAATCATCTGAGTGGTAGAACCAGTAAGTTTTATTGTGAATCTCTTCCCTTCTTTATAAATAATTCAATACATTTGTGATTATTCAGATTTTAGATAACTGCAAATTTTTAAAAAATCATTTATTTTTTGGCATTCTATTTTTAAATAAGAGCTAAATTATATTAAAAAAAGATGTCTGAATTTTTAAAAATCACTTCCAAATGACTTCCTATAAATTCAATCCAAACTTATATGTTTTGTAAAAATATAATATTACTTTTTAATGGTTCATATTTATAATGGCAACCCCTGAACACTACAAGATTCAGATTTGATGTCTGCTGAGACAACAACTAAAATGTTATTTTTTGGGGAGTGTGAAGTTTTTAGTATTCTCATCTTTTGAAAAAAATGGTAATTTGTTCAGTCAAACAATATCCTGCATACCAGTTTTGTAGTCAGAAAATCTAGGTTTGAGGCCAAACTTCACCACTTTATTAGTTATGTGGTCTCTGGTAAATCACTTAACTTCTTCAGCATCCATTTCATCATCTGAAAAATGAGGCTTTTTAAAGCACAATACAAATAAGGCCAGCATAGTACAGGGGAGTAAAATTGGATTTGAAGTCAGAGGACCCATGTGACTGTGGGCAAGGTATCTACACTCACTGAGCTTCAATTTCTTTATACTTTCCAACTGTAAATTAATGATCCTATGGAATGTAAAGATAATATTCTTTAACTCTTCTATGAAAAATAGGCATTTTCTATACATGCAAAATTAATATTAAAAGATTTCTTTCACCATTAGTTCAGGTTGAGGTCAGGGTATTTTTTTTAAAAAGCTAAATTTGAGTACCAGTATAATTTATTTTGTACTTATTTCCAAGACCAACATAGTCTATGTGTAATTTTGTACATATTTTGAATACCCTGTCAAATTACCTGGCTCAGTCTCTCAGATAAATGAGCTAAAACCTTAATAAAATAAAAAATAAAGCAACATTAAATTTGCTACTTTGTTTCAGTATTTGAATGTGAATGGTAAAGTTTTTTCACTTAAATGTTAGTCTAAATTCTACTTGAGGAAAACTTTTGTTATCTAGAATTTATGTGATGTTAAAATCTCTAATGTTCTAATACTTACATTTGTAGGTACAGAATCAAAAGTTTCTGTTGGAATTTTAAATGTAAAAGTTGAAGTATATCCACAACTTAATCAAACATTGTCCCAGGAAATAGTAAATACTCAGGTAAGTAATTGTGAACTTTTTCATCTTGGCACTCCCTTTTATAATATATATTTACCTTTAAGTTATTAAGGTTTTATGGAGTATCTGCTGTATGCTAAGTACCATAGAGATGTACCAGGGTGGGAGAGATTCAATAGATGTAGACTGCACTTAAAATTATATTTTACTGGGGAGACCAGACATTTCTTCCCTCCTTGCCCTCAACCCCCACACAAAACAAGATAAGAATTACAAATGGTAGACAAAATTGAATACATAAATTCAGAGGGGATATGGAACAGATTTGATTAAAGAAAAAAATAAGTAGAAATTAAAAATTGAAATTCATATTTGGAAGAGAAATCTGACTCCTTTGTTTGCATAGTAAATCAGCGGGTATTAGATATCATGGCCTTATGCTACAAAAAAAACAACAACTTATTTTTCCTTATGTGGACTTGCAGGTTCTAGCCATAATGTTGGGAAGTTACTATCTTCTCATGCTATTGTATTGTTGTTTTTCTGTTCTTATAAATGGTGCTGGATTTAGAGTTAGAAAACCTAGTTTTTAGTTTTGCTACTAATTATTTCTGTGACCTTAGGCAAGTCACTCAACTTTTATGGGCCTAAGGCACCTTAACAAAAGAATAAGAGATTTGGACTAAATAATTTTTCAGGTCCTTTCCAATTCTAATTTTCATTTTTAGAACACAAGTTTGAAACTAAAAAGTCCAAGGTTGATCTATATTTTAGCCCAGTATAAGACACCGCTTTCTTGAGTACTTTATGTATCCATTTCACAACTTTCTTCTTCAAGTTAATTTTATTTTGGATAGTTTCAAGTACAGAAGCCTTTATTTTCTAATTGAGCAAAAGGTAATTTTCTCCTTAACAATAAACCATTGTTGGAGATTATATGTGGAAAATCACATATAAAATAGTGATGTGTTGCTTGGTTTAATATAACAACTTTCCTGTTTTTGAAAAAAAAGTTCAAATGAATGATTCTGTAAAGTTATATCTGGAAATGAATTCAATATAAAAACAAAATATATCTGAAAACAACCCAGTAAATGAGTATATTTTAATAGTTATGTGTAAACTTTCTTCTTTGTTTTTTTATTCACAGTCTCTTCCACAAAATGACAAAAGTAGAAAAATATCTTACACGTTTGCACATGTAAAATCTCCATCAAATTGCTTATCATCTAAGGGAGAAGAAGTGATGGGAGGAGGGGAAAGAGGGAAAGAATTTGGAACTCAAAAAAAATTTTTAAGTATTAAATAGTTATGCATAATGTTGGAAATCAGTCTAGTGCATATTTTAAAGACTTTAAAATATTTTAATTTACTTTGGTATTAGCACTTAATAACCAAGTTACTTTTTTAATGTGTGCATGGATGTGTAAGAGTTTTTTTAAATTAACAAATCATATTCTTTATTAAAGCTTGCTTTGGAACGACAGAAAACAGCAGAGAGAGAGCGTTTATTTCTTGTATATGCTAAGCAGTGGTGGAGAGAATATCTGCAAATACGACCTTCCCACAACTCAAGGCTGGTAAAGATTTTTGCACAGGTTTGTGAATTTCATCAAAGTAATTTCTCAACATATATCCATTATGTGCTTTGATATTTAAGTTTCATTTAGCATATTCATGGAAGGAAAATGAAAGTTTGTACCAAACAAACAGGATATAATGCCAGTTTAATTTTCTTTTTCTATCTGAGTATCTGCTGGGTGGGAGAATAGGCTGACAAACTTGGTTTATGATTTTAGGTCATTATTTTGTAAGACTGATTTGATTCTAGCCTTTTCTAAGCTTCCTATAAATATTTACTTTAAAATAGATAAAAATCTATATATAATAAAAAATATAAAATTTATATTAAAAATTTAATAGAGACCTCTGTTTATTTGTTACTTGTTAACTTTGCAAATACTGCTTTGATAGTTTAGAAAATGAATTGGTGTTCTGTGTATACAAGTTAAATCCTGTTGGAACAAGTTACACAATCTAAGTGTATAATAGATTTCTTTTTGATGAAACCCAATTCCAGAAAGGTCAAATTGTTTTTGTTTTGTTTTCATTTCCAGGGGCTATTTAAATGCTTTTTTGTATAAAATCTTAAATAGATAATATTACTTCTAGTGTAGTATCCCACTCTGATTTATAACTCTTGGGCCCATTTTCCTCTATCTGCCTGCATGTACTTCCTAGATTAGAGATTGAGGAAAGGGGTATACACGTTTCATATTGGAAACTGGTAAATGTTTTGCTATGGTTGATTTCAAGGATCAGTTTACTTTGTTTGGCAGTATCGTTAGCTGTCACTTGGATGGCCTATAGAAATAAATGGTCACCAATATGTACCCATGTATTTGGATAGTTAAGTCTTTTTCTTTACCTTAAGGATGGCTGCTGCCCTGGAATTAATTAGAGGTAGGTGATAGGGAAGAAACTCTTCCAGTTCTATTAGAAGGTATTACTTACAGTATAAATGGAACACGTCTTCATATGTTATCTAAATTAGTTCTGAATTTATGACCAGTATGTAAACTTTACTTTGGGGTCTCAGTAAACTGACCAGAAAGTCAAAGGAAATAGAGGCTTTTGATTGTTGATAAATTAATAGACAATTGCTAAAAGATAATAAAGATCTCTATTTACACAATATCCTCTGTAACTAAGCCCTGACATTATAGTTGAGATTTAGAAAATATAGAGACTTCCAATAACTTTCAAAACTATTTGAATTAGAATCAAATCACCATTTCTTGAAGCAAATTCAATAAACAGAATTGATCCAACAAGAAATGAGAGCTATTAACTGTTTTTACATGTTAAACAAAAAGAGTATTGATATGAAAATCTCATTTATAATCTTTATTAGGATATTGGAATTGTAGACTTACTTTCTTTTTGGTTTTGCCTACTTCATTCTAATTATGTCTCTTATTACCTCTTGTCTGGACTTCTGCAATTAGCCTCCTAATTGTTTTCCCAATCTCCACTCTATCCTATCTTCAATCCATCTTCTACCCAGTATCAAATTGAAATTCCTAAATTACAGACCTAATAATGTCACTTTCCTGCTCAAAAAGCTACTTTTTGTCTCTAGGATAAAGTATAAATTCTTTTGTCTTTTAAAGCCCATCACAATATGACTCTTGTCTATTTTCTCAAATTTATTGCACATTCTTTTCTTTCACAGAAGTAGGGATAATGCCTAGACCTGTGTTTTCATTGGCATATAGAATCTCCTAGCTCGAAAACTGCTTCTACCAATGAAGATGAGTACTTTCTCTGTAATTTATCGTCTTAAGAGAATAGCCTAGCATCCTGATATGTTAAACAACTTGCCCAGGGTCACATAGCAAAAGGCTGGACTTGAACTGAAATATTCCTGGCATTGGGGCTAACTCTCTAACCTTATATATTCCACATACCAGCTAGAATGGTTTAGTTGCTATTTCCTGGTTCCAGCACTCCCTTTCCCATCTCTTTTGGGCTTCCTCCTTGCCCTGTGTTACAGAATCCATAGCTTTCTTCTAATCTCAACTGAAGTACCATGTCCAGCAGCAAGCTTCTTCAGATCTCTCCAGTTGTGAGTGCTTTCTACATAGAAATTACTTTGTGTATAAGTGCCTACTATGTACTAGCTTCTGTGCTAAGAGTTGAGAAACACTACTTTCAAAGAGCTCAGAATCTAGTAGGGGAGGCAACAGCCAAATTAATTATAATCAAGTAAATAGACAAGTTAAGTTGAAAATAACAGAGGGAATTAGAATGAAGAGGAATTGGGAATGACTTATAGAAGGTGGGGTTTTAGCTGGGACAGGATGAAAGCCAGGAGGGAGAGCATTCCAGGTGTGGGAGGAAGCCAGAGAAAATAACCTGGAGTCTGGAGGTGCAATGTCTTATTTTGTTTGAGCAAGAGCAAGGAGTTCAATGTCACTGGATTATAAAGTGGATTATGAGGGGTATAAGGTGTAAGACTACTGGAGAGATAGGAAGGAGCCAAATTTAAATACCAGGCAGATGATTTTATATTTGATCTTGGAGGTAATAGGGAGCAACTGGAGTTTCTTGAGTAGGAGAATGATATGGGCACCCCTGTGCTTTGGGAAGATCACTTTGGCAGATTGGTGGGGACAGACTTGGAGATCAACTCTCTGCTTATTGCAGTGTTCCAGGCATGAGGTAATGACTGCCTACATCAGGGTGCTGGCAATGTCAGAGGAGAGATAGGAGTATATATGAGAGATGTTAGGAAGGTAGAATTAACAGGACTTGGCAACAAATTTATATGAGGGGTAAAAAAAAAAGTGAAGAATTGACTAGTTAGGATAGTGGTGCCCTGTAACAGTAACTGGGAAGTTAGGAAGAAGGGTAGGTTACCCCCCTAACCCACCAAGGGAAAGGACTGTTTCATTTTTGCCTTTATACTCCCCATACCTTGCATGGTACCTGGCATATTGTAAGTGCTTAATAAATGCTTGTTGAATGACTAAAGATCTATACAAATAGCATTAGAAATTTATTTCTAAAGAATTTAAGTTTATTTTTCTTATTCATCTTATCCTGTATAGGTTATTCTAAAGAAAGTGATAAAATTCGATGGAAATTAATTATAAATGGTACCTTATTTTCAGGATGAAAATGGAATAAATAGACCAGTATGCTCTTATGTCAGACCCCTTCGAGCTGGGCGGCTCCTGGATACTCCAAGGCAAGCAGCAAGATTTGTTAATGTCCTTGGTTATGAAAGAGCCTCTGTTATTGGAGGAGGAGGTAAACACGAACAATGGTGCACTCTACTGGCCTTTCTCTGTAGAAACAAGGTATAGGATTATTATAGCAGTCCATTATAGTCATTCTGAACTTTTTATTTAAATGTTTACCCCCCAGAATGTTTAGATTGTCATCTAAACATTAAATCGTTATTCAAAATCTTAACCTTTTACTTTCACCTCTTGGGGAGGAATACATTTTAAAAAGTCAAAGGAAATAAATAATGATGAGACTGAATAATGAAGATGAATGAGTCACAAAAAAAATGTCAACTCCATAGCTCCCACACACAATCTTTAAGTACAACATAAATTATTAAGAAAAGCTGGATTTCTAACCTTAACTCTTTACAAACCAGCTGAATTCTGAACTGGTTCAGAAACAAAGAATCATGCCTTAAGTAATTATAGGATGCAGGCAAGAGCAAAATTTTGGTCCACAGCTTAGGCCTATGATTGGTCAGTTGAAAGCCTCTTCTAAAAACCAGAATTCTGCTAGGAGAATGGTTGGATTAAGTTCATTTTTCATAGTATTTAAGGAAAGATAATAGAAATAACACCTTGGATTTATAGCCTGTCCTTAAAATTAATTCTATTTTTATTTCTCTTAATGAGAATCCTGTAAAGTAGAGAGAGATAGCTATCTCATTTTAAGCACATAAAAACTGATATATAATGGTAAATGAAATAGTGAATTGTTATAGAACTCAAAACAAAAACTATGCTCTCCTCATCCTACTTGTAGTCCATTTGCTAGTTAGTAAATTAAAAAGATTTGATGGTTTTAAAATAAATGGAGGAAATGAAAATATCTTGAAAGTATAACATTTAAAAATTTCAAGTTTGGGGTAATTTTTATTATTTTTTAAACATCTTAGACTCAATACTAAGTATTGGTTCCAAGATAGAAGAGCAGTAAGAGTTAGGCATTTGGGTGTAAGTGACTTGCCCAGGGTTACAAAGATGAGAAGTGGCTGTGGCCAGATTTGAACCCTGGACCTTTCCTCTCTAGGCCTACCTGCTCCTAAATATTATTTTTTTATAAAAAAGTTATTTATATAGAGTGGGGTTGGGGCTGCCCTGTATTACATTTCATTCAGGTTGGCCAATATTTTAAATAATCATATGGTGATTTCTTTTAAAAAGCAAAAAACTTTTAAATTTACCTGTTTAGGTCTGCTTGGTTTTGATTAAAGTAGGGAAGGTATATGTAAAATTTGAGGTTTATTTTTTTTAAAGAAATTTTAGAAATAAATTTGTTAAATATGCCACATTAAACTCAGTTTTAGAACTAAAAATGTAAATGAAACATAGATGAGAACACCTTAGGGTAATAGTGTTATCACAAATGACTAACAGTATTAGTTGATAATACCATTGAAGAATTAATTTTATTTTTGGCTTAAATATATTCTTGCTAGAAATGAAAAAAAAAATCAATTTAGAGTTCATGTTATGTGGTCTTTTAATACCCTAAGTAATAGAGTAGTTTTCAAATGGAAAATGGCATTCTTTTTATTTGACAGGAAATGAAGTTCAGAGATTTAACAAAAAGATGACAGACAAAATCTCTGGCAGAATTTCCAACTCCTTGGTTTCCAAATTCAAAATATTATTTGTTAAAATAGAATTGCAGGGGCAGGTAGGTAGCTTTAGTGTATCAAGTGCCAGGCCTAGGTTCAAATTTGGCTTCAGACATGTACTAGCTGTGTGACTCTGGGCAAGTCACTTAACCCTATTGCCTAGTCCTTACTGCTCTTCTGCCTTACAACCAATACACAGTATAGATTTTGAGATGGAAGGTAATTAAAAAAAAAAAGAATTGCACATTAAGAGAATTCACATTTTTAACAGAATTTGTGTTTGACCCTAAAAGTGTTGATGACTTTTTAACCTCAGAGACACTTTTATCATCTTGACTTTGACTTTTGGGACTCATCAGAGGCAAAAAAAAAAAATTACTTATGGATCTCTGTTTTGCATTTTTTATATATGTTGGAAACAATTGCTACATATTTTAATGCAGTTTCTTCATTTCCTAGGGTGACTGTGAAGATCATGCTAACCTTTTGTGCAGCCTTCTCCTTGGATATGGATTAGAAGCCTTTGTTTGTGTAGGAACAAAGGCTAAAGGAGTCCCTCATGCATGGGTCATGACATGTGGTACTGATGGCACCATTACTTTTTGGGAAAGTTTAACAGGGCATAGGTTAGTAAACTTAATTTTTAAAAATTCATTAGACAAAGAAAACTCTTTTTTAATATGACAATTTTAATATAGTTTTTATATTGATTTGTGATTTGAAATTTCTTTAGTAGAGTAAGCTTAATTTTCTTTTTGACTTAAAAAAAATTTTAACAAGGTTACCCTCTCTTATCCAGGTATACTTTTGGTAAAATTAAATCAATATTTATTTCTGCTTACTTGACATATAAGTTGTTGCCATGAACAAATTTGCTCCCAACTATTCTTATGATTAGATAGAAGTTAGATTTTTAAGTGTGATATGAAGAAGTCCCCAAAAATGTCAGTCTGTCAAATATGGCTACCTTTATCTTTAGAAAAGTTTAAATGCCAATTTTGAAGTGAATAATTTTGATTTATGTGGTACATATACATAATAATACTTGGCTGTGGAGAAAAGAATACCTAGCTTGAAATTATAAGCTCTTAAAATAGTCAATTTGACTTTAGCTTCTTTCCATAGCCACATTACAACTTCTCTGGGCCCAAGTTTCCAGATATATAAAATAGGGAAAATAACATTTGTTATAGTATCTACCTCAGAGAGTTTGTAATTTTAATACCTTCAAGTGCTATATATAAATGTAAATTATTGTTGTTGTCTAGAAGAGAGCAGTAGTCTTAGTTCTGGTTGGTAAAACTGTCTTATTTTAATTGCATACTAAGTGCTTAATTTGACCTGCAAAATTAACAACAGTATTGGTTGAAAATAGTTACAACTAAAAGGAATTCTCTGAAAAGCAAAGGGAAAAAACAATTTATTGCCTGCATGCATATGTGTTTAAACATGCATGTATATGTATATACATCTATGTCTACATTATGTGTGTATATGTACACATTGTACAATTCATGTATAGAAAAAAAGTGATTTTACAAAAATCCATATTTAGGTCTCTATAAAGACTAATATGATACTTTCTTGATTAAATGATTATATATTGGCCATAAAATCATAAGAGTTGTTAGTTTACTTGTTATCATTTAAGTGAAGTGAGTAATGGAATTATGAAAAATATGTAAAAGAAAGGAAAACAAGTATTGGTTTTAGCACTGGGGAGCAGTTCTGTCTTTCAGTGGTAGCTAAATGTTTTTGTATCATTAAAATACCATGTTCTTAATTTTTAAAATCTTTCATGTAAAAGTGTGTCATTTTTATCTTCAGGTATATCCATAAGCCCATCAATCCTGATGATCCTCCAGCTGTGGAACAACCCAAACCACTCTACCCATATCGAACTATAGGGTGTGTTTTCAATCATCAAATGTTTTTGGGGAACTGTCAACCTTCTGACTCAGTAGAACTCTGTGTATTTGATCTGAATGATGAGTCCAAATGGAAACCCATGAGTGAAGAAGCAATCAAATCGGTTTGTGCTCCTGGTGCAACAACTTCACTTCCTCCCTTTCCCCCACTTTGTGCTTCAGTGATTGATTCTTCAGTAACAAGTAATGAAATCGAGATGCAACTGAGATTGCTGGTGTCAGAACACAGGCAGGTAAATATTTTTTTAATTTAAGTATCATAAATAAAAACTAGCTGTTAGCAATCATTAACCAAAATAGCAAGCTTTTTTAAAGGAACTTTACAGCCAAGGACTTTTTTTTTTAATATTCTGGCATATCAACAATTCATTAATTCTGAAGGACAAATTCATTATATTTGTCTTCAGTCTCAGAGTAGAGATGATTAACTTTTTTTGACTTTAAGCAAATATCAGAAATTTGAAACTTTATTTTGTATAGGTTTTCCTCATTGTAAGCTAGAAACTATAAAATCAGAGTCAATTATCATAAATTGTGTAAAGTTTTTTAAAAGCATAGTTTTTAAAAGTCAAAACTATTCTTTTAAGCTATTTTTCTGCTTGTTGTTGACACATAACCTGAACACATGTTTTATGCCTTGATGTTCAAAATTGCAATGGGACCACAGAATTTAAAGCCAAAAGAGATATCAGAAATCATCTAGTCTATCCCAACTCATTTTTCTGGTAAGCAACCTGAGGTCCAGAGAGATTAGTGGAACAAGCTAATTAATGGCAGAGCTGGGACTGGAATCCTATTCTCCTGACTAGTAAGCTAATTCTTGTTCCACTAAAATTATGTTACTAGTATTCTGCTTTTATATTGATAATATTCCATAGCATTTTCTTAGATGAATTATAAAAATATGTATATTATTTGGCACTACATTCTGTCATCTTTTCAGTATGTTTAGATTACTTAAAAAAGTAAACCTCCTGCCAATAGTTTAACTTTGTTATAAAGCTTTATAATATATTTCATCAAAATACTTCATTCAGTAGACCCTGATAAATTTATTTTCTTTTAAAACCTTGAGTATGTGTTGAAATATACTGGATTAAATTATTATTTTATTTCTGCTTTATAGGTAGAAAAATGTGTTCTTCATGGTTTACTTTCTATTATAGGACCTTGGCCTCACTACCGTTTGGGAAGACCAGCTCTCTTATCTTTTGTCACCAGCTTTGGCATCTTATGAATTTGAGCGTACAACTAGCATATCTGCAGGAAATGAAGAATTTCAGGATGCCATAAGGAGAGCTGTACCTGATGGTCACACATTTAAAGGGTTCCCTATACATTTTGTGTATAGAAATGCAAGGCGAGCATTTGCTACTTGTCTCCGGTAGGATATTTATAGAATCAAGCTTGTAAAGCTAGAGTAGATTATAAAGAACATTTAGCCCAAACCTATTTTATAGATAAAGAAAGTTAGTCCTGGAAAGATTGTGTGTCACATTCAGAATCCCATAGCAGTTAGTCCAGGATTTCTCATGTAGCTTTAGATAATGTAAAGAGCTTTGAAGTAAGAAGACCTGAGTACAAATACTGCCTCACTTCCCTGGGTAACTGAGCAAATTAGTTAATCTTTTTCTTAGTTTCCTCTTGAAAAATAAGATTGATGGAATGGATGATACCTAAATTACCTTCCAACTTTAAATTTATTATCCTATACACTATAATATTTGCAGGAAATAAAGAAATTCACTTTTCACCTGTTTTGAATATTTTTATCAGTGGGACAAGGTAGATCAGAGAGTAGGAAGCTGAAAGTAATATAAGACAACAACAATAACTAGCATTTTATATTAGTGGTATAAGGTCTGAAAAGCATTTTTATAGAGACCTCATTTTATCTTCACAACCACCCTGAGGAAGGAAAGGGGGGAAGTTTTATTATTCCTCATTTCACTTGCCCAGACTCATGCAGTACTAAGTGTCTGAATCAGAATTTGAACTCAGATCTTTCTAACTCCAGTACCAGACTACTCTCTATTATATTACCTTGCTGCTAGGAAATGCTAGAAGCATTTTTTTTATTATAGTTCAGTGACCTATTGACAGTTTTCTTACTAGAGAATCAAATTAGTTGTCATTTATTAAGCACCTACTAAGTGCTGGTTACTCCTAGGCACCAAGGATACACATATAAAGAATCAACTAATTGACTTTCACAAGGAACTTACATTCTAATGAGGGAGACAATAGTACATATTTGAATATATGAAATAAAAAACAAAGCAGGTAAACATTGGATGGTTTTGGAGGGAGGGTACCAGCAATAGTAGAATGTCTTCAAGAAGAGATTTGTGAAGAAAATGATGCTTGGGTTGTATATTAGAAGAAAAGAAGGATTTTGTGAAATAGAGATTAGGAAGGAGGACATTCTAGGCATTCAGAACAGCCTATGCACAGAGGTGTGGATACAGGAGGCAAGGGATAGCATGTCATGTCTGAGTAATGGAAAGAAGGCCTGTTTGGTTTGATTATAGAATGCAGAAGAAGAAATAATGCTCACTGATGTTAAATGGGACCAAGTTGTAAAGGTCTCTAAAAGTCAAAGAGAGAAGTTGATATTTTATACTGGAGACATAAAAGAACAACTGGCATTGATGGTTTAGGAGATTGACATGGTCAGATCAGTGTTCAAAGGAAATTTCTTTGGCTGCAGTATACAGAATGAACCAGTGGAGAAAGAAAGCAGTAAGGCCAATCAGGAGGCTATTGTGGTAAACTGGGCAAGAGGTAATGATTAAAAGAAATGTTGAATATCTTAGCTATTCTTAACAATACAATAATCCAAGACAGTTCTGTAGGATTTATGATGAAAAATGCTATCCACCTGCAGAGAAAGAATTGATGGAATCTGAATGCAGATTGAAGCATTTTTTTTTTACTATTCTTGCTTTTTTCTGCCTGTGTTTTCTCTCGCAACATGACCTACATGGAACCATTTTGCACGAATGCACAGGTATACTCTATATCATAGTTTGCCTTCTCAAGGAGGTGGAGGGAAGAGAAGGAGGGAGAGAATTTGGAACTCAACATTTTTTAAATTGTTAATTATTTGTTTGCTTAGAGCAGCCATTACATTGTAGCCTTCCTTTCCATCAAGACATCAAGTTAAGTCAGATGATTGGTACTACAAATCTAACATTTCACTCATCTCATTACAAACTAGTCTCCCCCACAAGCAAAACTCTTTCTCCATCTCTGACCCTGCAGTCAGTCTTTTCTTTATTTCTTTGCCCATCCTATTTCTTTCCCAGGTAGAATTCTCTAATAACATAGTCTTCCCTTCTTTTAAAATCTCACTCAAATTTCCTCACCCTCAGAGTTTTCCCCAACAAATTCACCATTGTCTAAATAATAATTTGTTATATCCTATCCCCTAAATACTTGTATTGTCATTGTAAATTATTTATATTGGTACTTGTTGATTATATCCTTATAAATGTTCTTCAGTCAAAAAAACCCAAATTGTTAATTATTGTTAATGTTGATAATATTAAAAATTGTTTATACATATTTGAGAAAAAATTAAAATTTTAATTGCAAAAAAGAGAAAGATAGATGATGATGAGGTCTTGAGATTTGGTAAAGTGGTTGGTTATATAAAGTGAAGATAATGAACTTAGAAAACTGGAAAGGTAGTAGTTCCTTTGATAAAAAAAAAATGTGACAGTTGGAAAATGGGTATGTTTGAGGGGTTTGGTTTTTTTTTTATTTGAAAATTTTTATTTTATGAATTTAGAATATTTTTCCATAGTTACATGATTCATGTTCTTTCCCTCCCCTCCCCTCTGTAGCCAACGAGCAATTTTACTGGGTTCTACATGTGCCATTGATCAAGACCTATTTCCATATTATTGATATTTGCATTTGTGTGATTGTTTAGAGTCTACATCCCCAATCATGACCTCATCGACCCATGTGATCAGTTGTTTTTCTTCTGTGTTTCTATTCCCACAGTTCTTCCTCTGAATGTGAATAGCATTCTTTCTCATAAGTGAGGGGTATGTTTTTTGAGAAAAGACATTAGTTTCTGTTTTGGACATGGTGAATTTGAAATGCATTTGAAGCATTCCATTTGAAATGTCCAAGACTAAAATTTGAAGTAGACTGGAGCTAGATACATAGAACCCTGAGTCATCTGCCTAGAGATGATGATATTGGAGCTGATGAGATTGCCAAGTAAGAGAATGCAGAGGAAACAGAAAAGAGGGCCCAGGACAGGAACTTTTGGTACATCTACAATGGATGTGATATGAATGAACCAGCAAAGGAAATTGAGAAAGGGCAGTATGAGAAATAGGCAGAGAACTAGGGGAGACTGCTGTCATGAAATCCTAGAACAGTGAGATTATCCAGGAGGAGGATGGTCATCAGTATCAAATGCACAGGTAAATTGAGAAGGATTAAGACTGAGAATGGCTATAAGATTTGGCAGCCATGTGACTAACTTAGTATATCTCTCAAACTAGCGCAATATTTAAGACAATCAAAGATCTGCAAGTGTTTATAAGAATTTTTATTTACTTAAAAATAGAGTGGCATTATTCTTCTTGAGTACTTAACTATGATATTAGCATTTTTATTTGTCTTTGTACAGGTCTCCTTTCTGTGAAGAAATAATCTGTTGCAGAGGAGACCAGGTGCGACTTGCAGTCCGTGTTCGAGTATTTACCTACCCTGAATCAGCTTGTGCTGTTTGGATCATGTTTGCTTGTAAATATCGTTCTGTGCTATGAGAAGAATCACATTTGTTTTCTTTTGAGAGGGACTTGACACACTGCACATCATTAGCCATTCACAGGTGCTTTCTTATAAAAATCACTATCTGGCTCATATCATAATTTCAATTTTGTATATAAACTTAACTAATAATGTTTGAAATTATTGGTGTGTGTATTTAAAAATTAAGGATAATGGACTTGTGTAAACTTGAGTGGGGTGTATAGATTAAGTGTATATTTTATTTTAATAAATGCCACATTGTTTACAGGTATTCAGTAGTATAAATATAATATTACTCAGTGCCCTGAAGTTCATAATTATTCATGCAAAAGGTATGTCTCTAAGGGTATGTATTGTGGTAAGATCAATAAGACTATTAAGTTTTACAAATAAAATTATTTAAAATTTACACAGGCAGAAGTAATGTAAGTTAACATTACAATAGCAATTATAGCTGAAAACAAGTGAGGAAAGTAGATTTTGATAATTCATTATAGGGTCAGCCAACCAATGGCTCTTTAGTATTTCCTCATCCTAAAGATCCTTTGAATGAAGTATGAAGAAAAACAATCAGTAACTCCGATGTTCTAAATAAAACAGATACCATGTGAAATGATTGAATTATGTAAATGTCAAATCTACTTAGTGTAATAAATGGTTTGGTGTTAAGACAGGGAGGTGAAGGGGCCTCTGTCATTGACACTGATAGATTCTATGATGATAGGATATTGTTAGGTTAGCCAGGCCTACATATTTTCCCTCCAAAAAAATCATAGCCATCATCTGTTCTTGGAAGAGCTCAGTGATCCTCACCATTTTATCTCATTTCCTTTCCACCTCTAAATATGTGGCATGTGTGATCTCATTTGTAAAAAATAATTTGTGAGACATGTGAAAATGAGTGGGTATGATGGATTTAATGTGTTCATTAGTAGTAATATGTAGGGGGGTGCAGTTAGGTGGTTCACTAGATTGAGAGCTAGGCATGGAGATGGGAAGTCCTGGACTCAAATCTGGTCTTAGACACTTCCTAACTGTTTGACCCTGGGCAAGTCACTTGACCCCCTATAGCCTAGCCCTTACCATTCTTCTGCCTTGGAACCAATACACAGTATTGATTCTAAGATGGAAGGTAAGGATTTAAAAAAAATTATGATCTGCAGGAAAGAGTATTTTACCACTGGTGATAATACCACATTACATTTTATAATAATACATTTTATAATTTTATAAACTGTACAGTTTTCAAAGCATTTTCATGTTATTTAATTTGATCTTTAAAATGATCCTTTTAGGTTAAACAAGACAAGTATTATTTCTTCTCTACTTAACAGATGGCAAAGCTGGGACTCTGAACAAGAGTAAACCCAAGGTAAATAGCTATTGAATTACAGAGATTGTACTAGAATCCAGATCTTCTGACTACTACCCCAGGTTATACCTTGTTACTTTCAGATAATCATTAAGGTAGGCACTTGAAAGGTTGTGTATACCTTCTTTTATGGAGTCAATAAGAATTTGAATGGGGCAAAAGATACGCTTGAGTTTTCTTACTTGAACACAGTGTTCATTGACTTATGCCCAATTCTACTTATTCCTATTTTAATCATCTTAGGAACCATGTGTACTTGAACAAAGGAACGAGTATGGTAAGGCTATAACCAAAATATGTCTACATATCTATTACTGGGGAAATAGTACCTTTAAGTCTTTTCAGGTCCATAATCACTGTAAAATTGTCCTGATAATTTTACCAAATTCATCAGAACACATATAATATTGAAGGTCCTTTAAATAATAATTGAAAGGAATATCTTTTCAAACAAAAGGAAAATTGCTTTTTCTTTTCCTGAATTTGTCCATTTCTTATCTTTTATATATCTCTAGAGATTAATGGTTTGTTTTAAAAGCATTAAAAATCTAGAATTATCTTACATTCTAAAATATACTTTTGGTTTTATTTTTCATCATAAGGGTCATTACTTAATTTGTGCTTTTTAAAAAATGAAGTGTAAAAATACCTCACTATGCTTTTTTTTTCTGCACCATTTTTACTGAAAAATTGAATGTTATTTGTGAGAATTATGAATTGCAGATTTAGTCAAATGGGATTTAAGAAATTTCTACTATCCTACCAAATGTGACAAATAAGCTGGGAATAGAATTCTTAAATGAAAATTGCCTATTTGCTTCACACTGAACTCATAGCAATCAAGATTTGGGCATAAATTTGGAAACAACTTAATGTTATCTAATTACAATTAGTGTATGCAGAGACAAGAATATTTCAAGACCAATGAATGCTATCACACTACTGGGCTAATAAATGAGCAATATAAATATATGATGATTAAAAGTATGTCTGTAATTTAAATTCTAGCTTAAGGTAAAATGAGTTTGGTTTTTAATGCATTGTAGTAGAATGTTAAATGAATGTTAATATGTTTTACTATTCGTTGAAAAAGCTCATTTGCCTAAGATTGTACCAATGCATTTCTTATTCCTGACTTA
Source organism: Monodelphis domestica (assembly GCF_027887165.1). Lineage (NCBI taxonomy): Eukaryota > Metazoa > Chordata > Mammalia > Didelphimorphia > Didelphidae > Monodelphis > Monodelphis domestica. The sequence goes on from NC_077229.1 coordinate 255,464,316, forward strand.
ACTGCTGCTCTACTTCCAACTAGGTTTTTTTTTTTTTTAATTAAAGGTGTGCTCATCTGCTGGGCTACTAAAGTTGTTCTTCCTATTAATCAAAATATTGTTCTACTGCAATATCTAGCAATATTTTCCCTTTGATAATAGGTAATTTTAAAAAGTATATGTGTATAAACATATACACACACGTATATGTGTGCTTATTTTTGTATACATACACCTAGGTGATAAATACTTTTCATCTTTAGGGAAAAGAAATCAGGGAATTAAATTTTTCAAAGCAAAAAAAAATCTTTTGTTTAAAGTTAAGTGCTGTTCTGAAGTGGAGTCTAAGCCAAATAATTTTATTTATTCAGTAGTCGTCAAGTTCCTTCTATATGTAAGGTATTCAGCATGTTTTTTTCATGTTGTAAATGCCTTGTTATAAATATGATAAACTATATAACCAGGAATCTTCAGAAGTATGCACATTTTATTCTCTTCTTCCCAAAGAGCTCAGGCTGTCCTTGAGACAAGTAAAGGACTGTACACTTTATATTTGACCTTTTTACATTTGAAAAGAACATTGCTGATAGCATTATTCTATGCCAAACTTCCCACCATCAGTAGGAGTTAAAAATGAGTTGTTTATAGTGATTGCTTACACTAACTCATTCGCACTCTTTGGTTTACCCTGCAGTTTCCAAAGCAAGAAAAGTAGCTGAAGTTATGATGTAATCTGTATTTTGCTGACCGATTTTTCTGGGTGCCTTTTATAATCAAGCATTTGTTAGACCCAAAGTGAATGGGGAAAATTCTATTTCCAACAATCATTTAACTTTATCTTTGTAAACAACATTACTGTTTGCTACTATATCGTGTTTGTAAAATATCTTAAGATCATTAACCAAAGGCTAAGAAAATTGTAAGTCTTTAAAAAAATTTTTTGCAGGTTCATCATCTTTTAAAATTAGAAGCTTAATATTCATCAGTGAAACCAATTAAACTTGATTTCCAACTATTTCTATTTTAAATAAATGAATTTATATGCATAAAATGCTGATAACATTGTGGCAGTCACTCCTTCGGAAGCTTCATCTTCTTTGTCCATTCTTAACAAGTTTTCTTTTTTTGTGGTTGTAATTAGTGCATCTTCTGTTCTTCTGGTTCAGCTTTTAAAAATTACTTCATCTCTGAAAAACCTTTCCTGATTTCTTTATAATCCTTATATTCAACTGAATTACACTATTTCTGTGACTATTTAATATTTGACTTTATTTAACCATTTCCCTGTTATTGGACTATGGGTCACTTGCAGGTTTTTTTTTTACATTAGTAATAATGTTACTATAAATATCTTTGGGTAAATAACACTTTATTTTTCTTTTTGATAAAATTCTCAGGATGTATTCCCAATAATTCCTATTGAAATATTTTTCTAGTGTAATATCTAGTAATATATTCCCTTTGATAATAACTAATAAAAAGTTATTTTTAAAGATATGTGTGTATATAAACACATATATGAGTATATATGTATATTTGCATACATATACATTTGTGATAAATACTTTTCATCTTCAGAGAAAAGAAATTAGGGAGTTCCCAGTAATAATGGAATCATTGGTTCAAAGGGTGAAATGCTTTTGTAACTTACTGCATTCTGCAAGATTGCTTTCCTAAAGGTTCAACTAACTTACAAATTCTACCATTAATTAATGAATATATCAGTTTCACCATACTCTGTCAATGTTTTATTTAATAATTTTTACCAATTTGATGACTGAAGATGGGACTTCCATATTGCTTGAATTTGCAATTCTTTGCTTTAATTGTTAATGAGACTGAGCTTTTTTTCAAGTACTCACAAGTGTTTCTTTTTTTTTAAATAAATTCTTTATACCCTTCAACCATTTATTTGAGACAATGTTGTCTCAATAATAGATGTCAAATTTTTAATTTATCCTATTTGCTGTAAAGTTTTTCCAAATTGTTATTTTTTTTCTTGTTACCACATGTTTTTCAGAAAATGTATTCCTTATTTGAGATGAAAGAGTAGAAGTGTTTATTATAATGAACTTTGTAATAGATAATATTGAGGGGGTATATTTGGTACTTGATAACTAATGGATCAGGCAGCTCTCTTGTTTTGCCTACCCTCCCTTCCTCCCGTTTTCCTCCCTCTTGCAGCCTCCCTTCCTCCCCTCTTCTTCCCTTTAGCTTCCCCTTCCCCTGTTCTTCTTGTTTCTAAATCAGTCAGGGTGAGTTAATGATGTTTCAAATGAAAATACTTTCTATCTTCTTTTATATTATATTAAGTAAGGGCTTATTTGGGGAAGACAGGAAAGATGGAGGATGGAAGTAAAAAGGGTTGGGGTTTCCCTAATTCTATAATTAGCCTTAGATTGGAGGATATTGAGAGAAATTGTTGATAGGTCTAGTATTTCAGTCACTATCACCAACAGACCAAGTCAGAGAGATATATGGACTATTGTCCTTCTGCCTTCAGTCACCAGGCCACCTCTAGCTTGATTATCCCAAGTCCCAGAGATAAACCCAGCTTCTTCCTTCCCTGATTCAAAGGCAACCACCATCAGCCAAGACCAGAATTCAGCCAGCAGTTGGTTTGGCTCCAAACTGTCTTTCCTGGTAACATTTCAAATCAGAATCTTCATTTGATTGACAGATTACAACTCAGCCATTGCTTCTGTCCTTTTCAATGCCTTATAATTTCTCTCTTCCACAACTTCAAAAAGGGGTGTTTAAATTATTTATGCTAGAATTTTGCCATATTAACTATTGCATAAACAAGAAAATTGGGCCTTCTAACTAATTTATTTTGTGAGTTTGGGACATGATATAAAGTAAATTGGCTTGTATTTATTAAACTTGTCATTAGTATTGAAACATTTATGATGCTAAGTAAAAAGATTGTCACTTTTTGACAAAGAGTTTGTTAATTGATTTAAAAATATGTTGTAGTACATGCTGTTTGTTATTAAATAATGAAAGGAATGTGATTACTTGCATTCCAAAGAATTTTGAACTATATAAGGGTTATACTCATTTATCATTTTCCCCTGAATATTGATATTTGTAACATCACATTTTTGTTGCTTATTTAGTGCTAATTTTCTGGCAGTCATTTTTTTAAAAAACCTTTACCTTCTGTCTTGGAATTAATACTGTGTATTGGCTCCAAGGCAGAAGAGTGGTAAGGGCTAGGCAATGGGGGTCAAGTGACTTGCCCAGGGTCACACAGCTAAGAAGTGTCTGATGCCAGATTTGAACCTAGGACCTCCCATCTCTAGGTCTGGCTCTCAATCCACTGAGCCACCCAGCTGCCCCCTGGCAGTCATTTTCTAGTGTATACAGGTAAACCATTTCTCTCAAAACTGAAGACCTTATACTAGTACTCACATCCATAATCTAGTAATTATCATATTGTATAATGTTCATCATCAAAGGTAGTGTTAACAAGGAGTTAACTACTACAAAAAAGATATTTCAGCTATGTAAATTTCCATAACTATACCCTTAAGCAGAATTTCTGAGACTGATAGGTCACTGTGGTCCTTTCTCTATTGAAGAAATAATTTATTCCACAATCCCCATCCCCCCCCCCCCCCCCAGTCAAATGCTGTGTTGTGTGTGTCACCTTTCCTCTTGCTACCACGTGGTTAGAACTGCTTTAGGGGACAGCTGAGTAGCTCAGTGTATTGAGAACTAGCCCTAGAGATGGGAAGTCCTAGGTTCAAAGCTGGCCTCAGACACTTCCTAATTGGGTGACCCTGGGCAAGTCACTTAACCTCCATTGCCTAGCTCTTACCACTCTTCTGCTTTGGAATCAATACATAGTGTTGATTCTAAGATGTAAGGTAAGGGTTTTTAAAAAAAAGAACTGCTTTAGAGGGTAATCTCCCTATCTTAAACTCAACTTGTCTTATAACTCTGCCTTTCAAATAATGTGAAATTATAGATGAGTGCCAGATAGAGCTAGAATGGGTTGTGTGGTTGTGTTCTGGAAAGGAATGTTGTGGAGCTGGTAAATGGGTAGGTACTGATCCAAAGAGAGAAATCTAATAAGTATATTACATGATTATTTGCAAAAGGTCAAGGACTGATAGAAGCATGCCATCTGTATTCTGAATATGCTATTATTATATTATATGTAATTATTACATATATTACATAATAATATATTACATAATATTAATATAATATACATTGCATATATTATATAATATTAATTATCTGAATATATTATTAACCATTTTCATTTCACATTCATCTCTGACCAGTTACTTTCACCTCTTTCACGAATTTGGTGTTAATGGCCCGTGTTCTACTTTATCTTCATAATATCTTTTCCCTAGTTGAATATGGAGGATTTATGAGAATAGAAGCTTAAATGTATCACTTGAGTATACCCCTCACCTTTTGAACATTATACAATATGACAATTACTAGATTATGGATGTGAGTACTAATATAAATAAGGTCTTCAGTTTTGAGAGAAGTGGTTTACCTGTGTACACTAGAAAATGACTGCCAGGGGGCAGCTGGGTGGCTCAGTGGATTGAGAGTCAGGCCTAGAAAGAGGTCCTGAGTTCAAATGTGACTTAGCCACTTCCTAGCTGTGTGGCCCTGGGCAAGTCACTTGACCCCCATTGCCAATTATTCAAAATAAATGAGCCATGACTGCATTGTGAAAAAACAACCCCCCAAAACACTACACATCCTGCTATGTGTTTGTAGACAACCTAATATCTAAAAATTGTAATGTTCCAAGTCACATTCATAATATAACTAACAAATTAGGTTTGGGTAACCTTTATAGATAAGATGATGCACTAACCTAGGGAAGAATGGATTTGTAGATAGTTGGTTGATGGTTCCTAAATGTCAATCTGTAATGGCATGACATAGAGCTCTATGAATCCTAAACAGTCTTATTAATGGCTTGGGTGAAGACATGGCTTGCTCATCAAAACAATTTTGTTAGATGGCAAAACTAGAATCTTGGAAGATCTTGACCATCTATAATGATTAGCCAACTCTAATGAGATGAAATTTAATAGGGTTAAATGTAACCTGTACATAACTGAAATAAAGAGTTGCACAAATACAGAAAAAATTAGCATAAATATTTTGAAGAAAATGTTCTCCCAGAGCCTTCTGATATGGGGAAGTAATCTTTTACCTTTCTATGGGGGAAGAGCTTATTTATTAGTATTCATTTTTTAAAATTTCAGGTTGTTGGTTTTCCCCCCTTAGCCCCTTTTTCACCCATTGAGAAGGTAAGCAATGTCAGTCATGTGAAATCATACAAAACATTTCCATACAAAAGAAAAAGAAATGAAAAAAGTGTTTCAATTTGCACTCAGTTCATTGATTCTCTTTCTGGAGGTGGATAGCCCTTGATTTAAAAATTTTTTAATCATGAGTCCTAAAGAATTCTCTTTGATCATTGTATAGATCAAAGCAGTTACATCTTTCACAGTGATCATTTAACCTTAACTATTAAGTACCTTATGTAAAAGATAATAAAGAAGATAAAAAGATCATTCTTTGTCTTCATGGAGTTTATAATTTTGTAATAGTGCTTTATGTTTATAAAGCTTTTTGCTGACAGTAACTGTTAAGAGGTAACAGGATCAATATTATCTAATTTAATGTTAGCCTCAAATGTAACCAAAAATAAAACATGAGCCTCTAAAAGATTAAAAGGAAGAGGTGAGCATAATGAAGCATTTAAATTAAGCATTTAATAAAAAAGGATTTTAAGTTTGACAAAGCTATGAGTTTTAATGTGCATAGGATTGTTAAATGCTTTATCCATTGTTGGGTACAACATGATGAAGGAAAAACATTAGACTTGGAATTGAGAGACCTGCCTTCAAATCCTTCCCCTGACACTAGCTGTATGATAATAGACAGATGCTTTATCTAAGCTTCAATTTCCTCATCTATAGGAAAATAATGTCTACAGTACCTCTGGGTGGTTGTGAGGAGCAAGTGAAATCACTATGTAAAATGCTTTCTTAACCTTGACACACTATTAATTGTCTTTATTATCTGCTTAGCCCACTTAGAATCTGATTTTGAAGGCAATGAAAACAATTCAATTTTTTTTAAATTATGTTTTAGTTTTTGGTGCACTCAGGTGAAAATCCCCATTAGTATCCGTCTATACATTGGATTTCTCCAGCAGAGCTCATCCAGCTTATTTATACTATGAATCATGAAAAGGTTGACATAAAAATTATAGGTAAATGAGCTATAAGAAAATTTTATGATATCATAAAAAGAAAACACCTAAATTCTGATCTGGCTCAAAGTTATATGAGCCAGTTTTTAAAAGATTTTCAAAGCACCTAAAATGATGCTTTGAATTGTTTTGGATGCTCGCTCCAGTGTCAGAACTAACACAAACTGGTGGGGCTATAAGGTCACAAAATAAATTAGTCAATAAACATTAAGGCCTACTATGTACCAGATACTGCTAAGCTCTGAGGACGCAAAAAGACACAAAAAACCCCCAATCCTTTCCCTCAAGTACCTCACAAGCTGAGGGAGACAAGCAAGGAAACAAACTATAATATTGGATCAATAAGAACTAAGAAGGCACTTAGAATTAACAGCATTTAGAGGGCAGCTTACTGGCTCAGTGGATAGAAAGCTATACCTAGATAAGGGGGAAGATCCTGGGTTCAAACCTGGCCTCGGATAATTCCTTAGCTGTGTGACCCTGAGCAAGTCACTTAACCCCAATTATCTAGCCCATACAACTCTTTTGCCTTGGAACCAATACTCAGTATTGATTTTAAGATGGAAGGTATTTAAAAAAAAATGTTTAAATAAAAACTGTTGGAAAAGACTTTCTGTAGAAAATGAGATTTTAGTTGGAACTGAAAGGAAACTAGGAAAGACAGTAGAAGAGAAGGAGAACATTCCAGGAATAGGAGACAACCAGAGAAAATGCTCAGAGCCAAGAGATGGGACAGCTTGTTCATGGAACAGCAAGTAGTCTAGAGTCACAGAATTGAAGAGCATGTGGCCGGGAGTAAGGTGTAAGATGAGAGGATCAGGTTATGATGGCTTTTGAACACCAAACAAGATTTTGTATTTGATCTTGCCAAGGCCTTAGGAACTATTAGAGTTTGTTGAGTGGGGAAAGGGGTGGTAGGGGAGAGAAGGGTGTGACATGGTCAGACCTGTGCTTTAGGTGGCTGTGAATGGAGGATGTTTTGGAATAATTTCGTCAAGATGTGAAGAGGTGAGAGCCTGGACCAGAGTGATAGAATTGTTAAAAGAGTCCCAAGATAAAGGGAAAGATTTAAGAGATGTTGCACAAGTGTAATCATCAGAACTTGGCAACAGATTGGATGCATGGTGGGATGAGATATAGTGAGAAATAGAGGATAACTCTTAGGTTGTAAGCCTGGAGGGCTTAGGAGGATGGTGAATGAATGATGTCAAATTTGAATTGATGCTGATCAGCAGAGAGTCTAGGGTCATGTTGGTAAATGTACGGCACGTATGCCAGAGGGAGCCATTCCCTTCCCCCTCCATGCTCCTGAGGATATTCATCACACATGCACGCACACACATTATACTCTTGCCTAGCAGTCCAATGGGAGAGCTTCCTCTTTCTCCTGTCTAGGGTAAGGTGGGGGCTCAGATGCAGCATGAGGAATGCAGTTTGGGCTTTCGGCCTCTCAACGGTTCTCTATCACTGGTCATGGGGAAAAATCATGAGTTTGGTTTTGGACTTAATTGAGATTAAGATATCTACTGGAAATCCAATTCAAGATGTCTAAAAAGCAAAATGCAAGATTGGAGATGTAATAATTAAAAATTAAATTATGAGGTTGTTAGTAGCTTCATTACATCAAAGTAGAGATAAGAGGGAAATATAAGAAAGAGGTAGGGAGTTGCCTAGCCCTCCACCCTATGTGTCATTCTGATGGAATCCAGCTCACTACCAACAGGGTTCCAATCTTCAGCCAGAAGTCCACAAGAATCTTAAGCAAGAGTCACCAGAACAAGAATGTCTCAGAGCCACCAGAGCCAGAGAAGACCTTCAGCAAGAGTCATCAACACCAGAGTCAGAGTTCAAATGGGAATCCCAGTGGGAATGTTGGGAATGTCAATCTGAATGAGCTCCAGCAGTTTTGGCCACCCATTAGCTCTCCCACATCACATCTCAGAAACCAATCATAGTACCTTAATTTGCCTGGCACTGCCCAGGGGCGGGGTAGTGCTTGTGGAATCAATTTCCTATCTAGGTGTTTCAACTTCCTTTCACTATGGATGTTTGTATCCTTGCACATCTCAATGGTAAAGGACCCCCAGGTCCCTGATTAATTAAATTAAAACAAAGGAAGATGAATTCTTTTCTCACAGAGATCAGCAAAGAAGTTGAGTTAGAGATTTGAGAATTATCAGCATAAAAATGGTAATCAAATCCATGGAAGTTGATGAGATCAACCAAGTGAAATAGTATTGTGGGAGAGAGGAAGAAGGTTTCAGGTAATACAGTGGAATACATATGGTGGGAGGGTGTGTTCTAGGAAATCAAGAAAGAATAATCTGGTAGCAGGAGAGTGAGGAAAGAGTGGTACCTGGAGAAAAGAGAATATTAGGAGACAGGGATCAACAGTGTCACAAGCTGCAGAGAGGTTGGGGAGAATGCCTATTGAGAAAAGGAGAAAAATCAAGAAATTGGATTTGGCAACTAAAAGATAATTGGTACCTGGAAAGAGCAATTTAGGTGGAATGATAAAGTTGAAAGGCAGATTAGAAGGGATTAAGAAGAGGGAGAGGAGAGAAAGTGGAAGCAGCTTTTCAAGGGGATAACACAAAGGGCAGAAGAGATATGAGACAATAATAGGGATGGAGCAAAAAATGAGTGAATGAACTTGGGAGAAAATGCTTTGCTATAAAAACGGGTTAGGGATAAAGAAATTATTCAGCATTACTATTCTAACTTGAATGGGAGTATTGTGTCTTTCCTAGTAAGCTTGGTAGTTATAAACACCAGTTCTCTTCACTAAAGATCATGATGATTAGCTGGGTTTTCAGATTCCAAAGGGTACTGTTAGCCATGTAAGCTAAGAACTTGTGTAGCTTATCAGTCGGTTCCACTGGAGTTGAGTGGAACTGCTTTACCTGGAATAAAGTCCCTGAGTTTTGAGTAGACAATTACCTCTTTTTACTGGCAAGTCTAGGGATTTGATCAGTCAAGTGTAGGGGCTCTACTCACTTTCATTGAATGGGCTGGGCTAAGGCTTTCTGCCAGGGGCAAGTCCAATTCCAGTTGCTGCTATTTGCTATTTCATGTTTCACATGGATCAGTGATGTTTGGTAAAGCTCCCAGTCCATGAACATACATAACTAGATTCTTATAGGCTCCTGAGTGATTGTTATCTAATCCTTAGTCCCTAAGTAGATCCTAAAAACCCTCATCTCCATGATGACTTAAGGCTGGTGAAAGCTTAATACTTAAGTGCTTTGACATGACATTTTTCTTTTTTAGCTCAGACCCCAGAGTTGTTAGGATTCCATTGGGGTTCCTGGCATTTAAGGACACAAGGGTAGTCTCATTCCATATAGCTCTTCTTGCATCGACTACTGCCTGGCTTTTCTGTCTTTCTCCATCACTCCACCTACTCTTAGATACTGACTATACTCTTTTAAATCCTCCTACTTCTCAGAAGATTCTTTAACAATAGGAATTCTTGACTCAATATAGTTTCTCTAGATGCAAATAGATAAATAGGTCTTTGGAAGAGTCTTAGAAAATTATTGAAAAGGGTGATAATCTCTAGTCCCCAGGCATATGAAATAAAGTCTTAGGAAATTTTGTTATATCCTCTCCCAATCAAAGAAATTTGTAGTCCTTGCAAATCATATTAGTAAACAAGAATATCACATATACAATCAATACGTTTGCATATAGCAGTCTCAGGTCATTATACTACATACAGATATATGCAGATATATATTATATAACATTCAAATCAGACTTGCATGCAGTAGGCCAGATACATAGAAAACAAGCAAAAATAAGACAGGTTAGGGGTAGCTAAGTGATTCAATGGCTAGAGAGCTAGGAATGGAAATGGGAGGAGGCTTTCAGATTTGGCCTTAGACACTTCTTAGTTGTGTGACCCTGGACAAGTCACTGGACCCCAGTTGCCTATCCCTTAACTGTCCACCTTAGAACTGATACCTAGTATCAATTCTAAGACAAGAGGTAAAGGTTAAAAAAAAAAAGAGGTTAAAATCATTGAGTAGACCAAATATATAGGTTATATGCAAAGACATGAGTCAATGAATAAAAAATCATTTATTAAGCATTTATTATATTGTAAAGGGTGAATCCCAAATAATAAAATGCCCAAGTCAACTGCCAAATGTTATGGTGATTTAATTGATATAGTAGAGAAGATTTTAAGAAGAAGGAGGAAAGAAGGGGCTAATACTGAGCAGGAAGATAGGAGATCTAGAAAGTAAGGGTTTGAGTGTGAAGGAGGAAAGAATCAGCTTGACCTCCAAAGAGGCTTAGCTAAGAAGCCTGAACCTGAAGTCAGCTCCAGGGCAAACTCACCATCCAACATTCCAAGATGTTGGAACGCTTAGCATGCTGCCAGCCAGAGTCGTCTCTCCAGGGAAAGAGCAAAGAGGCAGAAACTGACATGCCTTATATGGACATTTTTACATCACTTTTCTGCGTCTCATCTATACCAATGAGGACTTAGATTGACTTAGGACAGCCCAGAGGTCTGTCCTTTTTTTGCACAAGTCTGTTGAAGGCCATCTCCTCATTTAATTAAATCTTGAGTTTGATGCAGATCTTTCAAAATCTTGTTAAACTGAGTAGGGTGGAGAATGTGGGTTTTCCAAGACCTGATTCTGTTATTCCAAGCATCTCCATTGTTATTGATCAGGAATAGCTAAATCAGATCTTCTAAAGAATGGTCTGATTAGGGTGGAATAGTTTTAAAATTCACAATATGCAAAGCACAAAATCAAGACAGTCCCTACACATACATAACACATGATACAACATCCAAATTAGAGTTGCATGCCATAAACAAGACATTTTAAGTCAAAATACTTAACTCATAGCAACATGTTGTTTTCACATGAAGAGTATACTTTACATACACTCCATCAATGGAAATCACCCAGTTACATGTATGTCCTCCATAGCCCTCAAAGCATATGTACCACATGCATTGGCACTTTGCAGTGAGACCACTGACACAGTCTTAGTCTCTGCCCTCCATGTCTGGTATACTCACGTTCACTGAACCCCTAGATGGCCCAGAATGAATGCTGCTATATACATGTATTATCACTCAAAGGCTGTTTCCATATTATTCATTTTTGTAATAATCTTTTAAAACCTGAACCCCAAATCACATACCCACATAAACAAGTGATAAGTCATGTTTTTCTTCCGTGTTTTGTAAAGATAATTTTAGTGTTTTGACTTAAAATCTAAATAATTGGTCCCCAGGGATGATTCCCAAATAATAAAATATCCAAGTCAGATTTTAATTAATATAGAGAGAAGGAATTAAGGAAAGGAGGGGGAAGGGAGAGAGAGAGAGAGAGAGAGAGAGAGAGAGAGAGAGAGAGAGAGAGAGAGAGAGAGAGAGATAGAGAATTAATTTAAACTGCTCTGGCTCAGGCTGAGCCAGGCAGTAGTTAAAGGCCTTGGCCAAAGTGCCCTCCCTGAGCCTAAGGGTAAGAGAGTCAGTCTTATCACTCACCACGAGACCATCTCCAAGCTGAGTTCCAGTCCTCCACTGATTTCGATTTCCTGAACTGAGTTCAGAATAATCCTGAACTAACTTTTAGCCTCTTTTTAAAGAGAATTTTCTCTTTGTCACCTCCCCTAATTTTTTATGTCTACCAATCACAGTAGATGCTTTTTTCCAGGACTGCCCATTCTTAGTTCTCACCGCTCTTTAGTTCTCACCTTCTCTGGTTAGATTATATCTTTTGAGTACTTCACACTTCTTTGTTAAGCTTGCTTTTTGTGAGTTACTTGACCTTTTTTGTGATTAAGTTAACCTTTACAGGTACTTAACACCTTTTTGTATTAGATCTAAAAATAGACCTAGCTTAAGGTTCTAGCTTCACTATAAGGTATGAGTAAAGTACCTTCATTGTTCAATCAGGAGTTTACAACTTTATCTTCCCTTAAAGTATGTCTAAGTATGGGTGGAGTAATGTAAAGTTCCCAAGATATTCCTGATTCTTGTATTTCCATTGTTACAATAAGGAAATATCTCCATTGTTACAATAACGAAATAGCAAAATCAAATATAAAGTACAATCTGAGTAGTTTTTAAGATTCACAGTTTTTACTCCCACAGTTCTTTCTCTGGATGTGGATAGTGTTCTTTCTCATAAGTTCCTTGGGGATTGTCCTGGATCAATGCATCGTTGCTAATAGCAAAGTTGATTACATTTGGTTGTTCCACAAGTAAACTTGGTTTTTGAAAAATAATTTATTATTCTATTTCCATATAATTGGTTTCTTTTCAATCTTAGGTTATTTTTATGCCACAAAATCTCCCTTTTCCCATTGCTAACTACCTCCTAGTTCAGTGATGGGCAACTTTTTGAGCTTGGTGTGTCAAAATTCTCCCCAAAACCGAGCATAACTTGGATGGTGTATCACTTCGAGAAAAAACAACAACATAATTTTGCAATATTTATAGTTTAAATAACAAAAATGTATAATTGTAATATATAACTGTATTTAATAAACAAAAAACCAATTATTTAACTTACCTGCTCAGGGACTTCTTTGTTCATCTGTCAGTCAGTTTCTTTTGTTCGTCTTGAAATTATTTAAATTGTGTGGGGTGCTGTGAGCTAAGATAAGTGAGGGGAGGGGAGATTCTTTAACTAACCTACCTATTAGTGACTTTTTTGTTGCTGAATTTCATTGGCTAAATCTTCAATTGAAGGTTGGTATTTTGTACACTTCAAGTTCAAGCAAGCACTACTAACTTCATCTGTCAATCTGTTTCTTTTGTTGGTTTTGATATTATTAATGCTGAGAATAGGGTCTCATAAAAGTATGTAGAGGGAAAAATTGTGAGTAAAGCCATTGCTATATTTTTCAGGGTGCTAAAAGTGTCTAGTAATGGGTTCCAGGTACTCCTCTGTTGCACGTGGGCCAGAGCCCTGCCCAATCTTCTTTTGGCCCCTCCCCAGCTGGTTGGCCCAAGGGCTCCATGAAAGCAGTGGCTGCCTCCAGCCAGCCTGCCTGCCCACAAGTGCTCCTCCCCACCCCAGAGGGAGCCCCATGCACCCTAGCTGCCTGGTGCTTGCCACCAGCCCCCACAGACATCATGTGGAGTAGCCCTCCACATACTCCCACACCCCCTATCCTCCATCCCTCAGATGGGCCAGGGCATGGCCATGGCCACAGCTGCGGGCACACAGCTCCCTGGGCAGCTCTTGTTCCTGAGGCACACTGAGCCTGTATGTGGCCACGTGTCATCGAAAATGGCTGTGCATGTCAGTGCTGACCTGTGTGTCATAGGTTCACCATCATGGTCCTAGGACCTCCATTTTGAGGAAGGATCCAGGCCAGTGATACTTTATTCTTCTACTGGTGCTGCTTGGAACTGTCCAGATTTCACCACCATATCCCACTGCAGATATTCTCCTTCCTTCCCCAACCCTATCACCTGGATTTTCTACCCCCTTTTGTGAATTGACTTACTTCATCAGAAATTCCCCTCTGAAAGGAAAGGGACTGTCTTTCTTTTGGCTTATATTTGTACTCAAATACTTAACATAATGCCTGCAACATAGTAAACATTTAATACATATTTGTAAAAATATTCTAAGTAGGGGCCTTTAGGGTTCACCAAAATGCCAGAGGGGTCCATGACCCCAAAAGGGTTAAAAATGCCCACCTTACAGGTTTGCTTATTTTTCATACCTTTTATCTTCAAATGGTACAATAGGTTCTATCCAGAGTGGCTCATTTTTCATATTCATTTTTCATTCTTCTCTATGATGGGTGAGACTTTGGAAGAAGATTTGAAGTGAAGATTGTATTAGGTGGTTGTTCTTAAAGGATTATGGTAATGAGGAATCAGATTTGTCACCCTCTTCTCTTTATCTCCTTCCTCCCTTCTCCCTCCCACTTCAGTTAATCTCTTTAGTTGGTGACAAACTGGATTTCAGTTCTGAGTAAGATTCCTGATATATCTAATAGATAACTAACTCTTAATGGTTGGAACAAGAGGTTTATTTAAAGAAGGGGGAGGAAAAGGAAATTGGATAGGAGAGAGGGTTTAGGGTTTCCCTAATCTTAAATAATCTTAAATTGAGAATAATATTGTAGAGTCTTGAATGAGGGATGTGGCTAACAGGGTTGAGGATATTTGAGTCACTTCCTGATACAACAGAGAGAAATCAGTAAGAAGAGGCTCTTCTCAGTCCTTACTCCTTCCTGTCTCAGGAGAAAGGGAGATCCAACAGTTTGGATGTTTCTTTTAACAGTCTTCTCCTGGTCACATTCTCCTCTGGAATACTCCTTGATTGACAGCTTCTGCAAACCTTCATCCATTGTCTCTGTTTGCAGATTTTCTTCAATTTACTCATCCACAGTATGTACTTTTGTTGCTGTTGTTAAACATTCTATTGATGCTCTTTTCATCTTTTTAAAAATATCATCACTTCCCACTGACTCTCTCCTTCCCCCAAGAGTGTCCATTCTTATAACAATATGTTAATTGAATTTGGCATAGTTCTTCACGATGTTTTTTTTTTCTCCTGATAATTTGGAAATGATTATTTGATTCACGCTTCTATGTTCTCAGGATCAATACTTCTTTCCTGCTGAGAGTTCATATGACCCAAGTTCTAACAGAAGATCTGGAGACTCTTGCCAAAAGACAGTTTTATACCAGTGGATTCTAACCGATGTAATATGTTTAGCAATTTGTCTTCCATTGTCTTTTCAAATAAGATGAGATCATCAAGTTATACCAATATCTCCAAGAAATTCCTGTCATCACTTTTTACATGAGCTACTGAAAACTGGCAGGATCCCCAGAAATTCCTGAAGGTATTTTTTTAAAACTCTTACCTTCCAACTTAGAATCAATACATGGCATTGGTTCTAAGGCAGAAGAGCCTGTAAGGTCTAGGCAATGGTGGCTAAGTGACTTCCCCAGGTTCATACAATTAGGAAGTGTCTTAGGTCATATTTGAACCCAGGACCACCTCCAAGCCTGGCTCTCAAACTACTGAGCCACCTAGGGATGCCTCCCCTGACTTAAGGCACATTTTTGAACTAGTGAGTCTCACCAAACATTCCAGAACATTTTAAACTCTTGGCATGTTGCAATAAACTATTTTACTTTTACTCAAAGTCTAGGGGAAACCAAGTGGCACAGTAGATAGAGAGCCAGGCTTGGAGTAAAGAGGACCTGGATTCAAAATTGGCCAGAGATACTTCCTAACTATGTGACCCTAAACAAGTCACAGCTTTAGGAAAAAAGTTGCTGGGGACCATCAAGGCATGATGTTTTGACATGGTCACTCGTGGAAACCAGGAGGTCACAAAGTGGCTCTTAGGAAGGATGGAGACATCCACTCATCCCCTTCCCTTTGTGTGACTTCTCTCACTAACATCCCTTACAATTGGAATTGCTGTGATTATTGTTTTCTCCATAACTCCAGGAGAAATAATATGAGAGCAAAATACTTGCAGGATTAATACTAATGTTCCACATTATCCCCCCAGAATATTACAAAAAGATCACACTCACAGAATCAAACCCAAAGACTCTTATGTTAAAACTTTTAGCAAGACTGCACTCAAAATTCCCCATCCAATATACAGGCCTGGAACAAGCTCTCCTGAGCAAGCTTATTAATTACCCTTCAGTATGCCATACCTCAATGACTTGTTTTACCAACAAAAATCTGTCTTGGAAACCCCCAATGTAACATTAGAAAAATGACATTTAAAACTGGATTGCTCCTGTTACCCTTTGATCCCTCAACTTGGCAACAGTGTTTGTTGATTGTCTTCTTTTTTTTTAAACATTATTTTATTTGGTCATTTCCGAGCATTATTCATTGGAGACAAAGATTAATTTCTTCCCCCCTCCCCCACCTATCCCATAGCTAACGCACGATTCCACTGGGTATCACATGTGCTCTTGATTCGAACCCATTTCCGTGTTGTGGGTATTTGCATTAGAGTGTTCATTTAGAGTCTCTCCTCAGACATTTCCCCTCAACCCTGGTAGTCAAGCAGTTGCTTTTCCTTGGTGTTTTTACTACCACAGTTTCTCCTCTGCTTGTGGATAGTGTTTTTCTCCTAGCTCCCTGCAGATTGTTCAGGCACATTGCATTGCCATTAATGGAGAAGTCCATTATGCTCGATTGTACCACAGTGTATCAGTCTCTGTGTACAATGTTTTCCTGGTTCTGCTCCTTTCGCTCTGCATCACTTCCTGGAGGTTGTTCCAGTCTCCATGGAATTCCTCCACTTTATTATTCCTTTTAGCACAATAGTATTCCATCACCAACATATACCATAATTTGTTCATCCACTCTCCAATTGAAGAGCATCCCCTCATTTTCCAATTTTTGGCCACCACAAAGAGCGCAGCTATGAATATTCTTGTACAAGTCTTTTTCCTTATTATCTCTTTGGGGTACAAACCCAGCAGTGCTATGGCTGGATCAAAGGGCAGACACTCTTTTAACACCCTTTGGGCATAGTTCCAAATTGCCCTCCAGAATGGTTGGATCGGTTCACAACCCCATCAGCAGTGAATTAGTGTCCCTACTTTGCCACATCCCCTCCAGCATTCATTACTTTCCTTTGCTGTCATGTTAGCCAGTCTGCTAGGTGTGAGGTGATACCTGAGTTGTTTTGATTTGCATATCTCTGATTATAAGAGATTTAGAACACTTTCTCATGTGCCTATTAATAGTTTTGATTTTTTTATCTGAAAACTGCCTATTCATGTCCCTTGCCCATTTATCAATTGGAGAATGGCTTGATTTTTTGTACAATTGATTTAGCTCTTTGTAAATTTGAGTAATTAAACCTTTGTCTGAGGTTTTTATGAAGATTGTTTCCCAATTTGTTGCTTCCCTTCTGATTTTGGTTACATTGGTTTTGTTTGAACAAAAATTTTTTAATTTGATGTAGTCAAAATTATTTATTTTACATTTTGTGACTCTTTCTAAGTCTTGCATGGTTTTAAAATCTTTCCCTTCCCAAAGGTCTGACATGTATACTATTTCAATAGACTCAGAAAAAGCCTTTGATAAAATACAACACCCATTCCTATTAAAAACACTAGAAAGCAAAGGAATAGAAGGGTCGTTCCTAAAAATTATAAACAGTATATATCTAAAAACCTCAGCTAATATCATCTGCAATGGGAATAAACTAGATGCATTCCCAATAAGATCAGGAGTGAAACAAGGATGCCTCTATTATTTGACATTGTACTAGAAACACTAGCAGTAGCAATTAGAGAAGAAAAAGAAATTGAAGGCATTAAAATACACAAGGAGGAGACCAAGTTATCACTCTTTGCAGATTACATGATTGTCTACTTAAAGAATCCTAGAGATTCAACCAAAAAGCTAATTGAAATAATCAACAACTGGGAATATTGGAAGACAGTGTGGGAGAGATTAGGTTTAGATCAACACCTCACACCCTACACCAAGATAAACTCAGAATGCGTGATGACTTGAACATAAAGAAGGAAACTATAAGTAAATTAGGTGAACGCAGAATAGTATACAATCTGCTATTTGTCTACATTTTATGATAATTCCTCATTGTCTATACTCCCTTTTAACAGAATATATTTACCTTCCATATCCCTTTTGATCTGGTCTATTTTTGCTTTGGCTTTGTCAGATATCGTGATTGCAACTCCTGCCTTCTTTCTGTCAGTTGAGGCCCAAAAGGTCTTACTCCATCCTTTAATTCTAACCTTGTGAGTATCAACCTGCCTCATATGTGTTTCTTGAAGACAACATATGGTAGGGTTTGGGGTTCTAATACAATCTGCTATTTGTCTACATTTTATGGGTGAGTTCATCCCATTCACGTTCAAAGTTATGATTGTCATTTGTGGACACCCTGGCATTTTGATATCCTCCCCTAATTCTGTCCTTTCTTCTTTAGCTATAACCTTTTAAATTAGTGATTTACTTTAGGTCAGTCCCCCTAGTCCCCTCCCTTGATATGCTTCCCTTTCTGGCCCCTCCCTTTTTTGTTCCCTTCTCTTCCCCCCTCTCATTCCCTCCCTTTTTATACTCCCTCCCCACTCCCTCTCCTTAATTTCCCCTTCTCTCTTACCCTGTTGGATAAGATATAATTCAGGATCCCAGTGGATCTAGATGTTCTTCCCTCTCAGAGTTGATTTCACTGAGAGTAAGATTTAAGTAATACCACTTCGTGCTTTCTTCCTCTCCTTCTCATATGAGAATTCTTCCCCTCCCCTTCCCATGTGTATCTTTGTGTGGGAAGGATTATTCTATTTAGTTTCCCCCCCCCCTCTATTTCTTGAAGTAAATCTTAGTATCATCAATGATTCCCCCCTCCCTTTTTCTTTCTTTTCCCCCCTTTCACCAAAATTTCTTGATGCCCCAATCTTTCCCTATGCATGATTCTTCTAACTACTCTTATGATGCATACAATTTTTGAGAGTGGCACAATACTTTCCCCCATATATTAATATGTATAATGTGATATAAATGTAGTCTTTATAGAAGAGAGTTTGACTTAAAGAAAAAGATAAGATTTTTCTCCTTTTCCCTTTCTTTCACATTTACCTTTTCTTGTTTCTCTTGCTCTCTGTGATTGGATGTCGAATTTTCCACTAAGTTCTGGTCTTTTCTTAGCAAATACTTGGAAATCTTCTATTTTGTTGAATGCCCATACTTTCCCCTGGAAGTATATAGTCAGTTTTGATGGGTAGTTGATTCTTGATTGGAGACCCAGCTCTCTTGCCTTTCTTTTTTTTATTTTTATTTTTTTAATTTTTTTGATTTATTTATTTTTTTGCCTTTCTAAATATGGTGTTCCATGCTTTGAGGTCTCTTAGCGTGTTAGCTGCTAAGTCATGTGTGATCCTTATGGGGGCCCCTCTATATTTGGAGCTCCTCTTCTTGTTTCTCCTTAGCTTGGAAGCTCTTGAATTTGGCGATTACTTTCCAGAGGGTTGTCTTTTGGGGATTTAGTATAGAGGGTGTTCTATGAACCCTTCCTATTTCTATTTTGCCCCCTTGCTCCAGAACATGTGGGCAATTTTCTTCTATAATCTCCTGTAGTATAGCATCGAGGTTTTTGTTTATCTCTCGTTTTTCGGGCAGACCAATGACTCTCGAGTTGTCTCTCCTTCCTCTGTTTTCCTGGTCTGTCACCTTGTCAGTGAGATATTTTATGGTTTCTTCTAATTCAATAATCTTTTGGCTTTGCTTTATTAATTCTTGATGTTTTGCAAGATCACTGTCTTCCAGTTGCTTAATTCTGGTCTTTAGGGACTGGTTTTGCTTTTTAGCTTGTTCTATCCTTTTGTTAGAGGCTTCCAGCCCTTTCTCCAATTGTGAGGTCTTGTCTGTCAGGCTGCTCACCTCTTTCTGGGTTTTTTCCCATTTTTCTTGCCAGAAGGTTTCCATCTTTTGGGTAAGCTCCAATTTGAGTTCTTCCAGAGTTTATGGATAGTTTCCATTTTGGGGGGCATGTTTTGATTTTGTTTGAATTTCATCTTCTTTCTCTTCTTTTCCTTGGGTACTCCCACCATAAAAGTTTTCAATAGTCACTTTTTCCCCTTTCTTTTTGGAGGTTTGATTTTGGGCAGTATGAGCCATCCCTTTGGTGGTTATTTTCCCCTTTCCTTTTTGGTCCAAGGTCTGGGTGATATGGGCGGGTTTTCTGTGGATTTAGGTTGCCTCAGACTCAGACTAGTCTTCCCAGTCTCCACGGTTTGTTCGCGTGCCCGCCCCCATGCTCAGCACACCTCCAGGCTCTGTGGTCTCTTCTTACCGGTGTGCAGGAATCTCCTGTAAAACTGCTCTGAGGGGTGGATCTCTGGTATTCCCTGTCAGTTTCTAGGGAGCCTGGCATTCCCCCCCTCCTCACTACAACGAGGGGCAACGCTTTGGCCTTAGGCAGTTTTTACAGATTCTTGAGACTCCACCCTGTTCACAGTTTGCGGGGGCCCCATGGTCTGCATGCTCTGCAGTGTGCAGGGTTCTCCCGTGAAACCATCCTGAGAGGTCGTTCCCTAGCAGTCTTTAGATCCCAAGGACCCTGGTGTGCCCCCCCCCCCCCGACAGAGACATTCCTCACTCACTCGCTGTCCCGGAGAGCACTCTGATCCCCTACTCTGGTTCCATGGGGGAGGTGGGGGCGGCGCAAGGGTAGTTCAGTTCACGTTTTTGTGCAAGCTTTTCCTCCTTCTTATAGTATGGCAATGTTCAAACCCCATGTACCTTCATTTCTGTGGGGTACTGGAGAGTCCCTCTGTTCTTCCAAAGATGATTTTTATGCTCTTTTGAGGTAGTCTATTTTGTTCGGTGCTGGGGAGAGGAAGTGATTGCAGCCATGTTTACCCAGAAGTCCTGTATTGATTGTCTTCTAAGAACTCCTGATTTACTATCTATTTTATTAAAAGTAACAAATGATTTTTCTTTGATTATATACAAGCCCAAGCACCTCACAGGTTAATGAAATAACTGACCTCTAACTATGTCACCTGTGACAAAATCATTTAACTTTTGCAAAAGCTTTGTGTAGGTTGTCAGAGTCAATAGTAATAATATAAGTATATAAAATGATCACAGAATTTTAATCAAACAATTTGTTAAAAGTTAATGCATCACTTATCCAATTATCTGTACTGAACATGTATGTTGAATAATGTAGCTGTGTGCCAAGAAAATATATAATCATTGGGGTATAAAAATAAAGCCAACCCTGGGCCTAGCAAAGCAGTTCCGTACGAAGTCTGGCCCAGGCTGCCACTCCCAACTATCTTCCATTACTCATTTATGCCTTCATCACCACACTTAGTTGAGGACACCTGAAGCTGTAGCCAGGGCAGGACTCAAGACCATGTCAAAAAACAACAACAAAGTCTCATGGTTCACGACCCAAATCTTCTTCCATGTCAGCAATAAGGGTGAGGAATAAGGAACTTCATGAATGATGCTGTCAGCTAACAAGTGGTTCCTGTATCTTTAAAGAGCAATTTCTTAGATATCAGAAATGTTGAGATAGATCATATGCATTACTCCTTAGGTACACCATGCATCTATTCAGGTAGTGGGAATAAACTAGCTCCCATTCCTCAAACAATGAAGAATCTTTAGCATCAGACTCATCTGAATCTACCCCTGAACCAGAGAATTCAGCACCTGCAATATTCTTCTAGGCTGAGTCAATTTCAACCAATGCTAAAACTTGATTTATGTTTGCTTGATTTATTCATATGAGGACCATGACATCCACCTTCTTGCTGATATTCATACTTCCTTAGGAACTCCAGACTACTTATTACATCACCTAGATATGGGTAGTCCAGAGATCTAATGTCTGCGTAGAATATGTTGAAAGCATCCTGCTTAACATGATTGAAATATATTTGTCACCTGGGATCCTCCATCCAGCAGAGCAAGACACACTACATTTCTTTTAAACCCTAAAAGTCCAAGATAGAAGAGTGGCAAGGCCTAGGCAATAGGGTTTAAGTGTCTTGCCCAGGGATTAAGTGTCACTCAGTTAGGACGTATCTGAGGTCATATTTGAACCCAGGTTCTCCTGACTCCCAGCCTGGTGCTCTATCCATTTTGCTACCCAGCTGATCCAACATGCTATATTTTTAATCTTCACCTTTCCTACTGCTTGCATTACTGGGAGACCAGGTAGAAAAAAACACAACAGGAGAATTTGGTAGGATAGAGATTAAATACTTCACAGGGTTTGTCCATCTCTCCAATTCCATCTCTTTCCTGATGTAAATCCTGTAAGAGTTTGTCTTCTGTCAAATAAATTCTGAATTCCTCTCCCAAATGCACCAATCATCTAAATGGCCATCTATGACACAATTTAAATAAAATACAGGGGCAGCTAGGTGACTCAATGGATAGCAAGCTAGGCCTAGAGACAGGAAGACAGATTCAAGTCTTACCTTAGACCCTTCCTGGCTAGTCACTTAACAGAATTGCCTAACCTTTACTACTCTTCTGCCTTGGAACTGATATTTAGTATTGATTATAAGACAGAAGGTAAACATAAAAAAAATACATTCTCCAGAGTGTGCCTTTGTAACCTTGGATCCCAAGTTTTCTTACTCTTTTTGGAGGAGTAAGTCTAAACATTGGTCCACCTCCCAGCAGTCTTGATCCTTCCTTATTCAGTGAGATATGACTGAGCTAGGTTGGTCTCTCTCCTTTCAGCTCTTTGACCCATATTTAAGGAGTTATAGTGGAGCCATGTATAGTTTCCTCTAGTCGCCTTAACTCCTTTCTTTTTCCATTGAATTATTTCTAGTTCCCTGATTAACCATTTCGATGATGAGAAACTGAGGAACTGTTCTTGGAACATCTACATTGAGAATGCACCCATACCATTTTGTTATGAATTGGGTCTTAATCACTTACATGCTCTGTTCTAGTATGGCACATAGGCTCCATAGAGGGGAGTCCCTTTTGATAACTGCTCTCCAAAGGAGGTCCTACAACCTTAACATAAATTTGGAGGCCATTTTTTAAATGTCTTGATGATCAACTGTGGGAATAGAAACATAGAAGAAAAACAGCTGCTTGATCACATGGGTTTATGGGGATATGGTTGGGGATATAGATTCTAAAGGATCATCCTAATACAAATGTTAATAATATGGAAATAGGGCTTGATCAATGACACATGTAAAACCCAGCAGAACTGCTTGTTGGCTACGGGAGGGGGATGGGAGGAGGGAAGGGAAAGAACATGAATAATGTAACCATGAAAAAATATTCTAAATCAATTAATTAAATAAAAACATTCAAATCCCACACACCCCCAAATAAATAAATGTCCTGATGATCACCAAGGAACTTGTGTAGTCTCAATGCAACCCATTCAACTGTTAGCATCTGTAAACTTGATTTGAAAACACTTGGCTTTAATTCAGTCTCTCCTTGTCTACTGGCTGTATCCCTACAAACATCCCCATGTCTCCACCATCCCCCAAATCCTCACTTAATCTATCCATCCCAATAGCTGGTGCTCTATCTCTTCTCTCTTTTGTGGCTAAACTTGAGGAGGCTGTCTATGATCAACATTTCCACTTCCTTTCCTCTCACTCTTTTAACTCTCTCCAATTTGACTTCTGACTTCATTATTTTTTCTTATTTTATTCTTATTGTCATGTAAAATACCCTTCCACATTGGTAACTGTTGTAAGAGCACACTCATATCTAACCAAAACCCCCAAATAATACTATTAATACACTGATGTGAAAGACAACTCCAACAGTTCTTTCTCTGGAGGTGAATAGCATTCCCCTTCATAAACACTGGTCCATCTTCTAGCAGACTTAGTCTTTCCTTAATCAGTGAGAGATGATTGAGCTAGGTTGATTGACCCCTCTCCTTTCAGCTTTTTGACCCATATCTAAGGATATGGAGCCATGTGTAGGCTCCATTAGTCACCGTTACCTCCTTTCTTTGTCCCAGATCACTGCATAGCTAGGAGTAGTCAAGTTTTCACAGTTGATCATTGTACCATATTGCTTTTATGTGTACGGTATTCTCCCAGTTCTACTTATTTTGCATTGCATCAGTTCCTGCAGATCTTTTCAGCTTTTTCTGAAATCATCTTGCTTATCATTTCTCACAGTACTTCTAACTTCATTATCCTGCTGAAACTACTCTCTCCAAAGTTACCAGTGATCTCTTAATTGCCAAAGCTAATAGTGGGTTGGGTATTTTGGGATTTTTTTTTTTTGGTCCTCATTCTTTTTGCCTGACTTGTCTGTAGCTTTTGACACTGTAAATCATCCTCTTCTCCTTGATAGAGCCATAGTCAATAAACATTTTAAAGTGCTTCCAATATGGCAGGCACTGCGCTAAGAACTGGGGATATGAAGAAAGGCATATAACAGTTCCTATTCTTAAGGAATCTTGATCTAATGGGAAAGACAACACATAAAAAAAAAGTTGAAAAAAGGAAGGACAAGATAGGGGAGGGAAAAGAGTAGGGTGATAAAATTTTGCAACTAGAGCAGCAAATTGTCTAAGAAGGTATGAATTTCCTGGTTGATTTCATCTTGCAGAATGGTGAATTTCTAGAAATCATAGAATGCAGGAAAATAGCTAGTAATAGGAAAATAGGAAGTAATGATGCCCTCTTTCCCCCTAGGCTTTCATGACAATGCTCTGTCCTGGTTCTCTATGATCTCTTGATTATAGACAACCTTCTCAAGGAGTTTGGCTGCAAAAGAGAGAAGAGATAGGACAATAGCTAGTAGGATTGAACAGATTAAGCGAGGGTATTGAGGATGGTGGAAACATAGGCATGTTTGTAGAGATACAGTCAATAGAGCAGGAGAGACTGAATTCAAGCCAAGTGTTTTCTCCTTAGACAGATTACCTGTCTAACTCCTTCTCAGTTTCCTTTGCTAGATCTTTTTCCAGATCACATCAGTTTTCTGCTAAGGACATGTTCTTCCCTACTCCCTGCCTTATTACTCAGGGTTCTGTCCTAAGCCCTCTTCTTTTCCACTTGAATACTATTTCACTGAGTGATATCAACTTCCTGTGAATATCATCTCCATGCCGATGATTCTTGGATCTACTTTTCCAACCTTAACCTCTTTCCTAATCTGCAATTGCCAATTAGCATGGCATCACAAGCTAGATGTCCCCAAATACTATACTCAATGTCCCAAACTGAATTCTTTCTCTTTTCCCTGTTATCCTCTCCCTTTCAGAATTTCCCTGTTCTTGCTGAGAGCACTACTATACATACTCCCAATTAATAAGGCTTGGGGCACTGAATACTCATTTTTCTCTGGCTCTCCACATATCTCAAATATTCTCCCTCCTTATCTATGCCTATTGCTTCCCCAGGCTTCCTTTTGGCCCAGCTCAAGTTCCACCTTTTGCAGGAAGTCTTTCTCCAACCCATGTAATTCTAGTGCCTTCTCTCTATTGACTCTCTAATTTATTTTGTATATAACTTGTTTGTACATACATAATTATGTGCATGATGGCTTTCCCATTAAACTGTGAGTGGCTTTAAAACTTTAAAGTGTTTTTTGTCTTTTTTCATATCCCTACCTAGCACATAGTAATTGCTTAATAAATGAATATTAATCCGCTCACTAAATTAGGGTAGTGGTTATGTGAATGGAGAGGAAATAGAGGCAATGTGAGAGTTTATCAGATTTGACAACTAACTAGATATGGGGGTCAAGGATATCCCTGTGGCTATGAATATGTGTGAGTAGAAAGCTGACTGGTGCCTTTAATAGAAGTAAAGAAATTTGATGTAAGGGTGTGTCTGAAGGAAATGTAATGAATTCTAATTTAGATATATATTAGTATTGAGATGTGTATGAGAGATCCAATTGTCCAACAAGTGATACAGCACTGGAGCTCAGAAGAAAGACTAGAACTGGATATATAAACCTGAGTTATCTATAAAAAGAAGACATTTGACCCTATGGGAGCAAATGAGGTCACCAAGAGAGAAGGAATAGAAAGACTCTCTTGTAACTGTACTAGTTGGCTGACCATTGTCCTTCAGAAGGTCTTAACATTGAGACACTTTCCTAGGCAAGATTTTGACATCCTTCTCAATCCATTCTGCTCTTATCATTAGCGTATTGACAGCAGTAGGGTGTTCAAGCAGCTAAATTCCAAGTACCTCCATCACCACATATCTTTTTGGGATGCCTACAGTTACAGACAACTCACACAGTGGTACCCATTGTTTCATCTTCCTTCCTCTATGCTTTCTCTATTATCTTATATACTCTCCAAAGGAGCCCTAAGATAGTATAAAACCTGTTTAATATCCTCATCCAATTCAATGGGTTCTCTCCAAATCAACAGTCCTTAACACGGTTTTCCTTCCAATACTTAGTACATATATATATATATTACTTCAATACCTACATAGCCATGACAGCAACTCCTCTCCCAGCATACAAGAATATAATATAAAATGATAATTCAACTACACTACTTGTGCAAAATATATAGTATCATGCCAAAAAAGTATATGTCACCTTATCCAAAGATATTTTATTTTCACAACTACATGTAATAACAATTTTCAGCATACATTTTCTGAAATTATAAGATTCAAATTGTTTCCCTCTCTCCCTTCCTTCCCTTCCTCTTCTTAGAGATGGTGAGCAATTTGATCTGGGTTACACCTGTATTATCATGCAAAATATACTTCCATCTTGGTCAGACAAAGTCATTTTAACATAATCATATACTTGTTCCTTCAAACAAGGCCCTTGAGCATGCATGGGGATGGAGCAAATTTGACAAAAACAGTGTCTAATTACAGACTAGACTTTGAGGAAATTCTCAATTGTACTAACATAAGCAACTTACTCCAAGTCTCCAATGGATCTATGATCCATGATCTCATTTATGTGGGCATTTCATCATTTCATCATTTGATATGGATTTAAAAAAACCACTCATAACACATGGTTAATGAGTGAAAGTAAATTACATATGCACATTTAGATTGACAATACACTACAAAACCTATATTAATCGTTGAATGTAATCAAACTTTATTGATTGTTCAATAATATAAATAATAAGCCTTCTGGGAAGAAACCACTACCCCAATTCCTAAAGATCTCAGTAAGCATGTTTCCTATTGATGCTCATGACAATTTTCCCTCTCTGCTCAGCAATAAGTCATGCCCCCTCTGAGGAAGGCATTCTGGCAAATCTCCATCAATTGGCATTGCTCTTGATCAAACATGGCATGCTCACATATCCAAGTTCAAGAAATGCCAGTTCGTCTTGAACCAGGAGCAGGCTGTTGGCTAGGGCCTCTTTCAGTGTGTTTTTTGTAATTTCTAATTAGTGATCTTATTTAAGTTTATAAAGAAAGGAAAATCAAAATCAAAATGTATCCTTAGCAAATTTTTATCAGTCATTTACTAGATTTGATACCCACATAAATGTTGTTAACAGTAGTTGGGATACATACATGATTACTACTTAAGTCTTCATCTTATTATACATACACACATACACACACACACACACACACATACACACAAAATACCCAGCTTATAGAACTATTTAACCACAAAGTAGAAGATTAAAACAAAATGGAGTTATGAATCCTAAATTAAGGTACTTGCTTCCAGTACACCATTCCATACTGTAATAGGGAAGGTTTTAGGAATGGGAAGGTTAACAGATGGGATCACACTAACAAAATATATAAAAACAGGTTTATTTAGCTAAACAGGGAAAAGGGAATTGGAAGGGAATTAGGAGATTACTTACTACTATTGACCCACCTAGGTATTAATTCTTAAGACTTTCTAAATAAACCTTAACTAACTGAACTAGAAGACACAATGGGTTAGTAATGTCCACTGGGTCAGATTCTTACAAACTCTAGAGTCCTTGGTTGGGTCAAAACAGCAGGATCAAGATGTAGGGTCCTCACAAGGTCCAGGAAGGGAGAAGGTTCACACCCATTCACAACTGTCCACCAGAGTGAAGGGGAACACTCACTCAACCTTTAAAGATAATCCAAGTCTTTGGCAGCTCCTAAAATGGTTTCTTCAGGGAGACCTTTTGACACACAGCCTCCCAGTCTGCCACCCAGCTTGAGAGAACTTCCCAATTGTCTTAGAATGCTGACCCAGCCAGCTCTGTGGAATCTTGGTTTTGCAAAATCCCAAGCTGTCAGCCTGCTTTACTATGCCCTGCTAGAATCCTTTCCTACAATACCAGCTGATCACAACCAATCCCATGCAACTTTCATCTATGTCTTCTTATAAGTTTGACACAGAGGTCCACCCTGTATCCTTCCTTGACTTCTCTTTACATTGCATGAATATCAATGGATTATACAGGCTCTCTGCCAGTTGTCCCTCATTCTTTTCTTTTTTTATTTTTAAATTAAAAATTTTTTTCACCTCTCATGCTTTTTTTTTTTAAAACCCTTACCTTCCATCTTGGAATCAATACTGTGTATTGGTTACAAGGCAGAAGAGTGGTAAGGGCTAGGCAGTGGGGGTCAAGTGACTTGCCCAGGATCACACAGCTGGGAAGTGTCTGAGGCCAGATTTGAACCTAGGACCTCCTATATCTGGGCCTGGCTCTCAATCCACTGAGCTACCCAGCTGTCCCCATCCCTCATTCTTGCTTCTTGATTGGTCCATCTTTTTTCCTAGTCATATATTACTTTAATGGTATTTTTAATATCAATTCTCCATGGTAAATTCTTATATGTCAAGGAACTTGAGGGATTAGAACAGTAAGTTCAAAATGCTCAAAAACTCAAACCTTTGTTTCCTCAGTCATTTCATCTTTCACCCACCACAATGTAAATGTGTCATAGTGGAGACATGCCCAATTGAGAGCATTTCCAGTACCCATTAGGTAATCCTCAACTTCAGTCTTTAGAATTTTAGGGTTCCATAATTCATAGTTGTGGAAACAGATATCACACTGTCCCCTTTCCCTTTTGGAAATAAAGAAGCATTTCCCCTGGATGTCCAATGGGCATCTCCAGGTTCAACACGTTCAAAACCTGTCCCCATCAAATCACTCTTTTTCTAAATTCTGTTACATTTTGTGAGGGAGCTACATTTTTCTAGTCACTCGGGTTTACAAATGCAGAATCATCCTAGATTCTTCAGTTTCTGTTAGGGTCAATATCCAATCAATTACTGAATCTTGAAGGTCCTATCTCTATAACATTTCTCACATCTATCCCTATTTATATGATTATTGTTATGCCATTTGTCATATCCAACTTCATGACCCCATCTGGAATTTTCTTGGCAAAGATACTGGAGTGGTTTGCCATTTCCTTGTCTAGCTCATTTTACAGATGAGGAAACTGATACAAACAGGATTAGATGACTTGCCCAGGGTTGCACCACCAGTGAGCATCTGATACTGTGTATTGATTCCAAGGCAGAAGAGCAATAAGGGCTAGGCAGTTGGGGTTAAGTGATTTGCCCAGGGTCATACAACTGGGAAGTGTTTGAGGCCAGATATGAATTTAGGACCTCCTGTCTCTAAGCTTGGCTCTCAATCCACTGAGCTACCCAGCTGCTCCCTCACTCCCTATTTATTAAATCCTAGTGCATCCTTGTTAAAGTTTGTAAGTGGTACAGTGAATAGAGTCCTAGATCTAGAGAAAGGAAGGTTTGAGTTCAAATCTAGCCCCAGATACTAATTAATTCTGTGACTCTGAGCAAGTCATTTAACCTCTGTTTGCCTCATTTTTCTTATCTGCAAAAAGGACAGAATAACAGTACCTATCTCCCAGGGTTGTTGTGAGGATTGAATAAGATAATTTATGTAAAGTTCTTGGCACATAGTCAATGCTATGTAAATATTAGCTATCATTATTATTATTAATTACCTATAGGATTAAATAAAATCCCCCTTTGCATTCCCCAAACCAGGTTTCAAAATTCCAGCCCCTACTCTCGATGGGAATGTATGAATGTAAGATTTCCCAGAAGTCTTAGTTCAGCTTTAGGTCTTGAAAGTTTAATAATTTTCTTAAATAGTAAAAGATTAAACTTTAATTAATAGCTTAAAGCTTCACTAAGACTTTTGGTACACCATACATAATTCTACTTCTTTAAATAACAGCTTATTTCTAGTTAGAAAAATCTAGTTACGTCTAGTTATTTATAATAACTGTAGAAGCACAATAAAGCCATACTAACTCATATATAGGTAATTGCAAATTTAATAGTTTGTCTCAACATAAATTTTATGGCTCTGGTAACCATGAAGTACGAATTAATCCAGTTTAATGTTCCTTGTAGCATCGTATTCAAAGGAAAATGTGCTTAGATAGAACAGGGAGAACACTGTACACAGAAAGAGTAATATTGTATAATGATCAACTGTGAAAACATGGCTCCTCTCAGCAGTGCAATGATCTGGGACCGTGCTGAAAGACTTTTGAGGGGGAATGCTATCCGCCTCCAGAGAGAACTGTTGGTGTTGGATGGATGGGGGGGATCCAAGCATAATCTCTTACCCATCAAGAGTATTTACGGTTTTATTTGGTGGTTTTGGTTATGCAGGAGTGTGCTCTTACAACAATGACCAATATGGAAGGAAGTGTGTTTGGCAGGATAATAAAAAGATTAAAAAAAAAAAAGAAAAGAAATCGTGCCAAGATTTGACAATTTATTTTGTGCCAGCAGTGATCTTAAACAACTAAAAGTTATTTTCAGTTTGCTGAAACTTCTTTGATAAGAGGTTGGGCAAAGGTCCCAAACTAAATATTGCTTCTGTGTTTGAATGAAAGGCAGCCTCACGGGGCACAGTACTAGACTGACAGCATGGATCGATAGCTGCCACTGATCGTGTGTGAGGAGGGAATTTGGAACTTGAAGCTTAAAGCACTTCAGCTTTAAATAGACCACCAAAGCATCAAAATCCTCAGGAGAGTCAACAGATAAATAGTTTTTGGTTCTTTTTCACAAATCCATTTCCATATTTATGAATCAGAGACAGAAAAGAATTCAGATTGCATTGAAATTCAGAAATAGCAAAAAGGTATAAGTGTTCTGAGGGGTATAGAGAAGTGGGCTCCTTCATATTGTTTTTGTTTGTAGGACTCTACATTTTGGAGAATAAGAATATGGCAGTAGATAATAAGTGGCACCAAACTAGTGATTCCTTTCACCCGGAGATTCCATTGTTAAGATATTATCCTCAAAACAGTATTTCTTTTTTTTTTTTAACCCTTACCTTCTGTCTTGGAACCAATTTGGCTCCAAGACAGAAGAGTGGTAAGGGTTAGGCAATGGGGGTCAAGTGATTTGTCCAGGGTCACACAGCTGGGAAGTGTCTGAGGCCAGATTTGAACCTAGGACCTCCCATCTCTAGGCCTGGCTCTCAAACCACTGAGCTACCCAGATGCCCCCTCAAAACAGTATTTCAAGAGAAAAAAGGCCTATTTGTATAAAAAATACTTATTACTGTTTTATTTAATGCATATATGTCTCTATGTTAATGTAATGGATATTATGGAACTATAAAAATGATGGGATACATTCAGAGAAATGTGGAAATATATAAAAGTGAGAGCAGCAGAAACAAAACTGCATTCATGTAGACTGTGGTTATTTTTTAAAAAGAAAAAGCCAAGGGCAGTGGAACTTTGGAGAGACTTGGAAAAGGGCACAGGAGAAAATATTTTGCATTTACTATCTGTTAATTTGTTTCATTATTTTTTGTTAAATGCTATAGGTTTTACAGAAAATGTTTGTGTTTTGTACTTACTGTCTTTGTAAATGATTTTAAAGTCTATATTAATGTAGAGGGTATACTCTAGAGTTGCTACCCAGAGTCAGATTGCTGGCTCTAGAGATTTCCCTGGGGGTGTCCCTTCTCCAAAGCTCAAGCCCCCTTTCCAGGTATGGTCCACCCACTATTGGTCACTCCTGACTAATATCCTAATATCTCAATTGTGTGTAATGTTATTGATTAAAATGATTAAGTATATAAATATAACATATAATTATATCTAATATTAACTATGAACATTAATATTATCATTACTAATGGAATATTTCACTGGAAAATATAGCAAGAATTAAAGTATAAATACTTTTCCCAATAGCTCAGGGGGACTCTCTCCCCCTCATCATATTAATTTCTGGGGAGATAGAACTCAGATTTAGCATAACTTCTACATAGAATTGGTCTCACCAAGTTCATATCCAAATGAGGCATTGCTATGTAATATTTCCACTGAGCTGGATCCTGACAGTTGTTCTTTTATCATTGGACCATCAATTCTGGAATGGCTGAAAAATCCCGCATGTACTTTATTCTTAGACTTCCAGACTCCTGGATTCCTGGACTTCTAAATGTTTTGCTTTCCACTTCTTTTGAAATTCTATGGCCTCCAGCTTTGCTTTAAAAAAAAAAAAAGAACACTGGGGCAGAGAACTGAAGCTCATATTTAGAGGACCAAATATTGACCTTGGAGGAGAGAGGGCTGGAGATCTCTCCCCCTAGCATTGTCTCTCTCTGCCTTCTAGCAGGAAGAAATCAGACAAAGTCAAACCAAGAGAGAGGAAAAGGCCAAATTTTGACGTGGGGATTTTGAAATCATCCCCATTTCCAGTTCTGCAACTGCAGTCTGTCAAAGTCCAGAGACTCCAAAGCATTTCAGTTGCTCATCATTACAAATTTCCCTGAAACAGGCCCCCCAACCTGGGAATTACTACATCAGTGACCCTCTTGGAAAAGCATTTGAAAAATTCACATTACAAAAAAAAAAATCTTTTGTAAATGGAACTTTAATGAATTGGTTACATTTCTTTTATTGACTTTCTGATGTAAAAACTATATCCATACAGCTACAATTTTCTTTAGTTTTTATGAGAAAGTTCAACTATTCCTTGATCCTACTAACATTTTTTAAAGCTAGTGAGACTGTCACAATATTGCATCACAGTACTCTGCTAACTAAATCAGAGCCACATCACAGATTTATTATGGTCTTTTCTCTGGTGTGGATGGACCTTGATTTTGGTACATAATAGTTTATTTGATTTCATAAGAGTGTAATTGATTTCAGAATCGTGAATTTGATTTCAGCAAGATGCTGAAGGAAGAAGGAAATGTAAACAGCACAGTTGCTTCCCTGGCTGCCTTTCCAAGAAGGTTGACTCAAGTGGAAAAATACTGAGGTCATCAAAACAGCCTCAGTTCAATTTTTTTAAAGCATGTGATAGAGCCTTGACCAAATCCCTTTCAATCTTGGCACAGCATTCTGTGGTTAGTTTTAGTGTACCAGCAAATGGAGGTAATGTTTCCACTTTTTTAGTATCCCAGCTGAATGCAATCTCAGAATAGGCAGAAATGTTCATGTACTCATCTAATAGCTTCAACTGCTTCTTTCTGCCCACAGCTGGCACCACAGCTCTGTTACCAGGATTTATATGCTAATAGACACCATGGTTCAGAATTCACCTTATTGTTAGTACAAAAATTTTAAAGAAATTTGATGGGAATGACCTTAAAGCAAGGAAATAATTTCTGATTTACCAAGGTATGTTCAAAACCTTCCTTTTATAGTGTAAATATTTTGAGAATCCCTTCAATGTACACTGCATATATCTTGTATGTAGAATTATTTTGCTTGTTGTATACACCTGTAGACTCTGAGCTCCTCAAGGGCAGGGACAATGTTTTTACCTTTCTTTGTAGACCAGTCTTTAGCCTAGTGCCCAGCACAGCGTAAGCATTTAATAAATGTTTGTAGACCGAATCAGAACTTCTGTTATTTGTGAACAGAACTATGCAACACATTTGTTTTCCTGGAAAAAAAAAAAGGACTTGCTGGCCCTTATTTCATTCACCCATCATATTTGGCGTATTGTCAACCTGATCTCTTACATTTTATTCCTGTAGCGTACTTTACAACTCCATCCAGTGGTAGTTGGTGAAGAAATGTCAACCCATTTACCCATCATTTTATGGACCAAAAAGGAGTTTATAGGGGGATTTTCTAGATTTGGAACTGGAGCTGTCCTCTAAGAAAATGGAGCTGAACTATGAACCTAATTCCTTTGCTCCCAGAGTCTGGGGGGTTCAAGGAGGCAGGGGATTATGGCTTCTCAGGGCTTCCACACCACAGTTCCTGTTGACAATTCTGGCCCCAAAGTCACTATGGTTCAAACTCCCTATCCCTGAAGATCATCCCTGACACCAGGAACTAAGGACAAACACAGAAGAGAAACAAACACCCCTGAGTCCATTTGTTTGAATTCTAGTAAAATCAGGTTGAGTTCATGGCAAGTACAGCAGTAATAAGCATGGCTGAGAGCGATCAGTCTTATCAATTTGAAGATGGTAGGTAGCCAATCAGAAATAAATGCCCCACCTATATGGTAGAGAACACATAAGGGCTCCATGTTAGGCAAACTGAGCAAGCTCAAAGCCAAGTTAGGCTCCATAAAGGCTCAAACCCTGATGTTTTCCCCAGGCTTTGTGGAAAGTCTGAATCTCAATTTAAAAAATCTTTTTATTTAAACATTTACTTTGTCTTTTAAGAGACAATCATGGTTCAAATTGGGCTTTAGATACTTCCAAGTTATTTGACCCTGGGCAAGTATAGCCCTTATTATTCTTCTGTTTTAGAACTGATTCTAAGACAACCTAAAGGTTTTTTATTTTTTATTTTTATTTTTTTATTTTAAGAGAGGCAATTGTGATTCACATTGTTAATCTGTGAGTATTATTGTTGGGATGACATTGAGAAGAAACAGTAGGCAAGTGTTCAAAGACTTGAGAGATATTTAAAACTTTGGCATTTTTCCAGAATTTAATCTCAGAATTGTTTAATGAATGGTAGAATGAATGAGTGAAACAAAGTAATGGCTAACTACATAAAATGTACTGGAGATTCAAATAGAAAAGGAAGTCAGTCCCTGCTCCCAAGGAGCTCACCACCTAAAAGGGGACATAATACATATAGGAGGACTCAGCTGCTTGGCTGATGGGAAAGGTACTGTAGTCCTTCTGGTGCAATAGCAAGGCAGATGGCACTTTGGTGCCATTTCTATCGATAAAATATGCATTGCTGACATTGAGCCGTTCAGTAATGCCAAGGATCTGAATGGTGAGAACTTTCTTTTCTGTCTCTTCTGTAGCTTTGGCTACTGATAAGCCAGGAAATGGAACACCTGCAGAGGCAATTGCTAGGCAGCTATTCTGCAAGGGTTGCTCCCTTGGGCAAGTACCAGGCTGGAAACAGGACCAGAGGCTCAGCACACTGCACTTTTTGTTGCGTCTTCATATAGGTCATGTTCTCAAATTATAGGTAGTCCCCAAGCCTCTGTCCTAGGTCCTATTATCTTCTATCTATTCCATTTGACTGGGTAATTTCATCCATTCTCATGGATTTAATCATTTTATTAAAATAAAAATTAAATTAAAAATAAAAAATTTAATTTAATTTTTTGTCCTGATGAGTCTCAGCTAGTCTTAGCTAACCTCTCTCTCGACTTCCTGTCTCAAATCTCCAACTGCTTATTGGACATATTGAAGTAGAGACATCTTAAATCCAGCATGTCCCAAATGGAACTTATTATCTTCCCACCTCTCCTCCCCTCTTCCTCATGTCCCTATTACCCTTGTGGATACCAGCATCCTCCCAGTTACCCAGGCCTGTGGTGTGACTGACCCACAGGGTCCTGGGTGTGGCCAGCCTTACACATGCTGCTGGCCTGGCTGGTGCAGTTATCAATAACTAGAAGACAGATAGTGAATACTTCTGGCAACTTCCCAGGGCCCAGAGGGAATGCTTTTTCCCAGGGTTCTTCTAGGCAATAATTCAGCAGTGGTTGGATCAGCGTTATATTTTCCCTTTTCAGAATGTAAGCTGCTTGAAATTAGAGGCCATTTCTCTTGTTGTTTGTATTTGTACCCCAGAGCACATAGCATAATGCCTGGTATGTAGTAAGCGTTGAATAAATGTTTATTGACTTGACTCCAGCCCAATAGAGGCAGCAGCACAGACAGGCCCATTATAATCTGGTTAGTGTAGTCTTGCCCTTCTACATTGCTGCCAGTGATCAGCAGTCAACTAACTCCTCCTTGGGCAGGGCTTGGAGAACCAAGAAGGTGAGCTACCTCGCTTTCTAGACATGAGGGGGAAGAGGACACTGTTGGCCCAGCCCTTCAGAGACCATTAAAGAAGCAGAGATTTGGTATTCTTCTCTTTCTCCATTATGGAGCTCTCAGGGAAAGCGTGTTCCTGGCTGGTGGGTCAGAGAACAATGAGTAGGAGAGGTACAGAGCGAGTTTGGGTACTGACCCTTGGGGCTGGGACAGACTGCCTACAAGGCAATAATAGCCTCTCAGCTGCCTTACTACAGCTGACTCTCATTCTTGAAAACTTCTCTAGACATGCTATCCTTTGCTCTGTAGCCCTACTTTTATTGGTGTTGATTCTGTTCATTATCACCTCTTTCCCTCAAGAAATCCACTGTGAAGTATAAAGATTTGGCACATGAACTCAATTAAGATCCAGAATTTAGTCTTTCCACAGGAAGAAAGAGAAGCCCAAGATTTCTGATCTTCATATTCCCTTATAGTCTGTATTCTGTCACTTTTCCGGGAAAGGATACTTTGTTTGCAGGGGCTGGGGAGTTGTTTTGGGCTGTTTTCTCCCTTTGGTGAAGAAGCTGAAACACACGTGAAAACCAGCAGATGGTAGCAGATAGTCTCACCATCTTCAATAAAGAGCAGAGAAATTTAGAAGTGGGGAGCAGAGAGCAGCTCAGTTCAGCTCTGTTTTTTGTTCATGTGAGTCAAGATTTTAAGGAATATGATAGCCAAGAGCAATGCAATGACATTACCAGAAGACATTCATAGCAGGAAGGCATGAATCTCCATGGCCATAAGTGCTCCCTGGACACACATGTTTACCATATATAACCCTTGCCCCATTGATAATAACCTGGGAGGGGTATATACTATTGTTTATATAGAAAATCTATCTGACAGTTTTTGTTATATTGTTGAGGGTTTTTTAAACCCTTACCTTCTGTCTTGGAGTCAATACTGTGTATTGGCTCCAAGGCAGAAGAATGGTAAGGGCTAGGCAATGGGGGTCAAGTGACTTGCCCAGGGTCACACAGCTGGGAAGTGTCCGAGGTCACATTTGAACCTAGGACCTCTCGTCTCTAGGCCTGGCTCTCAATCCA
Source organism: Monodelphis domestica (assembly GCF_027887165.1). Classification (NCBI taxonomy): domain Eukaryota; kingdom Metazoa; phylum Chordata; class Mammalia; order Didelphimorphia; family Didelphidae; genus Monodelphis; species Monodelphis domestica. The sequence continues at coordinate 255,501,291 of NC_077229.1, forward strand.
CTGAGCCACCCAGCTGCCCCCCCAGTTTTTGTTATATTGTGCCATAAGACATGATGGAAATGGACACTTAGAGGAAATTGAAGATCGTTGTGAAATAATGCAAAATAAGCAGAAATATGAGAACAATTTATATGATAATCACATTATAGAGAATAATAACTTTGAAAAGCTTTAGGACTCTGATCAGTGCAATGTTAAACCATAAGTCCAAAAGAATAAAGATGAAATATGCTACTCATCTAACAGAGAAATGACAAACTTAAAATGCAAAAAGAGATGTATATATTTGGGCATGGCTAATATGGGAATGAGTTTTGACAGATTATTGGAGGATTTCCTTCCTTCCTTCCTTCCTTCCTTCCTTCCTTCCTTCCTTCCTTCCTTCCTTCCTTCCTTCCTTCCTTCCTTCCTTCCTTCCTTCCTTTTTTCTTCTCTCCCTCCCTCTCTTCCTCTCTCCTCTTTTCTCCCTCCCTCCCTTACTTCCTACCTTCTTTCCTTCCAATTGCCCGTTGTTTTCATGTGAAATAGTAGAACTCCCATACAATCTGCCTATTCAAGTTAGAACCAGAGAATATTATTTCCTTTCTGTGTTTCTCAGAATTAAAGGGACTCTGAATTGTGACTGTGTTTCTCTTTGGATAGCAAGAGGAAACTTGTTTCCATCACATTAGAAGAATAAGTAGACATTGATGAAAATCTGCCTCAGGCTTGACTGACTGACTTTTTGACTTTCAGCTGTCCCCTATCTCTATCTATAAAAAGTACTCAGATAAGAAGTACTTCTTCACAATGTGCCTCTTCCTTTTGTCCTTTTCTCGATTCCTTTTTGTTCTTTTTGTATCTCTACTTTGAGTAGCCTCATGGCAGAGTAAATAGAGACACAGACTTGAAGTTGGAGAGGGAAAGTGGAGAGAGGAAGGAGTATACTGAGAAATGATTTTGCTGTAGGAAGAGGGACATTAATAGAAAATATTCATTGGGGGGAAAGATGATTAAAAAGACATAGATAATTACTGACCTATATACCTACTTTCTCTATAATATCTCTGAGAATGATCTGTACATTTATTGAGGGCATCCTTGATGAAGTTATGAGAAGGTAACAGGCAATCTTTCAGTCTTCTGATTGGAGGGCTGAAGGGGAAAGCAAATAGGTCTTCCTAAAAGTTTCATTTAAAGAGGACTCCCAGGCTGTCCATCTTTTTATTTCCCACATAGCTTCATTCCTTTGAACTAAAATCCATAATGAGCCCAGAACTCATCATCAGGAAACATTATCCTGTGAGACTGTATAATCCTTGGTATTCATACCTCAATGGTTCCCTTCAAAAATTTCTAACACTTTGAGGCCAGAGGAAAGAGCAAAGAACTCCTTCCCAAACCTCCAATTAAAGAGGTTTCCAGGACAGCCATTTCTTCATTTTCCACCTAGCTGTACTCTTTTGGACTGGATTCTATCATTCCCTATGCTAGATACCTTCCCTCCTCTCTTCTCCCTTTTCTCCCTCTTCAACTTCCTTTTGTTTGTGTGCTATTTTGCTCCATTAGATCATAAACTCCTTGAGGATAGGAATTGTCCTTCTTTTTCATATTAGTATCACCAGCATGTAGCACAATTCCTGGCACATAGTAGGGGCTTAATAAATTATCAACTGACAAATGATTTTCTGTTACGAAACCAGATTTTTATAGTTGCACAAATGCCTGAAGGATATGAATACAAAATTCTACTATAATTATTGTTTGTTGACTATAAATGAATTTCATTTGGCAGATCAAAATTTGATCACTGCTCAAATACTCCAAAGACTAAATTCAACAAATGAAAGGGAGACAGGCATGCCTATATGCCAGCTTTGGACATCATTTCTCTCTCTCTCTCTCTCTCTCTCTCTCTCTCTCTCTCTCTCTCTCTCTCTCTCTCTCTCCTTTTAGCTTCACTATCTGCTCACTCTGATATATGTTCAATATATGCTTACTCCGATATATGTTCTATGCTACAGTCACCCTGTAAGTCCATCAGTCCAATGTGGGTTCACATTGAAGCAGTGTCATCAATTTCTTTGTTCTGTCTGCATGCATCTTGCTCTATCTAGAGAGTAATTCTACTCGCCCCTCTACAAATTCAACAACAGAGGGCAATTGTCTCAGTGATCCTGCTTATTAATATCAATTGAATCATAAAGCAGGGAAACATATATTCTTCAAAGTATTTGTTACATGAAGAATATATATGGCAGGGTTCAAGTGGGAGAAAAAATTCTCCACTGATGTGAAGTTTGCTAGACTTGTGTATTTGAAGATGACATTGTGCTTAGGGCATCAAGTCAGTCAACATTTATAAAGTGTTTCCACCCAGCTGCCAGAGATACTGGTGGCACAGGCATTGTGTTAAATTCTGGGGTATAAAAAGAGGCAAAAAATAATTCTTGCTCTCAAGGAGCTCACAATATACTGGGGGAGAAAACAAGTAAACAAATATGTACAAACAAGCTAATTAGAGGATAAATAGGAAATTATTAAGAGAAAGAAGTGTTGCAAACCTCAGAACACTGTGGTTCCTCTTAAATGAGATTCATAACTACTTAAAAGAATTGTAAACTTCTCAATAGGAATACTAAAGGAAAGAAAAATGATTAGTGCCTAGAATCTGAAATGCAGATAGAGTACACATTGTGCTGGTTCACCCATCTTGGACAGGTCTTGCAGATAGACACTGACTTGGATCTAGAATTAAAAAGAAGGAAAAAAAGCAGACTATAATTGCTTTTTTTGGGGGGGGGGTTACATTTTTAATGACCTTAAGTTTCTCTCCAAAGCAAAACTTCATTTTCTTTAATACCAATATTCAATATTCTTTCTGTGATGCTATTATATAGTACCACAGTCTCTAAGATGGAGGTTCATCTACAAAGTTAATTATTAGGACAAAATCAGTCCAAGTGAACCCTGCTATGTTTTCAGCTTGCTCAAACTACAGGCATGATGCTCAACTAGCCTACTAGAGGGCCCTAGGACTAATCCCATTTCCTGCAGACTTCTCCTATAACCTGAGGGTTACTCCTATCTCCCAGTGATAGGGAAGTAGCTGAGAAGACAGCAAAGGGGTAGTTAGTTGGCACAGTGGACAGAGTGCCAGACCTAAAGTTAGGAAGACTCTTCTTGAGTTCAAATCCAGCTCCAGACATACATGCTATGACCAGGTGGGATTTATACCAGGAATGCAGGACTTTCTAATATTAGGAAAATTATCAGCATAATTGACCATATCAATAACCAAACTAACAAGAAATCACATGATCATTATCTTAATAGATGAAGAAAAAGCCTTTGACAAAATATAGCACCCATTCCTTTTAAAAGCACTAGAAATCGTAAGAATAAATGGGCCATTACTTAAAATAAGTAGTGTCTGCCTGACTACAGGGGTGGAAGGGATATGACTGAGGAGAGACTCTAAATGAAAGCTCTAATGCAAATACCAACAACATGGAAATGGGTTTGAATCAAGAACACATGTGATACCCAGTGGAATCGCGCGTCAGCTATGGGAGAGGTGGTGGGAGGGAGGGGAGGGAAGAAAAGAAAATGATCTTTGTTTCCAATGAATAATGTTTGGAAATGACCAAATAAAATATTGTTTAAAAAAAATAAGTAGTGTCTATCTAAAACCATCAGCAAGTATCATCTGCAATGGAAATAAGTTAGAAGTCTTCCCAACAAGATCAGGGTGAATCAAGGATGCCCATTATTGTGACTATTATTTAATATTGTACTAGAAATGCTAGCATTAACAATAAGAAAATAAAAAGAAATTAAAGGAATTAAAATAGGCAATGAGGAAACTAAACTATCATTCTTTGCAGATGAAATGATGTTATACTTAGAGAATACTAGAGAATCAATTAAAAAAGCAAGTTTTTCATGAGTATAAATAGTTTTGATTTTGTCTTCTGAAGATTACCTGTTTATATACTGTGATCATTTATCAACTATGGAATGACTTAATTGACTCATGTCTATCTTCAGAAATGAGGCCCTTGAAAGCTGAAGTTTAAGAGAGAACCTCCTCTAGCCTGAGGATATAGCCCACCTTTAAGATAAAAGTGAAAATCAAGAAAAAGCCTAGGAAAATAAGCAAACAAACAAACAAACAAAAAACCCCAACCCACCTAAACATAGAAAATTTTTGTGGAGACAAAGAACCAGGTATAGACATAGAAGGGACAGTAAAAGCAAAGTAAACACATGCAAAACTTCAAAGAAAAATATGCATCATTCTCAAGCTCTAGAAGAGTTCAAAAAAGATTTTAAAAATCAATTAAGAGAGGTAGAATAGGGGAGAGAAATGAAAGCAATGCAAGAAGAAAATAACAGTAGAATTGACCGAATGAAAAAGAATGTTCAACAGCTCAAGAAAGAAAATAATATCTTAAAAAATTAAAATTGAGCAACTAAAAGCTAATGACTTCCTGAGACATCAAGAAACAATATAAAAAAATCAAAAGAATGAAAAAACAGAAGAAAACCTAAAGTATCTCATTGAAAAAAATAACTGACCTGGAAAATAGATCAAGTAGATACAGTTTAAGAATTAGTGGAGGGTGCAATTGGTTGGATCAATGGATTGAGAGTCAGACCTAAAGACAGAAGGTCCTGGATTCAAATCTGGCCTCAGTCACTTCCTAGTATAAAGGTGAAAATTAATGGTTGGACAATAATTTTATGAATTTATGTGGTTGCCAATATTTATTATATCTTGAGTCAGAAATTTATTTACAAGTATTTACAAATAAAGAGGAAACAATAAAGTAGAGAAAAGTGAAGAATTTAGAGAGGTTATTTATCCTATCAACCTAAAGGTTTTACTCCAGATCTGCTTAATCCAGGCAGAGATTAATTAGGTCTCAACCAAGAAGACTGGTGATGAATAATCACATGGCTTCCACCAAGATGGAAGCTAGTCTCTTATGAAACTAGGAAAGTAGCCAGCCTTTCACTCACCCAACAAAGTAATCGAGGAGTCAGAGTCTAATTTGAAGCCAAGCTCTAAGCCCAAGATCCAAGCCACAGTCTCCAGCAAAGTTCCCTTGAAAACTCTCCCCAGTTAGAAGACTATCTCTAGAAGACAATCTCTTCAGACTATCTTCTCAAAGACCATCTGCTCTGAGGGAGTTCAGGTTTGCTTTTATGGTGACTGCTTGTCTCCTTCTCTCTTCACAGGGAACAATCACAGTTTCCAAATTGTCTAGCACTGCCATGGGGGCAGTGTCTGTGGGATCAACTTCTCACCTTCTGAAGGGGAAAATTCTCATCAAAAAGGTTCACAGTTTCCTGATTGAACAGTTTCTGAGGGTATGAACTCTAAAAAATTCACAATTTTCTGACTGATTGAGTTTTTAAAAAGGGAGGAGCTCTCCAAGTATCTTGCTGGCTTCTCACCTGGCACTGAGTAGGGTGTTCAATAGTTTGTTGATTAAATTTAAAAGGTAGACAAAGGAGAGTTAATCCCGTCTTCAGTGTAGTGAGGTAATAAATAGGGGTACTTAAGTTAATGTTAACCAAAGTGAGAACTCCAACTAGGCAAAGAGAATAAAGGGTTCCCTTTTCACAACTGTAAACTCAGAATAGACAAAGAGAACAAAGAATTCCCTTTCACACTAGCTGTGTGATCCTGGGCAAGTCACTTAACCTCTATTACCTATCCCTTACCACTCTTCTGCCTTAGAACCAATACACAGTATTGGTTCCAAGACAGAAGGTTTTTTGTTTTTTGTTTTTTGTTTTTACTACCCAGGAATAAAGCATGAGTCAGGCTAAGTTTGTTTGCAAAGCAACCTTTTTTCACCTTCTCCTTCCCCATCCCCTTCACCTTTTATTTTATTATATTATATTATATTATATTTATTATATTTTATTAATTTTATTTAACTGATTTAGAGCATTTTTCCAGGATTACAAAAATCATGTTCTTTACCTCCCTTCCCCAGAATCCCCTCCTATAGCCAATGCATAATTCCACTGGGTTGGTAAGGACTTTAACAAAAAAAGAATTATTGAATTACCTGAAAGTCTGATTAAAAAAAAAAAGCCTGGACATAATAATACCAGAAATTATCAAAGAAAACTTCCCTGATATTCTTGAAAAAAGAGAGTAAGATAGAAATTGAAAGAATCCACAGATCACCTCAAGAAATAAATCCCTAAGTGACAATTCCCATTATATATATATGTGCATATATATATATATATAATAGCTAAATCCAAGATGTCCCAACTCAAGGAAAAACTACTGCAAGCAGCCAGAAAGAAACAATTCAAATACCATGGAACTATAATCAGGATTACACAGGACTTAGAAGGTTCTACATCAAAGAATCAGAAGACTTGGAATATGATATTCTAGAAGACAAAAAAAAATCTAGATTTACAACCCAGAATCACCTAACCAGCAAAACTGAGTATATTCTTCCAAGGAAAAAAAATGGTCATTTAATAAAATAGAAGATTTTCAAGCATTCCTGGTGAAAAGACCAGACCTAAACAGAAAATTTGATGTCAAAACACAAAACCCAAGAGAAGCCTAAAAAGGTATAAGAAAGAGAAATTTTAAGGGATTCAATAAGGTCAAATTATATGTATTCCTACATGGAAAGATGATATGTAACACAAAATTTTTATCATTATCAGAGCAATTAGAAAAATATACATAGATGGGGTGGTGGGAATAGGCTGATTAGGATGATATGATATGAAAAAAAATCAAGAGTTGAAAAAAACGATTGCACTGAGAGAACAGGGAAGGTCAAGGTGGAATGTTGTAAATTATCTCACCTAAAGAGGCATGAAAAACTATTGGGGGGTGGGGAGGAAGGTGGTGACAAGCAATGCTTAAATCTTATTCTCATTGTTCTTGGCTCAGAGAGGGAATAAAAATCGTACTCATTCAGGTATAGAATCCTATCTTGTCCTATTGAGAAATAGGGGAGGAATAAGACAAGGGTGGGGGTAACAGAAGCAGGGGAAAGTAACGAGTGATGATTAAAAACTTGGGAGGAGGGACAGAGTGAAAGGAGAAAGAGCAGAATCAAAGAGGGAAAATAAGATGGAGGTGAATATGCAGTTGGTAAACATAATTGAATGTGAATGGAATGAACTCACCCATAAAATGGAAGCAGATAGCAAGAGGTGCAAGCACACCAAGATGCCAAGACAACAAGACGTCCAGCACACTGCCACCAGCCATATCTCCACCGCGAAAGAGTGAGCCAGAGCCACCTCTCCACAAAAAGAAGTCAGAGAGAAGTGACGCGAAATCATAGACCATTTTTTACATCACTTCCTGCATCTCACATGTACCAATGGTAGTTTAAACTTGACTTAGGAGAGCCCAGGGGGTCAGTCAGTTGTTTCTGATTTGTCATTTGCTAACACATGTTTGTCATAGGCCATCCTTCTCATCACTTAATCCTTAAGTAGGGGTGTAGACATTCCTGTTTGTTAGAATTTTAAAGATTTAATCAGGGTGGAGAAAATCTAAAATTCACAGTAGAAGGGGAACTTCCAGACAACTAGTGAAACTGAAGGATCCATCTGAGTTACCATAGTGGTCTTCCTTCCAAAAACAGGAGCCAGAAACAATAAACTTAGTGTAGTAAAAAGTTATTGAAGCAACTGAGTATGGATGACTTGGCTGTGAACCAGCCACAAAGGGAGCAGTCCAGTTGAGCAAAGGAGTGATTTATTTCCCTTGGTGACCACTTAAATTTAGATTTTTTTTCAGTCTCAAACATAATTTTACCCTTTACAATAAGATGAAATTCAATAAGGATAAATATCAATTTACAATAAATATAGAATATATCAAGGTTCAATAATTAAGCTTCAGAAATATAGGATAAGGGAAGCATGGTTAAAAATATTATCCATAGTACATCTGGGATTGTTAGTGACTTGCAAGCTCAATATGAGTCAACAATATGATGTGGCAGTCCAAACACTTAATAGGTTGTTGGGTGGCACTGAGATTTTTTTGGGTCAAAACTTGTGATTTTGTTGGTATAGTGAACACCTGGTAAGTGTGTTCTCTGTACCAATGTAAGACAGCAATTTCTCTGCAACTAAGAATAAGATTAGTCTTAAAGAGTTATGTAAGGGTACTGAGGATAAGTGATTTGCCAAGTTTTACAAGGTCAGTATGGGTCAGAGGCAGAACTTGAACTCAGATCTTCTTGACTAAAGCCATCCCCTTATCCATTTTGTCTTACTAGCTCTTTAGAGAAAAAGTCCAAGAATTCCTTCCAGGAATAAAGGCGTGATAGTCCTTCTGTATTCTGTCCTGGTGGGATCACGTTTAGATATTGTGTTTAGTTGTGGATGCTATGATTTAAGAAAGGCAACTATGGTGATAAAGGATCATGTCATATGAGGATCAGTTGTAGGGATGAGACTTGGAGAAGACACCATGGGAGAGGGCATGGAGCAGGGAGTGGGAACATGAAATCAGTCTTCAATTATTTGAAAACTCTGTGGGAGAGATAGTTTTCTGCTTGGCCAGAAAAGGCTAAGAGTAATGGGTAAAAACTGCAAAAAAAGGAATTTAATTTTAATTTTGGGAAAAACTTCCCAAGAATTAGAACTATCTAAAAGTTGAATGGGCTGCCTGAAGAGGTGGTGGGCTCCCTCTCACTATAGGTCTTCTACTTAAAATAGAAACTGAATCACCTCTTGACCAATATATAGTGTGGGTTTTGGAAGAGATATGGGTTGGGTGAGGTGGCCAATTAGATCCTTTTATAAAGATTCTAAAATCCAGTCACCATATCCACTCATCAAAATACGATCCATTTTTTCAAAACTGAATTCAATACTATCTCCTTCATGAAACTCTGCCAATTATAATATGTATGACTCTAAGCAAATCACTTAATTTCTCTGACCTTATTTCCTCATTTACCAAATAAAGGAGTTGGACTAAATGACTTTTAATTTTTACCTCTGAACCTGGGATCCTATGAACCTTTCTAGGGCAACTAGATGGCACAATAGATAGATAAGAGTGCTGAGCCTGGAGTCAGAAAGACTCCTCTTCCTGAATTCAAATCTGCCCTCAGACATGTAGTAGCTATGTGACCTTGGACAAGTCACTTAATCCTGCCCCAGTTTCTTCATTTGTAAAATGAACTGGAGAAGGAAATAGCAAACTACTCTAGCATTTTTGCCAAGAAAACCTCAACTGGGGTCAAAAAGAATCATACATGAGTGAAAAATCATTAAATCATAATGAAATGAACCTTTCTTCATTCCTCCAATTGGAATTTCTTCTTCCTCTGTGTCCCCATAGTGGTTTTTATTTCTTCTATGGCACTTAATACAATCTTCCATGAAGTATATTTCCATCCCATCTCTTACTAAAGTATAAGCTACTTTTGAAGCAAGAGACCATGCTTTCATCTTTGTATTCCCTACTTGTGAAACATGCCTTTTACACAGTAGTTGTTCTAAAGTTTGAATTAAGTTGATGTTGCTTGTGTAAGCCCTCAATTAATTCCTTTCCCATTGATCGATGATTCTTTTTTTTTTTTAGTTTTTAAAACATTATTTTATTTGGTCATTTTCATACATTGTTCATTGGAAACAGATCATTTTCTTTTCCTCCCCGCCACCCCTTCTCTAGCTGAGAGGAGATTCATCTGGGTATCACATGTGTCCTTGCTCTGAACCCATTTCCTTGTTGTTGGTATTTGCATTAGGGTGCTCATTTAGCGTCTCTCCTCTGATCGATGATTCTTAAAAAATAAAATAAAATAAAAACCTCAATTCCTTTGTACTGTGGTGCTAACTTAAGACACAATAGTCTATGAGCTGTCATGCCACTTCAAAGATTTATGATTTCGGTGGTTTGGGCAGTTGAAATTGCTCTCTCTTCAAGCACCGCCATTTATACTGACCACTATGACTTAGTAGATAGTTTTTAAGAGTTGCTGTGGCTGCATAATTCATCATTCTGAGACCATCCTGGTGATAAGCTTTTCCACATTTAACTAAGGTGAATTTTCAGATGACATACATTCACTCAAAGTCTTTCCAGGTGGGTAAAGCCTGGGAGAGATTATGTTCCAGGGTCACAATCTTCAAAAACCCATGGTTACTATAATACAAGGAAAGAAGAGAACTTTGATGGAGCAGCAGGCTATATTCTCTTGCAATTTGTGACAAAAGATAGTACCATTTTGGGCAGAGTTCTTCACCTAGCAGGGCTGACATAAACAAAAGTGTTATTTAATATTGGTTGTATAATCTCTTCCCCTCAAATAATGACTTTAGCAGTTTCTTGTAGTGGCTCTTTATCAGAACTATTCTGTAGTCTTATAGTGGAATCTTTCTAACTAAACTAACTACCACATCTCATTGCTTTACCCAACAATGATCTATCTAATATTGCTGCTAAAAGCTGGATTATATTTATAGGTTTATGATATTGGTTCAGTGTGCTTTGGGTATATTTATTTGTCCCACCCTGTGACTAATTATCCTCCAGTTCACCACTTAACTACTTAGACATTGTGGTATCATCCATTCTTATCATATGAGTAGGCTGGGTTAATTGGGCTCTGATGAATGTTGTTGCGATGACTACGATTCCAAATTGTGTTACTGGAGACATTATCTTGATGTGAGATGTCACAGACAAAACTTGAACACGAGCTGAAAATGACAGATGTACAGGCAGCCACTGTTCTTGGTAGCCTTTATTTTGGGGAGCTCCCCAGCTACATACTATTCGGAATTTTACACTACTTTTGGGGGTGGGTTCCTGAATTTGTGATTTCATTGATGAGGGAATTTGGAGGGAAATCTTCCTCAATCAGGACAAATCATTAACTGCTTCCTGATTTCCCACAATTCTAGTTCCCTTCCACTATTGATTGTTTCCAAGTTATCCCATAAATAGCTTGTTTATACAAACATTTTTTCCCCTATGTTGTCTCTCCGAATAGGTGGAGAGCTCCTTTTGCTTTTGTTTGTATCTCCAGCATTCGGTACGGTGCCTGGCTGAGATTTTAATAAAATGATGACCGACTTACCAGGGAATTTTTCAGGGGCAATGATTTGCCCAGAGTCACAATTCAGTTATGTGTAAGAGATAGGATTAAAATCTAAGTCTCCCTGATTGCTGAGGCTTAAGAGTAACTTTATCGACTGCAACGATATGCCCCTCTTTTACAAACTTAGCAGGCAGTTAAGTGACACCAGCTTGCCTGCTGGATTCGGGGGTGAATGTGGAGGACACAAGGTTTTGACGGACGCTGGGCGGCTGGAGAAAAGCATGCCTTTTGCTAGGTAAATCTTAGCCGCTGAATCCACTTTATGCTTTTAGGCCTCACTCACCAATGTGACCTTGTAGTCAGATACACACACACACACACGCACACACGTGTCTCCTTCGTGGCCTCCCTTTCTGGGAGAGACTGGTGCTTTCCTGCCCAGGCCGGTGGCGGTTCCCTCCCGCAGGAGGCGCGGTGGTGATGCAAGTGAAGACTGGGCGGTAACCTCAACCGCAGCTGTTTCTGAGCCGCCGGGAGCCGGTAGCAGGGAGCAGGGAGCCGGGGGGAGGGGGTGTGTGAGAGGGGGCGGGGCTGGGCGGGGCTGTTGGGAAGGTTGGGTGGGACGGACGCCATTGCGTTGCTATGAGCTGGCTCCTGGGCTGCAGAGGCGCTTGTCAATAGGCGCGGAGGCGGTGGCGGCGGCGGCGGCGGCAGCAGCGACAGGCTGAGACTGCATCCTCTTTCTGCTCCTTTTCTTGAGTTCCCCTTCCCCCCCGAGACCTCCTCCCTTGGCTCTCGCCCGAACCCAGGCTCCCCGTCTCTCGTCTCGCTCGGTCTGGGCGGGCGGCGCGCGCAGCTCCCGAGGCTCTCGAACTGCCGAGCGGCAGCCACGGCGGTTCCGGGGATGGGGAGGCGGCGGCGGGCAGATGAGAAGATGCTCCTGGGCTGAGGCGAAGCCAAGGACGGAGAAGGAGAACCTGGCGGCTGCGGGAGGGATGGCTCATTCCGGAGCGGCCGCAGCTGTGCCCGGGGGAAGCGGCGAGCAGCGGGGGTCGGGCCCCTCGGCCTCTGGCCCGGGAGCGGCGGCAGCGGCGGGTTTGGACGGCGGGGGGCCGCGGGACTCACTGAGCCTGGAGGAGATCCTGCGGCTCTACAACCAACCCATCAACGAGGAGCAGGCATGGGCCGTGTGCTACCAGTGCTGCGGATCCCTGCGGGCCGCCGCCGCTGGAGACCCGCGTAGCCGCCCCCGCCGCGCGCCCCGCAGCCGAGTGGAGGCGCCCGCGCAGATCCGCGTCTGGAGAGATGGCACCGTCACCCTGGCCCCCGGGCCGGGCGACTCTGGGGAGCCGCCTCCGGGTGCAGGTAAGCACCCCCCACCTCCCCCGGGCAACCGCATCCCTCTTTCCTCAGGCGGCCGTATCCTCTCCCATCCCGGGCGCAGTCCTGAGATCAACCAGGAGCGAGAATTTCGGGGTCACAAAACCCTTGTTTATGATAGTCTTGGGAGGCCGGGGAGTGTATGGGGGGGGGGGAATGACCTGGATCTGCACCCCCTCCCTCTCTGCGGCTTCTCTTTGCCCTCCTGACTCCCTGGTCAGCCCAGTTCCGGCACCCACTGGGAGTAGCCGACAGACCCAGGGACTTGGGGTGCGGGGAGGAAAAAGCGGCGGCTTCTGGGGCTGCTCTCCTGCCTGATGCAGAGCTAGCTCCCATGTAGGTCAGCAGCATCACGAGGGGTAGGGGAGGGAGGAGAGGGAGAAGCCCAACAAAACAAAGAGAGGAGCTGTCAAGGGGAACTGTCCCATTTCTAACAAAACCGCTTGAGGGGGCTGGAGGGAAGAGGGGAAGAGTTGTCACCCTCTGCCCTTTGCTGTGACTGGATTTGGGGGTGGGGCTTTTGTTTTGGGTACCTTTTCATTTCCAGTTGGAGCGAAAGATCTAGCTGATGGATACTAGTTATTCTTCCTTCAACTTTATACAACAGCTGCTCAGTCTGTTTATAAGGTTGTGTGGGTTGGGCCTTTTTAAAAATAAGATATTTCTATATTATATTTACATGCCCTCTCTGAGCACATAACCTCATTGAGAACATTCAGCATTGGTTATTCATGGTGTGACAAGGCATTGTAAAATAGATTCATTATATAGTTTAAACATCCACATAAAAGAAAATAGTAAAATAGTTCATGTCCCTTATCTACTTGAAAAAAGCACTTGTATAGGATTGTATATTGGTCTTCAAATAGTACTTTTAATAAAATTCAAAAGATTTTAAGTTTTAGAATGTTAAGAGGAAATTCGATCTCTAAAGAGGATTCTATCCTTGATAATGTTTTAGGATGAGATGGGAAAGTAAAGGAACACAATGACCATTAAAAAGCAAGCTAAACTAATTGTGTTATATAAGAACACAAAGAAATATTTCTGAACGCAAGAAAAATAAGTGCTATTTTTCTGTTATTTAAATTAAATTTGGTCTGGTGATGAATCTCTATCAGTAAATCAGTACTGATGAGGGTAATATGTTACACCCAACACTTGAAAAATCAGAGCACTTTGATTCCATTAAATCTTTAAGCTTGAAATAATAATTTTGTGGGGAGGAGAAAGGAAGTGGTCTTAGATCTGTAATTTCATTGGTTGAGGGAATTTTCTCCACAAATCAGATCTGTACTTGCTGTGCTGTTTAAATTCTTAGAGAGTCCTAGGCAATTGAGAAGATGTGACAAGTTCAGTCACACAGCTAAGGAAGTTAATCAGTCACTCTTAAAGTTTATTATGTACTTATTATTTTTAAGTCCCTGGGTAATTTAAATGAGCCTTGAAGTTTATAGTACTGAAGAATATGACTTTTCATATTGTGTTAGGAATCCTAAAACCACATATAGTATTTTGGGATTACAATTAAGAAAAAAAAGGGATTATTTAAAGTTACTTGGTCACCACAGAAGTAAAGAGTACTGATTTTGAAAAGTGCACATTCTAGACTCCCTGCTTTGTGAGGCATTGTGGTATAGTGTAAAGAACCCTGAGCCAGGAAGTAAGGAGCCCTGGGTTATAATTCTTCAGCTCTGTGACCTTGGAGAACTCATTTAGCTCCTTTGAGACTTAGTTTCTTTATTTGTAAAATAAGACTGGACTAAATAAATGAAGATCCAAGCTTTAAAGTATATATTTTTGTATATTTCTCCGCCTGGTACCATTTGGAGTCTTAAATGATGTTTAAACTATTCTAGTTGGCAAGTCCATATAAGATATTTTATTAATAGTTTCTACAGTTGCCTTTCACTTAATGACCTAATCTTAGGAACCAATTGTTTTTCTTCACTGAGATATGAATTAAGTTCTCAGTGTAATAATATACTACCCACATATGAGGAGGACCTTATTAATATGGTGAAACTCTTAGTTATTTGTTTTTGTTTTTTTGCCAGTAGTGAATATATAAAGAGCTCTCTGGGTCCAGTGGCTTACCTTCCTGAGAAGGTTAGCTGGGTTCAGTAATAAAGTCCATGTTGTTTTTAAGCATCTGTTGATTATTGTTAAGGGAGTACATATTGGTACGTATTGTTGACATCCACATTCAAATCATTAGGATTTGGAGATTTAAAATCATTAAAACTTTGAGATATGGAAACTTGCTGTATGGAAGTATTTCATTAGAAGACTAAGTTTTATATTAATTTTTAGAAGCCATATTTTTCTCACTTGCTTTGTTCTTCTGGACATTGGTAGAAATCTCATCATGTAAGTAAAAAGGTGATATCAGGCCAATATTTTTGTAATTAAAAGGAAAAAAAGTTTGTGGATATGTACTACAGTATACTTACATGGTAGGAGATAATATTTGTTTTCTTCAGTTATCCATTCAATTGTTTTAAATGTTTTAACTTGTTAAAATAAGTATAAGTATATGCTAAGTATAGTAGCAATTTGTCTATGTGGTATTTAAAAAATAATTTTAGTTACTAGTCAAATTACACCAGAAATGAGGTAGAGCACCAGAACTGGGAAAAATCTTTAGCATAGACTAATTCCATCAATTTTACAGGCGAGGAACTTGAGATCCAGTGAGGTTGCCTAAGGTTACAACTAGAATCAGTGGAAAGAGAAATACATTTGGAATTGAGAGACCTGAATCTGATACTTAGTAATGTGACCACGGATAAGTGACAGCCTTTCTAAAACTCATTTTCTTCATCTTAAAATGGTAATAATGATACTTGAACTAGGTAGCCCATAGGAATTGTTGGGAAAAAACATGTTTTGTAAAATAAATGCTAGAAAAATGTGAAATGAAGATAATTTGTTTTTATTTAGTGATAGAACTGGGACTAGATTACATATTTCCTGATTCCTAGTAGTATAGCTTTCTTTCTTAAGTGATTTAGAATTGAAATGAAATATTTCAGGCAGTGTCCCAGATGGATAAATATCATTATTCTTGGCATTATTTTGGAGGGATTTTTACATGAATATTGTTCATATTCTCCTCATACCCTAAGAAGGAGTAAAGTGGTATAGGTCAGTACTATCATTTGCTTTCCTGTCACCAAGGAAAAGAAATAGGAAAACAGCAACTGTAGAAGAGATAGTATCTTATGTGCTTTAATGGTTTGTGCCAATAATCCTTGTTGGCCTTTAGCAGTGAACACCTGGAGCATTATTTTTAGTTTGAAGCATGAAAGTTTGTAGAATTATTCAAATAGCTTAAAAACATTAACAGGAAAATAGGGGATTGGTGGTCTTTAATGATAAGCATAAAGAAATCTGCAAATATTAGAGGATATAATTTGAAGGAAGCACAATTTATTTTAGCATAGTTATTGCTACCAGCATTGGAGAGGGAATGATGTGGTCCAGACTGAGACAAAATAGAGAAAAGAAAAATTGAGCCCAGTTGTGAATGAATGTCTGAAAATGATGAAATGATAAAAATAGAATCCTAAAAAGAGTGGTATATTTGATTGAGCCTACTTGTAGTGCCAGGGGAATAATTGACCCAAGGAAGAATGAATGGAAAGACCTATGGTTCTTCTGAGATGGCCTATTTAAAGCATTTTATTTTCTCAAATATTTATGTAATATAAGACCTAAGTCATCCTCTATAGTTCTCATTTTACAAAGAAATCGATCAATAATACTTGTTAAATGTCTATTCTATGCCAGGCACTGTGCTAGGCATTAGGTACACTAAAGAGAAAATGAAGCTGTCACTGCTCCTAAGGAACTTATATTTTATTGGGAGAGACATTATATACTTAAACAAATACAGCATATGTACCAGAAAGGAAGGGCACTAAGAACTGTGGAGAGGAGGGAAGGCAGAAAATTCTTCATGTAGAATATGGTGTTTGAGCTGAGTCTTGAAGGAAATATAGAGATCCTAAGAGGTGATGATTTAGAGGGAATATTCTGAAGTCATGGGAGACAGTCTGTGCAAAGGTATGGAAATGGGAGTGTCATGTGTGAGTACTACTAAGAAGGACACTATGGCTAGATTATAAAGTACTTCAAGGACTATAATAATGTATAATGAGGCTGGAAAGGTAAATTAGGACCAGGATGGGAAGAGTTTTTTTTCTTTTCTTTTCTTTTTTAATTTTTATTTGGTCATTTCCAAACATTATTCATTGGAAACAAAGATCATTTTCTTTTCTTCCCTCCCATCCCTCCCACCACCTCTCCCATAGCCCACGCGCAATTCCACTGGGTATCACATGTGTTCTTGATTCAAACCCATTTCCATGTTGTTGGTATTTGCATTAGAGTGTTCATTTAGAGTCTCTCCTCAGTCATATCCAGGATGGGAAGAGTTTTAAAAGCTAGAGTAGTTGATTTTTGGTTCTAGAAACAATTGGAATTAGCCATGTTTGAGTAAGAGAACATGGTCAGATCTATACTTTAAGAAAGTGGGGAGAAACTAGGTGGATCAATAGAGAGAGAGCCAGGCTTAGAGATGGGAGGTCCTAAGGTTCAAATCTGGTCTCAGGTACTTCCTAGCTGTGTGACCCTGGGCAAGTCACTTAACTCCCATTGCCTAGCCCTTACCACTCTTCTGCCTTGGAACCAATACATAGTAAGTGTTTAAAGAAAAAGAAAAAAGAAAACATTGGGAACTGTGTGGAGATTAGACTAGAGTTGGGGAAAAATTTAAGGTAGATCAACTAGTTGAGAGGCTAGCATTGAAGAAGTCTGAGTAAGAGATGAAGAGGGCCTGAATTCTGGTGGTCCTTGGATGAGTAGAGAGGATCTAGATGGGAAAGATCTTGTGGATGTAGACCATCCAGGGTATCCAGTCTGAAATTTCTAAAATAAGTTAGTGATTGGAGACTGGGGCTAATGAAAGAGAAGTGGACTGGACTTAAGGATCTAGGAGTCATCTGCACTGAAGTGAAAGATATTGTGATACACATGTAGGTAACTCTTTTTTTTAACTTCATATAACTATTGTGTAGACAGGGAAAGATTAGAATGTAAACCCCTTGAAAGGAGGAATTCTCATCCTTTGTGTATGTGTCCCAAACAGTCTTGAGCACATACTTAATATTTAAATGCTTATTAATTGATTGACTTATGTTTGTTACCTTGTCATCAAGCTAATCTTTTTACTGCCATTTCTAACCTATGAAGCATATTATGTAATATTTCAAACACAAACATGTCATAAAGATTAAATTATTTTTATGAGGTCTAACAGAAAATTAATATCATTGGGATTAAATATAGGAAAATTAGCTTAATTAACGCATAGGACCAAATGCTCATCTCATAGAAATTTTGTTGATTGAAATAATTTTTAAAAATCAGCTGTGTTCAATTCAAATTAAGGAGGAACGAGAGAAATATGTTTTATACTCACCTATTCTCCAAGCTGTGTTTCAAACTGTTTAAAAAGCTGATTTGAGTAAGTAATAAAGAAAAGAGAGATTTCACAGAAATTTGAGGGTCCTGGTCACAACCTTCATGGATTAGCCAGATTGTAAAGATAATTTTAGGGTTGTGACTTAAAATCTTAATTAATTGGTTGCCAGGGAAAAATCCCAAATAAAATACCTAAGTCAGTCTGGAAATTTGTGGTAATTTAAATTAATATAGTGGGAAGGATTTAAGGAGAAAGAGGGAAGAGGATATAGGATTTCTCCCGCCTGGCCTGTGCCAGGGGGAGTTCAAGATCTCTACCGCTGGGTCTCTGAAGGAGATTAGAGACTTCTAAGAGGATAAAGTTTGGAAAGTGAAGGAGGGAAAACTCAGCTAGAAACTCACCACCAAACCGGACAATAGCTTGTAGCTTGATGCTGAAAGGCCCAGCACACTGCCACCAGCCAACTCTTCTCCATCAAAGGTACCAGAGAGAGGAAGCGAGACATCTATATAGACCTTTTACTCTTGTGTCCCTCCTCTAAATGCTCATTCCTTAGTTCTCATCTTCTTTGATTAGATTATATCTTTTGAGTTACTTAATACTTCTTTGTTAAATTCACCTTTTGTTAGTTACTTAACCTTTTTGTGATTAATTTACCCTTTATAGTTACTTAACGCCTTTTTGTATTAAGATCTAAAAATAGACTTAGCTTAAAGTTCTAGCTTCACTGTAAAGTAAGAACCAATTACCTTCATTGTTCAATCAGGAGATTACAACTTTATCTTCACCATAAAGTAAGATCTAAGTAGGGTGGAGTAATTTAAAACTCATAGAACATAAGAAAAATTATTTCAATCAACAAAATTTCTATGAGATGAGCATTTGTATAGTTTAATTAAGCTAATTTCTGACTTGGAACCAATACTTAGTATCAATTCTAAAACAAGATAAGACCTTAAAATTTTTTGTTTGAATCATTTGCTCAGTTAAATTATATATATAAAGCTAAAAATAAATTGTTAAATGGCAGGGGGAGGGAAAGAATGTAGATTTGAAAATAAATAGTAGCATGTAAAAGTTTAAAAAAATTAAAAAGATATTATCATTTATGCCTATCCATATATTCATGCTGATACATTGGAGAAATGTACCTAGATTAATGTCTTTCTGGTTTTAAAGGTATGAAAAATGTTGACAAAAATGTTTAAAGGGTGAAAATACATTTAATATTGGCTTTTCCCCTTCTCTCTAAATTTCTTGAGCTCTCACATCCTGATATGTGTTCTGTTAAGATGAACAATTAGAGAGTGGAGTAGAGGATTCCTTATCACACATAAATATTGTCTACACCTAATCTCTGGTACAATATTAGTAGAGACAATCCTGCTTGACATTGTCTAAGTGTTAAGATTAAATCCTACCATGATTTTGATAATCCCTTTCTGGGAGGTGTAAATTGTCAAAGTTAAATTGGAGAGGTATACTCCATATTTTCCTGAAGCTTATAGTATAACTTACATAAGTTGCAAACAATGATGTTTCAAGGTAGTTAATACTAATAATCAGGGTTTTAGAAGTTTTAAATTATTTTTTTTTTGGATTTGACCTGTGTTTGCATTTATGTGTAGCATTTTAGATGAGGAAACTGCCACTGCAAATGCTACCTGCTCTTTGGGGATAGCTAGAAATTAAGTGACTTGTCCAGACTTACACAGCCATCATGTGCCATGTGTCAAGAGGCATAACTTGAACTCAGGCTTTCCTGATTGCTAGGTCAATTTCTGCCTGCTGTGTAATACTGATTCTCAGAAATTGCAGTTAAACTGAGAAATTTCTAATTTAGCCTAGTATAAACATGGTCTAAATACCATGTTTATTATTATTATATTTATTATCAATATTTATTATATTTATTATTATTAATATTATTATTATGATTTCTTCCCACTTAGATAATCTAGCATGAGACCTGAAAATCCCACAGTCCTTGGAATAAGTATATGAATTAAGGATTTTTGCAGAATTAAAAAAAATCACAGTATAATAATCCAATCCAATTTTTACACTTCTCATTTTCCTTATGTCTGTGTTGTTTCTTCCCTTCCATCTGTATATGCCTTTCTCCTCAATTTTTGTTTTTGTTTTGTTCTGTTGAGCCAGTTCACTTTGTGTCTACTTTTATTTCCTCTTGTTTTCCTTCTCAATTTCTTCATGCAGTTCTGGGAAGAGGGAAGAAGAGACAAGTATTTCATTCAAGTACGCTAATAGTCATAGCTGGAGCAGAGCAGAAGCTTGAACTTTATATGGCTTTTGGGGTAGATTTACAGTCATCTAATATTTTACAGTAAAATATGGAGAACATTTTCTAAGACTTTCTACATTTTGATAAGGATTTGTGTCTTAATTCTCATCCGGCACAATTGACATCAAGTATTTTATATGTTACTATTTTAAAACCTCTTATGTTAGCATAATAGTCTTCCTAAGTAACTTTTTTTAAATTAAATTTTTAGACCTCTACTCTTTCCCTCTTCCTGCAATTTCACAATTTACTTTTAGCTGTTTTTTTTTGGGGGGGGGTAATTTAATTGAGAAATGAATTAAACAAATTCTTAAAAACAAACAAACAACCCTTTATCTTCTGTTTTAGAGTTAACACTAAATATTGGTTCCAAGGCAGAAGAGCAGTAAGGGGTTAAGCAATGGAGTTTAAATGACTTGCCCAGGGTCACAACAGCTAGGAAGTGTCTGAGGCTAAATTTGAACTCACGACCTCCTGGCTCCATGCCTGGCTCTCTCTCCATCAAGCCACCTAACTGATTCCAAACCCTTAAATTCTTAAAATGTTACTCTTGATGCCTTATATGAGGATATAGTTATTAACTGCAATGTATGACATGTAAAAGTTGCCTCTAATATGAAATAAAAATAGTGTGAACTTTCCAGTTTTTAAATTACTAATGCTTTAATAATTGCAGCCTTAATGGTAGGAACTGGGAATGCTAAAATATCTCTTTTATTTTATAGTATCTTTTTAGTATGACAGTATTTTTACACATAGATTATAATATTTTTGTCTAATAAATGAGTCCCTTGATAAAGGAACTGACCTGGAAAAGTTGTTACTTGTCCAAGTTCACAGGGTGGTGGAATAGAGTTTGTTTAGCTGTCTTGCTTATAGTTTTGTTTGCTTTCCATCACAATATGTTTTTGATATCATTGCCTTTTAATTGATAATGAGTTTTTTCCCACTTCCTTCAAATGCCTGACTTAGGGACTAGGGAAATGCCTTTGCTCAGGAAGCCCTTTCTGTACTTTCTGTGTGATCATACTTGGGAAACATGTTGAATTTGTTTTTGAGGATTCTAATTTTACCTCAACCCTTTGGCATGCTTCTCTCTCTCTCTCTCCGTCTCTCTCCCTCCGTCTCTCTCCCTCCGTCTCTCTCCCTCCGTCTCTCTCCCTCCGTCTCTCTCCCTCCGTGTCCCTCTCTCCCTCTCTCTCCCTCTCTCTCTCTCTCTCTCTCTCTCTCTCTCTCTCTCTCTCTCTCTCTCTCTCTCTCTCTCTCTCTCTCTCATTTTTCCTTTTCCTCGTCATTTCTCTAGCCTCATTTTTCACTGATTTTTTTTTTAAAGGGGAGATTCATGTAAAGAAAAATTTTATTATTGATAGCAACTCACCTAAAGGGATATAGTATAAAAACCAATTACAATGAAATCTCGCAGGGGTCTTGCAGCCTTGGATTTGAGAACATTTTTTTTTTTGGTAATTGAGTAACTTGCTGTAGATAGTTACAGAAGAAGACAAGTATATCAGTTAATTAAATTAGAACTTTATGAGGATGTGAACACTTCTTCATTAGGCTGATTTGCTACTCTATATGCTAAGAGAAATTTTTTTTTAAGAAGAGAAAAATAAAAAGAGAACTTGTTCATTATAAAATATTATGTTTTTAAAATTTTCTTAGTAACTGGATTAATACCTGCCAATTATGACTATAATATTTGAAATAATAAAGGAAATGGAAAAATAGCTTAAAGTCTGCTAGTTGTCAGTGAACTTTTATTAAGTGCCTACCATTTGCCAGGTACTGCCCTAATCAATCAAGGCAGCAAAAAAGGCAAAAGACAGTTCTTGCTATAAAGGCATTCACAGTCTAATAGGAGAGAAAATATGTAAACAATCATGTACAAAAAAGATACCTACAGGGTGAGTTGCAAATAATCTACAGAAAGAAGGCATTAGAGTTAAGAGAGTTCTGGGAAGGCTTCTTTTAGAAAATGGGATTTTAGCTGGAACTTTAAGAAAAGCAGGGCAGCCAGGAGACAAAGATGAGGAAAAGCATTCCAGGCAGGGTGAACAGTCAGGGACTAACATAACAGCTGATGAGATCACCAAGTGAACTGGTGAAGAGAAGGAGATTCTTGTCCAAAGAACAACAAAGTAGTCAGTGCCATTAGATCGTAGAGCATGTGTTGAAATGTAAGGGATAAGAAGACTGGAAAGGTAGGGGCCAGGTTCTGAATGTCAAAAGAGGATTTCATTTTTGACCTTGGAGGTAATAGGATGATGCTGGAGTTTATTGTGGGGAGTGAACGGGGAAGTGACAGGGCTAGACTTGCTCTTTAGGATGATAACTTTTGACTTCTGAATGCAGGATAGACTGCAATAGAGAGAAGTTTGACTTGGGAAGACTGACCAGCAGACTATTGCAATAGTTCAGGTGTGAGGTCCCAATGGTCTGTGCTGGTGTGGTGGTAGCATCAAAGAAGAGAAGGGAGTATATATACAAGAGATATTACAAAGGTAAAATTGACAGGTAGCAGACTGGATATGGAGAGTGAGAGAGTGTGGAGTTGAGAATGACAGTTTGTGAGTCTGTGTGGCTGGGATATGGGTAGTACTATAGATAGTAATAGGAATGTTAGACTGGGGGGTTTTGTTGAGAAAAACAATGAGTTTTTTGGATATGTTGAATTTAAGAACATCTAATACAAAATGTCGAATAGGCAGCTGGAGATATGAAACTGGAAGTTAGTAGA
Source organism: Monodelphis domestica (assembly GCF_027887165.1). NCBI lineage: Eukaryota > Metazoa > Chordata > Mammalia > Didelphimorphia > Didelphidae > Monodelphis > Monodelphis domestica. The sequence goes on from NC_077229.1 coordinate 255,524,249, forward strand.
AAGAGTAGGGCTGGATAATCAAATTTGAGAATCATCAGCATAGAGAAGATAATTGAATCCATAACAGCTCATGAGTTCACCAAGTGAAGAGGACTAAGAACAGAGACTTTGTAGGTCACCCAAGGTTAGCATTCTTGAAACTAGCATAGTACTTGTAAAATGGAATTTAGAAATTTTTCTGACCTTACAGATAGGTGAGCAGGTGTTCACTATATAGTGTGATTTATGTGGTTACTAACAAGTCTATCATGGCCTCAAAATACTTTCTGTACTAACTTGTCTTAATGTTTAAATGCCACCATTAGAGATTGGTCCTTTTAGGCTTAAAGACTTTTTAAGTCTTAAAAATTGCTTAGTACAATACAGAGAACACTATGGAGAATATCACCATAACAAACTGTTATCAGCTAATACCTCATAGTTTATCAGATTCTTTACTAACAAGGAGGAAGAAATGATAGAAACTCAGGAAAAAGAAAGGCAAAGGCAAAACTTGTTCTTATGGCTAACTTTCCAGGATCCAAAAGGCCAGCCAGGCACTTGGGCGGCTGCGCTGCAAAGTCCTCCAACACAGCGGTGTAAGCACTGCGACGAAGCTCAAAGTGTATAACGCAGCGGTCCTCAGCTCACTCCTGTATGGTTGTGACACATGGACACTGTACCGGAAGCACATGAAACAGCTGGAGCAATTCCACCAACGCTCCCTCCGGTCAATCATGAGGATCCGATGGCAGGACCAAATCACCAATCAGGAAGTCCTCGACAGAGCCAACTCCACCAGCATCGAAGTCCTGGTCCTCAAAACCCAGCTATGATGGTCTGGACACGTCATCCGCATGGACCCACAGCGAATACCAAGACAGGTATTCTATGGTGAACTGTCCGCTGGACTCAGGAAACAAGGCCGACCAAAGAAAAGATTCAAGGATCAGCTAAAGTCCAACTTGAAGTGGGCTGGCATCACACCAAAGCAACTAGAACTCGCTGCCTCTGTCAGAAGCAGCTGGTGAACCCACATTAACCGTGCCGCCACCACCTTTGAAGATGAGCGACGTCGACATCTTGCCGCTGCGCGTGAACGCCGACACCAGGCAGCAACCGCACCTCCCGTAACAACTGGTGTCCCAGGCCCCATGTGCCACAAACTGTGCGCCTCAGTCTTTGGACTCCAAAGCCACATGAGGGTACATCAATAGATGATAATGCACAAAGACAATAGTCATTCTCAGTCACCGAGAGACTACCACTGCTAGCCAAAAAATAAGCACAAACTTACTGGGAAAATGAATATATGAATGAAGAAATTTTTAAAAAGTATTTGTTGGCCCTTACTTTGTGCCAACCATGATGCTAAAAGCTGGCAATACAAATAGAAAATTGAGAGTTTCTGCCCTCAAGGAGTTCATATTGGAATAGAAGGATATAAACACCCTCAAAAGCAACACCAACACACACACACATACATACACAAGGTTTCAGTTGGAGGGAAGATGGGAAGGTTTAGTTGTCTTTAGGTGAAGTGGTAAAGTGCACCTGAAGGCCTAGGGGTCAAAGGGCACATTGATAGGATGGACGAGTGTTTCAAGTCATGGAGGACCTAGTGGCAGGTTGAAAGGTCATCTCTTTGTCCACCAGAAAATACATGTCATTCAGTGCCTTATTGCTAAAAAAGGAAAGTGAAACACTACTTCTTCCTGGGATCCATTTTATGCCAGTTTTAGATAGGCCCATTATGTAGTACTGACTATAGTCCATGGCTGGCCATAATCACTGCCATTGCTGAGCCTTTTTTGCTGACAGATGTTGGAAGAAGTGATGTAGACTGAGGGAGTGCTTTCTGGGTTCCTTGACTTCTACAGAGCAGTTATAGCTCTGATTTCCCTCAAATTATTTCACCAGCTATTCTTGAAGCTGTTTCCCATTCTTGAGGGGGCAGGATGATTGGGAAGCATACTGTTGGTCCTCTATATGTAAAATCCTCTCCAATGACTAGCAAATAAACATACTGCTGAATAAAGTGAATATTATTATTTCCATTTCTTCAGATATATAATTTGACAGACTTGAAAAAAAAGCACAGATTTCCAAAGAAATATTTAATTTTTGGTTATGCATCATCTACAGAAAAACTTTAATTCTTTAATAACTTTCCCCCTTCTCTTAGCACATTTCTGCTTGTTTCCATTATGTCTAGTTATGTGCTCAAAGAATAGAAATTATTTGAATAGTTGAATAGTAAGGCTATAGTTCTACTAATGAAGGAAATTGCAGTTAAATGGCAGGATAGCTCACATTTAAGCTTGCAGTTATCACAAAGAGGGAGAGACATGGGGAAAAGAAAGGTATTGGTAGAGTGGATTATATTATATGCATAAAGACAACAAGAACTTTTATTTCAAAGGATATTTGGTCATAATGTATTTGATGTTAATGATAAATATTTCTATAAAAAAAGGCAAATCATGAAAATAACTGCAGCTTGCACCCTAATATCAGTTGCTGAGGTTGAAAGGGTAAATTCTTCAAAGGAATTTATAAGACTCTCCAAACTAAATCATCATAAGCTCTGATATTTGCTGTCTTTAATGCAAGGGTCAGTAGTGTCCTTTTTTGTCTGTTAATATGTAGTCAATTTTATTTTATTGGTGATGTTATTTGGTGCTTATGTCCAATGCTCACTCTTACTTTTTATGAAGTATTCTGTGATTTGGAAGTTCTAGGATTTCTGTCTAATCTACTAGTCTTTGATTTAATTTCTTTCTTTCTCATAAGTCAGACTTTGCTAAATACTTCTCCTCATCCTTACCTTTCCCCTTTTTAAAAGCATGGAAGTAATCTAGAATCAGTGTATATTGATAAAACTTGGAGAATATAATCAAATTTTTAATATAGTTTCCCCATCACTTTATCCTCAACAATTAATATTGAGGAGAAAGCTGCAATTGTTTTCATAATGTTCTTTTCCCAAATTCTTTAGTACTATAATACATGGTGACCAAATATCTCTTAAAATGTTTCTTATCGGTATAAGGTAAAACTTAGTCCCTCTACTTATTCCTTTCTTTGCCTCTCCAAGGAGGCTCTATGAGTCATCCTTCCATGTAGTTTCCACTCCTTTTTTCTTTTGGTTTAATTTAAAGCAATAATGTCAAGATGTATTATTCATTTTATTCAGCAGTATGTTTATTTGCTAGTCATTGGAGAGGATTTTACATATAGAGGACTAGCAATAAAATTGAAGTTTGTTCAGATTTCTAAACTGTATACTTCTTTGTACCTTTCGCCTCCTATGTAGCCACCATTAGAGCAAAAAGGAAAAAGGATATATAGAACTTAAGACTACTTTTTATTTAGTTTTTATTTCATGGGTTGTCCTGGGTAAAAAAGTTTATCTCTAGATGACCCTTCTAATGATGTACTTTTACAATGATTAGTTAGATCTTTTACCAAGCTTAGATGATAATTTTTCATATATATTCTGCCTCATGCAAAGACAGGCATGTTTATGTATGAAAGCACTAGAATGAATTTAGTCATGCCTATTCTGGAGTATTTTTACAAATTAAAGTGATTACCTAGAAATTATTTCTGTCATTTCACAGTATTAGAGTCATTAAAGCCTCAACTGTATTCTTTCTTCCCTTTGTTCCCTATTGCCTTAATGGAAAAAAGAGAGAAGTGGCTGTCCAGTTATTTTAAAAACAAAACAAAAAGCTCAGGAAAAATGTTGGCTTATAGTTGCATTTAGTTTTTGTTTTGTATCAGAGGGGATATTTTATGGAGAACAATCAGTGAAGCATTTGTTAAGCCCTTGCTATGTGTGTGTCAGACACTGTGTTGGGGGCTGGGAGACTTTAGAGTGCAAGGGAATAGTTTTAAATAAATCTGGAAAGGTTGTGAAGAGATTGAGTTGTTGAATAGAAGATGTGTGTGTGTGTGTGTGTAAGTAAGTAAGTAAGGGCAGGGAGAGAGATAGAGACAGAGAGAGATTGTCAGATCACTTTGCCAGCTGATTTGAGAATGGGTTAGAATGGGAAGAGATTTAAGGCAGGAAGAATAATTAGAAGGCTATTGAAATAGTCCAGGCAAGCAGAGGTAATTAAGGCCTGATGCAGGGTGTGGCTGTGAATAGGAAAAAAAGGGAATCAGATACAACAGATATTTTGGATATAGAAATGATCATGAAGAATAAGGAAGATTGAGAACACAGAAAAAACCTGTGTGAAATCCTGGACAGAAATAAGGGAAGTCCAGAGGAAAGGTGGGTTTGAGGTTCTGATAATGAATTCTGTTTTGGATGTGTTGAGTTTGAGATGCCTATGAGTTAACTAGCTGGAAATGTCCAAAAGGAAGTTGGTGGTGAAAGACTAGAGTTCAGGAGAATGACTAAGGCTGTATATAAAAGACTGTATATATAAATCTGTAAGTTATCTCTATGATGTATGATGAGCCAGCAAAGAATGTTGAGGAGTGGTCAGAGGCAAGAGGGAAGTCTAAGAGAGAGCAATATCATGAAATCCTGGAGAATGTCAGTTCAGAAGCCAGATTGGAAAGGGTTGAGAAGTGAGTAAGAGAAGAGGAAGTGGAAGCAATGAGAATAGACAACTTTTTCTAGAATTTCATATAATTCAGCCTTTACTGATCCACAAATAGTGAAGATGAGAATTGTGAAGGCATTTTAGATTAGTCTAACAGTTTCATTTACAGTGTTTGCCTATCTCATGCTTGCTTATACAGTATTCCTGTTTTTCTGCTTCACTCCTGTTTTCACACTCACATGCATTCCTTTCTGCATATAATTATATTCCTCCAGGAAAGTAGTGCTTTGTAGTCATACCTTACTAATTGTAATAGTATCATTCTGATGCAGGTTATTTATAAGAATGTATCTCTATTTTACTCGTGGAGAATCTGAGAGTCAGAAAAATGATTTATCCACCCAGTGACTGTGGTAGAGCTAAGAATAGACTCTGGATTTCCTGACACATAAAGTAGTAGCATCGATAGTAAGCTTACATTGACATATTTTGCTAAAGCATACTTTAAAAAATTGGCCTTGTGATTTCACTGGTACAAGGAGTTACTATTAAGGAACTAAGTCCATCAGTGCAGATCAATGCCAAGGTTTTCAGTCTTATTCAGATGTTCTATGGTTCCTCAACCTTCTCAGCTGAGAACCTTGCCTCATATTTTACTGGAAAAAAAAAATCGAGGACTTTTGCTAAGACTTCCCTTTTCTTCCTTCTTCCTCATCTCACTCACAAATATACTACTTCCATGTTCAAGAATTCTGAAATCTCATCTGACCATAAGCTATTGGCTTTAATCTCTCCTTCTCCCTTCCCTTATATAAACCCTATTCTTTATCCACAGTGACTTCCAATTCCTTGACCCCTCATTTCTCTCCTAGACTATCTCCCCTGCATCAGTCATTCTCTCCTTTTCTCATCTTGACCTCTTAGTGAACAGATTCAACTCTATACTCTTCTCCTCTTGAATCCCTAGCCCCCTTATCTTCATTGCTGATTGTGTCCAGCCAAGTTTCAGCCTTGAATCACTCCCACTATTCATCACCTTTGCCTCTATACATGTGTTGCTGGAGGAAATCTTCAAACTGTTCTGACTGGGTCCACTACAAATTTATGCTACATAACTTCAACTGGGTCCTCACTGCTGGTAGGTAATCCTACTATTCTCTACACCTTCATTGTCCTATTCTTCATAGTGGTTCTTCCAAATCTCTTCATCTCTCCTCACTTCCCATGGCTCCCGGTCCTCTCACTCTCTCAGCTGAGAATCTTGTCTCATATGTTATAGCAAAGTTGAGACTATTTGCCATAAACTGCTTCTTCTCCCTTCTTCCTCATCTCTCACTCATGTACCTTCTACTACTTTCTCCTCCTTTACCCCTATCTCATATGATGCAGTGACCTTCCTCTTTACCAAGGCTAACCCCTTTACTTGTTTGAGCAATTCCATTACATCTTGTCTCTTCTAACAGATTGCCCCTTCTGCTATTCCCACTCTTTTACTTATTTTTAATCTCTCACTCTCTACTGGCTCATTTCTTGCTGTCTTTAAACATGTCCATGTCTCCCTATCTTGGAAAAAACTCACTTGATCCTTCCATCCCTGTTAACTATGGTCCTATATCTTTCCTGTCCATTGTAACTAAACTTCTTAAAAAGGCTATCTACATTAAAGAACTCTAAAACTATGCAGATCCTTTAACCCATTAATACCATTACTAGGTTTGTATCCCAAAGAGATCCAAAAAAAGGGAAAGAACCTATTTGTACAAAAACATTTTTTGCAGTTCTTTTTGTAGAAGGAAAGAGTTGGAAATTGAGGGGATGCCCAACAATCAGAGAATGGCTGAACAAATTGTTGTATATGATAATTGCGAAATCCTGTTGTTATAAGAAATGACAAGTAGAATGATTTCGGAAAAGTCTGGAAAGACTTATATGAACTGATACAAGGTGAAGTGAACAGAACCAGAAGAACATTGTACACAACTTGTGAATGATTTAGTTATTCTCAGCAATGCAGTGATCCAAGACCTAGTCTCAGAGACATTAAAAATTGTCCCAGAGATGAAAAATGCCCTCTGTCCTCTGAGAAAGAACTGATGAAGTCTGAATGCAGACTGAAACATACTCTATTTAATTTTTTCTTTTTCTTTATTTTTTATTTGAGATCTCTTCCACAAAGTGACTAATGTGGAAAAATGTTTCATGTAATTAAACATGTAAAATCTATTTCAAATTACATTCTGTCTCAGAGGGGGAAGGTCAGGAAGAGAGTGAGGAGGAAGGGAAAGAAGAGTTTCCTCACCTGTAAAACAAGCTGGAGAAGGAAATGTCAAACCACTTCCTTCTCTCCACTACAATCCATCCTCTACTCATCTGACAAACTGATCTTTCTAAAGGGCAGATCTGGTGATATGTTCCTCTTCCCTCCCTCAACTTAATAACCACGAGGAGCACCCTATTACTTATAGAATCACATATAAAATACTCTGACTTTTAAAGTCCTTCATAAACTGGCCCCTGCCTACCTTCCTAGGCTTTTTTCCCTTAAATTCTTACTTTCTGTCTTATAACCAATCTTTCCTTCCTTCCTTCCCTCCATCCCTCCCTCCCTCCCTCCCTCCCTCACCTTCCATCTTTGAATCAATACTGGGGAGAAGAATGGTAAGGGCTAGGCAATGGGGTTAAGTGACTTGCCCAGGGTCACACAGTTAGGAAGTGTCTGAGGTTAGATTTGAACCTAGGACCACCTGTCTCTGGGCCTGGCTCTCAATCCACTGAGCCACCCAGCGACCTCCCTTCCCAAGCTTCTTATATCTTATTCCCCTCCATGTGCTTTGTGATCCAATAGCAGTGAACTTCTTGGTGTTTCTCATGTAAGTCATTCTGTCTCTTGACTTTGAATTTTCATTGGCTTTTCCCTGTACCTGGACTACTCTTGCTCCTACATCTTCATCTTCTGACTTCCTTCAAAATGTCAGCTGAATCTTACTTTCTTTAAGAAGGCATTCCTGCTACTTCAAAATTTTAGGACCTTCCTTTTTAGATTATTTTCAATTTATCCTGGACACGTGTGGATTGAGGATTGTGTACCTATTACTATTGTCTAATAAGGGCCTTGTTGGGGGGAAAAACCTGAACTATTTGTTGTGACCCATACTTATTTTTAAACTATGTTGATCTTTTTCTCCAAATGAAAAATACAGAATTTAAAAAACTCAAATATTATTTCATTTTGTTTGAGATAAAAAAGAATCATAATTTTCATTTATTTTTTAAAAAATAGATCATTACTCAATAGTGATACATGTCACTGAAGAGATTTTTTATTAAATATTTTGTGTGTCCAAAAATTATTTTAGGTGATCATTCCACCATGAGACATACAAAATAAAATTTGCTTTATTATTCATCACATAACATTAAAACAATTACTTGTATGAAGACAAATGCCTTGTACATATTGATAGAACTTCTGGTTTAATTGTTATTTTCATAGAAAATAGTCATACATGAAATATTCCTGTGTTCCACAAAATAGAAAAGCATATGAATTTGTTTTATTAATATGTACATATATACACACTTAACATGTTAAATGATGAATAAAGTAAAATTCAGTGGTTTCCAGATATAATTATTGAAATATAAATTTGGAAATTATTTTAAAACTGTAGTTTGATATTTTGCCTCTATTTTCTTTGCCAAGGAGAATGACCTTTACCTTGGAAATAAAAGGACAATATCCACCAAAAAGGAGTTGGTGGAAAAGATAAGTGAGATAATAAGAGAATACCAAGTTGTCTTTGATGAATTCAAGGAATCTAGCCCAGATGAACTACACCCTTGGTACTAAAATAGCTAGCAGATGTGATTGCTTGGGTCCCTTCCAGTAATATTTGAGAGATCCATGGAAAACAAGAGAAATACCTCAAGATTTTGTAAAGGCACAGATGATATGTTCACACATTTGCATATGACACAACTAGTAGGGAGACTAATACTACATGACAGAATCTGAATCCAAGAAGATCTTGATAGGCCAGAGCATTGTGTTGACTGTAAAATGATGCAATTCAATAGGGATAAATGTCACATTTTACACTTGGGTCCAAACAATCAGCATCTTTATAAGTGCAAGATGGCAGAAACATGCTTGGAGAGTAGTTTGGGTTTTAGTGGATTGCAAACTCAATATTAGCCAGTCATGTAAAGTGGCAGCCAATACAATCTAATACCATTGTAGTCTAAATTAAGAGGTATGTCTTTTAGATATAAGGAGGTGCTATACATTCTGTATTCTAACCTGCTCAGATCACATCTGGAGTATTGTGTTTGGCTTTGGCCATTATAGTTTTAGAAAGACTTTGATAAACAAGAGAGTGTTCAGAGGTGGGCAACTAGGATGATGAAGGGCCTTTAGTCTATGTGTAATATTTTGTTGGGAAAGGAAAGGATTGGAATAATGGGGATAAATGGGAGGTGTGTATGGGGTATGGAGGAGTTAAGGGGAGAGAGGGTATATTGCTTGGTGATGCAAGGGAGGGAGATGTCCCCTGCTGAGAGGAAACAGCAGGGGTCTGATAAGGACTCTTTGTCCTGGAATGACTGAACTGAAGTTCAGCTCCCTCTATGATCAGAAAAGATAGTCTTCTTATCTGACTGTGAATTCAAATAATATAAAGTTTATTAACCAGTTTGGATTGGAGTTTTTCCTCAGCTTCAGAGCTGAGGCCAGGCCCAGAGACTGGCAGAGGGTTCTTCCACTCCCGTCTACTCTATATCAGTCCACTTTTGTCTTTTTAGAATCTTAGCCATAGACAGAAAGCAAACAAGAACAGATCTGACCTTCAGAAGCCTGTGTCTTCCAGCTAAACGAAGAAGAGGCTCACAACTCCAGACTGGGCTGAATGAGCTTCTCCTTCCTCCAACACCAGGAAGAAAGTCTCACCCAGCAGGAAGAAAGTGCTAGTCACAAGACCCAACTGCCACTCCCAGTTGGCCCCTTCCCCCACAAACTGTCAGTCTTGTTTCCTTTCCACATATATAATATGAGGATAACTAAAAGAATTGGGGATAGTTATCCTGGAGGAAGACTTAGGAAGTTGTGTTCAATATTTGAAGGACTATCTCGTGAAGAGAGATTCGGTTTATTTTCTCTGGCCCCAGAGAGAACTAGGAATGATGGGACAAAGGAGGTCAATTTAGGCTCAATGCCAGGAAAACTCTTCTACCAATTTAGAGCTATTTGGAAGTAGATTAGGCTATCTGGAAAGTGGTGGGTTTTCCCTTACTGGAGGACTTCAAACAAATTGGATGGCTACTTGTTGTATATGTTGTAGTGGGTATTTCTTTTAGAATGGTTTGGACCTAAGGCATTGAAGGTCTTTTCCCTAAAAATTTCTGATTCTTTGGTTTTTGTATGGGTCTGTTCAGATTTATGAACAAGTTTTTCTTTGAAACTATTTCTATCTTCTTGGGACCCACAAACAGGTTTGGTAACCAAGAGTTGAATTCACCAAGTTTTACATGATTGCCCCATAGGTTCTGAGATTCTCCAGGTAGTGATGAAGGCATAGCCATAGGCAGGATTCCTAAAGGTTGTTTGGCATGTTTGGATGCCGTGTCCACTGCCATAGTCTAACATGCATCTTCTCTACCCAAGCCAGACTTCTGATTGGGCAAGAAGTACCATGACTCTACTTCTGTCCAATAATTGCTAGGCAGCACAAATTCCAGCCCTGTAATGAGAAAGGTATCATAGCAAAAAAATAGAAAGCCCACACTTAAGATTTTGCCTTGTTGCAACTTGTCTGTTAATGTTTCATCAACTAAGTATGAAAATGCCTGTAGAGTATCTCATAAGTAATGAAGCTCTGTTTGTATTTTGTATAGCTTCTTTCTTTTATGTGAATTCAAGGGAATCCAAAAAACATGGGTGCTACAGCAAAGAATTTCTGCTGTTTTATTACTGAAATGTTTCAGTATTATCTAAATAGTGTGCTGTTAAATTTCCAGTTTAGTTCATGTCCATCAGTTGGCCCAAAATATTTATTAAGTAAGCATTTATTGTTTGCTAATCCCTGTAGTACTATGGGCAAAAAGAAAGGCAAAAAGAGCCTGTGTCCTAAAGACATATACAACACAGTGGGGGAGATACTAACTGGCTAACTGGGTACAGATAAGATCCTTGCAGAATAGATAGATCAAAGGTAATATGAGAAAGGAAGACTCTAGCAGTAAGGAAAGGGGGCACGACAGGGAAAAGCATTTCAGGCATGGGAGACAGCCAGTCAGAGTCAGAGAGATGGAGCTGCAAATAAGCCAGTGTAAGTGGATTGTAGAGTGTAAGAAGACACATGAGATGGGAAGCATCTAGATTATAAAGAGCTTTAAATGCCAAGACAGTGAATTTCTATTTGATCTTAGAGCCAATACAAAGCCATTAGAGCTCAATAGGTACTTATGGGAAAGAGAGGGATGATAGAATCAGACTTAAATTTGGGAAAATAACCTTGGTATCCAAGTGGAAGCTAGGCTGGAATGTGGAAAGACTTGAGGCAGGGAAATCTTTTAGAAGTCTACTCTGAAATTCATTTCCCATCTGGATGCTTTCTTGGATTCCTTGATCTCCAGAAGTTCATTATTCTGCAAGATAAAATCAAATCTGAAACTCGCATATAATCAGCACTCTTTGCCTCTGGGAACCCCCTCATTCTCTTTGATTGTAGGGGAAGGTGAACATGAGAGACCTCCTCCCTGATCTCTTTCATTTAAGGAAGGTTCTCAGGAATTCACCTTATCATTTCTCAGTTTGCTTTTCTGAACCAGATATCTAGGAAATCATCATTCTGTAAGATGAAATTAGTTCTGAAATGCTCTCACCCCTCATTTTTCTTCTATCTGTAGTACTACATCATCTTTCCCCTTCCCCAATTTTCTCCCTGTATATTGTGAGTTCCTTGAGGGAAGTGCCTAGCATGTGTTGTTGTTGATCAGTCCTTTAGTTATGTCTGACTCTTCATCATCTCTTGGACCATACCTATTCATGGGGTTTTCTTGGTTTGTAGTAGACACTTAATAGATATTTATTCACTCTGACTCTGACCCTGTGCTCTGTTTGCTTTAACTCTGTTAACCTCTGTTTGTCTCAGTTAACTCATGGGGACAGTAATAGCACTTGTCTCCCAGGATTGTTGTGGGTTTAAATGAGAGTGTTTGTAAAGTGCTCTGCAAACCTTAAAGGCACTATGTTTAGATCTTATGTGCTATTATTATTTTTTTTATTATAAGTGATGAGGGCCTGGACTGGGATCGTATTTATGTAAATGGAAAGAGATAGGAGAAGGATGATGTGAATGAGAGAAAGAGATATGAAACGATAAGATTTGATCATGGATTGGATATGTGGGGTAAGTGAGAGTAAAGAGCAGAGGATCACCAAGGTTGTAAGCTTTGGTGACTGGCAGAATGTTAATGCTATTGATAATAGTTGGGAGTTTGGAAGAGGAGCAGGTTTTGTGGAGAAAGATGAGTTTTGTAGGGATTTAAAATGATTGGATTGACTAAAATATTTGAAAATTATAAATAATATGGTAGTCTCCAATTTAAAGTATTATTGCTCAAAATCTAAATGACTTTTAATAGCTTTTATTTACAAAAGAGGTGGAAAGTGTGAAAGTAGAGAAATGCAGAAAGGTAGAGAAGACGTTTAGCCTATCTATCTAAATATTTCTCTGGTGCTTGACTTAGCCAGGCCTTGTTGACCTTCAGCCAGAATTAAACTCTCTCCAGAAGTCAGGAAAGGAAAGCCAGCTATTCACTCACTCAAGTTCCCTCGAAGAGGCAAGTCAAGATGATGATTTGAGCTGAAAGCGCTGACCTGTGGAGGATGACTCCTCAAGCCAACTCATCTCTGAAGTCAACTTTCTTCTGAAGCTGACCTCAAGCCAACTCTCCCCAGAAGACCATTCCAGAAGACTGTCTCCAGGAGACAGTCCCAAGCCAAAGGATTTCATGGCTTTTATGGTGACTTCTTGTCCCTCCCCCTCTTCATAGGGGCCAATCACCATTTCCAAATTGCCTAGACACTGCTCATGGAGGCAATGTTTGTGGGATCTACTTCTCACTTCTGGAGGGGTAAATTCTCATCAAAAAGTTTCACAGATTTCCTGGCTGATTGAGTTTTTGAGGGTGTGCATTCTCTAAATGGTTTGTGAGCTCCTCCACATAGTTCAAGCTTTTGTTGATTCAATCAAAAGGTAGACAAAGGAGAGTTAATCCTGTTTTCACAATCTAGTGAGGTACTCATTAGGGATACTTAAGTTATTGTTAACCAAAGTGTTAACTCCAGCTGGGCAAAGAGAATAAAAATTCCCTTTTTACAAATGTAAACTCAGAACAGACAAAGAGAACCAAGAATTTCCTTTCACAGTTTTTGTTATGAGTTTTAAAAACTTAAGAGACATCGAGATGTATAAAAAAAAGCAATTGGTGATTTGTGACTACTAGTTTAGCTGGATAGCTAGATCTGGGAATCATCTAGGGAGATAATTGAATCCATGTTAGGGGATGAAATCAAGTTAGATCAATTTTCTTTGAATTCAAGTATTTCATTTCAGTTATAAAAGTAAATCTTTTGGCAAGGCTGATTTAATTTAAGTGAATAATGGTTTACTACAGAACTCTGGTTCACTAGGCATAAAATAATAATGTTAAATAGTTTGTTATAATTTCTAAAATGTTTTATACTTTGTATAATACTTTGAAATTTTCACATGCTTATGTTTTATTTTCTTTTAGTTTTTATACACTAATTTTTAAACTTTGTGAGGATAATGAGAAAGACTGCTTATCTTTATATCTATCTGAGCATCTCTTTGCAAAGAAGAGGTTGGATTATTATGATGAGAGATTCCCCTGTGTCCTCTCTTTAAGATGCGTATGGTATAATTGTACCTTTTTTAGTTATTCAGTTGATTATGAAAATAGTCAGTTTTTTGAAGCCAAATCTAATTATCTTTCCCCAAATTTTTATGATTTGATAAAATAACCCTGGACTATGAAAACAGTCATTATTATTTTTTCTTTCCAGTCTCCAGAGTGGTACCAGTTAGACTTTCAGTTAAAGTGTTAATTGATGGCATTAGTCTTCATAATATTTATCATAATTATTATCACTTCATGTTCAAGGAAATGTTGTATTTGTTTTCCCTAATATGATCATTTGCCAATTTTCTAAGTTGCTTTAGGATATCAAGCTGATACAATGGTAGATTGATTAGGTTCTCTTTATATTCAAGTACTGGGAAATGAAAAGAACACTAAACTTAAATGTATAGAATTTCTGTAGTGATACTATTGTTAAAGATTTATTTATATTTTTAACTTTCTAAACAAATTACATTTTTCCCTTGAATCTTTGATGTTAACAAGTTTAGGAGGCTTCTATTGAAGAGCTCCTTTTACCAGTGCACCCTCTTGGCAACTTTTAGTCTAGGAGAGTTGTTTGAGGCACTTAGAAATTAAAGTATTATTTCAGGGTCTTACATACAGAAAGTGACTTGAATTCGGTCTTCCTGACTGACGTCAACTTTCTATTAATTATATCAAAGTACCTCTTACATGAAATAGGTAATTTGTAGAAAACATTATAAGAGACGGGTAGAATTTTATATAGAAAGATGGCATTGTGTATATTCTGTTTTTTTAGCTGTTTGTTTTTTCATCAGTTGATATAAATCTTTCCATGTTTCTGAATATTTATTATATTCATTGTTTCACACAGCACAGAAACATTCTATTATATTTATATTCTACAATTTGTTTAGCCATTCCCCAATAGATGGACACCTATTTGCTTCTAGTCCTTTGATACTCACAAAGAGTGTAGCTCTAAATATTTTAGTATCTGGAACATTTCTTTTTGTCAGTGATTTCTTTGGGAGTACATGCCTACCAGTGAGATCTCTGGGTTAAATGGAGGGGGTATATTAGGTACTTTATTAACATAATTATAAATTGCTCTCCAGAATAGTTATACTAATATACAACTCCACCAATAATGTTCTAATAATCCTATCTTTCACAACCCCTTTAATGATGATTGCCTCTATTTTTTATCCCAATTTTGCTGACTGCGATATAAAACCTTAAAATTGCTTTAATTTGTATTTCTCTTATTAGTGATTTGGAATATTATTTCATATGGTCATTGTTTATAGTTGTTCTTTTGAAAAGTATTTGCTCATATTTTTTGACCACATTTCTATTGGGGAATGAATTTAGATCATATTTAACAGCCAGCATGTCTGTTGCTCTTTGAAGTTTTTAAAGTGATACTAACACACACACACACATTCATTCTTCTCTGTCTCTCTCCCTATCTATCTCTCTTCCACAATATACCTGTAAGGTTGGTACTACGTACTATTATTATTTCCATTTTACAAATTAGGAGACTGTGGCTGAGAGAAGTTGTGATTTTTCTAAGGTCATTCACATAACTATTAAATGTCTGAGTGGGTACTTAAATTCAGATTTTCCTGGTGCCAAGTTCAACATTCTTACTGAACCACCTTACTATCTTTCCAATAACCATTCAGCCCATATAGGGGCTGTGATGATTTCCCTTTCCATGTAGCCATTATCCTAATCAGATAGAAAAATCATGGAAAAATCAATGATCAACCTGTGTTTTATTTTTAATTTTAATTTAATTTTTTTATTTTTAAATTTAAATTAATTTATTTAGTCAATTTATATAATTATTCCATGGTTATGTGGAAGAGACATGAAGAAAGAGTGAAGATACATACGGATGACATATGAGACAAAGTCCTAGTCATGAGCAGTAACACAAGTAGCCCAAGGAGAAGAAATCAAAATAATATTCTTGTGAATGAAAAACTACTGAAAAGAAAGCACTGCATATGTTGATATGATAAAAGATTAGCACCCCTGAAGGAATTCAGCCAGTAAAACAAAAGGAAAAATGCATTTGAAAGTTTAGCAGCCATAAGAAATAACAGACTCTATATAATTTCATACATAGCCTTTGCCTGTCACACAGTAACAAAACAGAAAGGAACAATGTTTTTATAAATGATTACATAATTTTCCTTTTTCCTATATTCTGTCTCCAAGAAATGATTACAGTAAACATTTAATGAATCTCCTAGTGAAAGGTGAAACAAGAATTAGCAAATTTGAAATCACTATTCTTATGCATAATGCTCACACCCATCTGTGTAAAACACATGTATACCTTACTTGCATTCACGAAGTTGTACATATGCAAAGCTTACCCCCATACATGAAGAAAACACATGTAATCTTACTTGCAGACATGAAGAATGATTGATACATTCTGGCATTCATGAAGATTTCAACTTCCATGCAAATGTACCTTTCACTCTTACTTGCACACACATGTAAAAATCTCACTTGTATACATTGTTCGTGTGTTCCCGGTTCCTGACTGATTTTACCAGTAGATCCTGATTTGAAGAACACATCTTTGATCAAGATTGGAAGATGAAGTGTGTGGCATGCTGTCCAGAGAGGAAGACATAGTTCTACAAGCAACATGAAAGGACATGGAAGGACTATGGAACTTTGAATTTTGGAACTTTTGATCATGAGGATATGTAAGAATGCATCGTACATGGTAACATCACATATATATGCATGCACATCCTACATAGCATAGGAAGATATCTCATGGAATGGGTAAGTATACAATGTGCGTAGTGGCATAACAAAAAGACACACTGATGAAGATTTCTGTGGAAAATTCAAACAGATAAAGATATTTCTTTTCTGCATGAGTTTGCACAGAAATCTACAAGGATGTACATATGTAAAGTTGTATAGGTCCTATGTACTCATGTAATTACTAATTGACTAACAGGCTAATTTTTTAGAGTAATTTATTAATATTCTAACTACTAATGATAGTGATAGCCTAGTGAATTTGTCTAAGGCTTAAGGAAGTAGAGACTTAGAAGTTCTGAAGTATAGAAGTAGATTGCATCATAATGGTAGGTTAGCATTTGTTAGTAGTAGATATTACTTAGTGAATTTATAGACTTTAGGAAATAGGACATTTGCATATTCTTAATGTTAGTGAAATTGTTTGAATGATTTGAAAAATTGTTAATTGATTTGTTGTGATGTGTAACTATGTTCATGTAAAACCCTGACCTAAACCATTTTCCTATCCCACTCTTAGCTTAGCACTAGGTAGTCAGAATAACTAAGATTAGTTTAGGATTTTGTTATTTTGGGGGTGTAAGAGAATACTTCAAATGGTACAGGGTTGAGAATAGATAGATAGGATTATTATAAGGTAAGTACCATTGGAAAATGCAAGTTGCATTTTTTGGAGAATAAAAGGGGGGATTGTGGAAGAGATATGAAGAAAGAGAAGTTTTGCAGGACAAGCCAAGGATGCAAGAAACAAAGCTGGGGACCTGATCTGCAAAATCAAGGTGAAGATTCCAAAAGGAATGTTCCCAGGAGGAGGCAGTTGAAGCTGGTCAGGGGGAGGAACAGATTTTCTCTCTCTGGGGTGGACTGACCAAGAAAGGAGAGAGAAAAACTCTTCTCTGGGGTTTTTTTCTGACCAAGGGAGGCAAGCCTCTGGAAGGGGAAGAAGCTGAACTGATCCTATTAGCTTCTGTCCCAGGCTGAAGTACCCTTGAAGCCCCGCTTCTGAAATTAGGCTGAGAGACCCTGGTAGTTTTATGAATTGAAAGAAGAAAAGAAGACTTAACAGTTATCCTCTATCTCTCTGACTGTCCCCCTGTCACAGCTGTGACTTCCTAAACCCTCATAATCTTCATTTTAGATTAGGGAAGCCCTCATTCCTCTCACCAGTTTTCTTGTCCTGTTATCCCAAAAAACCCCTTACCTGAGAAAAGAAAGGAAGAAGTTTTTCCTCATAAATATCCTAGTCCACTCAGGGGGAGGGGCGAAGCCACAAGCTTCAGAAGAAACTGGGAGGGAGAGGGTGGAAGAAGGGAGGGAGTAAAGGGAGGAGGAGGTTAGGAAATATATTGATCCATTAGCCATCAAATAGTGATCAATAGGCAGCTCCATAGCACCCCTCTAGCAGTATCTATCTCTCCAGTAGCATCTCTCATCTATCCCCATAACAAATAGGCATTCCTCAAGGTGTCCTTCTATTAGCAGCCTTCTAGTTTGCCAGAGTATCCAGATATCACAACAAGAAATAGTTACACACAGACTATCACTTCCATTTCAGTTACAAGAATCATATTTTTTTCCTCCCTCACCTACCCCTCCCCTTTCCATAGCTGATGTGCAATTTCACTAGGTATTAAATGTGTCCTTGATCAAAATCTATTTCCATGTTATTGATGTTTGCATTAGTTTGTTCATTTAGAGTCTGTATTCCCAACCATATCCCCTCAACCCATGTATTCAAGCAGTTGTTTTTCTTCTGTGTTTCTGCTCCCACAGTTTTCCCTCTGAATATGGATGGTGTTCTTTCTTATAGATCCCTCCAAGTTGTTCAGGATCACTACACTGCCACTAATGGTGAAGTCCATTACATTCGATTGTACCACAGTGTATCAGTTTCTGTGTACAATGTTCTCCTGGTTCTGCTCCTCTCACTCTGCATCAATTCCTGGAGGTCATTCCAGTTCACATCGAATTCTTCCACTTTATTATTCCTTTGAGCACAATAGTATTCCATCACCAACATATATCACAATTTGTTCAGCCATTCCCCAATTGACGGGCATCCCCTCATTTTCCAATTTTTGGCCACCACAAAGAGTGCAACTATGAATATTCTTGTACAAGTCTTTTTCCTTATTATCTCTTTGGGGTACAAGCCCAGGAGTGCTATGGCTAGATTAAAGGGCAGACAGTCTTTTATCATCCTTTGGGCATAGTTCCAAATTGCCCTCCAGAATGGTTGGATCAATTCACAACTCAACCAGCAATGCATTAATGTCCTGACTTTGCCATATCCCTTCCAGCATTCATTACTTTTCATTACTGTCATGTTAGCCAATCTGCTAGGTGTGAGGTGATACCTTAGAGTTGGTTTGATTTGCATCTCTGATTATAAGAGATTTAGAACACTTTTTCATGCGCTTATTAATAGTTTTGATTTCTTTATCTGAAAATTGCCTCTTTATGTCCCTTGCCCATTTATCAATTGGAGAATGGCTTGATTATTTTTTTGTACAATTGGTTTAGCTATTTATAAATTTGAATAATTAGACCTTTGTCAGAGGTTTTTGTAATGAAAATTGTTTCCCAATTTGTTGCTTCCCTTCTAATTTTGGATACATGGTTTTGTTTGTACAGAAACTTCTTAATTTGATGTAATCAAAATTACTGATTTTACAATTTGTGATTTTTTTTTCTGCCTCTTGCTTGGTTTCCTTTCCCAAAGGTCTGACATGTATACTATTCTTGTTTCACCTAATTTGCTTATAGTTTCCTTCTTTATATTCAAGTCATTTGCCCATTCTGAGTTTATCTTGGTGTAGGGTGTGAGATGTTGATCCAAACCTAATCTTTCCCATACTTTCCAATTTTCTCAGCATTTTTTTTTATCAAATAGTGGATTTTGGTCCCAAAAGCTGGGATCTTTGGGCTTATATAGACTGTCTTGCTGAGGTCACTTACTGCAAATATATTCCACTGATCTTCCTTTCTGTCTCTTAGCCTGTACCAAATTGTTTTGATGACCACTGCTTTATAGTATACTTTGAGATCTGGGACTACAAGGCCTCCTTCCTTCACATTTTTTTTCCATGATTTCCCTGGATATCCTTGATCTTTTGTTCTTCCAAATGAACTTTGTTATGTTTTTTTTTCTAATTCAGTAAAAGAAGTTTTTGGTAGTTCAATGGGTATGGCACTATATAAGTAAATTAATTTGGATAGGATTGTCATTTTTATTATGTTAGCTCATCCTACCCATGAGCAATCGATGTTTTTCCAATTGTTTAGATCTAGTTTTAATTTTGTGGAGAGTGTTTTATAGTTGTGTTCATATAGTTCCTGTGTTTGTCTCAGCAGATAGATTCCTAACTCTTTTATATTGTCTAGGGTGATTTTAAATGGAATTTCTCTTTCTAATTCTTGTTGCTGAGATGTGTTGGATATATATATATATATATATATATATATATATATATATATATATATATATATATATATAAATGTTGTTTACTTTTGTGGGTTTATTTTGTATCCTGCAACTTTGCTAAAGTCATTGATTCTTTTGACTAGCTTTTTGGTTGATTCTCTAGGATTCTTTAAGTAGACCATCATGTCATCTGCAAAGAGTGAAAGCTTGGTCTCCTCATTGCCAATTTTAATACCTTCAATTTCTTTTTCTTCTCTAATTGCTACTACTAGTGTTTCTAGTACAATGTTAAATAATAGAGGTGATAATGGGCATCCTTGTTTCACTCTTGATCTTATTGGGAAGATTTATAATTTATCCCCATTGCAGATGATGCTTGCTGATGTTTTTAAATATACACTGTTTATTATTTTTAGGAAAGGCCCTTCTATTCCTATAATTTCTAGTGTTTTCAATAGGAATAAGCATTGTATTTTATCAAAGGTTTTTTCTGCATCTATTGAGATAATCATGTGATTTTTGTCAGTTTGCTTGTTAATATGGTCAATTATGTGGATGGTTTTCCTAATATTGAACCATCCTTGCATTCCTGGTATGAATCCTACCTGGTCATAGTGGATAACCCTTGTGATTACTTGTTGGAGTCTTTTTGTTAGCATCCCATTTAAGATTTTTGCATCTATATTCATTAGGGAGATTGGCGTATAGTTTTTGTTCTCTGTTTTTGAACTGCCTGGCTTTGGAATCAGTACCATATTTGTATCGTAAAAGGAATTTGTTAGAACTCATTTTTTGCTTATTCTGTCAAAGAGTTTGTATAATATTGGGATTAGTAGTTCTTTGAATGTTTGATAGAATTCATTTGTGAATCCATCTGGACCTGGGGATTTTTTCTTAGGGAGTTCTTTGGTCTGTTCAATTTCTTTTTCTGATATGGGTTGTTTAGGCAGTCTATTTCTTCCTCTGTTAGTCTAGGTAATTTATATTTTTATAAATATTCATCCATATCACCTAGATTGCCATATTTATTGCCATATAATTGGGCATAATAGTTTTTAATGATTGCCTTAATTTTCTCTTCATTAGAGGTGGGGTCTCCCTTTTCATTTTGGATACTGTCAATTTGGTTTTCTTCTTTCCTTTTTTTTAATTATACTGACCAGTACTTTGTCTATTTTATTTGTTTTATCAAAGTACCAGCTTCCAGTCTTATTTATTAAATCAATAAGTCTTTGACTTTCAATTTTATTAATTTCTCCTTTGATTTCTAGGATCTCTTATTTAGTCTTCATCCGAGGATTTTTGATTTGTTCACTTTCTAGTTTTTATGCCCTAGTACATGGTAAATTTTTGTGAATATACCATGTGCTGCTGAAAAGAAGGTGTATTCCTTTTTGTCCTTATTTATTTTTCTCCACATATCTACTAAATCTATTTTTTCTAAGATTTCATTCACTTCTCTTATACCTCTCATTTATTTTTTGGTTTGTGTTATCTAGTTCTGATAGAGGAAGGTTCAGTTCCCCCACTAGTATAGTTTTTGTTGTTATTGTTGTTTATTTAGTCAATTTAGAACATTCCTTGGTTATAAGAATCATATTCTATCCCACCCTCCTCTAACCCCAGCCTTTCCGTAGCCCACACACAATTCCACTGGGTATTACATGTGTCCTTAATCAGAACCTATTTCCATGTTATTGGTGTTTGCATTAGGATGTTCATTTAGAGTCTGTATCCCCAACAATATCCCCTCGACCTATGTAATCAAGGAGTTGTTTTCCTTCTGTGTTTCTACTCCCACAATTTTTTCTTTGAATGTGGATAGTGTTCTTTCTCATAAATCCCTCTGAATTGTTCTGGATCATTGCATTGCCACTAATGGAGAAGTCCATTAGTATAGTTTTTCTATCTATTCATCCTTCAGCTCCTCTACTTTTTCCTTTAGAAATTTGGATGGTATGCCATTCGGTGCATACATGTTGAGTACTGATATTTAGGATGTAATAACTTTCCCTATCTCTTTTAACTAGATCTATTTTTTCTTTGGCTTTGTCAGATATCATGATTGTGACTCCTGCTTTTTTTTTTTATCAGTTGATGCCCAATAGATTTGACCCCATCCTCTTAATTTTACCCTATGTGTGTCTGTCTTCCTCATGTGTGTTTCTTGGAGACATCATATGGTAGGGTTTTTGTTTCTAATCCACTCTGCTATTTGCTTGTGTTTTATGGGTGAGTTCATTCCATTCACATTCAGAGTTATGATTACCAGCTGTGTATTTCCCAGCATTTTGATTTCCACTTCTATTCCTGCCTTTTCTTCTTTCTATATTTTCTTCTACACCAATGTTTCATTTTTAATCAGTCCCTCTAATTCCCACCCTTATTTTACTTCCCTTTCTACCCCCCTTCTTTTTCCCCTCTTATTTTCTTTAGTCTTTTTATACTACCCCCACACACATCTCATCCCTCCCTTGTACTTCTTCCCTCCCCACCAGTTCATTTGTTACCCTTCTACTTCCCTATAGGGTGCAAATCAATTATCTGCCCCAATGTATTTGATTGTTCTTCCCCCTTTGAGTCAATTTCAATGTGTGTAAGAGTTGAGTATTTCTCCAACCTCTTTACCCTTCCAGTGTATTGATATTCTCCCCCCCTCCCACCATGAACTTCTTTGTGAAATATAAACTTACCCCCTTTTGTTTCTTTTCCCTTTTCTTTTAGTATTAACCTCTTTTTTTTAGCTCTAGTTATATATATATATATATACACATATGTATGTATTTATGCATACATATATCTATATACATATTTATGTCTTGGCATTTCATCCTGTACAGTTTGTCACTGTTCCCTCTAAGTGTAATTCTTCTAGCTACCCAGGTGATATATATTTTTTAAGAGTTACCAATGACCTCTTTTCTTATAGGGATACATTTTTAACTTATTGGGTCTCTTAAAAAAAGTTTTTGTTTTTTTGAGGGTTTTGTTTTTCTTTTTTCCCCTCTTAATTACCTTTTGATGATTCTCTTGAGTTCTGTGCTTGGACATCAAATTTTCTGTTCAGGTCTTGTCTTTTCTTTACAAATGCTTGGAATTCTTCTATTTTGTTAAATGTCCATACTTTCCCCTGTAAGAATATGGTCAGTTTTGCTGGGTAATTGATTCTTGGTTGTAGACCTAGTTCCCCTTGCTTTCTGAGATATGCCATTCCATGCCTTTCAGTCCTTCAGTGTAGATGCAGACAGATCCTGTGTTATCCTCACCGTGTTTTCATGGTATCTGAATGACTTCTTCTTAGCAGCTTGTAATATTTCTTCCATGGGCTGATAGTTCTTGAATTTGGCTATAACATTCCTGGGTGTTCTTAGTTGGGGGTTAAGAATAGGAGGTGATCTGTGGATTCTTTCAATCTCCACTTTTCCCTCTTGTTCTAGAATATTGGGGGCAGTTTTCTAGCATAATTTCCTGTAGTATGGTGTCCAGGATTTTTCTTTTGTCAAGGTCTTCTGGTAGACCAATGATTCTTAAGTTGTCTCTCCTGGAACAATTTTTTAAATCTTCTGTTTTGTGAATGATGTGCTTCATATTTTCCTCAATTTTTTCATTCTTTTGGTTTTGTTTTATAGTGTCCTGCTACCTTGTGAAGATGCTTGCTTCTAGTTGTTGTATTCTGTATATTAAAGACTGAATTTCTTCCCTAGTTTTTTGGTCATCCTTCTCCTGGTCTGATTTTCTTTGGAGGTCATCTTTTATCTTCTCTGCCTCATCGTTCATTGTCTTTGCCTCATCTTTCATCTTCTTTGCCTCATCTTTCGTCTCCTTTGCCTCATTTTCAAGCTGATTAATTTTGGCTTTCAAGACACTGTTTTCTGTTTCCAGATGACTTATCTTACTTTTTAAGTTCTTTCCCCAGTTGTCTTCAGCCTCTCTTAATTGTGTTTTGAATTGTATTTTGAATTCTTCAAAAGCCTGTATCCAATTTGCTGGAGTTTCTGTGTTTTTGCTTGATGTTCCTGCATCCTTCTCTGTTCTGTTTGCTCTTTGTTCATTGCCTGTATAGAAGCTGTCAATTGTAATTTCTTTTTTCTTTTTCTGTTGTTTGCTCATATTTACCCTTTCTTCACACCCTGCAGTTGCCTGCACTTTTGCTCCTCATTTTTTTTTGTGGGTTTGGGCTTTTCTGTCAGCCTTCACCCTTGGAGTTGTCAGCAAATCTCTCAGTGCAGTCTGTGGGGGCGGGGTGTTGGAGTTTGAGCTTCCCTGTGCTCTGGAGGCCTTGATGGGATTAATTCTAGATTTTGTGTATTTTCTGCAGACTTCTTCACAGAGCCTTTATCAAAATACTCCTGTATTTGCCTTGTAATACTCAATAAACTCCAGTGCCTCCTTGTTCCTTCTACAATTATTTATAAACTTCTCTATTTGATATTTCAAAACTCATTTCAAACCGACCCTCGCCTACCTTTTCAGCCTTATTATATCTACCACTTCCCAGTACACACTCTATAGTTTAATCAGAATAGCCTGTTGTTTGTTCCTTCCATTTTGTTTTCCACCTCTAATCTTCATGTTTCACATGGACTGCCCCTTATGCCTAGAAGGAATTCTTGTCTCTCTCTCTCTCTTAGAATACCTAGTTTTCTTCAAAGCGTCACTAAAATGTAACCTCCTACATGAGACCTTTGTGGATCCTTTAAGGTACTATTACCTTCCCCTGCAAAGATTACCTTGCATTTTGTATGTCTTTATATGTGTACTTCCAATAGAACACAAAGTCTTTGAAGTGAAAAGGTTAAAATTATGGTTGGACTGAAATTAATTACTCAAGTCAGAATGACTTTTATGGTAGTTTATTTACAAATAGAAAGGGTGAAAGTAAGGAAAATGAGAGAGAGAAATAATTACTCTGGCCTGGTCTGAACCAGCCAGGACTTCAGAGGCCCCAGCAAAGGGGATCCCAGAGGTAAATTAAACAAGGGTTCTAGCCATGAGACCTCCTCCAAGATGAGGGGCCTCTCCAGAGACTAGTCCTTCAAAAAAGCCAGGAAAGGGAGTTAGCTTTTTTACTTGCCCATGTGTCAGTCCAAAGAGATGCAGTTTGAGGTCCCAAGCTGGAGCACCTCCAAGGCCAAGTTCAAAGGGGAAAAAGCTGGTCATGGGAAGTTACCACCATTTTTAAAGATAATTCTTTCTGTCACTTCCTGTGCCTTTGTTCCACTTTTACATGGACTAATTGCAGCTTTAACTTTGCTTCAGACTATCTAGGGGGCAGTCAGTCATTTTTGATTTGTCACTCGATAGCACACATGGGTCATAGACCCTCCCCCCACCCCCAATTTAAGGATTAAATAGGGGTATATACATTCCTGGTGGCTAAAATCTAAAGAATAAATAGGGCAGAGTTAATCCCATCTTCACAGAAGGCAGGGATGATATTCATTTTATCTTTCTATTCCTTGCTCCTAACAGAGTTCCTGACATGTTAGTTAATAAATGCTGATTGGTTGATTGATTGAAAGAGTCTTAATAAATAGATTCTTTAAAAGTCCCTGAGCATACATCTCCTTTCAGACATTTCAAACCAGATGCTCAGTAGACCTCTTAAACTCAAAATGACCAAAATAGAACTCATTTTCTTTCCCCTTAAACCTTACTCTCATCACCAATCCCACCTTTCCTAATTATTGTAGAGGGAAACAGGGATATATGGGGTGCTCAGGGAAGACTAGTACAAAAATAACAAATCTGATTCCCTGAAACTTTAGCCTATGACTCCTAGCTCTGTCCTCTGGGACCATGTCCAAGTCTCTCTTTCATCTGACAACTCTTCAGATACTAGAAGTCTTCTACACTGTCACCTCAAGGTTTCTTTCACTAGGCTAACCATTTCTAGTTATTCCAACCAATTCTCATGTAGTATCAACTCAACAGCCTTCATCATGGTAGGTGACCTATGGAACTCTAGTTTATAAATATTTACTAGAACATAGAGGCACATTTATAGTGGAAAATGCATTCAGAGGACTGGAGTTCAAATTCTACTTTGGACATTTATTACCAGTATGACCTTGGGCAAGTCACTTAATCTCCACAGGCTTTAGTTTCCTTATCTGTAAAATAGGATTAGATTAGATTATCCCTGTGATTGCATTCAGTTCTTAATCTAAGGTTTTATAATATGGTATCACTGGAACTGAATACAATATTGCAGTATAATTTGAGGAGGACAAAATATAGCAAGTCAGTGAGATAGTAGAGTTAGTGCCAGAAGGGATTTTAGAGGGAATTGATAAGTGAAGGGAATAAGCATTTATATAGTGCCAGGCTCTGTGCTAAATGCTAAAATCATTTGATTTTCACAACCTTGGAAGGTTAGTGCTATTATGATGTTTATTTTACAGTTGAGGAAACTGAGGCAAACCAAGTTTAAGTGATCTACCCACACAGCTAGTGGCTGAGACCAAATTAGAACTCAATTCTTCTTGACTCCAGGCCAATCTCTTATCTCCATTATGGCACTAGTTACCTTTCTTCTTTAGAAGTCATTTAGCCCAATATTGTCATTTTATAGGTGAAGAACCTGAGGCTTAAAAGAGATTAAACAACTTGCCCCCAACCATATAACCAGTTGACAACAGATGTCAACTTGAACCTATGATCTTGAATCTAAATCCAGCACTTTCCTTTGTTATTTGTTCAGTCATTTCAGTTGTGTTTTCTTGGCAGATACTGGAGTAGTTTGCCATTTCCCTCTATAGCTTACAGTTGAGGAAAATGAGGCAAACAAGATTCAATAACTTGCCCATGGTCATATAGCCACTAAGTGTTTGAGACCAGATTTGAAGTTAAGTCTTCCTTATTCTAGGTGTGCTTTATTCATTGTGCCACTTAGCTACCCCGGTACTCTTTCTGCTGTACCGTATTGCTTCTCTATTACCACTCTAGTTTTGTATACTGTAGTTGTATTAATGTAGCTGAAGAGAGCAATTAACTTCTTTGGCCACTATATTGGAGTTCATTAAAACCCTCTAATATTTTTCAGACTAACTTGTTTTCCAGTCATGTTTCTTTATCCCTTGTGGACTTGATTTTTTAAAACTCAAACATAAAACTTTTCATTTGACCCTACTAAATTTCATTTTATTAGATTGGGTCTAATATTGTAGGTCATTTTCAGTTTTGATTGTCATCTAGTATGAGATTTCTCTTGAGTTTTATATTATTTCTCTATGCAATGCAGTTCAGAATAGGCAATTTTTTTTCATTATCATTAAACTTTTTGAATACATTTGTAGGAGTCTAGACAAATAATTTTTTTCTTGGTAATTCTTATTAATAAATTCCATCCCTGTTCAGGAGCCTGTTATGTTTTAAGTCAAGCGTAAGGATATTAGAAAATAAGCATTGTTTTATTAGTTTAGGGATAAGAAGTAAAGTGGCTGACTTGAGAAAAGAACTGGAGTTTGAAGTAGAGCTGAGAGAGCATGTTAATTTCAACTGCTGACAGCTATAACCGGTTTTTTCTATGTCAGTTACTTTCTTTGGCATTTGGGAGTTGGTCTCTGGCAGTTGGCAGACACACATTCTCTCAGAGACTCTCTCTCAGGGCTGGAGGAGGTAACGTCTTTGCCTCTCTGTCTAAGGGAAAGATCTAAAGGAGCAGTGTTTTACTTTTCCAACTTGGGAAACACTTTTGAATATCTATTGAGGTTTTAATAGATTGGTTTATATCTGAGAAGACCAAAGAAAAACCTGGTTTTCAGAGTCCTAACTTGATTCTTTTTGAGACTCAACCAGCTAGCCTTTCCTATTTTATAATTTGAAGGCAAAGATAAGATTTATAAGGATATTAGTGGTAGTTTTTATTTAGATAGTATAAATTTGGGTTAGTTAGTTTTGGGAGGATTAGTGTATCCTGTGAAACACAGAAGTGGTTCCTTGCAGAACCTGGGAGTTTATTTGGGTGGATTTAGAATCCCTTAGAATTAGAAATCCGTTATTTATTCTTACATATTTAATAAACATTTTATGTTTATAATAAGAGTCTCTTTAGTATCCTTGCACCTGGCCCTGAAGGAATGTTCACATTTGAGCTTTACTTCCTCACTGTGGATACTTTTGATTACATTTATCAAAAGTATCCAAAAAGTTTGAACCTGATTGGTGAGTTAAACAGTTTTGAAAAGTTTTGAACCTGTATTGAATAGTTTTGAACTTATATTTGGATTTTTTCTATCTATTTTGTATAGCTCGCCATTATCATAATTTATTTTTACTAAAGATATAGAACTCTTGTCTTTCCTATACCTACTATATTGCTAGGAACAGAATCTGAAAGTCAATGGAAAGATTTCTAGTGCTTACTATGGGAAATGCTAAAATCTAGTTCCATATTGAGTTCCCTGCATTGATAAAATCATAAGTACAGGCCTATATTTTATATATTATGTGTATAATCTTATCACATGGGGGCTTCTTGTATAATCAATGTATTAAATACATGTACTCATGTTATGGAACTTGGAGCACAATTTTACAGTTTTAAATAATTATGAAAGTTTATAGTTATATCTGTGCTTTTATAATATTGTTGTACATAAACTATATAAGAGATATACTATCCTATTTCCTACCTTCTGTTTCCTATCCTAAATATAGAACTAGGCTATTGGGATAAGATCCTAGGTTCAAATCTGGCCTCAGACACTTCCTAGCTGTGTGACCCTGGGCAAGACATTTAACCTTCTTTGCCTAGTCTTTACTGCTCTTCTGCCTTGGAACCAAAACATAGTTTTGATTTTAAGATGGAAGGTAAGGATTTAAAAAAAAAAAGAAAAGAAAATATATAGAGGACTTTGTCAAATTTATGGAAATGAGAGCTATCCTCCATTTGATAAGTGGTGAAAGGGTATAAACAGATATTTTTTGAATGAGGAAATCAAATCCATATATAGGTGCATGAAAAAATGCTCTAAATCACTAATGATTAGGGAAGTGCAAACTAAGACAATTCTAAGATATCTCACACCTATCAGATTAGCTAAAATGACAAAATGATAAATGTTGGAGAGAATGTGGAAAAGTGGTAACACTAATATACTGTTGGTGAAACTGTGAACTGATTCAACCATTTGGAGAGCAATTTGTAATTATGCCCAGGGAGCTATGAAACTTTGTGTTCCCTTAAACCCAGAAATTTCCCAAGGAGATCAGGAGAAAAGGCAAAGAACCTATATGTTCAATAATACTTATAGCAACTCTCTTTGTGTTGACAAAGAATTGGAAATTGAGAGAATGTCTCTCAATTGGGGAATGGGCAAACAAATTGTGGTATATGATTTATGAAGGGAATATTACTGCACCATAAGAAATGATGAGCAGAGTAATTAAAAAAACAATCAAACATGGAGAGAACTACTTGAGATAATGAAGAATGAAATGAGTAGAACTATGAGAACATTATATACAGCTAGAGATTTAATATTTGAAGAATAACTTGTGAATATTCACCTCCATAGAATGAATTGAAAAGTAGAAACACAAAAGACATGACCTATCTATTTTGCCAGATGATGTCTTTTGTGGTGTTGGGAGGATAAGGAGGAGCTAAATGAAAAAATAAAAATAAAAAAATTTTTTAAAAGAGCCATGTGCAGAGTACCTTGAATTTTTGTCAGTGATGATTGTATTAAAATTTTTGAAATAACTAATCTTATTTTTGTTACAGGTACATTGGGATATTCACATTGTACAGAAACAGAGGTAAGAAAAAATTTTAATTTAATTAAATGATCTCAGCTCATAACGAAAACTACCTACAATCAGAAGTTTGTGAAGGACATTAATTTTTAATACTCTTGGATCATGATGTTGAAATTCAGTGCAATATTTGAACTACATTATGTGGTTTCTTTAAACATGCTTTGAAATATGATTTTAGAATAAAATAAGGAACATTTTTTGAATTTTGAAACTGAGTAGATTAATTTATCTTGTTAATTAAAGATCAATCAATACCAATTTTATCTTTGAAATTTAAATTGATTATTCTAATGGAAGTCTTCTCTAGCGTGAGAGATTGAATAGGAAAGCTATATTGTAGGCATTTTAAATCTTGTGGTATAAAGATATTTAAATGTCTTAATGGGAGAATATTTGATGTTCTATCTATACTTTTTTTTTCAATAGACAAAAAAAAAAAGAATCACTTGAATCCGATTGTGGAATGATTAAACTGCAGGGAGAAAGTTGGGCCTGGAAGCAGATAACAGTATACATATTTATAAAAATAAAATATAAAATTGTACACTAATAAAATATTGTGGAAATTGTTTTTTTTTAAATTAGGAGATCTATTTTTTCTTTAAAGCTTAAATTAACAAGGATAAACTTGAATTATATGTTATTTTCTTTGTTATAGCAGTTGTATACCTCTCATAATTTCCAGAGCAGTTCCTAGAAATTTTATTAGTGTTGGCATTTAAAGTCTTCCAGATAGCACTAAAATGTTCTTTAGTTTCCTTCCATTTTACACTTAGAAGGTAAGCAACGTTTAATTTTAAAAATAGTTCTTTCTGATTGTAGAAAAGTTTTTTTTAATTTTATTTTTCAAGGTAGCTGGTAGTTTCAGAAATCTGTAAGCAAATAGCAAAATATGGCAGGCTTTGTCTAGCAAGTCTTGTTCAGAATCAGAGATTTTATAACTTTTGGGAAGTTATAACTTTTCCCATAGCACTTTTTTTGATCCTTGCTGAAATATATAGGACATTTACTTAGCTTGATTGTTTCTCTTATTAATGTAGGTTAATTTTGCTTTGTTATATTGTTTTACTTAAAGACTCATCATATATTATCCCTTTGAAAATTTTCTGAATCTCCTTCTAGAAATTCAGTGCCTGGTTCACAATCTTTTTTCTTCCCCATCT
This sequence comes from Monodelphis domestica, assembly GCF_027887165.1. Taxonomy (NCBI): domain Eukaryota; kingdom Metazoa; phylum Chordata; class Mammalia; order Didelphimorphia; family Didelphidae; genus Monodelphis; species Monodelphis domestica. Next base: position 255,554,845 of record NC_077229.1, read on the forward strand.
CCTGCCCTCATATTAGAGAATTTCAACATAGATATTGATGCTCTCTCAAATCCCCTAATTTCCCAGTTCTTCACTTTACTCAACTCACTTGACCTGCTCTTTCAGGCTATATTTCATCTATATACAGAGAGCATCCTACACTTGATGTTGCTGTCAACAAACATTCTACTTCCTTGTTCATAAACTTTAATATTCTTTAATCTGTGTGAATGAGTAAATGCAAAAGAGGCAATGGATGAAGGTTTGAAGAAGTTGTCAATCCAGGAGCATTCTGGAGGAGAATGTGACCAGGAGAAGACTGTTAAAAGAAACATCCAAACTGTTGGATCTCCCTTTCTCCTGAGACAGGAAGGAGTAAGGACTGAGAAGAGCCTCTTCTTACTGATTTCTCTCTGTTGTATCAGGAAGTGACTCAAATATCCTCAACCCTGTTAGCCACATCCCTCATTCAAGACTCTACAATATTATTCTCAATTTAAGATTATTTAAGATTAGGGAAACCCTAAACCCTCTCTCCTATCCAATTTCCTTTTCCTCCCCCTTCTTTAAATAAACCTCTTGTTCCAACCATTAAGAGTTAGTTATCTATTAGATATATCAGGAATCTTACTCAGAACTGAAATCCAGGTTGTCATCAACTGAAGTGGGAGGGAGAGGGAGGAGGGAGACAAAGGGAGAAGGGTAGCAGATCTGATTCCTTGTTATCATAATCCTTAAAGAACAACCACCTAATACATCAGATAATAAACTTTTGTCTTCTAATATTTCCTTTTGCCTTATGACTATTAACCTTGTTCTTTGTTCACACTGTGACATTGATTTCTTCTACCTCTCAGCTCTTTCCCAGGTTCTCACCTGGGAGGTTACACTCTGCTCTCTCTTCCCTATGTTTATCCCTTGGTTAACCATTTTCACTTTATACTATCCTCTGTGTCTGAATCCTTTGCCCCCTTGTACTGTCACCATTGCTACTTTGCCAAACCTGATCAGTGGCTTAATCCTACTATCTGTCTCCCCTACTTTTCATGTACTTCTGAATGAAACCAGAGGAAATAGTGAAATTGGTTTTATAATCTTAGCTGAATCCTTACTATTTTAAAACAAACATTTTGTTCCTCCCTAATCAGTTTGCTATCACATTTTATTCTACAACTCTCCTCCCTTTTTGTGGCTAAACTACTTGAGAAAACTGTGTGTATTAGCTGGCTTTACTTTCCCTTACTCTCTTCTAAATTCTCTATTCTAGATTCTGATTTCACTATTCAATTGAAATTGCTATTTCCAAAGGTACCAGTGATCTCTTAATTAACAAATCTAAAAGCCTTTTCACAGTCCTCATTCTTTTTGACTTCTTGTGGTATCTAATCCTGTTAATTATCTTTTCCTACTTAGTCCTTAGAGTTTTTAATGACACCTTCCTACTCTCCTCTCTGACCCTTATTTTCCTTTGCTGGTTCTTCACCCATATTTTGTTGACTAACTGTAGGTAGGTATTGTTCAAAGCTGTCTTCTTTTTTCATTGTTTTTTATTCATACAGTGAAACTTCAGTTATTTGGCACTCTAAGTTAATTTACTCCCTTGTATTTGTCTTTTAAAGGAAAGAAAAATCACAAGAAAATAATCTCAAATCAGATTTGAAAAAAAAAGTTTGGGTATATCTTATGGAAGGTACAGAGAAACATGATACTCTTTGAGTCTGTTCCTAATCTTTAAAACTAGAGCTAACTTTACATTATTAGAGAGTTGTTGTAAGGAAAGTGCTTTGAAATTGAAATGCATTTTATAGTCTTGATTTTGCCCTGTAGTAAAAATTGATATTTATATGATGATGACCTTGAAGAACTGCAAAATCCTGAATTATCAAAGGAAGATTTAATTACATTTAACATTTCTTGTTTTCTTGTTAATTAAGGCAGAAAGACTAGTAATTTCTAGAAAGATTTTTGACAACACAGGAATGAACCAAATTTGTTTAACCCAAAATTGTAGCCAGAAAACATTCCTCCTTTCCTCCTTTCTAGTCACTTGAGATTTGCAATGGTGTTTTTTTTTCCCCTCATTACCTTTTGAAAAAGATTTATGTAGAGAAGGGAGGTCCTAGGTTCAAATGTGACCTCATACACTTCCCAGTTCTGTGACCCTGGGCAAGTCACTTTACCCCCATTGCCTAGCCCGTACCACTCTTCTGCCTTGGAGCCAATACACAGTATTGACTCCAAGATGGAAGGTAAGGGTTTAAAAAAAAAAAGATTTATGTATCTCCATATATTTACAGAGGAATGAAATAGGATATACTGTTACCTTAAATTTACTCCAAAATTTTGGCCAAGTCATGAGTATGATAGTAAATAATGCTTAAATGCCTAAGCAATCAGTCTTCTTCTTAGTCTAGTGACTTTTAAATTTTAACTTTTTATAACTTGACTCAGTATGGCATACAAAAGATAACACATACCTTAAAGAATTTATCATGTGTAAGCATGCAAAGTCTTTGATATGCTAACAATACTGCAGCCTTTTAAATAAATGTTAGCCAGTTGATGTTTTTCAGATTTAACTCTAAGGCCAGCCATTCATACATTTTTTATTGTAAAGCTTTTGAAGAAGAGTCTCGCTATACCACCTTTTCTGTGTTGTATAAAAGTGAAAACAAAAGGATCACTTCAAAAGCACTTAAAAAAATTTAAATAACAAGTTATATGTCTGTAAATTTCAGTAGTTTTGTTTCCTTTAACAAGGTTTATTAATTAAAAAAATTTTTTTTTTTGAAAATGGAAACATTTAGATTTGATCCCATGTGGCATCGTGAGGAAAGAGATACATTGAAATATAGTGGAAAGAATGCCTGACTTAAAAATCAGTAGCTGGGGGGTCTTTTTCTGCTTCTAATGTTGCTGGTCACACAATCTTAGGAAAAAATGACTTATTGGCTCTGAGTATAAGCTACCTAATTTGTGAGAAGCCTTGTTTACTTGCCAGGGTTATTACAAGAATCAGATGAGATAAGATGTGAAAGTGTTCTGAAAGCTATAAAGTACTTCATAAATGGTAGGGTAAGAAATGTATTTCTTCCTTACCCTTGTCTCAGAGAGTCTTTTTCATTCTTTAAGAAGCAACTTGAGAATAATCTTCTTCCGACTTTCTGTATTCCTTCAACTATTGGCACCCTTCTTCCCAATCTTTTTGCATTTTCTTCATATTTGTATTTATTCACTTTATGTCTATATTACATGTATGCTTATGATGTGTTTGTCTCTACATTGTTTTATAAGATTCTTAGGAATTGGTAATGCTTCATTCTTTGTACTTCAATCCCTGTGTCCTACCATTTTTCGTAGTACATAGTGCGTACTTAATAAACACTTGGTGAGGAACAGAAATCTAGGAGCTTAAATTTAAATTATTTTAATTTAAATCAAACAATTTAAGATATTTACAACTACTTAGCATGATAACATTTGTTAGAGGACTATTCATTTGTTAAAGGAGAAATGTTATTTATAGCTTTTTATTTTTGCTGTACCCAAATTTCCAAAAATATTCTTCCTCCTCACCTCTCCCAGAAGTCATTCTTTTTAACAAAAATTTGAAAAATAGAAAAAATCCAGTTAAATAGAACTAATAAAAAAGAACTGCATTATAGACAGAATTCTACACCAGTGATCCTCAGTGGAGGAAGGTTCAGTCTTAAAACTTTTCTTTGTGGTCAAATTTGATCATAGTAATTTTATAGCATTCATTGAAATTTGTTTTGTTTTTCTATTTACATTGTGTTTATTTTTTACTTGGTCCTACTTGTACTTTACATAGTGCCATATTTTCCCCATGCTTCTCTGTATTCATCATGATTATCATCTTACAGCATACTAATATTCCATTGCATTTATGTACCACAACATGTTTTTTTAACCTTCCCTCAAATAATGGTAACCACCTTCTTTTAATTTGAATAGTTCAAGCCACAAAATTAACTTTATTTTGCCAATTTTAGTTATATGATGATAGAAAAACATACAAAGACATACATTTATAAATTCCTTTTTCCCCTCCAAAATAAGAGTAGCAAAACTTAGAGCTTTATAAATATGACATGCATATTTTGATATGGATAGTATTTAAGGCTCTTGAAGTTATAATTTCATAGCTAAGTGATATTCTGCGACTAATTAAGTTAATTGTAATTATAACTTTCATTACATATAAAATTCATATTGCCAATATATTTTAGTTACTTCAGGATGAAAATCAAAATTTTAAAACAAAGATTCCATATTCAACACTTTTTTACTAAGAATTTTGCTCAACGTATGAATAAAACATATGATTTTAAGCAGATGAGTTAGCTGTATATCAGAGATTGAAAATATAGTCAAGTAATTTTTATGGAGTAAACACTAATTATGCTTTAGTGTCTGTCCCTGAATGTATTTGCCATCTACTAAGTATTGTCACACTGTTTCTCTACTAATGTATTTTAGCCAAAAATACATTAAAATTTGAGATAAGCTCTAAAATATCTTCTAATTTAGGATATAAATCCTGTCTTGTATAGAAGGTTGAGTATTAACACAATGGAATATTCATATGTGGTAAATAATTAGTAATTTTCACATAATATAGGAAATTTTGAAAACCATACACATATATAATATGTATATGCTTACATATGTACAGATATGTATGTATTTGTGTGTGTGTGTGTATATATATATGTACAAATCTCCCTTTTCCCTCTTACCCTCAGTGGTTAACAAGAATTTGTATGCCTTTATGCTTTTTACTCTGTGGATAGTAGTAGTAAAGAAACAAAGATATGTTCAGAATTAGTAGAAAATTGTATCCCTTACTCTTCTTTGTGTAAATTGGTAGATCAAATGTATATACTAGTTTGAATTATGGCTGTTAATTATTTCATTACTGAGTCAATTTCATCAGGGATAAATTTATCTAATTTCTTTCTTGGCACATTATCATCATTTGCAATCTTGTCACACTCATTTGATATTAGAAATCACCACCAGTTCATGAACTTAACATAGCCAGTAGAAAACCTCCATAATGTTGGTGATGCCCTGGTCATGTACTGAGGTTCAGCCACGTAGCTGTCAACAGACATGACTGAGAGGCCCAGGAACATGAGACTTTGTACTTAAGTAAGAGAGTATATTCAAGGGTACTTACCTGGGGAAAACACTTAACTGACTTTTGGACTTTTAGGGTGTTAATGTATATGCACACATTTAATCCCCTCCAAAATTTTGTTGTTTCATGCTAATTTTTTTTAAATTTAAGGATTTTTGGGGGGGGGTAACGAAGGATAGGCATTCATGTTATAGTTATTGCATCATGTAAAAATAGAAATTGTGTAACCATTAGGAGTTGTCATATGCTTTTAGTGGTATTTTACTGGGAAGCAAGTTTTATTTTACTCAGGAGTTGGATAAAATGACGAATTTAGGAAAATAGGGTGTAACTGATGACTAAGATAGGAAACATGAGGGCATGAGGCATGAAGTCAGACTGGTGTGATTTATCTCAAATTGAGCTCAGGGGAACTGAACCTAAAATTTTTTATTTCTGTTTATAGAAATTTAAAAATATTAGTATTATGGCATCTGCTAACATTTGAACATCTTGAAATTCTTTAAGATTATTCCTCTTAAGGATATATAAATCTACAAGTTGTGTTTCTATATCTTTTGAGAGTAGCTTACGGTTCATATTTGTTTATGTATGCTTTAGAATGGGTAATCTATATATGTGGGTTTAAGGCATCAGTTTAAAACTATAATTTCAGTGATTCTTGTCCCAGTTTGTACAATTTTCCTACAACAAGTATATAAATAATATTATGTGTTGTGATATCTGGGGAGAAGTTAAAAAAATGAAATAGAGCACATTTAAATTTATCCTTACTTTTTTTGAGGTTTCCTTTTGTTGAGTTTTCTTTTTAGGACTCCAGTTTTCATTTCATTCTGTGTTTTATTAACCACCACTAATTATTACTCTGGGGCCCTACCTGTAAGGAAGGTTAAATAAGTAACTAGGACAACCCTACTGCTTCCCTGGGTTAAACTGCTGTAGTTTGAGTAGAATAGGTTAAACAGAGTTAAATGAACTCTATCAGTTTTAGTGTTATTAGTGTTAAGTTTGTAGAAATAGGAACTCTAGCAGCATTCAACTTCCCTAGGGGAGGAAATTTTTCAGAGTGCTCAAGTTCACCTGTTTTGGAAAATCGTTTAAAGTTTTTACAACAAAATGTGTAAAACCTGTAAATGGATATACTTTCCCCCCTTTTGTTTGTGTATATATAATCTTTAACATCTATACCTCATATTGAAATAGCTGTCATTAATTTCACTATCCTGCCTATAGATATCTTCAAACACCCAAAATGTCCTAGTGTCATCTCAAATATATTTTCTGGATTTTTGAATTGTGTAGAATTAAGAAAAGAAAAGGTTACTGAGTGAAGGAGGCAAAAGGAGAGTTTGGACATTGATGTTAAAGTATTTTAACTTCCTCTCTAAGACCAGTGGTGGGAGTTAGTTGGGGGTTGGGGGTGGGGAACTGAGTGAAAGAAGATACAGCCAGTCCTGGAGAGAATTTGGAAACAATAGCTGGGGATGTAAGATGCTGTTTCATCAGCAGAGAGCCTGGTCTCCCAAAGGGCTAACAGATGGAAAGAGTGTGAGAGAGAGAGGCAGCATTGTTCACTATAGAAAGGGAATTCTGGAGAGCACAAAGGAATGGGTGGATAAGGTTGTATTAGGACATGGCTAGAGTTGGGTTGAGAGGAATGAGAATGAGGGAGAATGTGAGGAAGGATCAAGCCGTCATTTTTTCTAAATGGTTGCTGATTTTTTATTACAAGGATAGGAAAAGAAATAGGAAATCCAGAGGTAATAGTTTATGGCAGAGAGGGAGAGAAACTCACAGTCTCAAAGAAGTGTTATAGAGAAAGCCTGGGTTGAGTCTGGGTTTATTTCTTTACTTGTGAATCTGAGTGGTAGAAAGGGCTTAGATTTGAGGTGCTGGTAAGCAGTACTATCCTTTCCATTCTCTCTCCTCTAACTCCAGTGCCTGCAGCCTTCTCCAGTTTTAGATTTGGGTTTGGCTTGAATCTGATGGCCCTATTTGCCTTTTCCTGGATAGCTAGTGGAATTTAGAAGAGAGGAAATAAGTATTAAAAAAATTTTAAACATGAATAAAAAATATAAATAATACTTATGTATTGAAATTATAATTATATGAATTTACTTCTAACTAAACCATTTCATGATATGTAAGTCAAATGTTGCAACTTTAATATGTATCAAATTAAGATAGTCTGATGAAGCAATTATTTTATATTTTTACTTTTCTTCTGAGTATTTATAGCCCTCCCCAGTTACTTTTTCTTCCTGTCTATTTCTGCCTTCTTGCATGCTAAAGTGTTAATGAGATTATTATTCTATTCTCAATATAAAAATTCATTATTTTGTTAAGCAATATTGGCTCTTTTAATATTTTTTCTCAAATTTCTTTTTTCTGATTTTCATTGTATGCTCACTCAATTTTAGATAACATTTTTAATTTTCTGAATATAGTTGTTCAAATTTATATAAGAATTGAAATAATATTTCTACCCAGATATATATTTTATAAAGTTTATTAGAAAGGGTAGACACAATCAGTTTAAATCTCATTATTCCTTTAAGTAACCTGACCATGTGGTCCCTAGCCTGCAAGTCCCTTCCTCCTTCCCCCTTACCTTTCTGCTCTGTTCCCGTGTCTCTTCTCTGTTCCCTTCTACCCAAGAAGCCCCAAACTTTTAAGTAAATGCTTCCTGGTATGGTTTTATACTTTTTTTTTTAAGTATAAATTATGAAGAAAAGTTTCCAAAGATTTGGTGTCTGTGTGCCTCCAGAGTGTCTTAAACTACCAAAGAATAAAGGTTCTGAGAATGGTTTCTGAAGTAATCAAAGTTTTCTTAGAGGGAGAGTTTAGCTTTGCTATTGAGGTGAATAGAAATGTTTGCTACATTGATAAAATAGGACATTCCAATATTCAGCTAGAAAGTAGTATTAAACCCAAAGAAAACTAATTACTACATAATTTGCTATCCTAGCTGGTGGGAGGTCAGGATTGTTATTTAGCCTTAATGAAAAATCCATGGGATATAATTTTTACAGAAATGAAAATTTTTTACTTTTAGATCTTAGAGAGAAATTGCCAGTAATCTTGTGTGCCCTCACCTATCAAAAAAAATCTTTCAAGGGCTTAATAGAAAAAATTAGTAAATTTAACAGCATATTAACTATTCATATACAAATGGTTACGTACATTTAGAACAAGAATGGACTTTAAAGGTCCAACCCAAACCCTTCATTTTACAGATGAGAAAATTCAGCCCTGTCAGAAGCTGATTTGCTCAAGGTCATTCAAGTAATAAATAGTGGAACTGGGATTTGAACAGAAATCTTATGACTATGAATAGGGTACTTTTTCACAACTGCTTATCTCCTTGGCAGAATAATATTTTAAAATCCATAAAATGAAACACTTATAATTATAAGGGAATTATATTGAAATAGTTATCAAAATATTAAAAACAATTCACAGATCCATGAAATCTAAGAGGTGTATTGACTCTGTATTAAGAGCCCCATATTTTTTAGCTGTCATATCTTCCTGCTGTTAGTATGCCTACTTATATTTCTTTGTTTTTCCATTATCTAAGAGATTATTAAAGATTATTAACTACTTGCCATTTAATTAAGGACAAAAAAACTTCACATGTCTCAGTAGTTTTTAAGGGCATTGGTATATTGATTTGAATCATAAAAACACAGAGCAATAAATGATGTTTATCTTGATGAAGCTAAGTTCTAGAGAAAAGTTTAAATTACATTTAGGACATGAATTTCCTGAACAAAAGCAAAAAAATAATTTTTTCAGAGTACTAAGATCATCAGAAGAGTTTTGTAGAAAAGACATTTTGGGAGACAGCTAGGTGGTTCAATGGATAGAGAGCCAAGTCTAGAGATAAGAGGACTTGCATCTGGCCTAAGACACTTACTAGCTGTGTGACCCTGAGCAAGTCATTTACTCTCCATTGCCTAGCCCTTACTGCTCTTCTGCCTTGGAACTAATATGTAGTATTGATTCTAAGACCCAAGGTAAAGGACATTCTTAAATGTTTAAGGCCTTATCTAGCAAGTTGGCTTCCCTTCCCATTACAGAAGAGTTATAATAGACTTCTGGGTCACTTAAGCAACTAGATGGCTGACTAGACATTTTCTCTGATTCTCCACTTCTCATACCTCTTCAAAACAAATTATGTGACAAAGATAAAAGAAGTTGCAGCTGTCTCCATTGTCTAGCATATCTAGAATCCAAAAGAAGGTTGAAAAAACTGGAACTCAATTTTTATGCTTATTGAACCTGAGGTTACTAAGCACCCTCCCAACTTCCCACTCTGCTATGAGATTGCAGCATAGACAACAAAACCTATATCTGTACCCTGATGCCTCTTCCCTCTTTTTGGTGTGGTGGAAGCTGCAAGCTGCAGAAATTTCCTCAGAATTCAGCATAGGAGCAAAAGCCTTCCAGAGGCTGCAACCAAGAAGTACCAACACTGCAAAACTCTGAATTGCTGGTACCAGCCCAGAAGACTGAAGAGCAGAAGGAGTGGGATAGATCACTAGAACAGCACGCTGTTTATATATGATTGGGGAGGGGATATGCTGTGGAATACTTCACAAAGCCTGAGAGCAAGAGGAAAGCATACAATTGGTGCCAGTTCTGGCCACCGAAAAGTCAGTTGGAGCAGAGGACTAGATTGGTGAACTGTGAATTGCCCAATGTGAGAAAAGACCTGAGACTCTTTGAGATCCAGCCTCCAAAGAAACCACAGTCAGAGAGGAGAGAGTCAGAAAGTGGCTTTAAGAATGCAAAAAAGACTGAAATTACTAAAGATTTCAGGAAGAAGAAAACTCAAAGACCTTGTAAAAATAAAGTGAGTTTGCGAAAACTTATATAGGCAATGGATTGATTATGGGTTATAAACTGTCTTTGATACTCTGCTTGCTATGCTAACAAAGTGTCTTCAGTTTATATCAGTGAAGTGAAGCTCATAAATGAACTTCTTGTCAGGGCCAGGTGCAAGGATGCTAAAGAGGCTCTGGTTATAAAAAATAAACTATTTATTGAAAATATAAGGATTAAAAAAAAGAATTTCTAACTCTAAGGGATTTTAACTCCACCCAAATAACTCCAAATAAACTCCACCCTGGTTCTACAAGGAACCGCTTCTCCTGTTTCCACAGACTACCACTGATCTTTCCTGATCTGACTAGCCAAAATTTTTACTATTCTAAGTAAACTAATACTATTTTCCTTATAATTCTTAACTTCATCTCCAAGTTATAAAAATAAGAAAGGCTAGCTGACTGAGCCTTAGCAAGAACCAAGTTAGGACTCAGAGACAGAGAGAGAGAGAGAAACTCCTCACTGCCTCTCAGAGAATAACTCCTATCTCCCTCTCAGTAATAGTCATACCCCGAGAGAGTAACTGTCTCAGGAAAACCATTAAAATGTCAACATTTGAAGTTGACACTCTGTCTTAGATCTGCTTCAAACTCCAATTCTTTCTCAAGCCAGCTTCTCTACTTCTTATCTCTAAACTAATATAACAAGACCCAATTTCTAATTTCATCCTTATAACCTTAACATAAACAGTTAAATTGACAGGAACCATAGGAACTGCAAAAGGAAATATGGATTCCAGATTTAGTAAATTAGTTCAGACATCTATGAATAAATACTGAAAAATAATGGAAAATAATCCAACACTTGATGAGATAGAGGATTCTTTGGCATTTGAGGAGAATGTGGAACTATCGCAACATATTTTTCTTGAATGATTTAAAAGAGAAATTAGAATTATGAGAGCAGGATTTATGGTATATACAACAAAAATAATGAGCAAAATAGAAAAACATGAATCTGTGATGGCAAGCTTTACCAAAGAAATGAAAGAGAGAACAATGGACTAGGAACGCAAATACACAGAAGTAAAAGACATTCTAGAAGAGGAAAAACAAGAACCAGTAAAATGAAAAGAAAATATACTTGCTATGCAAGCAAAACAATATACTGATTTTTGGAGACAGGATGCCTAGAGATAACCTAAGGATAATAGATCTCCCAGAAGAATGTGACAGGATAAAAAAACTTTAACACCATGATGGAGGAAATAATAGAAGCGATCTGCCCCAGAACTTCTGAATATAGAACATGAAATTACAATTGAAACAATTCATGGATCATTTCCAGAAAAACAAGCAAAAACTCTGAAGGCTTCAATCTCCAAGACACATATGGTTTAATTTTCAGTTCTGAAACATGTTCTGCATGCAATCAAGAGAAAGACCTTAAAATACAAAAGAAAGGGCATTCAAATAATTCAAGAAAATTCTGCATCCAGTAGGAAACATTATAGGGAATGGAATAATGTGTTAACAAAGAATAATGGAGCTTAGGATATAATCCAGGGTTACCTACTCTGCAAATCTCAGCTAACCATAGAGGACTTGGGCATCCAGTTACAAAGAAGAGTTTTAAACACTTTTAGAAAGAAAACCAAAACAGCAGAGATTATTTACTTCTTCAAACCTCAAATAACAGAAATATAATAGGAATGAATAAATGCAGTAGACAAGGAAAACAGCAACAGAATGACAACAGAGAGAGCAGTAAGAGACTTCTTTCTAAATGTATACAAGGCTACAGGGCTAAAGGCAGAAATCTAGTAGAGGTAATAATGAAGAGGCAAATAGAGGACATGATGGTACAGAACTTGGATAAATCTTGCCTACAGATGAAGTAGTGCTTTCTTTTGTGTGTGTGTTTGTGTGTGTGTGTGTGTGTGTGTGTGTGTGTGTGTGTGACACTACAACATTGTAAATTAAATGGGAGAAAGGGAGCAAGGGTATAGAGAAGAGTGTGAGGTATGCTGGCATCAAATTAAAGGAATAGCAATGAGGGGAAGATGAATTCTGTGATCTCAGAGAGAGAAGAGCTTCTAGGGAAATGAGTAAGGGGAAAAAGATATTAGAGTTTGAGAATGGGGAGGAAGGAGACCATACTAAGGAAATAGGAAGAGTTAACACTGATTAATGTTCCTATGGGTTGGTGGAGGGAGAAGACCATACGCTGAGTGAGGCCTCATTTGAGGGAATTTGGTGCTTGAAAAGTCTCCTTATCCTACATTAGAAGAGAGGAAGTTGGAACTTCTGGGGGAAACTGGCACCTGGAGGAAGAGCATAAACCCATTGAAGAAAATTTCAGGTAATTGTGGGGAAAAATGGTTAACAGAGAAGGGTATCGATTTTTGGTGTGGTCCATAATCAAGGTCATGAGGGGGAGAGGCCCTACCTAACAGATAGCATTCTCTTTGACATCTGCAATAATTGTCATTGTTCCAGGAGTGAAAAACAGTAGAAAAGGGGAATTTATGTGGGAAGTTCTACAAGGCAGTGGCAGAAAGTATTTAGAAGGGAGAGTTTATACCTTGGGAGTTTTGATTATGAGTCACAAATCAGGGAATGAGGGTCTGGAGTAAACAGAAAGAGAAGAGGCCAGTTTAAAAAAAAAATTAAAGTAACTGTAGCAAGTATGTTTTATAGCAAAAGAGGGGGAAATGATAATTTTTTAAAAAACTCATCTTTAGAGACAGAGGAAAGATAAACCTAACTCATAACTTTGAATATGAATGGAGAAGTGGCTGGTTCCTTAGTGGATAGAGAACCAGGCCTAGTGATGTGTGAAAGGGAATTTTAAAAATATTAACTTAATCAAATACTTGGAGTGCTCTACCCTTTAAACTTTATCAGTCAGGAATTTGTAAATCCTTTTGATAAGAGTTCATACCCTCAGAGGATGGGAGGTGGATCCCATAGACACTGACCCCTGGGCAGTGCTAGACAAATTGAGAGACTTTGATTGGTTCCTGAGATGTGATAGACCAGCCCACAGTGAAAGGAAGGAGGAACCAAAGAGATAGGGAGTGACTGGAGAAAATTGCTTATAAAAGCCAGCCAAGAGAATTCTGAGTCACTTCTGCTGCGCTGGTGGCTTTTACCAAGGAAGGACCTCTGTGTTGGTGTTTCTGTATTGGATTCTTCTGTGTTGGAAGACTTCTGTGTTGGCATCTCTGCATTGATGTCTCTCTGTTGGAGGATTTTCTGCATTGGAGGACTTCTGCTTTGGAGGCTGAGACTCTCCTGCACCACTGGCTAGAGATTGGAACTTTGTTGGGGAGTGAGCTAGATTTCTTTAGAGCAGACTTAGAGTGGTAGGCTAGACAATTCCCCTATCATCTTTCTACATTTCCTTCTTTACTATCTCTACTCTGCTGTAATGAAGCTACTAAAGTTGCTAATGTCCTTGTGACGAGTTAATTTTATAAATGATGACCACAATAATTTTTTTTAAAAAATTCTTATATTTGTCAACCCAATTTTAATTATTACAAATGGGAGGTCTTGGGTTCAAATCCTAGCTGTGTGACCTTGAACAAGTAATTTAACCCCAATTGCCTAGCCTTTACTGCTCTTCTGCTTTGGAACCAATACACAGTATTGATTGTAAGACGAAAGGAAAGGGTTTAAAAAACACATGAATGAATTAAACAGTCTAATTAAAACTAAAAAGAGTAACAGATTAGATAAGAAAAAACTCTGTAACCTCTTGCTTGTAAGAAACACATACACATGAAAAAGGAAAACATGCATAGAATAAAATTGAAAGGATGGGGGGAAATGTTCTATTAAGTGAATCCAAAAAATCAAGAATTGCCATCATGCTGTAAGACACAGAGAAAAAAAAAACATTCCAAAAATAAAAAGGGATGAACAAGAAAACTGTACTATGCTGAATGGAATGATTGATAACAAACTAGTGCCAGTAATAAAAATATATGTTCCTAATGTCTTAGCATCCATATTCATGAGAGAACTATACAAATTTCTAGAAAAACTGGAGATAAAAAATTAATGGCAGCTGCGTGGCTCAGTGAATTGAGAGTCAGGCCTGGAGATAGGAGGTCCTAGGTTCAAATCTGACCTCAGATTCTTCCCAGCTGTGTGACCCTGGGCTTGACTTGACCCCCATTGCCTAGCCCTTACCACTCTCCTGTCTTGGAGCCAATATACAGTATTGGCTCCAAGACGGAAGGTAAGAGTTTAAAAAAAAAAGAAAATGAAAATGATGAAACAACATACTTCAGTTTCTGGGATGCACTTAAAGCAGTCCTCAGAGAGAAAATAATATCCTTACAATCATACATTAATAAAATAGAAAAAAAAAGAGGATTAATGAATTGAATATGCATAGAAAATCAACAAATAAACCTAGAAGTCCAAAAGATGAAATAGGAAAAATAAGAGGAGAAAAGTTATTTTGGAAACCAGAACTCCATAGAAATGATACATAAAATTAAAAGTTGGTTCTTTGAAAAGGCTAATAAAATTGATAAACCCATAGAGAATCTGATTAAAAAGAATAGAACGGGAAATCAAAGCAATAAAATAACAAATGAGCAAAGGTGAAATCACAACAAAACTAGAAGAACTAAAAAGAATAATCACTATTCAGTTAATTTGCTAACAAATCTGAGAACCCAAAGGAAATAGAGGAAATCCTTTCAAAAGATAAAATTCCAAAACTTTTGCAAGTCCATATGGAGAGGTTAACCTGATTTCAGATGAAGAAATACATCTAGCCGCAAAGGACTGCCAATGAAGTAAATCCCTGGACCTTATGGATTCATAGGAGGCTTCTGTGAACCTTTTAAAAAACAATTAGTACCCATGCTTCATAAGTTATTCTAAAAAATTGAGAACCCTACCAGAATCTTTTTATAAGAAAGATCTAATCCTACTATCAAAACCAGAGAAAGATAAAATGCAGAAAGAAAACTATAGGCTAATATTATTAATGCATTTACTGAAAAAGTTTAAGCAAAATTATATCAGACCACAAGTGTACATGTAGTGGGGTTGCTTTTAGCAAGGAGAAGGGCCATTTCATTAGAAGCTGACGGAAAGGAAGAAAGAGTAGGGTGTGCTTTCAAGGTATTTTGAGATGAAGAGGCTAGCAAAATAGGGAACACATCAATGTTCTCAGTAAAATGAGAGACAGGATCTGTAGCTGAATAAGAGGAGAGAGAGGAGATGTGGTCTCAAGAACAGGAAAATTTGGAATAGCTTCTGTGTGGAGTGCGATAGAGAATCAGAGGCATTAAAGAACTCGTTGCATTGAGAGCCCATATGAAATTAGTTAATCGGAATTTATATTGCAGTTGTATGACTTCCTTTAGATCATCTTATAGGAGAGGAAGTGTTGAGTATAGATGAATTTTCTAAGGAGTTTATCTATGAGGGAAAAGGACAATAACTAACAAGGATGATATGCTCTAGTGAAGGTTTTAAAGATGGGGGAGACATGTATATTTTATTTAGGCAGCAGGGCAGGTAGCTGTGGATAAGGATAAGAGAGGGAATGATAATGGGCTGAATCTACTAGGGCAGGTATGAGGACCTGAACTAAGGTTACATGCTGAAGGATTGGCTTTGGCTAGGAGAAAGAGCTGCCTTTTTCCCAGAGATTGTAGTGAAGGATAGAGAGGAGGGGATGATATCAGGAGGATGTGAGATGAAGAAAAGGGGGAGCTCTTATAGAATAGCTTTCAGAGAAGGGAAAACTTCAGCTGAGTGAATAGGGGAAGGGTGTGAGTTATGGAAGGCTTTGGGAGAAAAGGGAACAGTAGAACAACTTCTGAGGTGAAAGGGAAAGAGAAATAGAGGGAGTATAGAGATTGCTTTGTTATAGATGGGCTTAATTGGTGTTAAATAAAAAATTTACATTGAGGACCAAGGAGTTTCCTGATCTCAACCTGTGTTGAACAATACATGAAAAGGAAGGCAGGAAACAGATAGTGAAAATAACACAGAATTGTGGTCTGGCAAGAAATGAGTACGGGATTTAAGAATAGAGGACAGTACATAGAGGAACTGGTTCGTCAAGAGTTTGAGATTGGGAAGGGAAGATAGTGTAACCAGAGCAGGGGAGGCAGGCTAGGAAAATACTGAGTGATATAGAATTTAGAGGACACAGGTTGAATGAAGAGAGTAGGGTTAGATGTAGCAAGGCTTAGAGAAATGGAATAATAAAGTATAAAGGACTGTATAAATAGAGACAACTCCTTAAGACTGTAGGTTGCAGATTTGCCTTGGTAGAGGTTTTTGCCTTCCCAGTAGTTTTCTAGAGGAATGAAATCACAGATCTAGCAAAAGAAAAAGTCTTGTCAAGGGAAAACAAAATTGCCCTCTTGATGGGAGGTAGTGTAGTATAGCAGAAAAAACATTTGCCTAGAGTGAGTTGTTCAAGGTTTGGCTCTACTACTTATGAGCTGTTGACTTTTACATCATTCCCTCACTTTGCTGAGCCTGTTTTCTTTTCTATAAAATCAGATTAAGAGAGTATATTGCCCATGTTAAGCTTTGTACACATAGAATGTTATATGTAGGTAAGTTGTTTTTATTACCTTGTAGTTCTTTAAAGTTGCAAACTTAAAGGATTGTAACAAATGCGGACTATTTATGTCAACATATCTCGTGGTACCTGAGAAATGGTGTGAGGAAGCAAATATAGGAGATTAGTAGTAGTAGTCTCTTGGTAACCGAGGATGACTATTGTCTTTGTGTGTTTTTGTGCACAAAGACACTTGTGCATGAAGATTTAAGTGGAAAAGTTGATGCACAGAGACAGTCCCACTCTCTTGGCGCTGGAAGCCTGGGTCCATTGGCACGAAAAATCGTTACACCTGGAGACTTCCTCAGCTGCATTGGATGGCCATGTTGTCCTTTGTGCTCCAACATGCCCTAAGCACTCCACAGTGCCTTGCTGCGTCGCCCTCTCAGCTGTTGAACCTTCTTGTTGGTTTCTTCCGCCTGTTCAGCCGAAGCAATCTTCACATGCTGGGTGAGCAAAGCCCTGGTTCACCAGGGGTCGATGACCCGATGGCTACCCTTACAAGGTTTAGCCGGCCTGTCGAAGCCATTTCCTGGGGTGTGGCCGCTGCTCCATGCTAGCAGCTACTGGGAGCCACAAGTGAGAGCTGGGTGTCAGGTGAGGGTCAGAGGCTGGAGAGCTGCCCTAGGAGGGCACGACAAGCCCTCCATACCAAAGATATTACTCCTCCCTGAGCACCCCGTACACCTCCATATAGGAGATTACAGTGATGGCAAATGTTACTCTTACTGGTTTTACATAGACTGGCTTTATATGTGTTCTAAGCCAGCATAGTCCCTGAGTAATGGGCTTATTTTAATGAACCCATTGGCTAGTTCTTGGCAGGAGAGAAGCTTGAACTTAACATGTACTTAGAGTTTGCTTTGTATATATATATTTCTAGGGAGAAAAAGTGAAAAGTACAAAGAAACAAGGAAAGAATGCTAGTAAGTTCTTTTAGGTCTTTCTGAGTATGAAGAACCCGATTGGATTTTTATTAAATTATGCTTGGAGTTGGCTTTAAAGACTTTTTTATAGCAAAGGTAGAAACATAGCTTTGCAAGAAAACTATATTCTTACTTATGAAGCTGAAGGAGATATATAGTCCAGTTTTCTCTAACTTATGTGTTCCCAATATGAAACCATAAGTATAATTATTTGTTGTTGCTATTGTTCATTTGTTTCAGGCATATCTTCCTGACGCCATTTGGAGTTTTCTTGGCAAAGACACTGGAGTCTTTTGCTAATTCCTTCTCCAGCTCATTTTACATATGAGGAAATTGAGGCAAATAGGATTAAGTGACTTGTCCAGGACACATAGCTAGTAGGGCCTGAGGGCAGATTTGAACTCTGGGGGATGTCTTCCTGACTCATCCTAGGTCTGGTACTCTATCTACTGCATCATCTAGCTGCCATTATTATTTATTAAATAACAGTAATACTAATTAAACATATACTTACAACTCTTTACATTTTAAAGCATTTCAAGATATAGAATATAGCTAATAGATTTAGAGCTGGAGGGGGCTAGTTCAAGCCCTTTATTTTGCAGATCAGAAAACTGAGAGCCAGGGAAGTTGCACTTATTCAAAGACACAGAACTCATAATAATTTATTCATTATGACCTTTCCTTTTGTTCGCTGTATTTACTCCTATATTTGTATATACATTTTAGATTATATTTTTAATCATCATTTTTTAGCTCTAGTATATTTTTTAAATTGCATTAAGGAAGTATAGTTTTATCATATGGTGCAATAGCTTTAAAAATATTAATTCTGAAGAAATTGTTTCTGAATTTCATGTTTTAGATAATTAAAACACAAAATATTGTGATATGGTTTTTTAAATGGACAAATTGTTGAAGTAATTGTTATTTATCCTTTAGTTGGAAAACTCAAAGTAGCCTGGTGCAGAAAAATGTAAAATATGTGAATGCTCCTCCGCCTATGCACATGTACCACTTGACTATTATAGTTACGATCTCACCCTACTTCTACCCCTCCAATTCTTTTCAGCCACATAGAATAGATATGGGTGGGGTGGGAGATGAACCCACACATCCAACTATGTAGCCATGTGGTACTGTGTTCCATTATCTCAGTCCAGGCTGCATGTATAATTATGCCCCTTAGGGTCGAGTGCCAAGATGAAATAGCTACTTCAGGCTATTCCCAAAGGACATTAGAAGCCACATTTGCAGAACTTTTAAAGTATTCCCTTAGGAGAGAAGACTTTTACTTGGATTTAAATTGTTGATATCTTATTGTTTTTATTTAAAACATTGTTGATATTTGAATTCATGTAGTTTAGATTTTTCTGCATGAGTTTTTTGAATCATGTGATAAAAGGGTTTATTAGAGGGCATACTATTCTTCTTAATCATCCATTTGTTAACTGATAGCCTGGTGTTGGTTTTTGATAGCCTGACTTGCATGCCTGTGCCTTGGGTCTACTGGGATGATCCTGTAAGATTCAAGGTTTCTTTCTCTAAGTAAACTGAGGCCCACAGACACCCTATGGAATTCTAAAGGAGAGTGGAGAATCCTTTGAAGGCCAGTTTTGGTTCAGACTTGCTTTACCACCATCCCAACTTCATTACTTTCTTCATGCCTCCTTCCAAAAGAAGTAGGCCTTTTTAAATCTTGATTTTTCCTCAATCTCACTGGATTTTGCTACCTGTAGACCTGGACTCTGTTTCAGTATGGTAGACTGCCACAGGGGAAGGGATTGATGATTGCAGATGTCACCAGGAAGAGTTGATTGGAATTGGTAGAAGGACCTAGAAAGTAGAAACATACATAAAGAATTATATAGTTACATCTGTAAAATGGGCTCTTGTGAGAATAGTGCATGATAAACTTTATGGTATGTTGTCAATGTAAGTTGTTATTTTTATAGATGTGAGAGGAACAGATTTTGAGGAGGAAAGGTATCACTGGAAGCAGGGAGATTTGGAGTAGAAATCACCTAGAAGAAGAAGTGTGACTACTTTGACCCTAGGTCTTTGAATTGGGAAAGAGGTGGTCCAGCATGCACTGGAAAGAGAGACTCCCAACTTCTGTACTTACTTTGTGAGGTTTGGTTTCTCTATAACATAAGGATAACACTTAAGATGCCTATTTCACAGGGGTGGTACAGGGATCAAATAAGTATCTTCACATACTGTTTTTAAATAAATGTAAATCAAACAATGCTGATATGCAGTTCTGGCATGAGGTTATTCAAAATGTTATTGATTCAATTCAGTGTTTATTAAGTGCATGACTATGCACACGGCTTCATTCATTATATACTTAAGGTAATGTAACAGGTACAGGTACAAGGGAATTTGAGAATTTGAGAGAGCATTAACAATCTGGATGGAAATGAGGTTTCACAGAGGAAGTGGTACTTCTTGTGACCTCAAAGGAAGATAGATATTCTGAGGGGCAAAGATGAAGTGGAGAATGCATTCCTAGCATAGCAGATAGCTTATCTGAATTCAGTAATATGGGTGTGGGGGTAGGGACAGAGACAAAGAGAGGGAGAGGGAGACAGGGAGAGAGGGAAGGAGGGAGAGAGAGGGGAGAGAGAGTTAGTGAGTTGTGATCAGGGATTAACTCATGGTTGAGGTTCACTGGATCATGGAGAAAAAAAATGTGAAAGTAAACTGGGAAGGGTATATTGGTGGTAGATGGTGATGGGCCTTCTTTGCTAGACTAAGAACCTTATAGAGTGTGGCCCAAAAGACTTAGTACATTTTAAGCTTTAAGCAAAGGACATTCTATATTTTGTCCCAGAGGTGATAGGGATCTAATGAAACTATTTGAGTAGGGAAGTAATGTGGTTACTCTTATGCTTCAGATTATTTTAGGGTCTGGAGAGGATGGATTATAGATTTTGAGTTGAAAACAACATCAAAAGTCATAAAGACCAACCCCTTCTTCTTAGAGATGAATTTAATTGAACCCCAGGGAAATTAAGTGACTTACTCAAGGTCACATAGTAAATGTCTGAAGCAGGATTTGAACTCTCTACCTTCTTCTATACCTTCCTGTTTCTGTCAAAGGTACCACCATCTCTCCACTGTCTTCATTTCATGTTCTCAGGATGATACTTGACACCTGGATGTCCCTTCCCCAACATACCTAATAAGTACCTAACGCTTGTTTTTTCCACTTTTATATGTTTTCTTGCATCACATCCCTTCTTCCCACTCACACAGTTACAAACTTAGTTTATGCCTTTATTTCCTCTTGAGATGAATGCAAGTCTTCTGATTGCTGCCTCAAAGTCTCTTACTCCTCCAGCCAATCTAACACACTGTTGCAAATGTTATTTTCCTTACATATAGATTTTGCCATGTCACTCTGCTAGTCAAGTTCTGTGTGTTTTTTTTTTATTGACTCTAAGATAAAATATAAGTTCTACTTTTTTATCTTTAAAGCCCTACACAATTTGGCCCCAGTTCCTTTCCAGTTTTCACCTCTAATGTTTGGATTCAGTCAAACTATTTTTCTTTCTGATTCTCACTTATAATATTCCATATCCTATCTCTGTGACTCCTTCTATACTCCTGATCCCTCCAAACTGCTAAAGCCCTCCTTTTCAAACTGCCTTAAATTTAATTACTTTGTATGTACTTGTATTTTTTAATTTTAGATTTAGAACAGCTAAGTGGCCCAGTGGATAGGGGGCTAGGCCCAATGTCAGAAAACTTATCTTCCTTGTTCCAATCTGGCTTCAGATACTTCCTAGCTGTGTGACCCTTGCCAAATCATTTAGCCTCATTTGCCTCAGGTTCCTCATTTGTAAAATGAGTTGGAGAAGAAAATGACAAACCCCTCCAAATTTTTGCCAAGAAAATCCCAAATTGGATCATGAAGAGTTGTACTCAACTGAACTACAACACTTTAGATTTATCTCTGTAGATTTTTATACATAATTGTTGCCTCTCTATTAGAATGTAAATTCTTTATGAGTCAGGATTATTTCATTCTTTTTATTTTTATCTCCATCACCTCACACTCTGCCTGGCACAAAGTAAATATTTGATGGATACTTGTTGATTGATTGTTGAATATTAAAAAGCTGTGGAAAGAGAAAGTAGCTGTAGGGAGTTTTTTGAGACTCTAGTCAAGGAAAAATAAAAGTACTATTGTTCAGGAGTATTCACCCTGGTTGAGATTAAATAACATAATTTGTATTTGAGCCAGACAGTAAAGTGGCATGACTTCCTCCAGGGGCATTTGGCAACATGGAATTAGAAAAAAGTCCATCCCTATCCATTAGGCAAATCACAATAAAAAGGATTATAATGGAGTCATTAGTTTCCGCTTGCTCAATTAAAATTTTTAAGACATTATTTTTTTGAGTGACCTTTTGTACCTCCTTTTTCATTTATCAATTCTACTAATAAGTTTTTTCCTCAGTAAATTTTTGTACCTCTTTTTCCATATGGCCAATTCTGCCTTTTAAGAAGTTCTTTTCTTTGGTGAGTTAAATTTTTGGGGTAGAAGTTTGAACAAAAGCAAGCAGTTTATTAAATGCAAAACACTTAGTTTATTATTAGGAAATATGGGTAGGAAATAGGAAGGAGAAAGTGAAAGTAATCTTACAATAGCTTGTAACTATACCCAAAATTCCAATTCTAACTAAATTTCTCTAAAAAACCCTAATTCTATCTGCTTCAGAGGGCAATATTCTCTGCTAGGCTGAAGCTCTCACCTACTCTCCTACTTTGGCTATCTAATCATATAACCATTATCTATTTACCTTATCTACCCAAGTTATTAATAATCTAGTAAGGCTATTAAAGCCTTAATTCTGTTCTCTGTCTCCAACCAGAGAGAGTGCTAGCAGCACAAATTCTCCCCAGGAGACCCAGAGACAAAAAGAGTCTTTTGCAACTCTCTGCAACTCATCCACACCCTTCTGTCACTAACTGGCAAGTGGCATAGCAGGAGATCTCACTGAAATATATTATTGTTCCTTTTCCTCTTAAATATAAAAAAGGAAAAATTAATTAAAACTCTCTTAACAGAAGTTCTTTTCTTCAGCGGATTTTTGTGCCTCTTTTACCAATTGGCCTGTTCTGTTTTTTTAAGGTATTATTTCATCATTTTTTTTGTGACTGCTTTAGCAAGCCGTTAACTTTTTTCCATGATTTTCCTATATCACTTTCATTTCTTTTCCCAATTTTTCTTCTTTCTTTCTTGATTTTTAAAATTCCTTTTTGAGCTTATTTGTTGATTTTTGGGGGGCTTAAGACCAATTCATATTTTTCATGGAGCCTTTGAATGCAACAGTAATGACTTTGTTGTCTTTTTCTAAGTTTGTGTTTTGGACTTCCCTGTCATCAAAATAACTTTTTATATTAAGTTTTGTTGTTGTTGTTGTTTGCTTGTTTCTAGTCTTTTCTTTTTAACTTAAAAAGCTGTTAAAGTTGGACTCTGTTCCTGTGGTGAAGGGAGCACTTGTTCAAAACTTCAATCTTTGTGCAAGTGCCTTCAGAGCTAGCTCTAGAAATCTGTAAGTTTTCAGTTCTTCTAAGCTGATATGATGTAAAGAGAGGTGTGTTTAACACTCTCCTAGCTTGTGTTCTGGACTTTGAACAACCACTAGCACTTTTTTTTTTTTAATATATTTTATTTGATCATTTCCAAGCATTATTCGTTAAAGACATAGATCATTTTCTTTTCCTCCCCCCCCACCCCCCATAGCCGACGCGTAAGTCCACTGGGCATTAGATGTTTTCTTGATTTGAACCCATTGCTTTGTTGATAGTATTTGCATTAGAGTGTTCATTTAAAGTCTATCCTCTGTCATGTCCCCTCAACCTCTGTATTCAGGCAGTTGCTTTTTCTCGGTGTTTCCACTCCCATAGTTTATCCTTTGCTTATGAATGGTGTTTTTTTTCTCCTGGATCCCTGAAAGTTGTTCAGGGACATTACACCGCCCCTAATGGAGAAGTCCATTACGTTCGATTATACCACAGTGTATTAGTCTCAGTGTACAATGTTCTCCTGGTTCTGCTCCTCTCGCTCTGCATCACTTCCTGGAGGTTGTTCCAGTCTCCATGGAACTTCTCCACTTTATTATTCCTTTGAGCACAATAGTATTCCATCACCAACATATACCACAGTTTGTTCAGCCATTCCCCAATTGATGGGCATCCCCTCGTTTTCCAGTTTTGGGCCACCACAAAGAGCGCAGCTATGAATATTTTTGTACAAGTCTTTGTGTCCATTATCTCTTTGGGGTACAGACCCAGCAGTGCTATGGCTGGGTCAAAGGGTAGATATTCTTTTGTCGCCCTTTGGGCATAGTTCCAAATTGCCCTCCAGAATGGTTGGATCAGTTCACAACTCCACCAGCAATGAATTAATGTCCCTACTTTGCCACATCCCCTCCAGCATTCATTACTTTCCTTTGCTGTTATGTTAGCCAATCTGCTAGGTGTGAGGTGATACCTCAGAGTTGTTTTGATTTGCATCTCTCTGATTATAAGAGATGTAGAACACTTCTTCATGTGCTTGTTAATAGTTTTGATTTCTTTATCTGAGAATTGCCTATCCATTTCCCTTGCCCATTTATCAATTGGAGAATGGCTTGATTTTTTGTACAATTGATTTAGCTCATTATAAATATGAGTAATTAAACCTTTGTCAGAGGTTTCTATGAAGATTTTTTCCCAATTTGTTGTTTCCCTTCTGATTTTAGTTATATTGGTTTTGTTTGTACAGAAGCTTTTTAGTTTGATGTAGTCAAAATTATTTATTTTACATTTTGTGATTCTTTCTATATCTTGCTTGGTTTTAAAGCCTTTCCCCTCCCAAAGGTCTGACATGTATACTATTCTGTGTTTACCCAATTTACTTATGGTTTCCTTCTTTATGTTTAAGTCACTCACCCATTTTGAATTTATCTTGGTGTAGGGTGTGAGGTGTTGATCTATTCCTAGTCTCTCCCACACTGTCTTCCAATTTTCCCAGCAGTTTTTATCGAATAGTGGATTTTTGTCCCAAAAGCTGGGCTCTTTGGGTTTATCGTATACTGTCTTGCTGAGGTCGTTTTCCCCCAGTCTATTCCACTGATCTTCCTTTCTGTTTCTTAGCCAGTACCAAATTGTTTTGATGACTGCTGCTTTGTAATATAGTTTGAGGTCTGGGACTGCAAGGCCCCCATCATATGTGTTTTTTTTCATTATTTCCCTGGATATCCTTGATCTTTTGTTCTTCCAAATGAACTTTGTTATGGTTTTTTCTAAATCAGTGAAGAAGTATTTTGGTAGTTCAATGGGTATGGCACTAAATAGATAAATAAGTTTGGGTAGGATGGTCATTTTTATTATATTGGCTCGTCCTATCCATGAGCAGTTAATGTTTTTCCAATTGTTCAAGTCTAGTTTTAGTTGTGTGGCGAGTGTTTTGTAGTTGTGTTCATATAGTTCCTGTGTTTGTCTTGGGAGATAGATTCCTAGGTATTTTATTTTGTCTAAGGTGATTTTGAATGGGATTTCTCTTTCTAGTTCTTGCTGCTGAGCTGTGTTGGAGATATATAGAAAAGCTGATGATTTATGTGGGTTTATTTTGTATCCTGCAACTTTGCTAAAGTTGTTGATTATTTCAATTAGCTTTTTGGTTGAATCTCTAGGATTCTTTAAGTAGACCATCATGTCATCCGCAAAGAGTGATAACTTGGTCTCCTCCTTGCCTATTCTGATGCCTTCAATTTCTTTATCTTCTCTAATTGCTACTGCTAGTGTTTCTAGTACAATGTCAAATAGTAGAGGTGATAATGGGCATCCTTGTTTCACTCCTGATCTTATTGGGAATGCATCTAGTTTATCCCCATTGCAGATGATATTAGCTGTTGGTTTTAGATATATACTGTTTATTATTTTTAGGAATGACCCTTCTATTCCTATGCTTTCTAGTGTTTTTAATAGGAATGGGTGTTGTATTTTATCAAAGGCTTTTTCTGCATCTATTGAGATAATCATGTGGTTCTTGCTAGTTTGCTTGTTGATGTGGTCAATTATGTGGATGGTTTTCCTAATGTTGAACCAGCCCTGCATCCCTGGTATGAATCCTACTTGATCATGGTGAATGATCCTTCTGATCACTTGCTGGAGTCTTTTTGCTAGTATCCTATTTAAAATTTTTGCATCTATATTCATTAGGGAGATTGGTCTATAGTTTTCTTTCTCTGTTTTTGACCTGCCTGGTTTTGGAATCAGTACCATGTTTGTGTCGTAAAAGGAGTTTGGTAGAACTCCCTCTTTGCTTATTATGTCAAATAGTTTGTATAGTATTGGGGTTAACTGTTCTCTGAATGTTTGATAGAATTCACAGGTGAATCCATCAGGCCCTGGGGATTTTTTCTTAGGAAGTTCTTTGATGGCTTGATGGATTTCAATTTCTGATATGGGATTATTTAAGAATTCTATTTCCTCTTCTGTTAGTCTAGGCAGTTTGTATTTTTGTATATATTCATCCATTTCTCCTAAATTGGTGTATTTATTGCCATATAATTGGGCAAAGTAATTTCTAATGATTGCCTTAATTTCCTCCTCATTGGAGGTGCTGTCCCCCTTTTCATCTTTAATGCTGTGAATTTGCTTTTCTTCCTTCCTTTTTTTAATTAGATTGACCAGTACTTTGTCTATTTTGTTTGTTTTTTCAAAGTACCAGCTTCTTGTCTTATTTATTAAATCAATAGTTCTATCACTTTCGATTTTATTAATTTCTCCCTTAATTTTTAGGATTTCTAATTTGGTTTTCTGCTGGGGGTTTTTAATTTGATCGCTTTCGAGTTTTTTCAATTGCATTTCCAATTGATTGATCTCTGCTCTCCCTTGTTTGTTAATATGAGCTTTCAGGGATATGAATTTGCCTCTGATTACCGCTTTGGCTGCATCCCAAAAGGTTTGAAAGGATGTTTCGCCATTGTCATTTTCCTTGATGAAATTATTAATTGTTTCTATGATTTCTTCTTTAGCTAAACGGTTTTGGAGTATCATATTGTTTAATTTCCAATTGGTTTTAGATTTGGTTTTCCATGTACCATTACTAATCATTATTTTTATTGCCTTGTGATCTGAGAAGGCTGCATTCATTATTTCTGCTTTTTTGCATTTGTGTGCTATGTTTCTGTGACCTAATGTATGGTCAATTTTTGTGAATGTGCCATGTGGTGCTGAGAAGAAGGTGTATTCCTTTTTATCCCTATTTATTTTTCTCCATATGTCTATTAATTCTAATTTTTCTAAGATTTCATTCACTTCTTTTACCTCTTTCTTATTTATTTTTTGATTCGATTTATCTAAATTTGATAATGGTTGGTTTAAGTCTCCCACTAGTATGGTTTTATTGTCTATTTCTTCCTTCAATTCTCCTAGTTTCTCCATTAGAAATTTGGGTGCTATATTATTTGGTGCATACATGTTGATTAATGATATTTCCTCATTGTCTAGAGTCCCTTTTAACAAAATATAATTACCTTCCCTATCCCTTTTGATCAGGTCTATTTTTGCATTGGCTTTATCCGATATCATGATTACCACTCCTGCCTTCTTTCTATCAGTTGAGGCCCAGAAGGTCTTACTCCATCCTTTAATTCTGACCTTGTGGGTGTCAACCCGCCTCATGTGTGTTTCTTGAAGACAACATATGGTAGGGTTTTGGATTCTAATCCATTCAGCTATTCGTCTACGTTTTATGGGTGAGTTCATCCCATTCACGTTCAAAGTTATGATTGTCATTTGTGGACTCCCTGGCATTTTGATTGCCTTCCCTAATTCTAACCTTTTCTTCTTCGGCTCTACCTTTTAGTCCAGTGATTTACTTTGAATCAGTCCCCCTTGTCCCCTCCCTTGATGTTTCCCTTTTTAGTCCCTCCCTTTTTGTTCCCTCCCCCTCCCCCCTCTCTTTCCCTCCCTTTTTGTTCTCCCTCTCCCCCTCCCCCCCTTGGTTTTCCCTTCTCCTTACCCTTGTTGGGTAAGATAGAATTCAAGATCCCAATGGATCTGGATGTTTTTCCCTCTCAGAGTTGATTTCCCTGAGATTGAGGTTTAAGTAAACCCCCCCCCCTCTTCCTCTCCTTCTTATAGGAGTTTTCTTCCCCTCCCCTTCCCCTGTGAATCTTTGTGTGAGAACCATTATTCTATTTGGTCTTTCTTTACCCCCTATTTATACATTACATTTTCCCCACATATTAGTATACATAGGTTGATATAAATGTAGTCCTTATAGAAGAGAGTTTGAGTAAAAGAAGATAACATTTTTCCCCTTTCCTTAATATTTACCTTTTCAGGTATTCCTTGCTCTTTGATTTTCGGTATCAAACTTTCCACAGAGCTCTGGTCTTTTCTTTGCAAAAAGTTGGAAGTCTTCTATTTTGTTGAATGCCCATACTTTCCCTTGGAAGTATATAGTCAGTTTTGCTGGGTAGCTGATTCTTGGTTGGAGACCCAGCTCTCTTGCCTTTCTGAAGATCATGTTCCATGCCTTACGATCATTCAGCGTAGAACTTGCAAGGTCTTGTGTGACCCTGATTGGCATTCCTTTATATCTAAATTGTCTTTTTCTGGCTTCCTGTAGGATTTTTTCTTTTGTTTGATAGCTTTGGAATTTGGCAATTACATTCCTGGGAGTTGTCTTTTGGGGGTTTAGTGTAGAAGGTGTTCTGTGAGCTCTGTCAGTGGATGTATTGCCCCCTTGTTCTAGAAAATCTGGGCAATTTTCTTTGATTATATCTTGTATCACCATGTCCAGTTTGGTGTTTATTTCTGGCTTTTCTGGGAGTCCAATTATTCTTAAATTTTCTCTTCTCCCCCTGTTTTCCAGATCTATCACCTTGTCGGTGAGATATTTTATGTTCTCTTCTAATTTCTTGGTGTTTTGGCTTTGCTTTATTAGTTCTTGCTTTAAAGCCTGGTTTTCTTTTACAGTTTGGTCAAACTGGTTTTGTAGATGCGTGAATTTCTTTTGCATCATTTCCCACTTTTCCTCCCAGAGGGCTTCCATCTTTTTGGTCCTTTCTGATTCAAATTCTTCATGGGTTTGTGGAGAGTTTCTATTTCCTTTGGGAGATTTTGGAGAATTTTCTTGTATATCTTCTTCTATCTGCTCTGTATTTTGTATTTTGGCTCCATAGAATGTGTCCAGAGTCGCCCCTTTCTTCTTATTTTTCTTGGTATTTTGGGGCTTCTGTGCTTCTGTGGAGTTTGTCATCTCTGAACGTGGAGGATTGGCTTTTCTTGTCTTTGTCTGGTGATCAGAGGCTTTAGTCCTGGGCAGATGTTGGTTCTATGAGCGTTCCCTGGGTTAAACTGAATATGCCTCACTGGAACTGGAATGGAAGGGTCGGACCACGAGGCCACACTCTCCCCCTGGCTCGATTTCCGGAAGTTGCCTTCAGAATCCCTGGCCGTGAGGCTGTTTCGTCGGCCTGCGGGGGGATGGGCTGCCGCTTCCCCAAGCTCCGAGAGCACAGACTTTCACTGAGACTTGGATAGCAGGATCCAGCCCGTGAGGCTGTCTTGCCCGCCCTGAGGGTTGCTGTTGTTTTGACCAGCTCTCTGCAGCGGAGGCCCCAGGCAGTAACTTTCACCCGGAACGACCAGCTCTTTGCAGCGGAGGCCCCAGGCAGTAACTTTCACCCGGACTGAAGGGCTCTCTGCAGCGGAAGCCCCAGGCAGTAACTTTCACCCGGACTGGGACTTGGGTAGAAGACCCTGAGGGTTGTTGTTCCTCAGACCCTGCTCTCTGAGCCCGGCGCGGCTGCCGCTTCCGGGAGCCTTGGACTCTGCGCTCCTACCCCTGAGGTCCGAGGGATCTCGGGTTCTGGCTTTTAAGGGGAGCCGTACCTTTTGAACCGGGACCAGGTCCAGGAGGAGGGTTCCCAGGGTCTGTGCTGTTGATCGTTTTGAATTTCGGCGCCTTAGGAGCTTCTAGTTTGAGATCGGTCGGGAAGGGTTTTCCGGAGATCTGAACTTCAGCTTTCTCTAAGCCGCCATCTTAACCGGAAGTCTCCACTAGCACTTTTTTACATCTTGGAGCTGTAACCCAAGTCCCCAGCTTCTCCGTGGCCTCAAATGTTGGTATGTACTAGTGCTCTTCCTCACTACCCAGGACTGCAATCTGGATCTACATATTGGCACTGTGACACAAGTCCTACAACCAGTGCTAGCAAAGAGGACCTCTATAATCTGAGCAGTTGTCTAACTGTCCTTATTTGTGACTGAGAGCTTTGGAAGCCTTTGCTGCTGATTCAGCTGTGTCCAGGGCCCATTGCCATAGTGGGACCTGCCCTGAGTTGCTATTTTGTGCTACGTTTCCACTCTGGTGAAATAGATGTTTTTTTGTTGGTGGTGGTGGTGGTTTTTTGCCAATTTTCTCAGTTGTTTGGGATGGAAAAATTATTTCACCCCATCTTTTTTGTAGGTTATGCTCCTCAAGAATTCATTTTGAAGTGTTATATTGTAGTTGTTTAGACGGTAATTTGGTAGAGGTCAGGTGGGTCTGTATACCTTCTCTACCCTCTTGGCTCCACCCCACTTTGTCCTTAGATCTTAATTTGTTTCTTTGTTTTCAGTCTCTTTTTCTTCAGTCCATTTATATTCTTTTTTAGATCCTAAGGAAGACTATGTGGTTTTCAGTGGAAAGAGTACTTAGACATAAAAGGAAGGAAGGAAATGAGATTCATTAAGCATTTACTATGTGCCAGGCAATGTTCTAAACAATGGGGGGGCAACACTAGGGTGTAGGTGCAATTATTATCCCCACTCTGCTATTGAGAAAACTAAGACCAATAGATTAAGTGACTTATCTAGGGTTATAGAACTAATAAATGTCTCAGTCCAGATTTAAAGTTAGATCTTCCAGACTCTGAACCCAGTTCTCTATTCTCTGTGCCACCAACTGCTTGGTTAGAAGAGTTTGAGTGATGGCTGACATTTATTAACTGTATGATCTTGAGCAAATCACTTCTCTGGGCCTACTAGCCTTATCCTTTAAGGGTAAGTTCAAATGCCATCCTATTATAACCTTCCCATGCCAAGGAAAGGCAACAAGTAATTATTAATTGCTTACAGTGTGCCAGGCATTGTGTTAAGAGCTGAGGATACATATACAAGCAAGAAGAAAGTCCCTGCCATCAAGAAGCTTACATTTTAATAAAGAAAATGACCCATAAAAGAGAACACAAAAGTAAGGATGGAAAGGGGACGTACTCATTTCTTAATGGGAGTGGTATGTTGTTGAAGTCTGAAGAAAGTCAGAAGCAGAACCAGTCAAGGTTATTTGGCCTGGACTCCTTCCTAATATGGAGGTCTTGGGAGAAACTCACTAATTGTAAGAGGAGTCCGGCATTGTGGAGATATGTTCTGAGATGAAAGGGCTTCATGGCAGAATAGATGTTCCAAAAAGAGGAGGCCCTGGAAAATGAGGGAATTTTCAGGGTCAATTAGCATGGTTTTGAAGTCCAGAAAGTCAAAAACAAAACTGGAAGTGGTAAACTCTCCCATATCCAAATTCCAGGAGCACTTTGTATCTTTGTGACCCTTATAGCTTTCTATCATGTATAATAATAGTATTTTTAAATTAAGGTATAATTTATTATAAATTTAAATATTTTAATTTAAATATATTTTGTTTAAATAAGCTTCAAATTAACATTTTTTACATCACCATAATTTCCCACAGTAAACTTCTCCCTCCATCTTCCAGAGAGCTATCATAATACAACAAATAATATATTTTCTTTGTCAGATGAAAAGAGGGGGAAAAATCAATATATGTTAAATAAATTAAAATATGTTCAATTAATCCATTGAACAGAAGCTGAAGATATGTGTAATATTTAGTAGTCATTCACCACAGGGTGGGATGGGGTATCTTCTGATCTCTTCTTTTGAGTCATGTTTATTCTTTATCATTTTGCAACATTTACTTTTTTTTGTTGTTGTTCTTTGCCTTTTCATTGTTGTAGCCATTGTGTAGATATTTTTTTGACTCTGCTTACTCCACTCTGTAGCTGTTCATGTGGATATTTTCATTCTTCTCTATATTCATTAAATTTGACATTTCTTAAAGCACTGATATTCTATTATATTTATGCATCACCATTTGTTTAGTTATTCCCTAGCTGATAAAAATTTACAATTTATAATATTTTGCTATAATAAAAAGTGTTTCTATAAATATTTTGGTGAATATGAGGATTGTCTTATCAATGACCTCCTTGAGGTAGAAAATTAGAAATGCAACATGTAGTTCAGAGGGTATTGACACTTTGATCATTTTATTTGCCTTATTCCAAATTTCTTTCCAAAAATGGTTGCACTGATTCCTGGCACTACCAACAATGTACTACTGGATCTGTTTCCCCTCAATGCCTTTGATATTGACCATTCTTTTCCTTTGTCATTTTTTACCAATTTGTAGGGAAATAATAACAAAATATGCATATCGTATCTCTCCCACTAGATTGTAAGAGCTTTCAGGGAAGGAGCATCCTTTACTGGTCTTAATATAATCCTTTGCTTAGAATAGTAATTAATGCAGATTTTATGAATGAATAAATTAATTTATTGTTGGTCTGAAGTATTATGGTCCCTTTTTGGTTTCTTCAGTATTTGGAGTAAAGCTTGAAAGTGGTATGTCACGACAATTAGTAAGAGTACATGAAGAAGTTTAATAAGCAAAATAAATATAGGAGAGGACAATAATTTTACAAGTTGGGAATAACAGGAAGCAAAAAGCCAAAGAGTAATAATTGCTTTGTTAGTTGTAATTGACACATGAAAAGGTAGAAAAAGACTTTCCAAAATATATTTTCATCTTTTTATGTGACAGACTTGCAAGAAGATTTATTTGACAAAACAGAATGAAATAAGATCCCCATCAAAGGACTGGATAGATGTCCTGTTGAGGGGAGGGGGGACAAATGCCAGCAGGTTTTTTTGGGGGGGGGTGGCTTCCTTTTTTCTTCTTTGTCTTCTAATCAAAGAAATAACTGTTGGAGATTTCTTTTTCCATATTACTTGGCTTTACCTGAAAACTAGCAATTTATTTTATAATCAACTCTGATTACATATCTGACCTTGACTACCTAGATTCTTAAATAACAGGTGTAGAACATCTGATATTATATCTTTTGCTCTAGTCATTGTGTAGGAACTACAATTGGTTACTTGTAAAGCAGGTTTGGTACATCAATACTGCATTGTAAACTTAGTTTGTATGAATGGCATAGTTTTAACTTCTTGTTTTGTTTCCTTAGCAAATAGGTCAAGGTGATGTAGGATAAATGTGACAGTGGAATACTATCTTGAAGAGAGTTTTAAAAGAGCAAGTCTTTATAGTAAATTGGGAGTGTTGCAGGTTTATGACTGAACTGTGGCCTAATGTTTGGAATTTTCTTTTTTTTTTCCCCTCATACTTTAGGATAGTAGTTTCCAACATGCAGGATTGAGGCCTTATTCTCTCATTGAAGGGTGGCATAGTAAGGTTCTTTGCAACCTACCTTCCCCATAAAAGCCAACTGTGGCACTCATCTGCAATAAAATCACAATCACCCTCATCTTCCCTAATACTCCTTGTTAAAAATAATAGGCAGTGAAGGAAAACATTGTACACAGAGACTGATACATTGTGGTACAATCGAAGGTGATGGACTTCTCCATTAGTGGCAATGCAATGTCCCTGAACAATCTGCAGGGATCTAAAAAATACTATCCACAAGCAGAGGATAAACTGTGGGAGTAAAAACACTGATGAAAAGCAACTGCTTGACTATAGGGGTTGAGGGGATATGACTGAGGAGAGACTCTAAATGAACACTCTAATGCAAATACCAACAACAGGGAAATGGGTTCGAGTCAAGAACACATGTGATAACCAGTGGAATCGTGCATCGGCTATGGGAGAGGGAAAGGTGGTGGGAGGGGGGGCAGGGAGGAAAAGAAAATGATCTTTGTTTTCAGTGAATAATGTTTGGAAATGACCAAATAAAATAATGTTTAAAATAAAAAAAAACAACACCTGCAAAAAAATAGGCAATGAATTGATTACTTATTTATGTATTTATTATATATATAAGTAATATGTATTTATATATAATTTATAACATAATTGATTTATAAACTGATTTAGATACTCTGCTATGCTTACAAAGTATCTTCAGTTTATAATAAGTGAAGTGAAGCTCATAAGTTGTGGTAAAGGATAGAAAGGTTTGAAAATTGCAAACATTTCCATCCTTTATCACAAAGTGAAGTTCTCTTCAGGGCTAGGCACAAGGACTCTAAAGAGACTCTTGTTATAAAAAATAAAATATTTATTGAAAATATAAAGATAAAAAAGAATTTCTAACTCTAAGGGATTCTAACTCCACCCAAATAAAACTCCCTGGTTCCATATGGAACTGCTTCTCTTGTTTCCATAGGCTACACTGATCCTTCCTGATCTGACTAACCCAAATTTTTACTATTCTAAATAAACTAACACTATTATCTTTATAATTCTTAACTTAATCTCCAAGTTATAAAAATAACAAAGGCTAGCTGGCTGAACCTCAGCAAGAACCAAGTTAGGACTCTGAGCCTTAGCAGACTCAGAGTTCAAACCAAAGACCAGATCTTTCTTTGGTCTTCTCAGAGTTAAAACAATTTATAAAAACAGCAATAGATAGTCACTAGTGTTTCCTAAGTTGGGAAAGCAAAACACTTATCTCCTTCAGATCTTTCTCTCCTTTCCTTCTACCTCAGTGAGGAGAGAGGAAAAAGATGTTACGTTCTCCAAGCCCTCAGAGAGTCAAACCCCTAACTGACAAAAACCAACTGCCCCACACAGAGAGCAACTGTCACAGAAAAACCGTTAGACTTGAAACTGACATTCTATCTCAACTCTGTTTGAAATTCCAATTCTTTCTCAAGACAACTTCTTTACTTCTGATCTTGAAACTAATATAACAAGACTTATTTTCTAATATCGTCCTTATATCCTTCATCCACCCAGGCAAATCTGCAAGTTTCCAACCTCTTTCCTCTGAGTCAGTGTAACCTAATTACTCCCCAGGTACCTACAGCAGCAGCTGCACAAAGTACCAACAGGAAAATCCCTTCCTCTCCCCAGCATACCTTCTGCTTCGTAGCTTACCTGTTTGTATCAGCCATTCTTGAAATGGTAGCCTGTGCATTCTGAGGAGAGTGATTAGTAAGAGGAAATTCATTAAAAAAAACCCTTTTGTTTGAGAGGGACAGTGAATCTCATAACATGAAGGGGCTCTAGTGGGTTTTGGTCCATAGTTGAGCCAGATTTGAACTCTGAGAGATGAATCTTCCTGACTCTAGGTCCAGCACTCTATACACTACCCTTGATCCATGATACTGATCTCATATTATCTATTCCTCCAGAAACATCTGTCTTTCAAACTTCCCTGTTTCTTTGAGAATGTGGCACTACTATTCTTCTGGTTATCCAGGTTTAATACTTTGGTGTCATCTTCAACATGCTATTCTCATTCTACTTATCCTTTCAGTTGCCTTAATTTGTCCTTTCTACCTCCAAGATAACTCAAACAACAGTTTAGTTTCTTTCCATTGTAAATGTAGAGGACCTGGCATAGCAACTCATTCAATTCTGTTTCTAAACGACAACACAACCCTGTGGAAATTTCTGCAATGAGTTGATGTTCTACAATATACAACTTGTGTTGGATAATGGAATGCTCATGAGAGTAAGTTTTATAGAGAGTGTTGGGGGCAGGAGGACTAACCAGAAGCTCAGGAGAGAAGTGTCCAGCCCTCAGACTACTCACAAGAAGCCACTGAGGCACTGATAGCATTCACTAGATTTTCCAGCTTGTAATGAGGCTTCCTAGCACATATTGTGACTACCTGTTGTATCCTCTCACTGATGTGTTGGGAAGATATACTGGTTTATGAACTGCAAAACTAGTGTACTTGAGAGAGTCAAGATGGCGGCTTAGCAAGCAGCAAAAGTTCAGACCTCGGAAAACCCTTCCTTACCAATCACAAACTGAATGCTCCTAGGGCACTGAAATTCAAACTGAACAACAGGACAGAGGCATGGAACCCTCCTTCTGGACTCAAATCAAAAGGTACGCCCCCCAAAAGCCGGAATCCGAGAATACTCGGGTCTAAGGGGAAGGCCAGGGAAGGTCCCAGGACCCCTCCCCCACAACCCAGAGGCCTGAGCCCCCAGTGGCAGCGGGAACCTCTGAGTGGACAAAGGTGCTGGTTCAGAGGGTCTACCTTGTGAGCAGCAGGGTGCTGGGCTTGGAGCTTCCAGTGTGGACAGCGGGAAGGAAGCCAGGGAGAGACCTGACCGTGGCTGGGTCCCTCCATCTGGCTCCAGTCTCACCTTTGCCTCAGGGTACATCCAGACCAATCCAGTTGAACCTAATCCCATCAGGACTCCTCAGAGTTCAGGGAGGCAGGCAAAGGCACTGGGGAACCTTGTGGACAGTGGAGAAGCAGCTGGAGAGAACTGGAGAGAGCCTGGGCGGCCCAGCCTTCCAGGAGTCTTCGGCTTCATACAGCCAGACCAGTTGAACTTAATCCAATCAAAAGCCTCCAGAGGACAGGGAAACTAACATTCCTCCCCTAAAGACTGTACCAAGAGATCTGACAAAGCTCCAAGAGGGGAGACTGACAGCCCCAAAACAAAAAACAAAAAAAAAATTAGAGGAGCAAGAACACAGACAAATACAGGGATCAAAGAAGGGGTAAACTCGAGCAAACAACAGAAAACGAAGAAAGAAATTGCAATAGACAGCTTCTGCACAGGTAATGAGCAAGGAGCAAATGAAACAGAGGGGGAGGGATCAGCAAAGGAAAAATCAGAAATTGCAGCGAATTGGATACAGGCTTTGGAAGAACTCAAAATACAATTCAAAACACAATTAAGAGAGGCTGAAGACAATTGAGAAAAGAACTTAAAAACTAAGATAAGTCATCTGGAAACAGAGGCAATTGAACTAAAACAAGAAAATAGTATCTTGAAAGCCAAAATCAAACAGCTGGAAAAATGAGGCAAAGGAGATGAAAGATGAGGCAAAGCAGATGAAAGATGAGGTGAAGAATATGAGAGATGACCTCCAAAGAAAATCAGACCAAAAGGAAAAGGATGACCAAAAAACTAAGGATGAAATCCAGTCTTTAAGAACCAGAACACAACAACTAGAATCAAGTGACCTCACAAGGCAGCAGGACACTATAAAACAAAACCAAAAGAATGAAAAAATTGAGGAAAATATGAAGCATCTCATTCACAAAACAGAGGATTTAGAAAATCGTTCAAGGAGAGACAATTTAAGAATCATTGGCCTACCAGAAGACCATGACAAAAGAATAAGCCTGGACATTATATTACAGGAAATTATTAAAGAAAACTGCCCTGATATCCTAGAACAAGAGGGAAAAGTGGAGATTGAAAGAATCCACAGATCACCTCCTGTTCTTATTCCTGGGTGTTGTCAGTTGGGGATTGTTATAGCCAAATTCAAGAACTATCAGACCAAAGAAAAGATATTACAAGCTGCCAAGAAGTCATTCAGATACCAAGGAACCACAGTGAGGATAACTCAGGATCTAGCTGCATCCACACTGAAAAAAAAGAAAGGCATGGAATATGATATTCCAGAAAGCAAGGGAACTAGGTCTACAACCAAGAATCAACTACCCAGCAAAACTGACTATACTCTTACAGGGGAAAGTATGGTCATTCAACAAAATAGAAGAAATTTCAAGAATTCGTAAAGAAAAGACCAGACCTGAACAGAAAATTTGATGTCCAAGCACAGAACTCAAGAGAATCATCAAAAGGTAATTAAAAAAGAGGGGATAAAAGAAAAACAAAACTAGTATACTTGAACACATGCAAGAGGGAGGTGGTAGAAGCCATCTCATATCTGTATTAGGACTTTTAGTTACTGATTTAATTCCATTGTCATCTTTCACTGAAACTCATAGGATCCTATATAACAATGATAGCAAGTTTATAGGTATAGAATATCTAACTGTGTTGTACAGGTGATCACAAGAGACATTTGTTTTACAATCAGTTTAAGGACACAAACACACACATACAAAACACATATACTTGGGCAACCTTTGTAGAGACAACTTTCATCAGCCAAATAAGGATTACAAATGTTTGGATTATATCAGAATGACCTCACTAATCTCTATAAAAGTCATGTTAAATAAAAGGTGCATACTGTGGCCATGTTGTAGATAAAACTTGGTAGACATTCCTGGGATATTACCCTGGATACCTTCCCTCTTTGATTACCTTCCATTTAATCTGTATGTATTCTGTATGTACATAGTTGCTTATATTTTCTCTCTCTCATTAAATATGAATTCTTCTTGGACAGAGACTATGCTTTTGTCTTGCTTTGCATTCTAAGTGCTAAGTACATTTCCTCTTACAAAGTATATGTGTGCTGACCAGATGACTGAATATTGATTGTGAATACCATCTTGTAAAAGTGTTATATTGCTGCAGTCAGTGATCTAAGGTAAGGATCTGGCAATCAGTGCACCTTGTATGGAAGCTTATAAAAAGAAGAGAGGTCAGTGGTCAGTCAGTTATCACCATTTATGAAGTGCCTAAGGTGTGCCAGGAATTATACTAAGCACTGAGAATACAAAAAAGCAAAAGACAGCCCTTGCCTCAAAGAACTTATATTTTAATGGGGAATAGCAAACAAACAAATATGTACAAATAAGCTGTATACAGGATAAATAGGAAATAAATATGAGAGGGAAAGCACTAAAATTAAGAAGGATTGAGGGGTAGCTAGATTGACTCAGTAGATTGAGAGCCAGACCTAGAGATGGGAGGTCCTGTGTTCAAATTTGGCCTCAGACACTTCCTAACTGTGTGACCCAGAGTTGGGCAAGTAACTTAACCCCTATTACCTAGCAAGGGCTAGGCAATGGGCATTACCAATATATGGTATCCATTCTAAAATGGAAGGTAAAGGTTTGTAAAAATAAGAGAGAAGTGTACTCTCAAAGTATCAAGAAGGTAATGTTTATACTTTTGTTTTTGCTATTTTTAAAAATATCAATTCTAAGACAGAAGTTAAGGTTTGGGGTAGAGGGAGTGGTGGCTTAAAAGAGGGATTGGGAAAGGCATCTTTTAGAAGATTGGGTTTTAGTTGAGACTTAAAGGAAGCCAAGGAAGTCAATAGGCCAAAATGAGGAGGAAGAGGATTCCAGGCATGGGTGACAGTCAAAAAAAAATATCTGGGACCAAGAGATTGAACTTCCTGTTTGTGGAAGAGCCTGGAGGCCAGTGTCACTGGATCAAAGAGTACGTGTTGGGAATAAAATGTAAGAGGACTGGAAAGGTAGGAGGGGGCTGGGTTATGAAAGGCTCTGAATGCCAAATGGAGCATTTTGTGTTTGATCCTGGAGGCACTAGGAAGCCACTGGAATTTACTGAATTGAGGGGGAAAGGCGTTTGTGTGACATGATGGAACTTTCACTTAGGGAAGATCTCTTTGGTGACTGAGTGGAGGATAGGTTGTAATGGAGTGATTCCTGAAGTGGGCTGACCCTCAGTAAGATATTGTAGTAGTCCAGGTGTGAAGTGAGGTTTATATTAGATTAGTGGTAGTGTTAGATTAGAGGAGTGAAGGAAGCATATTCAAGAGATGTTTCAAAGGTAAAATCAACAGACACTGATAACAAATTGGATATGATAGGATGAAAGATAGTGCGGAGTGGAGGATGAATTGTAGGTTGTGAGTCTGAGAATCTAGGAAGAAGGTATTTTTCCTTAACAGTATAAGGAAATCAGGAGGTGTGGAGGATTTAGGGGAAAAGATAATGAGTTTGGTTTTCAACTGAACCAGTGTTGGCAGAGAACACTGAAGAAGCCTTTCATTTAAATGGTGAACATAGAAGAATTTACCTTTGTTGCTTCTCAAGTGCCTGAGATATTGCTTACTCACCTCAAGTCAGAGGTGATGAATTCAGGATTCATAATAAGACAGACAGCTTTGGATATGACCAGTATGAGAATTTTTTCTTCTTCTTGAGTATGTTAGTTACAAGGGTTTTTTTCCTTTTCTTCTCTATTGGGAAAGTGAAGGAGAGATAAAGACAGTGGTGTCATACAAAAAAAGAAAGAAACAAGAAGCCAGCACTAGTGCTGTACTCCCAATTCTTCTAATCCCCATGCTCTGATTGTTATCCTGTCATAGGCTAGGTTCTCTGAGTTTATTTTTAGTATTGTTATCCCCCCACAGTCCCTCCATTCTATTCCCTTAATTTTAATAGCATTCATTTATGCCACCATTTACTCCTTCTCTTCCTAGGCTATTGTGAAATATAATTTCTTATTCATCAACTTTGCACTTATATGCTCTTTATTTTATCTCCCATCTTAGATGAAGTTAGTGGAAGGCAAATCCTTGATTCTTCTTCCATCCAACCTCATATGAGGCATTATAGATATGTTTGTATACATATATGTATGTACTCAAAATATAGACACATACATACACAGACAGCCCTCAATAAAAGAAGGAAAATTTCTATATACAATAAAAATATAAGTTCTTTTCATAGTAACAAAAAACTGGAAAAAAAGAGTACCCACCTATTAGAGACACAGATGAAGGTTTATGGATGTAATGGAATATTATTATGTCATAGGAAATAATGAAATGGACAGTTTGGGAGACTGGAAGGGAGTGATTTAGAGTCAAGTAAGCAGAACTAAAAGAAAAGTTTATTTGATGCCATTGTAAATAAAAACAACTTTGAAAGACTAAAGAATTCTGATCAATGCTATGGCATGCTGCCTACCTCCTTATGGTGATATAGTGAAGAATGAGATATATACATTTTTGGACATGAATAGTGAGAAAATTTGTTATGTTTCTTGTGGGGGCTTTTTTTAAAAAATTTAATTGGAGAGTAGGATAAGTGGGAGGGAGAAAGAATAAATGCTTATTAACAAACGGTTGAAAGACATTCTTACCTCACCCCTTTTGCCTTCTTGAGCTATCTTTCATCTCTCAACAACTCTTTACTGCCAAATTTCTTAAGAGTAGTCAAGACCTAATTCTGTATCTTTCTTCCCTACTAACTTCTCAATCCATTTCAATTTGGCTTCCATAATCATCTCTCTTCTTTGTAAAATTGATAAGGAACCCTTCTCTTCTGTTTCTCCCCACCCCCACATTTAATTTTGTTTGGTTGGTTTTGAAGGGTTTTCTGCTTAAGGAGTCTCATTTCCAGAGAATATTCATTCCTAAAGGAGACTGGGTAGTTTGATAAAGGTTTCTCTATACTTTGTTTTAAGAGGTTTGGCCCTATTCTATTTTAATTCTCCACCCAGATAGTTTCTGTCCTAGATTCAGATATCTGTTAGAAGAGGGGCCTCTTTTAATTAATTAATTTGTTTGTTTGTTTTTTATAAAACCCTTACCTTCTCTCTTGGAGCCAATACTGTGTATTGGCTCCAAGGCAGAAGAGTGGTAAGGGCTAGGCAATGGGGGTCAAGTGACTTGCCCAGGGTCACACAGCTGGGAAACGTCTGAGGCCAGATTTGAACCTAGGACCTCCCGTCTCTAGGCCTGGCTCTCAATTCACTGAGCTACCCAGCTACCCCCCAAGAGGGGTTTCTTAAATATATATATATATATATATATTTGTGCAAAATGGAATTTCTTGTAAGATTTCTGTTGGTTTCTCTAATATTTAGACTATATTATTATGTACTTCTTTTTACATATGAGAACAAATCTGGTCCCAGTATTCTTCTATTGTCTTCCAAGCAGGATGAGAGAATAAAAGAATGCTAACTTGATTTCTTCTCATCTAAGTCAGACAATATATGGCTTGTCTTTTTCTTTCCCCTTCTATCAAAGTGATTTCTCTCTATTTTTCCCTAGCTCCTCTCCAGTACCCTGTCCCCACATGGAGTAATTTATGAAGGGATACAAGTTTTAGTCAAAACAACATTAATTTGATTTTTTTAACTCCCCCATATCACTTATAATTTAATCCCTTTATGTCTTTTGCCTTTATATTCTTTAGTCCCCAGGTGTTTTTTTCTTTTATTAACTTTCAACCTATGTAATAATTTTGGTTATTCTTTTTCACTGTAACAGGTAATTTTGCTTAGCCATATGTAAGAGTTAAATTATGTTTATGTTAAATTAATGTCCAATACTTCAAGTATTATTTTTATAAAGTTTATTATCTGACAAAAAGAACCACATGACTAAATTAATCTACCTGCTCAAAAAGGCCTGCTCCACCAAGGCCGCCAAAAGGAATGAAAGAGCTCTAGAAATGCAACTCCACCCAATTTATCTTCTGTCTACTTCAGCATGTAATGACAGGAAGTAAGTGGGCTTCTGGGAATTGTAATTTTGCTGGGTAACAGATTTCAATTTCACATATAGTAGCCTGAAAGCATAGATTTAATTACTTAGTCTTTTCTTATCTGTACTTATTTACTTGTGTTGTTCTTATCTGAAACTGCAGGTCAACTATCCTGCTAATGGTTTCTTTTGAAAAAATGATTCAGATTTCATTCTCTGCTGAAAGTCCCATCTAATTCATTAATTAGACTGAGTTTTTCAGGACATATGTTCTTTTGGAGTCTAGCCCAATCTCCTTTGATTTTTAGGAATATTATATTATAACCTCTTCTTTGATTTTTCTTAAACAAGACATTGATTTGTTCTAAACAAGACATAGTCTTGAATGATTTGAACTGGTTTTTAAAAATATATATTCATTTGTTTTTATTTGTCTATTTCAGACCTGCTTGACTCTCTGTGACCCCATTTAGAGTTTTTTTTTTTGTTTGTTTGTTTTTTAGCAAAGATACTGGAGGGATCTATTATATCCTTCTCTAGCTCATTTTATAGATAAGGAACTGATGCAAATAGGATTAAGAGACTTGCCCAGGGTCATATACTAATGAGTGTTTGAGGTCAGTTGTAAAATTTAAAATTATGTCTTAATAATAAAAATATATTTTAGAAGGTTTATTAAATGATTATTAGAAATCAAGGAATAAAGATGTGAAGATTGGATTTAGCTATTTCTTGATTGTAACAATGAAGGTACTTAGCTCTTCCTTTATAATGAAGCTACAATTGTAAGCTACAATCAATTTTTAGGTTTTAACTACAAAAAGGTGTTAAGTAACTACAAAAGGTGAACTTAACAAAAGAGGATTTAAGTAACCCCAAAAGATATAATCTAACCATAGAAGGTGAGAACTAAAGAATGGACAGTCCTGAAGAAAATCTAACCAAAGAAGGTGAGAACTAACGAATGAGCAGTCCTGGAGAAAAGCATCTGCTGTGATTGGTAGACATGAAAATTTAGAGGTGGTGACACAAGAGAAAAAGATCTTTAAATAGAGGGGAAAAAAAACTGAAGACAGTCAGTCACCCTGGGCTTGGAGTGAAGGATCAGTCACTTAGAGCTGAAGGGAAGACGGATATTTGGACAGTCATCTGGGGCTTGGAGTAAAAGACAGTCACCCGGGGCTTGGAGTGAAGGGCAGAGGAGTGATTGGAAGACCAACCAACACCCAGACTTCTTTTAGACTGTTACCATTGGTGAGTGAAAAGCTGACCTAGTGACCCTGCCTTTCTGGAGGCATGAAGCCTCCAGGTAAGGCCCATCTTCTTGAGACTCTTCCTCTGGTTTGGGCTTAGAGATTCTAACTGGTATCAGAAGAAAACAGAGTTTTCTCTTTCTCTCTCATTCCTTAACATCTTCCTTCTATTGTAAATATTGTAAATAAAACTACCATAA
This sequence comes from Monodelphis domestica, assembly GCF_027887165.1. Classification (NCBI taxonomy): domain Eukaryota; kingdom Metazoa; phylum Chordata; class Mammalia; order Didelphimorphia; family Didelphidae; genus Monodelphis; species Monodelphis domestica. Next base: position 255,598,219 of record NC_077229.1, read on the forward strand.
ATTCCATTTACTTTAGTAATTCATTTTGGGATTTAGAATTAAATCCCTGGTGACCACCTAATTAATATATTATCAGTCCAACCACAAATAAAAACCATGTGCTGATTATGGCTGATTAGCCATTTCAAAATCCCCACCTTCCCATGCCACCATGATTGCTGCATCATGCCAAAGAGGGCATGGGAGGAGTAACAGCCAGTTAAATATCAAAATTGTGATCTCACCAATGTGGAGATGCAGGAGAGATTATAGAGAATTTAGGGAAATACTAAGGACTTCGGAGGAATGAAGTCAAAGGTTCAAAATCTCCATTTATATATACCCTCCTGAGACCTGCAGAAGACTAATCTCTCCAGTGGATCATGTAAACATACCAACTTTGAAATTACAATAATTTGAGGATAAGAGGAAAAGAGAAGAAAACGAATGATTGCTAGTCACATTAACAAAAAGCCAGTTAGGGGATAGTCCCCTTTGGCATAGTGTATACATACAAAACAAATGCATTCAACCCCTCACAGTTCAAATCACCACATCCCAAAGGTCATTCTGGATCTTCTGGTATAGCGTGTGGTCTGTGGAGGCATCTTCATGGTGCCTTCTCCAAACAGTTCATTTTCTGGATCGGAGAGGTAGCATGTTTCTTAACCTAAAATTACTCTCCAAAAAATTTAAACTTAGCATTTTAGAATAATTATACATTCCCTCCTAAAGAGGGTATTTAAAAACACAAGGATCACTTAGGAATGCATGGCTGAGTTATGAAGTATGTGAATCAATTGACAAGAGAAATAAAAAATATAAAAATAATCCAAATAAAAGAGAAAAGAGAACTTCTGAATGAAATATAGACTATCAACATCTTATGTGTAAAAAAATTTAAGTAAAGGAAAATAAACCTATAACAGATCCTTGAATCAGGGCCCAATTTAATAAATTTCTAACAGGCCCTTGTATTAGGGTCCAGTTAAAGTAATTTCTATCCCACAAGTCTGGAGGACAAAATGCAATAATATTTCACTTACCCATTTGCAACCAAGACTACAGGAAGTTGCCACACTATGAAAGACAGAATAGGAACTAGATTATAGGAGTCAGGTAGTAGCCGAATTTGAGATACTTGGTAGAATGTGGGACAAGGAAGACCTACCTTTGACATATGTCAAAACAGCCGAAACCTTGAACCCCAAACAAGTTCAAGTCCTCTTGTCTTGGCTCAAAATTTCATCAATCCCAGTGGGATTGATTGGTCTCTTTGATCTTATGCTCAATTGGCACTATTCAGTTTAGCTTTGTGCTTCTTTGGCCATGTGCAATGGCTCTTTTTGTATTTTCTTGTCCTGGAATCATAAAGAATCATTAAGCAAAGTCCCATAATTTTTTTTTAAACAATCAATATCATAATTTTTCTAGTCTGAAGCTTTTTGGGTATGAGGGCAAATGTATCTTAAACTTATATTACTGCAAAATAAAAACAAGTTAAAGAAAATCTCAACACTGGTTACATATGCTTCTAATACAAAAAGGAGAGAAAAAAATTAAAAAAACTGAAATAGTATATTGCACATGCAAGCAAAAGCAATAATAAAATTTTTTTAAAATAAAAAATATATAGCTTATACTCATTGACACACTGTGTCAACTAAGGAAAGATAGAATACAAAGGTTTCTCACCAAAAATGAGATCCTCTTCAAACCTGGCCATAATTCACTATCAGTGCAAGCAAATGATTTTCACAAAGTAACAGTTTTTTTTAATAAAGAACAGAATTACAGCATGTAATGCACATTCAAAAAGTATCAAAATCCCCAAAGTTATAATAGCCCATTTAATGACAATAGCAAACACATCCATTATTATATTTTACACGAGTCTGCTATATGACATGTAAAGAAAAAAAAAAACACCTTAGAAACTAATGGATACTTGTCACAAGTTTTTCAGGTGTAGCAATGTTTCAACTATGGCTGAGATATTTTAAAAAAAATATTACTGACATCATTACAAAAATGTGGCAGAGGAGTCTAGAAAAAAAACAAACCTCTGTACTGTTACTGTTGAGTCTAAAAATGTCACCAAGAATCTAGAGATCATTCTGGTGAAAGGGTAAAGTGAACTGAGGAGTTATAAATGAGAGATGCTCTCTTTTGGGAGCGATCCAGGGTACCATGCCCTAGGATCAACTTTCCAGCTCCTTTGGTATGAGATTCTAATGTCCCATCCATTCATATTTTTTTTTACAAATGCGGGAGGTGGGGATTATAATTGTACTTCACTTTAGCCACTAAAATGAACCTTACCTCTTTTTACAAATAACTCAAGAGGCAGGCAAAATTTGTCAGAGTTGAGAAAAAAAATCTAAAAATCATGTCTAAAGACCCTTTAAAATCAATTTGAGATATGTTAGCTCATTAAATTTTCCAAAGGTTGTTATACAATTGTAACCAGTTTTAATGAAGTCTATCCATCATCTATGTGACAATTTACAAAGCCAAAATGGATAAAAAAAAAAAGCTTTTTATATGGGCTTATTCAATAACATTTTTACATTATAGTTATAGGGGAAAGGTAACAGAATATAACAGAAATTTAAGTCACAGTAGATTTAAATGATTCAGTGTAACAGAATAGTATTGAATACATTAATATATGAACTTAAAACAACAAAATTAAATCTTAAAGCAGACAATCAGCAAAATACAATAAAATACAGAGGCTTTCATAAAATATTGGAGTCTGAAAATGCTCCAAAATTTCACCTCCAGACTCTTTAAAGTTCCTTTTTCTATCCTTTCAGATCCCTATTGTCAGTACTCTTGGATCTCCCATAGCTAGGGAGAACTCCTCGCTGAGCATAGTGTGAAGGAATCCCAACTTGAATGAATCTTAGAGACTGAGCAGGCCAGAATGGCAAAGGGTTGATTCTCTCCTGAATCTCAGACAAGATAAGTGAAAGGATCAGTGCACTCATGAAAAAACATCCTAAAGCTGAAAGCTGTTTAAAATAGGTAATGTACTGCTCTTTCATAGAATACGCCATGCTTGTTATCAACTTCCTGTTTGGAAGAGTAACTTCCTTCTCCCTGTCTCTCCCCACTTCTTTCCCTCCCCCCCCCCCCCCCCAATCTCCTGCCATGCGGAGGCTAATTGTCTAAGGAAAGTAAACACCAGTTTTTACCAGTTGGTTTGCTACCAGCAGCCTGGGACCTGGAGCTGGGGCTGGGACTGGATGAGTGATCTGGATTGGAGGCCAGAGATCAGGAACAGAGTTGCTGGGGGCCTGGAGCTGGGGCTGGGGCCAAAGAGCCATCGGGGTAAGGTCAGAAGTGGATGGCTGGGACAACCCAGGATGCAGGAGTGGGCAGCAGGAGCAGGTGCAAGAGTAGAAGTAAGCCACTGGGATTTAGCAGCAGGAGCGAGCAGAATCAGGAGAAGTGGCTTATCTCTTCTCTACCAAGAGTCCTTCAGCTAAAAATAGCGGGGCCAATAGGGTGAGTAAGTAACTGAGCAAAACGTAGGAAAAGAAAATGGCAGCAGCTCCAAAGAGAGTTCGAGTTCTCTTAGAGTTTGAGAGGGTGGGTGGGAGAGTGGGGTAGGCAAAAAGCCTTGGCAGGAGAAACATGATTTAAAAAAAATTATCTAGGCTATCTTTAAAAAAAATTGAGAATTTTTCTCGTTCCTTCTGGTCACCAACTGTAAAATTTTAAATTATATCTTAATAATAAAAAATGTTATATTTTAGGAGGTCATTTAGGAGATCATTATTAAATGATCATTAGAAATTAAGGAACAAAGAGGATACAAAATAAAATAAAAACCATGTGCCCATGGCTGATTAGCCATTTTTAAATCCCCTTCCCATGCCACCATTATTGCTACATCATGCCAAAGAAACACAGAGATTATAGGCAATTTTGGGAAATACTAAGGACTTCTGGGGAATGAAGTCAAAAGCTCAAAAAATCTCCATTTATACACAGGTGTGAATTTAGACATTTTGGTGGCTGTAGGTCTAGCACTCAATCCAGTGCCCCAGCTAACTGCCATTAAACATTTATTAAGTATCTACTTTGTGTGAGGTGCTGTGCTAAGCACTTGGGATACAAATGCACAAAAAGAAAGGATCTTACAATCCAGTGGAATTTTCAGAGAAGGTTTAGTTACTTGATGAAGGGGCATGGTAGAGAAGGAAGAAAAGTTCCAGAATAATGCAACCATGTGAGAAATGAAATGTGAGTTCAAATGAAAGTTGTAGAGAGTTTGTGGCTATAAAACCATGGGCCAGAAGGTAGTGATGAGGTGAAATTTGAAGGTTAATGGGATATTGAAAAATGATGAGCTTCTTCCAGTAATAACCTTCCTGGGATTATGATGGAGAAGTCCAAGATGGTAGGTGAAGACTTTGTCCTTGGCTGCCTATAATATTTATAATATAATTTATGATATAATATTTATTTTTTGATGATTAAGTGGTTGTTTGAGCACTGCATTTTTGTTAGTTTAAACTTGGGGTTAGGGTGTTTATCTGTAATTTTTCTGTGGATTTTATCAATCTTTACTCTGTTTCCATTATTTCTGGACAATTTTCTTGTATCCTTCCTTAGAGTATGTAGTTTGGACTTTGAATTTATAATTAAAAAAATTAAATCTTAGAATTTTTAATTAATCTCAGTACATGTTATCTTTAAGGTTAAATTCCTTGGATTAACACAATAATAGAACTCATATTTTTCTTAGTATTATTTTTTTCATTTTGTTTAGACTTTCTTTCACTTTTGTATTTTTGAGTTCCAAATTCTCATTCTCTTTTTTCAGAGTCTATATTGTTTAGGAGATATTCACTATTTTAATATTTTTAATTTCTTATTTGTTTTTAATATATCTTCTTTGCAATTTTTGCCCTAATTTCTATTCATATATCATCTTCTTGCAATTCTTTTATATTCCTCTATATGCCTTAATAGTCTTTTTTTTTTCCTGAGTCATTCTAGGGTCTTTTCGTATTGTACAGAAACCATTTCTTTTTGTACTAGATATTATTTTTACTAGCTCTGTTTTTATGCACCCACATTCACATTGGCTGTTTTCTTTTACTCAGATAGTTAGGGCTGAGAAAACTCTTCCAAAGTTCACAAAATCCTGCTGTAGTCAAGAAGGGAAATGGGAGAGTGCCAAGACTGAGGTCCTCTTCTTAGGAGCTTGGCTAGAGGCTCCTACTAGTAAATTACTAGATTCTATAATCCCCTGGTGCAAACTACCTGGATAATTTTACACAAACCCCACAGGGTGTGAACAAGCCTCTCAACTAATCTGAACAGACTTCCTGGTATTCTTAATTGAAAAATCTGATTCATTGCTCTAGTTAAGGTCTATTATATTCCTGTTTTCAGCTAGTTCCCATTGTTTCTGTCATGAAGTTTTCTCTCCAGACCTAGACTATTTCTTTTAACTAGGATGAGGTAATCAATGGACCCCTACCCTTACACTATTTTGTATCATCTATATAATAAAGCATTCATTTGACTAGACAAATCTGACTTGGATTTGTTCCTTGCTGATAGCTCTTCTAAATGTAATAAACCTTTGAGGTTTTTTTTTGTTTTTTGTTTTTTGAAATTATTTCTTGAATGCTACTTTCTTGTGGTGTCCTAAATAGGATTAACTGGTATTTAGATGGTGGTCACAACTAGATTGGATCCAGGAAGAATGAGAAAATTTTCAGTGCTAAGCTTGCAATAACTTTTCCTCCCTTTTGAGCTGATAAAGCAGGCTTTTACGTCAGAAATTGCTAGGAAGGATTTTCTCAGAGTAAAAAAAATTTTTTGATTGCTCTTAGGACAGTCAAAGAAAGTAGTGAATTGGTTTTTTAAAATTATTTTTTCTGGGTTATACATGTATTATAATATAAAACATATTTCCTTATTATTCATTAACCCCAAATCATATGTCCAAATAAACAAGTGATAAATTATCTATTTTCATCTGCATTTCTACTCCAACAGTTCTTTCTTTGGACATGGATAGTGGTTCGTTTTCATCAATCCCTCAGAATTGTTCTGCTTCATTATATTGCTGTTAGTAGGGAAGTCTATCACTTTTGATCAGTCCTTAGTATTTGAGTTACTGTAAAATGTACTCCTTGTTCTATTTATTTCAATCTGAATCAGTTCACATAGGTCTTTCCAGTTCTTTCTGAAATCATCTTGTTCATCATTCCTTATAACACAATAGAATTCCATCAACATCATTTACAACAGTTTGCTCAGCCATTCCCCAATTGAGGGACATTCCTTTACTTTCTGATTCTTTGCTATCACAAAAAGATAGCTGATTTTTTAAAAGGTTTTTTTCTGTCTGTTTTTATTTTGAATGAGAAGTTCATTACTTTTAATATTCTGTTTCCTTCAGTGATCAGTGGTCATTTTTTTTACTCCTTAAAATAGTCTTATTTAAGAGCTGACTTTTTACTCCTCTTTAAAAAATGTAACTGTCTATTCCCCTCTTATCTATAGCCCAGGTTGATAACTATAGCTAAATCATGTATGTAAGATACTTTGCAAATTTTCAGGTACCACAAAAATGCCAATTATTAGAGATAGTGTTATCATATTAAATATCTCTTTGGCTAGAAGCAGGTGAATTATTTTTTTTTCCCCATTGGTGTACTCTTTAGCTTAAAAATTGCAGTAAGAAATTGTGATGGAAGCAGGGATAAACTTTTAAGATGAAAGTAGGAGGAAAATTCTCAAGTGAAAGGAGATACAGGAAAAAACCATTCTAAGTTTACAGAACTTTAGAACAAAAGTTCTTACAAAAGCAGCAACAAAGTGTCTGTAGGGACAGTTAGTAGGTCAGCACTAGCCAAGTAAAGAAGTGAGTAAAAATTAAAAAAAAAAAAAGGTCTGTGAAGTAGGTTGGAACAAGTCCATGGAGGATTTTTAAAAACAATGAGGGCAACTGTGAATTGGATCCTCAAATAAAAGCTGTCAGTAATTTTCCATATAGCTTCTGTAGTTGGAAGGCCAAATTTTAACCAGTGGTCTTTTGAAGAAACAACAATAGAATGGAAAATTATGAACTTTTAGGAATGCTAATAATATGTGATCAAAACCATCTTTATATAACATATTGATTTTTAACATTATTTAATTTTACCTGGAATAATAATGTTAATGCTAATTGATATATACTTCAGTATGGCAATAAAATGTTATGCTGGTAAAATATAGGTTACATGAATGGTTGTCATTTTTGTTTAATTGTTTATATGAATTTGCGTATTTTCCCCTGTAAAGTTATAGTCAGTTTTAAAATTGGACATTTTCACTATATTTGAGAAAACAGAATGGAAAACATGTTATTTATCTTGAACCAAATGCTTCCTTGTTCTCTTTTGGAAGCAGAAGCCCCAGATATGCAGATCAAATTGAGACAGGCAAAATTTAACCAGTTAGATTCTGCTTGACTATATTGATTGAGATCTCTGCTCAAATGCCCCTACTCTCTAGCAATTCCTTCTGGTTGCACTGGACTTTTAAAGATTTTCATACATTATCCTCTACCTGTACTTAGTGCTGGGAGCATAGTTGTAATGCATGCCTTAAGTGCTGAATAACATGACATAGCATCTAAATTCTTAATATAAAGGTTATAAATGAGTTACAGACAGAAGTAGAGAGAATAATAATGGTGAAACCTCAGTTTTATCCGTCTAACATCTAGATTTATTTAACTTTTAAGAAAAAAGATTTCTGCAAAGTATATGATTAGATATTAAAAGGAAAATATCCCTTATTTCCTGAGACTTACTTTCTCCTCCCCACCCCCACCCCCCACCTTCCCATCAAAGTTTTCTTTTACCTCTTCCCAAATATTTGGTTCACCCATTCTAACCTCATGAGTGGAAGCCAAGAGTACCCACTCTTCCTATTCTCTACTTCAGATGTAGGCCATGGTTTACAGGGACAAATTCTTAGGCTTGAAACGACAATGGTTTGAAATGGGTTTAGGCCCTGGTGAACAATATTTTTTAATATCAATCTAATAATTCATTGACATGAAATTAATTAGGTAAATGTATTTACTTTTGATATGTTAAATGTATGATACCTCAACAACACTTTGTTTCTAAAACAGTCAATAACTTTTTTTAATCGACAACTTTTTAACCACTTATTATTCCAGACTGATGTATTTTAGAAAAGTTAAGCAGAATGATATATTTAGCTACTCAGAGCATAAACTATTGCTTCTCACAACTTTAGTTCATTTATGATTTGTTCTTTGACCCATTCATTCTTTATGATTGTTAGTTTCTAAGTAATTTTTAATCTTTACTTAAAAAACCCTTTATTGAATTTAACTTTTATTGCCCAAAGTTATAAAGCTAATAGGTATTATAGAAAGGATATGAACCTAGGAGTTCTACCTCTTTTTTCAGTCACATATGATTGAAAAAAGAGGTGGATGAGTCATGTAGTGAGGGGGGAGGGTTATGATTGGAAAAAGAGGGGAATCGTTTGTAGTCAGAAGGGATTACCTATATCAGCCTGAATGTTGGCATTTGTATTCCTGAAATACTAAAAGATTCGTAAGAAATTTAGTAAAATGGTTAATTCATCTTTTGAAGATTTATGGCAGGATATGGACAAGAACTGCATGGAAAAGGATGTATATATGAATGGGGTTGTATTTTTCTCAGTACTTAGCATAGGACTTTATGCAAAACAACCACCTAACTTTGAGTTTATAGTTTTATTATACAAGTTCTTGGATCATTTGAGGTATGAGATGAGTTATAAAAGGAAAGAATTCTATAATGTGGCATTTATGGACTGGAGCCCAGATAGGTATGCCAGTTTAGAGCATATAGAAAAAATAAAAGGTGTAAATAAAACTATATTTTAAAAATTAATTTCCTTGAGTGATATAAGAAGTCAAAAATTGAGGCAAGTTCTAAACTATTAAGATAGAGAAAAGTGGGGATGAGCATTGAGTTGACCATGCCACTTTGAGTTTAGTATAAGAGTATATAGGGTTCCTTTAACAAAGAAGCTGTTGATAGAGCAAAAGAAAGGGAAAATTTAGGACTTTGAATTGAAAAATGAATGGATTTGGGAATAGATCATTTTTACTAACTTTTGGTTGAGGAATCCTAACAATTTGTTATTTTCACATAGAATTCTACCTTTCCAAACAATAGAAGTGTCACTGGGTATGGATATGACATCAAGAAGTGCTTTATGCATTATATATACATGTAATACATATTATATTTTATTTTTAAAATTTTTTTTATTTACACACACATATGTATCATATAAATGAAAAAAGTGACAGGGAAAAATTCTGGCTATTGAAAAAATTGTAAGAATATACGAAATAATTAGAAATCTGAGAAGTCAAATTTCAGCCCATGTGATTGTATTATAAATTATACTAAATATGAAATTGGCCAATCTTGGCCTTTAGGGCAGTTAGGTGACCTCACAGTGGATAGAGCACAGGCCTTGGAATCAGAAGACTTATCTTCATGAGTTCAAATTCCACCACAGACTAGTGCCTCAGTTTATAGCTATAAAATGAGCTGGAGTAGGAGATGGCAAACCTCTCTGGTATTTTTGTCAAGAAAATCCCAAATAGGGCCATGAAGAGTCAGATGTGACTGAAATAACTGAACAGCTACATTTTTTACCTTAGTTAGAATGACTAAGCCTTGAAATTTTTTGGGAAATAGCTCTTGTTTGACTTCTATCCATTAATATCCTAACTTAGAAAACTCAGAGTAGAATTTTAAAAATATGGTTGATGCCATGATTAGGGTAATATCAATGTCAGACATGATTTATCCTTCAGTTGTATCTTCAGCATAAGTTCAGTGTAGTATTAAAAAAAACCCTAATTGTCAACTTCAGGAGATTACACATGTGCAACTGTTTTCTATATTGGTAAAGGAGATTTTCTGATTGGGGTTTCTCTGTACCAATGAAAGAAAAGAGGCCTAGTCTAAAAAATATGTATATAATATATTTTCAGATTTACTTCCCAATTATACTTTTCCTTCTCTTCTCACCCCCTACCACAATAGAAGAAATAATTAATGAAGCAGGCAAGTTGAAAATATGTAATCTTTAAATATGTATACACATACACCTGTAAATGGGAAATTCTCCTGTCTTCCTTGAACTTCATGGGAACTTGCATGTTTGAGAGTTGTAGACAGTTGTTAATGAAAATTATTAATGAAACCCATGATTGAAAAAGTAGTTATCCAAGTTCCACCTTACTCATACTCATCAAACTAAACATTCAAAGAGGCCTAGTCTAAAAAATATGTATATAATATATTTTCAGATTTACTTCCCAATTATACTTTTCCTTCTCTTCTCACCCCCTACCACAATAGAAGAAATAATTAATGAAGCAGGCAAGTTGAAAATATGTAATCTTTAAATATGTATACACATACACCTGTAAATGGGAAATTCTCCTGTCTTCCTTGAACTTCATGGGAACTTGCATGTTTGAGAGTTGTAGACAGTTGTTAATGAAAATTATTAATGAAACCCATGATTGAAAAAGTAGTTATCCAAGTTCCACCTTACTCATACTCATCAAACTAAACATTTTAAAGGTATTTTTCCCCTCGATGAAGATATTGTCTCAGATTTGCTGAAGAGGAAAAGACAGAAGAAATATATTCTGGAGGAAAATCAGGATATAGTAATAAAAGTGTTATGCTGCTAGTTTCTTAATCTAGTTTATATCATTAAATTTCCAAACTCCTCTCAGTTTTCCTATCTCAAAAACACAAATTATATGTACTTTGTAGCAACGTTGATCTTTAATTAATGGTTATTAAGTGCTTTGAGCTATTTGGATGAAAGTCATTTTAGTTCAAAGTGCTGTATTAACAATCATTCTAAATAAGTACTTTGAGAGTTTTCTCTGGATATGATTAATATAGAATTATTGATTTAGGTGTTATTATTGTTGATGATGTGTTCTTGTGATGAAATGAAGCTATAGAACTCTAGCAAAGGGGTTTTCTCTCCTATCTTCTGTTGGATGAATGGGGACTTCCTCTTAATTGCAGTCAGTCTTGGGCAAAAAGGAAAGAGGCTTCTTTCCACCTGGTAATGATGCCTATCCCTTTCCTCACTCTTTGACTTCTTTTTGATATTCCTTTTCTTTATCCTAGTACCATGTAGTCGAGCACACAAAATTCATATGTACAATTTTATTTTAATAGATTGGGAGAAAATTCTCATATTACAGATGAGATGTCTCAGAAATGCAGTTTCATATTTATTTAATTCAATTCAACAAATACTTTTTGAATATATGTTAGTATAAGGCACTGATTGAGGTCTTATATCAAGTTCAGAAGTGAATATATCATGTTTACTGTGTTCAAGGAATTTAGAATCCTTTTTAAAGAATGGAACAAGAATACAAATAGCTGGTGCAAGAAGGGACAGTAGGCACTTAATAAATGCTTGTTGGCTGAGCATTAAGTAGGACAAGAATGGCTTTAATGTATTAGAAGAGTTAGAAGAGTGAAAGTTCACATTCCACCAGGGGACTAATGAGAGCTTTGTAGAGGAAATTATATTTGGAGTGAGGTCACAGAGGATGGAAAAGATTTTTATTGGCAGAGATGTGGAAAAGAGGACAGTAAAGGGGCTGAGGGAAAAGTATAGGGAATACTCAGGAAACAGTGAGTTTGCTCAGGTTTAAAACACTTGATGCAACTGCAGGAGAATGTGTGGTTATTAAAAGAAGGCAATAATTATTCCTTCTAAACACCATCCATGTTTATTTTCATTTAGTCTAGTTATAGCCCTTCTGACTAGGCTAGTCTTTCTTTATAAAGAAGACCACTGAAAAGTATTTTAGACTGAAAAGTGAGTGGAACTATAGGACAATTGACTGATATGATAGGATTTTCTAGGTATGGTTGGTTTTTATTTGATAATCTTATTATTTTCCAATGTCTATTTCTATTTTTACTGGAAATATTTGCTCTTTTGTATTTATATTTTTAATTTGCCATCTCTTGAGACATGACCATTATTTTTCTGGCCCCTCTTCTATCATCTCCTCTTTCTACCTAAAAGGAGTTCTTTAATATTCCTCTACTATTTATACTACTGATTTACTAATAAGGAAATGAGAACCAACCCCTCCCTCCCAAAATTAATTCACTTCTAACTTATATTCAAGTAATTCTTCTAACCATGCTACTTAGCATCAGCCTTTTATCTTCTGTTGTTCTAGCACTATCCTACCCCATACCTAGCCCTTGTTGTTGTTCTGTGTTCTTTTAGAACTTTGATTTACTGAAGAGCTCTGGCCTGCAAACTGTGAGGGTAACCCATTGACCACATTGTCCCCATTTAGAATGTGAGCTTCTCGTGTACAGGGACTGACTTTTGCCTCGTTTTATATCCTCAGTGCTTGGCATAGTGCCTGGCACATAGTAGATGCTTAATGAATGTTTATTAGTTGATTGACAGAGGATTATGTTATGTTAGTAGCTACTACAATTGGGTTTATTCCCATTTTTCCAAGACCCATTATTCTAGATTTTACTTTCCTCTCTCAGTCTATCTTAAATTCCTAGGTTAGGAAGAATGGTTGAAAAGGGTTTGGGAGTAGGGCATTTGGGATCCTACTAAGGAGAAACTGAAAAGTATCTGCTTTTGGATCTCTTTTCCATCATTCTCTCACTACTTTTGTTGGTTGCCCATTTTTTCCTCTGCATTTTGGTACCAAACTACTGTTTAGTCTTTTCCACAGGGTTCCAGACTCCTCCACTATTGCCTCCTCTCTTCTCTTTTCCCACCCCCCCCCTTTCTCCTGTGGGTGCAACTACAAAGAAGTCAGTATCACTGGATGGTAGAATATATGGAGGGAGGAATAAAGTGTAAAAGACTGGAAATGTAGGTAGGGACAAGTTTATAAAGTTTTAAAAGCTAAACAGAAGATTTTATTTTATTATTTATTTTTATTTGGTCAATTTCAAACATTATTCCTTGGTTACAAAAATCATTTTCTATTCCTCCCTTCCCTCCCCCTCCCCCTCCCATAGCCGACACTCAGTTCCACTGGGTATTGCATGTGTCCTTGATCAGAACCCATTTCCATGTTGTTGGTATTTGCACTAGGATGTTCATTTAGAGTCTACATCCCCAGTCATATCCCCTTTGACCCAAGTCTGTCATTATGTAGTTGTTTTTCTTTGGTGTTTTTACTCCCACAGTTTTTCCTCTGGATGTGGATAGTTAAACAGAAGATTTTATATTTGATCCTGGAGGTAATTGGAAGCTACTGGAAGTTTTTGAATAGGGAAATAATATGGTTGGACCTGTACTTTAGGAGGATAACCCATAGGTTGGGAAGACTGTGGTGATTTCAAATGAATGATTATAGATGTAAGAATGTAGGCTAGAAGGGAGTTTAGGCCTGTAAGAATTGCATAGATTCTGCATAGAAGTGATAATTAGGTCCATGGGAGTTGATGAGATGACCAAGTGAAGTAGTAAAGTGGGAGAAGAGAAGTATGCCCACGACAGAACCTTTGGGGGGGGGGAGTACCTACAGTTAGTGGGCATGTCCTGGAAGAAGATATTCAGCAAAGGAGTTTTCAGACAGGTAGGAAGAGAACCAGGAGAGAATAGTGTCATAAGAGGAGAGAATAACTACAAAGAAAATATGATATAGCAGTTAGGTTAAAATGAGAAAAGACCTTCCGATTTAGCAGTTGAGTTACTTTTTTTTTTTTAACCCTTACCTTCTGTCTTGGAATTAATACTGTGTATTGGCTCCAAGGCAGAAGAGTGGTAAGGGCTAGGCAATGAGGGTCAAGTGACTTGCATAGGGTCACACAGCTGGGAAGTGTCTGAGGCCAGATTTGAACCTAGGACCTCATGTCCCTAGGTCTGACTCTCAATTCACTGAGCCACCTAGCTTCTCCCCAGTTGAGTTACTTTTGAGAGTGCAGTTTCAGTTGAACCATGAGATTTCCTGGAAGCCTAATCGCAAAAGGTTGAGAAGTGAATAAAAGCAAAGGAAGGAAAGACAGCAAGTGTAGACATTTTCAAGGAGTTTGAGAAAAGGAGGAGATAGGACGATAGCTGGAGGGAGACTTGGATATTGGAGGATACTATGGAATGAAGCTCACAAGAGTTAAATCATGTTGAATGATTTCAATGTCCTCAATAAAGTAAAATGCAAAATCCTTAGGGGAAGATATGGAAAGACTAAAGCGAGAAGAGAAAGTTTGGAATAGTTTCTGTGTGGAATCAGAGAGTAACCATTTAGGAAGGAATAAAAGCACTACTTATATGCAATGAGAGCCCTTTGGAATTGCATAACATGATTTATAATCTGAAGCACAAGTGTATGACATTTTCTAGCTCCATTCAGCAGCCGACAAAGAAATAGATGGTAGGAGTAGTGTAGGACTGAAGGTTAGCAAGAGTTGAGGACAGGTGGATGACAGATTCAAAAATTTAGCAAGCCTTTGTCTGTTATCTGCCAGGCATATTGTGTTAAATGCTAGGGATACAAAGAAAAGCAAAAACCAGTCCCTATTTTCAAGACTCATAGTCTAAGGGATGAGACAATGCATAAATACTCAATCATTTAGGATAGTGTAGAGTTGAATTGGACAACTCTAGGATCAAGATTGGAGAAGTTGACAAGTAGGGTCAGAGTGGGGGCTAATGGTCTGAAAAAGTCCCGAGGGGTAAAGGGATTGGTAACCTCAAGGGCAGATGAGTAGAAGGACTAGAAGTCTCAGGAAGGGCAAAGAGTAGAGTTAGGAGAGGTAAGACACAGGGACAGATCATAGGACCATAAATGACCATCTTTATAATATGAGGAGGATTCCATAGGTCATGGTATTTAAGGAGGTTGAGGAGATAGCTGTATGTCATATTGCGAGATACAATCTGGATTCTACTTTTTGCATAATTTTCAGTCATGTATACCATTTCAAGAACATAGGTAAAAATTAAACAAAAAATCAAAGGAATCACTGACATTATTGTTATAAT
This sequence comes from Monodelphis domestica, assembly GCF_027887165.1. NCBI lineage: Eukaryota > Metazoa > Chordata > Mammalia > Didelphimorphia > Didelphidae > Monodelphis > Monodelphis domestica. The sequence continues at coordinate 255,613,282 of NC_077229.1, forward strand.
GTCTGTGTATAATTAGGATCATACTTATTATAGATGTAAAGAAGACATTTTAAATTTGATGACAGTTTTCCTTGGAGTGATACAATTTAAATACTTAGCTTCATTAAGTTAATGTTGAGTTATTTGAACTCAAGTAGAATACATATATACCATGACCATATTCATTGATCTCTGTATTCTTCTAAGAGCTGATGGGACTTAATTTTGTGGTACTGGTACTCTATTTCTTTTTCAGTAAGGTGACTGCAAGGAGGATTCTCACATATAGTGTATAGATTTACATCTGGTGAAGTGATTTCTCTGAAAAGTTATGATAAAACTCTCATAACTATGGGGTAAACCAGAGTGTCTGACTCTCATACTAAGGGGTTCTATTGAAGTGTGAGGGGCTAAAAACTTTTTCCAGATGGAGTCTCAAATTATCAAGCCATGCCTTAGGCAATTAATATTTATTCAGTATACTATATGTAAAGAATTAGGTATTGTGGGGTTCCAGAAAAAGTAGTCAATATAATTCCTGCCTTCAGGAAGCTGGTTGGTAAAACAGAATTTAAACAGATTAAACATCATTTTAAAATTTCTCCAACAATATTTAATTTGAAAGCAAAATAGCACTCACTACATATGTAACTTTTGCCAAAGTTTTACTTTAGTGCCTACTTGTGGTTTAGAGATGACTAGGAATTCTTGAAGGATATTGCCTATAGGACACAAGCTCTGGAAGATCCTACTAACCTGAAAATTTTTCACATAAACAGCCCAGCAAGGTTGGGAGAGGGTCATCACCACTTAACAATTAGTTTGGTCATAGCAATTTATAAATTAATTTTATTTAATATGTGGAAGATTTTAGCCAACACAGAAGAGGAGGGGGTAGTTAGTACTCAACTCTTCCCACAACTGCCCCAACAGTTATCTCAGAGAAATACTGGACCGGGTATTGATTGGGAAATAAAATAAGAAACTTCAGTGGGTCATCTTCCTAGTCCAAGATCACAGATTAAATCTATAGGCAAATAACCAGAACAGGAATTCAAGAACTGTGGTCTAGGCCAGGATAATGAATTCAGTGTCCAAAACTCTTCTGTAGGCCAGCATTTTGGGGGATACTCGGATTCAGCTCCAAGCCAAGAGTGAAGGAAGTCCTAGAAGTTTAGACTTAGCACCCAGAACTCTTTAGTTAGGTCAACAGCCAAAGGACATCCAAAGCTAGGAATGGCCAATGCCAAAAATAGTCTCCTAGAGAGGCAAGGACATATTTAGCACATATAAGCACACATATTTAGCACATATTTAGCACACATAAGAGTTCAGTGCCCCTGATATCGAGGTTGTGAGCAGATGATTAACTCAGTCCCTTATCCAGAACAGCAGATCAGGAGGGTCTCCTAGAAGCATCAGATCAGAGATTCATTTGTGAAGGAGTTTGCAACTAAGCCAACATTTCTTCCTATATGTGGAAGATTTGGAAAATAAATTAAAGCTATGAAAGATAGAATTGGAAAGAGTATCAACAGCTAAGCACAAAAGGTATAAAACGTTACTCCTCTGACTGATTCCCTGAAAATATGAATGGACAAAAAGAAATTTTAAGACAAGAAATTATTGTAAAAACGTTTGTAAAAGATTTGTCCTGTTGGTCTTCAAATTACCATGACAGCATTCTCTTAAGGAAGATGTAAAGTTTTAGAATATATGCATAGGAAAATGTTGAAAATAATATTTTTGGAAGATTGAAAGAGCTGAATCCCCCAAATAATGTTTGTCAAACATCAACTTGTTTTTCACCAGTTTCTTGAATGGTGTTGTAAACTTCGAGTCTATTTTTTAAAGAAGAAAATGGAAATCAATGGTAGTTTGGATAAAATAAGATTTCTTGGTTAATGAGAATGGCATGCTTAGAAACATGGAGAAAAAAATTAGGAAGCTGTGGTGGGATTTGACAAATATAATTTGCCTAGAATGGAGAATCCCAATAGAAAACTAAACAGAAATGTGATTGGTGATATGTTGGGGATAGGGAAGTTGATGGTTTCAATTGAGGACTAAATTTGGAAGTTTAGATTTTTATAAAAGGGACATTTAGGAGCTACAAAAAATTTTTGTTCTGGGGAGGTCATGGTGAAGACAATTTTTGAACAAGGTAATTTGAACACATAAAATGGATTAGGAAACTGAGAGACAAGAGGCCAGAAGGCATACCATTTATGAGCTGAGGAGCACCTGAGCTATAATGGTAGCTGTGAAACTGGCAAGATGGACATAAAAATGAAAGATAACAGAGAAAAAATATTGGTAGATTTATGTGATGATTTGGAAAGTGCTTTGTATGCCTTAATAAGCTATATAAATATGAATGACTACTATATTGCTATTATTACATAATAGAAGTGATAACTTATATTTTTCTTAGGTTTGGAATAATGTAGTGTCATTGATGGCAATAAATGAGGGGACATTGAGAAAAGGTGACATTTTAGAGAAGAGATAGATGGTGTATCCAGGTATAAAGTTTAAGAGTTGTCCTGGTCTACCACAGAAGACAATCAGGCCATCTGTGCAGCTATACTGAGTAATTCTTTACTTTGTGTACTTTTCTAAGAAAAAGAGAGGAGAGGGGGCAGCTGGGTAGATCAGTGATTGAGAGCCAGGCCTAGAGATGGGAGGTCCCAGGTTCAAATCTGGCCCCAGACACTTCCTAGCTGTGTGACCCTGGGCAAGTCACTTGACCCCCATTGCCTAGCCCTTGCCACTCTTCTGCCTTGGAGCCAATACACAGTATTGATTCTAAGATGGAATGTAAGGGTTTAAAAAAAAGAGAGAGGGAGGTGAGAATTTTAAAAATTTAAATGGTTATTCCTCCACCAAAGACCTATATACGAGTACAGTTCTAGATCCCCTTACCCAAATATATCTCTGTGCTTAGTCTCTACATGTTATATAATACCACTGGAGTGGGACTTTGTTTCTTTTCCTTCTGTATGTGAACTTAATTATAAAAAATATTGTAGCAATCTCAGGTTTTCTCAGGCATTTACATGTGTAAACCTTAAAATTTCTTAGACTTATAAATGTTGGAAATTTCACCATTGGGAAATTTCATACTTGGAAAATTTCTTACTGATAGTCTATTGGAATGTGAACCCCATTGGCATGGGAGGTTCCTCCTTCTCCCTTCTTAAGATTACTTTAGGACAGAAACCTTTTGCTGAACAATGGAAAGGGCTTTGACCTATGCTTAAGCATAGAACAGGAAGTTCTTTCAGTCATGATTGATTTTAGAATTGATACAATCTCCACCCTACTCAGTCCTAACAGGATTTAGGAAGGGCTGCAGCAAAGGATCAAAATTTAATTATTTGAGAATATGACCTTCCACAGACATGTGCAAAGCCACAGACCTCTGGGCGGTCCTGGGTTAAGCTAGAGCCACCATTGGCACAGGGAAGACATGGACAGTGATTGGTAGATGTGAGAACTGAGGGGAGGGAACTTGGATGGTTTCCTTAAAGATAGCGGGTCTGAGGACTAGGAGGGGGTTGTTTGGAGTGGTTGTGCTCTGAGAATTGTTACACCTGGAGACTTCCTCAGCTGCATTGGATGGCCATGTTGTCTTTTGTCCTCCAACATGCTCTAAGCACTCCACGGTGCTTTGCTGTATCGCCATCTCAGCCGTTGAACCTTCTTATTGGTTTCTTCCGTCTGTTCAGCCGAAGCAGTCTTCACATGCTGGGTGAGCAAAGCCTTAGTTCACCAGGGGTCTACGACCCAATGGCTACCCTCACAAGGTTTAGCCAGCCTGTCAAAGCCGTTTCCTGGGGTGTGGCCGCTGCCGCATGCTAACAGCTACTGGGAGCCACAAGTGAGAGCTGGGTGTCAGGTGAGGGTCAGAGGCTGGAGAGCTGCCCTGGGAGGGCACGACAAGCCCTCCATACCAGAGATACTACCCCTCCCTGAGCACCCCATCAAATGAAAGTGAAGGGAGATAAAACTACATGTATAGTCAATCAAGCAAAGCAAATGTCCACATTGGCCTTATTCAAACATTATATATGTATGTTGTGAATCTTAAAACCTATTCAGACTGTACCTTAGAAGATTTAATTTAGGAGGCAGCTGGGTACCTCAGTGGATTGAGAGCCAGGCCTAGAGATGGGAGGTCCTAGGTTCAAATCTGGCCTCAGACACTTCCCAGCTGTGTGATCCTGGGCAACTCACTTGACCCCCATTGCCTAACCTTTGCCACTCTTCTGCCTTGGAGCCAATACACAGTATTGACTCCAAGATGAAGGTAAGGTTTAAAAACAAAGAAACAATAAGGAAATAGCTGAATTAAATCTTTTTTTCACATATTCAATTTAAAAAACTCATGAAGGAAATAAATTGAAGAATGGAATGCTCTGATCTGCAATTAGATTCCTATAGTTCCTTCTTTGGCTGTGGATAACATTTTTTTTTTTAATGACTCCATTGGGGTTATCTTGGAACCTTGTTTTGCTGATAATGGTTTAGTCCTTCACAGCTGATCATCATACAATATTTCTGTTATTGTTTATACTGTTCTCCTTGTTCTGCTCACTTCACTGCCTCAATTCATACAAGTCTTTCTAGGTTTTTCTGAACTCATCTTGTTTATCATTTCTTATGTTGTAATAGTTTTCCATTAAAACCATATATACCACAAGTTGTGAATTGATCCAACCATTCTGGAAGGCAATTTGGAACTACGCCCAAAGGACTTTAAAAGACTGCCTTTTGATCTAGCCATACCACTGCTGGGTTTATTCCCCAAAGAGATAATAAGGAAAAAGACCTGTACAAAAATATTTATAGCCACGCTCTTTGTGGTGGCAAAAAATTGGAAAATGAGGGGATGTCCTTCAATTGGGGAATGGCTGAACAAATTGTGGTATATGTTGGTGATGGAATACTATTGTGCTCAAAGGAATAATGAACTGGAAGAATTTCGTGGGAACTGGAAAGACCTCCAGGAATTGATGCAGAGTGAAAGGAGCATAACCAGGAGAACATTATTCACAGAGATAGATATACTTTGGCACAATTGAATGTAATGGACTTCTGTACTAGCAGCAATGCGATGATCCAGGACAATTCTGAGGGACTTATGAGAAAGAACATTATCCACATTCAGAGGAAAATCTGTGGGAGTAGAAGTCGAGAAGAAAAACGACTGCTTGATCACATCATTCAATGAAGATATGATTGGAGATGAAGATTCTAAATGATCACTCTCATGCAAATATTAATACTATGGAAAAAGGTCTTGATCAGTGATACATGTAAAACCCAGTGGAATTGCTTTTTGGCTATGGGAGAGGGATGGTAGAAGGGGAAGGAAAGAACATGAATCATGTAACCATGGAAAAATATTCTAAATTAATTAATTAAATTAAAAAAAAAAACATATACCACAGCTCATTCAGTCATTCTCCAGTTGATGGATACTCCCCCCATTTTGCAATTCTTTGCCACTACAAAAAAAGAGCTGCTAAAAATATTTTTGTATAGATAAGTCTTTTCCCCCATTTTTTTTTTCAGATATAGCTCCAGTAGTGATATTGCCTCGTAAAGGGCCCTTTGGTCATGGTTCCATTTTGCTTTCTAGAATGGTTGTATCAGTTCACAGTTCTACCAACAGTGCAATGCATTAGTACCCCAATTTTTCCCCATCCCCTCCAACATTTATTTTTTTTTGTCAGATTAGTCACTGATAGGTGTGAGGTGGTATCTCAGAGTTGTTTTAGTATGCATTTCTCTAATTAATAGTGATTTAGAGCATTTCCTTATAAGACTATAGTTTTAATTTCTTCAACTGAGAGCTGCCTGTTCATAGCCTTTGACTATTTATCATTTGGGGAATGCTTTGTATTCTTACAAATTTGACTGCATTCTCTATATATTTTTGGGAAATGAGACCTTTGTAAGAGACATTTGCTATAAATTTTTCTTTCCAATTTTTTATTTCCCTTCTAATCTTGATTGAATTAGTATACAAAGCCTTTTATTTAAAGGAATCAAAATTATCCATTTCATTTTTTGTTATATTCTCAATGTCTTATATAATAATAAATTCTTCCCTTATCCATAAGGTAAAAATTTTCATATTCCCCTTATTTGTTTGTGATATTGCCCTTTGTTTCTAGATCCAGTATTTTGACTTCATCTTGGTGTATGGTGTGAGAAATTGGTCTATATCTAATGTCTGCCATATCATTTTCTAGTTTTCCCAGCAATTTTTGTCAAATAGTGAATTCTTCCTCCAGTGACTTGGATCTTTGGGTTTATCAAACACTTACTATGGTCCTTCACTACTGGTTGCTGATTTTGTAACCAGTAGTAGTAGTAGTAGTAGTAGTAGTAGTAGTAGTAGTAGTAGTAGTAGTAGTAGTAGTAGTAACCTGTAACCTGTAGTAGTAGTAGATCCACTACTCTTATTTCTTAGCCAGTACCAGATTGTTTTGACGATTTTAACTTTATATTGTAATCTGAGATCTGGTATGCCTAGGCCTCTTTCCTTCATATTTAAAAAAATAATTCCCTTGATATTCTTGACCATTTGTTCTTTCAGAACAATTTTGTTATCCTTTTTTCTAGTTCTAGGGGAAAAAAAATTGGGTGGTTTGATTGGTGTTGCACTGAGGACATTTTTACTCATTTTTCTAGTTATTGCCTCTCCTCCCTTGTCTATCAGTTGAGATTGTGCTCTGCTCCTGAGGTAGAGAGAGCACCATTCCAAGCTTGTAGTGTAGCCTTCTCTTATGCTTGGGGGTAGATCTGCCTGTCTTTAGGTCTCTCGCTGTGCACTTCCAGGGAGTGGAATGACTGGTTTCTTATGGGAAGGCTTGAAGCATTTTTTTTCCCATCTGGATTCTGTTTTCCTTGCTGTTGGTTTCCCTTTTATCTCCTGTGTTGGACTATTCTCCACTTTGTGGGTTTGTTGCTCAGATCACATGGAAACATTTAAGGTTGGTGTTAATGCACCCCTGCTCTGCTCTCCTGTTTAAGGCTATTTGGCAACAAGTTGGACTATTCCTCTATTCTGCCCTTTTATTACCCTAGGTCATGTGGAAGTGGGTAGGGCTAATTTTAAGCTATTCCTTCTGCTTGTTTCCTTGCCTCAGGCCTCTTTAGAGCTGGTCTTGGGCTATTCCCCTTCTGCTCTTTGTTGCTTTAGGCTTCTTGGCACTCAGTAGGGCTATTCCAACCCTCCTCTCCCCACCTGCATTGCCTCAGGTCATGCATGTGGAAGTGCTCTGGGCCAGTACATTCTGCAAGTTCCCCCAGATGCTGCACTCATTGGGCTACTGTTCTCTCTCACTCCTGTGAGATATGCCTTTCCTGCTTTCCTTTGCTTTGAGGCATTTTATTGTCAATTTTTGTATATTTGGAGCATTTGGGCAAGTTGAATGTCCTTTACTCAAACAACTTAGTTCCCAGTATGCAACTCATTTCCCAGAAATTCTATTTGAATTTTTACCCATGCTATATTTTTCTTTGAAACTTTGCTTTTTGATGTTTTGGAGTCATTTTCTTCTGAGTTTGTGGTTCTTTTTGCTTATTTTTCCAGTCTGCTTCCTGCCTTCAGACTTGATGTTAGGGCCAAGCATTGTACTTTTTTTTTTTAAACCCTTACCTTCCGTCTTGGAGTCAATACTGTGTATTGGCTCCAAGGCAGAAGAGTGGTAAGGGCTAGGCAATGGGGGTTAAGTGACTTGCCCAGGGTCACACAGCTGGGAAGTGTCTGAGGACCTCCGATCTCTAGGCCTGGCTCTCAATCCACTGAGCTACCCAGCTGCCCCCAAAAGCATTGTACTTCTTGAGGGAAAGTCTAGGCTGGTCATGTTGCTAATTTATTGGGGCATTTTCTACCTGGCTATTATACTGTTGGTTTGAACTCTACAAGTTTCTGAGTGGAGTCTTCTGTCACTGAATTCACCTTTTATCAATCAGCTGGGAATCTCTGCTGTTTCAGAGGGAAAGAATTGCATAGTTCCTCTTGATCTGGAATTTTTGCCCTAGTTTTTTAAATTTGAGTATCAGAGCCATATTACATCTGTCTTTCCTTCTTTCCTGGCCCTCCCTATCTGGAAATAGCTTTCTCTTTCACTGGACCTTCCTCAGTCCACTCTTGAACTATGAGCCAGTACTGGGTAAAGGGTGACAAAGCTGCCAGTTGACACCTGCCCTCTTCAAGGTGCCCTGGTATGAGTCTGAGAATGCCCTTCTTATTTCTTACCTGATCTATTTTGGGACTTCTCTGACCAACATCTTCACCATTCCCAAAAGAGCACATTATTGAAATTACATTCATCAGAATATAAGACCTCTATCAGTCTTGGTACTTCAATATAATCTTCTCTACTTCTCTCCCCTCCCCTCCCCTTTCCTTTTAAGCTTCATTTTGTGTGTTGTATTCTCCATTAGATTACAAGTTCCTTGAGTGTGATACTGTCTCTCTTTTTGTATTGGTATCCCAAACACTTAGTATAATGCCTGGCACCGTTGTTGTTGTTAAGTATTTTCAGTTGTGTTCAACTTTTTTGTGACCCCATTGTAGACGTTTAATAAGTGTTTATTGATTGATTGATAAGTTTAGAACTTCTGCTTCTTCTGATGAACAGTCTCTTCCTATGCTACAGTTCTCACCATCTGGCATGTTTCTGGGTCAGTGCCTCCCTTAATATCCACAGAGCTTTTTGTTTCTCTCTCTATGATGGCATAGGTGAGAAAAGTGACTCTCTGTATCTTTGTCTTGGATTTCCCCATCAGGATTTGGTCTGGAACATTTTCAAGATCTGTTTAGAGGATTTTTTTGAGGGGGAGGGGAACTTGCTATATACTTCTTTCTATTCTGCTGTCTTGGTTCCATCCCTTGTCTTTTATTTTTCAAAGTTATCAAAAATACTTTCTCAAAAAAAGCGTGTATAGGTGGTCTTAGAGATTTATAGATCTCAGAAAAGACTCGGTATCTGTTCATTGTTCAGTTATTTCAATCTTATCTAACTTTTTGTGACTATTTGGATTTTTCTTGGCAAAGATTCTGAAGGTTTACCACTGACTTCTCTAGGTCATTTTACTGATGAGGGTACTAGGGTAGAGAGAGTTAAGTGCCTTGCCCAGGGTCACAGAGCTAATGCCTAAGAATAGATTTGAATTCCTGACCTCAGGCATGGTGCTGTGTCCACTGAGCCATCTAGCTACCCTAAATGATCATAAATTAAGCTAAAATTGATTAGAGGGATTACCTCAGAAACCACCCATGCAAAAGAGTATCACTGACACCCTTAAGATTATGATTCTTTAAATCTACTACTCATAATGGGCACTGACAAGTAACTTTGGGAACTATGATACAGTGGAAAGAGCATTGGACTTATCAGAAAATCTGGATTTACTTTTGACCTTGGGCAAGCCATTCTCTATCTTTGAGTTTCATTATTTACAACATGGAAATGACTTCTCCATGACTTATTTTAGTGAGGATCAAATAAGTATTTAAAGTGTTTTATAAATAGTAAATGATAATTTTCAATTATAACATATTAAAAGATAATCATGTTAACAGGTGAGTGGGGAAATAAGTCTACTATCTCTGTTAAATTGAGGACAGAGATGAAGATGGGTTGATGAAGATGAATAAGGGTTGCCCAATTATATGTTAAAAGCTTAACTACTTAAAAATTTTGTTTCTAAAATTATAATATAGCTTTGGTGTTTCTTTAATATTTGAATATAGTAATATAAATTTATTTTTCAATTCAATAAAATTCAATAAATATTAATTAAATGCCTCCCTTGTCCAAAGCATTGTGTTGGATACTGGGAATATAAAGATTTAAAAAAAAAAACATTCCTTGCTTGCTTTTAAGTAGTTTGTAAATTGCTAAAGGATATGACATTAATTTGGGTCCAATTTGGGAGAATTTCAATAAGATCTTTCTCTTTTCTAACATAGGACAGATATGGATCCCCTCCCCTCATTATGGTTGATTATGTTAGGAGCTCCTGGTGGCATTAAAGACAAGATCTGGGCTTGCTCTATAGCTTCATGATGCTACTCTTGTGGCTGTTTAATCTTAGTTCCTTTTTAGTTTAAAAATTACTTTGCTGTGTTTAAGGCTTGATCCAGTAACTAAATCTTGCACTAGTCCAGAAGCTCTCTTGTTACTCTTCCACTGCTTGAATACTTCTTTAGTCCAGAAACTTACTACTCTTACCTGCCTTAGTTCACTGTCATCCTTCAGGCTGTTGGTTCTATGGAGCACATATTTTCCTGGAAGAGTTCCCCTGGCTATGTAGGCTTCCCTCCAAGAAACCTAATCCATGTAGTGTCAAATGGGCATTTTTTTCTGGCTGATCTTCCAACATTTTTCTTTCTGCTCTCCTTTTTGAAAGCCATTCCAAGGGTGTATATGAACTAGCCACCAATTAATTATTGACTCTCAGTGTGCTATTAATTGGGCAACCTAGGACCTTGCCAAGGAATTTAAACCTTGAAAAGGGAATTTTACAACTTTAAAAGTCAGTATTATCTGTTTCCAATGAACAATGTATGAAAATGACCAAATAAAATAATGTTTAAAAAAATAATAAAAAAAATAAAAGTTAGTGTTCTGATTGTACACATCTAATTGGGAAATAACTCTCATGCTATTAATTAGACATCTTCTAGCCATTAGAATACAATTGATCTCATTTTTTATGAAAGGTTGTCATCCCCAACATTTTCTGGCTCTCTTGTTGAAGAAAGTGTTCTTGAGATGTGGGTGTGATGCTTCTGTACTATATATGAGTCTTTGATTTTTCTAAATTCATATTCTTGAACCACAATATTTACCAACACATTTTCATTCTTTCCATATACCCCATCTTTAAATTAAAATCATCACGTATTAAAGAAAATGTTGATTTAATTTGGAAAATCTCCAGTGCTTCAATGAATTTCTCTTTTTTTCCTCACCTACTTCAAGAGATGTGAGAGAATAAGCCACAAGTAACTTCATGGGTGTCTTTTTGCAAATGTTTATCATGAAAACTAAAGATGAAACAACTAAGTGATTCCCTTCCAAAAAAATATTTCTTGCCTTTGGACTTGTGATAAAATCAATTCCACCAACTTTTTTTATGCCTTTGAAAGGAGAACTTTAGAATGACCTTTCCATTCAACTATATCTATTTTTTCCTTTTGATTTCATTTCTAGGAAATGCTGAGATTGATAAAATTCAATTGTTCTAGTCTTATGTTCATTGTTCACTTTAGTATGATCCTTAGATTTAGAGAATCAACAATTAAGCTAATAAGTAGCCTATAAATTAAGTTATTTCTAACATACCTGACCCATTGATTGTAGAAATAGAAATAGGCAACAAAGGAGTCTCAGAAAGTCACTTAACCTCATTTGCTTCAGTTTCCTCATCTGTAAAATAAACTGGAGAAGGAAATGGCAAACGACACACACACACAAAAAGTCAGTATTAATGACAGAATATAGTTCCTATGAGTAGGGGCAACAAATATATTATTTAAATGACTTTTTTGTATACAAATCCATTAATTGGTTCATTAGTTCTTTTATTTTTTAACCTTCATTTAAAAAAATTTTGAGTTCCAAATTTTCTCCATCATCCTGCTATCCATTGGGAAAGCAAGCAATACAATATCAATTATACACCTACATATTCAAATAAACATAATGATATAGAATGTGATTAGAATATTGGAGAGATCCAAACAAAATACTTTCAGAACATGTGAAGAGAAAGAAAGAAATATAAGCTGAAAGCAAGCAAAGCCAGTTTCCTGGAGAAGGTAGAGTCAAAGCTGGACCTTGAAAGAAGGGAAAAATTTAGTAGGCACAGATGAAAGAGGGAATGTATTCTAGGTATGACCTTCATGAATTAATGGAGATGGAGAAGTTTGGGATAAGATTAGGGACAGTTTAGCTGAATTATGGTCTTTTAATGATAATATAAAAGAAGGCTGGAAAGGCAGTTTAGGGGCACTCAATATAATGCCTTGAATACTGGCTACAGAATTGAATTTTGTCTTAAATGTATTAGGGAGCTATAGGAAGTTTTTGAGGGAGGAATAATATGGTCAGATCCATGCATTAGGAAGATTATTTTGATAATTGCGTGAAGAAGATTAGAGAGAATATAGAATGAATATGGGAACACATTAAGAAACCATTATCATAGACTAGAGAGGAGGTTATGAGGAGAGGAGAGAATAGATTCTCAAATTCTAGTTCCTCAAAAAAATAGTTCCTCAAAATTCTAAGACACAAGGAAATCCTGATTTAGAGGAAAAAAATTCAGAACAAATGTCAAAAAATTGAAAATATCATGAGCCTCTCTGTAGGCAAGCTTCTCCAGAGTAACTAGAGAGGGGATAAACATCAGCTGTTAAACTAAAGCTGAACCAGGGGAAGCCATGAAGCAGAGCTGAATGGATCCCTGTCACCTGTCAGGAGTAGAAGATAGTGAGATCTATGCCACCTGCTGGGAGTAGGGAGCTGCTGTCTTGTGATAGAGTACCCACAGAGGAGATCAATTTTATCCTACAAAGAGTGGATTCCAAAGGGAGCATTGATGTGGCTGAGCAAACCCTAGCTGCCTACCTACCCTTTCTTGGAAGCTTTCCCAAGGTTATTACTGTAAACTTTGTAACCTGATAGGTCTCTGGAGGAGGGTGGAGGGAGGCAGATTTCATGCTTCAATATGAGCCATGATGTGAGTCTTTTATATGTCCTTTAATTTGTAAATCACATTTTTACATCTTGAACCTTATGAGCCTGAGTATATAAAGAAAATTGTTTGCTACCCTTTGGAGAGTTCCAGATACTGAGGTTCCCAGGTTCCACCTGGGCAGAAATGATAGGTCTCCAGAATACAACTAGGAACTTTGTAGCAAGGAGGAACTTCTATCACAAGGTTATAGTTGTAGGTCTCATGATAGAGTAGAGCTGGGCCAGAAACCATTATACTGTCTAATATAGTTTGCTTGGATATTCTTCTTTTGAGTCCTTCAAACTAATAACAGTTGTTCCTTATTTTCATGATGACCTATAAAGTCTTTGGCTTGGCTTTTATTTAGAAAATAACTTGCTTAGAAGAATGTGAATGAACTTAGGTGACCAGAAACTCTTCCTTTTCTTTAAAATTTAATTGCTTTTTCAAATATGGTTTGAATATTCAGTAATGTATTCAGTAAAGCCATGGAGCTGAAAAAAAATAGTATTCTCAAAATAGTAACAACTATCCCTTATGCCAGTTTTATTAGAATTTCAAGGCTTCATTTTTTAAAAAGTATAAATAATGTATGTGTTTACATCACATGCATTTTTGTAATTTTCAAATAGAACCTGTGTATGAATGCACAGTAGGTAGATAATATAAAATTACCAATGGCCTAGGGTAGCCATCTGTTAAAATCATTAACATTTCATAGATTTAGAGCTGAAAGGAACTTCTTAGGCCATCTAGACTGATGATCTCTTCTTGCAGATAAGAAAACTGAGGCCCAAGGATTTTAAGTGATTTTGCCCCACATCATACCAGTAAGAAGTTTCAGAGGTGGGATTTAAACCTAGGTTCTTTGACTCCAGAACTGGTATTCTTTTTTAGTTAGAGCCTACTAACTTATAAATATTTTTACTTAATTATTTATTAGATGAAAAATGTCAGATGACCTACTTGTGTCATTTCTCCCCTTCTTCCTTTCCATCCCATCAAGGAGAAAAGAATGTATTATGGACATTGTTTAATCTAAGCTACTCAGTACCTTTCATTGATTCAGCAGCTACATTCAATTTAATGAACATTTATTTATTAAATGTGTGAACTTCTTATAGGTACTGGGAATACAAAAAAGTTAAATGACTGTTCCTACTGTCATGTAATTTATATTCTTCATTCCCCATTTAGGAGACAAAACAAACATTAGTAGGTTATATGGCAGAAAATGGCAAATATAAAAGTAAATATCAGGTGGTCAAGTGGTAGGTATGATAAATTTGAGTAGGGGAGAGGCCACTTTCTTTTTTGTTTTTAAATTTATTTAAATATGATTCCATGTTTACATGATTCATTTTCTTTCTCTCCCCTCTTATTTCCCCCCTCCCAGAGCTAACAAATTACTCCACTGAGTTGTACAAATGTTATCACTATACTATTTCCATGTTATTCATTTTTGCTATAGAGCAGTCTTTTAAAGCCAAAACCCCAAGTCATATACCCATCACTTTACAAGTGATAAGTGATGTCATGTTTTTCTTTGCATTTCTTCTCCCATAGTTCTTTTGGAGTGGTCACTTTCAACCTGAGCTTGGTACTCAGAGAAGATTCATGAAAGAAATTATATCTGAGCTGATTCTTTAAAGTAAGAGGGAGTTTTCAAGAGGTAGAGATTTACCATGTCAGTGGTGTGCAAAGAGGAAAACCTTCAAGAATATATATATGGGAGAAAAGGAAGGTTGGGGAAACAGACAATAGTCAAGTTTGATTGGGAGTATACTGGGTGTTAGATCTTAATATGAAATAATACTGGAAAGGTAGGTTAGAGCCAAAGTATACAGTACTTTGAATGCCAAGCTCAAAAGCATATATTTTATTCTATAGCTAGTAAGGGGTCACTTAAGTTTTGTGAGCAGAAAAGAATATGATTAAATCTGTCTTTTCAGATTATCTTGGCAGTATTATGAATGATGAATTAGAAAGTGAAGAGCCTAGAAACTGGAAGGCCATTTAGGAAATGATTATAGTAGCCAAGTTGAAAGATGAAGAAGCCTTCAACTAGGAAGGCTGTGAAAAGGAGGGAACAGAGATGAGAAATATTGCAGAAGAATTGAAGAAGGAAGAATTAAAGAAGATTTCAAGATATCAAACTTGGGTGGTTGGGTTGCTATCAACAGAAGTAAAGAAATGAGGTGGGAAATGGACAGGTTTTGTGGGGGAAGATATTTGAGCTGAGTTTTGGAAATACTCTGAGAAAAATGGATTGCTTCATAAATATACATTGTGCTCTACCTACTAATTGTAACAGCATAAATATGAACAGCAAACAAGTCTAGTCAGAATCTTGTATGTATGTATATATGTATGTTACATATAATGTATAATGTATAGATGTATGTGTATATACACATATGCATAATTTTATAAAGTCCTACTCCTGTGCCTCTCAGAGTTGAGATGGCCCACATTCTCAAAGACTGTGCGGTGTAAGCTCTGGCAGGATATCAAGATGGAAATGAAAGTTTTAAGTAAAGTTCTTAAGGAAATGTAGGTGACTCAGTGGATGGAGAACCAGGCCCGGAGAAGAAAGGTCCTGAGTTCAAATGGCCCCAGATACTTTCTAGCTATATGATCCTAGGGGAAGTAACTTAAGCCCAGTTTTTTAGCCCATACCACTCTTCTGCCTTGGAAATGATACTTAGGATCAATTCTAAGATGGAAGGTAAGGGTTGTTTTGTTTTTTTTTAAAGAAAGAAACAAAAGGGACCAAAGTTTTACTAACTAATTAGAAGTTTTATGGTTATATATGTCATGAACAGTTTCCTTACAAAGAGAGTTAACAGGTGGTGAACATATGTACTGATCGATGTTAAAGAAAATGGGATTTATTGTATTTTTAACACACTGGAATTAACTGTTACAGAAGTCATTTTTGAATCAGCTCTCTGAGTCTGTAAGAGTAGGGCAGTTATAGTAGCTCTAAATAAAAAAAAAAAAGCTCGACACTAGAAAATGGGAAATAGATGAAAGAAATGAATCAACTAGCATTTATTAAGTGCCTATTATGTGGCAGTCATTGTGCTAGACACTGAAAATACAAAGACAAAAATGAAAGTCTCATACCCCAATGAACTTACTTTCTGTTAAAGCGAGGTCACGTATATATGCGTAGTGTAGAGAATGAGTAAAAAGATGATGACAGTAATTTTAGGTGGGAGGATACCAGTAGTTGATGGGGGTCTGGGGGTGGATCAGGAACATTTTTCTGTAGAAAGTAGAGAGAGAGAGTTGAAGAAAGTGAGAGATTTGAGGAGAAGAGCAAAAGGGAGAGCTCCCAAGCATTAAGGATAGCCAGTGCAAAGGCACACAGAGACAAGGTGCTCATGTTATGAACATCAGGAAGGCTGAACTATAAATATAAAGCACAAGAAATATAATAAGGTTAGAAAGGTACATTGGGGGCTAAGCTGTGAAAGTTTAAAAAAAAACTAATAGCAAGGAAAGTTGAATATAATCCTAGAGAAAATAGAGGGTAGCACTGGAGTTTATCAAACACAAGAAGAGAGACAGATAGACCTCTACTTTAGGAAGACCACTTTGGCTGCTGTGTGAATGGATTGAAGAAGAGAGAGACAAGACCATTGCAATAGTCTAGGTAAGAAGTGATTAGGACCAGAACTAGAGTGATAGCTGTGAGAAGTAGATTGATGCAAGACATCTTTCATTGTTATTCAGTCATTTTAGTCATGTTCAACTCTTCATCACCCCATTTGGGATTTTCTTAGCAAAGATCCTGGAGTGTAGAAAGGAAAACTGAATCAAGCTTTGGCCTTTCTGCCACTGAGGTAGAACAGACAGCAGTTGGAATGTTATAGTGAAGATTGATGGACAGCAATGACAGTTGGTTGGGGGGGGGGGGAGGGACAACTGGGAGAGTGACAGTTGTTCTTGAGGACTCTCTTTCTTGACCCTCTGACTGGAAGGAGAGTCCCTGTCTCGGGATATAACTACCTCTATTCCTGGGTTTTTCCCAACTTGGTGCTCTACCTGGATTCCTGGGGATTATGCCATTTAATAAAGGGATTTAAGGAGAACAGCTTGAACTTAAGGCCAGTCTTTAGGGCCTAAGCCCAAAGAGACAGGCCCAATAAGTTCTGAACATCAGAGTCTTTTTTCCTTCTTGCTATCTACTGCTAAGAACTTGAACTCAAGAAAGCTAGCATAGATTAGCATAGACAGGAATAAAAGAAATCCTTTTCAAGCCTGTGAGGCCTGACCTCAGCTCAAAAGCTGAGAGAGACTCAAACCCAGTCTGTGGAAAAGTATAGGGAAATCCCTCTTCCCTCTACCCTTGATACCTTTCCAATCCAACCTTGTTATTAAATTCGTCTTGAGTTAAATAACCTGCAGTCAGATAAGAGGAGGACTATCATTTCAGGACATAGAGGGAGCAGACCCTAAGAACAGCCATTCAACCATAAGGGGGTCTTTATCAGACCCCTGCTGGGCCACCTTGATCTGGGGGGGGGGGGAGACTTGTCCCTTAGGAGAGTTTGTGCTTACCTGCCCTGGGGTATCTTCAACATCAATTAATAGAGAAGACATCCCCTCAGGCTATCATAGTTGGCCATTTCTCAGGAACTCCATTTTCCAGACAACCTTTCAGCAGGGAGTATCTCTCTCCTTTTACCTCACCAGCATCCATATTCCCTCTATCCCTTCAACTCCTCCATTCCCTGTTACAAAACCTTCCTTATCCCCTGTACCTCTTTAGTCCTCTATAATTCCTTTAACTATTACAGGAATGGTTTGCCATTTCCTTCTCCATTTCTTTTAATATATGAGAAATTGAAGCAAACAGAGTTAAGTGACTTTCCCAGGAACATACAATTAGTAAGAGTCTGAGGCTGAATTTGAACTTATGAAGATGAGTCTTCTTGATTTCAAGTCCAGTACTCTATCCAGTACACCACCTTACCTTCCTATAATAGATATTTTGGAGGTGTAACTGACAAGATTTGGCAATTGTTTGAATAGGTAGGGTGAGGGACTGAGAATAATTCTAATGTTGTGAATCTGAGCTATTGGGTGGTGGTACCCTTACAGAAAGGGGGAAATTATGAGGAGGATTGGGTTTTAAGGAAAATATATAATTAATTCTGTTTTGGATATACTGACTTTGAGATATCTATAGGATATCTAGTTCAAAATGTTCAGTTGCTGATTTAGGACTGGAACTTAGGAGAGTTAGATTCATGAATCTGAGCCTTAGCTGTGCAGAGATGGTTATATAATTCATGAGAATTTATAAAAGCCTGCAAAGAGAGAAAGAGAAACAAGCCCAGGACAGAACCTTACTGATATATTCTCAATTAAGATTCAAGATATGGAGCAAAGCAAAAAAGACAGAAGGAAGAATCATACAGGAAAGAGGAAAACCAAAAGAAAATAGGTATAATGAAAACCTGGAAGAGAGTATCTAAGAAGAGAGGAGGGTGGAGAACAGTGTCAAATGCTATTTATGTGGGGAAGGGGATGAAGTTTGAATAAAGACCAATAGATTTGGCCATCATGAGACCGGTGGCAAATTTGGAGAGCTGTTTTAGTTTACTGATTAGATTAGAAGTCAGAAGGATTTGATAAGTGAATGAGAGAAGCAATAGACACCTGCTCTTCCCTCCCCTCAGTTTTTTAAAAAATTTGTCTGTGAAAGGAAGAAAGAGAGTTTGAGAGGACAATAGGATCAAGTGATATATATATATATATATATATATATATATATATATACACATACACATATATACATATATAGTGGTAGTCTCTTGGTGACTGAGAATGACGATGAATATATATATATATATATATATATATATATATATATATATATTTTTTTTTTTATAATTGGTGGAGACCTGAGCACATTTCTAAACAGCATAGTATGAGCAATAAGATACGGCTTGAAGAACAGAGAGAAGGGGTGATTGGGAGAATAATATGCCCAAGGAGATGAGAGGGGATGGGATCAGAGATACAAGTAGAGGAATGTCCTTTGCAAGACCAAAGGCCACTTCTTTTCTTAGAGGCACTAGTAAAGAGAGAGATGATGGATGGCATAAAAGGCAGCTAAGGAAAGGCTTCTTTTTTTTTTAATTTAAATTTATTCATTTATTTATTTGTTATATTAAAATATCCAGTTGATATTCCTCTCTCCCCATTAGAGAAGGTATTATTTGACAAAAAGATATATGTATATATAAAACTATGTCTTTTCTATTCATCAGTAGGTTAGCAAAGTATGAGGGGAGTTTTTCTGTTGAGAGTGAGTGTCAAGATAGAAAGTAAATGTGCAAGGTCATTGCTTAATGTTGAATGACATCTTTAAAACATTATCATGAATTAGCTACTTTCCATGCAGTTAAAGTGAGCCTTATAATATTATGTGTTGTTTGGAAATAATACATTGAGAGATGTGTTTCTATCATAATGCCAGATGTATTAGCTAACTAGTATATAGACATACCACCAGCAGACTAAATAAAATAGTCCAAATTCTCATGCTGTGCTGATTAATTTCATTTGCTTGGCCTTTTACTTTGATATTAGTAAAAAGAAACTTGGATGTAAGCATAATTATGTTAAAATGGAAAAACATAATCAAATGAACATTTTAGCTGTTTTAAAGTGAAAAAGATGGTGATATCTACATAAACTCAATAAGCAGACTTCTTTCCTCTTTCAGGCTTATTCTAATTTTTAACTGGAAGTATGTATACATATATAGATACACATATACATATTGAAAATTCATTAGTTCAGTACATATGACAAGTCTCCAGGTATAAAAAAAAATAACATTCATTATTTCTGCACTTTCAATCAAAGCACTGTACTTACCAACTTTGATGTCAAAGGTAAATTATTACAACCATGGAAAATGCTTTTCCAGAATCAGTTAAAAACATAAATGTCTTTTGAGTAGTATACAAACTAATAAAGACTTTTATTATTATTTTTATTTTGGTGCGATATGGACCTGTAATTTCATTGAGCTGAGGAACTCCCATTCAACTCTCTTCATTGATCAGTAACTGACCTATAATTTAAGGCTTATATTGAAGCCACTGAAAGGTTAAATAACATGCTTAAAGTCAGACAGCTAATATGTTCCTCAGGCAGAACCTGAACTTTTGTTTTCCTCACTTGATGGGTTAATATTTTAGTAGGTTTTTTCTTTTGATACTTTGAATGATTCATAATTTTATTGATTTGTGGATTTTTTTAGCTGCCTCTCATTTTTCTGACCATTAAGGGTCCATGTTGTATTATGAATCATCCATAGATAATCTAGCACACTAGACATCTTATTCTATTTTGTTGTGTGATTTGAGGGATATAGTAGTGTTTCTCAAGCTGGTTTTCTGTTGTCTCATTTCTGTTCCATGACCATATTTTCTCGTATTTCTGATCAGATCACAGATATCTTCAATTCTGCCTTTCACTCCATTTTTTGGATGACATTTGTCATTGGTCAAACTGCTGCAGCTTGAAGGCCAGAGCTGATGCAGGAACTTCTCCTCATTATTAGCTACTATGTACTGTACCATTGACAGTGGTAAATGTTGCTAGAAAGGAGTTAGAAACATCAACCATGAGGAAATAAGTAGGATCAGAAGACAAATACTAGGGAAGGCGAAGTGAACTGAACTATAGAGAACAGCCAAACAGAAAAACTGGGATGGAGAAATTAGAAATTAAAAAGTTGTTCAATGAATAGAAGTAAGTTCATAGCCTTTTTTTTCTTTTGGTAGCATGAGAGTGAACCATTCTTTTCCTTGTATCTTAAAGGCAACAGGAAACAGGAGGACTAAGTGACTACTATGGGGAATGATGACTGAGGGAGGGCTATTGTGTTGGGTGAATTAGAAGATACTCTTTGAGTGTGCAATCATAATAACATGTTTGTTTGTTTTTTTAAAGACTTAATAAGGCAGAGGGTTAAGAACTGAATGGTGGGGAAAGAAACAAAGTAGTATATATAGACTGATAGTTACACAGATTATTATAGGAAAAATGGAAAAGAAGGAACTCTGATAATCTGGAATATGGTGATATGTAAAGAAAGTAAAGTAGATCAGGAAACTCTAGTAAAGGGTATTCAATCCAAGGTGAAATCTAGAATAGAGACATGGTATGCTGGAAAGCAAGCAAAAGATTTTTAAAAATAGGAACTACGTACAGTATCTATCACAGCATTTTGGCATGTTTTGGTCCTCATGTCCAAATATAGTCTAGGTTACTGATAGAACTTATGACATTATTTTGTTCTTAGTAGTAGGCGAACAGATGGTACGTTGTTCCTTCCTCCTCATTTCTTATTTTGTGTGTTGTTTACTCCTATTAGAATATAAACTTCCTAAGGGCTAAGACTATCTTTATTTTTGTATTTGTGTCCCTAAAGCTTATGATAGTACTTGGTAATAATAAATGCCTTAATGAATGTATTTTTCATTAATTTATTCAATCAATATTTATTGTGCCCATTTTGTGCCAACCAGTGTGCTAAACCCTGGAGAAACACTCTGCCTCTGACCAAGAGCCTATTTTGACTATATCTTAAGCCATGGTCCAGAAATCTGAATCTTATTCTTAGATATCATATTGCTAAACTATTTACTTTTCAAAATGACTTTTCTCTTCTGAAATCTCTACTTTTAAGCAGCAGCAACTACTTGAAGCTGATAGATTAACTGTAATTACCTCTAATATAAAATGATTAAAATTTGTGGAACTATTAAAAATAAGAATTTGAGTTTCTAGCTACTTCTTACTTTTTCCTTTTTTAAAAAAAAAATCTCATTCCTACTTAGTTCTTTATCGTCCCATTTAGAAATACAGTCCCAGGAAAGAAATATAGATATTTTAGAGGTATTCAGGTTACAGTTAACTTTTTGAAAATATATTCCTGATTAGACTTTGAAGAAAAACTAATAATGATAAATTTGTGTGTGTGTGTGTGTGTGTGTGTGTGTGTGTGTGTGTGTGTGTGTTGTTTTCAAAGTATATTAGGTCAGGCCTAACCTGACCTTTGCCTTTTCTTAACAGTTGTAAACAAATAGCAAAAGCTTTGAGGGCAGGAGAGGAGGGAAAATAAAAGCTTTTTCAATCTTCCAAAGCATCCCTTTCATCTTTCCATCATTTCTCTTCCTTTCCTGCAACTTCTTTCCCTTGCCCAGAGGAGGAACGACAGTTCCATAGGAACACCTTTTGACTAGAGAAGATGAAGTGGAGGTTTGTTGACCAAGGCTGGATCCTGAGCTCTTCTGCCCAAAGCATAGCAGGATTGGGGTTGGAGAGCCTACCATCCACCTGTCCACATCAGCAGGTTCATTCATATCCAAAATTTTTACTTTTTTTTAAAAGTACAATTACTTAAGTTAAAGAAGCAGATGATTTTTGCTACATTTCCTGAGAAGTCTAGAATTATATCTACCATTTAAATATTGTGATTAGTTGAGAACTTTAGTTGGTATCTCTTAAAGGAGGGAGAGTAACCCCTAGCTTTCATTCATCAGTTTGACTCCTCACTAAATGCCAGTTCTATAAAAGGTCATCATAAATAGTGAGTAGTTGGGGGAGAGGAGAAATATACATATTTATTCAAGCAAATAATACACATAAATAGAAAAGTCATACAGATTAAAATTTCCCAGAAAATACAGAGTGAGTAAGTTCTTTCTTTGGTGCATATCTCAGCTTAACCAAGAAAGAGACCTCAATCTCTCTCAAGGGGAAATTCTTCAAAGTCTTTTGGGAGGGAAACTAGAAATCAGATCAGATTGAGAAGCCAGCTTCCTTTACATGACTGCATGAGTCTTTTTCTTTCTCTTCCCTGGAGTCAATCCTGAAGAAAATTTGGAACCATTTGGCTCTCTCTCAAGGAAGGAATGCAGAATGTCTCTCCTGTACCAACTCTGTCCACTTTATCTAGGCATACAATATTTCATCAACATTCTTTCTACTAATTAGAAGAGTTTCATGAAAAGTGTTTTAGGACTTGTTAGAAATCTAGGTCATATTTGTATTTATAATCTCAATGCTCCACAATCTGCCTGGAACATAGTAAGTGTTTAATAGATGCTCCCCCCCCCCCCCATTCATTCATTCAACCTAAAAGCAATAGGGAGCTCTTAAAATTTATTGAGTAGGAGAGTGGCACATACCTCCACTTTGGGAAAATCACTTTGGCTTTGTAGGTAGAATGGATTGAAAAGGGCAGAATTTTGAGTCAGGGAGACCAGTTTGGAGAATATTGTACTAGTACATATCAGAGGTGATAGTAGTTGTGAGTATAGTGAAGATATTATGGAGGTAGAAATATATGCAAGAACTGATTAGGGAAAGATTGAGGAGTCAAGGGTCAAGGATAGTGCCCAATAGCCTGGGGAATAGCAATGCCCACCAGATCATTTGTTATGCTCTTAACTTGTCCCCCCAGCAGCCATAGAAAGAAAATTCTTACACTGTAAAGTGGTTAAACATAAGAAACTGTTCTGGTTTTATTCATGGATATGACATTAAAGAAGTCTTGCTATTTGATTTGTTGTTGCTGCATCATAAGGACCACAGAACCATTCCATCTGAATTCCCACTGAAATTTCCTCTCTGTGTTGTCTTCCCTCATTAGAAGGACTCCTTTGAAAATAGAATGGTCTTGTTTTGTCTATTTGTATGTGTAGCACATAGTACTATGCTTTGTACATAGTTATACTTTAATTAATGCTCATTCACTTATTCATGCCAAGATTGTGAACCTAGGTGATTAGAAGGATGGTGGTGCCTACAGCAGAAATAAAGATGTTTGGAGGGTGGATGCGTTTTGGGGTAAAGAAAAGGAGTTTGGATTTGGACAATATTGTGAAATTCCAATAATTTTTATTTTCTTTTTCTCTCTCCTTTTTTTCTGATCATAGGTTATTGAATCCTTGGGAATTATTATTTATAAAGCATTGGACTATGGTTTGAAGGAGAATGAAGAAAGGGAACTAAGTCCTCCCTTAGAGCAGCTCATTGACCATATGGCCAATACTGTGGAGGCTGATGGTAGTAATGATGAAGGTTATGAAGCTGCAGATGAAGTCATGGATGAAGAAGAAGATGAGAAGAGAAAAATATCAATTATTCGATCATATAAAGATGTCATGAAGGTATATTATCTAGAAGCTTTGATCTTTGAGAAAGCTGTTAGTATTAAGTTCTCTAAACATTTTCAGTGATGGTCTCACTATTGTAGGCTATGTCCTTAGATTCTTATATATTTATGGGTGTAGAGCTATAAATATAACTGAAACAGGTGTTCAGACAACACATTTAATTCTGTGATATTCTGCCATCATGAAATGCTGATTTCAAGACTGAATTAAGATAGCCTTGCAGTGTTAACAATTTTTAAAATAGTCCTTACTAGGGGGCAGCTGGGTAACTCAGTGGATTGAGAGCCAGGCCTAAAGATGGGAGGTCCTAGGTTCAAATCTGGCCTCAGACACTTCCCAGCTGTGTGACCCTGGGCAAGTCACTTAGCTCCCATTGCCTAGCTCTTACCACTCTTCTGCCTTGGAACCAATACACAGTATACACAGTATTGATTCCAAGACGGAAGGCAAGGGTTTTAAAAAAAAAAATTAAAATAAAAAATAAAATAGTCCTTACTGCATTGGTTAAGTGAATGTACCAAATTTTTACACATTGACTTTTAAATTTATTCCTACTCCTTTCCATTTTAGCAAAGAAATGATAGTTCTGAGATTAAGAATCTTATAATCTATAAAGTTTCTAATGATTCACATTACTTCTTGTACTTGGATGTCTTAGTAATGTACTAAGTTTAAATTGTAACCTCAACAAAACTGTATTCGTAAATACCCTTCAGTAAGTTTTATTTAATTTATCCAACTTTCTTGAAGGTGATAACTTTAATATTGAGATCACTAGTTTTGGTCAAAGATGAAAATTAAGACAATCTCTGAACTAGAAATGTTGACCTTTTTAAAAACAAGTCTGTATATTGTTATCAATTGAATTATTACCCAATTACTTAAGTGAGTATCATTGGACATCATTAGTTCTCAGTTTGTCAATAGAGATTTCAGATGGTACAGATGCTGAAGAACTGAGATTAGTGTTTTTCAACAATAGTTTATAACTGACACTTAGCTACACTCTGCCTGTTAGAAATGTGTTCTTTTTCACTTTCTGAAAACTCAGAAACAGATGGTCAAACTATGGGGTACTATGAATTCATAGAACTTTGCTCAACTCTTTAATGCCATTATCTTCATTATCTTGAATCAATAGGCTACTGGAGTAAGATAAACAATCATTGCCTAATGAGATTAGCAAAAAATTGATTAATTTGTTTCTTGTGCTTTTGCCTGGATTGAGACTAAACTGACTGAGATTTGGAACAGCAAATAATTATCTTGCTCTGGAATACTGCTGACTCTTGTCATTGTTGTATTATAGTTTCTGATTTTTTTTTTTGAAAGTGGGCCATAAGATTTCTAAAGCCTCCTCTATCTTTAAGTTTCTTCCATAAGGAAGGGATAAAGAAGCGAAAGAAGCGTATGGGGAACTGTGGAGTACGGGCATATATTGAAAGAGAAGAGACAGTGTTTTGATCCTTACCCAATATTCAACCAACTGCAAATTTATATCTCAATATTGGATTTAGTTAGTTACCTTGTCATTTTTGAAAGAAAATTCCTGTACCTAGTTACTAGTGATGCCCATTGTTGTATACCTGTGAGAATTACAGAGTAGTTAGAATCACTTATGGTTCAATCGTAAGAGTAGTAATGTAGAATGTCTATAGGCTGATAGAACCATGACATTTAAGTGCATCCACAAAAGCCATTTTTATTTATAGCCAAATACTTTCTCAACTCATACTTGAATGAGAATCTTAAAAAAAAAAATCTCCTAGTGGCTTGCAGTGTGAAGATGTTGAATTATTTGTTTAAGATCATGTTAGGTAGTTAAGTGCTAGATCCAAGATTGAAACCTAGGTCTCTTACATCCATATCCTATGTTTTTCACACTGGTTCTCTCTGCTTTTAATCAAATTATGCTGCAACAAAATTCATAATTAAAAAATGCTTCAGTTTAGAAGAAGAATAGATCCAATTCTGGCAGATCTTTAAGGCAAAGAGGTGCTTGAATAAATTATTGATGGGAATTTTAGACTAAGGGAAATATTTTGGGAGAACATAGGTAGTAAACACAAAACAGTATATAACTTTTTAGGATTTTAACCCAAAAATAATATATAAAAGAAAAAAGAACTTAACTTCATAATTTTGATATTTTGATAGATGTTCTATTTCTGTCAAAAAAATCGTTCAACAATTGAAGTGTGTCGCAAATGGAGAATGGATATATTATGCTATAGTAATGTGATATAATTAAAAAATACTCTGATGCATCATTATAACATGGAGGTAGTTTTTGGTTTTCAAAGTCTGCCAATTTAGTAGAAACTCTGGCAGGCTCTACCATACTTGAAAAACTTTGAAAACTGTCCTGGCAAGGGTGAGTTGATTTTCTGAGGACTAATCTTATATATGTATGGGGAAGTTCTTTACCAGTACTCCAGCTATTTAATGATGATTACTTTGCCTATGGTGACTCATTAAACTAGGATACAATACAAAATGGTCCTTAGGCCTCTGCATTCCTCTTCTTCTGGAAGTTGGGGCATAGAGTGGTAGGAATCACACAGTTTCTAGACTATTCATAAATCTTATGTATTTTATTTTAACTATTTGCTAAATGTGAGATCCTTGTCCAGTCTTATTCCATACTGTTGGAGGAGCTGAATTGTATCTAGATGTTCTCACTTTAAATAAAGAAAGAAGTCTCTCTATAGGGCTCATACGTTCTGTTTGGGAAAAGAAAAGAGAGGGCAGAATTGAATTTTTTTGTCACAAGAAGCAGACTTTTATGGAATATTTTGGTCATTATTTAGTGCAATGCTTAGGAAAAGTATATTCCTCAAACCGCCACCAGCAAAAAATCAAATCAAGTCAAACAAAGTGTAAACCTTAAAATTTCTCAGACTTATGAATGTTGGAAATTTCCCCATTGGGGAATCTTCTACTTAAAAAAATTCCCTAGCAGATTGTGAGAATTCTACTTGAATGTGAGGGCTCCTTGCCTTGGGAATATCCCTACTCCACCCTACTTAGGACTGCTTTAGGACAGAGAGCTCCTTGAGAACAATGAAAGTGCTTTGACCCATGCTTATGGAAAGGACAGGAAGTTCTTTGAGTCATGACTGTTTTAGAATTGATACAATGGGATACTAAGTACCTATAAAGGTGGGGCAACTTGTAAACTATTTAAACCTAAAAGGGTGATAACTTATTCAGAGGTTTTTTCTTAATGAAATTTGTCGACACAGCAGCATTTTTTCCTGACTTACTAAAGAGATTAAAACTACTCAGCTGTGAATTCAAAATGGGCGGTCCTTTAGAAACATCTACAGTGATTGGTAGATGTAAGGACTTAGGGGAGGTGACAGAGGAGATTTTGCCCTTAAAAATAAGAGCTTAGAGAAGAGCAGAAATCTTGATTTCTGACTCTCATTCTGAAGGAGAGCTCCTTGAGGAGCTCCTCTGAGGGGCTCTGTCTCTCTGGAGTAGGAGCTCTGGAGGCTCTTGAGAGAGGCCCTTTGAAAAAATCTCTGGCTGGAAGACTCTTTGAGGAAGGATGCTGGCCTGGTGTCACTAGTATCCTTGTTTAGTCAGACCTTGTGGTGAGTGTTAAAAAACTGACTGATTTCTCTCTTAAGACTCAGGTCTAGGCCATATTGGCTCGAGGCCCTTCATACTTATTCCTTTCTTACTCTCTCTCTCTTTTCTTTGATTACTCATTGTATTGTTAATTAAAATCTCTATAAAACCCAATTGACTTGGGTATTTGAATAATCGGGAATATTTCCCTGGCGACCACCTTATATTTGATTTTAAAACCCAAGACACTGTAGTGAAACATATTTCTGGGGTCAAATTTACTCACCCTCTCTTATATCTATCACAATTTATATCTTCCACTATTTTAATCACTACAGTTTAAGACCTCAACCATTTTAAATCTCACAAAAGGAAAAAAAAAACAAAAAACCCCAACTAGTTAGTTTTTTTCATGCAAAGGATGAAGATGCTGAGAAATTCTATGAAGAACTCAGTAAGCCACTCTAGATTAAATCAGCATATATTTAGATAAATTGGTGACTTTAATGTAAAGGCAAGAACAATTGAGGATAGTAAAAAATTTGCTGCAAAGTTAATGTCAGAAATATAGAATGAGAGAAGCCAAAAGATTTGGAAAGTGCTAGACAGTATGGTGAAAACTTAAAAAAAAAAACCCAAAACATTAGAATTCATTATATTTTAACAGGAAGTAACCATTATTGATATTGGAGATACTTTGAATCAGATATCTGAGCCAAACCACTGACAGTTTTTCATTTTCTATTACATTAAAATGTTTTTGACAATATTTTAAAATCTTCATTTTTGTTGTTCAGTCATGTCCAACTCTTCATGACCCCATTTGGGGTTTCCTTGGCAAAGATACAGAATGATTTGTCATTTCCTTCTTGAGTTCATTTCACACATGAGGCAACTGAGGCAAAGAGGGCTAAATGACATGACTGGGATCACAGAGTTATTAAATATCTGACACCAGATCTAAACTCAGGAAGATAAGAAGAATCTTCCTGACTCTAGGCCTGGCACTTTATCTATGGGGCCACCTAGCTGCTCCATATTTTTAAATACCTTTCTTTAATTAATATTTCCCTTACTTCTCCCCATCTCAGCAAATCATTCCCTACAATAAAGCATAAAGTAGAAAAGCAAGTGAGTTTAGCAAAGCTAATCAGTATATTATCTGAGCCTGAAAGTATGTCCATTATTATAATTATAAAAATATAATTATATATATTTATAATTACAAACATAACAATAATTATTATTATTGACTCCCCCCCACCTTTATAGGAAGGAATTCCTTCCCACCTTTATAGGAAGGAATTGACTTTTCCTCCTCTCTTTTCCATGACAAGCTCAGATCACTAATTTGTTAAAGGTAAAGTTCAAGATTAGCACAAAGTTATAAGAAGGATTAAAAATAAGAATGTGATAAAACATTTATTAAATATTTATTATATGCCAGGTATTTTAGTAAGCCCTAGTTATATAA
Organism: Monodelphis domestica; assembly: GCF_027887165.1. Lineage (NCBI taxonomy): Eukaryota > Metazoa > Chordata > Mammalia > Didelphimorphia > Didelphidae > Monodelphis > Monodelphis domestica. The sequence continues at coordinate 255,642,298 of NC_077229.1, forward strand.
TACAAGTAATTAAAACAGCCTCTTCTCAAATAGCTCAGATTTTAATGGGGAAGACAACACATAATGGGGAGAATGAAAGGAGGAAAGGATGGCATGGCCTGGAATTTCCTTATGCCATGTAAACATTCAGAGGGCATTTGAGAAAGAAAGTGATAGAAAGTCAAATCAGCAAGCATTTATCAAGCGCACACTGTACTAGGTATTGTGTTACACACTGAGGATACTGGGTAAGATAACATGTAAACAGCTATTTACAGACAAGGCATACAGAAGGAAAGCACTAGCATTAAGAGGGATCTGGAAAGGCTTCTTGTAGAAGGTAGACTTTTAGCTAAAACTTGAAGGAATGCAGAGAGCCAGTGAGAAGGTAAAAAATCCAAGACCAATAAATACAGCCAGTGAAAATTTATAGTTAGAAAACAGAGTACCTTGTGCAAGAAACACCAAAGAGGCTGGTGCCACTATCATGAAGTATGAAGAATAGAGTAAGATGTAAAAAGTCTGAAAAGTTAGGAAGGAGGTAGGTTGTCAAAGCCTTTAAAAGGCAAATAGAAGTTTTAATATTTAATCCTGAAGGTGTTAGGAATTCACTGAAGTTTATTGAATATGGGGATAATATGATGAAATTTGTGCTTTAGGAAGATTATAGAGAGAAGGGATAGAAGAGAGATTTTGAAGGTAGAATTGATAGGATTGGCATCAGATTGGATGTGGAGGGAGAAAGGAGTGAAAGAAGAGATAGCTGGGATGATGGTGGTATGCTTGAGAATAACAGGGAAGGAGATTTTTTTGGGGGGGAAAGATAATAAATTTAGTTTCATATATGTTAAATTTGTGGCTCTACAGGGCATCTAATTTGAGATGTACAATAGCTAATATCTAGCTAGTAGGTAGCATTTATATAGTGCTCTAAGGTTTACAAAATGCTTTACAAATATTTTTTCATTTGATCTTTACAACTACCTTACAAGTTAGATGCTATTATTATTGTCATTTTACAGATGAGGAAATAGAGACAAAGATTAAGATCCTTGCCTGTTGTCACACATTTGTTAAGTAAGGCCACATTTGATCTTGGGTCTTGAAGAACTTGAGAGCTAGTACTTTGTTCACTGACAGTTGGGGATGTGAGACTGGAGGTCAGGAGAGAGGTTAGGCAAGAAAAACCGATCTGAGAACTGTATGTATTGTAAAGGTTAAAATTAATCATTGGATAATAATTATATGAAATTATGTGGTCGCCAATATTTATTATATATTGAGTCTGAAATTTATTTACAAATATTTACAAATTGGAGAGGAAACAATAAAGTAGAGAAAAGTGAAGAAGTTAGAGAGGTTATCTATCCTATCAACCTAAATATCTTACTCCAGGTCTGCTTAATCCAGGCAGAGATTAATTAGCTCTCAACCAGGAAGGCCGGTTGTGAGTAACCGTGTGGCCTCCTCCAAGATGGAATCTAGTCTCTTCAGTAACTAGGAAACTTTCACTCACCCAACAAAGAAGTTTAGGAGTCAGAGTCCAAGTTGAAACCAAGCACCAAGCCCATGATCCAAGCCCCAATCTCTAGCAAAGTTCCCTCAAAGACGATCTCCAGCCAGAAGACTATCTCTAGAAGATAATCCCTTCAGACTATCTTCTCAAAGACAATCTGCTCTAAAGGAGTTCAGGGCTTGCATTTATGGTGACTTCTTGTCCCTTCCCCTCTTCACAGGGGCCAATCACAGTTTCCAAATTGTCTAGCACTGCCCCAGGGGGCAATGTCTGTGGGATCAACTTTTCACCTTCTGAAAGTTGTTCTCATCAAAAAGATTCACAGATTCCAGGCTGATTAAATCAGAAAGGCTCACAGTTTCCCAATTGCTTGAATTTCTAAAGGTGGGAATTTTCTAAGTACCTTGCTAGCTTCTCACCTAGTACAAAGTAGGGTGTTCAATCTTTTGTTTATTCAATTTAAAAGTAGACAAAAGAGAGTTAATCCTGTCCAGTCTAGTAAGGTACTAAGTAGGGGTACTTAAAGTTAGTCTTAACTTAAGATAGACAATAGAGTAAAGAATTCTCTTTCACAGTATGTAGGATGAAATTGAATTATTGGGAGCCAATGAGGTCACCAAGTCATGGGAGCCCTGTGGATGTTTGAAGAGGGATGAAAAGATTTGGAAAAAGCATTGTGGTGAGTGGAATCATGAACTGATAAGGAAGGCCAAAGTGAGGGCTCAGTTGAGGTTGTGTAACAAATTTATAGTACACAAAAACAAAGTAAAGATGGAAAATACTTGCTTCATATAACAAACTATTTTCACCTTTGAGCATATTAAAACCACTGTACTTGTGCTTTAACATGACAGACTTCAATGTATTTACAAAGTAGAGTTTCCAATATAAAAGAAAAAAATACAGTGAAAGCAACAGAATTAGTTCAAGTATTTTTACAGGAGAACTGAATTCTAGATAACAGTTGTGAGGATATTGAGGGATTGATTCATAGGATATCTGATATCAGAAGATATCAGGTGTCTTAAAAAAAAACATGAGAGGGAAGGTTTGGACTTTTGGTATGGAGAAGGGGAAAGAGAGAAGAACCCCCTTCTCAAAGTGGGGTTCAGAGGAGGCAGTAGATGTAATGGGTTGGCTCAGAGAGAGGAGAGGGGGGGTTTGAAGATTTTCCCTCTTCTGCCTTCCCTCTTTAGCTAAAGCTGCTCTCTCCAATTTTCTCTTGTCCCTCTTGTCCCCCCCTCCACTACTGTAGACCAAAGGGTCTCCCCTTGATCTGTTCACTCACACTCAGCTTGGGGAACAGATAACTTTTAATGTCAACTCAATCAGGTAATACAAAAGGAAATAACGAGCAGGGAAGAATTGGAAAAGGAATGTGGGAAAAGGGGATCCCTGTCTCTATATAAACTCTTTTCCTCCCTTAAGTTTGGGGGGAACTCAGGCCTTGGCAGCCTGAGCCCCCTGAGAGAAAGTCAGGTTGACTCACCCCTGGGCAATAAGAGCTGAGGAGAAGTCCCTTCAATTGGGAAGTGTTGTGGGGGGAAGATTTCCAGTCACCAGCAGGAAAAGTGGGTAACCCTGAGGAGAAAGTCTTTTTCCCACCTTCTCTCTTTGTCTTCTCAAGACCTAGAGACCCTCACTGCTCTCCTCACCAGAGTTTTCTCCTCCTCCTGATTTTACTCCTGGGACCACTCCCCCATCGAGGTGATCAATTTCACATACTCTTCAGCCTGGCATGTTTTCCTAGTGCCAGCCTCTGTCACACAGGAGAGAGAATATCAAAGGTATGGGGGGGGAGGGGGGGAATTGGACTTTATTAATGCCCAGAAGGGGACAACTGAGAGAACATAAACAATTAACATATATGTCCACTTTACTATCTATGTTAATTTTATGAGGATAGCATATACACACTGAAGACATCCTTGATGAAGTTATTAATAGGGAATAATCATTTTTTCTTAATGGATATTTCACAATAAGCCATGTTCACTATCACAGCATTGAAAGAAAGATATAGAAAATACAATGTTCCACTAGTTTTACTGTTGGCTATGAAACAGCGTTTTATTTTGTAGAACAGAACACTCCCTTAAAATTTAAAATTAAATTAAAGCTTCTCATTGTGGAATGATCAAATGTATTAGACTCTGCTATTAATAACAAAGTAATGATAAAGAACAATCCTATGGATTTTATGAAAAAGAATGCTATCTACATCTAGAGGAAAAAACCATGGGAATAGACACACAAAAGAAAAACATGATTTATCACTTGGTTATATAGGAATATGATTTGGGGTTGTGGTTTTTTAAAAAAGCTTTTGGGAGGGTTGTTTTTAAATGATTACTCTATTACAGATATGAATAATAAAGAAATAGGTTTTGAGTAATAAGACATGTATAAACCAGTGGAATTGCTTGTCAGCTCTGGGAGGGAAGAAGAAAGAGGAGAGGGAGAGAACATGAATCATATAACCATGGAAAACTATTCTAAAATAAATAATGTGGAAAAAATATAAAGTTTCTCTTTCTCTCTGTCTCCCATATATTCATCAAAATTATGCGAGACTTCCAAATATGTAACAAAGTTGTTCAGTGAAGTCTGAACATTAATATTAGCTGATGCATAAAACAGGGAGGCATATTAATCAATTATCATTTATTAAATGTATTCTATGTGCCAGGCACTGTTCTAAGTCCAAAGGATCAAAGAAAGACATAAACAAGTCCTTTGCTCTCCACAAAGGTAACAGTATCATAAATCTAAAGTTAAAAAGAACCTCAAAGAGAAATGTCAGGAGTTAAAAAGAACCTCAAAGAAAGGGGCAGGAGTAGAATCTGAATTTGGGTCCTCTCTGTCTCCAGACAGAACTTTTTTCACTTAATACCATTGTCATGGATAAAATTTGGCATAGACTAAAGAGAGATTACAAATAAATAGTAGTGAGGTCCTTAAAATTCATTTTTGTGTGGACCACATTGTGCTGATTAGCATAAAGCCCCTGCATCTTGTAGAACCTTGTGGATGAGATTCATAACAATTTGAAATGAATGAAGATGTCATGAATTTAGATTGACAGCCTGTAGAACTCATCAGCATTTTTTTTTTCTTGGACATGAATTGCAAATGGGGAAATTAGTCCCAGAATTAAAGAGGAATAGAAAAACAAGTGTGAATTGCCTTTGGGGAATTGCAGAGCCCCTTTAATGAACTTAAACTTCTCTCTGACACAAAACACCACAGTTTTTAGTATCTGAGTTCTACCAGTGTTATTGTGTAGCTATGAGCCATAGAATATCAGTCATCAAAGAAATAAAAAGGAGTGACAGAGCAGTGGAGACATTCATGATGGATGAGAGCAAACAGACTGTGACACATAATAAATAAGGAATTGAAGCAAATGATTTAATTAAATAAATGTATGATGGAAAAAGAAGATGGGGTGATCACATGATGAGAGTGAGAGATAACTAATGAATGGCCCTTGTACTTCGCTGTTATAATATCAAGTGATAGGTCCTCAGTATGTGCAGTGGCTCTCCTTTTGTGAATTTATAAGAAAATATGAACCAGAATCTCATAAGTTGGTCAGTCATGGTTTGTTTGTGACTTGCACTGTTCAAAGAAGCATCTACATAGAAAAAAAATTACAGATTAACTTTATGTAACCTTAGACAAGTACCTTACACTCTCTGGACCTCACTTTCCTTAATTATAAAATGAAGGAATTAGACTCTTTTTGATCTCTAATGTATCTTCTAACTCCAAATTCGTGAAATTATGATTTTTTTGTGCTGAAAAATATTATGTTTGTATGTTTGAGAGGTTGTACAAATAGAGGAGAGAGTGGGCCTCTAACTGGATTTGAATAGCTACTTGAACTGAGTTAGGATATCTTAATACTACCTGTCCATGTCCTTCTGCTTACTGTTCCACATTCTTGTTCTTTCTTTTCTAGTTGTTTAGTAATATATAACTGATACTAGGAGTGCCTTCTTACTCTGAAATCAATGGGTTTTTTTTTCAATGTCTAGAAATCTTAATATTTCGTATTTGTTTTACATGTTCCATCTTATAAAACTAAACACATTCAGTAAGCATTTACCAAGTGATTTCTATATGTCAGGTACTAATAGAGCACGTTTCTTTTTTTCTTATATGTATATTTGTTGTTTCCTTTGATAGCACATAAACCCCTTAAGGGTAGGAATTGTTTCTATATAGTCTTAGTATCTCAAGTGCCTAGCACATAGTAGGTCCTTAATAAATACTGGTTGATTAATTCAGTTCTTCCAAAAATTGCTTTTTAATCTATGAAATTGTTTCTCTTCATAGTTGATTCTTCTGAACTAGTGCAAGACAAATAATTTTAAAGGGAGTCATTTAGATGACAGGCTTCAAGATCTAGGAAGAGAATTTGTTTACAAAATCCTGTTCCTTTAACTCTTCTTTGTAGAATGTCTGGTCCCTCAGAATTCTTACAGAAGCTAAAAAGCACCTTAAAAGTATTTACAAAATCTCCTCTGTAACAATGTGTTCTAAATGTCTCCTTTAGTTAAACAAGTAAGAGTGTGACTTAACATTTAATTAAGATCAGTAACTGAAACTATAGAATATTAAAGAATTCATGACTTATAATAGTCGTGACATGGGCATTCATATTTTGTTGGTTAAGGTTTTGAATTGAAAGATAACATTACTATTGACTTACTGTTTACTTTTCCAGCAGAGAAGGAATTAAGAAGGAAAAAATTGCATTTTCCTTGCTGGAGATGGTTACATAAAAATAGTTTTGAATCACATTGAAACAGTAGAGTGTTCAGATACTTTGACACTACTTGCTTTCTGATCTCAGTAAATGAGAGTTGGCACTTCTTTTGTAAAAACACATTTTTATTGATCTTTTATTTTTATATTGTTTGGATGCCTCCCTTTTTCCTCTCCCAAAGAATTTTTTTAAAAGAGGAAGTATAGAAAAAAATTCGGAGGCAGAGTCAAGATGGCAGCCTAGAAAGAGCAGAAGTTCAGACCTCTGAATACCCTTCTTAACCAATCATAAACTGAATGCTACCAAAGGACTGAAAAACAAACTTGACAACAAGACAGAGCCAAGGAACCCTCCTGCTGGACTTAATTCAAAAGGTAGGCCCCCCAAAAACCCGGAATCCGAGAACACTCGGGTTTAAGGGGAAGACAGAAGGAAGGTCCCAGGACCCATCCCCCCTCCCACCCAGAGCGCTGAGACTCCCAGACCCCAGTGGCAGCGGGAACTTCTGGGCGGGCAAAAGTGCTGATCTGGAGGGCGTACATTACAACCAGGGCTGTGATAAGTTCAAAGTCTCCAACACAGATGGCGGGGAAGGAGCTAGAGAGGGAGCATAGACCTGGCAGCCTGGCCAGAGCTGTGGAGATCATCCATATTTGCTCCAGTCTTCCAGGAAGTTTTGGACTCAGCACCCAACCCAACTAAGCTGAACTTAATCCCATCAAAAGTCTCCAGAACTCAGTGAAGCCCAGGCTCCACACCCATCCTCATTGACTGCTGGACTTTAATCCAATCAAAAGCCTCCAGAGGACAGGGGAGCTCAAATCCCAACAAACCTCCACCAGAGACTACACTGAGATATCTCCTGTGAAAGTTCCAAGAGGGGAGACTGACAGAAGCCCCCAAACAAAAAAAAAATGAGAGGATCAAGAGCACAGACAAATACAGGGAGTAAAGAAGGGGTGAATTTGAGCAAACTATAGAAAAAGAAGAAACTACAATAGACAGCTTCTCCTCAGCAAATGGAACAGAGGGGGAGAGATCAGCAAACGATAAATCAGAAATCTAAGCGAAATGGATACAGGCTGTGGAAGAACTCAAAACACAATTAAGAGAGGCTGAAGAAAATTGGGAAAAGAACTTAAAAATTAAGATAAGTCATCTGGAAACAGAGGCACTTGAACTAAAACAAGAAAATAGTGTCATAAAAGCCAAAATCAACCAGCTGGAAAATGAGGCAAAGGAGATAAAAGATGAGGTGAAGAAGATGAAAGATGAGCAAAAGGAGATGAAAGACGAGGTAAAGAGGATGAAAGATGACCTCCAAAGAAAATCAGACCAGAAGGAGAGGGATGACCAAAAAGCCAGGGATGAAATCCAGTCTTTAAGAACCAGAATACAACAACTGGAATTAAGACCTCACAAGGCAGCAGGACACTATAAAACAAAATGAAAAGAATGAAAAAATTGAGGAAAATACGAAGCATCTCATTCACAAAACAGACAATTTAGAAAATCATTGGAGAAGAGACAATTTAAGAATCATAGGTCTACCAGAAGACCATAACAAAAGAAAAAGCATGGACATAATACTACAGGAAATTATTCAGGAAAACTGCCCTGATATCCTAGAACAAGAGGAGAAAATGGAGATTGAAAGAATCCACAGATCACCTCCTATATTTAATCCCCAACTGACAATACCCAGGAATGTTATAGCCAAACTCAAAAACTATCAGACCAAAGAAAAAATATTACAAGCTGCCAAGAAGAAGCCATTCAGATACCACGGAAACACAGTGAGGATAACTCAGAATCTGGCTGCATCCACACTGAAGGTCCGAAAGGCATAGAATATGATGTTCCAGAAAGCAAGTAACTAGGTCTACAACCAAGAATAAAATACCCATCAAAACTGACCATATTCTTACAGGGAAAGTATGGTCATTCAACAAATAGAAGAATTCCAAGCATTCTTAAAGAAAAGGCCAGACCTGAACAGAAAATTTAATGTCCAAGCACAGAACTCAAGAGAATCATCAAAAGGTAATTAAAAAAAGAGGGGAAAAAGAAAAACAAAACAACAACAAAAAAAATTTTTAAGAGACTCACTAAGTTAAAATATGTATCCCTATAAGAAAATAGGTCATTGGTAATGCTTAAAAACTGTTGCTATCACCTGGGCAGCTAGAAGAATTACACTTAGAGGGAACAGTGACAAATTGTATAGGATGAAAGGACAAGACATAAATATGTATATAGATATATGCATGCATAAATACATATACATGTGTATATATATATATACAATCAGAAATAAAAAAAAGAGGCTAATACTAAAAGAAATGGGAAAAGAAACAAATGGGGGTAAATTGATATGTCATGAAGTAGCTCATGGCGGGAGGGGGGTGAACATCAATACACTGGAAGGGTAAAGAGGTTGGAGATAGGAAATACTAAACTCTTACGTGCTTTGAAACTGACCCAAAGAGGGAAGAACAATCCAATCCATTGGGGCAGAGAATAGATTTGCGCCCTATAGGAGAGTAGAAGGGTAAAAAACGGACTGGTGGGGAGGGAAGCAGTACAAGGGAGGGAGAGGGTGAGGGGGGATTCTAAAAAGACTACAGGGGAAAATAAGGGGGGGAATAAGAAGGGAGAGGGTAGAAAGGGAAGTAAAATAAGGGGGGAATTAGGGGGACTGATTATAAACAAACATTGGTGTAGAAGGAAATAGTGAAAGAAGAAAAGGCAGGACCAGGAGTAGAAATCACAATGCTAGGAAATATACAGCTAGTGCTCATAACTCTGAATGTGAATGGAATGAACTCACCCATAAAATGCAAGCAAATAGCAGAGTGGATTAGAATCCAAAACCCTACCATATGCTGTCTGCTGGAAACACACATGAGGAAGGTAGATATGCATAGGGTGAAAGTAAGAGGATGGAGCCAAATCTATTGGGCATCAACTGATAATAAGAAGGCAGCAGTCGCAATCATGATATCTGACAAAGCCAAAGTAAAAATAAATCTAGTTAAAAGAGATAGGGAAGGTAACTACATCCTGATAAAAGGCAGTATAGACAATGAGGAAATATCTGTACTCAATATGTATGCACCAAATGGCAGAGCATCCAAATTTCTAAAGGAGAAACTAGAGGAGCTCAAGGATGAAATAGACAGAAAAACTATACTAGTGGGAGATCTGAACCTTCCTCTATCTGAACTAGATAAATCAAACCAAAAAATAAATAAAAAAGAGGTAAGAGAAGCAAATGAAATCTTAGAAAAATTAGAGTTAGTAGACATATGGAGAAAAATAAATAGGGACAAAAAGGAATATACCTTCGTTTCAGCAGCACATGGTACATTCACAAAAATTGACCATGTATTAGGTCTCAAAAACATTGCAAACAAATGCAAAAGGGCAGAAATAATAAATGCAACCTTCTCAGACCACAATGCAATGAAAATAATAATTAGTAAGGGTACATGGAGAGATAAATCAGAAATTAATAGGAAATTAAACAATATGGTTCTCCAAAACCGGCTAGTTAAAGAACAAATCATAGAAACAATCAATAACTTCATTGAAGAAAACGACAATGGTGAGACATCCTTTCAAAACCTATGGGATGTAGCCAAAGCAGTACTCAGGGGGAAATTTATATCCTTGAGTTAACATATAAACAAATTAAGAAGGGCAGAGGTCAATGAATTGGGCATTCATTGGAAATTAAAAATCTAGAAAGTGAACAAATTAAAAATCCTCAGATGAAAACTGATTTAGAGATCCTAAAAATCAAAGGAGAAATCAATAAAATTGAAAGTCAAAGAACTATTGATTTAATAAATAAGACTGGAAGCTGGTACTTTGAAAAAATAAATATAATAGACAAAATACTAGTCAGTCTAATTAAAAAAAGGAAAGAAAAAACCAAATTGACAGTATCCAAGATGAAAAGGGAGACCCTACCTCTAAATGAAGAGGAAATTAAGGCAGTCATTAAAAACTACAATGCCCAATTACATGGCAACAAATATGGCAATCTAGGTGATATGGATGAATACTTACAAAAATATAAATTGCCTAGACTAAAAGAGGAAGAAATAAATTACCTAAACAACCCCATAGCAGAAAAAGAAATTGAACAAGCCATCAAAGAACTCCCTAAGAAAAAATCCCCAGGGCCTGATGGATTCACAAGTGAATTCTATCAAACATTCAAAGAACAACTAATCCCAATATTATACAAACTATTTGACAGAATAAGCCAAGAAGGGGTTCTACAAAATACTTTTTACAATACAAACATGGTACTGATCCCAAAGCCAGAAAGATTAAAAACAGAGAAAGAAAACTATAGGCCAATCTCCCTAATGAATATAGACACAAAAATCTTAAATAGAACACTAGAAAAAAAGACTCCAGCAAGTCATCACAAGAGTTATCCACTATGATCAGGTAGGGTTCATACCAGGAATGCAAGGATGGTTCAATATTGGGAAAACCATCCACATAATTGACCATAGTAACAAGCAAACCGACAAAAATCACATGATTATCTCAATAGATGCAGAAAAAGCCTTTGATAAAATACAACACCCATTCCTATTGAAAACACTAGAAAGTATAGGAATAGAAGGGCCTTTCCTAAAAATAATAAACAGTATATATCTGAGACCATCAGCAAACATCATCTGCAATGGGGATAAACTCGAAGCCTTCCCAATAAAATAAGGAGTAAAAGACTGTCTGCCCTTTGATCCAACCATAGCACTGCTGGGTTTGTACCCCAAAGAGATAATAAGGAAAAAGACTTGTACAAGAATATTCATAGCTGCACTCTTTGTAGTGGCCAAAAATTGGAAAATTAGGGGATGCCCTCCAATTGAAGAATGGCTGAACAAATTGTGGTATATGTTGGTGATGGAATACTAATGTGCTAAAAGGAATAATAAAGTGGAGGGAACTCCATGGAGACTGGAACAACCTCCAGGAAGAGATGCAGAGTGAAAGGAGCAGAACCAGGAGAACATTGTACACAGAGACTGATACACTGTGGTTCAATCGAACATAATGGACTTATCCATTAATGGCTTTACAATGTCCCTGAACAATCTGCAGGGATCTATGAGAAAAAAACTATCCTCAAGCAGAGGAGAAATTGTGGTAGTAAAAACCCCGAGGAAAAGCAACTGTTTGACTACAGGGGTGGAGGGGATAGGATTGAGGAGAGATGCTAAATGAGCACCGTAATGCAAATACCAACAACAAGGAAATGGGTTCGGAGCAAGGACATATGTGATACACAGAAGAATCGCGCATTGGCTAGAGGAGGGGTGGCTGGAGGGGGGGGGATAAAAATAAAAAAATTAAAATAATAAATTCGGCAAAACTGATAAATAGATCAAAAGATTTGACATTATTTGCAAGTATTCCACATTCATGGAGACTCCTCTTGTCATCCCATCTTTTGCAAGACAAATGGAGAAGACTTATTCTGTTTCTCTTCTTTAGAGACACTTTTGATCTTTATAATTTTATTTTTATTTTAAGTTGTTTTGCAGTTGTTTATTCTATTAACATTATGGTAGTCATTTATTGTATATTTTATTTTCTTGACTGCTTACTTCACTTTGCATCTACTCAGGCAAATCATTCCATGATTCTCTGCATTCATTATTTTCATTTTTGGTTTTTATAACATAGTAACATTCCATTACATTCTTGTACCACAAAGTCATTCCACAATTAATGGGAATCTATTTTGTTTCTAATATTTTGATCTGTGATAAGCATTGTTTTAAATATTTTGTTATTTAGAGATTTCTTTTGTCCTAGACTTCCTTGAGATATATGCTTATCATTGGAATTTCTGGGTCAAAGGATATGGATATTTTAGCCATTTTATTTACAAAATTCCCAATTTTATTTCAGAATTATTGAGCTAATTTGTAGTTCTACCAACAATGGACTAGTGTGCCTGTGTTTCCATAATACCTCCAACATTGAGTATACCCACCTTTTATCCTGGATATGAAGCAAAACTTCAGAATTATCTTGATTGACATATCTCCTATTATTAGTGATTTGGAACATCCTTTAATATGGTTGTTAATAGTTTGCAATGTTGACTATTTTTCTTTTAAAGAATTACTTTTGGTTTTCTGTGTTTCTCTTAGTTGTCTATATACCTTGATCTATATGCCCTTATCTAAGAAATTTGACACAGAAATTTTCCCCTAGTTGATCATACTTTCTTATCCTATAAACATTAATTTTATTTGTGCTAATTGAATAGATTAAATTCTAAAATATTTCTTAAAGAAATGAAGACTAGCTTAATTCTTAAGTTTAATAACAAACTTAAAACCTTTTTAATTTCAAGTAATTAAAACTGTATGTTTTATCTGAAAACAATTTTTTTAATCCTTACTTTCTGTCTTAGTAACAACTCTAAGATAGACGTCTAAGGGCTAGGCAAAAGAGTTCAAGGGACTTGTCTAAGGTCACACAGCAAGGAAGTATCTGAGGCCAAATTTGAATTCAGGTCTTCTGGACTTCAGGCCTCTATATTTTATCTTTTGTAATTGCCTCTATTGTTTGATTAATTATCTTTTGCTTATCGCTGCAAAAGAGCTATGATCTCCATGTCTTCTAATTGTTTTTAGGATATGATATTTATTATTGACGTTGTACCCATTTTGAATTTGTTGTGGAACATATTGTAGAAAGTTAGCCTATGCCTTATTTCTGCTATTGGGAAATTTCCAATTTTCCTAACAGTTTCTTCTAAATTGCTAATTTTTTACTAAACTTATGTTTTCAGTTTTGTTAAACACTGGGTTTGACCATTATTTCTGATTCTCCCTTGTCCAATATGTTTTATTGACCTATTTTTCTATTTTTTAGAAAAATCAGTACTGAAATTTTTGGTTTTGTTTTGATAATTACTACTTTTTAGTGTATTTTGAGCCCCTTCATTCCTACCTTATTTCATTATTTCCTTTGTCAGACTATATCTGTGATGGCAAACCAATGGCATGTGTCAAAATGGGCACACAGAGCCCTCTCTGTGAACATGCCTGTAGTCCCCACTCCCATCCCCACCTCTCTGCCAGAGTTCATTACTAGAAAGCCAGAGGGACTAGGATGGAGCTATTCCCCTCCCCATCTCCATAAGCCTGAGGACATTCCTCACTGCAACCACCCCTTTCCTCAGCAGCCCAATTGGAGTGCTTCCTCCCTCCCCTGTCTGGGATAAGGCCCTGGGGGAAAGGGGGCTCACATGCTGCATGAGGGTACAGTGCAGAGGGTAGCCAGTTTAGTCTGTGGTGAAGATGATTCCCAAGGTGAGGCTGGAGAGGAGCCAGGTTTGAGGGGAGCAGAACTCAGCTTGGAACATAGCTGGAGGCAAGCAGAGTTCTGAGGCTATTCTCCCCCTCTCCACCTGCTCTTCTCATCACCAGCCCCTCTGTGGAGCAGCCAAATAACTCCTTCCCCTGTCTGGGGTAAGGGAGGGTTCACCATCACTAGTCTAGATTTTTCATTTCTCCAAAAGAATATTGTTATTTTATCTTGCTCTATTTTTCTTTAGTAATTTGATTGATATAAATTTAAATCTTTAAATTACTTTGGTAGTATTGTGATTTATATTATATTGATATGGTTCAGCCATGAATATTGAATGTTCCTCTGTATGTTTTAAGTTGTTCTTTATTTTTCTAAGGAATCCTTTGTGGTTAAATCTATTTAAGTATTGAGTGTTTTTGTTTTGTTTTTGTTTCACAGATTGACTCCCAAATATCAAATGCTTTTTGTAGCTATTCTGAATGGGATTTCTCCTTTTATTTCCACTTAGAATTTGTTACATAGAAATGCTGCTCACTTTTGTGGGTTGTTTTCTAGCCTGCAACTTTGCTGAAGCTGTAATTTTTTTGTTTCTTTGCCTTAGGCTTCCTTTTCCCTAGCATTTTCTAAATCATTATCTCATTAGCAAAACAAGGATAGTTTGTCTCCTTATTTGCTTTACTTTTTTTAATATCTTCTTGTTTTATTTCTATAGTTAGCATTTCTATAACTATTAAAATGTGGTGGGCAAAATGGGTATTCTTTCATTATTCATATTTAAAGCTTCTTGTATATACCCATCCCATAGAATGTTTGCTTTTGGTTTTAAAGAATTTTGATTTTTAAAAAATCCCTCTATCCCTATACTTTGTAAGGGTTTTTTTGCATTTTTAACATAAATGAGTATATTTTGTTAATTGCTTTTTCCACATGTGTTGAGATAATATATGGTTTTGGATGCTTTTGTTTTTAATGTAATTAATTGTGTTAATTGTTTTCCTAATGCTGAACCATCCTTTTATAAATATGACTTAGTCATAAGAAATAATTTCAATAACTCCATAAACATTTGGTGCCCGCTGCTTACCAGAATTTCATGAATTAATTGCTGTAGTCTTTCACAGGATTTTGCTTAAAATTTTAAAATATTAATTAATGAGATTAGTTTATAGTTCTATTTTTCTGGTTGTGTTAGCTAACACTGTATTTGTCTCATAAAAGAAATTTGGTAGTGATTTCTTTCTCAATGTTTCTTGAGAAAAATTTGTGGAGAATTGATATTAATTTTTTAAAACTTTAATAGAATTCTTCTGTATATTCATTAGTTTGTTTCATTGGTAGTTCCCTTGCACATGGTTCTATTTCCTTTTATTAAATTGACATACATAAGATCTCTGGCTTGTTTATTTTTTGGGTAGTTTGGATATTTTATATCATTGAAGGTAATCATTATTTTTTTCACCTTTGCACAAACTGTGCTTAGTAAAGTCTGATAGTTCTTTTTGTTTCTTCTAGTTTTGTTGTGATTTTACATTTGTTAATTTGTTGATTAGAACTTCTGCCAAGCTTCTTTAAAATCAGGTTGTCTAAAGGATTATCAGATTTTAAAATCTTATCAGCTTTAATTTCCTTGGCGTTTTTGTAGTCTTTTGGGTTCCAATTTAGTAGTTTCTCCTAACTTTCAAGATTCTTTCTCCTGTCCTTATTTTGGATTTGTTTATTTGCTGGATTTCTGTGTTTAGTAATTGAATATTTAGTTCACCCATCCTTTCCTTTTCTATTTTGCTAATATATTTTTCTGAATATAATTTTCCTCTGAGAGTTACTGTAACTGCATCTTAAAATTTTGGCATACTTTCTCATTGTTTTTGACATAATTATTTCCATGATTTTTTCCCTTTGACTCATTTTTAATATATATGTAAATATATACATATAGCCAATATATGTGATAACAAATTTCCACACAAGTTTTCTTAAGTTATATGATTGCACTTATCTCCCCCACCCTCTCCTTTCTCTTCCCCTACTGGTGCTGACAGGTAATTGGATCTGGGTTATACATCTATTATCGTACAAAACATATTTCCATATTGTTCATTTTTGTGAGTGATCTTAAAAACCCAAACTCCAGAACATAAACCCAAATAAACAAGTGAAAAATTATATACTTTTATCTGTACACTGACTCCTACAGTTCTTTCTCTTGAGGTGGATAGCATTCTTTGTCATAAGAATTCTTTGTCCCTCAGAATTGTCCTGGATTGTATTGCAAATAATAGCTAAGTCTATCATAGTTCATCATTCCACAACATTGCTATTGCTGTATACAATATTTTCGTGGTTCTGCTTATTTCACTCTGCATCATTTCATGTAGGACTTTCCAGCTGTTTCCAAAATCATCCTGTTTGTCATTCTTTAAAGCACAATAGTATTCCATCACTATCATATACCACAGTTTGTTCAATCATTTTCTTGATGGACATCTTTTAAATTTCCAAACTTTGCCTCCATAAAAAGAGCAGCTATAAATATTTTTGTACAAGTAGGTCCTTTTACCTTCTCTGACTTACTTTTTAGGGATTGTCTTTTCTCCAAGTGGGTACTTCTCCTTCCTGTTTATCCTCTTCTTGTTTCTAACTCCCTTTTGATGTGCTACTTCATCCCCATTAGAATGTAAGCTTCTTGAGTAGATAGACTGTCATCTATATTTTATGACTCTGGTAGTTGGCTGGCACATAATGAGTGCTTGATAAATGCTCTTTCTTTGTGGCTTTGTATTTATGCATCCATCTGTCTCATTGTTAAGTGTTAAGGGTAAATTTTTAGGGTTGAGACTGAATATAATTTTTTTAAACATTATTGCATTTGGTCATTTCTGAACATTATTCATTGGAGACAAAGATAATTTTCTTTTCCTCCCTCCGCCCCTCCCACCACCTATCCCATAGCCGATGCGCGATTCTACTGGGTATCACATGTGTTCTTGATTCGAACCCATTTCTATGTTGTTGGTATTTGCATTAGAGTGTTCATTTAGAATCTCTCCTCAGACATGTCCCCTCAACCCCTGTAGTCAAGCAGTTGCTTTTCCTCGGGGTTTTTACTCCCATAGTTTGTCCTCTGCTTGTGGATAGCATTTTTTTCTCCTAGATCCCTGCAGATTGTTCAGGGACATTGCATTGCCACTAATGGAGGAGTCCATTACGTTCGATTATATGACAGTGTGTCAGTCTCTGTGAACAATGTTTTCCTGGTTCTGCTCCTTTCGCTCTGCATCACTTCCTGGAGGTTGTTCCAGTCTCCATGGAATCCCTCCACTTTATTATTCCTTTTAGCACATTAGTATTCCATCATCAACATATACCACAATTTGTTCAGCCATTCTTCAATTGGAGGGCATCCCCTCATTTTCCAATTTTTGGCCACCACAAAGAGTGCAGCTATGAATATACTTGAATAAGTCTTTTTCCTTATTATCTCTTTGGGGTACAAACCCAGCAGTGCTATGGTTGGATCAAAGGGCAGACATCTTTTATCGCCCTTTGGGCATAGTTCCAAATTGCCCTCCAAAATGGTTGGATCAATTCACAACTCCACCAGCAATGAATTAGTGTCCCCACTTTGCCTCATCCCCTCCAGCATTCATTACTTTCCTTTGCTGTCATGTTGGCCAATCTGCTAGGTGTGAGGTGATACCTCAGAGTTGTTTTGATTTGCATCTCTCTGATTATAAGAGATTTAAAACATTTTTTCATGTGCTTATTAAGAGTTTCGATTTCTTTAACTGAAAACTGCCTATTCGTGTCCCTTGCCCATTTATCAATTGGAGAATGGCTTGATTTTTTGTACAACTGGTTGAACTTTATAGATCTGAGTAATTAGACCTTTGTCAGAGGTTTTTGTTATAAAGATTGTTTCCCAATTTGTTGCCTCCCTTCTAATTTTAGTTACATTGGTTTTGTTTGTACAGAAACTTTTAAATTTGATGTAGTCAAAATTATTTATTTTACATTTTGTGACTCTTTCTAAGTCTTGCTTGGTTTTATAATCTTTCCCTTCCCAAAGGTCTGACATATATATTATTCTGTGTTCACCTAATTTACTTATAGTTTCCTTCTTTATGTTCAGGTCATTCACCCATTCTGAGTTTATCTTGGTGTAGGGTGTGAGGTGTTGATCCAAACCTAGTCTCTCCCACACTGTCTTCCAATTTTCTCAGCAATTTTTATCAAATAGTGGATTTTTGTCCCAAAAGCTGGGATCTTTGGGTTTATCATATACTGTCTTGCTGATGTCACTTGCCCCAAGTCTATTCCACTGATCCTGCTTTCTGTCTCTTAGCCAGTACCAAATTGTTTTGATGAATGCTGTTTTATAATATAGTTTGAGATCTGGGACTCCAAGGCCCCCTTCCTTTGTATTTTTTTTTCATTATTTCCCTGGATATCCTTGATCCTTTGTTCTTCCAAATGAACTTTGTTATGGTTTTCTGTAATTCAGTAAAAAAGTTTTTTTGAAGTTCAATGGGTATGGCACTAAATAGATAGATAAGTTTGGGTAAGATGGTCATTTTTATTATGTTAGCTTATCCGACCCATGAGCAATCAATGTTTTTCCAATTGTTTAGATCTAGTTTTAGTTGTGTGCAGAGTGTTTTGTAGTTGTGTTCATATAGTTCCTGTGTTTGTCTCAGGAGATAGATTCCTAAGTATTTTATTTTGTCTAAGGTGATTTTGAATGAGATTTCTCTTTCTAGTTTTTGCTGCTGAGCTGTGTTTGAAATATATAGAAATGCTGATGACTTAAGCGGGTTTATTTTGTATCCTGCAACTTTGCTAAAGTTGTTGATTATTTCGATTAGCTTTTTGGTTGAATCTCTAGGATTCTTTAAGTAGACCATCATGTCATCTGCAAAGAGTGATAACTTGGTCTCCTCCTTGCCTATTTTAATACCTCCAACTTCTTTTTCTTCTCTAATTGCTACTGCTAGTGTTTCTAGTACAATGTCAAATAATAGAGGTGACAATGGGTATCCTTGTTTCACTCCTGATCTTATTGGGAATGCATCTAGTTTATCCCTATTGCAGATGATATTAGCTGATGGTTTTAGATATATACTGTTTATTTTTAGGAACGACCCTTCTATTCCTATGCTTTATAGTGTTTTTAATAGGAATGGGTGTTGTATTTTATCAAAGGCTTTTTCTGTGTCTATTGAAATAATCATGTGATTTTTATCAGTTTGCTTGTTGATGTGGTCAATTATGTGGATGGTTTTCCTAATATTGAACCAGCCCTGCATCCCTGGTATAAATCCTACTTGATCATGGTGAATGACTCTTCTGATCACTTGCTAGAGTCTTTTTGCTAGTATCCCATTTAAGATTTTTGCATCTATATTCATTAGGGAGATTGGTCTATAGTTTTCTTTCTCTGTTTTTGACCTGCCTGGCTTTGGAATCAGTACCATGTTTGTGTCATAAAAGGAATTTGGTAGAACTCCCTCTTTGCTTATTATATCAAATAGTTTGTATAGTATTGGGATTAGGTGTTCCTTGAATGTTTGATAGAATTCACTTGTGAATCCATCAGGTCCTGGGGATTTTTTTTCTTAGGGAGTTCTTTGATGGCCTGTTGGATTTCATTTTCTGATATGGGATTATTTAAGAATTCTAATTCTTCTTTTGTTAGTCTAGACAATTTATATTTTTGTAAATATTCATCCATATTGCCTAGATTGGGATATTTATTGCCATATAATTGGGCAAAGTAGTTTTTAATGATTGCCTTAATTTCCTCCATTGGAGGTGAGGTCCCCCTTTTCATCTTTGATGCTGTTAATTTGCCTTTCTTCTTTCCTTTTTTTGATTAGATTGACCAGTACTTTGTCTATTTTGTTTGTTTTTTCAAAGTACCAGCTTATAGTCTTATTTATTAGTTTAATAGTTCTATCACTTTAGATTTTATTAATTTCTCCGTTAATTTTTAGGATCTCTTATTTAGTCTTCATGTGAGGATTTTTAATTTGTTCACTTTCTAGTTTTTTAATTTGCATGCCCAATTCATTGCCCTCTGCCCTTCTTAATTTGTTAATATATGAACTCAAGGATATAAATTTCCCCCTGAGTACTGCTTTGGCTGCATCCCATAAGGTTTGAAAGGATGTCTCACCATTGTCCTTTTCCTCGATGAAATTATTGTTTCTATGATTTGTTCTCTATCTAACTGATTTTAGAGTATCATATTGTTTAATTTCCAATTAATTTTTGATTTGGTTCTTTGTGTATCCTTACTGATCATTATTTTTGTTGCCTTATGATCTGAAGAGGCTGCATTTATTATTTCTGCATTTGTATGCCATGTTTCTGTGACCTAGTGTATGGTAAATCTTTGTGAATGTGCCATGTGGTGCTGAGAAGAAGGTGTATTCCTTTTTGTCCCTATTTATTTTTCTCCGTATGTGTATAACTCTAATTTTTCTAAGATTTCATTCACTTCTTTTACCTCTTTCTTATTTATTTTTTGATTTGATTTATGTAAATTTGATAGTGCTTGGTTCAAATCTCCCACTAATATGGTTTTACTGTCTATTTCCTCCTTCAATTCTCCTAGTTTCTCCATTAGAAATTTGGGTGCTATACTATTTGGTGCATACGTGTTGATTAGTGATATTTCCTCAGTATCTATAGTCCCTTTTAACAAAATATATTTACCTTCCCTATCCCTTTTAATCAGGCCTATTTTTGCTTTGCCTTTGTCAGATATCATGATTGCAACTCCTGCCTTCTTTCTATCAGTTGAGGCCCAGAAGGTCTTATTCCATTCTTTAATTCTGACCTTGTGAGTGTCTACTCGCCTCATGTATGTTTCTTGAAGACAACATATGGTAGGGTTTTGGATTCTAATCCATACTGCTATTTGTCTATGTTTTATGGGTGAGTTCATCCCATTCATGTTCAAAGTTATGATTGTCACTTGTGCACTACCTGGCATTTTGATATCCTCTGTGAACCTTAAAATTTCACAGACTTATGAATGTTAAAAATTTTACTCCACATTGAGGAATCCTCAAATTCCCTACTGAGAAACATTCCCCATTTTGATGTGAGAACTCGCCAGGATCAGAAATGGGAGGACCTCGATTCCACCCATACTTAAGACTACTTTAGGGCAGAAAACTCCTTGCTAAACAAAGAAAGTACTTGGATCCATGCTTATGGTGGGGCAAGAAATTCTTTGAGCCAGGCCTGTTTTTAGAATTGATACAATGAGATGATAGGTACCTAAAAGGGTCGGGCAAGTTTTGTCTTAATGAGATTAGTTGACTCAGCTGTGTTTTCACTGGTTCAGACTTACTGAGGAGATTAGTTGACATAGCAACATTTTTTCTGGTGTTCAGACTTACTGAGGAGATTTGTCGACTTAGCAGGAATTTAGATGGGCAGTCCTTTGGAAAGCGTCTACAATGATTGGTAGATGTAGGGACTTAGGGGAAGTGACATGGGAGAAAAACCCCTATATAAGAAAAAGCAGAATCTCTTGAGGATATTCCTTTTGGAGAATTCCTTTTGGAGGATCTCTGATGAGGACCACTTGGAAAGAATCTCTTGAGAGAGGCTCTGGAGAAGGGAAACTCTTGGAGGACAATCTCTAAGGAGGTCTCCCTGGAGCTCCTCTAAGGGGATTCTGTCCCTCTGGAGGCTCTGGAGAGAGGCCCTTTGGAACAGTCTCTGTCTTGAAGGCTCTCTGGTGAAGCCAGCTGAGATGGAACTGGCCTGGTGTTACTAGAATCCTTGTTTAGTCAGACCTTGTGGTGACTGTTAAAAAACTGACTGATTTCTCTCTTAAGACTCAGGTCTAGGCCATATTGGCTTGAGGCCCTTCATACTTATTCCTTTCTTACTCTCTCTCTCTTTCTTTGATTACTCATTGTATTGTTAATTAAAATCTCTATAAAACCCAATTGACTTGGGTATTTGAATAATTGGGAATATTTCCCTGGCGACCACCTTATATTTGATTTAAAAACCAAGACACTGTAGTGAAACATATTTCTGGGGTCAAATTTACTCACCCTCTCTTATATCTATCACAATTTATATCTTCTACTATTTTAATCACTACAGTTTAAGACCTCAACCATTTTAAATCTCACACCACCCCTATTTCTGACCTTTCTTCTTTAGCTATAACCTTTTAATCCAGTGATTTAATTTAAATGAGTCCCCCTAGTCCCCTCCCTAGATTGGTTTCCCTTTCAAGCCCCTCCCTTTTTGTTCCCTTTCCCTTCTCCCTCTCTTCCCTCTCTTTTTGTATTCCCTTCCTCCCCTACCCCCTTTGTTTTCCCTTCTCCTTTACCCTGTTGGATAAGATAAAATTCAAGATCCCAATGGATATGAATGCTCTTCCCTCTCAGAGTTGATTTTACTGAGAGTAAGGTTTAAGTAAAAACTCTCTTCGTCTCCTTCTTATAGGAGAATTCTTCCCTCCCCTTCCTATGTGTATCTTTGTGTGAGAAAGATTATTCTATTTAGTTTTTTTTTCTATTTCTTGGAGTATATCTTAGTACCATAAATTGTCCCCCCTCATTTTTTCTTTCTATCCCTCCCTTTCTCCATATTATCTTGATGCCCCAAACTTTCCTTATGCATGATTCTTCTTACTACTCTAATGATGCATACAATTTTTGAGAGATACACATTACATTTCCCCACATCTTAATATATATAATTTGATGTAAATGTAGTCCTTATAGAAGAGAGTTTGAATAAAAGAAAGAGATAATATTTTTCTCCTTTTCCCTTTCCTTCATATTTACCTTTTCATGTTTCTCTTGGTCTTTGTGTTTGGATATCAAACTTTCCACAGAGTTCTGGTCTTTTCTTGACAAACACTTGGAAATCTTGTGTTTTGTTGAATGCCCATCCTTTCCCCTGGAAGTATATAGTCATTTTTGATGAATAGCTGATTCTTGGTTGAAGACCCAGCTCTCTTGCTTTTCTGAATATCATGTTCCATGCCTTACAGTCGTTCAGAGTGGAAATTGGTAAGTCCTGTGTGACCCTGATTGGTGTTCCTTTATATCTAAATTGTCTTTTTCTGGTTTCTTGTAAGATTTTTTTCTTTTGCTTGGAAGCTTTGGAATTTGGCAATTACATTCCTGGGAGTTGTCTTTTGGGGATTTAGTGTAGAGGATGTTCTGTAGACTCTTTCAATGCATATTTTGTTCCCTTGTTCTAGAATCTCTGGGCAGTTTTCTTTCATGATGTCATGTATTATGCTATCAAGATTACTGTTTATTTTTGGCTTTGCTGATAGAGCAATGGTTCTCAGATTGTCTCTCCTTCCTCTGTTTTCCAGGTCTGTCACCTTGTCAGTGAGATATTTTATGTTATCTTCTAATTCTTTAGTCCTTTGACTTTGCTTTATTAATTCTTGCTCTTTTGCAAGATCATTGTCTTCTAGTTGTCTGATTCTGACCTTTAAAGACTGGCTTTCCTTTTCAGTTTGGTCTGACCTGTTTTTTGAGGCTTCAAGCTATCTCTGCTCTTGCATATTTTGGTCTCTCATATTGCTGAGTTCCTTTTGCATTGTTGCCCATTTTTCCAGCCAGAAGGCTCCCATCTTTTTGATAATTTCTGATTTGAATTCTTCTAAAGTTTGTGGAGAATTTCCATTTCCTTTGGAAGGTTTTGGAGCATTTGTTTGTGTTTCCTCTTCTATCCTCTGTATTTTGTATTTTTTCTCCATAAAATGTGTCCAAAGTCACCCCCTTCTTCTTGATTTTCTTGGCATTTGGAGGCTTTTGTACTTCTGAACCATTTGCCATCTCTATGGTTTTTCTTCCCCTTTCCAGTAAGAAATCTGAGTGAGGGGGACTGGCTCTTAGTGTATCTGTCTGATGGTCCGAGGCTTTAGCCCCAGGAAAATTGTCCATTTTCCTCAGCTGCGCTGTCTTCCCTGGGAAGCCATGGGTCTGCCCTCCCCTGCCTGCCGGCATTTCGGGTGTTACTGCTCACAGTTCCCTCCAGTTGCTTCTCTGCTGGCTTACTTCCACACTCTGAGCCTGGCACAGCACTGTCCGCAAGGTACCTCAGTGCCTTTGCCGGCCCTGAGGTTCCTGTCCTTTCAGAGGACCCTGCACTCTAAGGGGGGAAGGGTTCTCGGCTCCTGATGGGATTAGGTTCAGCTGGGTTGGTCTGGATGTGCCCTGAGGCAAAAACCTCTGGTGAGACTCTGATGGAAGGACCCAGCCAGGGGGCTACAGGCTCCCCCCCGTCTCTCTCAGCTGATTCCCTGTCATCTGTATTGGATGCCCCGAGACTGGTCCAGGTTGCTTTCAAGGTAAGCCCTTCAAAAAAATACCTTGGTTGCTCCTGAGGTTCCTATCCTTTCAGAAGGCCCTGCACTCTAAGTGGGGAGGAGTCCTGGCCTCCTTGATCTCTGAGGGCTCCTGATGGGATTAGGTTCAGCTGGGTTGGTCTGAATGTGCCCCAAGGCAAAAACCTCTGGTGAGACTCTGATGGAAGGACCCAGCCAGGGAGCTACAGGCTCCCCCCGTCTCTCTCAGACTGCTTCCCTGCCATCTGTATTGGATGCCCCGAAACTAGCCCAGATTGCTTTCAAGGTACACTCTTCAAAACAACACCTTTGCAGGCCCTGAATTTACCGCTGCTGCTGCAGGGCTCAGTGCTCTGGGTTGGGGGGGTGGGGTCCTGCGACCTTCCTTCTGCTTTCCCCTTAGACCCAAGTGTTCTAGGATTCTGGCTTTTGGGGGGCATACCTTTTTATTTGAGTCCAGAAAGAGGGTTCCCTGGCTCTGTCCTGTTGTTAAGTTTGAATTTCAATCCCCTAGGAGCAGTCAGTTTGTGATCTGTAAGGAAGGGTTTTCATAGGTTTGAACTCTTGCTGCTTCTAAGCCACCATCTTGACCGGAAGTCGAAACTGAATATAATTTTAGTGGTCACCAGGGATTTAAATTCTAAATCCCAACGAAAAACTCAAGTCAGAATGGAATTTTATGGTGGTTTATTTACAATAGAAGGAAGAAATTAAGAATGAGGGAGAGAGAGAAAAAAGGGAAGATCTGCTCTGGCTTGGGCTGAGCCAGGGGGAGTTGAGAAACCTCAGCAAAGGGGCCTTCCCAGAAGATTAAATCTAGCTCAGCTTCCAGCCACGAGGCCTCCTCCAAGATCAAGGGCTTCTTTGGAGGCTGGTGCCTTTAGAAAGACAGAGAAAGGGGATTAAGCCTTGCACTCACCATGTGACAGTCTAAGGGAAGCAGTCTGAGGTCTCACGCTGCAACTCCTCCAAGCCAAGTTCTACCACCAAAGTCAGCAAAAAGTCCCTTTCACAGGAAGTGATGCGAAATATAAAGGCAGTTCTTTACATCACTTCCTATGTCTCACATGTGCCAGTGATGGCTTAAACTTAGCTTTGAACAGCTCAGGGGGTCAGTCAGTTGTGTTCTGATTTGTCACTTGCTAGCACACTCGGGTCATAGATCTTCCTCTCCAACACTTAATCCTTAAGTGGGGGTGTATACCTTCTTGGTTGCTAGAATTCTAAAGATTAGGGTGGAGTAAATCTAAAATTTACATAAGTACTTTGGGACTATTTCTTTTGTTTGTGCTTCCTGAAGTGGTTGCTCATTTTTATTATGTAATGATAGGTATAAAGTGTGTGAAATTATTCATGCATTTTACACTGATTTGCAATTTCTCTGACTTAATGGTTCTTTTTTGAAAAAAAAATGCCATGTAATGCCAAGAAATATGTTTGTTCATTCATTAGTGATATGATTCACAAGGTACCATATATCTTTTTTAAAACTCTAATTTTGCCAGTAGTTTGATAAGCTAAGTGAATAGGTCCTGGAATCAATAAGAACCTGAGTTCACATTTAGCTGCAGACACTTATTAGGCATGTGATCCTGGGTAAGGCACTTTATCTGTTCTATCTTAGTATACTTATCTTTAAAATGAGAAAAAAATAGCAACTATTTCCCAGCTTTGTTGTGAGAATCAAATGAGATAATATTGGTAAAGACCATTGCAAAATTTACTGCTGAGGAGGAATCCTCTTGTTACATAAATTAACACACTGCATCTTCTTCAGGAAGTAAATAATTTCAAGAAATTAACTTCACTCTTGTTGTGGGAGAGCTAGATATAACCTGGGCCTAGATAGGTTGTTCCCTTCAAGAATGACAGGCTCCAATGATATCTTAAAATAGAGAAATTTATTAAATTGAATGTAAGTTGAATTATTGAGTTGAATGGTTGGGAGGCAGGTGCAGGTGGAATACTGCCTCCCAGAAGAGATGGGATTTTGGATTCTTATATCCTTTTGACAACAGGGCAATGTGACCAGAGATGAATTGATGGGGTGATGTTACTACAAGACCAGGGATGGGGTGATGTGTTATGCTTTGAAAACAGAAAGGATGACCTGTGCAGTTCAGGGGATGATTAGATATCTTGGATACAAACAGATTCTTCTCAGAATAGAATGGGGAGGTGTTTATCTGTGCTCATCAAAAAGTTTGGGGAGAAGCCAAAGGGAGTGTCTCTCAGCTCAAAGTCACCTTCCTTAGGCAGTGAAGGAATGCAATGGAAAAAAGACCTGGGATACCACTTGGGTTTGGGGGTCCAGGGGAAGCCCATGCTTCCATATTACTATGATGAAAAGATTGAAAAGTTTGAAAGCTCACCTTTAAAATTAAAACATTGTGAAAGTTCTGCATGCACTTTTGAACCTGTCTCCTGCCAACTTTTCTAAACCAATTACCCTCACTATTTTTATCACTCTGTTATCTTTAATTTACTTTATCTACTGGTTCCTTTTGTTGCTCATAGGCATTCTCATGTCTTCTTCATCCTTAAAGCAATACAAAACAAAAACACTCATTGCTTCCTACCATCTCTACTAGCTATTGCTGTATATCTCTTCCCTCCTTTATCGCTATGCTTCTTGAGAAAGCAATTTATAGTGGGTACCTCTGTTCTCATTCTCTTTAAACCCTGAAGAATCTAGCTTCCAGCCTATCATTAAAGACAAACTGTTCTCTCCAAAGTTACTACTGATTTCTTGAATGCCAAATCTAATGACCTTTTTAAAATCTTCATCCTCCTTGACTTCTCCACAGTGTTACAGTATACTGTTGACCAGTTTCTGGATTCTGGCTTCTTTTTAGGTTTTCATGATACTGCTCTTAGCAGATTCCTCATCCCATTAATGTGGGAATTTCCAAAGTTTATGTCCTAGTTCACCTTTTCTTTTTGCTCTTTATAAATGCACTTAGTGAATCTTATCATTTCCCATGGATTTATTCTCATGGGTATTAACTACGTACGAATGAATTGTAGATCTTTATATCCAGTCCTATTCTTTCTGCTGAGCTATCATAGAGAGTTATATGGTTCAACAAAGGTAGACTGAGGCACATATCCTCTGAGCAAGATTATAGTTTATTATCAGGGTGTGGACTTTGTAATAAAGTGGGTCAATGACTGCCTCAGTTTTAAGTCAGAGACTCTGAGCAAAAGGACAGTTACCCTTTTATAGTTTGAGGGAAGTATGAAACAAAGAACAGGACTTCAGAAGAAGGGAACAAGTTATGATTGGTTGCAAAGTTGGCAGCATCTTGGGAGTGAGAAGAACATGATTAGTTACAGAGTTGAGGCATGGGGGATAATGTGATTGGTTGGAAACTGGAAATGAGAGACTAGTAACAACCCCCTCCTTCTATCCTGTGACTAAGAAAAACTCATTGTTTGAGTCCACCTGCAAGATTAGAGATAGTAGACCAGACTTTTTTGTATAGCAAACTAGACATCCTTGAAGTATAGCTTGTGGTATAAAGATACTCCCTGGTGTCCACCTACATCCCCCAAGGGCAGCAGAGTTCCTTGAGACAAAAATAGAATAGTGATAGCAAGATTTCTAAACTTAACTCCTTACAGACTAGCTGAATTTCTGAAGTAATCAGAAACAGCGAACCATAACATAGGAGCTATAGGATAAAATCAATTATTTGTAAATAGAATCAATAAAAAATGATACAGAATCAATTTAATCTTCTCACTGTATTTATGCATCTTCAACAGTCTTTCTGACATCTCAAAACTACATGTCCTGGGAACATCTCAGATGTCAAAAGTAGAATTCATTCATTATCTTTCTAAATTCTTCTATTTTTCTTACTTTTTTATCACGATTGAGAGTACCACCATCCTTCCAGGCATCCAGACTCTCAACCTTGGTATCATCTTCAATTACTCACTGTCAGACCCTCCCTCTGTCTCCTAATTGCCTTCATATCTTGTCATTTCTTCTTTCATAACATGTCCTGCATACATCCCTGTCTCTCTACTTATATAATTACAACCCTAATTCATGTCCTCATTGCCTCTTACCTGGACCATTGCAATAGCTTTTTAATTAGCCTCCTTCAAATCTCTCTTTGCTTGAGTCTATCCTTATTCAGGTATTGGGGTTATTTTTCTGAAGTGTTGGTTTCACCATCTCATTTCCCTGTCCAATAGACCCAGTTGCCTCCAATTCAAATATAAAATATCTCTTTGACATCTAAAGTTCTTCACATTGAGGGCCCTTCATACTTATTCAAGCTTCTTATACCTAACTCCTGTTCATGCATTCCATGATTCAGCTCCATTAGCCAATTTGTAACAGCTCTAACACAAAATTTCATTTCCCATCTCCATGCCTTTACACTGGCCACCCCGTGCCTGAAATTCTTTGGCTCCTCACCTCTGCTTCTTAATTACCTTTGCTTACTTCAAAACTAAACTCAGATCCCACCGATTTCAGCAATCCTTTCTTGGTCCTCCTAACTATAGATACTTTCACCTTTCAAAAACTCTTATCAGTGATAGAGTTTTACTATAAATAACATAGTTTACTAGAAAGAACGTTGGAGGGAGCAGGTAGGTGACTCAGTGGATTGAGAGCCAGACCAGAGACAGGAGATCCTATTTAGGCACTTCCTATTTGTGTTACCCTGGGTCAGTCATTTAATACCTCCCTACCACCATCTAGTTGAGTCTTGAATCTAAGATGGAAATAAGAGAACACTGTACTAGGAATTCTAAAAATATGAATTCAGGTACTTTTACTATTTACTACCAGCTAAGGGACCATAGGCAAGTTTAATTCACTAGATATTTATTAAGATTCTGCTATGTGCAAGTAATTATTTAAATATTGAATTTGTAGCTGTATTTAATGTTCTCTTGGATCTACTTGTTTCACTCTTCATTATTTCCTGTAAGTCTTTACAAGTTTAAAAAAAATGAATCTGTTTCTTATGATACAGTAGTACTCAATCACAATCATACCACAATTTGTTTAGCCATTCCCTAATTGATGGACAGCTTCTCAATTTCCAATTCTTTGCCACCACAAAGAAAGCAGCTATAAATATTTTTGAAAACATAGGTTCTTTTCCTTTTCCCCTGGAATCCCTGAGAAATAGACCCAATTATGTTATAGCTGGGTCTAAAGGTATATTCAGTTTTATAGTTCTAAGAAGTGATTCTTGAGCCAATCTTTGAAAGAAAGTAGGTATTTTAAGAAATAGAAGTGAGGAGAGAGTGAATTCTATGGAGATAGCTACTACTGCAAAGACATTAGGACAAGAAGATGGATATGTACAAGAAATAGAAAATAATAATGATGATGATGATAATAATAATAGCTAGCATTTATAGTCCTTACTTACAGTGATTAGTGCCAGGTTGAAATGTGCTGTTCAAAATGAGGAATGATATGTAATAAACCTAGCAATGGATCCTGGTGGAAAAGTTAAAGAAATAAGAATTATAGTAATGGCACATTTATTCAGCATCAGTAGGAAATAAGCCATTTCACCCTATTGAATTTTCTAGAAAATTGGTTTACCTATTTAAACACCAAGTTAAAAATGTTTTAATGGTAACACCTTCAAATTTATAATTTTCCTATTCTCTTAAACATAGTAATAATGGAACATTTCCCTCAGAATAGTCATAGTTTGAACATTACTTTGTATAATGCATGATTCTCTTAGAATTCTCTGTTTACATATATAGATCTGACTTCTCCTGTACTTGGTGAGTCCATATAGCTATGATTTTAAAAAACCCCAACAATTAATCTTCTGTCAGATTTTTAATAATTCCCTTCCAGTTTTGCTAACTCAATAACTTGTTAGGAATATGGAAGATGATAAAAATGTTCCTATTCTTAGCTGTACTACAAATATTTGCTACAAGTGGATTTAATTTATTTATTAAAATATCAGGTTATTGTAGATGTCAAAAAACAGAAAGAAAACTCACGTATGTTGGTGATTATTTTTATAGCAACTTTAAGGGAGGAAATAGAGAAGAATTGCATAGGATATACAAGCATGGATTCATTGTAGTAAGAATTGTGGTGCTATTCTCTCAGAACCATTAATTATTGAAGAATAGAAAGATTAGTCAAAGAATGTTTTAGAAACAGATCAAACAATTACTATTCAGCTACATATATATGTATATATGCACATATATTTAACTTATTTGGAGACAATTAGTGAAATGGCATCTAATTAGAAAAGTTACTTTGTTAGACAAAAAGAGCGCCCAGTCAATTTATCTAGAGTCCATCTCTCTATTGTGGGTTTCTGTCTTGTCTCATCTCTCATTAGGATGGCTTTCCTCCCCCTCCCCCCAGGTAATTTAGCTTTAGTTGTTATATTCCTGCTTTATAATAGGTGTTATCTTTCTGTGTAAAATAGAAATGTGTGTTTGTGTGTATGTGATCCCAAGAGGTATTAGCCTCCTAGGAAATCGCAAAGGTAGAGTGTAAACTTGTAGATATCATAAAATATATTTAGAATACTTGCTGTGCTCCCATTTTAATTTAAAAGTTGACTGTTGGAAACCAGAAATAATATTTCTAGCTCAAAGGAAAGTAATTTCTTTGATAGTATCTTTTAGAGCTAAATGCTCTGAGCAATTTTTATAAGATTATAGAACTTCATGTTAAATACTTTTAACAAACTTTGATTTAGTATATGTGACAGAGGCTAAAATATTCAGTACTTTGAAACAGTTTCTTCCTGCTTTGAACAAAAAGGATTAGTCTGTGAAGCAATAAAACTATTAAAGAGAGGCTTCATTTGACCTAATCAAAGAACCATACTGCGAAGTTAAAAATACTGTCCTTTCCTGGCCCTATTGTTGTCACTTAGTACACATATGGCGAAGTCTTTCACTGTTGATCCTCTAATATGGCTGTTACCATGCACAATGATCTTCTGGTTCTTCTCACTTCATTTTGCATCAGTTCATATTGATCTTGCCATCCCCCCAAAATCATTTCCCTCCTGCCATTTCTTATAGCACAGTAGTATTCCATCATAATAATATTCCATAACTTGTTCAGCCATTCCCCAGTTGAGTATCCCCTTGATTTCCAGTTTTTTGCCACCTCAAAAAAAAAAAAGAACAACAACCTTCCACAAATATATTTGTACACTGCCTTGAAGACACTTTCTTGTTCTTTGATTTTTGGGGAGAAAGACCTAATAGTGGTATTGTTTTTTGTGCTCTTCATGTTCAGTGTCATCTAATTAGTTTCTCAAAGGAAGTATTCATGATATATAGATGTGAGGCTTCTGTGTTAGTCTGTAAGGATCTCTGTCTCTTTATTGCTGATGCTTTTTTCCCCAACATACTTGTTATCCTCACTTAGTCTTGCTTTGCACTGAAGTTACCCAGTATTCAAAATACATTTTTAATTTGGAGGGACTTAGCATATTCTTCATATAACATCCTTATTTGATTTTCAACAGAAGAGACTCTATGAGCTCCATTATTTCTCTAGTTGACTTTCTGCAGAAACCTGTTGTAAAAAGTCAAATAAAAGACTATATGTCTTATAAAATGATGTTTCTTGTTGCTACTGGCTGTAAAATAAACTTTGCCAAGCTCTTTATCTCCAAGAAGAACCCAAATCATCTCTCTAGTTAATTTCAACTGTCTTCTGATTTTCTTATAGTAGTAAGGTTAATACTCTAGTTGTATGTCAAGTTGGTTTCCATAGAACAAGGATTTAAAATTCAGGGGACTTATTGTCCAAGTTAAATTTCATGTAGATGTAGAAATTGGAACAAGACTCATGATTTCACTGATATAGGCAACTCTTACAGGAGGAAACTTCCTCTACCATTGTAGAACCAGGCTGTCTCTTCTCTAGAGCTTGTAAACTTAAAGAATTGCCAAGAGTTCTGATAGGTTAAGTACCTTGCCCAGAAAATAAGAAGTCACTGTAAGATCCTTATATGCTTATAGAGGAGTAGAAATAGTACTAAAAAGAAAAAGTAAAGAATAGCACCTATATTGAGATTCAGGCTGGAAGTAACATAATTGTGTTGGCAAGGAGTAATTCATTCACAAAATAGGTAAAGAAAGAGATAATAGGGACATTTAAAAAAATTCAGATCTGATTAATACTTCCCCCCAAAAAAAAATTGACCAAGGGAATATCATTAATTACTGATCTATATATCTGCTTTCCTATCTATCAGAATAATCACACATCTAAGGAACATCCTTGATGAAGTTTTTCATAAGGAAAAACATGTTTTCATAGATAACATTTTAAAGGAGGCTAAATGTTTACCATACCACAGTTAAATGAAAGAAGCAAAGGATACAAGATACCAAGGCGTTTTGGATATAGTACTGGGTCTGGAGTTAGGAAGACCTGAGCTTAAATTTGGCCTCAGTATTAGATGTGTGACTGTAGGCAAATCATTTAACCTGCCTTAAAATATCTTAACCTCAACTTTAAAATGGAGTTAATAGCAGCACATATCGAACAGGTATGTTGTGAGGACCAAATGTGAAAATATAAAGGCTTTAGGACAGTGTCTGCACATTTTAAGCTTTTCTGTAAATGCTTATTCCTTATGTTCCCCTCCCTACAAAATCAACTATAAATATTGATTGGATAGCCTATAACATTGCCTCAAAGACCATCTTCCAACCAGGTATTTCCTACACATATATCCAAATTATCCAAATTTGCTTTGGGAAATAAAACAACAGAGAGAAATTTATTCTAGAAAAATCTGATAATTAAAATGGGATGAGGCAAAATGCAAGCAAGACTATGGTTTTCAAGGGTGTTTGCTACAGGAAGGCAAAAAATCAAAGTTGCAAGAGTTCTTATGAATGGGGAAAAGGGGAGGACTTCCAGATCTGCCTTCCTGTTTGCAGATGATGTTGAACTAGTCATCAAAAACCAGCAGATCCTCATGTCTATTCAAGAGTCTAATGTTACCATCCATACAGGATATTAACATAAGCTATCAAAATAGTTTTTCCAAAAACCTCTAGGAGAGCATATTGTTCTTTGTAATAGATGATTTTAGTTATCTGTGCCTGAGCTAAATAAGTCTCAACTAATATGATTGCCATGTGGAAAAGGCAATAATCACTTAATGGCAGCTACTTAAAAAGAATACTGCTACAGATCTTAACCATTTTTGTGTGTCATGGTGACTCCTCAGAATCATGTTATAAAGTACATAAAATATATAGAAAAATACCTAAAATATTTTTAAAACCCCAAAACATTCACAGACTTTGAAACACTTCCAGAGTGTCTTGAATTTGAAAATATCTACACTTTAGACTTGATCTGGCTATTTTATCCAAATATTCATTTTTTAAGAAGCCTATGTCTAATTTTCAGATACAATTTTTAGGAGATTAGAACCTGATGAACCAGAGCACAAAGTGTTCCTCAGAGCTCTTTTGGTTTTGTTACTTGTGAAATGCTAAGAGGAACCTATATCACCATCAAATGTCAGAGAGCCTGCTAATGATAAATGTTCTTTTTCCCTGGGACATTGAGAAGAAATGTAAGAGCTCAAATTCCTTTTGCCCTAATGGAAACAACCACTACCCATAAATGTTAAATAAATACTGTTTGCTGTGAATTTAAGCAAAGAAAATTCTTCAAAGAGGGTGACTGGGATTAGGGTTGGAATTTAATTGCCTAAAGGTATATTATATGCTACAAGTGTTTAGGGAATTTTCTAAAAGATGAAATAGATTCATCTACACTACTTATTTACTTGTTCATTTCACATGGCGTGATAGTTTTAGATCTAAAATTTGTAGGACAGATTGAATGAAGATAAAAGACTGTTTCTTGGAATAGCTAACTGTCTTGGCCTACTACTCAGCTCTGCCTGAGAATATTCCTGGTAGTGACATTTTTTCACTAATACATGGAAATTGGGATTTTCTCACAATAGTCACTCTGTCTTCAGACTATGCGCCTTATAAAAGAGAATAAAGGAATGAGACACTTAATGAGTATTTTGTTGCAATAGAAGCTCTACTAGTGGTGACAGATCTGTTACAGGATCTTGCTTTTCAGAATGCCTGTTCAGTTCTCACCCTATCCTTAGCAGGGGGCAAGCTAAAGTTAAAAGGAAAGCTAGTTAGAGAAATGGTTAAAACACCAGGAGTGGAGTTAAAGTTTATTGAAAAGCTGCACTTTTTCAGCTATTTTATTTAACATACAGCTTGTTTAATAAGGCAAAGGAGAGGGAGGGAGTTACCTAGATATTTTAATATAACAAACAAATACATTTTAAAAAACCTTTTAGCATGTTAGGGAAGCATGTAATATTTTAACTGTCAGATTTAGGGATAAGGGAAGAATTTCTAGCCAAAGGAGAGCTAGAGAACATTATAGTATATAAAATGAATAAATTGATTACATCAAATTAAAAAGGGCTTGCACAAACAAAATAAATGCAGCCTAGAGTAGAAGGGAAGCAGGAAACTGGGAGAAAATTTTACAGCAAGTTTCTCTGACAAAGGCCTCATCTTTCAGATATTTGGAGAAATGAACTAAATTTATAAGAATACAGTTCATTCCCCAGTTGATAGATAGTCAAAGGATATGAACCGGCACTTTTCAGAAGAAGAAATCAAAACTATCTATAGTCATAAGAAAAAATGCTCCAAATCATACTACCTCATACTTATCAGGTTGTCTATTATGACAGAACAGAAAATGATATGTTGGAGAGGATATGGAAAAATCAAAATACTGTTGCACTGTTGGTGGAGTGCAAACCAATACAACCATTTTGGAAAGCAATTTGGAACTGTGCCAAAATGTCTATAAAACTGTATACCTGTTGACTCAGCAATTCCAATATTAGGTTTATAGCCCAAAGAAATTTTTTTAAATATGAAAAGAACCTATATGTACAAAAATATTTATAGCAGCTTTCTTTGTGGTAGAAATGAATAAAAAAGTGAGGGTTGCCCATCACCTGGAGTGTAGCTAAACAAATTGAGGTGTATGATTGAAATAGAATACTCTTATGCTATAAGAAATGATGAGCAGGATGTTTTCAGAAGAATCTAGGATGGCTTACTGTGAACTGATGAAAAATGAAATGAACAGAACCAGGGGATCATTGTACATAGTAACTGCAGTATTATATGGTGACCAATTATGAATGACTTAGCTATTCTCAGCAAATAAATGATCTAAAATAGTTCTAAAGGTCTTATGAAAAATACTAACCACTTCCAGAGAAAGAACTCATGGGGTCATAATGTAGATTGGAGCACACTTTTTAAATTTTCTTTATTATTCTTTTTTTTGTTTGTATTTTCTTCTACAGCATGACTAATATGGAAATGCTTTACGTGACTGCATATGTATATAATCCATATCAAATTACTTTCTCCAAGGAGGGAAGAAAGAATAGAGAAAGAGACACACACATACACACACATGGAGAAAGGAATGCAAATTTCAAAAATATTAAAATTTTGTTTACATGTAATTAAGAAAAATTAACTTCAATGTTTTTTTAAAAGGAAAGATCTTTTAGCTTTTTAATGTTTATAGATAACTTAAAAACAAGAAATCTGTATTTAAATACAAATCATTTTCAAATAAAGATAAAGGAATCCTTAGCTTTTAATCATTAGAGTTGACTTCACATGGTAATAATTGGTAATGTTTTTCTATCAGTTATTCATAAAAGAATCTTTCGTCTCAAAGATTTTTAGTTTTTTGTTTTTTTTTTTAAAACCCTTACCTTCTGTCTTCGAGTCAATACTGTGTATTGGCTCCAAGGCAGAAGAGTGGTAAGGGCTAGGCAATGGGGGTCAAGTGACTTGCCCAGGGTCACACAGCTGGGAAGTGTCTGAGGCCAAATTTGAACCTAGGACCTCCCATCTCTAGGCCTGGTTCTCAATCCACTGAGCTACCCAGCTGCCCCCAGATTTTTAGTTTTTTTAAAGTATCTTCTGGGCAAAGGCAAATTAATTAAAGACAAATTAATTGTAAACTCATAACATGCAAAAAGCACTCTCCTTGGTAAAAATCATTGTGTATGTGTCTTATTCTTTAGCACATTTCTAATTCTTTTTTTTTTTAAAGCTAGTACCAGTATTTTCCTGTCATCTTCTGGTTGCTGTTCTCCTTCCCTTGAAACATTCCATTTAGGTTTGCTTTTTGAGGACAATGGTCCAGACCCTTCTCATCCTCTTTGCCACCCGGAAATTTTAGCCATCAAAGAGACAGCTAGCTAATTCAATCAATTAATCCATATCATTGTATTAATAAAAACCTACTTGTGTATGAGAAACCCTTCCCTTTTGATAGTGGTCTTGTAAAGATAATTCCTTAAGCTGAAATAATGAATTCTCCCTTTATTGGAATGTTCTTCCCTTTGCTTCCTGGCTTCCTTCAAAACTCAGCTCAAATATCATCTTCTCTAACAATCTTTAACACTTTACCTGCCTATTGGACATTTCACACTAGATCACCATGTAATATCTCAAACTCAACATGCCCAAAATAGAATTCATATTTCCCACTAAGCCCTACATTCTTACAAAGTTCCCTATCTCTGTTGAACGAGCATAATTATTCCTGTCTCTTAGGTTTATCATTTCAGTATTATTCTTGACTCTTCACTCTCATTCACTTCACATATTCATTCATATAGGTTGCCAAGCCCTACCATTTTCCCTCTTTTCATTGTCTCTTCTGACCTATTCTCTCTACTCATACAGTTGCCACCTTTGTTCAGACCTTTATCACATCTTAAATAGACCACTGGAATGGCCTCTCCTTGTCTCAAGTCTCTCCCACTTGCTAGAGTAATCTGGCCTTTATATAGCTGCCAAAGTGATTTTCCTTAAGTAAATGGAGCTTTCCCATCACCTTCCCTCAGGTATTCCCCCGACTCAGGATTACCCTTTTGTGTTAGATCTTTGGAGGGCAGCTCCTTCTAAACTCTAATGCTTAGCACAATGCCTGGCACATAAGAAGTACTTACTAATTGTGTAACTTCAGGTTCCAAAGATAAGTCTGTGGATGTTTACTTCTAACATTACAACTTTTTAGCCTTTATTGCCCTGCATCTCTATGTACAATCAGCCAGTTGACTTAGTAGTGTTGTTTTTTTTTGTTTTGTTTTGTTTTGTTTGTTTAAGTAAAGGCATTTATTAAGACAGATCCACAGGGTGTCAATGGAAAATGTGAACTCAAAGTACAACAGAGAAACACTTATGTAGGATACAGATAGGGGGAAGGATAACTCACCTTCTGGTATTTCATGAACTTAGAAGTTCTTTTTCTCCTTATAAAGTCTTCACATTGTTATCTAGAGGTGTAAGTCTATTGAGTGAGTTGCTCACCTGGGATTCTTAAGGTTGGCATCTTTTTTATTCCTTAAACAGTATTCCTTTTTGCCACCAGGGTTTGTTTTCCCAGAAATTGCCTCTGGTGACTGTCTCTCTGCATCTCTGACTGTTTATAGGTGTGTTTCTCTACTGGATACATTGCTTCCTACTGGTCTATTGGGTTTGATGGCATGGTTGGGAGTAGAGGTGAGGTGAGTCATTTCCCTGGCTGCCTTGTGGAACAGGTGAAATGATTTTGCCTCTACAAAGTTCTCTTAAGACTGGCTTACTATTTTTTATATATAGGCCCACAGGAATGATTAATTCAATCAATGACAGGATTTTTCCTCAGTGTTGTCACTGGACTCATCAGTGGCCAAAGCCATAAACTATTTTTGTATCTTGAGTTGGGCATTATTTCCAAATCCTGAGATTCAGTCTCTATGTGTCCCTCAAACATGACACTGTATCTTACCATCTGTACGGCTTTGAAATTAGCTGTTCTTCTCTGGAAAGTACTGTTTCTTAATCCCTACTTCATAGAATCCAGCATTTCTTTCATGATGCAAATGAGGCTTCACCTTCTCATGAAGCCTTTCCTGATCCCTGCACAAATGCTAGAGTCCTTCATCCTTAAGCACCTTGTATTTAACTACCTTGCATTCATTTTGTATATGCTTAAGAATATACATTTTTTTCTGATAAAATTTAAGCTACTTGAGAGTAGGGATTATTTCATTTTTTTCACCTTTGTGACACTAGCCATGGGTCGGGAACCTTGTAATAATTAATAAATGTTTATTGATTTTTTTAAGTTACATAAAAACATTTTATTATCTTATTGTTTTATTCCATAGGTGTGTGCTGCCCATCTCCCAACTCAATCAGAGGCACCAAACCACTACCAGGCAGTATGTAGAGCATTATTTGCTGAAACAATGGAGTTACACACATTTCTTAGCAAAATTAAGAGTGCAAAAGAGGTGAGTACCATTTGATATTTTACTGGGTTTTTGAAGACTAGATGATGTTAACCACTAAAAGAATCCTTAAAAATTCTTTTAATTTTTCAAAGTATTAAAGGAATTCATAGAAGGGATTCATACTTATGTTTGGACTAGACGACCCCTAAGGTTTCATTCAGCTATAATCAATAATATCTCTCATTTAGATAGTACTTTAAGTTTAACAATTATGTAAGATAAACAGTGCAAATATCATTCTCATTTTATAGATGATGAAATGGAGGCTGAAAAGTTAAATGGCTTGATGACAGACCTGAGGCTGAAGTTATGATATAGAAGCTGTA
Organism: Monodelphis domestica; assembly: GCF_027887165.1. Lineage (NCBI taxonomy): Eukaryota > Metazoa > Chordata > Mammalia > Didelphimorphia > Didelphidae > Monodelphis > Monodelphis domestica. The sequence goes on from NC_077229.1 coordinate 255,680,960, forward strand.
TGTCATTTACTTACCTGGAACATATTTGTAGATTATGGGAGAGGGAGGAACTTTTTTACTGTTTTCTTCATGTATTCATACTGTTTTAAAATATTTGTAATAGGAACCCCATGTTTTTATTGAAAGCTTTTTAAAGCTATTTAAAAATATAAATATACCTTTAAATTGGAACTTACTTACCTAATGAATTTTCCATGTTCCTTATTCTTCATTTTGTCTTTTTCTTGCTTCTCTATTTAAAAAAAAAATCCTTCATGTAAGAAGGCAAAAACTTAAATCTTCTAATTAATTTTAGCAGTTTGGTTTAAAAAAAAAAACTTTGATGGATAAAGGAGATTAAAACTAAAAGGAAATAACCCCAAATTCTCATTTTAGCCATTTGATTTACCCATGATACTTCTCTCTCCTTTTGACACAGATTACGTAGTTACTTGTAATTTAATTCTGAGCTGAGCATTTAATATGAAAAATGCTTATAGAAACTTAAACAGAAGATTCTATTTGTTTAAGAAAGCAAATCATTATCTTTCATTTCTTTTTTGGCTAAAGTACATAATCCAAAATAAAACAGTACATTGACAATTATACTTCCTCTGCTCTGGTGCCACTGAAAAGGGATTTAGAAAACTGGATCCTAAGATTTCATCCACTCAGATTTCTCTGGGGTATTTAATCACAGAACACTAGGATCTGCATCATGTTGCTATTTATGAACTACATGTGATTCTTTGTCTTTGCTTCTTTTTTCACAAAATAACAGAGCTAAAATGGACTTTAATCTAGCCTTTTCATTCTACAGCTGAGCAAATTAAAGTTCAAATGAAGTTATTTTAATAACAATACATCATTAGTAAGTGGCAGAAGTGGTCTTTTCCACATAACACCAGGACTTTAAAAAAATTTTAGATTAATTTCCTCTTAGTAAATTTATACCTTACAGGGAAACTAAAATCAGAGGAAATGGAATTACACTTAAGATAAAGAACATATTACACAGAGGTATAAAGGTGAGTGCTGCTATCTACAGTTGGAATTGCTTTAACATTGTCACTAATAGGTTATCAGGAAGAGCAGTTAAGATGCTTCATCTGAATGAGACACCAGATGCCTCGTATCCTGAGCCAATAGATAAAACAACTTTTAAGACCCAATTAAAAACTGGCTTACTCTTTATACTGCATCCCTTTGCATATGGAATCTGTTTGCATCCCTCCACTACCAGCTTTTCATAGTAGCTTAGATTTCTATCTAGTAATATGAATTTTGTGATAACCCATAAATAGCTTATCTCTTATTTTATTAAGATTCGAGTCTATCTCCTAATAGTGTAAACTGAAAGGATTTCACACTTGCCTATGTGTATTTTAATAAAGTTTAATTGCAATGAACAAAATACAGATATAGCAAGAACAAAGCAGTTTGTAAAACTCCTAATTAGGCATTTTACATTTCACTTCAGGTCAGAATTATCTGAACAGCTGTCTGTTGGTAACATAGCCAAATTTGTGGTATTCCTCTTCTTCTTGATGACCATTTTATAAAAGTGCTAGAGTAATTGTCAGTTGCCAGTCCTCCTTGGTCTCTATAGGACCTTAGGATCTTTTAAGCTCACAATTCCTTTGGAATACTCTTTTGCTTAAAATCAAACCTAAAGAAGCAAAAATGGCCAAGAGGCCCTGGTGTAAATGTGGGGTGTATGTGCATTTAGTTGAGTCTGTGCTCCATTTGGGACTGATAATATGGTTGTCCTGATATAGAGAAGGGCTTATCCTTACTTCACTGGAGTTCCAACACACCACCTGGAGAATCATAGCCAAGGGCCCTAACCAAAAGTTGTCTTCTTTTTTTAAACCTTTTAACCTTTTTTAAAAGGTCCAAGTCATAGAACTATCTTTTGCCTCTTGTTATATCCCTGTAATCTTTATGATTGATTGCTCTGCTCTTCCAGTTCAGTAGCCAGTAAGGAGCCCTCTGTCTTAGAGTATGAGCCTTTTTCTTTTGAGTCACATGTGACAAGAAGCCAGCTCCTAAGATCTCACATGTTTGGCCTGAGCCAGAAAGGGAGATCTGAGCCCTTGTTAGGTAGTTAGAAATATAAAACCCAGAGTCACTACTGGACAAAATATGAAACTCAGTTTCCTTTTCATTCATGTCTATAGTGAAAATTAAACTAGCACTCTTGACTCTAATATTCTCAAACAGCAATGCCCCACCACTCCTAGTAAGGTTCAAAATCTCAGCTTCCCTTGTCCATTTTTTTGGGGGGGGGGCTGGTTTTTCTTAGGTACAACAGAATGTCTCTTTAGGGAAATTGCCAGCTTCCCATTTTATAGTATCCCCCATATTAGTCTTTAGTGCTTATTTGGATATAGCTTTAAGTAGGAGATCATCTTAAAGGGAGAAAAGAACTTATTCCTTCCTTTGGAACATGGACATTTATTGCCAGGTTCAGTCATACTATTTCCCACCCACTCCCAACAACTCTTACTACCTAGTCAATGACCTCCATCTTACTCCTTTTGAGAACTTTCTCTGAGAATTCATGCTGGATAAAGGAAGGAAAGATTGAAGGAGGCCATGTATTCTAATAGTCCAACCTTGTCCCAGATAGCAGGAATAGAGCTTTGACATTTTTAAGACATGGTCAGAAGAAAAAATCCATGTTTTCTTTAGTTCTACCTTTGGAAAGTTCTTTTTTTTTTTTTAATTTCAAAACAATCATAAGATTCTTATTGTGTGATTCTCAGCAAGTCACTTAACCTATATTTGCTTCAGTTTCCTAAACTGTAAAATGGGTTAAATAATAACATCTACCTCAAAGGGTTATGAGAATCAGATGAAATAATATTTGTAAAAAAATACTTACTATAATGCCTGGCATATAGTAGGAATTGTAAATGAATGTCAGCTTTAACATTATGACTGGATATAGAAAATAACAGTGATGGAATGGAGTGCACTAACAGCTGGAGGAATCAGGCAAGGTTTCATGAAGGAGGCGATACTTGAGCTGAGTGTTGAAGGGAGATGAGTTTTCAAAAGGTCAGATCAATGAAGGAAACCATTCTAGGCATGAGGGATAGAAGGTACACAATTTTAGAAATATGATATAGAAAGTAAATAAGTCAGTTAGATGGACTACAGCCTTGTTGGTGAAATTGTGGCACTTGGGGAATACTGGGGAGCCGCTCCATTTCCCCTCCTCCTAGCCCCTGAGGACATTTTTTGCATGCTCCACCCCTCTATCTAGCCAACCAAAGCAAGCACTTTCTCCTTCAACTTGCTCCTATAGTCCAGGGGTCACAGGCAGCTTGAATTTGTCCTTTGGGCACTCAAACTGGAAAAAGGTTTGCCAATCTAGACTATTGTATATGAGAGATAGAATATGGTCAAGTTGTGAAGATATTTAAATGCCAAAGGAAATGAATTTATATTCCTTTAGAAAAGATAGAGAACCAACCGTGGAGTTTTTTTGGGAAAAAAGGAGTAGTATGTCTTAAATTTAAGAATTATCCATTTGCCAGCTATGTGAAGGATGGGTAAGAGAGGAAAGAAATTGGATGTAGAGAACAATTAGGAATCTATTGGAATTCACTAGATCAGGGATGAGAAAGGCCTGAATTAGGGACATTTTAATTCAAGTAGAAAGTAAGGGATTAAATTTAAGAAATGTTGAAGTAGTGAAATTCACTAAACTTAATGCCTAAGTGACTGAATGTGGTGAGAGTGAGGAGTGAAGTATGACTGAGGTTGTGATCATAGGTGGAAAATAGGAGTGCCCTCAATAAAAATAGCCAAGTTAGAAAGAGGGGTAAATTTAGGAGAAAGGATAATGAGTTATGTTTTGTTTATGATGAATTTGAGTTATCTATGGTGTCTCCAAATTGAGATATCAAAAGCTAGTTGAAGAGTCTTGAGTCTCTGTGAAGAAGAGAACCCCCAAGGAGATGATATGATATAAATGGCAGAAATAAAAGTTAATGTTGGTAAAAAAGAAGGGCTATCTCATTTTCCAACATTGGAGCAAAGGAGAAGATGTAGGGTACAACAAGGTAGAGTTATTGAAAGTGGGAAATGTAGGAAGGAGTCAAAGCCTTTTCCAGCCTACCAGCCTAAGTGCTGATCTGGTGAAGTCCTGCTCATTCCTGGGCAAGGGCTCCCTCAAGTACCAATCTCCATGTGGAAGTCCAGGTGGCATCTTTAGCCAGAAATACACCAACACAAGCCTCTTCTTTCAGGCCCAGTCACTCACCCAGCAAGCCTCTCTAGCATAGAAAGCTTCAGTCAAGGATGAGTCTAGAACGTGACTGCTTCCAAGAGTCATCCTCCAGCCTATTCACCTACACAGAGTGAATCCAAGAAGAATCTCCCTTCAGCTCAGCTCACCTACACAGAATGAGTAAATGAATACTTGGGCTGGCCTTTTAAAAGCAGTTTTCTCAAAGTCACCTCCTGTTGCTCCCCCACTTCATGGGAACCAGTCATAGCCTCCCAATTTGCCTAGCACTGCCCAGAGGAGGGCAGTGACCTTTGGAGGTGTGAGATTTCTCCAGTAAATGACTCATGAACTCTTCTACTTAATGGTTAGCTAGGTGCTAAACAGGAGTGCTTTAAGTTCTTGATTTGATTAAATTAAAGGTTGCTAATGCATTGCATTAATTCTCTCTTCACAGAGGGAAGAGTGAGAGGTAATATAGATAGCTTGAGAACAAAGAATTGAAAACAGCCCTTGTGGAGAAATATGATAGAGTCACTCAGAGGAGGAGCTGGAAGTCACATGGCAGGGTGTGTGAGAAGAGCAGTGGAATGGCAACCATGAATGGTGACAGGGCAGAAGACTGAATTTCTAATGTTCACCCTGATGAAGCACTAAACTAGACAGCTTTTGCCCAACTTGCCAGGACCAGGGAGGACAATGAGATTTCTATCTTTCCTCATGTTTTTGAGATAGACCCATGCATGTAAGGAGAAATGTTCATTCTGATAATTTAGGTTTCTAGGAGATAAAGTCTAAAATAAACAGAATTTTTATTCCTACTGTAAGAGTTAAATTAATATCTAATACTTCAAGTATTATATTTATAAAGTTTATCATCTGACAAAATAGAACTATGTGACTAAGTTTTCTACCTGCTCAAAATGCCCACTCCATGTGAATTGATCCAACTATTCTGGAGGGCAATTTGGAACTATGCCCAAAGGCATAAATAAAAGATAAAGGCATAGATAAAAGACTGTCTGCCCTTTGATCCAGCCATAGCACTGCTGGGTTTGTACCCCAAAGAGATAATAAGGAAAAAGACTTGTACAAGAATATTCATAGCTGCACTCTTTGTGGTGACCAAAAATTGGAAAATATGGGGATGCCCTTCAATTGGGGAATGGCTGAACAAATTGTGGTATATGTTGGTGATGGAATACTATTGTGCTAAAAGGAATAATAAAGTGGAGGAATTCCATGGAGACTGGAACAACCTCCAGGAAGTGATGCAGAGCGAAAGGAACAGAACCAAAAAAACATTGTACACAGAGACTGATACACTGTAGTACAATCGAACATAATGGATTTCTCCATTAGTGGCAATGCAATGTCCCTGAACAATCGGCAGGGATCTAGGAGAAAAACACTATCCACAGGCAGAGGACAAACTATGGGAGTAAAACCCCCGAGGAAAAGCAACTGGTTGACTACAGGGGTTGAGGGGACATGTCTGGGGAGAGACTCTAAATGAACACTCTAATGCAAATTCCAACAACATGGAAATGGGTTCGAATCAAGAACACATGTGATACCCAGTGGAATCGCGCATCATCTATGGGGGAGGGGAGAAAATGATCTTTGTCTCCAATGAATAATGTTTGGAAATGCTCAAATAAAAAAAAAAATAAATAAAAAATGCCCACTCCACCAGAGCTGCTGACAGGAAGGAAAAGAGCCCCAGACATGGAACTCCACCTAATTTATATCCTGTCTACATCAGCACATAACAACAGGAAGTGAGTGGGGTTCTGGGAATCGTAGTTTTGCTGGTAATCCTAGTTTTTAGGGTAACAGATTCTAATTACACAATCCCCCTGAGATCCTTTGGAAGACTAGTCTCCCCAATGGATCTTATAAACATAACCAACTTATAAATTACAATAATTTGGGGACAAAAGAAAATAAAGAGAAAAAGAACAAAACCAATGATTTCTACATTTGACAAAAAGCCAATTTGGGAGTAGTCCCCTTTGGCATAAGAATATACATTCAATATCTACCCTTTGATCCAGCCATAGCACTGCTGGGTCTGTACCCCAAAGAGATAATGGACAAAAAGACTTGTACAAAAATATTCATAGCTGCGCTCTTTGTGGTGGCCAAAAACTGGAAAACGAGGGGATGCCCATCAATTGGGGAATGGCTGAGCAAATTGTGGTATATGTTGGTGATGGAATACTATTGTGCTAAAAGGAATAATAAAGTGGAGGAGTTCCATGGAGACTGGAACAACCTCTAGGAAGTGATGCAGAGCGAGAGGAGCAGAACCAGGAGAACATTGTACATAGAGACTAATACACTGTGGTATAATCGAATGTAATGGACTTCTCCATTAATGGCGGTGTAATGTCCCTGAACAATTTGCAGGGATCCAGGAGAAAAAAACACTATTCATAAGCAAAGGATAAACTATGGGAGTGGAAACACCGAGGAAAAGCAACTGCCTGAATACAGCGATTGAGGGTACATGACAGAGGAGAGACTCTAAATGAACACTCTAATGCAAATATTATCAACAAAGCAATGGGTTCAAATCAAGAAAACATGTAATGCCCAGTGGATTTACACGTCGGCTATGGGGGGTGGGGAGAAGGAAAAGAAAATGATCTATGTCTTTAATGAATAATGCTTGGAAATGATCAAATAAAATATATTTTAAAAAAAGAACACTATGAAAAAAACAACAAAAAAAGAATATACATTCAAAACAAATACATTCAACCTCCCACAGTTCAATTCACCACATCCCAAAGTTTACTCTTGATATTTTGGGGCTATGTGTGGTCTCTGTAAGCATCTTTATGTGCCTTCTCCAAACAGTTCACTTTCTCGATTAAGGGAGGTAGAAAGTTTCTCATCCTAAAATTACTCTCAAACAAGAAAAACTTTTATAAAACTAGAATTTTATGATAATCAAACAATCCTCCCTGAGGAGGGTGTTGAAAAACACACAGATCAACACAGGTAGCCACTGAAGCTCATGGCTTTCAATCTTGGGTTAAATGCTTCCTCTTGGAGGCCATTTAGGGGTACCACACCCCTCAACTTTCCCACCTCTCGTGTAAGACTATACCTATCATAGGGTAATCAAACCCTTTGGGTTTGCTCCCTCCTTTGGCATGAGACTGTAACAGCTCTAAAGGCATGTCTTTTATATGTCCCATCCATTGTATTTAGGAGGCAAGGACTACAATAGTGAAAATCATTTCAGATTTTTATAAATGCAGAAGTGGGGAATATAATGGGCATTTCATTACACAAGGCCCTTTAAAATCAATGTATTTTAAAAAAATTTTTTAGATCATTAAATTTTCCTGGATTTTTACAATGATATTTTCTCCAGTCTAGTCATATGGGGAGGTGCAAATAAACACAATCAGCATATATAGCTAATTGTCAAAACACCATAACTTACAGTGACATAGTATAACAGAATATATTAGATTAGAATCAATATGTGAACTTAACAAACAAAATAAAATTTTAAAACAAGCAATCAGAAAATACAATATATTTAACAGGGCATAGGCCGAAAGTCCCCAAACTGACCCGCCATTTATCCGGCCCCCACCACACTTCTGGAAGGGGCACCTCTTCCATTGGTGGTCAGTGAGAGGAACATTGTATGTGGCGGCACCTCAAAGAGCAGCATCACTCACGTACAATACTACTTCCAGTGACATAATCCTTTGTGTGACACCTTGTTCTGAGAGTAACTGAACAAGAACGAGGCATCATGCAAAGGATTATGTGGCTGCACAATGGAGGAGGTCAGCATGGTGTGTGGTGATCTGGGGGAGGGGATTCTGCACTGTGTATAGTGCCCTGTATAGTGGTGGTGGTGATGGGCCTGTGCAAGGTGTGACAGACCCGTCACAGCCAGCACTGTAGCCTCTGCTATCCCAGACAGCAGTATACAGATTTGTTCATACTTTTTTTATAGTCTGGCCCTCTAGTGATCTGAGGGACAGTGAACTGGCCCCCTGTGTAAAAAGTTTGGGACCCCTGGTATAGTCAATGAATTTGGGAGTACTTTTTTCCAATTCTGATTCAGAGACTTCCATAAAACAATGGAGTCTGAAAAGGTTTAAAAATTTCACCTCTAGACTCTTTAAGATTTCTTCCCCTCCCCAGTATCATTATCCATTTAGGTTCTTTTTCCACACCTATGGGATCTCCCATAGTAAGGAAGAATTCCATGTTGAACATAGTGTGGAAGTATGCCATATTGGATGTATTGTAGAAACTGGGCAGGTCAGAATGGCAAGGGGGTGTAGGGAGATGAATCTCTCCCTTGAATCTCAGGCAAGCTGATCCCAAAGACCAGTACACTGAGGAATGGTAGGAAGAAAAAAATCCTAAAACTGGGAGCTTTTTGAAATAGGCACTACACTGCTCTGTCATAGAGCTGGGCCATGATTGCAATTCTACTTCCTGTTTAGAAGAATAACCTTCATTCCCCTTCCCCTAGGGGTAAAACAGCAGGGAGAAGCATGTTTCCCTTGCCATATGGACAGGGAGTTAAGAGGGATTGCCTAAGGGAAATGTACCCAGGCTTCCAAGGCAAGCAGCAAACAAGCACTCAGCTGTTGGCAATGTAAGGGAAAGAGGGATTTTATACTTTCCAAGCCTCTGGAGAGCTGTTCCAATCAGGAGCAATAATAGCAACAGCAACAGCAACATTAAAAGAAGGAGCAGGAGCAGCAGAAGCAATGGCTCTGTAAGGACCACCCAGGCAGGGAGGCAGTATTGCCAGCAACAGGCAGCAGCTCCAGAGGTCAGGGAGGGTGTGTATGCAAAAAGCCATGGTAGGAGAAACATGATTTCTTTTCAAACTAATCTACTCAGAGAGAATTAAGGGTTCTTAACCCCACTTCTAGTCATTATAAAATATAAGATTTAAATTAATGTCCAATACTTCAAGTATTATATTTTTAAAGTTTTATTACCTGACAAAATAGAACCATGTTACTAAATTTTCCACCTGTTCAAAATGCCCATTCCACCAGAGCCACTGACAGGAAAGAAAGAGAGCTAGATATGGAACTCTACCCATTTTATATTAGCACGTAATGACAGGAAATGAGTGGGGTTCTGGGAATTGTAGATTTTGCTGGGAATCATAGTTTTTAGGATAACAGATTCTACTTTCTCTCTCTTCTATTTCCCTCTTATCTCTAATTATTGTAATTTCCCTTTAGAAACTGCAATATCATATCTACCTTTAGTTAAAAATCTTTAGCATTATAAGTTGATTCAAGTTTAAAATGATCCCTTAGGGAGACTGGTCTCCCGACATGATCACAGGGAGGAATGTGTAATTAGAAATATTATACTTTTGAACTACATTACCCAGCACCCCACTCTCCTTCTGTCATTACATACGGACATAGGCAGAATATAAATTCTCTCTTTTTCCACCTCTCTTCCTCTTTCCTTCCTGTTGCAGCTTTGGTGGAGTTGGCCCTTTGAGCAGTTAGATTAGCTTGAGCACATGGTTTTATTTTTTAGATAGTTACCTTTTTATTCCTCTACTTCTAGTGATTATTAATAAACATTATAAAATAAAATATTTGCAGTTATTGTATATTTTAATTTTATACTGCCTTGGGAATAATTGAGATTACTTCAAAATCTATATGTTGGGACATAAGTAGTTTCAAGTGATCAAAGAGATGGAATGGGGACTGGAATGAGTAAGTCACTAGAAATGAGGAACTGAGTATTGAGTGAGGTACAGCAACCTGTGGGGGTGCTTCCAGAACCATGGAATCTGCAGAGGCCTCTGTTTTTGGAGACAAAAATGGGACATTGGTTACTGACTTTTCATTTGGCTGAAGGTAGTACCAGATTGTGAAATATGATTTCTTTTACTCCCTTTTCTGCTTGATTATAGAAGCCAATTCTAATATTTATTCTCTTCTATTAAGTTCCTTTTCTAGTATCTGTTTAAATTTATTTTTCTAGCTAGTTACATCCAATTGATCTAATGACTTTTAATTTGTGTACTGCTTTATTTGGGGATGAGGTGGCTGCAACAAAAAGGAACAGAATTTGGGTATTAAATATAGAAAAGGCAATGGGTTAAGCTTTCATTCCCAAGAAGGAGAAGGAAATAAGTATTTGTATAATGTCTACTATGTGATAAGGGTTTTTTACAAATAGTATCTTCTTTGATCTTCATAACAATCCCAACAAGGTAGGTGCTCTTTTCATTCCCATTTTATAGATGAGGGAACTGAGGCAGACAGTCTAAGTAAGTTGCTCAGATTCAAAGTACTTGTAGCACTTGTCTCTAAGTTCAGCTGGACCCTCCAATGTGCTAATTAGCTGCCTATAAAAACAGTGTATCTGCCTTGTAGATTTAAAATCTCTTAAAGACAAGCACTTAAGAAGCAACTAGATATCTCAGTGGATAAAGTTCTGGGATTGGAATCGTGAAAACTTAAGTTTAAACGCAGCCTCATATACTTAACTAGCTTTGTGACTCTGGGCAAGTCACTTAACCTCTGTTTGCCTTAGTTCATTGGAAAAGGAAATGGCAAACTGCTCTAGTATCTTTGCCAAGAAAATCTCTTATTGGGTTATGAAAAGAGTCAGATCACTATCAAAGCTTAATTTTGTCATTGTATTCTTAGGGCCTAACAGGTTGCTTATCTTGTAAGTAAGTGTTTTGTAATTGTTGGGTGATTGAATTTAGTATTTCTGGCATTTTCTCTTGCTTTAGTAAGATATTGTGTTTACATGTTGAGAAGGGCAGTGGGACAAAAAGAGTTAAGTAACCACTCCTCTAAGCTTTCAAACTCTAGAGTCACTAGTTCTTTTCCAAAAATCAAGAGACTTTGAAGGATCTTAGACAACTGTATTGATGTTAAATTTCCTAGGCAAAAGCATCTTTCACACTTTCTTAAGCTTGGAAGAAGTTTTTAAAGCTAAGAATTGTTAGGAGAGAGGCAATATAATCCAGAGAGAGAGCTGACCCTGAATTTAGTGCATCACGGGCTTGTCTGTCTTGTCTTTTCCTGCACTAGGACCCTTAAATAGTCTTCCAATGCCCCTGGCAGTTTTGCTCTAGGCAGTCCTTTCAGATTTGTAAACCAGTTGCAGAAAAACTGCAGAATATACAGAACAACCACCCTTCACATTCCCCATTTCTTAGTAAAACATTGTTAAAATAATAAATGTGTATTTATTAAAAGAAGTATATTAAATTTAATTTAGACTACTTTGAGTTTACCATGATTCAGTTAAACAAACATAAATTACCTGTTATACTAGGAGCCAGAAACACACATACATAACACAAAAAACGGAAATGTTTCTGGCTCCCATGAACAATAGAGTCACAAATTTAAATCCAAAAGGGACTTTATTGTCTGTCTAGTCCTATGATGGTGAAACTTTTAGAGACCGAGTGCCCAAACTGCAACCCTCACACAGCATGTGAGCCTCCCCCTTGCCCCAGACAGGGGAGGGAAGAAGTGCTCCCATTGGGCTGCTGAGCAGAGGGGCAGGACATGTGACAAATGTCTTCAGGCCCATGTGAAAAGGGGGAGGGGAAGCCCCTTCTAGCCCATGTGCCATAGATTAACCAACACAGATCTAGTTTAACTCCCTAAATTTATCAAGAAGAAAATGAAAATTTCTGAGTGAATAAGTGACTTGTCAGAGATCACACAGAGAACCAAGTTCACGTTAGAACCCATATCATCTAATAGCTGCTAAAATTCATTTGGGGAAATACAGCATGTAAATAGGTAAGTAAGTGATATATAATATAAATTAATTTCAAGATGGAGAGAGAATACTTAGCCTCTCAGGAAAACCCTCATGTAAGATCTGTACTTTGAAGGAAGGTAGGGATTTCAAGTTTTATGAGTTAAGTACATTCTAGACATGGAAGACCACTTGTGCCAAGATGCAAAAGCTAATCATCTAGAAGGACAATTTGACTTAGGGAGTATTTGTAGGGGAAATAAAATGTAATTATCACTCAATCAGCAACTATTCTGAGAGATAACTACTACAACTGTATTGTTATCTTCAGTTTACTTAGGAAACTGCCCAGGGGTCAAACAGTTAAACGTGTGTAATTTTTATGATACATTAAATCACCAAAATCATCAAGAAATTCTTACTTTTGTTCTTAAACTATCCAGAGCTTAGCAGTAAAACATGAAAATACTTGAGTTACTGCATTATTTAAAGGGAAGGTGGTCCTTTTAAAAGCAGAAACAAAAATGCATCTACTTGTCTCAGCCTCATGTTTTCATCTGTCAAGTCAGGATAATAATATTTGCACTATCTCCAAAAGGCTATTGTGAATGAAGAAAACACTTTCAACAAGGGCTTATTAAACACATTTATATGACATTTAAAGGCTTTCAAAGTACATAGGACAAATCATCCTATGTGATCCTCACAGTAATCCTATGAGGTAAGTGCTACTATTATCCTCATTTTATGGATGAAGAAATGGAAACTAATGGAGATTAAATGACTTACTCAATGTCACATAGTAAGAAAGTATCTGAGGCAGAATTCAAACATGATTCTTCCTGACTAAGTCCAGTGCTCCATCCACTTGCTCTTAGGGAGCCTCCTTTCTCTCTCATCATGTACAAAAGCACAATACCAAGCCCTATGGCTACAAAGAAAATGTATCATTATAGAAATCAATAACTACAATGACCAGGAAGAGTCTAATTTGGGATTTCAGGGACATAGATATAGTAGTGATGGAAGAGATCTTGGAGCTCATGCAGTCCAAATCTTGTTTTGAAGGAGGCAGAGATGAAGATAGAACATATAGTCCATGGCATGAAGATTAGAGATGGAATACACAGTTAGGGGAATTGTGGGACAATTGGCATGGAATGTAGAGTACATGAAGGAGAGTTGGAGGAAATAAGCCTGGAATGGCAAGTTGAAGCTATGTGGTTCAGAGTTTTAAATGCCAGGCAAAGGAGGTTTCTAATTATAAAATTAGGGAATTAGACTAGATCAGGGGTTTTTAGTATCCTTGACCTAGGAGATAAATTGTGGGAAGGTGGCAGAGTAGGACATGAAGCTTTCATGCCCTCCTAATACCCCCCCACTCCAAATAATAAAGTGTAACAGAATTGGTGCTAAAAATAGCAAAAACAAACAAGGATTGAGAGTGAAGCTAAAGAGCATGGGACAACTATGGAGGAAGATTTCTGACTTCCCTGGCCTCAATCCCATCACCATAAGCCCTGGAGGCAGGAATAGAGCAACTTCACTGTGTTTGCTTTTCATCAGACTTTACTTCCCTGAAGTATTATATTATAATAATGCTGGGTGGCAGTGATAGAACTGCCTATAGTCTCTAGTTGGAATACCTGACGTCATTCATGGACTAGGTTTTGAGTTGGGGACTTGGAGAACATCTGACTCTGGACTATAAAAACTAGAATAATTAAATAGGACTTAGGAAAGAAACAGAAAAAAAAATTCTGAAACCAGAGGTAACATACCTTAACACAAGAAGAACCCTGGAAATCCAGCAAAAACCAATGACTCAGTCTTTTGGCCTGAATATTAAAATTTAATAAATAAATTAAAATGAGTGAGCAAAGGAGAAAACATCCAACTCTTGATAGCTATTATGGAGACAGAAGACCTCAGCCCAAAGTCAGAGGACAGTGAAAAACACCTACTTCAAAAGCAGCAAAGAAATACAACAAATGGCCACAAGCTTAAGAAGAGCTTTTGGAAGACCTTTAAAAAGATCTCAAAAATAAGATGAAAGAGATTGAGAAAAAATAAAAAAGAAATAAAAGAAATGCAAGAAAATAAAAAAAAATCATGAAATCACCCAAATGAAAAAAAAAAAAGAGAGAACCAGAAACTCAGAATAATGTATTAAGAAATAGAATTGGACAGGGAGAAGGTAACAGTATCCTAAGACAACAAGAAATAATAAAGCAAAATCAAAAGAGTGAGATAATAAAAGAGAATATGAAACATCTTTTCATAAAAACAACTGACCTGGAAAATTGAGCAAGAAGAGATAGTGGAAGAATAGTTAGTCTCTCATAAAGCTATAATCAAAAAAGGGCATAGACAGAATATTCCAAGAAATCCTTCCTGCCCCAAAATTCTAGAATCAGAGGATAAAATATATATAAAAGAATCTTCAGTTACCACCTCAAAGAGACTTAAAGTTTAAAATGCACAAGAACATCATTGCTAAATTTTGTAGCCCCCAAATTAAGGAGAAAATGCTACAAGTAACAACAACAACAACAAAAAATTTAAATACTGTAGAACTATAATCAGAATAGCATAAAACTTAGCAACTACAACATTAAAAGAGTGCAAGACGTGGAACACAGCATTTTGTAGAGAAAAAAAAAACAAACAAACTGGGCTTACAACCAAGAATAATATATTCAACAAAAATGAGCATAATTATAAAATGTAAAGAAAATGGATAGTTAATTAACTAAAGGAGTTTCAACTATTCCTTGGGGAAAACCCAGAACTTAACAGAAAATTTGATCTATAAGAAACATACAAAAATGATGAAAGACTAATCACAAACAACCCAAAATGTCAATTATTTTTATTCCTACATGGGAAAATGTTATCTGTATGGCTGCTGGGCATAGCATCATTGCCTGGGTATTTTGAAAGAATGGGCATGGTTAAGGTCAAGCTGACTGTAATGGAATGAACCAAAAGGATAGTGTAATAGACCAAGAGGAGGCAGAGTAGAATGGTTATCTGATATGAAGGAAGAATGAGTGGAGGAACTGACAATGGAGAAAGGGAGAAGATGGATGACTGGTAGTACTAGAAGCCTGCTTTCACCAGCCTGGGATAAAGAAAAAATAACATACACAATTAAAAGGATAAAAATTTTCTTAACATACAGAGAAACAGTGAAGAAGGGGGAAAGTATAAGGGAGGGTCTGGTAGTCCTGTTGGAAGACTGAGGGAATAAGAGAAGGAAGGGTGAGTTAAGAGGAGGAAAACAAGGGAATAAAAAAAGGGAGGGAAGAAAGGGATACTTAGATCAGAGTATATATCAAGAAATAGGGGTTTATGTTGAGGGAATAAGGAGGGACTCAGGACAAGAGAGGGAAAATTTTTTAGAATTGAACTCATTTCAAGTAGTTGTAAAGAATAATTGGGGGATAAGTAAGGGATTTTTGGTAATGTGAGTGGAATAAGAATGAAAAGGCAAGAAGGAAGGGACAAGAGAGGGACCTTTGGGAATATGGGCCGTTTTGGAACCCTAAGGGCAACGGAAGAGAACAAAGAAGGGCTTTTGGGAAAGGCCATAAATTGGAGAGGTATTGGTCAAAGGAAATTGGATATCTAAGGAGGAATACAGCAGAAAGGAAGAGGGGGACAAAGAGTGAGAAGGAACAGAATAGATGAAAATGCATAGCTAGTTACTATAACATTGAATGTAAATGGGATTAATTCACCCATGGGAAGAAAATGGATAGCAGAAATGGTCTAAAACCAGGACCTGACAATGTATTGTTTACAAGAAACACATTGAAAATGAGAGACATACATAAAGTAAAGGTGAGGGGTTGGCGCAAAATATACTGTGCGTCAGCTGATCCAGAGAAGGCAGGAATAGTAATCATGATCTCTGACAAATTTTGGGTAAAATAGACATTAGATGGGATGATTAGGGTAACTATATTATATTAACTATGGGTAATGAAGTATTATCAATATGGGACCTGTATGCACCAAGAATTATGGCATTCAAATTTTTAAAGGAAATTTTTCTAAATGAAATACAGATGGAAATAGATAACAAAATAATAATAGCAGTGGACTTAATTTTCCCCTCTCAGAACTAGATAAATTTAATTTAAAAAATAAATTAAAAAAAATAAGGAGATTTACTACTCTTCTGTCTTAGAACCAATATCCAGTATTGATTCTAAGGTAGAAGGTAAGGGTTTAAAAAAAAATAAGGAGATGAATAGAGCATGAGATAAGATAGATATCTGGAGAGCATCAACATACCTGCATAAGGCTAGTAGTAGATCTAACCCCAAGCATACACAGAATCCAAATATAGTTTCTGGAGATGATGGGTCAACAGTGGTTCAGAGAGTATAAATATTCTTTTTGTTTGTTTCTTTGTTTTTAATTTTTTTTTATTTAGTCCATTTAGAACACTGTTCCTTGGTTACAAGAATCACATTATTTCCGACCCTCTACTCCCTCCATTCTTCCTGTAGTGAATGCACAATTCCACTGAGTATTACATGTGTCCTCGATCAGAATCTATTTCCAATGTTGTTGATGTTTGCACTAGGATGTTCATTTAGAGTCTATATCCCCAATCATATCCCCTTCGACCCATGTGATCAAGCAATTGTTTTTCTTCTGTGTTTCTACTCCCACAGTTTTTCCTCTGAATGTGGATAGTTTTCTTTCTCAGAGATCCCTCCAGGTTGTTCAGGATTACTGCATTGCCACTAATGGAGAAGTCCATTATATTTGATTATACCACAGTGTGTCAGTCTCTGTGTACAATGTTCTCCTGGTTCTGCTCCTTTCACTCTGCATCAATTTCTGGAGGCCGCTCCAGTTCACATGGAATTCCTCCAGTTTATTATTTCTTTGAGCAAAATAATATTCCATCACCAACATGTACCACAATTTGTTCAGCCATTGAAGGGCATCCCCTCATTTTCCAATTTTTTGCCACCACAAAGAGTGCAGCTATGAATATTCTTGTACAAGTCTTTTTCCTTCTTATCTCTTTGGGATACAAACCCAGCAGTGCTATCTATGGCTGGGTCAAAGTGCAGAGAGTCTTTTAGCAACCTTTGGGCATAATTCCAAATTGCCCTCCAGAATGTTTGGATCAATTCACAACTCCACCAACAATGCATTAATGTCCCAACTTTGCCACATCCCCTCTAACATTCATTATTTTCCGTTGCTGTCATGTTAGCCAATCAGCTAGGTGTGAGATGGTACCACAGAGTTGTTTTTATTTGCATCTCTCTGATTTTAAAAGATTTAGAACACTTTAACATGTGCTTATTAATAGTTTTGATTTCTTTAACTGAAAAATGCCCATTTATGTCCCTTGCCCATTTATCAATTGGAGAATGACTTGATTTTTTGTACAATTGATTTAACTCTTTATAAATTTGAGTAATTAGACCTTTGTCAGAGGTTTTTGTAATGAAGATTGTTTCACAATTTGTTGCTTCCCTTCTAATTTTGGTTGCATTGGTTTTGTTTGTACAAAAACTTTTTTAATTTGATGTAGTCAAAATTATTGATTTAACAATTTTGTGATTTTTTTCTAACTATTGCTTGGTTTTAAAATCTTTCCTTTCCCAAAGATGTGATGTGTATACTATTCACCTAATTTACTTATAGTTTCCTTCTTTATATTCAAGTCATTCACCCATTTTGAGTTTATCTTGGTATAGGGTGTGAGATGTTGATCCAAACCTAATCTCTCCCATACTGTCTTCCAATTTTCCCAGTATTTTTTTTTTTTAATCAAATACTGGGTTTTGGTCCCAAAAGCTGGGATCTTTGGACTTATCATAGACTGGCTTCCTGAGGTCATTTACCCCAAATGTATTCCACTGATCCTCCTTTCTGTCTTTTAGCCAGTACCATATTGTTTTTTTTAATTATATTTTATTTGATCATTTCCAAGCATTATTCATTAAAGACATAGATCATTTTCTTTTCCTCCCCCCACCCCCCATAGCCGACGCGTAAATTCACTGGGCATTACAGTATCATATTGTTTTGATGATCATTGCTTTATAGTATAGTTTAAAATCTGGGACTGCTAGGACATATTTCTTCACATTATTTTTCATGATTTCCCTGGATATCCTTGATCTTTTATTCTTTCAAATGAACTTTGTTATGGTTTTTTCTAATTCAGTAAAAAAGTTTTTTGGTAGTTGAATGGGTATGGTACTAAATAAGTAAATAAGTTTGGTCATTGCTCATCCTACCCATGAGCAATTAATGTTTTTCTAATTGTTTAGATCTAGTTTTAATTGTGTGGAAAGTGTTTTTTGTAGTTGTGTTTATATAGTTCTTGTGTTTGTCTCGGCAGATAGATTCCGAAGTATTTTATATTGTCTAGGATGATTTTGAATGGAATTTCTCTTTCTAATTCTTGCTGCTGAGATGTGTTGGAGATATATATAAATGCTGTTGACTTATGTGGGTTTATTTTGTATCCTGCAACTTTGCTAAAGATGTTGATTATTTCCACTAGCTTTTTAGTTGATTCTCTGGGGTTCTTTAAGTAGACCATCATATCATCTGCAAAGAGTGATAGCTTGGTCTCCTCATTGCCTATTTTAATACCTTCAATTTCTTTTTCTTCCTTAATTGCTATTGCTAGTGTTTCTAGTACAATGTTAAATAATAGTGGTGATTATGGGCATCCATGTTTGACTCTTGATCTTATTGCGAATACATCCAGTTTATTCCTATTGCAGATGATGTTTGCTTATGGTTTTAAATATATACTGTTTATTATTTTTAGGAAAGGACCTTCTATTCCTATACCTTCTAATGTTTTCAATAGGAATGAGTGTTGTATTTTGTCAAAGGCTCTTTCTGCATCTATTGAGATAATCATGTTGGTTTGCTTGTTACTATGGTCAATTATGTGGATGGTTTTTCTAATATTGAACCATCCTTGCATTCCTGGTATGAATCCCACCTGATCATAATGAATAACAACCCTCATGATGACTTGCTGGAGTCTTTTTGCTAGTATTCTAATTAAAAAATTTTTTTTGCATCTATGTTCATTAAGGAGATTGGTCTATGGTTTTCTTTTTGTTTTTGACCTGCCTGGCTTTGGAATCAGTACCATATTTGTGTCATAAAAGAATTTGGTAGAATTCCCCCTTTGCTTATTATGTCAAATACCTTGTATAATATTGATATTAGTTGTTCTTTGAATGTTTGATAGAATTCACTTGGGAATCCATCAAGCCCTGGGGATTTTTTCTTAGGGAGTTTTTTGATGACTTGTTCAATTTCTTTTTTTGATATGGGATTATTTAAGAATTATATTTCTTCTTCTGTTAATCTAGGCAATTTATATTTTTGTAAATATTCATCCATATCACCTAGATTGCCATATTTGTTGCCATATAATTGGGCAAAGTAGTTTTTAATGATTGCCTTAATTTCCTCCTCATTGGAGGTGAGGACTCCCATTTCATCTGTAAAACTGTTAATTTGCTTTTCTTCTTTCCTTTTTTTATTATATTGACCCGTACTTTGTCTGTTTTGTTTGTTTTTTTCAAAATACCAGCTTATAGTCTCATTTATTAGCTTAATAGTTCTTTCACTTTCAATTTTATTAATTTCTCCCTTAATTTTTCGGATCTCTAATTTAGTTTACATCTGGGGATTTTTGATTTGCTTGCTTTCAAGTTTTTTGATTTGCATGTTCAATGCATTGACCTCTGCCTTCCCTAATTTGTTAATATATGAATTCAAAGATATAAATTTTCCCCTGAGTACTGCTTTGGCTATCATTGTCATTTTCTTCAATGAAATTATTAATTTTTTCTATGATTTCTTCTTTAACCCATTTTGGAAAATTGTATTGTTTAATTTCCCATTAATTTTTGATTTGCCTCTCCATGTACCCTTACTGATTATTATTTTTATTTTTATTACATTGTGATCTTAAAAGGTTGCATTTATTATTTCTGCTTTTCTGCATTTGTTTGCCATGTTTTTATTCCCTTGTACATGGTCAATCTTTGTGAATGTACCATGTGCTGCTGAAAAGAAGGTGTGCTCTTTTTTGTCCCTATTATTTTTCTCCATGTATCTATTAACTCTAATTTTTCTAAGATTTCATTCCATCTCTTACCTCTTATTTATTATTTTTATTTGATTTATCTAAATTTGATAGTGGTAGGTTCAGGTCTTCCATTTGTATAGTTTTCCCTTCTTACTTTCCCTGTAGGGTAAGATAGAATTCAATACCCCAATGGATATAGATGGTCTTCCCTCTCAGAATTGATTTCACTGAGAGTAAAGTTTAAGTATTACCTATTAGCACTCTCTTCCTCTCCTTCTCACAAGAATTCCTCCCCTCCCCTGTGTATCTGTGTGTGATAAAGATTATCCTATTTATTTTACTTCTTCACATATCTCTTGGTGCCATCTTTGATTCTCCTCTTTGTTTTTTCTTTTTTTTTTTGCATATCATCATATAGCACTTATTACCCCAATCTCTTCCTGTGAATGATTCCTCTAATTACTATAATAGTGAATATAATTTTTGAGAGTTACAAATAACATTTTCTCCATATACTAATATAAATAATTTGATCTCACTGAAGCCCTTAAAGAAGAAAAATTGAATAAAAAACATTTTTCCCTGTTTCCCTCTGTTATTTACCTGTTCATGTTTCTCTTGATCTTTGTGTTTGGATATCAAACTTTCCACTTAGTTCTGGTCTTTTCTTTACAAATACTTGGAAATATTCTATTTTGTCGAATGCCCATACTTTCCCCTGGAAGTATATAGTCAGTTTTGATGGATAGGTGATCCTTGGCTTAAGACCTAATTCTCTTGCCTTTCTGAATATCATATTCCAAGCCTTGCAGTCCTTTAGTGTGGAAGCTGCAAGATATTGTATAATCCTGATTGGTGGTCTTTGATATCTGAATTGTCTTTTTTTGGCTTCTTGTAAAATTTTCTCCTTAGCTTGGAAGTTCTTGAATTGATAATTATATTCCTGGGAGTTGTCATTTGAGGATTTAGTGTAGAGAGTGTTCTATGAACTCTTTCAATGTCTATTGCCCCCTTGTTCAAGAACATCAGGGCAGTTTTCTTGGATAATTTCTTGTAATATGATGTCAAGATTTCTGTTCATTTCTGGGTTTTCAGGTAGACCAATGATTCTCAAATTGTCTCTTAGTGCTCTGTTTTCCTGATCTGTCATCTTGTCAGTGAGATATTTTGTTTTTTCTATTTTTGTCAGTCTTTTGACTTTGCTCTATCAATTCTTGCTGTTTTGCAAGATCATTGGCTTCCAATTGCCTAATTCTGGACTTTAAGGACTGGTTTTCCTTTTAGGTTTGGTCTATCCTGCTTTTTGTGGCTTCCAGCTGTTTCTTCAATTGGAAGTTCTTGTCCTTTAAACTGTTATTTTCTTTTTGAACTATTTCCAACTTTTCTTTCCAGAATGCTTCCATCTTTTTGATAAGCTCCAATTTAAATTCTTCAAGAACTTGTGGGCAATTTCCTTTTTTTTTTTGGAAGGTTTTGGCACATTTGTATTTGTATATGTATTTCCTCTTCTATTTTCTCTGTAGCCTGGGTTTTTCCTCCATAAAAATTATCCAGGGCCAACTGCTTCTTCTTGTTTTGGGGGGGTTTGGGAAATTGTTGCTCCTGGGCACTGTTTGCCATCACTGTGTTGGTTTTTCCTTCTGTTTCCAGTTAGAAATCTGAGTGAGATGGGCTGGATCTTTGTGTATGGAGCTAAGGAGCAAGGATTTTGACTGAGGTCAGTTTTCAGGTCTCTGCATCTTTTGCTGCTTGCTACCCCACTCTGTGCTATCTCCCTGCCGGTGCCCACGGTTTGTGCTCCTCAGCCTGCTGAGGCTCAGGTCTAGCTGCTCTCAGTGGTAGGTCTCCTCTATGGTTTCAGTCAGCTACCAAGGACCCAGAGGTGCCCCTTGCTCACTCCAGAGGTATCCCTCATTCACTCACTGATTCTAGCAAGTGCTGACTCTGACTCTGGCTCTGTAGGTGGGATGGGGGAGGATAGATCAGCTTGTGTTTTGGTGGGAGCTTTTTCACCCCCTTATGATGTGGAAATGTCCAAATCCTATATATCTTCAATGCTGCGCCCTACTATAGAGTCCCTTCATTCATATGAATTTGGGTTTTTTTGGCTTTTTGAGGTAGTCTCTATCAGTAGGTGGGGAGAGGAAGAGTCCTGTGTCTAGACTGCCGCCATGTTTACCCAGAAGAGAGTATAGATATTCTTCAAAAGTCTTTAACACACTTCATACTATGGAGATAATTCTGCATTCCTGAGGGATTATAGCATTGGAATAAAAGTTTCACTGGGTATGACCAAGCTTGAATGATATGGATTTGGAAAGAATATGATCCTGGCAAGAGATTGTGTCTGTTATGTAAGGACCAATCTAACTAAATATGGCCTTGGTAATGTATGTTAACAGAATCATATGGGTTAAATTGATCAAATTAAATGCTAATACAAACATGGAGAAACAGGCATATTATTACATTGCTAGAGCAGTTGTAATTGCTTTTTAGAAGATGAGTTAGAAATATATATTAAGAGTTATATATATATATACATATAATAAGTATATAATAAAAAAAATTGAAAATAATTAAATGAATATAATCCTTTTGAATTTCTGTGAAGGCTATTGGACCAAGAGCATTTCAGGGATAGGAATCAGTAAGTGAAATGCCTGGAATCTGGAGATGGAGTGCCCTATAGGAGGAACAGAAAGGAATTGTCATCTGTGTTTATAGAACCCCCAAATTTGCCCATATCCCTTGTGAACTTGCCTTAAGAAAAGTTCTAGACTGATCTTGTGTTAGGCTGAGCAATAGACCACCAGGATACCATTAAGTATCCTGAAGAGGAGTAATAGAAACACTCAAATCTCAATCACCGTTTGTGTCTTTTCCAGGACAACGGGGTTGGGGGTAGGGGGGTGACTTAGTGGATTGAGAGCCAAGCTTAGAGATGGGAGGTCCTGGGTTCAAATCTAGCCTCAGAACGTTTCTAGCTGTGTGACCATGGGCAAGTCACTTAACCCCCATTACCTATGCCTTACTGCTCTTCTGCCTTGGAACCAATACTCAGTATTGATTCTAAGTCAGAAATAAGGGTTTTAGGGAAAAAAAAAAGTTTCTCCCGTTGTATCTTTGACTACTCCTTGGTACCCCAGCCTCTGGCTATTATAGTCTCTTTCCCAGGCCTGCTTATAACCAGTCAGTATATGTTTGATGACCTCAATTCCCCCAAAGGTTCTTTTGTTCTCAGGAAAATCTCCTTTGGCAATGTGTTTTCCCAGAGACATTGCTTCCAGAGTCCCAGAGCTTTGGCTCTGTGTAGTATTTAGCGCCTGACTCTATGTAGTGGCCAAATCTTAAGCATTGTCTCTCTTATCCTGATTAAAAACTTATTCTTTCGGGATACTTTAGTGGTTCTGTGTTTTTCGATATATATTGAGACATTTATCTGATCCCAAAAGCAGTAGGGAGTAACTGAAGTTTACAAAATAGAGGAGTTAGACCTATGCTTTAGAATAATCATTTTAGTAAAAGTGTGGTGAATAGATTGGATTGGAGAGATGTTAGGAAGAGAGGCCAGTTGGGAGGCTGTTGCAGTAGTCTGTCAGACATAATGAAGGCCTGAACTAAAGTGGTGGTTATGTGTATAGTTAAGGAATTAAGTTAAGAGGTAGTATGGAAGTAAAAAGAAGATCTGACAATTGATTATGTGGTGAGAGAGTGTGAGAAGTACAGCATGACACTGAGCTTTTGATCTCAGATAATTAGAAGAATGACTGCTTTTGTATTTTTGAAATTCAACCATAACATCAATATTTATTGTTCTGTATAATTGTATTTATCTACCAAACTTTTCCTCTAATACTTTATGACCTGGGTTCTCAAAGTTTTAACATTGGAGTGCAAGCTTTGGTAATTTCTACCAAAGTGCAAAGGCCTAGTTATAGTCTAGGTACTATTTATCTGAAGACTAGCTTAACTTAGTTTGGAAACTAGGTTGGCCACAGATTGATGAAATTTTTGTCTGTAGAAATTCTCTAAGTCTGTATACTAATTTGTAAAGATTGTACTCTGCATCAATGGAGGAAATCTCCAAATATATACATTATATGTTCTTGAAGAGATATCTAAGTGTGATTGGGTAAGAATTCCAGAGGCTATAAATCCTCTGGATTTATAGAGATGAAATCTTATACTGGGGTCTTACCTAACAGAGTAATTTTCCCCCCCTTAAATTTATTTGTCCCATTTAGAATTGCAGGAAGATTTCCCAGTATACCTATAGTGTATATCTCTCATCTAGGTCTCACTAATTGTGAGTAAAAGATCCATATCTCTAGGTACTCAGTGTATTAAATTTGTATCAACTATGCACTATTATTTCTAATTTGTCCTCCACAGAGTTTCCAAATTGTTTGAGTGAAGTTTTAAATCATTGTTCTCAGTAAACTCTACTTTTTTTCTATTGCTTTTAAAATTAAATACAAACTTCTCTTGTTAGATAGAGCCTTTTACAACCCGGCACCAACCTACTTTTCCTTTGTTATTCTCCTTCACACACTTCATGGTTCATCCTATCCATTCTATTGTCATGGATTGCCAATTTCATCTTTGCAGTGTTTCTTCAATATACTTCCTTCTCTCTTCTGACACTATCCTGGGATAAGTCCTCATCACCTCTTGCTTGCACGATTGCAATATTCTGGTGATGAGTCTTCCTGCTTCAATCTCTCTCTCTCTCTCTTCTCTCTCTCTCTCTCTCTCTCTCTCTCTCTCTCTCTCTCTCTCTCTCTCTCTCTCTCTCTCTCTCTCTCTCTCTCTCTCTCTCTCTCTCTTTCTCTCTCTCTCCCTCTCTCTCTCTCCTCCCCTCCCTCTCTCTCTCCCTCCCTCCCTCCCTCATCTTCTTTTTGATACTCAGAGCCCTTTATAACCTATTCCAGTACTCTTACCCTCCTCCCTAAAATGTACTCTTCAATCCTGTGACACTGATCTCTTTGCTGTTCCATGAACAAAACACCACATCTCTTAGCTCTAGGCATTTCCTCTGACTGCCCACCATGCCTGGAATGCTCTAGCTTCCCTGACTTCCTTTAAATACCAACTAAAATTTCATCTTCTACAGGAAGCCTTTCTCAACCTCTCAATTCTAGAGCCTCCTCTCTCTTAAATTATTTCCTATTTATCTTGTATATAGCTTGTTTATACAGATTTGTTTGTTGCCTCCCCATTAGATTGTGAGTTTCTTGAGGACAAGGACAACCTTTTACTTATTTTTTGTATCCCCAGGGCTTAGCATAATGCCTGGCACATAGTAAGTACTTAATAAATATTTATTGATTGGTCCTTGATAGCTTCTCTTTTCATATGGTTCTTACCATGGCAAAGGGCCATTGCATATGCTGCTTTGTGCAGGTCCTGAAATGTTTTTACATTTTTTGTCAAATACTGTGGGAAAATATGTTCACTCATGATGGGTACAACAGATACCAGCTTTTAAAAATTACTCTTTTTCATATAATTGGGCTGCAAGTTAACTTCTTGCTTTCAGACTTTAAAAGGACCATTTGGAATTCCAGTTAAATATACCCACATTTGTCATCATTTCATTTTTAAGTGTTATTTCTATATTTTGCATTACAGGAAGATTTTTAGTACCCTGAGGTGCTTCAGTTTTCTTCTTCTTTAGATTTTAGTATTTCTTCTATTTCGTAGATTATTCTGTGCTTACAGATATAAGTTTAAGATTTCCTTGCCCTGGGGGAATCCTTTGAGCTGAGGGTACTGTTGAGAAAAAGTGTTATAAAACCCTTGCCTAATGTTAGAAAGACCTATTTCCACTGTGATTGTTGTGAAATCTCTCTTAGTGTAGGTATTATGCCGCTATATTTAAGTAGGCTATCAGTTTCAGAATTACGGAATTTCTTTATTCTGGCCAGAAGGATAAAAATACCACTTATTTAACTAGTGTTCAGTATATAGTAAATTCTGGAAGTGAATTTACTTTAAATTAGCACAAAAGTAGGCAGAACCAAACCAAATTATAATGAACTTAAACCATAAAATTTTATCTGATTAGTTGATTATTGAGGAACCATAATTATATTTTTATAATGTTCCCGTTCTTCTGAATGTAAAATACTTAGCTCTTAGTGACTACTCAGATGTTTTCTCTGTTATTGGCTCTGGAGTTAGAGAACATAGATTCACATCCTAACAGTGATGCATTATTGCCTGTGTGATCATGGAAAAGTCACAATCTCTCTGGGCCTTTGTGCATCTCTAAAATCAGTTTTACTAAGTAGTCTGTGAGGTCTTTTCTGGTGTAGATCTATAATCCTATCATCCTGCTTAGTTTTCACAGTACTCTCATCCTTTGTCCTGGGGCTGATCAAGTCTATTGAGTGCCTTTACTTATCAGCTATCTAGTTTGGTTTATACTTAAAGTAGATTTGATGTACAATTCCTACCAAGAAGGGGCAGTTTAGATAATGATCTCATCAATATTGTCATTTCTTTCATGGGTGCTAATTATAACTCATCTGTATCTCCTGATCCTGTGTGATCTTTGTCTTTATCCTTGTAACTTGTGTATTTTTCTGGTCTCTCTTCCGGAAGCCTTTATGTAGTCTTTTTACCATTTTATTGGAAACAATACAGCTCTTTCTCGTTCTCCTTTACCCATCCTCTTTTCTTGTCATGAGTTTTCTGAATAGTATCACTTATGCTACTTTTGGGCAGGTCATCAAATGAATCAGCCTACTTGTACCTAATGTGCACCACTCCATTGAACTTTAAGTCACCCACAATGTTCATTCTTTTGAGATTTTAGTTTTCCTCTATTTGCCAGCTATACAGTTTCACTGGATAACATTTGTGTTATCAAGACAGAGTTTTGAGTCTAAGAATAATTAAGAATACTGTGTAGGTTCCCAAACATAGTCCATATTTTTTCCAGATTCCCTTTATTTCTGTTCATATTTATCTGAGGACCTTTGCTCATTGGCTATTAAATTGCTTTACAGTTAGGATAGGTTTTATTGAAATCACTCTAATTAGGAAAGTTCAGTTTAATCATTTTGTTTCTATAAGTACCTGTTAATAAATTTAACATATAAGCCTTCAGAACTGAGAGGCAAATGATAGATTCCATTTTTAGTGTAATTTGACACTTTAAAGTTTGTAGGACACTTGATATACATTATCACATTTTATTATTCTGCATTAAGTAAGTGATTCACCTTAATTTTCAGACTAATTTTGTAGTTGGCCAAAAAAATAGTGATTTGTTTATTTTATTTATGGAAGTATTAATTTTGCAAATATACACAAATTAATAGAAAAATCCTGATTAAATTTTAGGAATTAAAAAAATCTTTCTGAAAATTATTACAATCAAAACAAAACAAAAAAATAGGTATTTTAGTTATTTTATTTGGCTAAAAACAACAAAACATGCAATGTATTTTTTATAAGTTCCCATGATTATATAAAAGCTACTTCTCTTTAAAATAAATAGGCCTCTAAACTTAGAATTTTGAGTTATTTAATAGTTTTACCTTTCTTTTCCAGTTTATTTGTAGCCTATAAAGGCAATTTGACCTTTCCTGCTTTTTTTTTTGTCTTAAATTATTTTTAAATTTAGGTAGAATATAGTATGAAAAAGGAAAGCAGTTTTCCTCTCTGTAAGAAAAAGAAGCAATAGTTATTAAAAGATATACTATCACTTGTGCGGACTAAAACTGGAAGCCTTTGGCAACCCATTCTCTTACTGAATGCTTGCCAAATCCAGCAGCATGTCATAATTTCATTGTTATTTTAAGGGTTTGAATCAGATTGAGTGATTTATCTGTTCTGAATACAGACTATCTGTTACTTGAAATCATTTAATAGCTTCAAGTGGGAAAAGCTCTGAAAGAATTCTCTCTGCTAACTATTTAAAATATATCTTTTACTAGACCAATCCCCCATGAATTGTAAAACTATATTATCAAAGTCAGATAGAAACCTTTTCTTGTTGCCAGACTGGATTTAGATTCTGCCAATCTTGCAAATTCATCACTTGTAAAAGAAAGTGTTTACCACCAGATGTCTGTAAGAATGCCATTTGTTGAATTTTAATTAGATCATCTGTTATTCTGAACTTTCTAGGGCCCCTTTCAATCCCCATTTAGTCTCTTGTTTGAATTACTGGTCTAAGTGTTGGTGCCTTTAAAGGAATGCTTTGATTTTTTTTTTCTCATCTCATTAAAAACAACCTATTCCAAGTTCTTGTTCCTTTTTGCCTTTAGTCTTCTACTTCAATGCTTCTAACTGGGCTTTCCCCTTAAAATATAATCTATGAGCATTTTCACTCCAAAATTATATGATTATTTAATGATTGTTTTATTGTGTAGATTGCCTTCTAGAAAGGGGGAAGAAATCAGGATGAGTAAAGGATCTACTCAGGGGACAGATACAAGAAAGATCTTGACCACTCTGCTGAAAAATGGCAGAGGTCTTGCTGTAATCCCTGTCACTCTGTGCCCTTTTCTTAACAAAGATTATTGTTGACTAATTAATTGAGGACCTCCAGAAAGCAGACCAAGTAAGAGGCTATTACAATATTCTAGGTGAAATAGCTTAATTTTTTTTTATTTAATTAATTTAGAAATGTTTTTCCATGGTTATGTGATTCATGTTCTTTTCCTTCCCTCTTCCTTTCCCCCTCCTGGAGCCAATGAACAATTCCACTGGGTTTTACATGTATCGTTGTTCAAAACCTTTTCCATATTATTAATATTTGTGATAGATTGATCATTTAAAGTCAACATCTCCAATCACATACCCATCAAACCATGTGATTGATCATATGTTTTTCTTCTGCTTTTCTACCCCCACAGTTCTTTCTCTGGATGTGGATACTGTTCTTTCTCATAAGTCCCTCAGAATTGTCCTGGATCATTGCATTGATGCTAGTAGAGAAGTCCATTATGTTCGATTGTACCACAGTGTATCTGTCTCTGTGTACAGTGTTTTCCTGGTTCTGCTCCTTTCGATGAAAGAGATTTTGAATTAAGATGGAGGTTATGTGAGTGAAAAGGAGATAGAAATGAGAGATGATGGCTTTATTTTGGGGTAGAATATTTAAATTCATATTAAATTGATTATTTATCATTTTAATATTTTTAATACTTTCACTAATATATGTGATTTTTTTTTGCTTATAGTTTATTTCATATTTAAAATTTTTATCCAGAAATAGTAATAGTATTACATCTTTAGAAATGTATATTATAGAGAAGTTTGGGACAAATGCAAATTATACCCTAGAATCAGATAGTAGAAGCTGTCTATTGGGTCTTTAGTAGCCAATAAAAAGTTCTATTAACTTTTAAAAAATTGAACATGAGACAATAATATGGAAATGGGTTTGAATGTTTACATATATATAATTATTTGTCAACTCCAGGAGGGAAGAGGAATGAGGGGAGGGAAAAAAACATGAATCATGGAACCATGGAAAATTTTTTTAAATAAATTTAAAAAATAAGAAATAAAAATAAATTGATCATTTAAGAAGCAACATGACAGAAGATAGTCTCAGAATCATGAAGACTTTGGCTAAAGTCCCATCTCTTGTTCCATTTAACCTCAAAAGGTAGAATCAGAAGGTAGTAAAGAAGCAAACATAGGCCTGATATTGGGGAAAACTTACTACAAATTTATTGAAATATGGAATGGACTCTAAGGGTGAGATAGCAGACCCCTCTTACTTGAGTTTTTCAAAAAAAAGAATGACCTTTTGCAAAGTATTTTGTAGAATTGACATTTTCCTTTAGGCCTTCCATATTTATATTGAGAGAACCATAACTGACCTTCCAGTTGAGTGGAATAAAATGACTTCCTATTCAGATTATAATTATGGAGTAAGAAAGTGAGAGTAGAAGAAGCAGTCTTTATTCTTATGAGAAAGGGTAAATACCCTACTATGGCAAATGCAATGCATGGGCACAGAACTAAACATTATATAGGTTTCTGGGGGTCAGGACTCACAGAGTAGGTGCAAAGTCTAGCTCATCAAAAGCCCCTACTTGGGAGGAGTAAGGTTATGGGGAGGTAGCCATGTCCTAGGGGGTGACTCCCTTGGTTTCTAAAGGCATTAGGAGATAGTGGAATAGGATAACCTGATGGCTTTTCCTCCTTGAAGTGAGATAAGATGTCTCCTAACTTACTGGGCCCCTGGCAATAACAAAATGTTCTTGAGATCTTATTCTGAAAGCCTAAACAGGCTTTCATTCTTGAAGTGGGGTGGAATGGGTCTCCACCCTGAGAAAAAGCATTAATTCCTTTTTTTATTCCCCACACAGTCATCCAAGTTTGCAATTTTAAAGCACTCTTTTTTTTTCCCTTTCATCTCCTCATCTATCCTTACAGTATCCAGTCTATTGCCATGTTCTATATATTTTTCTTCATCAGTATCTCTCATTTCTTCCTTTTTTCACTCACATGGCCACCATCTTTTGTTCATAATCTCATTACTTCTTCCCTAGAACATTGTAATAGTCTCCTGCCAGATCTGGAAACAGGCATTTTCCTGGTCTCTCTCAACAAATCAGTCAACAGGCATTTGTGCACAAGTTCAGTGTTAGGGACAAGTCAAACTCTGTGACCTCCTAACTAATTCAGAATTTCTGATTTTTCTTTTTCTTTTGTTCAGAAGAATCAACTAATATATCATTTTCACCAGCATAAATGATTTCAAATTGCTGTGAACAATTAATTCATGGAAGTAATGTTTAAATGATTCTAGTAAGCAAAACCTTTGGCACGTAAAGAAATTATAATTACTAGTTGGAGAATGTGTCTGGAAAATAGACAGTTAATTGCCATGTGGTTTCTCTTGGATGGAACCTTCTCACCATCTTCCAAGTATTGAAGCAGCTGTCATTACATTTGTTCAGTCAGAAACCAACAATATCATGGTAGAAAGGCAAGAATATAATTGATAGGATATAATTTTCCACAGGCAGACCAGTAAATTTATAACTAACTTCCAAGATCCTGATTTAATTTTATTGCTGAATAGAAGTCTGCAGCTTTTAACCTTGCATTTAAAGATCTTTGTTTTGATTCAATCAATGTTAAATTTTTAATATTTTATAACTATTTACTGGTGACCTCAAATGAATCAAAATTAAAATTATATAAGGCCTGGTTGGACAAAGATTTTCTAAGAAATCTCATATTAATAAAATTTTTTGTAATTTTACAAAGAAATAAAAAGGAGGTTGTATTTGAAATTCCTAAACTATTTTTATAGCAAAGAAAAATTGAAATTAGAAACAGGTTAGATTAGTAAAACTTATTTTCTTAATTTTTATTGTTGTTCAAATTGAGTTCTAGGAGACAGAAAATCTTTCTTACCATTAGGATGAATATTTTCTCTTTTCATTTTAACTGTTTATGAAATCTGTGAATTACATCATGGACCAGGAGAATTCACAAGTCATTTGCTTTTCTGACCTATGCTCCAACTCTGAATTCTCCTAAGGATATCCCAATATAATTCGGGTCTTTACAGAAAATTTGTACCTTCAGGTTTCATACAAACACTCCAGACATTGAATGAATCTGAGAAAAGCTTTATTTAACGCTACAAAAACTGTCAAAACATAAAAGACACTTATCTGATTTGATAAACAATCAAAATAACTCTCCCATTCTGGGGACTTTCATATTTCTTCACTGGTTGAGAGGCCTGTCTTAAAGAGTAGGGAAAATACTTGGAATTGATAGGAATAAATTAGCTCTTGACTCCATTCATAATTAATTCTCACTAGTCCCTACCAATTATAAAATTCTCTGATTCAGGGCAAGATGAATAAACATCCCCATGAACATGGCATCAGTAATGTCAGTTTAAAGAAGATACTATAGACATGACAGAGGAGAGACTCTAAAAGAACACTCTAATGCAAATATTATCAACAAAGCAATGGGTTCAAATCAAGAAAACATCTAATGGCCAGTGGATTTACGTGTCGGCTATGGGGGGTGGGGGGGGGAGGAAAAGAAAATGATCTATGTCTTTAACGAATAATGCTTGGAAATGATCAAATAAAATATATTTAAAAAAAAAGAAGATACTATAAAATCACTTAAAAATACTTCTTTCTTTCCTCTATTTCCTGTCCTTCAGCAAAACTGTTTTCATAACCTTCAACCCTTTATGCTTTCTATTCACCTATTATGAACCTAAAACCCACTAAAGACCATTAGGTATGATTTTGGATACAATTTAAGTATCTAAGAAATTTATTCATATTTTCAGCCATTTTCAAACTATTTTTATAATGAGCCATTTTAAAAATAAATTTATTACATAAATTTATATTTTTATTTTACCAGTTTTACAAATGGGGCTATTCAAGTTATACATCATTTACAACCTATGTATAGTTTTGTGGGGAGCAGCATTTTGGATTCTATTTATAATAATTATGATAAAAAGAATAAAAACAACATTGGTATAACATTTTAACGGTTCCATCATGATTTACAAATATCTCATTTTATCCTCACAACAACCCTGGGAGGGAGGTGCTACTATTATCTGCATTTTACAGGTGCAGAAACTGAGGTAAATAGAGGTTGGATGGCTTGGCCAAGATTGAATAGCTTAGTGTGTGAGGCTATATTTTTGAGCTTCTTTTTCAGAGAAGGCATGAACATTTCTAGCATTCATTTCTCATTAATATAGCTCAGTTTGTGAATATAGAAAGACAGCATGGTTATTGTTTTTACCTAATTGATTTTCTCAAACCAGATATCTTTCACCCTTTTTATTTTTGTTGATGAAATTTTGTTTGTCTAGGTTAGCAGATCTTAAAGTGTGATTCATGACTCTTTCAGGGGTATCTCACAAGATCAAAACTTTTTTCACAATAATAGTTTTTTTACTTATTAAAATACTTTTCCCTTTTCCAACTACATATCTACATGAGACTGTATTTTATTCATATCCTTCAATCAAAACAACAGATTGTAACAGATTGAATTCTGAAGCAGATTTGAGAATCCAGCTGTTTTCTCCTAAGCAAGACATTAAAGAAGTTTTTTTTAATATATATAAAAAACAGCATAACTCCTTTTACTACTTTTGCTTTGGAAAGCACTTTTATAAAATGTCATTTTAACAGATAATAGGTTAATTAGTTATTCTAAATTAATTAATACACAAATGTTTTTAAATATGGTAAATACTAAAAGATATAACCCATATAAATGGAAGGTCTTTGAAGTCTTCAGTAATTTTTAAGAGTATAAATTTATACTGAACCCAGGAAGTTTGTGAACCACTGATCTAGGGCATAGACCTTTCCCATTTAAAGCCCATCTATTTCTTACCTTTGAGGGTTTTTAAAAGTCTTTAATGAGGAGGAACCACAAAAAGCTCATTATCAGAAATAATAAGTTCAGATGTTATGGAGCTGGTAAGGATGTTTTTTTTTTTCCTCTGGAATCTTGCAAATTTTATGAGAATGGCAAACTGCGAAGCTGGGTGAGAGGGAAAAACTATCTAAATTATATTTAACAAACTAACTAGATACCACATGGAATAGGCATAGTATTGAAAGAATTGCAGTAAAAATGTCCATAAATCCATAGAAAACAAAAATTCAGGAAATGAATTAGCAATTAAAACTCATGGCCAAAGATGCCTATGAATAAATGCCTAAGCCTGAGTAATGAGCAAAGTAAAATAAAGATGAACTAGTTTAAGGAGACAAGTTTGACCTCAGTAGGTACCACTAGCACTGGTGGACTGAAATCTATGACTACAATAAATGGTTCTGGAAGGGATGACCCTTTTGCAGATAGAATAGAACAGGAAAAGGGGACAGAAATGGTGATATATATGCTGTTGTATATTAAGAAGATATGCTCGTGAAGAAATTAAGGAATAAAAGGGTAGAGAGCATTTTGGTACAGATCTAGTGAAGTAATATTCTTATTGTTTTATACAAAATCTGCTACAGACTATCTGGACATAAAAGAAACAGATCATAGGATTGGAAGCATGATATGATAGTGATGAGGAATTTCAATTGTCTAGACAGGTCTTTGGCTTTCTCCTTCTGACTCTCCCCATTTCTGCCAAAAACAAGCAAGTAATAAATTCTTGACTTGTGTTAATGATAATTTTATTCTTCTAAAGATAAAAGAACTGACAAAGGGCAGTAAGGAGAATTGTGTGATAGGAACTTTGGGAAAAAGAGGCCACTCTTCTTAAAATTTGTGATGGTAAAGAAAAGTCAGAACTTCTGGCCAAGATGTGGGAGACTTCCTAGCTCCCACAATACCTTCTCCTTTCAGTTTACATTAAACTGAATAATGATCAAGAAATCCAGTGAAAAACCACAGTAAGTGACTTCTTCCATCCCAGAACTGTATAAGGGGCATCCAGAAGCCTATCTGTGGGGTAAGTACCAATTCACTGTAGCCTCCCAGCAGTTCTATAGAACTATATAGATATATAAATACATGTAGCTTGCAAGACTTTATGTTCAGATGCAGAGTGAAGGCCTCCTTGGAGAAAGCCCCAAGGTGGTCAGCAATTCCCAGAGTTGGTACCTTGCAAGTCCTAGGAAGTAGCAGCAATCAGTGACCAGCAATTAGTGGTTTGAAAATCAGAGGCTATTGAGTTTTATTTCAATTCATGGCACAATTTCAGGATATCTTGAAGAGATGTTTATATTAAGTGAATATCTAGAAAAGCAAATGACTATCACAAGTTCTGATACCTTTTTGTCAAGACCAGGAAATACCAAGCTAGCTCCTTTTCTTTTTTTTTTTTCTTTACAATTTTTTGACAGAGTTGCTAGATTGATAATAGATTTAGGGAATGCTATAATGTCGTTACCTATATTTTGGCAATCTTGTCTCATGTCACTTATGTAGATGAGATAGAAACATAATTTAGATGAGAATATAATTTGATGGGTTTAAAACTAATTGAATACCCAAATCCAAAGAGTGGCCATTACTGATCTTTCGTCAGTTTCTAAGCACAACTATTAGACAACTCTCAACCAACATAGCCAGAGATCTGACCTTAGTGCTAATGTATTCCAATTACTGCATTCTACAAATGATGAAATTGTGAGCAAATGATATTGCCATAGCCATGACAAAACAGCAAGCATTTATGAAGTGCTTACTCTTTGCCAAGCACTGTGCTAAGTTTTGGGAATGGGCATTCAGACAGATCTTGGTCAAAAGGGACTTATATTATAATGGAGATAGTAGCACCTGAAAAGGTACTAAAAAGTAGGTGGGGGCAAGGAAGGTAATGCTTGGGGGACAGGATGGTAGACAATATTCTGTATAAATGAGTCTGAAACCTGGAGAGGAATGAAGTAGTGTTGATAAGAATGGAATCCAGGTC
The DNA here is from genome assembly GCF_027887165.1 of Monodelphis domestica. Lineage (NCBI taxonomy): Eukaryota > Metazoa > Chordata > Mammalia > Didelphimorphia > Didelphidae > Monodelphis > Monodelphis domestica. The sequence goes on from NC_077229.1 coordinate 255,716,462, forward strand.
TTTGGACTCCCAGTTTATTGTTCTTTACACTCTATCATGCTTTATCTCAGTTCAGGAATTAAACAAGAGTTGTTCAATGTCAAGATATTAAAGCTAGAATGTTATCCTAGATCTCTCCTAAAGAGTCATCTTCTAAGAAGCATCATAGCAGCTGTAAGGAACACCTCTTGCAGTGTGATTTCTTTTATTTTTTGGATAAACTAAGATTTATGTTTATTATTAAAGGATAAAAATCAGTACAAAGTAAACTCCATGAGAAGTTACTTTGTTTCTGATGTACAATGATCTTATTGACTAGCTATAGGCTTCTAACTTGAGAATCACATCACTATTTACCATATTTCCAGTATTGGGGGCTGATAGATCAAAAGGCTCTGATTGTTTTAAACTGAGGGAATCAGGAACTCCATGAGGTAGCCACCAAAGCTGGAAATGCCTTTCTCAGAAGCAGTGTTTGGGTTACTTATGTTCTGGGAAAGAAATATAGTAAAAGATGTAGTCAAGACTTTGAGATACAATCTCAGGTTCACCTTGCCAGGACAGGTGCTCAGTTCTGATGGCTCTCAATGGTCATTCCTTTTAGATTCATCCTTCTCCCCTTGCTCCATAATGGGAATGAAGGAATTGTTGCATCATTGCAAAGCCCGTTAGCACTAAGTACATCTATCTAGTGAGGTGGTACAGTAGAGTCAGAAAGATCTGAGTTCACATCCAACCTCAGACAACTACTAGCTCTATAACCTCTGTAAGGCAAGTCACTTAACTTCTGCTTGGCTTGGTTTCAACTGTAAAAATTAGCTAATAACAGCACCAACCTCCCAAGGTTGTTGAGGATCAAATGAGATAATAATTGTAAAATGTGGGCAGCTAGGTGGAGACGGATAGAGTGCTGGGCCTGAAGTCACAAATACTTGTCTTTCAGTATTCAAGTCCAGCCTCAGATGCTTACTAGCTGTGTTACCTTGGGAATGTTACTTAACACTGTTTGCCTCAGTTTTTTTCCATTATAAAATGAACTGCTAAAGGAAATGGCAAAGCAAATCACTCCATTATCTTTGTTAAGAAAACCCCAAATGGGATCATGAAGAGTCAGACACAACAAAACATAGTGTCTGGCATATAGAGTTATATAAATGTTTAAAGGGAAAAAAAGTATCCTTTGAAGTGACCAGTGGAGATCAGGCAGTTTCACAATACTCTAATGTACTTAATTAATAATTTTGTTGATGTGAATTTATGGATAGTTATTATTGTCATATGAGAATGTTTTTCTTAATGAAATTACTTGAAAGATGTGAATCAAATGACCTCCTGATGTACCGACTTAGAAACCTATCAATTATGATCATAATCAATCTCAATAGATGCAGAAAAAGTCTTTGGCAAAATACAAAACTCATTCCTATTGAAAACATTAGAAAGCATAGGAATAGAGGGGCCTATCCTAAAAATAATGAACAATATATATCTAAAACCATCAGCAAACATCATCTGAAATGGGGACAAACTAGAAGCCTTCCCAATAATCAGGAGTGAAACAAGGATGCCCATTATCACGCCTCTATTATTTAACATTGTACTAGAAACACTAGCTATAGCAATTAGGGAAGAAAAAGAAATTGAAGGTATTAAAATAGGCAATGAGGAGACCAAGCTATCACTCTTTGCAGATGACATGATGGTCTACTTAAAGAACCTCAGAGAATCAACCAAAAAGCTAGTCGAAATAATCAACAACTTTAGTAAAGTTGCAGGATACAAAATAAACTCACATAAGTCATCAGCATTTCTATATATCTCCAACACATCTCAGAAGCAAGAATTAGATAGAGAAAATCCTTTTAAAATCACCCTAGACAATATAAAATACTTAGGAATCTATCTGCCTAGACAAACACAGGAACTATATGAACACAACTACAAAAACACTCTCCACACAATTAAAACTAGATCTAAACAATCCACTGCTTATGGGTAGGATGAACTAACATAATAAAAATGACAATCCTACCCAAATTAATTAATTTATTTAGTGCCATACCCATTGAACCACCAAAAAACTTTTTTACTGAATTAGAAAAAAACCATAACAAAGTTCATTTGGAAGAACAAAAGATATCCAGGGAAATCATGAAAAAAATGTGAAGGAAGGAGGCCTTGCAGTCCCAGATCTCAAAGTATACTATAAAGCAGTGGTCATCAAAACAATTTGGTACTGGCTAAGAGACAGAAAAGGAGGATCAGTGGAACAGACTTGGGGTAGGTGACCTCAGCAAGACAGTCTATGACAAGCCCAAAGATCCGAGCTTTGGGGACCAAACCCCAGTATTTGATAAAAAATGTTGGGAAAATTGGAAGACAGTATGGGAGAGACTAGGTTTGGGTCTCACACCCTACACCAAGAAAAACTCAGAATGCGTGAATGACTTGAACATAAAGAAGGAAATTATAAGCAAATTAGGTGAACACAGAATAGTATACATGTCAGACCTTTGGGAAGGGAAAGACTAAAACCAAGCAAGAGCTAGAAAAAAATCACAAAATGTAAAATCAATAATTTTGATTACATCAAATTAAAAAATATTTGTACAAACAAAACCAATGCAACCAAAATTAGAAGGGAAGCAACAAATTGGGAAATAATCTTCATTACAAAAACCTCTGACAAAGGTCTAATTACTCAAATCTATAAAAAGTTAAATCAATTGTACAAAAAATCAAGCCATTCTCTATAGCGACCCCCCACAGGAGTCCTATATTATTTATTTGTGGGTAATAACCTGAGATAGAGAGAGGAGGCTAAGGAAATGGGTGAATTATAATAATGACTCAAAGGCAAAAGTTGAAACACATGGGGAGTAACACGAACTCTGAGGAAATAAGAGGAATAAGAGAATAGGTGGGGGGTACCAACTCCTTGATACTCCTATAGACAAGAGAGTCTGCTGTGGGGGTGACAGTGTTGCTAGAAAAAGGGGGGAGTCACAACTCCTTGGTACCTCCTATAGACAAGGGAGTCTGAGCATTAGTCGGAGGCAGTGGGGGTGACTGTGTTGCTAGGAAAGAGATACAGTGAAGCAAGAGAGTAAGAAGAGAGGAGGGGAAGAGAGAGAGAGTAAGAGTAAAAGTAAGAGAGCTAGTAAGAGAAGTTTCCCACTAGTTCCCCAGTATTTATTGAAGGTTTTAGGAATGTGGATTGGGAGGAGATCAATGAATATGTAACATGACATAGGTCTTAACATTGGTTGAATTGACAATGACGAGATCAAAGAGGTGGAGATTAATCCAACCTATGCTTTGCAAATGAATGTACTCCAAGCCAAGGCAGCCTGGCCAAGAAGGCCCAGCCTATGCTAGACCTTCAGACTGTCCCTTTCCATACAATGAACATCAAGAGGTCTGACCATGTGTCTACTAATAAAATCTCAATACATCAATCATATTTCCCAGATGCTAACATGCCTGGTATGCTACATATCCCCCTTTTTGTTTAAAAATTAAAACAAGAGTATATAATGTTTAAAAAATAAAATAAAGAATTAAAAATCAATCAAAAATAAAAATAGTAGTGAGTATAGCAAAAAAAAAATAGATCAAAATGAATTCCAAATCAAATAGCAAAAGTTAAATGTAAAGATTACATAGGATTAATAATAAAAGTAAAATTTATCTTAACTTAGTAGCAATGCTGTAAAAATGAGCAGAAAGAATGATCTTCATATCCACTTAGCAAAATCAAAGGTAAAAAGTTCATCAAAGACCAAAAATAATAAAAAATAAAATGATCTATACTCTTTAGTGATCCTGAATTAATGTAATATCAGTCCCATAGTCCACAGGACAGGTGCATTAATATATCATCTTACCCATGTACAGCCAAGACTATAAGAAGTTGTCAGACCGTTAATAGTTAAAGAAAAGGACTATATCTCTAGATGAGGGGGAATTCTTTTCTTACCCTTGTTCTGATCATGCATAGTCTTAGGGATAAAGAAGCCAAGATGCCTGCCATATAGATACATGGTTGGAATTTTGGTACCAGGCCGACCTGTGAATGAGGGTGTCAAAACACTACGTCCTTTTACCTCCAACCTTATGAACAACATATATCCATCTCACATGGAATACATATTTGTCTGTGGCTTAGGCTGTCTGGCCAAGTGTAAGGTATCCATTGCAATCCCTTCTTATGCAGTCAGTCACAATAACTCAGAATAGTCCCAGGAAGTTTAACAAATGATGTCATGTTCCTATAGTCTCGAGCTTTTGGGTATTGTGCAAAAATAAAAGTTCAGATTTATAGTTAATTCATAGTTCAGGATCAGAGTATTAACAGTACTTGCAATGTTCATACTTCCCAGATGCTAACATGCCTGGTATGCTACATTCTCCAACTGATAAATGGGCAAGGGACAGGCAATTTTCAGTTAAAGAAAACAAAACTATTAATAAAGCACATGAAAAAGTGTTCCAAATATCTTATAATCAGAGAAATGCAAATCAAAACAACTCTGAGGTATTACCTCACATCTAGCAGATTGGCTAATATGACAGCAACAGAAAGTAGTGAATGCTGGAGGGGATGTGGCAAAGTTGGGACATTAATGCATTGTTGGTGGAGTTGTGAATTGATCCAACCATTCTGGAGGGCAGTTTGGAACTATGCCCAAAGGGTGATAAAAGACGGTCTGCCCTTTGATTAAGCCATAGTACTGCTGGGTTTGTACCCCAAAGAGATAATAAGGAAAAAGACATGTACAAGAATATTCATAGCTGTGCTCTTTGTAGTGGCAAAAAATTAGAAAATGAGGGGATGCCCTTCAATTGGGGAATGGCTGAACAAATTGTGGTACATGCTGGTGATGGAATACTATTGTGCTCAAAGGAATAATGAACTGGAGGAATCCCATGGGAACTGGAATGACCTCCAGGAACTGATGCAGAGCGAGAGGAGCAGAACCAGGAGAACATTATACACAGAGACTGTGTACACTGTGCTACAATTGAATACAATGGACTTCTCCATTAGTGGCAATGCAGTGATCCTTAATAACGTGGAGGAATCTATGAGGAAAAACATTATCCACATTCAGAGGAAAAACTGTTGGAGTAGAAACACAGAAGAAAAACAACTGCTTGATCACATGGGTTGAAGGGGATATGATTGGGGATGGAGACTCTAAATGAACATCCTAGTGCAAACATCAACAACATGGAAATGGGTTCTGATCAAGGACACATGTAATACCCAGTGGAATTGTGCGTTCGCTACGGGAAGGATGGGGGGAGGGAAGGGAGGGAAATAATGTGATTCTTGTAACCAAGGAACATTGTTCTAAATTGACTAAATAAATTAATTAAAAAATATGATCATAATCGTAAAACTGCAGTTTTCTTGGCCATTCCTTTGATTCTAGGGAAAACTTCAAGCCATTTAAAGATTGATTATCCTTTTCAAGGGACTATGATTTCTTTGAAGAGTTCAATAGATATTTTAATTTACAAAGTAGCTTACCTAGATTTTCTTAGTTTTGCTTAATTGATTTATTTTTCTTTCTTAACTGATAGAATCTTAAGAAGATCCAGGAAATGGAAAAGAGTGATGAAACCAGTACAGACCTAGATGAGCTGAAAAATGCAGATTGGGTAAGATTCCTTTAAAAATAATTCTTTTTTTCTATTTACTTTTTAGGAAAGCGTTACCATATTTTAATTTATTTTTTTTCTGGAAAGATTTTCTATTGTGGTAGTTTGGATTGACATTATTAGATTGCATTCTGAATGCTCAGTCTGACCTGACACTCAAATATAACCACTAAATTTTTAAAAATTTAGCTTCCAATTTTATAGAAGGACCTTAGTGTTTGGCCTTTTTTAAAAAAAAAATTCAGTCATTTAAATAATAGCCTCACAAATTGCTCAATGAAGATCTAAACTTAAATTCTATTTTTAGTATAACAAGAATTAAATGCAGAATGTAACCTAATAGATATACCACAAATATTAAGCAATTTTTTATTCAATTCACTGAAGTAAAGTTTTTCTTTTATCTTTTTTTTTTAAGTATCCAGATTTTGGAGATACTGGCACTTTTTTACTAATATTAATGAATCTCTCACTTTTAAAAACATAAACCAATATTTTAATAGTATTGATTAGGTTGAAGATAACGATGATAGTTAAATATCTATATGAATCAGGCAGTGTATAAGCACTTTATAATTATAACCTCATTTGATCCTCACAATAACCCTGGGAGAGAATTGTTATTATTATCCCCATTTGTAAAATGGAGAAACTAAGCCAAGCAACGATTAAGTGACTTGCCCAGGGTCACTGAGCTAGTTTGTGTCTAAGACCAGATTTGAACACAAGTCTTCCTGACTCCAGGCCTGGTTCTCTATCCACTGTCCCACCTTGCTGCCTCAAAAGGAAAGGACTTAGAGCCTTGATCCTTATTTCCTTTGTGACCCCTAAGCAATTTACTTAACATTTCTGGCCCTCACTTTCTTTGTAAAGTGAGAGCTAAATTCGATGATCTCTAAGATCCTTTTAGCTTCAAATCCTATGATCCTACAATATTTGCTTTAATTACCTACACAGTAACTCCAAGAAATCAGAATTGTGTGAAGAACTTACTCATAGGTTCATAGGGCTCCAGCAATTAGATCTAGGAGGGACTTTAGAGGTCCCCTAATCCAATCTAATCATTTTACAAAGGAAGAAATTGAGGTTCAGATTTAAATGGTTTTTCCAAGGTTACATAACCTGTAAGTAGAAGATCTAGAATTGAATTTATTTCTTAACTATTCCAAACCCAGTGTTTCTTCCAATGAATGAATGAATGGAAAAGCATTTATGAAATATAAAAAGAAATGAAAATGTATTCAAGAACTGTAGCCATTGTTTTCAAGTATGTAGCAAAAGGAACCTATTCTCTCTCTCAAACAAACCTGATAATCCATGATAAAGGAATAATTTGTTATAGTCATAGGCAACAGGGTAGCACAGTGATTGGAGCACTGGGCCTGGAATCAGGAAGACCTGAGTTCAAATATGGCTTTAGATACTTACTGGCTGTGTAACTCTGGGCAAGTCACATAATTTCTGTTTACCTCAGGCTACTCATCTGTAAAATAGGGATAATAATAGCAACCTAACTTGCAAGGTTGTTATGAGGTTCAAATGAGATATAATTGTAAAGTGCTTAGCATAGTGCCTGTCACAGAGTAAGTGCTATAGAAATGTTAGCTATTATCATTATTTTTATTGTTATCATCATTATCTGCAGCAGAAGCAAGTGATGAATAAATTAATGAATGAAAAATCATTTATTAATCACTTAATATGTGTTAATGACTGTGCTAAGCCCTTAGGATAAAATAGAAAAGCCAAGATAATTCCTTCTCTTAAGGGACTTAGATTCTAATAGAAGAGACAATAAACATAGGAGAGTTGTGGCCAGGTAGAAGTGCTTTGACCAGGGAAGTCATGGAGAAAGCCAGGAGGATTAAAAAGGAGTGGATTGACAAAACTTATCCAGAAAAAAATAGCAAAGTTGATTTTATCACAATTTGTGTTTCCAGAATTGGAAGTGGATTGTGGAAGAGAGAGCAATGGGAAGAAAGTATTAAGCAGTTGATGAGCCTATGGAGGAGAAAGCCTGAACTGAAGTGATATTTTCTTGAAATAGTGGTCCATGTGAGGCAATCATTAATCAGGACAATAGGTCCCCAGGGCAGAAGTCCCACCATTACAAATGTTAACTCTGATAAATCTAGTAGTCATATCTTGAAACAATATAATTTAATTTAGAAATTGGTCTGACCCACTAGTAAGAGAAGCAGACTATACCTTTGGTTGTAATGTAACAAATATAAACTTCTACATTTTCATTGTGCTTTTTATAGCTCAAAAAAGGACTCCACAATCATTTTGTTTAACCTTTGCAATACTGTGAGGTAGGCAGGATTCAGGTATTATCTCACCTTTGTTTTCGAGGGGAGGTTAATTTGTATGAGAGGGGGAAAGAGTGAAGAACCTCCCTTCTCAAAGCAGGGTTCGGGGGAGACAGCTGACGTGTTTAAGGTTGGCTCAGAGAGAGGAGTGGGGGTTTGAAGATTTTCCCCCTTCTGCCTCTCCTCCTTAGCTAACGCTGATCTCCCAGATTCACTCTTGTTCCTCTTGTCCCCCCTCCACTACTCAAGACCAAAGAGCCTCCCCTTGATCTGCTCACTTAAACTTGATTCACAGCTTGGGGAACAGATAATGATTTTAATGTCAACTCAATCAGAATAATACAAAGAATAACTAGCAGGGAAAGAATGGGAAAGGGGGTCCCTGTCTCTATCTAAAACCCATTTCCTCCCTCCTTGAATTTGGGGGGAACTCAGGTTTTGGCAGCCTGAGCCTCCTGAGAGAAAGTCAGGTTGACTGACCCTGGGTTTGGCCCCTTGGCCACAGTTCAGACTCAGGGCAACAGGAGCTGAAGTAAAGTGACAGAGATTTAAAATGTCTTTATCAGGTTTCCTCTCAATAGTCTTTTCAATTACGAATTGTGGGGGAAAGATTTCCAGTCACCAGCAGGAAAAGTGGGTAACCCTCAGGAAAAAGTCTTTTGCAACCTTCTCTCTTTGACTTCTTCCAACAGAGACCAACTCCTCTACCAGCCAGTCTTCTCTTCCTCCAGATTCCAAATCCTTGGGGCTCCTCCCCGGGGAGGTGATCAGTTCCACACCCTCTTCAGCCTGGCACTTTTCTTATGTGCCAGCCTGTCACATCTTCCTCATCCTTCTACCCAACCCCAACCCATTTATTTAAGGAATAAGAAACAGATACATGTTCTTTGTTCTGAAAAAATAAGTTGAGATAGAGGTAAGGGAATGAGATGATACCTCACAGAGCTCTTATGGGAATCAAATGATGAGTTTGTGATATCCTTTAAATTTTGTGAAATTTGTGAAATCCATTTTATAAATCTATAGAGTACTACATGAATTTGACTTGATTCAAGTTTTAAAAGTAATATTGATTTTAAATTTGACTAAAGATTTAGGTTTTTGATATTGGCTCTGTCAGTAACTGTGAGGTTAGGATCCTAACTCCTGACTCCTAGTTGACTATTCTTTGCATGCCCCTACAGAATCTGATGAGAATGTTTTCTCCTTAATTTTCATTTCTCAGTTTGTGTGTTCTTTTGTCCTTTATCTTTTCTAGAATACAAATTGTCAGTATTGCTTAACTTGGAAAATTGATTGTGATTTACCAATGGTGATGGCAAGATGCAGGAATTTAAAATATGAAATAAAATATGAAAATGTGTTAAACTCAGTTTTTAAGAGAGAGAGAGAGAGACCAATCCCCAACACCTCATGTACATCAACCTTTTTCATCTTAAAATCTTATTGTTTCCTTTTGTGAGCTACTGCTAAGTCCAAGAATCTTTTTAGTTTATATTGCATGAACATTTCAGAAGAAAGCTAAATTAAGACATATATCTACTGGTGTTGGTTTTTCTTCTTTTTCTCTTTAGGCTCGATTCTGGGTACAGGTGATGAGGGATTTGCGGAATGGTGTAAAACTAAAGAAGGTTCAAGAGAGACAGTATAACCCATTGCCAATTGAATATCAACTCACACCTTATGAGATGTTAATGGATGACATTCGCTGCAAACGCTACACTTTGAGGAAGGTAATGGTAAGTAACTAAAGGGTTTATAATAAAATCAAATAGTTATTCCTTACTATCCTTATTTGTTATTTGAAAACAACTTATACAAATCATGTCTTAAGTTTACTTCTTTTTACTAAGAATTACATCCTTCTAGTGTTTGGTGAAATATATAGTTTAAATGTGAATTTAGTTTCTTTTATTATTCAGTCATTTTAATATTTTTTATGTTCTACTACTTTCTAACTGGGGAGAGTCTGTTTTACTTCCGTATTTTTTCCATATGCATTTGAGTGTCTACTAGATGCTAGGCACTATGCTAATTACTGAGCACATGACAAAAGCAAGCTAGTCCCAGAGTTAAGGACTTAGGATATACTCAAAAGGTTCTATGATCCCAGCAATTGGGGTGTTTTCTGTAGTGATGCAGAACATCCTACCAATACTTTAACATATGGGCAGGAGTTGCAACCCCTATACAGATAATTTCATAAATATTCTGCATTTTTTGTTTCTTGGGTAAACTAAAAATTATGGGAATCTGGAAAGACTTCTTGAAGAAAGATATTTTAAAATGCTGAGTCTTAAAGAGAGTTAGTGTTTCCAAGAGTTTAAATAGAAAGGGACGCATTTAGAAGAATGGTCAGCAGCTTTTACAAATTCATGAAGTTGTATACAGTTGTATACAGGGGCCAACAAGTAAACTATTCTGTTTGGAATATTGAGAGCATAAGGGAGAATACTGTATAATCTGCCTGGAAGATAAATTGGAGCCCCAGTAGAACAGTTTTCATTTTATCCTAGGCAATAGGGAGACATTGTAGCTTTTTGAGTCTGGAATGAGACTTGAAGGGATACTTGCAGAGAGATGCAATGGAAAGTGATAAGGGTTTGTGCTTTGCCACTCTCCCTTTGATAGCCATGTGGAGGATGGATAAAAGGGCATGATATCAGATGCAGGAAAATCAATTAGGCTGTTGACTCTATGCCCAGGTACAAGGTACTCAGAGCCTAAACCCAGGTTTATGACTGTGAGAAGAAAAAAAGGGGATGGATACAAAAGATGTTGTGGAGGCAAAATTAAGAGAACTTAACCACTAATTAGATACAGGTGAAAGAGAGAATGAAGAGTTGATGGTGACTGAACTTTCAAACCTGGGTCACTAGAAGAGTAGTGGAGTCTTCAGTAGAAGTAAAAAAAAAAATAGGGGCAACTGGGTAGCTCAGTGGATTGAGAGCCAGGCCTAGAGACAGGAGGTCCTAGGTACAAATCTGGCCTCAGACACTTCCCATCTGTGTGACCCTGGGCAAGTCACTTAACCTCACATTGCCTAGCCCTTACCACTCTTCTGCCTTGGAACCAATACACAGTATTGATTCCAAGATGGAATGTAAGAGTTTAAAAAAAAAAGAACTAAGAAAACTAGGAAAGAAAGATGGATTTAGGGTTTTGTTTTATATATTTTTTGAATTTGAGATTCCTGTGGGATGTCGAAGTTGATGTCTATATGTCTAGATGGACTGTTAGGAGAGAGATGAAGACTGGATATGTTAATTTGGGGTTCATCTGTATGGAGATGAAATTTGAATTCATAGGAACTGGAAAGTTCACGAAGAGAAAGAATGTAGAGAAAGAAGAGGAGAGGACCTCAAAAGGAGCAGAGCATAGTAGATGATCCTGCAAAAGATTGGTCTGACAGAAAGAGAACGTTGATAAAGCAGTGAGTGTCATGAAAATTCAGGGAGAAGAGACTATCCAGAAGAAGGGACTGTTGGCAGTGTCAAATGCTGCCTAGAGCTAAGGACTAGAAAAGATCTTTGAAATTAGCTGGGAAGCTCCTTGTTGGACTTTGAAGAGGTTGGTTTCAATTGCTTGTGTAGACATACAGTCTGTCTTCAAAGTGCTTAGAAAGTGGGTGGGAGATGAGAAAGTGAAGGCATCACATAAAGCAAGAGGGTTTTTTTTTTGTCTTGTCTTGGTTTTTTTTCCCTTTATTTTTTCTACAAGTTTGGTCATTGAAAGAGAGAAGGTTATAAGACTGTGGCTTAAGGGAGTTAGAGGGGTCCAGTGAAGATATTCTTAAGGATGGGAGAATGAAAGGAGTCAATTGAGAAGGATTGGTTTCCTTCTTGAAAAAGGTGATATGAAAAATGCTAGAAAAATCAAAATTATATTTGATCAAATTTAAAATAGTAACATTTCTTTGATGTAGTTAGGGTTCTTAAGAAATAGGCATCTACTCTTTGTTACACAATTACTAGGATGTTAAAAGGACTAAAAAATGGGTCTTATTGTATCCAAAGCTTTGGTTGTCTTTTGTTGATTCCTACCTTTCAATGTTCTCTGTTACAGTAGAGAATGGGCAGCTAGGTGACGCAGTGGATAGAGTGCCGGGCCTGGAGTCAGGAAGACCTGAGTTCAAATCCAGCCTCAGACACTTACTAGCTGTGTGACCCTGGGCAAGTCACTTAACCCTGTTTGCCTCAGTTTCCTCATCTGTAAAATGAGTTGGAGAAGGAAATGGCAAACCACTCCAGTATCTTTGCCAAGAAAACCCCAAATGGGGTCACGAAGATTTGGATATGACTGAAATGCCTGAACAACAACAACAAAACACTAGAGAATACCTCTATGTTCTCTTCTGAAGGACATGGACAACTTACTCTTTATTAAGACATATAAAATTGCAAATTCTGTTGAAAAAATTATGTTGTCCTAAAAGAAGGAAGAGTTTAGGAATATTTGGGTACATGTTAGATTGAGCTATCTGGCAAATGGCAGCAGTGTTTTCCCTACCTGCCAGGTCTATTCTGTAAATCCCCACAACCAAGAAAAGATGCATCCAACCAGTGCATATTAAATCTTTTGGAATTAGAAAGAGGAAAATCTGCATTCATATACTACATCCAGTACTTTATAGCTTTATAACCTTGAACAATTCACTTAACCCTCTGTGTCTCAGTTTCCTTATGAATAAAATGAAATAGTTGGGCTTGAAGGCTTCTAAAATCCCTTTCATCTCTAAGTCTGTTGTCCTGTTATTTCCCTTTAGACCCTTCAGTGAACTAAAGAGGAAACTTGGTATCCACTGTTACATTTTATAGTGTTGCATGACTCATATAAAACAAAAGAAACTTTGTAGAATACCCATCCCAAAATAACAAGCCACGTCAGTGCCCAAAGGTGTTGGAAGACAAAAGAAAAACTTTTTTCTGACTATTTCTGTCTAGGAGATAATGAAATTAATAATCATGTTTGAGAATATATTAAATCTCCAATTGTTAGACCTACTCCACATTAAGTCTGTGGTAGAGATAACAGAGTAATAAAACAATCAATCACCAAGCATTTATTAAATCCTTTTTCTATTCTAGGTACTATGCTAAATTCTAGGAATACAAGAGATACAATTGCTTGCCCTCGTGGAGCTTACATGTAGAGAGGGAAAAAATATGTATGCCTCTGCATATGCAAATTAGTTAGAAGGTAAATGCAATATAAATTCATGGAAGATAGATACAAATCCTTGAGGGGATCAGGAAAATCAACTAGTCACCAAGGATTTACAAAGCACTTACTATATGCCCAGCACTGTGCTAAAATACTAGGATACTAAGAAAGGCAGAAACAATTGTTCTCAAAGAGTTCACAATCTAATGGATGAGGTAATATGTAAACAATTATATACAAACAAGATATGTGGTGGGTATTTGTATAAACACACGTGGCAAATCGAAGGTCATCTGAGAAAGAAAACAGGACCAGGGGTAGGGACCAGGAGTCTCCTTCTGCAGAAAGTAACATTTGAGTGGAATCTTGAAGGAAGCCAGGAAACGGATGAGAAAAGAATTCTTAGCCTGGAGGATCCTAGATGAAAGTGCATGTGGAACCTTGAGATCTGGTGTCATTAAGAAAGCCAATGTCACTGGATCATAAATCTTCTGGGAGGGGAAAAGGGAAAGGTAGGTAGGGGCCAGATTAGGAAGGACTTTTATTTGACCCTGGAGCTAATAGAGAGGCCCCAAGTTTATTCAATTGGGGCGGGAGTGGGGAGAGACACAATCAGACCTTCACCTTAAAAAGACTGTTTTGATAGTTGAGTGAAAGATAGACGAGTGGGGAGAGGGAGGAAGACCAAAGAGTAGATATTATAGTATGAGGTGTTGAAGGCACTTCAGAGAAGGAGGCAATATTAGGAAGATAGAATAAATAGGAGTTGGAAACTGATTGGTATGGTGAGAGGAGGGTATGAGAGAAAATTAGGAATCAAGGATAACACCTAGGTTGAAGGCCTAGGTGACCAGGAGAATAGATGAGTCCATCAAAAATAATAAGGAAGGGGTAATGGTGTATGGGGATAGAGTGCTAGGTCTGGAGTTGGGAGGACAGGTGCTTCCTAGAGGTGTGACCCTTAGCAAGACACTTAACCCCACTTGCTTTTTTAAAAATACAATCAGAATCAATAGGGAAGTTGGGAAGAAGGAAATGTTTGAGGGAAAAGACAATGAGGTGTTGTAGGTATGTGGAATTTAAGGTTTTTTACAGGACAAGTAGTTTAAGATGTCCTGTAGACAACTGGTGATACAAGGTCAAAAGTCAGGAAAGAGGTTAAGACTGGATAAATCTGAGAAGCACATGCAATCAGTCAGTAAACATTTAGTGTCTAATATGTGGGAGATGAGCAAGGAAAGAAGATCTTTTCCCCATTTACAGAAATTTGCATTGCAAACTAAAGAAACTTTTTATATATGCTGAAATATCCTAATGGGCTTTTTGAAGAGTACAGCTCTCTAGGATTATTTAAAGTAAAAATTTTTGAAGTTTGTACATAAATAGCACCTAGACTCCACTGTCATTCTCTCTGTTCCCTGGAGAATAAATGTTTTTATTTCTTTAGTGTAAGAGATGAATGAGATTTCCCTGACCAGACAACACTCTACAACACTTTTAATTCCATCACTCAATGAAACTGCAGTCAATTGTCAGCTTCTTGTTTCTTTCTCCTTTCTTTTTATATCTCTACTGTTGAGAAACTCAAGTAACCAAATAGCTATGCTTCCTTAATTTACCTGTATAAATAATATGAGATAATTGCATTGTATAAGTTCTCATTGAGAGTCAAGACATCTTTGCCAAATCCACTCAGTTCTATCACCTAATTTTGACATAAATTGAATCTAGAATTGAGCCACAGACTCATGTCCCAAATTCTAGTTATTTGCAATCAAAACTCTTAAGACTTTGACTAGGGTTAAATGACCTTGAACTCCAATGTTAAAATCTGTTTTAAAAATGGAGAAAATTGAAATGAGGTCTTAAGCATACAAGTCAGCCAGCAGTGGGTTTTGAAGCAACTGAATCATCACCAACAGTTTTGAAGCTATCAGACTACAGATGATAAAGGAGTCAGATAACTAATTAGAAAGAGATCTTTTTATGGAATTGAGCACAAGACTCTGTTACATTGCCCATATGCAGTTCTGGGTCTCAGTTCTAAGGTGTGGAGGAGCATTAGCACACTAGATTGTGCAGCTGCAATGGAGCAGGGATCCTGATCACAGTTTCAGGGCAGAAAAGAATGCCTGAGGTTGCCCAAAGACCAAATCACAGGCCAGAAGAGCAATGACCATACCTCTCCTTAGATTGTATTACCTTGGAAGAATTAAAAACTTACAGACCCTCAGAACTAGATCTTAAAATCATGGTATAAAAAAATCTGACACTTGAGACACACCCCTTCTTCCCTGGGAATAGAGCCCAACCTTAAAATGAAGTTAAAAAATCAATAAATAAGTTTGAAATTTGAGCAAACCTAACCATATAAAGTTACTATAGTGACAGGAAGATCAAAACACAAACTCAGAAGACAACAAAATCAAAACTTTTATCAAAGCATCAAAGACAAATTTAAATTGGTCTCAGCCCCCAAAAGAATTCTTGGAAGAGCTCTTAAAGGATTTAAAAAGTCAAGTAAGAGAGGTGGAGGAAAATTGGGGGGGAAATTAGATTGCAACAAAGAAGTCCTGAAAAAGATTCAACAGCTTGATAAAGGAGAAAAAATACTGAAGGAAATAACATCTTAAAAATCAAAATAGGCCAAATGATAAGAGACACAAAAATCACCTAAGTGAAGAACTTCTTAAAAAGCATAAATGGCCAAATGGAAAGAAGATATTTTAAAAAATAATAATTGAAGAAAAGAATTTCCAAAAAAGTAGAATTGATCAAATTGAAAAGGAGGTGCAAAAACTCACAAATACAAATAATTTTTAAAAAATTAGAATTATGGAACCTAATAACTCCGTGAGCCATCAAGAAATAAAACAAAATGGAAAAAATAAAAAGAATAGAAAAGAATGTGAAATATACTACTGGAAAACCAACTGACCTAGGAAATAGATCAGGGAGAAATAATCTAAGAATTAGTGGACTAACTGAAAGCCATGATTGAGGGGAAAAAAAGAGACTAGATGGCATCTTTCAAGAAACTATCAAGGAAAACTTCCTCAATATCTTAGAACCAGAGATTAAAATAGAAATGGAAAGAATCAACCTATCACCTCCTAAAAGAGATGCCAAAGTGAAAACTCTCAGGAATAATAACCAAATTTCAGGGCTCCCTCATCAAAGATAAAATATTGCAAGTAGCCAGGGAAAAATAATTCAAATATCATGGAGCCACAGTCAAGATTACACAAGATTTAACAGCTTCTACATTAAAGGATCAGAGGTTTTAGAATATGATATTCTGGAGAGCAAGGGAGCCATGATGAAAACAAAGAATCATTTACCTAGCAAAACTAATTATAATCCCTTAGGGGAAAAAGTGGATATTTAATGACATAGAAGACTTTAAAGCATTCTTGATGAAAATACCACAGCTTGGTAGAAAATTTGGCTCTCAAAAGTAAGACTCAAGAGAAGCATACATAGTTAAACAGGAAAGCAAAATCATAAGGAACTCACTAAGGTGAAATTACTTATATTCCTACATGCGAGTGTAGATTGAGAGCCAGGCCTAGAGATGGGAGGTCCTAGGTTCAAATCTGGCCTCAGACACTTCCTAGCTGTGTGACCCTGGGCAAGTCACTTGACCCCCATTGCCTAGCCCTTACCACTCTTCTGCCTTGGAGCCAATACCCAGTATTGGCTCCAAGGCAGAAGGTAAGGGTATAAAAAGGGAGGGGGGGCAGCTGGGTGGCTCAGTATATTGAGAGCCAGGCCTAGAGACAGGAGATCCTAGGTTCAAATCTGGCCTTTTTTTTTTTTTTAAACCCTTACCTTCCTTCTTGGAGTCAATACTAAGTATTGGCTCCAAGGCAGAAGAGTGGTAAGGGCTAGGCAATAGGGGTCAAGTGACTTGCCCAGGGTCACACTACTGGGAAATGTCTGAGGCCAGATTTGAACCTAGGACCTCTCATCTCTAGGCCTGGCTCTCAATACACGCTTGTAACTCCTAAGAACTAAGAACTATTGTTATTATTAGTTAGACAATGTATACACAGACAAAGGACATGGGTATGAGTTGACTATGATGGGATGATCTATTTTCTTAAATGAAGGTATGAGAGTGGAATATACTATAAGAACTAGGAAGGGAAAGTTAGAATGGCTGTATTTTTCTCACAAAAAGAGGTACCAAAGAGCTTATGCAGTGGAAGGGAAAATGGAGAGGTGGCAGACAATGCCCGAAATGGACTCTATCTGAATTGGCTCAAAGAGGGAATAGCATATATACTCAGCTAGGTGTAGAAATCTACCTTATACTATAGGGATGTAGAAAGGGTAGAGGGTAGTAGAAGGAGAGGCACTGATAGAAGGGAGAATGGACTAAGGAAGGGAGTAGTAAGAAGCAAAATGATTTTGAGGAGGAAAAGGGAAATGGGAGAGAGAGAGAGATTCGTAGGGGAGAAAATAGTTATGTAGGGAAATACAGAGTAATCATAACTTTAGAAAAATGGTACAGCAAGTTTCTTGATAAATACTTATCATTTCTCAAATATATAGAGAACTGAGTCAAATTTGTAAGAAAATAAGTTCTTCTCCAATTGATAAATGGCCAAAGCATCTGACCAAAGTCAGTTTTCAAACAAAATAATCAAAGCTATGAAGGAACAAAGGGATAAGGGATAATGCAAAATGCAAAAGTTGTCTCTGAAAGGAAGAGAGGAAAATTTAGCCATGAACCCTGGGAAAATATTCTAGAAGGAGAAGGCACTGCAGAGGAGGGTTTCTGGGAGTTAATTGAGTTAACTGTCATTACATAACTGTCCTGTCTCTGAGCTGGAAAGGAGAACAGCTATTCCATCAGCTCCTATATCCTGACTAGTTTTGTGGAGAAATTTGGAGGGTTTGGGCTTGGAAGATACTTAGTAGGAGATCTGGGTTTCCCTGCAGTGCTGTGGACAGTTTCACTGTGGCAATGGTAAACCAAAGAGTTTAACATCTGGGACTTCAGATTTTTTACCTAAGAAGGCAACCCCAGACTTGGGAAAGGACTTAATCCTCTTGTGAGTCCATTCTTACTAACCCTTTTAGAGACAATTAAGGTTAGTTGATTTAAAAATCTAGAATTTCTAGTCTAGAAAGTTAGTCAGATGGTTTTTGGGTTTAGAAAGATGAGGGAGCTGATAAGAAGGGTTTACAAAGATCAGAAAGGCTTCTTCATGAGAGGAGCATAGAAGTGGGTGGATATAGAGCTCTATAGAGTCAGGGACATATTGAATCTTAACTATCGGTTCCCTAGCCTTAATAAGCAAAATAAAATTATGTTTTCATATGGTCTCAAGTGGTTTGTGCTTCACTGGCCCTGGGAAGGTCCCTAGGTGGATTTTTCATCACCAATCCTTCTCTATCCACATATCTTCTTTTAGGAATACGTTTCTTTTTCAGCTATCTATAGTCATGAAAAAAATGCTATGAATCACTATTGACTAAATGCAATTTAAAACACTCTGAGTTAGCACCTCATACTTATCAGATTAACTAATACAACAGAAAAGGAAAACAAGTGTTAGAGAGGATGTGGGAAAACTGGGACACTCATGTACTGTTGGAGTTGTCAATTGATCCAACCATTCTGGAGAACAATTTGGAACTATGCCCATAGGCTTATAAAACTGCATTATCTTTAACCCAGCAATGCCATTACTAGGTCTGTATCCCAAAGAGATTTAAAAAAAAAAAGGAAAAGGACCTCTATGTACAAAAACATTTCTAGCAGCTCTTCTGGTAGTGGCAAAGAATTGGAAATTGAGGGAATGCCCACCAATTGAGGAATGGATGAACACACTGAGGTACATGATTGTGATGGAATACTGTTGTGGTATAAGAAATGATTTGCAGGAGGATTTTAGAAAAACTTGGGGGGACCTACATGTACTGATGGAAAGTGAACAGAACCAGGACAACATTGTACATAGTAACAGCAATATTGTATGATGATCAGCTGTGAATGATTTAGCTATTCTTAACAATACAGTGACCCATGACAATTCTGAAGGACTTATTATGAAATAATACTATCCACCTCCAGAGGAAAAAAAAATAATGCAATCTGAATGCAAATAGAAGCATTCTTTAAGTTTTTTAAATTATTCTTGGGGTTTTGTTAGGGGGGTTTTGTTTTTGGTTTATATTCTTTCAGAAGATGACTAATACAAAAATGTTTGGCATTAGTGTACACATATAATCTATATCAAATTGATCTCAGTAAGGAGGGAGAGGAAGGAGGAAGGTAGACAATTTGAAACATAATTTAAGTAAATGTTAAAATTATTTTTACATGTAATAGGAAACATTTTATAAGGTCAAGAAAATTTTTGGCTTGCTCTAATATAGAATTACCCCAGGTATGGAATAAAGTCCATTTTTACTTTGGTTTAACTAACTTTTCATAACCATGAATGATTAGACAGATAATATAAAAAAACCTCTGTGTTTCTATTTTTATGTATAGTAAAAGAAATATAAATTCTGATCTTCTATGTATTTAAGTAGTGTTAATTTAATGATCAAATAATCTTGATAATCTTTAAAATTTTGTTTTCATAAGAACTGATATATTTACCCTGAGGCTTTGGATTTGACATTGCATTAAAATTGTGTAGAATATCCATGTGTTGATGCCTTTCCAAAGTACAACTGTAATAAGTAAATATGGCTTAAGTAAAATCAAGTCAAAGAATAGAAACAAATTTAGGTCCCCAAAATGTCATATATCATATACCTTGCTTTCCTAATTTCAAAGAATTTTAATAACTGACCTCTTGAATAACTGGATTTGTTTCTATAAATCTTGATTAACTTTCAATTGATAAAGATACATTTTGAATGTTTTTCTAGTATCTTAAAACTTAAGTGACAAAAAAATGTCAAACATTCATAAAAATTGAATATTTCTAGTGTGAGGACAGGGTTTAATTGCATTATTTGAAGTTTATAAGCCCCACCTTATGGTATTTGCTTAAATACCTTTAAAACCCTTTGCAAATTATAAAAAAAAAAACTCAACATTTTTAATTATCATTTGAAATTATTTCAATTATTATTCACTATTTTTAGTTAATTAAACATAGTACTTAGCCTAAAGCTTGCTTCATCTAGGAAAGTAAATATCATGCAATGTGAAATCTTTTTAAAAATACAAACTCTCATGTCTTTGTTTAACATATGTTATTGATTTACTTATATAATTTGGCTTATATATATATTATTGCTTAGATCTTCTAGTATCCAAAATTATTATAGTATCCTGACTTCATAGAAAAGCAAAGAATACTTAGTGTCTGTAGTAGCCAACCCAGAAACATTCCAATTCAAAGTGTTTCAAGCTCTTGTGGGGGGTGGGGGTGGGGGGAAAGGGACATTCTTTTATGTTATGCTCTATAAGATTATTGTTCATTGTGCAAGTATATGTATCTTTATACTTTGAGTCATTTAATTAGCCTTATGTCAGAGTTGTTTTACACTAAACACAAATGATAAATATAAATTAATAAAAGCAGAAATCAAAGGAAATGATGGATTCAGTATTTTTTCCAGTTCTCTTTACTCTTTATATTTTTTTAGTTGATAGTTTGCTTAAATAAGTCAGATTGGAATTATATCTTCTTATATATTATATCCTTTCTTCTGATTTGTTATTGATTTTGATCTTTACTCTCCCCAGCCCATAATTTGCTTCCACAGAGATAGCTGATTCAGAAATATGTCGTTTCTATCTATTAAAATACAAATAGTTTTACTAATTTAGTTTTTGTGGTGGTTTTAGGTATGGTTAACGAAATTTTAGGAAAAGTATTGCTCAGCTGGAGAGCTTAAGTGGAAACAACCAGGTTGGTGACGAGTCTGGAACTCATACCATATGAGAATCCATTTAAATAACTGAGAAAGTTTAACGTGGACAAGAAAAGACTATAGGGAACCGTGTAATTACTTTCAAATTTTGTAGTAGAATCATAGAGCTAGAAAGGACCTTAGAAGTTATCTAGTTTAAGCTCATTTTGTGATTCAGGAAAAAACTACAGAGAAATTAATATTAGCACAAGATTCACACCCAACATGTAAAAAACAAATAGAAAAAGCAAAGACATTTTATGTATACAATTTTGCAGTTTAAAAAAAAATCTATAGTTTGAATTTTCACTAAATATGGGCCCTTCTCACACTATCTTTGAATTGCAAAGGATTTTTTTTTACATAATGTTACCACCCACAAAAAAAGTATTTCTTAGTTCTTTTCTCCCTTTATTTCATTTTCAGTCCTTTCAGGAGGAGGATACCAGGAGAAATTCCAGTGATATAAGATAAAATCAATAGAATAAATAAAATTTACTTTAAAATATAGCATCTTCCATTACATTGCTCTTTGAGAGCAAAAAAGTTTTGTTCTATTAAGGAATAAATTAAAGTTTATTTTTAAAACATTCAATTCATCATTCTCAGTTTAATTTCTAGTTTGTGGATGTTTTCTAATGTTTACAATGTATTATTATAGTAGTACATATATATTATGTAGTACATGTATATTATGTAAAATGTGTTTATTAGGGCTCAATGCTCAAAAACTTTTTGTTGGGAGAGGTATAGGATTAAAAAAGTTACAAGTAGTGATAAAGAACTGAACTAAGATGGGGAGAGTGAAAAGAAAAGGATGGTTACAAGGATGTTTTGGTGGTAGGTTTGACAAGGCTTTGCCACTGATAACATACAGGGATTGAAGGAGAATGAAGAGTTTGCATGACTCCACAGTTGTGAGCCTGGGTGAATAGAAAGGTAGTATCACTCTTAACTCAAATGGAAAAATTGGAAAGAGGGTTAGGTGAAAAGAAGGAAGGAGTTTTGTTTTAAATTGCTGAGTTTGAAATGCCCATGGCATATGAAGGTGATGTTCAGAAGGCTATTGATAGTTCAGGTGAAATTTTAGAACTGGTTATATAGCTCTGCCTATCATCTGAGGTAATTGCTGAACCCATGGGAACTGATGAGATGACCAAGGAAGAGGTTATATAGAAAGAAGAGAACACAAAACAGATGCTTGGAGAATTCACATACTTAGTGAGTTGGAGAAGAATGAGGATTCCAAGAAAGAAGGAGGATGTTTCTTGAAAGAAACAGTAAGGTAAGTAGGAAGGAAACAGAGAATAATAATATCACAGATGTCAAGAGATGAAAGCATCCAGGAGGTGAGTAGTTGACAGTGTGAAAGAATTCTAGAGATGGACAAATAGCCTTTATTTATCATATACCTTATGCCAGGCACCATACTAAGCATTGGATATACAAATATAAGCAAATAAAGACAGTCCCTCACTTAAGGAGCCTACATTCTAATGAAGAAGACAGTACATAAGGTAGAACCTGAAAGCAGGGAAGAGAGGGGAATGGATTGGAGTATGACAGTACCTGCATGGTGGCAATATGGAAAAGGCATGTTTGTCAGGAGTAGAGCTGGGAGAGAAGTGATCAGTGATGAATTGGACTTAGAACTCACCAAAAACACTCACAGAGGTCTATGGGATAATGGACATCTTCTTGCTAAGAAAACTGTTGGAAAAGTCCTGAGAGAAGTACATCTGAGATAGAATTTATGTCAAGTAGAATGAAACCTGAGAAAAGACTATTGGAAATAGAATTTAAGTCATCAGTAGCCTCTGATAGAAAAGTTTTCATTGAGTGATGGGATAAGAAGCCATATTATTTAAAACTTAATAATGAAGGAAAAGTGAAGAAATGAAGATAACAAGTATATAGACTAGTGATGACAAACCTTTTAGAGACCTTAGAGACTGAGTGCCCAAACTGCAACCTTCACACTGCATGTGAATCCCCAGCTTTACCCCAGACAGAGGAGGAAGGAAGTGCTCCCATTGGGCTGCTGGGCAGAGGGATAGGTCATTTGATAAATTTCCTCAGGCACCCATGAAGAGGAGAAGGGAGAAGCCCCCTCCAGCACGTTGAAGTGTGCCATAGGTTCACCAACATGAATATAGACCAATCCTTATATGATTTTGGCTGTGAAAAGTAGAAAAAGTATGGGACAAAAGCTTTAGAAGATATAGGAGTCAACTGAAAAGTTATTTTTCAAAGGTCCAGGAGTTCTAGACCTAGTTGTACCCATTAGGGAAGCAGCCAGTAGATAATGAAAGATAGAAGATGAAAGAGGAGTGATTGAATTTTGACCTTATGCCATCATGAAGTATTGTTCTGTAAATAAATAAAAATAGAACCATAAATGTTGTTCTTTAGAAGATTACGTGATGTAAGTATATAACATTTAATGAGTTTTAGAGATTCTGGGTAAAATTTTATTCCCATTTTCTTCAGGCTCAGTTCAAGAATTACCTTTTTTACAGAAGCCTTGATTTTTTCCTCCTTTCAGTTGAGATTTTTCTCTCCCCTAAAAATTACTTTATATTTTGTTTCTATACATTTTGTACTTTTCTGCCTTCAGGAAATTTCCCCTTTCCCCACAGAATGTAAGTTTCTTAAAGGCAAGCATTTTTTTTTCCCTTTGAAGATCCAGGACAATGCACAGAGTCTAGTACATAGTGCCAGTTAAATGGTTGTTTCTTTTTTTGCAGAATAAATGCCCAAGGTTTATACTACCAGAGCTGAAATTTCAACACAGATCTTCTGGATTCAGATTCTCTGACAGCAAATTCAATGTTTTCTTTATACTATATATATATATATATATACACATACACACACACACACCTCAGTACAACCTTTATAACTTAAACTCTTGGGATAAAATAATTACAAACAGAAAAATACAGTCTATGGTACTAGAGGCTCTTGCAAAAAAAAAATATATATATACTTATCACTTATGAAAATATTTTGTTTCAAACCAAATATATTGTAACATTGAAAGAGGAAAATAAAAACTGTCCTTGTTTTGAAAAGCCACCAAATCTAAATTTTTAAAAATAAGAAAATTTCAATGAAAAATCTGGCATAAATTTTCTAAGTATATAATTTTAAATGATTATTTGTAATATCTCTGCCTACCATTTTCACCAATTCATTTATCTATAAATGATGTATTTCTTTGAACTTGAAGGTGGTGTTTAAGTGAATAAAATATCCTCATTTCTCTTCTACTCTAAATATGCTTATATTTTTCTGCTTTTAGGTTGGTTGTGGCAACTCATGCCAGTTTTTGAACAGTATTACTTTTCATTCTCTCATGTAATACAGAAATATTTTTCAAATTTTATTCATTAATTTTGTTCTTGGTTCTCATTAGGATAACTATATGCAAATGACTTTTACATACCATCTATAACATAGGAATAATTCTATTGCTTCCCTTACAGCCTTTATTGTAAGGAAACACCATATATAAGTTGTTATTCCTATTAGCTCAATCAAAGATTCCTGTTTTTATTACTTTTATTTACATTTCAGTTAATTTTCCCAGCATGATCTCTATGTATGAAAATAATAGTACTGAGCATTTATAGATCACTGACTTTTCCCCACCAATTATAATGGAATTCTTTTTTTTTAATTTTAAAATATTTTTCCATATTTACATCATTCATTTTCTTTCCTTCCTCTCTTCCATCCCACCTCCCAGAGCTGACAAGCAATTATCATCACTTGATACCTATTTCCATGTTATTCCTTTTTGCTATAGAGCGATCTTTTAAAGCCTAAACTCCAAATTACATACCCATATACACATGTGATGAGTGATATCATATGTTCTTCTTTTGCAATTATAATGGATTTCTTTAAATAATGCATATAATTCCATTTTCCTTTGTGACAAATGGTATATATTTGTGGGATAGTGGGGTTAAGAATTCAGACTGTTAAAGAACAGAGTAAAATTAATTGATTTATATCAACATTGTTCCCACAGCTTTGCCAGTGAAGCTGCTGTTCATTGAAGATCTTATTATAAGATATACTGTTATTTTTGTCCTACATTTATCCTTTATCTGTTTTTTAATTAGTGTGAGAAATCAATGTGTTAAAATGTATGTGTCTTAATATCATTTTCTAAAATTATAGAACTAGAACTAATTCTAAAACTTCTTTCCTTCTAAATAGTCCTCTTTGGAATCAACCATTAGAAAAACTAAAACTTTCAATTATCAGCATAAAATGAACACATGTAATTTTTTCTTTAATGTGTTTTTCCTCTATAACCTATCTGTAGATTATAATTAGATTCAGAACTCTTTGATGATTGGCCTGTAGTCATATGATTCTCTTAGAATGTACTAACTTGTAATCAAAGCTAAAACAGAATTTTCTTCTTTTTCTTCTTTTAGGTGAATGGTGATATTCCTCCTCGGTTAAAAAAAAGTGCTCATGAAATCATTCTGGACTTTATTCGATCACGACCTCCCTTGAATCCAGTATGTATTTTGACATGATTTTTACCTATAATAGTTGAATTGAAGGATGGGACTATTGTAATAAAATTTTTCTAGAGTCTCATCTCTGGAATTTTGTTGGCCTTACACTTAATTAAGCATTAGGCCACATAGGTTAAATAATTGACAGGAAATGTCTCCATAAACACAAATTTAAGGTTTTATTTATATGATTAGGATTTTAGAAGCTAATCTAAGCTGTGCCTGTGAAGGAATCTATTATCTTAAAAGGCTGCCTATTCTACTTTTGGATAGCTTGAGATTTTAGGAAATCTTTCCTTATGTCAAGTTGAAATCTATCTCATTACAACTTTTGTCTTTTATTACTAATATTATGAAATTGATTTTTTAAACACAAATGTTGAACATCATTTTTCCATGTTAAATGTCATTTTATTAGACTCAACTCAGTGTTTCTAGTTTCTCAAGATGTTTTTAAAATCTGACTCCCAGATGTTAGTTATTGCTCCTAAGCTGTCATTTGTATATCTGATGAGCAGCCTTTCTTTCCCTTAGTGCCTTTATACCTGTCCATGTTTCCCCCATCCTTAAAAAACAAATAAAACCTCACTAGATCCTACCATTCCTGCCAGCTGTCATCCTTTAACTCCCCTCTCCTTTTCAGTTCTTAAATAAGCCATCTAACACTGATGTCTCCATTCTTGTCCTTTACTCTCTTCTAAGTCCTCTGCATTCTGACTTCCTACTCCATCATTCTGTTCTCTCCAAAGTACCAATGATTTCTTATTGCTAAATCTAGTTGCTTCTTCATGGTCTTCATTCATCTTGTCCTCAGCATTATTTTTGATACTATTGACCACCTTTTCTTCTTGGATGTTTTTTACTCTTGACTTTTCATAAACTTTCTCTCTGTCTGTCTGTCTGTCTGTCTGTCTCTGTCTGTCTGTCTGTCTCTGTCTCTGTCTCTCTGTCTCTCTGTCTCTCTCTCTCTCCCCACACACACACACACACCCTACCTCCAGTACCTCTACTCTTTTCTCTAAATACTCTTATTTTTCTTCCAATTTTTAATTCCCTCTCTATGCCCCGCCCCCTTTGCTGGAAGCATAGTACTATGTTTCTTTAGTTGCTTTAGGTTAGTTTTTTTAAAGGTGGCTCTATTCCTACTCACTCACTTCCCCTCACTCTCAGATGCAGTTTGTTTTCCCTTTCCCTCTGAAGATTTATTAGGCCCCTTTTCTTTCCTATCTGCATCTTGTTATCTAATTTTTCCCATTTTCTTTTTTTCACTTAAGTAAAAATCTCTTTTCCTTTTCCCTCCTTTCAACTTGTTTTATTTATTAACTTTCAAATTTTCACTTTTGTGTGCCCTTTTCCAGTGAGGATCTCTCTCCTTTGCTCTCTTCCCTATCCATTCCCCCTTCTGTTTTCTATAGACCCTCATTTTAGACTCTTAACTTATCTAGTCCCTCTCAGTTCTCTGTATTTCTTATGGAGTTAGAATTTCTAAAGTACTCATTCTGAGCCCTTCTTTTTAATCAGTTTCTGTCCTTATCTTGGGTAGCTTGCCCTCCAATCCCATTTTCCGTTGTGCCTCACTCTCACAAAATTGCTAGTTCACATAAACAATAGAGAGAAGCCTACCCTTTCCTCTCCTCAGCCTTTGACTCAAAATCCTTGGTTTTCTTTAAGAATCAGCTCGAGGCACTTCCTCTGGGAAGCCTATCCTGGTCCTCCCAGTTACTAGTACCATCCCCTCTTAGGTTACTTTCCATCTCCTCTCTAGTTATCATGTATGGTTTTGTAAGTTCCTTGAAGACAGAAGGTATTTTTGATTTTGTGCAGTTTCCTCAGCTCTTAGCTAGTGCCAATATATATAGTAACAGCTTAGCAAATACTTATAGCATGATTAACATTCGGAGCACATACTTTAGGAAAACAGAAAAACTTTCTATTATTTATGTACGCTCCACAAAACAAAACTTTTGGTACTTCTGAGAAGGGATTCACTTACGCACTGGAATGCTTCTTCTCTGACCCTTTTAGCCAATCTCCCTCTTTGAATCCTCATCATCATTCTTTGAATTGCTGTTTCTTCTTGATGTTGGTACAGCTGCAAAATCTTCATTGCCCTCCATTTCTTATAAAAAGCAAGATAATAACTTATGTAGCTTTAATGTTTGAAAATTTGTAAGCAATATCTCATTTGATCCTCCCTACCATCCTGTGAGGGGGGTTCTTTTATGATTTTCTTTCCATTTAATAGATGAAGAAACTTATATCCAAGAGTTTAAATTGACTTGCTAAGGATCACAAAGAAAGTGTTTGAGGTAGGATGTGACTTAGGACTTTCTACCTCTTAATCCAGGGCGTTAGTATTGTACTACAAAGTGAAGTCCTTCTTTGTAAATAGTCCTCTTGATAAACTGTTGGATTGCTTTAACTTCACTGTAGTCTCTACCACAGGTTCAATGAGTGAGGGCTCTCATTGAGGCAGAAATTTGCCTGTGGCAAGCACCTTTTCTCAACTAGCTAAGCTTCTTTTGATTGGCAGTTAGTAGATTACTGCCATGTCCTGATACAGAAAGGTTGTTCCTGCATTATCCTCAAGCAGACAATCTGCCATGTCCTGATACAGAAAGGTTGTTCCTGCATTATCCTCAAGCAGACAATCTCTGTCAGATGAAATAAACCAAGTTTTCTCCTCTTCTGTGATTATTATTGCTCAACACAAGATTTCTCAGTAAATAATGAATTGGTGTTGTTCAGTCAGTGCTTATGCAACTCTTCATGACCTTTGAAGTTTTGTTGGCAAATACTGGAGTGGTTGGCCATTTCTTTCTCCAGCTCATTTTATAGATGAGGAAACTGAGGCAAACAGAGTTAAGAGCCTTGCTCAGGGTCATACAGTTTAGTGAGTATCTGAGATTTTTTGGATTTGAACTCAGAAATTCTTAACTCTAAGCCCAACACACTAACCACTGAGACAACTATCTGCCCAAATGATGAATTAGAAAGTGTTAAAAAAAAAACACCTTTCCACTATAAAAACTAAACTGAACAGCATCTTTCCAGTTATGAAACACTCTTCTACATATACTCTTTGCTATCTTCTCATTGATAACCTCCAAAGGTTTCATTAAGTTTTTTATCAGTTTTTTTAACCAGCCTCAATTCATGTTTGTTGCTATTTTACCATTTATGCTTTCTGACTTTGATGTACTTCTACTCAATTTCTATTTTCTTTTGGTTGTCTCATTTAAATTTAAATGCCCTTTTAATATACTGCCCTTCCTACTGACTTTAGGTTTATCTTTAGCAAAATGAATAACTAAAAGTTTAATGAGATTAGTTTAAAATTGCCATTTCATCATTGCTTTGGGAACCTTAATATTTTATTGTGGCATTCTATTTTATTGACAACTGTGGAGAACTTCCCTTCTAAAACTACCATGTATATTCATTTTATATTTATTATTTATATACTTATATTTATATGTATATATATTGTTTTCCTAGTAGAATGTAAACTCCTTGAGCACAGGAATTATTTTCCTTTTGTCTATATATTCCCAGTATTTAACATAGTGCAGGACACATATTAGGGACATAATAATTTGCTTGTTGATTGATTAAACACAAAATATTATTTTTTCAAGATACTGAAAAATATGTCAACTAATCATAATTTAACTTTACAATAATGTGTTATGTGAATAGACTGGTTTGAAATTAATTTTAAAGCAAATTACTTAAGTCTATAACTATTAGTTCTCTTTATTTTTCAAGGTCTCAGCCAGAAAGCTGAAACCAACTCCACCACGACCACGGAGCCTTCATGAAAGAATATTGGAGGAAATCAAAGCAGAAAGAAAGTTACGCCCAGTCTCACCAGAGGAGATTAGACGTAGTAGGCTAGGTGAGTCTACTTTTCATTACATTTTTCTTTTTAAATCCCCAGATCCTATAAAAGGCTATCATACAGAAACAAGCAAGGGGGGAAATGCACAAATTAGACCTAAAAAATGCAGGTTCATAAATGGAAAACTTTACTTTTCCTTGATCCTCATAAGAAAGGAAAGAACCTAGTGGAAAAAATATTGGATTAGGAAGTTAGAAGATCTAGGTTCTGTTCATGACTCTCATATTGACAAGTTATGTCACCTTGAGGAAGTTATAAATCTCTTCAGGCTTTATTGCCCCTCATGTGTAAAGTTAGGATATATATTTGTATATACTTTATATACACATACATATATATATATATATATGTGGGTATATATTTCCTGTCTACTTCATAGGCTCTTGTGAATTCCATATGAGTTATTATTATATGTGAAAGTGCTTTGTATGCTAGAAGATATTATATAAAGGTGGCATTATTAGGTTGTGGTTTATACCCAGGCTGTGATGTTATCAGTATAATGAACTCCTTGTGGTGAACTTCTTTTGGCAGTGAAGATCAGCACCTTTTCTCCATCTTACTACTTTAGAGAGTTGTTGGCTGGAACAACACACCGTCAAGGTGTTTTAGAGACAGGACTCAAACTTGGGTTTTTCTGAATCCAAATTTAGCTCTTTACCCACTATGCCAGAATGCCTCTCATTATAATTATTATGTTTTGGAAATTTGCTTCTATTACTTCAGTTACTAGATTCAAATATGTCAATGTTTTGTGAAACAAGACTTGGATTGTCTCATATCATTCAAGATCATTTAACTTCTTTCAAAGTTCAAGGTATATATTTGTGTTCCTTTTGAATTTATAGAATTTATTAATTTATACATTTTCAAAATATTAAGATACATCAAACTCATTTGTATTTTAATAGCTTAATTAAACTGCATGGTAAGAATTTTTTCTTTACTTAAAATTTTTTTCAATTATATATAGAAACAATTTTTGACAATCATTTTCTGACATTTTTCAATTCAGATTTTCTCCCTTTCTTCCTCCAAGAATCCCCGAGACAGTAAATAGTCTGATATAAATTATACCAGTACTTGCTTGCAATAAATATTTCCATATTCCCCATGAATGGCAAGAATTTAGGATATAGAAGAAAAAGCACTTAATTGTTGAAATTGAAATAACAAACTAAAAAAGAAACAAATAAAAAAAGAATGCCATTATGCACTAGAGGTTAGAAATATTCTGGAACCTGTTTTTTCTGAAGAATTGTAGACCTAGCAAAAAGTTATCTTCATTCATAACAGCTGGAAAATAACAACAGGAGACCTATTACCTGACAGATTCTCTTTTGTTAGACAAAAATGCTAAAAAGACAACCATTTTATTATTTTATTGTAATATTTTTCCCAATTACATATAAAAATCAATTTTTAATATTTGTTTTCTAAAATTTTGAGTTCCATATTTTCTCCTCTTTCTTTTCCTCCCCATGACCCTTCCACATTGGCCATGTTATGGAAGAAGGATCATTTAAAAAAATACAAAAGAAAATAAAGTGAAAAATAGTATCCTTCAATCTGCATTCAGACTCCCATCAGTTCTTTTTCAGGTGATGGATAGCATTTTTCATCATGAGTCCTTTGGAATTAAAAAAGACAATTAAAACAAAAAGAAAAGTAATATTTAGAAGTGCCATCATAACATGGAATACAAAAGAACACAAGAAATTCTTGTGAAGCTACAAATAATACTTTCATTCTGCTTTTCTCCTTCTTCTAATGAATCATTACAAGGGGGAAAGGGAACCAAATGTGGTTTAAAAAAATTGATAGTCTGGAGACCTTAAATCTTGTTCTAGCATTTCTATTGTGGGCTTTATTATCTTCTACAAATCACTTACCTTTTCCAGATCTCAGGTTCCTTCACAGCTATCTGGGTAAACATAGTCTCACATTTGTAAGGGAAGGGAACACTTCTTCACCATGGCAACCACTATCCCAATACCTTTCCTCAAGATCCTTATCCAACTTCTGCAGCATAACCCACTACTTCTAAAGTCTAGTTACTGTGACACTGCCAGGGTCCACCACTGCCAACAACCTCGTCTTCGGTATTAGGACTATCCTCTGTACTCCTGCCTTACCCCTCCCTCTCTGTGCTAGTTTCTGCTGTTTAGCCATTTCTCCCATATTTGTACTTATAGAGTTGATTTTTTCCATTCAAAGGATAATATTTTACATTTATGCCTTTTAAATTTCAATTTATTAATCTCATTATTTTTTGCAAACTGTTCATCCTTTATTACAGCTCCAAGCTTTTTTGTTATCTGCAAAATTTGTAAGCATACTGTCTTTGCCTTTATCCAAGTTACTAATAAAATGTTAAATAGCAAAACATATCTAGTTAGGACACATTACTGAATCCAGTACTATAAGTTGGCATTGACATGACTACTCTTGTTTCCAGCTTTTCCTTTTCAGTTTTCTTACATATTACCTTCTTCTACAGCCTCTATTATCCAAACATACCAACCTCTTTGCCGTTCCTCATACATAATGTTCTATTTCCCATCTCTGTTCTTTTGTACCGACTTTCCCATTCCTGGAATATTCTTCCTTCTTAAATACCATCTTTAAAAAAATTTTTTTAAATAACAAATTCTCATGTGTTTTCTGAAGTTATATAATCCAAATTGTCTCCCTTCTTCTTCCCTACTGCCTCCCAAAGCTGGCAAGCAATTCAATCTAGGTTATACATGTATTATCAGATACCATCTTCTTAATGAGTTATTTAATTCCCCAAATTGTCATTTTTTGTGGATCCCATTCCTTAAGTTGACAGCAGTAATGAAAATATCACTTGGGCTTCAAAGTTCATCAGTTTTGTGAATTAAAAAGACAAATTTCCCAAGTAATATCTCATGCCTATACAAGTAGCTCTATCAGATTAATTCTTCTATGTCTGTTTCTTGGACGCTTACTGAAAATACATAATCCACTGGACCTAAAATTTAATTAGAAGGGGAGATTAAGCTTACTTGTGTTTCTGAAATTTTATAGTTCTTTCAGTGACTTCAACTTATAGACACTCTATTTTCAGAATGTCATTAATAAACCATAATGTAGTAGGAAAGGGCGATTATGATACTGAAGGCACTGGAGACTGTGCCATATGAGGATCCATTGAATGAACTAAGACTTTGTATCCTTGGCAGGCAGGCTTTGAGGAATGATTTTTGAAGGATGTCATCCAAAAGAGGAATAATAGGCTTAGGTCATGGTGTCCTCAAGTTACTAAAAGAGGAATAGAGGCCTCTAGTGCTTTGGGTTGATCTGCTGTTGAGGATTTATGGGAAAACATGGGTAATAGTAGCACAATATAAAAAAAAAAGAGGATGGTAGTGTCAGAGAGAAGTAGGGAAGTACCAAAGCTGACAAAGATTCATTGAAATATTTTTTGAGTTGAGTTTCTGAAACTGTTATAGTATCATCATCACATGCTGTTGTTTGTGTATATTGTATTTTTTAATATTAAAGATTCCCCATGTTAAATATCATGAAGTATAATTTATTAGTTTTCCTAATAAAGAATTGTCTATTTCAGTTAAAGTCTTGTCAAATGGTCATGGTCAAATTCTTTTTTCAGGAATTTTAATACTTTAAAATTTGATACTGAGTCTACCATGCTTTTCTTCTTTAAGAAAATTCTCTTTGAGTTACCTTAGAAAAAAAGTTGAAGAAAATTAAGCAAAATTTTAAGTGGGCCTTTCACTAGACTTTTAAGGAAAAGTTCTGTGTCCTCCGTGCTGAGGCAGCATAGCATAGTAGATACAATCCTAGATTTTAAATCCTGCCTCAGAGACTCATTATCAGGGAGATCCTGGATAAGTCACTCTACTTCAGTGATCCAGGCAGTTCTAAGAGCTTAGTACTGAGAACTAATTTTTATTAACAAAAGAAGTATCTCACAAGGAGCACTTATCCTTACATTAATTAGTAAATAATAATTTATTACATGTCTTTTATGTGCCGGACACAATGCTAAACTTTTGGGATACATATGCAAACAAAAGATAGTCCTTGTCCTGCAGGAACTTACAATCTAATTGGGGAAAACTTAAATAATGGAAAGCTGAACTAGGGGAGAGTGCAGTGAAGGTACCCTGCAGACATGCTAGTGAAGTTACAGTGAGTGCTGCTGCAGAAGTCAAAAGACATCCAAAATAAGTATAGACCATCAGGAAATAGGAAAGTATATGTTCCCCTCCTTCAAGGGAGGAATTTATAGTCCCACCATTCAACCAGAGAGACAAGATACCAAGAAGATGTGAGTAACAAGGCTGGTTGGATCTTACAAGATGATGATGATGATGATGATTTTATTGAGGCATGGTGGAGAAGCCAAAGGTCACAAACTTACTTCTTTAGCTTCATTAGGATTTAAAGCACAAGAGAAAAATACTAATCCTGAAAAAGTCCCAGAGTTTGTGACTGACCTTTTTTTGGTTTTAATCACTGAAATTCTCTCAGCATTAATAAGTTAAAGGTGCTTGGTCACAATTTAACTTAATAAAGCTTACAATAAAGCCTTGGCCACCTCTGATGATCCCCTTAAGTCTTAGCACATTTGGCTATCTATTCTTGGTTGAGAAATGTTTTCCATAACTTTGCCCATGTTCCCTATCCTGTATGTTATTTATTTTTATTAACCCAAGAATGATATAGCACTGTATTCATGGATGCTTTGGCCATTTTTAGACTTTATCTGACAAAAAGATGATTGTTTTCTCTAAAATGTAATTAAACACTATCACCAAAACAAAAAACAAAAAACTTTCCCAAAACCCTTCTAAATATCCAAAAAGATCTGTGACCTTGTTGATGTGGGTTTTTCTTCTAATGATGCAAGTCAGAACCAATCCATACATGGCCATCATATTTGACTTTGTCCATGTCTTCTCATATATTTGCCTCAAGATTCCAATCAACATGCTAAGGACTTTCTTTGCTTTCTGTTGGCATTGCATGTATACCAAAAGACCCCACAGGCAGTGTAATACTTAACCCTCTTGCCAAATGACTGTCTTTTTTAATGATACGTTTTGACAATACCCTTTATTTGGGTTCTTAACTTTTCATATACTTGTTCTAATTCAAGTAACTTTCACCATATTTTACTATTTTGGTGCCATTTCAACAATAATCATTTATTAGATGCTTACTATGTGCCAGGCACTGTAGTCTAAAGACAAAAAAGGAAAGATAACTTCTACCATCTGAGACCTTATATATTCTGTTGGGGGAAGGTAGATAGAGACAACACATATACAGATTAAGTAAATGCAGTATATTTATATCTGTACATTTAAGAGTTAAATTAAATATCGAATACTTCAAGTGTTATATTTTAAAAGTTTATTATCTGACAAAATAGAACCTCATGACTAAGTTTTTCTACCTGTTCAAAATGCCCACTCCACCAAAGCCGCTGAGGGGAAGCAAAAACCCCTAGACCCAGAACTCCACCCAATTTATATCCTGTCTACATCAGCACATAACAACAGGAAATGAGTGGGGTTCTGGGAATCATCGTTTTCACTGGGGATTGTAGTTTTGCTGAGATTTCACAGCATATACACACATATAATGGGGAAGAGAATTACTAGGTTGATTTTGAAGGTAGGTCTTTACTTCAAGAACAATTATATATCCCAACTTTCTGAATAACTAGTCTGCCTGACTAGACATCAGAAACCGAATACTGGAGAGAAAGTTAAGAATATAATGATGATTAGCATATTCATTTACTTATTGTTTGCCTTCCACCTCTTTAAAGAATATAATGGTGAAAGGAAGGCTTTTTTCCCAGAGCAAACATTTCAAGCTCCTGTTTAAACATCCAGGACTGTGATATTAAATTCTAAGTGTGGTGACTATACATTCTTTGATTGTGAAGAGTTTCTTTTGAAAATCTTTTCAATGTTTTTCTTCTGTTCATACTGACTTTGCTTAGTTGGATCTCTTACTAAGGTTTATTAAAACTAGTTTTGCTCTCCTTTGCTACTCTCTGCTTTATTAGGAAATGCTAGTAAGGATCTTTGATTATTGTTCTCCATAAGATTTTACAAACAAGTTTACACTTTAAACCTCTTCTGCCTTTGACTCTCATATCTCTGCTTGGCAAGAAAGTCAAATGTTTATCAACTAAATCACCTTTTAGGTTCTTTTGGGCTTCCCCATTATAATGATTAATTTACATATTGTAAAAGAGAGAATCTACAGGGCAAGCCAAGCATGCAACACAAAGCAAAAGGATATCATCTGTCAATCAAAAAAGTAACATTCCATTTGGAATGTTCCCAGGAAGAGGCAGTTGGAAGTTAACCCCCACAGATGATCTGAGCTGTCTCTACTGGTTTTGGAGAGAGGAGGAAAGGAGAGACTTTCTTTTGGGGCTAGGCAGAGAGGCTTGTGACTGGACCCCCCTCTTAGCTTCTGACCTAGGCAGAGAGAGACCTTTGTGGCTTCTGACAGAGTGGTGGAGAAGAAGCTGGGATTTCTAGTTTTGAACTAACTCTCTTTGCTTTGGAGAGGGGAAGGAAGAAGATTTTGTGTGGCTGAGGGTGGTGGCTGAACCTCAAGAGCTAATTGTGTCTCTGGACTTGAATTAATCAAGCTGAGATTATCTAGCTGTTTGGAAGAGAAGAAAGAAGAAAATAATTGTTCCTGTTAGTGACTCCCTGATAGACTTGTGTCACAGTGGTGACAGAACTGGCATTTCCCAATACCCTCCTAACTCCTTGTGTAGATTAGGGAAAACCCCATCCCTCTTACCTTATTTCCCATCCTGTTCTATCTTCCCCAATAAACCTCCTTATTTGAGAAAGAGGGAAGAAGTATGTTCTTTAAACCTCACAGTTCACCTTGTTACATAGAAAGGTGGCTGACTAACAGGAGAGAGAAGGGAGGCAGGAGGGAGCTGGTGGAAAAATGGGTGGCATTTGAGGGAGGAGGGTAAGCAATATCTTGATCAATAAGCCATCTAATATAGATCTATTAGCCATCTAGAGTATTGATCCATAGACACCATCTGGTAGTATCTCTGGTAGTATCTCTCAGAAATATCTCTATCTCCTAGTATATCCTTTATTACTATAGGCAACCCCAATATCTCCTTTATTAGGACTAGAAGTATTTCAAGTATCTCCAACTATCATTTTATTATAATATGTTGAATTTCTGTATGAAATTATTGTAGTCAGTGTCCAGATTCTTCCATTAACATTCTAATTTTTGTCATGAATAAAATGTCTAAATAGGTAAAGATAGAATTGTTTTAATGGTATACCAATTTTTTCCCATTTTTTTAGCTCTGTACTAGACAATGAAGGGATCATTTACATCATTAAAATCATTTCCTTTTCTGTTAAAATATAACTAATTTTATTTTTTGCAGTATTAGTAGGTATCTAACATATTCTGATGGCAAAACCTGATTCTTTTTCTCAAAAAAGTATTTATAACAATAGGTATGAGACTTTTGGTAGTCTACAAATCTTGGACCTCTCATTCCTTATTGCTGAGCCATTATAACATGCTGACTTTTTTTTCAAACCTTACCTTCCATCTTAGAATCAATACTATGTTTTGGTTCCAAAGCAGAAGAGTGGTAAGGGCTAGGCAATGGGGGTTAAGTGATTTGCCAGGGTCACACAGCTAGGAAGTAATCTGAGACCAGATTTGAACCCAGGACCTCCCATCTCTGGGCCTGACTCTCAAACCATTGAGCTACCCAGCTGCCCCCAATATGCTACCTTTTAAGAAACAAGTCTCATGTGACCTTGGGCAAGTCACTTAACCCCCCATTGCCCAGCCCTTACCACTCTTCTGCCTTGCAGCCAATACACAGTATTGACTCCAAGATGGAAGGTAAAGGTTAAAAAAAAAAAAAAGAAAAGAAACAAGTCTCCTTTTATGTTGTATTCTGATTTCAAAAATATTTTAATAAATTTATTTGAATCTATAGGAGAAAAATATGAGGTATTTCAAAAGATTAAAGTTTACTTTGGGAAAAGTAAACTTGCTTTCCAGAATTTATCCAGGAAGCAATGGAATTTAAGATGAGTTTTGAATTGAGAAATGGGGGAGTGATGATTTTTTTTTCCTATTAGTATATAGGTTTTTCCAGGTAGTCAAATGAAAGGCATTCATTTAGAAAGCTTAGAAAGGATAGGGGAGAGAAGTTGAGGCACTGAGAGACACTTTGGCAACTGAAAGCAGAATACTTCTCTGGTAAGACTGGTCTGGTCAGTGCTGCTTATCTACATGTTGATGGCAGTTTGTCAGCAATTGTCATTGTTAGTGTGAAGAAACATACTGATATCACAGGAACTTGCCCTCCAGATAATACCCTAATGGGGTCCCTTGTCCCCAAGAACTAAAACTACCATGTCCTTATTTATGTACTACCATATGTTATCTCAAGTCTTCAGGTTTCACTGACCTGACCTAGGTCACTGACCGACCATATGTTAAAAAGAAACATTTGGGTACCAGGGACTAAGATTGATGTCTTCAATTCTGGTGCCTGGTTCTCAAGATGACCCCCATCCCTAGCCCCTCTATATAAACCAGACCTCTGCATTGCTCGGGGTCTTCCGTTTCTTGTGGAAGCCCAAGCAATAGCTTGAATAAAGTATCTCTTGTGTATTGCATTACCATGTTTGTCTCCTCCTTGGAATCTGAACCAGAACCGGACCAAACAAGTGATGAGAGAAAAATGGGCCCCTTTTCCACAATGATTTCTCCCCTCAGTAATGGCTGCAGAGTTTGGAGGCTAGTAGATTGTAGAATATGACTATTCCCAAGGCTCTTCTGAGTCTTGGACTGTCTCCATCAAGATCTGAAAGGAGATGATGGTCCAGGTAGTAGTTGCTGTTTTACTTGACTGGCACATGCTACCTGCTTTCCTTTTTTTGAATGATAATAAAGATGACCCATCACACAGCAATAAAAACATTGGACAAGGGAAAGTAATTTTTAAAAAAAGATCAGTTGTCTCTACCATATTTATCCTGAGATGTTCAAAATATAGTTGGAAAAGTTGGTTAATTTCTCATGTCTTTTAGATCAAGGAACATCAATATTTTTATTTTTCACAA
The DNA here is from genome assembly GCF_027887165.1 of Monodelphis domestica. Taxonomy (NCBI): domain Eukaryota; kingdom Metazoa; phylum Chordata; class Mammalia; order Didelphimorphia; family Didelphidae; genus Monodelphis; species Monodelphis domestica. The sequence goes on from NC_077229.1 coordinate 255,755,064, forward strand.
AAGATAATATTTATAAAGTTCTTAGCATAGTGCCTGGATAAAAAGGCGTATGCTTCTCCCCTTCCCAAAAAAACAAAAAATAAAACAAATATAGCTAAATATACTGCTCAGTGTTACTCAGATTTGTTCTTCAGAATACTTATTCACAACTCCAAAGCCAATTTTTTAATAACAAGATTCTTTTAAGATAGCTATAATTTAGAAAAGAATAAATACTCTCCAGAAAATTCAATTTTTGGTCATTTAAGTTTGTGTGAAATATTGCTACATACATCTTGGTCTTATATGATTTTTTTAAAAATCAGAGTACATATTTTATGATTTTTCCCAGTCAGATGTCTATCTTTATCATACATAGATTTTAGGATTTAAAATACAGTATATTTTTCTTATTGTTACTATATTCCAAGTCTTATTAATGTTGTAACTGACACTACATTATATGTATATGTATTTTTTATATTTTATACATATTATATATACATAGTTGAAAATTTCAGTTTTATGCTAGCTAGCCCCCTGTATTAGCATCTGAAATATACTAAGAATTTTCTCTTAATTTCCTTTCCTTTTGTCTTCCCTGTGCTTTTCTAATGGCTGAATTACTTTCTTTATGCTGTTTTTCTTTTTTCAGCAATGCGGCCACTTAGCATGTCTCACAGTTTTGACTTGTCAGGTAAAAAAAGAAAGCACTTCAACACCTGACTTGGATTTTGTGATTTTTGTGAAACACATTTCACTCATCTGTTTGTCTAAACATCTATCAAAAAGAAAATTGGAGGCCTTCTTCCAAGCCACAGTCAATGAAATCAAAGATTCAGCCTATTTGAGTTGAGGGAGAAAAAAATCTGTTTCCTTCTCTATAGTCATTGTGTATATCTGGAATATCTATTACTTTTGTTACATGGAAAATAAAGTAAACAACTGCCAAGATTTGTTCATGTATTTGTCACAAAATTGAACTCTTTGATATAATTATTTTCAGGGGGAAAAAAAGTAAAAGGGACTTCTGTATTGAGTGAACAATAAATCTTCTAGAGAACAAACCTAAAAATAGAAATAGTTTAGTTCAGCAACTACTATTTCCTTTAGGATTGGATCATATTACTTCTCTTTTCTTAAAAGTAAACTTGAAGTGATTGCAGTATTGCAAAATTTGGAGGAAGATCTCTTTTATATGCCTTTACCCTGACAGGTTAATTTCTGACCAAATGTTATTACTAGAATTTTTTTCTCCTAATGCCCTTAAAACAGTAAAATCATAAAAGTACTGAAGTGATTTTGATCATCATGTGCCCCAAGTATGAATTACAAAGCTAGATATAGTTAATTAGATTTGATTAAATTCAGCGAAACTTAACTTTTGAGCTTTGATTTGCAAAATTATTGCTCTTTTTATAGTTTTTTTAATTATATATGTAGGATAAATTTTATTTACATAAACTATTATTTAATATATGTATAATATAATATAAACTCTAATTTACATAAACTATTTACAATTAACCTAGTTTCAAATCAGATGTTGCATTCCACATAATTTTCAAAATCATATCTTAAAAATTGACTTTTTTCCAATTATAGTATTTTCTAATCTTCTTAATTAATGTGAACAAGTTATTATTAAACATAAAGAGTGGGATGAGCTGTTGTCTCCAACAGTTTTTTTCCAGAAGTTCCTTTTCTTCCTTAGTATGTTAATATTCAAAGAATCCAATTATATTTTTGAGGGAGCTAAAATAGATGTGTTACACTCTTGTATGTCTTAGAGTGATACCACTATAAAACTCCTTACAATTTGTATTCTTGTAGCATTTTTAACCATTGTTTTTATACTAGTTTATTTTCATAATAAATTAGAGAAGCAGCACAAATTCTTTATTTGATAAAATCTTTATAGAAGTTCAAATTAAAATATCTCTTATATGGTACTTTAACTTGGACATTTGACTGACTATTGAAGAGCTCTTCCTGTTTTCTTTGTTCATTTGATAAATATTACTTTAGTAACCATTTTCCTGATGCTTTATCATTCTAGAAAACTTGGTTCAAAAAGAAGACTCCAATGCATTGAATGTTTGTTAAATGTGTCTGTGTTGCTCCTAATGTTCAGAGCTGACTATTCTCTAAAGCAACTGACTGAAATCCAAAATAATGAGGGGAAAAACATGCAAAACTTCAAATAACATTAATAATTGTTATTTATATCATTAACCACATGTATATGGTACACAGTACTGCAGAAATTCACACTAGACACAATGCAATAAATATTAGATATGGTCAGCTCATATGAACATCATATATATGTTTATATATTAATGAACATATATATGCACATTCATATGTATGTTTGATGTAGATAACTTGGAGAAAGATGTTCAAACCAAAACAAAAGCCTATATTTTCAATGCAGAAGAGTAGCAAAGATTTTTTAATGTCATTGCTTGACATGTGGGTTTATGCCTTCTAATGACTGATTTCTCCAGATATTTTAAAATGTATTTTCTATTATTGCTTTCTCTCTAAAAAAATTAGTATTGTAAGAAAGTAAACTGAAAAGGGCAGCTAAGTGGTTCAACGTATTGAGAGTCATGCCTAGAAATGGAAGGTCCTAGATTCAAATCAGACACTTGTAGCTGCATAACCCTGGACAAGTCACTTAACCTTCATTGCCTAGCCTTTACTAATCTTCTGCCTTGGAAACAATACACAGTATTGATTCTAGGATGGAAGGTAAGGGTTTTTAAAAAACAAAAGAAAAGAAAACTCAAAAGCATGACCCATTCTACTAACCTAAATATAAAATGAAAATCATTTCTTTTCTACTAATTATTTCAAAGTTCATGTTGAGTTTAAAGCTATAAACTCATAATTCTATTCATTCTGGGTGATAAACCTTTATAACATGTTAAGCAAATTATAATTTTGTGACTTGTATGTGTAAAAATATTTTCCCCATGTATTAAAAATTCAAATTACATATTCAAGTCTTAGAAATTACAAAATTTTGGAATTGGAAGGGACCTCAACATCCATCTAGTGCCACCGTTAGCCAAAAAAAGAATCTCTACTATATTTCTCACAAATTGTCAACCAGGCTGTGCTTGAACATTTCTATGAAGAAACATATTGCCTTCTAAGGCAGACCATTCTACATTTTGATAACTCTGATAACTCTAATTAGGAAAAAATGTTTTCAGTTATCATCCCAAAGTTTCTTCTTACCAATTCTTATACATTGATACTGGTTCTGTTCTCTGGGTCAGAACAAATTTTTTGCCTCATTCTCATGATAATCTTTCATTAACTTGAATATATCTCTTAGATGTCCCTCCTACAGCTTTGCTTCTGGCTAGCATCCCTAGTTTCTTCAACCAATTCACATATAGTCTTTTGCCATCCTGATTGCAAATCTCTGGAGCCAAAACTCAAATAGAAATGGAGGCCACTAATCCATATGTGAGGATTCTTGTGAACCCCATGTTGACTTAGTTTTAAAATGGTATATTATCTATGTTTTGTTAAGTATTTACATTTATTTTGTTAGATACTTCCCAATTCCATTTTTAATCTGGTTCCTGCCACACTTGAGAGTGTCATGGGTTACATGTGGCATCTGCATGTTTGACATCTCTCCTCCAGATAAGCCATACGTTATCAATGTCTTTTCTAAACTGGCCTGAACCCAATACTCCAGATGTGGTTGGACCAGGACAGCCTTTGGTTATGAAACCTCACTGGGTTTATGATTGTAAAAATAATATCAATGCGTTAAATAGGTTAGTAAATGAATGAAATAAATTTAAATTTGAATAAAAAGCTTAAGTGCACATCTCTTTGATATTGATCACATACATTATAATTAGGAGACCTTTTTTTCCCCCAAACAAAAATTAGAACTGTGATTTCATGAGTATTGAGAGTTCCTGGTGAGAAACTCTCCATAATAATACAGATCTATACCTTGTCTCAAATTTGTGGGCTTAGAGAGTTGCCATGGTCCTGAGAGGTTAAGTGCTCTACCCAGGTCACATATAGACAATGTAAGTGTGTATCAGAGGTGAGACTTGACCCCAGGTCTTCTTGACTCCAATATCCCTGACACAGGGATAAATATATAACTATACGCACATATATCTGTCATATCTAATTCTTTCACAAGTAATCCAAGACTGAGTATTAAACATCTGGAGTTGTTAATTCTTTTTTAATAAACTTAATATTTGGGTACTATACAAAATATCTATTCTAGGAATTTCAATCATGGACAAAAAGTTTATTAGCAAGTTTCTAAGCCTCTGTTAACGTAGTTTGCAATATTATAGAAGGAAAAGTAAAAGGCTTTAAAATTTGTATTTAGAATACAATTTTTTCTTTTTGAATTTCTGATATTTGCCATCATTTAATAGATTTAGAAGTATTAATTCAGGAATTCAACTCTTTAATTATAACCATCAGCAGCAAGTATTTTAACAGAATTTGTTATGTGTCAGTTACTAAGCTAAGCACTGGGAGTGATACAAAGAAAAGGCCCTATCTATAAGTCTAGTAACTCCCATCAGGTAAAATGGTGATACCTTTGTCTGGGCAACCTACAAATATTAATATATAGAGACAGGAGCTAAAGAATGTACTAAAACCACCCTTCCTAATGAAAGGGTCATGATGAAAGAGCTTTATAAACCTCAAAGTGCTACCTAACTATGAATTTGTACTATTAAATTTTCTTTTTTCTGAACATGCACTAAATCATTTTAAATGTATTTAATCATTTTCAAATTGTGTTTTTATCTTATGTTTACAAAATTTCTATGGCTACTCAAAGTTGATATCTAATCTATTAACCCAGAAAGTACATAATGAATTTTATTGCTGAGTTATATTTTTCCATGTTTGGTTCATCATTCAATTTACTAAAGAAGAAACTTAATTGGACCTTTATTTACAGTGACATTTCAAAATCAATATGTTAGTGTTTTATTTGTTCAGTGCTTTTTTCTTTGTAATCCTTACATGGGAAGCTCTATTGCCTTATTCCTTTAATGGATTTTCAGTCAGTCTGGCCTTAGTGAATGTATCCTATCTTCTTTTCACACTACCTTGTTTACCTATATATTTTCATATATTATCCTATATATGTATATAGTTATATACATGAGAAACAGAGTGATAAAATGAATAGAAATGGAGATATTTAAGGTAGAAAGTCCATGGTTCAGTTTCTACCTCTAATACACACTGTCTGGGTGACATGGGAAAACCACTTTGGATTTCTCAGTGCCTCAGGTAATTCTCAAGAGGGCTTAGATTAACTGGTAGTAAGGAATATAATTGGAATTTAAAAACAATTTTCTTTTCAGCACTCCATATTCTTCTAGCCAGCAAGATGTAGACCCTTTGTATTGGTAGAAAAGTTTCCTTCCTAGAACTCCCTGTACTTAATGGCATCGAAGACTAGTGTCTTTAATTAGAGACATCTACTCAAACAAAACATAGAGTGACTTTCCAACATTATGTAGTTATTAACTAGCAGAGTCAAGATTTTAACCAGATCTCTTTTCAGCTACAATATGCCATTCAGTTACTTCAGTTTGCTTATCTGTAAGATGGGAATAATAACAGCATTTACCTCCCAGGGCCATTGTGAGGCCCAAAAGAGATAATATTTGTAAAAAGTACTTAGCACATTAGCACATAGTAGGCTCTATATAAGTACTTATTCCCTTCCCTTCAGGATTCTTAAATGATTTAATTCAGACCTATTTCTCACTTATAAACTGGACACAGTCAGTTATCATTAAAAAACAAAAACTGGGGGCAACTGGGTAGCTCAGTGCATTGAGAGCCAGGCCTAGAGATGGAAGGTTCTAGGTTCAAAGCTGGCCTCAGACACTTCCCAGCTGTGTGACCCTGGGCAAGTCACTTAACCCCTATTGCCTAGCCCTTATCACTCTTCTGCCTTGGAGCCAATACACAGTATTGACTCCAAGATGGAAGGTAAGGGTTTCAAAACAAAACAAAAAAATCTCATTTCTTTTTCACTTATCTTCCATAGCTTCTTCAAATGGAATAAATTGAGTATTTCTGGGCCCAATGTCTATTTTTTTAAATGAAGAGGTTAAACCTCTTAAGGTCTCTTCCAGTTCTATGTTGTAACTTAAAATGTGAATAAGGTGGCCTAGCCAGAGCATCACCTTTTAAATGGGATTTGCCAGTTTTTCTTAAATATTATTATCTTATGTGGACAGTCTATGCTCCAAAAAAAATTTTAGAGTAATTGAGATTAAAATCTAAAATACTCTCTTTGAGAATTGTTTGTGTATACTTTCATGTGTATATATTGTGTTACTCTAATTGCCTTTTTTTAGATTACAACATGAGCTTTTCTGTTTCTCTTACTAGATGTTACCACTCCTGAATCTCCAAAGAAAGGGACAGAAGTCTCTGTGTTGAATGGTGGTTTAACACCACAAACAAAAACCAGTGGTGTAAGTGGCACACAAACAACAGTTCAACGGAAGAAACTCCTTAAAGCTCCAACTCTGGCTGAACTGGATAGCTCTGAATCAGAGGTAAAGTAGTCTTGTTTTCTCCAGCTTCAACATGAACGCTTTTCTCTTCAATTTGCTATTCTTAGACGCCACTAAAATAGAGTATTTCAACTATTACTCAACTTTTTCTTTGTTTTCTAGTCTCTTCGGTAAGGTTGAAAATTCAGTGCATTCATCAAGAAATTGAGTAATGGCTCATTCAGGTATCATTAACAACAACCAATTCAGAATAGCCATGGTATCTAGAATTTAAATCAACTAAGACATATCAGGCATTTACTTTGTGCTAGGCAGGGGTGCAAAGATAAAAATAAACAGTACCTGAACTCAGTGAACTTCACTGGCAGTAATGAGTAGAGCTAGAATTTAAATCAATATCTCTTTTTCCATACTAGATATTCCTTTAAACAATAAGAACCAGACATTCATCACAAACCAAGTTTTAAATGGTATTGGTCATTTAATCCAGCTATTTTTTTTAAATCACTAGGATATTTAGACAGTTGGAAAAATGAATACAGCAGAGTTCAACAAGGAGCTGTCACATAAAAGAAAGGAATCAAAGCCACAGAGAGAAACATGCTGGTATATGAGGGCACAGAAAGCATTTCATCATGTAGAAAAGAGAAGTCCTATCACTGGCCTAGACTGTGGATTGTAGACTATTAGATAGATGCTCTGCCCTTAAAAGCCAGCCCAGTAAATATTCATAGGTGCATGGGTTATATAGGTGCTGTACTATGTACTTTACAATTATTAACTCATTTGATCCTTCCAATAACTCCAGGAGGGAAATACTATTATTATCTCCATTTTATAACTGAGGAAACTGAGGCAAACACAGATTAAAAGATTTGCCTAGAATCACATAGCTAGTATTTGTCAGAGGTTTGCGTTTGAACTCAGTTCTTTCTGACTCCGAACCTAGTACTCTATCCACTGTACTCCAAGTGTCTGGCCTGCTACTTAATCCATTGTACCATCTAGCTTCCCTTAGTTTTGAAATAAAAAGCGCCTAAATAATAATTCACTACATTTGGTTATATATTTCTTCTCATTTAGTACATTCTCTTATTCATAAAAACATTAAGAAATATTTTTATCTTTATTCAAATGAAACCCAGCTCATACATACTCATACATGCTCTTTTTTTATTCTAAAATAGTAATGATAATGCCAATGAGCTTCTCTTTTTAAAAGTATTTATACTTAAAGGAGCAGCTGGAGAACAGTCAGCACTCATTCTTCTATTCCCAGTCAGTTGCTTTGAAATTTTTTTAAATCTCCATTGACTTTTAACTCTAGTTGTACGAGTTGATATGAAATGGAGGCATGGGGAAGAGGGTGGGCAGGTTGGGGAAGAGTGAATGGAAATTTCAAAGAGCATGGTTTGTTTGGTTTATCTTTTCCTGAATTAAAGACATTTAATAATCAAGCCTGAAACATGAAAGAAAAAATTAATTGTAAACAGGTTTCAGTCATTTGCAGATCACTTCTCTTTCCCATAAACACATAACAACTTGATTTAAGAAAAAGATTTTTTATTTTATTTACTTATTTTGCTTTAAGGAAGGAAATTTAACTCACAATCCATAATAAATCAAATTTGTCATTAAGATATGTATAGCTTGGGATATTTTTTAAATTGAGATATAACTATGAAAGATGAATGTGGACTATAAAGGATGACATGAAATCAGTACTTCCAAATTAGTGTCTTCTTTTTTGCCTTTTCACCAATTAAATGCCAGAGTAAAAGAGGGATAAACATTCTGAGTAAATATGATTGCATTTTTTAAACATTTATAAAGAGCTCATTTTTCATTGCTATTTCCAGACTCTCCCTTTACTACAATCACTCAGTAACCCCTTCTCCTTTGAGTTGCCTACTATTCAATTTTATCACTTAAACCAAGTCCTGGTAGCTATTATCTATTGATATTTTTATATTTTATTATTATTATTTTTAGTCAATTTAGAACATTATTCCTTGGTTACAAGAATCATATTTCTTTCCCTCCCTTCCCTCCCCCTATCCCACCCTTTCCATAGCCAACTTTGCACAATTCCACTGGGCATTACATGTGTCCTTGATCAGAACCTATTTCCATGTTGTTAGTGTTTGCACTAGGATGTTCATTTAAAGTCTACATCCCCAATCATATCCCATCGACCCATGTGATCAAGCAGTTGTTTTTCTTCTGTATTTCTGCTCCCACAGTTTTTCCTCTAAATGTGGATAGTGTTTTTCCTAGTAGATCCCTCCAAGTTGTTCAGGGAAATTGCATTGCCACTAATGGAGAAGTTCATTACATTCGATGTACCACAGTGTATCAGTCTCTATGTACAATGTTCTCCTGGTTCTGCTGCTTTTGTTCTGCATCAATTCCTGGAGATCGTTCCAGTTCACATGCGTAGCAGTTTAAATTAGTTTCTCTGCTAGAAGTATTATATTTTTATGAAGTTTTATTAAAGATTAAGAAAAAAAGGAAACACAAAATAAAATAAGAAAAACACGTGTCTAGGCCCAGAGAGCCCATTTACAATTACTCATCCTGCCTGGTAGAATCGCGTGAACCCAGACGCAGAAGCCAAGAGAGCAAGCAGTAGGCAGAGTCCCTTTAAATAATAATTTGTGATCTCGCACTCGGGGAGATTCAGGGAGATTAGAGGGCATCTTGGGAACTAGAGCAAGGACTTCTAGGGATTGAAGTCCGGGGTTCAAATATCCATTTTTACCCATGGAATTCCTCCAGTTCATTATTCCTTTGAGCACAATAGTATTCCATTATCAACATATACCACAATTTGTTCAGTCATTCCCCAATTGAAGGGCATCCCCTCATTTTCCAACTTTTGACCACCACAAAGAGCACAGCTATGAATATTTTTGTACATGTCTTTTTCCTTATTATCTCTTTGGGGTACAAACCCAGCAGTGTTATGGCTAGATCAAAGGGCAGACAGTCTTTTAGCACCCTTTGGGCATAGTTCCAAATTTCCCTCCAGAATGGTTGAATCAAGTCACAACTCCACCAACAATGTATTAATGTACCAACTTTACCACATCCCCTCCAGCATTCATTATTTCCCTTTGCTATCATGTTAGCCAATCTGCTAGGTGTGACATGGTACCTCAGAGTTGTTTTGATTTGCATCTCTCTGATTATAAGAGATTTAGAAGAGAACCAAGTTTAAATATCAACGATGCCTCTGGGCTCAGAATTGCCAGAATAGGCACTGAGGAATAAGTTGAGATAGGTTTTTATTGCTTATTTTAATTTAGCCTCAATTTGTAGTCTTCTTCTGGGTTTTAGACATTTCAGGTCTAGGGACTAGTGCTGAGAGCTGAAGAAATACTATTATCCCCTTTTTCCCCAAGACAGGAGATTAGACTAAAAACTTGTTGGAATGGCCTTTCTCTTCTGCCCAGAAGGAGTCTGGTTCTCTGTTACTCCAAAGAATGTTTCTCCTTCTCTTTTCCTCTGTCTATCTGTAGTTCCTTTCAGTTTCAACTTCACAGACCAAGAGGCTCTCACAAGAAAAACTGATCACTTCTCATCTCATCACTATGCTGCTAACTCAGATTTGGATACTTCTCACCTCCCTTAGCTTCCTCTCCCCACTTCCCCTCTGGAGTGTTAGAAGGTAGAGTCCTAAACTCTCCCAAAGCTTTCCTTTATAGAGGGCAGAACTATACCTTTGCTTAGTTTTAACTTCTTAGAACAATGCCCAGGCTAGGTATCTCCTGGTATCCCTCTTTTCTAGCCTCCTTTTGTGTGTGTTCATTCCCCATTGTAAGCTCCTTGAAGTCATGAATTATCTTTTAGGGGGTGGGGTAGATTTTTATCCCCAGGACTTACCACTGTGCCTGGCACATAGCAGACACATAGTAAATGTTTATTGAATTGAATTAAAATAACTTAGGAGGCAGGAGACCAGGAGACCAGGTAAGAGGTTTGTTATGATATTTTCTGGTATTTTCTCTCCTTACCTCAAAAACAAGAGACTAAAGTAAGTGTGGAATGGATGGGATGTAATTTCTCCTCTTCCCAGGAGAACCTGGAGACTAGGCAGGAGATTGCCTAGCACAGACGCTAGTACATAGTAGGTACATAATAAATGTTTTTTAATTCATTGTTTGCTTTATACAAAGATCTCTAAAGATTGAATAGAATTTTTTTATCTCCTTTCCATTATAACAAAGTAGACCAAAACATAAAACTCTAAAGTTTGTTGTTATTTTTATAAACAGAATTTTAATTTTTGCTCAGATTCCTTTGACTGTTAACCTCCAGTGCTTAACCTTGGTCTGTGACTGTCAGAAGTCTTAAGTCTTTGCAGAGGACTAAGATTTATTGTATTTGAGCTCTTCTTTCTGATCAGGAAGAAGTATAATTCTTAGGTATTCTTTCTTTCTTCTAACACTTACAAAATCTGGTCTTCTGACTCCTTTTTGAAAAAGAAATACAGTTCATATACTATTATAATTCTCTTCAGTTACAAATTTACATGTATGTAAATATATGGCTAAAAAGGTTGACCAATGATACTTGCTATAGAATTATAGCTTTAGAACTGAAAGGAAACTTTAGAAATCACTTAGTTCAAAATCATTTCAAGGATTAAAAAAATTGAGCAGCACGTTTTGTTATTTTTCCAGAACATAAAAGTAGCATGAATAGCATACAGGATTTGAACTCAGATTCTCTGATTCCAAATACAGTACTACTCCTACCTCTCTCTAATTACAAATATGAATGCTTCCTAATTAATAGTTGTGAGCATAACTTTGACTTTTTGCTGTTTAAATGCCATTAGCAATGACCAAGATGATTTTATTCATCTCCTTCCTATTTTGCTGCTACAAACTTGACAGTTGTGAACAGCTTGTAGCTATTAATCTTACCATTTGCTAACTGGAATTATTTCAGTCTGTTGTTGTTCAATCATTTTAGTCATGTCTGACTCTTTGGGATCTCATATGGGGTTTTCTCAACAAAGATACTGGAGTGGTTTGCCCATTTCCTTCTCCAGCTCATTTTATAGATAAGTAAGCTGAGGCAACCAGAGTTAAATGATTTGCTCAGGATTGCATAGTTAGTAAGTGTCTGAGGTCAGATTTGAACTCAGGAAGGTAAGTCTTCCTGATTTTGTGCCTGGCTCTCTAGCCCCTATGTCACCTAGCTGCCCAAATTTCAGGGTGCTGAAATTTTATCATTTTTTAGGTGCAAGCCTTTTCTGTTTGCCTTATCCTAACTTTAAAACTTTGGTGTTCTGGTATCCTATTTCTATCACTAACCTATAGCCTGCTCAGCTGAACTAAATTAAAAGCATGGCTTTGATGTCTGCAGGTTGACTCCACCAAAGCCTCATTATTAAAATTCTATACCACATTATTAACTATGTCCTGTGAAGTTTATGGTGTTAGGATGTGTGGGTTGAAGTACTTAAATTTTAAATGTCAGCTCTTCATTTTTTCATTTAGCTTTTAAATTAATTTTTCTAGTATGGCCATGTAATTAAATAAGGTAGTTATTCTTTTATATTCGTGCTCATTTTCTTTGTTTCTTTAAATAACAATTTTCCTCAATTACATGTAAAAATAATTTTTAACATTCATTTTCTAAAATTTTGTGTTTCAAATTCTCTCCTTCCCTTCTCCCTCCCCTCCCTGAAAGAGTAATCAATTTGATATAGTTTATATACCCACAATCATGCAAAACCTCTTTTCATATTGGTCATGTTGTGGAAGAAGACACATAAAAAAGAAATCATGAAGAAAATGAAGTGAAAATTAGTATGCTTTGATCTGCATTCACATCCTATAAGTTCTTTCTCTGAAGATGGATAGCATTTTTCATCAGAGTGCTCATTAATTTTCTCACAAAGCAAAATCTCTGAAAATAGTCATAACTAACAAGGGAAATAGCTGCCTTGGTAAAATAATAACTTTTCACATCCTTTGTTAAAAGTCAGTTCATTGGGGGCAGCTGGGTAGCTCAGTGGATTGAGAACCAGGCCTAGAGATGGGAGGTCCTAGGTTCAAATCCGGCCTCAGCCACTTCCTAGCTGTGTGACCCTGGGCAAGTCACTTGACCCCCATTGCCTAGCCCTTACCACTCTTCTTCCTTGGAGCCAATACACAGTATTGACTCCAAGACGGAAGGTAAGGGTTTAAAAAAAAAAAAGTCAGTTCATTTATAGGATTTTTGTCTGGCTTTACAATTTTCTTTGTCTTCAGATATACTATTTCATATGACACATATCATTATATATCCACATAGATTTTTAAAAAACCAATAACTAGTTATCTTCTGGATAATATCTTTTTTAATTTTTAAAATATTTTTTCATGTTTACATGATTAATTTTCTTTCTCTCCCCTCTTCCCTCTCCCCTCCTAACAAGCAATTCCACTGGGTTGTATAAATGTTATCACTTGGTACCTATTTCCATATTATTCCTTTTTGCTATAGACCAATCTTTTAAAGCCTAAACCCCAAATCACTTACCCATATATACATGTGATAAGTAATGTCATATGTTCTTCTTTTGCATTTCTACTCCCATAGTTCTTTCTCTTAATGTGAATAGCATTCTTTCTCATAAGTCCTTCAAGACTGTACTGGCTCCTTGCATTGCTACTAGTAGCAAAGCCCATTACATTGGATTGTTCCACAATTGAATAAGATCTTTTCTGAAGGTTCTACTGAAAGCATTATGTATGCTGACTGATGAATTTATTCACTGCCAGATCCTATATCTCCTTAATGTAGACTCAGTGATGCAAATTGTAATTTATCCAATAACTACTCATTCTATGAGACTTTTGTCCACTTGTTATAAATCTTTCAAAGAGATTTCATCCATTGTCTTAGTGCCTTCCTTAATTTCACATGGCATTATTTAGATGCCAGTAGAACACAGTACATCTGTCATTTAGCAGAGTACCAGTTCAGACTTACTGGACATTAGCAGGAAGGGATTCATTCCTTCACATATTTTACATACTAGTAATACCAGACTCTTTTCTATTAGCTGCAGGTTACTTTTACTAAACAGGCTGCCCTCTCGTGCTTGAAATATGCTCTCTCTGACCTCTGCCTTAAGATTTCTTTAAAATTCAGATCAAGAGTCACCCTCCTACCAGAAATCTTTTGTGATCCTGTCAGTTTCTAGTACTCTATCCCCAAAATTACTTTATTTATATTTTTTATGTGTATACATATTTTCCCCACACTAGAATGTAAGCTCTATAAAGACTGGGACTATTTGTTTTTTATATTTGAATCCCCAGTACCTAGCACATAGAAGTTTGCATGTAATAGGTACTTAATAAATAAGTGCTTTTCAAATTAAATTACTGACTCAAAATGCTTTTTTCTTCTATAACCAACAAATAATATGCAAAATATTCATAGTTCCTATATCTTTCAGTCAATTGGGTTAATATAAAGATTTGGTCCTTTCTCAAAACTTCAATGAGAATACCGTCTTTTCATGTGTAAATTATTCTCATAAAAATTTTATAGAGAAGACATGTACAAAAATTCATAGCTGCACTCTTTGTGGTGGCCAAAAATTGGAAAATGAGGAGATGCCCTTCACTTGGGGAATGGCTGGACAAATTGTGGTATATGTTTAGTGATGGAATACTATTGTGCTCAAAGGAATAATAAAGTGGAGGAATTCCATGGGAACTGGAACGATCTCCAGGAATTGATGCAGAGTGAGAGGAGCAGAACCAGGAGAACATTGTACACAGAAACTGATACACTGTGGTACAATCAAATGTAATGGACTTCTCCATAACTGGCAATGCAATGATCCTGAACAACTCAGAAGGATCTATGAGGAAGAACACTATCCACATCCAGAGGAAGCATTGTGGGAGTAGAAACACAGAAGAAGAAAAAAACTGCTTGAATACATGGGTCAAGGGGGATATGGTTGGGGATGTAGACTCTGAATGAATATCCTAGTGTAAACAACCACAAGGAAATAGGTTCTGATCAAGAACACAAGTAATACCCAATGAAATTGGACATTGGCTGCAGGAAGAGTCGGTGGAGAGGAGGGAGGAAAACAATGTGATTCTTGTAACCAAGGAATAATGTCCTAAATTGACCAAATAAACTTATTCAAATGGGAAAAAATTTTTATAGAGTTTAGAAAGTAGATTAGATATAAGTCAATAATGATGTTACCCATTAATTGGATAAAGACAAAACAAATTATGGTGCACGAAGGAGGAGAGAATGGAGGAAGGTATCTGAGTGATGTGAGATGAAAAAGGGAGGAAAAACAGGAACTCGGCAAATGTCCTCATTTTTCAAATGAAATATAAGGTAAGGTTGAGAAAGTTGTGAATGTGGGAGGGGGACTATAGGAAGTTTGAGAACAAATGAAAAGCTTTGGAAAAGGCCCCATTTGTGAGTGAGATAGTTGATTAGAGAAGTATAAAAGGATTGATTTGCTACAATGAAGGTCTAATTGAGATTCTGTAACACAGATTTTCAGTGAACCTGGTCAGCAGAGCTTTATGATTTTCCCCAGTTTTGTTCACAGTCAAGTCAGTGAGAATGATCTAAGACTGAGGACGAGATCAATGACAGGGTAAGGGGACACAGAATTCAAGAGAAGGTGAGACTGTAGACTGGACTGACTCACCAAAGGATCAGAATGTTAGAAGGAGACTATAGTCAGTTCAGGGACAATGGCCTGAGAAAGAACTGAGGGATAGAAGGATTGGAGTTTATGATAAGGATGAAGAATAGATTAGAGATTACAAACTGGAGTGTAAGGTAGAATAACAACAGATGGTGATCAGGTAAAGGAATTTCAGAGTTCCATGAACATGAAAGTAGATCATCCTGTTTTCTAGTTTTGCTTACTTTATGTGTCAGTTTATAGCAGTCTTTCTAAGTTTCTTTGAATTCTTCATATTTGTTCTTTCTTCCAGAACAATAATATTCTATTATATTCGCATACAATTTGATCAGCCTTATCTCATAGAGAAACCTATCTTATCTCCATGTCTTTACTAGTAGAAAAAGTGCCACTATATTTTCTCTCTCTTTGACCTTATATGTTGAACACATACACACATGTGCATGCACATACATACATGTCTAAGTAGTATTTCTAGGTCAAATGGTATGTAATTTTAGTATTTTTCCCAGTGTAATTCCAAGTTACTTTTAGAGCAACTGAACCAATTTATAGTTTTACCAAGTGTATTGTATTGCCCCACTTGCCACTTCTGTCACCAGCCACTCAGAACAGCAGCTGTCAATCTTGTAGAGATAAATGTGGAATAAGAAATATTGACTCTGCAAAGTTTACAGGGATTCATGGCCTCTGACTTTGAGGACCACCCATCTTGATCTAGCTTCTTTTCTTCTCTTTGTCTTCTCTGAATTCCTTGTGAACAATCCCCAGGTGACTCTTTATTCTGTGACATCAGACTGGAGTAATCCTGGGAAAGTGTCTATCTTCATGGTTATCCTGAGACAGGGCCAGATTACAATGCAGGGTTTCATCTGCATAATTAAACCCTTGGGAACTGATGAAGTCACTAAGTGAGAGTATAGCAAGAGGAAAAAAAAAAGATCAACCAACACCAGTCTATTAGAGACCATGATACAGAAGATAAGCCAGCAAGGAAACTGAAATAGAATGATCAGATAGGTAGAAGGACCTGGAAATCCGCTTCTGCTGTTCTTTCTTGAGGCAATATAAGTACCTAGACAGGTAAACTCCATCTGGTACTGAGGTCTCTTCTGGTGGATGTAATTCCTATTCCTCTATCTCCAGCTCTTTTGGGGTCCAATGATTTAACTGGCATATATGACTCTTTTATACTGACAGATTGGGGGGAGGGGAAGATAAGGGAGAGAGCTTTTTTTCCCCCTCATAAAGTATTATGTCCTGGATCTCCCATTACTGTCCAAATGATAAGCAAGGGAAAATGTACCAGATTGCCTAACAGAGATAATTTTTTCCCCATACTCCTTCCTTATATTTAGCTCAGCCTCTTAAATAGATGAGATCTTCAACCTCTTCAGTCATTACTGAAGAAAGGAAGCATTTTAGAAGTCGATAAACATTTAGAATTTTTTGATGATATAACTTACACAAAATTAAAGTTAATCTTCATTTTTCTCACATACTATCTTTACATTCACTTTGTCAGAATTTGAAAATTTCTTCCAAATTGTTTCTAGGTTCTTAGTCAAGAAGGAAGCTAAGTTGCCAATTCTTTAGAACTCCCAATTTGCCTTTTTCAAAGGGGGCCAAGGAAGGGTCATAGAATTTTAGACCCAGATAATAAGGGGACCTCTAAAATAAGGGGAATGGCCTAGAGGACCTAAGATCTCCCCTTAGAGGAAACAAACTCTTATAGAGAAAATCTTATCTCCAAGGTTACAAAGATCTGAATACTAGAAAATAATTGTTGACTCCAGGAAAGTGCACTATTATGCTTCCTTCCTTCCTTAAAGGGTTTTCAGAAAAACACACCTTTATCTACCTGCTTTATAGATAAGAATAGTTAATAAACTTAAGTTTTTGTTTTTGTTTTATAGGATTGCACTAGTGGAAAGAAGTAAAAGGGAAAGAGCTCTTCTTCAGAAATCAAAAGAAAAGTCTTCTATCAATCCCTACCCCACTCCACCCCCTCTGCCATCTTATCTTTTTGCCAGTTATAGATAGAAAGATAACTGTTAAGTATTCATGATAAGGGGCAAAAGCAAACTGAAAAATTGGTTTCTTTAAGTATAACATTAGATTTTTTTTAAAGGCATTTTAAAGTGGATCAAAAATGGAACCAAATCTTTAAAAGGACTTAGAACATGTTAATACAGTTCACCCTATTACCACTTCACTAATGATCTCTTTCAGGTATTTTAAATTTTATTCAATTAAGGGTAACTCTTCAGTCTAAACAGCAATCAGGAAGCTGCCCTAGAAGCTTTTATTATATCTCTGCCTAAATCCTGAACCTAGAATGGGAAGTTTATACTCAAGCCTTAAGTTAATCATGCCTATTCCTGAAGCTTACCTTTGTGAACCAAGTGGCCATAAACAAAACCCCACTGCCCACCTGGTGACAACACACCTGCATTGCAGACTAAGAACCTGAGAGGAAATAAATCTTTAAATGTAGAATTTCCAAGTTGATATATGCTGAGAGAATGATCTGCAGAAAAAGAGTGTTTCATATCCAATTATAAATTAAGGGGAAGAAAAGATAATTTGCCTTTAGCATCAATAAATTTAGTAATTTTTAACATCCCAGTTGAATGTCACTGGGATTATTTTATTGGGGGAGGGAGATAGGAAGGGAAGAGGCAGCTTGCCATAATGGAAAGAATCCTGGATCCAGAGCCAAAGAAAGTCAGTTTCTGTCCAGTCTCCTCTACTTACTACCTGTGCAATAGCAAATCATGTAGTCTCTGAACTTCATTTCCCTTATTTGTAAGGTGTAACTCTTAGATTAATTGACTGCAGTTGTAGGAATAATATTCAACCCAGACAAACTAATTCAGCATTTCCTCAAAAGGTACGGAGACTTAATTGGTCCAAGGGACTAGTGCTGGAACAATTCATGAAACAAGGAGTCAATTCCTTCCTCAGTTTTGACATACACATTTCAAGTATGTCCTGACCAGCCTGTCAACATAGCTAATGAGAAAAAGAAAAGCTGTTCTCAACCGAATCAATGTTGTTTGTTGGAGAAATATTTTTTCCACACAATATCTAAATAAACTGCCTTTTGCAAACAGTCCAATGGACTATGAGGGTCTCATTACTCCCAAACCTACACCACCAGGCTAGCCCAAGTCAGGTCTGACCCACAATAATTTATAAGGTGCCTTGTAGTTCCATATGACTTTTAAGGTGAGGCTTGGCATATTGTATACAGTCTTTCTTTGAAAATAATTTCAACCTTATTCTCACTCAACATGTTCTTAGTACTTATGGCTTAATGACTGTCCATACTCAGAAGGAGCATTAGTCTAATGTTGCTGGCTATTTCTTCCTCCTTGAAATTCATGTGACCTATACTGTATCTGGGATAAATATTTCACTTAAATTACTTGATTTGTTAAAGTTGTCCAAAGAGTGAGGAAGGTCACTGTTTGAGCCTCTTTTGTTTGAATTTTGTTGTTTACACAGCCTCTTTCTCCCCCTCCCCACCCCCCCACGTTCTTTGACTAGATTTTTTTTGTCCTAGAGCTTGTTTGAATCTAATGATTTCAGATTCCAGGAGGTTTTAGATAAAGCTAGTTTATAGTAAACAGCTAATTTTTAGAGACACATTAACTAGAAATTGGTCATTAAAACCTATGTCACCACCATTTATCTCACTTTTCAGGTAAAGATGTATGCAAAAACTTTTTTTAAATTAAGTTAAGAAAATCAACTGATATCTTACTAGTGCAAGGAGTATAACAGTTGGCAAAATTCAGTAGTATCATGCAAGCAATGTTTTAAAGTTTCATAGTACATCTAAAGGTACATTCACATTTATAAGTAAGTTGGAAATTTACCTTATGGTTTATGATATAAAGATACTGAAGTATCTACTTTTTAGTTTTTTGTACCAGATTCATAAGACACCCTGGCTTAGTGGATAAAAGAATGGATTTGGAGTCAGGACAACCTAGGTTCTAGTCAGGTGTTTGACACTTGGTAGCTAGCTTTAGGTAGCCCTCTAAGACTTCAAATTACAGATCTTTATCAGTGGAAGAAATTCTCACAGTGGCAAAATCACAAATCCTTGCCATATTGATATGTTCAACTAAAGTTTTAAATTCTTTGCTGATTTTTTGTCATAGTTGCTAATGTAATAAAGGTATTTGATAACCAGGTTTGTCATGATTTAACATTAGGCGGAAATGGTCTGGTTATAATTCTTGCTTTTCCCTCCATACCTTATTCTAGGAGGAAACAATGCACAAGTCAGCAAGCAGCAGCAGTGTATCTCCCTCCCTTCTGGAAGATCCCATATTAGAGGCTATGCCAAGCAGGAAAAGTAAGTATTAGTATTCAGATAGATATCCTACATCACCATCATCCTCATTGATAGAAATATATCATGCTTTCAGGTTAGTAGAGTGCTTTAAATATGCTACCTCATTTGATCCTCCTAACAACCTTGGGAGATAGGTGCTATTATTATCCCCATTTTACAGCTGAGGAGACTGAGGTTAAGTGAGTTACCCAAGGTCACCCATCTAGTCTGAAGACATATTTTGACCTTCAGTCTTGTAAGGATAATTTTAGCGTTGTGACTTAAAATCTAAATTAATTGGTCACCATGGGATATCCCAAATAATAAAATGCCCGAGTCAGCTAGAAATTATTGTGATTTTAATTAATATAGAGAGAAGGAATTAAGGAAAAGAGAGAGAGAGAGAGAGAGAGAGAGAGAGGAAAGAGTTAATTAAAACTGCTCTGGCTTAGGCTGAGCCAGGAAGGAGTTAAAGGCCTTGGCCAAGGGGGCCTCCCCTGAGCCAGTGGAAAGGGAAGTCAGTCTTATCACTCACCATGTGACTGTCTCAAGGAAGCTGTCTGATGGAGCTCCTCCAGGCTCTAGTTTCAGGATCGAACTGCCACTCAGGCCTGCTCACAGGAAGTCACCAGCCAGATCCACCTCTCCGGGGAAAGAGAGTGAAGAGAAGTGGTGAGCCCTATATAAACAGTTTTACATCACTTTCCTAAGTCTTACCTGTACCAATGGTAGCTTAGCTTAACTTAGGACAGCCCAGGGGTCTGTCAGCTGTTTCTGCACATGTCTATCAAAGGCCATCCTCCTAGATCTTAATCTAGGCCTTAATCAAAGGACATCTTAATCTAATCTAGATCTTAATCAAAGGCCATCCCTAGATACTTAATCCTTAAGTATGGGTGCAGACATTCCTGACCTTGTTAGACTAAGTAGGGTGGAGTAATGTAGAGTTCACAAGACATTCCTGATTCTGTTAGACCAAGTATCTCCATTGTTACAATCAGGAGGTAGCTAAATCAAATCTTCATAGTCTTCCTCATTCAAAGCCTAGGGCTCTATCTGTTATGTCACTTACTTCCTCTGAGTAAACCAGAATAGTTACATAGTAAATTGTATTTAATACTTCAGCAAAAGCAGGATGATTTCAGAAATAGCTGGAAAAATCTACATGAACTAATGCAGAGTGAAATAAGCAGAGCTGAGAACATCGTATACAGTAACAGCAATATGGTACAATGTCAAATGTGAAAGATTTAGCTACTCTCAGCAATGAAATGATCTGGGCCAGTTCTAGGACTTAGGACAAAGAATGCTCTCCACCTCTAAAGAGAGAACTGTTGGAATCAGAATACAGAGCAAAGCTTTTACATTAGTTTATTTACAGTTTTATTTGGAGGTTATGGTTTTATATGAGTATTCTCTTATAATAGTGACCAATATGGAAGAATGTTTTGCATCATAATACGGAAAAAAAGAACAAACCATTATATGTATTAAAACATAAAAAATATTTCATCAAAATATTTCAGAGTATCCTATGGTCATTTGAAAGTGGCATGAAGTAATAATGGAATTTTACCAGTCGGGATGACATAATTATTCTTCTTCTAGGGCTATGAAGAAAGTTGTCAGGTGGAGCTGACATTAGTCCTCGAGTCTCTTTATTGCTAATCCTTTGTCCTCTTGGTCTTACTGCTTGGCAGCTAGTATAGAGCACCAGACCTGGAGTCTAGAAGACCTAAATTGAAATCCATTTTTCCAATTCCAAATTACTAGCAGTGTACCCCTAGGCAAAATTATTTGAACTCTGTTTGCTTCAGTTTTCTCAGCTGTAGAATAGGTATAGTAATAGCACTTGCATCCTCCCAAGGTTGTTGTGAGGATTAGATTAGTCCAGTGCCTGGAAAACAATGGGCATGATAGAAATATTGGCTATTATCGTTATTATTGCCTAATTTTACCCAAAGAAAATTATTTCTATCCTGTCACATTTTTTCATTTCTGACAAATCAGGCATATTTGTATGAGCAGATAAATCTTTATAACTAACTGTAAAAAAGAAATCAATTCTTGTAGATTGAAGTTCCTTAAATATCTACATCTGAAGCCCAGCAACTTATTACACACATTCACAGACACCAAAAATATTCTCCGAATTATTCTAGCTTGTAAGAAGTTATGATTTTTGGTTATCTTTAGTTGGTATTTGACCAATTAAATTCTAAAGGGAAAGAATTAAATCTGATAAGTGCCTTAATTAAAGAACCTTTAAAACTATATTTCTTTTGCTTTCTTTTTTGTGATTCTTTCAGTAGAACGATCCAAATCAGTGAATCAATATGTTTGGCTTAAAAAGTGAATGTTATTTCTAGTTTATTTTGTTTTTAAAAATTAATGTACAATTATATTGGCCCTGAAGTGCTTCATTTTTAAATTAAATTTTATTAGAGGTTCAGACATGGAGTCATGAGACCATTGTTCAAATGTGAGTCACAATAATTACTTGGTGTCTATTTCTGAATGAGTCATTTCACCACAATAAGTCAGTCAGCTTCCCCTGATCCCTGTTAGAGGAGTATGAAGATAAAAAATTGTTTCTAATTTTTGTAGTTTCTACCTCCCGGCCTAGTTTGTTTGTTTTTTTTAGGGGGGAAACTTCATAAGCCTTAAGTGGCTATTGTGAACATTAGCTGGTGGCATCAAAACTCTTGTCAAGGAAAACTATGATTCAATAATCAGAATATAAGGATAAAAGTTTAGAATTCCAGATCTTATTCTGTACTTCAGTCTGTCCACTTGGAAGATAAAAGATACTTATTTCCTGGGGCTAGATATTAATAACTGGGTTTTTTGTAATGAAATAGATATATCACTTACCATTTATTTTGACATTTAAGCTTAACATAACTTTTCTATTAACTTTTTTTTTTTAATCCTTACCTGCTATCTTAGAATCAATACTGAGTATTGGTTCCAAAGCAGAAGAGGAGTAAGGATGAGGCAACGGAGGTTAAGTGACTTACCCAGAGTCACACAGCTAGGAAGTCACTGAGACCAGACTTGAACCTAGGACCTTCCATCTCTAGGCCTGGCTTTCAATCCACTGAGCCATCTAGCTGCCTCCTGTCATTATCTTATCATGTACCTATCTTGACTCCTGTATTGTTTATTGGTAATGAAAGGACCTTGATAGCTATTTATATAAAAGATCTACACACTCTATATTTAAGAAAGGGATACATTAAAGACTACCATTTTACTGGATGAGCTGAGAATCATTTTTGATCATTTGTGTTATTTTCTAAGTTTTTCAACTAATTTCTGAATGTTTATAGAAACAAAATTTAATGATCAATGATATTCTAATGTCTATGTGTATTTATGCCAATACATATATACTATTTTAACACTGTGGATATACAATGAAATTTTTTTAAGTTTTCCTTTATTTTTATTATATCTGTGCTACATTTATCTATGGAAGATTTTATTTATGTTCTCATATTCTCCCAAAAATCCCAGCTAAGGAGGACAACTTATGTACCTCTGTATTAAACACCCTAAATTTGAATACCACACTAATCACTAGCAATGCAAGGAATATTTCTGTTAGAAAACAACCAAAGGAGATTTTTTAAAATGCTTTCTTGCTTGTTTTTTCCCTTATTTCCTCTCTCTCTCTCTCTTTCATTCATTCTTTCTTATTTCTTCCTGTAAGGTTGATAATGACAATTATTTTAACTCTAAATTTACAGGTATTTTTTACTCAAAATTTTTTCTTTAAAATTTTTTCTCTTTTTATTCAAAATTTTACAAAATGAAACAAGCATTCCATATACAAAGAAAAAGAAGATAGTACACAAATGAAATTACAAATCTCTTATATGTTTAACTTACTTTTCTTCATATCTAAATAATTATTCCCATTCACAAGTATCTCAGCTCCTCCCAACCCTCCTTGTATTACAGTGTGGTCAACATGTACATATTAAATTGTTAATATTTCATCTTTCTGTTCACTTTCTGGAGGTAATATTCACAATTTATTCTTCCAGCATTAATTCTGTGTCTTTGAATAATATTCTCTTGGTTCTACTCATTTCACTGTTCATTATCTCATACAGTTCTTTTTTTTTTTAAATCAGTCTGTTCATCATTTATGGTCTAGTAGTATTCCATCACAATCATATACCATAGTTTGGTCAGCCTTTCCCCAATTGATGGGAACCTCCTCAGTTTCCAATTCTTTGTCACCATGGAGAGCTGCCATAAATATTTTGGAACATAGGGATTCTTTTCCTCTTTCCCAGAATGCCTTGGGAAAGATTAGATATCTGGATGTAATTCCAAACTGCAGATCATATGTTTTAAGAGTCAGGGAGAAGAGGTTGTTTCTGGTGAGAAAGCTAACTTATTTTGGTTAAATCTTTAGTGCCTCCAAAATTCTTGCCCATATCATCAACACCCCAGCCAGAGAGGCGGCAGCCACCCCAAAGACGACATTCGATTGAAAAAGAAACCCCTACCAACGTTAGACAGTTCCTGCCACCATCCAGACAGAGCTCCAGATCACTTGTAAGTAATTAAAAAACTGGATTCTTGTTTCTTTCCAGAGGGAGAAAAAACAATTCCAAAGATTAAAATTAAAATTAAAACTTTTTAATTTAAAATAAATAAAAGCAACATATAAGTAAAGGATCAATGTTCTTGATGAACTATATTAAAAGTTTTTCAACATTTTTTTCATTAGGAGACATGGACAGTCAATGAAAGAAATGTTTTTTTGTATCCTATGTTAATCCACTGATGCTGATTTTTAAAACTGTTCAAAGATTCTGTAGCAAAGTCCAATCAGAAGTCATCAAGTTCACTGATGCAGCACATTTTAACATTAAGTTTATTGGAGGAGAATGTTTGACTCATTAATTCCCATTGTACTTTGTTTCCCACTTCACGGGGTGAAATAGAGAATTGGAGGGAAAAAAAAACAACTGGTGCTGTCTGGAAGAAGTTACCAGATTTCTCCAAGAGACTGCCAGGCCCAGTGTAGTTTCTTATTTCTTGGGTCAGCAGGACATAGAGTCCAGGAGCACCCTGCCAACAAGAATTCAACAGTTCCACCAGCCAGAAAAAGTCTGAAAAGCTTCTTGTTTAGTTTCTCTTGGCATAAAATGGTTTCCTGTATGTCACAAGGCTTAAATCAATAATTCTGTCTTAGGATCTCAAATTTAATGCTTTGTTGTAATGCTTGCAAGTCAGTCTAGAAGAGACATACTTAAATCAGAAAGGAAGAAAATGGAGGAGACCTGGAGCTTCTTTTTTTGGTCCATTAAAATTTGATGATTTTTCCTCAAGAGGTACAAATGAGACAAGGATAGACTCTTCAAGACTGTGCTCCTCTTCTTACTGGAAGGGAAAAAAGGACATACAGGAGGAAATTTACTAACCTAGACTACAGACTTAAGTCCTAAAATTTAGTCAGTTCATTTCTATTCCAGGGAAAGACAACTGAGGAAAACAGTATTATGAAAATAATTTTTTTGTTCTTCTCCCTCTTTTGAGATTATTGTTTGTGTGAGGACCAAATGAGCTTTTATTTTCTTTAAATATCTTATTTGGGTTTCTAACAGGATTTCATTTCCATGTGGTGAAGAAAATATCCTTGTATGCCTCCTATAGAAAGAATCATTTTAACCTATGTATTTGGGAACCCTTCCTCTAGCAAAAGCAAAAGGTTCATAGTGAATAATTATTTTCACAGTGTACTTCAGCAGGATTGCCACTGATTCAAAGAGCAAAGATAAAACAATTGGGAGATTTTTTTCCTTTAGTGTTTAAGTTTTGTTCACCTTTGATTTATAAATATCATTCAGTGTCCTAGCTGCCCTTTGTTCCCTTTACAAATGAAATATACAAATGAAAATAGCTATGTAGGCACCTAGGTGGTGCAGTGGATAGAATTCTGGACTTTGAGTGAATCAAAAAGACCCCAGTTTGAGTTGTAGTCGCTAATTGATTCTGGGCAAGTAACTTAAACTGTCTCAGGCTCAATTTTCTCCCCTGAGAATGGGGATAATAATAATAACTTACAGGATTTTTCTGAGGATTAAATAAAATGTTTGGTAGTGTGGAAAGAAAACTAGAAATAAGTTCTGAACTTTCTGCCACTGTGTTGGAACAAGCAACAGCGAGAATATCAAGAGAGAAGAAATTGTCAAGACTGACAGTTGGCATCTCTCTCCTTTGCCTCATCAAACAATATTCCTCTCTCCCCTCAACTCCTCCATACCCTGCTACAAACCTTCCTTATCCCCCATTGTTTTCAATTCCCCATCTTCCTCAATAAATATTACAGTAGATATACATAGATATAAATTTTGGTATATATACATATACATTTATTTGCATACATACCCTCACATACATAAAATCTTTCAATAAACCAGTAATCAATCAATCAAACATTTAACTACCTGCACTGTGCTACTTTGCAAACTTTAAAGCAGTATGTAAATGTTAATTGTTGCTGTTATTATCATTATTATAGGGACCTTTGGGCAGAGCATTAGGTTAAGTAACTGTGAGAATACAAAGTTTAGATAAGATAAAGTCCTTTGACCTTCAGGAATTTCTTTTTTCTAGCATATCTATTTATATAAAAGCTCTTGAGGGCTAGACTATAACCATATATGTAACATTAAATTGAATGTTTTAGATGGATTGCTAACAAATTTCATCTCATTTGGGAATGCAAGTCAAAAGAATATTCCAAGAAAGAATCTCTACCACTGTAGGCAAGCATGAGTTAAGTCCTTTTCTAGATAACACATGCAAAGCCCTCTGCAGTCCTTATGGCACCAGATGAGTGGTAACTGTTATTTTTCTTCCTTGTGAAGCTGAATTATGGGTAAATGTACATAGTCTTATTATGTTGATGTTTTCTCTTATGAAGTAGGAAAGTAAGTGAAACCTATTTAGAAAAATGGTTGCGTTATGGGTAGAGTGTGAACCTTGGAATGAGAAGGCCCTGAGTTCAGATTCTTTCTCAACATTGTGGATATGGGCAAGTAACCTTTTCTTAACCTCTTTGTAAATTGAGCATAAAAACCACCTACCTCACAGGGTTGTTGTGAGGAACAAATGAAATGATATGTTTAAAGCATTTTGTAAATTGGATAGTGCTATAAAAATGTTATCTATCTTTATTATTGTTGCTGTTATTGATAATATTTAAAAGTAGAATGTGAACAGCTCTTAGGCTCTCAAATTTCTCTCATAAATTTTCAAAACAACATACATACAATATATATTTCATATACAATTTTTGCTCCCAAAAATTTCTCTTAAAATAACATAAAGCACATAGAAATTAATGTTTCAGCTTAAGTCTCTCAATAATGCCCTCTGATTTAGTAACTGATAACATTTTTCTATGAAGGGAGTGATGCTGATTAGAATATATACCCATATATATTTTATAAAATAAGCTACCCTTTTGTGTTTTAAATCCTTCTACTAAGACATGTAAAATGTTTTTGCTAATAATCTTAATTTGTATTATACCTTCTTTCCTCCCCTTTTTACAGGATGCCTGAAGTTTATTCAACTTTGGCCAAATGATGGTAATTTTCCATCAGATTGAAAGAAGCCTGGTGACTTAAGAGACTAAGCAGGCTGATTGTTAGAATTTCTTATCCATATATTCCATCATTCATATAAAGCAACTGATTGGCCTATATACACTTAAGTTCCATTTATTCTACCCCACCATCAAAGTCATTCATATTATGGATTGAACAAGCAATTTAGGAAAAGCCTAACTATAAATCTTTGCTGTGAGAAAGAAATTGATCTCCAGTAATTAGAAATTCAGAAATTTCTAGGTTTTTATTAATGGATACAAATACTGGCACAAGATATATAGAGAAATATATATATATATATATACATATATATATATATACACACATATCAAGCTTTACATTTTCAATTTAAAAAATTCATGACTTGGAATCCCTATTATGACATCATTCATGTTCTGCATTCATTTGTTTTTTTTTTGTTCCATCTTTTCTTTTTCCCTTGCAATTTTCTTTTTTTCCCTATTGTTCAGGTTCCTAGGATAACCAGTTTATGGCCAAGGACACCTTTCCGACCACTTTTTTCTACCATACAAACAGCTTCTCTGCTCAGCTCTCATCCCTTTGAAGCAGCCATGGTTGGGGTAGCAGGGGCTATGTATTATCTCTGTGAGAGAGCTTTTACCAGCAGGTGGAAATCCGCAAAGGTTGGCCTCTTTCTGCCGGTTCTGGGAATTATTTTACATTTCTCCACCCTCTTTGAGAGCAAGTACTGCTGAAAATATTTAACAGCTTAGATTGGCACTATGCTTCTGATTGTTGATTTCAGTCTTTTATAGGATTGATAAATCACTCAATTATATCATTTGAGGAGAAAATCAACTTTGAAAGGACAACAAACTAAAAATGCAGCATCAGATTAGGGGGATACTTTAGATGTTTTTCTCTTCAAGTAACCTCATTCTACAGCATGGAGAAGCCTTTCATTCTGTCCTCTTAGACTAGAAGTATATTGCTAATGCACTAAACACCTCCCCCCTGGATTGTTCCTAGTTGAGAAAATGGCATTAACACAGCCACTTTAATTGGTGTAGCTAATGTCCTACTGAAGACTATACTAATAGCTATGTAAACCACAGCCAGATCATTTGAGCAGTATGGCTGCCATCTTGTACTTAGGGTGCTTTAGGCCTTTCTCCATTTGGGGAATGTTCATGAATGTGCTGCCAAGAAAGAGTAGCACTGTGGAGGCAGCTGGGTAACACAACAGATAGAGCACAAGGCCTGGAGTCAGGAGGTCCTGGGTTCTAATGTGGCCTCAGACACTTCCTAGCTGTGTGATCCTGGGCAAAACACTTAATTTAACCCCCATTGCCCAGCCTTTATCACTCCCTTCTCTTAGAATTAACACTAAGAGATGAGGTAAGGGCTGAAATAAAGAAAAAGTAGCACCGTGTCTATGTTTACTGGAAGAGTGGTGTTTTTTTTTTAAGCTACCAGCCTCTCTTTAAAAGATATGTAATGATAATTAGGGTGTCATGGGACTTTATGCAAACCCACTTCCTTCTTAAACAGAGAAATGATGATTTCTTCTGTTTTTTAAACTGTTTGAAATATTTTCATTACTGATGTTTTATAATTACTTTTGAGATTTTAACACATGGTCTATCTTACCATTCTTGAATCCTCAAGATTTTAAAGCAAGGGGAAAAAATTCAAAAGCTCTCATATAAAAGAAATGAAAATTATCCTGGAACATACTAACACTGATTTTGACTGAATTCATCATGCAAAGTAGATCAACATATGTAAGCAGTCATTGTTTACTCTAGCAAAGGGCTGTAGTCTTGTATGCTGTACTTTGTTCTCCTAAGTAAGTATTACGTTTTATTAGCTGACCCAGTAGCTGGTTTCTGCATCAACTCTTTATTGGCTATTATGCTGTAGAAATGAATTCCCAAATGTAAGTGAGCTCTGGCCAGTTCCGTTCTCTGGTAACAAGTCATTGCATACAGGGTGAATCTCAATTCCTTTCCCTGTTTTGATGCTGGCAGTATTACTTGAATGACCTAATTTCTAACTACTACTGTTCCTACTGCTATCATTGAAGAGCTGCCAGCATTTTCATAAATAATACTTGGTTTTCTAATTCTCTGTTTAAATTTAGCTCACCAGATCTAAACATAACAATGGTTTAAAAGAAATGACTTTTTTTCTAAGTTAATTATGATAAAAGAGAGACTAGTCAGATTTAAATCTACTTATTTTCATTTTTAACTGCTTTTTTGTCATTTATGAAAACTCAGAATATGATGAATTTTTTGGGCCAAATTTTCTAGGTTCTACTATTTTCCTATAAAATGACAACTAAGAGCATAACTCTCTTTTTAAACTGTGGCTCAATAATGTAAGATATGTCTTGTACTTAGGTTATCACTACATTCTATTAGCAGATCTGATCCCTTTGAATGCTGAAAACATAATGAGAATATTGAACTAGTTCCTAATGCCACCACTTAATCTGAAAAATGAGCTCTAAAGAAGCACTGGCCCATAATAGCATATTAATGATAAAGTCTCCTCTTAAACTTTTCCACTCTCAGACTTCTCCTTGCTGACTTTGGAAGTTAGATCCAAAATCAAGAATTAAAAAAAAAATATGGTAGGTATGCAGAGGTTAGGTCTTTAATCCCTTTAGTGTAGTATCTGCTGATTAAAGTGAAGGTAAGATGTGCTATAAAGTAATTAGGGATAATTAAATAATTGGGGACATGGTTTTGGTTTATGATTAAAACTCTAAATGCCTTTGATGCTTTGGAGTTCTAGCTAGTTCATTCTCAACACAATCAATTAAAATTTTATTTAGCCCAGGAGTATTGAATTTAATTTTTCCATTAAAAATATTTAGAAAGCTTCTATTCAAATAGCATATTTGTTTTTCATTTCATGTTGCATTGAAGTTTTGTTGTCCTTGTGAAAGCTCCAGAATTAAAACATTAGCATTGAACCTGACAAGGATTATATTACTAGAGGGTAGCTTTTCTAATTAAAAAAAAAAATAATAAGACATTCAAAATATTTTCTTAGTTCTTCCATAGTCCCTAAATTAGCACACTTTCCATTATAATTTAAAGTTATTTGTTTAAAGTGTCAGCATTTTTGTTGATTTATGAGTGAAAAAATATAATAATGCATATCCTTACTACCTATATTAATATAATCTTGTTAAATAAACATACCATTTAGCCTTTAAAAAACAAGGTAGTAAAAAAAAAAACTTTGATGTTTACTGCCTACCTGGCATTCATAGTTATGTGAAATAATTTAATGAGTGGTTATTTACAGGCTAACACTAATATGTAGTTCAAAAGATTTTTGATAAAATTAATATCCTACACAGAAATAAATGAAGAAGTAGGTAGGAAAAGCTCTTATTCATATGAGATATTTTTTCTTTTTTATTCATATGAAATATCTAAACACCCAACAGCTCTATCAAATATGTTCAGCAAGCCCTGTTTATTTGATATAACACTTGAAATTTTAAACCTTTGAAGAGGAGTTCTGTTTCTTCCCACTTGATGCTATCCTCTTTCTCAAGATAAATCAGAATACAGCAGACTTCGAACCTAAATGTAAAACCACTTTTGCTATATTTGAAAATTTCTCCCTTTGGAAGTTGGAATTGTGTGATGAGTAATTGTATTTGCACCTTTGGGAGCAAGCCATGTATTTCTGAACTAACAGTTCATTTCCCCAAGTGACTAAGTAAGACCACATGCAGTTGTTGGTTTTTATAAAAAAAAAAAATTTAAACAAATTTCAGCAACTTTTTTCCTATGTTTAGAGGACAAAGGGAAGTTTGCCATTTGATTCCAAGTAAGGAAGGCAATAGTTCTTCAGAATGTGGTTCTTAAATGCTAATGTTTGTGGAGTCTATCCCACAGATTTCAATTTTTATTTTTCTCTGATTGAAAGACAGAACTGATTGTTAAACTCCATCAACTGACTACATCCATAGTCATCTGATTCTTCATCTGGCTTATTTGTTAGATTTCAAAAATGTCAGTATGTTGCAGTGAGCAATACTTATTGTGTGTGAGAGAGTGTGTATGTGTGTGTGGGAGTGAATTAATGTGTTTATACTGAGAACATTAAGTTTCAGTGTCACTTCACCACAATAGCGCCTGTGAAGCATAGAATGGTGGGAATGTATAATTGTTCTGTCTTTCTATTAGATTTATCCAATCAAAAGCAGAGCTGGATGACAAACAGATGGAAATGAGGGTTTTTTATTCAGTGGAATCAATTACATCAGCATCTAACCTACTATTTTTAAAGGATCAAAACCTGAACCATTAGCACTTAGAAGAAATTCATAACAATTTAAGTCTAGTCCCAACCTCTCCTAAAATTTTTTTCTGTATATTTAACAGTTCTTGTGGAAGGAAGAACAAAAATGCACATTAACAATTTCAGTCTGTAAAATTACCTTATTAATTTCATGTTCAAATTCCTTTAATAAAATTGGAGTTTCTCTATGATTGCTGATGTGACATGCCACTAAATAAAGCCTTTGGGAATAAATTATTAACCACTTTCTTTGGCTTTTCTGGGCACCACAAATGAACAAACATTTTTAAAAGGTACTAATGTTTCAGTGCTGCTGGTGGTCTATATCTTGCATGTTGTAAGGAACCCCAGCCCTAAATATCAACTTACAATATTTACCAGTCAAAAGCTAAAACTGCTGTACAATTGGTCTAAAACAAACACAAATTATTTTTTAAAAACTTTCACTATAAAAATATACATGTCTACTAAATGAAGTAGTTCCATGAGACAAAATATCCAAACCTGGAAACTTTGTTGTTACTGTTGTTGGTGTAAGTGGCACAAAGCTAGAACTAACCTATGTGGATGGTTAGCAATTATTATGCCACCTATTATCTCAGGATATCTGCAAGTTTATGTGCTGCCCAAAGATTAGCCAACTTTTTTCTAGTTTTCATGGAAAAATCTATCTTTCTTCTTTGAAGCTTCTACTAACCAGGTAAATGGTTCTCTGAGAGAGAAACCTGAAACGGACATAGGAATTTCTTATTCCTGTGGAATTTTGAATTTCAGGAAGAATTCTGTTATCCAGTGGAATGTTTGGCTCTCACAGTAGAGGAAGTGATGCACATTCGCCAGGTCCTGGTAAAGGCAGAGCTGGAAAAGTACCAACAGTATAAAGATGTCTACACTGCACTGAAAAAAGGAAAGGTATATCTGGGTGATGAAGCATGACTCTTAGAGTGTATCTGGAGCCTAGAATCTTCTCTCTGCACTAATAGTCGAGTATTCCTTGCTCTTTCCCTTAAAGGGGAGAGTCACCATGTCTCCTCTCTTGAAATAAAAAACAAACAAATAGAACAGTTTTGTTGAGGGCTTAAAAATAAACCTAGTAATTAATATGTAAAATTATATATACCTCAAGGTGGATTTTTTTTTTTTTTGCTGGATTTTGCAAATAAGAACTATCTGAGAATCAGAATATATGATTCTTTGAGATTCTTCACTTTGTTTCCAGGGCTTTAAACCTGTAGCCTTATTTTTTTTTGGTAGCCTGATTTGTGGTGAAACCACAAACATAATTGTGTTTTTTTAATGAAGAATGGGAGGGCCAATTTTAAAACCAATGTCTTAGTTCGCTTCTTCATGACATCCAACTGAACTAACTCATGTAATATTCATATCACAACCTCATTCCAGTGTTAGAAAATTAACTGTTGACAAAGTTCTTCCCTCTTCAAATTTATTTTCTAGCTTTGTTTCTGTTGCCGAACCAGGAGATTTTCCTTCTTTACTTGGTCTTATACTTGTCAGTTCTGTAAGAGGTAAGGCAATCTTGTACATGCATGATTAAAGATATTTACTAGTAAAAATCCCATTGTACTGGTTTTATTTAAAGCTTATCTACACAGGAAAACTATTGGTAATGTCCTATTTAGCTGTTCATATTTTCAAAGGGGGTAAGAGTATGGATTTCTTTATAATAATTTAATTTACCAAACAATTTATTATCAGCTAGAATAATGAATTTCCAGATGTCATTTGTTTGATTTAAGCAAGGATGATTCTGATGTTAGTATTTTATGTTTAAACTAGGCATGAAATATAGAAGCAACTAATGTGACCTTCTATAGAGAAAATGAAAATTTTATAGAAATATAAGTGATCCATTTATCTGGGTCTTTTTCTGAGATAAGTTGTATTTCTTAGTTGTATTTGTCTGGTCTACCATGTGCTTGAAGTGCATCTCCTGGTGGGAGAAAGTATAGAAATTATTCTATAAGCATTTGCTTATTGACAAGTGCTTCAAATGCCCTATCCTAATTACTGCTTTTGATTTCATACACAGGCCAGTATGCTCACAGTGTTGCAAAAAGGTAAGCTAAGACAAGTAGTTTACTCTACTTTTGGGGCACAGGTTCTTTATCTGTGACTATATTTTTCATTCTTGGTCTCATTTTGGGGTAACAGATGCGATTGCCATCCAAGCCATATTCCACTCTTCCTATCTTTTCTCTGGGACCTTCTGCCTTGCAAAGAGGAGAAAGTTTTATGAGACCTGAAAAACCCTCTACTAGCCACCATCGGCCACTTCGGAGTATTGCCAGGTGAGAATTCCTGGAACTTGATTAGTAATAAAGAGATGATCTTTTCAGATGTCTATGCTGAGGTTTGGATTTTGCCAGTAAATAGCAAAAGCTGACTTCACAGTGATTTTAGTGAATGGACAACCAGTGATATAAAAGCCACTTTTACTTTGAATTAGATTTCCTGATCCTTTTTGAAACTTAGAAGTAAGGCAGCATAATGGAGTGATTGGAGCGCAGTATTTGAATCTCTGCTGTGTAACTTTTACAGTGAAGTTTGGGGCAAGTCATTTAATGTCTCTGGGCCTTAGTTTCTTTATTATAAAATGATGGTGCTGGGCTAGGTCATCTTTAAGCTCTATCTCTTTCTAGTTCTAAACTAGTTGCCACAAAAGTGAAATCCATTTACAGTACAATTTTAAAAAGTGAGTTTACCGTTTAAAAATGAAGATGAAAAACATCTATAGAGCAATTCTGACCATTCTTTTCTCCCATTATTATTTTTAAGAAGAAATTAATTTTTATTCTTTGTGTAGAGTTTGGCCTTCAATGGTCTGGGCTAGTGATTTAAAAAAAAGAACAATTAAGTTCAGCAAGCATTACATGACTGCTTTGTGCAAAGCACTCTACTATTAGAGCTGTTGATTCAAAGACAAAAACAAAACAGTACTAGTGGACTGTGCTAGCTTATGCTGGGGACAGGGCACTGGGCTTGGAATCAGGAAAATTCATCTTCCTGAGTTCAAATGCAGACTTACACACTGTTTTTGTGATCCTGGGCAAGTCGCTTCACTCTGTTTGCCTCAGGAAAATGAGCTGGAGAAGGAAATGGCAAAAGATTCCAGTATCTTAGCCAAGAAAACCCTAAATGGGGTCACAAACAGTCAGACATGTCTAACATGACTGAACAGCAACCTAAAACATCAAATAAAGCTTGATATCAGAGATTGGTGATGTCATAAAATAGTTCAGTGTTAAAAGCTACTTCCAAAGTGGCACCTCATCTTGAGTAGGGTAGGATAGGTTAGGGAGTGAGTCAGTTTTGGTTAATGAGAAGGGAGATAGGTAGGACAACACTGGCCACAGACTTTCAGAGAAGAGAGAAAAGCCTGAACTATATTGGTACCAATTATTAACTCTTGCAACTCATTGCACTTCTACTGCAGGGAGGGAAAAAGGGTTAAAAAGAAATTACTCTATAAACTGCTTTTGGACCATGTGCTAGAGACTGAAAATCCCCACTTTAGATGCTCTCTCTTCAGATATTATATTTGAATCAAGCTTTTGCTTTTGAATAATTAATGAATTTAGGATATGGAATTCCATAAATACTTAGAATTTGTAGGATAGAGTATAGTACTCAAAAAAGAGTTTGCATTGAGCCCAGATTGAAGTCATTTTATTGCTGCTGTATTAATAGTTATATTCATTTTTACCTGAAATGAAATAATAAATACTTTTTAATTAAGCTCTGTCTTTGAAAACTATGAAACCATAAAATAGCTTAAAATATAAAAATAATTTTCATTATAAAGATAGAAGAGTAAACTTTTTCTCTAGATTCCAAACAATCAGAAAACTAAAATCAGCAGAATTTTTCAGAGGTGATATTCCCCATTTAGCACTCTTATTATGAGAAAGAAACAAATGTTGGGTGAACTAATATATCATGGATTTACTCAAGAGAACAGCTTCAGGTTTTGTTGATTACATCACATAGACAGTAATGCTAACTACCTTCTATTATACAATGATAACTAATATTCATAGTGAAGAGACTGTGCCATGGCAAGATTCTGAAGTGACATCTAAACAATCAAAGATTTTGAATTACGTGCAGTATGATATTAATATTGTATATTTTTTATCTTTGTTTTTTGAGTATTTGAAATACAGTAATCTATGTATTCCCATGTGTGGTAATTCTGTTAAAAAGAATATTCAGTTAAAGAAAGTATCCTATTTCTCTAGCATTCTAGTTTGAAGATACATTACATTTTACATATTGTGATTTTAAGATTCTCAAGCATTTTACATAGCAAATTTCCCAAGTTTCTTGGACTTTGTCTTTGGTGCCCGATACCTTGAAAATACTTCAGAACTTGAAGGACCCATGGTTTTCAGTCCGTTGAGGAAGATGCAAACTCAGTGGTTTTTTCCAGGGGATTATTGAGTTTCTATAGCTGAAAAACCTTACCATATGTTGACTGAACTCTTTGCAAGTGACTTCAAGGTATCCTTGTAGCATTTTTAGTTTTGTAAGATCTGCCAGAGGTTGCCCTCTGCTGGCTTAATCTTGAATCATCCTGGTGTTCCCCAACGTTAACCTCTTTGTCACAGTGAGGTTGGAGTAGGGATGAGCAGAGTGGACCTATATAAATGGGCCCTAATAAATAAAATGGATAAGAAAGTCCTTTTTGGTAAAGCAAATATAAAATTTTCCTTCTTATTTCAGCAATGTCATAAGTTTGTTACCTTCAGAATTTATATTTGATTCATATGATGCTCCTAATTCATATTAAGGTAATTCAAATAGAGGTATTGATTCTGGCTTTTTTTTTTAAGGTTCTCCTCAAAATCTAAATCTGTAGATAAATCAGATGAAGAACTACAATTTCCCAAAGAACTGATGGAGGACTGGAGTACTATGGAGGTGTGTGTAGACTGCAAAAAGTTTATTTCAGAGATCATCAGCTCCAGTCGGCGAAGCCTGGTGCTGGCCAACAAGCGAGCTCGTTTGAAAAGGAAAACACAATCATTCTACATGTCCTCAGCAGGTCCCTCGGAGTACTGCCCTTCAGAGAGAACTATCAATGAAATCTGAGCCTCGTGCCTTTCCAGTTGCTCTTGTTCACAAAGTCAGCATTGGTGGGAGAACACTAAGAACTGCATTGTCTTTCCTTTCCTTTCCGTGGTTTTATTTCATAGGCTTGAATTTGCATTAGATCAGATATGTGTCTCACCACATTGTTCTACTGACTGAATGCTGTGTTCATATCTGTTACTGATATGCAACAGGTCAGCCAATCAATCATTTGCACTGAAAGAAAACAGTGGTTTGAAACTTGCCTTCTTTTTAATTTGTACATTTGAAGGACAAAACAGTTTTCCCTGAGTTTAGTTCTTTACCATTTCTTAAATTGTTTTCTAACCAAGGCTGAAAGGTTCTTTAAGGAGAAACCAATCTAACAAAGGAATCAGTGTTAGCACAGTTCTAAGCAGTAAGTCATATTGGCATTTCCACCTAATAGTGTTCACATGTAGTGTATACAGTAATCCAGTGCCCTACTGGAGGACACTAAGCTCCTGGCGTGGGCCATAGTAATTATTGTCTCACAGCATAAAATCTAGGATTTGCTAATGCTAACAAATCGATTTTTAAATTTATTGTTAATCTGAGATTTTTGTTAAATAAGGGACTTTATGATGTCTGTGTTCTAGTGCAAAACACCAGCATAAGCTGTACACCCAGATGGGTGACTCTTTCCCTGAAGCTGCTGGACTTGTCAGCCCTAATGTAACTGACCAGTGTCTCTCATGAAAGTGACACCTTATTCCTTTGAATGTATTATGATTATTGGTAGTATTCGTAATAATAGACTGGGTGATAAAGGTTTGGCAGAAGTTTGGGGACTAAGATATATGGCAACAGCTTGAGTGTATTCCTGCAATGTCAAAAGAGCCTGTGATTCTGTTTGAAAGGTGGCTGGTCTGTTTTGAGACTCTATGGGTTGGCAACCTCTGACTACACTGGTACAGCTCTGGTAGCAGATATGTTATCAACTCTGTTTTTCATATCTTAGGAACTTGGCCATCAAGTCTAAACTCGGCTGTAATTTGGTACCTAAGGTCTTAGACTGGAAACAAATTTATTTATTTTTGTAAATGAACTTTTTAAAAACAAACAAGGTTGTTTAGCTGTTTTAAAGTTGCGAGAACATTAACCTGCTGACTGGCTTCAGATGCTTTTTTTGCATTTTTTTTCTCACAAATGGATTTATGTGTGTATTATTGGGGGGGGGGGGGTAAGGGGGACGATTGTGCACCTGAAATTTATGAGCTCATTTAAGATCATAAAATGGAATAGATTATTTTGGTATGCATAAAAACAACCATCCAAATAACCATTGATGTTTGTCAGATCAATTAATGCACATGCACTGTAATTTTCAAGAAACAGTAGTAGATACATCTATATTCAACCTGGTGACAGCACCATAGGTGGCATGATAAGTATTTGTTATTGTATCAAAATATAGTTAACATTTCTATATGAAATTAACATGCCTCAAAACTGTCCCAATACTACTTTAAAATGGACTAAAATTTGATGATTTCATAGCTTAAAATTTTCAAAATAAATTTTAACGATTAATTAAATGCACGTTAACAATTCCTCCATATTTGCATGTGAAACTATAATGTCTCCAGGGATTTCTGATTATGTAAAAGTTTAAAATTGTTTTAAGAGCTTTGAAAAATATATTCAATGAAACTTATTTGTAAGATTTTCTAAGAGACCAACTTGTTTGAAATTTATATTCAGGAAAAAAATTTTATGTGAGCCACAATATTTTGGGACCCTCTATTCAAACTTTTAAAATAATTGCTAGCTAGAGAAGGGGATGTGAAGGTCAGGGAAAAGGATAACTCCATTAAGTTCCTTACTTTGTGCGTGTGCGTGTGTGTGTGTGTGTGTGTGTGTGTGTGTGTGTGTGTGTGTTTATAAATATTCCCACAGCCATACTTGTCCAGTTTTTTGTTTGCTTGCTTGTTTTTTGGTCTGGACCCATAATTTAATCTTCATGGGGAGATTCTAGTGTAGGAACTCTTTTCATTGATTTAAATCAGTAACACAACCTTCATTTATAATCTTAGGTGGTTGCTAGGGCTACCAGAGTTTGCTCATGATCATACAATCAGTATGTTTCATCCCAGAGCTTCCTGCCACTAAAGCCAACCCAGTAGCCATTATACATTGCCTCCTCTCATAACAAGCTATATAAAAGTAAAAGAAGGTAGCATGCTAAAATTGAGGGATTTGCTTCCACTCTCAAAAATAAATAAAAGCAGATAACAAGAGGTGACTTTTCTAACCTATCTCCCTCCTTTTAGGCCCATGATATTACAGAAGTTTATAAAATTCCAGTCATATTCAAATGATCTCTTGATCTTTAGAATACAAATGGGCAAAGTCAACATAATAGGATACATGATGGAAAAAAAAAATTAAACAAATTTTAAAATGGTCATTATAAGAAAAAGGCCAAGTTGTCATTTGTATTAGTCCTATTGGTGTGCTCTTTTGGGGTGCCAAAACCAATCCTTGTGTTTTAACCCTTTGTTCTCCTTTGCTAAATTCTATAGTGAGTGCATTATTCCCATAAGAAACAATTCTTGGCTTAAAAGGCTGGAATTTAAAATCCTTTGCCTTATCTGGCTTTAAGAATGTGTGCCTATTTTTACATTTTAAATTGTTCAGCTTCCCTCTTTATAGTATTCAGCATTCACCTTTATTCAAGTTGTTTTTTTTTTAATTAAAGGCATTTGTGCTGCCTCTTTCATTTGGAGTCTTAAGGGATCTTGGAACAATGTGTGCTCAATGAAATAATGAAATATTTGGGTATGCTTAAAAATATGAAATGAAATAAATGACCTACTGTATGTGATGCCCTTTATAAAACCTGAAAGTGCTGTCTTCAGTGTTAGGTATTATTTCTCTTGGTTGGCAGCACTATCTGATTGATATTTCCCTATTTCCTGACCTCTTTTTGTTCTCATACCTCATGAAGTTACCCTGTGGAGAGGCCCATGTTTCTCTCCCTGTCGTTTAACTTCATATCAGTGTCAGAATATATGAGAAAGTCTGTAAATAAATGTAATATATTTATTAATATTTGAAAGGCTGCCATCCAGCAGATACTGGGAATAGATTTTCCCAAGATGATTTAAAATTAAAGCAAGTCTTATTGATATGCAAATTGATTAAATTATTTCACTAGATTTCAAGTTTTGAGCCTTTTAAGTCAAACCTTGGAGACTTTATGGCACATAGCATTTTAAGAATTAAGTTGCAAGAGGATATGTGACTAGCAACATGAACTCACCACCATGAACTTCTCATAAAGTTTTTATTTTTCTAATTGTATTAATAAATTTAGGACTTGGTTTTAAGGAACACATAGGAGATATGAAGGTTCCTAAAATGTGCCACCATTATTTGTTGACAATGAAAAAACAGAGAATTTGGTACTGAAGAACTATTAAATTAAGGCCATGAGGAATGTAGTCCCAGTTTTCTATGTGTACAAAATCCAAGGTCTTACTGGTATTCATGGTGATAGTACTAAGCATTTTTCATCAAGGCCTCTTATTTGAAAATTATCTGGGAAAAAAAATAAAAAAAGCCTTTCCAGCATAGCTTCTGTCTGTGTTCATTTTCCTGTTCTGTACTACTTTGTTCAACTAGATGACTTTTTTCTGTTCATAACTAGTAGGAATCATCTGGGCTAGAAAGGGAAGAGGAATTTTTATCACTGAAATTTTATCACATTTATCAATTTTATCACTGAATTTTTATCTTAAGAATACTTTGCACCAAGTACTACCTACTATTGAGTGGCAGTTCATGTTTCAATTACTAAATGTCTATGCTAACTCAGATCACCAATTTTTTTTAAATGCCACCTTATTTTTTTCTGAAAAGGGAGTTTGAAGTGTGTACAAAATGTATGTATATCTGTGTCAATAATTAGAATTAATGGTAGAACTACAGTTTGATCTCCCTTTTCCCATACCAAATGAAATCCCATTTTCCAAGCTTTTCTCCTTAAGTTTACCCAAAGAAATGAAATGCTGACTCTCTGATTGGAAACTCCACTTACACTAGAGTTTAATAACTAACAATTACTTGATAAATTACATTCAATATATATTTAATATTGCAAAAATTTCTCCCTTTCAGTATGATTGAACTACTCTGTTTTTAAATTTTATTTTAAAATTTTTTTCTTTTAGAAATTGTTATATTGAAATTGAGCTAAAATTTAAAGACTACTTGAGAAAAAAACAACATTATGGTACCTTTAATTTTAAGAAAAATAGATATTTTCCTATAGGAAAAACATAGAGGAAATAAATTTTTTTTTTCATTACAAAAAAAAAGGAAAGAAAAAGAAAATAGACTATTTGTGTCTTGTTAAATTAAAAGTGAAACACAGGCTGTTATTAATACATTTCTACCTTTTTATCTTTTTTTTTAAACCCTTACTTTCTGCCTTAGAATCAATACTGTATATTGGTTCCAAGGCAAAAGAGTGGTAAGAGCTAGGCAATGGGGGTCAAGTGACTTGCCCAGAGTCACACAGCTAGGAAGTGTCTGAGGCCAGATTTGAACCCAGGACCTCCTGTCTCCAGGCCTGGCTCTCCATCCACTGAGCTACCCAGCTGCCCCCAGAAACCTGATTTCTAATGTATGTAGGTATACTTTATATAACTCCTTCAAGGGCCTCCATAAAGTATTTTTGAACTTGACTTGACTTCCTTTGGAAGAATATGCATGGATAACTTGATTATCCCTGGGACTGAATGGGATAGAAAACAGTAGCCTAAAAGTAATATACAGCAGTTGT
This sequence comes from Monodelphis domestica, assembly GCF_027887165.1. Classification (NCBI taxonomy): domain Eukaryota; kingdom Metazoa; phylum Chordata; class Mammalia; order Didelphimorphia; family Didelphidae; genus Monodelphis; species Monodelphis domestica. The sequence goes on from NC_077229.1 coordinate 255,796,489, forward strand.
TTCCCCAGAACACTCATTATCCCTGTCTTCATCTCTTGACAATTCCCTTAGTCAACCTAAAGGTCCAGTCTATATGATCCAGCTGTGGCCAAAGAGATTATAGATTATACTAAAGCTAGCAATTAATAGTTGACTGTCTTTCTTTTATTGAAACATATAAAATACAATGGGGTTCCCAACAATTCTTTGTGGAAGCAAGGCAAGTCAGTCTTACATTCTAATCCTAAAGTTTTATTCCCTCTGCCCAAAATGTGTGGATTTTTTGAAAAGTGAAATGATAGAACATTTCAGGGCTCTAAACAACGTTGGTTGTTTGACACCAGTTCATCCTCATGACCATAGGCTTAAATGTAATCCTGTCTTAAATCACAACCATATATCCCTTCAACTCTGGGCATCCATCGTGCTTATACTTGACCCTGGGCACAAATGTAAATAGGCAAGAATATATAGAAGGAGGGAGAAAAAACTCTTCTAATGCCACTTCTAGGAAAACAACTGGGGACCTGCACCCAGCTGAACCCAATTACCAAGCCAATAAATCTTAGAGCCTATCACTTAAAATGAAATAGGACAGCTGGGTGGCTCAGTGGATTGAGAGCCAGGCCTACAGATGGGAGGTCCTAAGTTCAAATCTAGCTTCAGGTACTTCCTAGCTGTGTGATGCTGGACAAATCATAACTCCCACTGCCTAGCCCTTACCGCTCTTCTGCCTTGGAGCCAATATGTAGTACTGATTAAGAAAGGTAAGAGTTGGTTGTTTTTTTAAACAATGATATAGGAGGACCTGGAGAGGTCTTTCTCCCATTAAGCTGAGAATTGTAAACAGGTGGGTGAAAGAAGAGAAGAGGTTTGCACAGGTAGAACAGTGGCTAAGAGGAGAGACCAATGGCTTTGTAGCTTTTGTGGAGGTTTTCACAGTTCCACCCACAATAATGGGTAGATATATACATTTGTATATAAATGATGACACGTTCTCAGAGTTTCAGGCCTGAGGCACGTTTCTGAAATACTTACCTCTAGTGTGGCAGCTATTAATTATGTTAATATGACAAACAATTTAAAACAATTATAGCAAATATATAACTTTTCACAAAGTGCCAATTATTAGTCAAGTCATTAGATAGATTATTCCCAGTCATTTTGAAAAAACACAATAGGCAGACGGGGAGAGAATTGGGAGCTTACCTTTTATTTATATATTTGTAAATCTTTCCCTTCTCTCTTAGAATCAATATTAGGTATCTGTTCTAAGGCAGAAGAGCATTAAGGGCTAGGCAGTTGAGGTTAGATGTCTTGCCCAGGGTCACATAGCCAGGAAATATGTCAGGCCATATTTAAACCCACTTCCTCCCAACTCCAGGCCTGGCTTTCTATCCACTAAGTACCTTTAGCTACCCCTAAAGCTCACATTAAAAAAAATAAATGAATGCTAAATTTGTTTATGTGTAATTGGAAAATATTTAACAAAAGATATATTTTTTTTCATTTTAAAGAAAAAGAAAAACCACAGAAGTCAAGATATTGGACTTGATGATCTCGATGGTCCCTTCTAACTCTAATGATGAATTTCTTATCAATTCCAGATGAAAGAAATCCAAGAATGTTGCCTGATCCATATATGTAGCAGTGCCTTTGCTCTTTCTCTAGAAGTCTCTATCCCCACCTTATATAGTTTGGAGTTTGAACCCAGCCTCCCACAAGTCTCCAGAAGTACTATTATTCCTCCACCAGCTGACTCATGAAGTCTAGTCTTTCATCACATTTTGCCTGCCTTGAAGTGTCTTTCAGTTACTGCTCTGAAAGGCCAGACCTAAGAACAAGAAATAAATCTTTTCTACATAGCAATGACACTGGTAAAGAACCACCCTTCTAGGTGGCTGTGTGAACATTTCAACAAAAATTTCATCCATATACTTGCCATTCTCAATTAGTGGAAGGTGGGGGCAACTGGGTATCTCAGTGGATTGAGAACCAGGCCTAGAGACAGGAGGTCCTAGGTTCAAATCTGGCCTCAGACACTTCCCAGCTGTGTGACCCTGGGCAAGTCACTTAACCCTCATTACCTAGTCCTTACCACTCTTCTGCCTTGGAACCAATACACAGTATTGATACTAAGATGGAAGGTAAGGGTTAAAAAAAAAATTGCTGAAGAAGAACCTCCCCCGACCCCCCAGATCCTTTCCCCTGTCTATTTCATTTTTTAAAAGTGATAGATAGGATTATAAGATTCCACCAATTAACTTGGTAACATAGTGATATCAGTTTGGGCACAGAGTAAGAGATTAAAAACTTAAAGATATATTTTTCAAGTCCAAGGATCAAAATAAAAGGTACCATATCACTTTATGGATACATTTTCCATTCTATTATTCTTGGGAAGTCCAACTGTTAAAGCAAGCAAAATAAAATGACTTTTATATTCTTTGCATTATCATTGTATACCTGTATTATTCCTCATTCTTCCCTCCTCCTTCCCCAACATTTGTAACCACCTTAAGAGCAGAGACTGTCAACCTTATTTGTATCCCTGAAGTACATAGCATAGTACCTTGCACATAGGAAATACTCAAATTGCTTAGAATCAAATTGAAAAGTTTGTTTTAGATCATTGTTGAACTATTTATCTAACCAATAAATGGGAAAAATGGAATATTTGAAATAGAAAATATATAATTATATGTTAAATATAACTAATGGTATTAGTTATTATAGTAAATACAATTTAAAATTAATGGACTATTTGGAGGCTGAAGGTGTTCCAGGCTGAGTCCAGCATTTTCCTGGATGCCTGTGGGCGCTAAAATAAGCTAGCGGTTAAAGACTCCTGTATGAAATGTTGGATCAGGAGCTCTTGACATATCATCAGAAATCCATTCCCAGCCTGATGCAGTAAGTTTGGGCTGGTATAAGTGAAGGTTATCAAAATTGAAATTAGATTTGGGGCTGATCTATGATTTTAATGGAGGGAAGAAAGAATCTCTGATATTTGACCAATTGTTTCTTTCACCTTTGCAGTTGATGGCAATGGCAGTTTGACTGCTAGTTTCAAAAACTCCCCAATTCCCTCCTCTTTGTGTTGAAATGTTTAGTGTGTGTTTGATGACATTTTATAGCTTTTTACCAAAAGGCATTTGTTCTTTATCCACAGAAAACATTGCAGAGAGCATCAATCACATCCTAACTTCTCTCTGAAGTAACATTTGGGAAAATAGAAAATAAGAAGTGTATGGTACTATATTATCTGACAATGTGTGGAAAGGAAATAAGACTGACAGTTTGTGGGGGAAGGGGCAACTGGGAGTGGCAGTTGGGTCTTGTGACTAGCACTTCCTTCCTGCCGGGTGGGAACTTGCTTCCTGGTGTTGGAGAAGGAAGGAGCTTGTTCAGCTCAGTCTGAGTGGCATGCTCTTCTTGGTTCAGCTGGAAGACACAGGCTTCTGAAGGTCAGATCTGTTCTTGTTTGCTTTCTGTCTACTGCTAAGATTCTAAAAAGACAAAACTGGACAGATATAGAGTAGACGGAAGTGGGAAAACCCTCCGCCAGCCTCTAGGGCCTAGCCCTATACTCTGAAGCGAAGGATAAACTCCAATTCCAACTGGTTATTAAACTTTATATTATTTGAATTCTCAGACAGATAAGTGGATTATCTTTTCTGGTCATAGAGGGAGCTGAACTTCAGTTCAGTCATTCTACAACAAACAGTCCTTATCGGACCTCTCTCAGCAGGGGGCATCTCCCTCCTTTCCTTCACCAAGCAGTGTTCCCTCTCCCCTTAACTCCTCATTACCCCCATACAAACCTCCCATTATCCCCCATGTTTTCCAATTCCTATTTCCTTTCCCAATAAATATTACAAATGAATAGTAAGATTATTATTATTATTTCAACCTTTACTTTCTGCCTTAGAATCAATTCTAAGAATTGGTTCCAAGGCAACAGGAAGAGCTAGGCAATTGGGATCAATGGACTTGCCCAGGGTCACCCAGCTAGGAAGTGTCTAAAACCATTTTTTTAACACAGGATCTTCCATCTTTAGGCTTGGTTCTCTGATCCACTGAGTCACCTACTTGCAAGATTATTGATGAGTAAATCTGAACCTCTCATCTGTGGGCAGATAGAAAGGGAAAAGCTGCCAGAAAGGGTAACCAGCAAAACTCTCTGGAGGTGTGTTTTCAGTACTAAGAAACCACAGCAGGGCAGAATCTAATTCTTATGTAATGTGTCAAAGGATATAACTTCTGTTTTAACAACTAAAAGAATTAAGCTCAAATAGATAATATATAAAAAATTCTCTAAAGGAAGGCCACCAGATATAACCAAGTGAAAAAAAAATTAGCATCTCTCTTAAAGAGAATATTAAGGCAGAGAAAAGAAACAAATCTTGGAATTGTACTATCACCATTTCTAGATAATTCCTTGAATGCCAGATGGAGAAGTTTCATGCATTCCTCTGACAATAACCAATGATAAAGACAAACTGTGCCAGCAATAAAAACTAGCCACCACACCCACAAATAGGCAGGCAACAGGGCCTTTTCCTCCAGGCACTGACAAATTATAAAGGTCCTTCAGAAACCATCAGATTTCTGCAGTCTTCACCCCATTGAAACAATTCTGTCACTAGATAAGAAACTTCTCAGCAAAATCCTTTTCTGGTTTTTAGATGTTTTCATAGTTGTGAATAAATGATATCTTGCCTCTGCCGCCAATTAACTATGTGACATAACAAATCACTTAGCCCCTTTGGGGCTTCACTTTGTAAAAGGGAAAACATGTACAATATGACCTTTGGATTTTTTAACTCTAAAATTCTTTGAATCTGTGGTCAATAACAGATCACTATCATGCTAATACAGAGAATTTGGGTTCATGTACTCTCTAAACTTGTGACAAGTACAGGAAAGGAGATCTTGGAGCATTAAATCTATAGTTATTAGCAAGAGCTGATTGTGATAGTAACCCAAAAGAAAATTTATGATCAAATTTCTAAATTAGAGTGTCTAAGGAATGACAGGTCAAAGGAAAGTATGAAGACTTTAAAAATATTTGAGCAATATTTAACATTTATTACTAATGCTTTAAGATTAACAAAGCATCTTAAGCAATTATCTAGACCTCCAGAGATCGGAATTTACTAGGGGAAAAATATTCTGTTTTAAGGAAAATTTGAAAAAAAAAACTTAAACCTTAAAAATATATAATTTTGTCATTTTTAAATGCATCCAATAACTAGATTTGGAGAAAACTCTGCTGTCAAAATGGGTTCAACAGGCCTAGAGATGGGAGGTCCTAGGTTCAAATCTGGCCTCAGCCACTTCCTAGCTATGTGACCCTGGGCAAGTCACTTGACCCCCATTGCCTAGCCCTTACCACTCTTCTGCCTTGGAGCCAATATACAGTATTGACTCCAAGACAGAAGGTAAGGGTTTAAAAAAAATGGGTTCAAATAAAAACTCATTTTTTCATGAATGAATATCATGGTTATCGTAACTTTCCTTTCAACCATATGTACCTCTAAGGGGGTTGAGAATCCTCGAATATAAATTTGTTCTCTCTAGTAGTTTCAATGGTTTCCCTACAATAATTAATTTGCTTAGCAAGACTTTTCTTCCTAGATGATGCAAACTTTAGCCCAAAATTGTGGAAATGATCACAATTTCTAAACTAATGAAGTTCTACTGACTCTCCTTTTTTATACAGTATACTCTCTTGCCCGAACAAATCATGTCTCAAGTTCTTTTGTTAACAAAGTCATATCACTGGCTTCAAATCTCTGCAAAAAAGGCTTCCCAGATAAAATTCTTTTTCCTGATTTCTACTGTTTGTCTTCAGAGATTTTATAAGATTGTGTAAAAAATGAGCACAGGCAGATACTGAGGGCAAGTGTCCTTAGAAATTAAGAAAAGTTTCACTTAACAAAAATGATCTTATTACATGAAGAAAATGTAAGAGAGCTGATCTATCTTTCTTAGCAAGACTTACTTCTACTTTGATCATAAACTTTGTTATACACTGAAACAAGGCATAAACCTGGAAAACACCAGCTGCTTTATTTGTCACCTGGGACAAGCAGAGACTAAAATTCCTTTAGTTTTATATTATCTCTAGAGCTGTACGGTTCAGTATTCTATCAAGTTTAGGAAGAGAGGAGCTGGGCCAAATTAAAAACAAACAAACCCCCCTTTGAAACCTGGATATTTTAGCAGCTTCTGCTGCTGAGAAAACAACCTGCTGGTTTATTTCCCTGCTTGGTCTCATTTCATAGATAGGCATTGTCTGCCTTGGCAATAGCAAGCAATAGCCATTTCTTGGGAGATCTTACAACTTTTCGTTATTTATTTCCACATCACAAAAATGTATTTGTTGCAACTGCTTTCTTAGTAACCAAATAGCACACTTCCAGTCAGATGGCAAGTCTTCTTGGAAGATGCAATGCACATTTCTCAAATCTGTTCCCATCATCTCTCCAATCACGTGGCCACTCTCACAGCTCAGGTCCCCATCACCTCTTGAGTGTTCAACAGCAATATCTTCCCCATTGATCTCCTGGCTTCAGCTCTCTCCTCTCCAAAGCATCCTATACCCAGCTACCAGATCGATATTCCTACGTCTGATCATGTGTTCGCTTATCTTTAGAGTTCTTCCTCCGCAATGAGTTCCCTATTGCTACTGGAATTAAATTCAAACTCCTCTGTTTCGCTTTAAAACCCTTTATAGCTTCTCTCAAAGTCATTTTTCCAGCCATATTATGTATGACTTCCCTCCACATCTACTATGATCTGGCCAAACAATAAATATGTTGTTCCTTCACCTGACCCCATCTCCTGCCTCTGGGTCTTTGTACAGGCTCTTTCCTCCATACCTGAAATGTATTTTTTTTTAACTCTTACCTTGTGTCTTAGAATCAATACTGTATATTGGTTCTAAGTCCGAAAAGTGGCAACGGTTAGGCAATAGGGGTTAAAAATGACTTGCCTAGGGGCACACAACTAGAAAATTTTCGAGGTCAGATTTGAACCCAGTACCTACTGTTTCAAGGCTTAGCTCTCAATCCATTAAGCCACCTTGCAGCTGTTCCCCTAAATATATTTATTCTTCCTTTCAGTTTTTTAGAAACCTGACTTTCCCTCAAAGCTCAGTTCAAATACCACCTCTTACAGAAAGCCTTTCCTGATTCCTCTTCCCTACCACCCCATTTTTAAAACCAGATCTGTGGCTTTATTAGAATAGGGAGTTCCCAGTGATAGGACAGTTACAGCCAATGCAGCCCAGTACTTGTTCTGCAAATTAGAGCCTTAGAGTTGCCCTGAGGCCTTTAGGTCAAGCAGCTTGCCCAGGGACTCCAAACCAATATATAGTAGAGGTGGTGCTTGAACAAACCAAGTGTACTTGACTCCAGGGCTGGCTCTTTATTCACTATGCACACAGATCCCCAAATTACCTTGCATTTACTTGCATTCTTGTCTCCACTTTGTGTATACATGTCACCTCTGAACAGAATGGAAGTTTCTTAATGGCAGGGACTTTCTGACTCTTGTCACTGTATTGCCAACAGCCTGCACAATGCCTCGAACACCATAGGCACTTAATAAAAACTTTTGATTGCTTGTCAAGAGGAAAACAGATACAATAAATACTCCCGAGCAGAATCAGGTGTTTAGACCAAAAATTACCAGATAAACAGGGCTTCCTCAATGTAGGTAAACCATCAGTTTTAGGGCCATAAAAGGCCTTCAGACACCACTTAGTTCAGTCCCCTCATTGTACTGTTGAGGAAATTTAAGATCAGAGGAAGGAACTTGTCCAAGTGTGCACAGAGAGGAAATAGTACTTGACAATTTAGAATCTGAAACGATGCTGTGACTGTAAAACCAGTGCCCTTGCCACTATACATATGTCCAATATACATACCTTATGTACCAAAAAGTTACCTGTAGGCAAGCCCATCTTTTTATACTTTTTACACTCCCACTCCTGCTGCTTAAGGAATCTAACACCCTGCCATGCTCTAGAGCCTTCTCTTTGTCCCAGTCCCAAGGCCAGGACAGACAGTAGTGAAAAGAAAAGAGAGAGAGGATATGAGGGCAAATTTGGATGGAAAATCATCCCCATTCTTACAGCCTCCAGCACTAGTTTTAAAGTCAGCATCTCTGTTCTCCCTTCTTTCTCTTTTTCTCCCTTCTTTCCTCTCCAAAGTCCTATTCTAATTCCTACTACGCAAATAAAACAGGACCAAAAAAAAAACTACTGCACTTTATCATTGTGACAAAATAACTACTAAGGTATAGGATCACAGAATCTCCAAGTTAGAAGAGATCTAGACTAATCTGGACCCAAAGAAATAAACCAGACAAGTGACCATCCAGAATTGACTTGAAGACATCTGGTCATTGGGAACCATTCACTCCCTGGGCAGTCTATTCCATTTTGAGATAACTAATTTTTGGAAAGCTCTTCCATAAAACTCATCGTTCCTATGTCATCTGCCTTTTAAGGCCAGTGAAATAATGCTTTTTAAATTTTTTATTTATATATTTTAAAATATTTTTCCATGGTTATATTATTCATGTTCTCTCTCCTTTCCTGGGGCTCACAAGCAATTCCACTGGGTTATCCATGTATTATCACTTGATACCTATTTCTATATTATTCATTTTTGTAATAGAGTAATCTTTTAAAACCAAAACCCCAAATCCTATTCCCATATAAACAAGTGATAAATCATGTTTTCCTTCTGCTTTTCTACTCCCACAGTTCTTTCTCTTAATGTGGATAGCATTCATAAGTCCCTCAGGATTATCCTAGATCATTGCATTGCTACTAGTAGCAAAGTTGATTACATTTGATTGCCCACACTGTTTCAGTTTGTAAAAATTAAAATTAAATCTCAATGATAAAAATATTATATTTTAGGAGATTTATTAATGATCATTAGAAATCAAGGAATAAAAAAGATACAAAATAAAGAGACCAGGTGCCCATGGCTATTTAGCCAGTTCAAAATCCCCACTCACCACCACCACCATACTTGCTGCAAGTCAAAGAGAGGGTGGGACCCTTTACATCCTTGCCTAATATCCCTTGTCTATAGAAAGTACGTAAAGACAGAAAGTCACTGGGCTCCCGGGAAAGGTAGTTCTTTTTTTAGGGTAACATTTTCAATTATACATTCTCTCCTGAGATCCATGGAAGACTAGTCTTCTCCAATGGATCTTATAAACATAACCAGCTTTGAAATTACAATAATTTGAGGATCAGAGGAAAAGAGAACAAAACCAATGTTTGCTAGGTGCATTGACAAAAAGCCAGTTAGGGGGCAGTCCCCTTTGGCATAAGCTTATACATACAAAACAACTGCATTCAACCCCACACAATTAAGATCACCACATCCCAAAGTTCACTCTGAATCTACTGGTGCAGTGTGTGGTCTGTGGAGGCATCTTCATGGTGCCTTCTCCAAATAGTTCACTTTCTGGATTCAGAGAGGTAGCATATTTCTTATCCTCAAATTACTCTCAAAAAGAATTTAAACTTTGCATTTTAAAATAATAATACATTCCCCCTGAAGAGGGTGTTGAAAAATACAGGGATCACTTAGGAATGCATGGCTGAGTTATGAGGTATATGAATCATCAAAAGAAAAAACCAAAAACATGAAAAAAAAAAACAAATGGGAGAAAAAGAAAACTTTTGGGGGAGAAAAAAAAATTCAGAATCAAAATATTAAAAATCTATGTACATAAAATTCTGAGTAAACAAGTATAAATTCATAACAGGCCCTTGTATTTTGGGTTCAATTTAATAAATTTCTAACAGGCCCTTGTATTAGAGTCCAATTAAAGTAATTTCTATCCCACAAGTCTGTAGGTAAAAATGCAGTAATATTTCACCTACCCATTTGCAGCCAAGACTACAGAAAGTTGTCATACTATAAGAGAGAAAAAAGGACTAGATTTTTTTGTGTTAGGGAAGTGTCATTCCCTGGTCTGATTTTACCTTCACTCTCAGAGATAGGGGGAGCCAGGATGATAGCCAAACTTTGGTACTTGTCTGTAAGTATTTCACAGTGTGGATACAAGGAATCCTGCTTTTTAACATATGTCAAGCACCACAAGATCGAGTCTCACACTAGTTACAAGTTCTCTCATATTGGTTTAGAAGCTCATCAATCCTACCTGGATTGGTTTGGTCCTTTGACCTTGTGCTCAATTGGCACTATGGATTTTAGCTTTGTGCTTCCTTGGCACTGTGCAATGGGTCTTTTTGTATTCCCTTCTCCTGGAATCAGACAAAATCATTAATCAAAGTCCCATAATTTTTTTTAAACAATCAAAGGCATCATTTTTATAGTCTAAAGCTTTGGGGTGGGGGTATGCATTGATATTAGGGCAAATGTATTTTAAACTTATATTACTGCAAAATCAAAAAAGTTAAATAAAATCTCAATACTGGTGACATGTGCTTCAAATACAAAAAGGAGAGAAAAATAAAACTGAAGTAGTATATTGCACATACAAGCAAAAACAATAAAAGTTTTAAAAAATCAAAAATATATAGCTTACAATCACTGACACACTGTGTTAGCTAAGGAAAGGTAGAGTACAAAGGTTTCTCACCAAAAATGAGATCCATTTCCTCTTCAAACTTAGCCATGATCCACTCTGTGTGAGTGTAAATGATTTTCTCAAAGTAACAATTTTTTTATAAAGAACAGTAATACAAAAGGTAATGCACATTCAAAAATTCCCAAAGTTATAATAGCCCATTTAATGACAATAGCAAACAAACCCACTATCATTAGGATTTACATGAGACTGCTATGTGACATTTAAAACTAATGGGTACTTGTCACAAGTTTTTCAGGTGTAGCAATGTTTTAACCTTGGCTGAGATATTTTTAAAAAAATCTATTATTGCCACTATTATGAAAATGTGGCAGAGGAGTCTAGAAAAAAATAAACCTCTATACTGTTTATGTTGCGTCTAAAAATGTCACCAAGAATCTAGATCATTCTGATGGAAGGGTAGAGTGAGCTGAAGAGTTACAAAAGAGAGATGCTCCCTCTTGGGAGCCATCCAGGGGTACCATGCCCTGGGATCAACTTCCCAGCTCCTTTGGTATGAGACTGTTATGTTCCATCCATTCACATTTTTAAATGCGGAAGGTGGGGATTATAATTACACTTCACTTCAGCTACTAAAATGGACCCTTTACCTCTTGTTACAAATAACTCAGAGGTAGGCAAAATGATCAGAGTTGTTTGTGAACTTTAGATTACTCCACCCTACTTAGTCTAACACAATCAGGAATGTCTACACCCATAATTAAGGATTAAGTATTTAGGAGGATGACCTATGACAGACATGTGCTAGCAAATGACAAATCAGAAACAACTGACAGACCCCTGGGCTGTCCTAAGTCAAGTCTAAGATATCATTGGTACATGTGAGATGCAGGAAAGTGATGTGAAACCGTCTATATATTTGGTGTCACTTCCTCTCTCTGGCCTCTTTGATGGCGGAGAGGTGACTGGTGGCAGCTTGCTGAGCATGTAGGCATTTTGGCATGGCAGCTGCTATCAAACAGGTTTAGCAGTGAGTTTTCCTTGATACCATACTGGAGGAAGCCTAGTAACCTAGTTCAGTGAGGTTCTTCTCTGAGATCTCTCAGAGTTTAGGCTGATTTTTCTCTCCTTTACCTTCCAAACACTATCCTCTTAGAGAAAGCCTCTAATCTTCAAGGACCTCATGGCAGAGGACTTTGAACTCGCCTGGCACAGGCTGGGCGGGAAAAATCCTATACCTTTTCCCTCTCCCTTCTCCTTAATTTCTTCTCTATATATTGATTAAACCACCATATATTTCCAAACCGACTTGGGTATTTTATTTGGGATATCCCCTGGTGACCAAAAATCAAATTTAGATTAGGTCACAACCCTAAATTATCCTTATATGTTGAAAGAAAAAAATCTAAAATCATTTCTAAAGACCCCTTAAAATCAATTTGAGATATTTAGCTCATTAAATTCTCTAAAGGTTGTTAACCAGGTTGACAGAATTCATCATTACCTATGTGACAATTTAACAAAGTCAAAATGGAAGAAAAAGCTGGTTATGGGCTTTTACAATATTTGACAATATTTTGTTCAGTAGTCATAGGGGAAAAGTAATAGAATATATCTAATAGTTAAAACACAGTAGATTAAACTCATTCAGTGTAACAGAATAGTATTGAATACATTACTATATGAACTTAAAACAATAGAATTAAATCAGCAAAATATAATAAAATACAGAGACATTCATAAAACAATGGAGTCTGAAAAGGCTTTAAATTTTCACCACCAGTCTCTTTAAAGTTTCCTTTCTCTATCCATTCAGATTCTTTTTGTCAGAACTGCAGTATTTTCTATAGCGAGGGAGAACATAGGGTTGAGGAATCTCAAACTGGATGAATCTTAGAGACTGGGAGACCCAAATGGCAAAGGAGGGGGATGAATTTCTCCCCTGAATCTCAGGCAAGATAATTGAAAGGACCAGTGCACTCATGAATGGTAGAAACAAAAAACATCCTACAACTGGAAGCTGTTTGAAATAGGCAAGGTACTGCTCTTTCATAAAATGTGCCATACTTGCAATTTACTTCCTGTTTGGAAGAGTAACTTCCTTTTTCCTTTCGCCTTCCCCCTGAGGTAAAATGCTAGGGAGAAGTTTGTTTCCCCAGGCATATGGAGAGGGAGTTAGGAGGCTAATTGTTGCCTAAGGAAAACACATCCTGATTTTTACCATTGCCTGGAGAGTGGCTCCAAGTTTGTGAGTTCTGAAGACACAGTGGCAGCTACCAGCAGTCTGAGACCCAGGATGGGGTCAGGGGCCAGAAGATCAGGAGTAAGCAGTATCAGCAGCGAGGAACTGAGGAACATGGGCTCAAGCAGATGGGCAAGAGAAGTAACATATCTCCTCTTCGACAATAGTCTCCTGGCTAAAAATAGCCCAGCAGCTAGGGAAATCAACCAGGCAAAAAGAAGGGAATGAAGAAGTAAGGCAGCAGCTTGAAGAGAGTTCAGAGTTCTCTGAGTTTGAGAGGGGGGTAGATGGGTGGATGGGGGATGAAAAGCCTAGGCAGGAGAAATGTGGCTTAAAAAAAATTTATGTAGGCTATCTTAAAAAAATTTTTTTGAGTTCTCCAACTAGTGGTTGCCATCAATGTAAAAGTTAAAATTAAATCTCAATGATAAAAATATTATATTTTAGGAGATTTATTAATGATCATTAGAAATCAAGGAATAAAAAGGATACAAAATAAAGAGACCAGGTTCCCATGGCTATTTAGCCATTTCAAAATCCCCACTCACCACCACCACCACCATACTCGCTGCAAGCCAAAAGGAGGGTGGGACCCTTTATGTCCTTGCCTAATATCCCCTATCTACAGGAAGTACATAAAGACAGAAAGTCAGTGGGCTCCTGGGAAATGTAGTTCTTTTTTTAGGGTAACAGATTTTCAATTATATAAGTTTCTGCATATAAGGTTCTCCTGGTTCTGCTCATTTCACTGTGCACCAGTTCTTGGATAACTTTACAGTTTATATAGAAATCAAGTAGTTCGTCATTCCTTATAGCACAATAGTATTCCATCACCATCAGATACTACAGTTTGTTCAGCCATTCCCCAATTGAAGGGCATCCCCTCATTTTCCAATTTTTTTGCCACCACAAAGAGCTCAGCTATGAATATTCTTATACAAGTCTATTTCCTTATTATCTCTTTGGAGTACAAACCCAGCAGTGGTATAAGCTGGATCAAAGGGTATGCATTCTTTTAAAGCCCTTTGGGCACAATTTCAAATTGTCTTCCAGAATCGTTAGATCAATTCATAGCTTCCCAGTGGAACAATTCTAACCCATTTCCCCCATGCCATCCAATATAATACTTGAAGACACTGAAGACTGGTGAATACTAAGTAGTGTCCTTGACAGAAATGATCATACTTATTGGGAGTTTCTGGAGTAAGGTCAAAGCTAAACATAAAAGGTCATATGCTTATAGATGATTCTTGAAATTTGGTGACAAGACAATAGTTATTTCTTAAGTACTTGCTATGTGCTAGGCACTATGAGTAAAGTACCAAGACTTAAGAGTACCAAGGAGTTTCAGGAAAAGAAATAAAGAAACAGTTAAAGACAAAAGAGGAGAATTAGCATAGAACAGTCAAAGGGATACTGGACTTGGAGTTAGGGACATGGGTCTGAATCCTACCTCAAATATTCACTAGTCATTTAATCTCTTGAAGCCTTGGTTTTTAACCCAGGAAATAATGATAATATTCATATTATTTATTTTTTGCCTTCTTTTTTAATTACAGAAATATTTTATTTTACCAATTACATATAATAACAAATTTCCACACAAGTTTTCCAAAATTGTCTCCCTCTTCCCATCCAGTTAGCAAGAAATTTAATCAGGGTTATACATGTGTTATCATGCAAAACACATTTCCATATTGTTCATTTTTTGAGTGACTAATCTTATGAAGTCAAAACCCCAAAACATAAACCCAAGTAAACAAGTGAAAAATCATATGCTTCCATCTGCATTCCTGCTCCCACAGTTCTTTCTCTGAAGGTGTAGAGTGTTATTTTTCATATGTCCCTCAGATTTGTTCTGCATCACTGTGTTGCTGAGAGTAGCCAAGTATTCCCTTTCCTCTTTTTTTAAAAGAACAAATAGGAGGTGGAATTCTGAATTGGTCCAATCATTCTGAGTAGCAATTTGGAATTGTGCAAAAAAGTTAATAGACTAAAACATCCATTCTCTTTAACCCAGAAATCTTACTGCCTTGGCCCAACTGGTCCAAAGGCAAAGTTCCTTTATTCTTAGCAACATTTTTTTTTAATCAAAGAACTCAAAATGAAGTAGATACTCACCAATAGGAAATGCCTGACCAGATTGGCATACCTAAATGTTATAAAATATCACCATGTAGCAGGAAAATATGAAATTAGTAACTCAAAGGAGGATGAGGAGTGAAGTGATTAAAAGTAAAGTCAACAAAACCAGACAAAGAATATGGACGAAGATTGCAACAATATAAATGGAAACACAACCAACATAGAAACTGAAAGCTATGTAATTAGACTGGCCAAAGCTGGCCCTGAAGGCGGCATTTAAAAAATGGTCCTCTCTCCTACCTTTGCACAGGCTATGAGGCTGCAACAGGGCATCAACTTTCAGAATACTGACATCTGTGAGAGAGACCAACCCAGACTTTTGGAAATGGAAAAGCCTGGGGAAACTGCAAAGATTCCATCAGCAGCAGGGGGAATGGGCGGAGAAGGATTTGGAACTTTGGGAAAGGATCAACCCAGGTGTTGTCAAGTTGGTCTGCTCTCTCTCAGGAGACCTCCTGAGGAGAGGGTCAATATCTGACTGGATCCCAATCTCAGAAATCTTTCCTTTCCCTGAACCTAATCCCCATCCTCCCAGACCAATGAGTGGACAGAGAATTGCAGAGAAAAGGAGTCCACCAGAAGATTTATCCTAATTTCCTCTTACCCTGAACTTGGGGATACCTGCTGTGCAGGGTCAGAAGCCAGGGTTCAATGCTCTGAACCTCTCAGGAGCTCAGGCCACCAAACCTGGGTTACCTAATTTTGGGGGGAAGTTTAGACATCTAGGGATCCCCTTTTCCCTCTTCCCTCCTGACCCCAGTTTACCAGATATTCAACCTTATCCTTCATCCCTGCTGTTAGAATAAACTCATTAACAAACTCAACTGACTCAAGACTGAGGGAAGGGCAGGTACAACTGAGGGGGAAGAGAGAGGTGACCTCTCTCCCCAGATTAAAGAATCCTGTTATTTAGAAGAAACCAAACAGTGGGGAGTGGACAGGCAGGCTTAGTGAGGAGCCATAACTAAAGAGGACTGGAAGGGGGAAAACAACCGAGTCACCCTCCTTCTACCTATTGGTTCCAGACCACCATCAACTCTTCCTCCCTTGGCTCTGATCTTGAGGGAGGGAAGACTCCATTCTCTCCCCACATAAAACCCCTCTATTACACATCGTGGTTAGTTTTGCTGAACTGCATCTTCCCCCTGTTGTCTATTCTTTATGACAAGGGATAGATTGATTCATAGAGGAGGGGGAAGGACATATTAAGAAATGAAAGTGATCCAAAAACAAAAGAAATTAAAACATTTTTAAAGGAAGGAATAGTAATAGTCCTGCATGAGCAGAATAGTATGTACACTGACTATAAGTACAGGGAGGAGAAAGAAAACAGGGAGCCAACAATGGTGGAACTTGGATATAGGCATAGAACCACAGAACAAAAACCTTTCCTTTTTTTTTCTTTGTTGTTGAATACATTCGGTACTACCTTATAAAAGACGAAAAGCTTGGAGTTAGATTTCACTTCGTGTTTTTGTTTTTTTTAATGTTCCTTTGATTAAGATTAAGTTTATGATCAGATTTTAAAAAAAAAGTTTGAAAATGACCAAATAAAATAATGTTAAAAAAAAGAAAAATATAATCACTGAACCTGGGTTTTTCTGGGGAGTACAGATGACTTTCATTTCTATGTGCCCTAAAACTTACTATTATGTTCTCCATTGTCTTTCTGTATTTAATTAGTTCACCAATAAGCATTTTTTAATTGCCTTATACCTATAATATATAGTTTTCAGAAATAGGATTCAAGGCAAAAGTAAAAACAGTTTCTTTCCCCAAAAGAGATTACAGTCTAGCCAGGGGAGACAGTAAATACATTCTCATTCTCTCTCTCTCTCTCAGAATATAGATACAGATGCATAGAAATAGTTTGTCTTTGACTGTGGAGGTAATAGGGAGCCACAGTGATATTTGAGTTGGAGAGTGACATGGTGAGATTTGCATTCTTGGAAGATCAGGTTGGCAGTTGTGTAAATAATTTGAAGAGGGGAGAAACTTGAGGCTGGGGGAACAATTAAGTGACTACTGCAGGTAGTAGTATGTGGGTCAGTAGTAGTATCAAATTCAATTGAGTGGACAACTGTTCATATTGACTTAGAAAACCACAAATTAACTTCATCCATTCTGTGTCTACTTTTCTTCATTTTGTTAGATATTTCCCAATTATATCTTAAACTGGTTCTGGCTGCTTCTCTCCAAGTGTTTCAGGCCCCATGTAGCCTGTGAGCCAAGTGTTTGATATCTCTGGTGGAGGCAATAAGGACTGAAACAATGGTGGCGGCTGTGTGAATGGACAGAAATGTTGCTTCTAATCTAAAAAAAGAGGAAATGGGGCTTTTGGAAGAGATCTTCTTTATCAAAGGACTGAGACTCACTTTCTTTTCTTTTCTTTCTTCATTTAGCCCACTCCCACCCCCCAGTAATATTTTATCATATTTTTCCCAGTCACTTCTAGAAACAACTTATTTAATTTTCAAAGATATTTTCTTTTCCCAATTACACATAATAACAATTTCAAACATGCTTTCAAAAATTATAAAGTCCAAAGTGTCTCCTTCCCTCCCTTCTTTCCTCCCCCTCTCAAAAATAGTAAGCAATTTGATCTGGATTATACATGTATTATCATGCAAAACATATTTCCATATTGGTCATTGCTGTAAGAGAACACTCATAACAAAATTTAAAAAGATCACCAGTAAACTAATGTGAGAAATAGTATGTATGCTTCAATCTGTATCCAAATCCAGCAGTTAGAAATGATTTATAACATTTGTTTTCTGACATTTTGCAATCTAAATTTTTTTCCCTCCCTCTCTCCCCTCTCCCTTCCCTGAGACAAGTAAACAATTTAATATGGATACATGAAGACACATATTGCAAATGCAAGAAAAAACTTGGGGAGAAAATAAAGTGAAAAATGGTATGCTTTGATCTGCATTCAGACCATCAATTCTTTCTCTGGCAGTGGAGAGCATTTTTTCATCATGAGTCCTTTGAAGCTGTGGGACTGACTTTCTAATTTTTCTCTCCTTTCACTTTTATCATATCAATTTTCTATTTTATCTGCTCCAAAAATCATATATTACCAGACTGAAATGTGGTTGGAAGAGTGGCCCAGTTATACAATTACTAATTTATCTGGGATATTTTCTTTCTTTCTTTTTAAAAAACCTTTAGCTTCTGTCTTGGAATCAATATTACATCTTGGTTCTAAGACAGAAGAGTGGTAAGACAATTGGGCTTAAAGTGATTTACCCAGGGTCACATAGCTAGGAAGTATCTGAGATCACATTAGCACAAAGGTCCTCCTGACTTGAGGCCTGATTCTTTATCCATTGAGTCACCTAGCTGGCCCTCTGGGAAATTTTCAAAAAGGTATGCCATGAGTTCAGTTCAAAATAAGTAGGAGTAGTGGACTAGCCATGGCACTGAATGCCACAATGAATTAATTAAAAATCTTGTTAAAAGCCATTCCCCAATTGACAAATGGTCAAAGGACATGAACAAGCAATTTTCAGATGAAGAAATCAAAGCCATCATTAATTATATGAAAAATGTTCTAAGTCACTCTTGACTAGAGAAATACAAATTAAAACAACACTTAAAAAACATTCACCTCACATGTCATATTGGTCAGTGATAGTAAAGGAAAGTGACAAATATTAGAGGGGATGTGGCAAAATTGGGACACTAATGGATTGTTGGTGGAGATGGGAACTGAACCAACCATTCCGGAGGGCAATTTGGGACCATGCCCAAAGGGCTATAAAACCGGATACCCTTTGATCTAGTAATACCACTACTAGGTCTGTATCCCAAAGAGATAATAAACAAGAGGAAGGGACCTACTTGTACAAAAATATTTATAGTAGCTCATTTTGTTGTGGCAAGGAATTGGAAATTGAGGGGATGACCATCAATTAAAGAATATCTAAACAAATCTGTGGTACATGTTGGTGATGGAATACTGTTGTGCTATAAGAAAGGATAAGCAAGATGATTTCAGAAAAAGCTGGAAAGATCTGCAGGCACTGATGCAGAGTGAAATAAACAGAACCAGGAGAACACTGTCAGTAATTGCAATATTGTATGATGATCAACTATGAAAACTTAGCTACTCTCAGCAATTCAATGATCTGGGATAATTGTGAAGAACTTATGACAGGAAATGCTTACCCACCTCCAGAGAAAAAAGCATTGAGTTGGATGGATGCGGATCAAAGCATACTACCTTTTACATCAGTGTGTATTTATGGTTTTATTACGGGGTTTGGGTTTTATATGAGTGTGCTCTTAAACAGTGATCAGTATGAAAGTCTGTTTTTATATGATAATTTTTTAAGTCTTTTTAAATTCTCACAATACGCATAGCACTCTGTTAAGCATTGGACACTGGGCATATAAAATAAAGAAACAAGATGAACCTGGCAGTGATCCCAAAATGCTCACTTCTGCAAAACCCCATCTCTTATAAAATTATTTCCCCAGAGATGCTATATAGCTACAAATCATGAAATACCACAATCCTAGAAGGATTTTTAAAAATTCCCAATGGCACAAGAGATAAAGGAAAAGCATATGGAAGATGTTAAAAGACTGTCATATGTAGTTCCAGGGAATGACATAAGCAAAATGTATAAGACTGGCCCAAAAAGGAGGAAGGACAGGAATGTATTGAGATCAAGGAGTAACCACCTGGCCTAAGGGCAATGTTACTGCCCTCCTCCCAAATGAATGGTACTGCATATTGAGTCCTTCATAGAAGGGTTCCAGAAAGTCATGAATGAGAATGAGCTGCAATGATATACGGTGGAGTAACTTCTGGCTATATTTGGTGAAGAAAGTAATCATGTCAATTATCAATCAATCAATAAACACTATGGGCAACTAGAGTGCCAGACCTAGCATCAGGAAAACTTGTATTCCTAAGTTCAAATCAGGTCTTGGACATTAGCTGGTTGATCCTGGGCAAGTGACAACTCTGCCTCAACTTCCTCGTTTGTAAAATGAACTAGGGAAAGATATTAACTACTTTGGAATCTCCAAATCTGGTCATAAAGTCGTACGCAACTAATAGGACAGAATAGGAAAACAACAGGAACCTACTAAGTATCAGGCAATAGGGTTAAGAAAAAAACACCCTATGGACCCTGAGCTCAAAAAGCTTGCCTTCTATCAAGAGAAACAACATGTACATGTTTAATAAGCATGCACAAATAAAAGGAAAACAATTTTAAGGGAGGGCACACACCACCACCATTATCATCTCCTTTTCCCACCTCAGGGCTTTCAATAGAATAAAAACTCACTGTGAGTCTCAATAGAAAGACTTAAGCAATAATAACATCAAAGCAACATTGTTAGATTATGTGTCACAATTTTTAGTTCATAAAATATGGCTACTATGTTTATGGGTTTAGTCGAATTGAATCAGTTATTGGTATCAATAAAATGTTGAAGAAGTCAAAAAAGATTTCTAGTGGATAAAAAGGTAGATAAATCAGCTTCTTTGTATCTTGATTATACCATGAAAGAAACCTCAAGACCCAATTAGTGAGTGTTTTTAAACACATTCTTATTTTGGGTCAATATTGAAAGTAATTTATTTTTCTAAAAAATAGAGAGAAGCTATAGGCAAAAGGCTCTCAAGACTACACGATCTGAGAATTGTTACCCTTTTTTTTTTAACCCTCTGTAAAAGTAATGGGTGAATGAAAAGAATCGGTGAAACCATAAAGGTGCTGAATAGAAGAGTTGGAATCTAAAGCTGCTTGGTTCTGGGGTTCATGCCATCAACACCTTTGGGTATTATGGCCTAATAAACTCTACTATTCACATTTTGTTTCACACTACCTCTTACTAATTTATCTGGGACATTTTCTTTCTTTAAAAAAAAATCCCCTTACTTTTTGTCTTAGAATCAATACTACCTACTGGTTCTAAGGCAGAAGAGAGGTGAGAGCTAGGTAACTGAGATTAAGTGACTTACCCAGGGTCACACAGCTAGGAAGTGTCTGTGGCCATATTTGAATCCAGGTCCTCCCTAGTTTCTTCAACACTGGTATCTATTCTATTATTAACTGAGTTAGCCTTCCCAAATCATCAATCT
Organism: Monodelphis domestica; assembly: GCF_027887165.1. Lineage (NCBI taxonomy): Eukaryota > Metazoa > Chordata > Mammalia > Didelphimorphia > Didelphidae > Monodelphis > Monodelphis domestica. Next base: position 255,817,554 of record NC_077229.1, read on the forward strand.
TCTGAGGTAGCACTCCATTTTTAGCATTTCACTGCTGAGTTTCCATATATGCCTCCTCCTCTCTAGTCACTGATCCCAATTTGTAAATCAACAATTAGAGTTCTAAAAACTCTCTAGAAACTATAATTGAGGCTGTTGTGTAAATGCACAAGAGATTCTTTTTGTTATCTATATGAAGGCAGGATTTAATATGGCCACAAAGTTTATATGAGGGTACATATATGAAATAAGGTAGAATACTTAAAATGCAATTAAATTAGTATTTGGCATGATCTTTACTTCACGTTGAGGGCAATCTGGTCAATATAAGCATGCAATATACAGAGGCATTTTTTCATGATAATCAGAGATTCCATGTTATGTAAGTTGTGAATAAATTTCAACTTACTCCTTTCCAGTGAGCCACTAATATAATTTGATTATTCAGTCAACATGTAACTAAATGTCTACTTTGTACCAGTGTTGGAAATCTAATCCATACCCTTGAGCATCTTAACAATTTAGTTGCTACATAGTCCTTTTCCTCATGGAATTTACAACCAACAGAGGCATAGAACACATAAAAGAAAGCCTCAGCCTAGAGGCAGTATTTAAATTTCCTAAACCATTCCATCTAGCTATAATTCCTCAGGTCTAATGGCCCATGGCCTTAAGTAAGGCACGGCAATTGGCTCCCTCCTACACCCAAGAAAGTAGCGTCTTTTGCTACAGAATCTCCCATTACCAATTTTGATTTCACCCCATGGGCAACTGGAGTTGGAAGGTCCATTCAACAATATCAGCCTTTCATTTTATGCTCATCAAGATTCACTGGGAGGGTATTTAGGGTTTTGATGTATTCCCCTCATATCTCCATTTGCTCTCCAGTTGCCACCACCAAGGAAAAGAAATCGAAGTCCAGAACTATTCTAAGTAGTGTTTTCAGTGCCTCAGAATCAGAATAATTCAAGCACACTCAAGTTTTAAAAGGTCAAACTCCACAAAGAACTTTCAAATTTCAAAATTCTTTAATAGTTTTTCCAATACTGGTATCTATTCTATTATAAAGTGAATTGCCCTCCAAAAACATTTTGACACAAAGTCTTAGGTTTCAATATGGCCCAAAAGACCCAAATATGATTCCAAATCCAATTAAATTTACTCCTCCAATTGCAATTCAAGTCTGCAGAAGAAAGACTAAATGGAAGATTTTATCAGCTGATATTCACATCTAAGGAACTATCCAAAGTCTAACTCTTGGCTCTATGCTATTAACACTTCTTTGGTTTTCAACAACTTCAAATTTTGGGGTATACAGTTATTTTTTGTGGATGCTGCATTAAAAAAACACCATTTTACCAAACAGTAAGAAAAAATTTTAATTGGGAATTTAAGACAATTTACCAGAACGAAAAGGTATTTTTACACTAGATTATGAACGCCTTCCATTCTGCTAATTCATATCTCCAGCTCAATGCTTGGCATAAAACTCAGCTCATTTAGGTCTTAGCTTTCTATTTCTCTCTTCCTTAGGAGCTCTTTAGCATTTAAGTACTTAGCTTTAAGGCTAATTCATGACTGTTCGTATGTTCTTAAAAAAGATTATTGATTGTTCTATGTCTTGCCTATCTTCTCACTTAACCAAAGTTTTAGATAGTAAAGTCAAAATCCAATTTCTTATGTACTTCTTGTGATGTCTAAAAACAGTGCTCTGTATCCAAGCCCCAGATGGATCAACAAAGACCATGAGGAGGTCTCTATTGGATTGGAGGGCACTGAAATCTCTCTGTAGATTGGATCTCTGCTGCTGTTGAACATTTTTATCACCGATTTAGTAGATAAAGGTATATAGATGGAAAGCTTATCAAATTTGAAGGTAATCCCAAACTGAGAAGGATAGCTAACACACTGGATTAGAGTCAGCATCCCTAAAGATCTTGGCAGTCTAGAACTTTGGACTGAATCTCTGAATCTAAAAATATAAACTCGAATAAGGACAAAGGTAGAGACTTGTACTAAGGCTCCAAAAAAGGACCAAATTCACAAGTATTCGATGGAGGAGACACAACAAAGATAAAAATTCATCAAGAAAAGATCTAAGATTTTAGCAGATGGCCAACCCAAAATCTGTCAACAGAATGTCGTCTTTGCTAGGAAGGCTAATGTAATCATAAGCTGGATTAAGAAAGGCACAGGTTCCAGGATGAGGAAGATAATGACCCTGCTCAGAACACACTGGGAATATCAAATTTCATTTGGGGCTCTGTGTTTTAGGAAGAATAATGGTAAACTGGAGCTCATGTGAAAGAGGGCAAATATGTGTTGTGCCTCTGTGTGTGACACCCGCACCCACCCACCATATGAGGGTTTAATTGATAGATCTGGGGACAGGAAGACTTAAATGAAGGCATGATAGTTGCCTTCAAGTGTTTAAAGGACTGCCATAATGAAAAAAAAAGGCTTACACTTGTTCTACATGGCCCCAGAAGGAAAAACTAGGTGCAGTAGATAGAATAATAATAGTAATATTAGTATGAGAGTACTTATATAGAGAACTTTTAGATTTAGAAAATATTTATTCATATGTGCATATATATACATATGTATTATATATACATATATCAAGCATATATGTATATATACACAAATATGTGCATGTATATATAAAATATCCCATGTGATTCTTTTAACAGGCTATGAGGTAGATGCTATTATTAAAACCCATCTAACAGATAAGGCAACTGAACCTCAGAGAGGTTGACTAACTTTTCCAGAATCAAAGAGCTAGCAGGTGTCCGTGACAGGATTCAAACCCATTATCTACCTGATATTTGGTCCATCCAGATCGCGTCTTTGTTTCTGAAACATGTCTCTATGTTCTAGGTTTCTGTGGGGGGCGGGGATGTTACATGCACCTCAGACAGAAATATAGGAGACTCTGTTCTATGTTTTGAAAAAAAAAACATGATAGCAGGTATGGTAACACATGTCCATAATCCTGGCTATCAGGGAGGCTGAGGCTGCCCGTTCTCTTGAGCCTGGGAGTTCTGAACTGCAGTAGGTTAGACCTACCAAATCTTTGCACTGAATCTGTTTGAGCATCCAAAAGCACAAGGTTATTAGGCTGCCTACAGAGAGGCGCAGTGATGCCAATTGGAAATGGCAGATCAAACTTATGTGTAAGATCAAGTTCATGAGTAGCTCCTGAACTTCTAGCTTGGGAAATATGGGTAGTCTTTTTGTGTGTGTGTGAGAGAGAGACACACAGAGAGACAGAGGTGGGAGTGGGTGGGAGAGACAGGGAGAAAGTGAGGGAGAAAGAAACAGAGAGACAAAGGGAGAGAGATGGAAAAAGAGGGAGGGAGGGAGGGAGGGAGAGGGAGAGAGACAGACAGAGACAGAGACAGAGAGACAGAGAGAGAGAATTTCATGCACCCAAAGCAAAGAATACATTAGCAAAATAGTTCTCCTTGAAGTATCTGAAACAACTTAGCTAGTCATATTAATTATAATAAACATAAATTAAGAAAATATATTCCCACTCCCATTTCCAAATACTAGAATAAAATAATAATTTGTTATGCAAATGATTAATTATATAATTCTAGTCAAATCCCATCTCTTAAGTTCCCCCTAAATTCTGCTGTTAGGGTGAGGCAATGAAATCTCCTAAGTGGGGTTGCTGTATGTGCAAAATGGATATAGGTTCATGGAAGGTCAATAAGCCTGACAGGAAGATACTTGCTAGAGGAGGGGTGTGGAGACCTTCCAGTAATAGAACCCGTCTGCAGCCATGTTCAGTTGTGCTTTGCCAATGCCCCTCTCGCCTAGCATTATTTACCTGGAGTCTATGAACTTAAAAAAACAAAAACCCTTTTGAGAAATGGTGTTCAATCTCCTTGGCTTCCTTTGAAAGGCTAAATATTTTATTTGATGCATTAAAAATCTATCTTCTGAGAACTCAGAGCTCCACAGGCTTCATCAGCCTGCCAAAGGGACCTGTGACCCAACAGAGCTAAGCCCCCTGCTCTAGTCCATGAAAATGACTTCTTGTCTCAGTTAGACAATGGAAGCATTTCTGCCTTTGATTGCAGCGAATTTTCAAGATCTAAGGATACACTTTAATGAACTACTGTGTTACAATGTAAAGAAATTAGACCCTTTCTTACTTTGGAAATCACAGAGAATGTCTTTTTTCGTTGGTTTTTGAGATCTTAATTTCAACTTCGTGACTCCTAACTAATATTATTTTCATCCCTCTTAGGGGAAAAAAAAGGTCAAAGATTTACATTTAACTCACTTGGTGAAAAAGGTTAATTTTTCTTAGGAAAAAACCATATGACCCTCCCCACAACCCCCACCAAAAGCCATCATATGACTTCACAGGCTCCTTTAGAATTAATTTCCTAACCAAACTTGCAACGATGTTCCGGGCGTGTATTAATAGCTGATGGTCTGATGAATGGAGCAGAGCACAAATTGCACAAACAGTCCAAGATGGTACTAGGTAGGGAAAATGATATCCGTGACCTATCTAGGCTTCTGGAAGTTCCACATTGCTGGCATCTGGAGGCTGCTGCTGTTGCTGCTGCTGCATCCTTAGTCAAGGCGGTGCTGCTAGTTCCTCAAATTCTGCATTAAGTCTGCTGATCACCCACTCCAAGCCATCTCGACCCTGCCGGATAAAGGGATAGGAGTGAACAGCGTGCCAATGGATGAAATCCCCCAACTAATCAATGCTTCCTCTTTGGAGTCCATTAGCCCTCTATTCTAGTACCACTGCCAAAAAGCTTCTCAATAAATGAAGCCGTTCTCTAGGATCAGTCGCTAAAACTCATCTTTAGGTTGCTATAGAAACCACAAAGCATTAAGGCAACAGCAGCATGAAACAATCATTACAAAGCTTCATTATTAATGTTATTTAGGCTGATCAGAGGAATAGTGTCAGGAAGTCGGGACTTGGGATCAGAAAGACCTATGTTTGAATACTCAGATGCTTCCCAGCTCTGTGACTGTGGGGCAGTCACAGAATGTCTTTCAGCCTCAGTTTCCTCATCTGTAAGATGGGGATAATAATAACATCTACCTCATAGGGCAGGTATGAGAATCAAATGATAAAAGACAGATAAAGTGCTTTGCAAATATTAGAATGCTATATAAATACTAGCCTTATGACCTAAGGAAGTCACTTAACCTCTGTTTCCTTCAGTTTCCTCTTCTATAAAATGAGAATAATTATAGCACCCACCTCACAGGGTTGCTATGAGGCTCAAATAAGGAAATAATTTTAGCATAGTGCATGACACATAGTAAGTACTTTATAAATGTTAGCTACTATTTATTATTTTTGTCATTATTCTTTTGAATATATTCCCAAACCCAGAAACCTGGATGTTGGAGTCTATACAGCAATCTTGACTTTTCCTTCACGATTTCACTAATTTGTCATACAAAAATCTGCATTTATGCTTTTAATGGATATTACATATATGCGTAAATATATAACTGAAACTTACATTTGGATTTAAAGTTTTCAAAGTGCTAATCCACAAAGTACACTCCATGGAAGTGAAATGACTTGCCTAAGGTCACACAGCTCGGATGTGACAAAACCAGTTCTTGAACCAGGTCTCCTGAACCAAAGCCCAAGGTTCCTTGTGATGTCATGACGCTTCTACAACAAAGCCTTGGCTAGTTCCAAATTTTGTCATATGGAATTTTTAGATCACTAACAATAGTGTTTTGAACAGTCCTACATCAAAAGGATATGTAATTTCAGAGATACTGTTGTAGGGAAGAGGTACTAGAAATGTTTATGTAGATATAGCCTAATATTTCAAAAGAACTGTTGGGGACAGCTGGGTGACCCAGTGGATAGAGAACCAGATCTGGAGATAGGAGGTTCTGGGTTCAAATCTGACCTCAGACACTTCCTAGCTATGTGACGCTGGGCAAGTCACTTATTCCCCCTTACCACTCTTCTGCCTTGGAACCAATACATAGCATTGATTCTAAAATGAAAGGTAAGGGTTTTTTTTTTAAAAAAAGAACCATTTAAAAGTTTGCTCTGTAAGAGTTTAGGCCCTGCTCTAGACCCTCTATCTAGCCAAGGATATACAAATAAGAATAAATTAAGTGCAGAACCATTTCAATGAATATTAGTAGAAACCTGCCTCAGTCAGTTGTCTCAGTATCAAAAGAAAAGCCGTGTATTGATTCCTCAGTTGTTTTTGGTTTGTTTTTTAAAACTTTAACTCCTGTCTTAGAATCGATGCCAAGTATTGGTTCCAAGAGAAGAGAACAATAAGGGCTAGGCAATCAGGGTTAAGCGACTTGTCCAGGGTCACCTATCTAGGAAGTATCTGAAGTTAGATTTGAACCCAGGTCCTCCTGACTTCAGACTTGGCTCTCTAATCCACCAAGTCACCTAGCTGCCCCTAAGTATCAAATTTTTTTTAATTTTTATAAATAATGAGGATGGCCTAACCATTTAGGTGGAAGAATATTTAGAGTATAAAACTAATACTTGAAAAAACATTTACAATAGAAAATACTTCTACCCCTGACCCTCCAAAGCAATACTGCTAGTTACTAAGGAATATTTTTTTAAATTTTTCAAAAAACGTAAACCACTTTGAAGTTAATATGAAATAGAAAAAATACCAAAAGTTCTAAAAATCAAAATCTAATATGATGTCAGCTCCTTGAGGACAGAGAAGTCTCCCAAGGAGCCGACGTATCACAGTTTGATTTTTGTCCTTGATTGCCCAGTGCCTAACACAGCCCCTGGAACATTACAAAACCTTAACTGATTGATGGCTGACTTCAGTCATCACCAGAATTTGCTGCCATAACACTTCCTGGGAATTATAAGTTGCTGCTCATGAGCAGAAACAGACTTGCTCAACAGACCCTACCTGTTGGGTAGGGGTAGGGGCCAGAGTAAAATGAGGCACACAGTAGTTAAGTGGCCTGACAAGGTGAATAAAGTAATAAGTACCAGAGGGCAGATTTGAACCCAGGTCCTCTGCCTCCAGAGTAAGTGCTCTTCACTTTCTGTGTTCTAGGACTACCACTGATTTTCCAGTTATGTGGAGTTCAACTTCTTTTTAAGTAATCATTTCACTGACATCATTGTTGTTGTTGTGAATATATTGATTTTGGAGGTCCTATTTGTTTGACTTGGTATCCATTCATACAATTTCCATTATGTTTAAGAAAAAAAATCTAGGATAAGATGCCAAAAGGGGGTCATGGAAGAGGAACAGATGAAATTTCTGGATAGAAAGAAGCACTGGGAAGAAGAAAAAGCAATACTCAAACCCCCAAATGGCACAATTGGAATCGTCAGTGTAAGAAAGGCTATCTATGACCTTAGAAGGGCTTTCTGGCCTCTTGATGGCAATGCTGGAAAGGCCCTTTAGAAATCCGCTAGTCAGGAAGAACTGTGGGAGCAGAAACACAGAAGAAAAACAACTGCTTGATCACATGGGTTGAGGGGATATGGTTGGGGATGTAGACTCTAAATGATCATCTTAGTGCAAACACCAACAACATGGAAATAGGTTCTGATCAAGGATACAAGTAATATCCAATGAAATTGTGCGTCAGCTACGGGAAGGGTGGGGGAAGGGAAGGGAGGGAAATAATGTGATTCTTGTAACCAAGGAATAATGTTCTAAATTGACTAAATAAATTAATTTTAAAAAAAGAAATCCTCTAGTCAGTCAACAAACATTTATTAAATGCCTACCATGTCTCAGGCACTGCACTTGGTAAGCTGAGGCTACAAACAGAATAAACAAAACCATCTCCAACTTCAAAGAGCGTACACTTTACTAGGGAAAAAGACATGTACACCCACTCATCTAAGTTCGGTGGTAAGACAAAAATCAGGATGACTGACGATGGCCTGGGAGGCAATGGACAGTCTTGGTGTCTTTGGTGTCTGACCAAGTTTTAAGGGCTTCACAGCACCTGCTTCAGGGCTTTCATAGACTTTGGAACAAATTGTTCTCATCTACCCATTCCACCAGCAGAATCTTCCCATGCCTGGGGTGGACATCCCCAAAACTCCTTAATAAGCTTAAGACTGATCTGTTATCCTCAACCTGGTTTAACCTGTCTGCCAAGATAGTTTTATCAATATATATGTAACCCAGTGGAATTGCTTGTTGGCTCCAAGAGTAGGGAGGAAAGAAAGGAGGGGGAGAACATGAATCATGTAACCTTGGGAAAAATACTTAAAAATAAATCAATTTAAAAAAATAAAACTTTTTTAAAAAGGTAGTTTTATCAGCATGTGGCTGCTGTGCATGCTACATTTTCCTGGAGCCACAGGTGAGCGTGAAAGGTGGATGAGCCATTCTGAAGAAGACTTGGCCAGAACACACACCAGAGGTGTTAGTCCCCCCTGAACACTGGGGGTGATCAAAAATAGCCAGAATGGTTGCATCAAAATGGTATTTCCAGACTAACTTTTTAAAAAATTACTAGGTGAAAGATCAAGGGGATGTCAAAGATATGGTTTACCTCGCTATTTACAAAGCACTTAAAAAACTCTCCTGCTATTCTTGTGGATAAGACAGGGAAATGTGGGCTAGATAATACAAGCGTTAAGTGGATTTGGAACTAGCTGAATGGGCAGAGCCATAATTTAATACAGACTTATTTAGAACATCTCCACTGGAGTGACCCACAGATCAGGCCCTCTTTTTTTTTTTCAGTAACTTGGATTGGGAAATACATGGTATATGGACCAAAATTTGCAGGTCACAAAAAGTTGAGCAGGGACTGTTAATACAATGAATATTAGACAGGATCCATAAGGAAGCTCCAGGGTCATCTAGTCTAACTTCCTCATTTGACAGATATAGAAACTGAAGCCCAGGGAGGGTAAGTGACTTGCAGTAATTGGCAGACATGGGATTTGAACCCAGGCCACTGACTTCTGAAACAGTGAGCTTTTTTCTATACCAGGATGCCTTCCTCAGGCCAGAGTTTGGGACCAAAGCTTTGAAAATAAATTTTTTTTAGAATTATTGTAAACTTTCATATCTAGGTTAAATATATCCATGTCGTAAGTATAAGATGAGGGAAGGAGACGCGGTTAAATGGTCACTTATCTGAAAAAGATCCACAATTCTGGAAAATTGTAAACTCAATACAATACAATACAATATAGTGCTATGGCAGCTCAAAGAGCTCACATGATGCATTACTCCCGAGAAGTATTGCTTCTAATACAAGGGAGGAGATCATTCCCTTCTCTTCCACTCCAGTCAGAACCATCTAGATTGGGCTATATGTTACCACACATAATACTATATTCAGTTTGGGGAGCCACATTCCAAGTGGAATACTCATAAGCCAGAGAGCATCCAGTAAAGGATTGGCTACTATGGTGAAAGGCCTTGAGAAAATATGAGATGAGAAATATTTGAAGAAATTGGGGCCATCAGCCTGGAGAAAAGAGCTCTTGTGGGTGGGCAAGTGATAGTTACCTCCAAGTATTTGAACTGATGTTCAACAGAACCAAGAGCAATGAATAAAAATGATAAAGAGGGGAAATCAGGTAGCACTGTGGATTAAATGCCAAGCCTGGAGTTGGGAGGATCTGGGTTCAAATCTAGCCTTGGACACTTCTTAGCTGTGTGGCCTTAAGCAAGTCACAGCCCCAATTACTTAGCCTTTACTGCTCTTCTTTCTTAGAATCAATCCTTGGTGTCAACTCTAAGACAGAAGGTAAGAGAAGGAAAGAAGGAAGGAAGGAAGGAAGGAAGGAAGGAAGGAAGGAAGGAAGGAAGGAAGGAAGGAAGGAAGGAAGGAAGGAAGGAAGGAAGGAAGGAAGGAAGGAAGAGAGAGAGAAAGAGAGAAAGAGAGAAAGAAAGAGAGAAAGAAAGAAAGAAGACTTGTGCTTTTTTTATAAAATAAGAAAAAAACTTCCCAATGATTAGAGCTATCCCAAAGTGGAAGAGGCTGCCTGAGGAAATAGATGGGCTCCCCATCCATCACTAGAGGCCTTCAGGCAAAAGCTGGATGACTACCAGTTGGGTATGCTAAAGACAGGGTTCTTATTTAAGTTCAGGGAAGACAGACTATCTTCTGAGATCCTCTGCTACTTTGAGATTTTATGATTATACTCACTTTTTTGGAGTTTCCTCTTAAAGTAAAATTAGGGCACTTAAATATTTAATGAGAAAATGTAAAGCTTAAGTTTATGCACTCTTTAAAACAAGAAATCTGCTTTAACTGGGCAAACACATTAATAGGCAAGCATGATATTATAATTTTTGCATATATCAAAGAGAAGAGCTCACAAATCATAAAGCTGGCTTCAGGAAAAAAGTATTTGACCACCATAAGCAATCTAAGCAAGAACTTAATGAAATAAGCCATGGAAACTGCAGAGCTTCTGTTTTTAACTGATGGGATGGCACACACACACGCTGAACAAACAAGTCCTAGAAAGCTTGGCAATCTCAGAGAACGTGGCTCAGAAGGTTATTACAGGTGTGAAGTTGCATGGCAGGAATTTGAGGGTATCAATTCATCTAGAAAAGCAGGAAACTATTCTGTTTCCAAGCCACTATGCAAAAGTGGCACAAGCTACCTAGTAAAACAGAGTCAAAAAATAAACCCACTCTCAGACCAACTGCTATTTCAGTTGTCATTAGACTGGTTAAAAAAAAAAGGCAATTGTTCACCACCATAAGAAATGATAAGCAGGTTAATAAAAAAATAAACAACTTAAAATCTACATGAAATTATGAAAAATAAAAATGAGTAGAACCAAGAGAATATTATATGTGGCTACAGAATTAATGTTTAAGAATGATTTGTCAATGTTCACCTCCAGATAAGGACTTATAAATAGAAACATGAAAAACATAATTTATATATACTTTTTTAAATCAAGTTATGCCTTCTTTAGTGCAAGGAAAAGGAGGGAGAAAGATAACAGAATTTTAATGTAACCAAAAAACAAATACATTAATGATAAAAAAAAATATCAGCAGTTGGCACCAAATTTGACTAAGAAATGTGAAAATCAGGAAAATTATAAATGACTATTGGTTATTAAAAAGAAATTTGATGGGAATCACAGAACTAAAGCAATGGAAGCCTTGGCAACAGAAATTCATGTTAAGAGACCAGCCAGGTTCTTCAATGTTGAAATATTATTCTACTGAGCTAAAGCTAAGGTATATAAACATTTACACTTCAACTAAAATGGAAGATTTCCCCTCAACAGTTTATAACTCTGCCTATAGTTAATATTATGTAAATTTTAAAAAGAATAATTATTGAAAGTAAGAATCAAAGTTGATTTTCAGAGAATGAATTGCCTTTTAGAAGCTGCAAAAAATGATCTAATATGGTTTTCATCTAGAAATAAAATCTTGTCATGAAATAATACCTCACATTTGTATAACATTTTAATTTTTGCAAATGCTTTCCCAAAATTATTTCACTGTTGTCGATCAATGAATAAACACTTATTAAGTGCCTACTATGTGTTGGGCTCTGTGCTAATAAGCACTGGATCCTTCCAACAACTCTGTGGTGTTATTATTCTCATGTGATAATTGAGAAAACAGAGGCTCAGACATGTTAAATGACCTGCTTATGATCACAGAGGCAGGAATGCTGGATTCAAACTCTGATCTCTCCTGATCCCTTCTTCCCATTGAACCATGTTGCTTTTAAGTAGAAAATGCTGAGTATAAACCTGCATGTTCTTTTTTAGCATTGCTTGACAAATTTACTCTCAATTCAGGAACCAACCTCAACATTTAAGAACCAGATTACTTTTTCAGCTTTTGAGATTATAAAAGTGGCAGCATGCTTCTCTAAGGTACTTGCTTTGATCCAGGTTGGTTCAAATCAGATTCCCAATAGGCTACAGCAGTGATGGCAAACTTTTAGAGACCAAGTGCCCAAACTGCACCCTCATGTTGCATGTGAACTGCCCCCTTACCCCAAACAGGGGAGGGAAGAAGTGCTCCCATTGGGCTGCTGGGCAGAGGGGTGGGTAATATGAAAAGATGTCCTCAGGTGTAGTGGAGAGGGGGAAGGGAACAGCCCCCTCTGGCATATGTGTCATAGGTTTACCAACACAGGGCTATAACAGGATTTGAAGAGATCTAAGAAACAGTTGACCCCATCTCAACAAGGTCCCTATTCTAGTGAGTGGAACTGCCCAGGTACAATGACTACCTGAAACCTCAGACTTCTAACCCCCATCTTAGAATATGCGTAAGGGTGCCAAAAGAATGGTGTTACACAATTCATGCAAAGGAATTTTTAAACTCCTCCCTTCTACCCCTTCTCTCCCCCAAAACATACCATGCAGACATTCAATAAAATGGTAAGATGTAATACCAGGGCTAATGAATGCTGTAGTTGCCACTACTTATCCCAAATGGTAGGTGTGGATGCAGTTAGCTTACAGTATTTTCTGAATTTTGAATTATCCACTCAATAGCAGCCCACCCCTGGAGCAACACAGAAAAGATTTACAAAATGGAGTGAGATTCTCTTCATCTATCACTCTAGACCTCTAAAAAGACCTGCAAAAAAAAAATTCTTAGAATGAAAAAAAAAATGCCTCTCACAGTTAAATGAACAGTAAAAGCTTTACTTTTCCCCAGCAAGTTTTTAACATCCATAGATTCTCAAGTTCAGAAATAAGATGCTGTTCATTCAGTACTTGCAAATTCTTCCCTCGGTGAACAGACCATCTGTTGATTCAAGATCTCTTATACCAGGGGTCTTAATTATCAACCTGAATTTTTATTCATTTCCTTGAAAAAACTGAGGAAGATAAAGGAGCTTCCTCACTTATGACATGCACAGCCAGTTAAGTGAAATCATTGGCATAGCTTTCATTGGAAAAACTCTGATCTGGGAACAATGTTCCCACAGCTTTTATAGAAGTTAAGACAATGGGACCCAGGATACCTAGGAAGGAAGGGATGGGTGGGAGGGGCAGAGATCTGAAGGAGGCTTTCTACCCCCAAAGCAAATTCCCACCCCTCTCCATGACCCTGATTAGGTTCCACTAAAAGTCAAAACACAAGTTTTCTACCTTATTACATACTAACAATTTTTTTCTGTGTTAAGACCCATTTGGCAGTATATGAGGCCTATGGAACCCTTTTCAGAAGATTTTTAAATATGTAAAGTAAAATACACAGTATTACAAAGAAAAGCAACTGTATTAAAATATAATTATCAAAAACTTTTTTTTAAACCCTTACCTTCCATCTTGGAGTCAATACTGTGTATTGGCTCCAAGGCAGAAGTGTGGTAAGGGCTAGGCAATGAGGGTCAAGTGACTTGCCCAGGGTCACACAGCTAGGAAGTGGCTGAGGTCAAATTTGAACCTAGGACCTCCGGTCTCTAGGCCTGGTTCTCAATCCACTGAGCTACCCAGCTGCCCCCTCAAAAACTTTTTAAAAAATAAGTTTATCAATCCCCGAGTAAGAACCTCTCACTGCCCTACCTTAAAGCAAATAAGGTCATTATTACTATTTATTATTATTATTATTACATAAAATCACTAAAAAAAGAAAAACACTTCAGCCATTGAGTTTAATTGCCAAATGAAAGAAATGTTTTCTGTACCAAGGCTTCAGTCCAGCAACCCCTAAAACAAAATGGATGGAATTAGAAACAATTTGACATCCTTCAGTTTTCTGAAGTATTTCCAAGCATTCATAGGACAATGTTTAATCCAATTCTTTGATTGTAATTTCCCAAAGTCTCTCTGGACAAAGCTCACCTGACTATTGCCTGAATTTCTCAAATTCTAATCTCTCTGAAAATAGAGTAAACTCTATTTTCAGAGAGATTAGTTGGTCAGTGTGGTAAGGCGGAAAGAACCTTGCATTTAGAGTAAGGAGACCTGAATTCAAAGCCTAGCTTTCTCTATTTACTGCCTAGATAAATCATCTAGTATCTCTGAGCCCAATCTGTAAAATAAAAGGGTAGGGCTAGATGCCCTCTAAGTTTGTCTCCATCTCCAAGACTATGTGCTATGATCCTAATATTAATGCAAGCTATTGTCTTCAACTAGCTTGTGACTTGGGGGTTGGTGAACACAAAATGTGATTGGCATTCCACTGACCTTTGAAAGAAGAACATTATGATTTTTATATGGCAAGAATCAAATAAGCCTAAGAAAGTAACCAGGAGACAGGACTGAAAGCATGGAACCTGAGCTACTAAGATTACCTCAGGTTTCTAAAGTTCCTCTCTTCCAATGAGCTCAAGGCACTTTATATGTGATAGAAGATTATTGCTATCAACCCTCATAGCCATTCCTAGCTATTTTTCCAGTTGTTGTCCTAGAAATATTTGCTTTTAAGCGGGAGAAAGAGAGGGAACCATGAATGGCATACTAGGATTTCCACTCCACCATCCTTTCAGTCCTGGTGCTACAAAGTGTATCTTCTGCCTTAACAGTTTCATTCTCACCTTCATTCCTGTCTGTTGTTACTCTCATTCCATGAGAATTGAGATGCAATGAGGTCTCAAAGGATATTAACAGGTAGTTTTCAGATTAAAAAAAAATCAAAGCTATCTATAGTCTTCTGGAAAAAAAAATTCTAAGTTACTATTATTAGAGAAATGTAAATTAAAACAACTCTGAGGACCACCTCACGCCTACAGATTGACTATGACAAAAATGGAAAATGGGAAGTTGGAGGGGATGTGGGAAAAATTAGGACACTAATGCACTGTTGGTGCAGTTGTGAACTGATCTAACCATTCTGGAGAGCAATTTAGAACTACGTCCAAAACTGTGCATTCCCTTTGACCATTAATAGCACTACTAGGTCAGTCTCTCAAAGAGATTTTTTTTTTTATGTATAAGACCCTATCTGTGCAAATGTATTTATAGCAGCTCTTTTTGTGGTAGCAAAGAATTGGAATTTATGGGGATGAACAAGTTGTGGTATAGGATGGCATGCTGTTCAGTCATACCTGACTCTCATAACCCTATCTGGGATTTCCTTAGCAAAGATACTGGTGTGGCTTGCTATTTCCTTCTCCAGTTCATTTCATAGATGAAGAAACTGAGGCAAACAGAGAATACTATTCTCTAATGATACTATGATGAAATTTTTTTCATCAAAATATTGTGCTACAAGAATCGATAAGCAAAATGCTTTCAGAAAAACCTGGAAAGACTTGCATGAACTGATGCAAAGTGAAGTGAGTAAAACCAGAACATTGTACACAGTAACAACAATATTGTAAGGAAAAACAATTGTGAATGACTTAGCTATTCTCAGCAATACAATGATCTAAGACAACTCCCAAAGACTCATGATGAAAAATACTCTCCATCTCTAGAGAAAGAACTGATGGGGTCTGAATGCAGACCAAAGCATACTTCTTTTTATTTCTTTCTTTTTCCCCTTTTTTTGTCTGTGTTTTCTTTCACAACATGGCTAATGTGGAAATACATTTTGCATGACCTTTATCAAATTGCTTGCCTTCTCAAAAAAAAAGAAAGGTGAAGATGGGAGAAAATCTGGAATTCAAAAGTAAAAAAAAAGTTTAAAAATTCTACATGTAATTGTAAAAAGAAATAAAACATTTAAAAAAAGATTCAATGGGACAGGGGCAGCTGGGTAGGTCAGTGGTTGAGAGCCAGGCCTAGAGATGGGAGGTCCTGGGTTCAAATCTGACCTCAGACGCTTCCCAGCTCTGTGACCCTGGGCAAGTCACTTGACCCCCATTGCCTAGCCCTTACCACTCTTCTGCCTTGGAGCCAATACACAGTATTGACTCCAAGATGGAAGGTAATGGTTTAAAAAAAAAAGATGCAATGGGGCAAGCAATCCTTAGGAAAATTATACCACGATAGCCTAAAATGTAGCAGAACAGACTTGATGGCATTAAATATGAACCTATTGGAAATCTATATTCTCCTTTTTGGCTTGGTTAATGAAATATTAATTCAGTCTGTAACATTTCAGTAGAAGCTGATTTGGTATGATTTATTTGCTAACTTTACCTGATACTTGAGCTGAGGGGCACTAAGCCCACTGAGTCTCCATATTGACTGAAATACTCTCACCTAAGCCTGAATCTATAGATATCCTTCCAGTTGTTTTTTTTTTATCTTTACCTTCTGTCTTAGAATTGATACTAAGTATGGATCAATTCCAAGGCAGAATAACAGTAAGGTCCAGGCAATTGGAGTCAAGTGACTTGCCCAGGGTCAAATAGGTAGGAAGTGTCTGAGGTCAGATTTGAACCCAGGACCTCCCATCTCTAGGCCTGGCTCTCACTCCACTGAGCCACCCAGCTGTCCCCACCGGACCGACTTTTAAGGTAACTAAGGCATTGATCGGAACTCAGTGCAAGAGGAGAACAATGATTCGGGTATTTCACACGTTTCATTTCAGCCGCCCAGCACACGCGCCCATGGCCCTAGGGTTTGCAGTACCTACCTTCCGTGCATTGGATGAGATGGTGTTTGCCATAAGACTTTCCAAGTAGCTGCCTAAACTAAATCCCTTCACAGTGATGACTGCTTCGTGTGTCAGCACCGTCCTGTGGAGAAGCAAGCCAAGAAGACTTCACAGGCATTCAAAGCAACATGTCCCTCCCCCGCTGCCCTCACCCTTGGCATTTGACTGGCAAAAGTGAAGTGGTGACTACTTACAGTTCAGGGTTGTCGGGATGAGGTGTGTACACCAACCTCTCCTTCACCAACACCAAATTTGTGAGTGTGATCTTTAAGAAACAAACAGTGACTTCCATTTTTCATTCCTCTTTTCAGTTCTCCCCAAGTCCTAGTCCATTCGCTGCCTAGGCTCTGTAACTTTACATAACAGCATTTATTGACGCCAGAGCAAAGGCAGCATCTGGTCATTGGTTCCTGAAGCCCCAGGGAAGCTATTTCCTATGTGTTCCTCGCTGCTGACTTCCACTTTGAGAAAGGTTTCCAGACTATACCCAAGAGGTTCCAACCACTTGTGGAAGAGGAAAGAATATTCTTCAGTTAATTCTCCAGGGAATGAATTAGATATTTTTCACCACATGTATCCAAAACATCCATTCTGTAACACAAGTGCTCCCCAGGAACTCAAGAAGGTATTTTAGACCTATAAATAAAGCTCGTGACGTCTGGGATAATATCTACATTTGAAAAGCAGTTAAGTGGTTCAGTGGATAAAGAGTCAGGCCTAGAGATAGGAGGTTCTGGGTTCAAATGTGGCCTTGGCCACTTGCTAGCTGTGAGACCCTGGGCAAGTCACAACTCCAATTGCTTAGACCTCATCAATACTCGATATCAATTCTGAGACAGAAGGCAAGGGCTATTAAAAAAGTAACATGCTTTGTATCAGTTACGTCAAGATTTATCAACTACCTATGCAAAACTTTCCATTAGTGAGAGTCTGAAAAACTAGAGTTTTGGAACTGATAGTTTTATGAGCTTTTCAACTCCCTTAATGCCAACTCCAGAGCTCATTTTCAAAAGGTTTTTAAACCCTTACCTCCTCCCTTGGAATTGATACTCAGTATGGGTCAGTCCCAAGGCAGAAGAATAGTAAAGGCTAAGAAATTGGGGTTGAGTGATTTGCAAAAGCAAAACAAGCTACTGAGGTCGCATATAACCTGCAATTATGGAACTTTCACAGCCCTAATAAGATCAAAACCACCCTCTCGAGGAAAGGAATCAGGTCTGAAATCTCTAGTGAGCTTAGAATTGCCCCATGGAAATTAAGTCCTCAAAAATGAACTTCTGAAGATGCAAAAAGGAAATTCTGATGAAGAGGAAAAGGCACAATTGACTAAAGAGACTAACTATATATCCAGGGAACTCACTGGCCAACTGGAATTTTGAAAAGACATAAGCCAGGGAATGAAATGGAGGATTCAGACAAAGGACTGACTGTGTGAAAAGAGAGAAACTCGGGAGCAGAGAGGGAGGAAATCTAAGAACCACAAAACTGGATTTTTATTTTCTATTCTGATGAGGGAGGGAAGGAAAATCAAGGAAAGGAGAGCAATGGTGCTGCTCACTGTTGATGGAATGCTAACAACAGAGAGAAGGCAGAATTACAAAATTCTTTTGTTATTGTTTTCTCTGCCAAGAACAACTCTTGGACTGGAAAGGGCAGAATAAAAAATGATTACTAGGAACCTGAAACCATAATAACTGAGAAGACAGTGAAAGAACACTGAGCTGCCCTTGAGGAGCTCAGATCATTGGGTCTAACTGAGCCATGACTGTCCAGCTACTTTCTGTGAGATCTGAGAGTTCAGAGAAAACCAGAGTTACAACAGGCTAAAAGAGTAAAAGTCCTGGTTTTCAAAGAATGGATAAGAGTGGTATCTATAAAGTATAATTCCCTGCCTTTGATTCCTGATGCCACTCTACAATATATTCTAAAGGGGGAATTACTAAAATTTTGAGAAGAATGAGAGATGGTTACATGGAGCCAGCATGGATTTATTACAAATAGGTCATGCCAGACTAATTTCATTTCCTTTTTTTTTAATAGGGTTACTAGACTCAGAGATAAAGAGAATGCTATAGGTAAAATTTACCTATAATTTTAGCAAATTGTTGACAGTCACTCATGTTATTATTCTTGTGGACAAGATGGAGTAGTGCACTACATAATAGAAGACTGACATGATTCATTAGATGACCAGATATAATAAGCCATCAATAATGGTTGGATATAAACTTAGAAGATGTAAAGTAGAATTTGTCCTTGGATTTGTTCTGCTTACCTTTGTGTGTGTGTGTAGAATTGAAGAAGGGAACTATCAGTATTAATAACCAAAAAAGAGAGAAATGAAAGGAAAAAAGTAAGTGAAGCATTTCTTAATAGACAAAAGAGAATAGAAAGAAGTTCAGAGGGAGCCAATGACAAGCAGAATATTTGAAATCATGATGTTGAATTTATTATATGCTTTAAAAAAAGCAAACTGTTCATTAAAAAAATTCACAATTTTGTATATAATCCTTTCTGTTCTTCTTTGTATATGGAAATGTTCATGTTTGTCCAAGTTCAGAATAATATAAAATAAAAATTATCTTATAAAAACATTTTTAGCAGAGACTTAAATGAAGGCCTAGATGGCACAATTATCAAACTACCACATGAAACAAAGCTAGGAGGCAACACTAACTTGTTAGATAATAGTCAGGAGCTAAAAAGATTCAGATAGACTAGAACACTGCACCAAATATCATAAGAAAAAATTAAAAGGACTCAATATTAATAAAGTTTTATGTAGCCACTGAGAAGAAAATCAAATTTCAAAAGAACAAGATGGAAGCAATAGAGCTAGATAGCAGTTTAGCTGAAAAAGATTTGAGATTTAATATAGTGCAAGATTAAGAAGAGTTAACAGTGTCCTATCAGATTGGTGAATATGGCAGTAAAGGAAAGTGGTAAATGTTGGAGGGGATGTAGTGAAATTGAGACACTAATGCATTACCTACCAGTGGAGCTGTGAACACCAACCATCCTGGAGGGCAATTTGGAATTATAACCAAAGGGCTATAAAACTGTGCATACCCTTTGATCCAATACTATCATTACTGGATCTGTATCCCAAAGAGATAATAAAAAAGGGGAAAGGACATAACTACAAAAATATTTATAACAGCCCTTTAAGTAGTGGCAAAGAATTGGAAATTGAGGAGATATTCATCAATTGGGGAATGGCTAAAGAAATATTGGTACATATTGGTAATGGAACACTATTGTGCTGTAAGAATAAGCAAGATGATTTCAGAAAAAGCTGGAAAGATCTGCAGAAACTAATGCAGAGTGAAATAAGCAGAACTGAGAGAACATTGTGTACAGTAACAGCAATGTTGTACAATGATTATCTTTGAAGACGTGGCTACTCTCAGCAACACAATGATCTGAGACAATCCTGAAAGATTTATGACAGGGAATGCTATCCGCCTCCAGATAGTTTTTCACATCAGTGTATTTTTGGTTTTATTTTGGAGTTTTGGTTCTATATGACTTTGCTCTTACAACAATGACCAATACAGAAGTGGGTTTTGCATGACAATAAAAATAAAATTTAAAGAGTTAATGGCATCAATATAGGCAAAAAAACAAATTTGACCTTAGGATAGGTAAAGAAAAGATATAGTCCCTAGGGCTAAGGAGCTAAAAGTTCTACTATTCTCTGTCACATTTGTCACATTTCATATGGAAGAATATATTCAATTCTTGTTTCCACATTTTAGGAAAGATATTGATGAAGTTGAAGGTGATAACTGATGATGACAGTAATATTTATACAGGAATTTAAGTTTAAAAGTGCTTTATATATATATTAGCTCTTATGAGCCACACAACAAACCCCAAGAGTTAAGAACTATGTGTATTAGGGATAGGGATAGGTGCGCCATCATTGACATAAGGACTTCCCAAATGAGGAAACTCCCTCTGCCAATGAAGTTAGCATTTTTTTTTATCAACTTAGATCATTGCTTGGGAACATTAAGAAGTTAAGTGATTTGCCTGGTATCACACAGCCAGTAAATGTCACAGAGGGAACTTGAACCCAAGACCCCTCAGCTTTGAGACTGGTTCTTTATTTGCCATACCACATTGCCTCTCATCTGATGAGTATTATCATCCCAGTTTTATAGATGTGGAAAATAACATGCAAACTTGCCCATGGTCACACAGCTAGTTAAGTTCAGAGGCAAGATTTCAATCAAATGTTTTCTAAGTCCAGCACTTGATCAACTAAAGATCTGGAAGAGAGTGACCATGATGGTCAAAGGCCTTGAGACTAAGTCACATAAGGAGATGATAAAGGAACTGGTAATATTTAACCAGGAAAAAAAGTTAGATGGAGGACATGAGGGCTATATCTTCAAGTATTTACAGGGCTGTTTTCTGAATAAGAGATTAGACTTGCTTTGTCTGACCCCAGAGGGAAGAATGAGGAGCAAAGACTGGAAGTGACTGAGAAGTAAATTTAGTCTGGTTGGATGGAGAAACCTCCTAACAATTAATGTTCTTCTGAAGTGGAATTGACTTCTTGAGAATTAGTGGGTTCTCTCTGACAAGAAATTTTCAAGCAAAAGGCTTGTCAGGCACATGAAGGAGATTCTTGTTCATGCATGAGTTGGACAAGTTGGACAAGAAGGAACAAAATGTCCTGTCCAATTCTGAGATTCGGAGATTTCATAATTTATAGTTACTATACTTGGAACTATCAGACTATTAAGAGTAATAAGAGCTTCTATAATTTTTTTATTTTATCTATAGCATTCTTAAATTCAAGACTCCTGTAAAGATGTGTACTTTTCATTGCTTGCCCAAAAGCAAGGACACAGTTACTTCCTCTCTGCTTTTTCAGAAAAAAACAAACTGTACCCCAGCTCATGTACTTTTCTCATGTTTTCTGCCAGAAGGAATATAAGGTCACTATTGTTTTTCAAAATGAAACAACAAAAAATAGCCCTAAAATACTTATGCATATCTTGTCTCAACTAAGAAGGAAAATCATCTAAGATCAAAGTCTGAGAGTATTTGGGAATAAAATAGCAAATTTATTCTACAAAAATATTAGGATCCTTTCCAAATGCAGTTTATTAACTTACATTGGTAGAACATAACTCCATCTTTTTTCCAACTGGATCTACAACAGAATGCTCTTGAATGTATGTCAAAGTTCTATTGGTTCCCAAGACCTGAAAAACAAAAGCACTGGAGTGTTGGGGAAATGCATGAAAGAAACTTGGAAAGAAGGTCAATGTGTCATAAAGAACAGAAAATACTTGAGAAACCAGGATTTATGTCAAGATAATCACATCCTTAACTGTTTACCAGATGACTTGACTATCACCTGTAGAGCAACAGAAACAGTGAGAGAGAGAGATTAAAAGAGAATATTTTCATATGAGAACTTACCGCTTTCACCAGAGCTGGGAGTCCCCACTCAGTGCTGAGAAGACGATGGCTATGTAACCTGCCTCGGTTATCAAGGCTCCTATCCAATACATCCACTCCTACCACACAAGGATTCATTGGATTTGGATATTTTCTCATAGCAGCTTTGATGACAGTGTCCCATGGGTGGCTATGGGGGAAAAAATGCAATTGACCTATACAAAGAGGCATACCAGAATTTTTCAAAATATGCTTACAGGTGAGCATGTTTGGACTATTAATATGCCCAATTCCCAAATCAAACCTACATCATAATAGCTAGAATTTGGGTAGTGCTTTAAGTTTTGCAAAGTGATTTACATATATTACTTCATTTGATCCTCATAACAACATTGGAAGATGGGCGTTGTTATTGTCTCTATTTTACAGAAGAAGAAACTAAAGCATATAGGTTAAATGAGTTGCCCAAATACATATAGCCAGTAAGTGTCTGAGGCTGGATTTGAACTAAGGTCTCCCTGACTCTGGGTCCAGCATTCTCTGCCCTGGGTCATCTAGTTGGCAAATTCCATAAATAGTAAGATGTTCTCTCTGCCTGACATGTCTTCAACAAATTTTGGGAATCATCCTTGCTTTATTTACTTTTTATTTTTTACTGATACATATTCATATATATAATTTTTTTTCAATCCTTACTTTTTGGCTTAGAATCAATTTTTTTCCCAGGGTCACACAGCCAGGAAGTGTCTTTAGACAGTTTGAACCCAGGACTTCCTATCTCTAGGCCTGGCTCTCAATTCACTCAACCATCTCATTACCTCCTTTATCAACATCTTTTGTTTTTGACATTTCCAAATATAGTATTCCTTTTATTCATACAATTTAGGCTATTCTTATAAAAAGAATAGAAAACAAAAATTTTAAAAGGCAATTCAACAAAATCAGCCAGTATATGAACCAAGTCTGACTTTATATGCATGTTCCACACCCAGAGTCCCCACCTGTACAGTGAAGAGAGAAATACATTTTCTCTACTCTTCTCTGGGACCAAGTGGTGCCATCATAATGACTGTGTACCATTTCAGGAATTTTTGTTTTGTTGTTCTTTCCATATACTGTATTTAATCACGCCTTCCCTGGGTCTCCTTATTTTACTCTGTACTACTTTATATTTTTTCATACTTCTCCAATTTCTTTATATTCAGAATTTTTAAGCATAGTAATAGTCTCTTACATTTATGAAACAAAATTTATTTAGTTGTCCCCCTAGTTAATAGGCATCTACTCTTTCTGCTCCTTTGCATCCAAAAAAAAGGCTAAAATGTATATTTTGTCTTGGAGTATATGATTAACAGTGTGATTTCTGGGTCAAAGCAATATGAACATTATAATCACCTCCTCGTTTTGCACAATTCCTCCTGTTTTCAATATAGTCATTAGCAAAAGGACTATTAATTATACAGATTCATTTGATATCCTACTAAAGCCATTATTTATTTCAATCAGTTTCTTTGCTGGTTATATATGTTTTTTTAAAGTAATTCATTACATCAGCAACAGGCTTTGCCTATTTTTATGTTTACTTTTTTTGATTGTTTTTCTTCTCTTTTCTTATTGTTATTGCTGGCATTTCTAGCACAATCAAGAACCAGGAAAAGAGGCCTCTTTATTTTACCTGTGCATTTATTTGGAAGTCTTCTAGAATTATCTGAGCCCAGTACAATGGAAAGAGTGCTGAATTTGGTAGCAGAGGGTCTGAGTTCAAATTCCATCTCTGTCACTTACTACATAAATAACCTTGAGGAAGCATCATAACTTTCATAGGCCTCAAATCCCTCAGTTATAAAATAGGCAGTTAGATAAAAAAATCTCTAAAGTCTCTTCTGAGTCTAAATCCATGTTCCTGTGTGTGATTCTATGATCCCATTGTAAATAATGCTAGTTTTTGGTTTTAGATATAGACTTTTAAGTCATATTATTATTTATTGTATTTGTCATTTATCCTATCATTTAATTTTTCAAATATTTGTCATGCCAATACTATCATCTTAAAATGGCCTTTCTAAGGTTTTTATTTGTAGTTTTTAAAAAAAATATTAATGTATTTTGTTAAAGTTTTTTACTGAATCTATTGATATAATCATATAATTTGGATATTTTTGTTTTTAATACAATTATGTTCATTGCTTTCCTAGTTTTGAATTTATACAATGTGTGAAATTAAAAAAAAAACCCTATCCCTCAACACCCCAACAATGGGACATAGGTGTCATAGAGGAATGTCATATCTAACAGCCTGACGCTGGCATCTCAAAGCATAGCGTCTCTGCTGGTTAGGTTGCTCAGTGAAGCTCTCAAGGTCTGCCCCCTCCAAGGGGCAGCTCCTTTCTACTAGGCATAATTTTCCCTTGAATCCATGGTTAGCTCTCTTTTTTACTAACATGAATCACTAACCTTGAATCTGCTCCAATAACCGTGTGTGTCTGTCTGTGTCTGTCCCCTGCTGGAAGCAGTGTCTTTGTCGAAGAGTAATTCTACTGCAAAAAAACCTCCAAATAACCCAATCCCTACTCCCAAGGCACTCTGGTGGAGACACAACACTCCACAAAACTGCTCACCAAACTAGACCAACTTGACCTACTAGGTGGATAAGCATAGCTATCTTTTAAATGTCCCCTCCAGAGACATGACCACTTTTTTTAGCTTCTTGGCTTCTCCTAGCTAGCCCCTCCTGAGTCATTCAGAAAAAGGTGTGTTCACATTCAGCAAAAGGATCATCAGCATATAGACACATTAGCCATCTATGATTACATATGGGAGGAAGGGGAAATCATCTGGTCAGGGTCTAGTTTCCCTTCTTAACAAAGCATTTCATTCATTGGAATGAACTAAAGTAATCGGCATAAGAGTCCTTAAACTCCCTGCAAGTAGAGATTGTTTTATTCAGTGTATTTGAATTCCCAAAGCAGATCACAGGAACTTAATAAAAACTGAATGTTGGATTTATTAAAATACAGCATGCAGGATCCAGGGGAGAGAAAAATTAAGCAAATGAATAATTATGGTATAATGGAATACAGAGGAAGTGAGGCATGATGTACCTCTGCACTTGATATAACAGGAATATGAAATGCCAAAAGTTTAAAATTTAACAGACCACAGTTACTTGTATTTATTAAAGAAAATAATTTTGAAAGGAAAAAAGTTGATGAGGAAGCAGAGGAATGAGATTTCTGTGCAACTAAATGTTCCATTAGGAAGCAGCATGGACTGTGGGAGAGTTCTAGATTTGAAAAAGTTCTAGATTTGAAACCAGAAGACCTGGAGTCAAATACTGCCTCTGTCTCTTGCTACCATGAGCAATTCTCATGATCTCTCAGACCTTGATTTCATCCTCTGCAAATCGAAGGGGCTATTCGAAGAGCACTCTAACATCCCTTTTAGGTTAAAATCTAAGATCCCACAATCTCATGATCACTCAAGTTTTCAGCATGGTTGGACTAGTTTTTATTTATCTAAAAATATTCAGAATCAAGCATAAGCAAATTGTAAAGCAAGGGGAAAGTGTTTAATGGGTACCACCTACCACCCTAACATCCCCTTTTTTGGTCCTTATCCGGTTTCCCTTTTCCAGCAACCCTTGAGCCCAATCAAAATAGGAAAGGATCTGATATTTATCAGTGATACTATGAAATATTGTACTATGGAATTAATTTTCTTCAATTTATCTCTCTAATTCAAGGAATATTAATTAATGTTGGAGAAAATTGGAAGCACAATTATTTTGCAACATTTTGATGGACTAATCTCTCACCCATCTACTGTCCTAAGAGTTGAAAGACCCCAATCCCTATTGGAAGGATAAATAAAATGCAAAGATACAGTCAAATGGATGGCTTCATCAACTTTCGTAACAACTATTTGTAGTCCTTGGATAAGTTTTGTCTACAAGGACTTCTTTTACAAGTGTAAAAGTATTTGATCATTTTCCCTTTGAACAGGAAATGTTTTCTTACAATAAATCCTGCCAGTTGAATTTAAAATAATCTTCTTTTCTCCCTTAGGTGATCTCCTTCTTTCACTACCTCCCCCTTTCCTCTAAAATACTTTACTTATTTAATCTAAATTGACTCAGGATACTGCTGATTAGCTGTGTACTCAAAGTGGACATGAAAAATTATAAAGCTCAACCAGTATTCTAGGAAGTTAAAAGTTGCTATTGTGTAAGAGCAACCTTCTTTAGCGTGCTAATAAATCTCTGCTTTCAGTTTGACCTTTTCTCTTTGACATAGTATCATCAGAATCCCACTGATAGGCACACTTCTCCCAAATATTCCCATTCCTTGCTCAAAAGAATTCCTTGATGCTAAGCATTTAATTACACATTGAAAGCACTATGCTAGTCCTAGGACACAAATACAAACAAAAAATAATTACACGATTCAAGATTTTTAATCCAACTTCATCAAATGTTGTATAAAAATCTCTGTTTCTTGATGGAGAATTTTTAGACATTTGGAGAAAAGGAAAATTGAGAGATCTGGGAGCAGAGCAGAGCAAGGCAGCTATTCTCATTGTCCCAGGAATCACAGGATGCTTAAAGGAAAACTTGCTATGGGTTGGCTATGGAGTGGGTTTAATAGTCTGCAGTCTCTACCCCAAGAGAAACTTCTCTGCTTCTCAAAGGGAAACATAAGATGCCAGAGGCCTTTTCCCTAAGGCAAAAGGACCAGGTGTCCTAGTATAATTGATTTCTTCTTGCTATCTAATTAGGGCACATGGAGTAACCCATGACCAAGTATAGCTACCCTTTGACCTGTTTCACTACATCCTCTCCTTATAGAGCCTTCTTTTCCATTTAAGTTTTAATTTTTAGGTCTTTAAATTTTAAGAGTCCCAGAAAATGGAAATGTCAAGTCAGTTCTCAATGTGTCCTCACCCCCTCACCTGTGCTGCTGCCCCAGATTTGGGTATGGGTATCTCCCACTCAGTCCCACAGCAGTGACAAGGCTTTAAGGAGTAAGTTCCTACCATCTTGACTTGATCTCTCTAATCCTTAGAATGCAAGTATAAATGATATCACTGTGCTCAAGAGCCCTTCAGAATAGATAGGAGCATGAGGGATGTCACAGAAAAATTTAGACCTAGTATATGGTAGGGCAGGTAGTTAGAACACAGAGTGACCCATTTATTGAGACATATATCGTATATGTATCCCCTTTCTCTCCACTCACAGTCACCACCCTGTTAGGCCTTCATCACCTGTCCATTTTTAAAAGGTCTAACCATCTTAAAACATGGCTAGATGGCCCCTCTTGTTAGTGTTCCTAAAAAATTCTAGATTTTTATGAAGACTTATTCTTCAGATTATCCATGGATATGAATTCCAGTTTCCATGGGCTTTTCGCATAAATGCTAAAAAGGACACTTGACCATATCTAACTTATTTAGATCCCATTTTTTTCTTTTCCTTCAGGATAAATTGTGCTGATCAAAAGTCTTTATAATAATAATAAAAAAACCACGAAGAGAAAAATCTACATAATGAAAACAAAGAAATATCCATCATCTTAGAGAGAGAAAACTGAGGTCTATTAGACCAAAGTAAGTCTCAGAAACACAACCAGAAAGTTGTACCTCCAGTTTTTACTGTTATGCAGAAAATTATGTTGACAGTATCGTGTCATTCATAAACTAGACCTATGGAACAGGATGTAAACAACAGCTAAGTGCATATCTGTCAAATTCCATTTAGCTTTTGTTCTAAAGCTAGAACTCAAAGACAAGACAGTTAGCTGAAACAATTTCCAAAGCCATCAATAGCAACTTCGTTTCTAACTGACAAATCACTTATACCTATGACAAACACTTAATGTATTTCCACAATGTACTGTAAAATCTATACGAAACTAAAATTAAACTCAATCAATCACTCAAGAACTATGCTAGGTACTAAGGATAGAAAGGCACACACACACAAGGAAACAATTTTTTAAACACTTACCTTCTGTCTTAGTAACAACTCTAAAACAGAAAGGCAAGAGTTAGGCAAACAGGGTTAAGTGACTTGCCAAGAGTCACCCAGCTAGGAAATATATGAGGTCACTTTTGAATCCAGATCCTCTTAACTCCAGGCTTGGCTCTCTAACCACTACATCACCTACCTGTCCCTAAAACAATTCTTAATCTCAAATAGCTTAAATTCTATAGGTTTAAAAAAGTGTTTATATATGTTTATGTTATACATATGTATATATGGGTATACATATTATACATGCACATATATATATATATATATATACTTTGAAGAAATACAAAATAAATATATCAGTCAATAAGCATGTATTAAACACCTATTGTGTGCAGACACTGTGTTCAGTACTAGGGATATAAAATACAAGGTAGTTAAGTATAAGGGAAGGAGGGCATTGGTAGTTGTAGGGCTCAGGAAAGACTCAATATTGAAGGTGGTGTTTGAGCTGCCTCTTGAAGGATGTGAAGGATTCTCTGAGATGGAGGTGAGGAAGATGTGCATTCCAGGCTTGAGGGGAAAATCTATGCAAAGACATAATGGATAGTGAGATAAGGGAGACAGAGTTGGAGCTCCATGTGAGAGGAATAAAAGGAAAAGCAATTTGGCTGAACTACAGAGTTTGGGAAAGTAAACAATGTATAATAAGTCTGGAAAGATAGGTTGTGACCAGGTTGTAAAGGGCTCAAAAGGCCCCCAAAAAGGTGTTTTTATTTTATCTTAAAGGTAACAGGGAACCACTATCTTTTACTGAGTCTCAAGTAGTAACATGGTCAGATCTTAGCTTAAGGAAAATCACTTTGCAGCTAAGCAAGGATGATAGTGGGAAGAGGCTAGAAAAAGGGATGTCACTGCAATAGTATTAGTAGCAGCTGGGTGGGTGACTCTTGGCAAGGTATTTGCCTAGTCTTTACTACTTTTCTGCCTTGGAACCATACTTACTATCAATGCTAAAATGGACCTTTGTGAATAGAAAGAAGAGTTAGAAGTGAGAGATGCTATGTACAAGATTTAAGAAATGATTGGGTTTGTGGAATGAGGAAGAGTGAGATTACTAACATGAGAGCCTAGAAAAATGGTGGTGCCCATTGGAACTTGTACAAGTAGACTTAAGGAGGAAAGATACCAGTACTGTTTTAGCTCTGCTATTGGTGATACAGAACTGGAACTCAGGAGAGAGACTGGAGCTGGATATATAGATCTGAATATAGAAATCTGCATTGAGATCTATATATTAAATACATGGGAGCTGGTAGTCATTAATTAACCAATCACTAAATATTTCTTAAGCACTCAGAATGTTGATGATATAAGAAATACAAAGGAAAAATAAAACATTTACTGCCTTTGAGAAATTGTCATTCAAATGGTAGAAGACACATGCAGGCATATGTGAGTATATTTTTAAACATATAAAATATGTATAAAGAAGAAATCTGAAACTGTCAATCAATAAATATTTAAGCATCTACTAAGGCACTGTGCTAAACACTAGGGATATTTTAAAAAAGTGTGGGGGGGGAGCCTTTCTGCCCTCAAGGAGCTCACAGTTTAAAGGAAGAGCCAAAAATACTATTACTAGGTTCAAACAAGATGTATACAGGAAGTAATTTAAAAGGAAGGCACTGGAATTAAGGAGACTGGGAGAGGCTTCCTATAGACTGTAGGAATTTAGTTGGGAATGGAAGGAACTCAGGAAATCTAGGATGCAGAGATAAGGGAGAGCATTCCAGTCTTGGTGAGAAGGGAAGAACAGACAGTGAAAATGCCTAAATTTGGGAGATGGATTGTCTTGTCTTGTTCAAGGAATAGTATGGAAACCAGAGTCCTTGGACATGTAGGAGTAGGTGTAAGAATATTAGAAAGATAAGATGATAGAAATAAAATTTGGCAACAATTGCCAGGTGAAGGAAAATGGCAGAGCCCAGGATAACCCATAGGTTGTAAATCTGAACGACTGTAAGAATGAGATGGATTGTGTTGGGGGTGAGGAAGAGATAACATGTTCTGCTTAAGTCACATGGAGTTTGAGATGTCTTGTGGGACATTCAGTTCAGAATGTCCAATGGAGAGTGGTGATGGGGGAGGTAAAGGTCCAGGTAAAGAGTAGTATATATGTATGTAGATTTGGGATTCATATACATAGAAATTATAGTTGAACCCATAGGAACTGATGAGATCACCAAGAGTATATAAAGCAGAAAAGGTCCAAGACAAAGAACTTGGGAAACACCTACAGTTAAGGGACATGGTATGGATACTGATCCAGCAAAAGAAACTGATAACAGATAGGTAGGAGGAGAACAGGAAGAGAATAATGTCTTGAAAAACTAGAAGGTGGTCAATAGGTTCATGCAGCAATGATATAAGAAAAGATTCCAGAATGAGAAATGAGCTTCAAATTTGATAATGAAGAGAATAATGGTAATATTAGGAAGGCTCAGTTTTAGGTGAGTTATGAGGTCAAAAAGTAAGGGTTCAAATCAGCAAGATGGAGAGCAAAGGTACAGAGGTCTTTCTAGGCATTTGCCTGACAAAGAGAGGAAGGATATAGGATGACAGTTTAGGTGAGTGATAGGATCTTATTAAACTTTTTAAAGATGGGGATAGTCATAGTCATGTTTGAAGACTGTAGGGAACCATTAAGTAGGAAGAGATGAATATGAAGGGATAGGGAATGGTTGAGGGAGAAATCTGCTTGAGAAGACAGAAGGAAATTAAATTAAGTGGTGGGGGTTTTTGGCAAGAAGAGTCACCTCATCATTGATCAAGAAAAAAGGAAGAGAATGGAGAATGAAGAGATTTTGAGATAAAAGAGGAAAAGGAGCTTACTGAATATCAACTAAGTTTTCTCAGCAAAGTAGGAAGTGATAGTTTAGAAAATAGTTCATAAATAGAATTACTTCTTAGATTTTCAAACCACTTAAATATAATCATTTAATCTATTTTCTTTTTTTTTTTTAACAAAAGTTGTTAAAGAAGAATTCTGTTGCTGAGGTCCAGTTCATACATTTTCTATCAGAAATGGATTTGCCTCTCCTAATTTTAACAGCTTAATCATTCTTATTTTTAAAGGAATACTGTAACACAGTCTTCAGGTGTCATGACTGGTGGGGTTTGATTTCCAAAAGCACATTATCATGTATCATAATATATCTTCTTTCCTTCACCATTCCTTCTCCCACCAGTTCATGGTTCCTCCATTCCTACCCCCTCCGTGAGGACTGAATGGAGACAATAATTGTGACACTCTTAACCAAGCATTTGGCACATAATAGGTTTTATATAAATGTTAATGATTATTATTATTCCTTCCAAGTCACCGAAACATTAAATTGTAATATTTACTATATGTAGATAATAATTGATCAAGCATTGTGCATACTAGCTCCCTTACTTATTTACTGTGTTTGCTCAGAGAGGCTCATCTGATTTCCCCCAAAGTTGGGGGTGTATGGGTATATGTGTGAGGAGTATGAACTAGGGAGAAAGAGACACTCTACTTAACAGACCCTTTAACCTTGGATCTGTATCGGTAGACAAGCTTTTTTAAGGAAAGTCAGATCTGATTTTCTGCCCTACTTAAATTAAGCCCTCCCAAAATAATTTTCAAATGGGCTGCAGTCATGGGGTTGAAATAAAGAGGGTACTAGGCCTCTTATTCCTTGTATTTGCTTTTTGGTTTATTAATATAACACTAACCCCTCTTCCCAAAGCCTCATCCATCTCGAATAGATAAACGTTCAAAATGAATTGCCAAGCAGCTGCCTTGACGATATGCACATCACATGCAAGATTCTTAATCTGGTAAACTACAGGAGAAATGTATGTCCTTAAAGGGCATTAGACAGCTCCCTGACATTTTTTCTCCCCTATAATGAAGGGAGCACTAAAGCCCTGGGCAAACGCCAGCGGAGCTCACAAGCAGATAACACAGAGAGGGAAGACCGGCAGGCGTCTGCATCTCCAGAGATCCAACTTCCCTGGGCCCCAGCTTGGCCACTTTCTGCACCCCACTTCCCTTCCACAAGCCAGGTCTCCCTCTTTACCCAAACACGTGCTCCGAGCTCCAGATCTTCATCTCTCCCCTGGGGCAGCTCCAGGGACCTCCAGCCTCTGTGCTGGGTCTCAGAGCCCGTAGGAGCACCAATCCAGCCAGAAGCTCTCTCGGAACTGTGTGAGGCTGCTCTGCTCTTCTGCACGCCTCTCTCCCGCACTGGGCCCCGGAGCACTTGTCACTCACTCGGATCCGGGGGCCCAAGGGGCCATCATGGTATCTGCGTCATGCGCTCCCGTTCTGAGAGTCCCTGGGTATCTGCAGGGCCCGAAGGAGTCATCCTACTCTGGCTCTGGACTCTGGATTCCACAGCTGCCAGCCCCCCGGCAGAGGCGTGTGCGTTCTCCCAATCTCACTCTCTGCTTCTCTTTTTCCTCTCACGTGACCCGGGCCGACACCCCCCCCCCCAACCCCCGCATTTGCCCTCCCTTCCCCAGCCTTCCCAGGGATGCTTTCCTTAATGCATGTGTCAGAACCAGGGCTAAAAATAGGGATGTCGCAGCAGTGTCCCGTTAAGGAATGCAAAGAGAACTATGGCTTGTACGAAGGATGAGGCGGAGGCGGATTTAGGATCGGGGTGCAGGGACTCGCTCCGAGCTGCAGGGTGATACTGCGCTACCAGTAAAAGGAAAGGGGACACTTCGGTAAAATCACCATCAAAAACCCTCCTATAAAAGTGATCCATCAGGTGCCTTATTGACCTTCCTCGTAGTCATTGCTGTGCACTAACAGTTTAATTTTGTAAGCTTCATCCACATAAGGGAAACCCTTAAATCTCATTTAGACTCACCTATTTTCCTGGTACTGTCCTCACTGTGGTTTATCTTTTTTCAAGCATGGAATTAGCTAATATAAACCCTCTGATAGAGAAAGGATGATGGATACAAATATGAGAAACCCCTGAGTTATGACATTTACTCATTTCTTTATTTCTGAAGTCTAAGAGATGAAGATTCAAAAAAGTTTTATGTTTTTCATCTTGTGGGAGACCCAAGTTCCAATCTTGACTGCATCACTTCCTCTCAGTGGGATCTTGGGTAAATCACTGTGTTAAGGGTGGGGGAGCTTACACATGGTACCCAGAAAACTATCCCAGGACTGAGGCCCTTAGTGGGTCAGCTCATTCAAGACTGTGGCACACATGATGTTGCCAATGTGTTTGTGCCCAACAGAAAAGTCATATTACTTCAAAGAGAAAAGCTTTTAATCAAATAGCAATGTAAATAAAATAGTAAGAAAAGATGCTCCTTTCCCAAAAGTTACCACATTATCCATGGCAGAGTGCATAGCACTGTGTGGCCAGGGAACAAGAGGGGCACTGATGTTAGGACATACCATCTCTACTAAATGGTCTCTAGCTGTGGTACCCACTAAGGGGCTATCAGCTGCCCATCAGCTGATCTATTATTCAGTGTCCATTTGTTACTCTCTACTACCATCTGCTGGGGTTTGGCTGCTAAATCCCCGCTCTTGAAAAATCAAGTTAATCTCTTTTAGTCCATATCATTGCCCCAGACCATAACAGCAATACACATGTCAGTATGTTTGTGACCCCATTTGGGGTTTTCTTGGAAAAGATATTATTAGGGTTAGAAAATTCCTTTATAATTCCTTTCTGGTTGACAGGCATATTGCCCTAGGTTGAGAACAAAAGAACAAGGTGAAGCCTCTGGGCCTCTACTTGAAATCCTTTGTTCTATATAATAGAGTTGATTATGTGTACCTGTCATTAACAAATTGATCTTTTTCTTAACACTATTATCACTGATCAAACTTGGTGGTCTGGGATTCAGTTTCCTGAAGAAACTTGGGCTATTTAATAGAAGCTCCATTTACCTATTCTAATACCCCAAATATCTGTTTTCACCCATCCTCTATGCCTTTGCCCCACTATCAGAGAATAAGTGGTTCTTTTTCTTTTTCCACTAATCATCATTGAGCATTGCTTGATTGTAGCCTTCAAGAACTCCAACCCTTCGTTTATGTCAGGGAGCCCTTTGAAAATCCTCCTAAGGATGCTTTTAAATGCATAAAATAAAATATATAACATTACTAAATAATTTCAATGATATAAAAATAAAGATGTGACCCCCCCCCCCATGCTGACCCTGGAATTTATTCATTAGTCCATGATCCCCAGGTTAAGAACACAATTTAGGACATGCCTGTTTCTTCGTGCTTTACAAAATACAGTAATACAATATCTCTAATCTAGATTATAAACTCTTTAAAGGCAAGAACCCTATCCTACTCCTTAGAGAAGGAAGAAGATAGTCCACATAATTCCTGAGCAGTGTTACTTGAAACACAAAGCTGCCAGGGATTTCAGTTCATCCAAAACTGGAGTTGGTAAAGACTAAGACTAAGCAATGCCCACTGGATCAAATGGTGACTTCAAGACACAGTGAGTAGAAGCACTATTAGGTCTTCAGAGGCCCTGAGGGCAGGGGTTGCCCCTTCTTGCATAAGCCTTAGTTTTATGTTTTCACTCTGTATGCCTCTCTTCCTCACCTAGATTTTTTCTACCCCTTTATGTGTGTCTATACTATTAGCTGATCTTGAATAGAGATTTATTGGGAAGATGTTTTGTTGCTACTTTCTTACAATGTCATTTCAATAAATTCCTTTGCTTTGGGGTGTGTCCTTTGACTGATTCCTGAAGATAAACACATTGATGGGGGCTCTTGATATATGTAGTTTACAAATGTTGTCCCACAGAGTACTTTGATCTTGAGGTAGCCATCCTCCAAGGAACCTAATCTCTGATTTGGGAGTTAGGCAAATGGGGTTACATATAAATTATAACTAATATTATAATGAAATAGATTGTTAGATTCTAGCTCAGTAAAAGTCTCCATTAGTACCACTGACATTTCAAATCATGACTCAGAAAATGAAACAGAAGGATAGATTTGTATCCATTATTTTGTAAAATATTTTGTTAAACCAGTCTCATATCCACTGGCAACTTTTTGTTTATTTGTTTATTAAATGTAGGATTCCCCTCCCCCCCCCAGTACTGACAGTATACACCAATCAAATAATACAATACAAATGGTTTTGTTTCTCTTCAATGATATCTTGCAATGGATTTGGCAAACTCATAGTGAATACAGATAGGGATCTATGGGTATAAACTGATGAAATTCCCAAAAGTCACATTTTTGCAATATGATTACTATAATTTCCTTCTACATATATTTTTTATAGAAAACTAACAAAGAAATGGAAATACAGGTCTATGTTCCATATTAAGAGATCAGTTCTTCAAAGAGCAGAATAATTAAAACTGTAAAGCATTTAAAATTTATGTATTTTATTTTTATTTACCATTATTTATAGAGACCCTTTCCCTGTCCCTCTTTAGTCATCTCTTGAAATAAGAGGAAAAAAAATCAGAGCAGGGTAAAAGAGTTCAGCAAAACTACCCAACAGATTAACAAAAACTGACAGCATGTCAGCTTTGTACAGTATGGATAATATTCCATATCCACAATGCCCCAAGTTCCCAGAATTTTTCTTTTCTTTCTTCCTTTTTTTAAACCCTTCCTTTCTGTCCTAGTAATAACTCCAATACAGAAAGATAAGGCGAGGCAAATGGGTTAAGTGACTTGCGCAGGATCATACTTCTAAGACATATCTAAGGTCAAATTTGAACCTAGGTCCTCTCTATTCCAGGCTTGACTCACTATTCACTGTGCCACATAGCTACCCCTGCAGCACATTTTTCAATGGAGAAAAAAAAGGAAACAACTGAGGAAAAATTCCAGTTGACAGTTTTTTTAAAATGTGAAGTTATCTTGGCAACTAAGAATGATAAGGAAAATGTTATTTTATAGTTTATAATGGATACCTACACAATACTGGATAAACTATGAAATCAGCTAAAGTTTAAATATCTAACATCATATAAACTCAAGCTGGCTATTCATTTGTCTTGCTTATTGCTAAAAGGATTTGTCTTGCTGGCATGTGAAAGAAGGTAGCAAAGGCCTATATAATAAGTAATTATCTATATAGCAGTGTCAAGGGAAGGTGAATTTTGGTTAGAACTTACTCAGACATGCACATTTCTTCAGTTTATGCTTGATTTTTGTTCAAAGCTAAATCAGAAAACCCATGTTGACAAGTTTTCTTGTAAACTCAATTATTTTTTAAATTAAAAAAAAAATTTATTTTCAGTCTTAAAATTAATAGTAAATTTTGATTCCAAGGCAAAAGAGTAGTGAGGGTCACAGGGTCACAGATATAAGAAGTGTCTGAGGTCAAATTTGAATCCAGGACCTCCTGTCTCTAGGCTTGGTTCTCTCTCCATTAAGCTACCTAGCTGCCCCTAATTATTTTCATTATTGTATAGTGACAGGCACAGAGTAGGCATTTAATAGTTGACTGACTTGTATATTAGAGGTATCCAGTGAGCAAAAACCCTGCCTTTACCTAATTCCAAAGTGGCAGAGACAGCATTTTTCATCCAAGTAACTGACCCTCATCCAGATTATTTATAATAGAAATGTACTAGAGAGCAGTCTCTAAATTTGTTTTGAAGATTTGTACCAAAATGTTCATAGCTGCATTCTTTGTGGTGGCAAAAAATTGGAAAATGAGGGGATGCCCTGATTGGGGAATGGTTGAACAAACTGTGGTATCTGTTGGTGATGGAATACTATTGTGCTCAAAGGAACAATGAACTGGAGGAATTCCATGTGAACTGGAAAGACCTCCAGGAACTGAAGCAGAGTAAAAGGAGCAGAACCAGGAGAACCTTATACACAGAGACTGATACACTGTGGCACAACTAAATGTAATGGACTTCTCTATATGCAGTGATCCAGAACAATTCTGAGAGACTTATGAGAAAGAATGCTATCTATATCCAGAGAAAGAACTGTGGAAGTAGAAACACAGAAGAAAAACAACTGCTTGATTACATGGGTCAATGGGGATATGATTGAAGATAACAATCACCCTAGTACAAATATTAATAATATGGAAATTGTTCTTGATCATTGACACATGTAAAACCCAGCAGAACTGTGCATCACCTATGGGAGGGGGCTAGAATAAGGTGAGGGAAAGAACATGAATCATGTTACCATGGAAAAATATTCTAAATTAATTACTTAAATAAAATTTTCCAAAACTTGGGGGAGGGGGGATAAACAAATACATTTGCTTTGAAGATTTAATCTTTTTAGGGAGTTCAGAAGCTTTGAAGAACTCTCATAATACAGGCCATCCTTCAGTTGACAAATGGTCAAAGGATATGAACAAGCTATTTTCAGATGAAGAAATCAAAACCATCAATAATTATATGAAAAAATTTTCTAAGTCACTCTTGATTAGAGAAATGCAAATTAAAACAATGCTGAGGTATCACTTCACACTTATCAGATTGGCCAATATGGTAGTAAAGGAAAGTAGTAAATGTTGGAGAGGATGTGGCAAAATTGGGACACTAATGCATTGTTGGTGCATTGGAACTCCAACCATCCTGGAGGGCAATTTTGAATTATACCCAAAGGGCTATAAAACTATGTATACTCTTTGATCCAGTAATACCACTACTGGGACTGTGCTGGGGGCCATCAGTCCATGATGCCTTGACAGAGTCATGCATGGTAGCTGGGGAGATCACAGAGTGGTCCTTGGCAAGATGTGACTGCCCACTCTATCCCCTTGCATGACCTCTTTCATCAATGCCCCTTACCTATGAATTGACATGATTATTATTCCCCCCTAGTCTCAAAAGAAATAATGCAAGAACAAAACACGTGTACCCTTATTCCCCAAAACATCACCAAAAGGTCAGACCCTCAAACCCAATCCCAAAAGACTATCATGGGTTAACTTTTACTTAGGTACATAATTCACAGCAAAACCACAGCTACAGGCCAAACCCAAAACTTTCTCACACAAATCAGTCATAGAGGCCCAAGCGATAAGTACAAGTATATCAAGCTTCAGTATGCCTCAGTGACTCAGGAACTCCCTAGAAGCCACCAGTCTAAATTTGAATTGGGTTCCCAGACCCCTCAGCCCCTCTGGTATGATTGTTGAATTGTCTTCTAAGAATTGCTGATTAATTATTCCATTTTATTAAAAGCAGTATGTACTTTTCCTTGATTGTTTGTAAGCTCAAAACTTCTCACAGGGTAATGAGAAAATTAATCCACCTGTGAAGAAATCATTTATCTTGTGTGTAACCTTTATTCTGTCTGTAATCACAATACAAAAATATAGAATGTTAATCAAGTGATTTGTTAAAAGTTAATGTATCACTTTTCCAGTTATCTCTCTTTGATTTTGTATACCTGCATGCCAAGAATATGGATATAAAAATAAATCCCAAGCCTGGGAATGTCGGAGCAGCTGTCAGATGCAAAGCAATCCCATGGCTGTGTAAAAATAGACTCGAATCCAGGACTTCAATCCCCAGAAATCCTTGCTCCACTTCCCCAGAATGCCCTCTAATCTCACTGAATTCTCACCTGGGCCAAGAGCAAAATGGGGTATTTAAACCTGGTTGTGAATAGGCTTGGCCTCTGTTTTGGACTTCCGTTTTGGAGCAGCCATGTCTCTTTCATGATGTGAAGTTATCTTGTCTAGGCCCCTCTGGCCTAGGCATGTGCTTTCTTATTCTGTATTTTCTTTAATCCTTAACCTTTAATAAACCTCATAAAAATATAATACTCCTTGCAGAGAGAAACTAATTTCTACCTGCCTCAGTCTCCCCAAAATTTTAATCTTTACAGTTGTTATGATTAAGCTGTCTTCTGTTTGTTATTTTTGTTGACTGATTGTTCGCCACCAATCGGGATATCCTAGAGTCTCGGGCAAGGCTGGACTTTGCCTGTGACAGGACTGTATCCCAAAGAGATGATAAAAATGGGGAAAGGACCTACTTGTACAAAAAAAAAGCTCTTTTTTTGGTGGCAAAGAACTGGAAATTGCGATGTCCATCAATTGGTGAATGACTGAACAAATTGTGGTACATGTTGGTTATGGAATACTATGGTGCTATAAGAAATGATAAGCAAGATGATTTCAGAAAAAGCTGGAAAGATCTGCAGGAACTGATGTTGTGCAAAATAAGTAGAACTAGGAAAACATTATACATGGTAAATGCAATATTGGACAATGATTATCTGTGAAGACTTGGCTACACTCAACAATCCTGAGAGACTCATGACAGGGAATGCTATCTATTCTCAGTGAAAAAAACTGTTGGAGTCATTTTTCACATCAGTGTATTTATGGTTTTATTTTGGGGTTTTGGTTATGTATGACTTTGCTTTTACAACAATGACTAATATGGAAGTATGTTTTTCATGTCAATAAAAATAAAATGAAAAAAAAAAGAACTTTCATAGGTTGTAACTACTTTTATATGATACTGATTTCATTTCTTCAGCTCAGAAAGGACATCCCAAATGGGAATATATTTCTTTCATTTGTTCTTAAGCATACTAATAGAATTTGCTCTTATTATTAAAAACTTTTCCCCCACACTGTCAAAAAAGGCCCATTGGAATTTATTATTCAGGGTCCAAATGCCACCAGCATATGGATCTTTTATTATCATCATACACACAGCTGTTCTTTACTGAAATCAATAGTTACTTTCTCTAGCAAAATTAGGATTCTTGATGAACCTCAGATTGTCTAAGATGAAGTGGCAGGCACATTCCTGAAAAATAAAATAAATTTCAAGAAGCTCTTTTTTATCTTCCCTGATGTGTATTCTGGCATAATTCCTCTTCCACCCTGCACCCCACCCTTATTTCTCTATTTGCTCTCTCCAGTAAAGGATATCTTCTGCGTGTGTCATTGAGTCTCTTTGTTTTGTGATTCAGCCTGACACGTTTAAAATGGCTTCCTCCTAGCAATTTAGCAACTGATCTTCTTACAAATTCCATAGCCTTAAAATTGGGACACTATTGCATTGTTGGTGGAGTTGTGAACTGATCCAAAGGCAGTTTAGAGTTATGTCCGAAGGGCTTTAAAAGAATGCACACCTTTTGATCCAGCAATGCCACTACTGGGTTTGTACCCCAAAGAGATAATGAAAAATGTTTGTACAAAAACATTTATAGCCATGCTCTTTGTGGTGGCAAAAAAATTGGAAAACGAGGGTTTGTCCCTCGATTAGGGAATGGCTGAACAAATTGTGATATATGTTGTGCTATCAGGAATGATGAATTGCTTGATTTCTATATGAACTGGAAAGAACTGATTCAGAGTGAAATGAGAAGAACCAGGAGAATGCTGTACACAGTAACTGAAACATTGTGGCATGATCAAATATAATAGACTGCTACTACTAGCAATGAAATGATCAAGAACAATCCTGAGGGATTTATGAGAAAAAAATGTTATCCACAAAGAGAGAAAGAACTGTGGGAGTAGAAAAGCAAAATAAAAACATGATTCATCACTTGATTATGTGAGTATATGATTAGGGGCTTTGGTGTTAAGAGATTCCTCTATTACAAATATGAATGATATGGAAATAGGTTTTGAGTAATAATATATGTACAATCCAGTGAAATTACTTGTCAGCTCTAGGAGGCAGATAATCTGAATCATGTAACCATGGAAAAATATTCTTAAAAAATAAAGTAAAAAAAATTAATAGCCTTTTCTACAAAGCCTTCCTAGGTCTTGTGGAAGCAGGGAATATGAGTGTTTTGTAGGAGTTTTTCTCAGCTAAATGCAAACATAGCTGAGGGGCAGGGTAGATAGAACAAATATTTTATCTTCCTCTACTATTTAACTACCTGTGTGACTTTGAGGAAGTCACCACCTTTGTGGGCCATAGTTTCCTCATCTGTGGAATACTGCATTTAGAGTAGGTAGTGCAGTTGAGAGGAGACTGAGCCTGGAATTAGGAAATCTTAGTTCAAATCAAGTTTCAAAAGTCAAGGAGTCCATATGGCTTGAATTCAAAGCTGACCTCATATTTTTACCAACTATCATGTACATGCCATTTAATCTCTTTGCTTCAGTTTCCTCATCTATAAGATGGGGATATTGTTTAAAAGCTGCAGAGAGGTCAAGAACAATGATTGTTCTCTCTCTCTGAACCTCACATATAGTTCCTTGATTTCCCAGAGTTGTTGTGAAGATCCAACAAGATAGTAATTATAAAACTCTTAGCCCAGTATCTGGCACATAATAAGTGTTATATAAATGTTAGCTATGATTATTAATAGTTGAGGCAGACTTTTTTTTAGCTTTAAAACTACAATATTGTGATCATTGATGGCCTAAGGCCATTCACACTTTGTCATCTAGACTCTCTACAATCAGTGACCTGTATATGAGTGCCTAGAAGATTTTAGAGGCTCAGTGGGTGACCTGGATTATAGTTTAGTCTGGGGCTGAGGCTTAGATGGTATGGTGGGTAATGAGCAGCTCCTCATCACTGGAGGTCTTCAGGCAGAGGTTGAATTAGAAGGGCTTCCTTTTCAGGCATGAATTAGGTTAAATATCAGTGGTATCGTAGGTAGTGAAATGGTTCTTTGTGTTTTTTTTAATTTTTTAATATTTCATTTTATTTAATTAATTTAGAATATTTTTCTATGGTTACAAGATTCATGTTCTTTCCCTCCCCTTTCTCCATCCCCCTCCCATAGCTGATGCCCAGAGAATTGGCTCTTTGATGGGTGGTTCTGAGTTTAGATCCTGATTCTGACATAATACCTAGTATTTATATAGGTCTTTATATTTCTAAGGCACTCTTATCTCATTTGATCCTCACTACAATCTTGTGAGGCAAGTATTATTATTCCCATTTTTCAGATGAGGAAACAGAAAGAAATTAAGAGACTATCCTAGGGTCATACAGCTAAGAAGCATATGGAGCAGGGGGAAATTCAGATCTTCCTACTTCCAAGTCCCTTACCATTATATACAATGCCACTTAGTAGCCAATAATGATAGCTAGCATTTACATAACACTTTTAGATCTGAAAAATGCACTATAAATATCATCTCATATTATCCTCCCAACCACACCGGATCATACAGCCTAAAAGACTTTGGTCTTTCACCTACTGATCATTTCACCCACCTGTTCCTCAGGTTTCTCATCTGTAAAATAATGAGGTTCCTTTCAGTTCTAGATCTATGATCCTATGACCAAGTTCTCTGGTGACCAATCAGACACTACCTTTCTCCTGGGGTTACTTTTCTTGATATTCCAGTAATTCCATTTGGGGATCATCTAGGAGGTAAACTGGTGATTTTAAAATATCAAGTAGTTAAAAGAGAAAAGGAATGTGCTTTGGTCCTCTCTCTAATCCATTTCTCTCTCTTTTTTTTTTAAGAATTGTAAACAGCATTTTAAAATTCAAGAACAGATTAGCAACATTAAGTATGAGTTCAATTGCTCATACAAAAGACAGTAAAAGGTAGGCTCACAGGGAGACCAGGGGGAAGAAAGGAGTATTCCTACTACAGAGATAGGAAGATCAGATCTGCTTCTGAGATAGGGGTTGATTCTGAATTCTGAAATGCATAAGAGGAAGTCAGGGAATTGTGTGTGAGGCTCAGAGAGATCTAGTTTTAGTTTTTAGTTTTTAGTTTTCATTCTTGACCTCTCAGCAGACTTTATTACTACTGACTCTCTTCTTGCTTCTCTCTTCTCTCTAGGTTTTTGGGATATCATTCTCTCCTGGGTCTCCTGCTTTTGGGATTTCTCCTCAGTCCCTTTGATTGGACCCTCATCCTGATCACACTCTCTAATTGTAGGTGTCCTAATTGTAGAGCTCTCTCCTGGGCCCTCTTCTCTATTCCTTATACTTTACTTTGTGATCTCTGGAGCTTCCATGGATTTAATTACCATCTCAATGCTGACAATTCTCAAAACTACCTATCCTACCCTAACCTTTCATCTCCAAGTGCCTTTTAGACATCTAAAATGGGATATCCAATAGACATCTTAAATTCTACAAGTCCAAAATGGAAATTATCTTTCTTCCTTAACCCTTCCCTTTCCCTACCCCATCCCCCAACTTCTCTATTACAATAGAGGAAATACTATCTTACCACACCTTCAGGCTAGAAACCCAGGTGTCATCCTGGACTCTTCTCTATCTCTCATCCTCCATATCCACTCTGTTGTCAAAGATTATTGATTCCATCTTTGCAACATCTCTTAAATATACCCCCTTCTCTCCTCTGATACTGCCACCCTTCTAGTATAGTCCCTCATCTAGTCAAGCCTTGATTACAGTAATAGCCTGCTGGTGGATCTGCCTGCCTCAAGTCTCTCCTTACTCCAATCCATCCTCCATTCAGTCAC
The DNA here is from genome assembly GCF_027887165.1 of Monodelphis domestica. Classification (NCBI taxonomy): domain Eukaryota; kingdom Metazoa; phylum Chordata; class Mammalia; order Didelphimorphia; family Didelphidae; genus Monodelphis; species Monodelphis domestica. The sequence goes on from NC_077229.1 coordinate 255,860,834, forward strand.
CAAAATGATTTCCCTTAAAGTGCAGGTCCAAGGCTGGCATACTCCCCTCCCAATAAACTCCTGTTTGGCATTCAAAGTACTTTGTAACCTATCCTCTTCACCTTTAGCTATGACTTGATCCACAATTAACAGGATCTGATCCAGATAAGGCTGAAATGCTATATAGTTCTGGTTTAAGTCCTTCATTTTCTACTGTTTTCTAAAACAGCTTTCATTTCCAGATGCTCCAGGCTGTTCAGTTTATTCATATTTTCCCAAAATTTGTCTTCACTAGTAGCTATCTGATCACCTCTTCAGTAAGTGGCCATTTTGTTTTTGAAAATTTTATTTAGTCAGTTTAGAACATTATCCCTTGGTTACAAGAATCATTTTTTCCCTCCCTCCCTTCCCTGCACCCCTTACCATAGCCAACAAGCAATTCCACTGGGTTTTACATGTGTCCTTGATCAGAACCTATTTCCATGTTGTTGATGTTTGCACTAGGATGATCATTTAGACTCTACATCCCCAATCATATCCCCTCGACCCATGTATTCAAGCAGTTGTTTTTCTTCTGTGTTTTTACTCCCACAGTATTTCCTCTGAATGGCAGATCATGTTCTTTCTCATATATCCCTCTGAGTTGTTCAGGATCACTGCATTGCCACTAATGGAGAAGTCCATTACATCCAAATGTACCACAGTGTATCAGTCTGTGTACAATGCTCTCCTGGTTCTGTTCCTTTCACTCTACTTCAGTTCTTGGAGGTCTTTCCAGTTCACATGGAATTCCTCCAGTTCATTGTTTCTTTGAGCACAATAGTATTCCATCAGTAAGCAGTCATTTTGGAGAATATACTCTGGCATAACTCAGTGATGTCATTCTCTGGAGGCTCTGTGACTCCTCAGCTATATCTACTGTGTCATCATCTCCACCCAGACCTATATCTTTATAGGTTCAATAACCCCAATCTCTAAATTCCTATAAACAAATGCCACTGCCATTTCATGGGCAATATTCCTAATACAACATTGATCCTTTACTCAGAAAAAAATTTTCATTGACTTTCCATTGTTAGCTGAATAAAGAATGAACTCCTGATCCTGGTGTAATACCTCTTCCTACTCAGATTGGGAAATGCCCAGAAAGATAATACTGTGACATGCTGTGTATATGTAAAGGATGTGAGTCCTGATGGCTGAGAGAATGCTGAGCATCGATGCAATGCACCTGTAAACGTGAATGAAGACTGGAGATGTTCAGAAGACTTTCAGAGAAGTATCATGAGAGAAAAATACAAACTTTTGAATGACTAATAGGTGTCCTTAGAATCAGAGAAGTGAGGAACTGGACTCTAACTTGTCCTTGATTTCTAGTCATTACCCTCTCCCATCTCTTTGCCTTTCTCCTCCTATTCACCAGGCATACATGGCTTCCTCCCTCAAACATCACTTTCTCTACCCATTAAAATTCTTCCTTTGACTAAAGAGCCAACTTGGGTTTTCTATGAATCTTTCTTTGATCTACAAGCTGATAGTGCTTCCTCCTTCCTCAAATTCCTCTTATGTTGCCTAGGCCATTGCTTTGCATTGATCATATTCTCCGTTGAATCATAGTAATTTCTGTACATTTTTCACTCCTATTAGATTATAAGTACCTTAAAGACAAATTCTATGTTTTCTTTTCTTTTCTTAAAATTCGATTTTATTTTCAGCTTCAAATTCTGTCCCTCTTATCTCCCCTTCCCCAACCATTGAGAAGAAAATCAAAACCCATTACAAATAGTCAAGTAAAAAAAATTCTCACATTAGTCAATTTCTATGCTTTATCTGGCCTTATATTCTCAGTGCCTAGCACAAGGGCTTCATCAGCCTTAGTTAAATTAAATTGATTTCTATATAATTGTCATATATATGTAATCAAAACTAGTGTCCCTGTTAGAAATCATTTTTCATTCAATGAATATTAATGAGGTTGTCAATGTGGAATCTAGAAGTCCCCAAACTTGTAGTTTAGAGGGATTTGGTGATCCCCAATTTATTTAGTTTGGAGGTAGAAACCTCTGGTTTGACCTTGTCACAAGAATTTCCTCCCGGGTAATTCCTACTTCACTGATCTCAGACTAACAATAGACTTTAAGATGTTAAGTATCTCTTTTGTCCCAATGGTTTCTCCCCGTAGGTTAAAGTCCTTTATCTAAGTGGCCCTGCCCTGGGCTGGGTCTTTCCCTTTTGTGTCCATTGTAAAGCATTTTCCCCTTACAGTTATTCTGTCTGGAACTCCTCATTTTCCTTTCTAATAATTGTAAATTCTATCAACTGTTCCTCTCATCCTCTGCCCCCCATGTTTCACCTAGAAAGGTATTTAAGTTCCCCAACTTTAATGGCTCCCTGGAAAAGCATAATTGGCTTTCCCAGGGGTCAGTGTCCTGAGTCATCTATTTGTATTGTTTGCCTGGCTCATTCTCTTGGTGAAATATAACTTTTATCAAGTTTATAGTTGTGTCAAGGCCTACTCTTGCATTGAACCCCTTTCCCTTAATTAAAGAAATGATTTTGACTATTTAAAAGTTCTGTGTTTTTTCCCAGTCAACAGGGTATAGGGTCTTCTTGGGGGAAAAAATCTATAAACTTGATAAAAGTTATATTTCACCAAGAGAATGGGCCAGGCAAACCATACAAATAGATCAGATTGAAATTATCCTCTTGACTGAGAAATTTAAAGCCTCCGGTATAATGGAGTGTGTTAGGGTTTCTTTACATATGAATGAAGGCACTCCTGAGAGGCAATCTGCACTTGTGTCCACCTCTATGTTATGCAAATAACAATTTCAAAAACCACACTGGGACAACCACTCACAAAGTGCTTATTGGCACTTGGAGGTAATCTTTCCTAGATGGTCTTTAATATGAGAGAGAGGGAGAGAGAAAGGGAAGGAGAAAGATGGAGGGAGGGAGAGAGGAGAAAGATGGAGAGGAAAGATGGAGAGAGGGAAAGAGAATTACTGACACCCAGTGGACAAAAACATGTAACACCAAAATAAATAGATCTGTACCAGGGTCCACTCTGTACAGTTTAGCGATCCTTTCTTAAGGTATTGAGATATTTAGCATTTATGTACTTATGTACAATTAAGAACTACACCATGATATCGTGGTGTGGTGTCTCCACTGGTGCAGTGCACAGCTCCTCCACATCTTATCCAGTGGCACTCAGTTCTACATATTCAATGAATCCTTCATACAGGACCCATCCAATACACTAGAACAATGGTTCTCATCCTAGGTGTGGGGGAATATTACAAAGCTTTTGTAAGGGCTCCACAAGTACAAAATAAACAAATATATTTTTGTAGCCTGAACAATGTCTTGCACCTGTGTAAATGATTCTTTTCCAAACAAATATAGGTATTATTGTGGTGTATAAAAACAGAAATGTACTTTACTCTTAGAAGCCTTTCATCATCATTAAACATTTTCTCATTTACTTTCCAAATTTTTAAATTTTTAAAGCCACTTTATGTGGGTATTCAATTTCTTTTTTTTAGTGTTTGCATAATTTCGGGGCTGGCTTTGGCTCCTCCCACCAAAATCCAAAGGATGGAGATCGCAGGCGGTGCATACGAAGACAGCCAAAAGTAAGGAGTCCCCGAGGTTAGGTCATTAGCATACCACGTGTGTTCCAAAACTATCAGTGATTCGGCCTGAGGAAAGGGGAAAGGTAATGCTGCTTATCCAGAATATGCACCTATCGAAAATCTGACAGTGCAATAAACCTCAATAAGTTTTGCGTGATGCCGTAAGACGCACTTGGGCCGGGTGGAGCAAAAGGAAGGTAGGAGTGATCTGAAATTATGCTCTACGTGAAGACGTAAGCCGCACCGCGGACCGGGTTGAACAGAGGGAGGTAGGCGTGGCTTGGCGTAATGCCTTACGTGATGACGTATGAGCAGGGCCGGGGGCGGAGTTGTGCTTTACGCGATGACGCAATGCACTGGGGGCGGAGTTGAGTCAAGGGAGGTAGGTGTGATCTGGGAATAGTGAAACCGTACCTTGTCTGTGCGCGCGAGACCCTGGTGAAGGACGTAGGCCGTAAAGTGTTTGTTTATTCTTCTAGGCTGATTCTCGGAGCCGCTGACCAGCTAACAGGTAGCCAGGCGCGGGGTCCCAGTGACCCACGGCGCCTGCGCCGGCCCGGACCCCACGGCGGCCATGGCGCACCGCTACCTGCTGCTCTCCGGCCGGGGGTGCTGCTGGTCCCGTGGCTTCCCTCTGCTCCCGCGGCAGCATCCACCCTCCCTGCTCCTCCTTTCTGGAGGTGGTCGTGGCCGGAGTCGCGGCGAGGGGGCCTGTCTTCGGACGGTGAGTCCCTGGGTGCCCTGGCCCCTCCCGCTGCCGTCCAGCTTCTCCTCTTAGCTTGGGACCCGGATCCTCCACCCTCAAGGGTCGAGAACGGAGGCGACGGCGTCGTCAAGGTCACCCGTAATTTTCTCCCCGCTTCAATCCGACCACTCCAGCCCCGTCCCGGTCTCCTAGGCCGTACGTTCTTCGTCGTTCCCTCCATCCCTGTGCCTTTTCCTCTTCCCCGTCCTGGCACCAGGACTGTGGAGTGAAAACGACCTTAGAGGCGGGGTCCAGCCCCTCCCCCTCCCCGCCACCTACGGATGAGAAAACAGGGCTAGGAGGGCCCTCATCGTTAACCATTTAGTCTGTAGGGAGAAAGGTGCCCCAAATTTGGGTTCTAAGAGAGCCAGTGTGGACCGCTGAAATCTCCCAAAAGGAGAGCAGTGTAGGTGACCAGGAAAGAAAGTTGTGTTGAGGAAGCCCTTTTTTTCCCTTCCTGTCATTCATAGCCTTGGCCCCATTCATTTCCTAAGTGGTAGGAGCCCATTGAATTATAGACCTAATAGCTTGTAAGTGACCTCAGTGGGTAGAGTCTTGAACTTGGAGTCAAGGGGTAATCCCTGCTGTGTGACCTGGAGTAAATCACTTATATTTGGGAGGACCTCAGTTTCTTTACATTCCAGGGCCTACAAGGTTAAGTGACTTGTCCAAGGCCACCTAGCCATTAGCTCTCCTGTTCATTAGCTCTCCTGAGTTTGAGAGAGTTCTCATTGTTGTATACTTTAGTTTTGTCCACTTGTTATCCGTTAAAAAGCATATAACGGGGGGCAGCTGGGTAGCTCAGTGGATTGAGAGCTAGCCCTAGAGACGGGAGGTCCTAGGTTCAAATCTGGCCTCAGACACTTCCCAGCTGTGTGACCCTGGGCAAGTCACTTGACCCCCATTGCCTAGCCCTTACCACTCTTCGGCCTTGGAGCCAATACACAGCATTGACTGACTCCAAGACGGAAGGTAAGGGTTTAAAAAAAAAAAGCATATAACCTCATTTGTAAAGAACAAGTCTTCCTATAAAAAGATCCTTCATGAGAAAATTCACTTAGTTTTCTTTCAGTGAAGATAGATGAGACTTTGTATAAATGTACATTTTTGCAATGTTTTTATGTAGTTATAGGCAAAGTGAAAAGGCAGATTAAAGCTAATGCATATGTGTTCTTTTTGCTTGGTATGGGTCAGACATGCACTTTAGGTAAGTCAGAAAGGGGCAGTGAATCAGTGTTACTATCTTTTATTTAGTTAGTGGAACTAAAAGCTTTCCTAGTCTCTAGTTCATCCTTTAAGTTCTGCTTATCTCTCCTTTTTTTTCCTACTTAAAAACCTCCTTATTTCTACCCCTTTTCGAATTTTTTATTTCCATCTTAATTTGCTCTAATTGCTGTCCTTGTGAATATTGAAAATCTCTGACTGTCAGTAAGAAAGACCGTGTAGTGTTGTGGCATTTAAAAGAGTGTGAGCCATAAACTCTAATATTTAAAGTGGTTGAAGGCTATAAATTGTAGTGAGTAAAAATAGTTGAAGACTTAAATTGTAGTAGATATAAGAGTGGATGAGTAAATTTGTGACTGCAGAAAATATGTTTTCACTACAGTGTCTTGTTTTAAAATCAAATATAAGGTGGTCGCCAGGGAAAGATTCCCAATTATTAATATACCCAAGTCAACTGGGTTTTATAGAGATTTAAATTAATTAATACAATGAGTAATTTAAGAAAGAGAGAAAGAGAAAAAGGAAATAAATGAGAAAAGAATAGGTCGGCCCAGGTAGCCCTGGCCAACCCAGGCCTAAGTCCTAAAAGAAAAGATCAGTCAGTCCTTTATCACTCACCACAAGATCTGTCCAAGCAAGGGTTCTAGTGACACCAGGCCAGCTCCATCTCAGCTGACTTCACCAGCTCAATCCTCAATCTGAATGTTCCAGAATGAGTCCTTTGAGCTCCTATCTGAGCTCCTATTTAAAGGGCAATTTCTCCTATGTCACCTCCCCTAAGTCCTTACATCTACCAATCACAGTAGACATTTTCCAAAGGACAGCCCATTCTTAGTCCACACCTAAGGTGTGGATTTTTGAGTAATTCACACCAGGAAAGCTCTGCCTAAGTTTCCCAGTTCTTTGTTCCTTGTAAATTCACAAATTGCCTGACCTTTATAGGTACTTATCAACCTTTTGTATTAGTCTTAAAAATAGGCATGGCTTAAGTATGGGTTTAAGTATTTTTCATTGTTCAGCAAGGAGTTTTCTCCCCTAAAGCAGTCTTAAGTAAGGTGGAGTAGAGGTCTTCACATTTCTGATCTAAGTAGAGATCTCACTGTCCAAATGGGGAGTGGTCCCAATAGGGAATTGTCCCAATGGAGAATTCCCCAATGGGGAATTTTTTAACATTCACAAGTCTGAGAAATTTCAAGATTCACAGTGTCATTAAAGTCTATTTAATCTTCATAAAAGTGATCTCCTTTCTTGGTATCAGGAGTGTGAATCTTGACGAGTTTCCCTCATACTTTAGCTCCAGAGCCTTCTGGTAAAGAACTAAGATGTCAAAATGGTATTTCTAAAGCATAGGTCTAACTGTATCTCTTGACTGTTCAGTAAACTCCAATAGTTTCCTATCACCTCTAGGATCAAATGAAAAAATCTGCTTGGCATTTTGAGCCTCTTACACAACCTGTCACCTTTCTACTCCTGTATGCATCACTCTCATGAATTCTGTGGTCTCACTCTTAGGTAAAACTGGTTTTCCTGCTGTTCCTCACACATGACATTACAATTCCCATTGCCATGCCTTTATTCAGCCTTGTCTTCCATGCATTCCCTCCTGACCCTTACCTCTTAGAATCAATAACTTAAAAAAAAGACTTCATAGAGGAGGCTATAACTGATTTTTTTCCTTGAAGGATGGCTGGAATTTGGATAAGATGGACAAGACAACAGAATTTTTGTCCCATAGTGTTATTACAAAGAAAGAAAATGGATTAAGACATATTTGGAAGATAATCAGATCAGCACATTTTGAATGGATGCTTCCTGTCAGGGAACAGAAAGAATTTTTGTACAGTCATAAAAGCCCTTAAATCCCATGCATTATCCCATTATATTATCTTTTAGTTAGTGGGAATCTGTTAAAGGCTTTTGAACCAGGGAGTGACATAACCAACATAGAATTTGAGAAAATTAAATTAAGATGATGGTGATTTGGAAGTTTGGAACAGTGAATTGGAGGCAGGGAAAGGCCATTTCAATAAACTAAGTATTAGGTGGTAGCCTCTTGAACTGTGGCAGTGGGAATGGAAAGGAAGGGATAGATTTGGGAGACACAAAGAATAAACAAGATTTGGTGACTGATCTGAATATGGAGAATTTAAGGCAAGAGAAGGACCAACTATAACTTCAAAGTTTTGAGCCTAGGTGACTTGAGTATCATTTAAATAGTACTATGATAAACACCTCTGACCTCTAGAAACTAATATCTAAAATGTACAGCATAAATGCCATATTGGGTCATACCAAAAGTCCATCAAACTTAATAACCTTACTTTTCCAAGTGCACCAAGCAGTGTTTTGTGGGAAATTATGAGTGGTTTCCACATCACCTTAAAAGATTGATTATATCACTAAATTTCACTTTCTTTCCATCCTAAACTGATATGGACAAAATTTGCATTAAGATATCCAAACCCTCTTGAATATTTTCATATTTTCAGCTTGTCTAGAATGAGTAAAAAGGTAATGACTTTGCCCACATTATGTAAAAGTAGTATTTTTTGTTTGTTTTTAAATTTCATTGTATGATCTCTAGTTCTAGTATTTAGTATTTGCTAAGAAGGCTACATTCTCCACAACTGTAACTTTATTGCCCTACACATTTTTTATCACAATTCTTGTCTTAACTAATGATCTAATCTGGGGTCCAAAATTTTTAGTCTGCCGATATAGAAATCTCTTCTTAAATATGTGGTTGCCTTTAACTGTAGTACGTAGTCTTTTTTGCTGATCAAAAAGTCAACAGTAAAACAACATCAATAAATGACATACTTCCCTAAGTTAACTGTACTTTTTTAAGTACCTCCACAGCTTCATGCAGAGGCTTGGTAAATTGGCCTACGTTTCAGCAAAACTACAAATGGCAAACAGCATATCTTATTTGATCATTATAGATGGTCCAGTTGTACCATGACCACAGCATATTATAATAGCATCAGTTTACAAGGGACATACTCTATGATGTAGTACCAGCACAAACCTTCATTTTACAAAGGAGGAAACTGAACTTGAGAGATAATGTAACTTGTCCAAAATCACCCACCTTGTACATGTTTGAGCTCACATTGAACCCAGGTCTTGACTCCAATTCCAGTGCTCTTTCTCCTGCTTCATGTTAATGACTATTAAGTGAATCTAATAAAGAAATCAAATGGAAGGCATAAGTTTTTGTATTCCCTTCATAGTTTGCATTAGAAAGGTATAAAAAATATTGGTTAGTGGTACTAATAGCTAGAATTGCCTCTTAGAAATTAATAAATATTCTTGTATAGAGAATAATTTTATAAATCTTTGTGGGATGTAATATCAAACAAGGGTTTGCAGACTTTCAGTCCAGAAAACAAAAATTATTAATAATGATTAAAGTTAACTTCCTCAATATTTTTAATTGAATTGGTTATGAAAAAGTTTTAGAAACTACATTCTGATTTACTATGGATGTATGACTCTTAAAGACTAAACTTTCTTGGGCTCCGAGGGATTGCCATGAAATTATAAATGTCAGTGTATTAGTTCCTGATATAGAAAGAATTTTGTCTTTACATCAACCTAGTGAAATACTTAAGTAGCTCCTCTAGTGCATTTAAAATAAGTTTTAAGTTATATACTCTTCAGTGTTTTGGATTTTGTATTACAGTAAGTACAATTTAATGATACATGCCATTAAGTTTTTTTTAAATTACCACAACTAGTTATTGTCATAGTTACAATATATCTGATGGTAAATGTAGCTAGTTATTGTTGTTGCTTGTTTTTCAGTTGGGTCAGACCCTGTGATCCCATTTGGGGATTTTTTGGGCAAAGATACTGGAATGGCTTGCCATTTCCTTCTCCAGCTCATTTTCCAGATGAAGAACTGAGGCAAACAGGGTTAAGTGACTTGCTCAAGTTCACACAGGTAGTAAGGGTCTGAGGCCAGTTTTCAACTCAAGAAGATGAGACTTCTTGACTAAGGGCTCAGTGCTCTTATCTATTTGCAACCTCACTTCCCTTTTGTTACTGCTATTGGATTATAACTCCACATTGAATTTATTCAACTACTTTTTAGTGAGGTTAATGTATATATTTACATTTTAGGCCTTACCAGTGAATCAGCATTTGGTGTATAGAGTATGTCTTCTCAGAGTAGTTAATCAAATAGAAAAATTAAGTTATTAGAAACACTAGTAAATAGTGATATATAGAACACTAAATAATAGTAATACTATATTGTTTGAATTCTGAACTACTCTTTACTTAAAGAAGATGATTTCTATTTTTTTTTCTAGTCCTAGAAAATCACGTTACTCCCATCTTACAAAAACAATAATGGTGCAATAAAATATGATTTAACTTATGGTTTCAGAGAATACTGGGAACACTGATAAAGAGTGAACAGAACTAGAAGAATTTTTACAATGATAATATAAAGAAAAACAATTTTGTAAGACTTTAGAACTTCGATCAATGCAATGAGTCCAGAGAACTGAAGATGAAATCTGATGCCCACCTCCTGCCAAAAGAGCATTTATTCTTCACTTGGCAGGAGTAGTGGGCATAAAAGGTAAAAATACTTATAAAATAAAGGAACTAATTAAGAATAACATATACTCATCCATTGCTGGCAGAATTACAACATATAAAATCTTTTTTGGAGAACAATTTGACAATATACAAAAAAGATTTTTAAAATGCCCTTTTTTACTGTATGTTATTACATTAGTGCACCACATATTAAAAATTCACCTATAATTTCTCCTTTTTTTGCAGTTTTTTTTAAAAACAGACTTTTTTTTAAAGTTCATTTTATGTGTTCCAAGATTTTCATATTGGCATTATATGTAAAAAGAAGTAACCCAAACTGAGAACAACTGAATGCAGTTAAAACTTAACAAATATGAAAAATACAAAGGAATCTGGAAATCTTTGTGGAATAATTAAAAATGAAAAAAAAAAGTAGAACCAGAAGATTATAATACATACTTATGACCATTTAAGGGGAAGAATGAATAAAAGTGAATGGACTAAGAATCCTGAATAGGACTTAGCAGGAGTGAATGAATAATTGTCAGGATGCTTTATGCATTGAAATAAATAAAAATGTAATTAGTTACTAAGTAAGTTTAGTTGTATTAATGTTAAGCTTTTAATAAAAAATTTTATTTTTATTTTTTAAATTTTATTTGGTCAATATCAAACATTATTCTTTGGTTACAAAAATCATATTCTATTCCTCCCTCCCCTCCCCCACTTCTCCTATAGCCGGCGCGCAATTCCATTGGGTTTAATAAGAAATTTTAAAACAACAACAATAACTAACATTTATATAGCTTTTTTAAGGTTTTCAAAGTGCTTTACATATGTCATCTCATTTGATCCTCATAGCAATTCTGGTAGATGCTATTATTATTACATATTTTACAGATAAGGAAACTGAGGCTGAAGGAGATGATTTGCCCAAGGTCATAGCTAGTCAGTTTCTGAGGTAGGATTTGAACCCGGTTCCATCACTATCTGCTGTACCACCTGTCTCCTATACCATCTTACATTTGTATAACAGTTTACAAAATGTTTTTCATGTGCATTATGCCATTTGATGCTCATAGTTTTACTTTGAGGGCAGGTATTGTCTCTATTTTATGAATAAGAAAACAGATTAGAGAAGTTTAGACTTGCTAAAATTGATATGTACCCCGTAAATGAAAGATCTGGAACTAGGGCCCTAGTTATTGAAGAAGCCCTTTTCATTCTAAAAAGTTGTATCTTTTTGACTGCTCTGTTAATCATTCTCTTCTAGTCTTTACTCACTGTGAGAAGAGAAATCATAGATTTTGAGCTGGAAGAAACCTCAGAGGGTATTAAACCAATATCTTTATGTTAGAGATAAGGACACTTTAATCCAGAGGTTTAAATGACTTGTCCCAGGTAGTACAGCCAATGAGCATTTGAGGCCAAATTGAAACTTCAATTTTCTTGCTTCCAAGCCACTTTATCTTATTATTGCATCTCATTTAATTAGCTTGATGATACTAGAAAATAAGTGTCCTTTTATCTATTTGTTTTCTTTATCTTGATTGGCAATATTGGAGAAAATGTATGTGGCATCATTTTCATGCATTATTATATTTCCTATTTCAGCTCTATCGATTTGCTACCACTCAGGTGACTCCCTGTAGAGGTTCTCTCTTGACAAATGTGATTGCTGTCTATAGAAGATTCTGTTCTCGACCTCCAAAAGGTAAACCCTTATGCATCATCACTGAGGTACTACACTATTGTCCTTGTCCTTATTTTTTTTTAGGGCTATATTAGTAAGTCTTAATGAGCCACCAGAAGGACAAATAATGTAGCAGGTATTTAGAAAAAGAAGAGGAAAAAAATGCAGCAAAATTAACTGACTGACATAAAGATTAAAATTGATATACAAAAACTAAATATTATATTTTATAAAGTTTTATTATTAATCACTAAAGCAAAGAACTGCCTGAATTCAGCCTGGTTGCAGGTCAAAGAGGGTGTGGAAGGAGCATACATCCATTTAAATACCAATAATATGATCTGGACAACTGGGAACTTAGGAGAGATTATAGGGAATTTTGGGGAATACTAAGGACTTCTGGGGAATGAATTCAAAGGTTCAAAATCACCATTTATACATCGATCAGAAAAGTCTGATATTAGGGGGCAGCTGGGTGGCTCAGTGGATTGAGAGTCAGGCCTAGAGACGGGAGGTTCTAGGTTCAAATCTGGCCTCAGACACTTCCCAGCTGTGTGACCCTGGGCAAGCCACTTAAACCCCATTGCCTAACCCTTACCACTCTTCTGCCTTGGAGCCAATATACACTATTGACTCCATGACGGAAGGTAAGGGTTTAAAAAAGAAAAGAAAAGAAAAGTCTGATATTATATATAAAATCCCATACCCCCTGGTTCCCCACCTCTGCAGAGAAACAGAATGTCAGTCAGTGAATAAACATTTATTAAACACTTTCTATATACCAGACTCTGCTACGTGCTTGTGATTCAAAGAAAGACAAAAAACAATTCCCACCTTCAAGGAGTTCACTTTCTGATGTGGAAAATATAATGGAAATGACTACATATATATAAGATATAGAAAGAGTGGATAGAAGGTAATTTGAAAAGAGAAGGTGTTAGCAACAGATGTGTCTCTAACCATTTTGCAGAAGATAGAACTTGAGTTGAATGTTGGAGTAAACTAGGGAAACTGAGAAGTGGAGAAGATGGGGCAGAACATTCCAGACTTGGAGAATAGCCAGTGCAAAGTCACAGAGATGGATCAGTTCATGGTTCCACCAATTGTGTATTAGTGCCCCCATTTTTCGACATCCCCTCCAACATTCTGATAGGTGTGAGATATCTGAGTTTTTTTGATTTACATTTCCCTAATCAATAATGACTTAGAGTGTTTTTTTCATAGTTATATAGCTTTGATTTCTTTATCAAAAAACTTTCTGCTCATGTCTTCTCACCATTTGCTAATTGAGGAATCGCATATTCTTATATATATTTGACAAAGTCCTTTATATATTCTAGATATGAAGCCTCTATCTAAGAAACTATGTATAAAAATCTTCCCCATATTTACTGCTTTTCTATATTAGTTTTATTTGTATAAGAATTTTTCAATTTAATGTATTCAAAATTCCCATTTTACATCTCACTGCTTTCTGTCTCTTGTTTATTCCCTAAATTGTTCTCCTGTCCATAAATCTGATAAGTAATATGTCTTTGTTCTAATTTGCTTATGATATCTCTTTTAATGCCTAAATCATGTATCCACTTTGAACTTATCTTGGTAAATGGTATAAGATATTGGTCTATATGGGGGGAGAGAAGAAAGGGAGGGAGTTAGTTACTTAAATGTAACAAGCAATTTTTTGTTAAAAGTCACAGAAATGGGAAATATGAGTGTCTTGTTAGAAGAATTTCAAGTAGACAAGCATTGCTGGATTATAGTATGTAGAGGGGAGAAGACTAGAAGGGTAGGAAGGGGCCAGGCTACAAAAATCTTTAAATGCCAAAAAGAAGGGTTTATATTTGATCCTAAAGTTCATAGAGACCTACTGGAAACTCAGAAAGCCAGGAGATGGGCGACTCAGAAGTTTTCACATTAGAAAAATTACTTTGGTCGCTGAGTGAAGGTTGCATTGGAGTGGGGAGGGATTTGAGGCATTGGCACCAGGTAGCAGACAATTACAGTAGTCCAGGTGATTGGTAATGAAGTCTTTAAGAGTCTTCTCCTATATTTTCTTTGGGACCAAGATTGGTTATTATAATTTCATGGCATTCAGGTTTAATTGTTTGGTGATTGATCATTCCATTTTCATTTTTTGTAGTCATAATGGAGCCTACCTTCTTACTATATAATAATTCATCTTTTCATCTCCCTTTTTTTTTTTTTAAATACCCTTACCTTCCGTCTTGGAGTCAATACTGTGTATTGGCTCCAAGGCAGAAGAGTGGTAAGGGCTAGGCAATGGGGGTCACTTGGTGACTTGCCCAGGGTCACACAACTAGGAAGTGTCTGAGGCCAGATTTGAACCTAGGACCTCCCATCTCTAGGCCTGACTCTCAATCCACTGAGCCACCCAGCTGCCCCCATCTCCCTTTTTTTTATCATGTTTTTTTTTTTTGGATAATGTGTACTCTTCCAGAACTATTTTCCCATTATTGGTCTCTTCTCACCAAGTCTCAGTGATATGTCTGAGGTAAAATTTGCCTCTTTGCATTATCTGGAGTTTTTCCTTATTGTTAGCCATATTTTGTTCATTTGTGTTTATTCATCTTAGGGCTTAGGTTTTATTTTCAGCTTCTTTTTTGTACTGTCTCTGTGAACTTCTCTGTCTCAACTGCTTTTTTTCTTCCTACATTGTAGTTACTTTATTGCCTTACTGTTCATTACATAAGCAGAAATCTTATCCCTTTTTTGAACCTTAATTTTTGCCAATATTGCTAAATAAAACCCTTTTTTATTATTTTTTATTTTCCTCATGAATCTCAGTTTAACCTATTTTTAGTTCAAATGTAGTCCCTGACACTTATTGGCTTTGTGACTGACCAAGTCACTTGATCTTCCTTGCCTCAATTTTCTCATTTGTAAAATAACAGCATTCACCTTTCAGAGTTCTTGTGAGGATCCAGTGAAATCATATGTGTAAAACATACATGATATATATGTGTATATATGTATGTGTATATGTGTATACATATATACACATATAAAGGCAAACTTTAAAGCACTATGCAAATGCTAGCTATATTTTGAATTTGACATATACAATTTTACAGTTACTAAAGATTGCTTGTATTTGAGTTCATGAAGTACTGCATGCTAGTAGATAATAAAACAATTCAGCTTGAGTTTTCCTTTCTCTTTTTGTAACAGGATTTGAAAAGTACTTTCCAAATGGAAAGAACAAAAAGAAAGCAAATGAATCTAAAGAGCCTGTGGAAGAAACAAAAGGTGCTTTTTTAATGATTATATTCAAATGAATATTTTACTTATTTACTATTGTATTAGAGGTGTTGTCAAACTTGGGAAGACATGAACAATATGGCAGGCATAAGTGGGGGTAGAGAGAAGGTCTATATCATTGGAGATAATGAGAATAAAGATCTGTTTGAAAATCTGATTCCTATAAAACTCTGTAGTGTGTGTCAATGGACCATTTATAAAAAGTTACTAATGGCCAATTTGCAAAACTTATATGTAAGGATATTTAAATCATTTTGGAAAAATTAATGAGTATTTTGCCTAACTAGATCTGGATACTAAATCAAGTTTTAAAAGTTTGTGTTATTTATTTATTTTGCATCTGTGTATTTTATTAGGTGGGACATATGGGGCAATTTAAAAATGGCTTGCCCGTGTTTCCTGTACTCTTTTTCTGTATGGAATTAGAAATATTATTATAAATAATACCTGGATTAAGCTCTCATATTAACTAATTAGCTTGTTGAAGTCCCATAAGCCCTTTTGAAACTTAATATAAAAGGCATGGTCCTCTTGTAGGAAGTAAATGTGGCTGAGCATTTATGAGAACATGTTTTCTCATTTCATCATGAGAGAAAGTGGATGGAAAATAGAAGAGAAAGTGTAAGAGAAAATAGAGAATTTGTTGGGAAGGGAAGAAACGTTCCTCGCACATTTTGAAGAGATGTTATATGTGGCAACTTTTGGCCCTGAAAACTGATTTTAAAACTTTTTGACCATTTAACAAAGTAATGTTTTCTCAATTATACTTAATAACTGTTGGGCTATCATGAAGTGTGTTTGACAAATGAAATGTAATATTATTTAAAATATATATTGTACATGGACTCTAAAATACTTTTGGGTTTTTTGTTTGTTTGTTTAATAGAAGCAAAGCCAGCTAGTACACAACGCCCTTCTGGAGGAGGAGGGGGTGGAAAACGAGGTGGCAAGAGAGATGACTCTCATTGGTTCGCCAGGTTTCAGAAGGTCTGATTTTATACTCTAGCCTCAGTTCTAAACCTCTCCCTTTGCCCTTCTTTTAAAAATAGTGTTATAAAAGTAGCCCTGGAAAAGATTTTAAAGCATTCATAGTATTTGGAGGAAACTGTGCCTAACATATTGTATTTTACCTTTTATTCATTCTTCTACAGAAATTTTCATTTGAGGGGCTTTCGTTTTCCCTTTTTTGTTTGCATTTCAGGGAGACATTCCATGGGATGACAAGGAGTTTAGAATGTACTTCATTTGGAGTCTTCTATCTTGGGCTGTTATCATGTTTTACTTTTTCTTCAAGAATTCTGGGAGAGAAATCACTTGGAAGGATTTTGTTAATAACTATCTTTCCAAAGGAGTGGTAAGTAAGATTGAGGATGAGAATAAATATAGTGATTGAAATGTGTAATAAGAAAATAAAGTAAATTCCTCAAATGAATAAAAACGATAACTGAAAAAAGAACCAGTAAGGTAGCTTTTCTATTGGAAAGTAGCCTCTGTCTAGTGATTGAACTAATACTGATAATGTTATAAAGTTTTTAGGAAAGCTAAGATGTGATAATCCAGAAATAAAGATAAAACAGTGTTTTTTTCTCTACATGAGTCTTTACTTTAACAAAGTACTTACCATAGTATTTCCTTAAGGCATAAACCTCTTTAATTCATTTAAAATGATTCAACTTAGAAAAATTCATTTTAAGCATAGCTTCCCAGAAACAAATGCATTTTACAAAGATTGAATAAATGGTGTCACCAGAGAAAAATCTGCAGATTCATATAAAATCATAATATTTAACACCTCACTACTTGCTTTCCTCTGTATACCTCCTCCTGCCATCTTCTTTTGTGGTTTCATTGCTCACATTGATAGCCTTTTAAGACTTATATTCCTCAACTAAAATTCCTCAGCTCCCTCAATTTTAGTCACCTTCTTCTCTCAACTTCTAGGTGGTTGTTTGTACCTTAGACCACATTATATATATATATATATATATATATATATATATATATATATCACCTCCACAATCTCATGAATGAAAGGAACCAAATAGCCATCCAATCTAATCCAACCTAACCAGGAATCTTTCTGAAACTTCTTTGAGTGTTCATACAAACTCTTCTTTTAAGATTTTCATTGAGAAGAAACATACCATACTTTAACTTAAGCTCATTCTACTTTTGACCAGCTCTTTGTTTAGTAAGGCTTTGCATCCATCATTTAGCTGCCTTAGATAAGCAATTAGCAAATTACTGCAAGCCCTGGTGGAAACAAATGCTTTCCACGTTTTCAGGGCTTGGTGTCAAATTTCTCTCTTACCTACCACCTTCTGTTTCTCTCACTTCATTATACTGAGGCTGCTCTTCATTCTCTTCATAACCTCCTTGACCTCTTCCTTTTTTCTTAATCCATCTCTCTCACCTCATTTGACTTTCATACCCAACTTTGACCCCATAGGCTTTCATTTGAATAATACCTTGTTGATTTTTTTCCATTCCCAACCTCATTAATTCTCATTCCTTATGAAATCCTCTTTTTTGTTCTTTGAGTTAGAAAATAGAGCTGAATTCATTTGTTATTAAATTATAGTATATAACTTCTTCAGGGCTCTTAACTGCTACTTAGTAGTCCCCACATTTACTGACTTCTTCACACCTTTTGAACTTTCCTTCTTACAGTTTAGTTTGTCATTTGAAAATGCTCTTTGAAAGGTCACTAATAATCTCTTAATTGCTTAATCCATTAACCTCTTCAGTCTTTAACTTCTTTGACCTTTTAGCTATTTTTGACTGTTGACACCTAATGGATACTCTCTCTCCCTTGACTTTAAAGATGTCATATTTAGCACACTCTCCTATCTCTTATGGCATTATTCATTGAATCTCAGTCCTATTTTAGTAGACTCTTTAGGTGAGGTGAGTGTTCCCCAAAGCACTAATCTCATCTCTCTTCTTTTTCCCCATCCCCTATTTACTTTTAGGGCTTCATTTCACTTCTTTCTTCAACACTTGAGGCTGTCTCCTTAATCCTAGAACATTCAAGTCTTTTCATCACATTTGTAATTTCTTATAATACAGTACTATTCCACTAGATTCATTTATTGTAATTTAGTTAGCCATTCCCAATCAGTGAGCATCTACTTGATTTCTAGTACTTTACCACCAAAAAAAAAAGTACTGCTGCAAGTATTCTGTTTCATATAAGGCGTTTCTTTTTGTTGGTGACCTCCTTGCAATATGGCTAGAGATACAGACTTTGGGGCAAAGAGTCTGAACCTTTTAAAAGCAATTTTATTTGCATAATTTCAAATTATACATTAATGGGTCCAGGTGGTATAACAAATAAAGCACCTACCCTAGAATCAGGAAGATCTGAGTTCAAGTATGACCTCAGACCCTATTTATGTGACCTCTGGCCAAGTTACTTAATCTCTCTGCCTCAGTTGCTAATGCTCATCTCTTTTAGGATGATTTAAAAATATATTTTAGGATCTTGCTGTAATTACTTTAATATGTTATTGTTCAGTTTAATTTTTCTCTTGGCATTTCTTTCAGACCACATTGATGCTTCAACTTGGTTTCTGGAGAAATTTTACTAATTTTTTTATGCCCTTGGATTTTTTCATATTAAGTTTGTAAGGAGGAAAAAAGGTGTTTTTTTTTTTTATAAAAGGTTGGATTGGATATTCAAGAGTAGGGTCTCAGGAATTTTGTGAAATTCCAAAGAGATTTATTTAACAATTTAGTTACAAAATATAGAAAGAGTGAAGTAGGAAATCAGAGAGAGTGATTGGTTAATTTAGTGTGTCACATGATATGCTGGTCTTAGAAATAGTCAAAATATTCCTGAGTGTAAGTATTTAAGATAAGGCTTCTCTTCTTAAGAATATGTTTTCTAAAACCTTCTGATGTCTAGAATTTTGCCATTAGAGAATCATTGTTTTGGGTCAGGCATTTGTACTTTCCTAGTTGAAATACGGATATTCTGAGGAGAAAAATTATCACCAGTCAGTGATGCCTCAGTGAGAATGGTTTTGTTAGATATTGTAAACTTACTTAGATGCATCTATAATTTCATAGTTATGCATTCTTGCTACAGTCCTTTACCATGCAATTTCACTCTCTGTGATTCTTGTCCACATTTTCCTCTAAATCTTAAGATGATCTATCTGATGTCTTAGAGGCCTTTCATTAGTTTTTATAGGGCTATTGGCTGATCCATTTGTCATTTATTATTTTCACTATCTGACTTGTGTGCCTTTTGCTGTCATTTGTGATGTCTTTAATGCTGTATAAATTTGGAAAGTACTTCATACAGACATTTAAAATTTTTCAATTGATTTAAATTTTAAATTGATAAGATGGAAGTAATTTAGTTTATGCATTAGTGTTTATAAAGAATAACCATTAATTTTGAAGTACAAAGTTTAGGAAAGAGGAGTAGAAATAGGGATCCCCTTGGATGACTGAAACAAGAATTTATTTTGTTAAAAAAAATACATTATAAAACCCCCAGGCAAGCTTTCACATCCTTTACATATAGTTGCTTCCACTGCTTGGGCTGTGATGGTAGATGCTTCAGAAGTGTTCTATTGTGGTTCCCTTCTTAATGTAGGTGTTCTTTTGGAGTCTGTTCATTATTACTAAAATCTTCAATGGCGTGCCGATAATAATTCCTTTTCCTGAAGAGATGACTGGTGAACAGCCTTATTCCTAGGGGTTCTATTAGAGCCAGCTTGTTGACACAATGGATAGAGTGCTGGGCCTAAAGACAGGAAGCCCTGAATTCACACACTTATAAGCTATGTAACCCTGAGCAAGTTATCTTTGTCTGCCTCAGTTTCCTCAGCTGTAGATAATAATAGTATCTGCTTCCTATGGTTGTTATTGCCAAATGATACAATATTGTAAACCACTGATTAGCTTAATATCTGACACCTATTAGGTGCTTAGTATTTAATAAATGTGAAGCAGCTAGCTGGCTCAGTGGATAGAATCAGGCCCAGAGATGGGACGGCCTGGGTTCAAATCTGTCCTCAGACACTTTCTAGCTGTATGACCCTGGGCAAGTCACTTAACCCCCATTACCTAGCCCATACCACTCTTCTGGCTTGGAACTGATACTTAGTGCTGATTCTAAGACAGAAGTTAAGATTTGAGGGGAAAAACATTAATAAATGCTTTTTCCTTTCTTCTCTTTTCCTCCACCCTTCCATTTAGACCCCCTTTATAATAATACTAATCATGATAGCTGATATTTATAGCATGCTTTTAAAAGGTGCTTCCATTTGAGCTTCTCAACAACCATATGATGAAGTATAGGTTCTAGACATCTTACTCCCATTTTACATATGGAGAAACTGAGGATAATAGAGGTTATAATTTACTTTACTGTGTTCACACAGCTAGTGTCAAAAGTGGAATTTGAACCCATGCACTCCTTATTCACGGTCTAGCATCCTATCTATCCTGTTTCTCTTTTTAGGGAAGTTATATTTCTAGAGATGTTCTGTGGGGCTCTATCCCTGTGAGACTCTTAACTTTCTAAACATCATCTAGATTCATTGACAATAACAATAACTTGCTGCAGAAATAAGAGTATCCCAAGCCAATCATGCTCAATAAGTAATTATTGGTGATGTTAAAAGCAAAGGTAGAAGTTTGTAATAAGTTGTAGCTCAAAAAAAGCCCAAAATAAGACTATATTTTCTAAATTAATATTTGAATGTATATAATATTACTGTTTTATTTTTTAATATAGGTGGACAGACTAGAAGTTGTGAACAAGCGTTTTGTTCGAGTAACTTTTACACCAGGAAAAAATCCTGTTGATGGGGTAAATTAGCTTTTTAATTGATTTAATGAATTAACCACATAGTAATAGTTGTTCTTACTTTAATAATGAAAAGAGCTGTGATTTTGACTGTTAGTGATCCCTCACTGATGCTATTAATTCTTATTTCATTTGATAAAGTCTTATATTTCTTTATATGAAATAATAATAAATATTATTTATTTATATAAAAATAAATAAATAAATACTAAACCATTACTTTTTTATACAAAAGTGAACTAAACTTTTTTTCTTTCATCTCCTGACAGTCATGATCTTTTGTTTTCCTTTTTTATAGCAATACGTCTGGTTTAATATTGGTAGTGTGGATACCTTTGAGCGGAATCTGGAAACTTTACAGCAAGAGTTAGGCATAGAGGGGGAGAATCGATTACCTGTAGTCTATATTGCCGAAAGTGATGGGTAAGAAGTAGTAGAACTTTAAACTGCTAATATCTCTATTTCACTAGATGGCAGTATCTACAAAATTAACTCTCAAAAATCACCCAAATTTTGCTTGTATGTTAAACATTTCTTTTAAACGTATTTAAATACCTAGCTTTCCCTCACCTTTTAATATTTTTTTTATCAGCTATTTAAATAATCCCTTGCTTGGGTATTAATTTCTGATTCCTATTACTTAAGAAAAAACATTTTTAACCCTTACCTTCTGTCTTAGAATCAATACTGTGTATTGGTTCCAAGGCAGAAGAGTGGTAAGGGCTAGGCAAATGACTTGCCCGGGGTCACACAGCTAGCTGTCCCACAAAATTTTGTAAAACATGTGATAGAGACTTGGACAAGCCATGCAAAACCTCTCTCTCTTCAAGTTTCTACCACAAACTACCATTCACTTTAATTCTTTTTTCCCCCTTTATAATCTCAAATTTTTTCTTTTGACTGCTTAGAAGCTACTTTTTTGAGGGGTCAACTGGGTAGCTCAGTGGATTGAGAGTCAGGCCTAGAGATGGGAGGTCCTGGGTTTAAATATGAACACAGATGCTTCTCAGCTATGTGACCTTGGCCAAGTCACTTAATCCCCATTACCTAGCCCTTACCATTCTTCTGCCTTGGAACCAATACACAGACAGTATTGACTCCAAGATGGAAGGTGAGGGTTTAAAAAAAAAATTGTGACAGTACCTGGATTCAATTAGAGATAAAAGTTCCCTTTTTGCCCTCAAATATAAAGATGAGCATTCTTGACAATTTATATAATATATAATTACTTTATCATAAATACTAGTGTCTTTATTTCCCATATGAAATATGTACAGTTGGATTCTAACTAAAGTTCTATAAATTAAGGAGAGCATTAAAAAAAATGCAACATGAAAGAAACTAATGTTATTTCTTTTATTTGCTTTTAGCTCATTTCTACTGAGCATGTTTCCCACCGTCCTCATAATTGGATTTTTACTATATACACTAAGAAGAGGGCCTGCTGGTATGGGTCGGACAGGCCGAGGAATGGGAGGTCTCTTCAGTGTAGGAGAAACCACTGCCAAGGTCTTAAAGGATGAAATGGATGTAAAGTTCAAAGATGTGGCTGGCTGTGAGGAGGCCAAATTAGAGATCATGGAATTTGTGAATTTCTTGAAAAACCCAAAGCAGTACCAAGACCTAGGAGCAAAAATTCCAAAGGTAAAGTTAACTTTCAGAAGTTGAGTTCTGGTGTGATGACATTAAAATCATTGTGAATGTTGTTTTTCAGTATGTGGAATGTATTAGTTGAATAGATAGAATAATTTTTGATTACTTGTGGTTAGAGGGTATACTGAGAAAATAGCTGTCACTGTTTTTCTCTTCTTTCCCTAAAACTGTACTGCTGAATGTTCAACAAAATATCTTTTAAAGCTTTAGAATAGATACAGCTACGTTTTGTGTAGTACATATATTCCTGAAACACTGTGTAAAGCTAGTTATTTCATGCATTAGGAGAGTTTACTATTGAAAGAGATCCTATTAGTAATAATTCACATTTTTATAGTTTTTTTAGATTTCTATCATACTTTCCTTACAACACCTTCATGCTGTAGGTTATACAGGTATCATTAGCCAGATGAGAAAATAGGATCTGAGAGGTTAAATAGCTTTCTCCTGGTCACAACAGCTAGTAAGGATCTGAGATGGGATTTTAACTCAAGTCACTTAGGAGGGAAGGGAATAAGTATTTATATAGCACCTATCACATGCCAAGCACTGTGTTAACTGCTTCTTACAAATATTATCTCATTTGATGCTCACAGCAACCCTGCAAGCTAGATGCTATTATTACCCCCATTTTACAGTTGAGGAAACTGAGGCAAAGAGATTAGGTGACTTACCCAGGGTCATTTAGCTAGTAAGTGTCTAAGGTCAAATTGGAACTCAAGACTTCTTATTCCAAACTCAGCACTCATTCCTTGTGCCACCAGCTGCCAACTAGATATAAAGACAATGATAAAGTTTACCTAGTTCTCAAGGAGGTTATCATCTACTGGGGGGAAATATGTAAAGATTAGTAAAAATTTGAAATACAGAAATAATTTGGAGAAGAGGTGAGGAAAAAAACACTAACAACTGAGAGAATAAGGAAATGTCATGAAAAAGGACTAGAGGATTTAGGATAGTTATCCCTTTGAGCCAGAATCCTTTACCTCAAATATCTAGACTTTTATTTTTAATTGCTTAAGTTTAACACTTATTCTGTTAGATTGTAAATTTCTTGAGAGTAAATCCTATCTTATCTTTCTTTACATTCCAGGGCCTTGTACCTACTTAAACAATCCTAGTTAAATCAAAATGAATTTGTGTAGACCTAGACTTACTTGCACTTTAAATAACTGCCCCAAAGACCTAGGAAGAAACTTTTCTTTGAAACTAAATTCTCATGATATCACTTAAGATCAGATATTTTGAACTTATACATTCTTCTAAAAACTAGTTTTTTTTATTGCCCTTGCTAATAATTGCATTCTGATTTTATAGCATAACTTAGGTGTTTGAGAAACATATAGTTCATTTAACTTGTTTTAAACATATAATTTATATATTATAATTTGTGAAAACTGAATTAATTTGATTCCTTTTTTTTGTTTTTGAAGGGTGCCATTCTAACTGGTCCTCCAGGTACTGGAAAAACACTTCTAGCTAAAGCAACAGCTGGAGAAGCCAATGTCCCTTTCATTACAGTAAATGGCTCTGAGTTTTTGGAGATGTTTGTTGGTGTGGGTCCAGCTAGAGTAAGTTTTTGTACTCTGTATGAGGACTTTATGAAATAGCAATATGAATTATAATTTTGAGGAATCTATTACATATAGATAGGGGATATAGGCTTCAGGATTTTTTTTTTTAACAGGAGTCTGAGTGAACCACATTATAGCAAACTATTATATGGTTCCTCCTCCCCCCCTCAGATTTAGAGTTTTATATAACCAAAATAACATGTAGCTATCTCTTTTAAGAAATAATTTTAGTTTATTGATTGGTTGATCATAACCATGAGTAAATGCCTAGACTTTTAAAAGTGTAACTCTTCCTGAAAATATTTGCATCCTTTAGTTAAAAGGAAGGGGAAATATTTTAAACATTTAATGGAAATATTTCAGGATAACTAAACAGATGGAGATAGCATCTTTTTCAGTACACATTTCTAGGTGCCTCTGAAATATAACAGTGGATATAGATCTTCTGTGCATGAAATTGGTTCTGATTAGAAATGTCTAAAGTCCACAAGTATCTTAGTTTATTCATTTACCAATTTAGGAGTTTATAAGGAAAATAAATCCACAATTTCATTGATGTAGAGACTTTCATCCATACAGATGGAAATTTCTGTATACTTTTATAGCTGATCTTTATAGATTGTTGTGGTGGACAGATATCACCTTGTAGCCAGCCTTCTGATGATGGATCTTTCCTGCTTTATCTTTGTTGGTTTTTAGATGACAGACATACAGTCTATCATTCAGCTTCTGCTAGAAGCCTGCTTAATTTGTTAGGACCTATCAAAGCTTATGTTTTGCTAATTATTGAGAGTTTAATTATTTCTGTGTCATGATGTGGCATTAAAGTCTGACTTTAATGGAGGTTAGAAAGAAAAAAAGCAAGGAAAAGCTAGATTTATCTTTCCTTCAGTTGCTTTTTTTTCTTTCGATAAAAATGGTAAATTTGAAATTATGAAATTATAAAATAATCTGAAAGTCTAAACCCTTCCTTAATCCATAAAAGTAATATAACATGGAAAAAGTGTTTTTAAGATTTCTGAATACTTGATCATAAAAACTGTATCTACCAACAATAATATTAAGATGCTGGACTTTTAGTATTTATGAAACTATTTTTAGAAAACATACTGTAAATCTTTTCTTTTTCCCTTAGTTTTTACAATAGTTCTGTCAAAAAGGTTGACCATTCAGCATTTTTACATGGCCAAATATGATGCAAATTAGTAGAAAGTGAAATTTAAGTCATTTTTGATTTGTTAAATTTTTTTAACAGTTAAAAGTGTGATCACTACAGAATAGTCTGAATCTTTAAAATGAAACTTGAAAAATTTGCCCTTTGTAGGGTAAAGATATTATATTTTCAACTTGCAGTTATTGTAAATGATAATTATTCTTTTATGATGTACACATAGTAATAAAGAATAATTTTGTTCATTCACAAGCTTGAGATCTTAAAACAATTTAATTACCATTTAATATATTCATTTGTCCCCTAGAAAGGATGGGTGGCTTATTCAAATATATACCAATATATCTTTGGAATATTAATATTTTGTGAAGTATAAAGATCATAACTACAGATGCTTTTTAAACATACTGTACCACTGACTAAGGTTAATACTAGTATTGTGTTTTCTTGTTAAGGTCCGTGACTTATTTTCTGTTGCTCGTAAAAATGCCCCTTGCATTCTCTTCATTGATGAAATAGATGCAGTAGGTAGGAAGAGAGGACGAGGCAACTTTGGAGGCCAAAGTGAACAGGAGAACACACTCAATCAACTCCTTGTAGAAATGGATGGTAAATAGTCACATTTATTTTTATTTTAAACTGTTCATGTTCTAATATGGAAATGTGTTTTGCTTGACGGCACACACACACACACACACACACACACACACACACACACACACACATATCAAATAGTTTGCCTTCAGGGAAGCAGGAATGGAGGCAGAGAGGGAGAGAATTTCGAATGCAGAATTTTTTTAACTTTAAAATTATTTTATATGGAATTGGAAAAATATATTAAAATATATTAAATATGTAATATATGTAAATATATAATAAAATATATTTTAAAAAACTTTAAGTTCTCTTCTGTATCTAAAATGAGAATATCCATGAAGATAGATTAATACTATGCAAAAATACTGCATTTTACTAAAACTTAACCAGCTAACCCTTCATGTTGTGATTTATAACTTATATTGTTACAAAGACAACATAAAAATCAAATTTTCCTTACTAGTTTACCATAATTTATTATTTGATTCAGCTAATAAATTCAATACTGATTTCTGTGCAAAAACAGTATGCTAGTCATCGGCCAAGCTATAATGTATGTAGATAGGACACAGTTCTTGCCCTCATGAATATATATATATATATATATATACATATATATATATACTGTGTTTTGGTTCTAAGACAGAAGAGTGGTAACGGCTAGGCAGTGGGGGTTAAGTGACTGGCCCAGGATCAAACAGCTGGGAAGTGTCTGAGGCCAGATTTGAACCTAGGACCTCCCATCTCTAGGCCTGGCTCTCAATCCACTGAGCCACCCAGCTGCCCCCCAAATATTCTTTTATTGATTAAATAGTGATCTTTTTCTGTTACTATACAACAGCTTACTGGAAATTTTTACTTTTTTCTTTTACTTTCTCAGTCAATTAAGGTTGCGTTCTGTTTCTCTTCTTTCATGATAAATTTGAACATTTTCAGCTGAATATGTAATAAATAGGAGCTATGACCTTTGTAGTCTTTCATAGTGTATAAATTGCCATATAAAATTTCAGATATACTTATAATTGTGAAACAGCTTGGATTCACAGGCTCCAATTCATAGCTTCCTTACTGTATTATTTTGAGTCTTTATCCTGACTTGTGGAGTTGGGAGGTGGGGTGACCATTTATTTCTTATCTGTGTTTAGTTTTTCAAATCATCTATATTTTACTTAGATACTTATTTCATATTTCATCCTTTATTTGCTCTCTATCCTCAAGAAACTGATTCTAAATGTTTTAAATTATAGCTGTAACAATTTTACCATAATTACTAAACTATGAGGAAGCTAGATGGCACTGTGCATAGAGTGGAGCCAAGGAAATCTAAATTCAAATTCTATCTTAGATAATTACTAGCTTTATGTGACCCTGAGTACAACATTCTTCAGCTTCCTCATTTGTAAAATGGGGATGATAATAGCATTTACTTCTTAGGGTTATCTCATATGAGATAATATACTTTGCAACCTTAAAACACTATAAATGCTAAATATAAGATGAATGGCAGTTTCTGTTTCCTTATATATAAAATCAGAATAATAATACCCATAGTATCTCTTACAAAATTATTATAAGAACGTTCATTAAAGAGAAATTTGCAAGCACAAAACACTTTAATTATATAATTAAAGAGATTACATTGTTAGAATATAAGGCATTCTTTAAATGTCAGCTATTATCATTTATTCTCTTCATCTTTTTTGATGAGATACATGTAGAAGTAGTCCTGTAACAGGTTCCTATCTTACTGTTATTCTTATACATTTAATTCTTTGGACTATTGAACAAGTAGATAAAGTAATTTCTTCTTGTAGTGAAATATGAGTATTAGGATGTAAGCTCATTGGAAGCATCTTTACTTAGTAGAAGAAAAAAATGGCAGAGATGATATGTGCCTTATCTTTTCCCTACATGATTGTGATCTCTGCTAGCCACCTGTATTTTGAAAGTTTTTCATCTCATAGAGCTTGGATATTATAAGTCTTTGATAAAGTGTTATATTTTTGAATTTTTTCTTTTTAAAGTTTTTATTGGAACAGCATTATATCTGGACATTTACGGGAAACAGGTCTGTGATAATACTGTGATTCTAGCACAGTTTATTGGTTTAGGACTCAAGCATATCTTGAAGTCTATTATATGGTACATAGTGAATTTGTTATCTCTTAGTTCATGAAAGATAATGAGTTTCTAACATATAATTCTAACTATGAGGTCATATCTTTCTAGGTATTTGGTAGATACTAAAATTTTATGTCTTCAGAAATGTGATGAAGAGTTTTTACCTTTACATTATTCCCATTGATAACCAAGCCTGGGCTTCTTAAGAGCAACCCTCTGATAGCAATAATCTGTTCCTGAATTATTATCATAAACCTCCATTTCTCTAAACCAACCTATACAACTTAATCATTTATTCAGTTCTTCTTTAGATATTATAGACTGAGTTCATGTAGGTGTCACCTGCAAAGACCTTTTGATTTCATTCTTAAATCTTATTTAATAGACACGGTCTGCAAGTAATTTACTTTTACTTCATCACATTCAATGAATCCAGTGGTTTGTGCCTGTTACCAGCCTTTAATATTACTTGTTGAAGTGATGTTTTCTTGTTCCAAAAGTTTTTATATATTTTTAAACTTATTTATCATTTTGCTATAATTTTATTATCATTATCGGATTAGTTGCCTAGAGATTATTAGATAATAAAGTATTTTGATAGCAAACATATTCCTATTTTTTGTTGTATGACAATAATTCCTTTATTTTTTTTATTATCTTTTTTATTTATTATCTTTCAGGTTTTAACACAACAACAAATGTAGTCATTTTGGCAGGCACCAATAGACCAGATATCCTAGATCCTGCATTATTGAGGCCTGGGCGCTTTGATAGGCAAATCTTTATTGGTGAGATTATCTTCATTGTGGAATATTATTTCTCATAAAGGATAAATGAAAATGATAAATTATAAAAGTCTTTTCTTTCTTAAAATAGGTCCACCAGATATAAAAGGAAGAGCATCCATTTTCAAAGTTCATCTCAGACCTTTAAAACTAGAAGTTGAACTGGATAAAGAGAGATTGGCAAGAAAACTTGCATCCTTAACTCCAGGGTTTTCAGGTAAATAGAAAATTAACTTTGGTATTGTTCATATACATTCCTTATACTCTGATAATTGCAAAGTATACAGTAATTTCTTTTCCTTCTACCTTGAATTCATTCTTGGTCTACTTAGAATTTATGTAAAATTCAAACCCTAAAAATCAAAATGCAAATTTAAATGATAGTTATGGAAATGAGTTTTGATAAAAAAAAAAATTGTGGAGATTTTAAAGAAAGAAGAATGAGTCAGCAAGAAAGATTAGGCAAAATGTTTGACTAAGAAATATCATTTTCCAAGGCCAGATTCCCCCCCCCCCCCTCAAAAAATAGCCAAATAAAGTAGTAAACATAGTGGCAACAGAAAGAAAAAGGAAGAAAAAAAGTTTTTAAAAGGTAATGGCCATGGTAAAAAAATTAGCAAAGGTAACATGAAGCCAGTTCTCCACTCTGTGTTGAGTCAAGATTTCATGTCCTCTTCCATTTGGTGCGACAGTGGTGACAGAAGCAACTACAGGGACATAAGGCTGCCAGGAATATTAGCAAGTGTTATGGTTCCATACCAAGGGCTTTCAGCAGTCAGCTAAGTCTCTGTCACTACCTCTTAGTCTCCAGTTAGCAGTAATGTGACCAGATTCTATTGTCCTTAAATAGGCTATTTCATGAATTTGTCCAGTAGTGATGATATAGATAAGAAGGATTAATCAGTTATGGGGGAGGGGCTGAGCAGTGAAGTCTGCTCTATCACTACCTGGGGATAGAATTTATGGTTATAGATTTAAGGATCAAGGAAAATTTAATGGTCATCTAGACCACCTCCTTTTCCTCATTTTTCATGTGAGAAATTAACTTGCCCAGAGTTCATACAGATTACAAGTGATTGCCTGAACTTGAATACCTAATACGGTGAATTTTCTACTGTCATTCTGACAAGACTAAGTTGAGATGTGTGTAAGTCACACACTCTTTCCACAAAATATCTGGAAATATACCAGATAAGATAAAACCATTAAAAGAGGGAAAAAGAAATTCCCCTATACAGAAGTCCCTCCAGTGTGGAAAAAGACAACAAAAAAAAAAATAAGAAAAATCCCCAGTATAAGAAAATAAGGGAATCCCTGGTTGAGATTTCAGAAGAAGAATATAATTCAGTAATAACTCCAACTAGAGTCTTCAAAAAGAGATTGGAATGTTTATAAATATTCCAAAGTGGTTCAGAAGAGTACTGAAGGAAGTGAAAGGAATGAAATTAGAACTTTGAATGAAAAACTTAAAAGGAGATTTATTGAATTAGAATGGGAGTTAGGAAACTTTAACAAAACAGGACACACCCTAAGGAAAACAAAAGAAAATAGAAAATGTTATCATTGGATTTCCTGTTTTAATGAAATAATATTATAGAGAGGAGTCAAAAAACAACAAAACTAGAAGAACATATGAAATTTTGATTGCAAGTCAAAAACAATTGGCCAAGAAAAACAGGATTTGAAGAGACACCCAGAAAAACTGACCTCCCAGAAAAACATGATGAAATAAAAAAAACACCTGAATGCCATCTTTCAGATTATTCTAAGATTATATAGAAGAATGGTCAAAGAAAGCCACGAACAGATTGAATCCCATGGCCAGAGGAATAACCTCAGAACTAACATTATCAATAAACATAATTGTCAGACTCTCAGATCAAAGAGAGAATAGCATGATTAGAATAGTTATAATATAACTAAAGAATCATTCAGGGCTACAGCGTCAGTGCTGAGAAAGGAAAAGAAAGATTGCAAAATTATTTGTCATAATGTAAAGAAAATGGTTTCCACCCAAGAATAATTTAAAAGTTGAAGATGAAAAAATCAATTTTAATAGAATTAATGATTTGTAAGTATTTTTGTTAAGAAAACCAAAGTTAGGCCAAGTCTTTGAAATGCATGTAATGGACAAATGAAATTCTGAAAAAGATAAGTATGTATAGTTCAAAGGGCTATGAAGTTAACCAGTGCTTATGTTCTGAATAAGAGGAGAAACAGCAGGTGCAGCAATTATGGTGTTGTCCAAGGCAATAGTAAAAATAGATATAATTAAGAGACAAGCAGGGAAACTACACTGTGCTTAAAGGTGCCATATAGATTATGAAAGCAATATCAATATTAAATCCATAATCACCAAAAGGCATTGTGTCTAAACAGTTAAAGGAAAAACTGACAATCAGAGAAGAATTGTTAGTAAGAGGGTATTGCCTGCCTACTTCATTGTGTCTCTTTAAAATTTAGTCTAAAAGAAAAGTGAGAAAATGAAGGATAGACTTTCTGATGATACATTTGTCCTTTGTAAATTGTTAAATGGGAGTCATAAGCAATATACAAATAAGTACATCACAGGTATGTTTACAAAAATTGTTTACATTCTTGGACATAATTTCAAATGCAGGAAAGAAAAAATGTTAAACATTTTATAGACTAAAACAATAAAAATTATAATCACTAAAGAAAATATTAACAAAGAACACAAAATTAAATGAAAATAAAACAATGTTAGCCTAATGAACTAGTGGGCCAAGTATCATGTCATAACAGTACAGAATGAAATTAGAGAATAACTGTAAAACAATATTTTTATAATTTATAAGGTGCAGTTAAAGCTTATGAGAAAATAAATAGCTTTGAACTTTTATATTAAAAGAGAAATAAAGGCCCAGTTAACTGAATATGAAACTTAAAAAAATTATTTGTCCCCAAAGAAGCACAAAATATTTGTGACTTGGTATAAATTCCAAGACAGAAGGTAAAGGTTTAAAAAAAAAGAAAAGAATCCCAAAGAATGGGATAAGGAGTTGATGATTCAACTATTTCATTTATATACTGATCTTTTACTAAATTGTTATATTTGGATTTCAGAATTAGTGCCATTTCATGATCTGAAATTTTCTGAATTTTTCCGAAATTCACATTTTCTGAAAATTGATTTTAAGGAATATGTCACATGGAAATATTTTGCAAGTCATGCATAAATTTAAAACATAAATGCTCAGAAATCGATTAGTTATTTCAGTGTTTACCTTTGTAATCCTACTTTTGCTTTTAACAATGTGATTAATGTTGAGCATTAAGGTAAAAGCGTTGCTGTTTTTTTATCTGTTTATGACAGTTCAAAGTGAACCTACCTAAATATTCTTTGCATTAATAATTTACTAAAGAAGTCATTGATCATTTTGAAAAACCAAATATTTTTGGGGAGAGGGAAGATATTGGTCTTAAAGGACTAAAATCTGATTAATTAAAACCTATTTTGTATTTGTGAGCTGGTGGGACATTTGTTTTGCTCCTTTGTTTTGCAGGAGCTGATATTGCTAATGTCTGTAATGAAGCTGCCTTGATAGCTGCAAGGCACCTTTCAGATGCCATAAATCAAACGCACTTCGAGCAAGCCATTGAACGAGTGATTGGTGGTAAGAAAATGACATAAGACTTCAGTCACAAGATAAAAAAAAATAAAATGGTTGTAGGTGACATTTCTGCATCAGCAGAACTGGGATGGGGAAAGAGGCGAAATAAAGTCAGCCCAACATCAATGATGGCAAATCAAATGACAAAAAATATTGTCAGAAAAATTTTAGTTGAATAAATTTTTATCAATTGCCTTTTCAATGCAGAGCACTTTGAATATAAGGACAAAAATGAAACAGTGCAGATAAAACAATGTAACTAACATTTTATATACAACTTTAAGATGTATAGAATGCTTTCTATGCATTATCTCATTTGAGCATTGACAGAACCCTGTAATGTAGTTACTACAGATTTTATAGCTAAAACTTAGGCTGAAAGAATTAAATTACTTGCCTGTGGTTGTGTAATTAATGAATTGAAGAGAGGTAGGATTTGAACTCCTGACTTGAAATCCAGGACTGAATTCACAATATCATGTTTCTCTTATCAGAAGTATGCTCAAAGATAAGTTAATTAAAAGATAGAGGGAAAATACTAGCAACATGGAGGCTCTCTAGAGAAAGTGGTCCCTGAACTGAGCTGCTAGAATTCCTGGCTAGAAGATCATATGTGCAAATGAATAAAGGTAGAAAAGAGAGATTCAAACTGGGCTAATAAATCAACAAAGATTACATATTGGAGAATAGTGTGAAGTAAGACTGTAAGGTAGATTGGAACCAGGTTGGGAAAGATCTTGAACACCGGGGTCAGGAGTTAGTGATATTTTATCAAAAGGCACTGGGAAATTACTGACCTTTTTTTTTTTATCAGAGTTGTGACATGACCAGATCTATCTTGCAAAGATTATTTTGACAGCTTTATGGTAGATTCATTGGAGAAGAAAAACATTACAATTCGGAGAACAGTGAGGAGACTATTATGTTAGCTCGATAGGAGAGATGAGAAAAGGGGGCAGATGTAATGAGATTCTGTGGAGGCAAAATTGATAGAGCTAAAGCGAAGGAACTTTAAATTTGAAGGGCGAGAAAGACAAAGCTAACAGTGGCTCTGCATCATCCTGGATGGCCAAGAGGATAGGGATAACTTTAAAAGATGAAGGGAAGATTCAGTTTGACATTCCATAGCCAGCAGGCATTTAGAGAGACTGATAGAAATTAGGGCTGGATATATAGATTTGGGTGCCATTTGTGTAGAGGTGACTATGGAAGCCATAGGAGTGGATGAGCTCATGAAGAATATATAAATAGAAAAGAAGGGGACCAAAGACTGAGCCTTGGAGGACAACAACACTTTAGGAGACACAAAATTGAAAAGTATAGGAAAAAAAGAGACTGAAAAAGAGAAGGGATGATAAAAAGGAGAGAGCAGTGCTGTGGAAGGGGTAGAGTATGTGTAATAATATCTAAATCTGCCCAACAGTAGAATTGTCAGGGAGGGTGAGGATCCAGAAAAAAACAGTAGATAAGTAGTTGGGGTCTGGTACTTTTTTAAGGGGAAGCTTTAGTCAAATGGTGGGATCAGAGGCTACTCTTTTTAAGTTGAAGTGAAGGATAGGTAGGAAAGATGTGGTTCTAGCTTGGATGGCAGGGTCAAATGAAGTTTTTTTGCTTTTTGTTTTTTGATGCTAGGAAGGAAGGAAGGAAGCAAACAAGCATTTATTAAACACCTACTGTGTGCCAGGCATTGTGCTAAGAGCTGAAGGAAACAAGCATTTGTTAAACACCTACTTTATGCCAGGCACTGTGCTAAGAACTTTACAAATATTATCTCATTTGATCATCACAACAACCCTGGGAGGTAGGTGCTATTATTATCCCCATTTTATAGTCGAGGAAACTGAGGTAGACAGGTTAAGTGATTTACCCAGAGTCACAAGCTAGGAAGTGGTTGGATTTTAACTCGGGTCTTCTTGACTCTAGGCCCAGTACTCTCATCAGTGTGCCACGTAGCTCATAGGTAAGATCTGAGCATATTATAGGCAGCAAAAAAGGGGAACTAGTAGATAAGGAGAAATTAAACATGAGATTGAAGAAGTAATAATTGATAAAACAAGCTACCAGTGCAGGTAGTTGGGAGCAGTATTCAGGGAACAAGTATTGCGATTAGTGTTGGCAAAGAGAATGGCCATCTCGTACTCAAACTGGAACAGAGAAGGAGAGAATAGATATAGAGGAATTTTGAAATGTCAGGTAGATGGATGAAGGAAAGGGTAACAGTCATATCCCCTGAGTGGGAGAAAGGAGAGTATCATTAGGGGTTTAAGAAGAAGGGAGAAGGTTTAGAGTAGTTGTTGTAAGGTTCCTCATAAGGAGTCAGACAAGGAAGATCACCATGCAGCTGTGAGGACTTGATTGTTTTTAGGTAGCAAAAATTCTTAATGGACCAAGTCTGCATAGTTTTATGATTTCCTCCAGCAGCATTCAGGAATTGGACAATAGGAACAAAGATGATAGGTGGAGAGATTTGACCCAGAGTTGAGGTTTGGCAAAGAATGAACAGTGGAAGAAGAGAGCAAGAATTCAAGGATAGAGAATAGCACTATTGAACTAACCAAATAAAAGATTGAAACTGGTTTACATAATAAATTGCTGAATGTTAGACATTTCCTGATTGATGAAAATACTAATTGGCATACCCTTTCAGATCTCTGAGTAGAATGAAAGTGATGAGGAAAGCAAAGGTTATGGAGAAGAAAGACACAGTGCCTGATAGTAACTGAGCAGTAGCTCATTCTGTACTAGCCCTCACATACATCGTACACACTAGGGGCTGTTGCATGAATGCAATCTAGATTTCAAAAAGAAATCTCATTTCTAAAACTTAAACACTTTGAACTAAATAACTATTAACTACAAATAGTAGATATAAAACAGATGCAATGAAATCTCCAAAGAATTATTAGCATAATAAAGAAATAACCAATTCTTTTCTACCTTATTTATATATATAATATATATATATATTATTATAATTTGATAAAATATTATTGAGTGCATTCTATGTGCAAAGTACTATGGGTGTACAAGAAGTTTGATACATAGTTTGTGTTCTGGTCTTTCTTAGGGAGGGGTGTAGTTTGAGGAATAGACCTGAGATTTTGTCAATGTGGGGAATTTCTGATTCCCTCCAGCAATGCATATCAACAACTTCTGCAATGTAGAGTTTTCTAATTAGTAACTTGCCTGGATCCCTGAGAAATTAAGTGAGTTGATCATGGTCTAGTTAGTAAGTAGCTAGTATATGTCTGATGGGACTTGAACCCACATTTTCCTAACTGCCAGGTGGCTCTCCATAAAGCATGCCATTCCAATTCTAAGTGTATTACCTTAAGGACCATATAATACAGTAGGAGTGTATACACAGAAAGACAATTTACAAAATACTGCATTGAATATGGTAAGTGTCAAATGAATTCTATAAAGAAATACTATGAGAATTCTGAGAAAGATTTCACTGTGTTTTGAAAACAGTCAGGGCAGACTATTAACCTAGTAAGAACAGAATTAGATTTTGAAGACTAGATGGAATTCAAAGAGGGTAGGAAGATAATCAGGATAACATAGTGTCATGAAAGTCAAGTATGTGGCAATCTAGAAAAAACTCTGATTTTCTTGACCAACCTTTCTTGGAGCACACCTATCTCTGCTGTAGATAATACAATAAAATCTCTCCTTTACCACTTTCCTTTTATGAAATCTTTCCCTGGAACCTTCATCAGTGGAAATTTTGTGCCCTATGCAACCCCAGGAATTGGTACCTCCTTGTCAATGATATCATAAGAGTAAAACCTGGCAGACATGCCTTTAAAAATTTCTTCCTTCCTAAAAAACTCTAGGGAGTCCTCGTGTCTTTTGTGTGGGATGAAATCTAGGCATGCCTTAGGAAGTATGGCAAGAGCCTGGCATGATGTAAATGCCTAGTCTAGATGGTTCCTTTCTCAGGACCAAAAATCCTCCCTTCCTTTTCCTTATGTGTCCTGAAGATCATCTCACCCAGGGCCTAGACACCAGTTATTGTACCTGCCAGAGATGTGTGGTTGCATCCTTGTCATATTTGGTGATTGTGATTTGAATGTATCCTTTATCTTCCTTTCCTTGCCACTATACTCCTGATTATTTTTTCAAATCTATGAATACCTTTATTTCTGTAAGTTAAAACGCTAAATGCCAGTTGCTTTTAGTTTTGTTAGCCAGGCTGCCTAGGACTCTTCCCCTGTTCCGCACCCAACAGACTAGAACAACCTGGCAAGAGAGTTTCATTGAAGGCTAGTTAGTAGTGCTAAGCTACGGAGAGATCATAAAGAATGATCCCTGAAAAAAGCTAATGGATCGTGAGTAGAGTGTAGGTACAGCATCCAGATTATAAGAGATTAATTAATTAGAGGATATGGACACTTTAGATGTAGCTCACCAATTCTAGGAGTTTGAGATTTAAAGGAAGCACAGCCAGTTAGCTAAAGAGGTAATCAAATGATTTGGCTTTTCCAGAGAGGGACACCTGCATACATTTGTTGGTAGAGAGGAAAAAGCCAGTGGAAAAAAAAGATGAAATAAAGATGCGAGAGAAAATGGATGGCAATATAATATGCCTATGCATTATGAGACACACAAAAACTTAGAAGATCAAATTTCAGCTTTCCTGAAGCAGAAGCTGCCTTGTTATAGGCTGTCATTTCAAAATGAAAAACCCTTGGATCAGACCTTTATGGGATTTCAGGTACTTGGCAGTGTGGGTCTCAATTCATCAAGAGTCCCTTTATTAGGCCAGAGTAACAAGCACTTCTTATTTGTTGGAGAAAACATGAGAGCTTTGTACCTCATTCTTCCCTTTTTATTTTTGCACTTCTAATATATGTTTCTCTTTACTTTTGATACCAGGATTGCTTTTATTGTCACAAATTAACAGTTCCTTTGTGTAACTTAAAGGACATAATAGCCTTTTATCTCCCATATTTTTTTTTGTAGTAAATTATCAAAACTGCTATTCCCAGGCAAGTCTTCTAGAGTCAAAACAAAATGAATGTCACCCCCATACTTATATACTGCAGATGTAAGGATTTATAAAGGTACAACTTCTTTTTAAATAGTCAATTATAAGTATGTAGAATAGCTTACATGATCTAGTTTGCTTAAAATCCCTCACTAGAGTTCTTTAAGCAAAAGTTAGATGGCTATTTGTTGGGAGTATTGTAGACATGGATTCTTTATCAAGAAAGTTTTAGAGTAAATGGATTCTGAAGTACCTTCCAACCTTGGTGATTCTGAAATAACAGAACCTTAAAATCAGTTTTTGTTTGGCTTATGAAATATCTTAACAATCTTTCAGTTTGGGGTTTCTGTCTAACTGTTGAAGTAGAATTTATTCTTTGCATTCTTTTCTTTGGAAGTCTGTATTATCTTTTTAGTTTAATGCTTCTGCTATTCTTAAACCAATCTGAGGTAGCTTACTGAATGTCCAAAAGTGCTGTTACTTTGCCCAGATCCTATTTCCAACTATCAGCTAGCTCCTTTGGCTATCGAAGCAATAGAAATTTCCTATTTCAAAATGCATTCCTCTTTTTTCTAAGTGTCCTTTGTCCATAGGTGATTCTTGGATATCCAGTACCAAATAATTTTCAGCATCCAGTAGGGTGCTGAAACTTTTCCATTTCTTGGTCCATTTCCAGAAACATTAAAGAAACATGTATTAAGTGCTTGCTATATGCAAGGAACTGGTCTGTGTACTAAGGTTACAGTGACAAAAAGAAAACAATCCCTTGATTGAGAAACTTACATTCTACCATATATAGCATGGACAGAGATGAATAAAATACAGAGTAATTTCAAGAGGGAGAGCTAGGTAACAAAAGGGAGGATCAGGAAAGTCTTCTATAGGAAGTGCCACCTGAGCTGTGCTTTGAAGAAAGATAGGAATTCTCTGAGGGGGATATGAGGAGAAAGTGCATTCCAGATAGGAGGAACATTTCTACAAAGGCAGGAGCAGCCTGCTTCAGGGAGAAGGAACACTTAACTATGGAGCCAGAGGATCTGGTTTCAAATCCTGATCTGCTAGTCACAAGCTTTCTAATAACTACCTCCCATGTGATTGTGAACAAGTTCCTGACCCTTCCTGATTTTCTTGTTTATAAAATAAGGGGATTAGACTAGATGGCCTCTTGACATCCCTTTCAGCTTTAGATCTATGATCCTGTGAATGTTATATATGGGCATCTGCTACAAGGCCCACTTAACTAGATTAAGAAATGTCTGAAGGGGAATAATATGAAATAAGACTGGAAAGAGGTGGTGGTCAGGTTGTCAGCAGTGATTAGGCTATATGTTCAATTTCATTTCTTTGCAAAAATAGTTTATGAGGAACAGAAGTGTATGTTCGTGGGTTTGAACACGTTATTGCAAGAATTTAGTGTATTTTTAAGTTGACCTTTTGCTTTTGTAAGGCAAAGGAACTTTTGGTTGGAACTTTTCAAATGCCAGAGGCAACTAAATCTCTAAACCAGTGTTTTCCATAGTTTATTGGAATACATAATTATCTTATACTAGTGTTATTAAAATGGTAGGTTTTGATTTTTTTTTTCAAAGGTTTGGAAAAAAAAACTCAAGTGTTACAGCCAGAAGAGAAAAAAACAGTAGCATATCATGAAGCAGGGCATGCTGTTGCAGGCTGGTATCTGGAACATGCTGATCCACTTTTAAAGGTAAAGTAATTTTCATCATTATAGACACCAGTAAATCGGTCAGTGTCTTCAAAGGAAAATCCCATACTTAATAAAGTATAAAATATAAGTTTATTTTATCTATGGAGATGATAGTATTAAAGGAAAAAATAATGAAAAGAAAGCCTACTTTGGAAAATAATTGTTTTTTAAGAATTAGTTTGTGGGTTTAGGAAAAATAGAGAAAATGTAATGGAGCAATATGACATCTTTATATTCTTTGGAGGAATTTTTATATTCTGCTTTCTAGGTTGTAGGAATACTTCTCTCATTTTTATAAAACTTGTGAGGGATTCTATGGGAATGTAAGTTAGAACTCCTAAAACTCCACAGTGCAATTAGCTCAATTGGGAACATATAAGTCTCTGAATCCCAAATCCATTTTGAACTTGGAAGGTTTTGTGGGTTAGAAGATTGCTTTTATTTCTGGGGCTGAATTAGCCAGACTTTTCTAGCCAAGGGTCTTTATATGAAAAACTAACATTCTATTATGGAAATACACTATGTACAAGCATAAGTTAATACATAATATATACAAGATATTGTTGAGAGAGGCAGCTAACAAGAAGGAGGATCAAGAAAAGTGTGTAGGAGATGCATCTGAGCTATGCTTTCAAAAAAGATAAGAATTCTCTGAAGGGAAAGTGAGGAGAGAGGGACTGAGCAGTTTTTTAAATGTATTTCTAATAATCCTATATTGATACATTATTTCTTAATTTTTAAATCCTATTTTCCCCTGTAAATAAAGCCTAAAAAAATACATTACTGTGCTTTAAAGAATATAGGAGCTAAAAATAAGAACGGGGAAAAGAGAAGTCATTTCTAGATCTAAGCACTAAGATATTATGTTAATGACAAAAGTAGAGGGAAAATGATTAAAATTCAGGTGTGTTATGAAATGGAAACCAAGGGAAACATTAAAATACGGAGTAGAATTCAGGGCAAAAACTCAATTGAGGGAGAGCAGGAGAATGTTGAAATTAATCCACATGGAAAAATAATGAGTTTTGGGAGGGTTGAGAAGGTAATGATGTTCCCCAGCCTTTGTGCTACATGCTTTGCTTAGTTGTGAAGATTACTTTTTGTTCGTCAATGTCAGGAATAATAGGTGGGGTGTTTTGTTTGTTTTAAAAAAAAAAGGAATAAATAATACTCACATGTGTGGTAGTGCTTTACCACTTTCAGGGCAGGTTCATGTACATTCTCATTTAATTCACCCAACAAACCTTTGAGGTAGGCAGGACATGTGTTGGTATCTTCATTTTACAGATGAGGAAACTTGGTTCTGCACAAAGTTACATAGCTAGTA
Source organism: Monodelphis domestica (assembly GCF_027887165.1). NCBI lineage: Eukaryota > Metazoa > Chordata > Mammalia > Didelphimorphia > Didelphidae > Monodelphis > Monodelphis domestica. Next base: position 255,901,331 of record NC_077229.1, read on the forward strand.
TGTAAGTTGACAAACCTAGAACTAGAACTCAGGTTTTCTTTACTTTATGTAGATTTATATATATTCTTTACTTTATACAGATTGTATATCTATAGTATACTTAAAAAATAACCTTTTTTTTTGGTCACCCTAAACTCCTTACTAACCTTACTTCTCCCTTTCTCAGAAAGCCATCCCATGTAACAAATAGTATTTTTAAGACAAACAAAAAGAAAAATAAGGGGGCAGCTGGGTGGCTCAGTGGATTGAGAGTCAGGCCTAGAGATAGAAGGTCCTGGGTTCAAATATGACCTCAGACACTTCTCAGCTGTGTGACCTTGGGCAAGTCCCTTAACCCCCATTGCCTAGCCCTTACCACTCTTCTGCCTTGGAGCCAATACACAGTATTGACTCCAAGATGGAAGGTAAGAGTTAAGGGAAAAAAAAAGAAAGAAAAAGAAAAATGAGGGAAAAAATAAGCACAAATGGTCAGAAAACCTAGTCCCCTCCTAACTGCCCTGATCTCTCATACTTTGCTGCCTGCCATTTTCTCTTTGATCTGATGACTGTTCCATAAACAAGACACTCTCAGCTTCAAGAATTTTCTCTAGCTATCTTCTATGGCCACAATGGTTTACCTCCTCCACCTTAACTACTGACTTCCCTGACTTCCTTTTGTTTTTTTTTTTTAATTAAGTTTAACTAATTTAGGATATTTTCCCTTGGTTTCATGATTCATGTTCTTTCCCTCCCATCCTCCCAACCCTCTCCCATAGCCAATGAGCAATTCCACTGTGTTTTACATGTGTCATTGATCAATACCTATTTCCATATTATTGATATTTGCACTAGGGTGATTGTTTAGAGTCTATATCCCTAATCATATCCCCATCAAACCATGTGATCAATCATATATTTTTCTTCTGTGTTTCTACTCCCACAGTTCTTTCTCTGGATGTGGATAGCATTCTTTCTCATAAGTCCCTCAGAACTGTCCTGGATCATTGCATTGCTGCTAATAGAGAAGTCCATTATATTCAATTGTACCACAGTGTATCAGTCTCTGTGTAAAGTGTTCTCCTGGTTCTGCTCCTTTCGCTCTGCTTCAGTTCCTGGAGCTTGTTCCAGTTCACATGGAATTCCTCCAGTTCATTATTCCTTTTAGCACAATAGTATTCCATCACCAACAGATACCACAGTTTGTTCAGCCATTCTCCTATTGGTGGCATCCCCTCGTGGTCCAATTTTTTGCCACCACAAAGAGCGTGGCTATAAATATTTTTTTACATGTCTTTTTCCTTATTATCTCTTTAGGGTATAAACCCAGCAGTGCTATATGGCTGGAACAAAGGGCAGAGAGTCTTTTAAAGCCCTTTGGGTATGCCAAATTGCCATCCAGAATGGTTGGATCAATTCATAACACCACCAGCAATGAATTAATGTCCCAATTTTGCCACATCCCGTCCAACATTTATCACTTTCCTTTGCTGACAATATTAGCCATATTATAAGAGATTTAGAGAACTTTTCCTGTACTTATTAATAGTTTTGGTTTCTTTATCTGAAAATTGCCTATTCATGTCCTTTGCCCATTTATCAATGGGGGAATGGCTTGATTTTTTTTTTGTACAATTGATTTAGCTTCTTATAAATTTGAGTAATTAGACCTTTGTCAGAGATTTTTGTTATAAAGATTTTTTCCCAATTTGTTGGTTCCCTTCTAATTTTGATTGCATTGGTTTTGTTTCTACAAAAAACTTTTTAATTTAATGTAATCAAAATTATTCATTTTATATTTTGTAATATTCTCTATCTCTTGCTTGGTATTAAAATCTTTCCTTTCCCATAGATCTGACAGGGAAACTATTTTATGTTCATCTGATTTACTTATAGCTCCCTTCTTTATATTTAAGTCATTCACCCATTCTGAATTTATCTTGGTGTAGGGTGTGAGATGTTGTTTTAAACCGAATCTTTCCCATGCTGTTTTCCAGTTTTCCTGGCAGTTTTTGTCAAATAATGGGTTTTTGTCTCCAAAACTGGGATCTTTGGGTTTATCATACACTATCTTACTAAGGTCATTTATCCCAGATCTATTCCATTGATCCTCCCTTCTATCTGGTAGCCAGTACCATATTGTTTTGATGACCACTGCTTTTATGCCTGACTTCCTTTTAGTCCCAAATAAAATTCCGCCTTCTATAGGAAGCTTTCCTCAACTCCTCTTAATTCCAGTGCCTTCCTCCTGCCATTTCCCATTTATTCCCTATTTATCTTGCTTTGTACATTTATGTTTGTATGTTGTGTGTCCCTACTGCCCTACCCCCAACCATTAGATCATTGAGCTCTTGGGAAGCAAGGACTGTCTTTTACCTCTTTTTGTATTCCCAGAGCTCATCCTGGTACCTGGCACCTGGCACCTTTTGTTGTTATTTAGTCATTTTAGTCATGTCCAACTCTTTGTGATCCCTTTTGGGGTTTTCTTTGTAGAGATACTGGAGCAGCTTGCTATTTTCTTTTCCAGCTCATTTTAGAGATGAAGAAACTGAGGCAGAGTTAAGTAACTTACCCAGGTTTGCTCAGCTAGTAAGTGTCTGAGGCCAGATTTGAACTCAGAGAGATGTTTTACTGACTCTAGGCTTGGTACTCTATCCATCTCACCACCTAGGTGCTCATCTGTCTTGTATCTAGGAGGTGGCTAATAAATGTTTATTGATTAATTGAAAAGGCCAAAAGTATGTACAATATATACAACTTGTAAGAACCTCTTCTGCAAAGGAGTTAGGGGAAAGAAATGTCTTCTTATATCTCTTTCAAGTCATGCTTGTTCAAAGAATTATTCCTTTCTTTCCAAACTATTGGTTAATTTTATTTTACTTTTGTTAGTTAACATTTCCCCCTCAATTACATATAAAAACAATTTTTAACCTTGGTTCTTTTTTTTTTTAATTTGAGCAAAATTCTCCCTCTCTTTTGTTCATGCAGGTCTTTCCAGGTTTTTCTGAAATCATCCTCAGAGAATCATTCTTATAATCTCTCTCTCTCTCACACACACAATACACACACACACACACACACACACACACACACACACACACACACACACACACGAAAATAGACCACAAAGAACAAGGAGGTACCTGATGATTTAAGCATATTCTAAAACTCAAGTAAGAATAGCAGATAACATTGAATCATAGATTGAACAAGATTCTGAAGAAATAAGAATTTTGTTGTGAAAAAAATGCAATCCATGGGATTTTGATCTTTTGTGACACTTGTATAGAGCCTTAATCCTACACTTAGGCAAATTCCAGCAAATACAGATTATTTCATGTACATATTTACTCTTTCAGAAAAAACTCAGTAAAATTATGATTAAAAAAAGTTAAACCTACAAGACCCTTTCTGGCTGTTTTCTTAGTTATTGGTTACAGTCACCTTTTTGAGAAAAATGATTATATTTAGTATACAGCAGTATGTTTTAGTTCTCTTTAATGTGGTTTCAGTAACTTAGTAATTAGAAATATATATATATACATACATATACATATGTATGTATATGTATATGTACATACATATATATATATATATAGTGAACTGTTATATGTACTTCCAGAAATGTTCTAAGAAATAATGTGCAAAAGTTATTTACATCCCTAGGGTGTGTCTTAAGAGGTTTAACCTGCTTTCCACAGATGTAGAATTGTGCTGACCATGAGGTATAGAAATATGTATTAAAACCTTTAATAGCCATTTAATAACTCATTTAATAACTCATTTAAATGGAATCCTCAAGAAATAGGAATTCTATCCCAACCCCAAACTTTTATAAAAAAAGGTGGGGGAACAACAACAAAGTGATAATCAGAGCTTTAGTCCAAATTATAGTTGTCCTTCAGTCAACATGCATTCAACATAACTTCCTACTTTTTAATCTATGTTTAAGTACTGTTCAATTATTATTGTGAATAACTATGATCCCAAAGCCTTTCAAGATTTTGAATCATCCAAGAAGGATTAGATTTTTTTATCAAATACCATGCTTACAAAGGCAAGAAACCACAAATATATTTTGCAAAGACTTTTAGAATTAAATTAATTTTCAAAAATAAGAATCTGTTTTCTTCCCTTTCGCCTTTATTTCCTACCCTGTAAAAAAAGAAAGAAAAACAAGAGCTTAAGGGAGCAATGAGATAGCTCAGTGGATTGAGAGCCAGGCCTAGAGATAAGAAATCCTGGTTTTAAATATGGCCTCAGACATTTCCTAGCTGTACGAACCTGAGCAAGTCACTTAATCACCATTGCCTATCCCTTACCACTCTTATGCCTTGGAACCAATATATAATATTGATTATAAAATGGAAGGTAAGAGTTTTTAAAGAAGAAAAGGAAAAAATAAACTAAGAGCCCTGTAACAAATATGCATTCTTAGGAAAGGAAATTTCCCCCCATTGGCCATGTCTAAAAAATATAGATTTCCTTCTACACCCCTGAATCTCTCATCTCTCTTTCACAATATAGTTAGCATCTTTTATTTTGAATTATCAGGAATTGTGGTTGTTCAACATGTTGATCAAAGTTCTTATCTTTCATTGGTTTTTGTCTTTACAATATTTTTATTAAATAAGTTATTGTCTTTGCCCTGCATACCTCACACTGCATCATGTTCATGTATGTTTAATGAGATTCCTCTGTAACATCCCCTTCATCATTTCTTACAGCACAATAATATTCTATAACTTCATATATCATAATTTGTTTGCCCATTCCCTAATTTATGGGTACCCCCCTGGTTCCCAGTTCTTTTCTAGTAAAAAAAGAGTTACTATAAATATTGTTGTACATATAGATTCTTTTTCTCTTTCTTTGATTGCTTCATGGAATTGGCCTAATAATGGTATATGAAGATAGAGAGGATATGTTTAGTTTAGTAGCTTTTCGAGAATGGTTCTGTTTCTTTCCAGAAGAGTTTTATCAATTCACAGTTCTACCAGTAGTGCATTAATGTGGTTATTTTGCCAAAGTCCCTCAAGTGATTATCATTTTTCCTTTTTGTTAACTTTGTTAATCTGATATATGTGAGAAGGAACCTTAGAATTGTTTTAATTTGCTTTCATCTTTGTAAAGATTTTAAAAAGCAAAACAACTTTCTTGTAAATGCTGGTAATGTTTATTAACTCTAGTATGTCATTACCAAACCTTTACAGTTAATTAAAGTTTTACCACAATCCTTAGTTTTCCATAATGTTCATTACCTGTACAAGCAAACAATATCCAACAAGAAACAAATGGAGAACAAAATCCAAATAGAGTGGTTGATTCTAGGGTACATAAACAAATTAAGGGCAAAGAGAAAGCCTTTCCATTTCTATATATTCTCCAGAACAGTGTGTCAGGCATAGTAGTTGTGTGAACTTAACTATAAGAGAGTCTAGTATTAAAGGTAAGCATTTCAATAGCAATTGTAGGGGCATATATGAATCTCTTCCTCTTCCATTTGTCCCTTCATTCATGGACAACTGGCATACAACATTAGAATCCATGTTAAGAAGGATCCTCTTGCCCCCCACATGCTGGGTATTCCTTTTATAACAGTTTGTCAGAGTGCAGGATGAGAAAAGTATAGCTAAGTTGTGATCTCCACCTTGGGAAAGAGTACTCTCATTAATAAGAAGACAAACAATATTGTGACATTTCCAACTAGTTTGCCAGAAAAAACATTTTTTTTCCTTATTCTTTTCTAGAAGTATGCAGTATTAGCTATGACATGCAAGCTTCAAACTTTTCTAGTTAAATGAAATTTTGGTGAGCTCTCAGGGAAGCTTCCAAAAGAGATCCCAACATACCCTGAGGTGTGTGAAATGATTGGCACATTTTACAAAGTAGTAAGATGGTTCAAATTTTATCAGAGAAAGCAAGAATGAAAACCGTTAAGTGTCACTAATGTGGAATAAATTAAAAAGAACTCGAGACTTCTAAAAACTATCAACTCTGCTGCAGCCATATAGCTAGCAAAGGTAGATGGATTTTTTTGTTTTTATATGTACTTGTTTTCATTTTTTCATGAAGAGAGATTTTGAAATCTATTTATCCAGAGGGAAATGTTTTGTTAAAATCAACATGTTATAGAGTTTTTAACTTATCTGTTTTTCCCTTCCAAAGGTATCCATCATTCCACGTGGAAAAGGTTTGGGTTATGCTCAGTATTTACCCAAAGAGCAATACCTTTATACCAAAGAACAGCTCTTGGACAGGATGTGCATGACTTTAGGAGGACGTGTATCGGAAGAAATCTTTTTTGGAAGAATTACAACTGGTGCTCAGGATGACTTGAGGAAAGTAACTCAGAGTGCATATGCACAAGTAGGTGTTTGAAATAAGGTTACCCTCCTTAAATTGTATATGAAATTGACATTTATGAAATTATCTTTTGATCAGATTTTAAGTTTATATACTTAAATATGTGAATATTTGGGTCAAAATTTTGCAAAGAAGAATGATTTAATTTCAAAAATCAAAACTTGTGGCCTGATGAGAAATTTGTCATGTAATTTAGATTATGGTCTAGACAAATCCTTGGTCTAAAGTTATTATTACCTTAAGAGTTATTGTAGAAATTTGTGCAAATAGCAATATTAATTTTAATTTTTTTTATTAAAATCCTTTTTATTAAAAAAAGAATCATTTTATAATTGTAATATGGCATGAATTTTTAGTGCATGAAATTAATACAGCAATATAACTGAAATATCAGAGTGAATGTCATAGTTTTGTTTAGAGCAAATCTTTTTATTAATAATGCTAATAACCTATCCCTATGTAGCACTTTGTGGTTTACAAAGTGTTTTCCTCAAACATTCTTGTGAGATAAAGGGTGAAATTATTATTTCTGTTTAATAGATAATAACTAAGAGTCAGATTAAATGATTTGCTCAAAGTTATGTGGCTAGTAATTATCATAGCCAGGATACAGTCTGTGGTCTTTTGACTCAAAGTTCATATCTTTAGAATTCATTATGCTCCCTCAGAAAACAAAAACATTTACATAAATAATCCTCTTTTTGTATAATTTATTTGGCAATTCTTATACTTCAGAGATGATTGGAAAGAAAAGTACTTCTTTCTCTACTCAGTTGTGATATTGAATTAACTTTATTATTTCTTCCTTTTTAAAATTGTCCTTTGAGATGATTCAAAACACTCTTTACTTGCTTCATGGTAATGTTGCAACGAAGTAAATGCATTTAAACATTAAAAAAATTTTTTTTCAATTAAGAAGAATTTATTTTCCCTCCCATATCCTGTATCCCTTCCATTGGAAACAAAATAAACCAAAAACCCAAGAACAAAACACTTAAAATATACATTGTGTACAGTCAAAAATGTAGCTGGGGGCAGCTGGGTAGCTCAGTGGATTGAGAGTCAGGCCTAGAGACAGGAGGTCCTAAGTTCAAATCTGGCCTCAGACACTTCCCAGCTGTGTGACCCTGGGCAAGTCACTTGACCCCCATTGCCTAGCCCTTACTGCTCTTCTGCCTTGGAGCCAATACACAGTATTGACTCCATGACGGAAAGTAAGGGTTTAAAAAAAAAAAACCAACTCAAATTCTCTCATTGACCATGTTAAAAAATTATATTTCTTCACCTGAAGTCCATCATCTCTGTCAAGAGGTGAGTAGCATGGTTTCATCATCAATCCTCTGGAATTATGTAGGATTGGTCATTATGCTTATCTTAAGTTTTTCAAAATTGGCTTTACAATACTGTAGCTATTATATGAATTATATAAAACTAGAAAGTTCTACCTCTTCAGTCTTCATCAGTTCTTAAAAGTCTTCCCTGGTTTCTCTGAAAAATCATCCCTTTCATCATTTGTTGTAATAGTATTCTATTGCATTCATGTACCATAAATCTGTTCAGTGATTTCTTAGGGACTAAGCACCCCCTTGGCTTCTAATTCTTTGCCAGTACAAAAAATGCTGTTAAAAATATTTTTTTACATATAGGTCCTTTTCTTTCTTTTATCTCTTTGGGGTTTAGGTCTAGTAGTGGTGTAACTGATTATATTCAGTTTAGTAACTTTTGGGACATAGTTCTAAATTGCTTTCAAAATGGCTTTACTAATAGCTCCCACCAACAGTGTGTAAATTTATCTGCTTTCCCACAGCTCCTTAAACATTTATCATTTTCTATTTTTATCAGCTTTGTCAGTCTAATAATGTGATGTTGAACCTCAGAGTTACTTTAATTTGCATTTGTCTAAGGATTAATAATTTAGAACATTATTTTTTATGGCTATTAATATTTTTTATTTTTTTCCTTAGAAAATTGCCTGTTATTTCTTTTTTTCCCATTTTTTATTTAATTAATTTAGAATGTTTTTCCATGGCTACATGACTCATGTTCTTTCCATTCCCTCCTCCCAACCCCCTCCCATAGCCATCAAGCAATTCCACTGGGTTTTACATGTATCATTGTTCAAAACGTAGTTCCATATTATTAATATTTGCAACAGAGTGATCATTTAAAATCAACATCCCAAATTATATCCCCATCAAACTATGTGATCAATCATGTTTTTCTTCTGTGTTTCTACTCCCACAGTTCTTTCTCTGGATGTGGATAGTGTTCTTTCTCATAAGTCCCTCAGAATTGTCCTGGGTCATTGCATTGCTGCTAGTAGAGAAGTCTATTACATTCAATTGTACCACAGTGTATCAGCCTTTGTGTACAATGTTCTTCTGGTTCTGCTCCTTTCACTCTGCCTCAATTCCTGGAGGTTGTTCCAATTCACATGGAATTGCTCCAGTTCATTATTCCTTTCAGCACAATAGTATTCTGTCACTATCAGATACCACAATTTGTTCATCCATTCCCTAATCGATGGACACCCCCTTATTTTCCAATTTTTTTGCCACCACAAAGAGTGCCTTCCTCTTATTTTCTTTGATCATTTATCAGTTCTGTAATAATTCTTGTTCCTATAAACTTGTATCATTTATATATCTTGGAAACAAAACTGCTACTACATCTTATTTGACTTCTCCTGATCTTTATATTATCTTATATTAAAATATAAATATATTTATATTATCTTTATATTATTATTGATATTATTTAATATCATCATATTAGGGTTTTAAGGAGACATTTTTCTCCATTTACCCACTTATGTTTCTATTGATTCCCATGTTTGTATTTCAAGATTTCTATCAAGCCTGTTCATTTCATCAAGGAATAGTTAGATATCTTCTTGGATTAAAAGTTCATTTTACCTCTTGATTACACTCAGTTTTGCTAAGTATCTTATTCTTGGTTGAAAGCATATATAGTTTGCCTTTGGGAATATCATATTTCAAGTTTTCTATTACTTTATAGAAGCAACTTCTAAATCTTGTGGGATCCTGAATGTAGCTGCTTAATACTTGAACTTTCTTTCTGGCTGCTTGCAGTATTTTTTATTGGACATGGAAATTCTGGATTTTATCTATGACATTTCTGGGAGTTTTATTTTGGTTTTCTTTTAGGAGGTGACTAGAAGATTATTTCTATTTTCAGTTTGTCCTCTTGTTCTGATAGATCTAAGCCATTTATTTTCATAATTTCTTGAAATATGATGGCCTGGTGCTTTTCCTGTTAATTCTTCTTTTAAGTCTTTCCTAAAAATGCTATTATTTTTCCTTTTCCACTTTCATTTAATTTATAAAATAATTTTTAAACTCTTGATTTATTTCTTCCAGGAATTCTAGTAGACTTTTGTCTTAGCTATATTTTTCATTGAAGTGTTGCTTTTGGATGTTTTGAAGTCATTCTCTTATTTTAGGTTTGCATCTTGGACATCTCTAGCATTATTTGTTGTAAAAAACATTTTTTTAATTGAATTGTTCTTACTTCCCCAATTGGGGCTTTGTATCAAGGTCACATCCAGCATATTTCTGCCAAGATGATGTTTGGGCTGTATCTGATCTTGATTTTTATTTTCTGGGTTCCCACTGATGACCCAGAGTGATTTTTTCCTTATGTTTTCTTTATCATAGTTCAGTCTGGTGCTTTTTATATGGTTGGAGTAGATGTGGGAGAGATCTAGACTATACTGCTTTCTCCTATCCTGTTGTCTTTGGTGATCTCAAAAGTAGATGCATTAAGATTTCAGGCCACTCACGTTTTTGTTTTTCTCTTTCAGATTGTTCAGTTTGGTATGAATGAAAAAGTAGGACAGATTTCCTTTGACCTTCCACGACAAGGAGACATGGTGTTGGAGAAACCATATAGTGAAGCTACTGCAAGACTGATAGATGATGAAGTACGGATACTTATTAATAGTGCTTATAAACGGACAGTAGCTCTTCTTACAGAGAAAAAAGCTGATATAGAGAAGGTAGGTATTTTAGGAGGCAATACTTCTGAAAATTTTTGCCTAAATGAAAGTAATAAACTGAATATTATGTCTTTCTTAGATTGAAAAAGGTATGACTCTACACTTTATACTTATGTTATCTATTTTTCAAATGTGTACATAAGGAGTGAATGATATTATATGGGCAACTTTCATTTATTCATGAGAATAAGGGTTAGGGGTAACTTGGATAGATGAAGTCCATAGGACAAAATCAAAAGAACCCTTATATGTCCCCTTATATCTAATTTCTACCCACAAAGGTACAGCCCTAGTATAGTCTCATCACCTTTACTTGATAGCTTCCTAATAGTCTCCCTTCCTAATGATTTTCCCAAAGTGCAAGTCTAACATTGGCATTTATACTCAGTAAACTGTACTGTTTCCCTATCACCTCTAGGAGCAAAATATACTCTTCTCTTTGGCGTTAAAAGCCCTCCACAAACTGGCCCCACTTTCTCTTCTCATCCTTTTTTCTCCTGTCTTGCATCCTCCAGTCCAAAGAAACAAACCTCTTTTCTGTTCCTTAACTATAACGCTCCATCTCATTTCTCTCAATGTCTGTGTACTGTCATCCTCATACCTGTGTATTCTCTTCTTATGTATACGTCTTGGAATCTGTTTTCTCCAAAGTTTAGTTGAAGCACCATGTTCTACATGAAGTCTTTTCTAATACTTTTCCCTAGCTGTTAACAGTATCCTTCTTTAAATTTTTTTTTATTTTGTACATACTTAGTTGTATACATGTCTCACGTAAGAGAGTGTAAGCTCCTTGTGTGGAGGCATTTCATTTTGTCTCTAGCCCCAATACCTAGTACTGTGCCTAGCATGTCATAGGCACTTAATAAGTGCTTACTGATTGAAGATTATCCTGGATAACATAGATTGTAAAAACTCCCACACTAGAGTAGAGTATAATATCTCTTGGGGACAGAAATTGTGTTCTGTACTTCATTATGTAAGACTCCATCTATAGTATTTGGCTCCTGCCAGATACTCAGCAAATGTTTTGTTGAATGAGTTAATCCCATTTTCCTATGTAATAATAACTGCTGTTCCTAACAATGACCCTGATATACTCTATGATACCAGGGTACTTTCCAAATTGTGAAAGACGGATTAGAGTATATTAAAAAATGGTTTAATATTGTTTTATCTTATAGCCTTCATTTTAAAAAATTGGTTAATGGACATATGCTAACTCTGATTCAGTTTATTGGAATGTCTAATTTCTCACCTATTCTGAATGAGATAATTATTCAGGTATGTAATTATGAGTTCCATCTGGTAGAGGAAGACATCTTTAATGCTTGTTTTTAGTTTCCACAAATCTTATATTAACAATAAAAGCTGTGATTTTTAAAAAATTTAATAAAAGCTCAGGTAGTCTAAAGTAGAACACAGGCGAATTAAAATTACAGAGTAGGTGAAGGTCACAAACTTAGGCCTTTGTTGTGGGACTTATAGTGTGAATTAAATCTGTTAAAAAATTTTACTTGTGCATTATTAAGGCACTTCTCTGTTCCCCTAATCCTATGTTTTTAATAGAAATTGTTCCTGTTTCAGGTTGCTCTTCGACTACTAGAAAAGGAAGTATTAGATAAAGCTGATATGGTTGAACTTTTGGGCCCCAGACCCTTTGCAGAAAAATCTACCTATGAAGATTTTGTAGAAGGCACTGGAAGCTTGGATGAGGACACCTCTCTTCCAGAAGGACTTAAAGACTGGAACAAAGATCGTGAAAAGGAGAAGGAGAAAGAGGAATCACCAGATGAGAAGACAACGAAACAAATCAAAGGAGAGACGCCATTTTAATTTCATTTTGTCTTGTGTTCCCAATTTGCACAGTACTTCAACTTTGGCTTTGTCAGATCAATGGAATCCAGTGCTTGAAGCATTTTGTTAGGTTGGTCTTAACCTACTCCTTATCCAAAGGTTGAAATGGTTAACAAAAAAGAAAGCTGTGATTTGTATACAAGACAGGCTCTTTATCTCTAGGCCACAGGAGTCATTGTCAGTGGTGATGGTATGACTTCCTGCTCACACCAAAGGACTAACAGAGGGGAAATCATTAAGTAAAGATTCCAGTAGAATTGATTTGAAAGATTCTTGAACTGTGCCAAGTTCTAGTCCCTTTTACCTAGCTAAATGTGTCTGGACATGTTGAGTATAATTAATTAATTTATAAAATTTTACAGTACTTGAGCAAAGTCAGTCATTCTCCCCCCAACTTACCTACCTTTAATTAACTCTCATCATCCTTCAGTGGTTTCCCTTGCACCTGCCTAAGGCAGATAGAATGTGAAATAAATTGGACACTGAATGAGGAAAACATTCTAATTGATGTATTTTTTTAAAAATCCAGATCATTTGTTGTGTTTTAATCAAAAGGTTTTCTACAGGGAGCTGTAAGATATTAAAAATGTGAATGTATTGTGTAAATAAGGCTTCTTTGAAACAAAAAGAATAAAATACATACAATGTCCTTTTTTGAACACAAGATTTGTTTACTTAAAGAAAATATATTTCTAGTAAACTTAACCCTGGGAATGGATGATCTTTATTATAAAATCCTGACAGCATCCTATCTCTTCTTACTTTTATAATAGGAAATGTTGATAAAGCTTCTGGTGCCCTTGGGAATTTTTTTTTTTTATAAAATCCAGTTTATTAATGCTTCTTGTTAAGAGTTCATTTGTAATCTGTTAGTTTCAACAGAACTTGGGATAGCACACTAAATCCCTTATACAATCCCCCTTTTAGGACAAGAAGTCATGCCTAGATTAGTTCAGATTTAGGATGCCTATTAATATTAATTTGGATCTCAGCAGCAAGCCCATCATGCAAAAAGCTATGCTACTAGATCTCCTAGTGCTGAAGATCATTATTTTTCTAGTCCAACAGAATTTTTTATGAACTGTTCAGAACTGTAAAATTTTAAGTTCTATTAGAACGGCCTGGCTTGTAAAATAGAGAAACTTCCCAGTTAAGCTTTCTAAGAGGCCAAGCCTGAAATATTTCAGTGTTTATAAAAACTGTATGTGGAACAATTCATTGGATCATCAGTTGATTAATTCAGCAAGTTATCACTTTTTTTTGTATTTTCAATTAAACTTGGTTATTTTAAATAAAATTTTAAAATTTTCCTTCCATATCCTTAGTATACAGGATTGTAATGACACTTTTGAAAATTCATCAAAGGAAGAACAACTTATCACATCCTTTTTTAAAAAAAAAAATAAAACCTTTTACCTTCTGGCTTGGAGTTAATACTGTGTTAATACTGTTAATACTGTGCTCCAAGGCATAAGAGTGGTAAGGGCTAGGCAATGAGGGTCAAGTGACTTGCCCAGGGTCACACAGCTGGAAAGTATCTGAGGCCAGATTTGAACCTAAGACCTCCTGTCTCTAGACCTGGCTCTCAATCCACTGAGCTACCCAGCTGCCCCCAATTTTTCATCCTTTTGAGATTGTGGGAAGAGACTTTCTGTGGAAATCCCTAGCAAGCTATTTGGGCTTATGTCAATTCTGAAATAAATATGTATACCATGACTATTATCCCAAGAAATATCTGGAGAGGGCTTGTGAACTCCTCTGGTTTCATGGAGCAGCATATGACAACTACTGGTCCAAGTGAATGTAGCAGAGAAATAAGTATAATATCTAGAGTTCTTATGGTAGGCAACCTTTCCAGGTCTTAGTTTCCTTGTCTTTGAAATGAGAGCCTATGGGGGGAATGAGTAATAGATTTGTAAAAGAACCCAAATTTGAATTATGATTTTTTTTTCTATTTATTGTTTTAGCTTCAGTTTCCTCTATAAGATAGAGTTGAACTAGATAATGTTGGGTTCCTTCCATCTGTAAAGTTTATAGACTAGATCTGGGATTTGTGCATACTATGGCCCACAGGCCAAATCCAACCTGCTCCCTGTTTTTGTACATTATAAAATACAAATAAAACTTGATTTAGAAATATAAAAATCAGTTTTAGCTCTTGGGCTTTAGTTTGTCAATCCCTGGATTAGTCTTAAGTTTCTTTCAGCTCTTAAATTCTATGATTGAATTTATATCATCAGTTGTCTTGAGGAAATAATTTAGTCAATTTTTGTTTCAATTATTTAATTTCTTTTTATTTGCCCTAAAAAACTACCATCAAGCTTTGCTGAAACACAGAAGCTACCAAAAATACTAAGATTTAACTTGTTGATAAAATTTCTGCCTTGAAGCTTATTTCTTCCATGTCTGGGACTAGCATTTTGTACAACCCAGAAGAGATGAAGCACAAGCCCCCCCTCCCCCCCAATTACTATAGTTGTAACTTTGTAGAGTTGTTCCTTTTTTCCTTCTATAACTTGGCTTTATTAAAATAAGTACTTAGTATGCCCTGCCTACCCCCCCCCCCAAAAAAAAAGCCAGGGGTAATAATGTTCCTCTTTTATTATGAATAGATTTTTTTAAGGTTTATTTTGCATATTTAGTATAACAATATTTCATAGCCTGTTTTTTTCCCAAAGGGACAAAAAAAATTCTTATTTTCCCAACTACCTTCCATGTCAAATTTCTACCATTTTCAAGACTTCAAAACAAAAGACAGTTTATACATTAAAGGAATTTCATTAAGCTTTCATTTATGTTTTAATGTAATGGGAAATTTTCTTCATTCATTCATCTCTTCCTCATCGTCTTCAAAGGTTTCTTCTCCATCATTGGCTGTAGCTTCCTGATACTGCTGGTATTCTGAGACCAGATCATTCATATTGCTTTCTGCTTCTGTAAACTCCATTTCATCCATCCCCTCTCCTGTAAACCAGTGAAGGAAAGCCTTCCGGCGGAACATGGCAGAGAACTGCTCAGAGATGCGTTTGAAGAGCTCCTGAATTGCAGTGCTATTGCCAATAAACGTGGAGGCCATCTTGAGGCCACGAGGGGGGATGTCACATACCGCTACCTTGACGTTATTAGGGATCCATTCTACAAAATAGCTGCTGTTCTTGTTCTGAATGGCCAGCATCTGCTCATCCACTTCTTTCATGGACATGGGGCCTCGGAAAACAGTGGCCACAGTGAGATACCGTCCGTGTCTTGGGTCACAAGCAGCCATCATGTTCTTAGCATCAAACATCTGCTGAGTGAGTTCTGGCACGGTGAGTGCTCGGTACTGCTGACTCCCCCTGGCCGTTAAGGGAGCAAAGCCTGGCATGAAGAAATGAAGGCGTGGAAAAGGGACCATGTTGACGGCCAGTTTTCGGAGGTCGGCGTTGAGCTGCCCCGGGAAGCGCAGGGAGGTGGTTACGCCGCTCATGGTGGCAGACACCAGATGGTTGAGGTCTCCGTAGGTCGGGGTGGTGAGCTTCAAGGTACGGAAGCAGATATCATACAGCGCCTCATTGTCAATGCAGTAAGTTTCATCTGTATTTTCAACCAGCTGGTGCACCGACAGGGTAGCATTATAAGGCTCCACCACCGTGTCAGACACTTTGGGAGAAGGCATGACACTAAAGGTATTCATGATTCTATCCGGATACTCCTCTCGGATTTTGCTAATGAGCAGGGTTCCCATGCCAGAGCCCGTCCCTCCTCCCAGGGAGTGAGTGAGCTGGAATCCTTGCAGACAGTCACAGTGTTCACATTCTTTCCTCACCACATCAAGCACTGAATCCACTAGTTCTGCTCCTTCCGTGTAATGTCCCTTGGCCCAGTTGTTTCCAGCACCCGTTTGGCCTGCAATAAAACACAAGGAAAATGCGTGTGATTTGAAAAGGGAGGTCTCATCTCCGAAAAGCAGCAATACCAAACGAAGGTTCTTTTTCCCCAGAATCTGGGTTATAAAACTTGAAGAAAAAATGAAGACTTGTTCCTGGATTCATTATTCCACCAGGGGCTGCATCTGCAGTATTACTCTTGACACCGTGACAGTTATCCAAGAATTGTCATGTGCAGAGCTTGAAGTCTGCTTCGGGAGACAAGTTTAACAAATGGAAAAAAAAAGTTATTGGATTTCTTCTGAGGCATTCAAGGAATTGGGTTGGGGGAAACTTTCCTGCTTAAGTTGGGGCTTTGACTACGAACAGGAATCCACTTTTTCAAACAGATGTATCTCATTTGTTAGAAGACATTTATTTTTGAAATGTTTCCTAGGAAGCAAATATCTGGTCACTCCCTGTGGCTTTTGTTTTGAACATGGAGAAGTAGTCTACCTTTTGTCCTAATATTTCAAATATCTATGATTCTCAGTCAGATGACAACTATTCAAACTTTGGTAGATGTTAGTTTTTGTCACCAAAGGAACTATTTCTTTTCACTCAAGCTCCATGATTAGCTTCTCTGAACATCAGCCATATAAGCCATCATTGGTCTATGTTCTTAAGCATTCCAGCTTGTTAAAAACCAGCTTTTGCCTGCGTTTTGCTGGCCCACCCTGGGAGAATTCAACCATTTCCCTGCTGTGATGAGGCATCACAAGTAGAATTTTAGTAAAAAGGTGATGTGGAGATATAATTTGCATTTAGGAATAAAGGCCTTTTAAAAAAATTAACACATTTGAATAAATTTTTAAAATTCTCTTGTTCAGTCATTTTTCATTGGTCTTTAACTCTTTGTGACCCCAAATGGGGTTTTCTTGGCAAAGACACTGGAGGGGTTTGCCATTTCCATTTCCAGCTCATTTTACAAATGAGAAAACTGAGGCAGGCAGGGTTAAGTGATGTGCCCAGGGTCTGACAGCAAGCTCTGAGATCATATTGGAACTCAGATTCCAGGCCTGGTATTCTGTCCAATATGCTACCTAGATATACTTCCTTCCACCTTTTAAAAATTTTACCACCTTTTATTTTTCTAGTTAACAGACATTCTCTCTCCTACCTCTTCCCTATTGGAGAAAAAAAAAGGAAACTAAGAAAAAGGAAAACTAAACCTCTGAAACATATATAGTTATGCAAAACAAATTCTGCATTGGCCATGTTCAAAATGATGTCTCATTCTGCATATTTAATTCATAAACTGTGCCAAGAAGTGGAAGGGCAGCATTCTTTATCCTCTGGACTCACATTTGCTCACAAAGTCTTTCAGAGTTATTCACTTTAATTTTCTAAGAAAATATAAAATAAAGGCAAAATGGTCATCACAAAATTGAGTTCTTTTGAGCCTAAAGTTCTGACAGTTTACCTAAACAGCATATATACTACACTGGAAAGTCACCCAACCTCTCTATAGTCTTCTCTCCAGAGAATCAAAATCCTCTGATTTCTCAGGTCCTGTTACTGATCCTTGAGAGAATGCTAGTTGGAAATAATAGTTTGATCTAGGGCAGGGGCAGGAGAGGCAAACCCACATCGGAATAAATGTTTTAAAATGTGATCAGATGATAAGAAGGGAGAAAAGTGCACTCGCTTTTAATGGGAAAAGTACTGAGAACATATTAGCAATATAATTGAAGAAATTTCAGATGGAAAGGTCCCATAGTCCTTAAGGTTCAAGAGCAAAGCAAATGCATTTTCTTTAAAGTGATAGTAACATATATTTGCATGTATAAGGATAAGTACCAGAGCTATGATTTCCAGCACCTTCTCTGCAATTTGTTCTTAGTTACCTAGAACAGAGCGCTCAAATGTGGTCCTGACCCTATTAAATATAATAGGAAACTGTTCTTAAAAAATTTAAATTTAAATCATTTAAATATTTTTATTTAATTTAAATATTTAAAATTATTAAATTTAGAAATTTAAAATATTTAAATTAAATTTAAATAATGTTCATTTGTGGTTTCCTAAGTCAAGATGCAGTGTTTCTTTTTTAGTTTGAGAAGACAGTGACTTGCCTAGGGGTCATGCAGTCATCATGTATCGGAGTCAGGATTTGGACTCACGTTTTGGCTTCCAAGATGGCATCCGATTTACTATGCCTTGATGCTGTATGTGGGTATATTTTCGTAGCAGCATTATTTATATTGGCAAAAAACTAGAAACAAATTCATGTCCATTGGTTGAGAAATGGCTGGACTAAATTATAATATAGGAATGTGATAGAAAATATTTAATGCTACAAATAAAAAATGGAGAATTCAAAGAAATATGTGAAAGTTGCATGTGAAGAGAAAAATCAATGGGATACATACTAATTACTAATATATAATTAAAGACAACAATAACAACTATCATCTCTTCTTATTCTAGATACTATGAGATCACATGAACTTTTAAAATAATAATAATGTTACTACAGTTACTACAGTAACATTATTATTATTTTAAAAGTTCATGTGTTGAGACTTTTCAGCCGTGTCTGACTCTTCGTGTGACCCAATTTGGGCTTTTCTTGGCAAGGATACTAGAGTAGTTCGCCATTTCCTTCACCGGCTCATTTTACAAATGAGAAATTGTGGCAAACAGGGTGAAGTGATTTGCCCAGAGCAACACGACTAGTGTCGGAGGCCAGTTTTGTTTTTTTTTTTCTTTTTTAAACCCTCACCTCCCATCTTGGAATCAATACTGTGTATTAGTTCCAAGGCAGAAGAGTGGTAAGAGCTAGGCAATGGGGGTCAAGTGACTTGCCCAGGGTCACACATCCAATACGTTTCAGAGGCCACATTTGAACTCGGGTCTTCCTCACCTCATTTCACTGTTTACTTGTGGTGAAATTTCAGACCACTCTAACCCATAGGAAAAAAAACTTCATTCATTCCCATTAGCAGCTTTCAAATACTTAATAGATATTGACTAGAACAAAACATTCTCCATCTTACAGCTGATAACAAAATTCCACAATGAATTCCAAAGTCCTACTCTGAGTCAGTGGCAAAGGAAGGGAGCAATCCCTTGATTTTAGCCAACTTTCTTTCCTACCAATGAATTGGGAAAATAGGAAGTCAAACCCCAAAGGAGGGAATTCTAAAACTCTCCAGCTCTCTGCTATAGCTGCTGCCCTGAGACAATCCAAATGTGATTTTTGGGTGTGGGCTGGCTGCCATGCGAGATCTAGCCACAGGCTTCTACTGACTTAATCTTTATTTTTACTGGTTTGAAACCCACTACCTAAAAGGATGAGCTACTATGTCTGAGTTTTCACCAGTTGATGAAAATTCACAAACTATTTAAAAAACTATAAATCAAATGAGTGATCATGAAATCACGAAAAAATAAAAGCAATAAAAATTTAAATAAATATATTATATATAACATCATATATAATAAACTAATAAAGAAAAAAGAAAAATTTAAATATACGAAAGAAAACAAGAACAAGGGCAGAAGGGTACAAAAAAGGAGCAATGTTGTACTACCTTGCTAAATATATGTTTTATAGGTATATATATCTTAAAAACAAACCCAACTGTACATCAGGTCCCATTTGACCTCCCTCCTATTTTTGAATGGCCCTATGAGCTTAGAATGACTTTTACATGTGGATGATTTACATGTAAATAAGTTTTTACTAATAAATGGATTACATGTAAATGCTTGTATGTTCTTGGCTCACGGACAGTAAAAAACAGGCAACATCCTGCCCATGAACCCTGGTCTGCCGTCCCCTGCTGTACATAATTGAAATTCAATTTCTTATTTTTAAAAATAATTTTTCCCTTAAAAAAATTATTTTCCCCTAGTACAAGTAAAATCTTTTTAACATTCATTATTTTAAAGTTTTGAATTCCAGTTTCTCTTCCTTCTTCTGACCTCTCCCTGTGATGGCAAACAAGTCCAATTTCTTACTATAATAACTCTTTCCTGGTTTGTTTTGTATATATTTACATTTATAAATAATAATAGTATATATATGATAATATAATAATAGTGTAAAATACTAATAAAAGTGTATAAATGCTTATTTTTGATGAGTGAGTACAAAATAAAACATAAATCATGAACCAAAATACATATCTCTTTGGGATATTAGAGCTCAGTGCCAAGTCAGACAAATCAGGATGACAGATTTTTAGGACCAGATGGGTCCTTAGAGACCACTGAGGTCAACCTTCTCATTTTACAGATAAGGAAACTAAGGTCTAGGATCAGTAAGTGACTTAAGTAGGATTTGAACTCAGGTCTAACTGACTCTAGGTCTCCTGGGCTATCCACTACACTAATAGAATCAAATTCAAATAAAAATGGGGGCCACTAAATCATACATAAGGATTCCCATGAGTCACACATTCATTAATACTATCTACATCTCATTGTATTTTTATTTTGTTAATATTCCCCAATTACATTTTAAACTCTTTCAGACCTGCCCATGTGTTTGCCACCTCTGCACCCCTACAATCTCTGTTCTTTTTCCTTTTTCTCCTGTAAGTTCCTTGAGGTTAGAGCCCACAGTGGTTCCCTCATAGCATCTAGCCCAGTGCTGGTCAATTAGTAGGTGCCTATTAATTTTTTGCTGATTGGGAGTTTAAATTTTCTGTTATTCTTTTCTATTTTATTATACTTTTCAACTCAAAAATAGAGAAATAGGTGGTGGGGTGGGGGTGGGGGGAAACACATATCTCAACCACTGAGCCCCTTCTCAAGGCCCTGGTCAATATAACAAAAAGCATTTAAATCACTGATTTGTTTCTAGGGTTCCAACAGATGTCTCCCTGATAGATGCCACACCTGCTGGTGGCAGCTCCAAGGATAACTCAGTCTGGGCCCAGACTTCCTTTGGTGAAACAGGTATGATGACCGTTTATGTAGCAGCATCCGATTGATATTTTTCAAGGGATGGATCAGGCCAAAACAGACAGAAATTGACGTTTTCCACTTTTTTGCATAGGGATCCAGGCCATGCTACAATTACTGACCATTTCAATTGTTTCAAGTGAACCTTTTCCTTATTCTGTTTTCCCTTGACTCTAGGCACTATTTAGGATGTGACTGGCCCCTCCTGAGGATACAGAAATCACCATGCTTCCTGCACAGCTGTGTAACTACATACAAACCAGCTGCTTCTTTTCTTCTTCCTTCCTTCTCCTCCTCTTCCTCCTCCTCTCTCTCTCTCCCTTCCTTTCTCTCTCTCCATCTTTCTCCTTTCCTTTCTCTCTCCTTCTCCCTCTATTTTTCTCCTTCCCTTTCTCTCTCCTCTCTCTTCCTTTTCCTCTCCCTCTCTCCATCTTTCTCCTTTCCTTTCTCTCCCTCCCTCTCTCTCTCTCCATCTTTCTCCTCTCTCCTCTCCATTTTCTCCTTCCCTTTCTCTCTATCCCTCTCTTCTCCCCTCTCTCCTCCCTCTCCATCTTTCTCCTTCCCATTCTCTCTTCTCCCTCCTCTCTCCTTTCTCTCCCTCTCTCTCCATCCCCCCCTCCCCCTCTCTCATCAGTGCCTTTGCTAAGATGACCAGCTACACTTGGCAGGCAGGCACCAAAGCTAATCAGCACCCAACAGAAGACAGGTTGTCTCTAAACCCCAAACTCTATTGAAGCTACAAGGCTCAGAAAGAGTTATGGCTTCCCCTTTATTCAGTGATTAAGGATTATGCTTACACCCCCCCCCCAAAAAAAAGTTAACAGCATAGCTACTTTTTAAAAATAAAGCAAGTATTCCTTCATTAAAATAACAAAAATCCTAGGTTCAAATCTGACCTCAGACACTTCCCAGCTGTGTGACCCTGGGCAAGTCACTTGACCCCCATTGCTTAGTCCTTACCACTCCTCTGCCTTGGAACCAATATATAGTATTGATTCTAAGGGGAAAGGTAAGAATGAAAAAAAAAATTAAAAGGTGGGATTGAAGACAAATAGGTGATTTTAGAGAAGCAAAAAAATCAAACAAAAAAAAACAAACCAAGAATAAATCAACACAAAGAGCAGAAAGAGCAGACTCCAAACAACTCCTTTTCCTGATCTTAGGCCTTTTGCTTGGTTCCTAAATATTTACAGTAGATTGATTGGTCCTGAAGTTCTCTCTGTGTTCTTGGAAAAAGAAGGAAGCTGGAGACTTCTGAAAATATTTTGCAACTGTCTCATAGCAACTGAAGCTCCTAGTTAAATATTTGGGAGTTATGAAGTGAACATCGCCGGTAATAATGTGTTGTGATATTGCAGTCACTAACTCCCGACTAGAAAACGAGACTATAATTTACCAAGCTTTGGGCAAGCAAGCCTCGACAGATATCCCTGAGCTGTCTTTTCCTAGCAAAGGACACACCCTCTGATTTATCTCTGGTTCACACTTCTCTGAAGTCACCGCTGCACTGTGTAGATTGCTAACACCCAGATCTGCCAGGTCTGAAAAT
This sequence comes from Monodelphis domestica, assembly GCF_027887165.1. Lineage (NCBI taxonomy): Eukaryota > Metazoa > Chordata > Mammalia > Didelphimorphia > Didelphidae > Monodelphis > Monodelphis domestica. Next base: position 255,923,913 of record NC_077229.1, read on the forward strand.
GGAGAAAAAGTTACAAGTGGGAGAGAAGCTGAAAGAAAACTCCACTGCTCTTTTCTCCTATATGCATAGGGCACATTTGACCCACTGAGTTTTCTTCCCAAGGGTGCCACCCAAGCTACAACCTGGAGTCAATTGGTTCACCTTGCCAGTTAGGAAGCATGGGATTTAATCCATATTTCCCTCATGAAAAAGTGCATTCCTGTTCTTTGATATAATCTTCCTATATACACATGTTTCCCAATTCAGGTGTAGGTTTCATTATGAAATGGTGCCTGCTATTAATTTTATTTTAAAACCCTTACCTTTCATCTTAGGATTCTCATATTCTCCCTCCCTCCCTCTTAGAATCAATATTGTGTTGCTTCCAAAGAGAGTGAGTGGTAAGGGCTAGGCAATGGGGGTTCAGTGACTTGCCCAAGGTCACACAGCTAGGAAATGTCTGAAGTCAAATTTGAAGCAAGGACCTCATCTCTGGGCATGGCTCTCAATCAACTGAGCTACCCAGCTGCCCCCCCCCCAATTAATGCTTAATAAATAATTTCTTCCTTTTGATGGAGGCTAGTTTACATGGGAACCCATTCCTTCTAACAACCTGTTTGAAATTCAGTTTCCTTATCTCCAAAGTAAAGATAATACCTATAATCATTATCTCACACGACAATGTATATAATAAATAGCTTTGCAAACTGTAAAATGCTACATAAAATGTCAGCTATTGAATCAACCAGCAGAAGCTCATGTGATATAAGAGAAACCAAGAAGATGGGTACACACAAAATCACTCCCAGAAAGAGATAGGAGTACTTATTTTTTCATCAAGAAAGCTGCGAGATTGTTAAACTGATATTCAGCTATTAAATAAGTTATATAGGAATATAGAACACAGAATAGGATTATAGAAGATTACAGTAGGAAGAGACCTTGGAAATCTAGTTCAAGACTTTTAGTGCAGGGGCTGGCATGATTAGACCCATTTTTGGTTAATAGATCACCTGCCCTATTAATTAACCATATTATTCTTAGGAGAATGGTCTCCTCTTTTTATTGGTCAAAATTCTGGATGCTATCAGAGAATACAGTAAATCCATGCAAAATGTAAACAAGTCAATTTCTAATGGGAGGATGGGGATGGTAGGAATCAGGATGTGCTTTCCATAGGGTACTAGATCTCACATTTAAAGGAAGCTAAGGAAACTATTAGGCAGAATCAGGTGGTAATGCACTGATGATAAATGTCTTATGCAAAGTCCCTTAGGCTGGAAATGCAATATTATGTACAAGGAAAAGGAAGTACCCTAGTATGACTGGAATATAGAGTACATGAAGCCAAGTAATATAAAAAAAGCCTGGAAAGTTAACTCAGAATTGGATTTTGAACAGCTTTGAAAACAAAATGGGGAATCTGAATACTATTCTAGAGGCAAAAAGGTGCCCCTAGAGGTTTTTAAAGTTGTCTATGTTTAGAAATGTCAGTTTGGTAACTATTTGCTCATGATATATTAATGAAAGAAAAAAAGCATTGGTGGTAAAAGGACCAGTAAAGAGACAAGAGAAAAAAAAAAGAAATCATCTAATTTAGTTTTCTAATTTTATAGTAGAGGAAATTGAGGCACAGATAGGTGCAGTTATTTGATCCAGGTCAGACTAGTAGAATCTAAGTAGCAGATTATTTTAAAAATCCTTCTAAAAGGTATTCCTGGGTGTGTATCAGATTTGAAACTCTAGTTGGACACTGGATATTTTTTATTTTACAAAGCTTTTATTCCAGAAAAAAATGTTACTCCCTATAAAATTTCCTTCCTTAAAACAATGGAGTTTGCTATTGTTTAAAGTAAAACTGAAATGTTACTGGCTCTCCCCAAATGAGAATTCTTCTTTGGACTCAGGCCATTTCTTTGATACATTCTGTGAGGACAATGTGGCCAAACCTAGGCATCAGTATTTCCCCTAGTAGGGAGAGAAAACGAAGCACGGGTATCTCTTTGATCCTTGTGGTGTCATAAAGATAGTGGGAGGTCCCTGAAGCTAGGCTGTCAAAGCTGAGGGGAGCTGGTTTGGTTTCTGCACTGTAACCTTTTCCTTTTACAAAGAGAAGCACTTTGAGGGTTTTGGCTGCTTCCCTAAATAACTGTAGTTCCAGAAGCCAAACTTAGATACCAGCCCCACCCAAGTTGCTCCCTCTTTTGGCCAACTATGTTCTTCCAGGAGTTATTGCAGCCATACCAGAAAGAGCCCTCTGGTACCTGCAGCTGAGGAAGCTGGGCACATGGCTTTCTTAGACCTGTCAGTTACTTGTTGCTCAGATTTCATAAAAATTCTGCTCTAACCCGGAGCCATTATCTCAAGGTGGGGGCTACTAGTGGAGAGAACACTAACATTTGAAACAAAAGATCTGGGTACTTTCAATACTAATTGTGTGTATTCATCCAATCAGCAAATCACTTTGGTCCTCTCAGTTTCCTCATTTACAAAATGGAGGTTCAACAAGATGATTCCTTCTAGTGCCAAGTCCTATGTTTTGTAGGATTCTGTAGGCTGCTCTCCATCTAAATCATCCCAGTCTTTGCCACTTAAACAGGAGAGAGCCAGATAAGCCCTGAAATCTGTTCTGTGTTCAACAATAATTCTGTACAAATATGTAGAAGCACATCACTCTTTGGCTTAAACACCGTTGGGGATGGGAATGGAATGTGGGGTTTCTCTTGTCTTCTTATGACAACAGACCAAGCTCATCCTACAGACACTGTCTAATCTATTTATCATATATCACACCTAGATTTGGATCTTGTGGTAATATTCACTATGGATCATTTTAGCTCTGCCCTGCCCTGCCCTCCCAACATTCCCTTTAACTGACATCCCACACTTGCCCCATTTCCCCAACACCAATCCAACTAGTGGGGCTTCTGAGAATATTTGTGTCTACGTGTTTATCAGCTTCAGTTTTAAGGTCTTAATGTTTGTGAGTACATGTTAACATGTCTTGAATGTAAATTCTCTTCTGTAGTCAATGACATTTTAAAAAATCCTCAGGTTTCCTGAATTTGAGCATGAGGTAAATCATTCCTACCCCCACCCCCATCTCCTATTTTACAGTGAGAGAAGGAAAGACACAAAAGCTTAAAGTGATGATGGTCAGCAAGTGAAACAGAAAATTGGACAGGTTCATACATACCAAAGATGAAATTGTCAGGCCGGAAGAGCTGACCAAAAGGCCCAGATCTCACACTGTCCATGGTTCCTGGTTCCAAGTCCACTAGGATGGCCCTGGGAACATACTTCTGGGCTATAAAAAAAAAAAATCCATCCCATCATGTTCTTTTCTTTTTTAACCTTTAACTTCTGACTTAGAAGTGATAAGGGTTAGGTGTTTGGGATTAAGTGACTTGCCCAGGGTCATACAGCTAGGAAGTGTCTGAGGTCATATTTGAAACCAGGTCCTTCCAACTCAAAACCACTCTTCCACTGTGCTATCTAGCCTCCCTACTACCACCCCCTAATCTTATTTGCTAGGGCTCTTTTCAAGGCAGGAGTTAACTTCTCTCTGGTTAATTCCATTAAGCCTAACAACCTCCGGGGATGTCACCTGGGTATTGGGTCTCATTTGGAGAGGCTGCTATTACTTCCTTGTTTCCAAAGGTGCTGAGAGCCATCAGACCTCAACACCTTGACAGAGTCACACATGGTAGCTGGGGAGACCAGAGTGGTCCTTGGCGAGATGTGATTGCCCACTCAATCCCCCTTTACATGACCTCTTTCATCAATGCCCCTTACCTATGAATTGACATGATTATTATTCCCCCTAGTCTCAAAAGAAATAATGCAAGAGCAAAACACCTGTACCTTAATTCCCCAAAACATCACCAAAAGATCAGACCTTTAAACCCAATCCCAAAAAAGACTATCATGGGTTAACTTTTGCTTAGGTACATAATTCACAGCAAAACCACAGCTACAGGCCAAGCCCAAAAAACTTCCCCACTCACAGAAACCTATTCTCCCGAAGCCAGCACACAAATCAATCACAGAGGCCGACACAATAAGTACAAGTATATCAAGCTTCAGTATGCCTCAGTGACTCGATTACACAAATCAGAAACTCAAACTTGGTAGAAGCCACCAGTCTAAATTTGAATTATGTTCCCAGTACCCTTCAACCTCAATGATATGATTGTTGAATTGTCTTTTAAGAACTGCTGATTAATTATTCCATTTTATTAAAAGCAATAAGTAATTTTCCTTGATTGTTTGTAAGCTCAAAACTTCACAGGGTAATGAGAAAATTAAGCCACCTGTGGCAAAATTATCTTGTGTGCAACCTTTGTCTTTAATCACAATACAAAAATATAGAATGTTAATCAAGTGATTTGTTAAAAGTTAATGTATCACTTTTCCAATGATCTTTCTTTGATTATGTGTAATTGAGCACCAAGAAAATGGGATTAAAAATAAAAATCAGAGATTGGGATGGCAGAGCAGCTGTAAAATGCAAAGCAATCTCATGGCTGTTATGATTAAGTGGTCTTCCGTTTGTTATTTTGTTGACTGATCGTTAGTCACCTGTCCAGAAACCCTGGAGTCGAGAACAAGGGTGGACGTTGCCAGCAGCACAAAGGGAAATTTTCCATTTTTGGTTCCATGGGGGTGGGGGTGGGGGAACTGTTGTTGCTGTTGCAGCTGATTTGGTGCTCTTTGGGTTGGCTGGTCAATTTTTCTCCTCTAAAAAGTTTAATCTATTGGTGTTAGTTCCCCAAATAGTCCCTTTACAGTTCCAATGAAAGTCATGTAGTCCTCTGCCTTCCTGACGATTGGTTTCATTTCTATGGAGCCCTTTCATTCCATCTGGACAAGAAAGAAATTGTTTCCATCTACCAAATGAGAGGATAGCTAGCTCTGAGGTGAAGTGTGGGGGTTGTGATCAGAAACTATCCTAACTGACCCCAAGCAAAAAGAATTCAAGATGATCTAAGTCTCTAGAAAACCAGTCCCAAGAAAAAAATTCTGAACTGAACTCTACCAATCATCTTACATTCTAACTTTTATCCTCTAGTATTAACTTACTTCCCTATAAAGACTTATCATTGTGGTCTGAGCAACAAAATGGACAGATTTGAATTGAGCTATTCTCATCCAACAAAAAAAGAAATAAACCCCCAAAGGTCAGGGAACAAGAGGAAAAAAGAAGTCCCCAACCTCAAAGCTAGATAATGCAAACTCCTATCCAAGAGTTGGCAATACTTTTTCTCCTAAATGTGTAAAAGGTGTTTTTTTGGGGGGGAGGGGGGTAGTAGTGGGGGGAGACTGGGATAGAATAAGGGAGGGGCAGACTGGCTCCCCAGACAGCAGATTCTGGTTGGAATGTATTTAAATTAACAGCGGATTTCCCGCCTCTGAAGGGGAGGAGCAGCCGCAGCAGCAGCTCCCATTGTAACTTTTCCGAAAACATAACTGTCTTCCGGGCCCTCTTCCTTTCCCTCCTCCTCCACTTGGGCCACGCCAAAAGAGCCGTTCAGAGGGAGGGCCGGGATGGACCCTACCCAGACAGGGCGACTAGGCTGACCGCCAGGGAACCATGCCCTGGAGGAAAAGTGCTGGCTTCTCCAGCAGGTCTGGCCAGGCGGGGTGGGGGATTCGCGGATGGGAGGAGAGAGTCCCTGACCCCCTTTCCTGGCGCACCGCGCATCGGGCACAACTCACTGGATGATTCATTGTAGTAGACGTTGATTCTCTCCAGCTGCAGCGCCGAGTCACCCACGTAGCCTCCCGCTGGGTCAATCCCGTGCTCATCGCTGATCACTTCCCAAAACTTGAGAGAAGAGAAGAGCAGGGAGGAACAAAGCGGGGTTGAGTTGGGAGAGAAAATGAACACTTAGATGGAGTGGGCTGCCTCTCCCCGCCACCCAAATCTCCCTCCTCCCTGATCCTCACTCTTTATCCACCAAGGGTGTGCGGGCAGCCTCCCCCCTCCTTTGCGGAGTCCCAGGGAGGGGTGGGTAGCATATACTCCTGGCGGGGTAGGAAGGGAGGTTGGGGGGGGGGGAATTCGTGGGTGGGTGGGTAAGTAGTGGGATGGGGGTGGGGGGGAGAATGTGGTACAGCAGCTGCTGAATTCCTGGCGCGCCAGAGCGCTGTGCTGAACCGCTCCCTCTCTGCCCCGGGAGGGAGTGGACTGGAATGGACGAGCCAAACCCGGATAGGGTCGGGGTGGTCTGTACTGGCTTTTGGGGTCATGTCTCCCCGGCTGCCTCCCACATGCTTCCATCAGCTTCATCCACTGCCTCGAGTTCATTTTTAGGGTCACACGCGGTCGAGCTGGGTAGGGTTTTGTGTATGTAACTTTGGATGCCCAGAGTGGGGCAGAGGGCTGCGGGAGGGTAGCAGGAAAGGACGCCAGGAGAGGAGGAGCTCCAGAGGGAGAAGCTTGGGGTAGATAGGGAGCTGTGGGAGGGGAAGAGGACACAGCCTGACCCGGCTGATGACACTTTAGAGGGATCGCACAGCTAAGTCATTTCTCCTGAGGCCAAACTAAAACAGCAATTCTTCCCCGCCACCCAACCTCATCATCATCATACTCCAGCACACAGCCTCTGAGAATTGGTCCCCACAGAAACGCAGACAACCTTCCTCCGCCCCCCCCCCCCACTCCAAACCCCGATTCCCATTGCCGCTCTACTCTCCCACCTTGGTGCCAATTTGATTCCCGCATTGTCCGGCCTGGATATGGACTATCTCCCTCATCACGCACGGCGGTACTGGGTTCTGCTGAGCGCTGCTGCCTCCTCCGGCTTTTGGACTTGAGGGCGAGTGGTTTGTGGAAGGGAAAGACGGGAAGAGTGAAGGTCCCGGGACACTGAGGGGCTTCGGGTTCCACCACCTCGTCTGATCTAGTTTCCCCCGGTTTCCTCTCTCTTCTCAACAGCTGCAGAGGTTCGTGTCCCCGACTGCCCGAGCCCAAGAGGGACCAACTCCGGACCCCGCCTTCTCTACCCCTAGCTATCTCCCACCCCTGGCCCCGCCCCTGGGGCCCAGAGGAGGTCCCCGGACCAATGGTGGCGGGCCTCATCTCTCCCCGAGACGCCCCCATTTTCTTCCTCCTCCTTCTCTTCCCTCTTCAGCTGTGTCCTACAAACCCAAATCGAGCCTTTGGCCATCAACCACACGGCAGGACTCTTTGCTAGCCTACCAAAGTGCTTGCAGTCCTGGTGGAGGCGCTTTGCATGAACCCTAGAAATAAGAATTAAACCAACTTTGTTCCCCTTCCAATTTTTGGGATAGTAAAAAGTGTTCTAGATAGGGTGATCTCCCCCCCCCCCCCCTCCCCGCCCCTTCTATTAAAAAATGAGTAGCTGGGTTACAAGGAGGCAGAGTTCTGGCTTTGGAGCCAGGAAGAGCCGAATTTAAATTCTGCATCTATAAATTGGTATCAGCGCTGTCTACCTGGGGCGGGGGGGGGGGGGGTCGTTGTTATTTTTGTCTTGAGGATCAAATGCAATGATATATGCAAAGTGCTTCGCACACATGTAAATGTTAGATGGTTTCTTAGGTCCATTCCTTTTCTAAATCCCTGCTTCAATTTCTTAAATCTGAATCCCAGCTCATTTTCTTTCGACTTGGATTGCCACATACACTTGGGTGTTGATCAAGTGTCCACCTGCAAGGATAAAGAGAGTTTCTTCTCTGAGTGGTCCCTATATCAATGAAATCACAACTTCTGTCTACCCCCCCCCCCCAAAAAAAAAGTGAGACGATCAGAATAGATCTTAGGTGAATGGGTTTTGAACTAGAGATCATATAGTCTCAACTCACTCATTTTACAGAGGAGGAAATCAAGACCAAGATTTAAATATATCTTCCAACTTTTGAAGCTGCCATGCATATCAAAGCATTCGATTTTTCACTTCAGTTTATTTGGGTTGTTATATGGCTAAACTGTCTCCTTTCCTTCCTTATCCCTTTCAGAAGCTGGCAAACAATTTGATCTGGATTATATATGTATTATCATGCAAAACATTTCCATAGTGTCCAATTTTTTTTAAAGAGAATGATCATATAACACCAAAACCCCCAAACAACAACCCAAAGAAACTGAAGTGACTTAGTGGATTGAGAGTCAGGCCTAGAGACGGGAGGTCCTAGGTTCAAATCTAGCCTCAGATACTTCCCAGCTGTGTGACCCTGGGCAAGTCACTTGACCCCCATTGCCTAGCCCTTACCACTCTTCTGCCTTGGAACTAATATACAATATTGATTCTAAGAGGGAAGGGAAGGTTAAAAAAAAAAAGAGTGACTTGGACACTAAAAGGGTAAGCCATGTGTCCAAGGTCATACAGCCAGAATGTTTCTGAGACAGATTTTGAACCTATTTTTCTTTACTCAGAGGGAACCTATAATGATTTATCAGGCATTAATGGGAAAGGGAAAGGAAGGGAAGGAAAAAGGGCCAGGAGAGTCCATCTCTACTATCTTTCCTAATTCAGTCTTTGTTTAGTCTTTCTTAAGAAAATTTATTGTTAAAATTGTAAAGGTATGGGTTTGAAAAGGCATGGTGCTCTTTCAGAATTGTTTAGTAAAAAGACCTTGGGTTAGAAGTTTGGAAATTTTGATCCTAATTCTGGCTCTGTAGTGACTTGGACAGATAAACTCCCTAATCTCTTGCTGCCTTGATTTTTCATTTATTTAAATACCAGTTTCCTACTTTGCAAGATAATAAATAAGAAATACGTTATCAATAAAGTCACACTACTTGTTATTATTGCATAACAGTATTGATTTGCTTCTTCTTCCACCCACTCATTCACCCATGTGTGTGTCCTTCCCTCATCCTTTTCAACCTTGAACACATGTTGGAAATAGAAATAATTTACCTTCAGAATTCTAACTGGGTAGAGAAACGAAGGATCTGAAGGGCAGATATCCGAGCAGAGCTCCCAACGATTGAGTTTAAAATTGTGTGTCCTGGTTCTTGACAACCATGTAGAGCTTTGAGGTCTACTTCCAGACATGTGGTGATGTAATACTGGCAGAACTCGATGTTTTGGTAAGACATAGGAAGTCCTTTAGGGTCACTTGATTATCCTCCTGCCCCTTGATAGTGACAGGGATGGCATGCCACCTGTTAAAAGAAGTTAAGCTTTTGGCTCAACGTTTTTGTTTTGTCTCTCTTTTGGCAGATAGGATGTTCTGCCTTCACATTCCCTGTGAAGAGGGAATGGGAAGATGGGGGGGCATGCTCTTCTCCTCCACCCAGGTAACATGCCCAAATGTTTGAACCTTGTTTTTGGAGAGTACATCTCTAGATTTATAGGCAAACTTGTGAGGTCAAGAGGTCTGGAACTGCTTAGTCCATTGGGATGGAACTAGTTATGGGCCAGGGAAGCTTCTGAGTCAAAGAAGAAGCCACTAAAAAGAAAATTGACCCAAGCCTGACCATTTTGCCAATAGAAATGTACCTGGAGCTTTTTAAACAGTCTAGATAGATTCAAGGTGAAATGTCAAATGCCTAATTAGTAGCCTTTACAGCTTCCCAGTAAAATGCAACAAAGCTATATTAAACTACTGAATCCTCTTTTAAGACATTTGGTTGGAATATGCATTCCAAGTTTTTTTTAATTTAATATTTCTTTCTGTGTAGGAATCGAATACCTGTGCTCTACCTGTTTTTGTTATATTTCCTCCTTTTGGGGGCCCTGGATATGAATCACAACCAAAGTTCTTAGTAAATTTGCATCTAGGACGTCAGAGCTGGAGTTTAATGAGTTGAAGAGTGTGAGAAAAAAGAGTCTATCCCCTCTCAATAAAAGCAGGTTCCTTAAGGGACACAGGGACACAATTCTGTAATCCCTGCTGGCAGAGAGCTTGAGCTACAGTTGGGCTAAGTGAACTCGTTTTTATACTAAGACCAGCATCAATATGATGAATCCCCAAGAACTGGGTGGGAGGAGGAAGAGCCTGGGGGGAACCAGGCTGCCTAAAGAGGGATGGATGGGCCCAAGTCAGAAAAACAGCAGGCTAAAGGTCCTGGATGAGTAAAACCTGTGAACTTCAAGACAGGGTAAGGAGGGGAGGTCCAGTCTCCAGAAGAAAAAAAAGGGGGAGAGAGAAATAAGAAAGAAAAGGCTTCTCTCAACGGAATCAGATTCGTGTCTGGGAGTAGACACAGTTCTCCGTCCCTTTGGGCTCAGCAGCATTGCCTTAATGTTAGACAAGTTGTAGTGTTTTTTTTTTTTCAGACCTACTTTCATGTATTAAAAAGTTGTCATAGGAGAGAAGGTTTGGGTTTACTTGTTCCTCAACAGTAAAACGAGGCACAAGGGGTGAACGTTTCTGAGAGGCAAATTTTGGTTTGATATAAATTTCCTAACAATGAGAACTATCCAAAGGTGTATTGTGCTGCAGAAGAAGAAAAATTGTTCAAAAGGCATTGCCTCCCCCCTCACAGGACAGATTCAGTTATATGCTACATGATACCTTGTAACAGAAATCCCAGAAAGGATTCCCTACAAATCTGAAATTTGACTGCGATGTTCCGGTTACATGATTTGCTATATATTAGAAGACCAGGAAGTCCTGGTCATTCCCAGGTCTCCTTTTCCATCTTGCCTCAACTAACCCATTTTATGGATCTCTAATCTCTCACTTTTAGTAAATAGTTTTTTAAATCAACTTTTAAATTTTTAAAATTATGTGTAGAAACAATTTTTAACAATCATTTTCTGACATTTTGGAATCTAGATTCTCTTTTGTCCATTTTCTCCTCCCTCCCCCTTCCTCAAATGGTGAATAATCTGATATAGGCTATAGGTTATATCAGTTCTAGCATGTAATTCCTATTTCCATATTCTTTAGACTGTGAAAGAAGATGTATCCCACATGCAAGAAAAAACTCATGAAGAAAATAAAGTGAAGATGTTATACTTTGATGTACATTCAGACTTAGACTTGCTTTTCATCATGAGCCCCTTGGGATTATTTTGGATCCTTAAATTGCTCATAATAATTTAGTTTTTTCACAGTGGATCATCATATAATATTTCTGTTACTATATACAATGTTCTCCTGGTTCTGCTCACTTCACTTTGCATCACTTCATATAAGTCTTCTCAGGTTTTTCTGATTCTTTATTTCTTATGGCACAGTAATAGTCCATTACAAACATACATCACAACTTATTCAGCCACTCCCCATTTGATGGACATCCCTTCATTCTAATTCTTTGCCAACACAAAAAGAGCTGCTATAAACATGTTTGTGTGTATATATATACACATCTTTTTTCTTTGATCTCTTTGGGAAACAGACCTAATACTGGCATGGTTTTATGGCCCTTTGAGTATAGCTTCAGATTGTTCTTTAGAATTGTTATAACAAATCATAGCTTCATCAACAGTGTATTAGTATCCCAATTTTGCTCCATCCCCTCCAACATTTATCATTTTCCTTTTTGTTTATATTAGCTAATCTCATAGGTGTGAGATGGTATCTCAGAATTTTAATTTGCATTTCTCTAATTATTAGTGATTTGGAGAGGCAGCTAGATGATTCAATGGAGAGAGAGCTAGGCCTAGAAATGGGTGTCCTGGGTTCAAATCTTGACCCTAGATACTTCCTATCTGTGTAGCCCTGGGCAAATCACTTAACTCCAATTGCCTATCTCTTACTGTTCTTCTAGAACCATGACTTAGTATTGATTCTTAGATGATTTTAAAAAATAGTTATTTTAAAAATCAGACTATAGTTTCAATTTCTTCATATGAGAACTGCCTGTTGTATTCTTATACATTTAACTCCATTCTCAATAAATTTAGGAAATGAGCCCTTTGTCAGAGGCACTTGCTATAAAACTTTTTTCCAAATGTTTCTTGATTAGAGAAATGCAAATTAAAACAACTCTGAGGTACCACTTCATCCTTATCAGATTGGCCAATATGACAGAAAATGAAAGTGATAAATGTTGGAGGAAATATGGCAAAATTGTGACACCAGGGCATTATTGCTAGAGTTGTGAAATGATCCAACCATTCAGAAGGGCAATTTGGAACTACACCCAAAGGGCTACAAAACCCTGCATACTTTTCATCAAGTAATACCAGGTCCATATCTCAAAGAGATTTTTTACAAGGGTGGGAAAGGACCTACTTGTACAAAAATATTTAGAGCAGATATTTTTGTGGTGGCAAAGAATTGGAAATTGAGGGGATGTCCATCAATTGGGGAATGGCTGAACAAATTGTGGTATATGATGGTCATGAATACTTTTGTGCTGTAAGAAATGATGAATAAGATGATTTTATAAGGAGCTGGAAAGACCTACATGAACTAGAAGAGATTGGCTTACACAGTAACAGCAATATTGTTGATCCACTGGGAAAGACTTGGCTACTCTTAGCAATACAAAGATCCAGAACAATTCTGAAGGACTTATGACAAAGAATGCTATCCACCTCCAGAGAAAAAACTATTTGAGTCAGAATGCAGATTAAAGCATAATGTTTTTCACTTTAGTTTATTTGAGTTTTATTTTGGGATTTGGCTTTTATATGATTAATCTGTTACAAAAACGAACAATATGGAAATATGTTTTGCATGATAATCTGTATATAACCTATATGAAATTGCTTATCATCTCTGGAAAGAGGTAGGAAAAAGAAGAAGGGAGATAATTTGGATAATATAACTTTAGAAAACTTATGTGGAAATTTGTTATTACATATAATTGGCAAAATAAAATACCTTTACCAAAAAATTTCCCCCCAATTTTGAGTTGCCCTTCTCACCTGGTTGCATTGTTTTTATTTGTATAACCCTTTTTAATTTGATGTAGTTTAAGTTATCCGTTTTATCTCTTGAAATTTCTCTGAATCTTATTTGTTTTAAATTATTTCTTTATCCATAGTCTGACAGGTAAACTATTCTTTGTTCTTATTTGTTTATAGTATCACCCTTTATTTCTAGATCACACGTCCATTTTGGCTTTTTCTTGGTATATGAGATGAGATGTTGGTCTCTGCCTAGTTTCCGAAATACTGTTTTCCAGTTTACCAAGAAATTTTTGTCAAATAGTTCTTTCTGACAAAGCTTAGATATTTGGGTTCATCAAACACCAGGTCACTGTAGTTATTACCACTGTATATTGATTACCTAATCTATTCCATTGATCCACTACTTGATTTCTTAGCCAATACCTAAGATTGTTTTGATGGTTGTTGCTTTGTAATGCAGTTTGAGATGTGGTACAGCTTTTAGTTGATAGTTAAGGGACATAAGAAATTCCTCTCTGTGTCTCTGTCTCTCTCTCCTTTATTCATCCCATGTAGTTGCTTCCTTATTCCTATCCTTCTTATACTTCTGCCTGAGAATATCGGTAATGTGCCAGTTATTCTGGGAGGCAGTGTGGTAGCCCTACCCTGACACATGTGATTTGTGTATGATTCTGGGAAAGTTACTTTGTCAGTGCTCTGGGCAATTCTGTAAGACTAAGTTGCAGAGAAGGTGGCAATCTACTTCAGTAGAGGGAATTTCCTCACCCAGAAACTCCTTAAGCCAGTGAAAATCACAAGCTAGTCCCCATTTGGGGCACCTGACTGGCTCAGTAGATTGAGAGCCAAGCTTAGAGATGGGAAGTCCTAGGCTCAAATCTGGCTTCAGTCACTTCCCAGCTACGTGACCCTGGGCAAGTCACTTGACCCCTATTGCCTACCCTTACCACTCTTCTGCCTTGGAATCAATACACAGTATTTCTTCTAAGACAGAAGATAGGGGTTTAAAAAAATAAATAAAAATAAAACAAGTTATTCACCATCCTTATGATGAGCCCTCATTTGTTGAACTGAATTAATTTCATGCCAACCAGGACTAGAAGAGTAAAGTTTTGTTGAAACATGTGGACAGGGGAAGCTAGGTGGCACAGTGGATAGGGCCCAAGGCCTGGAGTTGAGAGGACTTGGGTTCAAATCCTAGCCATGTGACCTGAGGCAAGCCACTTAACCCCAAATGCTTAGCCCTTGCCATAATTCTGTTTTAGAATTAATGCTAAGACAGAAGGGAAAGAAAAGGAAAGGAAAGAAAGGAAAGGAAAGGAAGGAAGGAAGGAAGGAAGGAAGGAAGGAAGGAAGGAAGGAAGGAAGGAAGAAAGGAAGAAAGAGAAAAAGGAGGAAGGGAGGAAGGAGGGAAGGAAGAAAGAAAGGAAGAAAGAGAAAAAGGAGGAAGGGAGGAAGGAGGGAAGGAGGGAGAAGGAGAACATGGGGGCACTTTAAGAGCCAAGCTAGTTCAAGTAGATTTACCTACCCATCCTTTTTTTCCCCTCTCCTTCCATTCTGCATTTAAAACTAGATGCCTCAAGTTTTCCATTAACCTTTTTATTTTTAGAGATGTGAAGACTTGAGGTGAGGAACAACTCAAAGAAATGTATATTGGAAGCAGCCTTCTCCATCCCATAGCTTTTTTTTTCCCTTCACTTTTTTCCAGTTGGACTGGAAGAAACTGGAAGAACATATCTGCAAGAAATCCCACTTTCCCCCCTTTTAGATGTTCTCTTCAAGCTCTTTCATCCTTATTTCTTTCCAAACAGTGGAAATGATGATGTCGTATTCAGGCAAAGCTGCCCAAGAGAAAGCCTTCCAGTGCTATGTTTCCAGATATTTTGGAGCCTGGGTGGAACTCAGCTCAGTTCAGCCAACCCTGTCCTCACTGCACACAGCTGTTTGTGTCATCCCCTCAAATCGGTGATTGACTCAAAGTCAATATTGTCCTTGTCAGGCTGGCCCAGACTTGGGCATTTTGCAGGGAGTTGAGGTTAAGGTGACTGCTGTGACAGGCTGTTTCATGCATATCTCTTGCTTTGGAAAAAAAAAGCATTTCCATCTGATTTATTGCTGCTCCGTAAGGACCACGGGGCCTTTCCATCTGCCTTGCAATCCGCCCCTTCCCTATGTTCTTTCCCCCTTGAAAGCAGGGACTGAGCCCCGGCACTTAGCACATTTCTTTGCACATAGTAAGCCCTTTATACTTTGGTGTTTGTTTTTTTTAATATATTAATTCCCTTGAGTTTTAGTTACTCCCAGGAAAATGGCATAAACATGAAAGCAAGGGGCTGGGCTCTGTGGTCTTTGGCTCCTTTTTAGAGCTGACATCTGTATCAGGGTTTGAGCCACAGTGTGTCACATCCAGCCTCTAATCCAACCTTGTCACTTTCCTCATATTTAATTAAGCTGGAGTGATTTCTATTACCTGTAGGACCAAATCCTCGCCTTGCCATTTAAACTCCCCAAGTTGGCTCCAGCCTTCCTTGCCAGTTAAATTATGTCATGTAGATAGAACTCAGGCCGACTCTTGCAACTCAGACTAAGGTTTTACTATCAGACATATTTGCTTACCCAGAATTTTAAGCCATGATAGTTTCTGATGAATATGTATTTCATATGAATACTGAACTTTTCTCAGTCGTCCTCCCCAAGCCCACACACCTTACTGTAGTCATTCCTGATTGCTTACCTTTGTGTGTCCCCAATATTGAATTCACCTTTAGAATATCCAGAATGTACTAATTCTTACTGAATTAAGACTATACCCAGAATCACAAAATATAACATCCCGGGAGTTGGAAGGGATCTTAGAAATCATCTCCTCATGCCTGAAGAGGCGTCCTCTCTATATCATCCCAATAAGTACTCATCTAATTGGTTGTCCTGTCGCATTTCCCCTTCTTCTATTCGACCTGCACCTTGATGTCAAAATAAGATTCCAAAAGCACAGGTTTAACCACGTCACTTCTCCGTTGTTAAATAAACCCCAATGACTTCTATTACTTCTAGGACCAAATCCTCTGCTTGATGTTGAAATTCCCCAATCTGGCTTCATTATCAGATGAATTATACATCACTAGTCTTCTCTAGGAGATAGCTAGGTGGCTCAGATCACCAGGCCTGGAGTCAAGGAGAAATTATAAGAATACGAAACATTCCCCAATGGGCAAATGGTCAAAGGATATGAACAGGCAGTTCTCAGATGAGGAAATTAGATCTTACAGGTAAACTATTTTTGTTCCCCTAATTTACTTATAGTATCACCCTTATGTTTAAATCATATGCCCATTTTGACCTTATTTTGGTATAGGCTGTGAGATTCTGGTCTATACCTAATTTTTGCCATACTATTTTCCAATTTTTCTAGTAGTTTTTGTCAAATACTGAATTCTTATCTTTGAGTTTATCAAACACCAGATTGCTGAAGTCATTTACCCCTAATCTATTCCACTGATCCACCCTTCTATTTCTTAGATTGTTTTGATGATCATTGCTTTATAGTATAGTTAAAGATTAGATGAAGAAATTAAAACAATCTTTAGTTTTATGAAAAAATGCTCTAAGGGGACAGCTGGATAGCTCAGTAGATTGAGAGCCAGGCCTAGAGATGGGAGGTATTGGGTTCAAATCTGGCCTTGGATACTTTCTAGCTGTGTGACCCTGGGCAAGTCACTTATCCTCCATTGCCTAGCCCTTACTGCTCTTCTGTCTTGGAACCAATACCCAGTATTGACTCCAAGATGGAAGGTAAGGGTTTTTTTTTTAAATGCTCTAAATCACTACAGATTAGATAAATGTGTGATTTTTAAATCTCCACCTTGCTTGGTCTAGCACCAAAAATTGTGCATACCCACACTACACAGGTATGTGCTAGTCGATGACAAATCAGAAATAACTGACTGCCCACCTGGGCTGTCCTAAGCCAAGCTTGAGCCATCATTGGCACTTGTGAGGCACAGGAAGTGAGGTAGAGAACAGCCTCTGGAGTTTGCTCACTTCCTGTGGACAGGGCTAGGCGCCAGTTCATTCTAGGAGCGTGAGCAGGGAGGAGGCCCACAGACAGCTTTCCTTCAGATCGGTCACCTGAGTCAAGGACTGATTCCCTTCTCTATCTTGGCCTTCCAGGCCTAAGCTCCCTCTGGCTCTGCCAGAAGGTTGAGTTAACCTTTTTCCTTTCCCCCTTCTTTCCTTCTCTCCCTCTCCTTCTTTCTTACTCCCATTGTAATTAAACCACAATAAAACTCCATACTGACTTGAGTGTTCATTTAGGAATTTCATAAGTGAATTCCTTGGTGACCTTAAATTAATATTATATCAGCCTTTAAAAGTGATTTCACTATCACAAATGTGAATTAAAACAGCTCTGATATACCACCTTCCCCCTATCAGACTGTCTAATATGACAAAAAGGAAAATGGAAAATGTTGGAGGGGATGTGGTAGAAATGAGTCATTAATAAACTGCTTGGTGGAACTGTGACCTGATACAACCATTCTGGATAGCAGTATGGAACCATGCCTAAAGGGCCATAAAACTTGGCATACCTTTTGACCCAGCAATACCACTACTAGGTTTGTATCCCAAAGAGATCCAAGAAAAAGGAAAAGTCCTGTTTCTGTAAAAACATTTATAGCAGCTCTTTTTGTGGTGGCAAAGAATTGGAAACTGAAGGGATGTCCATTCATTGGAAATGGCTGAACAAATTGTGGTATATGATGGCAATGGAATACTATTGTGCTGTAAGAAATGATGAACAGGATGATTTCAGAAAAACTAGGAAAGGCATATGAAGTGATGAAAAGTGAACTGAGAAGTACCAGGAGAATGTTTTACACAGTAACAGCAATAACATATGATGATCAACTGTGAATTACTTAGCTAATATCAACATGGCAAGGTGCTAAAACAGCATTGGTGAACCTATTAGAGATCACATGCCCAAACTGCACCTTCAAGATAACTGTGAGCCCCACACATGACCCCAGACAGTGGAGGGAGGAAGTGCTCGCATTGTCTTCAGATGTGGTGGAAAGGGAGACACATACTATGCTTTTGCCAACATAGCTCTAGGACAACTCTACAGGACTCATGATGAAAAGGGATATCCAGGGGGCAGCTGGGTAGCTCAGTGGATTGAGAGCCAGTCCTAGAGATGGGAGGTCCTGGGTTCAAATCTGGCCTCAGACACTTCCCAGCTGTGTGACCCTGGGCAAGTCACTTGACCCCCATTGCCTAGCCCTTGCCACTCTTCTGCCTTGGAGCCAATACACAGTATTGACTCCAAGATGGAAGGTAAGGGTTTAAAGAAAAAAAAAAGAAAAGGGATATCCACTGCCATAGAAGGAACTGATGAAGTCCAAATGTAGATTGAAATATACCATCATTTTATTTGTCATTTCTTATGGCACAATAGTATTCCATTACAATTATATAACACTATGGTTATTCAGCCATTTCCCAATTGATGGACATCCCTTCAGTATCCAACTGTATTAATATTTTTGTATCCTTGCTGCTTATCAAAGTGACTGAAACAGTAGGTATTTAATAAATGTATATTAATTGATTGCTCTAACCTGAGCTACAACTCCAGCATTAGGACACACACCAAGTCAGCTCATTCTATTTTGGGGCAGTTCTAATTATGAATAAGTGCCTTGCATGTCATGGATAATTAATAAATATTTGTTGAATTTTAATTTAAGAAGGTTTTCCTTTTATAGTGCTGAACTCTTATTTATCTTCAACTTTGACCCATTTTTCTTAGTCCTACTTTTTTCTTCATGCAGAGCAAGTCTAATGCCTCATCCATATGATAGCCCTTCAGATCCTTGGAATTAATTCTCAAGTGCCCCTCTTCATTTTCCCTTCTCCAGGCTAAACATTCTCAGTTCCTTCAGCCAATCTTTATATGGCATAATCTTGAGTTCCTTACCTAGTCACTCTCCTCTAGCCTGCTTTTATACTTACCAACACCATTCCTTCCTTCCTTCCTTCCTTCCTTCCTTCCTTCCTTCCTTCCTTCCTTCCTTCCTTCCTTCCTTCCTTCCTTCCTTCCTTCCTTCCTTCCTTCCTTCCTTCCTTCCTTCCTTCCTTCCTTCCTTCCTTCCCCCATTTCTCCCTCCCATCTTTCTTTGCTTATTTCCTTTCTTTGTTTTTGCTTCTTTGTTTCTTCTTACCCTCTGTTTTAGAATCAATACTAAGTATTGATTCCAAGGCAGAAGAGTGGTAAGGACTAGACAATTGGGGTTAAGTGACTTGCCCAGGGTCACATGGCTGGTATATAAGGCTAAATTTGAACTCAGATCTTTGCCAGTCCAGGCCTGGTGCTCTATTTACTGCAATGTCTAACTGCTACTCTGACAATGACTACACTCCTCTTTGGGAGAGAAGGGATTTTTCTTCCTCAACCTTCCAGTGGCCAGAGCATCTTGCAGTTGTATTACTCAGCTTGTTGAGATTGAGCATTTACTGAGCAATTAATTACTCTAGGCCTGTAGAAGACACTGTCTATTCAGAAGGAGATGCCCGTAGCCCAGTGGAGTTCATCCTATCAGAGAAGCTGTGTCTAGTGGGAGTAACAGAAAGAAAAGGCAGAAAAGGACTTTGGAACCCTGCAGCCCCAGATCCCCGAATCTCCTCGGACACTTCTATTCCCTAAGTGAGGGCTTTTCACTTTCCCCAGTAATGATGGGTGTCTTTGTGGAAGAGAATATTGCTATTATGAGAACCCCTTGGTAAATGCCTTTGCTTTGAGCTAATTGGGTAGTCACTGACTATTGAAGGTAAATGAGCAGGTGGGGGCTTATGAGCCAGGAGTGCCAGGTCAGAGTATCTTAAAACTCAGGTAATCGTGTCCCCACAGAACTCAGTATGCAAATTTGAGTTGAAGAACATTCCAGAAGGGAAGTCAAGAAAAGAGAACGTGTGGAAGTCCATAGCAACAAATATTACAAAGAGAAGGAGGAGGAAGACTGAGAAAATCCCAAGTAAGTTTACTGATTGATATGGCAGAGAGAGCTTCAGTAGGTATCTAAGGAAACTCCTAAATGTCACATAATCAAAAGTGACCATTTTTTACACAGTTTAGAATTGGAGAGACTTTTTTCTTTTGAGCATTCCTTTATCAGAGAGTTTCGAGATCTGATTGTAAATAGCTTCTTTTTTTTCTTTTCAAATAGACACATAGACATGACAGGGAAAGGGAGTTGACTAGTTCTTCATCTCCTACTGAAAAGATGAGGATCCAAGCTAGTTACATGCCATCATGATTCTTTAGTAATATTCTTGCCATTAATGAAGACATGCCATCTCATTTTTCTCTACTATGCCACAGAGGCATCCTCACCATGAAAGATAACTCCACCCTTATGCTTCTCACACTGGATGTATATCCAGCCCCTGTTGTCCCTTCTTTGATTTATTTTCAATTAAGCACCCAGGCCAGTCATGTCTTCTTTCCTCTCCAGGCTCCACTCCTGACTCTGTAGATTATTCTCTACCATGCCATGGTATCTTCCAACTTTCTTTTCAGAGTTATTTTATGTGAGATCTTCCTCAGTTTGAATGTAAACTCATTATTTGGTGCCTTTGCTCCTACTCATGTTGCTGAACGAGGCTGGAAAAAATCACGAAACTCCACTATGAATGAGCCCTCTGACCTGAGCCCTCATTGTGGCAAAGTGGCTTTTCCAAACTTTTTCATCCCTGTGACAGAGGCTGGCACATAAGAACAGTGCCAGGCTGAAGAATTTGATCATTATGATGGGGGAGGGGCCCCAGGAGATTGGAATCTTGAGGAGCAGAAGATTCTGGCTGGAAGATCAGTTGTGAGAAGCCGGAGGATGTGAATCTTAAAAACTACTCAGACTGTACCTTAGAAGATTTGGTTTAGCTATTCCCTTATTGTAACAATGGAGATACTTGGTCTAACAAGAATCAGGCATGTCTTGGGAACTTTACATTACTCCACCCATACTTAGACATACTTTAGGGGAAGATAAAGTTGTAAACTCTTGATTGAACAATGAAAGTCCCTAACTCATACCTTATAGTGAAGCTAGAACCTTAAGTTAAGGTCTATTTTTAGATCTAATACAAAAAGGTGTCAAGTACCTGTTGTGAACCTTAAAAATTCCCAGACCCTACTTCATAAGATTGGATTAAGACCATTCCCCATTTGGGCAGTGAACTCTACTTAGATCAGGAATGTGAGAACTCTACTTCACCTACTTAAGTCTGCCCTAGGGGAAGATAAAGTTGTGAACTCTTTTCTGAACAATGAAAGTACTTAAACCCATATTTATAATAAGGCAAAAAGTTCTTAAGATAAGTACCTATAAAGGTCAGGTAACCTGTGAATTTACAAGGAACAAAGAGCTGAGAAACTTACTCAGAGCTTTCCTGGTGTGAATTACTCAAAAATTTACACCTTCTTAGGTGTGGACTAAGAATGGTCAGTCCTTTGAAAAACGTCTACTGTGATTGGTAGATGTAAGAACTTAGGGGAGGTGACATAGGAGAAAATTCCCTATATAAGGAAAAGAGCAGTCTGTTGAAGAAAGAGCAGTCTGTTGAAGAACAGTCTCTAAGGAGGCTGTTGGGAGAGAGCTCTGAAAACAGGCTCTTGGGACAGTCTCTTGAGAGACAGACAGAAGAATCTCTCTTTGGAGAAGGATGCCTGGCTGAACTGGTGTCTATATTCTTGCTTGGACAGATCTTGTGGTGAGTGATTAAGGACTAACTGATTCTCTCTCTCTTAAGACTCAAGTCTAGGCCATGTTGGCTTAAGGCCCTTCATATTTATTCCTTTCTTACTCTTTCTCTCTTTCTTTAATTCCTCATTTGTATTAATTAAAATTTCTAAAAAACCCAGTTGACTTGGGTATATATTCATAATTGGGAATATTTCCCTGGTGACCACCTTATATATTTGATTTAAACAAGACACTGTAGTGAAAACATATTTTCTGTGGTCACAATTTACTCATCCACTCTTTTAACTGCCTCAATTTAAGTCTTCCACTAATTTAATCATTACAGTTTATGGCAACCAACCATTTTAACTCTTACAGTTTATGGCTCCCACTCTTTTAAATCTTACACTGTAAAGGTTAAATTAATCGCAAAAAAAACAAAAAGCAAGCTTAACAAAGAGGTGTAAAGTACTCAGAAGATATAATCTAACCAGAGATGGTGTGAACTAAAGAGTGGTGAAAACTAAGAATGGGCAGTCCTGGAAAAAAGCATCTACTGTGATAGGTAGATGTGAAAATTTAGGGGAGGTGACATAAGAGAAAATTTTCTTTTAAAGGAAGGGTAAAAAGTCAGTTCAGGAGGTAATTGGAGTTCAGGAGATTCAGTGGAGGACTGAGCCAGAGCAGTTTAAATTAATTCTCTCTCTCCTTCCCTTAATTCCTTCTCTCTTTATTAATTAAAATCTCCATAAATCCCCAGCTGACTTGGGTATTTTTCATATTTGGGAATTTCCCATGACAACTGCTTATTTTAGATTTTAAGTCAAAACACTAAAATTATCCTTACAGTTTTGGTGTTTACAAGGGAGAAGGTGGAATAAGATTTTCTCCTGAGGGTTACCCAATTTTCTTGTGACTGGAAGTCCTTCCCCCCAACATTTCACAATTGAAGAGACTGAAGAAGAACCCGACAAAGGCACCTCAGCTCCTGTTGTCCTGGGTCTGAACTGTGGCCAAGGGACCAAACCCAGGGTCAGCCAACCTGACTTTCTCTCAGGGGGCTCAGGCTGCCAAAGCCTGAGTTCCCCCCAAACTCGAGGAGGGAGGGAAAAGGGTTTTAGCTAGATAAAGGAACCTCCCTTTTCCCACTTTCCTTTCCCATTCTTTCCCCTGCCGGTTATTCCTCTGTATTACCCTGATTGAGTTAATTGCCTTTAAAGTAGTTATTTTCTCCCCAAGCAGTGAATCAAGTGTTAGTGAAGGGGAGAGACATCTTCCTAAGAAGAAACCCTTTGGTCTCTAGTAGTGGGGGTAGGGGGGACAAGAAGGACAAGAGCAAATCTGGGAGGGCAGCCATAGCTAAAGAGGGAAGGCAGAAGGGGGAAAATCCCCAAACCTCCTCTCCTCTCTCTGAGCCAACCCTAAACACCAGCTCTCCTCTCCTAGATCTTGTTCCCTTTACCATCCTGAACCTTTCTCTATTACAGTGGTTCTCAACCTTTCTAATGCTGTGACCCTGCAATACAGTTCCTCATGTTGCAGTGACCCCAAACCAAAAAATTATTTTGGTGGCTACTTCAAAACTGTAATTTTGCTACAGTTATGATTCGGAATGTAAATACCTAATATGCATTATGAATTCTCATTGCTACAAATTGAGAGGGTGAGAACCGCTGCTCTATTACATCTGCTGTCTCCCCTGAACTCTCCTCTGAGAAGGGAGGTCTCCACTCTTTTTCTCTCTCTATACTGAAAGACTTCTTGAATACATCCCTCATCAAACCTCTCTCTCTCTACCTTCTTCAGCTGAGAATCTTGCCTCATTTAATTAAAAAAATCAAGGCCATTCAATTAGAGTTCCTTCTTCTTATATCAGTCAGATCCCTTCCTCCAGTCTTCTTTTTCACCCTTGTTTCAGAAGTGCTTTTCTTTTTGCCAAGAAAACCCATCTATATTGCTAGCAATAGCAATAAAAGAAGGAAAAAAATTGAGGGAATCAGAATGGGAAAAGAGGTAATAAAACTATATGTTTTGCAGATGATATGATGATATATATGGAAAATCTTAGATCCAACTAAAAGGTTAGTTGAAACTATCAATAATTTTAACAGAGTAGCAGGATACAAAATAAACCCACATAAATCATCCGAATTTTTTATATATCACTAACAAAGTCTTGAAAGAAGAGATAGAGAGGCCCTATTTAAAATAACCATAGACAGAATAAAATATTTAAGAGAATATCTGCCATGACAAATTCCAGGACTACAAAAACATAATTATAAAATACTTTTTCCACAAATAAAATCAGATTTATATAAGTGGAGAAATAATAATTGTTAATGGGTGGGCAGAGCCAATATAATTAAAATGACAATCCTACCTAAACGAATTTATTTATTCAATGCCCTCCTAATTAAATTACCAACATTTTATTTTGTTTAGCTATGAAAAATAAACAATAAAATTCCTATGGAAGATTAAAAGATCAAGAATAAAATGAATTAGTAAAAAAATGTAAAGGAAAGAGATCTAGCAGTACCAAATTTTAAACAGTAAACAGCAATTATTTAAACTATCTGGGACTGGCAAAGAAATAGAAAGATAGATCAGTGGAATAGAACAGATAAACAACAAACTGTAATGACAAATTATAGTAACCTTGAATGTGACAAAAGTATAGAACCAAGTTTTGGGGATAAGAACTTAATGTTTGGTAAAAATTGCTGGGACAATTGAAAAGCAGTTTGACAAAAATTTGGTTAGGTCTTATACCATATCTTATACCATTCACTAAGAGAAGATCAAAATGGATACATGACCTAGACATAAAAGTATATAAAATAAACAAATTAGAAGAACAAGGGAATGTAATACCTATTAAATTTATGAATAGGAGAGGAGTTTATGAATAATCAAGGGATGGAACACTTGTGAGATGTAAAGTGGATCATTTTAATTATATTAAATTTTAAAGTTTCTGTACAAATAAAATTAAAATGGCCAAGATTAAAAGGAAAACAGAAAATCAGTCTGGGGATGGGATTTTATAGACAGTTTCTCAATTAGAGGTCTAAAATACATAGAGAAATTTGTCATATTTATAATGAGTCATTCCCCAATTGATAAATGGGCAAAAGATATGAAAAGACAGTTTCTG
This sequence comes from Monodelphis domestica, assembly GCF_027887165.1. NCBI lineage: Eukaryota > Metazoa > Chordata > Mammalia > Didelphimorphia > Didelphidae > Monodelphis > Monodelphis domestica. Next base: position 255,948,569 of record NC_077229.1, read on the forward strand.
TATAAAGAAATCAAAGCCATATACAGGTACATGAAAAAATACTCTAAATCACTACTAATTAGGAGAATGCAAACTAAAACAATTCTGTGGCATTATCTCACACCTATCAAATTAGTTAGAAATGATAAAAGGGCAAAATGACAAATGTTGGAGGAGATGTGGAAAAATGAGAACACTAATACACTGTTGGTGGAATTGTGAATAGATCCAACCAATCTGGAGAGCAATTTGGAATAAAGTCCAGAGAGTTATAAAATTGTGTATACCCTTAGATTCAGAAAATCATTGACAGAAAATTAAAAAAAAAACCCATTGATCTTGTCTAGTTCTCAAGAGCAAGAAAAAATGAAAAAATCTATATGTTCTAAGATATTTATTAGTAGCTCTCTTGGTGGTGGCAAAGAACTGGAAATTGAGGGATGTCTATCAATTAGGAAATGGCTGGACATATTGTGGCATATAGTTGTGATGGACTATTATTGTGTGATATGAAACAATGAGCAGGTTAATTTTTTTAAAGTTGGAAAGATCTACATGAAGTAATAAAAAGTAAAACAAATGAAACCAAAAGAACATTATATACAGCTGTAGAAATCATATTTGAAAAATAACTTGTGAATGTCTACCTTCAGAGAATGAACAGAAAAATAGAAAAATGAAAGACAAATCTATATATACACATATCTTTTTGTCAGCTTAAACCTTCTGTGGTGTGGGGAGGAGAGGAAGAGACTGAGATATTTGGGAATAAATTCTATTAAATAAATAAAATTTAAAATTAAGAATGGCTAAATAAATTATGGTATTAACAAGTAAGGGAATATTACTGGGCCTGACAAAGGACATTATTACAGGGGATCTTGGCTACAGGGGATCTGACCTTGTGTGAGACGAGTTGAAACAGGAGAACAATTTATACAAAGACAACACTGTTAATAAAAACAATTTTCAAATGCTTAAGAATTTTGATCAAAGAAATGGTCAACCATGCCCACAGAAGACCTATGCTTAGGTGTGTTAGCTATCTCCTGACAATAGGTTTGGAAAGATACATTTTTAGGGATGTCCATTAAAAGATTCATTTTGTTTGACTACACTTATTTGCTATAAGGGTTCCCCACTTTCTTTTTCTCAGTTAATAGGGAAGGGGAATAAAGGGAGAAACCAGGTTAGCAATAGTGATTCCAAGAAAAAAAAAGTGCCATTATAACACTAGAATCTGATACTGGCTAAGAAGTAGAACAGTGGTTCATTGGAATAGATTAGGTATGCAAAACATAGTTGTAAGTGACCATAGTAATTTAGTCTTTGATAAATTCAAAGATTCACACTTTTGGAGCAAGAACTCGCTTTTTGACAAAACTGCTGGGGAAATTGGAAAACAATATGGCAGAAACTAGGCAGAGACCAACATCTCATATCATATACCAAGATAAAGTCAAAATGGATGCATGTTATAGAAATAAAGGGGGAAATCATAAACAAATTTGAAGAGCATAAAAATATTTTACCTGTAAGAACTATGGATATGGAAGAAATTTATGACCAAACAAGACAGAAAAGATTAGGAGATGTAAAACAGATAACTAATAAAATAAAATTTAAAAAATTTATGCACAACCAAAACCAATTTTAGAAAAGAAACAAAAACTAGGAAATAATTTTATAGCAAGTATCTCTGATGAAGAATGTCTATTTATAAGAGTGCAAGTCATTTCCCAATTGGTAAATGGTCAAAGGATATGAACAGGAAGATCTTAAATGAAGAAATTAAAATGATCTTTAGTCATATGAAAAATACTCTATTCCTAGCTATGTGACCCTGGGCAAGTCACTTAACCCCCCTTGCCTAGCCCTTACTACTCTTCTGCCTTGGAACCAATGCATAGTATTGATCCTAAGGTGAAAGGTAAGGATTTAAAAAAAATAATCTAAATTAGTATTAATTAGAGAAATATAAATTTAAACAATTCTGAAATACTATTTATCATTTATCAGACCGATTAATATTACCAAAAAGAAAAATGATGAAAGATAGGTGCAGATATATAAAACCACACCAGTTCTTTCTTTGGAGATCCTTTCATACGAAGGATCCTTCATAGATCCTTTGTAGCTGATCTAAATATTAATAATAATCAAAATAGCTTAGTTGTTCACAGTTATTCTTCAAACAATATTGCTGTCACTATATATAACATTGTCTTGGTTCTGCTTGTTTTACTCTTCATTATTTCATGCAAGTCTTTCCATGTTTTTCTAAAATCAATCTCATCATTTATTAAAACATAATATTTCATTACATTATAGTAGTATTCCATCAGAGCAATACTCACTTAAATTTTTTTTCTTTTTAAAAAAACTCTTACCTTCCATCTTAGGATGCGTGTTGGTTCCATGGCAGAAGAGTGGTAACAACTAGGCAATGAGGGTTAAGTGACTTGTCAAGGGTCATACAGTTAGGAAGTATCTGAGGCCAGATTTGAACCTAGGACCTCCTGTCTCTTGGCCTATATCTCGATCCACTGTACCCCAATATTCACTTTTGGTTGTTTTGTGATTAGTGATTTCCATTTTTTAGTCATTGTGTATGCTTTCTTGCCTCTGAATACTTCACTGATTTCAATTAATGTAAATCTTTCCAAGTTTCTCTGAATTCATCATTTTGTCTTTTTTTTTTTTTTACAGAACAGTTTGTTAGCCAATCTGCAGTAGGTGGGAATCCAGTTGAACTGAGTCTTGGAGAAAGAATGAAACTAAGAGGTGTTGGGGGGAGAGTATTCCAAGACTGGACTACAGTGAAAAAAATATACAGTATATAGGTACAGTAAAAACATAGATTGGAGAGAAAGTAGCTTCTAGATCAAGGAGTTGCATGTAACTAGAGTGTGCAGTGTGTGGAAGAGAGTACAATTTAAGAAAACTTATAAAGAGGTTAAATGCCAAACAGAGGACCTTTTTATTTTCTTCTGGAGGAAATAGGGAGCCACTGGATCTCAGTGAGCACATATGGAAGTAGTCGGAGCGATACTTTAGAAAAATCACTTTGTTGGTTGAATAGAGTATGGATGGCAATGGGAAGAGACTAGTCAGGGTGACTAATTAGGAATCTATTGCAGTAATCCAAGTGAGAAGTGAAGGGGCATCTGAACTAGGACTGGAACTGTGTGAACAATGAAAAGGGTACATATTCAAGAGATATTATGGAGATAGAAAGAACAAAATTTGGTAATGGATTGTATGAGTAGAATGAATGAATATGAGGAATCATGGATGAAGATCAGTAATAGGAAAGCTTTGGTGGGGAGCATTTGGAAGGAAAGAAAAGTTATGTTTTGGACATATTGTGTTTCAGATGCCTCCAGGATATCCAATTGGAATGTCCAAGAGGAAGTTGGAAATGCATGATTATAGCTCAGCAGAAGGGCTGACGATATCATTCTGAGGATCACCTACATTGAGATGATAGTTGAACCCATGGGAGCTGATGAGATCACCAAATGAATTAGTATAGAGTAAAAAAAGGAGATCAAAGAGAGAGCCTTGGACAACATGGGGGCATAGATGATGAACTAGCCTGAATACTAAGAAGGAACAACTGAACAAACAGATTTAGGAGAGAACAATGTCAAGAAAATCTATAGAAGGAATATACAGGAGAAGGTGATAGATATTGTCAAATGCCTCATTGAGGTCAAGGAGGAACAGGTTTGAGAAAAAGCCATTACAGTTATTAATTAAGAGATCACTGGTAAGCTCAGTTGAATGATGAAATCAGAAGTCAGATTGTAGAGGATTAAAAGAGTGAGACATTAGAGGCAATGATTGTAAATGGCTTTCTCAAGAAATTTCACTATGAAGAGGAGAAGAAATATAAGAAAAAAGCTACTGGGAATGTAGTGAAGAGTGTTGCTTCCTGGCTTTTGATAATAGGATAAAACAAGCAGTTTTTAATTCAGGGGGAGTCATGGAAATATATATTCAGTAGGAAAACATTCAGCAAATCAGCAGCTATTGAAGATTAATAAGAGAATGGGAATGAGTGGGGGAATTTGCTGGAGAACCAGCTAGAGGAGGAAATCAAGGACATATTTAGAGAGTTTTGTTTTAGAATTAATTTCTTCAATAACCTTTTGATCCTTCTTTTCTATTTGCTTTCTGTTTTTCATGGAATTATTTTCTTCGTAGGATTCCTCTCCCCCCCTCCCTTTTCCCAGTAGGTCAACTCTGTTTTTTAGAAAACTCTTTTCTACATTGGATTTTTGTGCCTCTTTCCCCAGTTCACCAATTTTCTTTTTGCATTATTTTCATTTTTACCCATTTTTCTTTGACCTGTTTTATTCTATTTTTGAATTCCTTTTTGAGTTCTTCCAGTGCTTGAGACCAATTTCCATTTTTCTTTGAAGTTTTCCATGTGGTTGCTTAGATCTGACTGTTCCCTATTGATTCTGTGCTTCTAGGGTTAGGTGTTTCTTCTGCCATTTGTTCATTTTCCTAGGTATTTTTTGCTTATGGACTGAGAATTCTGAAAGCTACTGTCTCATTTGTTTATGGCTTCCTGTGATATCTTTTGCCTTGGGGCTAGGTCTTTACCTCAGGCTTGAAAGGGTCAAATGCTGTAGAATTCTGGACCTTGCTGTGGAGCAGTGCCAAGGTCTGGGACTTCAAGGGTAGGGTGCTCTATTTTTGGTGTAGCCAGGATTCCAGGATTCCAAAATTGGCCTATGCCCAGTCTCAGAACCTGGAGCATTGATGATGGGGTGGTGAGCCAGCACTCTGTGTCCATAGATATCTATACTACCCACAAGATAATTTTGGCTAGACTAGCCCCTAATTCATTGGAGATAGGAGAAGAAGGAAAGGAACTCTCCAGGGATTTTTGTTTCCACACATTCATATCATATTTCTTTGTTGTTGCAGCATCTATGGAAAGTATCACCACTCCTGCTGGCCTTCCTTATCAATTCAGCAAGAAGCTCAGTCAGTCTGAACATGGTTTAATCCTCATGACATTTATTTTCTAGGGCAATAGTTGTTTAGTCAGTCAACCAGCATCTGTTGAATCATCCATCTATTCATAGTTCCAAAGGCTTGTAAAGATGGCCTGGTTTGTTTATTATAACTACTGTATTTCATTCATTCATTCATCTCCTAAAAGTCATTTATTAAGCATCTACTGTGTGCAATGTGTTCTGCTAGGGTCTGGGAAAGATACAGGGATAAACCAGACATGGCCCTTACCCTCTAGAAGTTTATATTAATTTAGACTCACATATGAGGAACTTCTTGTCATCTCTGAATTTTAAAGTGCACAATTTACATCCATTTTATAAGCTAAGATGTCTGACTCTTCCAATTATATAAGCAAAGGATGAATTGAATTCAAAGTTCCTCATAGCTGTTCTTTTCCAACTGAACAGATCCTGGTAGCTTAGGAAGCATTACCCAAAGAGCCTTCAGTAGCTCCATTAGTGAGTGTCCTTCTCAGGAGTTTATGCCCTGCCCACTAAGGTTTAGAGGGCCCAGAGGTATTTCATTTTGCTTTTTCAGCTTCCAAAAATCCCTTGAGGTGACTTGTTGGGGGATGATGATTTTTTTCTCCTTAAAGTTCATTCTAGTTTCTGCTTCATAGGTCCCAGTCATTTGACCAAGGGTCAAACAAACAAACAGACTATAGAGAATTAGTGAACAAATAGGTTACTTCTGCTGGCCTGGGAGCAGTCTTGCAGGAATAGGAGGTCAGAAGCATTTCCAGTGACCCTTTTGATTTATTTCTATTTTGATCTTCACATAAATTAAATTATGAGGCATGTGGAGAACTTGGAGAGAGTTCAAAGGAAAGTCAAAGATGATTAAAGAGGAGGATAATAAAGACATAAAATGAAAGGCTAAGGGAACTGAGATTATTTAACTGGTTGAGGAGAAGGCTAAGAGGCACCTCAATGATGATCTCCAAGAACTATAAATATAGTGCTGTCTTCAAAGGGAACATGAGCAGTTCGCTGTCTGCCTTCACCACAGTAAGAACAAGAATAAATGGATATAAGGAACAGCAATAAAAGTATCTATCATCTTAGCTCTGAGGAAGAACTTCTGGTTGATACTTTCCAAATATTTGAACAGGTTATTGATGGTAGTATAATTCTTTTCTTTGAAGGTCTTTGAGAAAATACCAAAGTTACATTGTCTCTGGCATAGTTTTTCTGATAAAGGGGCAGAGAATGAACAAAATTACATGAAGAGTTTCCCTCTGATTCTGGAATTCCATGAAGCTTATGTTAGGCATTATTAGATTTTTTTTTATCATGGTTGAATTGAATAATTAAATTGGTGGTCACCAGGGATTTAATTTCTAAATCCTAACATAAATTAAAAATGTTTTTTAATTATTAAATTTATTATTAAAAAAAGTAAAATGTAATTTATGGTAGTTTATTTACAATAGAGGGAAGCTTTTAAGGAAGAGATAAAAGGGGAGAGAGAGAGAGGCAGAGCTCCAACTTCCTCTGAGCCAAGTAGAAATTCTAAGCTCCAGCTAGGGAAAAGGAGTCTCAAGACAATGGGCCTTTCTCAGAGGTTCACACCTCCAGAAAGGGCAAGGAAACTAAGTCAGCATATCCACTCACCACAGTGACCGTCTAACAGGAAAGCAGTCTGAGGTCTCCTGTACAAGCTTCTCCAGGGGTCCAGTTCTACAGCCAAGTGTCTTCACTACAAGTCTGAGTGTCTGTTTTCTAGTCTCTCCTCAAGTGTCTGTCTTCCAGTCTCTCCTCCAAGTGACTCTTCTTCTCTATATTGATTGATCCATCCTTGTGTGCCTCTGTTTCCTCTATTTAAAGACCTTTTTCTCTTGTGTCACCTCTCCTAAATTTTACGTCTATCAATCACAGCAGACGCTCCTCTCCAGGAATGCCCATTCTTTCACATGGCAGGTGGGGGTGAGTGGGGGTGGGGTGGAAGGTGGGTCACAGACCTCCTACTCAATGTATGAAATGGGTGTTCACATCTTTTTGTAGTTAGTTCACACCTTTTTGTGGTTAAAATGGGTAGATCTACTATAAATACTGGGTTTATACTTTGGGGGATTAAAATCTAAAAACAGACCAGAGATTACAATTTTATCTTCACTATCAAGGAAGAGCTAAGTACCTTCATCGTTACAATCAGGGAGAGCTAAATCCAATCTTCACAGCATGTACTTTATATAAGTGGATGAGATGGGACTGGTAAACATTTATAAGGTGCTCAACTGATCTGATCACCCTGTGGAAGAGATGGAGAGCCTGCTGCTGGATAAGTATTAGGACATATGTATGGAAGGGCCTCTGTTCCCTGAATTGGTGCATTTGGCTGGTATTCTGTACCTTTTTCTAGTCTGCTAACCACATGATGAAAAGATAGACTATCGGCTGGCTGTGGGATCTAGAACTGAGATACATTCAGACACTTGCTGGAGCCAGCTCCTACAGGCTCTCAAGAGTTGATTGTTCATTTTGGTGTGAACATTTACACCTTCAAAACTGACAGATTCTATAAATCAGAGCTTACTAGTTTGTCCTGGTTTTCTGGAGAGCCAGTTATTAATTATTGACCAGCACACTCCTGGCTGCATTCAGGTTACACTAACCAGACTCTTGAATTGGTCTTTCCTTCCTGGCTAGTATTTCAATAGGAGATAGAACCAAGGAGAATAATTATAGTGGACCACTGGGTGGGGAAATGATGTCTAGCCCTCAATATCTCTATTGGTCAAATTTTCCCGATTTTAGGTGATCTATTTGAGATAGCTATGGCCTTACTAATAATTATATTATTGATAAAAAAAAGAGGAATTTTATGTTCAGTTCTGAGTGCCAGAGAAGGACTAGCAGGATCTTGAAGATCATTGAGTTTATGACAGGATTATCAATTGAAGGAACTAAAGATGCTTGACCTGGAGAAGAGAAAACTGAAGCAGACTTCAAGGATATGTGGGAGAGTGGTTGGACTTGTTTTATTTGACCCTCAAGGACAGAATTAGGAGCAATTGATGTAAATTGCAAAGAAACTAATTTAGAAGCAATCTAAGGAAAAATTGCTTAATAATCAGAGCTATCTAAAAGTGGAATAAGCTAATATTACTAATAATTAATTATACTATAATTAATAATAATAAAAGTGGAATAGAGAATTGGTCCTTCTTCTCTGAAAGTCATTAATCCAAGACTCTGTGACCACTGATATAGAATGTAGGTAGACAGGATTCTTAGTTAGCTAGGGGTTAGTTAGCTAAATGACCTCTCAAGATCTCTTCAACTCTGTGATTCTGTGAAATTTCTATAGAAGTTCGTATAACTTAGATACAATATTTTTGATCTTTTGGACTTAGCAACTGCCTTTTTTTTTTCAAATGCCAATGGAGTCTGACTTATCAACTATCAATTCTCAAATTTCAGCAGTTTTTAATGACTTAGTAAATCAGATGTTACAATGAAATGTCTAATATGAAAGTATGCAAACAATTGGTACTGAGAACCTTTCTATTTTTCCTCATTTTTTTTCTTTTTCAAGGGAAGCATTTTTGCTATTTGTAACTATTTGACAAGAGCAATGAAGTGAACTAGGCTTCCAAATTCTGAAAGCTTATGGATTTAAACTCATTTGGAAGCAAATTTATTTCTCCATCTATCTCATACTTTTGGTGCAAATATGAATAGATCTGATGTTGTTTAAAAATATTTTTTCTTTTTGTGTTATCAAACTGATGACTTCTAATAACTCATCATTTAGATATATATCATGCCTTCTTTAAAAAGTCTTGATGCAGGTTATAGGCATTGTGATAGAGTCAGAACCTGAGATTTTCCAGTCTTCTCCCCCTTTATTTGAGTTAGCCTCTTGTAGTGTATTCGAAACTCTTTTTTCTACCCCAAATAATGAAATCTATAATTTTTACTGGCTAGCAAATGTGAAAATTCAATTCATGTTAGATACTTGGGTAACTTCAGTTACATAATTTGAAAGAGAAATGTAATTTAGTTCAACATAGGCATCTTATTTAACTAGATCTTTACTAGCTTTGGAGACATTTGGAAAAGTGAATAATTTGGAGAACGACTATAGCGAGCTTCTGGGGTGGAGAAAAACTTCTAGCTCTTTCTCACCTGGAACTGAATGGAAGCCAAGAGCATGTACTTCTGCTATTCTTTCTCTGTTGATCTATTTTTCCTGATTTTAGGTGAAGGGATATTTGAGATAGCTATGCCCTTGTAAAGAATTTTATTTTTGTTAAATAAGAGGAGTTTTGTTTTCAGTTCTGGGTGCCAGAGAAGGACAATAAGGATGTTGAAAGTCTTTTATTTTATGATGTAGGACCTTCAATTGAAGGAACTGAAGATGTTCCACCCTGAGAACTTAGACTTCAACGGTATGTGGGAGAATGATTAGAGTTGTTTTACTTGGCTCTAAAGGAAAGAATTAGGAGCAATTGATGTGAATTGCAAAGAGATCCATTAAAAATGATATAAGGAAAAATTGTTTAGTAAGATTGAATTTTATATGAATTCTATTACATTATTTTGCATAAACTTCAATCATCCAAGTTTCCTCATTTTAAAAATAAGGGAATTTGAGGTGATGACCTGTTTCCTCTGGCTCAAAAATTCTGTAAATTTTGTGAATCTCAAGAAAGAAACTGGAGGTTGAAGGGAATACATAAAAATCACAGAATCTCAGAATTGGAAGGAAACTCAGAAGCTTTCAAAAGTCTAGACCAACCATAGTTGGCTGAGAATCTCTTGAATACTATCTTACCAAAATGGTCACCCTCCTCCACTTGAAGAACTCAAGTGAGGGCTAAAACATTGGAAAATTTTCCATATATTGCTCCTAATTGTGTTCTTTGGATCAAATGAACAAATTTAATCTCCCTATGAGTTAAGACTAGATAACTCATTTATTAATTCCTTATTATGTTCCAGACACTGTACTTAATGCTAAGAATACAAATATCCACACACAAAAAAACCGTTTGCCTGTCCTCAGAGGCTTATATTTTAATGTGATACGACAGCACATGAAAAGAAACTGAAATCTGAGGGGATGGTACCCACCTAGGAACAAAGGTGAAAAAGTCCAGAGGGTCAGGAGTTGGGTTAGCAATGAGCATGACTGAAATGGACATTTCCTCAAATGGAATCCCTTATTCAGGCTAAACGTTCCCACTTCCTTCCACTAATACTGATGTATCATGGTTCTCAGTCCCCTACCAAATCTGGTTATCCTCCATGCAATTCTCACCACTTTATAATGGTCTAAATGTAGTACCTGGGAACACACTCCCCATTCACAGGCTGGACCCCAGCATACTCTGTGGATCTGAATTCCCTAAAGTTATACCTCACGAGCCCCTACTAATGACCTTTAATAGTCACACTAAGGTCCAATTAGTTCAAAACTAAGTCATTTAAACAAATGGCATAGTAAATAGCAACCAAATATTTCCCCAATAAACCTGGGGGTCTTTTTGCTCAAAAGCATATATGGTGGCATCACACATAGGGTACAGGCATAGGCTGCTCATGCCTCCGATGCTGCAAGATCTCTGGTATCTTCTAGTCCTCATTGACACATAATCTGTACTGGACGTATAATTTCTACTTACAAAAATGAATAATATGGAAATATGTTTTGCATGATATGTATATAACCCAGAAAAAAATAAAATTATTTCACACATTAAAAAAAATCTTGAATGATTGTGATATATGGACAGGAGTCACCTTATTGTCAAAGAGCCTGTAAGGCTGTATTTTATCTTACCCAAACAAATGATTTTTCATAGTCAGCAAACAATAAACATAATGGTTATATTCTTTACATCTTTTAGTTAATTGCAACATGGTAAAGATGTGGTCCATTATTGAATATCACTTTCAAAGGCTTGCTTATTCCCTACTTATGCCTTTATTAAGGATGGTCTCAGTTCATGAATAGATGACTCAGACTGATTTTGCAGAGATGGGAGAGTAAACATAAAGGTTGGCAGTTATGGACATTCTCTGAGTCACTTTTTCCCACAATTAAGTTCTTGCTTATTTTTACCCAAATTTGTCTACTTATAGCTTTGAACCACTGGTCCATCCTCTCTCTCACATACTCACAGTCCCTCTCTTTCTGTATCTGGGTAGTGAGTTTTTGCCAAGACCAGAGAGGCACACTAAGTCTTATAATATACTGGGGAGAGTGGGCTCAGGTTTTCCACAGCTTCACATAGCTTTGTCCTCATCAAGTTCACATCCTGATATCTTTTCTACTGCTAGTATGGGACTTTCAGGTTGCTCCTCTGGGCCTCAGGGATGAAATCGACTTCTTTTGAAACCTCACATGGAGTATATGCTTCTATACCTTTCAAAACTCACAAGTTCATAGCCTTCAATTTTTCACTTTAAATAAAAGAACAAGGGAGTCAAGATGGTGGCTTAGAGGAAGCAAAGGTTCAGACCTCTGAAAACCCTTCCCTACTGATTACAAACTAAATGCTCCTAGGGGACTGAAAATCAAACCTAACAACAATACAGAACCAAGTAACCCTCCTGCTGGACTCAACTTAAAAGGTACGCCCCCCAAAAGTCTGAATTTGTGAACACTCGGGTTTAAAGGGAAGGAAGAAGGAAGGTCCCAGGACCCCTCTGCCACCTAGAACTCTGAGCCTCCAGCAGTAGCTGGAACCTCTGGTCAGATAAGGGTGCTAATCTGGAGGGATTAGCTTACAGGCAAAGCTGGGCCAGGTAGGCTCAGAGCATCGAACACAGGTGGTGGGGAAGCAGTTGGAGAAGAAGGGCAGAGAGGGCAGCCTAGTTGCAACAGCAGAGACTCTCTGTATTGCCCCCACCCTTCCTGAGGTTTTGACCTCAGGGCACATTCAGTTCTACAAGTTGAAACCAGTTGGACTTAATCTCATCAAAGCCTCCAGGGGGCAGGGAAGCTCAAGCTCCAACACCCCTCCCCCACAGACTGCACTGACAGATTTGCTGACTAAACTCCAAGGGGGAAGTCTGACAGAAAAGCCCAAAACCACAAATCCAAAACAAAATGAGAGGAGCAAGAGTACATGCAACAACAGGGGGAAAAGAAGGGGAAAATATGAGCAAACAACAGAAAAAGAAAAAAGAAATTACAATTGACAGCTTCTATCCAGGCAATGAACAAAGAGCAAATGTAACAAAGAAAGATGAAGAAACACCAAGCAAAACCACAGAAACTCCAGCGAATTGGACACAGGCTTTGGAAGAACTCAAAATACAATTCAAAACACAAGAGAGGTTGAAGACAACTGGGAAAAGAACTTAAAAAGCAAGATAAATCATCTGGAAACAGAGGCACTTGAACTAAAACAAGAAAATAGTGTCTTGAAAGCCAAAATTAATCAGCTTGAAAATGAGACAAAGGACATGAAAGATCACAAGGAGAAGGATGACCAAAAAGCCAGGGATGAAATCCATTTTTTAAAAACTAGAATACGATAATTAGAAGCAAACAACTTCACAAGGCAGCAGGAAACTATAAAACAAAAACAAAAGAATGAAAAATTGAGGAAAACATGAAGCACATCATTCACAAAATGAGAAGATCTTGTTCCAGGAGAGACAACTTAAGAATCATTGGTCTACCAGAAGAACATAACAAAAGAAAAATCCTGGACATCATCCTACAGGAAATTATCCAAGAAAACTGCCCCGATATTCTAGAACAAGAAGGAAAAGTGGAGATTGAAAGAATCCACAGATCACCTCCTGTACTTAATCTCCAACTGACAATACCCAGAAATGTTATAGCCAAATTCAAGAGCTATTAGACCAAGGAAAAAAATATTACAAGCTGCTAAGAAGAAGTCATTCAGATACCAAGGAACCACAGTGAGGATAACTCAGGATCTGGCTGCATCCACACTGAAAAAAAGAAAGGCATGGAATACGATATTCTGGAAAGCAAGGGTCTACAACCAAGAATCAACTACCCAGAAAAACTGACTATATTCTTTTTTTTTTAACATTATTTTATTTGGTCATTTCCAAACATTATTCATTATAGACAAAGATCATTTTCCTTTCCTCCCCCGCCCCCCCACCTCTCCCATAGCCGATGCATGATTCCACTGGGTATCACATGTGTTCTTGATTTGAACCCATTTCCATGTTGTGGGTATTTGCATTAGAGTGTTCATTTATAGTCTCTCCTCAGTCATAGCCCCTCAGCCCCTGTAGTGAAGCAGAAAAATTGACAATATTCTTACAGGGGGAAGTATGATCATTTAACAAAATAGAGGAATTCAAAGCATTTATAAAGAAAATACCAGACTTGAACAGAAAAGTTGATGCCCAAACAACAGAACTCAAGAGAATCATCAAAAGGTAATTAAGAAAGGGGAAAAAGGAAAAACAAAACAATAACAAAAAAACTTTTAAAAAGAGATTCAATAAGTTAAAATGATATGTATCCCTATAAGAAAAAAGACATTGGTAACTCTTAAAAATTGTTATCACCTGGGTAGCTAGAAGAATTATACTTAGAGGGAACAGTAACAAACTGAATAGGATGAAATGCCAAGACATAAATATGTATATGTGGATACATAGATATATATGATATATATGTATACATATATATATATATATATATACAACTAGAGCTAAAAAAGGAGGTTAATACTAAGAGAAATGGAAAACGAAACAAAAGGGGGTAAATTTATATGTCACAAAGAAGTGCATGGCGGGAGGGGGTGTAAAAATTAAATTTGTCTCTACTGATAAAAATAAAGCACATGCCTAGGGCTGATTAGCCCATTCACAATTCATTTACTACATCTTGGACGTCGAGTAGAGAGATGTGTGTACGTAGAAGCGGAAGAAGAGAGCACTTGGGAGGCAGAGAGCCCTTTAAATATTAAATTGTGTTCTTGCACTCAGGTGAGATTATAGGGAATTCTGGGAAGTACCAAGGACTTCTGGGGATTGAAGTCTAGGATTCAAATCTCCATTTTACCTGGGGGAGAACATCAATACAGTGAAAGGGTAAAGAGGTTGGAGATAGGAAATATTCAATTCTTACATGCATTGAAATTGTCTCAAAGAGGGAAGAACAATCAAATACATTGGGGGCAGAGAATTGATTTGGGCCTTATAGGGAAGTAGAAGGGTAACAAACGGACTGGTGGGGAGGGAAGGAATACAAGGGAGGAAGAGGGTGGGGGTAGTCTAAAAAGACTATAGAGAAAATAAGAGGGGAATAAGAAGGGAGGGTGGTAGAAAGGGAAGTAAAATAAGGGTGGGAATTAGGGGGACTGATTAAAAACAAAACACTGGTGTAGAAAGAAAAGGCAGGACTAGAAGTGGAAATCAAAATTCTGGGAAATACACAGCTGGTAATCATAACTCTGAATGTGAATGGAATGAACTCACCCATAAAATGCAAGCCAATAGGAGAGTGGATTAGAAACCAAAACCCTACCATATGCTATCTATAAGAAACACACATGAGGACGGTAGACATGCATAGGGTAAAAGTAAGAGGATGGAGCCAAATCTATTGGGCACCAACTGATAAAAAGAAGGCAGGAGTCCCAATCATGATATCTGACAAAGCCAAAGTAAAAATAGATCTAGTCAAAAGAGATAGGGAAGGTAATTACATCCTGATAAAAGGCAGTATAGACAATGAGGAAATATCTGTACTCGATATGTATGCACCAAATGGCATACCATCCCAATTTCTAAAGGAGAAACTAGTGGAGCTCAAGAATGAAATAGATAGAAAAACTACACTAGTGGGAGACCTGAACCTTCCCCTATCAAAACTAGATAAATCAAACCAAAAAACAAGAAAGAGGTAAGAGAAATGAATGAAATCTTAGAAAAATTAGAGTTAGTAGATATGTGGAGAAAAATAAATAGAGACAAAAATGAATATGCCTTCTTTTCAACAGCACGTGGTATATTCACAAAGATTGACCGTGTACTAGGGCATTAAAAACATGGCAAACAAATGCAGAAAAGCAGAAATAAATGCATCCTTTTCAGATCATAATGCAATAATAATAACAATAATCAGTAAGGGTACATGGAGAGGCAAATAAAAAAATTAATTGGAAATTAAACAATACAATTCTCCAAAATTGGTTAAAGAACAAAACATAGAAACAATAATTTCATTGAAGAAAATGACAATGATGAAACATCCTTTCGAAATCTATGGGATGCAGCCAAAGCAGTACTCAAGGAGGAGATTTATATCCTTTAGTTCATATATTAACAAATTAGGGAGGGCAGAGGTCAATGAATTGGGCATGCAAATTAAAAAACTAGAAAGTGAACAAATAAAAAATCCTCAGATGAAGACTAAATTAGAGATCCTAAAAATCAAATGAGAAATTAATAAAATTGAAAGTCAAAGAACTATTGATTTAATAAATAAGGCTAGTAGCTGGTACTTTGAAAAAACAAATAAAATAGACAAAGTACTAGTCAATCTAATTTAAAAAAAGAAATAAGAAAACCAAATTGACAGTATCCAAAATGAAAAGGGAGGCCTCATCTCTTCATTAGAAGAGGAAATTAAGGCAATAATTAAAAATTATTATGCTCAATTATATGGCAATAAATATGGCAATCTAGGTGATATGGATGAGTATTTACAAAAATATAAATTGCCTAGACTAACAGAGGAAGAAATAGACTACCTAAAGAACCCCATATCAGAAAAAGAAATTGAACAAACTATAAAAGAACTTCATAAGAAAAAATCCGCAGGACCAGATGGATTCACAAATGAATTCTATCAAACATTCAAAGAATAACTAATCCCAGTATTATACAAACTATTTGACAGAATAAGCAAAGAAGCAGTTCTACCAAATTCCTTTTACGACATAAATATGGTACTGATTCTAAAGCCAGGCAGTTAAAAAACAGAGAAAGAAAACTACAGACCAATCTCCTTAACGAATATAGATGCAAAAATCTTAAATAGGATACTAGCAAAAAGACTCTAGCAAGTGATCAGGAGGGTTATTCACTATCATCAGGTGGGATTTATGCCAGGAATGAAAGGATGGTTCAATATTAGGAATACCATCCACATTATTGACCATTTTAACAAGCAAACCAACAAAATCATACGATTATCTCAATAGATGCAGAAAAAAACCTTTGACAAAATACAACACCCATTCCTATTGAAAACACTAGAAAGCATAGGAATAGAAGGGCCTTTCCTAAAAATAATAAACTGTATATTTCTAAAACCATCAGCTAACATCATCTGCAATGGGAATAAACTAGAAGCCCTCCCAATAAGATCAGGAGTGAAGCAAGGATGCCCATTATCACCTCTATTATTTAACATTGTACTAAAAACACTAGCAGTAGCAATTAGAGAAGAAAAAGAGATTGAAGGTATTAAAATGGGCAATGAGGAGACCAAGCTATCACTCTTTGCTGATGACATGATGGTCTTCTTAAAGAATCCTAGAGAATCAACCAAAAAATTAGTCGAAATAATCAACAACTTTAGCAAAGTTGCAGGATACAAAATAAACCCACATAAGTCATCCTATATATCTCCAACACATCTCAGCAGCAAGAATTAGAAAGAGAAATTCCATTTAAAATCACCCTAGATGATATAAAATACTTAGGAATCTACCTGCCGAGACAAACATAGGAACTATATGAACACAATTACAAAACACTCTCCACACAATTAAAACTAGATCTAAACAATTGGAAAAACATTGATTGCTCATGGGTAGGATAAGCTAACATAATAAAAATGACAATCCTACCCAAATTAATTTACTTATTTAGTGCCATTCTCATTGAACTACCAAAAAACTTTTTTGACTGAATTAGAAAAAAATATGACAAAGTTCATTTGGAAGAACAAAAGATCAAGAATATTCAGGGAAATCATGAAAAAAAAATTGTGAAGGAAGGTGGCCTTGCAGTCCCATATCTCAAAGTATACTATAAAGCAGTGGTCATCAAAAAACAATTTGATACTGACTAAGAGACAGAAAGGAGGATCAGTGGAATAGACTTGGGGTAAATGACCTCAGCAAGACAGTCTATGCTAAACCCAAAGATCCCAGCTTCTGGGACTAAAATCCACTATTTGAGAAAAACTGCTGGGAAAATTGGAAGACAGTATAGGAGAGATTAGGTTTGGATCAACATTTCACATCGTACACCAAGGTAAACTCAATGGATGAATGACTTGAATCTAAAGAAGGAAACTATAATTAAATTAGGTGAACACAGAATAGTTTACATGTCAGATCTTTGAGAAAGGAAAGATTTTAAAACCAAGCAAGAGCTAGAAAAAAATCACCAAATGTAAAATAAATAATTTTGAGTATATCAAATTAAAAAGTTTTTATACAAACAAACCAATGCAACCAAAATTAGAAGGGAAGCAACAAATTGGGGGGAAATCTTTATAACAAAAACCTCTGACAAAGGTCTAATTACTCAAATTTATAAAGAGCTAAATCAATTGTTCCTATTTCTGGTAATTTGGCCAATCAAAGAGACTCCTATTCGCTAGGTGGTTAGCAGAAAAAAAAACTAATTACTGAATATTTTGCATTTGCTATAATTTCCTCCAATCATGTATCAGAACAGTTCTTCCAAAATTAGACTCCCCAGCCTCTTCCACTAAATATACCAATGCCTGATCACAAGTAGAGGGTTCATTGGTTAGTCCTTAGATACATCTGTAAATGAGAATAATCCCTTATAGGATCATTGCAAGGGCAAAATGAGACCATGTATGTAAAGTACCTTGAAAACTATAACATTCTTTATATCTGCCAGTTATTAATTTCCTCTTTTAATTTACTGTTGTAAGTTTGATTTTATAGAATTTTGTTGTTGTGCAGTTTTTTCAGTTGTGTCTGATTCTGTGATCCCATATGGGATTTTTTTGGCAAAGATACTGGAGTTATTTGTCATTTCCTTCTCCAGGTCATTTTACATATGGGGAAACTAAGGCAAATAAAGTTTAAGTGGCTTGCCCAAGGCCACACAGCCAGGAAGTATCTGAGGCTGGATTTGAATTCACAAAAATATCACAAAATTGATCCCAGGCCTAGCACTCTATTCACTGCACCACCTAGTTGCCCTGGTTTTATAAAATATTTTTTCAGTAATAGTTTGATCATGTGGCTACTTTTATGAAAACTTTATTACAAATAGATGTATGCTTTCTTCCTAGCAATCTCCTCTAACAAATCTTACTATGTTCTCCCTTCTTTGTTCTGGCTATTTTGGGAGCTCTTGTGTCTACACCACTACCAGAATTATATCTCTATTTCCCCACTTTGTTTTCTAAAAAAATATCTTTATCTCTGTAAAGACTTCAGAAAGGACCCTTCCTCTATTATTTTGCATCTATCTCAAACAATTGCTTCTGAGAATACTTAAGGACTGGCACTAAAAAGAGTAACTTTTGCAGAAATATGCTCCAACAACTCTCTTCAACAAAGCAGAATTGTGCAATGTTTTATCTGATCCCCCCTAAATCCTTTGGACTTTGCAAAATTTGCAGCAAGTCCAGGTGTCCATTTCAACTTAGCAAGTCTTGACTAAGTCTCGGCTAGTTTGTGGAATCATAATATCTCACGCCAAAAGAGACCTTGGGATCCACTTTGTCCCCGAAAGGGCATGACCTCAATGACTCATGGGGTTTGGGGTGGTTTTCTTTTCTTTTCTTTTTTTGGGTCACAAAATAGAACTTGACCAAAGTGATGAAATGAAAATGCAATCCAATGGAGTTCCAGAAGAATACAAATTACAGCCCTTTGTAGCTGGGTTTTTGTCCTCTCCAGCTGCCTGGGAGATTGTAGATATCTGCTAAATGAACTGTCTGTTCCTTTGGAGTTACAAATGCAGAGTATTTCTCCATGTTTGCATTCATACTCTATTAAAGTCTACAGCAATTGTCCATTGTCAGGCTCTAAATTTTTGTAATTTTTCAAAGGCCTCACACACAAATGCCTTTTGTTGGGGGTTGGGTGAATAGAGTGAACCCAAATTTAATCATTTTCTCATCTAATTGCTTTTAACAAAGATATAGCAGAGACTGGGATGTTTCCCATCTTTGTATCCCCAATATCCAGCAGCCGATTCACAAATGTTGACCCACTCCAAACTTACGATCAAAATTTTGGATGTCAAATGATCATTTCAAAGCAATTACTAAGACAACATCTCTGCTTTTTTGTAGTAATGAGTTGATGTTTACACTATGTATAATTCAGTTGTGACTAATTAGATGCTTTACTGGGTGTTTCCTGCTACTCATATCAGATTGCAAATGCCCTAAATGACACAGTGGCATGTATCACAGGGATGGGATGTTTCAAACTGGGCCCTTGGTGTGTGTGTGTGTGTGTGTGTGTGTGTGTGTACATGTGTGTGCGTGCCCACAGGTGCATCTACATATGCACTCAGGAACTTGATGCCCTCTGAGCCCAGAAACAGCATCAACAAGCTTTAGCTGCTTCTGCAGTGTCAAGGTGCCCTCAGATAAAAATAGCTCCAAACTTTATACTCTGTGGCTTTTCGGCTCATCCATCAGTTTCTATTTCTCAATGGAAAGGAAAAGTTCTATGACCTCAGTATATACCTATGCACGAACCCTCTAATAAATTTACTCTCTCTTGTTTATTCTACCTCCATCAAGACTTTTATTAACAAGGAAATCTAAATCTTCTTTCCTCATTGTGTTTTATCTTCTCCTTTTCTCTATCCCACTCCAAACATCCATAGTCTAATAAATGCATAACAGATGAGCATCTAGTTTTAAATATCTACTGCAAGTAGCATAGAAATTAAAATATGCCAATTAAAGAAATAAAGTCAAATGCCAACTTATTTTGGCTGTCAACCAAGCAGGGCACAAAAAACTTTTCTCTACTTTCATGTTCCTTTTCCTTTAGGAGTAGAGGGCAAAAGATGAAATTTCTGGCAGACAAGTAAATGGAAAGAAGCTTCTCTGCTTCAGAGATGGGGATGGGGTAGGGGTGGTAGTAAAGGGATTTCAGATATAATTAAGATTGTTGCACCAATTGCTCTCTGTCTCTCTGGCAAGTGCCAGATGGTCAATAATGCTCCTCTGTCCCACTTCTCCCACACCCCACATTAACTTATAACCTTCAGATGAATAATAGTTGCAGGCTCTTATGACTGCTCTGTGATTAGATGGTTCAGAAAAGTCTTTTGAAGAGTATTCTGTAGTAATTGTAGTCATTGTCTAATGACTGACTTGGCTTCTCTGTGAAAGTCCCTCAAGGTCAAAACTATGGGAATTTGGTGTACTCTGGGCAATGTCTACCCTCTTGCAGGCAGACCTTCCAGCCCCCTAAGTCTCCACAATGAGGTTTCTATGATAGAGGGATAGGTCTATGCTCAACATGACTTCTTTCCTTGAGCATTTTAGTTTAAGTTGGTGAACCTATGGCACACATATCAGAGAGGGCTACTCCTCTTCCTCTCTCTGCTGTTGCTGAGGATATTTCTCTCATCACTCACCCCTCTGCCCAGCAGCCCAATGGGAGTGTTTCCTCCCTCTCCTGTCTGGGATGAGGCAGGAAGCTCACATGCACCATGAATGTTGCAGTTTGGTCACTCGGTCTCTAAAAGGTTCACCATCACTGTTTTAGACTATCTGGAGAGTCCTCTTTAACTAAATTTGTAATAGAATCCCTGACTAGCCTAAAGATATCAACCTATTTTCAGAAGTAAAAATTAGAAGGTCTCCATAGCTCCTGTCCCATGTCACCAACTGCTTAATGGAATATTTTGAACTAAATGTCTTGTAGGAACATAACAATCATCATCTCTAACAGAATACATTATCTTTTCCTCCAAATCTACTGATCTGAACTTTTCTATTTCTTTCTGGAGTACTAGAGATGTATGGGGTGTACAGGGAGAACTAGTACCTCTGGTGTGAGGACTTGTTGAACCCTTTTCAGGGATGCTTATCTACCTTTGGTGGCACCTATGGCTCCAAGAAGCTGGAGCCGGTCCAGTGGCCACATCCCAGGAAAACCATCTTGGCAGGAGGACTAAATCAGGTTGAAGATAACCAAGCATCAGTGACTTAGAGGGATGTCTGCTCTAAGCATGTGAAGAATTCACCCAGCATGGGCAGATGAGAACAATTTTTCCAATGCCATGAAGGTGCCATCATGGAGGCCTTGGTCACCGAAGACACTAAAGTCATCCACTGCATTCCAGGCCATCTCCAGTCATCCTGACTTTTGTCTTGCCACTGGACTTGGATGACTCTGGAAGAGAGAGGGAGGCTGAAGACTGCCACTCTGCTTTATTAAAATTCAATTTGTGTTCAAGTCAAGATATCACTCTGTTGTATCATTGGTTTTCTTTGAAAATAAGGACAAACAAAAAGACAGTTGCTCCATATGGAGATGCTAAGGAGCTGCTTCCAAAAGAATCATTATGATGTGTGAAGAAAGTGATTATATATATATATATATATATTCTGTAATTGGTTTTACTATGTGATTGGGAGGAATCTATTTTCCATTGACTATGAAACCAGAACTACTGAGGTCTTCAAAATCACAAGAGTCAGCTCTGGCTTTCTCTTTTTGCAGTATTTTCATTTGGGGAATTGAGGTGACTCCTTCACTAATGACTGGTGATGCCATGTAATAAAGGGAGGGTCTAAGGGTCCCCTTCTCTCCTCACCCCCATTGCTCAAAGCCATATGACCCCCAAGAAATTGGCTTGAGCCCTTGGCCCTTTCTGTTTATTCTTTTCTGTTCTATAAGTGGATAGTAGAACCTCCAACCTTGGGAACTTCAATGGCTATGAAAGTAAGCCTCAGGAATCTGGGACTTCAAGAATCCAGGGTGGGTGCTGAAGGCATCTCAGCAATGATGTTTCCAGGGGCAGAGTGACCATCTGGAGTGATGTTCAGGATTCTAGGTCAGGTGCATCTAGGTGGTTCAGTGGATAGAGAGTCAGGTCTAGAGACAGGACATCTTGGATTCAACTCTGGCCTTAGACACCCCCTAGCTGTGTGATCCTGGGCAACCATAGTTTAACCACAGATTTAACCATAGTTACCTAACCTTTACTGCTCTTTTGCCTTAGAACCAACATTTAGTGTTAATTCTAAGATAGAGAATAGATGTTGCCTTTCACTGTGAATTAGATGGAATCAATGTTATATGGGAACTGAGCTAACTTCTGAGCTTTATCTTTGCCAACAGAGACCAAGGTAGTAGAAGGGAGAAGAGGCATCATACCCTCCGGTGTTGGCAGAATGTTTGTACAGTTGTTCTTATTATGTCTTTGAAATGAATATTCCTTTGTAAAAGCTACACAATGTTAAGTGCTTAATTAGAACAGGGGTTTGGGTTATTGGCCTCCTAAAAAAAGAAAGAACTTAGGTGGTGGGGGCTAAAACCAATGACTGAGAAAAGAGACTTCAGGGTACTGGAGAACCTTCAGGGGCAGATATAACCAGTATGGGCCTCAGAGATTTGGGCCAGAATCAACCATGCAACATGGGTAAACCTTTTGAGATTAAGCATTAGTTCATTTCTTTTTTGTGCAAGTGGAGAATTTCATTTTTTTCTCATTGTTAAATGAAGTTTTAGCAAGATTATTATTATTTTTTAATTTTTATTTGGTCATTTCCAAACATTATTCATTGGAAACAAAGATCATTTTCTTTTCTTCCCTCCCCTCCCTCCCACCACCTCTCCCATAGCCCACGCGCAATTCCACTGGGTATCACGTGTTCTTGATTCAAACCCATTTCCATGTTGTTGGTATTTGCATTAGTGTTCATTTAGAGTCTCTCCTCAGTCATATCCCCTCAACCCCTGTAGTCAAGCATTTGCTTTTCCTCGGTGTTTCTACTCCCACAGTTTGTCCTCTGCTTGTGGATAGTGTTTTTTCTCCTAGATCCCTGCAGATTGTTCAGGGACATTGCATTGACACTAATAGAGAAGTCCATTACCTTTGATTGTACCACAATGTATCAGTCTCTGTGTACAATATTCTCCTGGTTCTGCTCCTCTCACTCTGCATCACTTCCTGGAGGTTGTTCCAGTCTCCATGGAATTCCTCCACTTTATTATTCCTTTTAGCACAATAGTATTCCATCACCAACATATACCACAATTTATTCAGCCATTCCCCAATTGATGGGCATCCCCTCATTTTCCAATTTTTGGCCACCACAAAGAGTGCAGCTATGAATATTCTTGTACAATTCTTTTTCCTTATTATCAATTTGGGGTACAAACCCAGCAGTGGTATGGCTGGATCAAAGGGCAGACAGTCTTTTATCACCCTTTGGGCATAGTTCCAAATTGCCCTCCAGAATGGTTGGATTAATTCACAACTCCACCAGCAATGAATTAGTGTCCCCACTTTGCCACATCCCCTCCAGCATTCATTGCTTTCCATGGCTGTCATGTTAGCCAATCTGCTAGGTGTGAGGTGATACCTCAGAGTTGTTTTGATTTGCATCTCTCTGATTATAAGAGATGTAGAACACTTTTTCATGTGCTTATTAGTAGTTTTGATTTCTTTGGCTGAGAACTGCCTGTTCATGTCCCTTGCCCATTTATCAATTGGAGAATGGCTTGATTTTTTGTACAATTGATTTAGCTCTTTGTAAATTTGATCAATTAGACCTTTGTCAGAGGTTTTTATGAAGATTGTTTCCCAATTTGTTGCTACCCTTCTGATTTTAGTTACATTGGTTTTGTTTGTACAAAAACTTTTTAATTTGATGTAGTCAAAATTATTTATTTTACATTTTGTGACTCTTTCTAAGTCTTGCTTGGTTTTAAAATCTTTCCCTTCCCAAAGGTCTAACAGGTATACTATTCTGTGTTCACCTAATTTACTTATAGTTTCCTTCTTTATGTTCAAGTCATTCACCCATTCTGAATTTATCTTGGTATAGGGTGTGAGGTGTTGATCCAAACCTAATCTCTCCCACGCTGTCTTCCAATTTTCCCAGCAGTTTTTATCAAATAATGGATTTTGTCCCAAAAGCTGGGGTCTTTGGGTTTGTCATAAACTGTCTTGCTGAGATCATTTACGCCAAGTCTATTCCACTGATCCTCTTTTCTGTCTCTTAGCCAGTACCAAATTGTTTTGATGACCGCTGCTTTATAGTAGAGTTTGAGATCTGGGACTGCAAGTCCTCCTTCCTTTGCATTTTTTCCTTCTTTTTGTCAGTTGATGCCCAATAGATTTGGCTCTACCCTCTTACTTTCACCCTATGTGTATCTACTCGTATGTGTTTCTTGTAGACAGCATATGGTAGGGTTTTGGTCTCTAATCCACTCTGCTATTCGCTTACGTTTTATGGGTGAGTTCATTCCATTCATATTCAGAGTTATGATTACTAGCTGTGTATTTCCCAGCATTTTGATTTCTGCTCCTTTACCTGCCTTTTCTTCTTTCACTATTTCCTTCTACACCAATGTTTGCTTTTGAACAGTCCCCCTTGTTCCCACCCTTATTTTACTTCTGGTTCTACTCCCCTCCCTATTTATCCCCCCCTTATTTTCTCTGTAGTCTTTCTAAAATTAACCCCCCCCCCCGCTCCCTCCCTCTCTTGTACTGCTTCCCTCCCCACCAGACTATTTGTTACCCTTCTACTCCCCTATAGGGTGCAAATCTATTCTCTGCCCCCAATGGATTGGATTGTTTTTCCCTCTTTGAATCCCTTTCAAAGCACATAAAAGTTGAGTATTTCCTGTCTCTGACCTCTTTACCCTTCGGATGTATTGATGTTCTCCCCCCTCCCACCATGAGCTTCTTTATGACATATAAATTTACCCCCATTTGTTTCTTTTCCCATTTCTTTTAATATTAACCTATTTTTAAGCTCTAGTTATATATACATATATATATATGCATACTCATGCGTATGTATTTTTGCATGCATATATCTATATACCTATTTATGTCTTGTCCTTTCATCCTATACAGTTTGTTGCTGTTCCCTCTAAGTATACTTCTTTTTGCTGCCCAGCTAATAACAAAAGTTTTTAAGAGTTACCAATGACCTCTTTTCTTATAGGGATACATATCATTTTAATTATTGAGTCTCTTAAAATTTTTTTTTTGTTTTTCTTTTTTTTCCTCTTTTTTAATTACCTTTTGATGATTCTCTTGAGTTCTGTGCTTGGACATCAAATTTTTTGTTCAGGTCTGGTCTTTTCTTTATGAATTCTTGAAATTCTTCTATTTTGTTGAATGACCATACTTTCCCCTGTAAGAATATAGTCAGGTTTGCTGGGTAGTTGATTCTTGGTTGTAGACCTAGTTCCCTTGCTTTCCGGAATATCGTATTCCATGCCTTTTTTTTTTCAGTATGGATGCAGCCAGATCCTGAGTTATCCTCACTGTGGTTCCTTGGTATCTGAATGACTTCTTCTTGGCAGCTTGTAATATCTTTTCTTTGGTCTGATAGTTCTTGAATTTGGCTATAACATTTCTGGGTGTTGTCAGTTGGGAATTAAGTACAGGAGGTGATCTGTGGATTCTATCAATCTCCACTTTTCCCTCTTGTTCAAGGATTTCAGGGCAGTTTTCTTTAATAATTTCCTGTAATATAATGTCCAGGCTTTTTCTTTTGTCATGGTCTTCTGGTGGGCCAATAATTCTTAAATTGTCTCTCCTTGAACGATTTTCTAAATCCTCTGTTTTGTGAGTGAGATGCTTCATATTTTCCTTAATTTTTTCATTCTTTTGGTTTTGTTTTATAGTGTCTTGCTGCCTTGTGAGGTCGCTCGATTCAAGTTGTTGTATTCTGGTTCTTAAAGACTGGATTTCATCCTTAGTTTTTTAGTCGTCCTTTTCCTTTTGGTTGGATTTTCTTTGGAGGTCATCTTTCATCTTCTTCACCTCATCTTTCATCTGCTTTGCCTCATCTTTCATCTCCTTTGCCTCATTTTCCAGCTGGTTGATTTTGGCTTTCAAGACACTATTTTCTGTTTCCAGATGACTTATCTTAGTTTTTAAGTTCTTTTCCCAATTGTCTTCAGCCTCTCTTAATTGTGTTTTGAATTGCATTTTGAGTTCTTCCAAAGCCTGTATCCAATACGCTGGGATTTCTGATTTTTCCTTTGCTGGGTCCTCCCCCTCTGTTTCATTTGCTCTTTGCTCATTACCTGTGCAGAAGCTGTCTATTGTAATTTCTTTCTTCTTTTTCTGTTGTTGCATTAGTTCATTTTATCTTTATCGTTCCAGTATCTAGCCATAAAAGAAAAAAATACTGGGAAAGGTCTTCTGAGCAAATATGATTTTATTTTGAATGCTCAAATCCCATAAATCAGTCTGCAGACACACCTACCATGAGACCATGAGCTCCTCAGCTGACAGGTATTTATACTTCATGCAAAAGAGTCAGATTACACAAATTCCCCCTCAGAAAGGGGTAGGTCAACCATGTCTCTCTTTGCTTGAAAAAAGGGTAACCAGAACTTCTGTTCCCTGAAGGTCAGGCAGCTGCAGTTCCCAATGGAGAAGGTCTAACAGCTGAAACTTTTTCTTCAAGAAGGTCAGGATTTCTTTTATTTTCCTTATGTGGGGCAGACTATATAGCCATATGATGATCTAAAGACAACCAAGGTTATTCTGTATCTAAAGGAGATATCCTAAATCCACAGCCCCAGGAGCATCTGCATATATTCCAAGACACTAAAGGTATGCATGAACTCCCCTTGGTGAGGATATCTTGCCAAGGTACCAAAGGGGATTTTCCTTACTATGATTATTAATTGCTGATTCTCATACGCAGTTATTCAATTGCCTAACAAGGATTTTTACTTACTATTAAATCTATTGTTACAACCTATCCCTGAAATGCTGAACATTTAATGGAATTATATGCATAGGATATAAACTATAAAGAATGCAAAACAATTAATATAAACTGATTGACTTTGCTTACTCAAGTTATCCTTTATATAGTCAAGTGTCCAATACATTAATAAGGCCTTTGTTGTTTGATTTCTTCTTCTTTTTAAATAAAAAACCCCTCACCTTATGTCTTGGAATCAATACTGTGCATTGGTTCCAAAAAGAAGAGCAGTAAGGGCTAGGCAATGAGGGTTAAGTGACTTGCCCAGGGTCACACAGCTAGGAAGTGCCTGAGGCCAGATTTGAATCCAGGACCACTCATCTCTAGACCAGGCTCTCAATCCACTGAGCTACCTAACTGCCTCCCCCACTAAACCTGATTTCTAATTTCTCTTTTTTACCTTCAACCATTTAATGTAAACTCTAATGCCCCCCACAGTGTCTTAGTAGCAGATATGACTGACATTATAGAAGATATGAACCCTATGAATCAAGTTCTTTTCCCAGGTGTTTTTATAATGTCCATCAGAACAAAACATCAAGAAATAAAACCATGAATCTGATTATGCAAATAGTGGTGAGTATCTCATCATTAATTTTGCATTGCCAGGGAAATATTATTCTGTCTCTTTCTATGTCATCTTTGTGCAGCAGTTACAGTTGGGAAAAAAGCCTTAATTTCTGCTTAAATTTCCTCCATACGAGAATTTTGTAACTTTCCCATCACAGTGTTACACCTGGAAGAAACCCCTAGCTTACATGTTGGGGCTCTCCAAAAAAAGCGACCAAAATCATTTGTGTTGACAATTATCACAGTCATTTGAATGATGGTTCTCTGTGAGTTCCAGGAGTTTTAAAATGAATCTTCTCTCCCACATGATTCCATTCTTCCTTTTCATGTTAAAGGTCTCTCCAAAAGTGTGATTTTGTGGTAGCTCAGTCTTTACGGTAGAGAAAGGAAGAGGACAAAGACCTTGGGTTCAAAAGATTTATCAGAGAATATTCTTTATAACCAGCTAGAATAAGAGTGGGATGCTGGGGTCCTCCAAATCTGTAATCAGATGTGTAAAAATAATGGGCAATGAATTGATTATTGATTATAAACTGATTAAATACTCTGCTTTCTGTGCTTACAAAGTATCTGCAGTTTATATCAGTGAAGTGAAGCTCATAAGTGAACTTCCCTTCAGGTCCAGGCACAAGGATGCTAAGGAGACTCTTATTATATAAAAATAAAGTATTTATTGAGAATATAAATATTTAAAAAAGGATTTCTAACTCTAAGGGATTCTAACTGCACCCAAACTCCTTGGTTCCACAAGGAACAGCTTCTCCAGTTTCCATAGGCTGCACTGATCCTCCCTGATCTGACTAACTCAAATTTTCATTATTTTAAAATAAACTAAACACTGTTATCCTTATACAAATTATATAATTCTTAACTTTGTCTCCAAGTTATAAAATAACAAAGGCTAGCTGGCTGAGCCTCAGCAAGAACCAAGTTAGGACTCTAAGCCTTAGCAGACTCAGAAGAGACTCAGAAAAAAACAATTTATGTAACAGCAATAGATAGTCACAAGTGTTTCCCAAGTTGGAAAAGAAAAATCACTTAGCTCCTTCAGGTTTTTTTCTCCTTTCCTTCTACCTCAGACAGTGAGGGGAGAGAGAAAAGATGTCACCTTTTCTCAGCACTCCGAGAGAGTAACTGCAACTCCCTCAGAGTAACTGCAACTCCCAGAAGCCACTGCTACAGAAAAACCATTACACCTCTCCATATACTTTCAACATTTGAAATTGACACTCTGTCTTAGATATGCTTCAAACTCCAAT
Source organism: Monodelphis domestica (assembly GCF_027887165.1). Classification (NCBI taxonomy): domain Eukaryota; kingdom Metazoa; phylum Chordata; class Mammalia; order Didelphimorphia; family Didelphidae; genus Monodelphis; species Monodelphis domestica. Next base: position 255,977,302 of record NC_077229.1, read on the forward strand.
TCTTTCTCAAGCCAGCTTCTCTACTTCTTATCTCTAAACCAATATAACAAGACTTAATTTCTAATATCATCCTTATAGATGGAAGAACATGATGGTGGTGGCATGGCATCACTAAGATAGCTTTTCATCTTTTTGCTTTTGTAAAACCAAATTCCTCTCTTTGATATATATTAGGAATGGTCTCTCCTTTTTGAGGGGTTCCAGGAGAGTGATGTGTAGTTATTATCTGTAAGTTATTTATTCTGTTTCCAGATTTATGATATGGAATAAACTAATTTTTATTTAATTTTAAATTAATTTAATTTTAATAATTTATATTTAATTTATTATATATATAATAATAATTTAAAATTAAAATTTAATTAATGAGGCTCATGACGCTATGAGATTTCCAATATTTCCCAATGTATAAGAGGTTAGCTAGCAAGGGGATGTGGAGCCTTTTCTTTATGATTCTAGATACTACAGGACTCTTTGGGCCCAAGTGGACATGTCTATGAAGTTATAATTGGAGAAACAAATGGTGATATTCTTGCATAGTTTCATGGGTAGAAATAACAGGATATATATTGCATAGTAGCCAATTAAGATGAGTATGAGTCTTTTTTAGGAGTTTTGCCTCTGGTTTACTATCAGTTGGGGAACAGTCAAACAAGTTGTGGTATATGATAGTAAAGGAATACTATTGTGATGTAGGAAATGACAAGCTGAATGATTTCAGAAAAATCAGGAAAGACTTACATGAACTGATTCAAAGTGAAGTGAAGAAAACCAGAACATTATACACAGAGAAAGCAATATTTCTTTCTGTCTTTTTTAAAAAACCCTTATGTTCCATCTTAAAATCAGTATTGTCTATTGGTTCTAAGGCAGAAGAGTGGTAAAGGCTAGGCAATGGAGGTCAAGTGACTTGCCCAGGGTCACACAGCTAGGAAGTATATGAGGTCAGATTTGAACCCAGGATCTCCCATCTCTGGGCCTGGCTCTCAATCTACTGAGCCACCCAGCTGCCCCCAAAAGCAATATTTCTTGATGAATATCTATGAATGACCTAATTATTCTCAGCAATGCAGTGACCCAAAGTCTCATGATGGAAAATGCCATCTGCCCTCCTCGAAAGAACTGATGGAGTCTGAATGCAGATTGAAACATACTATTTTCTTCTTTTTGTTTTATTTGAGATCACTTCCACAAGATGACTAATGTTTTACATGATTATTTACACATGTAAAATCTATATCAGATTACTTACTATCTCAGGAAAGGGAATGGGGAGGAGGGATTGAGAGAGGGAGGGTCAGAAAAATGGAGATGATTTGGAACTCAAAACTAAAAGAAATAATGTTAAAAATTATTTTACATGTGATAGGGGAAATATATATGTATATATTTTTAAAGGTAAAAATTGCCTTTTGGTGCCAGGAGGTTGGCTTCAGACTATTCTCTGAAGTAAAGATCAAAAACACTCCCATGAAGTGCTTATAGTCTTTGCCCTTGGGATTCTATATATGAACGTTAACTCAGATTCTATATGGGAAAAGAGAAAAAACTTCTTATATATATGTATATATATGGAGAGAGATACACATATTATCATGCAGTATATACATACATATATGTATATATATACACATCAGAATACATATGTATGTGTGTATAGATACATATTTTAGCAAATTATCAATTCATTTACCTTCATCTGAGGAAATGTGATATTTCCCAAAGTGAAAACATGTGCATATATAAAGCAAATAGAAATAACAAACCAGTTGCTATGAAATGAATCATGATCGTCATAGTTTAATGGACCCTAAAACAATGGTCCCATGTCCACTCAAACCATAGCTTATGTGCCCTCAACAATGTGTTTACTTTTTAGAGAGAGTCAGAAGACCCATTTGGTTCAAAGCAAAGGCATTTAATGAAAATCACAGCAAAAAAAGTAGCAATGAAACAGTTTCTCAATAAAGTAATTTTTCAGTCTTTTTAAAATTCTTACTCCTCTCCAAAGGCAGAATCACTACTAGAGGACTCACTCTGACTAAATGTTAGAAACTCCTTGCAGTCTCCTGCTTAATTTCTGATTGCTAATTTGCATACAATTATTATCAGTTTAGAAGTAAGTACCTTCCAGAAAACTGCTAAGGACTCTCCAGATTTTCCTCTTCTAGTTCTGATTTATCAACCTTTTTGATCCTTTGTGTCTGTCATACAAATGAATAGTAATGAAATTAATCAGAGGCAGAAAACTAAGGTAAGATGCCATGTAAGGATAATGCCATTGTGCTTGCTTCTCTCTTTTCTTGGTATTATTTTTTCTTTAGATTTTTGGGGCAATATTGTCTTCTGACTTTCCTTCTGACCTTCTGACTGCTCCTTAGTTTCCTTTGTTGGATCTTCATCCAGGTCATATCTGTGAATCTTAAAACTGCTCAGAATCTACTTTAGAAGATTTGATTAAGTTATTCCCCATTTTTAACAATGAATATACTTAATCAGGAATGTATTGGGAACTTTTAAAATTACTCCACCCTATTCAGACAGTGCCTAAGGGGAAGATAAAGTTGCAAACTCCTGACTGAACAATGAAAAGTCCCCAACTCATACTTATAGTGAAGCTAGAACCTTAAGCTAGGTGGTCTATTTTTAGATCTAATACAAAAGGGTGCTAAGTACCTATAAAGGTTAAATTAATCACTAAAAGGTCAAGCAACTTACAAAAGGCAAGCTTAACAAAGGAGGTGTGAAGTACTCAGAGGATTTAATCTAACCAGAGAAGGTGAGAACAAAAGAAGATGAGAACTAAGAATGGGCAGTCCTGGGGAAAAGTGTCTACTGTGATTGGTAGATGTGAAAATTTAGGGGAGGTGACATAAGAGAAAATGTCTTTAAAAGGAAGGGGTAAAAGGTAATTTAGTGTGGGAGTTCAGAGTTGAAGTGAGGGGCATTTTAAATTGAATTGGCAATTGAATTCAGTTTGGATAGGATTTCAGTTCAGAGGGAAAGAACCCAGCTTGGAGATTATCTTGTGGTGAATGATAAAGACTGATTTGCTCTCCCTTAAGCTTAGACCTAGGCCATTTTGGCCTAGGCCCTTTTATACTGGTTGGCTTAGCCTGAGCCAGAGCAATTCAAACTAATTCTCTCTCTCTCCTTCTCTTAATTCCTTCATTTATATTAATTAAAATCTCCATAAATCCCAGCTGACTTGGGTATTTTCATATTTGGGAATTTTCCATGGTGACCACTATTTTTAGATTTTAAGTCAAAACACTAAAAATTATCCTTACAGTTTGACCAAAACCTTTACAGTTTGGCCATTTACAGTTTTTAACCTTTACATATCCACTAATTATTGGTATTCCAAAGGATTCTGTTCTAGGCCCTCTTTTCTCCTCATTCTATACTACTTCAATTGGTGATTTTTAGTAGCTCTCATGGATTTAATTGTCACCTCTATGCTAATGCTTTTCAAATCCACTTAAAGAACTCAGGCTTCTCTGCTGACCTTCAGGTTTCCATTTCATTTGCCTTTTAGACATCTTAAACTAAAGGTAGAGTTAAACTCAATATATCCAAAGATGAACTCATTATCTTAACCCCCAAACCTTCTCCAAATTTCCCTATTATTTTAAGGCCACCACAATCCTCTCAATACCCCAGGTTCATAACCTAGGTGTCATGTTTGATTCCCCACTATCATTTATGTCCCCCTTACTCTTTTCATCTTTGTAGTATCTCTTGAATATGTTCCCTTCTCTCCTTTGTTCCTGCCACCATCCTGATGCAGGTCCTCATCACCTCATATTTGGATGGGCTATTGCATTGGAATGCCAGTTGGTCTGCCTGCCTCAAGTATCTCCCTATTCCATACCATACTCCATTTATCATTGCCAAAGTGATTTTCCTAAAGTGAAAGTCCAATCATGTCACATCACTACTCACCAAACTCTGGCAGCTCTCTATCCACTCCAAAATCAAAGATAAAATCCTTTGATGTTCCCTTCAGGACTTATCTTTCCTCACTCTCCCCTCTTCCAGTCTTCATTCCTCCTATGTAGTCTTCTATCTATATATTCTTTGATTCAATAATATTAGCAGCTTTCTTTTTCCATTAACAAGATATCCAATCTCTTTTCTTCCTTCCTTCCTTCCTTCCTTCCTTCCTTCCTTCCTTCCTTCCTTCCTTCCTTCCTTCCTTCCTTCCTTCCTTCCTTCCTTCCTTCCTTCCTTTCTTTCTTCCTTCCTTCCTTTCTTTCTTTCTTTCTTTCTTTCTTTCTTTCTTTCTTTCTTTCTTTCTTTCTTTCTTTCTTTCTTTCTTTCTTTCTTTCTTTCTTTCTTTCTTTCTTTCTTTCTTTCTTTCTTTCTTTCTTTCTTTCTTTCTTTCTTTCTTTCTTTCTTTCTTTCTTTCTTTCTTTCTTTCTTCTCTCTTCCTTCCTTCCTTTTCTTTCTCTCCCTTCTTTCTTCCTCTCTTCTCTTCCTTTCTTCCTTGATTTTTTAAATTTTCAGTTCAAACTCTCTCCTTCCTTCCCTACTCCAGGCATTTCCCCTGAATCTTTCCCTATGCTTAGAATGTTCTGCCTTCTCTTTGTCAACTGCCTTTCTTGACTTCCTTCAAGTCCCAACTAAAATTCCACTTTCTATAGGAAGGCTCTCACAATCCCTCTTAAATCTGATGCCTTCCTTCCTTAATGATCTCCGATTTATCCTATACATAGCTTACTTATATATCTTTACTTTCTTGTTATCTTCTCCATTAGACTGTGAGCTCTTTGAGGTCAAAAACTGTTGCTTTTCTTTGTACTCCCATTTCTTAGCTTAGTAACTGGACCAGAAGAGGCATCAAAGAATGCTTATTGACTTACTGACTAGTATCCTTGCCTTTAATGTCTGTTTGTCCAGGAACAAGCCACCTTACATCACTGAAGTGGAGACTGTTGAACCTGTAATCAGGAAAACTAGGTTTGATTTCTAGGTTTTTTACACTACGTTATTAAATTTGAAAACTGGCGATAATACTTACATCCCCAAATTATGGACTGCCTAGTGCTGCATGAACCTTAGCAGGAACTCTATTTGAAAACTTTATTTACGAGGTCAAAGTCAGTTCCTCCCCCTCACAGTGACCCCTAGTCTGGTGATTAGATTAATATGCTATTGTAGGTGGAAATGATTCCTTATTCATGTACATTTAAAAGCTTAAGATGTTGAGAAACTCTAAGATGGGACTCCTGGGAAAGAAAGACCACTGGAGGATGACTCAGTGTGCTGTGAATTTTGATTAGCAATCTCAATGGCAAAGGTATGAAATTTTAATTGTACCCTGTGGGCATTAGACATTCCCGATCTATGCATGGGCCAGGAGTAAAGGTACCCGAGGAAAGAATCCTCTGTCTAGAAGCTAGAAATGTGTTGTAGGGAGAGGATAGGATTTGGGCTTTGAGAGCAGCAAAGAAAGGCAGCTTTCTACAATTCCAGAGAATTATAAGGAAAAAACCACTGACAAAGATGAGGCTTTCAAATCAGTCATTAACATGCGAGTTTGTACTTCAAATCACTAATAATAATCGAGATGCAACTCAAATCAACTCTAAGCCTCGGAGGTTATTGAAAGATTAAATTCAGTATATTCAAAATAGGACTCATCATCTTTCTTCCTAAACCTGCCTTTCCACTGAACTGTTCTTTCTGTTGAGGTCTCTAACTTCTTAGTCACCCAAGTTTAAAAGCTCACAGTCCCACCTGACTCTGCTCTCTCTCACCAGCA